>NC_051321.1:72452877-74852877 GCF_015220235.1 Choloepus didactylus | reverse complement strand
AGTCTTAATGTGGAATACGGACCCATTTCCCTTCTATTCCCCCAAATGCCACTTGAAGAAGGCAGCTGAGCATAGCAGGGGTCCGGCAACGATAGCCCAGGCTGACAGTTCACTTGGGTTAGAGGACCAGACATCCCCAGCTTGACATACCACTCAGAAGCTATGACCTCCACTTTCCTTGGAAGCCCCCCCACTCCCACCCTCTTGCTAGCTGCTGCCCATCGGAATGTCTTGCCATGTCTACCCTTCTCAGACTCTTCCAGGATTTCAGCAATTCAACTCTATTCCTAGCTGTCCAGGCCCATGCCAGGCCCTCGCTCCATGACCTCATCACCCAACACCTTCTGTGCTCTGTGGAGGACTAAGCTGCCAGGGAAAGCCCCCTGTCCATATTCACCGACATCAACCCACCACAAACTTAGAGAAATGCTGGCTGAAATATAACACAAGCAAATTTCTTTTGGTTTTTGATGCACTTGAAATTTCAATGAACATGAAAGCAAGAAGGGAAAAGCCTCACATGCTAGAAACAACAAAGCCAGAGCAGTGATAGGAGCTAACGCCAAATGGCCCACAGAGGCATAAGAACTGGATAATATGTTCATGCTTCAGTGCCCTTGAGAGATGGAGGGACGAGTCACCAAGCCCTGTACACAAAATAGTCTAGGAGAGATCTTTCTGCTCAGAGCTAGGAGCCTGGAAAACTGTCCCTTCAGTAAAATGAAAATGAGAAAAACACCACTCACCACTCACAAAAGTTGGCCAACCTGCCGGGGCCATGAGTGAGAGAGGAGTCACATGAGAGGAAGCAGAACTCTAAATACACACCACTCACCAGGTATAAGACCTTGAGGGAAAATAATGAAAGCAAAGCTTCCAGCAGAGAAGAATGTGAAATCTGTACCTCCTAGATGGAAAACAGCAACTTTTGAAGATGAGCTCAGAGTCCAAAGCTTAAAGCAGGTGAGGAACATGAAGGCAGAGCAAGACTATCCAACCATGTCCAAGAGGAGGTCTAGAAGGAGAAAGGGAGACGATGGACAGAGGCAATATTTGGATAGATAATGAAATAGCTGACGGCACTCCAGAATTGAAGAAATCTGAGTTCTTATATCAAAAGTGTACCCTGAGTTCCAAGTAGGATACAAACAAATACATTTGAAGAAAGGAGCTCAACATTACAGAAGCTGATAAATCAAGCAATCAACATAGAAGTATATTATTTATTATATTTAGGGTATAATAGCACTAATAATAATATACTTAAGCAGGAGGAGACATGAGAGAAAGTGAGGTAAAGGAAGTAAAGTAACACTTTCATCTTTCATGATAGGAAATCAAGTTATGATTCAAGAAGTGAGACATAAAAGAATATTTTATGTAGTTATAAGGAAACCACTAAAAGAACTAAAGATACTCTATAGACTTTCCAAATTATCAGAGGGAAAGCCAACACACAAAGCAAATCAAGGAAATATAGACCATGAAGTAAAAGACTTTTAAAGGAAGCATTAAAATCAAAAGGCATAACATAAAATAATATGACAGCCCTGAGACTAAATGTACCCTGTCATATCACTAAGTATAATGGGATAAACTCATCTATTATTAAAAAATACTCTCATTTTTGGATCAAAGAGTGGAGCAACAAATATAGGATTGTAGAAGATGCTGCCGATTCCCCAAGTCAAATCTTCTCAGCCTTACCCCTGATTTCAGTCATGCCGGGGTAGGCAGTTTCATGGGGCTTGGACTGATTTCAAGTTGACAGCACGTGGACACATGGGACATGGACCTCATGCCTTTCCCCTCTTCTCACAGGCTCCTCTAATGCAACTGGGCGCTCCCTGGGCTGACACAGACATGCCACTTGAATGTGCAGGAGAGTTAACATCCCCAGAGGAAACACTCGACCAATGTTAAATGAAACTCATCTATGAAGAGGGGTTCAGCCCCATTGGTCATCAGGGAAATGCAAACCAAGCCCCAAAATGAGATACCATTTCATACTCATTTCAGGGGCAAAAAATCAAAGAGCCTGGCAATGCAAAGGGATGAAGAGAATGTGGAAACAAAACCTTTTATATGTTATTTGTAGAGCCATATTAGAAAACAAAGTGGCCATATCTTATAAAATTGAACATTCCCAAATCCTTGCAAATGCACCCTTGGGGACATGTGTGAGAATACTCATGGCAATGTTCTTCATAACGGCAAAACCATGGAAACAATCAAAACAACCTCTGACAGGATAATGGTTAAATTAATTTGGTATATTTACACAATGAAATAGTGTAGAGTATTCAAAATGAATGAACCCCAGCCACATGCAACAATATGGCCAGATCTCTGAATTGTCACATTGGGTAAGAAAAGCAAGTAGCAGAAGATTGCCTGATTCCCTTCTTCATAAAGTTATTAACAGCAAATGCTAAACAATATATGTTTTATAAGAAGAAAACTATGTTAAAAACAGGAGAGACAGCTAACATCATATTTAATGGTGAAAGACTAATGATCAGGAACAAAGCAAGGTTATCCACTCTCACCACTTCAACTTGACATTGTACTAGAGGTTCTAATCAGGGCAACTAGGTAAGAATAACAAATAAAAGGCATCAAAATTAGAAAGGAAGAAGTAAAACTCTCTCTCTTTCAAAATGACATAATCTCATATATTGAAAATCTTAAGGAATTCCCTCAAAGCCTATTAAAGGGAGTTCAGCAAGGTTGCAGGATAAAAGAACAGAATATAAAAGCCAGTCGTATTTCAATACACTATTAATAAACAATACAAAAATGAAACTAAGAAAACAATTCCATTTGTAGTAGCATCAAAACTAACAAAATACTTAGGTATAAATTTAACAAAAGAAGTGCAAGACTTATAGACTGAAAGCTTGAAGACATTGTTGAAAGAAATTAAAGATCTAAATAAGTGGAGAGATATCCCATATTCATGGATTGGAATAAGTAATTCTGTTAAGGCGGTAATATTCCCCAAATTGATCTACAGATTTGATGCAATCCCTATCAAAATACCAAACACCCTTTTTTGAAGAAATTAATAAGCTGATCCTAAAATTCATACAAGAATTCAAGTGATTCAGAATAGCCAAAACAATCTCGAAAAAGAAGAACAACGTTGGAAGGCTAACAATTCCTAATTTCCAAACGTAATACAAAACTACCATAATCATGACAGTATGGTACCGGCACATATAAATCAATGGAAAAAAGTTAAGAATCCAGAAATAAACCCTGAAAATCATAGTCAACTGATTCTCAACAAGGGTGCCAAGAAAATAAAATGGAAAAAGAATAGTTTTTTCAACACAGAGTGCTGGCACAACTGGATATCCACATGCGAAAGAATGAAATTGAGTAACTTCCTCTCGCAGCACACAAAAATTAACTCAGAAAGTGTCAATGCATTTGATGAGATTTGTATCCAGGATATCTAACAAACTCATACAATCAAAAAGAAGATAAATTAAATCCCAATTTTAAAATGGCTAAAGGATCTGAGTAGACATGTCTCCAAAGAAGATATACAACTGGCCAATAAGCATATGAAAAGATGTCCAATATTAGGGAAATGTGAATCAAAACAACAATGAGAAATCGCTTTAAACCCACTAGTATGGCTAAAATAGAAAAGACAGACCATAACTATGTCAAAGAGAATGTAGAGACATTGGAACCTTCATACATTTCTGGTGGGAATATAATATGGTGCCACTGCTTTGTAAAACAGTCTGGACCGTTTCTTAAAAGGTTAAACCTAGAGTTACCATATCATCTGGCAATTTCATTCCTAAGTGTTTACCCAAGAGGGATGAACACATACATCCACAGAAAAACTCGTATGTGAATGTTCGTAGCAGCAGTATTCCGAATACTGTAGCCCAAAAGTGGAAACAACCCAAATGTTTGTCAACTGCATGAATAAACAAAATGTGGTAAATCAATAAGAAAGCATATCATCTGGCCACAAAAAGGAATGAAATAATGACACATGTTTCGACATGGATGAATCTTGAGAAATTATGCTAAGTCAAATAAACCAGTCATAAAAAGGTCACATATCTTACGATTCTGTTATTATGGAATCTCCAGATAGACAAATTGATAGAGACAGGTTAGTGCTTGCCAGGGAGTGGGGGGAGGGAAATTGGAGTGAATGCTAGGGAGCATGGGTTTCATTTTGGGGTGATGAAAATACTTCAAAACTGGATTGTGGCCATAGTCGTACAACTCTGCAAATATATAAAAACCAATGCATCATACGTTTTAAATGGATGAACTCTATAGTCTGTGAATTATATCTCAATAAAGCTGTTTTTAAAAACGGGTGGGGAAGCAAGAACACATCAGCAGAAGATACAGAATGGTGCTTGATTTTGGTGAGAGAAAGCAGGAGGATGGGATGGGACACAATCACAAGATAGAAGTTATTGTAAAAGTTTTCCTTTTAGTCCTCATGTGGGAAGTTCACAGCTATTTATTATTCAAAGCCAACAAAGAGGCAACAGATACAGAACAGAAGAGAACCAGGCAGGGGCCAATCGTGGAGTATGTCATGATTAAACCACTTCTGAACACCTGTAGTACAAGCAAAAAACATTTTCAAGAATTTACACTAAATAGCAATAACAAAAACACTGCATATGATAACTCGTGGGTACAGTTAAAGGAGTATCCAGAAGAAATTTTACAGTCTTAACTAATTTTACTAAATAGGAACAAATGGAAATAACTCAATTTAAAAGTTACACAAAGTGAGGCTGACTTATGGGAACTCTACTTTCTGCATGATTTTTCTGTAAACTCACAACTTCTCTAAAAAAAAAAGTAAAAATAAAAAATAATAAAGTTACACAAAAGTTACACAAAGAACAACATTTAGGCATGAGGAAAGCAGAAGGAAGGAATTAGGATAAAAGAGCAAATAAATCAATTAGAAAATAGGAGACAGAGGAAATAATACATTCAAAAGCCTGTCCTTTGGAAATAAAATAAAATTTAGTTTTCTTATTAAAAAAAAAACTTGCCAGACTAATCTAGAAAAAAAGGGGAAATATACAAATACACAAAAGAAGAAATAAAAATGGAGACATAATCACAGAAACAAAGAAAAGTAAACAAATCCAAAGAAATTAATGTGAACCCTGCAGGGAAATGTGAAAAACAGAGTGAAATGAAAATTTTCCATATAAAATACAATTATTAAATGTGACTCCAGAAGAGACAGAAAATATAATGAGACCAACCATCAAATAAATAAAGAAAATGTCAAAAAGTACCAGGCCTAGAATTTTCAGTGGATTTTAAAAAAAATTTTACACAGTGGGTTTTTTCTATCACTTCTCTTTAAATTAAACTTTCTATTTCAAGATAATTGTAGATTCACACGCAGTTGTAAGATAAGAGAGAGAGATCCCTGTACCCTTCACCCAGTGTCCTCCAGTGGTAACCTCTTGCAAAACTATGGTCCAGTATCACAATGGGGTACTGACATGGACAGCCAAGACACAGAACATTTCCATCACTACAAGGATCCCTTGTGTTGCCCTTTTTAAGACACACCCACTTCCCCACACAATGTAACAGTTCCCTGGAGAGCCATCCAAGTTATTGCATGTACCAGTAATTCATTCCTTTATATGGCCGAATAATAGTCCACTTCACCCATTAAAGGATATCTTGATTGTTTCCAGTTTTCAGCTATTATGAAGAAAACTGCTATGGATGGTCAGGCACAGGATTTTGTGTAAACAAATCTCATCCAGAATAAATGTCCAAGAGTACAATTGCTGGGTGGTATGGTGGTTGCATGTGTTTTTTTATAAGAAATTGTCAAGCTGTTTTCCAGAGAGGCTGTACTATTTGAATGTGGCTAAAAGGAGAAATTTTAGGTGGTACATATGTTACTAAAACAAAATTTTTTTACAAACACAGGACTGTACAATACAGTGAACCCTAATGTAAACTATGGACTAGAGTTAATACAATCATAATAATACTCATTCATCAATTGTAACAAAAAGTACCACACTAATGCAAATTGTGAATAAAAGGGTGGTATATGGGAACTCCGTATTTTCTGCATTTTTTTTATAAACCTACAACTTCTCTAATTTAAAAAATCATTAAAAAATTGAATAAATATGATTGACATATTAGTGTATGTATGTATATGTATATGTGTGTGTATATATATCTATATAGAGAATTACACAGTTTATATGTGTGGGAGAAAGGGAGAATGAGTGAAAGTGAAAGTGTGCCTTCCCCATAGGATCTTTCCCCCTTGATGAGGAATGCACTACCAACTACACTGGAGATATAGTAGTGACCAGCCAGTCTGCTGTCTGTCATTTGCTTGAAATCAGGAAGCTGAATTTTATTCTACCTTGAGCAATCCTTCCTGCTACCTAGTTTATTTTTTAAACATTCCTGCATTTGGCAAAACAACTGAGAAAGAAATGTATGTGAACTGGAATTACTTGCAAATCTTTGGGTATTTGGCAATCACCAAAGCATTATTTGCCCATCTGCCTTCTCTATTTGTCTCGATTTCATAGATGAATAGTTTTTTGCTTTTTTTTTTATAAAATATCTATCATGCATTTGAGAACTATCCATTCATTTCACCTGTCAAAGTTTCACACTGGAGGATCTAGAAGTTCTAGCTGACATGTGGCAAGTGATTTGTATTTCCACGGGATGAAGACACAGCAACAGACAATGCCAAGGTTGATAAAGTATTACTGGTTAATCTATTCTTTTGGAAATAAATGGTGGAACATCAATGTCCTCATCTGCTCAACAAGGGGACTGGATATTGTAGCAGCAAAAATCATTTCAAAGAAGTCATGGTTGGAACTCCAATTGCAGTTGAGACAAGGAAGCTCACCAAACAGTCCATCTGCTCCCCCTCTTTTTCCATGCCCCTTACTGTTAGGTGGCACCGTGTGACTACTGCTGGCCAAAGGGCTTTGGTAGCAGTGATGTGTGACAGCTGTTCGGAGCTGGATCCTAGAAGAGCTAGTGTGTGACCGTGCAGTTGTCCCTTCCCCTGCATGGCCACCAAAAAGGCTGAGTGCTCCAGATGCTGCAGCTTCCAGGTGGCATGACCCCTGTCAGCATGGGTCCCAAAGTGACTGCATGGAGCAGAGCTCCCCAACAACCCATCCTGACCTGTTGCATGAGTAAAAAATAAACCTCTGTCATATTAACAGCGATTTTCTTACTAGCATATCATAGGATAACCTAGCCAATTAATAAAACATATTAAAATGGTGAATTTCTGAGTGAAGGGAGGTGAAGGCAGAAGTTCCACAGCCTGACCTGCTTGTCTAGACTTTAGCATCTCCTCCACTTTTGGGGACCATGAGGCAGCTCTGTAAAATCATAGAATTATGACAGCACATTTTATATAGCAGGGGACCCATCCCCAAATCTGTGAAAATTCAATAACACTCTCCTAAATAATACATGGGTCATGAAGAATTCTCAAGATAAATTTTAAAAAATCCTTATAACTAAATGAAAATGAAAATGCAATTCATCAAAATTGGTGGCATGCAGTGAAAGTAGTGCTTAGAGGAAAATGTATAGCATTGAATTCATACATTAGAAAAGAAGGATCTAAAATCAATAATCTAAGCTTCTAACTTAGGAAACTAGAGGAAGAAAGAACAAATTTTACCTAAAGCAAGCAGGAGCAAGTTAATAATAAAAATTAGAGCAGGAATCAAACAGATTAAAAATATGGAAAAATAAAGAGAATAACAAAACCAAAAGCTGATTCTTTGAAAAGATCAATAATATTGGTAAATCTCCAGCCAGCCTAATCAAGAGAAAAAAAGAGAGAAGACACAAATTGCCAATATCAGAAATGAAAGAGGGGCCATCATTACTGATCCCATGGACATTACAAACATAATAAGGCAATACTACAAACAACTCTATGCCCACAAATTTGATAACTTAGATGAAATGGATCAATTCCTTGAAAGACATAAACTACCAAAACACATACAGGGAGAAATAGGTAACCTGAACAGCCCTGTATCTCTTAAAGAAACAGAATCAATAATTTAAATCTTTCCAAAAGAGAAAGCTCCAAGCCCAGATGGTTTCCCTGGCAAACTCTACCAAACATTTAAGGAAGAAATGATAGCAAGTGTCTACAATCTTTTCCAGAAAATATAAACAGACAGAACACTTTCCCACTCATTATATGAGGCTAGCATTATCTTAATATCAAAACCAGATAAATACATTACAAAAAAGAAAACTACGGACCATTATTTCCCATGAACATAAATGCAAAAATCCTCAACAAAATATTAACAAACAGAACCCAACAATGTGTGAGAAGAAGTACACATCAAGACCAAGTGGGATTTATTCCAGGTATGCAAGGCTGATTTAACATATGCAAATTAATTGATGTAATCCATTACATCAACAGGCTAAAGAAGAAAATCATATGCTCATATCAACTGACACAGAAAAAGCATTTGACAAAATATGACATCCATTCATGACTTATAAAAACTAAAAACACTCAGCAAACTAAGGATATTGAGGAATTTTCTCAATGTGATAAAGAACATAAACAAAAAACCTCAAGTAAACATCACACTTAATGGTAAGAAACTGGATGCTTTTCACTTAAGATTTTGAACAAGGCAAGGATGTCCCTTCTCACTATTCCCATTCAATATTGTACAGGAAGTCCTAGCTAGTTCAATAAGACAAGAAAAAGAAATAAAAAGGATATATATTGGAAAGGAATAAATAATACTGTCTTTATTCACACATGATGTAATCATCTATATAGAAAACCCCAAAGAATCTACAAAAACAAAGGAAAATTCCTGGAACAAACAAGAGCGTATAGGAAGGTCGTAGGATACAAGGTCAGTATACAAAAGTCGGCTGCTTTCCTGTATACCAGCAATGAACAACTGGAATTTGAAATTTAAAAAACCAGAATCCCTCAAGAATCCCTTTGCATCTTCCACCTTGAATATTCCATGATGCCAAATTCTAATCCCATTGCTGTATATTCTAATTATATGATTCTCTGTAGCCCAGAAATCAGATGAGGTGGTCTGCTGTCCCTTGAGATTCAAACAAATTTGGCTAACACTCTTTCTCACATATATGGTTCCCTGCATCCCTCCTGATATCTCCAGGAATTCTGGAGCAGAATTCATGACTAATCATGACTCTTTGCTTGCATGTGAAAAATAACTAATTCAAACTTAGGTCAAATACTGTGAGGACTGAGAAGGGTTGGACTTAGCTACCTGGAGATCATTGGTGACCTTGGCAAAAAATGGTTTTAGTAGAGTGTTTGGAGCGAAAGGCTGAATGCAGTTCCAGGGCTCCATCCTTTGTTCTGTTTTGTTCTCAGTCTACTCCCACTCATCCTGTTTCAAGCTTTAAAATCCATCTATAGTTGATGACTACCAAATTTATATCTCCACTCTGAACCTTCCTCCTGAGTTCCAGACCTCTAGACCCATAGCCTCCTTGATACTTCTTAACAGTAACCCATAATCCTGCCGCACTCCCTCCATGGCTACCCCTCACTCCATCCCAGGCACCTTCACGGGTCACTGGGATTGTTGCAATAGCTTCCTAATTGGTCCCTCTGCTTCCACCCTGAGCTCCCTCACAATTTATTATCATCCTAGCATTCAGGCAGACCCTTTAAAAACACAACATCAGCGCCCTCTTATTCTCAAAACCTGGCCGTGGTTTTTCATTTCACTCAGAACAAAGTCCTGATAAAAGCACCTGCACCATCTGCCGCCTGCCTCCACTGCTGCTCTGACCCCTTCTATTACCCTGCACAGAGTAGCTGCTCACTAAACATTTGCTGGAAGAACAAGCTGTTGAACAGGCAGGCAAAAGCAGTGGATGTCCTCCACTTGGTGGCTGATGTTTTTGCTGGCCATGTTTGTCTGGAAGATTGATTTCCCTTGAGTTGGTTTGTGTGCGGATATTCTCACACCACCGCCCAGAGAGAAACTCAGCTCCTTTCCTTGATACTCACATGTGTGCACAAACACACACACACACATGCACACACACGAGAACTTGTGTGCAAAGTAGACAGTACTGAAATTGAGACAAAAGAAGGGCTACAGGTAACAACATATCACAGTAGTAGAAAAAATAAAAATGAAATGGTAGCTATTTCTTTAAAAAGAATCCCTTGATCATTTCTGGCACTATATTGCTTGATCTCTTTCTTCTCCTCTCCTCCCTTCTCTCCCTCCACATCCAGATTTCTGATCATCTTTTTCCCATGCAGTAGTTCAGCTCCTTTTGTTGTTTTTCCTTGTGTGTGTGTGTGTGTGTGTGTGTGTGTGTGTGTGTGTGTTTTAATCTTTTTCCAATGCATCCCCTTAGGGTTTCACCTTCTTCACCCAAGCGATTTATTACTTTTTTTCCTTAAACAAAGAGAGTTCTCTTCCTCAGAGGATTTCTTGCATCAGTTGTTAATATGCCTATTCTTTTCACCCCATGTCTTAGTTTTGCTAGGCTGCTCTCACAAAAACCACAAACTGGCTTTGCCTTAACAAGAAGAATTTATTGGCTCACAGTTTCAGAGGCTAGAAAGCTTGCTTCCTTCCAGGGTCAGAAGCATTCTGGCTGGCCAGCAATCCTGGGGTTCCTTGGCTTTCCCTTCACCAGGCAATGTCCTCTCCTTTCTCTTCCAGGTTCTGTTGACTTCTGGCTTCTGGATCCACTCCGGGCCATTGTCTCTCTCTCTCTCTGAATTTCTTCTGCTTTTAGGGACTCCGGTAACCCACCTTAACTAAAGTAACATCTTCAAGAGGTCCTATTTATAATGGGTTCATACCTTCAGGAATGTGCTTCAAGACCAAGAACAAAATTCAATACACTATGCTCCACTACGCTTTCTTTTTAAGTTCTAAAATCAAAATTCTAAAGTCAGTGATTCTACATTTCATTCTGGGAGATTGCATGTTCTAAAATCAGTGATTTTGTTAGTCTGTCTTCCTTTCAAAGTGAGTTGTCTGGGGTGGAGATTCACTGGAACCGTCATGGGAACTGATGGGCAGATGCCTGAGTATTCACTGCAGCACGGCTCTTGTCACACACAGCCTCCGGTGTCCAGGGAACCCACTCACCTGCCAACTCTCTGCCTGATCAGGTGCAGGGGACCTCCAGAGCACAGGCCTGGAGTCAGACTTCCTGGATTTGAATCCTGGCTCCACTGTTCACTGTTTCCTTAACCTCGCTGTACCAGCTTCCTCCTCTTTAAAGAGGAGGCAGTAACAGTGTCTATGTCATAGAATAGTTGTGAAGATCCCGAACAATAAGAAGCATAAATAATTGGAAAAATGCCTGGCCCACAGTGAGTACCTAATGAACGTTAGCCATGGTAACTGGTAGCAGTTCCTCGGACAGGGTTGGGAGCATAATAGATGCTCACCACATTTGGAAAAAAAAGGAACTCAGTCCCAGGTCCTCCCACAATAGCACTGTGCTGTTCTCGTTGCAGAGAATCTGATGTACCTGAAATCAGTGCCGTGTCATATTGGTTCAACCTCTGACACTACAGTATGATCTGGGATAAGCTTCTTTCCTACTCTGGGCTTCGGTTTCTCCATCTATAAAATGAGAAGTTGGGACTGGATTATCTCTAATGGTCTTCCTACTTTTGACCTTAGGCATTTACAATCTAAAAGGGAAAAAAAAAGATTTGTACTACACCTCTAAAGAAGATGCTTCCATTCCAGAGGCTCCTGGCTGACTGGATGACTCTAACACATGGATTTTGTAGGCTTAGAAGATGTCTCCTGGAAGAGGTGGTGTTGAATGCAATAGTAAATGGTGCAGAGTGAGGTCTAGCCCAGTGCTTCTTGAACTTTAGTGAGCACATGAATCACTTGAATGTATTGCTAAAATGCAGAGTCTGATTCAGCAGGTCTTGGGTGGGGCCTGAGATTGTGCGTTTCAAACAAGCTCCCAGGTTTGTCGATGCCATTTTTCTGTGAACCATACTCAAGGAAGTAAGGTTTTAACAGCACTACTCCAGTGCTCCAAAGAGCACTGAAGACCTGGGGACAGGGAGGGGGCAAAGGAGCAGTATGGAGCTGGACTCATTCCTGCACCTACAAAGGGAACCATATTTCCCAGCCCATAGCGAGCTTTGCCTGACCTTTAGCACCCTAATCTAACCAGTAATGTGCAACCTCTGGGATTGCACATCACTGGTTAAATTAGACTCACATGGATGTGATATGCTGCTCTCTAACCCTTTAGAGCAGCACCGTCCAATAGAACTTTCCATGATGATGAAATCATTCGGTATCTGCACTTTCCAATAAGGTACCTACTAGCTACTTGTGGTTATTGAGCTCTTGAAATGTGGCTAGTGAAACTGAGGAACTGAGTTTTAATTTTATTTAATTTTAATGAATATAAACTTAGCTACATCTGGCTACCAGATACCATATTGGAAAGCAAGCTTTAGAGGATACTTCTACATTGTAGCTCCCAGAAGAAAAACAGACTTTAAATCAGTCAGACCTGGGTTCCAATCCTATCTCCTCTAATTACTGCCTGAGTGACCTTGGGCAAATTGCCAACATCTTAGCAGTTTTCTCATTGGTAAAATGAGGATGTGCACAACTAATTAGCAGGATAGGCTTAAGGATCTGAGTTAACAGATATAAAATTCCTGGCATCGTGCATGATTCATAGTGGGTGTCTCCAAAATAATAGTTTCCATGATGGGTGTCTCATCACCCCATAGAGTTTCAGGTCACCCCAACCCAGATCTGGAACCCTATTCTCAATCTTCCATGGCATCCTTCATGGTTCAGTCCTGGCCTTGCTCATCAGAAAGGTTCAATGAGAGAAAACAGTGGATCCCCCAGAGTTGTGCCTGAAGTCAGGAAGGAGAAGGCAGCCAGTTACTTTGGGTCAGACAGCAAGTTAGTGGCATGAACGCCAGTCTTCTGAATCCCAGCTCATATCTCTTTCACATATTTAAAAACTATAATGTTACTATTTATTAAGTTCCAACTATGTGCCAGGCCCTACACCAGATCCTTCTACACCTCAACCATCACTCGCCTTCACAATGACCCCAAAGAATAGTTGCAATTACAATCCACATTTTTCTAGATGAAGAAACTGAGGCTCAGAGGTCAAGTTATTTGGCTTAGATCATACTGTGGCTTAGTGTTGGAATGAGGGTTCAAACCCAGGTCTTCTCAACTCCAGCATCCCACCTCTTTCCCCCGCTGCTTCTTTATTATTAAGTGCCCTCTGTGTATCTCTTCACTAACCGATGCTCCTTGGATTCTCTCCTTCAACTCACCACTCTCCTCCCATTCTCATCTTCTCTTATCTCCCTTACTCCACCTCCACAGGCACACACACACCCAAACACTTGCACACGTGCAGACCATGCACCATAGACTCATAGCGAGCACCCACTAGGCTTACCAACCCTGCTCATGAATGGCAAGAAGAAGCCACCCAAGCAAGATCTGGGAGAATGATGATCCAGGAGGAGGGAAGAACTAGCACGAAGCCCTGGGTGGGGCAAGCTGTGTGTTCCAGAACAGACCGAGCAGTGCGGCTGGAGTGTGTGGACAAATGGGGGTAGGACTTCATAAGATGTGGATATAGGTGAGGAATTTGGTGCTTGTTCCAACTTCATTGGGAAGCCACTGGAAGGTTTTAACGGGGATGACATGTGTTTTGGTCTGTGTGTTTGAAAAACCATCATGGCCCACTGGGTGGAGAGTATAACACAGGGAAAACCTGGAGCTGGGAGACCAGTTAAGAAGCTGTTGCAATGAGCCAGCTGAGAGGTAGTACCAGGGTGAAGGAGAGGAGAGCACTGAGAGCAGATACAGTTGGGCAGCAGAACTGATAGGGTTTATGGTTGGGTTTGAGATGAAGGAAGAGAGAAAATGAAGAGGCACAGAGATTTCCTAAGGTTTGGGGACTGAGCAAGCGGGTCAATGTGTTGTCACTGGCTATGTGATCACATTAAAGATTCTAGTTTTGGCCTGGTCGCCAACTCACTGTGTGACCCCTCTTGGGAGAAAAGGATGTCCAAGTGTCTCTTGGCCCCTGATGGTCCTTCCATTGTCCCCACTGTCATAAAGCCTGCCCTGATCTGAATATGCAAATGAGGCAACTAATTACACCCTAAGGAGAGTTATTTGCTGTGCTCATTAAACTCCAATGGGTGCTCTCCTAACATCTGTGGATAGCCAGCCTCTCCATAACTGTTTTATTAAATATAAATTGGGATTTCTGCTAAAGATCCCAATTGAGGGGCTTAGTGTTATCTGGACTTTGCAGCTGAAGCTGATTGGTAGTGAGGGGATATAATGTGAGGGGCTCCTTGGTCTCCTGAATCTTGTACCCTCCACACAAAAACACAATCCAGGGCAGTGCCAGGAACTTGACATTTGTCATAAACCCTAACTGAGACTGAGCAGCCTGCTTCAAGATCAGTAAAGTACATGCAGCAAACAACACTGAGCTGAAAAGGACCAGCAGAGCCCAGAACCTCCATCCTTTGCTCCAGGAAGGCAGGTGTTGGGACAGAGAGCACGAGTCCCTCAAAGACAGAGCAGTATATTCACTGTACAGCTGCTATTCTCCCTGCATGGAACACTTTCCCCTGGAATGTTCAAATGTCTGGCTCCAGAAGTCACTTAGTTCTAAGGTCAAAGTACCAGTTTGTATATATTATGTCCCCCAGAAAAAGCCATATTCTTAAATGCAGTCTTGTGGGAGCAGACATATTAGTGTTGATTAAGTTGGAAACTTTGGATTAGGTTGTTTCCATGGAGATGTGACCTGCCCAGCTGTAGGTCATAACTCTGATTAGATCATTTCCATGGAGGTGTGGCCCCGCCCATTCAGCGTGGGCCTTGATTGGTTTACTGGAGCACTATATAAGCTCAGACAGAAGGAGTGAGCTTGCTACAGCCACAAGGGACACTTTGAAGAACACACAGGAGCTGAGAGTAGCTTCAGCTTACAGAGACATTTTGGAGACAGGCTTTGAAAGCAGACTTTTGCTCCAGAGAAGCTAAGAGGGGACAAATGCCCCAAGAGCAGCTAAGAGTGACATTTTTGAGGAGCTGAAGCCTAGGGAGGAATGTCCTGGGAGAAAGCCATTTTGAAACCAGAACTTGGAGCAGATGCCAGCCACGTGCCTTCCCAGCTGACAGAGGTTTTCCGGACGCTGTTGGCCATCCTCCAGTGAAGGTACCCGATTGTTGATGTGTTACCCTGGACACTTCATGGCCTTAAGACTGTAACTGTGTAACCAAATAAACCCCCTTTATAAAAGCCAATCCGTTTCTGGTGTTTTGCATTCCAGCTGCATTAGCAAACCAGAACAGTCAACCATCATGTACTCATGACCCCCTAAACTGAAGGGGCCCCCATTGTAGCAATCTGTTTTGCTGTCTTCACAGAACTTTCCACAAACCAAAATCATCAGGGTTAATTATCTGCCTACTTAGTGTCTGGTTGACTGTCCCCACTATTGGGTGAGCCCCATGAAAACATGGCCCTTGTCCATCATGTCATCATCAAATCCCCAAAGCTTAGGACAGTGCCTGCAACTGATGAGACACTGTCCATTCTTGACAAATTCATTTCTTCAACAGTCATTCACTGAGCCCCTGTCAGGAGCAACACACAAGGCTAGAGCTGGATGAGGCCACCTCTCCTCTTTGAGGGATCACATTCTAGTGCTAGAGAGTCTCATACAGATGCAACAGACAGGATGCTGACTCACCTGGCACGGGTAGAATCCCTTTTATGTGCCTGGTACTGTTGCAAACATGCATCACGTATCCCTTTTGTATAATTGCCATGCAGTGGTCTGAAGCTTGGTGCTTTGACCAAAGTCATATGGCCAGTGAATGTCCAAACATACACACACACACAAGCACACGCACATTTGCACATGCATGCATGCGTGCACACACGCATACACACAGAATTTGAACCAGATTCCTCTGACACCAAGGCCAGTGTTCTTCCCCCTGGTTCCCAACTGATGGTATTAGGAGCATGAAGAAACCAGACAGTCTTACATGAGTGTACCAGGAAGCCTCTTGGGCCATGGTTGATGGGTCTGATTTTGATACACAGAGACACAGCTGAAGGGGAATGAGGAGCGTCATCTAGGGGTGCACTAAAAGCCTTCCAATCTCAGAGGTTCTTTGCATCTTCCCAACATCATGCTGACCCCAGAAATCCCTGCACACCGGAGCATGTGGGGCAGACATTTCATGCCATAGGCACAGCCTAGCAATCACTTGGAGATGGGACAGCACAGAATGTCTTTGGGACTTCAAGTGCAGACCAGTCAGATGGGGTCAGAGGTGGTGGGTGTTACTTTTCTTTGCATCTTTCAAATGAAGGTTGAGCAAGCACATGAGTCTGTATGCAAGCAGGGATTCCAAGACTGGATCAAACAACTGAGGAGGGCTTCGAGCACCATGCTGATACGTTTGGCCTTCATGATGGACTACGAGAAACTTCAGAAGCTATTTTCATATGTATGTATAATGGGGAGTGGGAGGTGGGGAGGCAGGAGGAGGATTCTATCATCCAAGCTGTGTTATAATCTTTGAGAGGGTGCTCTATCTAAAGCCTGGAGGCACATTTGGCAAATAAGTCTCCCCATCACTGCCCACCCAGATACATTAATCATTTATTAGAGGCTGTCTGAGAGCAAACCTGGGAGTGAATAACTGAGCTAACTGCGCAGTGCTGTCTGCAGCAGCAAGGAAGGGTTGCAGCGGAACTCACGCCAGGTATGTAGCACCTTGGCTCAGAGTGGGGAGAGCCTGCAGGTGGTGAGCCCTGGGAGGCGTCAACTGCACTAGTCCAGGCAAGTAATGGTGAGCACCTGAGCTAAGGCAGACAGCAGATGGAAAGAAGATGAATGCGAGGGAGCTGGCAGCAGGGAAACAGCAAGACTCCATGCCGAATAGAAGCGGGCAAGGGGAGGGAAGAACTGCCCAGCGCAGTGATGTTCGTAGCGGCATTATTCACCATTGCCAAAAGATGGAAGCAACCCAAGTGTCCATCCACTGACGAATGGATAAACAAAATATGGTCCATCCATACATAAAAAGAAACGAAGTTCCCATACTTGCGACAACTTGGATGAACCCTGAAGACCTCATGTTGAGGGAAATAAGCCAGACACAAAAGGACAAATATTGTATGATCTCACTGATATGGAATAATCAGAATAAGCAAATTCATAGAGTCAGAAACTAGAACATAGCTTACCAGGGGCCAGAGGGAGATAGGGAACGGGGAATTAAGGCTTAATCGGTACAGAGTTTCTAGCTGGGGTGATGGAAAAGTTTTGGAAATGGGTGGTGGTGATGGTAGCACAATATTGTGAATGTGATCAACAGCACTGAATTATATATTTGAATGTGGCTAAAGGGGGGAGATTTTAGGTTGTATATATGATACTAGAATAAATTTTTTAATAAAAACCATAGAACTGTACAACACAAGCAGTGAATGCTAATATAAACAATGGAGTATGGTTAATAGCATAATTATTAAAATGTTCTTTCATCAATTGTAACAAATTTACCACACTATACAGGTGTTAATATAATAGGGTGGTGTATGGGAATTCTGTATTTTATGCATGACTTTTTGTAAACTTACAACTTCTCTAATTAAAAAAAAAAAGAGCTGCCTGGTGGGATCTGGGCAGAACGAATCTGCATCCCTGGGCTTCCCCACTTCAGGTGGCCCAGGAGCCCCTGAACTCCTCAACCAGGTGCCAGCAGGCTTCTCCAGCTCTCCCTCCACGGGTGGGGGCTGGCAGGGTGGGAGGCCTCAATGCAGGGCACCCACCAGTGCTCAAGGAATGGGACCGTTGAGTTAAAACTCCCACCCCTTACCTCAGCTTTCCAAGGAAAACAGAGGTGATATTGTGCCACAAAGTATGAAATGGAAAATATTTGCTTGAATCCACAGAGACCTGCTTTATGGGTCACAGCTGCTGAGCAATCTAGAATACTTTCTGCAGAGGCAGCTCCATCAATCCTTACTGCAACTCGGGTTATCGTATGTGGTTTCTGCCTGCTGCACTGGCTGGGTCAATGCAGGGTGAGGACTGAGCTCTGATGGCAGCCAGGGGGAAAGAGCGCTGGAGCTGGGTCAGGAGACTTTGATTTTGAGGCCTCCCAACCTCAGGGTTGGAAGGAAACCTAGATCATTTAGTCCAACAACATTCCTGTCAACTCCCAGCATCAGCTTACACATCTCCAGGTACAAGGAGCTCACTAACCCTCAAGCACTTTACTTTCACTATTAGACTGTTGTAATTCTTCAAAGGTTCTCATATCCAGCAGATATCCATCTATGCTGGTTTGGATATTATACTATGTCCCCCCAAATGCTGTGTTCTTTAATGCAATCTTGTGGGCACAGACATATTAGTGTTGATTAGGTTGGAATCTTTGGATTAGGTTGTTTCCATGGAGATGTGACCCACCCAACTGTGGGTAATACCTTTGATTAGATTATTTCCATGGAGGTGTGGCCCTGACCGTTCAATGTGGATCCTGATTTAATCACTGGAGTACTTTAAAAGAGAGCCACACAGGCCCAGACGCTTGCCAACGCTGATGCTTAGAGATGCTTGGAGTTGCAGACCCCTGATGTTGGCTGCAGCCAAGAGAGACATTTTGAAGATGGCCATTGAATGTAGACTTTTGCTACTCCAGAATTTGCCTGGGAGAAACTAAGAGAACACCCCCAGATGCCTAGAGAGAAATGTGCTTGGAGGAAGCCATTTTGAAATGCAACCTGGGAGCAAAGAAAGAAGACACCAACCACGTGCCTTCTCAGACAACAGAGATGTTCCAGATGCTACTGGCCATTCGTCTGTGAAGATACCCTATTGTTGACATCTTAGCTTGGACACTTTTGTGACCTTAAGACTGTAACTTTGTAACCAAATAAACCCCCTGTATAAAAGCCAATCCATTTCTAGTATTTTGCATAACGGCAGCTTTAGCAAACTGGAACACCATCTTCATTGAGCTTCTGTCCATTGATCCTAGCATTACCCTTTGGTGTGTTCCTTTTCCATTAGTGTCACTTTGCAGAAATGTGAAGACAGCTCTCCACTTATACCCCTGCCATACCTCTGTTCTCAGACCAAAAGCCCCATTCTTGCAGCCACCTTCCTACAGCAGGAGAGACCATTCCTCATCTTTGGAGGCTTCTCTCTGACTCATCACACTTGGCCACCATTTCCCACATGGGGGACAGTGATAACCATGAGCATGGCAGCACACAGCCCCGTCACCTTGCAATGAGACAGCATGTCAGAGAGCCCTTCACGTCCAGGAAACTCCATTGCATGGATGCTCCAGTGCAGCATGAGACAGCCTAAGTTATGCATAGGGAAGGGTAAGACGTACCACTGATCCCACCAGGGTCAGGAAGACAACTAGAAGTCCCAGGCCCTGAAAAGATTAGATACCTCCCATATGAAATGTGAAATAAAAATAATTCTCAGATGTTAAATACATATAAGGATGACAGACAATATACTGATTTTTCCCTTGTTGATGACATTAATGCTATTTGTGAAATTATCAAAGATCAAATCATTTTAAAAATTGTTTTTTTCTAAATGTGCTTGTTTTGTTTTTGGTGCTCCTGCTTTACAGATGCCCTGTTAAAATTTCTGTCTTCTATCTAGTCAAAGAATTTTAAACCTAGAATCAAAATGTGTAGGCCATATCTTAGAATTTAAAGCACAGAATAGAGGGTCTTATTGGGATCCTTGGGCCTGAGTAGGATAAACATGGCCCATGAGTGTAGTGAATCAGATGCAAAATTGTGAGTTTTTTTTCTGAGGAAACATTCCTCAGCTTCCATCCAATTATCAAAGGGGTCTATAACATAAAAAGTTTATGAGCCAACAGCAAAAAGACAAACAACCAAATTACAAAATGAACAAAAGACTTGAATAGATGTTTCTCCAAAGAAGATATGTAAATGACCAATAAGTACATGAAAAGATGCTCAGTAGTCATTAGGGAAATACAAATCAAAACCACAGTGAGATACCACCTCATGCCCACTAGAATAGATATTATTTTAAAACAACAACAACAACAACAACAAAAAACAAAAACAGAAAATAACAAGTACTGGTGAGGATGCAGAGAAATAGGAACCCTTGTACATTGTTAGCAGTAATGTAAAATGGTACAGCTGCTGTGGAAAACAGTATGCCAGTTCCTCCAAAAGTTAAACATAGATCTATCATATGACCTGGCAATCCCACTTATAAGTACATATTCAAAAGAAGTGGAAGCAGAGACTCAGACAGATACTTGTATGCCAATGTTCGCAGCAATACTATTCACATTAGCCAAAAGGTGGAAACAAACCAAGTATCCATCAACAGATGAATGAATAAAAAATATGTAGTATATATAATGGAATACTATGCAGGCATAAAAAAGGAATGAAGTTCTGCTGCACACTACAACATGGATAAACCTTGAAGGCATCACATTGAGTGAAATTAGATGCAAAAGGACTTGATATTTCATATAAGTGTATGATTACACTTATATGAAATACTAGCATACGCAAAGTCCTGGAGACACAATGTAGAGAACAGGTTATCAGGGGTGGGGGAGAGGGGAATGGGGTGATGGAAAGTTTGGGTAATGGATGGTGGTGATGGTGGCACAACATTGTGAATGTGATTAATGCTACTGAATTGTATGCTTGGGAGTGGTTGGGATGGGAATTTTGACGTTGTATACATTACCTCAATTTAAAAGAGAGAAAGACAGAGACACTAAAGAGATGATGACAATTAAATGCAGCACATGATCCTGAATTGGATCTAATAATGGAGGAGAAAATGCCCAAAGGACATTATTGGGATGTAAGAAAGACTTGGAATCTATACTGTAAGCTTTATGTTGATGTTAAATTTCTTGAACTTGATAACTGTACTTAATGTGGTTACATGAGTGAATACCCTTGTTCTTTGGAAATATTAAGTGCTCAATGAGCATGAAATAGACTCTCAAAATGTTTAGAAAATGATAGGTAGGTAGGTAGGTAGGTAGACAGACAGACAGAATGATTATTAAATGTGGCAAAATATTAAAAGTTGGTAGATCTGGGTACATCAGTAAGGGATATACTGGAGTTCTCTGAATTGTTTCTGTATTATTTTTGCATCTTTCCTGTAAGTTTGAAATTATTTCAAAATAAAAAGTTGAAAAGGAGAGTCTAGGACCACTGCCATAGATTCACGCAAGTGAGGGCACTGCTGCGTAATCCGAGTCTCTCAAAATCCAGTGATAGAAACTGGTGCAACCACTTTGGAAAACTGTTTGGCAATAGCTCCTAAAGCTACACATATGTAGACACAGCATTTCCACTCTTAGGTTTAGGTATCCGAAATGTGTACACAGGGGCAAAACCAACATGTGCAAGAAGGTTTAGAGCAGCTTTATTCAAATAGCCCTAAACTGGAAACTGCCCAAATGCTTATCTGTGATAGAATGGACATCTAAACTGCAGTATCTCCATCAAGTGGAACACAATGCAGCAGTAAAAAGAAACAGCCTACAACTGTACTCAACAATATTGATGTAGCTCACAGACACAGACTCCTGGGAGAAAGAAGCCAGACATAAAAGATTAGGTAGTGTGTGATTCCGTTCAGGTAAAGTACAAAGGAGGGGGAAGTAATCTATGCTGCTAGAAGGAGGATCGTAGTTACCCTGGGGGCTGGGGGAAGGAACTGGAAGGGGACACAAGGGGGTCTTCTGTTGCTTAATCTGGTAACATGGGTGTGTTCATTGGTAAAAATTCATTGAGCTGTATCCTTATGCTGTATGTATTTTTCTGTCCTATATCATATTTCAATGGAAAGTTCTAAGAGATTTTGATATCTGCAATGAAATCTAAACCCATCAAAATGGCATTTGAGGCCTTCTCCAAACTGGCCTTAACTTTCCCGCTGGACCTCCCCAGGGTCCCCCTGAGCCATGCAGAGCCTTTACTGCAGAGGGTTGAGATGAGCTGACTGAGTTGCTGACCTCTGCCATCTGACTGGAGCCCAGTGAGTGCAAAGATCCCGTCTTCTCCATCTGACATGCCCGGGGCCTGGCCCAGAGCAAGTGCCCTTCCCTGGCTGCAGAACAAATCGTGAATGTGATCCTTGGTGAGGACACAGGAAAAGCTGGACCTGGGAGTCTGGGGCCCGGCCTCCCCATCCAAGCTGGGAGGCACCAGGCAATGGCCTCCTCAGATTACAGACAGGACCCGGGTTCGCAGTGGGGCGGGACCCGAACAAAATCACAGCTGGAAAAGCACTTTGTGAGCTGTAAGCCTGCCTGCCGATGTATGAGATTACAATATTGGCATTGTTATTGCTGTGGCTAATGATAATAATAATAATTTTTATTATAAATTAGAACAGTGTATTTGGTTCCCCTAACTGGGAGGCCCATTTGGAACTCAGGGGGAGCTGTGTGCAGATGACTACCAATTTTTTCCAGTTTGGCTTTAGAGAAAATCAGCATGAAGTGATAGATTGGTCTGGGTAGTGATGCAGACATCACAGAATAAAAGGGGTTGGGGGTGGGGGGCAGTGCTGGGGAGCCCCACTCGGCTTTCAGTCATCAGTGGCAGCCAGCGCAGGGCTGGAGCCTGGCTTTGGAGGGCAGCGAGAACTGCACCCTCATTAGCACAGCCTCCAAGCCCGGCCTTCCGGTTCAGGGTCAGCTACTGGTCTCTGCTCACCGCGGAGCAGGAAGAGGAGGCCTCAGGGAGAACGTCACGACCAGGCTCAGAAACTAGGCCCCAGGAGCCATGACGGGCAGGCAAGAAGCCCACAGTGGCTGTGGTTCTGGGGTGACTGGGCTGTCTGAGGGCCACTCGCTTTGGTGATGCCTATTGGCACAGCAGCAGGAAGGGACAGATCTCTGCCTGCCTTGTGGGGGGTCTGGAAGCTGTCGTCTCAGAAGACAGAGCACAGGTGATGCTTTCCCTCCTGAACATTCCCCTGGTGGCTCTGAGTCTGGGGGACAAGGAGGGGAGGAGTGTAGAGGGGGGAGGGATGAACGGGAGGCCCAAGTTCAGCCACAGGCCGCGGAGCAGGCCCGGAGGCTTCGAGTCCCGGTTTCCTCAGGGCGCCAGCCCTTTGGTCTGACCAGAGCAAGGAACACTGTCCCAGGACCCCGGCATCAGGAAGCCTCGAGGGGGGTCGGCTCAGGAGGGATGATGTGCCGGAAGTTGGGGAGACAGGGGAAAGAAGGGAGGAAGGAAGGGAAGACAGGAAAGAGGAGAGAAGAGAGGAAAGACAGCTGTTATAGGGGAATGCAGTATGGAGAAAGGGAGAGAGGGAGGAAAGGCTTGACTTGCAGTCATACTGACTGTGTAAATTTAGTCAGCTCACTTCCTTCTTCTGACATTCATTTTTCTTCATCTTTAAAATTGGAAAGATATGAGGAGGACAGCTAGCATTTATTGAGCACTTACTAACTGCTAGATCCTGTTCTAAGTGCTTTACATGTATGAACTCATTCACTCCTACAAATTGGACAGCGTGACCATTCCCATGGGGCAACTGGTGAGTTACAGTGCTGGGTTCACACTCATGCAGCCATGCCCTGCTCCTTGTCAGCTCAGTGCTGGGGGTCAACACTCTGCCCCTCTCCCATTCTCATTTGTGGCATTCCAGCCACAGCACATAAGACCAGGAAGGAGCTCGCAGGCTCCACAGGCAGAGGGGGTAACAGATACACCCTGTGTTGCTCTATACCCCATGCCTTCACAGGTGTCATGCTCTCTACCTGGCTGCTTCCTGCCGCCAGGCCCCCACCTCCTCCCAGGGACAAGGTTCAACCACAGGCTCCTCCTCAAAGCCTTCCCTTCCCTGCCCAGGCTTGACACCCCCTTCGAACCCTGTTCGCACACACTGCAGGGCAGCCATTGCACATCACTGTCCCCCACTTGCCCACCTGAGGCTGGAGGGATGGGACCCTGTTCTGCCCACTTAAATTCCCCCAGTACCTGGCACAGTGGGGCATTGATAAATCAATGCTTGAGCTCACAGAGCTGGGATCAGAGCCCCAGGCCTTTGAATGCCTGGTGTCCATCAAACTGCCCCTCTCTGCCCTCCCTTAGAATCCTGGAAGCAACATCAGATACCAGAACTGACCTGAGTCATCAAGTCCAAGACCCCAGTTTTGCAGATGGGGAAACTGAGGACCAGACAGGGCAAGATCCATATGCAAGCCCACACAGGCAAGCAGCCCTCCTGGAGCAGGCCTCCTGCCTCCCTGCTCACCCTCCCGCAGTCTCTGTGAGGCAGGATCCCTTTCCCAAAGGGAGCAAAGCAAGTGCCTTTGGCTGGAAACGGGTGCTTTTCTGGAGGATGCAGCTGGATAGCTGGGCCCTGTGGCCACTGCTCAGAAGGTTCTCTGTCCATGGTTGGCTTTGTACTGGAGTGAGTTACCAATGGATTTGACCAGGACTGAATCAGTCACCAGTCGCAGCGCCCCATGGTGTCCCCGCTTCCAGCAGAGCTGGTCTTATTCAAGGCAGACAGGCCAGTGGGGGGACCTGTGGGCAGAGACCCCAATACCTGTGCCTCCTCATGCCCAGCGTGTATCCAGGGCTCCATCAGCTGTGGGACCCACTTGCTCCCCTTTAACTCTCGCGGTAAGTCTATGAGGACACATCATTATCCCTATTTTCAAGATGAGAGTGAATGAAGCACAGAGATGATAAGAAAGCTGCGTGAAGTTACTCAGCTGGTAAAGGATGAGCCAGATACAAAACCAACCCTGTCTTGAGGCAAGACCCATGCTCCACTCACTGTACAGAAAACCCCACATTCTGGACAGTGAGACACTGGGTCTCGTCATCTAAGAGTCACAGACCATTGCCATGAATAGTCCCAGGAGCGGTCTTGTACCCTGAAGAAGGGCCCTACCCATTTTACAGTTGAGGAAACTGAGGCACAACAGAAAGGGCGACAACTCCTGCAGGAGCCAGTGATTGAAGTTGGAGTCCCCAACCTGCTTTCCAGGGTGCCTCCACCAGAACCAGCCAGCTCACCCCTCACCAACTTCTCCTGCCCATGGCAATATCATAATCAGTAGCCCTGGTCAATGGAGAACCAAGACTGTGGCCTGCTGAACCCATCCTTGGGAATCTGTTGCCTGGGAACTGTGCCCACCTCCCTCTGTTGGAGGAACATGCAGGCTTTGATGGGTTCCTACTTCTGTCCCTCGCCCTCCTCTCTGGAAGACTGAGTCCAGAGTTCAGGCACCGCCAATAACCATAGCTCATGTTTGGGTACTTCTTCACGCATGCAAATCACTTGCACACACATTCTCACTCAGTCCTCAAACAACCAGGTGATGGGAGAAGCTGCAGATGAGGCTGCCAAGACCACAGAGGCCAAGTGCCGGGCACAGCTGGTAAATGACAGCCAGCCCTGGGGCCAGGGTCCTCCAAGCCCTTTCACACTCCCCACTCTTTCCAATCTATCACTCTGCCCACCTCTTCAGGGGTCCTACCTGGTTCACAAAGCCCACACAGAACATTCCCTCCCTCTCAGGGAGAAGAACCTGGCAATTCCTTGTCTTGAGCCCATTTCTTCTGCACGACCCCACGGAGCTACTCCTGACAACGATATGCACTGCCGCTTGCAAGCAGGTGTCTCCCTGAGAGATGCTGGTGCCCCCACCTGGAGTTCTGGTGCTGGCCCCATAGCCCGGGGCGAGGGACTGACAGGCACCAAATGGGCCTGTGCGTTGGGCGCTGCCCCAGACCCTCTTTGCCTCATTCTGATGAAAGCAGCCCAGGTTTTGCGACTGCCTCTCGCTGTTTGTAAAAGACCATCTCCTTGGAGCCGCTGATGAGCCAGCCTCTTCTACCCTGGCCAGCTGGGGCAAGGTACCATGGAGGCCAGGCTGTGGGCTGGGAAATCTGAACCCACGTTGGAAACTCTCTCTTTATCTGCAAGGGACACAGTGTTAGCTCCCAGGCTTGGCCATCATCTTTTCAGTCAAAACCTCATTCACTAGGGCCCAGTGAGGCTCTGGATGCCTCAAGGGGTTGGCATTCCTCTGGAAAGAGGAAATGCTGAGTCAGACGTTATAAAACCAGTCAGCATGTAAAAGCCTGCCGGGCGCAACATCCCCAACATTTTCCAGGGTGTGTGGTGTGGGAGCACCAAATCCTCCGCCCATTAGCCCATTAACCAGTGTTACGGGAAGGAAAAGCAGCTTCTAGGCACTGAATCTGCTATGGTTTGGGGAAACTCTAAATTGAGTAAAGCTGAACCAGTGACTGCAGGACTTTTCTAGGCCTTTAAAATGTGAATGTGCTTCATAGTTCTCCAAGAGAAGAATAATATGTAGCATTTTTAAAATGTGTTTGACTATGGAAAGGTTTTCAGAGAATTTCAAAAGAACCATGTTCTCTGGAGTACCCTTTAGAATATGTTTTGCTATGGATGCTCAGAGAAGAAAGTATGGGGACAGTAGCCTTTACATTAGCAATTAACAGATGTGATTGGGACAGTTGAATCAGAGGAGGATATATCATCAAATGAGGGTACAGTGTTTGCAAAAATGTAGCATTAAAAAATGCACAGGTTACATTCAAGGAACGACAACAATCCCCCAAGAGCTCTTGGCATCCCAATGCTGGGGCATCCCCAGAGCAGCCGCATTTTTATTTCGTTTGCACATCTGGCTTGCAAATAAGGGTTCTATCCCACTAGAGGATCTCTGTTGTTTTCTCTCCCACCATCAATGCTCTCTGTTTCTAGTGATAGAACCTCAATTTTCATTGGGGAACATACCCTCCTCCGCTCTCAGTCCATGTGGTTTGGGGACACACATAAAGCACCCCACCACCACCACCTGCCACCCCAGCTTCAGGCTGGCCAGTCCCTTTATTGAACCACTAACACTGTCCACACCCTCCACTGTGACTGGTTCACAGAGGGGCACTGACTCAGTGGTCCAGTGAGACTCAGTTCAGGAATTCTGCTGGAATTACAGAGAGAGAGACACCCTCCCCACCAGGGTTACGAAAGTAGGATAACGCAAGCCATGAGCTGCCAGAGGTCATCTTTACCTGAAAATGAAATCATTGCAAAGGCAAGCAGAGCCTAGAGATGGAGTGAAACTATACCCGGTGATGACATGAGGGCACCTGCTCCCAGCAATGCCTAAAGTTGACCCTCCCTGTGGGACTGGACTTGGTAGTTACATGCAATAATAAATTCTCTTGGGTCTCCAGCTGACCTAAGTTGGGATTCTGTCACTTGCAACTGACAGAATTTACTGCTAAATGATAGTTGGAAAGCATTTCCCTATACTGATTTTTTTTCTTGTGGTTAGTGAATAAATTGTGCTTCACACATTATTCGTTTATTCATCATAAACAATATGCATTGAAAGCGGGACACAAATAGACATTTCCACGCTGATGTTTACGGCGTCACTACTCACGATTTACAACGGAAGGATGTGGCCTAAGGGTACATCAATGGATGAACAGAGGGGCCAACTGTGGTGTATACATAGAACAGAATAGTGAGCGGCTGCAAGGAGGACTGAGGTTGTGAGGCATGTAGCTAGGTGAATGAATCATGAGGACATTATGCTGATGCAATAAACCAAAAATTAAGGGACAAATATTGTAAGACCTCACTAATATAAACTGACTATAATATGCAAATGCTGAGAATTGAATTCGACAGCAGAGATTATCCGGAGATAGAGCAGGGGCAGAGATTGGGCAATCGATGATTAAGGATTACAGAATGTTCAATAAATCTCATTGTAAAAGTTCCTAGATTGTAAGCTCTTAAAGCAGTCACGTGTACATATCTATTACTGAGCTATAACTGTTATTTCTAAATTCTGAGAGGCTGTGCTCTTTGTGTATAACTTAATAGTTTCCTAGAAATTTGGGTATCTGCGTGACACCTGAGACTCAGAGTTAGAGTTTAGCAGCTCTGTAAGTCAGCATTACTCCATACAGCAACTGTTAAAGAAGTTGAAAAACAGATCAGATTTCAATTAGAGATATGAATGAAATGGACTTGGTTAGGACTAAGGTAAATTAGAATACAGGGTAAAGGATGATATTGACTGGATTTTAAAACTCCAACTGCTGTGTGACACCAAAGGAAAAGAGATTTATTTGGTACAAAATTTATATTTTCTGTAGCACATTATCTAATTTAACCTGTCTGGTTAATTTATTTAAACATTGTAATTACATGGAACCTAGAATAGAGAATGAGTTCTGGTATAGGCTAATATAATACTTCAATACATCCCAGAATATTTTGGGCAGAAAATATAAAAACATTTGCAAAGTCCCCTGGAAGGACTGGGGGGAAAATGTGGAACTATTAAACTTCCCCACTTGGGGAATTCCTGCTATTCTCTTAAGTAATAGGGGCTCCAAATTTAATATGCTAAGTCCTTGACCTGGAGGCTTGCCCTTATGAAACTTATCTCTTCAATGGTGAAACTAAGCCTAATTATAACTATGCCTAAGAGTCACCCCCAGAAAAACCTCTTTTGTTGCTCAGATGTGGCCTGTAAATCTAAGCCAACTCTGCAAATTAACTCACTACCCTCCCCCCTACATGGGACATGACTCCCAGGGGTGTAAATCTTCCTGGCAACATGGGACATGACTCCCAGGATGAGCCTGGCCCTGGCATCATGGGATCGAGAAAGCCTTCTTGACCAAAAGGGGAAAAGAAATGAAACAAAATAAAGTTTCAATGGCTAAGAGATTTCAAATAGAGTCGAGGTCATTGTGAAGGTTATTCTTATGCATTATGTAGATATTATATGCATCTTGTGTATTAGAATAGCTAGAAGGAAGTACCTGAAGCTATTGAATTGTAATGCAGTAGCCCTGATTCTTGATGATGATTGTGTAACTATACTGCTTTTATTGTGTGACTGTGTGATTGTGAAAAACCTTGTGACGGACACTCCTTTTAACCAGTGTATGGGCAGATGAGTAATAAAATAAAGATAATAATATATAAATAATGGGAGGAGAATAAGGGGATAAGGGAGGGATGTTTTGGGTACTCTTAATTTTTTGTTTATTTTTTTATTTTGGGGAGGAGTAATGAAAATGTTCTGAAGTTGATTGTGGTAATGAATACACAACTATATGACGACACTATGAGCCACTGATTGTATACTTTGGATGGATTATATGATGTGTGAATATATCTCAATAAAATTGCATTAAAAAATAAAAAAAATATATATATGCATTAAGCACGTGTGTCACATGTGGCCTGTAAAGACAAGGCTGCCATATACAGCCCTTCAGGTTGTATACTGTGCAACTTCAGAGATCCCTTTCACATAGCACACCCCTGGGGTTACCCAACACAGTGGCTTTGGACAATGGGGATAGAGGAATGAATAAATCAACCCTCAACTGGGAAGGCTCCAGGACTCATCTACATACTTTTGCCCCTCCTATTTTCTGGAATGAAGATGATCTTCCCCTCTCACACTGTTGAAATCCTTCTCAAAGCCCAATGCAACTGCCACCTCCTCCAGGAAGCCCTTCCTGATTACCTCAGTGGCCACAAAATGGAGTTTATGATGGAAAACAGAAGGAAATAAAGACCCAGCAAGGGCAAAGACATGGCCTGGGAACCTGAAACCCAAGCCTAGCTTTTAGTATTTTCCCACCAGAGAACTAAGGTGGTTGAGGGTTGTGTCCCCCATCCTCTCCCACACTGAGAGCTGGCTGGGATGATTTGCAGAGCTGCTCCTGGGCACCCCAGAGAGCTGATGAGCTAGGGCAGGATGGCTGTGTTTCTGTCTACACCACCAACATGAGAGAGAAGGCTTCCTGCCACCAAACACTACACATCCCCAGCTCTCATCAATTCTGGATGAAGCATCTGTAGCTGCTACCCAGACAGATCCTAATTCTCCAGGGAATCAGGCTGCATTCTTCTCATTTCTACCTGTTTTTCCCATGGTTGGGGTGGGGGGGGGGGGTGAAGAAGGGGCAGAGATGTCACACCTTGCTTGTCATCTCCCCCAGGTTTCAGTGTCTAGGGACTCACCCAGTCATCTGGACCCCCTACGGCACATCCGGGGGCGGGGGCAGGGCAGGTGGCACTACCTTGTCTCTGGGCAAAAGGGAAAACACCATTCCAGCCCATAAGATTTATTGCTTTCTTTCCCCTTCTATGGAGCACAACAGGCCTCCCTTCCAGAGCCTCCCAGACTCCCCGATGTCTGCATTTGCATGGAATCCAATCTTCTATGCCCCTCCCTCAACCACCCCTCCAGGCCTTTCTTCAAGCCCCCAACCTAAGTAAACACAGAATAACCCTCATTAACATTTCGTAGATGTTATATTATGCTCTTTTCAGTTGTATAAAACATGATACAAAAGGCAGTCTAAAAAGAAACAAAATGCCCTTCTTGAGCGTTATTTACAGCAGGCATCTTCTAATCTAATCATCATTCTCTTCCCCGCCCCCCCACCTCCACCCCCCAACTCGGCGCACTGCAACTTTGCAGGCGTTTTATTAAAATGAACGCGTTGTTCATGCAGCCCGGCTCCCTCCCTTTCAGGCTGAGGCATAAATAATTTATCTGAAAGCTGATTTGGTTGGCTACGCTCCCATAATTGAAGGCCGTCCCACATGGTTTATTGGCGAGTGCAGGGGCCCAGCAGCTCCGAGCCCTGACCCCAGGCGGAGAGACTCAAAAGCCCACCGCCAACCCCTTCAAAGCCCGGGGAGGCCCTGCTCCTTTCTTTTCTCTTGGGCCCGCCTCCCTCTGTAGCCGGCCCAGCCCCAAACAGCCCTCAATCTGTCAGGAGGCCAGAGCTGCCAGGTTTTCCCCAGCTAAGCGTCCTCAGCTGGCTGCTGAGGGGTCACCGCGCTGGTCCCCTCCTTCCCGCACCTCCCGCAGCTTGCCTCCTGCATGGTCCTGAGCGATCCCTCCTGCTGGGGCCTTCCACGGCCAGGGTGCACCCTGCCTAGTCTCCCCACAGCGGCAGGAGTGGGCTGGGACCAGCCCTGGGGCACAGGGTGGACCTGGAGTCTCCGTTTTAAACACTATGGAGAGGCTGGAGCAAAGAGCTCTCAACTCGACCTCACACCCTTGAATCTCAAGTGGGCCCCTTGGTGCCTGGCAGTGGCCAGTCCTTTCACTCATTGCTCACCAACCTTGTCCCCAGCAAACTGCCAGCACCTTCTGGCCCCTCCTCATTCAGCAAAGGGTTGATCAAGAGCCAGAAGTGAACGTCCACACCAGCCTACAGCATGGTGCATGGTGAACTGCTTGTGCTCCAACTAAGGACAGCTCCTGCACTTGCAGGCTCCATCCCTTCCCATCCTGCCCTGCTCAAGGGCACACTCCAACAGTTCACCCCTATTTCACTTGCTTCATTAATTTTCTCTTCTCTCCTAGAATTCCTGCCAGCCAGAAAGACGCATAGAGCACTGTGGTTAAAGTACAGGACTAGAGTCATATCAGGGAGGTTCAAACCCTGCTCTGCCACTACCTTGCCAAGGGGACCTTAGGCAGGTTACTTAACCTCTCTTGCCTCAGTCTCCTCATTGGCAAATGGGTGAGAGAAATAGTAACCACTTCATAGGGTTGTTGGTGGATTAAATGAGTTAATATATATAAGGTACTTAGAACAATGCCCATCCACTTTTAACATTATATTAAAAACAAAATTTCTCCAGGGACTGAAACAGATCCTTGTGAAGCAATGTTTAGCACAGTATTATACACAATAGCTGAGAGGTGGAAACAACCCAAATGTCCATCAACAGATGAGTGGATAAACAAAATATGGCGTATACACCCAATGGAATATTATTCAGCCATAAAAAGGAATGAAGTTCTGGAACATGCAACATCGATGAACCTTGAAAATATCATGCTGAGTGAAATAAGCCAGACACAAAAGGATCAATATTGTATGAGTCCACTTACATGAAATATCTAGAAAGGGCAGATTTACAGAGACAGAACCAAGGGCTGGGGGGCGGGGAAGGCATGGGGAGTTGCTGCTTAATGGGTGCCGAGTTTCTGTTTGGGATGCTGGAAAAGATTGGGAAACTGATGGTGCTGATGGTGGCATGACACTGTAAAAGTAATTGATGCCACTGAGTTGTACACTTAATGGCTAAAACAGCAAATGTTATGACACACACATATATGATCACAATTTTTAAAACTTTAAGGAGAAAAAAATAAAAATAAAAAATAAAACCTCTTTACCTTCCCTCCCCTTCTAGCTATCATCTCAATTTTTCAGCTTGTAACAAAACTCCTACAAAGAGGTGTCCATCTGCCCTCTCTCCAATTCCTCTCCCCACATGCCCTCTTGAACCCACTCCAAGTAGGCTTTCACGCCCACCATGCTCCAAAACAGCTCTTGTCAAGTCACCGGTGACTTTCACATTGTTCAATCAGATGCCTGACTTACAAGAGGTCTCAAAGCCAGCAGGAATTTGACACCATGAACCATCTCTCCTTCTTCTAGCACACTCCTCACTTGCCTCTGGGATGCCACTCCCTCTGATTCTCCTCCTCCTCCTCTGGCTTCACATTCTCAGTCTCTTTCATTGGATCTTCCTTATATCCATGAACCCTTTCATTGGATCTTCCTTATGCCACAAGGATGCTATAATTTCCTCAACTCCCTGCAATTTTATATCACCTACTGGCTATATTAAAGGTCAAAAAGAAACAGGTGAAATTAATTTTAATAATGTATTTTACTTAACCCAATATGGCCAAAATAGTGTTATTTCCACATACAATCAATATAAACATTAACAAGATATTTTACATTTCTTATACAAGTCTGGTGTGTATTTTACCCCTGGTCAATTTGGACCAGGCACATTTCAAGTGCTCCATGGTTGGGTATGGTTAGTGGCTACCATATTGGATAGCACAGCCCTAAGCGATCCTGTCCATTCTCACAGCTGTAAATGTCATCAAAACAACCATGACTCCAAAATCTATGTTCCCAGTCCAGACCCTTCCCTTGAACTCCAGATTCTTAGACCCACTGGGTTGCCTCCAAGACATTTCAAACTAAAAGTCCTCAGTAAAAGGACATTGGGGACAAAGACACTGGAGTCAACCTTGACTCTTCTCATCATCTCAAAGCCCAATCCAATCTTTCTCTATGTCCTTTGGCCTCCACCTTAAATACAGACCCAGAATCCGAGCCCTGATGTCTTCTGCCACCTCTCCCATCATCTCTCCCAAGGTTACGGCAATGGCCTCCTTCCTATTCTCCCTGCTTCCACGCTGGATATACTCTCTGCCCTAAGCCAGAGGATCATTTGAGAACAGAAGTCGGATCATTTGACTCCCCTGCTTGGTCCCCACTACAGCTCCCTGACCCACTGAGATCAAGAGTAGAAACCTCACCAACTTCCTGTGCTCACTCCCTTCCCTTTCTTCCAACTCACAGCCTCTGCCCTTGCCCTTTCATCCACCCATAATGCTTTCCTCCTGGATATCTGTAGAGCTTGCTTCTTCATTGCCTTCAAGTTGTGGCTCAAGTATCATTTTCTCCTACCTTTGCTACCCTATATAAAACGGCAAACCTGGATCCCCATCCAGCACTTCCATTCTCCTCCCTTGCTTTAATTTTTTTTCTTGGCATTCATCACCTTCTGACACACTGTATGTTCTATTTGCTTAGTGTCTCTTTCCCTCTATTAAAATATAAGCCCTATGGAGGCAGGTCTATCTTGGCACTACTGTCTTCCCTGCTCAAATAATAGTGACTGGCACATAAAGTGTGCTCAATAAGTTTTGTTGAATAAAGAAATGAATGAATACTTGGGGATACCAAATGGTTTTCCAAGAGGAAACCACTGGAAATAAAATAACAGGCTACCTTTGTTCATCATGTAGGGTGCATCCCGCCAAATATTGTGGAAATCCAGTCTGCATCTTTGGAAAGATAGCTGATGGATACACCACCTGAGGGGTCAATCCCCGCCCAGCCCAGCCCACTCCCCTGCATGAAATACGAATGCGTAATAATCCCACCCACCAATACTGAGATGCTTACTGAGGGCCAAGCACTTTAGATCATTTGAATGCTAACAACAAATCTCAATTGTGACTCTGGGCAGGAGCAGCGAGGACTCTGAGTCCCGTGATCCCCCCTCCCATTCCATGAGAGGAGTCTGGAGTCATCCTATATGAACCCACCTACTAAGCCTCTGTCCTGTTCTTTGGTTTGCAGTCCAAGGGCCAGACACATGGTGGGGGGGGGGGGTCAGTTTACAACCAATATTAGTTCTCTTTCCTCTTACCCAGCTCTCCCCAGAATCCCACCTAACTTTCCTGGAAACTGGCTCAGTCCTTGCTATTCCCAGCTCTTCCCTAGAGAGCTGGGTCCCGTCCTTCTTCCCCTAGCTGCTGTTAGAAACTGATTTGACCTCAAACCAAACCCCCAGGCATCTCACTTTCATTTCAGAATCAGGACACAGTTTCCAGTCTCATATGCCAATCGGCCCCGCCCCATGCCGCCTGTTGACAGGACTCCCTGCCTCACTACCGTGATGGACAGAGGAGAACCACCCGGTGGCTTGTCCCATTCCTCAGCTGTCCACCCCCTCAGGGACTGTCTCAGCTTCAGAACGCTGCCTACCCAAGGCCATGACCATCCCTGGATGGACTGATGGAAGCAAGGGGTAAAAGCCTGGCTGATTCAGCCCCATATGGGATGGCTCTGGTGCGCCATTTTAGCTCCTGCATTCCTGTGCTGTCAGCTGAGGCAGCTCATCAAGCCTGCATAGCCCAGTCCTGCTGCTCTGCCTCACTCCTACAGGTGTTTGTCCCGAGGGCACGCCCTAATAAACACCCTACACAATAACCTGCCTTTCAGAGTCTGCTTCCTGGGGAACCCAACCTGTTCCCCACTCCACCCACCAAGATCCAACTCACAAACCCCCCTGGGTGATGTGATGGGGTCTCTGGGCTTTCTCCCTAGCCCTGGCCCACTGCCAGCAGGTCCTGCACCCACACAGTTGATTCCTGGCTATGAGCCCCCCCTCCTACCTGGAGGCTTCAGAGGCAGTGATCAGGAAAGGCTTACCACCTTGGCTTTTTCCATCACTATTTAGAATTTAGGGACTTTGGTGCCCAAGTCCCACGGAGACTGGGAGGCCAGTGATAATGTCCCAGTCACTCTGCCCCAGGAATGAGCCCTGAGCAGCCCTTCCTCCTTCAGTTTCAAGAAGAGGATCTCCTGAACCTGAGAGGTGCAGAGGCCAGACTTTGCTGTGGGACAATCTGGGACCTAGAGGCTATGATAAATTTATATTTCTCATGATTGCTCCCTTCCTGCTGGGCAGGGGCTTACATCAAGGCTGAGGTAGAGGGGTCTGCTAAAACCAATCTGAGCACATAAATGTGTCTGGGAATCTGTACAGTCTCTTAGGTTTTCTCGGGAGACAGCTCAAGCCTGTGTTGAGGAAAGAAACAAAGATGAGAAAAGTTACACAGAGCCCTTGCTGAGCAAAAGGTGACCTTAGCCAGCCCAACTCAGGCCTCAGTCCAGTTGAGCCAGAAAGGCCTTGGTGAGTCAAGCCATAAAAATTCATTGAACATCTACCTGTGCCAGGTGCTCCTCATGGAGCACCTGCTGCGGGAAGTAAAGACCAAGGGGCCTCAGCGAGGAAGAGAACAGGAGGTCGGGATTCTAAGAACCGGGGCAAGTTCCCAGATCAGAGGGGATCACAAACCTACAAAAAGGACAAAAAGCAAGGGAGCTGGATCCAAGAGAGAATGCTGAGGGTAAGGCAGGCTGCTGTCCTTAATGCCCAGGCCCATGGGGCTGGATGCTCATTGATAAGAGGTCCTTGTTGTGAGAAACAAGCACTATTCCTAAAAAGGAATAAACGCTCACCCGATCATGGAGAAGAAAAGAATTTATTCACGGTCTTGCAAGAACAGGCGCCCAACCAAAATGTAGGATGGTGCGCAGAACAATAGACTCAGCAGTATTTATTCCCTAAACCTAACTGCAAGTCCCTCCCCTGTTTCTCCACTGGCTGGATACTCCAGAGGTTACAGTCTATTCCACAAGCCTAACTAGCCTGCGCAAATTTGAAACATGCAGCCCGCCCAAATTGGAAATATTTGAAACACATTTCGGCACAAATTTGCAACATTAGCAACCCTTGGAACAAATCTCCACCCCTGACTATAATGGATATGCCCAGGCCTCTTTAGAGCCAGTCTGGGCTAGTTTGGTAACAAGTTATGAGGCTATTTTGAGAACCTCTATTCTGAGGCTCCACCCTGCAAGGATAGTAGATAGTGGGCGGATAAGCAGGGGGACTGACTGTGGATAGTGGGTGGATAAGCAGGGGGACTGACTGTGGCTAGTGGGTGGATAAGCAGGGGAACTGACTGTGGATTACAGTTTGTCTTTTTAACCTTCTACCAATTCCTTAACTGCCCCACCCTGCTAGGCACACCTGTCCTGTGTGAAAGCTAAACTTAATCTCATTCTCACACTTGTCGCTCTGCTTGAGAGCTCTGGGGATGAGCCCTGGGCAGCCCAGACACTCTGAGCTTTGTATACTGAATGAGGTGTGATGTGGAGTCCCCAGGAATCACAACTGCCTCCTTGGAGGGTCACCTTAGGGTATCTCTGCCTAGTCCTCGTCCCTCAGCCACTTTCTACAAATAGGTCCCAGTTTCAAAAGTGAAAACACTCAGTAGGCTTGTCAGGACCAATCACTGACTTGATTCTTGGGTCAGGAACCCCTCAAGGGCAAAGACCTGTCTCCTCCTTTGTAGCCCCAGCAACTTGCAGGGTTCTCTTGCAATTGAATAAAGTGTGGCTGGAATTGCCTTGATCCACCTGTTCCAGAGTTCTTCTCCTGGAATGGAACTTTGGATTGGTGAACACTAGAATATTGTGTGCACAAAGGCTGGGACATTGCTATTTCACACAGCTGAATGATAACTGTACATGAGCCCTGAGCAAGGCTGCATTAATAACTAAAATGTCAAATATCTTTGTCGTATCTGTTCTTCTATCAACTCTGCAGGTTTCATAAGCATGAGCCACGTGCCAATTAGCATCTCTAGTCAAGTATAAATGTCTTTGTTTCATAAAATTGAAAGAATGAATTCATCATCGTTTAAAGTCTCGTTAGAAGAAATAATCTTTTAAAACTTAAGATCCATGGAGTAGGAGGGAAGGGTTGTTAAAAGGGATCCTCCCTAAAGATTGCTTCCTTGAATTAGAATAGAACAAATCCAAGGACATAGTTTAGTAAGGCTGTTCCTATTTGCTAATGCTGCCTTTTTGCAAAACTCCAGAAATGGATTGGCTTTTATAAAGGGGGTTTATTTCGTTACAAAATTACAGTCTTAAGGCCATAAAATGTCCAAGGTAAGTCATCAACAATCAGGGACTTCACTGGAGGAGGGTCAATGGCATCCAGAAAACCTCTGTTAGCTGGGAAGGCACATGGCTGGCGTCTGCTCCAGAGTTCTGGTTTCAAAATGGCTTTTTCCCAGGGCATTCCTCTCTAGGCTGCAGCTCCTCAAAAATGTCACTCTTAGCTGCTCTTGGGGCATTTGTCCTCTCTTAACTTCTCCGGGGCAAAAGACTGCTTTCAAAAGCTGTTTCCAAAATGTCTCTGTAAGCTGAAACTCTTCTCTCAGCTCCTGTGCATTCTTCAAAGTGTCCCTCTTGGCTGTAGCAAGCTTGCTCAGCTTGTGTAGTGCTCTAGCAAACTAATCAAGGCCCAGACTGAATGGGCGGGGCCACGCCTCCATGGAAATTATCCAATCAGAGTTTTCACCTACAGTTGGGTGGGTCGCATCTCCATGGAAACACTCAAAGAACTACAATCTAATGAACACTAATACGTCTGCCCTCACAAGTTTGCATCGAAGAACATGGCGTTTTGGGGGACATAATATATCCAAACCAGCACAAAGGTCCAACTGGAATTTCCCACCAGAACCAAAAATCCAGAGTGCCCTGGATGTCACTCAATTTGTCAAGGCTGCAGACACAGACACACACATCAAGTCTGAAAGAGGGAGGATCTCAAGAGTGAGAGTGTCTGCAGGGGCTTCTGAGATAAGACGAGGAGTCTTACAGGGCTTCCAAAGGGAGGAGCCCCAGCTACAGCCTCCCTGGCACGGGTGGCCAGAGAGGTCAGAGGTCATGGGCCTGGGGAAACCCGCTGCTCTCAGAAGACCCCCTCAGGAGAAATGCCTTGGCTACAAAACTACAAAAATGTAACCACGAATCCTGAGTGTCCAGCACTGTCCCAATTCCAGGAATTTCATTCTCTTTCATCAAGGGAAGTCAATACATATTTGACTAAATGTGATTGGAGTTGTAGCCTTCCTTCAACCTTTTCACCAAAAATAAACAAACTCACACATCAGGAAAATTCAGTTGTCAGACTCTGTGTTCCTGGGTATTGTTCCAGGGCATGGCAGGGACAGACCAAGGCTATTTATTCACCTACTTTCCCCAGGACTGGGCTTTGGTGACCAGGAGTGTGTATGGGTGAGGGATGGAAAGAGGAGCCGTGGGGCCCAAAAGGTGGTTCCCTCGGGGGACGAAGGGGGCATCCTAAAAGACCTGTCAGGGCTCTGGGGGGCTGCCTCTGTCCTATGAAACATGGCCAGGTGGACCCAAGCAGCGCTGCCTTCTAATCCCCACCTCTTCACTCGCTAGCTGTATAGCTGGGCCTTGGTTTCCCTGTTTTTCCACTGACCACAGTAATGCTGAACTTGTGGAGTGGTCAAGTGAAATCAGTGCGATAATGATCAGAATGCATGACAATGAGTGATCACAAGCAGATAAAGAGCAGAGTTACAGGGGGGAGTTGATCCAGAAAATAAAGTGGGTCCACAAAGGACCCAGAATGGAAATGCTAGCCTGTGGATTCCCAGATCACAGCTTGATACCGTACCAGGGATTTCAAAGTAGGATCCACATGTGTGTTATCAGGGGCTGTGAGTGGTATGGGAATATTTCTTTGGATTTGATGTTTTCATTACATTGAAAAATCTGAGTGAGATCCTATTTGGGATCATGTGCAGACAATCATGTCATCACCAAATAATGCCTCGGAAATTCAGAGCTTGCATTTGCATTTGGGTTTACTACCACGCTTTTGCAAAATGAAGGCCAAATGACTTTGCAAGCTGCTGTACAAACAAAGGTTTAGCTATTGTTCAAACAGAGAAAAGTGGAGGGAGGACTGAGTCATCCAGCTATATAGGGGACAGGCAGGACACACACAGCCAGCTCTGTGCTGAAGCCAGCAGGATCAGAGTCACCATTTTGCAAGCAGGTGTCTGAGTGGATGGCACCTTGGTTTGCACCAACCTCAAGACAGTGCTAGCAGTAAGGGTACCCAACTGGAAAGTGTCTTGTTAAATGGTATATATGTTAATATTTATTATATTGGGGGATGCTCTATTAAGTTGATTAATCCATCAAAATCATGGGTCTGTGGTTAAAATGTTTTGTCCATATAATAAATGAAAAAATAATTGCATTGATAAAAATTCTATATTAAAATAATAATAATAATATTGATCATAATTCCAATGATGGCCCACATAAAATGGTTCATCTTTCTATTATTAAACCCAACATTGGTTATTTTACTTTCAGCAAAACATCATCTGTCACATTAAATTAATGCCATTAATTTGAATTTTAATGGTTTTGTTGTTTTGTTTGCATTTAATCTGTAATTGTGTTTTGGTTTTATAGCTGGGTAAGAGCTAAAAGCATAAGGAATTTATGCTACTTACTTTTATGTTTGTATATATTTAAGTAACAATATGACAAAAATGATTTTAGTCAACACTGGGGGTCTGCAATAATTTTTTCCCCTTTAAAATAAATATATGAGCCAATTTTAAGAACCACTGAGATTGCAACATAACACATTGCTAAATGCACAAGAGTAAATTCATTTTTTAAAATCCTGGGTGAGGTTGATTTGGCCTGATGCATTGTTGGGGGTGGGGCAGAAATCCCCCAGGAATTTAGGTCCAGGCTTTGCAAAGCACCAAGTGAGGTAGCCACTATCTGGGATGTCTTAACGATCCTAATAGGCTATTGATCTATTTTTGGCCTCTTTCTCATCAGTTCTGAGCAATCCCATGTGATGCACCGATAAGCCACTGTGGATCCAGCCAGGGATTCTTAAACTTTGTGTATGTGCCTTTGCAGGAGGAGAAGGTCCGTGGCGTTCATCAGAGTATCAACTCACACCCCAAATGCCAAGGGCCATGGCTGGATGCATCCCTGGGCCTGCCGCTCCTCATCCGCAGCCCTCCTCATGTGAGAGCCGAGGAAACCCACACAAGTATCTGAGCAGGGACTTGGACTTGGGTCCAGATGAGCCCGGAGCCTGGGCTCCTGACCACCCCGCTCTGCTGCCTCCCTGTGCTCCTGACGGAAGCTGCCAGAACCTCTTCTCTTGGGTTTGTTGAGAGGTGTCTAGACTGTCCTCACTTCCTCACCCTGGCACAGCCTATTCACACAGATCACCCAGAAGAGAGAGAACTTACATGGATGTATGAGGGAACTTTTATGCTGCATAAAGTGCTATGGCTTTTGTGCCCCCCTCCCCCCACCCAAGCCTAGGGCTCCAGAGGACCTCGTGCAGAGATTGGGGTCCTGCAGGGAGGGACAATTAGGGCCTCATTCCCGCATTGGAGGCCTGCTGCCCTGCGGAAGCCCCGGAGAAGGCCCTCCCCAGGCATGGATACTTCCGGGAGAGTTCATCACGCCTCCCCAAGATTTGGGGTACAGGGACCTAGATAAGAGCAAGGTCTATGCCTGCTCCTCGCCTGGGGATCTCTGAGGATGGGTGATCAGTAGGAGCAGGGCTAAGGCCCAGGGCAGCTACGGCAGCCTGCAGACCTACTTTTGCTATAGGAAGAGAGTGTGAGCATCTCCAGGGCCAAGAGGAGGCCACAGAAGGTAACCAGGCTCCAACACTGTGATTACCAAGGGTCTCACTCCAGGGGTGACAGGGTGGACTACTGAGGGAACTGAGGGAGGATCATATGATGTGCATAGCTGCACCCCACAAACACCCAGCACTGGGTCACCCGCCTTGATAGAGACCTTGAAACCAACTCAGGCCCACCAGCCATCTAAAAAGATTTGCCTCTTTTCCTCTAGCCCCACTTCTCTTTGACTGGACCTTGAAGAAACCAGAAGCAGAAGGTAAACATGCAGGAAGAAAGAAGGAACGGATGACAGCCCCAGCCCCAGCCCCTGCAGGTGTCCGATGAGGAGCTGGTCAGGACCTCCCTGCAGGGAGGCGAGAAGCTCCCAACTTGGTGTAAGAGTGAGGCCGTCGAGGGGGCTGGCCCAGGCCTCTTTTAATAAGTGAGAGTTAAATTCATTCTATGCCTGAAAATGATTGGAAAGCTCCTAGATGCGCCCGCGATGCAGTCAAGGGGAAGGGAAGGAGATCCAGCAGCGCGTTTGAAGGCATTGGAGGGAGGAAAAATAAAGCCATTTCCTGTTCGTACCCCATCGAGCTCAGCCCATTCGATATATGGCTTATATATACAACAGGCAACTAGGGACCAAGGCAGCACAATATAACATCAAGTGAATCAAATCAACTGTGGACAAAACGCACAGAGAGCAAGTACCAAGGTAGTCAGGAAGGGAAGAGGGGCTGGGCCCCCTGCAAGAGGGGGGACACAGCTGGAGCCAGCTGAGATCCCATCCTCAGAAGGCCCTCGACCCTCTTAAAGAACTTTCATGTCCCCCATCCTGGGCCGTGGATGCAGATTTTATGTGTGTCTGCAGGAGGCTAAAACTGTCTTCAAACACAAAATTATAATGATCTGCTGTCTTTCTCGGGGATGGGAGCCTTTCCTCGAGCTGAGAGCATGGGGCAGACGGTGCCAGGAGTGGATTATAAATAACCCGCCACGACTTCGCTCCTTCACACTGCCGAGGCTCCTGGCCCCAAGTCTCTCTCTCTCTCCCATTTGGCCGGATCCCAGATTGGTTTTAATTAACAGTTTTGCTTTCTCAGCTGCATGCATCCAGGTTTCCTGGCATCTAAAAGATGTGCTCTCCTGCCTCCTCTCCTCTCTCTGCTTTTGAGCAAAGTGGATGCTCTCTGGGATCTGAGCACGTTTAAGAGAATTGAAAGATGCCACTCACCTGTCATAAAGGAGTGTTTAGAGGGAAAATACCCACTACAAAGAAAAGGCCCAGAACCTGATGGTTTGCAAAGAGGTTCTCCGCCAGGCATCCATCTTCATTTCTGAACTCAGGGGGCCACAGGAAACCCTTAGCTAAACGTCTATACATCAGGACCTCCTCCCAAAGCCCTGCCTTCTGCCATGATCAGACCTGAGTTGCAAGAATTGGCAGGTCTAACCTCCTTTTCGGACCCCTTGTGTAGGTTCTCCCTTTTAAATACTCTTAAGTGGCTTCAGACAAATGGGACTTGTGCTGTGCATGCCCTTAAATGCCCCACTTTCCAGGGCTGGCTCAGTCTTTTCTGCCATCTGCAAGACCCTTGTCCGACCCAGGCCTCCAGCTCCGACCCCTGACCCTCCCTCAGAGCCTCGGACGCACACAGCCTGGCTGGAAGCTCTCCTCCCTGGGCTTCAGGCCCCAGATCCAGCCTCCTCCTCCTCTGGAGAACCATTTATCTGCTCATCCTTCAGAAGGATTCTTTTCTAGCTGGCATCAGAGCTGTGCTTCCCGAAAGAATTGCTGCCGAAGACAAGTAACACCCATAGTCCAGCGGAGGGAGGGGGAGCAGTTAGGAGTAAATTAAATTACAGAGCAATGGATCCAATAGCTCCCTCTGGGAGCGTAATAAAGCACCAAGCATATTTAAGGCTCTAAACTTTTCCTGCAATAACAAAACATGCTTACCCTCATTTGACTTAGTATTTCCCAGGCTTTGTGACCACAGAACCCTTTGTTCCCATAATATTTGTTAACGGCCCCCAGGCGTGGTATGGCATGGGCTCCCTTCTGGAAGGACCACATTAAAGTCAAGTGCACATGGCCCCCTCCCCTGGCAGGTTTGGTGGTCCCTGGGGTGAGGGTGGAGGGTGTGAGTCCATGCTTTATGTCTGATTTACCTTTTTACCAATACAGTGCCCTGCACGTAGTAAGCGGTGGCAGTAACTGGGGGTAATTCTCACTCACGCATTAGACTCAAATAGACTAAAGCAGACTCTAGATCAAGTGCCAAGACAGAAGAAAGCCAGGGGCTCACCCTCTGCCTTTTAAGCTCCTCCTACTCCCCAGCACCTACCCTCTCCCCTCTGCACAGTGACTTCTCCAGGAAATGGCCCATTTTTAATAACCACTTGAAACCTCCCAGACAATGAGGTGAGGTGGGAAAACCATGGGCTGAACACTGGATCTTCAAGATCCCAGACAGAGTCTAGCTTAAATTAGTGACAGAGTCGGAGAACTGGAGCTGATGTGGGCTCTCAAGCAGGAAGCGAGGCAGGACAGCACACTCCAGGTCCAAAGCAGAGCCCAGGCTGGGAGCCAGGCCCTGCCCTTGCGGTCCACTGCCTTTCTGCCCTCTGCCCGCTCCCTGGGGCTGGACTTCGGGCGCATGAGGCTCTTGCGAAGAGGTGAGGAAGGATTACTGGCTCCTCACGCCTAATGATGGTATCACTCACTTGCTTGGATCCAGTCCCAAAGGGGTGGTCCTGGGAAGTCAGGAGGCAGCAAACCAGCCGGATAATCCCCCTGCACGCTCTCCAGGGAACAGCACCGAGCTAATGGACTCAACTCGGCCTCTTTCCCTGGGCTCTGGGGAGCGGCAGCTGAGATCCTTGCAGCTGCCCGACAGCTTGTAGGACCCTGGGGTCCCAAACGTGGCTGCCATTAGGTGGGCAGGCAGGAGAGAAGTGGTCCTCATTTGGTCTGCAGGGCCTGTTGTGGGAAATTCCAACCTGCGGGGATGTCACGTTTTCATTAATGCCTCCTGTGGGCCTGCCCTGCACCAGGCACAGAAGAAAGGGGGCCTAGCCCCCCAGGAGCCCCCAGTCTGGTCAGGGCCCTGTTTCTGTGGACGGCTTCACTTTAGCCACTCACTTTCTTGTTCTTCCTGCCTTCCCATCCTGTTCACGCACAAGTGCTGGCCATCTGACGGCCTCAGTGTCCCTGTGTCCATCTACACACTTGGGGCTGTGGTATTTACTACCTCCAGGCGAGACCCTGCCTGCTCCTCCTCTCCCTCCCCTCTGCTCATTCTCTCCTGCACACACCTGCCTTTTCCAGGGCCCCAGAAGCCACACTCAGGTGAGGTCTGCCCCCTACACGATCGCCATCACTTTTGCGAGCTCTACCCATCCATCATCGTGGTGACAATGGAGATCAGATCAGGCTCTTCCAGGCCCTCCTAACCCACTGCTCCACTCCCCAGTGGATACAACTGATTGGGTTTTAGCAGGTCAAGCTCAGGGCTCTAGTCTCTGCTTCTTTCCCCAGTGGTTTTTGCTACCTGCAATAGATCATGCTCAGACTGACTATGAGTTTGAGGATGCAGTAAGACACAGAATGCAGAAGTTTGTAATTATGGGCAGCAAGGAATTGCTTTACAGGTACTAGGTGGACCCCTGAATCTGATACCAGCCTAAGATATTAAAGGCAGTGACACACATGGAATATTACACAATGAGAAGGATAAACTGCAACTAACCCCAATAACATGAATAGGTCTCACACACTTAATATTGAGTGAAAGAAGCCAGACACAAAGGAGTGCCAGCATCTCAGGGATGCTGGACATGTTCTGTTTCTTGATCTGGTCCCAGGTCACACGAGCGTATTCATTCGCTTTGTGAAAATCCATCAAGCTGGACACTTAACGATTCGTGCCCTTTTCTGCAAGTATATTATTCTTAAATACAAAGTAAACGAAAAAAGGCAGTGCAGCACAGAGCTCTTCTGACCTGGTGGTTCCCCACTTCATGCAGGAGTTGTTGTATCCAGAATTTAGGGCGCACTTGGAAAGTAAAGCTGCATGGGGACCCTTATATCCTGATGTCACATTCAATGCTTGGCACTGCTTGTTTGCCATTCCGTAAAAAACGGTAGTGAGAGCATCCAAGAACTGAGTCCAAGTTATTCTCACTAATCCTTCAATCCAGACGGGACCAGCGGTCAGGTTTAACTCACCACCAGGCCTCAAAAGTCTTGAGGCCTCAAAAGTGAGACTTCTTCCTGAGCAAGAGGGCAAACTTATCAGGCACCCCAGCTCCTCACTAATGATCAAGTCAATTACCTGTGTGACTCACACACTATCTTGTGGCCTCTCGTATAAAATTGGGTCTGTCCAAACCTCTCCCATTTTACAGATGGGGAAACTGAGCCCAAAGCTGGAAGAAGCTTATCCAAGGTCATTTCATAACTCTTCTGTCAGAATTCCTTGGGTCCTCAACTATCCCCTGAGGTCCTCAAGGGCAGGACTGGGTCATCCCCACCCCTGTGGTCCCCAGGGTCCTGAGCACATAGTCACCCTTCAATGATTGTGAATAGGTTTCTTTACATACTTCCTTCTTTGAAAAGAAGACCTCTTAGAAGTCAAGGCCTAAGTCAAAAGACACTGGGTTGGTTTCAGGGCATGCTGGAGATGGTGGATGGGGAAAGGGCGTTTCTGATACCTCCAAGGAGGATGACAGCGTGCTGGAAGTCTTCATCCCCTTCTTTGCAAAGAGCAGGCTCAGACTTGACTAGCCCCAGAATATGATTTGCAAGACCATTCAACACCATGCTCTGCTGTCAGAGGGAAGTAAGTGCTCTCCCTTCCTAGCTCTTTCTTCCTTGCTACTGTTCCAGCCCCCAGTGGACCCAGGAGTGGATGTCTTTGCAGCAACCACTTAGGGATTGGTCAGTGCAATTCTTGGAACAAATGCTCAGCCTGACTGCAGGGGAAGGATCAGACATAGAAAAGTGGGGACCTTTACTTTTTGCCCTTCCAAAGCAAATGAGGCCCAATATGCTTTCTCATTTGCTTATCTTTTCTCACTTCTACATTCATTTACATCTTAGCCACTCTTTGCTTCATCCTTCACACCACTCTCATCCCTCATTGCTCCCTTACTCATTCATTTATTCACTTGCTCTTTTATTCTTTCATTCTTTGATTCCCTCTCACCTTCATTCCCCTTTCCTTTCCTTCAATAATTCCACTGACTCATCTTTTCATTTAGCCATTCCTTCATTCATTCATTTTCTTCCTCATGTACTGTGGTAGGCAATAGTGCAGCAGAAACATTTCCAGCTCTCCCCCTTCTAGGTGGGCAGCAGACTTGCACTTCCGGGATCCTTGCGGGTCACATGACTAGTCCTAGCCAATGAGTTACGAGTGGGGTTGACACATGCCACTTCTGGACCAGAGCTTTTAATCGCTAGTGCAAGACCCTCTCGGTATCTCTTTTCCTCTCTCGTGGGGGCCAGCAGTGTTCCAGGCAGTGACTCTCCAAACAGCCCAGATCCCAGGGCGAGAAGCACATGGAGCCAAGCTCCCAGCCAACCACTGCAGCCTTGGGGGTACCCCATGCAGATAGCCCTTGGAGAGAGCCTGCTTCAGGAGCACAGCTGACTGATGGCCTCCAGCTGTCCCTCTACCACCGTCATGTCAGGCCACACTTCTCTCAGGCTGCGCCCCACAAATAAGCCATCCTTAGCATGGCTTGGATGCTAAATGAGGCCAATTCTGTGGGATTCTTCTAATGGGCAACTCTGGCTGGGGGACTCCCCATCATCCTGGTCTGAATTTTCTCAGCACTGTGCTGCAGTCTGAGGCTCCACCCTATCTGACCTTTCCTTCTTTCTCTCCTTTCACAGGTTTCAGGCCTGCCTTGTGGTTGAAGTTCTTTCAGCCCACTCCTGCTACCTCCCTGTTTTTCCTTCACAGGCGTTTCCCTTAATAAGTGGATGTCTCATCCCATCCTAGAACCTGCTTCTCAAAGGACCCAAACTGACACCCCAATACAAGTAGTAGAAGCAAGAAGCAACCCTTTATTGTTTGTTGCTGCAGAATCACCTCGCCTCATTCACTTATTCATTCTCTCATTCAGCCACTCACCCACACTCATCAACAGGCATTTTTCCCCACTTGCCCATTCATTGACTCCACTCTCTCATCTATACTTTAGTAGCCCGGGTTCCTGGAAAATGTAAACCCCCTCTCTGTCCCGGCCCAGTCCTTCCCAATGCCTGTGGGACACTTAGAAAGTGGAGTCAGTGTCTGGCTCAGCTGATTGGAGCCCAGACATCAATCTTCCTAAACAAAACCACCCAAGTGAAAACATAAACAATGCCAACCCAGTCCCAAGCAGCAAGGGAGCCCCACCTCGTGTTGGAGTTGAAGCAAACAGATGTCAGCACTGACAGCGAACTGAGTATCTGAAATGAGATACAGCAGGGATCGCTGCAGTTAAAGCAGCCCCTCATCCCCATCCCACCCCACTCACTTATTCCCTCTGAGTGGGGTTCATGAGCAGCTCTACCACACACATCTCTGGTTGTTCATTTCCTTCCTCATTAGCCCATGAGATTTGTTTTTGTAGGATAAGTGTTTGGGGATTCAGGAACCTTCCCAAGGTCCCTGGGACCTGAATTTGCCCCTCTGCCTGCCACCAAAGTCCTTACTCTGAGGTTCTAATTGGGGTCAGACTGAAGATCAAAGAGTCAGATGATTGACTCCCTGCCCCTTCCTGTCCTGATCCTTTCTCTATATGGCCTCAAGAGTTGCTCTAAAAAGTCCATTCATAAATCCTCTAGTGCCCTCAAAAGCTCCCCCTAAGGAGAAAACTTGAACTTAGCATGTTACAGCATGGCCCCCTCTGGCCATCTCACCTCCTGCTGCCTCCCCTCACCTCCCCAACACACATCCAAGTGCCGGAGCTGTTTCCCTTTGCCAAGGGAAGGAGCCCTGGACTCGGTGGGCCTCTGCAATTTGGACTCTGCTGGTTCCTTAGCTCTGCCTGCACACCTTCCCTTCAGCTACTCCATCTGCAAAGGCCCACCTTGTTCTTGAGGACCCAGCACAAGTATGATCTTTGTGACCCCCTGACTCGGGAAAGCCCATCGTTGGCTGGCTCCCGCGGGATACAGTTTGTACTGGAACAATTGCTAGCTTACCTGCCAGGCCCCCTCCGAGATGCGCCTGTTGAGAGAGTTCTGGATTTGATATCAGCTGGATTTGACACTGAACCACAGTCCTGCCACCTTGAGAAAGTTCCCCAACCTCTCTAAGACTGTTTTTGCATCTGGGAAGTGCAAATAATGATCCCAGCCACTTCACAGAGCAGTTGTGAGGCCTGGAAAAGATAACTTGCGTGTGATTCTCTTCTGTTTCTGTATTTCAGTACACCCCTCCAGAGGCCGGAAACAGTCAGAAAGAACACAAACCACGGTGCTAATGGTGCTGGTCCCTGGGTGGCCTAAGATTTACAGGGATCATTTCTGCTTTTGTTTTCCTTGGCCACATTTTCTGTATATATTTTTAAATAATAAGTATGAACCACTTTCATAATGAGAAAAAAAGGGAAAGAAATAGAGTTTAGGGGGAAACAAGTGAGTCAGGACGTGCCTGGATTGAAGCAGGTGCCCTGTCCCCAGGAGGGCCGGGGCCTGACTGGCTGACCTGTGAGTCCCCAGCACCTCACCCACGGCCAGCGTAGAGAGGGTGGCCCAGCTCCCTCATTCAGAGGATGGGGGGACTGAGGTCCGGAACGGGGGATGGACCCGCCCAAAGCCACATATGAGATGAGTCTCTGGGGAGCGGCTGAACCCCAGATCCCGAGCTGCTGGTGGGAGACCGGACAGAGGTAGGAGATTGTCTGGAGACCCGGGGCCCCTTTCCCCCACCTACTGCCCTCTTTCTCTCAGGTTAGGACCAGCGAGCACTAGCCTCAGGCCCGACCTGCCCATCCTGCCCACGTCAGAATGGTCTAGCCCTGGAGTGATTCAACCCATGCCCCCAGGTCTGGCATGAAAGGTCACGAGACCCAAGAAGGAGTCGGAGCACAACCATGGGGCAAAGCCACTGATAAGTGTCTTAGGATCCGAGGCCCCAGAGGGAGTGAGGACACTGCCCCTTTTCATGGGGCAGAACAAAACGAAATCCAACTCCCGGGCCTGGCCCCTCCTCCTCCCCTCCTCCTTCTCCACCTCTCCTTCCTCCTCTTCGCTTCTGGATTCATCTCAGGAGGATGCATTTAAAATAAAAGTCGGTTTCACAAAGTTTACAGGGATATCTACGGATGTCTAGGCTTGAAAGTCACGTTTACTTTTCAAGGTTCCCCAGGGACAGGGGTGGCTGGGTCTCTCACCCTGAGTCTCTAACCCCCTCTCCTGACAAGACTCCAATAAACTTCAAGGATTCTGGACATTTGGAGAGTAGGGCAAGAATGCTCCCATCCTCTATGTTTTCAATCCTAAGGAAATGGAGCCCTTTTAGTATCAAGAACCCGTCCAGGCCTGCAGCATATAAATCGGATAGCCCAGATGAGCGTGGGAACGCTGGGGCAGGGTGGGGGGTGTTCCCCAGCATCTGGTCTCGTCCTGGGATATGAACCCACATAGGTGGACATTATATACATGACCGTCCCCGATGACCCCATGAATTACCGTATGGCACATCGAGAGGGTCTTTTAACCAATTCCAGCCCCTAGTATCCCAAGGGAAGGGGGAATCACCAGAGTCCACTCCCATAGCACTAGCGGCCCTCTGCCTTCCTTCTAGAGTCCAGCGCTGGGAGCAGCTGCCTCTCACAGCCCTCAGAAACAGCCGGGGAGTGGGGAGTGTCCCACCTGACAGCAGAGTATATTCTGGTTAGAGTCCTTCTCTTTTCTCTAAAAAAAAAAAAGAGAGAGAGAGAGAGAGGAAAGAAGGAAAGATGGAGGGAGGGAGGGAGGGAGAGTGGGTGAAAAAAGACAGTTGCAAAGGAAAAGCACAAACTCAAATGAGAAGATTGGAAGTCCATTGCCACTTATCCAGAGAAACATCATAACTTTCTTTATGAATTTAGGGAGCATTAGGCACTTACCCCTTCATGGGCCCCTGCCTCCATAAAATACACACACACACAAAATACATATATATATATGCACATATATATACACATATATATAATTATATTTTACAATTGTATTCATGTAAAGATGAATATATAAATATATTTTTGAAAATTTTCTTCAAGCTAAAATTTCATTTTTTTTCCTTCTGAGTTTACTAGAAATGAAACATTTTTGTGGGTGCCTCAAAGTCCTGTGTGCTGTCCTCTTGAAGCACCCACTGTCTAACCCACGCCGACGGGAATGATAACGCCCAGCTCAGGGCGGCTCCAAGGACCAAAAGTGCCAGCACTGGCCTCTGAACGTCAGCAGAGAGGATAAAGCACACTCCACCTCCGAGGCGGTTTCTTTCCCAGCCTGCGCCCTGGGTCCTCGCCAGCAGCCCGGAGTTTGAGGAGGGAGCTTTGTGTGGCTGCCTGCCTGTTTCAAAGGGCTTTTTCTCCTGGGTCGTGGCATGCAAAACCAACAGGGAAAATAAACCACTGCCTCTGCAGGCTGCCTCCGCCCCTCCCCTGCCCTGACCCTGGCTGCTCCCTCTCGGACTCGCCCCACAAATCTCCAGGGATCCCGGAGTGTCAGCTCTGGGGAGGAGAGGCCGAATTCTCTCATCTGTAAAGTGCACAACTGGGCAAGACCAGTGGGTTGCAGAATTTTTTTTTCCCCTTGACAACAAAGCCTTTTCTTCCACTGAAACCCTATATGGGAAACCATGGATAAAAGGAATAAATAGAGAGCCGCCGTGGTTGAATCAGCGGGGCTCGGGAGCCTGGACTCCTCACCCTGAACATCCCTTAAGGTGCCTCCTTAGAATCCCAAAGGTTCTCGGCGACACTTCTGGAAACCACTGGGCTGGATAAACTCTAGTTCCCAGAGTGGGACAGGAATGGCCTCAAGTTACACATCACATGGTCAGCAAGTTGAATGGCATAGTGTCCCCACGGGCTCAGCTGGGAAAGGACTGTGGTGAGAGTGGACATGTTGTCCTGGGGAGCACAGAGGGTCTAAACCAAAAGGCCTGTCTCCCCAAGGCCAGAACATCATCCAGGCTTGGAAAGAGGGAGTGAGCCCGCCTGACAGGGCAGGGGCAGTGAGGAAACAAGAAGGCCCAGGCCATTAGGCATCACACCCTGGTGGTCCCCGCCTGGGATGGCCACTTTCAAGGTCCCGAGTCTCAGCATGCATGATCCACATTCAGGCCATCACCCAAGCCACCTGGAGCTGTTTCACAACATCCGTCATGTGGACAGCCATGGACACGGCAGCCATGCACTCCCCACTGGGCCATTTCTGCGGAATCCATTAGCAGGCTGTCGGGCAAGGCCCCCACCCCTCCATGCACGCTTTTTGGCAAGCTAATCCTTGCATAGTTGGGGTAGTAAATCATTGCTTCTTCGGCCTGTGGGCCGCCCAGGTACATCTGGCTTCGTTTAGTCTCCCCCATTGAGCAGAAACACATGTGGGCCCTGGTGCTCTGCTGAGGTGGGAGTCTGCATGCATGAGCTTCTGGCAGTGGGTGGGGGCTCTGAGGCCATGAGGAGGGATCTAAGGCATCCCTTTCAAAAGTGTGTTTTTTGGCACACAAGTATCCTGTGAGATGTTAATTGGGTTCCATGGAAAAAAGGTTTCCTCGGTCAAGTAAATTTGGCAAACCCTGCACTGAACAAAAGTAAGCAGAGCATTGTGGGATTTCACAGAGACTTTGATACGTGACCCTAGTGGAGGATAGAAGGTACAGTGTTTTCCAAACATTCTTTGCTGGCATATCAGCAAGTGAACAGACCATCCAGCTCTGGATAGATTAAACAATACAGGAAGGAATTATCTCACAGAATAGAAGGTCCAGAGGGGGACGCCCCCAGGATTCAGCAGCCCAACAGTGCCATCAAAGGACAGCTACCCTTCACCTTTAGCATCTGTCATTCTCAGTGTTCTCCTTGGGATAACTAGCCTCACAGGGCTAAGATAGAGGCTGCGGTTCCAGACCCAGCAGAAGGGAGATTGATTCTTCCCAAACATCTTTTCTATAGAGTGAGGAAAACCTTTCCCAGGAGCCTCCCCAAAGGTTTTCCTCCACCTTTCATTGGCCAGAATCATGTCACATGCCTCTGCCTAAACCAATCACTGAGCACTATGGACTCATGGTTCCCAAACTGGGGGCCGAGGCACCCTCAAGTGGCCGTCTGCTGGACCCCGCAGGAACTTCCTGTACAAGGTAGTTCACAGATCCAACTAGATCACACTGTATTCCTTTTGATGACGTATCTTTGAGAAACTGCATTTTCAGTGTTTACTCTAATAAAAATAACAACTCACATGAAAATCAATGTGGAACCAGAATTGAGGGTCAGGGTGTCCATCCATATCCAAAGTTTGAGAAGGTGTGTGATGCCCAACAGGTGCACAGAGCCCATTAGTAAATCATTGTGGTTATTTAAGAATAAATTGAAATTGTGATTTTTTTTTTCCTTTCAGTTCATATGTATTCAAATGTTTTTTCAACATACTAATAAGTTGTTAGGGCATAAATGCTTATTAAGTTGTTTAGGCCTAACTACTTAATAAACAGAAATACTAGGTATTTCTTTTGGCTCAGGGGCACTGTGAAAAAAGCTCCTGCGACTAACGGCATCATGAACAGAGGACATTGGGGAACATCTAGCTTAGACTAATCATGACTGATCCCTTCTGGCATGGGCTGCACTGGAGCCTGCCTCACCTGAAGCACAGGAAAGGTGTATACCTGAAAAAGAATCTTACAAAGAAAAAAGGAGGGAACGCAAGTGGGAGACATCCAAAGGTGTCTGCTCATCTTGGCACATTCCTGTGCCATGCGGGGACCTGGTGTTCAGCAGAGCACACCTTCAGAACCCCTGATCCAAGCAAGCAACTCTGTTTTGTATTTCTTTCTTCAGGTTCTGCATTGTCACTACCTGAGACTTGGTGACTGCCCCCCCTTGAAAGCCCGTACTGTGTGGGAAGGCTTTGGGGGCAGGCAGTTTGGGAAATTTGCATTCCCCATCCTGTGGCATCACCCTCTCTGCTCTATCTTGCTCCCTTCTCCTCTCTGCCCACCAGAGGCAAACAGAGAACTCGCAGCCTTCCAGACATGCTCAGACACCAGCTTGCTTCTTCCTGCCAGGAAGAGACCCGCACGCCAGCCTGCTGCTGCCCAAGTTCCTGCCTGGGCTAGGAAGGGTGCTCGTGGGAGCTCCTCGTGAGCCTGAAGCATCAGCTACAGTTTGAACACAATTGAGCATCTACTGGGGATGGGGCAGGGGGGTGCCCTCAGTCCTCACACCTGGCCCTCCGCTCTACTGGCCTCTCCTCCCTGTCCCCACCACACTCCAGATAACCCATCAATATTCGTTAAATGAATGACTACTCCTCCCACCAGCCCTAGGGAAGTAGGACCCATGCCCTCATTTTACAGGAGAAGCAGGTGAAGCCCAGGGAGTAAAGCCAGGTGCACCACGCCACAGCCTAGGGAGGGCCGGGGCTGCTCTAGCCCTCCTCTCCCGGCATAACCTGGGTGCTCCCTCCCAGCCGCCCAGCTGACCCCAGGCCTCTGGCTGTTTTTACAGGGAAATGGGGAGGGCGGACCCGGGTGTCCAACGCTCTGGAGTCCTGCGGCCATCCCTTGGCCTTGTGTCCCTGCAGGTCCACAGTTCCCTGAGACCCGTAGCCAGGCCTGACCCAGCCACTCCCATTTCTGGGGCCTCAGGGAGGCCCCGTCCCTCTCTGAGCCTCAGTTTCCCCATCTTTGCAAGGAGGGTGCTAGCTTAACTTAACACATCACTGTCTTCCCTACCTGATACCAGAACTGCAAGTCCAAGAGGAGACAGCTGATTCGTGGCAGGAGGAAAGGAGAGGAACTCCCCACCCCCTCCCCACCTGCAGGCCCCAACTTCAGAGCCAGAAGCAGTTTCTGCTTTAATCCCCTGTCTCACCAGACCAACCTCTTCCTCTTCTCTGAGAGAAATCCTACTCCATGCTTATGGCCCAGCTCAGAAGGAGTGTCCTTCGGCCATGCCCCTGCCACCTGCCCCTCTGGGCCCCCACAGTCCTTTCTCTGCCCATCTTGGGGGCCTTTCCCTCAGTCAATATCCCAGACCCCACTAAACCATAACCTCCTTGAGGACAAAGTCCTATTACGGCCAGCCCATTTACAGATGAGGAGCCGGAGTCCAAGATCGGGGGATGCCTTTCCTAAGGTCACCTGGCCAGAAGCAGCAGAGCCGGCATTTGAGCCAGAGCCTCAGCGGCCGGGCACGGGGTTCCCCACCAGCCCCACCATGCACAGGCATTCCCGCGCTCTGCGCTCCATGCCGCCCTCTCTGAACGTATCCGGGTGCCAAGCTGCCTGACGTATTGGACCATTTTCTCCGTAGGTGGTAAGTATCAGACAGAGATGTTTCCCAGCGAGTTATTTCTAGAGCTTCTCACAAAGGCAGAGTTCCGAAGGGTTTTCTTTTAAATATGGCTTTTAAAAGAATTAACTTCTACGGAGCAGGGGTGAGGGGCTACAGATAAAAGGGAACTGGAGAGCCTTTGGAGAGTGTTCCAGTCTCCTCATGGGAATCCAGAGTGGCCACACAGGTGTCTCCCCCTCCTCAGGCTGCAGGTTTCCTGGGCAGGAATTCATGAGGCAACATTAATGTAATTTTGGAAACACTGTGGGCAATTCAGATGGTTTCTGCATCTGCTTTTCTAAGTGATTCAGCCTTCCTCTGGGGGTGGGGACTGTGTCTGGTTTTCCTCTCCTTCTCAGGCGGGCTGGGCTGGGGGGGCCTTTGGGGGCTGGTGGGAGTGACTTCCAGACTTTTTAGACCCAGGTAGGGGTGGACAGAGGCCCAGGGCCCGGTGGTGCTGCTTCTACTCCTAGGTTCTCAGTGAGGCCCCCCAACACAGTGACGCAGCCCTGGGTCCCGTCAATCACTGGTGGCTCATCAGCTACTTGTCACCCTGAGCCTGATGGGCCAGGCTGGTCACCCACAAAGGCTCTAGGGGAAGGAACCAGGGCAGGCAGGCCAGGGTCTGGGTTCCAAGGCCAGCCTGACTACCAAGAGGCTGTATGATGAGCTATTTGAGTACTCTGAGTCTCCAAGATTATTTCTGGGTTTTACTGAAGAGGAAACAAATGTGCCTTCCCACTGAAAAATGCAATAGCTCCACTGTAGCCTGGGGAATGGGGAAGCTGGGGTCAGGGAAATGAAATTGACGGTGCTTTTCTCTTGGGCAGTCATGGGGAATGGCTGGACTTCTGGGCGGTTTGTTGTCAAGAAAAGGACCACCTTGTCACGGTGCTGTGTGCTGGAGAAGCCAGAAAGCAGGCCAGCAGGGAGTGGGGAGGCATGTAGCGATCCCCCCGAGGGCAGTACAGGGGTCGTGGCTGCAGGATGGAGGGAAGGAGCCCTGTCTCCAAACCTCTAGAACCTGACCCCAATCTGGGGAAGAGATTGGTCCACGAGGTCCCACAGAGCAGAAATAAGATAAATGTGTAGAAGTTGAAGAGACACAGATGACCTGTTCAGTGGAAGGAAGAACTTTCTAGCATCTGAGGGTATGGAGTGGGGGAAAGTAGAGTTGGGGGCTGTGCCCGGCCCATCCCATCCTTTTTACCTGCCAAGCGGCTGACACCTGGAAAGCCAACATGGCTGGGGCTCTGGTTGACCTCGATGCCCTTGTAGGAAGCTGCAGAGCTGGAACACTTCGCCTTCAAGTTTCCTCCCAAGACTCAGAGAGTCGACCAGGGCCTGGCCTCAGCTCCCAGCGCAGTGCCTCCTCTTGGGAGGTGAAAGCACGCAGCCTGCCCCGTGCTTCATGCCCCACGTACGGGCACTAGTGCACCTGTTTGACAACCATGCCAGGTAGGGGGCACCAAGGCTGGGAGGGCTGTGGCTACTCACTCCAAGTGACACAGCTAAGAAGTGCAAAACCAGGACTTGAGCTCCCATCTCGGAGATCCTCAAACCCAGAGACTAAAGTATCCCCATTGGCTGTGACCCGGGCAGGGAGGAAGAGTGGGTGTTTGGGCTCCTGCCAGCAGGGCAGGCACGCAGAGCCACACCCCTCAGGGCTCAGAAGCGCACCCTCGTCCCACCCCATCCTCTCCCCATGTGGGGGATTGAATCCTGTCCCCCACAAAAGACATGTTCAAGTCTTAATCAGTGTCCTATGGGTGTGAACCCATTTGTAAATAAGTCCTTTTGAACATGTCATTAGCTAAGGAGTGGCCAAACTGAATCAGGGTGGGTCTTAATGAGTATTTCCGGACGCCTTAGAGAGAGAGGAAAGCCACAGGAGGAGACCAAGGACATGGCCATGTGACCGAGGCAGAGAGGCAAGTGAATGAACCCTGAGGATTGTGGCAAGCCAGCACAGATCGCTGCAGGCTCCAAAAGAAAGCAGCGCCTTGCCAACACCTCAATTTGGGAATTCCAGGCTCTAAAACCGTGAGCCAATAAATTCCTGCTGTTTAAGCCACCCCACTGCGTGGTGTTTGCCATTGCAGCCTGGCAGACTGAGACGCTGCACATCATCTCCACCAGGCAGGCTCTGCTGGAGTAGTTTTGTGGCTTGGGAGGAGCAAGGATTTGGATTCTGGCTCTTTGTCTTCCAGCCTCCCCGCTGCAAGATGAGTGTAAGAATTCCCAAGGGGAAGGCTGAGGAAAGGCTTAGAGGGGTGGCATGCACACAAAGGACTGGCTGGAATCCGGCACACATTCCGAGGGTGTACAATAAATGTCACCTGTCCCATGTAAGGGCACTCACTCCACTCTCAGGGCCAGCATTCCAACTGTTTACCCAATTCTGAGGGTTAGCAATGTCGTCTGAATATAAAAAAGAAGCCCCTCTTTTCTATCTTTTGGCACTACATATGCTCCTTGGAGACAGTTTCTTCCCTCTTTCCCATGATGACCCTTCAAAGGTGCAGAGACAGACAAAGCCAGGGCTCCCCTGAAAGAACCTTCCACCCCACCCCTGGCTGAACATCCCTGGATCCTGCAATCCTCTGTCAGAGGTGGCGGTTTCTAGAACCACCTTCTCTTGGCCTTACCTTCACGTGCCCCCCTACACCTCCCCTATCTATCCCCCCTCATGCACATGAGTGAGGTGCTCAGCTCTGACCCCCGGGGTCCGCACACAGCCTGCCCAGGCTCAGGCAGAGATCACAGGATGCCCTGTGTGAGTCCCGGGAAAATGTCCAGGGGGGACGCTGAGAGCTTTCACCGCAGCACCAACTGCTGGGGAAATGGAATCACCATTTGCGCTGAGACCCCCACACACATTCCTGTGTCTCAAGCCAGGGCCCCCAAGTCTCCACACAGCCATCTTTCTGAGAAGCCAGATGCTGCCCTGCCTGCCTGTGCTTCATCAGAATTCAGCAAAAGGGAAGTAAATAAATAAAGAAAACTCTGCTGAGCTCTTTCCTCCTAACAATCACCAACGTGCAGATGCTTAAAGAGACAACATTTTTCCAGAGAAACAATGGGTGAGAGGCGTCCAGACTGTGGAAGAATTTTCTATCAGATATTATGGTTAGTCGCATTTTTAAAAAAAAAAACAAAAAACAAAGCAAGGGAGAGGGGACCTCATGGAGGTTTCTATCAGATCCAGGAGGCCTCCTGCATTTCAACTTTTGATTGTTTTTGTCAATACTTCAGTGTCTGTAATTTGCAACGTGCTTGCAGCTAGAAAAATTCCTCTGTCAGAGGGCAGTGTTTGAAAACACGATCTTTTTAATTTCTTTCGGCTGGACCTTAATTGCTGGATTTCTGGTTAATATGGATTCCTTATTTGTGATCTGCAAAAACCCCCACTCACCTCCTGTCTCTGTGGCTAATCAGCCTGTTGGGCATATGGAATTTTTCATGCTCAAAGAGGTTAGCGAGGCCCCAGGCCATCCTGGCTTCAGAGAAATGCATCATTTACCTTTTGGGTAGATCCCACTGGGGGAACACTGTACAGGACCAGGAAGGTGTTTTCCCAAGGGCTGCAGGGGAAAGGGCACAAGGCAGGGGGTGACCAGAGGGTTATGTGCTGTATGACCTTGGCAAGCCTTTCCCCCTTTCTGGCCTCCTGCAGAAGTCAAAGGCAGGGTTGGACTAAAAGCAGGGAAAGCGTTGAAATGGACAGACAGCCTGGGGCCTCTCTGGAAGGGGACTTCTGGTGACCCGTGTCCATCCTGATGCTGGTTCTCTCCTGCAATGGCAGCCAACGGTTCACTCCAGCTGACTGTTGTCCATCAGGGTGAGAATGAACCTGGGGGTCCCAGGAGAGCAGGCCTGATTTATTCATCACCCCAATTCATCTCCACAATTTGGAAGTGCCAGTCCTGGGGATGGTATGAAACTGGCAGAGCCCATGGAGGGTCATCAGCTCTCACTATCCCACCTCCTCACACCATGGAGTTGATGAAGCAATGAAGGCCAAGAGCGGGTCTGCCATCCCACTTGTCCAGAGCACAGGGTTGCCAGAGAAAATGCAGGATACCCAGATACATTTGAATTTCAGGAAACAACACCTATTTTTTTAGTGCAAGTATGTCCCAGATATTGCATGGGACATACTTATGCTACAAAAATTTTTCATTGTCTGTCTGAAATTCATATTTAACTCAGAGTCTTGTTTTTGTTTTTTGCTAAATCTGGCAATGCTGCCAGGGCACACAGCATGTGAAGGCACCAGAGCTGGGCCCAGAGCCCAGGTCTCCACCCAGAGCTCTCAGCTCTTTGCCCAGCCCCTCTTGCCTCCCTCCCAGTGGGTGTCCTCTGCCCCAAAAGTCTGTGAGGAGCAGGGTGGCTACCCTGGGGCTTGGGAGGAATTCTCCTCATCTTCCCCAGGAGCCAACTTCCAAAACTCTGGAGCCAGAAGGGGATACAACCAAAGCTACCCATTCTTTATTCATCTCAGCGTCCCTGCCAGGACCTAGAACAAGGTCCTAGCATGCTATACTTTATAACCAATAACAGTTTGTGAAATGAATGAAGGAAAAAACAAAGGACTGAAGGAATGAGGGGATGGGTGGATAGAGGGGCTGAGTTGCAGCCCCTCTGATGGCTCTTGGGACTGGAATGTCTGGAGCCATGGATGATGCTGATACAAGTGGGATTTCTCACTAGGAGCAGCATCAGGTCGTCCCCCACCTCCTCCCACCATGATGCTCCCTCCTTCCCAGTCCTCATGGCCTGGGCAGAACAGACATGGATTCTCTTTAAAGAGGGTCTCTGATCAAGAGTAGGATGGATATTTTTGCCACAGGCCAGCTCTGGACCCTCAGCCCCCTGGACACCACCCCCAAAGCCCCTCTGTCCTGGCCCACTCCCTCCTTTGCTGAGTCGATACAGACACTGAAGCAGAGAAGGAGCTCGGGAAGGAGAAGGGTTGTGAGTGAGCACTGGACCGTGTCCTCAAGTGCCAGCCAAATCACCATCTGGGCAATCTGGCCTCTCCAGGCCTATCGGGGAAGGAAGTATGAAGCGAGAGCCAGACCAGGGTGGGAACCCAGCCAAGGGTCTCTCTGCAGTCTCCACCAAGCACATGGCTCCCCCAGTCCAACAGACGTGCACGTGTATTAACACGTGTGTGCAAATACACACACTGCTTGGTCCTCTAGCTGGTCAGCACTGATGAGTCTGCTCTGAACCCAACCAACTCAAGATCACAGTCCATCCTGCAAAAGTACTGGGAATGCTCAGAAGGCTGGCAGCCATTTCCAAAGCTTCTACTGAGCTCTGGGCACCATGGCTGCTGGTGAGTCAGATGTAGGAGAATCAAGTGGGCCCCAAGACAGGATGGAGTCACGGGAAAGCCCCGAACTCAGGTGTGGGAAGGCCTGGTGCTCTCCATAATTACCCGCACTCCCTGGAGAAGGCCTCATTGCTGCATCCGAAAATGGGGATCCTAACCCCTGTGTTGCCCACTCATGGAGAGTGGTGAGGATTAAACGAATATTAGAAAGGAAAGATCCAGGCAGATCTCAGAAGCTCTGCTTTGCAGACATGCTTCAGCATGAAAGACTTTTCTATTCCATTGGGTGTGCTACGTCTCCACACAGCCCAGGATCTAGTGCTGGAAGAGCTCAGAAACTTCTTGGAGAATGTGGAGAAGTTGCTTCAGGCTGATCTGGTGTGTGGCCCAGGCTTGTCACCTCCCTTGTTCTGCCCACTGGACCTCTATTAATGGAGCCCTTGACTCTCACAGAATTTATTGTCAGCTCATCCCTGTGCCCCTTTCCCATGCTCTGTTGCTAGAATTTCCAGCCCTTGCCTGGGTGGGCCTGGGGCTGTATGGCGCCCTGTTCCCAGGCCTGCAGAAATCAGTTCTCTAGGGCACCTCCGCCAGACCCAGCTGGACCATGTTCCTGAGCCAGGAAGGGATTAGAGGCCCCCACTGAGCCGGAGCTGGGGATTTGGCCCAGAAAATCCCTCCCTTTCAGCTGGGCAGAAAGGAGAGGGAACGGGGCCAGCAGCCCCAGGGCTTCCTGGAGAAACCGTGCCCCAGAAGCCTCCTGTTTCCTGAGCTTCCACTGATGAAGCAAACTTCCCTCGGCCCTCGGCGGCCCAGATCCAGGGACAGGCCTCCCTGCAGCCAGGCACCACATGGGGGTGGCAGGAGCAAGGCTCTGGCCCAGGTTGCCTCCCTCACCCCAGCCCACCCCCACCCCACCCAACTTGCTCGGTGGTCCTTGGTTTCCTGGGAGCCCCTTACCTTAATTTCCTCAGCTGTAGAATGTGGCAGGAAAATAGGATTGGGCCACTGGAAATTTCAGAGTTGAATGTGTAGAAAAGCAGATGCCATGTGGAGAAGGGGTTTCTGTCAATTTCCATCCTTTCTACTCACACCCCATATCCTCGCTGCTTTCCTGTGAACTCCAGCTGCCCAGACATCCCTGGGAGCCGGCTCCTGACTGATCTAGTAACACCCTGCCCTACATGTCAAAAGGACAGCAAACAGCCTGAAAGAGCACCCAGTGGCCAAAGGTGGAGCAATTTGAGCAACACAACAAATAGCAAGAGTATCAAGTCATCGAATAAAAATCCAAGAGTCTATATAAATAACTGAGTAAATAACTAAATGGGGACAGCTCTTCCTTACAGAAGAATTCCAGTTAATAAATGTAGAAGGAGCAGGGGAAATAAAAAGTCACTATTACAACACCACAGTAATAATGGTTGCAGACAAGAGCCACCAATGGCTGCTAATATTAGTGAAGGAAAGTTTAAGGAGAAACAGGATATGTGCAAAGTCCCAAAGTATCTCCCCCAAGATATTTATTAATTACAAAGGGGGAAAAACAGTAATCTGCAGTGGAGAAGCGCAGCAGATACCACCTTAACCAAGTGATCAAGGTCAACATCACCCATAATAAGATATATAGATATCCTCTACCCCCTCATATGATGTACTGGGAAAGGCGCGCCATCTCTGGGGTAGTTCTACAAAAACAAACAAACAAACAACAACAACAACAAAATGCATGATTTGAATCTAATCATGAAAGAAAAAGAAAACAAAAAACAGACAAACCCAAATTGAGGGACATTCTGCAAAGTAACTGATCAGTACTCTTCTGAAGTGTCAAAGTCATGCATGACAAGGAAACACGAGGAACTGTCACAGATCAGAGGACACTATGGAGACTGGACAACTAAATGCAGTCTGGGATCCTGGATTAGACGTGGAACCAGGAAAGGACAGGGTTTTACTAGGCAGGAGTGGTACGTCCTCCATAGGCATTAACGATCACTTCTGTCTTCACTCTCTGCATTTGTCCCCAACCACCTGCAAAGCCCCATCTTGCTGGGCGGGATTTTCTAAGCTAAACAGTGAGTCAAAGCCCAAGGCAAAAGCTCAGAGTGCACTGTGGGAGGGGAGCAGAAAGGGGCACCATCTGGCTGTCAAGAGAAAAGTGTAGGCACTATCAGCCTAAAACCCTAAACTGGGTCAAGGCCAAAAACCATCTAGGGGCCCTGTGGATTTAGGAACATGTCGCAGCAGGAAAGGAGCTCTGTAATGATCCAACTCCCTGTTAACTGGCATGTGGTCCACAGACAGACGCCCACCTGCCCCAGGTGTGACCAACCTAAGCTTAATTTTTAAAAGAAAAAAAAAAAAAAAAGGGAAGAAAGAGGAGGATTTATAAAAAAAAATCATCTAATTATTACACCAAGGAATCCCAGAATCCCTGAAATTTTGAACATGAATCAACAAATCTCAGAACTCTATGGAACATCAAAACCTAGGTTTGGCTTCTGCTGGCTCAGTGAAAGCACTATTTTTTTACAATGCATAGAATGATTAAAACCAAGCTGTGAACCACCCTTGATGATGTAAACCTGGAGACAGAACAGACAAGTATTGGCAGAACATGCCCTGTGATTCTCCCGAGTACTGAAGTCTGTTAAATACCAGAATTCGCATCAACTTGATCAAAACCAATCAATGACTCACCCCAGGTCTATAAGTGGCACTTTTGCGGTAATAAGGCTGATTAAACTGATTTTAGGACTGCAGAAATCCATAGTTTTGAATAGCTAAGGGGTTGGCCTTTGCTCCTATATTTTAAGGGTGTACATCTTGCATCCAAATGCATCCCAGACCCCTGCCACAACTGAAACTACTGGAAGCCAAAGACAGCCCCCTGGGAGGATAGAAGGTATATATCCGGACTCTGTTTTTAGGCAGGCTTTGCCACAGACTCAGATCTCTCCCGAATTTGCCTCTAACCATTCTTTGCTTCTGTAGCTTCAACTATTAATTGGGAACAGTAGATGAGGTCGGTGGTTCTCAACTCTGGATGCGCCTTAGAACTACCTGAGGAAAAACTTTTTAAATACCAATCCCCTTACCCCAACCAAATAAGTCAGAATATCTGGAATGGACTCCAAGTATTGGTATTTTTTAAAAGCATACCAGGGAATGTCTGCTTCCAGCCAAGAATAACTAGTATCAGAATAACCCTCCCACCTGCATTAGTTTCTTATTTCTCCTATAACAAAAGACCACAAACCTAATGGCTTAAATTATACAGATTTATTATCTTACAAATATGGAGGTCAGACGTCTGAAATGGATCTCACTGGGCCAAAAATCAAGGTACTGGCAGAGCTGCGTTCCTTCTGGAAGCTTTGGGAGGAATCCACTTCTTTGCCTTTTCCAGTTCCTAGATGCTGTCTGCATTCCTTGGCACCTGGCCCCCTTCCATCATCAAAGCCAGCAACATTGGGCTGAGTCCTTCTCAGACTCGCTCTCTGGTTCTCTCTGCCTTCCTCATCTACTTGTAATGACACTTATGATTAAACTGGGCCCACCTGGACAACACAGGCTACTTTCCCTGTCTCAACCTCAGCAATTAGCAACTTTCATTTCCTTTAGCCGTGTAACCTAACATAGTCACAGGTTTCAGGAATTAGGACACGGTCATCTTTGGGGTCCACTATTCTGCCTATGACATCATCTTAAAGTTAGGAAATAATGTATTTTAAATGCAAGAAACAGTGATAGGGAGCACAGTAATTAGGTCCCTAGGAAAAGGGAAATACAGGAGGTGAACCCGATGACTCCACAGCTGGCTGCCTACAAGCTTTAGTGGACTTGGCAAAAGGGCAGAAGGATCCAAGCAGAATATGGCAGATTTTGTGAGCTAAGAAAACAGATATTAGAGTTTGGGGAAGCTGAGACTGTGGAATCTGTGGGGCAGAAGAGCAGAGAGGAAGGAACTAAGCAGAGAACAAGCTCCAGAAATGTGTACAGGGATTCCCTTGAGTCTTTGGCTGAACACTAAGCTGTGAATGTGCAGGGTGATAGTCCATGATGCCAAAGAACAATTAGCAGAGAGAACAACTACTGCAGAACTATAAGCTGAACAAATACTGGAGCTCAGATAGGGCTGAGAGACAATTTGGGTTCCAACCAAAAGGAGTGGACAGAGCCCGTCAAATACTCAGGGTATTTAGGAGAAACCTTGGAAAGCACACACCTGGAAGCAGAGCCAAGCTAGTCCTAGAGAAAAGATTACACTAGACCCTACAAAGCTTAAAATCAAGGCTCAAGAGTGCAAGATGATCTGAAAGTAAACTCAGTGGCTGCCAGAGCACAACTCAATGCACTTTATGGAAGAAAACAAAATCCAGACACCCAACAGCCACATACCAGCATTCAAAGAATAATACAACATTTCTCCTCTTGTGTCTTTCTTCAAGGTTCATCCTGATATAAAATAATTAGAATAAATAGATTCATAAAGTCAGAAACTAGAATACAGACTGCCAGGGACTGAGGTATGGGTAGGGAATGGGGAGTTAATCCTTCGTTGGTACAGGATTTGTTTGGAGTGATGGAAAAGTTTTTGGGTAATTAATGGTGATGATGGCAGCATAACATTTTGGGCATAATCAACAGCACTAAATTATATATTTGAATGTAGTTAAAAGAGGAAACTTTAGACTGCTTATATGTTATTAGACTACAAAATTTAAAAGAAAATAACCATAGGACTGTACAATACAAATAGTGAACCTTAATGTGAACTACAGACGGTAGTTATTAGTACAATTATAGTATTATTTCATCAGTTGTAAAAAAGGTACCACACTAATGTAAGCTGTTAATATGGGGGTGGGGGTTATATGGGAACTCTGTATTTTCTGCATGATTTATCTGTAAATGTACAACATCTCTAATTTTAAAAATCTATTAAAAATAAATAAATAATAACAGAAACATTCAAAAAAGCAAAAATAAAATGTAGTTCAGACAATAGAAGCAAACTCTGAAATGACAAAGGTGATAGAATTAGCAAATGGTAGGTAGACTGTGATAATTTAAATATATATATTGCAAACTCTAGAACAATCACTAAACACACATACACACACACACACACACACACACACACACAGAAAGAAATATAGCTAATAAGCCTACAAAGAAGATAGTAAAGAATCCTAAAAAATCTTGAATTAATACAAAATAAGGCAGGAAAAAAAGTGGAAAAAATAACAGATGGGACAAACAGAAAATGAATAGCAAGATGATATATTTGAACTCAACCACATCAATAATTATGTTAAATATAAATCATCTAAATACCCAAATTCAAAGGCTAGAGACTGACAGATTAGACAAAAACAGCAGGACCCAACTATATGCTGTCTACAAGAATAATTCCTCACTTTAAATATAAAAGCACAGATAGGTTAAAAGTAAAGAATGGAATAAGATATACTCCACAAATACTAATTATAAGAAAGCTCTATTGACTACATTTATATCAAGAAAAGTATGTTTCATAAAAAGTTGCCAGGGATAAAAATGAATATTACATAATGATAAAGGACTCAATTTATCAAGAATACATAATGATCATAAATGTTTATGCAACCAATAACAGAGCTTCAAATCCAAACTTTTATTTGGAGATTTCAAAACTACTGTCTTAGTCATGGGGAGAACAAATAGACAGAAAATCAGTAAGCATATAGAAGACCTGAACAATGCTATCAAGCAGCTTGACCAAATAGACATTTATGGAACACTGTACCCAAAAACAGCAGGATGCATTTAATTTTCTAGTTCAGCTGGAATACTCACCAAATACATCATATTCTTAGCATTGTACTGGAGCCGGGTTGTACCAGCCCACAAAAACCAACTGTGCAAATCTCTTTCCAATACTGAATTCAGCAAAATACTGAAATTGGCCATGGTGGGAGTATTTGCACTATGATAATTGGCAAATGCTCCCCACCCCCTCCCAGGAGTTAGCATACCTATGCATCACGGTATAGTGTGGGCCACAAAACAAGTATTAATACATTTTAAAGGATTAAATAGTATAGTGCAAGTTTTCAGGTCACAATGGGATTACATTTAAAATCAATAAGGTACCTACACAAGCCCCAAATATTTGAAAATTAAACAACACACTCTAAATAACCCACAGGTCAAAGAAGGAATTGTAAGAGAAATATAAAAATAAGTTCAACTAAATGAAAATGACAATACAACACACAAAGTTTGTAAAATGCAGACAAAACAGTACTAAAATGAAGCTACAGCTTAAGTGTTTATATTAGAAATAAGAAAGTTCATTTAACCTGCACATTATGAAATAAGAATAAGGAGTACAAATCAAACCCAGATAAAATAGAAAGAAGGAAATAATAAAAAGCAAGAGCATAAATCAGTGAAATAAACAATAGGGAAAAAAGAAAGGTGACACAATTTACCAATATCAGGAATAAAAGAAAGGACATCACTACAGAACCTACCCTAGTTAAAAGGCTAATAAGGAAAAATTATGAACAATTTTATGCCATAAATTCAACAATTTAGAGGAAACATACAAATTCCTTGAAAAGCACAAACTACCAAAGCTCACTCAAGAGTAAATAGAAAGCCTGAATAGCCCTGTATCTATTAAAGAAATTGAATTGGTACTTTTCTATCAATGACTAGGATAGATGGTCAATATAAAAAAGTTAACTCTTCCTATAATATAGCATTTAGCAATTATAAATTGAAATTTTTAAAAACATACACTTACAATAACATCCAAAAACATAAAATACTTATGGGTATATATATTTTTAAAATATATGCAAGACCCAAACACTGAAAACCACAAAACATTTTTGAGAGAAATTAAAGAAGGTCTAAATCAGTAATTCTCAAAATTTTGGTCCCAGGATGCCTTTAAAATAGCAAAAATTATTTTGAACCCCAGAGAGCTTTTGTTTATGTGAGTTATATCCATCAATATGTATCCTATTAGAATTTAAATCAGAAATGTTTTAATATTAATTAATTCATTTAAAAATAGCAATAATAAACCCATTACATGTTAACATACACAACATATCTTTATGTAAAACAGTTCTGTTTCCAAAACAAAAAGAAGTTAGTGAGAAGGATAGCATTGTTTTACATATTTACAGATTTCTTCAATGTCTGGTTTTCACAGAATAAAACTTGATTCTCATATCTGCTTACGGTTCAATCTGTTGCAGTATTATGCCTCTAGAATGTAATTTGTGACGTAAGAAGGAGGAAAAGGGGCAAATAGCTTTCTTGTATAAATATGAAAACAGATTTAACCTCATGAATCCCCTACCTGGAGAGGTACTGACCAAAACATGTGGAGATATATACATTGTTCATGGATTATATCAACATTATCAATAATGGATTATACCATTGCATGGATTAATCAATACAACAATAATATATAATAATATCAATTCTACCACAAGTTTATTTATAGATACAATGCAATCTCAATCAAAATGCCAGCAGGCTTTTTGTAAATGTTGACAAGTTGATTCTAAAATTTATATGGAAATTCAAAGGACCTAGAATAACTAAAGCAATTTAGAAAATGAGGAACAAAGTCAGGAGACTCATGCTACCTGATTTCAAGACTCTCTACATAGGTACAATAATCAAACAATTTGGTATTGCCTTAGAGATAGACATAGATCAATGGAATCTAGGAGATACATTTCAGAACTGAACCTACATATATATGGCCAACTGATGTTTAATAATGGTGCCAATTCAATATGGATGGACTTTTCAACAAATAGTGTTGGAACAACTGGTCATGCATATGGAACAAAATGATCCTCAACCCTTACCTTACATCATACACAAAAACTAACTTGAACAGAAAAATAGGTATCAATGGAAAGCTAGAATTAAAAGAATTCTAGAATAAAATATGTAAGCAAATATTCAAAACCTTGAAGGTAGGCAAAGATTTCCAAAATAGAACACAAAAAGCACAAAACAAAAGAGAAAAAATAATGAATTATATTTTATCAAAATTTAAATCTTCTGCTCATCAAAATTCGGTTAAGAAAATGAAATGTCAAGCCACTGACTGGGAGAAAATATTCACAATACATTTATCTGACAAAGAACTGGTATCCAGAGTACATAAAGAACTATTATAACCCAATAATTACAGCAACCCAACAAAAAATGCACAAAATATTTGAGCAGTTCACAAAAGAAGATATATGAATAATAAACAAGCACATAAAAATACTCAACACTATTCATTATTAGGGAAATACAAATTAAAAACACAATGAGATATCAAAATACATCATTAAAATGACTGAAATTAAAAATTCGGACAACATCAAGTGTTGGTAAGGATGTGGAGCAACTAGAACTCGAATACATTGTTAGAGGGTATATTCATACAGTAGAACAACCACCTTGGAGAAGAGTTTGGTAGTTTCTTCTAAAGTTAGCTGTACAGTTATCACACAGCTCAGCAATCCACTCCTAGGTATTTACCCAAGAGAAGTGAAAACATATATCCACAAAAGGACTTGCATATAAATATTCACGGTAGCTTTGTTCCAGTCAACAACTGGAGATAACCAAATTGCTCATCAAGAGAATAATGTATAAACAAATTGTTAAATACTTATGCAATGAAATACTATTGAAATATAAAAAGGCAAAGAGAAATGATACAGGGAACATGGATGAATTTCAAAACATCATGCTGAATAAAAGAAATGGATGATATGTTTGATGATGTTCTAGAATGGTAAAATCTACATATAGTGATAGATTCAGAATTTTCACTGCATTCTGAAATCTGTTTCCTGACCCAAAAAGCCTCACGGCATGGCAGATCTTAGAAATTTGGAAATCGCTGTCCCTCACTTACAGGCAAGGAAATTGAGGCACAGAGGCATTTCCAATATCACATAGCAACATGTAGGCGACGCTATTCTGTGCTATGCTTCAAAACAGAGAGAAATATGACAATAAAGCACTTCCCAACCACCAAACAGAAACAGATCCCTAGCATCACTTGAAGTGCTTTTGTTTTTTTAAGGAACATTTTCAAACTTACTGAAAGGTAGAAATAGTATAATTAACACTGATATACCTCTCACCTGCATTTAACAACTGCTAACATTTTGTAATCATTTGCTTCACTTTTTTTTTTTTTTTAATATTTTAAAGCAAATTACAAACACAATGGCATTCACACCTAAAATCTTCAGGGTGCATTTTTAAAATAAAAGAGTGCATTCCTAGGTATGCCATTGACATACCTTTCAGAGTTAATAATAACTGCTTAATATCTCAAGTCCAGTCTCAACACGTAGCAGAACCCATCAGGCCCATTTCTCGTGGCCCTCTCTGGCAGGCAGCAGCAGGTGCAGTGGACAGCACCCTTACACAGGCTTCCTGCCTCAATCACCTGCATCTCTATCTGAGGGCAAGCCAGAGTGACCGGGCCTTAATGGGGCCCTAAGGGGGAAGGCCCAAAGTGCTGGGCAGTTAAAACCCCAGGAGAAACCCACAACCGATGACAGACAGGAGTTGATGAACACCTACCTCTGTGTGTGCTCTTCACAGTCTCTGAGAGGACCTGGTGCAGCTGAGCCTCCGTGGCCCACAGCAGGCCCCTGCTCATGAGCACACCCTTATCAGCTTCCCTCCCTTCCCTGTTTCACTCTGTGCCCCTTAAACTGTGCTTCCTGGGATGACCTCCCAAGTAAACCTCTTGCACCCTGTTCTTGCCTTAACATCTGTTTTTGGGGACCCCAAACTAACACAATATTCAAATGTATCCAATTCTCTCAATTACCACGTATTTTCAAAAGGCCAAAGCCTTAGGCCTAAACGATAAGGTGTTTTGGAGAAGGCCAGGGGGGATAAGAAGGTTCCTTCAGTTCTGCCACTGAGTCTGGGCTGCCAGACCAGTGGGACTGGACAAACTCTTACATTTGCCCACTCAGCTCCTTGTCCCTCTTCCTGAAAAGAGTGTCCCCTCCCCGGTGCCCTGCTCCAGGCCTAGGGGTGGGCAAGCAAGTGTCTCCCACTCCCTTGGCCATTAGAACTGGTTCAGGGATGGGCACATGACCCATGGTGAGCCAGGGAGAGTCAACACCAGGATTTGGCTGAAATCACTGGGAAGGAAGGGTTTGCTTCCTGCTGCGTTTGATGCTCAGGCAGGATGTGAGCCTGGAGCCATTTCTGCTGCCATGTGGAGAAAGTCAGCCTGAGAGTGAGGTCAACTCAGAGAAAAGAAAGCTGAGAGGTGGAGATAACCAATTCCATACAGAGCCTGGGTCCAGCCATGCCTCACTCCTGATATGCAAGTTGATACAGTCCTTTTAACTTAAGCCAGACTGTCGGGTTTCTCTCCCTGCCAGACAACAAGGTGCTGATTACTACAGAATCAAAGATTTCTCCCTTTGCTGGGAAATCCTGGTTCCCCAACAAAGAGGCTCTGCCATGTGGTTCCCCAGATCTACACCAAGGTGGAATAGAAGGCAGGATGAATGGACACAGAACTCACAGGGGGACTCATGTCAAATTGATGCTGTCATCATCCCTTGCCTCCTTCCAGCCTGTGTCCCACATTGCTTTACAGCAAGCAGACCGTGATGCTGAAGAGGGTTATAGTCATTGTTCCATCAATTTGCAAAATACCTGAAGGCCTACAGCACATACTGGTTTGTAACTTTGCTAAGCGCAATTTGAATTAGATGCAATATGAGACTGGAGAAAAGGAGCAAGTCACTTCCCTGGTGAGTGAGCCTAGCCTACCACCCAGCATCCTCCTCTCTTGAAGGAAAAGTTACCCACTATGGGAGACGCCAGGCAGGGCAACCTTGGGGCAGTCCCCTCAGGGGTGGCGTGGTTTCTTTCTGGTAGTAACAGAAGCTGCTGTTGGTCGGGCACCGACTCCCGTGCCAGGCACTGTGCTCAGCATCCCACACACGTGCTGCATATGTGCCTTCAAGACCACCCAGGAGAGAGGGACCAGTGCTCTCATCTTACAATTGAGGAAACCAAGCACAGAGAACTTAATGACTTCCCAAGGTCAAAAAGCAATTGTGATGGAGATGGTATTTAACTCCAGGTCTAGAAGGCATGCTTTTCCCCTAACACCTCTATCTGTTCCCACTAGCTTTACTGGGGAGTCAATAAATAGGTATAAGATTGTGAAGAGAATTAAAACTGTCCACACACCAACCCTTTAGCCAACGAACCAGAAGGTTCTCTTCCACATTGGCACCTGCAGCATGGTTAGAGGGCTAGGCTTTCTAAACTTGCTCTGATTCTTTTAGCATCTCTGTTCTTTAACAAGAATCCAAGGTGATTCTTGTGATTAAACACTGTTGACAGCTGTGCCATGGGGACCTGCAAAAGAAAGAAAGTGGCCATGACACTCTCCCTGCTAAGACTGAAATGGACAGTGCCATGCCTCCGGGTCGTTGAACGAGACAGCCTACTGTCTCCCCGCTGAGTAAGGGGAGGCTGGGGGAGAGAGGCACCAGTGGAGGCGAATTAATCCTGCTCCTGCTGCCCACAAGCAGCAGAGTGTCATCTTCTTCCTCCAGCCAACCAAGAATTACAGAGTGTCTCTCAGGGCCAAGACCATGCCAGGACAGGTGTCTGCTGTTGAGTGAGTCACAGCTATTCAGGGAAATGAGACATTCTTATCTTTTATTACTATTTCACTTCTCTGACCCATCTCTGCTGTGAGTTGATGAACAGATCTTTCAGGACATCAACTTATAGATGAGAGCCAGGGAGGCCTTAGACATCCACTGCCCCGGCCAGGCCAGGGGAGTCACACACACGTGAGGCTCCTCGGTGCCAGGCGGGCCCTGGGGAGCCCTTCTGCTGGGAGGTGACAGCAGCCTTGACCTGGAGCTATTCTCCAGGGTTAGGGAAGTGATGGGGCCGATGGGGTGACAGGGAGGTGATGGGGTGATGGGGGTGGCAGAGGATGATGAGGGATGGCGGTGAGAGGGTGTGATGGGGTGACAGGGGGATGGGAGTGACAGGGGTTATGGGGGGTGATGGGGGTCACAAGGGGTGTTGGGGGTGATGAAGTATGATGGGAAGTGATGGGGGTGACAGAGGGCGATGGGGGGTGCTTCATATCCGTGGGCTGGGAAGCATGGTGCTCTGGAAAGGTGCAAGCCTCCAGTTTCCACGTCTGAAAACGGGGATAATAATTGTATTTTCTCCTAGTGTTCCTGTGATGATTAAATGGATGTAAATAATTAATGGCTGTAAATAAAGTGCCTGGATTTAGAACTCAAAAAGCTTAGCTAATACGATACTGTTAGTATTCTCATCCTCATCCAAACGCAGATTCTACCTGCAAAAATCCATTCATTTTGTGCCTGACTCAGAGCATATAATTGCATTGTGTCAGGGCTGGAAGAGCCTTCTAGAGATTCCCTATCCAGACAAAGCCCTTTATTCCACACATGGAAAAACAATCAGAGCCGCAGAGGCTCAGGCCCTCAAGAGGGTCGACCAGGCCTTGATCCCACAGCCCAGACAAGCCCCAGTCCACCTAACTGCCCCTGCCACCCTCCACTCCACATTCTGCAGCTTCTCATATTACAGACGTTGTGAGTCCAAGAAGAATTTTGGTGTATTAAAAAAAAAAAAAAAAAGATTGATTTTGATGTTTTGAGGCTTTGTGAAACCAGCAATTTTAATCAATTTTTCAAAATTGCTAATTTCATCCATCCAAGGAACTCACACACAAACAGAAGGGCTGATTGAAATTTAAATGGCGACTGGCTTGTTAGCTGCAGGCAGCAGGCTGGGTATTTTCATATGCAAGTCTGCAGCGGAGTGCCGGCCTGGCGGAAAGAGGGAGCAATCTCCGCGCCACACTGCAAGGCATTAAGAATTCAGGCAGCCAAAATGAGAAGCAACAACACGAAATGATAAAACAAAGACAGATTATTATTAGCGCCAACATAATGTGTTCCCCTGTCCTCCGATCTCATTTAGAGCCCTGCCCGTTGTCTACTGAAACTGTAATTAGGCTGATAGGAACCAGAGGATTAAAGTAACTTTCTCCCCCGAATTGTGGGGATTTCAAATGAGCGAGATGGGGAGGAGATAAACCTGAGAAGGATTTTAATATTCTGGGCTGCAGCTCCTGGGACAGCACAGGCTGACAAACAATGGCTGGTTCCCGCCCCAGGCGGCCTGGGGAGTGATGTGACAGCCCTGCCTGGCCCACCCTGAGGAAGGCAAGGACAGGCCCCTCCCTGGCCAAACCTGGGCCTTTGTCCTTGACACCTCCGTCTCCTTGACCCCAAGGCCTGTGGATCCTCAATCTGACTCCGGAAACCCCAAGTCAATCCATCCCACTTTGGTCCCCACACACCTGTCCTAGATATTGCAACAGCCTCCTAACTGGCCCCAGAGATCCAGGAGAGCAGGGGCTCCCCTGGATGGCTTCAGCTTCGGGCTCTGGTGCCTTTAGTTAGAAGCCAGGTTCCATGCCTCAGCCACAGGGTGACCCCTCTAGGCCACCCGCTTGATCTCCCTTCTCTCTGACATCCTTTCAGTGGCCCACTCCTGCACCCACGGAATAAAGCCAAACCTTGTGCCAGGTATCTAAGGCCCTTCCCCTCCATCCCACGTGTCTCGCTGACACCATCTCAGGCCCCTCCTGACCATGATCTGGTCACACTGAACTGTCAGTGCACCCTAAATATGCTGCAAGTGTCACCCCCCTGGCACATGTGTCGGTGCTCTCTGGGCCCACAACAGCCACCCCTTCTTTATTTGGCAAAACTCCACAGTCATTCAAGGCCTGAGGCGTTCCCTTCTCCGTGGGGTCTTCACCAGGGCCCCCGCAGGAGTCTGTCACTCCCTCCTAGCACCCACACCATGGCCCTCCGCCGAGCTGTGACCCTTAGGTGGGTGACCACGTGGAGGTCCTTCTGCTGGACTGGAAGCTCTGCAAGGGAAGGGACCAGGTCGTGTTCATCCTTGCCTCAGTGGGACCCAGAGCCTAGCCAGATACCTCACACTTACATTTTTGGGATTGGAATTCATTTTAATGCTGATCGGCATGGATGTTTTATTTGGGACTGCTGGGGACAGGTCTCCTGGGAAGCTCAAATTGCCTCTCCCCATCTGGAGGTGGTTTGCTGGTCGTGCGTGTGTGTGTGTGTGTGTGTGTGTGTGTGTGTGTGTGTGTGTGTGAGTGTGGGTGAGGTAGTTGCACTCCCATGAACACAGCAAGTGCTGAGAGGCTCTCGGACCAAGACAAGTCGGGCAAAGAGGAGTTCCTGACATTGGCAAGCAAAGTGGTTATTCCCACGTGGAACTAGGTGATCAGCTCAGCAGCCGAATTTCCCACAGTCATTTGCATAAAACTCAACATTGTCTCATCCGGTCTCTCATGTTCTAAGACCTCAGATTCCTCCAGAGTTGGAGCTGATTGGAAAGTGGCAAAAGAACAGCACCCGACAGTCTTTCCTAAAGTGTCCATTGAGAAGCCGGAAGTACCAGGCATGGGGCTAAGCACTAGGTCCTTCCTTCCCTTCTTGGGCCTCAGTTTCCCTCCCTGTGGAATGGGGAGGGGGTGTCCCCAGTGGCAAAGGCCCTTTCCGGCTCTGACACCGTGACCCTTGCTCACAGTCCTGCCACATTCCACCCACAGGGTTGGCAGGGGAAGGCTTAAGTTTGGCCGAGGCTTTGTGGCTGATAATGGGGAACTTGACTTTGAGAAGTGCCCATTCAGAATTTGTCTAATACCTTCCACATCCCTGCGTTGGGGCTCACAAGGGCCGTCTGAGGGGGTGGGAAGTGGATTTTATTCCCTCTTGACTGCCATGGAAACTGAAATCCAGAGAGATGAAGACATCAACCAGTTCAGCCCTAGAGAGACATCCAGCCAGGTCCCCAGTCGAACCCACCCACCCTCTTTCTGTTTTGTTTCCCTGCAGAAAACTGTTCATTGTCTTTGAGAGTTGCAAGGGATGGGAGAAAGCAGCTAAGAACTCTTGGCTCACTTTCCTCATCCTTTCCTTTAAAAGAAAGAATTTCTTTGCTCAGAGAAAGAACAAGGATGTGTACGCATGTGGAAATCAGAGCTTTCTGTGTACATGCAAGCCTGTTATCATGTGGCTAAGCGTGCCCACGTGAGGAAGAATGTGTGTGTGTGTGTGTGTGTGTGTAAAGGCAATTTTATGTGGGTTGTGTATATGAAAGTAGGGAATCTGTGTGGGTAAATGTGTGAGTTTACGAGCAGGTGCATGTGGGTGTGTCATATGTGTGAGCATCTTCATGACTGTGTATTCACATGTGTAAGTAGGATATACACATGGTACTTTTGGAGAGTGTATCCCTGCACATGTATGAGTGGGTTTTGTGTGTTTCATATGTTTGTTTTGTTTGGCACTGGAGAGAGTAGAAGATCATAAAATACATATCCTTTGTCAGGTGGAAACCATCTAGTCTGAGCACAATGACAAGTGTTGGTGGTTGTTCCCAAGACTTCAGCTAAATAAAATCATCCTCATTTAGGCTAACCCATGCTTCTCACAGGACCCCAAAGATCAGACACGTGATGTACAGATAATCTCCCATGCAGTCTCTCTCCCACTTCCTGGGTGAGTTTGTTTGATTCACGGAACCAAGAACTTACTTAAGCTTAGAGCCAGGCCGACTCAGAGGCAGCTTCTCCTTCTGTAAACTGAATGGATCAGTGTGTGCCCTGCAAGGCTGTTGTGAGGATTAGATCGGACAGCAGATGTGTGGGGCACGAAGCCAGCACGTGGTGCATAGTAGGTGCTCCCCCATGTCAGCTGGGTTTCATTCCACTTGACAGCTGAAGGGACGGTGCTTTGGCTGCCAGCCATTATTAAATGCCCACTACTCCGGTGCCGGCCCAAACAGGCTTTGGCAGGGTCACCTCCCCCTGCCCTGCCTCCCCCACCGGTGGCCCCTCATCGTACATGCCCCATTAGTTGCACAGTGCCCTAAAGTACAATGCGAGCGTTTCCTGCGCCATTTCCTCTGCTAAATACCTCTGTGACAGCTTCTTGGCAGAAGCAGAGCATCAAGGTTAACATATGTTAAGAATATGTGTTGCAGACATCCCACCTCAACGTGTAAGCAAGAGGGAACCTCACCTCCTCGTGGCCCGGAAAGCCGGCTTCCCAGATGCCCACTCGGCCTCACCCAGGACACCGCCAACGAATCTCAGTCCTGGACAAACCTCATTGGTCATCTCATCTGCTGTCCTCACGGTTCAGACACATCCCTGCCCAGTGGCCACCCAGATTCAGCTTCTACTTTCCTCCAACAGGGACAAGTGCCACCCCCAGGTGACAGCACGGAAACCTCAGAAGGCACATCCTGTGGGGCAGGCACCATGTAGGGCACCAGGAAAAGGAATGAGGAAAAGTAATGGCCATGGCCCCCGAAGGACTGCCAGTGAGTGGGAAGTTATAACTCATCCTGCAGGGAAGGCAGGATTGCTTGTCCACCTTCCCCTAGTGGCTGAAACCCCACTTTGCCAGCCTGTCCCCCAATCCAAGGAAAGCCAAAGGTCAGAAGTGGCATGGCCACGATCTGCAGCTTTGAGAGTCTAGTAAGGGCATTTCCTTACTGCACCATGTGTTACCTTCTTTACTACAAATATCCAGGAAGCAGCAGGAGGGGGGCTGGGGGGAGAATGGGGACTGTACTGGAACAGAAGTTGGACGTCATACCTATGCAGCCACAGTCATGTTTGGTCCCAGAAGCCCCCCATCTCCTAGGGAGCATGCTGGCCCTCCTAGACTGGCAGGGCTGGGAGTTCCAGGTCTCCTGAAATGCTGAGATCATTTGGTCATTTTGCAGATGTGAAACTGGAGGGTCTGAGAGGACATGTGATTATTCCAAAGTCATACAGCTAAGGGGATCCCAGTCCTGGGTTTGCATCTGAGTCAGCCTGCTACAGGGTTCCAAGGTGTGGTCGAGGAGGTCAGGCTGGATGGTTGCCTGTCCAGGAGGCTAGGTTCAAGGGTGGTTTCCACTGACATGGTGCTGCTGAGAACATCTTCTTAAGCTGTTCCACTTACCAGTTCTATATCTCAGTTATTGTCTCATGAAATTAATTATTTAGACTGAAAAGACATATTTACCAAATCCATACCAGGTATCCAGCCTGTGCTCAGGGATGCCCAGCAGACAGAAGTGGAGGTGTGTGGCAAGGGGGCGGACACAGGAGATGTATGCATGTTAAGAAAGACTAGCTGCCACAGCAGGAAAAAACCCAAATCTCAGACACTTAGCAGAGTCGAGTTTATTTCCTGCTTTTATTACATGTCTAACACGGACCAGTGGAAGCTCTAATCCACACAGCCATTCTAGGAACCAGGCTGATCAAGGACCTGTCGTCTTGCAGCTATGCCAGCTGGACCACACAGCATCTGCGGTTGCTGCTAAAGGGGACAAAAGGGACAGAGGAGGACTCATGCCAGCTCTTAAATGCCTCCACCAGGAAGTGACATGAGCCACTTCTGCTCACAGTCCATTGGCTGGAGTTAGTCACATGGCCCCACCTTACTTCAAGGGAGGCTGGAAATGCAGGGTGCATATGGGATATTTGATGAGCACTCACTGTCTCTGTCACAGACATATGGCCTCACCCCTCCAGGGACTTACAAATTAGCCACAGAGAGAAGAAAGTTCCTGCAGGAAAGAGAAATTTGGTCCATGTGGGTTGGTGACTTTACTGGTTTGTATATATTATGTCCCCCAGAAAAAGCATGTTCTTCGATGCAGTCTTATGGGGGCAGACATATCAGTGTTGATCAGATTGTAATTCTTTGAGTGTTTCCATGGAGATGTGCCCCACCCAACTGTGGGTGATGACTCTGATTGGATAATTTCCATGGAGGTGTGGCCCCTGCCCATTCAGCCTGGGCCTTGATTAGTTTACTGGAGCACTATATAAACTCAGACAGAAGGAGCGAGCTTGTTACAGCCAAGAGGGACACTTTGAAGAATGCACAGGAGCTGAGAGAGGAGTTTCAGTTTACAGAGACATTTTGGAGACGGCCTTTGAAAGCAGACTTTTGGTCCAGAGAAGCTAAGAGAGGACAAATACCCTGAGAGCAACTAAGAGTGACATTTTTGAGGAGCTGAAGCCTAGGGAGGAACATCCTGGGAGAAAGCCATTTTGAAACCAGAACTCTGGAGCAGACGCCAGCCACCTGCCTTCTCAGCTAACAGAGGTTTTCCGGATGCCATTGGCCATCCTCCAGTGAAGGTACCTGATTGTTGATGACTTACCTTGGACACTCTATGGGCTTAAGACTGTAACTGTGTAACCAAATAAACCCCCTTTATAAAAGCCAATCCATTTCTGGTGTTTTGCATCCCGGCAGCATTAGCAAACTAGAAGAGTGACACTGATGACCAAAGTGGGAGGTCAGAGCGAGGAAGTTAAAGGAAGTCAGAGAAGACTTCCTGTGGGAGTGGGACTAGAAAGAAGTATACATTCCACACCAAGGTGGGAATGGATAGACCTATTTGGCCAGTCTCCGAGGAAAGGTGGAGGCTGAGGAGAGAGTGAATTTGGGTAGGCCTGCAGAGCCAGAGAATGAAGGCCCTTGGAAAACAGCCTGCTGAGCCTGGATTGGGGGAGGCGGGCAGTTAGGATGAAACAGGCATTTAGGGAAGGCAAGGCTTGGGGTCCCCCCCCCACCTCCAGGGTGGATTGGGGAAAGACTGGAATAAAGGGTCACATTGAGAAACTGGGTGGGAGACCTGAGAGAGAAGAGATGAAAGCAGAGAGGATGACCTTAAGCAGGGGTCAGACAGGAGAGACATCTTAAAAGGAACCTGCTAGTCCCTAGGACAATCACCCAGCCAGTGATGAAAATGCATCTTAGCCCATAAAATCCTGACCTCCATCCCACATAAGCGTTTCCGGAAAAGCTGCAGCATTAAACGCAACGAGACTGTCTGCTCTATAACGGCACTGAAAAGGAGATCATTTGATTTCGGGAGGTAAAGTGCATCTCAAAGCTAAATTCTTGGCTCTGCTTTTAACTCCTCTCAAGCAGGTTAGAATAGCTGGCTCACCCTTAATGGATGGGATAGGGCACTCCCTTCCCCTCCCAGCCACTTGAGAGGGTGCAGAGACACAAGGTCCCTTGTGGTGGCATGTTTCTCCCCTGCACGGAGGGACAGATTGCTCTAGGCTTGGAGGCAGGGAGGGGGGAAACGCTCAAGAACCTGGAGTCTAGAAAGCAGGAGTGCATGGACCCCCTCCTCTGCAGAGGGTCCTCTCATAATTCAGGTCTGGGCTTCTGTTCTGGGGCCAGTAATCCTCTTGTACTGGACCTGGACTATGTCCCGAGGAAAGTGGGAAAGTGGGGTGATGGGGACATGAAATCATAACCAGTGATGAACTGGGGGTGTTCGCTTGGAGGGTATATGGTGCAGCTTCAATGGTCTGATTAACGTCATGTGCTTGGCTCCGTGGGCTAGGATTCCGACTCACAAGTGGGACCATGGGATCTACAGGGAGGCCAAATTTTCTGACAGTCAGATTTACTCATCTATGAAATGGGTTACTTTAGAAGGGCATGGAAAGCCCAGACAACCACCAGTTTCCCAGCTGGTAGAAAGAGGGTTCGGAAGGGACCACGAGGAAAGCTCTGGCAATTCTGACATACCAAATTGCTTGTTTACAGTCCTGGCTACCAGACAAGTCCACACATTGTGGGAGGGTGACTAACCTGATTTGATCTGCCCAGGAAAGTCCCACTTTCAGCACTGAAAGTCCCATGTCCCGGAAACACCTCAGTCCAGACAAACCATGATAACTGGTCACCTGATTTGTAGGTCCTGAAGATGACAACCTCAAAACTCACATCTAATCCTTCAGGACTGGGTATTTCAATGGGTCAGGGCTGTGACACATCATTTGTTATGAATACTAGGTAAGAGTATCAACATTTGGGAAGATTTTGTTTTTTGTAACAAGACTGAGATTCAAGGTTATCCATATATGAATCCCATTCTGACTTACATGCATTCTAATAGGCTTTCTTGCATGGGACAGAAAGAAGCAGAGCCATGGTTAATATGCCAGGGCCAACGTGGAATATGACTCCTGGGGAGGAATGTAGACCTGGCATCGTGGGACGGAGAACATCTTCTTGACCAAAAGGGGGATGTGAAAGGAAATGAAATAAGCTTCAGTGGCAGAGAGATTCCAAAAGGAGCCGAGAGGTCACTCTGGTGGGCACTCTTACGCACAATTTAGACAACCCTTTTTAGGTTCTAAAGAATTGGGGTAGCTGGTGGTGGACACCTGAAACTATCAAACTACAACCCAGAACCCATGAATCTCGAAGACAATTGTATAAAAATGTAGCTTATGAGGGGTGACAATGGGATTGGGAAAGCCATAAGGACCACACTCCCCTTTGTCTAGTTTATGGATGGATGAGTAGAAAAATAGGGGTAGGAAACAAACAAACAAACAGACAAAGGTACCCAGTGTTCTTTTTTACTTCAATTGCTCTTTTTCACTTTAATTATTATACTTGTTATTTTTGTGTGTGTGCTAATGAAGGTGTCAGGGATTGATTTAGGTGAGGAATGTACAACTATGTAATGGTACTGTGAACAATCGAATGTACGATTTGTTTTGTATGACTGCGTGGTATGTGAATATATCTCAATAAAATGAAGATTAAAAAAAAAAATATGCCAGGGCTTTACATTACAACAGCTGTGATGAAGGATGAGCCCTGATGAGCCACTTATGAATTACTATATCATGTTGCCACCTCAAAACCTATTTAATCTGAATAAGGAGGCAAGCATCACCCGTGAATATTCTTGCTGAAAACTTGAACCTGAATCAGGTTAAGCCCTTGGAGCTAGCAACCAGTGTAAGGAAATACCAGCGATAGAGGAACGAGTTCAACACCACCACAAGAATGAACTCAGGCAAATCCCGAATGAGGTGTCTTCTATGGGACAACTGATCTGATTTCTCCAACAAGTCAAAAGCATGAAAAATAAAGGGGAGAGGGGGCTGTTCTCATCAGAGCCATGGCAACCAAATTTAAAGAAGGGACTCAGCTTGTACATGATTCAAACAAAGCAAGTGAAAAAAAAGAAAAAGACATTTTTTTCTGGACCAGCAAGAAGACCTGAATCTGGACTGGGCATTAGAGTACTCTACTCAACACCTGTTGAATTATAAGTTTTTCCAGTCTGGCTGGTAGGAACCAAAACTATTCCTGGGCTTCTGGGAACTCCATGCTCTGTTCCTTCTAATCCTTTTGAGTCGTTTTTTTCCTGGCCTCGGGTAATTTCTTTACCTGCAAGTGCTGATCAGAATTCTGTGGCATATTCAAGGGGGGCCCTCCGCAGACCCCTGGGGTTCTCTCTGTCTCTCTCTCCTCCCCAGTGCTGTGTCCTGTGAATTATCCCATAAGCCCTGGCTCCATGGTCTTCCCAATCTCCCAGCTCCATCGCCTCAAATCAGGGAACTGGCCGGCCTCCATTTGGGGCCCTTCTCTGAACTGCAGCCTGGGAAGTCTCTCCAGGCAGGTAGCTGGAGCCATCGTGGGGATCACCTCTTTTGCTTCCCATCTCTCTGGGATCACAGCACTTTGTTTCCTGATGCCCACTGTCTTGAAAACCATTTTGTTTTCACACATTTTGTCTGTTTGTTGTGTTGTTCCAGGCAGGAAGGTAAATCAGATCCCTGTTACTCCATTTTAGCTGGAAGCAAAGTCCTGCTGGTGGTTTTGACAGGTGGACAGAGGAGGGCAAAGGTGTCCAGCCTCTAAAGCTCTGAGAAGTGGCATGACCTGCCCACCTTCACGGGCCGTCGACTCCAGACCCAGACTCCAATCTCAGGCCTCCTGCTGCAGGAGCAAGCTCCTCCAGTGGGCTCTCCCGGCAGGCCAGGGCTTGCCAGCCAAGCAGGGGCCTGCCATGCTGGGAGGAGGCGCGTTCTTGTACTTTCCACTGGGATCTGAAGAGCTGGCACCAGCCTATGCTATTTGTGAATCTCCATCAGCATTTTTTCCTGTTATCAACACTAAATAAAATAAACATTTTTCTGACTTGAGGTTTTTGGCTTTCACGGACTGTTTCCCGTCTGTCTCTTTTTTCCCTTCCCTCTGCCCCACTCCCTATTACGCTCACCTCATACCTCCCCCCATCCCACAGCAGCATTCCCGCTACTCCCTAATGCACACACACACACAGACTCTCTCGCACACACACTGATACATTGGACTGTGTTCTTCATTCCAGAAAGCACTTATAATTGCTCCTTTCTTCTCGTTCCCTGGCTTTCTTTACCCTTTCTTCAATATCATAGGTCTTTTCTGAGCATCTTTCTATTCTGGCATTGAGCACTAGAATTCCAATTTCATCTCTGCTTCTTGCTGTGTGACCTTAGACAAGTCACAAAACCCTCGAAGCTTTTCTTTTCTCTGAACTGCAAACCCCCATCAGGTTTGAGGGTATAGGATTAGAGACTTGCCCCAGAGCCCCTTCCCGCTGACCACCACAGATGATGATATGATGCAGAACCTGGGCTGGAGATCAGAGCACCTGGCTTCCAGCCCCACCTCTGCCACTCACTGGCTGCATGACCCTGACAAGTCATGAGACCTCCCTGAGCCTCTGTTTTCTAACCTTTAAAGCAGGCATAATAACCCTTGCATTGCTAGCATGGTAGGGTGGTTTGGAAGGCTCTCTGCCTTCCTTGGAGAGATTCTCACATTTGACACAAGCAGTCATGGGGTGCTGGCTGCACGTGGACACATGTGGGGGTGACATGGTCCCATTGAGCATCCTCAGGGGAGGGTAGGGGGACTTGGGGACACAGACCCTTGGGCCCAGAGCCTTCCGGTTACCTGGCACACAACATCTAAAGGTCTGATTTACTCAACAGTAGAGATACATGGTTCCTATCTATATAATTACTTTATCTTTTTCTGAGCATAAGAGCAGTGGCTGTTTACTGTAGAAAATTAGAAAGATATAGGAGAATATATTAAAGAGAATAAGAAAATGTCCATAATCTCATCATCCAGAGGTAACCAATTTTAACATTCTTGTTTCTTTTCTTTCAGTTTTTATATATCAGTACACACAAATACACATACTTTGAAATTATATATAGGAAGGAAAACATATAGATGTATATGGCTGTAAGAATTTTATAAGCCACATAGGCATGTTTGCAAAAAACATATCATTTGCATGATTTCCCATAATTGAACTTAATTCCTATCTTCAGTCTCACCCTTCCTGAAAGCAGAAAGGCGAATCTGGTGAATTCCAGGTAGATTCAGTAACCAAGTTTTTTTCCTTGGTAAATTCAGATTACCATTCAGTCAACTCAGGATTTTGCAAGCCTCCATCTCCCCTTTCCTGAAAGACCGGTGTAGGTTGCTGGTGAGGCTGGCTGGGGGACTTTGGGTGGGGGTAGAGAGAAGGCCCCCATTAGCTGCCCTGCTTTGCTGCCTGGCTGTGGTCTTCCATGTGCTGCCCATGTGCCCCTCTGGTCCCAGCCAGTCAAGCCACTCAACATTCCCCGCAACACCCCCTCATTAGAGTCCCACGGCCCCTTCATCAACTGTCACCTCTCAACTAATAACACCTGCTCGAGGGCACCAGATAATTCAGCTGCTCTCGGGAGCCACGTGGGGCTGTGGGAGAGGCTGAGGAGCCAAGGTACACAGAAAGGGAAAATATATGGGTTACTACTTAACACGGCCAACCCACCATGTACTTTTATCTCCACACTGTCTCTGTGTCACTCTATCTAGCTCCCTCCCTATTTATTAGTCACAATCACTGTTCTGGGTATTTTATATGTAATATGATAGCACATTTAATTATCCCAACAACCCGGCCAGGTAGATACTGTTATCGCCCTTACGTTACAGAAAAGGAAACTGAGGCCCAGAGAGTTTTAACTTTCTTGCCCCAATTCACACACTGGAAAGTTGTGGAGCCAGAAATCTCACCAATAGTAAGAGACTTGAGCCCACACTTTATTTCAGATACCACATTTTCATTTAAGATGACAACACTGGATCGATTGTTCTCAAATTACCTTTCAGTTGTGGCCCATGGGAAGGGGCAGGTCCCCGTGACTGGCTCATTCACCCTTGTCCAGTCAACCGGCCTGAAGCACTCGCCCTGCAGCAGGCACCCGCCAGGGGCTGAGCTGCAGAGAGGAGCAGCCCTGGGTGCCTGCACAGGCAACCCGGGGCCTCTCCCGCGGGAGCCCACATGGAGACAAATGAGACTCCCCATGGTAAAATGGGGCAGGCTGATCTCACAAGGCTGTTGCAGAGATTAGATTAGATAATGCGTGTGAGTGCTCAGCTCAGTGCCTGCGTGTGTCATTGAATAAATGTCATCTATTAAGAGTATTTTAAAATGTCACCACCCCAATGACCCAGAACAATGGAGAAGGGCCAAGTTCCTGAACAGGCCCAGAGGAGGTCTTCAAAGGAGCCAGTCACCAGGGAGCAGATGCCCCAGCCCAAGACAGCCACCCATGGTCAACCCTACCTGCCATGTGTGAGTGAGGGGCCGAAGAGCTCTCCCTACCAATCCCACTATCACTCACACATTCGTCCCACAGGCTTGGCAGCCCCCTGTTAAAATACATATGTTCTCTGCCAGGGTGACACGTTGGGACGTCAGAGTGAAGTCACAGTCAGATGTGTAGCAGCTTATCTCCTCTGCCACTAAGATGCAAAAGGAGGAGGGCTGCGGGTCCCCAGTCCCAGCCCATCCCATCACCACCACACCTGCTTTATGCATTGTTTCCTCCATCCATGTCATCTACAAATGGCCTGAGGAATGGCAAAAATCAATGAGCTGTGGCATGTGTCCTCAAGGATCTCAGGGTCCCGGGGGCAGGTAAGAACCGTCCCCTCCTCTCCCATGGTGCTTCCTTCCATCACCTCCTGCCTCAGGTCCGAGGATGCTGAAGGAGGTCAGAGGAGGCAGGAGGTCACCTCCTCAAAGATGGTCTCAGACGTGGCCTGACCAGGGAAGCAGCTGGAACCATGCACAGAGGCGGGAAGGGAACGATGGAGATGAGGAAGGAAGAAGGAATAGTAAGGAGTTCAGGGAGGAGACGGGGATATAGGGAACTGGGAACTGGGGATGCCACACAGAAAACTTGTCCTATCAAAGGCTCAAGTCCGAGTACCATCAGGTGGTACTGAGATGGCTCTGCTGGAGAGGACTGTGCAAGGACAGTGGCTAGGCCCTGGGACAGACCCTTCTCATCCTCATGCCGTACAGATCACACTGCCATCCAGACCCCTCCCCATGGCTCCTCAGGTCTGCTAGCACACACAGCCCTCATCAATCATCACACAGCCCTGCCACCTCCAAGACCCCTTCCCTCGGCACCCAGACTCTCTTCCTGGGTGCCCTGGCTAAAATAATCCTGCCTCACATCTGCAATGTGGCCCCACCACCTTTGTAAGATGGAAGGGGCCCTTCTGCAGAAGCTGGGGCAGGGGAAGGCCTGGGAAGGCCATGAGCTGGGAGAACCTAGGACACACCCTGTGTGCTGAAATGGATCCAGGCTCTGGACCGACTACCTCGGTTCAAACCCAGCTCTGCCATACCCCGCTGCGGGGTCTCGGCAAGCTCTTCACCTGCTTTGGCCTTCACCACCTCAGTCTTAAGGACCTCAGCCCCCACCTTGCAGGGACGTGGTGTGGATAACCTGGGGTGGCTTTGGTTTAGCACTGGGCTGGCAGGTGGCCTTCCCTCATGGCCTTCCCTCCCAGGCTCTCTGAATGCTGAGCCCTCCATGCAGATGACCTCCCAAATGGGGGTAAATGGGAGAGAAGGGTCTTTGGTAGAGGGGAGATCTAGACCCACTGTCCCCCACTGTGGCTCAGCACGTCCTCTGGGTGCAGGTGGAGGCACCCACCCTGCACCCGTTTTGCAGCTGGGGCGAAGCAACAGAGGCCCGTAGCTGGGTCCCTTCCAGGATTGATGAAGTCTGTCTCCCTGCTGCTGAGAAGTGCTCAAAACAGAACGCCTGGAGCCCAGCCAGATGCTGAGACCGAGCCTGCTTGGCACCAGCTCCTGGGAAAGAGAGCTGCAGAGCGCAGACGATTCCCAGAAACTGGAGACCAGGGTCTTGAGATAAGGCCAGTGCACCGGCCTGGGAGGGGCTGCGGGCAGGGGGAGGGGGCGCCGTGTGTGGCGCACCCAGGGCTGAGAGAAAGGTCTGGGAGCCCCTGAAAGCTAAGCACTGAGGCCATCAGGGGAGGGTGTGCAGGGCTCTGCCGTCCAGGGTGCAGGCCAAAGCCACAGCCTGACGCGGGGGCCTCACAGCCTTAGGGACAGCAGTTTACACACCACTTCTTACTCTGCCCTCAGAGCAACTGCTTGAGGAAAACAAGACCCAGACCAGAACCCCCATTTGACATCCAAGGAAATGGGGGCTGGGGGGGAGTCAGGGAACAACAGGCCCAAGGTCACTGTCGGTAACAAGACGGCATCCACGCCCCAACCTCCTGCTCTGCATCCCGCCCACTGCCTTCTCTTGAGTTCATCTATGCACCTATTCCAGTTCCTCTGGCCAAGGGTAAAGGCCACTGAGAGCTTTATGTGATTGACTTCAAGTGGCACATAATGGAATGAGCACTGGAAAGGGAGTCAGAGGACCTGGGTTCAAATCCTGACTCTGCTACTTAGCAGCTGTGTGGCCTTGGGTAATTTACTTCCTTTTCTGGGTCTGACACCCCATCTGTTATCTGGAGGTGATACCTAGACAGGCCACCCAGCCCAGGCTGTGGCAGAGAGTAAAGAAGCCCAGGTACAGAACAGGCGTGACCACCATCATTCACTTGTGCTGTTGTTTGTAAACAGAGGCAGGAAGGGAAGGGGACCCAGGGGTGCAAAGGCCTCATGCACACAAGGAGGGGGACCCAGGGGTGCACAGACCTCATGCACACAAGGAGGGGGACCAGGGGTGCACAGTCCTCATGCACATGGGGAGAGGGACGCAGAGGTTTACAGGCCTTATGCACATGGGGAGAGGGACCCAGAGGTGCACAGGCCTCATGCATATGGGTAGGAGGACCCAAGGGTACAATAGGCCTCATGCACACGGGGAGAGGGACCCAGGGGTGCATAGGCCTCATGCACACAGGGCGGTGGACCCAAGGGTGCACAGGCCTCATGCACATGGGGAGGGGTCCCAGGGGTGCATAGTTTTCATGCACAAGGGGAGGGGGACCCAGGGGTGTGCTGGCCTCAGGCAGACTCCTCAGAGCACTTTCCACAATGAGCTAAGGTGGAGGCAGAGCACCCCCAGCCAAAAGCCCCTTCCCTGGCCCCTGTGGCTCAAACCCATCTGGCAGCCATCTAACTGGGGCAGAAATGTTCACAAACTGCACTGCAGGCCCTGGCCTGGAAGCCTGCGACTCCCCTGCCTCCCCAGCGGCATCCAGTGGCCAGGTGGGGTGGTTTCAAGGAGGCAGGATGCTGTGAGGAAAGCCAGCTGGGCCCGGCTGGGCCGGAAGTCCTTCTTCCTCTCCCCAGGTGGAAATCAGGCCTGTTACTGCTTCTGATTGCTCCTGGTATTTTAATACTGGGAGAGATCCCGAGGAAGGGAGAAAGGAGTAAAGGCTGGGTAAAGATGAAGAGAACCTGGGGTAGTGGGTGGGGCCAGGTAGTTCACTGGCCCCTGGGTACGTCAATCACTCTGTGCAGCAATTTGGAGAGAAGCAGCTGGGGAGGCAGGCACCCGGGAAGCTTTGCAAGACAGACCCAGGCTTCTGGGAGCTGCTGGGAAGGGCAGAGGTGAAGGTGTACCCTCACCCCCACCCCACCCCCGCAGTGCTCTTAGCTGCTACAGGGCTGGGCCCAGCTCTTAGACCTGCCCAAGATGATACATTATTGGAGAAGCCATCACCCAAGTAGGGGACCCGCTTTCCTAGGTAAGAAGATGGCCGCACTAAGGCGTCTCCATGACCAGCTCCTTATCCCATCCTGATGCCCAAGCCAGAGAGCCAGAAGTCCACCTTTGACCCTTTTCTCACCTCCACTGACCAGCCACAGCCAATACTGCATCAAGCCCTACAGAACTTTCCTATTCTACATCCTTTGAATCCATCACCTTTCCTGGCCCCACGGCCACCCTCGAGCCCACCTCACAGCATCTCTTACCTGAATACGGCCCTAATTTCCTAATTGATTTTCCAGCTCTTCCTCTTGACCCTCCATAATCCATCTGTCACCTCCTCCTCCACTTGTTAGGAACTCCCGCTGCTCTGGCATAGAGCAGGGACTGAACTTATTTTGTTTATCCCGGGATCCCCCAAGACTTAGCACAATGCCCAGCATAGCGGGTTCTCAATAAATATTTGCCAAGGGAAAGAAGCAGGAAAGGGAGAGAAGGAAGGAGGAAAGGGAGGGAAGACAGGAGCAATTCCTCCTTACCCAAGGGAATTTAGACAACTATGGAGTAGAGTAACAGAAGCTAGTGAGGTTGTAGCAAACCCCAGGACAGCCTGGATATTGTGATCCCCTCATTCTAGCCCAGGAGGTTAAACCCCACTAGACCAGGCTGGACCAGTCCCCTAGAGTCTGAGAAAGAGCATTGCAAGGGGCCTCTGAGACCATCTGGCTCCTTCTCCTCCTCCTCCTCCTCCTCTCCTCCTCCTCCTCTCCTCCTCCTCTCCTCCTCCTCTCCTCCTCTCCTCCTCTCCTCCTCTCCTTCTCTTTCTCCTTCCCCTTCTATGGAAGCCCTCTTTGCAGAGCCCAGATGGGAAGTTCAGCCATCTGCTCAGGCACCTCCAGTGACAGGGCACTCAGTACCCATAAGGATTGCCCGTGTGGAGCCAACATCAGCCTCCCCAGGACTTGGACAAGCCCAAGAGGAGAACTAGGGTCACTGGGCAAAGTCCAGAGATGTCCTTGGCCGACCTACACCCTCAGGGCAGAAGTCGGCTCTGCAGTCCTCAGAGACCTCTGCCACTGCTCCACTCGGGAATCAGCACCCTCCCCAGCCATGCTGCCACCTGCTGTGGCCTCATGCCAGCTGGTTAATGCTGTTCCTGGAGTTTGGAGCCCAGAAATAAAAACAGCTTTCCCAGGAGCCCTGGGGGGGAGCTTGCCAAACGTTGGGAAAGCTGGCAAGGAGCGAGAACATGTGCATATCCATGCCAGAGATGGACTCCATTAGCTGGAGAAACACACATTCTCTACAGCTGCCACGGAGCTTGGGGAAGCTCAGCCTCTGGGAGGGGATACGGCTTGCATTGCGCCAAGTGCTGCGGTTCTAAGTTTTCTATTTCCAATGCCACCATCAAGCTCCATGTGACAGCCTGGGCTATAAACCTGCTCTGGCTTCCACCCTGTCCTCTTTCACCCCTGCCTCTAGGGGTGCACACCAAACTCTCCCTGCATTGAAACAGACTCTCAGAGGAGATTTTGGACCTCACTCAGACTGGGTAACATCTTCATGCATTGTCCTTCCAAAGGGATTAGCACTGGAAGGGGCCAGGATTTAAGACAAAGCAGTAAAGCAATGATGAGGGGATTTCAGGCACTGCCCAGAAGGCTGGGGATGAAGAGAAGACCTGGGAACTTTTCCAACACCTTTGAGGTCATTCTGACAGTATCCAATCCACATTAGAGCTGCCGGCCTTGTTTTCTCAGCTTTGCCACTCACTTGCTGTGTAGACACATCATGGAACTTTTCCAACCCCAATTTCCTATCTGTGCAATGGGGATAATAGTTCCGCTCTCATCACATTGCTGTGAAGGATAACTGAAACAAGAGGCCAGCCACCTGGCACAGGGTGGGTGTCCAATCAACATATCTTTCCTTCCTTTCTTCCTTCTTCAGTGCACCAGTATGAATAACTTGACGGGACAGGATGTGGGTAAAGGCATTCCGCCAGAGCACTTGAACCTCTGCTATTTCCTACATCCCTAGGAAACTAGAACGTGAAACTGTCCAAACTCTCTGTCTCCCTTTTGCCCCAGGACAGTCACAATTCGGAGAAAGCATCTCAAAGGCTTTTGGGGTCTCGGAGATCATGTGGTTCCCACCTCCCCACCCCCCCAGTCTCTTCCCCAACATGCTGAGGAATCATAGGCAGGTGCAAGATCCATGGATAGGGAGCTCAGCAGTCACTGTCCTCTTCCAATTGGCAGTTATCTATTGCCACCCCAAAGCTCAGTCACCTAAAACAAAAATTTAGTATCCCTCATGTTGCCCTGAGTTGACCGGGCTCCCCAGGGCAGTTCGTGCTTGGGGCTCCAGTGGGATTGCTGTCAGATGTGTGCTGGGGTGAAGTTCTCTGAAGATCTGATTGGTCTGGACAGCCCAGATGCCTCACTCACATGCCTGGCTATCAGCTGGGACTGGGCACCTACTCGTGTCCCCTTCATGTGGCTTGGTGGCTGGGTTCCCAGATGTGGCACCCCAAGAGAGGATTCCAAGGGCCGGGCAGAAGCTGCAGGGTTTCTTATGGCCCAGCCTCTGAAGTCTCCAAACATCAGAGCCACCACATTCTACTGTTCAAGCAGGCACAAGCCTGGTCCATATTCAAAGATGGCGGAGGGGACTCCACCTCTTGATGGAGAGGGGGAAAGGTCACACCGCAGAAGAGTATGTGGCCTGGGAGATAGTGCAGTGGGAAATACAAATATCTCTGGGAAATACAGTCTCCCACATCCACCAACCTAACCCAGCCAGGGAAAAGGACTGCTGCAATGGGGGAGGGAGTGAGCACCGTCCCACGATTCAGACCACCCCGGCCTGATGCACATCTCCACCCCAGGGGCTAGGCAGCGCCCACCTACACTGGCAAAGCAGCAGCTAAGTCCCAGTAGGCTGATGGTGCCATTCCATCCATTTTAGGGGTTGTCATAAGGACGAAATGCAACCACCTGCTTCTTCCTTCTGATCTAACATGCATTTATCAAGGACCTCGTTTTTCAGTTCAACTATTTGCCAAGGACCTACTCGTGCCCAGTCTGGAGGGGACTTGGACATGGCCAGGGAGCACAGGCTTTAATGGAAGATACCAGCCTAGTTAGATAGTTCCCTGCACAATGCAGTACATGGGGTGTACAGAACCAATGGGATGCAGGCAAGGGAGGGTCCAGCTTTGCTATGGAAGGAGAAAAAAGTGGGAGGGCTTCTTTACCTGCCCTGAAGCTCCTCTAGAAGGACCCACTTCAGTCTGCAGGGAGGTAAGGAGGTGAGAGGAAGGGGACTCTGGGTAGAGTAGGGTGTGAGAAAGTATGGCGCATTTAGGAAACGCCAGGCAGTCCAGGATGGCTTTGAGGTAGAATGAGAAGAAGAGTAGATACAGAAAGTGAGTCAGAAAATGGGGTGGGGTGAGGAAGGGGTGGATAGAAAGACAGGGGGTCTGAAAGCCTTAGAAAAGTGTGGGCTTCAAACCAAGGGACCCTTTGAACCATGATCAAACCCGTCTTCCAGAAAGCTCGGTGGGGTATGATGAGGTTAGAAGCAGCATGACAGTTTTACTTGTTATTTTATAATTTATGGTAGGTCCCAGGCCCTGTTCCACACTCTTTGCATTCATCAACCCATTTAAACCTCATGGCAACTGCAAGCGGTAGGTACTGTCATCCCCATTTTACAGATGAGGAAACTGAAGCACAGAGAAGGAAAGTGTCTTGCCTAAAGTCACAAAGCACATAAGAGGCAGAGGTAAGTGCTGAACCCCGGCAGTCTGGCTCCAGTTCTGTTTCACTGCATGACTAGCTCTGCTGCGGCTGTAACTCAGGTGAGACATGGGGCTGAGCTGAGAGGACAAGTGATGCAGGGGACAGGTTTTTCCTGCTCACACAGAGTCCCCAAGCTGGCCCACAGCCTGGCCTGCAACTGGGGCTCAATGAGTGCACGTGAGCACAGGAATGAATGAAGGGGAGGCACCCGAGAGCCTGTTATAACTCTTAGCATCTAAGGGGTCACTGGCCTTATCTTCTTGATGCACCATAACAGTGGCCTCAGGGGCCTCAACCACCACCACCCAGCCCACCCAGCCCCAGGGATGCTGACTAGAAATAAGGCCCCCAGCCAGCCTGCCCCCTGACCATGAGCCTCCTAAGAGACCTGCCAACACAGAAACTGGCTCGTTTGCCACCATCCACCACAACATCCAGGGACCCCTGGATGGGCTGCCCCATCATCTCCACAACCCTTCAGTGAAGTCCCTTTTAGGATTCAGAACAAGATTCCCCCACTGGAAGGCTGTTTGCCTGCGAGCTGGGGAGGCATTGCTTTATAGCATACACAAAGGCCTGCTGGGAATTTCCTGAGGGGCTGGTACTACGGGAAAGCAAAACAGATGCTCGCTGGGGACAAGTTGCACTTCACAGTTAGCGCCAGTCCTGGGAGTACAAAGAGAACCGCTCATTGGCAGCAGGAACTGGAGGAGTCCAAATTGTTGTCCTGTTCAATCCTCAGTCGTTGCCCTACCCGGCACCCGGCTCCGGCAAGAGCTCGGCCCTTTGGGGCTCCTGCTTTCCCTGCCGGCAGCGAGTGTCAGTGATGCCCCAAGGCGCCAGGCACTGGTCACTTGCTCATGGGCTCCATGCCCGGAGGCTCTTCCCGCTGGCATCCAGCCCTGCTGGCAAATTGGGGTGACTGAGGGGTATAATCAGCCCCACAGAGCAGGTGGAGAAGGTGGAGGAGCGGGGGGACAAAGTGACTTTGCTCAGCAAATACGTGGCAGAGTCAGGATTTCAAACCCACATCTGACTCACTCTTCTCATGCCTTCTTTGGCGGATGTTTTTTGCACTCTGGGTCAGGGTCACGTTGCCTTGGCCATCCTCATTTCAGTGCAGGGGGGAGGACAGTTTTGTACATTTCACCCCAAGTGAGCTGAGGTGGTGACTCACCAGTTCTCTGCCTTGGGGCATGTTCTAATTTGCTAATGTTGCTGGAATGCAAAACACCAGAGACGGATTGGCTTTTATAAAAGGGGGTTTATTTGGTTACACAGTTACAGTCTTAAGGCCATAAAGTGTCCAAGGTAACACATCAGCAATCGGGTACCTTCACTGGAGGATGGCCAATGGTGTCTGGAAAGCCTCTGTTAGCTGGGAAGGCATGTGGCTGGCGTCTGCTCCAAAGTTCTGGTTTCAAAATGGCTTTCTCCCAGGACGTTCCTCTCTAGGCTGCAGTTCCTCAAAAATGTCACTCTTAGTTGCACTTGGGGTATTTGTCCTCTCTTAGCTTCTCTGGAGCAAGAGTCTGCTTTCAACAGTTGTCTTCAAATCTCTCTCATCTGCAGCTCCTGTGCTTTCTTCAAAGTGTCCCTCTTGGCTGTAGCGCCTCTTCAAAACATCACTCACAGCTGCACTGAGTTCTTTCTGTTATGTCAGCTCATTTATACAGCTCCCCTGATCAACTTAGACCCACCCCAAATGGGCGGAGCAACACCTCCATGGAAATCTTCCAATCAGAGTCATCACCCACAGCTGGGTGGGGTGCATTCCAAAGAAACACTCAAAGAATTACAATCTGATCAACACTGATAACACCTGCCCACACAAGAGTACATCAAAGATAATGGCTTTTGGGGGACATAATATATTCAAACTGGCACAGGGCATCTTCGGCTCAAATGCAGACACAGCCCCAAACCTGGAGAGGTGAACGCCCCCAGGGGCAACCGCCAACCAATGGGAGCTGAGGCTGGTGGACTACACCCCATCCTTCAGAGGGAGCGTCCCAAGGTACGTTCTATGCTGTCCCTCTGAGGGTCCCAGCGGGCTTAGCCCCAGGTGCCCATAGCAGTAACTGGCTCAGTGATGCACTTTTTATGGGTTGTTCCTCCTCTCTCTCTCTCTATCTGTATCTCTATCTGTATCTGTATCTCTATCTCTATCTATCTCTCAATCTCTGTTCCCTCACCTCAGCTTTCTGGATCAACCTTGCAAATAAATCACCTGCACCCATGTGTTTGTCTAGGCTCTGTTTTGAAAGAGGTATCATTTTCCTGTTGTCTTTCTTCATCTTGTGATCCATACGTTTGCGGCCTCTTCATGAACTGCTCCCTTAAGGGTGAACCCCTTAGCAGTCACTGGTGCCCTGCACCCACCATAAGCCCCCCGGGTGCCATCCATATTAGCCGTCAGATGATCTGGCCTGCCTTCATCTACTGGTCCCTTCCAGACCCCCTTGCCTCTGCCCACACTCCTGCCCCTTCTGCCCACAACACCATTCCACCCTCCCTTGCTCACCTGGCAAGCCCCTGCTCACCTTGCAAAAGCAAACCAAACACTACCCTCTCCGTGGAGCCCTTTCCAACACGCCTCCCACCTGGGACAGTGGGAACTGGGGGAAGGGGATTCTAGAAAATGCCCAGGGACAGCCTCCAAATACCTTAGCAGTTACTCTGTTTCTTTTACCAAAATGCAGACTCCCTGAGAGCAAAGGCACTTCTGAGCACGCAGTCCAGGCCCCTGGTCTCTGCGCGACAAATGTTTGTGGATAAAAGAATGAGCCTTCCTGCTATTTTTATCAGACTGGGCAAACCTCTCTGCTCAGCCTTCTTCACATGGGCCGCCCACTAGCAGGGTTTGGGAAGCATTTAGATCCTATGGTATGCGGCTTTGCCCGCATAAAGCTGGCAGATCTGAGCCACCCTTTTTGCGGCTGCTTCTGTCCCAACTTTGCTGGGTTTTAGTTGAACTTGTAAATATCCTGGTCTCTTTGAGAGGCAGGGATCAGGCACTGAGTGGGAGCAGAACATCTGCCTTCTATCCCGGGTCAGCGCATGAGAACCAGGCTCCCCACACACACCCACCTTCTTGTGAGATTTTCCAGGCAGGCCCTGGGGAAGCCAAAGGGCCTTCCTGACAGTGGCTGCAGCTTGTGATGCCAAGAAGGATCTAGAGATGGCCACGGGTCAGCCGAGGTGTAACGACCATGCCAGCGGGGAAGCATTTGCCTGGCACCTTCTCCATGCCCAGCCCTGTGCTGGGTGTGGAGGGAAACAAAGAACTGTATGAAACCAGGTCCCTTCCCCGGCGGAACTCAATCTAGTGGAAAATAGACCTAACCCACTGCCCCTGACTTCTGGCACCAAAGTTCCAATCAAGAATAATAGTGATGAATAGTATGAAGAATGGCTAACATTCATTGAGCGCTTACTATATGTCAGGGCTTTCCGAGCATTTTGAAGGCCCCCCACAATAACCCTGGGGTGGTACACTGGAGCCAGCACCTAGCAGTTCACTGGAGCCAATTGTTAAATTTTTAGGAATTATACAAGCTAGTTGTTAAATATAGCTATTATTAAAAATTAAATTGAGTGGTGGATACCTGAAACTATCAAACTACAACCCAGAACCCATGAATCTTGAAGACAATCGTATAAAAATGTGGCTTATGAGGAGGGACGGTGGGATTGGGGGGGCCATAGGGATCACACTCCCGTTTGTCTAGTTTGTGGATGGATGAGTGGAAAGGTGGGGGAAGGAAACAAACAAACAAAAAAAAGACAAGGGTTCCCAGTGTTCTTTTTTACTTTAGTTGCTCTTTTTCACTTTAATTATTATTCTGGTTATTTTTGTGTGTGTGGTAATGAGGGTGTCGGGGATTGATGTTGGTGATGAATGCACAACTATGTAATGGTACTGTGAACAATCAAATGTACGATTTGTTATGTATGACTGCGTGGTATGTGAATATATCTCAATAAAATGAATAAAAAAATTAAATTGCATAAACTTACAATTTAAACAATTATATTACAAACTAAAGTATTAACTACTCAAAACTCATCACTTCCCAATTATAGTACTACATTCTATTGTCATCTTTGCTTTTAAAGTTATCACACCCATTGCTCCTGTAAGATGAAAATACCATTTAATGGTGGGCTAATGCATCTCTTCCCAACTCTGCATCCAGTGACATCACAAAGGAAATCAGCAAACAGTGTAAATCTGGGAGTGACTTACTATTTGGTTGATCTTTCTAGACTTATGAAAGTGGTAGAGAAAATATTAATAATGCAAATATTAATGCAAATTCCTGTGTCTATAACTGTTATATGGTGAATAGCACCCCAAAAATTGAGGAAATCTTTTCAATAATCAAAAACTAAAATCCAATTCGGCACAGGATTCACTCACACCGTTCACTAACAAGTAAAGTTTCTACACGTCTCTTCCTAGTTTCACTTCCTCCTTACTCATTAATGCGAACAAAAATACCAGCCGACTTTCATGTTACACTACACTGGAGAGCCAACTGCTAAACAGCCACTGGCACATACTGCCTACGAAGTGGGTTTTATTACTTTAAGCCCATTTTGCAGTGGAGGAAACTGGTTACGAATGGGCAGTCAGGATTCCCAGCAGGGAGCCCAGCCCGAGTCAGCAGAGTTGTGCTAACCACCCAGACAGAGCAGGAGACATCCTGGTGCCCCACCCCCCCCCACTCTCCCACCCTTACCCCCCACCCCCCACCAGACCCAAGCAAGCCCGTGGGAGAGCCTACTTCTGGTACATTCTGTCTGGTCCCCACCCCAGAGGACAGGAAGCTTCGCCCTGTCCCTGAGCCAGGGGTTGGAATAGACACAGGGGATGGGTGGGATGTGCCAAGGGGAGCGAAGGCGCCCAGAGAGGCAAAAGGGAAAGTGAGGCAGAGTTGGGCAGCAGCAGGGGCTGGGCTGAGATGGTGCTTCCAGAACAAAGCCTTGGGCAGGGGTTCAGCAAGTAGGCTAGGTCCAGAGGATTCCAAGCAGAGAGTAGGAGGCGGGGCCGTTAGAGACACCCAGAGCAGGAGGGACAAGGCCTCGTCACTCAGGCATGAGGTAGCTTCTAAGATGCCAGCCAGGCTCAAAAACGCCCGGCCTCCTGAGAGACAGGCCACTCCATGGTCCTGTGCTGTGCCCTAACCTGGGCATCAGGTCCAAGTTCAGGTAATGATAACAGATTTCAGAGACATTTCAGGTGTGAGGAGTTGGCCCTGGTGGCTTAAACCTCTAGTCATCCAGATGTCTCTGAGTGCCCCCACCTTAGTTCAGGTCCCCCTTTCCAGCCTATCCCCACAAGTGCAACTGACACTCCAGCCACATGAAACATCCCGCTGTCTCCCCAATGAGCCACACCCTTTTCTGCCTTTGTGCCCTTGCACATGTTGATTCCTCTGGCTGGGAAAATCAGGGAGGGCTTCACAAAGGAGGTGATGTCGATGCTGGATATTGGAGGAGTTAGCTAAGGTGAGAAGCTGGGGAAGGTATTTAAAACATCCGTTGCTTCCTGTTCCATGTGCCCACAGCATTTGTGACATAAACAGCCCTACTGTACTATAACTGAGGAGGCACAGTCTCTGGCATACAGTAGGTGTCAGTAAATGTGCAAGCCACAGCTTAGGCAGATTGCCCAGTCTGGAGACCCACAGTCTTACTAGCTGTACCACATTGAAATTGCTGATATAGAACTATTTTTGACCTACAAAACGAGCAATTTCCTATGTTCCAACCTAATAGCCTCTCTGTGGCTCTGTAAGTGGGGTTAATAACAGCAGCCCTGTCACAGGATTGCTGGGAGGACACAATGAATTAACACCTGGAAAACACTGGGCCTGCCTGGGACACCAAGCAGGTGATAACAATAATAGCTAATCCCTGCACGCACCTACTACCTGTTGGCCGCTGCACTTGCTGCACTAACTCAGGTTAAAGAACCACTCTGCAAAATGAGTCCTTGGATCATTCCCACTATACAGAGGAGGCGGCTGAGCACAGAGAGTTGAAGAGCTTGTCCACGTTTGCGCAACTGGGAGGTGGTGGAGCCAGGCTTTGAACCCTGCAGCATGCGCTCATCACACCACACTGCACGGCCTCTCTGATAGAGTCAGCATTAGCTATGACTGTCCATTCTCAAAGATGACACGGGTTGCATGGGTACATGTTAAGGAAACTAGGGGTTCACTCTAAGATTTGGATTTTTAGAGCTTACACAATGGTGGAGGGAGCTGGGCAGGTCGCAGTCAGGTTCAGAGAAGGCCATGGCGGTGCTGGCATTGGTAGGTGGAGTGCTGCTGGGGAACCCCCAACCCTTCTGGCCACTGAAGTGAGATTGCAAAGGGGGAGATCGCAGAGAGTGCTATGGAGGCTGCTGCCCCTGGGGGCTCTGCGGTCCACCCTCAGGGGGTGGCTTGGGGCTGCCACTGGTTGGCAAGGCCAGGAGTCAGGAAGACAAACTAGAAGCTTGAGCCCACTGGGCCCCCCTGCATTTGCCTGTCATGGCCTGAGCACCACCACCCTCCGAGGATGTTTCCACCTCCCAGACCTCACACAATTTCACTCTGGGGCCTACTTTAACAGAGAACCCCACAGAGAAGGGGGTTCTGGGAAGTGCAGGCCCCAGCCTTGGCCAAGCCGACACACACAGTCCAGCACAGAGGGTGAATCGGGAATAGCGTCACCGAGTGGGCAAGAGAGGTGTGGCTTGGGCCAGCCCAGCAGGCTTCCGTTCCCCTTCTCCTCCCACGGACAGCCCACTCCTCACCAAGGCCTCAAGACCCTGCTCCACTGGGCTCCTCCCTCTCAGCCCCCTCTCCAGGTATCCCCATGCAATGGCTCACCTTCTCCCAAAAACACCATGCCCCTTCCTGGCACCAAACCTTGGCATGTACTGTTCCCCCAGCCAGAAATGCCCTCCTGCCCATCGCCCTCTCCCCAGGATGGACCTCTTCATTGCCTACCCACCCCCACCCCTTCCTCCTGCCTAGCGTCAGTCTGGTCCCAGTTACCCCACACCCCTTCCCCACACAACCTAGGGACACAGGGAAAGTTGCTCTCATCCTCCCTAGGGGTGAGTCCTTTAGTCTAAGCTGATCAATGTAGGACATTGACTGTTATTAGTCCAGGGGCAGGTTCTTCTCCAAAGTTGCTGCCATCCAATTATAATGCATGCTTGGAAGAGTGATTTCTCGCTCTCCCATGAGGCAAAAACAAGGATACACATAGCCCCCTTGTTGCTGCCAGCCCTCTTTTGACCGTAGAATGAAACGAACACTGCAGACACCAGAATGGAGAGAGGAAGAACCTGAGTCTCAGGTGACATCATAGAGCTGCTGAATCAACTAGCCCTGAAGACTGCCCTCCCTCTGTTTGAGGTAATAAATTTCTTTCTGTCCCTTGTTATTCTGGCAGCTTCTTGACCAGGTACGTTCCTATTCATTCCCTCCAGGCTTGGCGTAAATGCCACCCCTTCTGGGAGTCCTTTCCCCGCCCCTGAGGCGGAGTCCCTCCCTGGGGTTCCCACAGTGCCCTGGGCCTCCAGCTGTTCCAGTCCCTAGGGCATCGCCTCTCCTACAAGTTGCAGAGCTCTTTGAAAGCAAGCCATCTCACTGAGGCTAGAGCAACATAAGAGTATCTATCCAATCTCATTCATTCCACATTCGTTCAGCAAACATTGACTGAGTACCTCTAAGACAGTGAGCGCCAAAGACAGTATGGGCTTGGCATAAACATGGGGTGGGAGGGAGAAGGGTGGGGCGGATCCACAGCTGGAGAGAGAGAGGGAGAGAGACTGTGATTTGAGGGTGGAGGGCAGAAGGAGTAAGATGCCTGGGGAGACTAGACTGGAAGGAGGGGGGACCTGGCCCAGTGGTGGGGAGGGGTTGCCCACAGGCCTTGACCCGCCTCCTATGTGTTCTCTTCTTCCTCTTCGGCCTCTGGGAAGGGGGCAATTGGAAAGGCTTTGGGAGGAGGGTAGAGAGCTGAAGCCAGAGTTGCTAAGATACCTCTGAGAGAGAAGCTGCATCCTGTCCCACTGCTTTGAGCAGGAGATGAACTCAGAGGATATGAGCATTCATTATTCATTCATTCATTCAGCTCACAATGTGGAACAACTCCTGTGTACTTCTTCTTGGCACTTAGGATCAATCCATGAACACAGGATAAATTGACCTTGTTCTGGCCAAGGGGTAAGGAAGTCCCTTCCCTGAGATCAGAAGATGGGCATGCTCACCCTCCAAGTTGAAGACATAAGATGTTAGAGCCAGAATCATCTTTTGATGTCATGAATCCAACCCTGGACAGAGTAGGTTGGCTGACACCCAGGGGGTCCCTTCACATCCCTGAGAGTCTGTGATAAGCTCACACAAATCCGTCCTCCCCAGATTGGTCCTGTCTGTACCCCAAGTCTCTGAGCAGGGCCTGCCTTCCCCATGCTCCCCTACCCAGGGCCCTTGCAGCTGCGAGGAACGCCATGCCCACAGGATGAGTCCCGTAAATATTTCATGCTCTTATGAATGGCAAATGCTTCCACATGGGCCCTGTGTCAGTCAAGACTCATGTTGCCAGTGACAGAAACCCAACTCAAACAAGCCGAGGCCAAAAGGGGAATTTATTCACTCACAGAATCCAAAAGAGGGTCAGACGATCAAACTGAGGGAAGGCAGGAAGCAGCTGGCTCTCAGAACAACAGGGGCCAGAATTGGAACAGGACCTTCTCTCTCCCCATCTCATCTCTGCTTCTCTCTGCACAGGCCTTTATTCTGCTCCCTGCAGGTCACTCTTCAACATGGCAGGAAGCAAGGAGGTCGAGTGCTCCTGGCTTCTACAATCCCAGAGCCTGAAGTGTAGAGAAAACCTGGATCCCCTTTTTCAGCTGCATCTTGAAAATCCCAGGTAAGCATTCTGATCGGCCCAGCTTGGGTGCAATACCCACCCTGAAGCGACCCTTGATTGCAGTCAATCCTTGATTGCTGGGGAGTGGGAGTGGGAAGGTAAGTATGCCCCTGGCTTCCCTTGTGTGATGGGCTTGTGTGTACACCTGGAGGTGGCTCATGTCCCTGCAGTGACCAGGATGTCTCAAACAGAACATGACCTCCAATGGCCCTCTTGGCTCAACTGCCTACAATACAGATTGTCCAGTGTCACTCACTTGCTCAGGGACCACAAGGCTCCCACTGCTAGCAGCTTTACTTGGATCCCTGGGCCAGGAACAAGAATGGGCCCTCGGCCTCCCTCCCCAGGGCTCCTCAAGCACATGTTTATGCCCCACTCCATATTTTGCTTCCTGATAGGACTCCTCCTCTTCCTTCCACCTACCCTATCCTGCCCCATTTTTCAAAACTCAACTGGCCCCCTCCTCCTCAGGGACAATTTTCCTGACCACACCAGCTGACCTCTATATGTTCCCACTGCCTTCTGATCCCTCACCTCTTGCAACCTGGACTCTTATGTACACAATTGGAGACTAAACTGGGTGATGCTGCCTGATATTCCTCATCACTAAGTTCTCACGCATAGTCACCTGGATTCCCACTCTCCAGAAATTTAAAACTGAGTAGGGAAGATAAGTTTCTTTAGACTAGATCCTTTTCCCCACCTTTTCCTCCAGCAGTTAGCATGAGCTCACCTCAGCATAGACCCTTAGAGAATTCATGTATCTTGAACACAGGTTAAAGGACAAAATTTGAGTTGATAAGAAGATACAGAGATTTCTCTTCATTAGGAATGGCCAATATATGGCATATGTACTGCTACAGCCTCCTATATCACCCATAGTAGACATCACCAACTGATCACAGCACTCTCTTCCAGTGAACTTGGACCCAGCCTCAGAATCTTTATCATAGATCTCCAAGCAGGCACTTCCAATCAACTGGAGTTGGCAAATGAAGTGAAACCCATTTGCCAATGCCACTTCATACACTGCTTCTCAGATTTGTCCACTGAGGAACCTCTAATGACAAAGCTGAGTACCTGGCTAGACCTAGAGCAAGGGTTGGCAAACTACGGCTTGTGGGCCAAATCCAGCCCACCATCTGTTTTTGAAAATAAAGTTTTATTGGAACACATACACACATATTCCTTTATATGTTGTCTATGGTTGCTTTTGAGTTAGAACAGCAGAGTTGTAACTCTGCAACAGAGACCAGCAAGCCTAAAATACATACCAAAAATACCAAAAAAATTTACTATCTGCCCTTTATAGAAAGAGTTTGATGATTCTGACTGAGAACATCAGGAGATGTTATCCAAAGCAACGTTATAATCCCCAAATCCCTTTATAGCCCCATGTTTTATTTTGAAGACTGGTAAATGTTGCATTCTTTTCTATCTATTTTACAGGTGTCTGTGTATACATTTTACGTAGAAGTAATTTTTGAATTATTTATCACCATTTGAGTAAATATGCCAGGAAGATGTTCCATAGTTTAAGGATACTCCAAATTTGGGTCAACACACAATTTACAGGCATCGCTCATATCAACAAGTTTTGTTTGCTTGATGAGTTGGGGTTAATCTTCATTGTCCAAAAGCTTCTGATTCCCAAATGGGAGACAGAGTGCTGGTTTGAGGCTGGAGTGGGGTATTAGAACTTGGGCTCACATTAGCAGCTACACACACTTGAGGGTCTTCTAGAAAAAAAATCGGGATTCACAAGAAAATCCAAACTACAGGTCTGAGCACTGACTCAGACACTCATTTGCTGTGTGTACACGGGCAAGTAAGTCCTCCTCTAGGGGCTTTTATTTTACCCTCTGGGAAACAATTGTCTCTAAGGACTTCTCAAGTTCTGATGTTCTTGGTCTCCAAGAATGCTCCAGGCAAGGCATAGTCTCCTGTGTTCCATGGAGTTCTTTTGTGATGTTGCTACTTATTTGTTTCCAGTGAAAACCATCTGCAAACTGTGTTCCGAGGAGCCCTAGGATCTCCATAAGCCTCAAAGGAGTACTGGGATAGAAGGTGGGGTTCAAGTGAGTGGGGTTAACCACAATACCCATATTACTTATTTGATATTTTGAGAAAAAATTCAATCTGCTGATAAAATAAGGTTTGAAAATCACAATTCTAAATGATTCACTCTTACCTGAGATAAAAAAACTCAGACATGTATGGGAATAGACAGGTAATATAAATGAGCAAAAGCGGGCAAAACATAGGGCAATATGGAGCAGCAAGGCCCGTGGCAAACTATCTTAGAACAGCTGCTCCTGAGTTCTAGCTGTGTGGGAATATAAATTTGTGGGGCCCAGACTTCTAATTTTTCAGTAAATCTGAAATTCTATGGTATTTCCCAATTAGTAAGAATTTATGTGCAGGTCAAACAGATCCATATCTGTGGATCAGATGCAGCCTGTGTGACAGTCAGCCTGCAGTTCTTGCCTTGGGAATTGCCTTTGAGAAAACCCAGCGAATAAGGGCTACTTTTCCCTTGAATGTGTTCCATAGGTCAGCCTAGAACAGTGGGAAGACACACCAAAAAGACAGGCAATCCAGACCTGGCCCTGGACCTCACTAGCTGGGTGAGCTTGCATAAGACCCTGAACCAAGTTAGCAGGCTTCTGCACAAATGTGCTGATAAGAGCCTTTCCCAGGTAGAGTGGCAGGAGGGTAAAAAGAGATGGCACTGCAGTGGAAAGCACCCTCCCTGGCTCTGGGGAACACAGCTAAGGGTGTGTTTACTGTTCTCTGCTTGGCTGCAGGGACCGTGGGTGCTCCGTGTGCATGGGTGCCTGGGGAATGGGTGCAGGCTCTCCAGATCACTCCAAGAGGGTGGCCAGCCCAGAAAGCCCAAGACCCCTCTGCTGGGGGGAAGAGGGAGATGAAAAATGACGAGCTTCCATCTCTGCTCCTCTGCACACAAATGAGCAGCAAGAGCCCCATAGGAGAGGAGCCCGCGCCCGGGCCTGCGGCTGTCGGGCAGGTTCATTAATAAGATAGATGCTCCTAATGGCTCTGAGAAGGATCATGGAGTTACTCATTATCAGGGGTTGAAATCGCTAATTATTTGTTTCTCTGCAGCTGTCACTTGCGGCGCCCACCCAAACCACGGGGCCCCACCAGCCGTCCTTTCTCCCATGGCCAACAGGGGGCCTGGAGCCCACGAGCACATGTGGCCGGGTCTCCGGCCAGGGGCAGAGTCTTCTTCAGGCATTAAATACTTATTAAAGTTGATTGGAATTCAATGCACCATAAAATCTCTTTCAAGTCAGTGAAGTGCCTTTGGCTACAGATTTTTCCCCCCAATTCTATCCAAAAGGAACTCCCAAGCACTTAGAGAGTATTGCAAAAATTAGATTAGGGTTGTAGCGGGGGAGCGTGGCATTCCAGCCCGGAAGGAGGGGAGGTTTAGATTATTTAGTGAGAAGATAGCAACGTCTGGGGTGAGGGGTGTCCAGGAGAGAAAAGGGAGTGTGGGTTCAGGAGGGTGGGAAGGCTGGCTGCCCAACGCACATATTTTTAGGAACTATATTACCTCGAACCTAAAACTAGGAACCATGGCATTCTTGAAAAGCGAACTAGGCCCTATTTACATTGCAGTGCAAACAGCATATTGTTTTCATCAGGGGGAAATAAGCACTCATGTTTACCTTATGTTTCCTTCAAAATATTTGCATTTCAAAGCCTTCTGAGCTTTAAGTTTCAGAGCTGTGTAAAATGTGGCACCTGGGCTTCTCCCAGATGGGCCCTGTTTACAGCAGAAATCCATATCACCAGCCCGGGTGGCACCCACAAAAAGGGCAGCGGCCCCTTTAAGGCCCATGATGCAGCCCCCAGGGACACCGCAGCTGTGACCAAAGCTGGTGGCCAGATGAGAGACAGGAGGGCCCAGCAGCAGAACTGGATCTGCGAAAGCCCTGTCCAAGGAGCTTCTGCGGAAGGCTCTGTGAGTCCTCCACTGGTGGCGGTGTTCTGTGCTGGTCTGCACAGACTCTTGGGGGGGATGTCTGGGAGCAGGAGGAAGCAGCAACCCTGAAGCCCTCAGTGTTCCAACTGAGATGGTAACCAGGTAACAGAGTGGGCAGAGAAGCGATGCAGTGTCAGATAACCTCAGTGACCTCTTATTGCCCCCAAACTTTCATTCATTCATTCAACAAACAGTTATCAAGGGCCTACTATGTGTTGGGATTTGGGCTAGGAACTGGGGCCACAATGATAAACAAAAGCACTAAGCTTACTCTGTGCCATTTTCCTGGCTGCACATTAGATTTGACTAAGGAGCTTTAAAAAAAATAGCAGAGGATCTAAGATGGTGGCATAGAGAGGAGTGGAAGCTAGTTAGTCCCCCTGGAACAACTAATAGACAACCAGGAACAACTAGTAAATAATCCAGAATAACTGCAGGGGGACAAACGTGACCATCCACTCATCATACACCAACCTGAATTGGGAGGAATGCCCAAGGTCGCAGCATAAAATCTGTAAGTAAAAACTGCAAATCCAAGCCGGGAGTCCCCTTCCCCCCACAGCACAAGCTGCAAAGCCTTATGATGCTAAAGAGAAGCTCTCTCCCAGCAAACAAATATAGCTCAGCTGTGCTCCAACTGGGGTTTCAATTAACAAACATGGACTGCTCACTATGAGCTATGAATCCCCAAAAAGCAGACAGAGGCTTTGGGTGACAACTGACCTTGGAGAGCCAGAGGGTGGCCAAGGACTGGCCCTGAAGGGAGCTTTCTGTCTCTATTTCAGCTCAGTGGAGCAAGCCTCAGCCATTTTCAGTTCCCAGCGCTCTGACCCAGACAAGGGTGGAGATAGCACAGGCAGAGTCTATTCAAATGCTAATGACTTCTCCCTAGGGGGGTTGTCTTCCCTAAGTGGAAAGGGGTGGGGCCCAGCTCTACTACCTGCCTTCCATTTAGAACCAGACCCAGAGCCTGGGGGAAAACAGCCATAGGCCACACCTTAGTACACCAGTCTGGAGTTACAGGCTGACAGGCACCACCTGCTGGGCAGAAAAGCACAGTGACCTGAAGCATCACAGGGTGTACCAATTTTCTAAGATACACACTCAGGGAAACTGTATACTGAATATTTCTTCCTTCTGGGACCTGAGCCCGTTCTGGTGTGGGAAAACCTGATTGGGGTAACCAAGGAAACCATGCTTAAACAACAGAAAACTACAACTTACACTAAGAAAAATGAAGTTATGCCCAGTCAGAGGAACAAATTTACACTTCAACTGAGATACAGGAATTGAAACAACTAATAATAAGTCAATTCAAAAAGTTTAGGGAAGATATGGCAAAAGAGCTGAATCGTATAATGAAAACACTGGGTGTACATAAGGTAGAAATTGAAAGTTCGAAAAACCAACTGACAGAATCTATGGAAATGAAAGGCACGACGCAAGAGATGAAAGGCACAATGCGAGAGATGAAAGACACAGTGGAAACATACAACAGCAGATCTCAAGAGGCAGAACAAAACACTCAGGAACTGGAGAACAAGACACCTGAAAGCCTACACACAAAAGAATAAATGGAGAAAAGAATGGAAAAATATGAGCAATGTCTCCAGGAACTTAAGGACAAAACAAAAATCAGGAATGTACATGTCATTGGTGTCCCAGAAGGAGAAGAGAAGGGAAAGGGGGAAGAAGCAATAACAGAGGAAATAATCAATGAATATTTCCCATCTTTTATGAAAGACATAAAATTACGGATCCAAGAAGCATAGCATACCCCAAACAGAATAAATATGAATAGGCCTACTCCAAGACAATAATCAGATTATCAAACATCAAAGATAAAGAGAGAATCTTGAAAGCAGCAAGAGAAAAGCGATCCATCACATACACAGGAAGCTTGATAAGACTATGTGCGGATTTCTCAATAGAAACCATGGAGGCTAGAAGGAAGTGGGGTGATACATTTATGATACTGACAGAGAAAAACCACCAACCAAGAATCCTATATCCTGCAAAACTATCCTTTAGATATGAGGGAGAGCTTAAACTATTCTCTGACAGACAATGACAGAGTTTGTGAACAAGATACCTGCTCTACAGGAAACAGTAAAGGAAGCACTGCAGACAGAAAGGAAAAGACAGGAGTGAGAGGTTTGGAAAACAATTTTGGGAGATAGTAGCACAGCAATATAAGTCCACTGAACAAAGATGACTGTGAGTATGGATGAGAGAGGAAGGTGGGGAGCATGTGAGACACCACAAGAAAGGAGGAAAGATAACGATTGGGACTGTGTAACTTGGTGAAATCTAGAGTATTCAACAATTGTGATAAAATGTACAAATACGTTCTTTTACGAGGGAGAACAAGCAAATGTCAACCTTGCAAGGTGTTAAAAATGGGGAGGCATTGGGGGAGGGATGCAATCAGCATAAACTAGAGACTGTAACTAATACAGTCATTGTATCATGCTTCCTTTAATGTAACAAAGGTGATATACCAAGGTAAATGCAGATAAGAGGGGGGGATAGGGGAGGCATGTTAGACACTTGACATTGGTGGTATTGTCTGATTCTTTATTCTACTTTGATTTAAGGTTATTTTTCCTTTTGCTGCTTCCTAGCTGTCATTTTTTTTTCCTCTTTCTTTTGCCTCTCTACCTTCTTTGACTCTCCCTCCTGCCTTGTGGAAGAAATGTAGATGCCCTTATACAGATAGTGGTGAAGGTGGTGAACACATAAATGTATGACCATGCAGAGAACCATCGATTATTTACTTGGGATGGAATGTATGGTGAGTGAACAAAACCAATTAAAAAAAAAAAAACGGGTTGATGACAAAACCTCGAGGGCAATATACTGAGTGAAATAAGCCAGACACATAAGGACAATTATTGCAGGGTCTCACTGATAGGAATTAATTATAATATGTAAACTCATAGACATGAAATATAAGGTACCAAGATATAGGACGAGGTTTAAGAATGGGGAGTGGTTGCTTAGTATGAGCAGAATGTTCAACTAGGATGAACTTAAATGTTTGGAAATGAATAGGAGTGTTGGTAGCAAGATGTGAGAATAACTAACAGTGCCAAATGGTGTGTGAATGAGGTGGAAAGGGGAAGCTCAGAGTCATATATGATACCAGAAGGAAAGTTGGAAGTCAAAAGATGGGAATGTATAAAGCTGAATCCTATGGTGGGCAATGTCCATGATCAACTGTACAAATACTAGAAATCGCTTCCATGAACCAGAACAAATGTATGACAATACAATTAGAAGTTAATAATAGAGGGGCATATAGGGAAGAACTATATACCTATTACAAACTATATACTACAGTTAGTAGTATTTCAACATTTTTTCATAAACAGTAACAAATGTAGTATACCAATACTAGGAGTCAACAATTGAGGGGGGTTGGTTAGGGATAGGGGAGGATTAGAGTTTCCTTTTCTTTTTTTCTTTTTTCATCTTTCACTTTATTTCTTGTCTGGAGTAATGAAAAGTTTCTAAAAATTGAACAAAAATTAAGGGTGATGGATGGGGCAGGTGATTGTATACTTTGGATCTTTGGATAATTGTATGGTATCTGAACAATCTCAATAAAAATTAAAAAAAAAAACCTTTATTTACAAAAAAAAAATAATGGAGGGGGCATGGTTAGGGGTATGGGAGGATTTGAGTTTCCTTTTTTTGTCTTTATTTCTTTTCTGGAGTAATGAAAATGTTCTAAAAATTGAAAAAAAAGTTAACTCTGTTGATGGATGCACAGCGGTATGGTGGTACCACGGGCAATTGACTGTGCACTTTGGATCTTTGAATAGTTGTATGGTATTTGAGCAATCTCAATAAATATATATATAAATATATATATATATATAAAAATATAAAAAAAAACAATGCTCAAACCACATCCCCAGACCAATTAAATCTGAATCTCTGCAGGTGGGGTCCAGGCACATAATGTTTAAAATTCCCCATGTGATTCCAATGTGCAGCCAAATTTGAGTAGCCGTGTTCTAAGTGTTCCACGTGTATGAACTCAGTCTTCAAACAACCTTACGAAGTAGGTAGGTATGATTATTCCTGTTTTAATACTTAAGCACAGAGACAATAACTCAGCCAAGGAAGAGAAGCAGAGCCAGGATTTGAACCCAGGTAGTGTGGCTCCAGACACTGCATCCTAACAGCTCTGCTCCACTGTCTCCTTGTGACAGTAGCTGTCCTCATGGAGCTCCCACTCTGGAGAGCGGCCAAAGGAACAGACAGTTGAGACAAGGTCAGAAGCAGCACTATCCAGAGAGGCACAGTGGAAGACACCATCGGTTGACCAGTCATCTCAGCCTTCTTCTTTGCCTGTCTCCTACTACAGAAGCTGAAAAATCAGATTAGCTTCCCCAGCCTCCCTTGCAGCTAGGGTTTGGCCCAAGATGGCATGGGAAGTCAAAGTCTGCTTGGGAGCTTCTCCTCCAACATAAAAGACAGTGGTGTCTTTTTTGCCTTTTCCAGCCCATCCCCATCTTTCTGCCCATCCTCACTCTGAGGAAATGATGTTTGGACCTGTTGGAGAAGATGAAAGAATCACAGACACATTGACAGGGTGTTGAACCAACCCCGGAACAGCCCCCCTCCAGATGTCTTGAAGGAGATAAATAAAATGTCTTCCTTGCTTTCAGGTATTCATTACTTGCACCTGCATCAATTAGAATTAGATGATGTGATTAACAGAAAAGCCCCAAAATAACAGTGGTTTAAACAAGATACTTATTTCTCCCAATATAAAAGAAATCTGAAGAGAAGCAGTCCAGAGTGATGGAGCAACTTTAAAGCCATCAGAGACCCAGCACCTTCTCTCTCACTGCTCCACCATTCAGACTTAAAGATGGCTGCCCAAGCCCTAGATATCACGTTTGCATTCCAGCCAGCAGGAAGGAGGAGTGGTGGAAGAAGAGTGCATCCCTCCTTTTAAGAACACTTCCCAGAAAGCTCTTCTGTTTAAATCCCATTTACTAAAATAGTGACATGGCCATACTTGGCTGGTAAATGTGTCTATTTGGGGCACCCATGAGCCTAACCTAATGAGGGATTCCATTTATCAGGGAGAAAGAAGGAAGTATATTTGGGAGCAGTCTCCACCCTATAGCTGAGGCCAACCTAATTAACACAGGAGCTTGTAACTCAATGATAAAAAGCAAGATGGGTGAGTGATGAAGTGGGAGAGGCATCAAAGGGCCAAGCTGTGCAGGAATGTGAAGGAAATGTGGGCTTTAAGAGTAATGGAGACCCACTGGAAAGTGTTTAGCAGGAAAGTGACATGACCAGGGTTGCATTTTTAAAAGTTCATTCTAGTTGCAGGGTGGAGAATGCACTGTGGAGACTGGAGGCAGGGAGACCAGGCAGAAGGCTCCTGGAGGTCAACAAAGATGTGATGTTGGTTTGAAGTGGCACTATAGCAGGTCCCATCTCATACTGGGAGGCTGGTGAAGGAGGTTTAGAGCAGAGCTGCTCCAAGGGCTTGTCTGCAATGAGAGTCAAAGATTGCAACAGAACAGAAATAAACATACTTGCTTCCTTCCTAGAAGGAAGCACTTCCTGGAAGTCCTACAAAAATTAAACAAATACATATACTACATACATATACATGCATATGCATAGATACGTATGTGTCTATATATATATATCAGCTGAATTAAATGCTGTACTTAGTGTCGTAGTTGGTTTATATTCTGATGCCAGCTCCTTACTTCTTCGTGGGCCGGTAATAAATTTCAGACAAAGGCTGGTTTGCTCTGCATCAGACACAAGTCTCATTCTTTTTCTTTTTTTTTTTAATTGATATGAAATTCATGTAACATAAAATTAACTATTTGAAACGGTATAATTCAGGGGCATTTTGTAAATTCACAATGTTGTGCAACCACTACCTCTATCTAGCTCCAAAACATCTTCATCACCCCCCTAAAAGAAGGCCCTGTACAAATTAAACAGTCACTCCTTGTTCTACCCTATCCCCCCACCCCCACCCTGTCTCTATGGATTTGCCTATTCTGGATATTCCATATAAATGGAGCCATACCTTTTGTGTCTAGCTTACAGTAATATTTTTGATGTTCATCCACTTTGTAGCATGTATCAGTACTTCATTCCTTTTTATGGCTGAATAATATTATTCCACTGTATATATATACTGCAACTTGTTTATTCCTCCATTAATGGACAACTGTATATAATGCTATTATGAACTTTTCTGTACAAGTATTTGTTTGAGTACATAATTTCAACTTTTGGGGACATAAACCTAGAAGTGGAATTGCTGGGTCATATAGGAATCTGCATTTAATTTTTTGAGGAAGGCCAAACTGTTTTTCACAGTGACTAAACCATTTTACATTCTCACCAACAATGCACAAGGGTTCAAATTTCTCTACTTCCTCACCAACATTTATTTTCTGTATTTTTTATTACCAACATCTTAGTAGGTGTGGGGTGGTATCTGACCATGGTTTTGAGCTGCATTTCTCTAATGACTTGTGATGTGGAGTATCTTTTTATGTGCTTTGTGGCCATTGGTATATCTTCTTTGAAGAAATGTCTATTCGAGTTATTCACCCATTTTTTAATTTCGTTAGCCAGGCAAAAACCTTTTTGTTGTTGGGTTGTAAGAGAGTTTATATTCTGGATACCAGACACTTATCAGGTAGATGATTGGCAAATATTTTCTCCCATTCTGTGGTTGTCTTTTCACTTTCTTGATAATGTCCTTTGATGCAGAGACATTTTTAATTTTGCTGAAGTCCAATTTATTTTTTTCTTTGTTGCTCATGCTTTTGGCGTCATATCTAAGGAACCACTGCCAAATCCCAGGACAGGAAGATCTGCTCCTGTGTCTTCTTCTAAGATTTTTATAGTTTTAGCCCTTATATTTAGGTCATTGATACATTTTAATTTTTGTACATAGTGTGAGGAAGGGGCCCAAGGTCACTCTTTTGCCTGCAGATACCCAGTTTTTCACGTGGATATCCAAATGTTCATCGTTTGTTAAAGAGACTATATATTTTTCTCATAGAAAATTCTTGGTATTCTTGTCGAAAATCAATTGGCCAAGCAGCATGGGGTTATTTCTGGACTCTCAGTTCTCTTCCATTAGTCTATATGTCTATCCTCATACCAATACCACACTACTTTTATTATTGTAGCTTTGTAGTAAGTTTTGAAACCAGGAAGTGTAAGTCCTCCAACTTTGTTCTTCTTTTTCAATATTGATTTGTCTTTTCAAGGATCCCTGGAAATCCCATTTGAATTTGAGGATTGGCTTTTCCATTTCTGCAAAAAAAGCCATTAGAATTTTGATAAGGATAGCATGGAATCTGTGGATCATTTTGGGCAGTATTGCCATCTTAACAATATTAAGTCTTCTAATCCATGAATGTGGCATATCTTTTCCATTTATTTAGGTCTCCTTCAATTTCTTTTGGCAAACTTTTATAGTTTTCAGTGTACAAGTCTCTCACCTCCTAGATTAAATTTATTGCCAGGTATTTTATTCTTTTGGATGCTTTGTAAATTGAATTGTTTTCTTAATTTCCTTTTTGGATTATTCATTGCTAGTGCATAGAAGTACAACTGATATCTGGGTGTGGATCTTGTATCCTGCAACTTTGTTAAATTCCTACTCCTAGGTCCTGAGTGCTTTTATTAAGAAAGGGGTATTGGATTTTGTCAAATGCTTTTTATTCATCAATTGAGATGATTACATGGGGTTTTTTTTCCTTCATTCTATTAGTGTGGTTTTATTGTGATCTATTTTCATATGTTAAACCACTCTTGTATTCCTGGGATAAATCCACTTGGTCATGGTATACAGTCCTTTTAATATGATGCTGGGTTTTGTTTGCTAGCATTCTGTTAAGGATTTTTGCATCTATGTTTATAAGAGATAATGGTATTTAGTTTTCTTTTTTTTTTTTTTTTTTTGTGCTGTGTTTTTCTGGCTTTGGTCTCAGGTAATGCTGACCTCATAGAGTGAGTTAGGAGAATTCCCTTATTTCTAATTTTTGCAAGAGCTTGAGAAAGATAGGTGTTAATTCTTCTTTAAATGATTGGTAAAATTCACTGGTGAAGCAATCTGTTGCTGGACTTTTCTTTGTTGAGAGGTTTTGATTACTGATTCAATGCCTTTACTTCATAGTTCTGTTCAGATTTGCTATTTCTTTTTTGAGTCAGTTTTGGTAGTTTGTGTAAGTCTAGGAATTTGTCCTGAAATGGGTTATCTAATTTGTTGGGAGAGAATTTTTCAAAGTATTCTCTTATAATTGTTTTTCTTTCTGTAAGTTTGGTAGTGATGTCCCCACCTTCAGTCCTGATTTTGATGATCTGAGTCTTCTCTCTTCTTTCCTTAGTCACTCTGGCTAAAAGTTTGCCAATTTTGCTGATCTTTTCAAAGAACTAACTTTTGGATTTGTGGATTTTCTCTGTTGTTTTTCTATCCTTTATTTCATTAGTCTCTGCTCTATTTCTTCTTTCTGCTGGTTTTGGGTTTAGTTTGATCTTCCTTTTGTAGTTCCTTAAGGTACAAAGTTGGGTTACTGATTTGTGCATCATTGTTTCTTAATTGCTCCCGTGACCAGTAACAACCCACTGCACCCCTCCAGAGGTTACCTGTGGCCCTTGGCAAAGGGATAACTGCTGATCAACCTGCCCAGGAAGCACAAGTCTCAGGTAACCAGCCCATGAAAGGAGGCGGACCTGAGAGTCCCATGCCACCTGCTGGAGCTCCAAGGACTTACAAAGCCCCTCCCTAGAGGAGCCCTTTCCAGGAACAACATGATTGCCTTGGGGTACCAAAGGGAGAAAATTTTCTCAGCCTCACTCCCTGGAGAGAGGCCAATATGAGCTGTGGGATTAACTCCCGGGGACTTCTCAGTCTTTAGGCCATTCTAACATATAAGAATGAAGTGCTCTAAGGACTCCACCTGCTAACAGGAGCTTCCCTCAGTACAGCAAAGGACTCCCTCAGACACCAGGCGTGGACCACTTTAAACACCATCCTTCCCACCCTGTGCTGGGACTGTGTGTTGTTGGGTGGCCTCACCCCCAGCCCCCAGCTGTGATCTCCTTGAGGGAAGTGGTTACATCAATTCATCTCGGTGTCCTGGCACCCATCACAGTTCCTAACTCAGAGCGTGGCTAACAAATATTGATCACGTGAATGTGCCAAGCACTCTCCAAACAACTTCTCATGTATTAACTCATTTAATACTGATCCACCACAAATGCTTGTTGAATAAATCAATTCATTGATTAACCTGAAATCCATCAAGGCCTGAAGGTTTTGTCCTGATCACTCAACAACTTGGTCCACCCACCTCTTCCTCACGGGCCAATGTAGGCAGTCTTCGAGGATGGGAGGCCTTGGATTTGAACTTGAAAGTAAAGGCAACAAGTTTCCCATGTAGGAGCTCATCCCCAGGCCAGTACAGGCTTCAAAGGAATATCCAATGGTCAATTTATCAGTCACATCTGGGAAAGAGGAGACCCCAGATTTCTTCTGGGCAAGACTCAAATGAGAGGTGGGGTTTGGAGGTCACCATCTGGGTATAGGAGACAGAATCCCAGATTTTCAGAGCAGGGTCTTCCAAGAGCACCCACCCCATCTGCTCATTTACCATCTGTCAAATGAGGCCAAGGGAGGGGAAGTAGAAGATCCAAAGTCACACCAAGGATTTTAGGGCAGAGGCCAGACTTTGCCCCCTAATGCTCCACCTCTCTTGTTGCGTCAGCTCCTCCATGGTGCCTGGAACACTGCTGCACAGGGAGCAACCAGCCAGCACAATTCTGCTGGGCACACAGGATGCACAGAGGACACTTCACCTCAGAGGCCCTTGGGTAGCACCGATGCCAAAGAGTAAGGCTGGAGTGTTAGTGGTCCTTCTTCTCAGTGTTTCCCTGAGAAATGAGGCCCGTGCCTGGGAAGCCAGCCGAGAGACATCGGAGGACCAGGCCAGCTACCCTCCCAGCTGCATAGCTTCACATTCAGGTGCCAAGACACCGACCCCATACTTGCCTCCCAGCCCCTCCACTGTGGGGGAAAGGCCAGCTCTGGGCACCTCCCCTGGCTAGTTGAGCCCTCCCCTCCACCCAGCCTTGCTCTCCAGCTTCATGTTTTATGTAAAATGGATTGGGGCCGGGGAGGGGTGGGTAGCTGGTGGCAGACCATGGAGCCAGGAGAGAGGCAGTGAATGAAATTCTTTGTTTAAGAATGGCGTAAGCCTTGCGTCTGCAAGCCCGGGAGAAGCATGTCATTTTGCTGGAAATGCGATTTTCCCTAACAAGTACAGAATTCTACATGACATGTTGAAAAGTGTATCTCTTTGAGAAGCCTGCTCTGTATCTCAGAGGCACCGTCAGTACAGAACCATGTAATGTGGCAGTTACCATGGCAACACCTCGTTTTCCATAGACAGGAAAATCAGAGTGGCTAAGTCGATTGAGAGGCCCCCAAATAATATCTCGAGACCAGGCTGCAATGTGGCACAGGCTTTCGCAGTGCCTGGGGTGCTACTTAGGGGTCTCGGAGCCACCGTGAATGTGTTTCATTTCCCCAACATGATATTGAGGTCATAGGATTTGCCCAAGGTCCCCTGCCTAGTGACAGCACAGGGGGACCAGGCTCCTGCACCCTTGGGCAGGCAATACTCAGTGGCAGTAGTCCCCACCCCTCTCCCACCAGCCACGATTGTCTCCTTCTACCACCACATCCAATTCTCTCCCTGATTGTCCTGAAGACAGGCATTGCCCTTGGCACCACGTAGTGCCAGCCAAGTTACATGAAACATGTCCCCAGCATCTACCCCCCACAAGCGCTGCCCACTCATACCCATGGACACACAAGCTGCCAGTATGAGCTTCCCGGGGACAGGCACAGGGCCACCCATAGTAGGTGCTCCCTCCGTGGGTATGGCATGAGTGTTCAGACACACAAACACACCCCAGGGCCCTATAAGCACAGAGGTCCCGGTTCAGTCACCCCAGGGCCCAGCACAGTGTCTTGCAAGGGGTGGATGCACACGGTGAACTTGAAACCCAATTCAAGACACACAGAGACACACACACACACTGTAGACAGCAACCAACATTATGCTTCTCTTTTGCCAGCCATCAGTGTCGAGCCCTCGGGACGGTGCTCTGTGGCTAGGAGGGGTGAGGCCAGATGCTCAGAGGATATCAGCTCGATGTGGAGCCCCAGGGATGAAGTGTTCTTACCCTGTCCCTAGCAGCAGAGGTTGAGCCTGTGCGCTCTCTACTTTCCTACATTTGCCAGGTCCTTTGGCGTTCAGGCTCCCTAGCATATCTGTTGGTTGTAAACCACACCTTCCTCCCTCCCTGGAGAAGGCTGAGCTAACCAGCGGGAACGAGAAAAGCATCTTCCTTCTTCTTTCATTTCCAACACAAGTTAGCACGGGGGACCAGGCAGTTACGGTGGAGGGAGAGGCACATGCCCCCCTCAACTTCCCAGAGGAAAAATTTTATGTATTTGTCAGAGATGTGATAGAACTGTCAGAAGTAGAGAAAATCAGATACACAGATTACAAAAACATGTCAGGGACCTATTGGTTTCATGACAGTGTGAATTTCACAATTTTTCTATCAACATAGAGAATAGAAACAGAGGAAAACCAGAAACACTTTGGTATGCATCTGCTGACAGTGGCAAGCTCAACTCACCATCTTGCAGAGAAGACCAGAAGCAGGCCTGAGGAATCCGTGTCGCCCCTGCCCCCACCCCAGCACTTCCTCCAAGGAAAAAGCTTCCATGTTCCCATAGGTACCCTCTTTCTGAAAAAGTAGGACTGTATATTCCCATCTTGCTGCAATGTCAAGACTCCTCCACTATCGTTCCACCTGCACGAGTGGCTCTCCTCCAAAAGCAGGCCTTCCAGAACCTTGGAGAATCCGAGACAGTGACCAGGTCAAATTTTGGCTGCTCAGCAATGCAAGAGCCAGCCTCAAACATGGGCCTCCTTACTTCTCCCCTTTGAGGTCATGAGAAAACCAGTATGTGCCCCTGGGTGGCACAGGAGGAAGGCGGGCAGGACAAGGGGATAACGGTCTTTGCAGAACCCCCCAGTGCTGTAAGGCTTACCTATATTTCTCTTGGTCCCTTCACCACCATGTGCATGAGTCTAGATGCAAAAATCTTCAACAAAATACTAGCAACTCAAATCCAGGCGCATATTAAAAGGATTATATACCATGACTAGGTGGATTTATCCCAAGAATGCAAGGCTGGTGCAACCTCCTCTAGAGAGTTGCAATTTTCTCTAAGGAGCTTCACAATCCCAGGCCAGCCCACCCTGCACCATTCCTATGCAGAGATACCTGAGTCTGTGGGAAACATCTTTCTGTCAGCCATAGCCAGGAGGACACGAAAGATTTTGATGGTCTATCAGCTCATGGACAGTGTGGAGGCCCCTTAGAGGTTCCAGACATGCTGAGATGGTGTTTGCAGTCAGACAGGCTTGGATTTGAATCCCAGACCTCTAGTCCTTGTGCCCTTGGCCAAAGGGCCAGCACCTCTGAGCCCTGATCTCCTTGAATACTAATGAAGCCAAGAACACCCTCCTTTCAGATGCACTGGGAGGATTTTCTGAAATAGCAAATGTGCATTCAGGTTCCCAGCAAACGGTGGCTCTGATGTCTGATGCCTTCAAAAGTGTGCTGGTTTGAATCTATTATGTCCCCCACAAAAGCCATGTTCTTTAATGCAATCTTGTAGGGGAAGATTTATTAATCTGTTGATTAACCTTTGATTATTTCCATGGAGATGTGACTCACCCAGCTGTGGGTGATAACTCTGATTGAATTATTTCTGTGGAGATGTAGACCCATCCATTCAGAGTGGGTCTTGATTAGTTCACTGGAGTATTTAAGAGAGAAGTTAAGAGCTGACACAGACCCAGATGCTTGCTGACCCTTAGAGCCGGTGGCCGGAATAAATCTCTCAAATCCTGGGAATGGGCCTGCTTGGCTTCCCTGCCACTCTGGGAGCACAGGCACAGCCCTGGACTACAGAGCACAGCAGCTGGGCCCCGGGTGGACTCTGCTCCCCACAGTGGGAGGCTGCAAGGCACCTCTCCTGGCTGCCGCACTTCTCCATCTCTCACTGTAGTGACCTCCATACTTTGCCTGACTAATCCCAGAAGCAAGGTCCCTTCCTCCAGGCAGCCTCCTCTGATCCCAGCCCCCTCCCTCTCTCCCAACACATACTGCTTGTGCTGTAATTGCTCAGGGAATCCTGCTCAAAGCAGTGCCCCAGCCTAGACCACCTCAGGCTTGGGCCAGAACGCATGGCTACTGCTGCCTGGTGAGGACATATGAGAAACCCAGGGGCAGGCAAGGGTGCTCGGATTTGGGGGTGCTGATTCCAGATCCCTCACCTGACCCCTTATGAAGCTCCCTGCTCGGAGGGCAGGGGTAGGGGTGAGGGTGAGACAAGCAAATTATTAGTAAGGGGAAGGGCACAGGCACCGGGCAGTAGGGACAGCAGTAAACAGCAGTAGGTCTCAGCCCTGCCCCACCGAGCCCTGATCCAAGGTGTTGGGGTCCATCCACATTTGTATGCCTGGAAACACACAGGCACTCAGGGCCCTTTTGGATGCTGGCTCAGGAAAGAGCCTCCAGGAACCATCAATGAGTCGGGAAGGCATTAGAGTCCCCAAGCACCAGCCCCGAAAGGGCCATCTGAGCTCATCTAGTCTGGAGGCCCCCGTGAGCCACGATGGGCAGGTTAGCAGCAGGCTGAGATGCCAGTCCCTTAACTAGGTGGGCAGAGCGGGGCCCAGAGCAGCCAGAGTCCCCAAGCTGGTTGCTCCTGGCTGCAAGCAGCCGTGTCTGTTGGTTCCAGTGTGTTAAACAAATGTTATCCTTCCTTATGCATGCCAGGACTTTATAAAAATGTCAAGAGTCACAGATGCTGGTCCCACCCCACTATACAGATGAGAACACTAAGGCCCAGGGAGAGAATGGGCACTTACTCAGAGATCCCAGAAATGAGGAAGTTTGGGCTCTTATCGCAGCTCCACTCCTCACACCTCAGCTCCGCTCCTACCGAACTCATCAGCCCTTTGTCAGCTCCAGAGAGCCATTGGGGGCCCCCATTCCCAAGGCAGTGCCCTCTCCACCCCCAAGACCTCTAGCCTGCAATCCTGCATCCCTCCTGACAGCCTCAGCAACGAGCAAGCAGCACATATCTCAGGCGCCGTCTCCACCTTCTCTGCTTCCCTCTCGTTGGGGAAGGCATCTTGCTGGAGAAGGATGTTCAGCTAATAAATATGTATGCGGGATTTTTATTACTTAATAGTTGTAAGGTTAATCGTCGTGGTGAACGCCTATATTTAATGTGTCAATGGAGCTGCAAAATGCCAAACTGAATAGCTTTAACACACATTAGTTCTACTTGTGAATCTACAAATAGGAACCTTGTCAGAAAAGTATTCAAACCCAGATCAGTATTGATTTTGGTCCTTGGGAAAGGCACTGGACTATGACAGTTTAAAATGATAAATGTCTAGAGAATTATTTTCCCGTATTGATAAAAAGAAGCAGATATAAAGCTGACAGTCTCGGAGGCCTCGCCCCGAATGTGGGCAGTGCATCTAACACTGTTAGGGGCTCAGAGTTAATCTCCCCTTTGATATGGAGAAGATCCTGGTCTGGCCCTGCCTAATACTCTTGCTTGTAGTGGCTGCCAAGGAGGGGGCTCTCTGCACAGGCTCAGACCCCTCCCAGGCTCTTGCCCCTCCCCTCCCCTCCCCAATATTCTTAGAGTCTGACATGCGTGACCTGAAGGCGGCATTCCACAGGGACCCGAGGGTCGCTTGTTATCCTGCTCCCCTGCTCCCCAGCCTTCTGTGGCTCAGCAAGCAAGACAGAAGTCCTCAGCCTGGCCTTGGAGGGCTCACCCCAAATGGCGCCACCTCCTTCCCAACCTCATCCCTCAAACTCATCCCCCCACCCCCACCCCGGCCCAGAATCTCTCGGCCAACAAGACTGGTGGGCTGTGGCCCTCGTGAACTCCCCCTCCAAGGCTTTGCTCCTATCATTTCTCTCACCTGGGAGGCATGCCCTGGCCTTTTTAGCTGTCTGAATCCCCAGCTTTCCTCAGGATAACGCAACCCCTATGTTTCCTTCTCTGCTCCACTGTCACCTCCTCCAAGAAGCCTTCCCTGAACACCCTAGCTAAAAGAGCATTCCCTCTCACTCTCAGTCTCCTTATCTCCTAATTCTGCTATATATTTTTTTTTTCTGAGCCTGTATCACCACTGTCATAAGTTTATATAGTCAGTAATTTTTGTCTGTCTCCCTCAACCATAATGCAAGCACCATAAAGGCAGATGGTTTATTTTGTTCATCTTTGTGGAAAGGTGTCTGGCACTTGGAAAATGCTAGATAAGTATGTGTTGAATGAATGTATGAAGGAGTTCTTCAGAAAGACTTCCAGGCCCTTCTAGATTAGAGACTATCCATTTTTCTGTTTTCTCCAAACTGAGTCAGAACACTTCACAATTCTCTCACCACCCATTCCCCTGCTCAAAAACCCTCTGTGGCCCCCTATGACCTAAGGACCAGGTCTGAACTCCTCAGCCTGACCTGTAAAACCAGGCCCCATCTGGGGCCACAGCTCCACTCGAGTGTCCCGAGGCCACTCCCCAAACCTCATCTCTGCCCCTGGCTTCTGAATCTCAGGCTGGGTTTCCACTTCCCACCTGCTGACCGGGACCTGGCTACCCGCTCTCTGCATTGCACTTCAGGATCAAGGCTTCCGGTGGTCACTCCTCTTGCCCTTACCCCAGGGCCTGGGTCAGCATCTCAGAAGCCAGCCATTGTCTGAGCTCTGCTTGCTTCACAAAGACCACAGTTAGGACCCGAGCAAGCAGGCACTCATGTTCTCATGTACTTCCACCAAGATGGTGCCCCTGGGTACAATTTTAAAGTATCAACTTATGGAGTCTTCCTGAAATTTCTGTGTTCCCTTCCCTGCCCCCTTGTCTCTGGACATCCTTGCCTCACAAGAGGATTGCAGCACAGCAGAAGATGCCTGCAGGAGGCCCTGGCTTTTGCTTCCCAAAGCACAAATCCATTAGAAGAATGTGGGAAGTTTGCTGAGGAAAAGGGAAAACCAGGTTCTTAGCAAGAAGCAGGAGATCTGGGAAGAATCATGAATGGGAATGGATTTCTCCCAGACCAAATGAAGTTTCCCCAAGCAAGAGGGAAGAGAGCAGTGAGATCTGTCTAGGGTTCCTCAAGGAGAGGGGGTCTGTACCAGGGAATGAGTAAGGACCCAAAGCAATGGCTCTGTGGGGCCTGTTGGGGGTCAGGACCCAGAAAGGAGCCCCTGATCCCTAAACAGGGCTGGGAAGAGGCAAAGAGTGAGTTGCACCCTGCAGGGGCCATGCAGATATGGAGCTGGGATGCCACTATGAGGCCTGGGGTGACAACCAGAGAGCCCCCTCTGATGCCTGGGCATGCTGGGAGGCAGGAGGAAGACTGGGGTGAAGGGCTCAGGTGAAGGGTGTGTGCCGGGCCCCCAGGTCTAGGCCTTGGGGGCAGCAGCTGGGCTAGAGGGAGCAGAGGCCCTGCTTTGCCTAACCCAGCTCAGCAGCACAAATCACCTCCACTGCTCTCTGAGGGCAGGCACTGCACTCACGCCTCTCTCATTTCACACCTACCCAGAGAAGTACCTGGCAAGAACAGGGGGGATTTTGCTGCATTGGAGGGGGCTGCATCCCTTGCATGCTTGGAGGTGTTTCATGCCCATCAATGGCAGATCCCCAGGAAGACCATGCAATGAAGTTCAAGGCACAAGGCCACTCCCTGCGTCAGCCTGGGGCTTCCGGGAGGGGCCACAGGCAGGACCAACATCTACTCACTCCAGACCCCAGAGCAAGGGGCACAAGTGCACTGGCCCTCTGTCTTCCTCCACACACTGATGTCTGCCACCAAAAGCCTTCTTTCTTGTCTCCAGGGGGACCCAGGAGAGGACTTGAGAGACCCCAGAGTCCAACCCCTCAATGTCCAACCACGGGGCTGAGGCCCGGAGAGGGCAAGCTGCAGGTGAGCAGAGCGGAGGCTGCAGCCCAAGCCTCTTGCCTCCCAGGAAGTTACTCTTTCTAGCACCCCCCATGTTACTCAAGAGTCTATCTTTGCCTCCACATGACAGCCAGACCTCCAAGGCCACAACAGGGCCCTCTGGCTAACATCACTGCTGAAGGACCTGCAGCTTCAGTGGCTGTGATGAGAACTGGACTGGGAGCCAGAGACCTAAGTTCCAGTACTAGCTCTGGCACGTCCCCTTTGTGGGCCTCTAGGACCTTAGAAGGCTGGATTTCTCCAGGAGGAAGGGAGGGTCCTGGACCAGAGCAAAGCTAATGTGGGGATGGGGATGAGGGGGAGGGCACTGTAAGAAAAGAGTCTAGCAACCCCACCTCTGCTTGAACCCAAACAGCTCTGCTTTAAAAAATCTTTCATGTGAAGTTTCTGCTTCATCAACTGGAAAAGGGATTCCACAAATAAAGAAAGGTCACACCCCAACCCTCACTTGGGCTAGACAGACTCTTTTAGGGGTTTTACTCTGGCTCAGTGAAAGGAACTTCATGTGGGCAAAGGATCCCTCACCCTTTAGCCCAGGACCCCCTTAGCTTCTGAATCATCCACTGACCCAGGGTCAAGTTTTGAGAAGAACTTTGCACAACCAGTGCCTGTTACCATCAGCATGTGAGCTCTAAAGGCGGCTACAGGATTATGAAATGGCAGGGGTGCAGCCCAGGAAGAGAAGCCCCATCATTTCTCCTTTAAATGGCCAAATCCAGAGGTCTTGGCTTGGGCAGAAGCAGCTGGCCCAGCTTTTGGAGCACGCCGGGAGCTGCTGCCAAGGAGAAAAGGCTGGGCTGCAGTCCAGCAGAGACCAGAGAGATAAATCTGGTCAGGATGGATGGGCATGCAAGAACTCCAGGGAAGTGGGTGTTTCTGTGCTCCTGGGAAGATCCAATTAGCAAACATGCCCTGCCTGTCCTCACAACCTTCCTGAGCCCTGGCCTGAAACAGAGCTGGAGGGTCAGACAGCCAGAAGTTTCAAAGACCCCAGAGTGGGGAAGTAGGAAAGCCCCAGAGCTTGAAACACCTGGCAAATTAGGTGGAGGTGACATAAAGCGTTAGAGTCTCAGGAGCCTGAGGACCAGACCCAAGAGGAAGGCAAGAAGACAGCAGTGAGATCAGAGACAAATCACTTGGAGACCTCAAGCAGCTAGAGAACGAGAGGTCAGCACCAGAGATGCTGAGGCTAGTCTCCCCTGACAGCTCAGGAATTGATTGGCAGAGGAAAGAGATGACGGAGACTCGAAGTGGGTCAGAGGCAGGGAGCTGGGCTTGGGTTCAGAGTGAACAGTCTTTGGGGAGCCTGGAAGAAATCAACCCTGGTGCTACAAGCTCGGGGAGCAGCCCTCTGCCAAGAGCATGCCTGAAGAAATGGAGCTGTGCTGGGCCTGGGGAGGCAGCTTTTGGTCTTTCTTAAGGGCTGTACTTGCTATGTCTGTGTCTGACCCTTCGGCATCCTCACGCTCACTCACGTCTCCCTGACTCAACTATTTATCTGAAGGAGAGGTTGGGTTCAGCAAAACAAAGTTAGTTTCAGAACAGACCCTTACTAAAGGGCATGGCCAATGTTGCTTTTCTGAATATAGTGCTATTACAGTATGGATCTGAGAGCCTAAAAGACCATGGAGCCCCGTGGGTTTCCAGCTCTTGCAGTGGCAGTGGAATCCGATCTTCACCTCTAGTCTAGATGTAGAACCAGTCAAAGCTGAACAGCTATGGTTCGAGTGGAGGAAGTGCCTACCCCCGTCCCTCTCCCCAGCCCTGCAGCTCCTGAGGGTTCTATGGAAACCAGGGTTCCATGAAGCATAGTTTGGGAACCAATGGTCTTGTCCAGTCCCCTCATTTTACAGATAGGAACCCAGAGTCAGGGAGGAAGGGGCTTATTCAAAGCCACAAAGCCAGACAGAAGAGTTTGGGACCTAGGACACAGTAGGAAGAGAAGAGTCCTGGGCATTCTTTTTCTAGTAGCAGGAAACTACAGCCTAGAGAAACAAGCATAATTTAACCCCAGGCATCATTGAAGCCAACCTCCCACCAAAGGTGTGGACAGAGGACCCAGCTGTCCCTGAATAGTCTTAGGCAAGGCTCACTCCCCTCGAAGAAGCTGAGACCTCCCCCCAGGGAAGAAAAAGTCTCTTATGCTGCAGGAGCCACTCTCCTCCCTCGCAGGCTCCCTTCCTGTGCATTGCCCTCCCTTCCCTTTCAGCAGTCAGAACAGATGTGGCCCAGAACAGTTCCCAGACACGGGGCCTGGCGCCCTCGCTCACTGCCTGTAATTACCTTGTGATAGATGTTGGCGTTGCTGCTAAAGGCATCTGCGTGCAGGCTTTATGGTCATTTTCCAACAGCCCAGACCTTTTAAACTCTCTTGTGGGAGCAGGTTAAGATGATTATGCAGATGGATGGACCCTGGTGCAATATTATGTCAGCGATGGAGATGTAGGAGCTGCAGACAGGGCGTGATTACCGCCCAGAGGAGGCACCTGCAGCCACACCAGGCAGCGGGAACCTGAGCAGGAGCCCTGGGCTCCCAGAGCAGCCTCAGACACCTCTCACCCTGTCCCCCTGTCCAGCACACACACACACACTCACTCACTCCTTCTCAGCCTCTCTGGTTAGTTGTCTGCTTACTGTCTGACTCTGTTCCCATGGAAACATGAAATGTCAGCCATGTCTGTTGGGGAGCCAGGAAGGCCCGGGTCTGCTGGAAGGAGACACAGCCAGGACTCAAGGAAGATCTGCTCCAAGCTTGCTTGACAGGGATGGGCTCCAAAGGAGCAGCCCCAAGGGACCAGAAAGCTCCAATCAGTCCCCAGACAACAGTAAGATCAACACACAGAGCTGGTGCACCTTGCCCTGAATACCTCCTAGAGACAGGTACAGATTTGGTTCTGTGTTTCCCAGTAGCCAGAGCAGAAGAAGAAACAATCTAATCCAAACTAGTTTCCACAAGATCAGAGGAAACTACTCATGATTGGCCCACCTTTTCTTGGTTCCAAGAGTGAGAAAAATGTCTCCCAACAATTTCCTTGATGCATCCCTCCCACAATAGGCACAGTCCCTAGTTCCTTGGAGCTGCTCCTTATAACACCCTTCTTTCAGAGTAAGCCGATGGCGTCACACCGTAGCGGAGCCCAGCAAAGCAATTCTACCGGGGACCAAAACAGGCAGCCAAGTAAGTAACGGTCTGCTTGAAATAAAGGTACAGCACAGGTTCCCCTGAGGGACAGACGGACAATACAACCTTCCGGTAATCCTCCAGAAATATAGCTTCTTATTCTCAGACTTGAGAGAGTTTATGATTGTCGTCTCTGTCCAGAACCAGCAGGACAAATATCCTGTGTTCCAGTTAAGGATGGAGCCATATGCTTTCATGTCAACTAGGCAGAAAGCATAGATGGCATGTATTAAAGAACCTGCCCCTCAGTAGGGGGTAGGTCTCAAACAGCAATAATTATTAGTAGCAGCAGAAATATTTGCAAGCTCGCTTGCAGTAGGGGTCACCCTGGCTTTGGTCTTTGTAACTAATACTAAACTACCTGTGAACAGGGTTGAGGCTGCAACTATGCTGACCAGCTAGGTCTGGGCTGGCCGGGGGACTGGGTTGAACCTGGGAGGGGAGAAAGCACAGGCTGCTGGGGGGACAGGGGCAGGAGAATAAGAATGGAATTTCCTATGGATGCCATTCCCTGTGTCTGTGAGTTAGGGCCTCAGGTCCAGGAGCCATATCTTCTGAAGCCAGGAACTGGAAACACATAGGAGAAATGAATTCTTTCTTGGAATGGGAAGCAGGGAACCCCACACCAACTCACTTTGCCATCTTCCAGGATTAGATGTCCTCATTGGCTGAGCAGCTACTGCTGTCAGGCACTGTCCAGAGTAGCCCATGTTCATCCTCTCCATTCATCACAGCAAGCCTATGGTGAGACGGAATTATATCATCCCCAATTTACAGGTGGGGATACCGAGGCTCAGTGAAGCTGTGTGCCTTTTCCAGGGTCACTCAGGGAGTAAGAGGTCAGGCCCAGCAAACACCAAATCAATCTGCATCAAAGGGCCCAGCCTTTGGAGCTAAACACATTTAGTCTTGAATCCCAACCCAACTGCTTCCTCAACTGCATGCCCTTGGCCAGGCGATTTCCCTGCTCTGAGCCTTGGGTTCTTCATCTGAAAGCTGGTATTAATTCTACCCCGTCTCAACGAGTCACTGTCAAGACTAATGGGATTGTGTAGGAAATGCACCTGGCTCCTGGTAAGTGCTCTATGACTGAGAGAGGGGATTAAACTCTGGGAGGGTCAGGGCCATCCTGTCCCAGGTACCCCTGTCTCTGCAGCATCCCAAAAGGCCTGGCATAAGAAAGGCACAGAATAAATAGCTATAGAATGAAGCTGGGCTTTTTTTCCTATTGAAAAGCAACATATGCTCATAGAACATATGGAAACATGCGTTTTTAAAATGCCATGCCTAGTCCCACCTCCAAAAAAAAACCACCGCTCTGTATTTTCTTTTAGGTAAATCATTCAAGTCCTGTGAATTCCTTACCTCCCAGCCAAGATTTCTGCCACTCATATTTTGGCCAAAATACAACAAATGGTTGTAGATAAATGGATCCAGCAATTGTCCCGATGCTTGGGCCTCCGCCTATGAGAGCCCATCTGAGTCACCACAGAAAGGGAGCTGCCTCCCCCTGCCCTGCTCAGTTCCTGCCTCCCACACTCCCTTGGCTGGCCCTGCTGTCATTAGGAGGGGAAGGAAGACTTCCCCTTGCTGGAATGCTGGCTGCTCAGGTGACTGGGCTTCAGAGCTGCCACCACATGGAGAAGGTGACCAACCAGACCCTCAGACACAGAAGCTTTGGAGTGGTGGTGGGAGGGAGTGCTTAACCAGGACACCCTGAAATGCTTCTGAGACATGCTCCTGGCCCCAAGCACGGCCTACAAGGCCCTTCACGACTTGGTCCTCTCCTGTCTCTCACCCCTTCCCCACCATCTCCCCTAAGCTCTGGTCATACCAAACATTCACACAGGTCCCTAAACAGCACCCCCTTTCATGTTCTATTCCCTCAACATAAATTTTCTTCTCCCATCTGAGTAGCAAACTCCTACTCATCCTTCAAGATCCCACTCGGACACCACATCTCCCAAATCTAGAAACTTTTCATAAGACCCCCAAGTTGGTAAGTTGTTCCTGTCCTGTGTTCCTCACCTGCTGGGCTTGCCTCCATTACAGTCTGACCATCCTCCATCCATAGCCTACTCACTTGCTGGACCAGGAGTTCCTGGCAGGTGTGGGATGGACTGGTGACAGTCAGACGGTTCTGACACTGCTCAGTTAGCCATGTGGGAGCTGTCTGGCCCCAGTTCTCAATAATCTGTCTTTAAGGTGTGTCTGTACCTCCCTGTGCCAAGAACAGGGCCTGGGAAGATTTGGATTCACTGAACATCCAGGTTGGAAAGGAGGAAGGGATGGATAGATAACAGGATGCTGAATGGAACTTTCCCTGTGGGCCTGGGGTTGGCTACTGGGGCTCAAAGATGTGATGAAGGAACTCTGACAATCCATCCTAAGAGAGCTATGGACAAGTAGCTAGCCAGGTCCCCAAGGCCTGCCACCAACCACCCTATGCTTCTCACCTCGCCCCATCTAGGAGCCCTCAGAAAGCAGGTACGAGAGCTGCTGATGTCTTTGACCTTGTGGGGAAAGCAATATTCATGATGAGAGGATGTGCTTCTCCCCAAGCAGAAGAAAGGGGCTCCAAGAGAATCAGTCATAGAGACAGGGCTCAGGGGAGCCAGCAAGAAGAAACTGGCAAAACAACCCCCACCCCCAAGCTGGCTGGATGCTGAATTATGACACATGGTGGGGTTCCTTTGGAGGGCTTATAATATGATCACTGGAATTGGAGGTAAATTTGAACATAGAAAGTAGTATCTTCTTGTCTGGTGATTTCCACAGAAGGAGGCTTCTGTGGGTCTCATGTTTGCAAAATGAGACAGGACTAGGGCTGAGAGTGCTGGGAATAAGATGGGGACAATCGACCTCATCCTGGTTTGCCAAGACCCTGAAGAGCACAGAAGAGGACCTCAGAGCTCCCAAACAGGAGCAGAGTGGTGAGCAGAGGCGGCAAAGTCCTGGGCTACTCAGGTGGCTGCTGCCCAGGTGAGGCCACACCTGCCCAGCAAGAGCAATGGAAGCATGGACCTCTGGTGCACGAGAAGGAGGGTTGGCCGACCCTCTCTGTGGACACTCTCAGGGATGGAGGGGAGCAGGGTGAAGAAATTCAGACTTCACTACAAGGAGATCACTGCTATGGACAAGGCCACCAGCATCATGGAGATAGGACCTTACCCAGCCGAAGTGCAATCAGCCCACTTCACTGTGAAGGGTGATGCATGAAGCTCTCCCACAGCCTGTCCCAGGGAGACCCAGGGGAGGAGGAAGAAGAGTCACAAACTTGAGAAGGCCACTCCTCTTTCCTCATTCCATGGGTAGAGCTTTGCTACAGCTCTGATATTAGTGCTTTGTACCAGACCGGATGAGGTTCTAACAACTGAAAGTGGCCAGAAAGTCGTGGGACTGCCCAGGAAGGTGTAAGGGATGAAACAGAGAGATTTCTGGGAGTGAGAGGGATGAGAGAAGAATAACAACACATAATGATTATGCTCCACTGAGCTGGGACCCTTCATTCAACTAGTTGCAGAAGGAAGAAAGGGAGGGAGATGGATGGGGTGACATGAAAAGGAGAAGAAGGAAAGAGAACAGCAGGCAAACTTGAGCACTAGAAGTAAAGACTCTGAAGGGTCCACTCCTGGCAGCTCTGTTACTGCTGACCCAAGCCGAGGCCTCTGAGCCACTGGACAAGGGCTCCTTTAATCACCAGAAAATGGGCCCTTGTGGTTCCGGGAAAGGGCTTGGCAGTGTTCTCAACCCTCACCCTACTCCAGACCAATGGAAACATAACCCATTTGGGGAGTGGGCTGGGAATGGATATTTTTTTAAAAGCACCCCCCCCTCAAGTGATTCTATGTGCAGCCAGAGTTGAGAACCTATGGAGGAGAGCAAAGTTTCTCAAAGGGTGGTCTTTGGAAACAGCAGCATCACCACCACCTGGGAACTCTTAGAAATGCAGATTCTAAGGCCCTGCCCCAGACCCACTGGATCACTCTGGCAGTGGAGCCCAGTGATCGGGGCTAACAAGCAAGCACTCCTGGAGATTCTGACATAGGTGCGAGTTTGAGAACCACCAGACTAGAGTGAATCTGAGGAGCGAGGATGAGAGAGGGTGAGGAAGGAGGAAGGTGATGGCATCAGCTGTGGGGTTAGGAGAAACATGGAGTGGGGTGCAGTAAGGGTCTCTCCAGGCAAGCACCTCAGGTCCCCTGATGTCCCATCTAGGGCAACGTCCCCTCTCCCGCCGAGGGGCTTGCTCTTGCACAAGACGCTGAGCCCTCAGTGAACACGATCTGTTTACTCACTCTTGATTTCCAAGGCACACCAGTGATGGGTGCTGCTTGTGCTCTGATTAACCAGCCCTGATTAAATCTCGGCTCCTCGAAGGGCAGCACCACTCAAACGGAAACTAATAATAATAATTTAATTGTGTCCCCAAGCTGGAGTCACTCTAATCACTCATGGGCCAAAGAAAGCAATTAAAAGTTTCTCCTAAATTCTGGGAGCTGAGACTGTGCCTCTCTTCCCAGTCAGCCAAAGCTATAGAGGGAGGGTGCAGGTGGCAGGAATGCTGTCTGAGGACCAGAGGCACAGGGCAAAGCGCAGGGGGACAGGGATGGATGTCTTCTGAATGATGAGGGGGATAATGATGACAGTATCCAGGGAAACAAAGCCAGGGAATGGATGCTGCCCAGGTCTGCTGTGGCCATGTGGTCATGAGTCACACAGATGCTCTACCTGCAGTAGTTGAACCTCCCCTGCCCTGTCTTTTATTCAGCACCCCTATTCTGTGCCACCTCCTCCAGGAAGTCCTCCCAGACTGCTGTGTGAAGAGATGGGCTGAGCACACAGGTGCCACACACTAGGAATGATCCATTCCCATGCACCTCCTCATCCCTGCAGAGCCTTAACTCTATTTACAGGTGAGGAACCTAAGGCACAGAGAGGTGCAGTAACCTGGCCAAGGTCACACAGGAAACCAGTGAGACAGCCAGGATTAAAACCCAGATCTTCCCAGGCTCAGAGTCAGAGAAGCAAGCAGGAAAAGCCATTCTTTCTAAGCATTTTCTCCCCAAGTATCATCTCCTCAACTATTTTTTAAGGTAATAAATTGACAGAAGAGTTGTTTTGACTGCAGTAAAAAGTCATTAAAGAAAACAGTGTATAAACCAGCCTGGAAGACATCTAAAGCCAGCAGGCAAAGAGGGGTCAGTACTTGTTACATGCTTGTCTCTCACCTAAGCAAAACAAGCCCCACCCCCTCCCCAACTGGACCTACCCCAGACTCCCTCCTGCTGATGTCAAAAGCTGGCTGCACTTCTGCTAGAAGCCCCCCTAATCTCTTATTACCAGCTTCCAGACCCACTTATGTGAAACTTGACAGCTCCCTGTCTAGACTGCAGGCTCCTGAAGTCTTAATTGCTCTTTCATCAGCAGAGCAGGGCTGCTGCTTCACCAAGCAGCCAACCACTCAACGAGTCCTTGTTGAGCTCCCACAGGGTATGAGGTTGGGCGGGGGACACAGAGACGTCTAAGGATTCGAGGGACCATCTCGGGTCACAACAGGATGGTTCCAACACTGTCTGGGCTGGGCCACACGCCAGGTGTCAGGCTACCCACAAAAGTGAGCCCCCAGCAGCTCGCATGTTCCACCAGCTCCCCGGAGAGGGAAGATGGGGAGAGAGATGCGGGCTGTGCACGGTCTCCCCACACTGCCTTTCAACAACCAGCTCCCAAGATGCAGTCAATACCCTCGAGTGCCCCAGACCAAGGCTTTGGCACCCACTGCACTCAAGAGGGGTTCCTGCCTGCCCCCCATCTCTCTGTTCCTTGATTGAGTGCTTACTATGTACTGGGTGCTGTGCTGAGCACAGCGAGAGTGGACAAGATTTATGGGTCCTTGTCCTCATGGAGTTTACCCTCTAGCGTTTTAGCTCCAGATCAACTGCCTGCAGTTTGAGTCTCTCCCTGCCCTAGAGATTGGCTAATTTAGGGGGAGGTTGTAGTGAGTGTCCTCCTTTCCCAAGGCAGCCGTAGCAAAGAACTGCAAACTAGGTGGCTTAAAACAACAGAAATCTATCATCCCGTAGTTCTGGAGACCAGAAGCCCCAAATCCAAGTGTTGGTGGGCCATGCTCTCTCTCTGAAACCTGCAGGGGAGAATCCTTCCTTGCAGCTTCTAGCTTCTGGTGTCCACCAGCATGCCTTGGCATTCCTTGGCTTGTAGCTGCATTGCTCTGGTCTGTCGCCTCCATCTTCACTGCGCCTTCTCCCCAGGACTGTCTGCTGTCTCCTCTCCTCTTCTAAGTACACCAGTCATACTGGACTAGGATCCACCTAATCCAGTTTGGTCTCATGCCAAGATCCTTTAAGATCACATCTACGCGACTGGGGACTTGAACATATCTCTTGGTGGGCTATAATTCAACTCACTATTGTGGTGGGGGAGGATGGCTCAGTAGGTCCAGCTCCCATCAGCTGTCTGTACTCTTCCTGGCCCTGCACATGAACTCTGGCCTATTCTGCCCTCTAGCCCACCCCTGACCTCTGAGGCCACCTGTGTGGTCCTCGCTGGGTGCCAGTGCTGCCTTTTCTCCCACCGTGCCCCCCTCCCAAGACAATTTGACTATCGCCATCTGGCTCCATGAGTTGTAGCTACAGCTGAGAGGTTTCCCCATGACTAGGTAGGGGGTCTAAAGCACCTTCCATGCATGTCATTGAAGGACAATCCTGCAGGGCTTAGTAGAACCACAGCCATCCGTTTCACACCCATGGCAGAAGAGAAGAGCCCTCCTCTGTCATCATTCTGAAAAGAATGGCTCCCTGGGGGTAAGGTGCCGGGCTGTCACAAACAGGACTGTCAAGCCGAGAGCCACTTACTCATCTCAGAATTGGCTGAGTGCCTCTGGTTTTAAAAACCATCGATCAGGCACAATGCGCCAACCCTGACTCTCAATTCTGCCTCCAATCCCCATCACAGCCCTCGGTGGTGAGAACCTGGGGCTCAGAGAAGCCAAGTGACTTGTTCAAGTCTCCCAGCAGCTCAGGGCAGAGCTGGGACCCGCCCCTGGCCTGGCACCAGCTCTGGCCCCTGGGGCCCCCTGCCTGCCGCTGCTGTCCCTGCAACTGCTCTCTGCGCTTCTCTAGGCAGGGGGAAGACATTACTGGCTGCTGGAGCCCTGGGGAAGACACTGTGGATTAACTACCTGAGACCTGGCCACACACTCTCTATCAGCCGCCACTGCGGCGGTGTCTGCAGTCAGGGTGAAATAGAACCACAGAGAAACCAGCAGAGCTCAGGCCATAAACCATGTCTCTCTGCCAGGAATTGCCCAGTGCCTCTCATGGGAGGGGACAACAGGATAAAGCAGCTAGAATTGGGGGGGGGGGGGGCAGTGACGGCAGTGAGGGGGTCCCTCCTAGGTGCACAGTGCACCCTGGGGGAGTCAAAGGGGGGCGAGGGGAGAAGGGTGCTCTGTGAGACAGAGACCAGTAAATGTCACAGGCCGCTCAGGTTCGGGTGGGGGTGGGGGGAGCCCCAGGCCCATCTGCAGCGGGACCTCTGCATTGGCCAAATTTCTATGGAAGAGCCCCATGGTGGCCTCCTAATGGAAAAGGTGAGCCTCCCGCTGGGCTGATATGTCCATCAAACCTGCCCCTGAGGGGAGAGTCTGTCCCTTCCAGAGCAGAGAACAATGGACAGCCAGCTGAGTGGTCTCTGTGTGCGCGCATCTGTGTGTTTGTACGTGTTGAGTGTTCTCCCAGACACCGCCAAAGGAAGTGATCAATTTCAAATATTGGAGGCCAGCCCACTTTGCATGGCTTCAAGGAGGCATGTACAGTAAATAAGGATTCAAGGAAAGAAACGTTGCATCATTCAATTAATTTTAGCCTTGAGTCGCAGTGGCGGCGTGGGGGCAGGGGGAGGATTGTGGGGACAGAGTAATCAATACCAAGCATTCAGCTTGCTAACATGAAGCACATTTCATACAAAGCTGGACATTTTTCTCCTTGTCATACAGAATTATCTTAATTATTGTTTCAAGGAACAGCCTTATATAGCATCATCTAGTAGTCCAGGAGGAGGCTCAGAAACTCGTCACCGGAATAATTTATGATTTTTCTTTCTAACATCTTGGTCTTGTTTGATATGCTTGCCATTTCTCCCTGACAGGGAGGTCGATTAAATCACATTTATATTGTAAACGTATGCATTGCTTTTTACCCAAGGCACTGGATGAAGAGATACAGGGGCCCCCAGGGAGGGAGAAGCCAATCCACTTTCATACTGCAAATTTCTGCTGTTCGGAAGAAATGAATGGTTGCCAGGGAGAACTGGGAATTACTTGAGGATGCAAAATGTTATTTTAGAATCCTTTTGAGAGGGTTTTCGTCCCTCCCCCACCTCCTCCAGCATTTTCAGTTCTCAGGCTACTAACAGAGGCCAGCACCAGCCCCTGCACGCACGGTGAGGGAATGCACTTCACAAGCATTCTTTAGGGGATTGGCTGGAGCCAAATTGTGTGTTGGCCGACCTGAAGAAGGCTGTCTCTTGGCCTCAAAGCAGGGTGGGGCACATGCAGAGAAAAAAGGAGCTATTCACACGTTGCAAGGCATTAACAATCCCCCCAATCCGAGACTAGGTAGGGCCGCTCAGTGACCCGGTTGTTGGGTTTGCTGAGGGTTCTTGGAAATAACCGAAAGTGCTCGAAAGGAAGAGAGGAAGGGTCATTAGCAGGGACCAGGAAGGAGTGAGGCTGCACCATCATTAACCTAACCGAACTAATTAGGAAACATTCAGGTTTTATAAATTATGCAAGATGCTCAATTTATACTTTTTCAAATTCCTACCATAACATAGATAATGAGGGAACATTTACAGTAACAGCATAACCTAATCAAGAAACCCTTTCATTAGCATGAAATCTTCCAACACGGTGTTTGTGAGCGCAACAAACGGAATTATAGCTGCCAGGGCAGCCAGTGGGGAAGGCTGGATTGAGGGGAGGGCAGGGCGCGCGGGCTGATTTCACATTTGGCAAGGCCTGCAGACATCCTTAGATCCCCTGTCCCCTGTGGCTCTAAGAAACCTCCTCCTCCCAACCCTGCGTGAAATGGAGCTGTCCTGGGCTTGGGCTTGAGGAAAAGGCAGGGGGAACTTGAAGACCCCCTCTGCCTCTCCAGCAGGAGATGGGTGATTTATAACTGCCTCCTCTGTCTCCATCCTCTAATCCTGAACGACTGAGAACCACGGTGCAGCACGGCCCTTTTCTTCAGGCCAAAAAGACATCATTCATTCGTGCCTGCATGCACACATTCATTCGTGGAAATAAAAATGTCATGAGGCAGGCTCCTGTTGAATGTGTCGTCCTCCATAAATATCAGACAAATGCCTTCATTTCCGTTCACAGTGGTGACTTTGCCGAGTGGTTCTTAGCTCACCGCTAATGAAAAAAAGGCAAGGAATGCAGTTCAGGGGCCATCACAGAACAACAGGATTCAAAGGGATCCCATCCCGTTTTCTGAGATCGGAGGAGGCCTCCAGTTGAACTCCTCCAGTCCAATCTCACTAGCTCCGAGAAATACCTTCCATGCGAAATAGTCAGAAGACCATTCAAAGGCTCTCAGGGGGAAGTGGTAAAGCGCACATGCCCTGACTGACCTTGTCGATCGCTGACCCTTCCTAAGCCTCAATGTCCACCATCTGTCAGGCAGTGGTAGTAATAGTGTTTGGCGCATGGTAAGTGCTTGATAAATGTGAACAATTTGTACTAAAGGGAGCCGAAGTCTACCTCTCCGTGAGTCCTACCCATCGCTCCTACTCCTACGTCCAGTGCCACAGAGAATAAGCCTGATCCCTCTCCTACCTTCAGAAAATTGAAGACTAGAGTCTTCAATTCTGACAGCTAAGTACCCCTTGTTTATTCTACTGCTTCTAGTACAACATAGTTGTCCATCATCCCACCACTGGGGTAGATGTCTTGTGGGCAAAGCAAGTCACAAGCGCTGAGATTAACATGGGCGAAAGAGAGCAGAACTGTCACTTCACTTATTCTAGAAACATTTTTTTCCCTCATGCATTCATTTATTAAGCAAAAAAAAAAAATTATTGAGGAACTCCTGAGCGTCCTAAGGAGCCCTGTGCTTAGAGCTAAGGACATAGCCATGAAAAGACAGAGCCCCTGCCCTCATGGAGCGTTCAGACTAGCTCTACCTACTCAGCCAGGACCCCTTTGGGTGGGAAAGGGCCGGGAGGGGGCAAACCTTGCCTTAGTTCTCAGTTCTCTGAGACTCTGGGGCCTCATATGGGTCCAGGTCCATGGCTCCCTGGTTCTGCTGCGTTTGTCAAGGTCTGGCTTCCCCACCACAGCCCTCCTCCCAGGGCATCGGGGATAATTCAGATGCCGTCATGGAGATTACCTTTGCTATAATCATTCAGAGCTTGAGCTTCAATTACCCAATCTCTGGTTCTTCGGTGCAGGGAAAACCATGTCAGCGCTGGGGAATGTGCTCTCCCACATCATTACCCAGGTTTCCATATTCTCTTCAGTCATTTGGAAGCTACAGGCTGTAAATTCTGCCAGGAGGAGGCCGGGGAAAATGGCACCCTGCTTTACCTGCGCAGCCTTGTGAGAGGATTGGTGCTTGTTTTTCTGCCCCTTAAGTTTTACCATTTGCAAAGAAAGGGGAAGACATAAAATCCTTCCAAAATTACTCCCAAATGTTCCCCCAAAGACTTTAGGCTGACCCTGGATACCAGTGGACTATTCATAAAGTGACAACTTCATAGAACTTAGTGAGTGAGCATAAATCTCTGATTTGGGGGTGGGGTGATTACGGCCCCGATTTTGTCAAGTTCTCATGCAGATGTCCAATCCTCTAGCTGTTTGGCACCAGAACATCACAGCTGGATTCAAGGCTGGTGGTTTCATATGCAGTTCAGGGGTTAGGCTGAGGCAGTGCCAACGAGAGGCTGAGACAGCTGCTTTCTAATGGTATCTCCTTTGGCAGTGGGTAGAAGACGAGCTCCTGAGATCCATGCCTGGCTCCAATTCCCATAAGGCCACAGAGCTAGTTGGTGGAAAGTGACCTCTCCATTCTATAGATGTGGGGCTAGAGAGGGAACGAGCTTAGAATTAACAGATGATTTGATTGGATTCTCTTGGAAGATAGATGGAAAGATTCACACCCCATGCCATCCAGTGGGGTCAGCAATACACAATTGTCATCTCCATCTATGGCAGGGCAAAGAAGGCCTGCAGAGGTGATGTAGAGCACTCACAGTCCCAACCAACCAACAGAGCCAGGTAATTAGGCTCTAGGCCAGTGCTCTTGCCATATACCCCTGAAGCAACCCTTTTATCCACCAGGATATATTGAGCTTGAATATGTGCCTACCTCTGAAAGAGGTAAGAAAAGACATGTATCCCCATCTGGAAGAAACATCTGAGATATTTCATGGACATAAGTAAAATTTCAAGGGGAAATACATATTTTGATCATGTCCTTTTGGTACCTAAAACTTAATAAGAGTAAGAGGTGAGGGTGTGAGGTGAGAGGGAAGAAAAAGAGGTGTACCTCTTGAAGCCTAGATTTTTATCTAGGAAAGAGAATGCACAAGGATTGGAGGTAGATGTAAGTAAGCGTAGTCCAGGCTCTACCACTTATTAGCTTTTGCTTCAAGTTGTTTAGAGTCCCTGAGCCTTAGTTTATTCATCTATAAAGTGGGGATAATAATCACTACCCTGTAGGGTTATTGTGAAACTTAAAATATCACAGAAGCAAAGAGCAAAGCACTGCACCCAGTACATTGCTGGCATTCAGTCATGGTGGGCTAGTATTTAAGACTGTTGCTGGAAAAGATGGCGCATGGGCCATGGGGCAGGACATATGGCTAAAGCAGTGTTCATGCAAGGAGTGATAACTGAAAAGACTATATAGATCAAGTCTTCCAGTGCCAGGTAGAGACTTTGAACTTGATACAAGGAGGGACCTGAAAGGCCTTGAGCTGTGACATGGTGAGCATGCTGGTTGGGAGTTTACAAAGGGCTGTTCTGAAGCCCAGAAGATCCTGGTCCACTCTGGAAAACTAGGTCAGTGGTTAGTGGCAGCCATCCCCACCCTCCCAAGGCCATGCCATTAGAAACTTACTGCCTTGGCACCATCCTTCCCAACCAGAACATGCTGTCCATCTTTGGTCCCTCTGCACAGCAAATCACCATCTTAAGATTCTGGTTAAGCTGCTTTGACTTAAAGTTAAATCAATCTCTCTCTTTCTCCCAGAACAAGCCATAATAATCTGACAAGCGGTGCCTCAAAACCATTACAATTTCCTGGCAGAGATTCCACCACATCATTCATCCATCCACCCACCCATCCACCCATCCATCCATCCATCCATCCATCCATCCATCTATCCTCCCATGCTTTTAACAGCCACATGCTATACACTGGCTAGCCATATATAAGAAACAGTGCTGTGTATCACTCTCTGCTTTTTCCACATCCCATTCAAAATAATCTGCCTCATCCCAGCCACCAATGCCTAAGAAGCCATCTTCTGTACTACCTGACTCTTCCCCCTCAAACACCAGACACAAGTGATGGTCTCCACCCAAGAGTACTATATCCATCAGATAGCCAGTAACCTTTGTTATATTGAGTTGGGCAACAAATTCCTTTCTTAGAAACATGAACCAAGGAACTGAGTAACAGAGAGTTAGCAGAAGGGCCAGGTGCCTAAAATCTGCATCCATGTTCTGGAGAAACCCAGCCACAACAGGACTAGACAAGTCAGAGTTACCAAGGAGCGGAAGTTATCAGAGAGCAGAGGAAGACTGAACAGAGAGGATGGCAGAGCCAATGGGTGAGGAGAAGTGGGAATACCTTAACAGAAAGAGACTGTTCCACCCAGGACCATTCTGAATGCAATTACTCTTTGGTCCCAGTTCCTATGAGGCCCAACTGGTGTGCAGGTCCTGTCTGGAACCCCAATAAACCTTTTTCAAGAGGTGCTTGGTGGGCCTCTATTCTTTGCAATTAAATGAGCCCAACTGAAGGAGTTCCTGACCATCTCCCCACCCAATCCTTGTCAGTGCACAGGTTCCTTCCTTCCTCCAAGATGACATGAACAACCACATTCCAGTGCACAGTCCTCTCCTCTGGCTCCAAGTGAAAAATGCCCAGATGCACTCCAAAAGTCAATAACTGCAATGCCTTACAGATAATGACAACCAACTCAGGTCAAATTCATCTGACGGTGAGAGAGCAGTTGCTGCACCAGGGTTGATACACTCTGTGCTATTGCATTTTTGTTACAGGCCAGGAATACAAAGGTAAACAACACTGGAGATGTAACAGAGGAACAAATACAGTTCAGTGGGAGCCAGAAGAGATACCAGCCAGGAGAAGTCAAGGAGGCTCCCCAGAGAGGCTGCCACCTGAGCTGGACCTTGACAAATGTCTGTTACAGAAAGCATGGGGAGAGGGCATTCCAGGTAGTGGGAACAGCATAAGTTAAGGTATGGGGCATGAACACATCTCGCTCATTTGGAGAACGCTGATGTAGCCTACTGACCTCAGCCAGTCTCACCAGCTATCATCTGTGGCCACTAATACCTCCCGGAACACAGGTGTCAGGGGAGAGGGAGAACATGCAGATGTATTTCCTTTCAAATTCCCTGCTTTGCTCCTATGAATTAAAGGCCAGTGATGTCACTAGATGTTGTTATTGTACGCTGAGACATCCTGGGGAAGGGGCCCTCTCCGAATTTCACAGATGAGGTGCACAGATCCCAGAAAGGTGAAGTAATTTACCTCAGGTGACCCAGCAAGATAATGAAACAGACATGACAAGGATCCATTTCTCCTGACCCCAGACCCCTCTGGCATCTTCCTCTAGCCCCTTCTTAGGGCAGCCAGCTGTGAGCATCTTTTGATGCTCTCCCCAGTGGACTCTACAGGGAGGCCTTCCAGGGCCTGGCCTTTCATTATTTTTAGTGCTGTTTACATATGAGAGAGATGAGATATGCAAGGCGGTCAGAAGATACAAAAGGGCACTCGGTCAAATCTAAAGCCCCTGGGGGCCACAGTTCCCTTTCCTCCCGTCACTACCTCTTCCCCAGATCCCTCTGATGGTTAGGAAAATAATTGAGGCTGCCATCTGACTCCCAGCTGAGGGGCCGAGGCTGGGTCAGGGAATTGACGGCCTCTCCTGGCAGTGATGGAGGGGCTGGAGGCAGCGAAGGTTAGAAATGCAATTTCACAGAGGAGTTTAAGACACGATGGGGGGAGGGGGCGGGGGGCAGACTGGAGAGCAGACGACATCGCTGCAGAAGGAAGGAGTGATTAGGGTGGAGAGCTGCTGAGCACTTGAGGCTTCCACAGCCAAACACTGCAGCTCCGTGGAGCTGGCAGGAAAGGAACTCTCGCCTGTTGGTTTCTCATAGAGTTCCTTCTTAGGGGAATACCTTTCCTCTACTAAGTCTCCCCACCCTTTAAGACTCAGCCTCCTCCCCCAGGAAGCCTTTCTTGACTTTTCTCACAGCTGAGCTATAGACTCTTCCTCACTACAGTCCGGTATCTTCCCTCTATGTCAGCCCTTACAGCACAGCCCTGGGATTGTGTGTGTCTCTGTGTATATCTGTTTGTGTGCATGTGTTTGAATGTGTGTGTGTATTTGGAGGGGGGGGGGGGTCCTTACTCAACATGGGCTGCTTGAGGGCAGCACCACATCTATGTCATTTATGTATCCCCAGTGCCTGACTCTGAGCCTAACACATGGTAAGATCTCAACCCATGGAAGGTTGAATGAATTGAATGAATGAACAGATACATGACTATTTTCAGGACACAGCTTGGAGGACAGAGACCTGCTGTGCTGATTGCCTGTCTACCCCCTCTATACTCTAACTTCCTCGAGGGTAGGGATCTCGTCTAATTCAAGCACACAGGGAGCACAGTGTTAGAGCAGGTTTCTCAACTCCAGCACCACTGACTTTTTTGGGTCAGTTGGTTTTCTTAGCGGGGGCTTTCCTGTGCATTGTAGTGTTTTGCAGCATCCCTGGCCTCTTATCCACTGGATGCCAGTAGCATTCCGCCTTCCCCCTGTCATGATAATCAGAAGGTCTGTAGATATTGCCAAATGTCCCCTGGGGGGCAAAACCACTCTCGGTTTAGAACCACCTGCCAAGAGCACTGCTTGGCACAGAGTCAGCACTAACTAATATTGTTGATTAACTAGGTGACCTTTCAAAGAGATGTGGTCATCTCTGGCTGGCCCAGGAGGACTGCCAGAGCTAGGGGATTGGCACCTGGTTCAGGGCTGAAAATGCCAGAAGAAGCTGAGAGCAGGACTTCCACCCCACCCCTGCACCCACCCCGCACTGTCCCTGCATCTGCAGGATCAGTAACCAGCACTGAAAAAGGAGAGGCTGCAGAGACTGGGATCACTGCTCCAAGGAGACAGTCAGCTTTCCCCATCAGGCAGGAGCCATCTGTCATGTCTTCCCATCCCAGGCCTGAGAACTCAATGATGTCACTTCCTGTCCCATCTGCTCAGCATCCACACATCCAAAAGGGGTTGGACTCCAGTTCCTGAATGGAGAATAAAGGTCGTTCATGGCTTCACGTGGAGCCTGTTTCTCCAGTGGAGCCTGAGGAAACACCCAGCTCCTATGGGAGATCATTTAAATTCAGCCAAATCTCTTGGCTTTGTCCCAGAATGTCTACCTCTGAGACCAACTGTCGCAAATTCTCCAACCTCTAAGCCACAGTGGATGGTAAGGGACATGACCCCAGAGGTCCTTCCCTTGACAGGAGAACCAAGACTGTGTGTATGTGTGAGTGTGTGTATGTGTGTGTGTAAGTGTGTGAGTGTGTTTGTTCCATCCACCTTCCCCAGTGGGCAGGAGACTGAAGCCAGCAGCTGGTGAAGGTTCCAGGACAATGTCCCATGGTCCCAGCAGGAAGAACACAGTCATTTCTGGCCAAGGTAATTGCCTTCAGAAATACAAGGCCAAAGCTGGGCAAATTTTCAGAAATTGGACCACTCATCAAGAAAAGTAGAGAACAAGAGGAGCCCAAAGTGCTGAGACCCTCCTTACGCAGTCCCTGCACCACTCTGCATCAGTGTGCCGGGCACTCTCAATGGACCCAGAACATAAGGACAGCAATGGTGATCACTCTAGGACTGAGACAGAGAGGACATTGGAGGACTCGTCCAAATGAACCCACCAACTGCACTGTTAACATCTGAAGGGCAAGGACCAAGCTCCTTCTGTTTTGTCATCCTCTGGAATATCTTGCATATGGCACAAGGTGTAAAAGATGTTTGTGGATTTGTGTTGATGGTTAAGAACCTGATACATGTTGACTTAGCAAAGTGAAAGTTCAATTAAAACAGTTTGATCCCTTTGGTTCTCTGGCTTCAGACTGGGTCTGCCTGCTGGTTGCCTGGAGATAAGAACCATCCATTCAACAAATAATCCTGAGAACCCCCGTACCATCCAGAACCCCAACATACACATCCTCGCTCTACAAGGCACTGGGGATGTGTGGGAGTAAGACAAAGAGGTTTCTTTCCCTCTTGGAGCTAAACAAGGCCCAGAGCACTAGGAACCCAGCCACCGTTTGGCAGGGAGGGCAGATGCAAGGGGGACGCTCATGCCAGGAAGGCACTAGCTGGTGTGCCCAGCGGCAGCAACCCCTATGCACAGCGCTGCTGTACATGCCCCCCCCCCTCCCTTCAGCTCCCTGCAGGTCTAGGCTGCCCTCTGCTGTCCCACATCCTCCTCCTCCCACCCCACCTGCAGCTCTCAGGACACAGACCCACCTACAGTGTCTTCTCCAGTCCCAGGGGACTGACGCCGCCCAGGTCCCAATGCTACCCTTAGCCTAAGACATGCGTTCACTCAACCAGAAGCCCCCTGCCCTGGCACTAGGACTCACCAGTGAGCAGAGTTTCCTGTGGCACTGCAGGGATGCATTTCACTGTAGAAGGGGCCACACACCCACACACACAACTATGTGCCCTTTAAAACACTGGATGGGTTAGAAGAATTAAAGTGACGTCCTCCACTCTACCTTCTCATTTTACAAAGGGAGAAAAACTCTGGCCCAGAGAGAGATGTTGACCACACCCAGGTCACACAGCACGTAGGTGCAGGGTCAAACTAGCACTGCTCTCCCAGCTACTGGGAATTGGAGGCTGACATGGAACCTCTGACTCAGTTTCCCATTTGCAACATGGGGGCTCTCCCATCCTCATCTCCGGGGTGCCCGAGAGCCCTCATGGGCCTAAGCCCTGTCTTGGGGCCCCACTGTTCCCTGGGAGCAGAGGCCAGGATGGGTTTGTAAGAGAATCTGGCTCTCTCCCCTCAGCATGTCACAGAGTCACTGGGTTCCTGCTTCTCAAGAGAGGCTTGATGGATTGGTGATGCCTGGAAGCACTTTAGAACAAGTGAAAAATCATGACTAATTCCTAGTGTGTTCATTAGCATGACATTAATCCTGATTGACTCCTTTGGGGCATAAGGTGAGAGCACTATGCCCACCCAGTCCCCGAACCACTCTGCTGCTCAGTCTCATTCTGGGGTAGCTGGGAAACCCTTTTCTAAAAGTTCCACAAGGAATTCTGCAGATAACTACCTTTGTCAGAGGGTGGGGTATGATTGGGGAACATGCTAGTGTCTCGGTGTCCCACTAAGGAGCCAGGGCGAGAGGCTGAGGCCTCTGGGTGGGAGTGGGAGGTGCCCACGTTGACAGCAGTGAGTCAGCTGGCAGCCTGGGAAACTGAGCTTAATGGGGAGCTGCCAGGGCTTTGGGGATCAGACCACTGTCTGTGCTCCAGTTGCACAGTCCCCCACCCCCAACACAGCCCACGCCTTCTGCTGTATAATACTCAGGCTCTCCAGATGCCACTGCCCTGCTCTGTGACCTGCAGAGGCTCCCCGTGTCCCCAGGGCTCTACCCAAGCTCCTGGACCAGAAGACTGGCAGCCTGGGAGAGAATCATGCTCCATCTCTGACCCAGTGTGCAACGTGAGCTAGTGGCTTCCGCTCTTATGACCACAGTTCCCTCATTTTTAAAACTGAAAGAGGGACTTGGTTGAGATGAGGGAACAGGCCAGTAAGGTCAATGGGTACAGTTGAGGGGACTGTGGGAAACTGGAAAATGTAGTCTGAGCTAAAAGATTCTGAAAATTGACAATAATAAATAATTAACACTGTGTGGACCAAACAGGATGTCTGCAATGAGAGCCATCTGAGCCAGGGGCCACCATGTGCTGACCCCCAGTGAAGGCTTTCCCCAAGGTCCCTTATACTCTATGGGCTTTAAAAAAAATCCATCTAACCAGACTTCTCCCCACCTCCCCACCTGGTGTCCCACCGACCCCTTCACTAACCCATTGCCAGGCCGACTGGTTCACCCTTCTCCTCTGCACCAAGCTTGTCACCAACTCTGCTTCTACACCTGTTGCACCCCTACCCAGACAGTCCCAGCTCAAGGTCCCATTGATCTCCCAAGGCCTGAGTGACCTTTCCCTCAACTGGCTCTTGTGGCGGTGACTAGGCAGGTGTGGCTCCTGGACACACATCCATAATGTGGCCTTCTGGTAGACCTGAGTGGACTATGAACAACGGGATGGCAGGGACACAGGCCGGGCTCTGTGGCTGCAGTGAGGATGGTGTTGGGGCTCTGCCCACCACTAGGCAAGGGTCAATCTCCCATCAGGCAGCTGCCCTGTGTGAGACACAGGTATCTGTCTACATCTCCACCAGCCCCTCTGTGCCAGTTTGAATGTATTATGTCCCCCAGAAAAAGCCATATTCTTTGATGCAATCTTGTGGGGCAGACATTTTAGTGCTGATTTAGATTGGAATTCTTTGAGAGTTTCCATGGAGATGTGCCCCACACAACTGTGGGTGATGACTCCGATTGGATAGTTTCCATTGAGGTGTAACCCCAGGCATTCAGGGTGGGTCTAAATTCAATCACTGGAGCCATATAAATGAGCTGACAAACAGAAGGAACTCAGTGCAGCTGAGAGTGACATTTTGAAGAGGAGCTACAGCCAAGAAGGACACTGTGAGGAAAGCACAGGAGCTGCACATGAGAGACATTTTGAAGACGGCCATTGAAAGCAGAGTCTTGCTCCGGAGAAGCAGAGAGACGACAAATACCCCAAGTGCAACTAAGAGTGACATTTTTGAGGAACTGCAGCCTAGAGAGGAACGTCCTGGGAGAAAGCCATTTTGAAACCAGAACTTTGGAGCAGACGCCAGCCACGTGCCTCCCCAGCTAACAGAGGTTTTCCGGACACCACTGGCCATCCTCCAGTGAAGGTACCCGATTGCTGATGTGTTACCCTGGACACTTTATGGCCTTAAGACTGTAACTGTGTAACCAAATAAACCCCCTTTTATAAAAGCCAATCCATCTCTTGTATTTTGCATTCTGGCAGCATTAGCAAACTAGAACACCCTCCATCCTCACAACAAATCTGCAGAATCGTTTTGCTTATGAGAAAACTGAGGTTCTAACAGGACGTAAGACTGGGAAAAACCATCCTTGTTTGGATTGATATTGGCCTTTTTGTTGTCCGGAATGACAAAATAGCCGCAACTTTCTTTTCCTTACCAGAGTTGGGAAAGAGGTGGGAATGGCAGCCCAAGTCATCAATGTCCTGTTTAAGAGGACAGTATGATTAATAAATTACAACATGTGTAAAAGAGAATGGAAACAACAGCATCCAGCTCTCCTTAGCAATCCCTCTTCAACACAACTTCAACATCAAAACATTTTGGCATCTTTAAGATTAAGGCAGGAGACAGCCTCTGGCCTCTAATTGCTCTCAAAGACTGTAGATAACATGTTATTAAATATGTAAATAATTTGAATGCCAGAAGAGAATTAATATTTCATATATAATGAAGTTAAGATGAATTCTCCTGTGTCTAATTTTCTGTTTTTAAATACATAATGCACTGTGGACTCCAAAATGATTCACGGTATTTTATACTGGTTAAAGACGTTTGGGATTTCTCTGAAACAGATTCCTAAATGATTAACCCGAATATTATTTTTACAAATAGGATTTGTTTTTTAAAAAATTAATTCTGTAGTTAATCAGAATGAAAAGCATGGAGTTCTTTGTTGGTGGGCCAATTTTAAATGGGGAGAAAAGAAACTGAGATGGGGTTGTGAATTTAAGTGTCTACAGAGTCCTGACAGGTAAATGGATGCTGCAGACTTTGTGGCAATAGGGAGAGGTGAGGACTGGGGCAAACTGTGAGAGCCCATGTCCCATCTAGAAGGAGAGCCACAGTTGCACTTCAGAAACAGGGACAAGAAATTCAATTTTTTATGTGAAATATCCTGATATATGCAGCTGATTCCTAATTCAAATATTTTAAAAGATGGAGGATTCAAAAGAAGATAGTCCGTGGGCTGCAAGTCTGTGGCCTCTGGACTGAGACTTGTAGCTTGAGGGGAAGGGGCACCAAAGGCAGCTCCTTCAATCCCTGGCGCAGTGGAAACCGTTTGCTGCCACCTTGAGTAGATAATAAGCTGGTGAGTATAAAATCTCATTATTCAGCCTTCTTGGAGGGCAATTTGGCAAGAAGTGAAAAAGTGAAAATCCTCCAACCCAGCAGTTCTATTTCTAAGACTTTGTCCTAAAGAAATACTAAAGGTTGGGCAAAGATTTCACTAGAATGAAGTTCATGATGCACTGTTTATAATAGCTAAAAATGGAACCAACCTTGACATCCAACAATCATTACTGAGTTATATTATAGTGCATCTAAAAGCAATTTTATGCAGTTTCTAATAAATATGAAAGATTAAATCATATTGTAAAAGAGCAGGACTGAAATATATTTATAGTATGGATGGTTGTACTACATAATTTCCAAGGTCTTTATGATTTGACACCACAGTCGAGGAACTTTGGGGACATGGCAGCTCACCTACTTACCCACAAGAATTTTTAGTGCCAGATGGGTGCCAGGCCTGATGTCAGATTCTGGGCCTGACACTGCCCTCCAGGAACACCCAGGCGAGAGGCAGAGGTGCATAAACAGGCAGCACTCACCTCTATCTTATCACACTGTAGAAGCACAGAGGCAACTAATTTAGGGACTAGTCAGGAAAGATTTCCTAAAAGAAATAATACCTGAGCTGTCTTAAAAGATGAGTAGCAATTAGCCAGCTGGACAAGAAGGAGGCAGGGAAAGGCATTCCAGGTAGAAGGCTCAGAGGTGAGCATGGTGAGGAGGAAAGAGGCCGGAGAAGAGGCAGGGGTTGGATCATAAAAGACCATGTGCCCTGCTCAGGAGTTTGGTTTAAAGGGCACCCTTGAAAGCTCTAAGAATTAGATGATTCATGTGGTCCAATTTCTAGAAATCCCCGGGGCAACAGGTTGATGGATTGGAGGGAACAAGGCACCAAAGAGCCCAGGTTGGGAATGGTGGCAGTGGCAATGGAGAAGAGCTAAGAAGGTGGACTTGAGGACCCGCTGTGCAGGTGAGGCAGAGGAAGGAATCCAGGACCACTTGTAGCTTTTGGGCTTTGAAGGCTGGTAGGTGGATACACCATCTGCTAAAACAGGAATTACTGGAGAAAAAGCAAATTTGGAAAGAAAGGACAATGTAGGTTGTGGGCACTTGAGGGACATCCAAGTGGATGTGCCAACTAGGCAAATGGTGAACTTATCCTGAAGTCAAGAAGAGGGTCTAGATTTGGGATGTGTCAGAGGGTATGTATGTATGGTAGAAGTCAGTGGTAGAGACAAGATGGCCCAAGAAGAGAGAGAAGTGAGCTGTGCATGGAATCTTGGAAGCTACAGATAGACCAGATGGAGAAAAAGGAAGAAGATTCCATGAAGGAGACTGAGAAGGAGAATTCAGAGAGGCAGGGAGGGAGTGTGACAGCACAGAAGCCCAAGAGGAGAACACTCTAGGAAATAGGAAATGACAAGCAGTGTCAAATGCTTCTGTGAAGTCATGTGGGAGGGAGTCTGAATGTCTCCATGGGATTGGATGACATGGAGTCATCAGTGGTTTGGGAGATGAGGAAATGGGAGTTTAGACAACTCTTTTAAGAAGATTGAAAGTATGTGAAAATGGAGTGGTTGGGTGGGTGTGTGTAACAGGAGACATTGCATGTGGAAGCAACCAGAAAGTGCCGAGGCCCTCACAGGGCCAGGCACAGAGAAGGCTTCGGGAAAGGGTGACCTTCTTCCTCTCTCGGCTGAGTTCCTACCATAAACCACTTCTCTGTTTCCTGAATACGTGCCACTGAATCGGAAAAATGGTGCAGTTGTTCCATCTAGATGTAGCAAGGGTCATAGAAGGAGAAGGAGCCATGCTGTGATTTCCTGTGTTATTAAACGACCTCATCCTGATCCTTCAGGACACATTTGCCAGCTTGTCCAAGAGCACTCACAGCTGGGGCAGCGTTGGAAAAGGATCCTGCCTACAAAAACAGCAGAGGGTTTTCCTTATGTGGAAGCAGGTCAAGGAAAGTGAATAACAGAAACCCAAGGGTCCTAAAGGCCAGTGGGGCACCAAAGCCCTCTCTCCTGCCCTCAGCACTCTCTGCCTCATCTTCTGAACTTGCTCTGACTTTCCTGGGGCATCTTTCTCAAGAACCATTGACTTCCCAGGCATCCTGCCTAGATGGCCACAGAGCAAGCCCTGCGAGGGATCTGAGAAGGCTGCTGCTCATGCCACCACCCCCTGCCACCATAATGCACCTCTGCCAACCCCCACCAGAACAAGGTCAACCATGCAGCAAGCAGTGGAAAGAGCTCTGGACCTGGAATTTCCTATGCCTGAAATAAATCCATGGCTTATGGAGAGGCCAGTAAGGTTGTTCATCAAACATTTCCAGCTCTCCTTCTTCTGGGCACATGGTAGATGGTACTTCCTGGCCCGCTGTGGTGGGATGGGGCCATGTGACCAGTCTGAACCAATGAGTTGTAAGCAGAAATCAGGTATGTCACTTCCAGGCCAAGGACTTAATTGCAAGTTCAAGACCCACATGAGGTCTCTCTTTCCCTTTGCCCTGGTGACCAGCAATGCATCAGATGGTGGCTGCTCTAATTGCATGGGTCACAGAGCAAGGACAATGAGAAGCAGAGTCTCCAGCTGACCCCTGATGGATACACCCCATGAGCAAGAGCTAAACCTTAGTTGTCTTGAGACCCTAAGATTTGGGGGTTGTTACAGCAGCAAAACGTAGCCTGTCCTGATTGATACAGCTTAACTCCAGGGCAACCTTAAGCAAGTGATCTTGACTCTCTGAGCCCAGCATCCTCTACTGCAAATATAGGAAGTAACAATCAATTATCCAGAGAGATGGATGAGGGTGAGACTAAGAAGGAGTGTGTGCACATCTCGCAGGCCTTATGCACAGTGGGTGCATGTCAGAGGAGCATGCCACCTCCCGTGACAGGGCTCAGTGTCACTGGAGCATGCCGAGTCCAGTATCCACATGATTCTGACAGCTATACCATTTGTCCTCAGGTACCCCTTGGTCCTCACACAACAGGTGTGCTCCTTATGACAGCCACTGAGAGATTTGAGAACTCTAGTCTGGAAGTGTGTGTGTGTGAGAAAGAGAGCAAAACAGAGAAATTAAAGCCACTGTCTTTGGCTATCACATGCCAAGAACTGTGCTAGAAACTTCATACCCCTTACCGACAATACTCTTCCAACTCTGTGGGGCCAGCATGACTGTCCCCATTGTACAGAAAGGAGAGGAGAGTTGTGCTGGTTGTGTTTGTCCCCACCCTCCCATTCCCCTACCCCCCTACCCCCATGCCCCCCCTGTCCACCCCATTCATTCCTCATTCTCCTCTGACGCTGTGGCCTGAGAGGCAGCTCCTACTGCCTGCATCAGCCAGGCTCCCTTGCCAGCTGGCAGGAGTCTGGAGGGTGAGAGGGGATGTGTTTCTGTTCTACTCCCTTCCTGCTCAGGGCTCCCTCCCTGGCAGCAGCTGCAGGTGGCTCTCACTGGGCTCAGCTTACCCTGTGTCCTTCACTTCACCCTTTGGGGTGGTCATGATGTCCGCTGTTGCTGGTTGCTGACAGCGTCATCATCTCTTGTGTGTCCCCCTAATGCTACCCACGCAATGAAGTCATCTCTTCATTGGAATCATCTGGGGTGAATTCTGTTTCCTGCCAGGATCCTGAAGGCACAGGCCTCTCTAACTCCAGGCCCTGCTCCTCCCGTGGTCCCTGTCACCAATCAGGGCCTCTGTGTCTTCTCCATAGCAGACCCCTCCGCCGCACCCACCTCTCTGCACCTGACACAGTGTGGAGACCCCTTGCCTTCTCAAACCCTGTGTGCTACACATGTGAACTTGGGAGCAGGAGACCCAGGGATGGCTGGGTCCTCTGCCTGGGCTGCTCCTTCTCCATCCTTCCCTGGCCCACGCCTAGGCTGGCCGCATGCCTCAGGGTGCTGCCTCCACCCTAGCTGACCTCAGAGCTCCAGGGCCCTGGCCAGGCATGACGGCCAGGCGTGACAGCCAGGAAGGACCACAGACACAGCCTTCTGGTCACCCTAGGAGCCGGGCCAGCACAAGGGCAGGGGAGGCCGGGCTGCTTCCACTCGGGCTTCCTTTGTTTTGCTCTGCCTTCTGCCAGGGCGAGTGTGTCAGATCTTTGTCATCCTTAAATGGACACCAAGTGCGTCGCAACGGTCCCCAGTGACCATCAATTACCACCAGACCAGTCACCTCAGAAAACACGTCACCTCGGCACTCAGCATCTGCTCCTGCCACCTGCACCCTGCAGCTGAGCAAACACAGGGTGACCCGAACCCTCCAGGGTCAGCTCAGGGTGGTTTTCAGTCTTTCTTGCCCTCTGTGGCCTGATCCCTAAACCAAGGGGGAAAGAAAGCCAGCCTCTTCCTGGGAAATGTCCTCGACATCACGAGACAGCATGGCTCTGCACAGCTCTGGAGTAAAGGAAACATTTGCCTCAGGGAGAGGTTTCTGGGTCTGTTACTTCCTAGCTTTGGGACCGTGAGCAAGTCCCTCCACTTTCGAGCTTCATTCTTATGCCCGATTCACCGAGTACCGTCTGGGGTTGCTGTGAGGTGCACACGCAATGACCCCAGGATGGCGAATATTTCCTTAATGCCCTGGGCAAAGCACTTTAATTCCACCGTTTAATTCCATCGCAACCCCATGAGGTTTGACTTAGTGGATATATTTCACAGATGAGGAAACCGATGCTGAGTATGGTTAAGTAAGTTGTTCAAGGTCACACCACTAACAAAGCATAAAGCTGAGTCTCTAACTCAAAGTCCTGATTCTTAATTTTTTTCCTTTTTTTTGAATCTTAGATTTTTATGGCCTTATTTTTTGACCATTTCATTATGGAAAATTTCAAACATATACAAAAATAAACAGAAAACCTCCATTGGCCCATTACCCAGCATCAACAATTACTAACAGTCCACTGCTTTGTTTCATCTATCCCCTATCCGCACAACTTATTGTGTTGCTTTTTTTCCCCCCTTTTGGAGAATTTTAAAATAAATGCCAGACATGGGATTTCACAGGTAAATACTGCAATATGCACCTGCAGAGGTCTAGTCCCCATCCTCGTTTGATCGCCTTGGTTGCCCTGTGTAAAGACAATCAACAGCCCCAACAGCTGGGCTCTTCCTTAAAAGGCAGGGTAGAAGGAGCAGGGGCCAATTCAGACCTGGCTCAAATCCCAGCCTTGTGCTGTGTCTCCGTGAGTCTTCTGATATGTCACTGTACCTCTCTGACCATCCAGCTCTGCTCCCATAAAATGGAGACCACAGGTGATCAGAACTTCATTGAGTTGTCATCTACGCAGCATAATGAACGAGGGGCTGAGGACCCTGGGCTCCCCTTGCTAGGCCTGAGCTGCTGCCCATCACTCAGGCCTGGCTGGAGCTTTCTGGGACAGGTCTGTCGGCTTCCCAGGCTGCTCAACCGAGGCCGAGGAAGCAGAATCTGAGGGAGGAAAGAAGATTCTCGCCGATGCCATTTGCCCTACAAGCATCCTTCCCAGGGCAAGAATTCAGTCCAGGCCCAGGAAAAGCTGCTCAGGAAACAAGCACTGAACAAGCCCTGGCACTTGGGAAAAGGAAGTCTATCCTGAGGGGTGTCTGTCTGCCACTTGCTTCCCACTGAGCTCTGAACAAAACCGTGGCTCAACAACCCTGGCCCTGCCAAACTCACCCTTGGCCCTCCCTTCACTCCCTGTCACCCAGCCACCTACCTTCTTCCAGTCCTTGAATGCACCAAGCCCTGCCTGCCTCAGTGCCCTCACCCAGGCTCCGGTCTTCCCCAACCCTTTGCTGGGTAACCCCCGTTGGGGTCTCAGCTTAACTATCACTCCCAGCGAGGCCTTTCCCGACCCCAAACGAAACATCCCTCACATTATTTTCCCACAGCACCCTGTGCTTCCTCTGCAAAACATTAACCATATGTGTATTTAATCAGTTGTTTTATTACTTGTGTCCTGACTTGCTCCCCAACTGTGAGGGCAGGGGCCATGTATATTACATTTGCCTCCGTATCCCCAGTACCGAGCCTGGTGGTATCTGGCACATAGCAGATACCCAGTAACTATATTTTGACTAACTCAATAGTGAAGTGAAGTTAGCTCTTTAGAACCTTCTAATTGTGGGAAGGGGAGAGATCAGATCAAAGACAGAGGGGCTTCTTTCCCTCATGAGAAGACAGGTCCTGTGCCTGGAGACCCATAAGGCTCCCTAGTTAGAAACGTCCTCCCTCTGGGCTCACACATGGCTCTGGGCTGGGGTCTGAGCTGCCCTCTGGTGTCCCACGACCCCTGCCCCATCTCTGCCTTTCGGTCACACGATGGTGGCACCCACACTCCTTCACATGGGTCTTCTCTTTCCCCAGCAAGGCAGCCCCAGTTGTTTCAGTTCCTTCCCCATCCTTCAGGGTCCAGGCATCGTCCCATCTCCTATTCTGCTCCATTTCATCCGTGTCCCTCCTTGGGTTCCATGCCGAGGTCTGAGACCCCAGAGAGAGGCATTCGAGGCCATCGAAGATGGGGAAAGCCTTTGGCCTGACCCGCCTGACCTCAAGTGGGCCTGCCCTTTATTTCAGAGTGGCCCCCATTGCCACTATGTGGGGTTTGGGGCCAGAATGGTCTGGATGGATCCAAAACTTGAAGTTGGCAGTAGGGTTGGTCTCTCCACACTAAAGTGAGTGAAGGTGCCTGTGGTCCTGCACCTGGGGTGTGGGGACTTCATCATGGGAGGTATGAGCAGCCCAGGGCCCAGAGCGGAAGACAGCACCACTGTCCCCATGCCGGGCACGGTACCCTATTGATGCAGCTCATTTGGCCGCCGTAGCACGTGAGGGTTCACGTGAGCTTACCGCCTCCTGAGATCCCAAAGGGGAATGGGAGAGGGCACAGAGATGCCGAGCTCTGAGGACAAACTCTGCACTTTACAACCCAAATTAGGCCAGAAGGACCCGGCTTGGGCAAAGTTCTTCCTTCCTGAAAGAAAGTCCTGCTCCCCCTAATGGTCTGCCCTCCCCGATAGCCAGGTAGAACCTGGACACACGATTGCCCAAGCTCATGACATGGAAGAAAAAAGATTGTGTAGAAACAGTGAGCTGGAAAATGCCACAAGTAATATCAGATCTGGCCCAGCATCCACCTCCAAGCAATGAGGAACCCTCAAGCGATATCTGTGGCCCCAAATGGGGAACTGTCCGGGCTGGAGGTTTTCAGTAAGTCAGGGCAAGAGCCTATGAGCCCACACCAAGGGGAGGTGGGGATGGCAGAGGGGCAGGCGGCAGCTCAGTCCAGCAGCCGCTACCCTCTCGGGGTAGCTTCCCTACATCTTTTAGCCAAGCAGCCCCCATTTTCCTGGACCGTGGAGGTTGCCCCCAGTTCCCCTCTTTTCCAGCATCCAAAGTTGATGCCTGAATGTTAACAAACCAAAAATCCAAGGAAACAACAAACAAAGGTGTCAAGACATGGGCCACTTTTTAAATAAACAGAACCAGCCCTGGCAACTCTGGCGTCCCTGGCAGGGCTGGCCTTGGCCGCTGGCCTCCTCCCTGGCTTCGTGTGCGCTGGGTGTCACTGGAAAACCTGGGCTGTTGGGGGAAAGACCCGGCCTTCCCCAGTTTCACCCCCGCAGGGCAGCTGTGGACACATTTGGGGCGGGCGTCATGGAAATGTCACTTCCGCCAGCCGAGCCCCTCCCGCCCGCCTCCACTCGGCAGATCCTCTCTCTCCCAGGCTGCCTTTCAGAAACGGGAGGCCAGCCTGGAACTTTTCAATCATAGAGAATTCCCACTGCTCCTGTTTTGTTTTATTTTTTTTTTTCTCCCTCCCTCTCCCCAACATTAGTAATAACTGGTCCGGATGCCTGATGAGTCAGCCTCACTGGAGGGCCAATTAGCTCGCCCACATGCAGGCCATTAACTCTTCCATGGGCCCCGGGTGTCACGCAGCAGGCTCCCTGTCCTGCTGCCAAGCCCCTCTCAGTGGCACCTGCCCCCGCCCCTCTCCAGCCACACACCCACCCACCCCATTCCCCTCACTTCCTCAGTTGCCCAAATCCAGGCCTTATCCCCTCCTCTTGACTTGCTCCCCCCACCTTCTAACAGAGCTCCTGCTTCTGAGATCATCTCTTGCTGGTTTATCATCTACCCTGTTTGCAGAGCGACTTTCTGAAACCAGACCCACTCACGTCACTACTCGGCTCAAAAACCTTCTGTGGCTCCCCATTGCCGGAAAAGATAAAATTCACTCTTGCTAGGCTTGCCTGTAAGCACCTCTCTAGAGCCTGTCCCATCCACCTTCCCCAGCCCCCTCTCCAGCTGTCCCCTACCTGAACGCTCTCCATGACCTAAACACCTAAACCGCCCCTGGCCTCTGCACTTTTGCTTCTGCTATTTCTCTAGCTTCTCTTAACCAGATGAAATGCAGCCACTCCCTCAAAGTTAGCTCCAAGCCCCCCTATTTCTTTAGGCTTCCCCACCCTAAACCCACTGGTTCATTTGGCACCCACCCCTTTCCTTCAGCACTACAACCGCATCTCTGTCATTCAGCACGTGACAAGTTCCAGCTGTGCTTTAATGTTTTTTACAAGCTTGATTGTTTTCTCGACAAGATTGTAACTTTCTTAGAACTAACCTAAATGTCCAACAGTGGGGGGCTGCTCAACTAAATTACAGAACATCCATATAATGGATAACCATGTAACCACTAAAAATAAATTATGGAAAAAAAGACTGACATGAAAAGATGGTGATGATATATTAATCTGAAGAACAAAGTTACAAGTCAGGACGCACCCTAAATGCTCACTATTGTTTAAAACATTTGGTTGCATAGGAAGAGTCTGGAATTTTCTAACAGCAAAATGCTGAACAGCGTTATTTATCTGGGTAGGAGGATTATGAGTAATTTTTATTTTCTTCTTTTTCCTTATTTGCATTTTCAATTGTAAATATATATAAATGTATGATTAAAAAGCAATAAAAATTTATTTTAATAACTGATTGAGTATATATTTTAAAGCCCTTTGGAACAAGCAGGCTTGTTCTTCACCTTCTTTTATATTAATCACAGGACTGGGTATTCAGGTGTACTCATTTTGAGGCTAGTGAAGGTACAGAACTTTCCATGTTCACCAGTCCCAAGAAGCAGAGAAAGCTGCGCTCCATCTCCTTTCCCTTCTGGGGACACTCCAACTCCCTGTCTCCTCCCCCACCTTTCCTGCCCTTTTTCTCCAGCTCATCCCTGAAAGCCGCCAGCACAATGGAATCACGAATACCATGTAAGCCCAGCCACGGGGGTTCCTGGCCAGGGCCTGGGCCCACTTGTGAAGCTTTATCTCTCACCATTAATAAATAAATTTCAAATGTCAGCATATCGGTGCCTGCAGTCATATGTTCCTTAAATATTCTGCTATGAGCCAGGGTGCTCTGCTCGGTGCAGGGAGGGCCACATTCATTGAGCAGACTTCACTGAGTACCTGGTGCCTATAAGACACTGAGGCAGCTATTCTTTCTCTGCCCTGCCCCTGACATCAAAGCAGGAGGAAGCCAAGTGCCCATCCACCTACCAGACGTGAGGCTTCTGGGAACTAAGTCTCACTCACCTAGACCAGTGAGCTTCCCCCAAAAGTCTGAATTTCTCCTACACCATTAAAGATTTCTGCTCTTTTTAGAAAGGACTTGTGCTTTAAGAAGTAAGCTTCAGTACTCAGGATATGTATCTGGCTACAGTAGGCATCCTTGGGTCTTTTTCTGATGACTAAGTCACTATCATCATCCTTTCCTACACAGCACACCAGCCCATTAATGCCCTCTTGGGAGTACATAATTGCTGTTTGCCCACCCCCCCACTGAATATCCCCAGAGAGACTCTGGTTCCTTCTGTCTCCTCTTAGCACCACTCACTGCTGTTCTCACAGGATTTCTGACTCACCATCTAGGAACCAAAAATATAATCCCTGCTATCTTCTTGTTATTCAAGTTCTAGACTCAATCATTTATTTAATCATTCATTCAACAAAGGCTCTCTGAGCACTTGCTCTATGCCAGGCCCTGGGTTAAGGCCTCAGTGTAAGAGATCAGAATCAGATCCCAGCATATTTGTTGTCGTGGGGCAAACCCACTTTACCTCTCAGACCCTCAGTCTCTTCATCCACCAAGGTAGGGGATGAGAACTGAACAGTGCTTGGAGATGATCTAGTCCAAGGGTCAGCAAATCTTGGCCCACTGACCAAATTCAGCCCTCTGCCTGTTTTTGAATGGCCTTTGAGAAAAGAATGGTTTTTATGTTTCAAATGGTTAAAAAAAATATCAAAAGAAAAAGAATGCTCTAGTCTAGCATTACATGAATCATCCACCTCCATCTCATCCCAAAGCACCACCTCAGGCCAATGCACCAAAGGCTGCCTGCAGAAACCAGACAAGCAAGCTCTGTAGGTCAAGTGGACAGGTCCTGGACATCGGGGACTGCCAAGGAGTCAGGTGTGTTAGCTTAGTGACCCCTCTTCTCAACCTTGTCCAGAGACCCTCTGGCTTCCAGAGACCTCCTTTTGAGGGACCAAGACTGTTCACTTACACGCCTGCAGGATCCTTTGGAGTTGCAGCCAAGCCTCGGGTTCATGCTGGGCCATCGAGCCATTTGGCCCACATGCTCCTTGGAGAACTCACCATGAGCACACTCACCATCCCTGCCATTCACAACTTCCACTCCCACAGAGCCGTCCTGTTGTCTTCCTTTGCATTTCCAACTTTATGTCATGAAGAACCATAAACAAGAACTACAGTGTCAAAGAAAACACCCTCCCTCTTGTTCCTGGGTGGCCTCCTCCATAAAACCTTCAGGCTTCCTCTTTGGGGACTGGGGACGACAGCCCCTCTTCCATGTTACACCACAGCCAGGGAAAAGAAGACAGGAATTAGCACTGTTTCTAGCTCCAAAATTGGTTCTGGAACCCAGGGACACCTGTCTCCTTGTTGTCGGCCCTTCTGCCCCTTCTTCAATGCCTTAAATCGTAACTTCCATCCCAGACCTGACAACTCCAAGGTTACAGGGAGTCCCTGAGGTTTGACTGCCCTGTCCCCAGCATGTGACATCACAAACTCGGCCTTTAGTTTCATGGGCCACATCCATTCTCTTTGTAAACAAGGAACAGGATAAAACTGCAGCTAGAGACACAAAGCTTAGAGGTCTGGAAGGGGTTCTCTGCTCTTACATCAGGAATGACTCAGAAGGGGTATTCTATTATCTGATGAAATAGAGAAACAGCCCCATACACCCCAAAGCACATGGGCACGGAGTCTGAAGGGGATTGGCATGTGAGATCAGGGGAAGCACATGGATTTTGTACTACTTTTTGCTATGTGACTGTGTTTATTAGCGTCCCAGCTGTAAAAACAAACACCATACAATGGGTTGGCTTAACGACAGGAATTTATTGGCTCATGGTTTAGGAGTCTAGAAGGTTTGCTTCATCCCAGGATCACTATCTTCTAGCTGGCCAGCAATCTTTGGGGTTCCTTGGTTTTTCCATCACATGGCAATGCACATGGTGGTGTCTCCTCCTTCACTTCTGAGTTCCACTGATTTCCAGCTTCTGGAGGGTCCCCATAGCTTCTCTTCATATGTGCAATTTTCTTTGCCTATAAGGACTTCAGGCATATTGAATTGAGGCCCGCCCTTACTCAGTTGGGGTGCATCTCAACTAATAACATCTTCCAAGATCCTATTTGCCAATGGGTTCACACCCACAGGACCTGGGGTAGAAACATGAACATGCCTTTTGGGGCCAGAGGCATGATTCAATCCTCATCAGTGACTTTGGGCTTGTTATTTTACCCCTCATAGTCTTCAGGAAACCAAGATGAAAATAAGACATTTCATAAGGCTTCAGTGGGGGTTAATGACAGACCTAACCACGGAGTCTGGTGCAGGGCTGGGTCCTCAGGAAGACTGACAGTCCACAGCCCATGAGTCCCCACAGTGCTCATCCGGCCCAACCACCCCACCCCTCACAGGATCTAAAGCTGCTAAAACACTTCTGAGACGGCTTACCTGTTAAAAAGAGGAGAATGGGGAGAGGGAGATGTTTAACTGTAGTGATGAGCTACAGTATCAGTAAGGATATAACCCCAGCTGCCCATAAGAGACCCACATCAGTGGTCTAAACCTAAAAACAAATCTAAAAGGTAGAAGGGTACATCTCTCTCATGGAAATGTCCAGGGTCATTTTCAGTTCCATGAGGCTCCTTCTGTCTCGTCGTGCCACCATCTCGAGGGTGTTGCCTTGCCCACATGATGTAAAGTGACTCACCCTGCAGTTCAGCCAGTGAAAATGAGGAAGTATGAATGTCCCTTCCTTCGAAGGGCACCAACTGGAAGTTGCAAATATCTCTTCCATCTGTATCTCTCTGGCCAGAATGTGGTCCAAGGGCCATAGCCCACCTTGAGGCTGGGCTGGGGGATTTAGTCTTTATTGCAGGCAGTCATGTGTCCAGCTGAAACTTGGGAGCTCTAGTACCCTGAGAGAGAAAGGTGGAATGAAATTTGGGGCTCTCTCTGACATAGCTCCAGGTGACATTTCAGGCATCTGAGTCTCCTGTGTTGGGAAGGTCTCTGAGTTAATTTGCCTTTGGCTTCTTGTTGCACAGCATGTGCAAAGGCCCTGAGATGGTGTAGTGAATATTCACCACTCTTGATTGGTGATCTCCTCACAAGCCAGGGTCCATGTCCTTTCATTGGACAGAAAATGCCAGATAATTTCTTTGCCAGCCTCCCTTGCAGCTGATGCAGGGGCTTAAGTAAACTCTTCAATCAGATACATTGAACCTAGACTTTGAATGAGAAGTGGGTGTCCCAAAGAAACAGGGGCTATGTAATCTGCTGGAAAGGGTGGCCTCAGTTCTAGTGGCAGAGTCCATGTCTAGCGCCAACCGTGTTGGTGGGCATGACCGATGAGTCCATACCCACCAACAGCATCTCAGAGGTGTCTTCACTAACCCAGCTCCACAGCATGATTTGGGGTGTCATTTCTCTAAGAATAGCCTCCAAGTTTAATTTTCAAGATATTCACTTCACTCCATAATATTATTAGATTTATTTTCAGCTTTAAATACCTGAAGTCATTTTCTGTTGCTTGCTACACAGAACTCTGGCCGATACAGGTAAGTGTGGCAGAAAGAGTTAGAGTTCACCAAATATCCATGTGCTCTAATCCATTGCCCAGTCCCCCCTTCTGTCTGGATTGGAGTCAGGTGACTGGTTCTAGCCAATAGACTGTGAGCAAAAGTGTCACATCACTTCAAGGCCAAGCGAATTCCCCACCACAGTCGATTTGGAAGTCACATATCGAGACAGCAGCATCATGAAATGGAGGTAGCCTGGATCCCTGAGCCACCAGTTGAGAAGAGACCAGCCAACTCACACCAGATAGGGCACAAAGAAGAAACAAACACTTAAGGGGCTGAGCCACAAGAGATTTCAGGTTTATTTGTTACAGAAGCACAGTCCAGTCTATCCTTAAGATTACAGTAACTTTGAGAAACAGGAAAAAGGGCCAGGTGGCATGGAGCATAATGAGTAACAGGGAGAATGGTATGAAATAATGTTGAGGTTATTACTGATAATGGGAAAAATTTCATGATTGTGTTCTAAGGGTGATGAAAAGCCACTGGAAGGTTTTAAGCAGAAACAGGCATAGCCAAAACATCAAGGCAGATTATAGACCTGAGGGGCTTTCAGGGGTCTCAAAAGGTATCTAACCAACCCTCAGGTACCATCACACTGGCCTACCATGACGCCCATAAGGAGTTACCTAGCCTCTTCTTGTACAGTTCTATTGACAGGAATCTCACTTCCTTCTAGAACTCCTCATTTTGTTTTGGAAATGCTCTGGTTTTTTTTTTTTTTAATTTCCTATAGCCTCTCTATACTGGTTAGCCCCCAACAAATCTGAAAAACTCCCATTCCGTAGAAGGCTGCTCACAGAGCTTGCTGCCCCGGTTATCCTGTGCTGCATACACAGCCCCTGGACACTGGCTTCCCAAAGTTCTGTCTCTAACAGAATTGAATTCTGAAAGCAGGTTGGGGTCTGAGATTGGGGATCCAAGATCCAGTGGTGTGAAATGCCAGTGGTGAGTTCATAGAATCTATTAAGCTTTCACCACCCTCCTCATATGTCCCCTGGAAAGAATACAAGGGGCACTTGAATCTCTAGGCCTGGCTCCCTCTGTCTTCCCTAGCCCATGTCCCCAGCCTAACCTTCAGTTCCATGAGCTGATGCAGCAGGAATTTATTTATGAGCTCATTATCCCTGTGAATCATGTCCAGCTTGAGTTGGGACTTAACAAGGAGACAAGGAGTGGTCCTTTAAGCAGCTGTGCCTACGAGGCCTGGGGAGGGAATGAGCTAGGACAAGCAGGGCCTCACCACACCAAAAGCCAAGAGGGCAGATGGGAGCAGTGGATGGAGGTGGTTCCTGCCAGCTCTGGAGTTTGTTCTGGCTTTCTGACCATTCTAGGGTTTATCCAAACTCGGCTTAATTCCAACACAGAGGCCCCAAATGGAGGATTTGGCTGGCAATCCATTCTTGGTTTCTAAGTCCCAAAATGAACCAGGGAATTTGACAGGGTAGAGAAGTGGTGACCAGCATCTTCTTGCTGGTTTCTATTCCATCTAGAGGACTCCCACCTGATGGCTCCTGTTCCAACAGCCCCCAGGTTGGAAGGTTTTATACTCTGGTGCTATTCAAATGCAAGTGATGACCATTAACTTATTCAGACTTATTTTACAGCCATCATTTTATTTGATTGCTACACATAAGTTTAACCAATTCCATTTGTGAGAGAAGGGTTCAAGGCTCTGAGAGGCAAAGAGACTGGCCCAAGGTTAACCTGCAATAAGTGTAGAAGCCCAGGAATTAAAGCCAAATCCTGAACTGCAAACCCATTGCTTGATCCAAATTCCAATACCTGCCTCTTCGTTCTGATTGTTTCCTGAAATACAGAGTGAGAGTATGTCTATCAGGGAAACAGAAACCTCTCTAGGTCTTTCAACCAGGAAGAGATTTAAAACAATAAATAGATGCAATGGTAGATTATTTGCAATATTAGCCATGATTATTCTCCTCCCTGTATCAAACACCCTTGAACCTGGGTCTTGTAACTTAGTTTAGTCAATGGAATATGGTAGAAATGACTTTATACCACTTCCAGTCCTGGCCCTCAAGAGACCTTGTGTTCTTCCACCTGCTTTCTTGGAAACCTACACAGTCACCGTATACACAAGTCTGCGCTAACCTGTTAGAGAATGAGAGACTGTGGAGCAGAAACAAGTCGTCCCAGCTAGGGCATTCTAGATCAACCAACCCTTAAGCCACCTTGCAGCTGACCTCAGACACATGAGTGAGCCCAACCCAGACCAGAAGAACCTCCCAGCTGAGCCCAGCCCAAATTCTGATCCACAACATTGTAAGTTAAATATATGTGTTGTTTTAAACCACTAAGCTTTAAGAGAGTTGCATGAACTATAGGAACTGATGCAGTGATCAAAGATACCTCCAACATTGTTGAGTCAGAAAAATGCCAAGTTTGCTATAAACTCTCACATCTGCCAAAGCCCACCAATCTACCCACCAGAACTAAAAGACACTGTGACTTCTGCTTCTCTTCCACCTCCTGAATTTCATGCAATTACCTCTTATTGAAAGACTGTAACCTGGAAACTGTGCAGCAGAGATTCTGGTAAATATGGTTCTCAGGCTTTCAGCCCCTGCAATTGAAGGGAGAGCAAGGAAGGAAGAAAGTGATACTGAGTTGCCAACCAATAACATACGCAGATGTAAAGGTCTACTGTGTCTCAGACATTGTTTCTGAAGATATTTAAGATTAGAAAGGATTTTTTGTCTCCCCACAACTCCTTCTACCACTCCCTGTTGGCACTTGTTCTGCCTTTGAGATCACAGAGCTCATTTAACACTCATTTAAAACAGTCTACCTGCTCCACACCTGGGTGATCCCTATAGAGAAAAGAAGTTTCCACCTATGTGCCTGCTCTCCTCCAGGCTTAAAAGCAGAAGGAAGGGACAGAGAACTTGGATGTGTTCACTAAATACTGTACCTCAGAATCCCCTCACTCTCTTCCTCACTGAACTAGCCTAGTACTCACAGCAATGAAAGAATGGCTGAATGCTCAGGGACCTGAAAAGGGAAGAAGGGTTTGAATAAATTCCTAGAAATGAGGATAACCTGCACAACTTCCCCAGCTACCATTCTGCTGGCTCCTTCTTCTTGTGTCTACAGCAGCAACTTCAGGACTGAAGGAGCCGATAAAATCCAGATCTCCCCGTTGTACATACGGGAAAACTGCTCCAGGGGCACTGGAAAAGCAAAGGGATGATAGGTAACAATAAAGAGTTTGCGACCCTGGATTTGTCTCTGTCTTCCGCTAAGTCATTAAATCATGCTAGGGCCTAATCATCACAGCCCATGGATAGAACAAAAGATGGGATTTGCAGGTAGGTTTGAGGAAGGAAACCCGTTCCTCTGAGAATTCATATTTATGAGAAATCTGGGCATCTAGGTGCCTGCAGAGTCTCTGTTCTAATGGGAAGATCCCCTTCCCTGCCCTCCCCTCATGGATCAAACTCCCCAGGGCTTCCTTGATCCTGACCCTCTCCGAGCAATCCCACCCACCCCTATGAATTCAATTACCACTAAACACTGGTGGCTCCCAGATCTATATCTCCAGCTCAGTTCTCATCCCAGGCTCCAAACCCACACATTCTGTTGAATATTGCTACTTAGCTTGCCCGCAGGGTCCTCCAACTCAACATGACTCAAACTCCTCATTCTTCTCTCTAGTCACAATCAGTTGAGTTCACCATCATGCAGTTATCCAAGCTAAGGCCTTTCCATCTCCCAGGTTAATCTCTGTTACCAGCTCCTCTTGGGTCTCTCGGCCTCCAGCCTTGTGCTTCTCTGACCCATCTGTCCCACAGTTGCCAGAGGGGGTCTCTAACCTTAGACCTGTCATGCATTTTCTTGATTAAAATACTTCATTAGCAACCTGCCACATGTAGGATAACATATCCATGCTCCTTGGTCTAGCATTCAAGGTCCTCCCGGCACAGATTTCCACTATCTCCAACTACATCTCATGCTACGCCCTAGCCATACTAGGAATGTCCAAAGCGGTCAGGCATCTTTATGCCTTGAGTCCATGCTGTTCCTTCTCTCTGCAACACCTTCCCACCCCTAACCATAGGTCTGGGCCAGGTGCCCCTCCTGTGGCCTGTCACAGCACTGTGTTTTTTTCATCCCTCACTGTAATTCTCTCTTTACATGTCTATCCATCCCATAAGATTGGGAACTCCATGACAGCCAAGGCCATGCCAGCAGATTCATCTCTGTACCCTCAGTCACTGATAGTTCTCATTGGAAGAGAAACCAATAAGTGATTGTTAAACAGAAATGTGAGCTCCCCAGATGCCGTGAAGTTCATGACAGAGAGTGTGTTCAATCCATAGTAATATAATAACAATAGCTAAATATTTTAGTACTTACTATGAACCACACAGCTTGCAGACATAGTCAGCTCATTTAAACCTCACTACAACCTCAAGAGGTATTACTATTATTATCATCCCAATTTATGGATAGGCAAATGCTTGGCCGCATCCTTCAGCTAGCACGTGGTAAAATCTGGATTCAAAGGCAAGTGGTCCACCCCCTTACCCACCAGACCATATGTCCCCTCTAGCATACATGCTCCCCAGTGAAGTCAGCTCCATTACAGCAGAGGGAGGGTCAGGGGGCAGAGAGGCTCCTGCTCAACCAGGTTGTTCACAGTTATACCTCACTCAATTAACATTTGGGGGGAAGTGCTTGGTCAATTAAATACACTTTCTTGCTGCAGGATTTATCAGAGCTTTTAATATGCCAGTGCCTCGTGAGAAGAAGATGTGTAGATTTTCCAAACTCACTGGAGCACAGAGCATTTTCTTTCCCCAGGCATCTTCCAGGACTAGTGATCCACGAAACACACGTCAGCCAACATTGGCTCCTGGGTCCCTTCCCTCCAGAGGCCTGGCTGCCCTTGTCTTCCAGGAGATAAACCAGTTTCTTTCCAATGAATTTCCTTCCCTGCTGAAGCTAATTTACGTCAGTTCCATTACTTGCAACGAAAGAAACTTGACTGAGGCATGCCCTCACTTACCCCTCACGGGGGTCAAACCTCTGGCACCTCTTGGGATTTATGCTCAGGGCAGAATAAGAGTGAAATGTTTGAGGAGGCACCAACCAGTCAGAAGTGGTCACAGCAGCCTTTGCCTGAGACCCTCCACTGTGGGACTATCCTCAAAAAAACATAATAAATGCTCAGAGCTCTTGTTGTGTTTTTTGTGTTTTTTTTTTCAATTTTTCTTCCTGATGAGGAATTTGCCATTTTTACATAAATAGAACTTTGACATTTTTCAGAGTCCTGTGGCTGAGTTCATGTCCTTTTGACATTTCTGTCATGTTTCTGGCCCCTACAAAGAGTTCTCCTCCCCTGTGAGAAGTTAAGGGAGGGGGTCAAATGCACCTCTCCCCTCCAATCTCCCCCACCCCTCAAGTCTGACACATGCACACACCAGTACCCTACTTATGCTTACATTCTCCCCAAGTTTATTCTCTAGGCAGATGAAGGATTTGAGGGCAGGGATCCTCATCACCCTTGATCATTGAATGTTCCTTGTTGGCCTCAAGGAGTTCCAGAAGCCCTGGCTGCCAGAGGACCTGCATCCTCACCATTTCCCCTCAGTGGTCAGATACCGGAAGTTCTGTTGGCCGAGGCCCATTAAGAACTGAGTTGGTTGTTGCCAAAATGGCTGCTGAGTTCAACTAGCAGGGCAGCCAGGATTCTACCAGGTTTGTTCAACCCTCCTCCTGCCTACTGCCCTCACTGACTGAGCTATGTGGAATAGCCACCCTTGGGGGAAAACAGGTGAGATGGAGATAGAGCTGGATGTGGTTTCCCCACCTCAGGGGAAGGACACTGCTCCCCAGAGCCTTGGCCAGTGAAGGCTGCTCATTTCCTCACTCCCAATACTGCAGGCTAGGATTGGGTCCATGCTGCTCACTCTTCACCATGACCCATCACCATATGGGAATGCCCCTCCACTCCTTGAGGTTCATGCCACCTGGCATCAACCCCCATCCCACACACCCATCAACGTCATCCCCAGTCTCCCAGTCCCTCTCCAAGATCATGGAAGACTCTGGCATGGGGGCTCACAGTTTTTATCTCCACCCAAGCCTCAGCCTGACTGACTTCAGTTTCCATATGGATGTCCCATCCAACTCCCTGGATGCTCAATTCCTTGATCTCCTCATCCCTAATAACTTTCTCCTCCTCTCCACTCCAGCCACCCACGTCTTTGGACACATTCAGGACCTTTTCATCACCCAGAACTGCTCTACTTCTGAAAAGATAAATGTATTCCAGACTCACTCTTTAACAAGAACTCTCAGTCCTTCCATATCTGTCACTCACAAGCACTCTAGAAAGATTTTTAACCTTGTAGAGACCTATCTTCTTATGGCCAATGAATATTCTGTCAAACTATGTCCATTTGGGCCTTAAAACTTTCTCTACCCAATGAAGGGCCCATGGTTCATTATTTCAATCATTCTCTTACCAATACCATTTACTCTTAGCCCTCTTCCCCTTCCTGATAAAATCCTAATCCCAGATACATTCCATTATCAGAATTCTTTGATCCCACACTGAGGACCCTGAGCATAATAAGAAAAAAGTCATATACAACCATGATTATGGGTGTCATTGAAACTTTGTGGGCTCTAACCCTGAGCAAGCCTCACTCATCCTGGAAATCCTAGTCATTTCTTTCTCCTCTCCTCACAAATATTTCAAAACTCATACACTCTCTATAAGCCTCCTACCCCACCAGGGTCCCTCTTGTCTCAGCAGAGGGCCTTATCTCCCTCATCATCCAGAAGACCAGAGCCATCAAACACTTCCCTTCTGCCCCATTTATCCCCAATCTAACCCCTTCCTTGCCTTCTTCTTCCTTCTCCCAATGAGAGAAGTGCCCTCCCACCTAAAGCTAATCCCACCCCATGCTCTGGACCCCAATTCCTTTGGCCTTCACCAAAACACTCACTTCCCTGATGATTCCTGTGATAGTCAGACTTCAAAGATGCACCCCCTCCCCTACTGATGAACCATGCCTCTGGTATGCACACCCTTAGGTAGTCCCATCACACCAAAGTTGGGCTGGTCACCTGTAACTGAAAGAACACAGCAGAAGCAGCTCTGCATGACATCCAAGGCTAGGTCCTAGGACCTTGCAACTTCTGCCTTGGGCTCTTGGAACACTTCCTCTCAGGAACCCTGAGCCACCATATCACTGTGGTCCTGAGACTACTATGTAGTTCGGAAGCCCAAGCCAGCCACATGGAGAGTGAGCAATGCAGCCAGTCCCCAGCTGTTCCAGCCCTCCCAGCCCAGGTGCCAGACATGTGAGTAAAGCCTCCATCCTATCCAAAGAGAAGAACCAAGGCCCTGTGTGGCCCCAGCCATCTCCAGCTGTTGATACCACCCCCGCAGAGGCCTAGATGCTGTGGAACAGAAACAACCTGTCTTTGCTATGCTCTGTCAGATTCCAGACAACAAAGAATCACAAGCATAATAAAGTGGTTATTGGTTTATGCCTCTAAGTCTTGAGGTGATTTGTTACACAGCACTCAGTAACCAGAGCATTCCCCTCTACCTCTCGTAGCGTCTGCCTCTTCCTTCCTGCTGGCTTCCCATTACCAGCTAAATATGCTCAAATGGCTTTCATTTAAAACAATAATAACAAAAACAGTAATAATGATAACGCAAGCCCTCCTGATTTCCCATCATGCTCCCACCGTCTCTCTGTTCTTCCTTTCATGGCTAACCTTATTGAAAGTGTTTATCACATCTAATTCTGCACTTTCAGTTCTCTTCTGAACTCGCCGAACCGGCTTGCATGCACACAGGCTAGCACACCCACACACACACACTTCATTGAATCTACTCTCACCAAGGTCACTGTTGACCTCCTGATGGATACATTGAACGCACATCGAAGTCCTTATCTAAATCCTCAAACTTTTTATACCTTTCCACTCCGTGGATCATTTCCTCCTTCCTGAAATGTTCTCTTTGGCTGGTTCCTCTGATGGAGTTCTCTTCTATCTTTCTCTCCACGACTTTGCCAATTTTGGACTCCATCCCAGCCTCCTCATCTTCTGCCCAGTCTCTATTATTTTTGTGGGGGAAGGGATAGAGGTAACATATTTCCATCTTCCACAAAATATAAAAGTGGGCACAGCGAAGTTTCTTTTTTTCACCCAACTCCCAACCATGAGATTCTCCTCCCCAGAGAAAACCAATAGTATCAGCTTTTCGCATATTCCTCCACGGAAATATTATGCATAAACATGCATATAAGCAGGCATATATCTACATATTTTCCCCCTCTCCCCCTTTTTTTTCCCACAAGAATGGCAGCATTCTATACACCCTGAACAGAACCTTGCTTTCTTCACAGAAATATGTCTTGGAGAGCTCTCCACAGCAATACACCAGAAACATCTTCATTCTTTCTTCTGCCTAGGGAGTATACTTTTGTATGCATGCACCTGATTTATTTTATCATCCCTCTTTTGGCACCTCCTTGGGTTGTTTTCAGTATTTTGCTATTACAAACAATGTTTTAATAATTACTTTCATATGCATGATGTTTCCTATGTGGGAATTTTTCTATAGGATAATTTTTTAGAAGTGCAATTGTTGGGTCAAAAGCATTTGTAATATTGATAGATATTGCTAAATCCCCCTCCATGGAGCTGTACCATTTCACACTCCCATCAGCAATGCATGAGCGTCTGTTCCCCCACATCTTGCCCACACAGTGTGTTTGGCCAAACTGAGAAATGAAAATGGTATCTTGTGAAACTTTCATTTATGTTTCTCTTATGAGTGAAGGGGCATCTGTTCTTGGGTTTAGGACCATCTATATTTATCTTTCTGGAACTCTTTATACCTTGCCCATCTTTCTTTTGTGTTGTTGGCCTGTTTCATATTGATTGGTGGGAATTCTTTATATACTAGGGAAATAGTCTTCTTGTCAGTGATATGAGTTGCAAATGCTTTCCAAGTTTTTTGTTTCGACTTTTTATATGTTGCATTTTGCCATGCAGAGTTTTTGTTTTAATGTTTAAAATGATCAGTCTTTTTCTTTTATGGCTTCTAGGTTGTGTGTCACACTTACAAAAGACCTTCCCCATTCTGAGAGTTTAAAGATTCTCCCGTGGCTTCTGGTACATTTCTGTTTTCATTTTGCTACATTTGCTTCTTTGTTTTGTGTGGAATTTATTCTTTGTTTTGTGTGGAATTTATATTCCATGTAAAGTATGGAACAAACTTTTTTTTTTCACATGGTTCCCCAGTTGCCCTGACCCTATTTATTGAACAATGCATTTTCCCAATCAATTTGTAGTATTTATCTCAGACTAAATTCTCAAGTGTAATTTCTAGAATTTTCTTTTGGTCCACTGAGTTGTCCAATATCACGTTGTTTCACATAACATAGCTTTATAATTTATTTTAATATCTGATAGGACTAGTCCCCCTTCATTACTATTCTTTTCTCAAATATTTCCTGGCTATACTTACTGTCAAGAACTATGAAGAGCCTAACTTTTCACATAGCTTGCAAGCCAACGAGTTAGGCTGCCACCATTTCCTGGATGCTGGCAGAAGACACAAGACTTCTGGGTCTTTATTACACATGGCGATGGCAGTAGCTGGAGTATCAACCTTTGTGCGCATTGCATGAGCCCCAATTTCCACAGCACAGTGTGACAAAGTCCAAATGATGCTGCATGCAAAGCGGTTGTGGTACAGGAGGGGAACCTTTAGTTCAGGGAACCCAAATCTTTTATAATGGGCAGTAAACCTGCCTGGTCTTTACCCCAGAGGGAGACATTATCTTTATTATACTGGACAGTAAACAAACTTGCCCCTACTATCCAGGAAGACACCATCTCTGTCTTCCAAGTGTGTTCACTATGCCACCAAACTTGAAAAGGTGGTCTGGAATTAAAGCAGTCAGTCCTTTGCTCAAGCAGAAGCATGAGACCTATGAAAACTGTCTCCCAACAAGTATTTATTTTCATATGAGCTTTAGAACCAGCTGGTCTATACAACAACAAAAAACTTCATTTTTATTGAGAATCTTGTTAAATTCTAGATTATCTAAGAAAGAATAAGCAACTTTATTATAATAATTTTTCCTATTCAAGAACATGGTCTGTCTTTTCATCTATTCAAGTACTTTTTCATGCCTTAAGAAGCATTTTAAGGTTTTCTCCACATAGATTTTGCACATTTTTTATATTTACTCTTAGGTGTTTTATTTTGTTGCTATTTGTTCTGATTTGATAATGCTGATGTTATGCAAAATACCAGAAATGGATTGGCTTTTATAAAGGGGGTCTATTAGGTTACAAATTCACAGTTCTAATGCCATAAAAGTGTCCAAATTAAGTTATCAACAAGAAGATAACTTCACTGAAGAACAGCTGATGGCATCTGGAAAACTTCAGTTAGCTGGGAAGGCACGTGGCTGATGTCTGCTCAGGGGTTCTGGTTTCAAAATGGCTTTCTCCAAAATGTCTCTGGGTTTGTCTCTCTTAGCTTCTCTGGAGCAAACTCTGGGCTAGCATCTCAAAGCATCAGCAAGCATCTGAGCCTCTGATGGCTCTTTTTAAAGGACTCCAGAAAACTAATCAAGACTCACACTGAATAGGCAGGGCCACACCTCCATGGAAATAATCTACTCAAAAGTATCATCTACAGTTGGGTGAGTCATATCGCCATGGAAACACCCTAATCCAACTATCCCACAAGATTGGATTAAAAGATCATGGCTTTGTGGGGGACAGAATATATCCAAACAGCACACTATTTAAATGTCTTCTCTACCCATTCTATCTTCTAGCAGGTTGACGTTGATGTCTGCTCTTTAAAAGGATGGTTTTCCTCCTAGATGCCTTCTCTACCTTCTTCTCTTCTTACTCTAAGTTTTCCCCTGAATGATTTCATTCCTTCCCAAAATTTCAGTGAGCATCTGTCATCTCATGCCTCCCATACTATCTCCAGCCCTAGTCTCCTCAGGAGTTTCTGACATGTATGTTATGAGAGCCCCATGGGCACTTCACACCCACCGAGTTAGAAACTAACCTCATCATCTTTCTCCCCAAAACAGTTCTTCCTCTAGTATCCCAGTCTCAGTCAAGGGCACTGCCATTCATCCAGGTGCTCCACAGCCAAAGAGAGGGGCTTTCCTTCCCCCACTTTTCCAGTCAGTCCCAAGACCTCTCTATTCTCTCCGCCCCCCCCCACCCCTGTGCCTCTTTAACCCTTGCCTATATCCTCACTGCCATGGCCTGAGCACCACATGGATAACTGGAAACCCCCATAAATACCTGCTCAGTCTTGCATCTCTCCTTGCCTATCTATTCCTATCCTACTTTGGAAGCAGTGCACATTTTGGGTCATGCTATCCCCTAGAGGTTCCAGGATAAAATAGAAGCTGCCTCCCTGCATGGCATCCCTTAGGGACCTGGCCTCTCCCACCCTCTTGAACGTCAAGGTTCCCTTCCCACACTGTCTTGCACCCATGTTTTCATGCATCTATGTACCTTAGCCCAGGCCTTCATCAGGAATATCTTAACCCACTTGCCCTCTTTACCTGGCTACCTCCTGCCCCTCCCTAAGGATTCAACTTGGGCATCAACTCCTGCAGACAAGTTCCCTGACACCCTCATCTGCATTAGCTATCTGTCTTCCATTCATTCATTCATCCATCTCTTTGTTTCAGCAGGCGTTTATTTGGTTACCCATTTGCCAAGCACTCAAACAGGGATAACAAGATGAATTGAATGCAGATATCACCCTGAAGGGACTCACTATCAAAGTTTTTATTACTCAAAGTGTGGTCCAGGACAAGCAGCATTGGAATCACTGGGAGCTTGTAAGAAACGCAGTCTCAGGCTCCGTCCCATACCTGCAGAACCAAATCTATGTTTGAACAAGCCCCCAAGCAATTTGTGTGCACAATAAAGTTAAAGTATTGGTCTAGGGAACACGCAAACAGAGAAATCTAACAAATGAGATAAGTGCAAGCTTAAAGCAATGCCCAGGGTATTCTGAGACTGTGATGAGACATAACTAAAGAATATGAAGGGAGGGAGGATCAGGATAGGAGTCCTGGAAGAGGCAATGGAGAAGCTGCATTGGAGTTGAGCAAAGGGGAACTTCCAGGCAGAGGGCAGAGCTTGAGTAAAGGTCTAAAGGGGAGAGTGACCGTTGGCTGCCAAGTGTGAGGTCTTGTCACAGAACAGTAAGAGAGAAAGCTCATTCCCCCCTTCACCTCCCAACACTCCAACCTAGACCCATGGTCCATCCCTCCAACCCCCCAGGATAGATGGGCAAGGGCCACATCTTTGCCGCCAGGCCAAGGAGAATGAGCTTGCCCACTTAGGTGAGAAGTGACACAGTTTGCATTTTACTAGTGGAAGTGATGTGGCTGCAACCAAGGAACTTGGTTAGGAATCACAATAGTGCAGGTTAGAGGGGACACCAAACTAAACCAGAGCAGAGGCAACCAGGTGGAGAAGAGAGCACAGAAATATTTAGGAGGTCAAGTTGGCAGGACTGGATGTGGGGAAGATGGAAAGAGAGTAGCAGGAGTAATTCTCAGGACCCAATCTTGAGTTGGTGAAGGAAAGCCAACAGATGAGGGGGCATTAAGAGGAGGGGCCACTCTGGGAGCAAAGTTAATAAGCTGATATTTATTGAGCACTCATCTGCACCAGGCACTATAAATGGGCACTTTGAATGAATTTCCTCAATTAATCCACATTCAGGAATCCTAGAAAGCAGATACTGTTATTGTTCTCATTTAACAATGGAGCAAACCAAGGCCCACAGAGGTTAACTTACTCCCCCAGGGTCACAGAGCTAGGAAGTAACAGAGCTGGGATCTGAGGTCAGGCCATGATCATGTCATCACCCCATCATGGGGGTTGGCCTTGGATATGCTGGGAGTTAAGGGCCTGCCAGACTTCCAGCAGGAAAAGGATGAGTGAAACAGAGTGAGCCATCCAGTGGGGTGATGGTTTGGAGACAGCTAGACATCTGCAAGTGGATGAGATGATGCAGGAGGGCAGCGGTCAGGGCCAGTGGGCAGTGGGCAGGGCTGGAGAGCCACAGAGTTTCCCACTGCCCCTTGGGCTGCCATTCACTGCTTTAGCCAGAGCAGACATAATGCAGATAATCCCCAGGAACCACCAGGGCCTGGCCTCTCCCTCTAGGAACCAGGCCTTTCCCAACAGGGGCAGAGGCTGGGGAGAGTCTAGGAGACAGAAGTGCCAGCGCCAGGTGGAGATGGCTTCAGGGGATGCAAACTAGACGTTACAGGCCTTTCTCCACCTCCCGCCCCAGGAATTCCATAGTAGAGGCACCCTACCTTACCCGCTTCCCAGCTACATTGACAGCAAATCCTTTCTGCATTTACCAAGGAGGTAAGTCTTCAAAATACCATTACTTCAGGCCTCCACCTTCTCCAGATGACACCAATGACACCTGCCTCTCAGAGCTGTCAGTAAATCCAAATAATCCTCCCATTAAGAAAATACTTTACAAATTGCTAAGGGTTTCCACGTTGCTGACAGCACCCCCCAACACCCCACAGTGAGGAAGGTCTCCTCGCTGTGGGCATCAGGGCAAGATCTCCCACTCTCAGCTCAGGACCCAAATGTGGGGCTGGGGCTCCAGGTTGGGGCTCCTGGCTAGCTGACAAGAGTTCCCCAAGGGAGGTCCCTGCCTCACCCATGGCTGCAGCTTCAAATGTCCGTGGGGAAGAGGAGGCGAGGTAATCAGAATGGGGGAAGGCGTAGCTAAGGTGGAGGCAGAGATGCTTCAAGTATAGCTGAAGTTTACACCAGCTGCTCGGCCTCAGTCCATTATGGCTGGGATATGCCCCAAATTGCCAGGGCCTCTGATTTTGCAAGAGATGTCAGAAATCCAGATCTTCATGGAAATCTCCAGGCTTTTAAATTTAGGCAAATAATTTACAAGTAGTTTGGCCACTGGAGAGGGGGCCAAAAGTCATGTGTAGCATCTGAACTGTCACCTCTGCCTTTGCCAAGGATAAGGCCAGCTCCTGGCTGTGCTTATGAGTGTGTATGTATATGCCCATGCGTGTTCTTAAATATAAGGATGTAAGCAGCACATGGCTGGACGAGTCCATAAATGATGCGCATGCCTGTATGAGCACATGCATGGATGTGTAATACGTTAAGTTTGTGTGCAAGCACACATGTGCACGGTCCTCACATGCACATCTGTGAATATGCATGAACAAGCACAGGTGTATAATGTGTTACAAAGCGTGTGACCGCGATCTCATGTGTTAGTGTGTGCGCGCACGTGTGCTAGTGTACGTGCACGTGGGCTGTGGTGGGGGCCCGTGTTTGTACTCATGAATGAGTGCCTGACAGCAGACCTGACTATTTCCAGTGAACTCCCCACTGGGTGAGCGCGTGTGAGCCTCGTGCACACTGACAGACATGTGAGCGCTCACAAGGACGCGCAGTCACCTACAGCAGTGGTTGGCGGTGGGGGCACGGCTGGCCGGCTGGCCGAGAGAGCTGGAGGCGGCGGCCCGCACCCCGCGGAAATTAGGGCATCGATTCATCGATTCGCCCCGCCCCGGCCCCGGCTCGCTGAGCTGAGGGGAGGAGAGGAGGGCGGCGCGGCAGCTGCGCCCAGGGCGCTGCGGGAGAGAGGAGCGCGGCGCGCAGCCGCGGCCATTAGTCACCAGATGTCACCTTCTGCTGCCAAGGCGGCGCCGGGCGCAGACAATGGCCGCGCAGGCCGAGGGGCGGGCCGGCCCGGCCCCTGCCAACCCCAGAGCCGCGTCTCTGCTGACACCTACAGCCCCGCGCCCACACTCCGCCTGCCCTTTCCCGACCGCCGCGTTTTCCACTCGGGCGACGCCAGGCTGCCAGCTGTCCCTGGGCGCACGCCAGCCCGCGGCAGTGGCACGCCCCTGAGCCTTTGCCCACGCCGTTCCCTCTGCCAGGCCTTACCGCCACCTCCTTTTCCAAATCACGCCCTGATTCCTGCTGAACGCCTCAATTTTCAGGACTTAGTGCAGCAACCACCTCCTCTAGGAAGCATTTTGGGGCTTACCTCTCTGCCCCTCCTCTTGGCCTCATAGCCCCCTTCTCCAACTTGGATACCTGCCTTGGAACCATGGCTGTGCTCTCCGGGGGGCTCTGTGAGGACAGGGGCCATGCTTTCTTCCCCTGTGTCTGGCACAATTACTGGCACCTATGGGGTGGGTGCCCAGATGGGCAGGGTCAGCACTGGTGCCTTTTAGAACAGTTTATGTTTGCAGGGGAATCACGTGGAAGGTCTTTGCTGCCCAAACGAGTGCACTTGATCCCATCCAGAGGAAGAAGACTTCCACCCCAAAATCCAACCAGGGAATCCCTGAGCTCTTCCCTGGGCACAGATACTTGGGCACAAAAAAATAAAAGTGGGAATGTGAAATGACCTCCTTTGCAGCAGTGGCCCAGGTGGTAGCAGACTTTGTGGGTCATTTAAAAAGTGTCCACCACTGCCACTACCAGTGCATCTGGTGTGCAGGCACTGCTCACTGTGTGACATTGGGACAGCCAAGTGTGCAAGATGGGACGTGGGCCCAAAGAATCCTCCTTCATCCTCAGGATCTTATGCTAGGGGTCAGCAAACACTTCCTTTAAAGAACCAGAAAGGAAATATGTCTCTTTCACATATTCTTTGCTTCTTTGGTTTTTACAACCTTTTAAAAATGTAAAAATCATTCAGGGCCCCTCCAAAAATAGGCTGTGGGTTGGATTTTATCCTATTTGTCTTACTTTGCCACACTTGTCCTGGACCTGCAGAATGTCAGTAGCCAGGGAAAAATGGTGGTGTGGCAGCATGCCAGGGTCAGAGCCAAAGGAGACCAATCTGGGTTGGCTTCCTACTGCAGTTCCCTGGGCAACTGGTGACCTTGGGTAAATCATTCACCTTCCAAGCCTCAGGGGTAAAATGGGAACAGCATAAGAACCTACCTCACAGGTTTTCTGGAAGGAGGGCATGAGTTCCCAGCACAGTGCCTGGCACCTGGGCACCCACTAACTGCTTGCATGCGTGTGCACACACATACACACAAACTCAGGCCCTCTAGCAAGAAGAGGCTGACCCCTGATCTCTGGAGATGATGCCACAAGGTGAGGAAGGCACTCAAGCAGATAGGCTGGGGTTGGAATCCTGCTTCTGCCCTTGACTTCTCTGTGACCTCCAGCAAGATAGTGAACTGCTCTGAGCCTCAACCTCCCCATTTATAACCAATAAATATCAGTGCCAACCTCCTTCCAGCCTTGTCATGAAGACTCATTGAGGTCACTTAACACGGTACCCAACACACAATAAGCTGGGTTGGCAGTTAGCCCTCCGTTACTGGAAAGCAAACTCCTTGAGAAACTCCCAGAAACCAGGGCAGATGAGAGGCACTGACAGAGCCAACCAGGGAAGGCTGCCTGGAGGAGCTGGAGGAGGTGACACTGGGCTATCACACCTGCACTACCTCATCCCTTTTCATGGAGGGCTGGCCCTGGGTCATTTAAGGAGCTATATTTTCTCCAGAGACGGTGACACGGAAGGGACCCCCATTTTCCATCAGTTGGAGTTAGACTAGCTGAACTCTGAGACCTAAAAATCCAAAACAATTAGTAGAGTGGGTTTTTTTCCCCCTCATTCCAAAAGTAATTCTTGTCTGTTGCAGAAAATACAGACAAGCCAAAATAAGAAAACAGGTAGCACCCTGTTCCCACCATTCAGACATCACCATTAACACCTCACTGGAGAGCCCTGCACCAACATTCCTTTTAGATCTAGGAGTTTTTATCTCATTTTTAATGTTTTGGTTTTCTGACGGCAACAGTAAAGCTGGGTGAGCTTCACTTCTCTGGGCTTGGACATTTGGACTAGTAAATTAAGCCCTCTAGATTTGAGTATTATGAAACATTGCCCTCTTCAAAAGTCTTTAACCCAAATCTATTATGTAAGGTTCAACAATTTGCCTTGACTAAAAAGTAAATTAATTTTAAAATACATACATATAATTTTAAATTTGTAAGTTAGGTTTTACTTTTAAAATCCATTACCTGTGCAGCAAAGTTTGCAAGCTTCTTACCCATGAAATACCAGAGTCCCCTAAACCTTAGAATCATTCTTGGAACTGGCATTTGGGCCCTGAAATGAGGAAGGAGATCTTTTTCATCAAAGAGGCAGACCCACAATTGACAGCTCAACTTCAAATTTGTACATTGAAACACCAGGCTGGGGGTCAAAGCCCCTGGGTTCCAGTATCTGACTTGCTGTGTGATCCTGGGCCAGTCCTTGCCCTCTCTGAGGTGTGGCTCATCATCTGTAAATTGAGGGAATTGGGCTGGACGGGGGCTGGGATCTCCCTTCTGTCTGTGCCAATAGGGTCTGGGCCCAGCTGGCCTCCAATCAGCATCTCCTGAGGCCTTCTTACACCTCCTCCCATCCACCTGGATTGCACCCGGTAAGGAGCCACTCTGGACTCCAGGGTGGGAAGGGACAGAATGGGCTGCCTTCTTTGAAAATAAGAGTTATTATAAAGGGCAAGGTCTCCAGGTCCCCCATATCACCAGCATACTCAGAAATCTTCTCAGTCAGAATTGTATTTCTGGAACTGAGGTACTGAGCATGAAAGTCTAAAGGAAATGAGGAAGAACTGAGTTGTACCTCGATGTTTTGCAGACGCTCCAGAGGGACAGACTCTTGGTCTGTTGACTGCAGCACCCACTGAAGGCCTCAAATGTCAGGAATCCTGGACGAAGACTGAGTTGCAGGGCAGGGTCCTTTTTAAGGTGGTCTTTGTGCCCCTTTCCTCAATGATGGTAGCCATCAGGGCACCTCTGGCCCCCCTGCCCTGGGACCTCTCAGGAGAGGAGTGCCTGGTCCCTAGAGAGAGTAGGCCCTTGAATCCCCAAGACTCGGCCTCCTTTCTATTTGGTTTTCTGGTTTTTGCCTTTTGAAAATAATGTTTTTTAAAATTTTATTGCAAAAATGCATATTCATTGAAACAATTTGGAGAAGGACAGGAAACTTTTAAAAATTACCATTTACTTCATCGTCACTGAAAACATCATTATCATTTTGCATGAATTGTCCAGGCTTTTTCCTATGCATAGTAGATATTATTTATTTAGGTAGATATATATTTTTCACAAAAACAGGAACATATGCTATTTTGAAACTTTTCTTTGCACACAGCATAGCTTGAACATTTCTTCATATCCTTAACATTTCGCCTACATCATTGTTTTTTAAGGTTGTATAGTGTTCCATGGTGTAGATGCAGACCCCATTTAATTAATTGCTCAGCTACCATTGGAAGTGACATTGATAAATTTAAATGGCAATCAGTCTAGAGCATTTCCAAGTGTCATGAGCACTTCCCTCAGGGAAGATATCCAACCTGGAGCTGGAGAAGGCAGAGGCGTATGCATGGAGAGAGACTTTTCATCACCTTCTCCTCGAGACCTTGGGTGTGCCCTGAGGGTCCCTGCGAGAGCTGGTGGCTGTAAACAGGAAGTCACTGCAGAAGGAAGAAGAGAACTAGGCTCTCCCCTCAGGGTCCAGCACCCGTCAATGGTGCCATGCTGTCTCAGTGCCCATTGCTATATAAAACACAGTGTTCACAGGAGCCATATCCCTCCAACTCAGGAGGAAAGCCCAGTTATGAGCCCTGGAGGAAAACACTGATAAAGTACAGAAAATCTCTGCCCAGCTCTCAGCAGCCTGGTAGCCAGCCAGTGGGGACTGAGGCTAGGTACACTCCAAGGTTTCTCTACCTGGTCTGAGCTCCCACCATGAGGTCCAGACTAGAAATTTGACTGTGTGGCCTCCTCCTCTCTTGTCCTCCCTTTCCCCGGAAGTAAAATGGAGATTCATACTACCACAAGGTTGTTGTACAAATGAATGTATAGTAGGGACTCCCCAAAAGTTCATTCCCTGCCTACCTCAGACACCCTCACAGGACCTGTCAGTCAGCTGCCAGTTATCTCTTGAGTGCCAACTATGGGCTAGGCACAGAGCCGGGTGCCTGGGATATAGGGACGAGCAAAACAGATGGAACACCTGCCCTCACAGCACCTAAGATCAGTGAGCCAACAAAGCATTACCTTTAAATAGACAAATGATTATAAGGGTGAAGTGTGCTATGAAGACATCCAACATGCCCTGAGAGTATAAATTACCTCCCTTAGCTGGGGAGTGCTCAGGGAAGGATTCCCTGAAGAGAAGTTTTTTCCTTGAGAGGTAAGGATTAGTTTAGTAATATACAGATGGGAAGGCGAAGGAAGGGCCCTGCAGACAGGGGGATCAGCCCTGAGGTGGACAGAGAGCAGGCCGGTGGGCTGCAGGGTTGAGTGTGGGGAGTGTCCAAGATGAGGCTGGGGGAGGCAGGTGGGGAGCAGTCACTCAGGGCTCTCTTGGAAGAGGGTATTTTTGAGGGACGACAGAGGCCACCAGTGTGGCCGGAATGGAGTGAGCAAAAATAAGGTAAAGAGAAACAAGGTCAGACACACAGCCTGAAGCCAGATCACACGAGGCCTTGCAGGTGAAATGGGAGCTCTTGGGGGTGTGAGACATTGAGGAGAGGGATGGCATGGTCTGGATTCTGTTTTAAAAGGAACACTCTGCAAGCTCCCCTTTCAGTATGGAGGAGTAAGCGCTTAAAAGATCAACCCTCCATCAAATAACGTCTATAAACTCCAGATATAATACAAAAAACAATTACTGGGAGGGTCTGGAGAATGACTTAAAAATAGACAGACTTTGGAGTCTTAGAAAAGACAGCATGTGGTAAGTTTCCCACTCTTCTAGCTTTATCAACAGGGCAGGCTGTAGTTGTGGTACAGCGCAGGGCAGCTAAAATTCCAATGGAAAACTCGTTGTCTTTCTGGCCTGAAGAACCAGAGGACAGAACCTAGGACAACCAGAGCTACTAGAGAGTAAGGGGGAAATCCTGAAAGGAAAAAGCCAGGAAAAGCCCAAATTCTGTCAATAAATTCCACCCATATCTCTGGCTGAATTCTGAAGCACACATGCACAGGGAAGCTTGCAGCTTAGGCTGAAAGAACTAAACTGTGATTTGAGATGTTGTCCACTGCAGGCAAGACAGAGTTTGTAGTTTGAGCCTAACCAAGTCAGTTGCCTGCTAAAACACAGACATTAGCATTCTTTGGAAGAATATAACAAATTCCAGAATCTCTACAACATAACATTTCCAGTATCTAGGATACAGTCCAAAATTACTAAACATAAAAACAAATAAGGAAAATATGATCCATTCTCAAGGAAAAGAATGTTAATAAAGTCTAACCCTGGGATGTCCTGGATGATGGAATTATCAGAAAAGTATTACAAAGCAGTTATTATAATTATGCTCAACAAGGTAAAAGAACTCTTAATGATTTAAAAGATAGGAAATCTCAGTAGAGATACAGAACAAATAAAAATGAACAAAATAGAAATTCTAGAACCAAAAATTGAATTATCTGAAAAATTTTTTTAAATCACTGTGTGGGCTTAATAATAGACTGAAGATGACAGATAACAGTAAGTGAACTTAAACAAATCAAAAGAAACCATCCAAACCAAAAGAGAGAGAAAGAGAAGGAGAGCACAAGAAAGAGAAGATTGGAAAAATGAACAGTCTAGGAATCTGTGGGATAATATAAAAAAGTCTAACATATGCATAATTGGAGTCCCAGAAGGAAAGGAGAAAAAGAATGGCACAGAAATATATATATTTAAAATAATGGCAAAAAAATTAAAACACAGTTTCCAAATTAGGGGAAAGATGTAATTTTACAGATACATTCATATTCAAACTGCTAAAAACAAAGATATAGAGAAAACCTTGAAAGCAGCCAGAATAAAAAGACACTACATAAAAGAACAAAGATCCAAATAACCACAGAAACTATGGAGGCCGGAAGAAAGGGAATAACATCATTAAAAGACTGAAGGAAAAAGAAAATAAAAACCGTCAACCCAGAAGTTTATATCCAGTGAAAATATTCTTTAAGAATGAAGGCAAAATAAAGACATTTTCATTTATAAGAAACTTTAGAGAATTTATTACCTGAACACCTGAATCACGAGAACTACTTCGGGTGAGCAATGATGGTGGCTTGGATGAGGGAGCAATGGAGATAGTGAGAAGTAGTCAGATTTTGGATATATTCTGCAAATAGAGCCAGAAGGATCTGCTGATGGATTGGTTTTGTGGTATGAGGGGAAGAGCCAGCGATGACCCTAAGGTATCTGACCTCAGCTACAGGGATGGATTTGCCATTTACTGAGATCACAACGAAGGCTATTCTCCTTCCCCCTTCTCACTTCTCCATGGGGCATCAGAGACCTGCAGTAGCCTTTATGCTTGAACCCGAGCCAGGCTGGAGACCAGAGTGAGGAAGGAGAAGAGGACAGAGTCAAATGCAACCCAGCAAGCCCTCAAGTTGGAGCAGGGAAGATGGAGCATGCATGCTTTTTGGCAAGGTTCACGTCAGACCAAAAATTCATCCTTACGGCTTCTTCTAGCTTCCAGAGCCCCATCTCCAAGAGCTGCTTTCCAGTTGAGAATTGAGAAATAATTGTTAATATTTCACAGAGAAGGCAGAAGCCTCTGCCCCCAGCCTCTGGAAATGAATTAAGATGAAGATGAGGTTCAGAAATGGAGAACAGACCTGCTTCTCATTAGCCATTGCAAATAAGATTGCAGAAAAATATTTCCACCATGAGGACGGTGTCTGCCTGGAAAAAATTAAGCCAGTCTCAGGGCAAAGCAGAGACCCCAGACCAAGATTTGAGAATCTGGGTCTTGGGTAGGGCCCTAGGACTTACTTGCCCAAAGTCACAGAGCAGATTTGCAGCAGCCTGTCTGAGCCTTAGTTTCCAAGTCAGTGAAATGGAGAGAGGCTGCGAGACTAAACACCAGGGCTGGATAGTTGTGCATCCTCAGTGTGAGGCACCCTGGCAGCCAAAGAGCCCTGGGTGCCACCAGCTCAGGCAGCACAGACTCACAGAACCGAGAGGGACAGTAGAGACCACTAGGTTGGAGTCCTGTCCCTTGCTGTAGCCTTCCCCTATATCCTAGCTCCATCCCAAATAACAACAGCTGACATTAAATGGAGTGCCAGTCCCTATTCTAAATTATTTATACGTTAATTTATTTGGTCTTAACAATACCCGTAAGATTATAGTTACTAACATTATCCCCATTTTAAAGAGGAAGCAGGTAAGGCACAAAGAAGCAAATTCACTTGGCCATGGTCATAGAGGAAGCAAACCTGTGCTATTAACCACCATGCTACACAGCCTCTCAGGTCTGTGGGTCCCCCCGCCTGTGCCCCCAGACTTCCAGGACTGCAGGGGTTTGAGCAATTAGCCCCATGAAAGAATCCCAGGCCCTGAAATCCCATAGACTTGTGTGTAAATCCTGACTCCACCACTTACACTGTATGACTCTAAGCCAGTTTTTCTTTGTATGGAAGTTAATAATAATAATAATAATAGTAATAATAATAATAATAGATTTGGCACAGGCTTGCTATAAGGAAGAAAGAAGTATAGGATGCCAGGCCCTGCCTAAGGGTCAGTTCCTCTCCCCTCCTCTGAGGCCCCATCTCTGGCCAAAGGCTTGGGGACCACCAGGGCTCCCTGAAAAGCACTCTCCCTCCAAGCAGCTCTTCCCCACCCAGCCCCATGGGGGCTTTTTTCCCAGGCATCTGTGGTTCCAAGCATTCCCACCGAACTGGCACCCCTTCTCCATCCAGAGATGCAGCACCTCACTGCTACCTGCTCTTTAGGGTTTCACCTTCACCCTTTGCCACTAAAAGGTGGTGCATAAGGAAGACCAAGTCTGCACTCTGGAGAAGCCAACCTCATGGCTGTAACCTCCCCAGGCCCCAATTCTCCTCCACACAGAAGTCTTTGTCCCAGTCCTGCTCCCCCAACCCCCCACTGGGGGCCAGGAGAAGGGGGTGAGTTCTGAAGTACAAAGGACATTCTGGCCAGAGCTGCCCCGGGGACAGCCATGAAAGGGACTCCTCAGGTTACCAGAGAGATAATCTGATTATATTTAGTCAAAGGGGTGGGGGGTGGGGGTGGGGGTGAGCTTTAAGCCTATAGAAAAACGGGAGAAAACAGACAAACCAGGATGCTGAAGCTGGAAGTAGAGGCAGAGCCACAAGAAAACAGAATGCAGAGGGGACAAACAGTCCAGGTTTCATTCCCAGCTCCACGACTTACCTCCACCGATCAGCTGGATGACCCTGAAGAGGCCACCTAACTTCTCTGAATCCAGTGTCTTATCCTAAAATCAGGACAACCTGCCCAGCTCCCAGGCTTGTTGGGGTGCCTCCGTGAGAAAGCCCAAGGAAACAGGCTGAGCAATGGTTCTGCCGGTGCTCTCTAGGTGTCACTTCCTCTCATCACCCCACCCCATACACTGAGCAGGGCAAAGTGGCCCCCCACCCCACCCTGGGGCCTGACAATTACCCCACAATGTAGCTAACAGCTGGTCTGTCCAACCTGGGAGAACTCTGCCACCAGGAAGGCTCCTAATTTAATCAGCTTCACAAACCAGCTCGATGGGCTTAATTGATCTTTTTCACTCCTAATATTGTTGCTGTCACTTTCTGAGCTGCACTTCCCCCAGGCGCCCCATGCATTGTGCTCAGCCAGCAAGTGGAGGAGAAAACACATCAGGAGAGGAAGAAGCCCCAAATTTAGAGCCAAGAAGGAGCTGGCGGACAGGAAGGTGAGATGGGCAGGGAGAGTGCAGGAGGGTCAGGACTGACAATCACAAGTAGCCCCCACCATGCACACAGTAGCAATCATGGAGCCGAGAGCAAAAGGAAATCAGAAACTGGGATTCTAGAGAGTTCCCTGGCTGGAGCCTCAGGCAAGTCTCTCAGGCCACTTTGGACTTCAGTCTCCTCTGTAAAGACCTCAGCAATACTCTGCCCTTCAAGATTTATTCGTCTACCAGTGTCTACTGAACAACTGCTATATACCAGGCATGGCACTAGGCACAGGAAATAATGATCAGCAAAATCAAAACCTATCCCAATCTTTGTGGGGTACTTCAGACAGGTTGTTTCCCCCTTGGTGACCTCCCCCCATGGCGCATATGGACTAGTAGGGGAGACTGACACCAATCAAACACATGAACAAATGTCAAATTGCAACAGTGGTAAGTGCTATGTGGAGGAGCCCCATGGTGCCCTGTGGACAGGTAACTGGGTGGGTGGGCCAGGGTTGGGGGGTCAGGGAGGGCTCCCTGAGGAAGTGGTACTTGAATTAAAATACCAAGGGTGAGGTGCAGTTACCTAAATGAAGAGGGCAGAAAGGACACTCCAGGCCCCAGTATTTGCAAAGGCCCTGCAGCTCAGAATGGAAGCTGAAAGGGCTGAAAGCTGAGTATGGCTGGAAAGCAAGATCAAGGGGGTGTGTGGGCAAGATGAGACTTCCCAAGTTTTTCACAATGCACACAGTAAGAAAATACATTTTATATGGCCACCCTGACAGAACATAGACTACACACAATATGCACACATGTAATATCCAAATACGTAGTTTTTTAAAGATGTATGGAACAAAGTTATTCCTACCACAATAAATGTGACCTACTCTGAGATTTTCTCTTGTATTTCTATTCTAACCTGTTCTATGTCTTTTAAGAAAATGTGGGTCACAAGCCACTAAATTGATTTTGCAGCCCCCTAATGGATCATGATGGCTGCAGGTTAAGAGGCACTGGACTTTGCAGGGCCTGCAGGCTGCATTAAGGAGTTCTGTCTTTATACCACGAGCAAGAAGCCCCAGCTCTCTTCTGAGGGGTGCTCTAATGAGTCTTGCATTTTGAAAGGATGCTCCGGCTGCCATTGTGGGGAGTCGGTTGGAGGGATTGGGAATGGAGGGAGACCAGGGAGGAGGATGCTGCAATCACCAGGTGAGAGATGGTGGAGGCTTGGATTAGATGGTTTTGCAAAGCAAACAAGGTAATAGATATGAAAACCTTTGTGCCAATTAAAAATAAGAGGGGGGGGGGCATTAATGAAAAGTTGTGCAATAGAACTGCAAGGTGTCCTAATCTAGATTCAGACAACCTGAGAACAAATTCCAACTGTTTCCCAGTTGTACCATCTGGGAGAAATGGCTTCATCCCTAACTGTAAAATGGATCATAAGAGTCCCTATCCCTAGAGCCCTTGCCAAGTTTGGAGCCAATAGTGCATAGATACAGCCAATGCCCAGCCTGTAGAAAGCACTCAATAAATGGTAGCTATTAATATGAATAAAAAAGTTAGAACTCATTCACTCATCCATATGCCTTCAGTGCCTGCTCAGGGTCAGGCATGGAGGAGACGATAGGCAATAAAGGCACATACCCCAGGCCCTGTGGGAACTCCTAGGCCAGGGGGAGGATTTCAGAGCCATAAGGTATCCATCTCAGTTGAATCTGATTTTGAATCTGTGACCTAGCTGCCAAGTTCATCTGGTCAAGCTCTCCCATTTACAGGGAGCTAACTGAGGCCCAGGCCAGCTAAGGTTCATTTTGTAAGAGTTTTTACATTTATATGAACATTTGCTTGGAGTCTGTTACCTGATTTCTATTTCTGCAGGGAATCTATTTCCACCGGGAAGAGTGTCAGGCCTGGTCTGTCTGGTATGTATGTCTGTTGTGGTATCTCTTAAACACACAACTCCTCTCCCACTCCCACCCTACCCTGCTATCCCTGGAAGCTTCTGGAGGACAGAACTCTGGAAAGGTCAGAGCAATGGCAGGCTGTGCAGCCAGGAGCTGGCAGACAGGGAAGGCTGTCTGCTCCCTGCAAACCAAGCTCGAGCTGCCAGATGGGGATCGTGGCTGGGGCCTTGCTGACAACAAGCACTGCCACTTCCCATCTGCCCTCTGAGGCTCGGTTAGATGGCTATAGCCGATGAGTCGGGTTCTGAACTGCCCAACTTTGGGCTGGGCTCTGGGCTTCTGGCATGTGTGCAGAGAGAGGTGGAGCCCCCACCCCAGCACCCTCTCAGCAGCCACCCACCCTCACTGGCCCCGATTTCTGTGCCATGTGGTGAATGACCACAAGGGAGTCTCTGAGAGCTGGCGGGTCTTAGTCCAACAAATGAGCACTATTTGCTCTGCTCCTTGGCCCAGGCTTGCAACTCTCAGGCTCTGTGGCTGCCTCTGTCTCTCTCCTTCTCCTGCTGTCTTCCCTCCTCCATATACAAGAGTTAATGTCCCTCCTGGCTCTCTGCCTTCCCGCATCTCCATTGGCATCCCTCTGGCCTCTCTCTCACCTGTCTCTCTAAGTCCGGGCAGCTTTCTTGGGCTCCATTTGTCTCTGGGTGCATGTTTCTGGGTCTCTGACTTGCATCTGTGTGGATGTTTGTGACTCTTACTCTCTGTTGTCTCAGGTAGCTCTCTCTTGTATCTTGCATTGCTTGCCACATTCCTTTTTGTGTTTGTCTCTGTGTTTATCTCCTGCTGTGGCTTTGCGTGGCTGAGCAGATCCCTCTTAGTATCTGCCTGGGGGGTGGGGGGGGTAGTGTCTCTTTGGGTCCCAAAGCACCTGCCTTCTGATGGAAGGCTGTCCTTGGGAATGAGCCAATCAGACTGCAAAAGTCACGTCCTCCCCTCCCATCCCACCCCCAGTGCCCTCATCAACACCTGCTCCCCTAGTCTTCTTGTAGGTGAAAACACCCAGGAGTCTTTGACTCTGTTCAACAACTTCCCCTCTCCCACACTCTGTCAAAGGGCTAATTCTACTGTACAGAAACCAGGCCACAAATGCTGTTCCCCCACTTTTCAGCTGTGCAGTCTCCGGCAAGTCATCTAACCTCTCTGGTGCCCCTAGAGAGGTTCTATACACGGCACCACACTGCCTTCTCTACTGACCCCTCCTGTAAGAGGATAATAAGGACTAATTACCCATTTGGGCTGGCCTAACTATTAATGGGGGGGTACCTAATTTGCCTGCATGCAATTGCCCCTACCCCAAAAGGAACTTTCACATTGTGGCAATAATTGAAATAGTGCTCTCAGTACAGGTGTGGGATCAGGTATTTTACTTGGAGAGGAGCCAGGCTTTCTTGTCCTTGCTAGATTTGTTCCTTAAAAGGCGATAGCTCCATGAAAAATAAAACTACATGCAGCCATAGATAGCACACGGGTAGTGGGAAAAGTTTATTTGATCAGCCCGATTCTGTGCCTTTCTGAGGACAGGAGGAAAATGGGAGCAGCCTTATCTGATGGTGTGTGTCTAAGGAGGGAGGAAAACACCAGTTGGTAATAGGTCTCTATTTGTTTACAGATATCTGTGCAGATACTCCCAGACTGAGGGAAAGTAATACCCAGGATTTCTAAGAGAAGGGGCGTCTGGACCACACTGTCAGCAGAGCCACACCAGACAACTGCAGAGCCCATCCTGGGGCCAGGCACTTGCATGGAAGCTGAAGACAAACAAGCTCCTGCCTCCAATTCTGATAGTGAAAGCTTTTCTAGCACTGCCACACACTGGGCACTAAAACCCAACATATAATACAGCATTGGGGCTGTACCCATGAGGTATATGCTGGTTTTTCCTTCCATTTTACAGATGAGAATGGTGAGGCATAATAAGGTTAAGTAACCAACCCAGAGTCACCCAGTCACTCAGCTAGACTCCAGGCATCCGGTTCCAGAGTCTGTGCTATATAGACACTAGAATGATATATAAAGACTAGAAGGTAGAGCAGACAAGCGAGCATATAAATTCACTCTGTGTGGTGCTTGCACTTAGCAGGACTTCCCAGGAATCAAGAGAGGGCCCAACTATCACCAAGTTTCAGTTCTCTTAATGTAGTTTTCTAAAATTAAAAAAAAGTCAAAACGGGATTACAAACACTGCAGATGTTTTTAAATGCTAACATTTAACAAATTAATGCTTTTAGCCCTCAAAATACAATGCAATAAAAATTACAACTCTTTCCAAAATAGTTACATTAATTTCCAAAATTAACATGATTTCATAGTGCACAATAAGCAATGTGGGCTGGTGGGACAGAAGATGTAAATCATGGATGATCATCTTTCTTGAGTGTTTGCTCTGAGACTATAAATCTAACCTCTTTAGGATATAACATCAAAAGTCTATTTGAGGCCATATTTTAGCCTGAGGTCCTCAAGCTCCCTCTCTCTCCCCCCCTTGGAAGGTACTAAATATTTACCAAGAACAGAAATAATGTGGGAAGAAGTGTATGATCAATTTCTCTCAGGGATGGGGCTTGAAAACAATCAAGGATGGCTTCATATGGGTGATAACCACTGAGCAGAGGTTCTGCAGGATGAATAGGAGTTCTTCAAGCAGGCTAAAGGGGAAAAAGAAAGCTCTCTGCAGAGGGAACAGCCTGTATAAGGCTCAGAGTTAATGAACAAGCATTATCTGTGTAGGGACAAACCATCCATGGCTCAGGATTACCTGGATTAAAGTACAGAAAGAAGTTGTAGATGGTGGGGAAGATAAAAATAGAAAGGTAGGTGAAGGCAGATCGTGCAGGGTCTTGAAGTAAGGCCTTCTCTGCAGGAAAAGGAAAGTGAAGAGACGGGCATTCATTCTTGGTAGAAGTTTCAGTTGCCCTGGAAATGTTTAGCCTAAAGACTTAGGGGAAGGCAAGAGCATGCTAAATCTACAGGAGAACTTTCATATGTTTATGTAGTCATTTTTCTTTCCACCGTCGATTGCACAGGGCCTAGACAACCTGTGGAAGCTAGAAAGTGATGGGTATGTTTAAAGGTAAAGATGGCAATCAAAGGTGTCCGAGAAATGGAACAGCTCACTGAGGCTGAAAATGAGTATCATCATCTTCTGAGGTACTTTAAGGAGGGGACAAAGGACCACCTGGGTGGGATGTTGACAGGTGATTCAAACATTAGATGAGAGCAGTGCAAGTTATTTCTAAGTTTTCTTTCAGCCTAAAAATCTCAGAAACTATTTCATCTTGTATTCGAATAGATTCAAGACATTGCCTTTGGGTGGGAAAATAGTAATCAAATATAATACCATGGGAATAACGGATTTGGCCTAATTATCAGTGCTTACTCAGAGTTTGTCACTATTTCCATACAATATATCCCAAAGTTCCAGAAAACAAATCAAAGAAAGTACCATGGTCAATGCCATTAATAGTGGCAAAACACTTCAAGATGAGAATTTAATTTACTGGGTGAGTTCTTGAGGCACATTTTTGTTGATGAATATTATAAAAATGGGTTAGGCTGGACCTGGGTAATGATTGTGAAATATTTTAATACTGTCCCTCTCATTAATTTACTTTTAATGAATGACTTGGTAAAGCATAACCATTTGTACGTAATGATTTCATTAATGGCTATGTCATATGCAACCGTTTTTCAACACGTTGTTGAATGTCACTTGAATAAAATGATACCTTAAATTTATACAGTATAATAAAGTATGTTTGTTGAAACATGACAAGCTTCTGCCTCTTTTGTACTCAGACTCTAAGAATTCGTTGCGTTTCGAATAGTAACAGTTTAACGAGACTCAAGTCATGAGTTTCTTCTTCCAGATCTGAGGTTTCTCTCAAAACTAATCCCTGAGCTTCTGCTCTCTGATCCCTGTGCATGGAAACCGGGGCCAGAAAGCAACAGTGAGCCCATCACACTCCCCGACCCCACTCTCATCTTCTCGGCCTTTGAGATTCCCTTAAAACCCCTGTTTGGAACAGGGACCCAGCCAGATGGTCCCAACTAAGGAGAAAAGCCTGTGGGCGGGGCCTGGGAAGGGGGCGGGGCCTGCATTAAAGCGCAGAGCAAGAAGAAAGGGCTTCTGGAAGATTCCATGCTTGACTACCCTCTCTGCTCATCTCACTGTCTGTCACTTCACCGATTGCCTCTAAAGACTCTCAGGGTGGTCTCTAAGGGCTGCCACATCAACATACTTCCTTAAGCTTCCCAAACTGAAACCAGTTTTGTTTGGATAAACAGGGAGGCCTCTTCCTATTTAAAGTGGGGTTCTTCGACTATTCCTTCCATCAGTCTCCTCTCTGTTTCCCACAGAGTACTTATTCGGTTTGTAAGCATTTTGTTTATTTGTTTACCTGTTTAGTGCAGGAACCAAGCCCACTCACGTTCACTGTGAATCCCCAACCCAGGAACAAAGGAAGTGACCAGAAAAAATTTGCTGGCTGAAAGAGAGAGGGAGAGGGAAGGAGGGAGGAAGGGAAGGAAGGAAGGAAGGAGGAAGAAGTAAGAGGAAAGAAGAGAGAGTTGACTTAGATTTGAAACCATAAAACAACACCAGCCACTGGCCATGAAAAGAAAAGGTTGGGATCTACGTCACGGGCTCTGTAGGGCGCCCTTTTCCCTTCCTGCCTCCCACCACTCCCCCAATGCAGGGCCTGCACCCCAGCCCCAGAAATCTTCACTTCTGCACCCCAAGGTTGCTTATTCCCTCCGGTCACCATGACAGTAGTCCTGTAAATTGGACAACAACAAAAACAATAGTCTTTTGCAGGTGTACAATGACATGTGACTTTCAAACTGCTTTCCTATTTTTTATCCCTTCTAATTCTTGCCTGTCTTGTCTGCCTCACAGGGTTGTTTTGTTATCCCCATTTTTTTCCCAGAGGAAACAGACTCCATGGGCTTAATGCTGGCTCAAGGTCACAGAGCCAGGAAATGGCTGAGCTGAGGAGGCTCAGGCCTCCTTCCTCAGCGCTGGAAAAGTCCTGGGTTACATGGCTGAACAGCCTTTATTGTTCCTCAGCCACTTAATAGGTAACCTCTCCCAGGGGTGTTTGCATTTTAAAAGAGAACTGAGGAGGGAGCAAAATGTATAATCCAAACGAATGAATTGTGAATAGTAAAATTTCCAGTTCAAAAGCACGTGCCAAGGAGAGGCTCCAGCATTGGAGCCAGGGACGAGGTGGTCCAGAGAAGTCTCAATAGATGGGCTTTCAGTTTCGGACAGATCTGGGTTCAAGTCTCTTCCATTCCACTCGCTAACGCAGTGAACTTGAGCAGCTGTGTTCCACTTTCTGAGACTGTTTCCTCATCGTGAAATGGGGATGACAACCCCACCTCAAAAGGTTGTTGCAGCAATAGCATCATTACATGGAGGGCAGAAGGAACGGGGCCCTGTGGCAGTGGCCTCGGCAGCATCAGGGTGCTGAGCAGAAGCCGGTCCTCACCCTACAGCTCTGCAGGAGACGGGAAAGAGAAGATGGGAGGCGGTAGCCCCAGCCTGCTGCTCCAGGGCCCATCCCTGAGCCCAGCTCTGGGCTGAAGTCACCCACCCTCACCCTAATTACTCAGTCATTAAGATCAAGCCCGGATAGGAAGGTACCTGAGAGTACACTGCAGCCCTCATCATCTCCCAGTCTTCCCCCACCTCCTCGGAAAAGATTTATGGAAAGATTAAGGGGCCTTTTTTTCAATATCTATTAATATTCATGGCAGTCTTCACAGCCATCTGCTTTTAACGATTTTGTTTGCAAAGACCTGAGATTAAAATATGGCCTGCTAGTGCTCTGAAGCATCTGAACTGAAGGCGATAAAACAAAGGGCCTTTTCAGGAGCTCCCGAGCGTGCCTGTCACTCTACCTGCAGCAGGGAAGACAAATGGCTGGAGGAGGGTGGGGTGGCGGAGGGAGAGCTGAGACCTGGCCAAGACTGGATGGGTTCCCACAGGCCCAACAGGGTTAATTGGGGGGAATGAACAGCCCGGCTCCCTCCCCACCCTGCACAGAGGCAACAAAGGGGCCCTAGGGACAAGAAGGCTCAGCCACAGCTGCAGCACAGGGGCTTGGGGCTTTGAGGGTTCTGAAACCCTGGGACCAGAATCCTGGAGACAGTCTGTCAGCACTGGGGATGGCCAGGGGTCCAGGGAGGGCAAGGGGAGCCCCTCACTGTGATGCTATGACCTAAACCCCTCACACACACCATCCCCCCACCCCCAGCATTATACTGCACCTATTCTGTGCATCGGTGTTATTAAATATCAAGTCCCATGTCTTTTTCCAGACTTCCAAAGGCACTCACCATATTATAGCTCTCCCTGGGGTGGAGCCCCGGCTTGACCACTGATTAGCTGTTGTCCCTCTCTTGGCCTTATGCAGGCAAGTTTTCAGTGAGCTCTCAGGAGGTGGCATGGGGCCCTACACACCTCCAGAGGGCACCTTTTCTAGCCACTGCAGCGGTCTCGAGCGGGCCTCCAGGCCTCCCATCCAGAGCAGCCCCAGTTCAGTCTGTGCTATACACTGAGGCTCCATCTCAGAGTTCATTTCAGGCTCTAGACTCCAGAACTGTGAGATGATAAGTATCTTCTGTTTTAAGCCACCCAGCCTGTGGCACTTTGTTAGGACAGCCCCAGCAAACCAGGACAGTAGTTTTGCACAGCCCTGTCCCAGTCTCCTCCAACAGGGCCCCAGGTCACCTGAGTGCAAGCTTCAAACTTCCTGTTCTAGGCTCCCCACCCATCCTGTCCAGCCACCTGCCTCTGTGGGCCAAGGCCTAACGCACAAATTCCAGAAAGCATCGCGGGGACTGCTTGAAGCTGAAGGAAAAGATTCTGTGCCTTAGCTCCCACGGGTTTGGGACAGCCTTTCTTTTACTCTGTTCCCTCCCTGCCCAACAAGTCTGCATTGAGTCTAGATTAGGGCAGCCTTTGTAAAACTTGCCATGGCTCTCCATTGCCCACAAAATGCAAATGCTCTCTTCTGCCTGGCTCTCAAGGCTGGAGAGAGGGAGAGAGGCTGCCAGCCAAGCCCCTCTCCCCTGTTCTGAGAGCCACTCAGTGCCCACAGTCCTGTGAAGGGATTGTCCACTCTCTTTGCCCACTGTGGGACCTGGTTAGACCAAGCAGGACTGTCAGATTCTCTCCCCAGAGAACCTGAAACTGGGGCCAAGAAGTGGCAAGCAAAGGAAGGGTGGGGAGTGGCCAGTTTCCTCCATGAGCCAGCCAGAAAGGACAGCAACGAAGAAGTGACAAGAAGACTAGAGGCCAAAGATCAGACTCCTCTGGAGTGTGGTCCAGAGTCAAACCAGAGCCTTCTCAACTGGCCAGTCCTGGGTCCAGCTGCTTCTGAAAGCCAGCTGCACCTCCCACCATGGTGCGCTGGGACATGCATGGAGTCTTCCTACACTTCCCTTGCCTCTGCCGGAGCCTTGTTGAAGGTGTCTCTGTTTCTTAAAACCAAAGGAAACCAAGACCAAGGCCTCCAAATGCCCCCACCTGCCTTGTCCCACCTGGTCTCCAGATAATCGAGGCAGGCCCCGTGCATACCCCAGCACTCTCCTATGCTGGGACACCCACCCTCCCATCTCTCAGAGGCCTGGCTCAGTGCACACACTGCCCCTCTGGCCAAATGGGGTGTCACGTCTTCCCCACCCAGTGCCTGGAGACCTTGGCATCTCCTTCGACAGACAGTGGCTGTCCTCCAGGATCACCCATGCTTCTCAGAGGGCCAGGGTCAGCAGCGAGCAGTTTATAGACCTCCTGTGAGCTTTTTCCAACTCAGGTTTAAAAAAATCCACTGTGGCTCCTGGCATGGAGCTTGGCACCTGCAAACTTCCATCCAGATGCTTTTTCCTCATTGCTTTGACGTGAGTCCACTACTCACTGTGGGCCTTTCTCTGGTGCACTCAAGTGTTTGTTTAACCTCAGGAAGATCCCTTGGAGAGTGGATTTGACTCCCCCATTTTACAGTTGGAGAGACTGAGGTCAGAAGCAGATGCCTGGTGCCCTGCCGACTCCACCAGCCCGGAGCCATGGACACCCAAGGAGCCCTCCATACCACCGAGGAGCACGGAAGGCCCTCGGAGATTTATTTTGGCAGTTTCTGCCATCAGTCACATCTCTGCCAACCCACTGTCAGGTAATTAAGGAGTCAAGAGCCTCTGCAGAGAAGTGGAATTTGACTTAAATAGTCCATTTACATATGCAATTTGAGAGACAAGAGTAAAAGAAGGTGGGTGTGTGAGTGTAACTGTGAGCACGTGGGTGTGCCAATGTGTGTACGAGTGAGTGTGTGTGTGGTGGGAGGGTAAGCCCATCACTCCTTGCCAGGACCATTTCACCAGCCTTCTCCGGGGTCTCCCTGCTTCCAGGCCCACCCCACCTCCAGCCCCCTCCACACTGCTGTCCCATGGCCTTCCTCCATTCCGATGGATTACTCACCTGGTGGCTACTTTTCAGTGGCCCCCCCTCTACAAGGAAACTCCTTCTGCCTCAGAATGAAACACAAGGTCTGTCACTATCAGGCTCTGCCCTTCTTTCCAGAATCTTCTTCCCAATTCTCCTCCCAATGCCCTGTACTACCCTTCAGCCATGTCTTTGTACATGATGCTCTCTCTGTCTGGGATAGCTTCCCCTTTTCCTTCAGCTTTCAAAGCCCCAAATTCAAATATCACCTCTTGCATGAGTCTCTCCCTCCCCTAACCCCAGGCTACAACCTCCTCAGGCTGAGTCAGCCACTCTGCACATTTCTACATATCAGCTAGCATTTGGGGAACACTTTACCTGTGTTACCTATCCCATTTAACCCTCACATGCCCCTGGGCAGAATATTCTATTATTATCCCCATTTTACAGGTAAGGACCTTACAGCACAGAGAGGTTGAATGACTTGCCCAAGGCCTCACAGCTAAAAGCGGTAGTGTCAGGATTCAAATCTAGACAGTTTGGCCCGGAGCCTGCACTCCTACCCACTCCACCACATCGATGCAGTGTGATACAGACAAAACCAGAAGAGGGGCTATGGTCCACCTAGGTGTCGTCCCTCCTACACAAGCAGAACTTCTTTCATGCCTGTATCCCTAACCCCCAGCCCAGAGCTGGGCACAGGAGGGGGTGCAGAAAGGGTTCTGAATGATTAAATGAAGGAGTGTGTGTGCACATGCGAAGATGTGTACAAGAGTGTGGTGCATGTGTGTTGTAGGTGAGTGTGGTATGGTGTGTGTGGTGTGGTCTGGTATGTGGGTGTGGTGTGTGTGTGGATATGGTGTGGGTGTGTGTGTGTGTGTTGTGCGTGGTGTGTGGTATGTGGTATGGTGTGTGTGTGGTGTGATGTATGTGTGGTGTCTGGTACGTGTGTGGTGGGGTGTGTTTGTGCACACATGTGTATGTGGATATGGTGTGGGGTGTGTGTGTATATTGTGTGTGGTGTGTGCTATGTGTGGTATGTGTGCATGTGTGTGTGTGTCTATGTGGATTATGGTGTGGGAGGTGTGTTTGGTTTGTGTGGTGTGTGGTGTGTAGTACATGTGGGATGTGTGTGTGCGTGTGTGTGTATATGGATATGGTGGGGGGTGTGGAGGGTGTGCGTGTGTGGTATGTACATGTGGCGTGTGGTACATGTGATGTGCATATGTGTGTGTGTATATGGATATGGTGTGGGGGTGTTCGGTGTGTGTGGTGTGTGGTACATGTGTGGTGTGTATGTGCGTGTGTGTGCATGTGGATGTGGTGGGGGCTGTGGTGTGTGTGTGCGTGTGTGTACATGTGCACATATACCCTCAGATGCTCTCTGGCTCCAGACCCCACATGCTGGGTAGAGGGGGCCCCATCACAGCTGCATGAATTGTTAAAGCCCTTAAACCGCGTCGCTTCATCATTGATATTTTTACAAAGTTGTCACAGAGAAATATCATTTTTCTTCCTCCTTTATTTCATTTTCTTTGGGATATAGTAATTAACAAAAGCCATTAGATGCCAGCAAAACTATTTCTTTTGAAGTTTCTACATGGCTGTCACCCGGGAGATAAAGGCAGATTATTCAATCTTGACATTATAATTGTGGATGCCAGATAAAAGCCTGGATTAGACACTTCACAGCCCCACTCGGAGGGGAGGATGAGATCACCACGAGGTGCGTTTCCCTCAGCTGGGAGGGCAAGAGGGCCGCGGGCAGGGGGCCACGGAGGGGGGAGGAAGTGGCCCGCCACATGCTTTGGCTTCTTTCACTTTGAGTTGGACAGTCCCCAGATCATACAACGTTAGACGGAAAGGAAGCACATTCCATATCAACGTAGAACAATCTAGAAGTCAGGAACTAATCTCCCAAGCCAGGGTTGGCTGTCCCTCCAGGGGCTGCTGCAGCCCCCTTACTTTCGCCATGATGGTTCGTGCCACGCAACTTGACTGACAGGATATTTCTCAGCCTCCCCAATGGATACTCAAAGGCAGGGACTCATCTCAGTCGTCCCTTCTCCAGCCCCTGCCTGCACTCCCGCACTGTGGGCTTCGGTCCCCCCATCATGGAGAAGGCGGGGGACTGAAAGTGAGGCCATCTGAGGGCAGTGCTGCCCCCTTCCAGGGGAGGGCGCCAGCCAGGGAGCCACTGGGCAGGGCTCCAGGGTGGGAAGAGAGGGGCCAGTCTTTAAGTGGAGGCATCAGGGCCAGAATTCATACACTCTCAATAGTGTGTTCACGTGTAAGACTAGAACCTTCTAAATGCAGGGACTGATGTCACCTGATTTCCTGGGTCAATCCTCACCCAAATTGTGACCCTGGAATTCAGCTTATCTGAACCCCCCAAGACATGGTGCTCTCTATCTCCCACCTAGCCCACAGACATGCTTTGCTCTTCACCATGTTAAATAATAATAAGATTATGAACTGAATTAGTCAGAGTCCAACCAAGAAACCATGAACCACTCTAAGGATTTCAGCAGAGGGAATTTAATACGTGGCCTGGTGACACGGGGGACGAGAGATCTGCAAGGCTACCCAGAGAGGAGCCACAGCAACAAGCCACGAGGCACAGGCGGGGTCAGGGGTGCCAGAGCCAGGGCCAAGGTGGCCCAGCCGACCCGGAATCTTGGCTTCTGCCCAAGGTGGAGCCTGAAATAGAGGCGGTGACAGACCCCCTGGCTCCTCCCTGCCTCCCATCCTCCCACCTTCCCAGCTCCCCCTAGAGCTGCCCACTGATTGAATACAACCATCCTAAGAGATTGGAAAACGCAGCCTGGAGGGATCAACCCCCTAAAATACAGAGCAGAGGAAGGGATTTGAGGGTAAATTAACCAAAGGCTGGCACACTTGCTTAAATTTTACAATCTTGAGCTAGATGTCCCACTTCTCCTGAAAAGGGCACCCATACTTCCCTGTGTGACATACAATCATCTGGAGTTGGTAGATGCTGTCCCCTTTAGAAGGGGCAGGTGCTGCTCCAATTTTTCACAGCTCCTGCCAGGCTGTGTACCTGTTGGCTTTGAATTTGCAAACCCTGGTCTAAATCAATGTACCCGTTTTGTAGAGAAAGAAACTGAGACCCACCCGAGAAGAAATAATATACCCCAAGTTACATGATGGGGTCAGTAGCAAATGCAAGACCAAAACCTAGATCTCCTGGCACTTACGGTCCCTAAGTGCAGGCTGAATTGATCTGCAAAGAAGGGAAAGCATTTGGGAAGCGACAGTGTCTGTCAGTGGGGAAACAAATGCTATCTACTCAACCAATGCGGGCAAAGCAGCAGTTTGGCATTGCCATGACTATGCAGGGCAGAGGCTCCTGTGCCTGCCGGCAGCTAGCCTTGTCAGGAAGGATGCCAGGGGAAATGCCGGCGTTGATGACAAGGAAAAAGCCCTGGCCGGGAGGCTGTTCTGACCCTGGCCCTGCCACTCAAGTGCCGTGACCTTGGCAAAGTTCCCCTTGGTGCCCTGTAATAGGAGTCTGGGCAAGACACACGCTCCCGGAGCCTCCCCCCACTCCAGCAGGCTGGGATTGGATTTTCTGGGCAGAGGTGGGAGGAAACCATCCCGCTATGGAAGCCAGCTGAGTGTGTGAGGGTCCTCAGAAAGGAAGGTCGAGGGGAGACACGGGGGAACATAAATCTGCTGGCACGGCTCGCTCAGAAAGGGTTTTAATTAATTGTTTTTATACGACATAAGAGCAACTCATTACCGAACAGCTTTGATTTGTGACACCTGCATTATAGATGATTTTTAAATTAACATTTCCCCAATAAAAGGTGTCAGTAGAGAGCTGAAGGCGCCCAGAGAAGTATAAAAGGATAATAATATGAAAATACAAATAAACACCAGCCCAGCCTAACAAAGGGGGCTGCTTAATCAATTTTACAATTAATTAGGGCTGTCGGGGGTAGCTGGGGCCCTGGAGGCATAAAAGTACAAGGTTGAGGCTCAGGCATCAAATGCTGGGATGAGGGAAGGTGTTTGCGGTTTAAGGGAGAAGAGGACACAATGAGAATGAAAGAAGCTCTTCCAGAGTTCCCCTTAAGGGCAGGGAACCCGGAGGCAAATCCATCCTGGTGCATATTTTTCTCTCTTTGCTGTTTATTTACTCAGCAGGTACTTATAGAGCTCCTACTACGTGTTCCAGGCAGAGTGATGAGCCCAGCAGACACAGCGAGAGAGGGAATGGCATACTTTCTCTCTGGTCCAGAAAGTGTGAAGGGCAAAATCGTAGAGAAAACAGGAAGGGTAGGCAGGGGCTAGACTATAAAGGCTCCTGACAGCATTTGGACTTATTCTGAGATGCCATTTGAAGAGTCTTAGGTAAGGGAACCCCATAAGAGTTCCATTTTAGACAGATGCTTCTGGCTGCAAAGTGGATCCTACAGTGGAAGGCAGAGGGAGGAAAAAATCACCTGAGCATGACACCCTGATGGACTGAATTCAGAGAGAGGTGGCCAGGGCGGGGGACAGGGCACTTAGATAAGTCCAAGGAAGGCTTAAGAAGCTCAGTGCATACAGCCCACAGGCCTTGCTGCTCAGTTGCCCATTGGAGGAGAAGGGGAGGGGAAAGACAAGGACAACTGTAGCCAAAGACTGTGCTGGAGAGACAGCTGCGAGCCATACACAGAGAAGGTCCCTGCCCTAGGGGATCTTACATTCTGGTCAGGAGAAACAGAAAAAAGACACACAAGCGGATGAACAAAGGACTTCAGAGAGATGTATGGGGATGAAGAGTCTCAAACCAGGTGCTGTGGTCAGGACAGCTGGGGGCTGGGCAGTTTGGGACAGGGTGGCCAGGCAAAGCCTCTCCAAGGGGGGACATTTGAAGTAAGACCTGAGCAATGAAGAGCCAAACTGGTCAAAATCTGGGGAAAGGGCATTCCCAGAATCAGCTCAGCAACTGCAAAGGGCCCTGAGGCTGGGAGGAGCAGGAGGAGGCACCCTAAGTGCCCCAGACCCTACACCCTCTAACTCTCATAGTCAGCGAGTCCCAAAGGAAATCTGCCCTCTGAGTTTTGCTTTGGCCTTTCCTCTGGAATTTGAGGGCTTGTCTCATTTAACACTAGAACCCATGGAGTGCTGGGGGAAGTTTCCAGGCTCTCAGCCTCTCAGCTCTGTCTCACTCAAGGATCTTGACCTCTTCAGGGGAGTCAGTCTCCATCAAGAAGCCCTGATTCCTTGTCCTCCACACTGCCCCAGACCTCTCTCCTAAACCCCAGAGCCACTTGGATATCTCCCAGGCATCTCACAGCACATCCAACTTCTTCCTCCCAAAGTTCATTTTTCCTTCTGTGTGCCCGCTCTCAATGAAAAGTGCCACCATCCATCCGATTGTTCAAACCAGAGACCCAGAAATTGTCTTAACTCCTCCCTCTCCCTTATACTGAAGTCCTGTTGGCTCTTCCTCCTTATAGCCCTTGAAGCTACCTTCTACCCCTCACACTCCCACTCCACTCGTTCTAGCCATCTGCATGCCTAACCTGGGTAATGGCAATGACCTCCCACTCTCTGTGCACCCTCTTCCCACCAGTGCTCCCTGCACATGGCAGCCGGGAGAATGCTAAAATAAAAATCCATCACAGGCACCGCTGGGCTTCCCCTGCCCTCAGGCTAAAGCCCGACAACTGTCGTCAGGTTTACCCAGGGCCTCTACCCCTCTAGCACCACACTGCTCCTCATGCTTTATTGTCCAGCCACACAGCCCCCTTCAGTTCCTCAGGCTGCCCTGCTCCTCTCATCTGTGTTCTTTCACACCCACTATCCCTCTGTCTGGAACATTCCCGGTGCTCTACACTGCACCACCCCACTCTACAACTCCCAAGTCCATGCTGCAGGCTCATCACATATTTTTCTGTTTGCTTAATCATGGATTCCTCTCCCTACTGAGATTGTAAGCTTAACAAAAGCAGGAACTATTTCTGTCTCATTCATCCCTGTATGCTCAGCACCTGGCATGTAATAGATGGACAAAACATATTTGCTAAATGAATAAGAAAATTAATGAATGAATTTATGAATCGAACGATGTCACGTAACACACATGCCACAAGCTTACTAGAAGGTAAGGTGCTCAAATGAGACCAATAAGGGCAAGCATCTTCAACTTGGCGGCACACATTTTAATGGCTAAGAGATTCCCCACGTGTCTCCTGATAAGTTCGCTCTCCCCGGATGTGCGTGGGTATGGTGACGGGAAGAGGAGACAGAGCGGCACCTGAGATGTCGCATCATCTGCTTCCAGGAAGCCAGTGGGGACTGTGAAATTGAAAGAATGTCCCCACCGTCTGCACACTAGCTTGGTTTCTGTCCTCTCCATATTGCCCCAGGGCCCAAAGAGGAATGACTATCAACAGGGGCTCCTGGATCAGGGCACTTCCAGTGTCCTCTGCCTTACAGGCTGGCTTGGTAACAGAGTACCTGTAGCCCACACATCTGGGATGGGGATGGGGGCTCAAGGGCAAGGCTTGAACTGTGTCCAGGACCCAAGTCATACAAGTGAGCATATCTGAGTGAGGATGGCTTACAGCAAATGTCAGGAGCTAGGGCTCAGGAGGGTTAAATTCGGTAAGCAAGGCCAGTGCTACAGGCAGAGTTTTGTTGTGTTTGTGGTATGGTATGTGTGTGAGCCAGCCCCATTCACAGAGCTCAAGGGGTAGAGGTAGGGTGAGGGGTAGGGCGAGGGTTACAGGAGTGGCTAGAGGGAGTCTTCCTCAAGCAATCCCCAGGGAAAAGTGGGGAAAAACAGCGTGGGTAGAGGTCAAGTTCAAACACGAGTCCTTCAGAAAGGAGAGAGATCGCCTGTGCCCTGGAGGAATCCAGGAAGGCTTCCCAGAGGAGGCAGGGCTTGAGCTATGCCTGAAGGGTGGGGAGGATCAGAGAGTGGAAATTCCTAGTCATGTTTCTGCTTCCTTCCTCTTCTAGACCTTCTTCAAAGAGAAGCACCTCTGAAGGCCAACTTTCTCCCCCTCATAAGTCAGAGAATCATCCATCGGATGCAATTACCGAGTGTCAAAACAGGAATGGCCATCAGCCACCGAGATGCAATTACTGAGTAGCAAAACAGGAAAAGCCTTGGAGTTCAACCCATCCACTTTACAAATGAGGAAATCGAGGCCCAGAGAGAGAGAAGCAAAACTCATCCTTTGCATTTTAACCATGCTCTGAAATGGGCTTCTCATGGTAGGCATTCTCTGCCCCATTTAACAGATGAGGAAACTGAGACCCAGATGGATCAAAGAGCTTGTGAAGGTCACACAGGATCTGAAGGAACCAGGACTCAAGCCCAGGCCACTCTGACTCCCAAGTCTAATGCCCTCAGGTGCTTGTGCTGTCTTTGGTTCTGATTGTTGAGGCACAGAAGGAATAGCTGGCAGTTGATGCTAAAAATATATGTAGCTGTTTTGATTGACAGTATAGGCTCAGGGATGTACAAACATGGCATGATTTCTATTTTTCTCACTAACTGATATAAGCTTTGCTCTGCAAGCCCCACTCCCACAAGGAATTGAGGGGGAAGGAGGAGGGATAGAAGAAAACAAACTTGACAACTGATGGTATTACCATGGCTTCTGACAGTTTTTCTGGTCACATTTAATATGGCTTCTTCCTCTTCTCGTGCCGGGCAAGTTTGGGGACACCAACATGGCTGTTTCCACCCGGTGAACTCGGCTCTTCTCTTTATAGAGAGAAGGGGACAGAGGTCACCCTGCTTCTGCTTAAATGCTTAGCAAATCATGGAGTGGATATCATGGTGAAGACCACTCACTACCAAAATTCAGTCTCCCTGACAAAATGTCACCAGGCCCAAGGTCAGCCTCCAGAAAGAGACCAGCAAACTATGATGCATGGGACAAATCTGGACCACTGCCTATTTTTGTAGGGTCTGTGAGCTAAAAATGGCTTTTACTTTTTTTAATGATGCAAAAAAGAAAAAAAAAATATTCTTGACACATGAAAATTATATGAAACTCAAATGTCAGTGTCCATAAATCAAGTTTTATTGGAACACAGCCATGCCCATTCATTTGTGTATCATCTATGGCTATCTTCATAGCCCACATGCAGAATTGAGTTGATTACTTTCAACAGACATTAAAAAAAACTTTATTTATCAAAAAATTAAAAAAAAAATTCGAACGAAACAAAACAAAGGAATAAGAAAAACAAATATCCAAAAATAACAAAATAACTACATTGCTTTCAATATGCTCCTACCATACCCCAAGAAAATTAATTTAGACAGCATAGGGCCCACAAAGCCAAAAATATTTCCTTTCGGGGCCTTTACAGAAAAAATTTACTGACGTACATTTCTCACCTTCCCTTGCAGCTAGGCGTTCTCACCAATGGAAATGGAGCAGGAGTGATGTAGGACATCAGGTGTGCCCTCTCCATGCTCTCTTCTGACTTTGGCTGGAGCCCAACATGGCGGCTCTCAGCTGTAACCACTGAAATCACAACAAGGTTCTCAAGGGTGGTGAAGCCATGGCTTGGAGGCCCCCAGTTCCCGAATGACATTGAGACTCAGAGCTGCCCTGCCAATCTGGGCCATTCACCTTAGAACTGTGAGGTGAGAAAGACATGAACTTCACTCTTCTTAAAGTCACTGAGTTATTGTGAAACACCAGCCCATCCCGACCCTGACTAGTACAGATGTTTAATTCAATTGTGCACTGTCTCCACAGTATTTTATCTATATATCCTGGTTGTCTTATTTTAGAACGGTGTTCTTGGGCAGATGGCCTGAGTAATAGATGGGTCAAGCCCTACCTCACCCCGTGATACCCTATAGAACTGATAAGAGAAATGTTCAGGTTAAATTTCTTTTGTTTACAAGCAAGAGAGAGGTACTAGGTCAAGGAGAGAGACTCCAAGAGAGACTAGTTCAGTATAAAGCAGATCCTTATCAGAATCCTAAAATAGGAGGCCAGGGGCAGCCAGGCTCCATGGAAACCAGCACTGCTAGGCTGTCAAGGACCGAGACCCCCTTCCAGGACCAGGGGTCTCTCTCATGGCATCCATGCACATTTCTGTCCTCCTTTCTCACCCGGCCAGCTCACTCTGACCTCTCACGGTTGGTGACCATGATGGCTCTCCATTCCTAAGTCCAGCTCATCAACTCTCCCCACTCCCAGGCTCAGCCTCTTATTTATACCTCCCCAATGAGGAAGCCAATTGGCACAGTTCATGTATTTGAGCCAGACCACCCAAACTGTACAGTGTGGGGCAGCCCACCTTGCATCAATCAGCTGAGATATGGAGCAGGCAGACATGAGGCACAAACACAGCACGGGCTGGGGGAGGGAGTTTTCCTTAGCAGGAAAATCAAATTCTTAAGAGGTCAGAGCATTCCATGAACTCGGATTCAGCTCTGCCTCCTACTTGCTGTGTGACCATGGGCAAGTTAGAACCTTTGTTTTTGCTTCTATCTATCGGGAATAATAATAAAAACATTTGACTTACAGGGTTAGCAAGAGGATTAAATTAATTAATACATGAAAAGCACTTAGACAAGTGCCTCATGACACATAGTTAACTTTCAGAGAAGGATAGTGATTAGAATTAGAATTATCATCATCATCATCATCATCATCATCTCTAAAACAAGAAAGAAGTAGTAAGCCAAGGCTCTTTCCCATTGCTGTAAAACCTCTCAGTGTGTGCTTGGTGAATGATGACTCAATTCAAATCAGCTTAAGAAAAGCACAATGATTTGGCCACAGATGTAACTTCCTAAGGACCACGGAGACACAGTGGCTACCATCGATTGGAGACTCACTCTATGCCAGTCCCCATGCTTGGCCCTCTGCACATATTAGTCCACTTGATCCTCACCATGAACCAGTGAAGTTCCAAGAGGAGCAGTAAGCTGCCTAAATTCACACACTTTTAGATTAATTCCACTCCACCATGTATTTCCATGGATAACCCAAAGGGTCCATTGCAGGCTGGTTGTAAAAGGGGTTCCAGGAATGAGGTATGTTGGGACTTCCACCAGCAGAGAGAAAGGTGAAGTCATGTGGATGTAATGGAAAAAGGCCCAGAAATGGAAATGGAAGGGCAGCACCATCTCAGGAAAAGTGCAGTAGGATTGGGGTGCTTGGTCAACACCCCCCCCCCCACCACTACTAGTGGGCTGTCCAAATACATACAAGAAAGTCCACCCCATTTAGTAAACAGAGCCCAGCCTGGGTCAGAGCCAGCAGCCCTGGGTACTAGTTCCAGCTCTGGCTCCCTGTCTCTGTTTGACCTTGAGAGTGAGACCCACCCCTCTCTCAGTCACAGCTAACACAGCTGGGTAGACCAGATGACCCTAAGGCCCTCCTGACCCTGATCCCACTGTGGCAATTTTCTACTGTCTGGTGCATTCTCTGGACAAGCCTGAGCACAGGCCATCCTGTCATTTCCATCCTAACCTGGGACCATGGTGCTTCACTCCCCAATTTACTGTATGCTTAAGAATCATGGGAAAAAAACAAAACTATTATCCTCAAAACCCCAATAGGTCTCTTAATGACTACTCTACTAATTAGTAGCAGCTGTTAATGAAGTGTGCCGGTACAAACCTAGCCTCATCAATTAATCCATACTTGCTCCTGGGCTGCAGTAATATTTAAAGGGGAAATCGATACCTGGCGGCTGGGCCCGGGGAGGTCCATCCGGGTGGGCAGGGAAGGTGTAGCATTTCAAGGAATTTGTAACTAATAATAGCATCTGCCTAGGGCACAGTGCAGGGAGCAGAAACCAGGACAGCCCTTAAGGGATCCAGACATGCCTGCAGGGTGTGGGCAGGAGGGGCTGGGCTGGCAGGGCCAGCAGCACCTGCTCCCTCCCTGGGCGGGCAGACAGCCCCTTGCCAGGCCAGCAGGGGCACACAAGGGTAATGATCATCTCTCTCCAACTTTTTTTCAATCCACATATCACAAAGCCCACTTAACATTCCTGCAAGAGCTGGGGAATGAGCATCGAATATTATCTTCTCTTGGCAGATGTGATCATGGCTCAGAGTGAGACATTATCTTGTCCAAGTGTGCAAAACAAGTAAGAGTAACAATTACTTTTTTAGACTACACTGTACTAAACACTGCACACACATTGTCTTATTTAATTCTTACACTGGCCAGATGATTTGAGGATTATTAGCAACCCCCTTTTGGAGATAGAAAAACTGCAGCTTTGAGGGGTTAAAACACTTGCTTGGGGTAGCAAAGCTAGTAATCGGCAAGGCTGGATTCAAACTCGAATAATCTTACTTCAGAGCTCATACATGTAACATACACATACTCCTAAGTATAATAAAGTCTTGAACCCTATGGAACAAAATCCAAATTCCTTCTCATGATTTACAAGCATTTTAAACTCTGCCCCCTGCCCCTACTATATTAGTTCCCTATTGCTGCTATAACAAACTGCTAAATTTTGTAGCTTAACACAACACAAATTTATTATCTTACTGTTCTAGAGGTCAAAAGTCTGAAATGGGTTTCACAGAGCTAAAATCAAGGTATCTGCAGGGCTGCGTCCCTTCTGCAGGCTCTAGAGGAGAATCTGTTCCTTGCCCTTCCCAGCATCTAGGGGCCTCCTGCATTTATTGGCTTGCGGCCCCTTCCTCCATCTACAAGCCATCAATCTCACCACTCTGACCTCTGCTTCCATCATCAAATTTCCTTCTCTGATTCCAACCCTCCTGCCTTCCTCTTATAAAGACATGACATTGAGCTGACCCAGATAATCCAGGATAATCTCCCCATTCAAGAGCCTTTACCCAATCACATTTGGAAAGGCCCTTTTTGCCATGTACAGTAACATGTTCACAGGTCCTGAGGATTAGGACATGGACATCTTTGGAGGGGCCATTATTCTTCCTTCCATACTTGCGCAAATTTGAAACTGTTATGGACCCTAGAAGAGCCATGATCTTTTAATCCAATCTTGTTGGGTGGAAACTTTTGATCGAGTGTTTCCATGGAGATGTGACTCACCCAGGTGAGGGTGACATCTTTGATTAAATTATTTTCATGGAGATGGGACCCTGCCCATTACAGATGGGTCTTAATTAAATCACGGGAGTCCTTTAAAAGAGCTCACGGAAACAAGGAGAAGATGAGAGAGACATTTGGAGAGAAGCAAAAAGATGTAAGCCAGAGTTTGCCCCAGGGAGAAGCTAAGAGTCGAGACACACCCAGATGCTTGGAGATGCAGACAGAAGGACATTTGGAGATGCTAAGCTAAAAGATGAAGCCCAGAGTTTGCCCCAGAGAAGCTAAAAGAACACCCCCAGATGCTTGGAGAGAAATGCCCCAGGAGAACCAAGCAGAGAGCTGAGAGAAACTAAGAGAGTCAGAAGCCCAGAGACATTTTGGAGAAAGCCATTTTGAAACCAGAATCCAGGAGCAGAGGACCAACAGATACCAGCCACGTGCCTTCCCAGCTGATAGAGGTGTTCCAGACGTCATTGGCCTTTCCTCAATGAAGGTATCCTCTTGTTGATGCCTTAGTTTGAACACTTTTATGACCTTAGGACTATAAATTTGTAACCTAATAAATCTCCTTTATAAAAGCCAATCCATTTCTGGTATTTTGCATAACACCAGCTTTAGCAAACTGGAAGAGTACCCCATCACCCAGTGCCGGCCATGTTCCACCCACAGGGTCCAGTCAAAAAGACAGGGCCACTCTAGGTATTTCAAATAGAGGGAATTTAACATAGAGAATTGGTTACACATGTGAGGAAAGAGTTGTAAAGCCAAACAGGGAGTGTTGACGCAACCTAGAAATTAACAACAGGAAGTGTTTGTCCAGAGGAACAATGAAAGGAAAGGTCTTTCGGAAGCCTGGAGCTGCAGCCCCAAATGAAATGCAGCTTCCGACAGAGATGCCACTCAAAGTAGAGAGAGGGGGTAGAAATATCTTGGCTTCTCCTCTCCTCCCACCCTCCTGTATTATGCAGGGCCTCCCACTGACCAAACCTACTGGGAATCAGAGAGCGAAGGACCTGGGAAATGTAGTTACCTGAAATGCAGAGGGAAACAGGAAAGACATGCAATGAATCAGAAAAAAAACAAAGGAAGGGCCCAGCTCGCACATGTTGAGAACTTCAGTCAAGCTGTTGCCAATGTTTAAGATGCCAGTCATCCTGCAGTGAGTCATTCTACAAGTATTTGTCAAGCAGCTACTCAAGAGGCAGCAAAGCATACCTAGTGGTTAAGAGCATGGGCTCTCATGTCATGCTGCCTGGGTTCAAAACCCAGCTCATCTACTTTCTTTCTGTGTGACCTTGGGCTGATCATGCAACAAAGGCTCTGTGCCTCGGTGTCCTCATCTATAAAGTGATATCTGCTTATGGGCTTGTCATATGGAATAAATGGATCTATATTTATGAAGCACTAAGTAAGCGCTCTAAAGCATGATTATTTATTCCATTCCATGTCAGCACTGCACTAGAGAGCAAAGACATGACCTAGTCTTAGGAGCTTATGCAGGGATGGGGAGGACATGGTGTGGCATGGAGTGGGAGACACAGAAAGGAGTGGGGCAGGGGGGTTACATCCAAAAGAAGAGTACAGTTCTAGGAGATTATAGCTGGGGAAGGCTTCCTGGGGGAAGTGAGGCTCAAACTGAGAACAGATGGCTGAGGAGGAGAAACTCTATGGGGGGGGGGGTGTCTGGGGAACCAGCTGGTGACATGTTTCTATGTGTACCTGAGGGCTGCTGCGGAGAGGCTGAGAGAAGTTTACTGCAGAGGGGTCAAGGAGCACACTGGGCCCAAGAACGACCCCTCAGGAGTTCAGATTTCCTTCTAACTCCCCAGTGGGAAGCCACTGGAAGGTTTTCCGCTCTGAGGACTTGGAAAGGTTAACTCTGGTTGCTGTACAGGTGTATGCGAAACAAACTGCAGGAGGGACAAGCATGGAAGCAGGAAGTCCAGTCAAGAGGTGACTTAAGTCACCCAAAGAGAGCTGATGGGGCATGCACTGGGCAGGGGGCAGGGAAGAGAGAAGTACAGGGATTCAGCAGATATTTAGTAGGTCCAAATGGCAGGATTCATAATGATTAGCTGGGTATCAAGCATGAGGGGGCAGATGCTTTCTTGGCTTGCGTAATTGGATGGATGGGAAAATCTAATGGGAAAATGAATGTGTGAAATCCAGTTGCGGAAAAAAAGAGAATCTTTGTCTCAGGATTCCCTTCTAAATCCCTAGGTTCCCTGTTTCAACTCACTTGGTCACATGTCCACCTCTGAACCAATCACTGTAGCTATAAGAATGCAGCGAGCTGATTGGCTGAGCCTAGTCACGTGCTCTACCTGGCGCCCAGGAGTGGAGTGGGCTCCACCAGCAACAGGGCTGAGAGTTGGGGAAGAGTTTTCTCCAAGGCAAATTCAAGGAACTAATGCTACAGGAACAGGAGAGGGCACTACGGGACAAGAGTAACAAATCACTACCACCAGGTTGGAGGAAGATTGAGTAAGGAGTTGAGTTCTAGACATACTGTGTTTGAACTGACCCTGGGACTAGGAGAGGATACACAGATATGATGCTCAGAGAACAGGCTGGGCTGGAAATAATTCTACCCATGTCTTCTGGCCTCTTTCAATTTGGCTGGCCTACATGCAGAGTTTCTTCTTGGTAGCCTTTTCCAACTTCCCCACTGCACTTGCACACAGACAGAGGCAATAGCCCCTTCTCAGAGCCCCCGTGACCCAAGTGCTGAAGGAATGGCTCTGTCTGCCCTATGGCACGTCTCCAGTGCTGAGCCCTGAGCCAGGCACAGAAGAGTTTCTCTAGGGAAGGTCTGCTGGGCCAGGGCCCCTTCCTCCACGCCAAAGGTGAGGGCACCACCCCAGCCCAGGGCAAAGGGGGGCAGGTGTCCCTGCCCAGGCTCCCAGAAGAGGTCATGATGTGCTGATCAGACCAGTGGTTAAAACTGCAGCCACTCAACAGGTGACTGTCTACCAGTGAAATCAAAGGCCGCCGCATCATTTCACGCTATGCTACCAATCAAAGGCTTAACTAACATGGGTCCTACTTGTTTTTAGGAAAATAAAGTGAGGGGCAAACAGATAACCTCCTTTTGGAGAAGAGACCCTGGGCCAGGGGGGTGGGATCCATGCTCAGGTGGATCTGGCAGGAATCCGTGGTCCCCGAAGATGCCCTGCTGCTTGGGAAAAGCACTGAGCTGGCTTTTAGCTCAAGCTGTTGAGTCTGGCTTTTTGCCACATAAGAGACATAGGGAGACACGATAATTACAATCTTAGATTAATAACCTTTCCCTAATTGGACATTACTTCATTGCTCTACTTCTCCAGTTGCTTATCTTGAGATCTTGACTAAAGTGTAAGGGAGGAGACTGGAAAAATATACTCAGGGAGGGAGGGACAGAAAAGGGAGAGGAAAAGGGGAGGAGGAAAGAGCTCTTTACTAAGAATTGGGCTTTACCGAGTGAGCCTGGGCCTGGGGCCAGAGCTGGCTACGGGACACACATTGTGTAACTTCACCTTGTTAGTGGCACCACTTGCCCCACTTGCCCTGCTACCAGGGATACCTGGAGGGTCCTGGACTCACTTCTCCCCCAGCACTCCTCCTTGCACCAATAGTGTCCCTGCTGCCTGTCACAGATCCTTGTCCTCAATGCCACAAACTAGATCAGGCCCTTACCCCGCCCTTTCCTGGTTTCTTTCAGCAGGCTCCTAACTAGTATTCCTTCCTCTTGCCTCACCCCTAACCTATTTTTTACACTGGTGTCCAGATGATTTTTTCTGAAATAGATCTGATTATGTCACTCTCTTACCTAAACCCTTCAGTGGCTTCCTGCTATGTCCAGGGAAATTCAAGGCCTTCACAGTCTGACCCCTACCTCCCTCACCAGCCCCCTCCCCGCCATCCCTTCCTCCTCCAATCGCTCTCCAGGTAACTGAGCTCCCTGTGGATTCACACACACACACCACCTCTTACACCTTTATACTTGCTGTTATCTATGCCTGGAACTATCTTCTCCCCTCTCCCCTCTAGGAATAGTTCAATCTTGTGAGCTTTTTTAGAATCCAATTCTAAATCTTTAGTCTTCAGAATGTTTTCAGGAGTCACTTTCCTTGTGAAGACTTCCCTGTGCCGTCCCCACACTGCCCCATGCCCCTCCTGCATCCCTCCTGCTCCTGTTTGTGGTATATACCTGGCATGGCCCTTATAGCTATGCTGTTACGTGCGCCCCACCCCCCACCACTTGGCTGTGAACTGCCCCCAACAGACATCTTAGCATAGGGCTGGATACCAAGACACCATGCAGGGGAAAACACAGCATTTGGGGTCCTGGTAGGAAAGTCATTCCACTCAGAGTGCCCATAGACATGGCAGGGGTAGGAACTGGGCTCTGGCACTGGGCATCCAGTCATAAACACTGATGTTCTGCTACATTTTCTCACTATCAGCACCCTCCCGGTTTTTAATATCCTTGGTCCTGAGGGGACCTGATTAACATAGGACAGAAACCAACTTGGCTGCTTGATGAAAATTAGGAAATGTTACTGACATCGTGATGCCTACCAATACTATGGGAAAAGAATATACCCCTTCTCAAGCCTATTTCAAAGGATTTCATTCAAACCAAGGTTGTCTCTAAGTCAAAAATCCATTCTCCCTTTGCAATATTTTATTTTCACCATCCAGCTCAGCCATGCCATTGCCACAACAATCAGTGCCCCCTTGTCAAGCCATGATTATTGGGAGAGATGAGAAGAGTCAGCCTGCTGGGGTAGCTCTTAGCATAATTTCAGGATCATTTTACCATCTTATTGGAAGCTCTGAGCATCCTATAATATTTACTATCCACCCTGAGGATTGTCAGGCCTTGGATGAATTTGGACTTTATTGACATCTTGCTACCTGAATCAGCCTCATGACAGATGATCAAAGAACCATCAATCCAATTCACTCATTCATTCAATCCAAAATTTATTCTTTGAGTCTTCAAATAGGCCTCAAATGCCTACTGGTTGGCAGCAGTCCTCAAAGGCTGGGGGTACAGTAGCAAATCAACTAGATGAGATCCCAGCTCTTATGGAGTGGAGATTCTAGTGTGGGAAAAGAAAACAAAAGCATAAATAAGTGGTGACAAGATGAGACAAGTGATATGGACAATAATAGGCAGAGTTAGGGGTAGGATGGCTGGGGTCAAGGTGGTTTACTATTTTACAAGGAGAAAGCAAGGACAAATTTTCCCAAGACAGCCAATGTCAGTTATCCCCCCTGCTTCAGAGCTAAGGCAAAGTCAAATGCTGAGAACTGTGATGGCAGTGTCTAGTTCTGGAGAACAAAGGGGAAGGAAATATTACCCAGAGACTGCTACTACATAAGTGGAGGGTCCAGGATAGCTCCCCAGATGCCATTAGGGCACCCCGCAATACTCCAAAGCCCCTTCCTCAAGTTCCTACACAGAAACCATCTGGCACAGAATGTCCCCCTCACACAGCCCACCTTCAGCACACAGACTTCTCATGGCTCCCAAGCTTCAGTGTGTCAGTGCATTACATCAAGCCATCAGCTGCTCATGGCATGTTCTTTCTTCCTTCTCCTCCACATGCCCACCTATTGCCGGCTCAGCTCAGTGCCACCCCATGAAACTTCTTCACTTCATGCCTCTTGCTCCTCTAGATCCGATTGCAGGATGCTGGATACTTCCTACTCTGTATCAAAGGCATTTATAGGCCAGGACCCTGTTGCCCTGACATAGGCCTGTGTTCACTTAAGGACGGGGCATTTTCTGAACGGCCTCAGGGTCCTCCGTGATGCCTCCCACAGTGCCTTGCCCTGGGACGCAGGAGAAGGGGATGGCATGGAGTGGGGCTCACTCTGTGTTAGGAACACTTTCTCAGCCCATCCTTAGGACTGCAAGTCTGAGGCAGGGGACATGGCCAAGTCCAAGAGCTGAGGAGCCGTTTGTCTGGGTCACAAGGTGAGTAAGCATTTGAGCTGGGCTGTGAGGCAAGCTCCGACTGCCTCCAAAAATAAATATTTGATGAGTGAGAGAGTGACTGAACAAATGAACACAGACTCTCCCACCTCCAGTCCCAGAAGCCCCCCTCAGAGGCCAGCTCACTGCTGCGGTGGGACTTTTGCTTACCCACAGTTCTGCCCCCAGGAAGAGTTGTGTTGGGGGAGGGCCTTAATCCCCTCGCTGATCTGGCTTCTGAACTTAGTCTTCTAGAAACCTACCTCTCCAGGTCCCTTCCTCCAAAATTGAAAATGGGAACTCAGTTCTAAGGCTGAATGTACTCAGTGATGTCCTAGAATCAACAAAGATCAGGCGGAGAAGCCTTTCCAGGTCCAATGGGTGAGCCGTCTCTTCTCTTTGAGGGGAAAGGACCTGATCCAAAATGCACAGCCAGCAAACAGCAGATCCGGGCCCAGGTCTCCTAACTCTGAATCCAGTGCTCTTTCAACCACTCCTCTGGAATCATTTCCCCTTCTCCCTTTAAATGAGAAGTTAATTAACTGTGAGGCGTAAACTAGTGTTTCTTCTTGCCCCTTCCTGTGGTTAGAATGAAACCTGAGCACGGTCTGCCCAGATACAGAGAAGAGAGGGACAGGGGACTGCTCATTTGTCAGTTAATACAAGGAAGCTTTGTCGTGCAGCCCAGGGCAGGGGGTGGGAAGGCTCCCTGAGTATAATCAGGCCAGGGTTGTCATTTCACAAGAAACAGGGTCACAGTTCTGTTAATAGGAGGCATACAAATTTCTCACCTATCTGAAGGGGAGCTTGAGAAGGGAATTAATTCTCACAGTGGCAAGGTGTATTTGATTGCTGATGGTTCAGAAGAAAACGAGCCCCAGCCTGGAGTGAGGCCCCCCACCCCCCACTCCTTCCCAGAGCCTCCTCCTTGGTACCCCCCACCCCCATCCCTCCTTGAGCAGCAGCAGACAATGAACCCAAGCTCAACCTTCCCTCTGCAGAGCCTGCAGAAAATGGGCAGAGAAGAATGCTATGGACAGTCAGCAAATGGTAGTGATGACAGCAATTGCAAGCCACAGGAGTAGGAGGAGAGGAACCTCATTATCCTGCAGGGAGAATTCTCACCTGCAGAGACTTGGGAGCCCCTCCAAAGACTTAGGAAACATCCACACAGCCCTGTGGCTCAGGCAGGTGTGTCATCCCTCTGTACCCATCAAGGGGACAAGACAGCTAAACCTGATTTTACCCTCTCCTCTCCTCTCCTTCCCAAAGACCCTTTAGGACGGAACCGATAAAGCTATCATCATGGTCCTCAGTTGTACTTTATTTGGGGTGGTGGCTGAGGTGGTATTGAGAAAGGTAGGGGTGATTTTTCACTCCACTTGCACCTGCTAGATTCATCCACTGGGCCCTGCAGCCTTGTCACTATGAATGACAGAGGGATGATGAACATCTTCCTGCAGACAACTGGGAACGAGTGCCCACCCACCTCCCACCCTGGATGAACCTCTCAGGGGTTTCTCAGAGACACAACATGTGTGAAGGAAAGAAAGAGCCTGTCACATAGGTCCCAGCCCTTGTTTGTTATGAGATTGGCAGGTGTAGACAAAAAACTCTGTCTCGTGCAGGTACAAGAAATGTTGGAGGACAGAAACCTTGTGAGAAATCCTACTGAGTCCTCCACCAGCCCCAGAGGCAGCCTGGCAGCAGTAGAGGCAACAAAAAACAAAACAAGAGGATGGCAGAGGTGGAGGGGAGGTTTGCTCTCCTAGTGCCAATTGCCAAATCATAGGTCTATTTCAGGGAACCTGATCCTGATCTCCACCGGCCACCGCCAAACTCACCTGGCCCTCCTGGTGCAAAGAACTCAGTGCAACAACCCTAACACAAACAATGCTTCCAGAATATTGCCCACTTCAATTCCATCCAAGCCAGAAACCAAAGACTCAGGCTCCACCCCCTTGCTCACCACCATACCTGCCACCCTGCTCGCCCATTTAATTACTCCACTCAGTTCATGCTGATGGCCTGCTCTCTGCTAAGCACTGTTCTAAATGCCAGTGATACAACCATGAGCCAAAGTCATGAACCTGCCTCCTGCCACTCACAGTCCTAAGTGGTCCAGAAAAACAACCTGGTGGTGACAACATAATGAGTGGTTCAGTGGGGGAAACACCAAGCATTGCAGAAGCACAGGAAAGGGTCAGAGGGTTGTCCAGGTGGAGGTGAGAGACAGTCCTTCCAGGCAGTGGGGAGAGCATCTGCCAGATCTGAAAGTCAGAGGATCTGAAAGTTCAGTGTGGCCACAGTGGTTAGCATTTGAGGCATGGAGTTGAAAGGGAACTGAACATATCCAGCCTTCTAAGCCACTTTAAGGAGACTGGGTTTATCCCAAGAGCAACACAGGGTCTTTGAAGGCAGTGACATGACCAGATGTTGATTTAGAAGAAATTATTTTACTGGCTATGGAGTAGAGGAGAGCTTGGAGGTGACTACACAAGAAGGCCAGGAGACCATTCTGAGGTTGTCAGGGGTGAAGGCAGAGATGGAAGCACTGGAGAGAGGATGACACAAATGGAAAAGGGGCGCTTAAGAAAGTAGAACTTCTAACATGTGGTGATGACTAGCCTCCGGGAATAGCAGAGAAGAATAATCAATGACACTTGCTGACATTTATTGAGCATTTAACTGTGTGTGCAAGCACTTAGCTGCATCATCTCTTTTAATCCAATCACAGCTTTGTGAGGGAGAGATTGCTATTATCCCATTTTACGTATGTGGAAATTGACACTCAGAGATGTTACCATCTCTGACTTCCCCAAGGTCAAAGAGCTAGTGAGTAGCAGGACCAGGATGACTGAAGGTTTCTGGGTGACCAGGTGGATGTGGGTACCATTTCCCCGAGAGAGGGACCCTGAGGAGGAGAGAGGGATCTGGAGAGGTGATGAGGACATGAGTGGTTGGCATGTGGAGTTGAGGCTGAGGGAGCTCAGGGAGGCAATGGTGAACAGCGGAGTGGAGCTGATACTCAGGCATGGGTGTAAGATACGGAATTGGGAGATTCTGTGTTAGAGAAGTGAAGTCACAGGAATGGAGGAATGGAGGAAGAGGTCGCCCATGGCACTTGTGTAGAATAAGAAGAGAGGAGACCAAGTATGGGGCTCTGGCCAACACCGACAGAGCTGGACTGGGAAGGAAAGAGTTAGCAGCAGGCCTGCAATCCACTCTCTACCTTTCCTGAGGGACATCCTGGAGAAGAACGAAAGATGACCCGGTCAATCCCTCATAATCAAGCTAATGACAGAACCCCTGGCAAACACATAATGATATTGGCTAGCAGAAGAGTTCTTATCTATGGAATGCTTTTAGCAGGATGTACCCTATCTATCTAGGATTGCTTATGGTAAACAGACCTGGAATCTATAGATTTATATGGTATGACTCCCTAGAAAGGTTGTACAAGCTATGTAACTATCAGGGAATAAAATGAAGATGTTTCATGACCAAAACAGCTCCTTCATGTTTAAAGGATGCCTCACATGCATCACATAAAGACCTCTTGTGATAAATCTGGGCCAGCCCACATCCTAATGTGGAAAAAAAAAAAAAGGTCCTGGAGAGCTGTATTGGCAGTTCCAGACTTCACATTTCACCTGTGCTTTGCAATTATCTGTATCCTAGCAATTATTAGTAAAGCTTATTACTGGGTAAGATCTCTGATTCTTATGAGTCTGATTTGACACTCTGACCTCTTTGTATTTTCTCTCAAGGACAAAAATTATTAAACTTTGCCACAATCTTTTGGATTTTCTGTCCAGCCTGGGGCCCAGCCAGGCTCGGGAAGTGGTTACTCGATCTTGCTGATGGATGAGTATCTGGAGACAGGAGAGGAGCCAAGAAAAGCTTCTTATGCCAGGCTAAGGAGTGCATTTTGTCCAAACAGAAGCACTGGGGAACCACTGAAGGCCTGAATGTAGGGAGTGACAAGGTCATACTGAAACTCTGGGGACGTCCCGTGGTTGCCATGCAGAGACTGGGTAGGAGAAGATGAGCCTGGAGGCAGGGAGCCCAGGTGGGGGCTCATCTGGAGAAAAGTCATGGGTGCCTGGACAGGACAGTGGCAGTGCACATAAAGAGCAACTGGCAAATTTAAGAACTATTTCAGGACTTGAAAATTGATTGGATCTTGGGGGTTGCGGGGCAATAAGAAAGGGGGGTCAAGTTTCTCACTTGTTTAACTGGGTAGGGAGCAGTGCCAGTCCCAGAGAAAGGAGCTACGGAAATGAGCAAGTTTGGACAAGGTGAGAGGGTCCACTTTGAATGTCTCAAGAGATTTGGCACATCCTCACAGGGATATCTTGTAAGTGGTTAGGTTTGCGGTTCTGAAACTCAAAAGCAATGATGGGGCTGGAGATACAAAGTGGACGACAGGTAGTACTGATGTCTTGGGCCAGATGAGATATCAAAAGGGACTTGAATGATGAAGAGTGAAAAGGCCCAAGCCAAGGAACACCAACAAGTAAGGCAGGATTTCTCAAAATGTGGTCCAAAGGCCAGGTACATCACATGCCTGTGGGGTTTTTAAAATGCAGATTCCTTGGCCTGCATGAAAACTACCAAACCAAAATGTCTGAAGTGTGAGGCCTGAGAATCTAATCTGCTTTTGGACAAGCACTTTGGATGGTTTTTAGGTCCCTGGGAGTCTGGAAACCACTGAGATAAGGAATGGGCAGAGAGAGAATATTCCCAAAGGAGATCAAGAAGAAAGTAGAGAGAAGAAGAAAATCAGAATAATTCCGTGTCATGCAGTTCGAGGGAAGAGGCTTTTAAAGAGGAAACTTGAGTGTGTCAAACGTTTCTGATAGTTCGAGTAAGTAAGGGCTGAGAAGTGTCCCTTGGATTCGGCAACATGGAGGTCACTGGGGAGCTTGGTTAGAGTAGCACACAAACAGTGTGGGAGCAGACGCTGTACTGAAATGGATGGAGGAGTGAGTGGGAGGTGAGGAAATAAGCAAGGAGAGTGTACAGTATTCTCTCAATCAGCTTGGCTGGGAGGAGAGCAATAAGACAGAGACCAAGTAGGCAGGAAAGGGGCACAGGAAATAGCAGACAAGAGCTCCATCGTAAATACGGAGAAGGTGCCAATGTATCTAAATACTGATGGGAATAGTTGAGGAAAGGGAGAGCATGAAGTCTGAGCAATGAGACGGGCCCTTAAGACAGCAGCAAGTGATGGGTAAGCAGTAAGGGGTGGCATTAACCATGATCAGGAGAGGCCTGCAAGAAGGAATATGTCTTTAAATTAACAGTTTTGGTGGCAAGAGCTGGGCATTCCCATCTGACATCTTCTGCTTCCTCTGCAAAGCAGGAAGTGACTCTAACTGCAAAGACTGAGGTAGAGGTGACAGCCGAGATTTGAAGAGAGCAAAAAAGCAACAGAGAAAAGGCCATGCTAATGATGTCAGAGTTCCAATAGTGAGTGTATTTTGGCTCGGAATGTATCATGGGTTAGAGATGATTTTGCCCAGGTCAGTCTAGCCTAGCCAGAGAAATGTTCTGCTTTCTACAATCACCATCCATGTGCCCTCTGAGTCCTATAGAGTAAGAGAGCTGGCAGCAATTAGACAGTCACTCGTCCTCTTGTTTCCTTGCGTGAGCCGTATGAGTGAAACCCAACAGTCCTGGAAGAGAGACCAGAGGCTGGTGCACCTGTTCTAGTGCAGAGCCGCTGGATGTGGCACTGCTTCCATGCTCAGCCTCAGACATTCAGAAATGCTTTGAGAGCCAACTCAAAACCACCCCAGAACCAAAGAGCCAAGTAACTAAAAACTGAGATCGTCCCAGTGAAATCTTGGCCCACAGTGGTTGTGATAATCACATCTACCGTAAGTCACATCCATCCTGGGGAGCAGAGCCCAGATGGTACAAGGACTGACTATGGGTCAAGAGGTGAAAGATCAGGAGAAGGGACAATCTGGCACAACTTTTCCCTTTTTGTTCACAACTTCCTAATAAAGAGGCCATTTTTTCCTTCTCTAGTGTCTGGTATTGAGTGTTAATTTCATCAAAACCTGCAGGGGGTCTCAGAAGAATCAAAATGAGTTCTGGGTAAATTACCCAAGTGAACCCCAAAGCCATTCAGCAAGATCCAGCATAGAAGTTCACTGGAGCCAGGTGGGGAGGCTACAGGTGGGCTGGAGGGGCAAGGCCCCCGCCATCCAGCAACGTGGCTCAGCCTTGCTTGTGCATCGGAGCTTTCTGAGGAGATGCATAGTAGGGGGGCCTGGCTCCACCCCAACCTCAGTCAGAATCTCTGAAGATCAGGCCTATAAATAATCAGGTTATACTTCTGACCTTGAGAAGCCTAGGATGAGGCCTGGCCATGCCCAGCACATCAGAAATTAAGAGTCATCAGCGACCAGACTTTATGGGCTCCAGGATGCTGACTCACCACCGCTCACAAGGACGATGAACAAAACCCAAATGCCAGCGTGTTCATTTGCAGACTGTTAGGCTGTCTGCCCAGCACATTCTCTCCAAGTCGGCTAGCCACAGGAAGTCAATGCATTAGAGCGTTGCTGGGCAAGCCAGTTCCATCAGGCTGTGATGTGCTGTCCATCTTCATGACAGATAAGCCAGATATTCTGTCCAGCTATCCAGGGCCCTGCTAATGTGTACCTCTGTTCCCATTGGCTGACAAGACTCCATTCTGATGGGTGCAGCCTTCATGTTCACTCAGGAAGTGACTTTACGCCTCTTGGCACATTGCCTCTTGAAGGTGACTTTGTGTGCCTTTGCCCTGCTCCATTTTGGGTGAATGTCTTAGTTGACTGTTCAGAAGGCCATTGTAACCCTGTCACATCCAAGTCCTTGGAGGATATCTCACATTTTCAGGGTAATGCCTCATCCCCATTTCACAGGTATGGAAACCAAGGCCTTCTCAGGTTAGGTGTCAGATCCAAGGTCATATGGCTTCCCCAGGGGAAAAGTTGAGAACTGAGCTAAGCAAGTGGTTATGAAGATGGGAAAGTGGGAACAGGCTAGAGCCAGATTAAGGAGAGCGAAGAGGTGAGGCTTCCCACTTGGCAAAAGAGTAGGTGGAATGACACAGAGACTGGAATGGCAGGAGGATGTCCAGGGTCAGTGGTGAGAAGGGCCCAACTGCCCCTGAATCAGCCAATCAACACGTTTATCGAGAATCATGCTGGGTGCTAGAGGAGGGACATGGTCAGGGACAAAAATAGATGTGTGCCCGTTCTGATGAAGCTCTCAGGGCACAACAAGCCAACTGTTTTTGTACCTGTTCCTGGTGAGAAATAAGGTGGGTTACGCTTTGGGGACAACAGAGAACTCACAGCTGACTACACTAGTCTACCTGAGACCCGGTTATCCTGGCTAAGGGGTCCACCCTGCCAGCATCAAGGAAACCATCAGTCACGACTCTTGAAATTGCAGTTCAAACTGGCTCAATCCAAAAAGAGAGTGTGAGACATTTAGCTGTGAAGTCTAGAAGGAGATGTTCCTGGCTTCAGGTCCAGAGGCTCAAGCCACATCCTCCGGACCTGTCTGTGCTCTCACTTGCTCTTACTCTTTTATCTTCTCTTTGTACCTATCTTTTGGCTTTGCTGTCCCATCTGTTGTCCACTCACTCTCAGACACATTCTCCCACTTGGTGGACCCAGAAGCTCCAGATTTACAATATCACAACACCAGATCCCAAAAGAGAGTTTTCTCCTCTCTACAACCCCACGCAAGTTCCAGCTTCTGTCTCATTAGACTAACTTGCCCATATACCCATCGTTGAACCAATTGTTGTGGCAGGGGAAATGTGATGCCCTAATTTGCCAGACCCAGATCACAGGCTGACCCTGGAGTCATCCCACTCAATCCACATGGACTCAGAGTGGGAATGAAAAAGGATGGTTCTGTTGCTAGAAGAGGGGAGATGAATATTGGGCAGACAATAGATGCCGACTATTCTAAAAAAGTCCTCCGTCTGTATCCAAGGGAAGAGCACCAGTGGCCAGAGGCCTTCTGGACCCAGGGCCACATCCAAGAAGCAAGAGCCCATTCCCCTCTTTATGGCTGAAGTTGCTCCCATAGCACCTACAGGCTGCATCCCCTGGCAGAAGAGGCTCCAAAAGTTTTAGGAGTGGGGTGTTTGTTGGGTAAGAAAACATGGCAAGAGGAAAGAGATAGGAGAGAGCCACTCCCAGGATTCTTAGTCCCATTAAATATTGTAGCAAGAGGGAGCTAGGTTTTCCAGAACCCAGTCAGGACCAGAAAGATACAAGTGTGTGCTGTCTGGGACAAAGGAGAAAGGGCGGTTGTGATAAAGCAGGTCTGTAGGGAGACAGGGAGGCGTTTGCAAGGAGGAAGGGGAGCCATGGAGGAAAGCCAGAGAAACGGGGCTGGATTATGGGTGCAGCCCTTTCAGAATGATGAAGAAGGAAACCTGAGACCTCACTGCCTCACAGCAGGGAATCAAATGTCTCAGATTTAGCACCTGGATGTTTAAGCAACTCCCCTCTTGGCTAGGTAATAACAGAACACAGGATAAGTGAAGAGACCAATAGGTAGAACAAGCCAGGCTAGGACTGTGATGGCTCTGACTTTCCTTCTGGGGTCAGTGTGGGCCCTCCTCCAGGAAGCCGGCCATGCATGCACCAGCCCTCAGGAGCCTCCCTTGAATGGATTTCAGGCCAGTTCATAATACTGTTAGTTCAGAATCACTTAGGGCACTTGTTAAAAATGCAGATGCCCATGCTCATCCTTGGAGATTCTGATTTGACAAGTCTGGAGTGGATCCCAGGCATCTGTATTCCCAACTGGCTCCTTGGGTGATTCTGAAATAGAGCCAAGCTGGAGAACCACTGTCTTAGAATTGCTAAAGCTGAAAAGGAAATTCTTCTCTATGAAATGCAACAATCAACTAGAACAGGCGTCAGAAAATTATGACCCACAGGCCCAATCTGGCCCATGGCTTGTTTTTGTCAAAGTTTTATTGGAACACAGCCACACCCATTCATTTACATATTCTAGGGCTGCTTTCACGCTATTATGACAGAGTTGAGTAGTTGTGACAGAAACCATATGGCCAGTGAAGTCAAAAACATTTCTGTCTGGCCCTTTCCAGAAAGTTTGCCAGCCTCTGAACTAGAACGCAATCTATGAGGCCCAGAGATAGATCTCTTGGTCAAAGAATTAGAGCCAAAATGACCCACTTCCTGCTCTCACTCTTTGTCTCTTGCCCTCACTGCCTCCCCACTGTTTGGAATGTGTGAATATTTGTTTTCACCTACCCAGAATCCACTGCCCTCCTTCTGGAAACCACCTCTCATTTTGGAGAACCACTTGCCCTACTGGATGAAATCTTCACACAACTGTCCATCAAAACCCTGTGCTCTCCCCTTTGACATTTGACCAGAGCTGAGCCAATCCCGTATTCTGTCCCTGAAATTTGAATCTTAGCCGAGAGGTCAAAGATTGGCAGCATTAAATGTCCTTCCTCCCACCCAGGGAGCTTGAAGGGACAGCCCAGATTCCTGCTCCCAGCTCCCCAGAGCTGCCCTGATCAGCCCTCCCTGAGGGCTGATTCTTCAGCCTTTTCTGCAGTTCTATGTGTGCTCCCATCTCCTCCTATAAGTTCCTAGCATAGTAAGTCAGAGTGTGTAAACCAGTTGCTTACACCTAAAAAAGTCCAATTGATGCTGAAAGTAGGTAGGCTGGACTAGGCCAAGGGATATGGATCTGCCCATTTCCCAGATGGACACCTGAGCTCCAGTGAAGTAAAACAACAGCCAGGACAAGAAACCAGACCTTTGTCCTCCATTTCCACATCTTCTCCTATCACCACATCACCCACTGCCTATGATCACTCAAAGTCAACAGCATCAAACAGCGTCAAACCCAAAAGACTGAAATCGTTTTAGAAATTAATAAATACATAACAAGGCACACTTCTCACACAGAGAGCAATAATGACAACTCTATAGAAAGAACGCTCTCCAACGAGAGCTGTGTGTGTGTGTCATGTAATATCAGGAATTAAAAAGCATCAAAAGATCAAGTGGGAGGAACATTAAATATGAATGGGATGAAAGACACATTTCTGTGCACGGAATAATGACTTTAATGAGTTTCTTCACCAGAGTCCCTGCATCATAAAGTAAAGGGATTGAGGAGGGAAACGGGGAGTGCAGGGGGAGGCTTTGTGTGTGAAAGAGAAATTAGGAGGTGGGTAGGGGAGGAGAAGACAAGAGAAGACAGAACTGTCAATGCCGGGCTCTGAGCCCTGCCATAGTCCTGGCCTCCCAGGAGGTGCCTCAGGGGCATGGGGACAACAGGACTGTCTGACTCCAGGGCAGCTGGCAGGCCCCAAAGCACCCCAGAGTCCCACCTACCCCCAGCCTACCCAGACAGAGGCAGGGAGGTGCCCATCTGCTGGTGAAGCACCTCTGCTAGCCCTGTGAGTCATCCAGGATTCCTGGATGGGGAAGCTCGTGATGGCAGTTCTAGGATGCTGCACAGTGTCCCCAGTAGGCCAGTAGCAATTGATATGGAGACACAGCATGAACCTTAAAGGCAGACAGATGTAGGCTATGATCCTGGTCGCTGTTGCATCCTGGCAGTGAGACTCTGAGCAGGTTACCCAACATCGCAAAATTTGGGCTTCCTTAGTTTATTCCTCAGCATTCTTGGGAGGATGATGCTGCACCCAAGCTTCTTAGACCAGTCCCAAAGAGGATGTCCAATAACTCAGTTCTCTTCCCCTCCCCCAGCCCTGTTGGCATGCCCAAAGTGGCCCTCCAGTAAATGGTTGTTGCCGTTTCTCCTCAAAGCCCATTATCTCACATGACATTCACAGGAGCCCTGGGAGAAAGGAAATGCCGGAGTTACTCTTCACACTGGACAGAGAAAGCCCTGGCAGCAGCATGGTGGGGTAGAAAGATGGCTGCCTTGGTCCACTATCCCCCTTGGACAAACAGTGCAAGACAAGCACTCTCATGTAATCGAGCCCAGAGCCCAGAGCCCAGGCCACTCCGTGTTGGAACAGATGCATTTCCATGGCAATCCTCCATTTCCAAGGTCATGGCCATCGTCCGCCTACAACTGAAATCCCTCAAAATGCCTAGGACAGAGCGCTTATGGATGGCTTAGCAGTCAGCTCTCTGATGGGACACAGAAAGGAGGTCTGAGGCACTGCAGGCACGGCTGGGTTCCATCAAGGGGAGCAGATGGCCTAAGAGAGGAAGAGGCAGATTTTGCTGTCTCGTGTGGATCATCAGGCCAATATGCTGGGAAAATAACAGTAATAATGATAGCCAAACTTAAGTAGCGCTTACTATGAACTAGGAATTCCATATATAGCAACTCATTTAATCCTCACAACAACTACATGAGATAGGTATTATTAGCCCCATTTTACAGGGGGAAAAACATTGAGGCACAGAGAAGTTAAGTAACTTGTCCAAGGTCACCCAGCTTGTAAGTGGTGAAGATGGGGTTCAAACCCAAATCTCTGGTTCTAAAGTCCATGCTCTTATCCCTGAAAGGGGGTTTTAGGGGTGGGAGTGGTAAGTCCCACTTAGAAAAAGACAGATGGCGAAGTTGGAAAAGGTTGGAAAAGGTTTGTTTGCTGTTCCTGGATCCATCCAGTCAGGGGAGGCAGGAAAGGAACTGGGGCTTTAGAAGGCGGCACAATCCTGGAACCTTTGTCAGGTCTCAGGGTTGGATTTTTATTGTGTCCTAACTGTTCCCCTGCAGTGATCAGCAGCAAAGCAGTTAAACTAGGAAGGCCTATGGCTTGTCAAGGAGGAAAAGCTGTGGGGCAGACCACAACTCCCCTACAGCCAGGCTTGGTGGAGAAGGACACCCACGACATCCCAACCCCATCCAGGAGTCAGGACAGATTGGGCTGGGTCACCAGGTGGGCCTCAAAACTGGGACAGGAGATCCAAGCTGCAATCAGAATTCTAGCTGCAATTAAATAAATTACATGCATAAATATTTGTTTAATGTCACCCAATAGCTTAGAAGCGAGAACATGAACAGAACTAGGTCTTGTTCTACTCACACCCATAGAGCCTGGTTTAGGGCCTGCTGCATAGTAGGTACTCAATAAATAACTATTGAATGAATGAATAAATGAATGAGCAAAGAGAGTAGGTATAAGCCAGGGTTTCTCAACCTCAGCACGGCTGACATTTTGGGATGGATAATTCTTTGCTGGGAGCAGTCTTGTGCATGGCAGGATGTTTTGCAGTCCCTCTGGCCTCTACCCACTAGACGTTAGCAGAATCCACTCCCAGTCATGATGATCAAAAATGTCTGGAGATATTGGCAGATGTCCCCTGCAGGGCATAATTGCCTCAGGGTGAAAACAACTAATATAAGGCAATATCCGTGGCTGATGCCACTAATTGAACGAGGGATAATCCACACATCTAAGGGCGGGAGGGGATCTGAGCACCAGAAGCCAGGAGGGCCAAGAGGAAGAGGCTGCGAAAACACAGCAATGCAAGGAGCTTTCAGACAATTAGCGAGAACAAACCCAGTTTGCCTTTCTGGTCACCAGGAGTGGGGGTGATGTGCACTGACTTTAAGATACAATCAGGGCAGACAGGGATGAGGAACGTGATCAGCAGCCAGGAAGAGAGAGACACAGGGATGAGAACAGAAAGAGCCCCAGGCTTGGGCTGGGAACAGATTGGGAAGCAGAAATCCCAGCGTTTCCCCCAAAAAGGGCCCTTTAAGAGGTGGTCTTGCAACAGAGACCCTCTCTTGTCTCCGCTTTGAAGCCTGCCTGGAAAATGTGGCCTCGCACCCAGGAGGCCTGTGGATCAAGGTGGTCTTTGGCAGATCTGCTCTAAGGGATTAGCTGGTGACATTACAGCTACATGACAGACTCGTTATTATTACACACACACTCTCCCTGTCTAAGCTCCCCAACCCTGATTTGTTTATTTCTGAAAACTGTTTCTACCAAGACACCAAGCTGGGCTATGAGAGATAGCACTGACTCAGCCATTTCCCCATCCTCAGCATAAAAGGGTCTAAAAAGAATAATTTAAGCTTCTCTGGAGTGAGATCATTTAATGAATCTTCTCGATGCTAAGAGGTTTTATATGCCTTTTTAAAAACCCTTCCCCAAGCACAGGGCTCCGATATTACCTTGGAGAGCTGAAAGATGGAGTGATACACGTATGCACAGCACATGAGGAGGAAGGAGGTGGTTTCCTTGGCAACAACATCCATGTTCTGGCTTCTCTAGGCTAAATTGGAATATGTTGAAATTTCTGCTTTGGGTGCCTCTCTTGTGAAGGGAAATGAGTGGCTTTCTATTTGGGCACTCTTCCCTGTGGCTGGGAAGAGACGTTCTGTGAGTCAGATATATCTGAATGGGGCAAGGCAGTAAGCAAACTGGCAAAAGTCCTCAGCCTTTGTTTGCAAAACCAAACCATCCTTTCCTGAGCCAAGGGTAAATGAAAGGAGCAAGCACAAGGGGCTCAACTGCCCCAACAGACAGGAAAGAACTCCATCTCACACAGTCTTTCCATAGCCACTGCTCAACAGCTTTCTAAAGATACCCATCTCAATAGATCAGACTCTAAAAGTCTATACATGATCTGCTTAAAATGAAGAGTAACTCTAAGAAAAATATGTACCTACAGAAAAATCTTCTCAGCTGATCTGTTCAAATTCTTGGCCATAGGAAGGCAGCTACAGACCCAAAGCAAGTGCCTGTCACATGGAAATTAGACTTGGAGTCAGGCAGATCTGGGTTTCTGTCCTGGCTTCACCGACAATGCATCACATGACTTGAGTGAGTTCCATAAGCTCTCTGGCCTCAGTTTCCTCATCTGTAAAGTGGAGATAAATATCCCTTCCTACAGAACTGATACGACAATTGAATGAGGAGACCTATAAAATACCTGGCCCAGAGCATTTGATTATGTTTTTTTCTTCTCACCACCAAGTGAAATTTACAAAGAAAAGCAGTGTCATAGAGGGGCAGAAACAACCTCACCCAAGGAACCCACCTCTTTTCTATATGTATACCTTTATTCCCAGGATGTTTTGCAGAGGTGAGATGGCACAGGCTGGAAAGGGTCTGTGACAGGGGAGGACAGAAGGATCAACTCCAGGATAATTGAAGAACCAGCCATAAGGGCAGAAGTAGGACAGGGAGCCTGCGAGGGACTGAGGTCCAGGAAGGCCGGTGGCAGGCAGCACTGCAGCACTGCAGAGGCCAGTGGTGACTGCCAATGGTCCAAGGTAGGGGAGGACAAAAGGGTGGCAAGGTGAGGTCTGCTGGAAAGGGGAATGGTACTGTGTGTCAGGGGCACAGTCTTTAGAAGGCCCTCCCAGAAGATGCCCCACTGCTGTTGGTTCTAATATCTCATACTCCTCACTTCTAGGAAGGTCCTTCTGAAATCTCAGTTAAAATAGTGTTTTGATTTCAATATATCAGGACAAAGGACTTCCCATCAGAAATACGAACTTCAGTCCTAATTCCTGGACTTTTACTCTCTCTAAAGAGCCTCAAGAATACAAAACTGAGTTTTAGTCCTGTTTTCAATACACACTAGTTGCTTGACCTTGGACAAACCCTTCCCAAGCCTTGACTTTGTGGTCTACAGAATGACCACCCCTGCCTAAAGCCACAGGACTGCTGAGAAGGTAAAATTAAAAAGCAGCAGCATAGTGAGTGGAAATACACCATCTGTGTCTTTATTTCTTCCACTTTTATGTCTTCAGGCCATCTGTGAAACAAGGGTTTGCTACTCAGCTGAAGAATGCACAGGCATAGGGCTTTTCCCCCAGGGGAAGGTGAAAAGGGAGTTGAAAAGACAATAATTCAAAAGTTCCTCTAGAAAAATAAAATCCTGCTGGTCATTAACAAATTACTGAAAAATAGAATGACACTGAAAGGATATGTGCTCTGCAGATATTTAAGTGCATTCTAAAGCTACAGCAATCAAAACAGTGTGATACTGGCAAAGAAACTGGTAGACTAAGCAATGATACAGACAAAATTTTTTGAAATTTTAATATTTATTTAAGATAGAACTTCAAATCATTGTGGGAAAACATGGATTATTCAGTTATGGTTCAGGGATAACTGACTAACCATCAGGGAATAAATTTAAATTTAAGCTGTGTCCCTACCTCACGCCATACTTCAAAGTAAACTCCAGATAAATTCTAAAGTAAAAAATAAGCCATATTAGAAGAAAATACAGATCAATTTTCATGTTATCTTTGGGCTGTTTGTCAGACATATTTTATGCTCTGCCTCACCTCCCCTCAGCCCACCTTTTTGTTCTGGCTGCTGCTGTAGCAACTGCTGCACTAGGTACAGTCTGCCAACACCTCACCTCAGCTACAGCACATTTCTCTTTCTGCTCCAGCTCTGACACAGCTCTCTGGGACAACTGCAGTATCCCATTCAGCCATTCTGATGTGTGCACACACCTGGGAGTACAAGGGATTTGACACCCCTAAAGGTGTCCATTGACTTTGAGGAGATAAAGACTGGAAGGTGAATATTTCCTTCTTCCATCTGTCAGGGAGATAATTCTAAGGCACATTCTACAGTTCCTGACAGGGCCCCAGCGGGACTGACCCATTTCCTATAATGTTAGCCAACCTGAGAACACACCCTTGGGTCTGCCTCCCCTCTGCTGGGGATTGAATCATGTTCCCCACAAAAGGCACGTTCAGGTCCCAACCCCCAGTCTTGTGGGTGTGAACCCATTTGTAAATAGGACCTTTGAAGATGTTATTAGTTCAGGTGTATCCAAACGGAAAAAGGATTGGCCTTAATTCAATACAGTTGAAGTTATTATACGCACAGGAAATTGAATATGGAGGGAGAGAAGGCCACAGGGAACAACTAGAAGCTGGAATTCAATGGAACCTGGAGGAGAAAGGAAAAGATGCCACCATGTGTGGTGCCATGTGACAAAAAAGCCAAGGACCAAGGATGGCCAGCAGTCAGCCCTGGACTGCGATAGACTTTAGGGAGAAAGTGTTGCCTTGCTGACGGCTCAATTTTGGACTCCTCCTAGCCTCAAAACCGTAAGCCAATAAATTCCCATTGTTTAAGCTAAGCTGCTGCATGGCATTTGTTTTAGCAGCCAGACCCCACTCCTCTTCCCTGGGACCACGTCCCAAAATAATCTCTCTGGGAGTCGGATATATCTGAATGGGGCAAGGCAGTAAGCAAACTGGCAAAAGTCCTCTTGTCACAGGTTCTGATTTTTGAAGGATCCAGACTAACATGGGTTGGTAAGGCCTAAATATGGCACTACATTGAGAAAACATGAAGAATAAAGTCAATAGATTCACTTTCATTAAAATGTAAAACTTCTTTACATCAAAATATACCATATATATTCTTCCTCTCCCTCTAGAACAATTTAGTCCATGTGCCAGTTTGTGTATACATTATGTTCCCCAGAGAAAGCCATATTCTTTGATGCAAATCTTGTGGGGGCAGATTGATTAATCTTTTTGATTAGGGTGTGACCTCTTGATTGAATATTTCCATGGAGATGTGACCCACCCAACTGTAGGTAATATCTTTGATTAGACTATTTCCATGGAGATATGGATCCCGCCCATCCAGAGTGGGTCTTGATTTAATCACTGGAATACTATAAAAGAGCTCACAAACAAAGGACCTCAGAGCAACTGAGAGTGACACTGTGGAGAGCAGCTGAGAATGACATTTTGGAGAGCAGCTGAGATAGACATTTTGGAGACAGCCACTGAAACCAAACTTTTAATGACACTTTGGAGATGCCAGCCCAGTGTTCACTCCAGAGAAGCTAAGAGAGGGCAAAACATCCCAAGAGCAACATTTTGAAGAAAGCACAGGAGCTGAGAGAGGAGTAGAACACAAGCCAGGATTACCAGATGCCAGCCACATGCCTTCCCAGCTAACAGAGGTTTTCCAGATGCCATTGGCCTTCCTTTGGTGAAGGTATACTCTTGTTGATGCCTTAATTTGGACATTCAGACTGTAAATTTGTAACCACATAAACCACCTTAAAGCCAATCCATTTCTGGTATTTTGCATAGTGGCAGCATTAGCAAACCAGAACAGTCCAAAAGTCATTAAATGGGGCCAAGCAAAGTAAGCATCCATCCAAGGTGGGACAGGAGCTGCAGGGACTTAGTGTGGGGTATAAAAGCCTGAGCAGGGCAAAGGGGGGAATATGTGAGGGTGGGAGATGTTGGAGCCCAGTGGGGTGAAGAAGGCACCTGAGGACAGAGGAGTAGCCCAGCATGGATGTCACATCCTGAGTAGAGTGGGGAGGGTGCAGGTGGTGCATGGTGGTGGCCCAGCACACGGTACTGGAGTCTGAACAGTATGAGAAGGGCATCTGCACTGGGGGTGTGGGGATGTTCCTAGGGCAGTAGAAGTGATGGGAGATTGGTTACATGTAAGTTATTAATCATAACTAAATATATTGTAGAGGATGGGAACCAGGTTTCTTACTGCCGTAAAAGACAGTTACAAAATGGAAAGGGAGAAAGCTAGAATTTGATTAGAACTGGAGCGGTTAGTGTAAACTCCTGGCTTTCAGCATATATAGATACATAAAGAATAAACTTACATGTAAGTGTGTGAATATATACATATGTAGTTGTGTCTAGTCGAAGGACCTGGGAGTGGTGACAATCCAATAGCAATGAACACATCTAGGACCTAGATCTTGGTTTCATATTCTTCACTGAAAGGAACCAGGGCTCCTTGAAAAAAAAAATGGCTGGTTCCAGGGCTGGGAAAGAACAACTTGGTTTGCCAAAAAAAAAAAAAAAAGAAGGACTTAGAGAATGATGGGGACATGCCAAAAAGATACAGCAGCCCATTGAACCTACTGGCCAAACCTAGAACAATTTGAACATCAAACTAAATAATGATAGTAATGGAATATAATCCAGTGTATAAAATAGAAATCCATGAGTTTACATAGATAAAAATACATACATGAATAAATCGAAAGTTTGAGGAAGAACAAAATACTTACATAATCTCAAAGTACCTCTCACCAAAAAATTAATTAGAAAGAGAAAAAGTAACTTTACAGTGGAGAAAACTGGCAGTGATCAAAATTTAGCATCTTCATTAATGAAACAAATCACAATCGTGCAATCGGATGGATGCAATGAGAAGAATGCAGCATCATTTCTGGAATTTTCCTGTCACATATAGATAAACTGAAGCAAATCATAAGGAAACATCAGAAATACACACTTTGACGGACATTCAACAAAATAACTAGCCTGTAATCTTCAACAGTGCCAAGGCCCTCTCCTAACCTCCCCCAGAAGTTACCTTCTGCCCCATCCCCTCTCCATCTCTCCAACCAATTCCTCGGGTCAGACAAGGCTCTCCCCTCTTGACCCACCCAAGCACTCCTGAAAATAGTCTCCAAAAACCCCTCCCTCTATCTCCAACAACAAGATAGAAGATTCCCCTGCGTCGACAACTGCTAGGGAAGTGGGGAGGAGAATGCACCAGTTCGACTTACTGAAAGAAGCAGCTCAGTCCTAGCCAGGATACACATCCAACTAGAGACAGACATCTCAGGTGGTATTTTAGAGTAAACTGAATCACACCCTAGTTTCCCACAACACCTCAGTCTCTCTGGGCAATCAGATCCATGTTTTTGGAAAAAACCCCTTTGCCACCCAGAGCCAGAGAAGCATCTCTGAAGGATCATGGACCAGTCCTTGATCCTACTCCTCCTGTGGCCTTGGGCAACTCAGCCTTCCTCTTGGGGCCTCCACTTCCTCCAGGTTGAATGCAGTGAGGGCATCTGGCTGGACGATGTCTCAGACCCCTTCCACCCTCAGGCTGCATCACTAAATCTTCCAGCCGTTCTGCTCCTGCCTGGTGACATCAGCCATAAAGTGGGGCAATCACTGCTGGCCACATCCTGGTTCCTCACCAGTGACCCCCACCCCTCCCAACACATCACGAACCTGTGCATTGGGAAGAGCCTGCCATTTCCCGGGATCACGTCTCTTCCTTGTGTTGGCCCAGGGACGAAAGCTACACAGGCCCCTGCAACCCCACCTCTCCACCCTGCTTTGCTATTCAGCCCCTGCTTTGCTATCCAGCCCCAGGAGCCCATGGATAGGTTCCAAACGAGAAAATGGGTAGCATCCTTCCCTCTCTTTTTTCTTCTTTGCTGTGTCGAAGAGTGGAGTCACCAGATCTGGATCTGAGTTCTGGCTGGCTCTGCCTTTTCAGATTGTATCAGCCAATCAATTAACCTCTCTGGGCCTCAATTTCCTCAGGTTTAAAATGATGACAACAATTCCTATCCCCCAGATCTGTAGTGAAGTTTAAATGAGATCACACACCTGGAGCATGCAGCACAGTGCCTGGCATTAGTTCATGCTCAATAAATGGTAGCTACTTTTAAAACAGGCCTCCCAGGTGGGGCCTTAGGACAGAGCATGGGCCCTACCAGCCCTTCAAGGTTAACCTGAGTTTGGAGAATTCAGCCCTTTCCAATCTACTGCTGTTTACAGAGAGGGGATTTTGGAGGATTTTTGGAAACTCCAGCCTGCCACTCAGTGTTGAGACAAACAGAAAATGGTTTCGCCCTGTCCTTAGGAGTAGGACGGAGCAGCATTATGCTGGGGCCTCGAGAGAAGGCAGGGAGAACAAAGGGAGAGGCTCAGAGACTCAGGAAGAAACATCTGAGGCCCAAGTGTTGGTCCAAAGAAGTACACTCCAACACCCCTTCAAAAGTTTTGAAGTTTAATTTAACCAGATTGGATGGAAATTTTATTTCTCAAAATTTTCCTTGCATACTGTGTGACTCTCTCTTAGTGCACTGCTCACACTCGGCAGCATAGTGTGTGTGCATAGGTGTGTCCATGAACACACCTGGTGGGCCCTCACTCCCACCTTATATAACCACCTGGGTACAGAGACCGTGCTGGAGTCCTCCCTGGACCCTCCATCAGACTAGCCCAGAGGTTTATACTTGAGTGCACTCAACAAACACACATGTATTCATCAAGTGTTATCAAGCATCGATTGAACACCTACTTACCACAGGCCAGGGACTTGGTAGGTTCTGGGCAAACAGAAGTGAATACAAGACAGCTCCTGCCTTCAGGAATCTCAAAGGTCCAAGCCAACTAGAAAAGCAGCTAGAATGAAAGAATTCTAGGCATAAGTATCAGTCTGAATGAAGGCATGGAGACAAGAGGTTGCATGGTATGTCCAGTATGGTGAGTTGGCTAGAGCAGCTGCAGCCTTGGCTACACAGAGAGGCTTAGTGTGATGAGGCTGGAGAAAGGGGCTTGGCATACCATACAGAAGGACTTCTCCAGACAATGGATTATCACGGTAGGCTTCAATATGATAGAGTCTGTGTTTCAGCACAATCACTCTGTGGCTGAACATGATCAAGAAGGATGATTTGGCAACTGAAAATATTAAGAAAAGAAAGTTAAAAACTCAATAAAAGAATTAGAAGATAAAACTGAGGAAACATCTCAAAAAGGAGATTACAAGAAAAAAAGATACAAAAGTTAGAGGACAAATCTAAGAGGTCTCATATATGAACTATATAAATTCCTAGAAAGACAGAACCAAAGAAATACAGGTAAGAAAGTTGTGTCTTCACAGTAATGATATTGTAAGTAAATGGATTAAACTCCCCAATTAAAAGATATAGATTGGCAGAATGGATCAAAAAATATGAACCTTCAATATGTTGCATACAAGAGACTCATCTCAGACACAGGGACACAAAGAAATTGAAAGTGAAAGGATGGAAAAAATATTTCATGCAAGCTACAGCCAAAAGAAAGCAGTAGTAGCAATATTAATCTCAGATAAAATAGACTCTAAATGCAAAGATGTTAGGAGAGACAAAGAAGGCCACTACATACTAATAAAAGGGGCAATTCAACAAGAAGAAATAACAATCATAAATGTTTATGCACCCAATCATGGTGACACAAAATACTTGAGACAAACACTGGCAAAACTAAAGGATGCAATGGTTGTTTCCACAATAATTGTGGGAGACTTCAACACATCACTCTCTCCTATAGATAGATCAACCAGACAGAAGACCAATAAGGAAATTGAAAACCTAAACAATCGGATAAATGAATTGGATTTAATAGACATATATAGAACATCACAACCCAAATCACCAGGACACACATTCTTCTCTAGTGATCACAGAACTTTCTCCAGAATAGACCATATGCTAGGACATAAAACAAGCCTCAATAAATTTAAAAAAATTGAAATTATTCAAAGCACATTCTCTGACCACAATGGAATACAATTAGAAGTCAATAACCATCAGAGACTTAGAAAATTCACAAACACCTGGAGGTTAAACAACACATTCCTAAAATAAATGGTTTATAATGTAGAATGTAGGGGAAATAGCGATAGAGAGCAATTAATGAAGGGGGAACGATAACCCAATAAGAACAGATAAGCCATCATGGGTAAATTTAACGTTCTGGGAATGCCCAGGAATGACTATGGTTTGTCAATTTCTGATGGGTATGGTAGGAACAAGTTCACAGAAATGTTGCTATAGTAGGTTATTTTCTTGGGGTAAAGTAGGAACATGTTGGAAGTAAAGTAGCTATTTTAGGTTAGTTGTCTTTTTCTTACTCCCTTGTTATGGTTTGCTTGAAATTTTTTCTATTATATATCTTTTTTTAAAAAAAAATTTTTTTGATATAGTTAATTTTTTTAAAAAAGAGTTAATTAAGAGTTAACGACAATCAATGCAATATATGATAGTGGAGTGGATCTAAGAATGGAGGAGAGAAGCTCAAAGGGGGCATAAGGAAAAATTGGAATATAAAATTTAAGCTTTATATCCATATTAATTTTCTTGAATTAAGTGCAGTTAAGTTAATGACATAAGTGAATATCCTTGTTGTAGGAAATGTACATGGAAGTGTTATGAGTTCAAGGAGTATGATATATGCAACCTGCTCTCAAATGTTCAGAAAATGATAAATGGGTAGATAGATAATTGATAGAAAGATAATAGATATAGTTGAAAGAAAGGGGGGGAGGGAGGGAGGAAGGGAGGAAGGAAGGAAGGAAGGAAGGAAGGAAGGAAGGAAGGAAGGAAAGAGAAAGAGAAAGAGAAAGAAAGGTACTGCAAAGGTAGCAAAATATAAAATTGGTAGATACGGCTATCTGGGGGTGGGGGGGGTTGGAGTTCTCGGTATTGGGTTTGTATTGTATTTGCAACTGTCCTATATGTTTGAAATAATTTCAAAATAAAAATTTAAAAAAAAAGCTATTGGAGGATGTGCTCTACCAAAACAAAGCTGTAAACCAAATTAGAGGAGACTAAGACACAGGGGAAGAGGGAGGAAAGTCATCCCTAGGATGTAGGGTGGTGGGAAGGGAGTTCAAAGGATAAGAGCAGTGCCCCAGGCAGAGAGTGGAGGGCACCTGCCAGTTCTAAGGGCTCCAGGTCAGAAGGCTGGCAGTTGGGGGATAGGGCGGAGAGGGGACTGTTCAGGAAGATGAAATCAATCCAGTACCTCCTGAATCATGTGAAAGACCCACAGGCAACTGGCAAAGACTTTGGAGTTGAATTAATGGTAAGTGCATAGCAAAGCAAACAAACAAAAAACAGTATAGTTACTAGATCTAGGGAAAACAAAAAGTACTGCAGGAGAAGAAAAAAAGTATACTACATGGAACTATTTGGCTCATTAAGCTATAAACATATACAAATTTGAAATAAAAACAGTACATTTATTAATACATGTCAGTGAAAGTCCTTCTGCCCTTCCTCTTGCTCCCCCAAAGTGTCCAGAGTGGGACGAGCCAAACCCAAACATCTTTCTCTGTCCACCCCAAGCACACAACTTCCCTTTCAGGAACAGGAGCTATTCAGCCCCCATGGGTGGTGGGGAGGGAGAAATGAGAAAATAAATTTGAAAAGAGACCTGAAAGACTAAAAGAGAGAAACCTGGTAATTAGTGCCTCTGACAGATAATAAATTCTGAGTCTCACAAATAAGGCATTAGAGTTGCGTGTGTCTAACTGATACCCATGCTGGAGAGCCTATCAGATCGCCTTGATCCTACTTTTTGTCTTATGCATTTTAAATTATTCAGTTCCTTTGAAAAGCAGAAATACTGCCTTTGTAGAGTCAGACAGTACACTCCACGGGATGCCAATTTAGGATCCCCACAGTGGGTTTGGCTGGAGACGCTTGCCTGGACGTCTGGAGATGTGCATCCATTCAGACGCGAGCAAGGCCTTGGGAGCTCGGTCCTGCTCCGTGAGTCTGCTGCCTGTGAACCTCTCCTCCCTGCGACTCCGCTGGATTCGGCCATCTGCAGGGCACCAGGGAAAGTGAGAATGGCACCAGGACCAGGCAGGGGAAAGGCCCAGAACGCTTCAGGCTACTCAGATCACCCCCCAAGGATCATGCCCAGCTCTGGCCACCCACGTTCAGCTGGAGCAGGTGCTGGCCACGTCTCAGCTTCAGCTCACACTGATTCAGTGCTTCTCAGTGAAGGCTGGGTGCAGGACTTGGCACTCATCCTTCATGATGCCATTTCATCCTCACGACAGCATTGTGAGCTGGGAAGTATGATTAGACTCATTTTACAGATGGAGAAGCTGAGGCTCAAAGAAGCAAAGTGCTTTATGTAAGACCTCACAGTTTAAGAGCTGTTAGAGGTGGGATTTGAACACAAAGGCGCTTGCCTTCAAAGACCACTTTACTAATTGCTTTTAAAGACTTCCTTTAGGCCACACCCAGGGCTGGGCCCTGGGGATTTTAAGAGGACAAAGATGTGGTCCCTGCCCTCCAGGAGCTCTCATTTCATGGGGGCATCAGGCACTTGAGCAGACAGTCCCAACACACTACAGTGAGTTCTTTGATAGAGAGCTTACGATTGCAGTTGCAGAGGAGAGTGATCAGGGGTGACAGTGATGTGCTAGGTCTGGCCTGGGAAAAACAGGGTTGACGCTGCCTTCAAATCCCTTTACAAGCCCAAGAACTCAACCAGATCCAGCGGGTAAAATCAAAAGAAGTGCGCTGGCAAACTGAGCTGGAACGGGCCTCTCTGTAAGAGTGTGAGGTCCCTGACATGGAAAAGTGTTCAAGCCAAAGACAGATGGGACTTGTCAGGAATGTAACTCAGTGGATGCTTGTACTGGGGGAAGGGGGCAAGAGCACCCCATCCTCTGATCCAATCTATCTTCCCAGAATATGTATTACCACTTCCAGTCCTCTGTAAAATTGAGATGATAATAGCCCCTGTCTCAGCAAGTGGTTGAGAGGACTGAAGGTAGGAACTAGGGCTAAGAGAGCTTAAGCAATTTACCCGAAGTCACACAGCATATAAGCCGCAGAGCTGGGTTTTATTGGACTGCATGGTCTTTCTTTTAAACCAGCAGGGTCATCATATTCCCACTGGTGACTGCCTGTGCTCAAGATGAGGGAGTGGGGCCGGGGGGTGGGGGGAAGATTGGAGTTAGAAGCTCTACCTGGCAACTGATCCACAATCACTATCCACAGATGCTGGCCCAGGCTGAAGCCAGTCCCTAAGCTCTGAGAACTCTGCAGGATGGTATGACAGGCAGAGGGATGGTCTTAAATTCAGAAGATAAAGTTCATATCTCACCTTTTCCACTTACTAGCTCCATGATCTTGGACATACATCTCAGATTTACAACTGTAAAATGGGGATAATAATCCCCATTCCAAGTAGCTGCCAGGGTAGCATGTGCTTCCAATGAACAATATGTGTGAAAGTCCTCTATTAACTAATGTACTTGACAAATATGTGGAGAGGAGGGAGGGAACCAGTGCCCACTGAAATCCTACTATGTGCCACGTCACAAGCAGACCCTGAGATGAAGATTTACGTGCAAATTATTTATTAAGAAATGGCTGCCGGGAGAATCCAGTAATGAAGTGGGAGGAACAAGACCGGAAAGGGGAAGAAACCAGCAATGATGGAATTCAGGCAAAGTCCCAGCTGTGGCCTGTTGCTGCAGGGGCTTCAGAGTGTAAATTATACCCCCGAGTTTGCCCCACCTCGAAGCAAAGGAGCAGGGCTTTCACACGCCTGCCACAGTTGATAGCTGGCTACAGACCCCTCCGGAGGCACTTCCAGCTCCCAGCACCTCTGAGTAAAGCAACTTCAGTGACCTAAAGGTAGTCTTCTAAAGAAGCTTGCCACCATGATCTCTTAGGAGAGAAGCAAGCAGAAGCTGGGGACGGACATACAGAATTCAGAAAAGAGGTGCAAGGGGACCTGAGCAGAGAATTAACAGTGTCTACACCACAAGTCCTCAACACACTTTTGCCCATTTAATTCATACGTAACTCAATGAAGGGGGCATTATTAGTCCCACTTTACAAATAAGGAAACCAAAGCTCAGAAAAGTGATTCATTCAGGGCCCCACAGTTAGTAAGAGACCATTTCTATCTGCTTCCAAAGCCATGATCTCACTGTGCTGATTTTCCGGCCTCTAGCCTCGGTCCAGTTCTCCAGACTCCCTCATGGCACAGGTCACGTGGGCCCTGCTCTACACAAGGGCCCCATGTGCTCGCTCTGCTTGGTCCATCAGCATCACACTGCTGCTTTCAGATTACAAAAATACAGAATGCAAGATGTTGAAGGTGTGACAGTGTGATATGCCTTGAAGTAAAAGAGACAGAAGCAGTGGTGTTGGGGGTAGAGATGGTGGCGATGGCAGTGGCAGTGATGATGGCAGCAATTCTGGTGGTAGCGGTAGAGACACGAGGGTGATGATATTGGTGTGGGCATATGAATATTGAGGTGGTAGAAGGGGTGAGAGTGGTGGTGGTGATAGAGATGGCAATAGTGATGGTGGTGGTGGGGATGTGGGTGGTGGTGGTCATAGAGGTAATGGTGGTGGTGGTGGTAGTGGTTGATGGTGGTGGTGATGATCGTGCTGGTGGTGGAGACGGTGGCAGAGATGATGCTGGTGGTGGCGGTGATGGTGCTGTGGGTGGTGGTGATGGTGACAATGGTTGTGTTCATTATAAGATTGGCATGGTGGAGGTAGTGAAAGTTTTGAGGGTGGTAGTGATGGAGTGATGACAGTGCTAGTGGTGGAGGTGATGAGGGTGGTGGTTACGAGCTTATAATGGTAATAATTATAGTATTGGTATGGTGGAGGTGGTGGAGGTAGTGGAGGTGGTGGAAGTACTGGTTTGGCAGTGGGAACACTGCCGTTACAGGTGACAACACTGACTGTTCAGGAAGAAAATAGCAGCCAACCCTTGCCTGCATTGGTGCATTAGAAAACAAGAGTCACTGGTCATCACTGGGTGACCACAGAAAGGCAGAGAAGCCTCCGAGGGACTGCAGGAGAATGAGAACACAGCCTGCCCTGATGAAACCAAAACCGCGTTGTACCACCTCTCAGCAGAGTGCCCGAAGCCTGTGGGGGAAAGAGGTATGGCAGTGCGTGCAAGACGGCAGAGCAAGTCAGTCACATCATATTTCAGTAACAGCGTGTAGCTGCTTGTTAGCAGAGATCTGCTTTCCAACGGCAAATAATAAAATTATGCTTTTTGTGCAGCTAATGAAATGCAAATTGAAGCTGGATGCACATTAATGCAAAGAGTTGAATATCCATTTAATCAGCTCCTCCCTGCAGGGGCCAATGATAAAAATGACAGAGGAATTGCATTGCTAATTCCGGGCCTGTCACATCTTATACGTCCTTACCTTGTAAACCCACCACTCCTGTGGCTGGCACCTGCCTGAAGGGCCCATGGTTTATGGTGATCAGGATTTGGAGATGCTGGGAATCCCTCTGGGATCAGGGGGTAGGAGTTTGGACCAGGATGGGGAGTTGGGACGTCTGGAGGGAGTAGAATGAAATAGGCTGGGTCTTTCCTATATTCCCAAAATAAACCACGATGACCCCCTCTGCCACATTTCCCCCAGCCAGCCTGTCTCCTAGAGTGATGGGAGGGACAATGGTCAGACAATTTCTTCCTGTGGTACCAGAGCTTAATGATGCAATACTAATAGCTAACATGTATCAACTGATTACTCTGTGCCAGGAACTGTCCTAGGTAATTTACCTGCATCCGCTCATTCAATCAGCACCTATGAGGTGGGTACAATTATTGCTGTTTTACCGATGAGGAAACTGAGGCTCAGAGAGGTGAAGTGCCTTGTCCAAGGACACACAGCTAGTAAGAGAGCTGAACCCAGAGAGTCTGACTCTGAAAGCCCTATTTTTAACCACTACATTATACTGTTTCCCCTGAAGAAACTGATACCTCTGGAAGTAAACCACAGAAGACCACTTTATACTTAGTGTCCAGTGATGGGGAGGAGCTCAAAGGAGGGAGAAGTGAGACTAGAGCTGAGGAGTAAAAGAGGGGAGAGGGACTGGAGGTCTTCTCTTCCCAGCTCCAAGTCCTACCCAGCCAGAGACCTTGGGCAGAGGAAGCAAAGCAGCCTGCCTGGGGGACACAGAGGAAACCAGGCCAGAGAGGCTGGAGTCTGCCTCGCAGGAGACGTGGCACCCCAGGTTGAGGTGTGTGGCCTGGACTGTGCAGGCCGTGGCAAGCTGCTCCCTCAGTAAGCCACGGAAGAAGACTGCCAGTGTAGATCTGTAAGTCAGCGACTCCAGGGGAGGCAAGGAAGGCGGATCAGAGGAGACCCAGAGCAGAGGAGGCCTGCTTCAGTCGCAGAGGCGGGAGGTGGCAGGGGAGGCAGGGCCCAGCTGGTAGTCCTGTCTGGGATGCCGGGGGCAACTGAGGACAGCAAGAAAGTGCTGGGCCTCGGGGTTCTCTCCTCCCTCTCCCACCAGCACTGAGAGCAGCATTGGTGGGCTCTGGGGAGCTCCAACATACACTTGTAAGCGCACCCAAATGACAGTGGTGACAAGGGGTCCTTAACCCTCCTTAATGGTGCTGGAGACACAGGTGAGGGGCTGGGCATGCTGACGAGCGGCACGCACCGCCTTCTCAGAGCGTCTGCCGCGACAACCTGTCTCAGGATTCTGATCAGACCTGACAGGTGCCTTCCCAGCGATGCGCCGCTGTGCGCCAAGATTTACCTATCACCCAGGCATCTGACGGGATGCAAATGAGGCGGCGCAAGCTCCCAGCTCGGCTGTGAACAAAGACCTGGCGTCGGTTCCTGCGTCCCCACCCCGCCAGTCCCCAACAGTCAGAAGGGAGACATGCCACGTCCTCTGAGCCGTCCCTGCAACTCACCCTTCGTCACGGCCATGCGGCCACCACTCACCATAGGGAGTCGCCGTGCTCCTATTTCTGCCATTCAATGAGTACCTACTATGTGCCTGGGAGGTATAAAGGGTTTACTCTCGGTGTTTTATTGAATCATTACAACAATAACCCCTTTAGGTGGGAACGATTACAGCCCCATTTTACAGATATAGAAACGGAGGCCAGAAGCTTATCAAGATTGATTCCACTGGCTCCCAAGCTCTGCACCCTGCTGTGCTGCACCTGGCCAGGGGCCACACTCTGAGGCACAGAAGGAGGAAGCACTGTCCCTGTCCCTGCACCCAAAGGCCCTGCAATGCCGTCTGGGGGAAGAAACTAAACAAGGTGACTGTCTTTCAAAAGAGCAAAAATCTCACATATGCACCGCATCTTGCAGCGTAAGATGCAGCTTAAAAACCAAAGCACAGAGCAGTGTGTTCATTACACTGCCGATGGTGTAAAAAGGAGAGGAATGAATATATATTTGTGTTTGCTTTAATGTAAATATATTAAAAAGAAACCCACTGGGACATAAGAAATTAGTAGCAGTGTGTCTAGCTAGGGGGGAAGGAATGGGCAGATGGGGGTAGGGGAGGATGGGGGGAAATTTTTCACTCTATGCTCCTTTCATTTTTTATTTTTGAATATGTAAATATATGAGCTTCTCAAAAACTTCAGTAGAGTTACTATTTAAAAAAAAAATTAACATCTTTTCACATGCATTAGCCCACCGAATACCCACAAAATGAGCCTGAAGCTCAGAAGGGCTGGTTTGGGGCAGCGGCTCACACAACTGGGCCAGCAGGAGAACCAGGCCTGGAGCCACTCCATCCATCCACTCATGCCACAAGCACTGGCTCTCTAGCCAGGGCCTACTCACTATTTACTGAGTAGTTCTCAGTAAATAAGACATGATCCCTGCCATGGTAAAGTAAACTTGCTTCCCCTAAAAAATAAAAAAGTAAAAATAAGTCAACCTCAGCTCCTCCAAGGCTTGGCCCTTGGTAGGGAAGGGAGGCTGGGCAGGGGCAAGTAGACATCGTCACCTTGAGCTTCATCTTTTGGGGGTAGGGAAGGCTCACCTCAATTCCCACTACCATGTGGAGGCACCACTTCCCTATTAGGACTCCAACCCCCCACACCAACCCTTTGCCTCCCTTTGCACAATCAAGGCTGACAACACCCTTCCAAAAAGCACCATTGAGGAAAGCCACAGAGAAATGGAAACCAGGAGGACAAGGTTCTGTGGTTGTGGGCTGGTCTCCAGGCCTGGCCCGCCCACTCACCTTCTTGCAAGTCCTCCTAACAGCACCTTGGCAACTTCTTGGCTGCCTATCTGGTGACCCTGTCTCCGAGCTCCCCAGAGTTTTCATGCGGAGGTAACAATTCAGGTCACACCTCAAAATCTGCCCCCTGGACATGATGACCCTTCAAGGTAAAGACCAGGAGGTCCTGACTCCCTGCTACCGGGTCAGCATTCTGGGCCTCGCTGCCCATGATCTTGAACCCCAGGATCCTGCCCTACACCAGGCCCACACTCAACCACTCCTTAATGCCATGCGGTAACCAGTACCAACTAACAAGAGTTACACGTGGCAGGACCCAAAGGGCAGGGGTCATCCCTCCCACATCACACTGCATTCGCATTTGTCATCTATGTGCCTAAGAGCTGTAGGACAGGGGTGGACACTGAGCTGTGGAAAAGAGAAGGGAGCAATTAACTTTACCCAAGTGGATGAGGAAAGGAGACGTTTTCACAGATGTTTGGAGCTGGCACTTCTCTACCAATATAAATTATTTTAGTTGCTGGCCTGGGATGCAAGGAAATGAAGGAAAGTAGGACAGGGCTCCTTAGTCTGTTAGGAGAGATTGGTGTGAAAACAAGATGGGCAGAAGAGTGAGTAGGATAAGGACAAGAGAAGGGCGACGGGGGAGTGACTATCTGGGCCAGTCAGGAAGGCTGCCAGGAGGCCTGGGCTGGGTTCTGAAGGATGAATAGGAGTGCATTCATCAAGTAAACCAGAGAGAAAGAACCTTCCAGACAAAGGAAACAAACTTCCTTCTGCTATGATTTTCAAGACTAGGTCTATACCAGGTAAGGAACTGAGTAGATTCTAAAGAAGCACTGTCCAGGAGAACTTTCTGTGATGACGGAAATGTTCTTTATCTGTGCTGTCCAATGCAAGAGCCACCAGATGTGTATGGCTACCGCAACTAAGGAATTTAATGTTTATTTTTTATTTTAATTGAAATATCTACACGTGGCTAGTGGTTATGTATTAGACAGCACAGTTCTAAAAGTTCTGGAAGAACGAATGTGAGGGAGGGTTCCAATACATCGTGCTCACCGTTTGGCTGTCATAAGAAGATGCAATTCTCTGAGAATTGAGGTGGTCAAGGAAACAGCTAGTCAGGGAGAGAATTTTCGCACTGCTGAACAGCTAGACATCAAGACACAGTTGGGGTCGTGCTGACCTCCCTCACCTATGTCAAGCATGGAGGGCCATCTGGTTTCCTTGAAGTCCAGGACACTGGCTGCCCCTGAAACCATCACTCAGCTGAGTTTGGGGTGGCCTGAATTGTCTTTGTTTGGAGCTGTTTGTTTTGAGTGGTGTCATTATTTTATTTTTAAATTACCTATAATGCACCCTTATAAAATTCCCTAATTACAGATAGGATAAATACATAATTGCAGACTTTTAAAAAGCACATATTATTTACTCAATACTCCATAATTACAGTCTTTTCCATGAAATGTATTATTTCCTGGATGGTCCACAATCGCTCCTTTGAAGCCGGCTGGGGAAGGCCAAATTGTTCCTTGGATTCAGTTCACGGGTCACTGGTCCCATCCCATCAGGCAGTTTATGAGCCACTGCCGCTGGCTATAGGAGCCCAGCAGGCCCTCGCCTGCAGCAAATGTTGGGCTCGGTTACTGCACAGGCAGACTGCTGCCACCACGGGCACCGGCTGGGCTGAAGACAGGTAGGGTTTGGGGTTTGAAGTGGGGGTTCCCCTGTTTCCCTCTCAATTCTTCCAGTGACAGGAGGAATGGCTTAGTGGCAGTGAGCTCAGGCTCCTCTGCTTACAAACTGCAACCTTAGACAAAGGTCTTAGTGTGGGTTATTCCAAAAGCAGTCCCTGAGCCCAGGATTTGAGTAAGGCAATCCCAGGAAATCCAGGTGAGGGAATGGGAGAATGAGACAGGGAAGAAAGGAAAGTCAAACAAGTGTGAGTTCATGAGCAGGTGACCGCCATGTGCACCTTGAGAGACTACATAGACCCCACCTCAGAACTGTGCCCTGGGGACAGGCTGGGGGGATTATCCGCCAGTCCCTACCCCTTGTCTGTGGAGGGTTGCTACCAGTGCACTAACTTCTTGGCACTTCCAGGCTGCCCCACATACAGGCAGCCAGAGAAAGGTGCTTGATGTAGGAACCATCAGCTTCCACCGACGCTTCCAAGAAGGGCCGAGGGTTATGGGGCAGGGCACTGAGAGTATCTGCTAAAACACACTATTTAATCTCTCTCGCATCAGCTTTCTCATCTGCAAATGAAGATAAAAATAGGAACTGCTCTTAGATTATGGGGAAGACAAAATGATACTGAATAATGGAAGTTACTCTTGAATAAATAGAAGTTGCTATTACTGTGACTTGCCTCAGCCCTTGAACTGCTCTTCTCCAGGTCTCCACCTGTGCCGCCCTTGACAGTCCAGAGGAGAGCTAGCATCAAGCCAGAGAGGCTTTGAGACCAGCCAGGAAATGAAGTCAGGGCCTGCAAAGCAGGCCACAGGACCAAAGAACCCGGCATGATAGCAAATCCTTTGTCATGTGGCCGCGTCTCCACAACTGTTACCCAGAACCAGGCACCTATGGCTGACTCATCATTCCTGCCCTCCCTTCCTTCTCATTGTAGACCTCTAAGTCGATCCAGGTACAGGGGGTTCAAGAAGATGAATCTAGGTTAGGCTCAGCCAATCACAGTAATTCCATTCTCTCTTTTCCAAGTAGTTAGTTTAGGCATTTGAGCCATATCTAGCCAATGAAATGCTAAGAATGTTTTGGGAACAGCTTTCCTCTCTCCACAAGAAGAGATATTCCCTCTTCTGGCTTTGCACAGTGGGGTATTAGGAGTGATGCTTGGTGCAGCAACAGCCATATTGCACCATGAGGACACAAGCCTGAGGACAAAGTCAACACACTGCAGGGCAGAGTTGAGGAAAACACCCACCATGCCTTGCTTATATCACTGATACCCTAAATTAACCAGCTCCAGAACCATCCTAGTTCTTGTATAAATAACTACCAACTCTAATGAAACGTTTACTAGGTGTCAGGCACTGTTCAAAGCACTTTCCATTTGCTAACCTATTTAATCCTCACAGGAACCCATGAGGGAGGTACTGTTGGTAGGCTTTACGGATGTGGCCACTGAGGCTTACAGGTTAAGGAGTGGCCCCAGGGCACACAACTAGTAATTATTCCACCTCAGATAGCCTGACTTCAGAATCTAAACTCTTTCTTAACCACTAGACTCTCCTACACTCTATTGTTCTTGTAATGTGCAAAAATAAATCACCTCAAATGTGAAGCCATTTTAAGGCAGTTCTTCCATTACATGTGGCTGAAAATATCCTAACTGATATATAACATTGGGATCAGAAGAAAAAAAAAAACCTTAAATTAAAATGAAAGGGGCCTGGGTACCACTTGGATGTGTGTCAAGAAAGTGGTATCTGGGAGCTCATGTTTCACACACTCCACCCACTAACAGGACCCTCCCCTTGGATGGAAAGAGCATGTGACAGTGACATGCATGACAAAGTACCACTGTCACTATTAGGCCAGCTTTACTGTGAGCCAAAACCTGTGCTCAGCACTTACATAGATCATCTCACTTAATCCTCAAGACAACTCTGCAATGCAGGTTCTAGCATCCCTAGTTACAAATTCGGAGGTAATACTAATACCATCTAACACATATTGAGCTCTTACTCCATATCAGCCACTGGGCTAAGCCCTTTCCAGGCCTTTTCTCACCTAATCTTCACAATAATCCAATAAAGTTACTGTCATTTTACAAATGAGGAAACCAAAGCCCAGAGAAGCCATGTATCACACCCAAGGTCACAGAAGATGATAGGGAGAGCTGGGATTCAAATTCAGTCTCTCCGACCCATCACTAGCTTGGCTGGGAGTCTGGAAGAAGAAAGAAAGGCATAACCAAGTACCAGCCACACCGGAATGAGAAATGGTCAGGGGAGCTGAGTAGGTGGGGACCGAGTGGCCCTGAGTCCAGGCGAAGGCCATCAGCCTCATGGAGGAAAGAGATTTGGTGTCAACTGGTGTCAACCAACCAGGGGAGGGGTTGCCTGCTGGAGGGGTGGGCTCCCCATCACCAGAAGTGTTTAAACAGAGGCTGGGTATGGATTTGTGTCATGGGTAGGAAGATCTCCAAAACCCTAATCAACTCCAAGAGTCAAAGATTTTAGGATTCTAGAATCCTGACATCCCCCTGTCCAGATTCCATCCAAAGCCAGGGATACCTCGGCAGACTTGTGCTTCCTGCTATCTCAAAAGGGAGGTCACAGGAGGCATACTGAACCAGGAGTCCAGAAATTTGGCACTTGAGTTCTGCCATGTGGATCTTTTGTACTCATAAAGGGTCTCCAAAATGCCTCCAGACAAATGAGTTTTAAGGTAGTCCTGTTCACCCTTCCCTTTTCACCACTCTGCCCCAGGGTGGCAACTGGGCGCAGAGAGACCCAGATCAGGGTCCCCAGCCCTGCCCTCTATTGGCTGTGAAACCTTGGATAAGTCACTCTTGTCTTTGAAGTCCACTCATCTTTGAAGTGGGAATATATCATATTATCCCATCATTGCAAGGATGAAATGAAATAAGGTATAAAAGGATCTGACATAGTATACAAGTACACAGCTGGCACTCAATAAATGCCTATTCCCTTCCCACAGGCAGGAACACAGCCCCATGCCTTCTCCCCATGGCCAGCTCAACCGAGAGGCAGAGCCAGCTTTGACGTTGGCCACGAAGTTTATGTCCCTGACTCCAGAGACATGATTCCTGCAGTTGAGAGAGCCAATTGGGATGCGGACACGTTCTCAGGCCAGATAAAGGACAGAGGGTCCAAGGAAGAGCTGCATCAGCAGTTACAAAGGGCAGCGCTGTCACAGCAACACTGAGCACTGCCCACTCTTCGCAGCCCAGGCCTAAGAAATTGCACTTGATCAGACGAAAGTGTACCACCTACAAATCGGGGTGCACCTGCGCCCCATTCCCTCTACCCCTACCTCCTCGCTGCCTCCTGCTACTTCTACAGTCTCAGCTCCCACTGTCAGGTAACCCCCACCCCAGCCCAGCCTGCAGGGACCACCCCCCAATCTGAGCTCCTAGTAGGTTAATAACTCACTTGATCCAGTGTGGCCCAGATGAGAGCCAAACCCACCCCATACCTATAGCCTGCCATGAATGAGCTTCCATCACATGAGCTGAAGCCTGAGGCCTCCTGGTCCCTCTAGGCCCTGCCTCAGCCAGGTTCCCCAGGACGGCATCCTCAGAGCACAACCAGCCATTGCTGGGATAAGCCCCTACAAGAAGGTGCGCACATTAGCCGGTGGGGCCGCTAGCCGGGCAGTATTGTTAAGGATCATTTCCTCTTGGCCGAAGCAGAGCTGGGGAGTGGTGAACACATTGCCAGATCCCTTCCAGAAGTCACTCAGGTGCAGTGGGAGGTGGTGCTGCCTCCTCACCTGCAGATTTAGGGATGGGCCGGAGCCCTGCCCAGGGACAACCCAGCCCGAGTCTCATTTCCAAGTCAGCCCACCCACTCAAGGCCCTCGCAAAAGCAAGTTCTCTATGCCGAGGGGAGGGTAGACTCCTGGGAATGAGGTGGTGCAGTGCAAGGAGCCCCCTGAGGGGGTCAGGAGGCCAGGGTTCAGCCCACAATGGCCACATACCTTGCAGTCCTGTGAGGCCCTCTGTTAACCCCTCAGTGCTGGAGCAGATCAGAGTTGATGTTTAGTGTGAAAACAGTTACAGCAAACTCCCCATGAAGTGCAGTGAACACCACAGACACGAGCTGGAGTGCTGGGAGGAGCAGAGCCTCGGGGCCCATCCTTACTCCCTCCAGGGTGCCCCCATAGCACCCCACAGAATCCCATGGAGTGAGCATTTGTCATCTGTGCCACCCAACACCTGAGCCCCCTTCCCATTGCTGGGGCAAAACTCAGAGGGGCTGTCACAGACCTTTCCATTTTCCGCCGCACACATCCCCTCATCTCACCCCGGGGCCACCTACGGGCACTTCCCGAAGGTACCCAGGTCTTTTGGCTTCTCCACATGAAGAAACCCGTGTTTCCTAAGTGCCAGGGAGTTGGCGTGCCAACTTCACTAAGGAGAGACGACAAGTGGCAAATGAAGGCCTGACGGGGGGTGCCGAGGTGTGCTCTGCACACTCTCCCAGGGGCCCTGCAGTGGGGGGGCCTCAGTGGCCACCTGCTCTCGGTATCTACTGTCATTCCTCCCCTCCCAGTCTCACTCCCCCCTCGCCTTGCTTCCTAGAATCACCCTGATAAACTACTTCCACCAATCTTTGCTTCAGAGTCTGCTGCTAAGGGAACCCTAACTTACAGGACAGGGCCTGCCGGGCACTCTGGAAGACAGACGGCCAGAGGCCTGAGGCTCTCCCGGCTGCCCTCCCGGCTGTGTGGTATGGAGGGTGGCCTGGCCCACCCAGTCAGAGGCAGCTGCCTGGAATTTTGAATTGGGGGTTGAGGACAAACAAACAAATCAGGGCAGTAGGGATTCCATTCTGGTGAAGCTGCAAAAGCTGCACCTACATCCTGTTTCCAGGGGCCACAGCAGCCACAGTGACCACAGAGGCGTCCACAGCCCTGTGCTGGCCATGACGTGGTGGTGTGTTCTCTGGACAGGCTTTGTGGCACAACCATGAGCCTGGCTGCCATCTGGGTTCCTGCCTTCTGCCCAAACTGATTCTTTGACTTTCTGAAATTCGTTGAACATGCCACCACCCTTTCAATACATTTTCTTTCCTACTTACATCTACCAGAATCCATTTCTGTGGCTTATGGCTTATAGCTACAACCCCAAGCTGATACCCACACAGGGTGCAATGCAAAAATAACTAAAAGTCCCCAGGTCTCTTCTCAGATCCAACAACCCTGGATTCCAAATCACGGGAAGAAGATGACGACTATAGAGAGAGGTGGGAAAAGGGAGAGAGAAAGGGGGGTGCTGGGGTCAATCAATAGTCATTCCTCCCCTCCCAGTCTCACTCCTGTGTCATCTGTGCCACCCTGCTAAAAGCAAGCCACGGCCCTGCCTTCGAGGAACCCTCAGTGCAGAAGGGAGAATGGGCATGAAAGCAAATAATCCCAACCCAGGGTGATGAGCAAGTAAATGCAAGGCACAGGAGAAGGCCCAGGGTCGGGATCAGGAAGGGCTTCCCAGAGGGATGATGTCTGAGTGGGGTTAAGTGAAAAAGAAACAAAGGGGGAAGGAAAAAGAGAGAAAGAGCCAGAAGGCAGTCTCAGGATAAATCTTAACTCTGTGCCTGGCTCCAACTGTAAATCTGGGAGAGAGACAGGTGGTTCACTGGAGGGGTTGCTACTCTGTAGGGAGGGCCCCGAGTATGCCACCCTCTAATAGGAAACAAAACCACGTCCATTTGTGTGTGCAGGGAGGTATAAGCCTGCACATGTACTCACACACACAGATACGGAGGAAGGGCAGAGAGACAAAATGGCAAATGGCTGCAGATGGGTCTCTGTAATGAGAATTCATGATTAGGACAAGTCTTCCCCACCCTCACCCCAGTTATTCAAAGCAGGAGCCTCAGAAGAGGCCTGCCCAGATCGGGTCCAAGGCCAGCTCACTGAGGAGCAGGGTTCGTTTTCCCTGGTTGCTGCTCAGAAAGGGAGAGATGCACAGGGTGGTGGAGCAAGAGCATGCCGGCTTGGGAGTTCCCGCCGCAGCCTTTCTAAACTGGGTGAATCTGGAAGACTCCTCTCCCTATATTGGGCCTCAGCTTCCCTACCTGTACATCAAGGAAGTTAGCCTAGATGAGGAATGGCAGAGTTGTCATTTTACATGCCAGCCCTAATCAATTGGTAGTGGCTGCCTGGAGCACTCTGATGAGAAGCACTCTGATTGATTAGTGATGTCTGCCATTGGCACAGTTGGTGCTGGGGGTGGCTTGTGTGCTACTTACCTTCCCTTTTCTCTTGAGTCCTGACACCCTGTCAGTACCTAAACTGATTCCTCAGGTCATGAATGGTGGGCTGGAGCTGGTTCATACTCACTTATGAGCACCAACTGTGCACATCTCTTTCTAATTCCATGTTCAGTGACATAGCTTGAAATCAGCATGATGGGAGCATTTATACCATGAAAATGGGCAAATGCTACAAATTGGGGTTTCGTTTGGTTTGGTTTTCCCCAGAGAGCTGGCTGTAAAACACCACTGGCACTCTCTCTCCTTTCCCACAGCAGGCCAGGGGAGGGAAGGGAGGAATCCAGGCAGGCCTTTCAGTGCCGAGATCCATGGGGGATCCTTGATCCCTGGAGACTGGTCGGTGCTTACAGATGCTAGAGTCCAGACGATTCTATCAGAGACTCACTCCCTTAAACTTACCTCAGTCATGGTCCTTGTCACTGCTCCTGCTGCACAGACCCCCATTCAGTTACCCCCCACTCCATCTGCCTTGGCAGCATTCATGCCCTCCTGCTCCAGGAGACCTCAGACTGCTTGAGTTCACAGTGATTCCCCCCCACTCCCACTTCCTGTGTTTGCTAGCGCTGGGGTGAAAAACTTCTCCCTGGAAAAACTTCTCAGTTCAATCCCAGGTCGCCTCCTTTTTGAGCTCCCCGCTACCCCTCCATCAATGTTCCACATAGGCCTGATACCCAGGAGCCTCCCAAGCCACCCACTGCCCAGAGGAGAGTCCTAAAGGCCCTTCACCATCATCCGACATGAGGAAACTGAGGCCCAGAAGATCATGTGACTGTTGGTGAGCTGCTGAGCTGGCTCCAGAGCAGAGGTCTCTGGACTCCTGCCACACTGCCTTGGGAGAGACCTCGGCACACAGGTCACAGAGCGTTCGCCCAAGGTCACAGAGCAAACCAGTAGTGGAGCCAGGTCAGAAACCCAGTTCCCCGGCATGCCTGCCTGGGGCTGTGTCCTGTACCCAGCGTCCCCTGCCTCTTCTTCACTTCACTCCCAGCTGACCTGACTAGGCTCTTAAATGTCCAGGGCAGGCTCTGGGGCCTGCTCCCACCTCTCCCTCCACCTCCAGGGGTGGACAACACCCAAGTACGGCCATCCCACTCAAGCAGCCAGGGGTCCTAAGACCCCAAAAGCCCCGTGGGCCACTTGCTCCAGCAGGGAACAAGGCCTGGCCAGGGCCTGCCCAGGTTGCATTTGGGCCTGTCTCTGTTCAGCACTCTCTCCTCAGGCTGCTGCTTAACATGCACATGGGAGCGTATAGATTTCTCTTTGTCTTTGGTGGTAATTATTAGCTGTCTCGGCGGGTGAATGCAGGCAGAAACAAAGGCAGCAAGGGTTGTAAAACCTTTTATCTCGATCAGGCCGCATTATTTGATAAGGTGCTAAGCTAATAGCAACGCATGTCAAATTGTGTTTAGACAGATCGAAGGGCTGGGAATGGAGGGTATATTTGTCTCGGGAAACCTGCACCTGGAAGAATAAAAAGAAAGGCGCACTGATATTCGCAGCCCCATGCAGGATGCAGACAGCCCGGAGTCTGGGGCTCCTGGCATGGAGGCTCCCTGGAAAGGGAGCAAAATAAGAGGCTGAGAAGGGAGAGACTGGGCCCACATTGTACCCATTCCCACTCAAGCCCACCTCGGAGCCTTCGCATTGAAGCCCACAGGTCCCCACAGGGGTCAGTAACAAGGATGGGATTCCAGTCCAGATTCCCTGACTGCCAGACCAGAGCTCTTACCTCAAGCCTTTATCAAGCCCCAAGCATGTACATCTGTCCTATGTAGAACACTGAAGTTCTAGAAGACAGAATCAAGACCCACAGAATGTGGCATGGACCATATAGAATTAATGCTAAATCACGTGCAGCCTTGAGAAGAGGCCCAAGAGGGCTGGAACAGTTAAGGAAGGCTTCTTGGAGGTAGGGTTTTAACTGGGCCTTATAGGATGCAAAGAGTTCAGAACAAGAAGTTGGCCTGAGAGGTACCCCTAACCACCAACCTCCAAACCCCTTAATGTGAACTCCCAGGTGGATATCTGGCTGTCTCCTGGGTCCCTGACAGGAATGTCCCTCTGCTCTGCTATTCCCAGGCTCTATGAGAGAGACTCAGCCCACCTTCAAATCCCCAGAGAACACCCAGAGCTGGTCTCTGCATCCTGCGTGGGCTGCAAGGCAGCATAACAGCAAGACAAGAAGGGGAGGACGCAGATGCCACAAAAGCCTTAGAAAGATGCATGTCCTTGGAACCAGTGACTTGATGTCTAGGAATATTCCCTAAGGAAATAATTAGGAATGTGCACAGCCACTTAACTACAAGATGTCCGTCACAGGACTGTTTACGATAGTGAAAAATTGGAAACAACTCTTAATATACAACAGCGCAGGATCAGTTGAGAGAAATATTTAGGACATTGGCATGAAGCCATTTAGAAGTAATCAATGGTCAATTCTTAGTTGGGGTTCTCCGTGAAGCAGACTCAGGATTCAAATGCAAGAAGTTTATGTGGGAGGTAAAGGTAGAGGAGTGAGGAAGTGAGACAAGGAAAGGGGACAGCCAGTCGTGGATGTGTTTCCAAGCCAGCTACTACTGTGGGCAATTGGGAAACTCTGGGACCTTGAGATTGTCCCACCTGAGGGGTGAGGGAGCTGGGGTATATATACCCCAACTCCCTTCTGTCATTGGTTGAGCACTACTGAGGGTGAGGGGAGAAAACAGTGTTAAATCCCAGCCCTTCCAGCCTGCACAGGGCAGCCAAGCAGACTCCTGCAGCAGGAGAAAGCCCTCAGGCAACCAGATGCAGGGGCTTGCAGGTGGAATTGGGACTAGCGGTGGACTGAAGTGGTAAGGCCAAGGCGATATGGAACAGCATTGCCACTGTCTGCTACAATCTGCATTGCCTACACTGCAGCTCTCAAATTGGAAAAAGTCTGGTTAAATAAAGATGAACTTGTCCCTTTACTCTGAGACTCTTCTTGACATACTAATGTGCATTGGTGAATTTTCAAGAGTGTTTCATTGAGTGCATTCGAGGATACACCTGCCCTTGGTTTTTTCCTATTGATATTACACCTATTGTCACCTCACTGGACACCAGTGCCGTCCAGAGCACAGTTTGGGAAATGCTGTTATAGCTGCCTTCTTATTAACTTGGAAAAGTGGAGATGGTGGGCTCTTAAAGCAGTTTGTCCAAGGTGCTCCCATTTTCTTAATGTGTGTGAAGAGTGACCAGCCATTTCTCCGCTTTGACCCGAGAAAAGCATTCCCACCCAAGGAGACACAACCAAGGGCACTGGCTGCAGCACCACAATGACAAAAAAAAAAAAAAGGTGGAAACCATCTGAAAGTCCATCACAAGGGGATGGCTATACAGTTAAAAAGAATGAGAGCAGTAAGTACTGACATCACGAGAACTCTAAGACAAATAGTTAAGTGACAAAATCAAAGTACAGAACAATACATACAATGTGATAACATTTCTGTTGAAGAAAAGAACATCCAAAAACACTAAAAATAAAACCATGTATCTCTGTATTTACAGATATAAAAGCCTGTATGCACTTAGTAAAAGATCAGGAGTGATAACGCATCTAAATTACAACCGTGACTACCTCCACAGAAAAGGGAAGCCTGGGTTCAGGACAGGAGAGTAGACTTTAGCTTGAGCTGTATTGTTTGAATTTTTCCAACAAGAGTTTATTCCTATATTATATGTATCATTAAAAATAAATGAAAATGTTTTAAAAAAGAAAAAAGAAAGCCTGGCAGTATATCCGCCAAAATACCAAAATATTTACAGGGCTTATCTCTGAGTGCTTGGATTATGGGTGTTTTTAATTTTCTTCTGTTTTGCTTCTTTATTTTTAAATTGTCCACAAAGAACATGCATTGTTTTTCTAATAAGAGGGAAAAATAAGTGACAATGCAGAGCTGTCTCCCTCTTTTGAGCAGGGTTTGTGCCTAGGGTTTGTGCCCATTTTTTCTTTCCTTGCATTCCTACTGAGACATTCTGGACTTAAGTCTCCAGGCTTCCAAGACATTATATTCCCAGTTGGACGCCCAGAGGATGGTGGTGCTGATTCCTTGGGGTCAGCTCTGTTATTCCCTGTGTGACCTCAGGCCACTTGGTACCCTCTCTGGGCCTCAGTTTTCCCCCCTATCAATCGGGAACCCTAAGACCCACCCTGCCTTCTTCCCGTGTAGCTGTGAGGCCCGCATGAGAAAACAGTTGGGCGTTCTTCATGCAGAGCCCCAAGTCTGTGAGCAAGTGACAATTCTGATGGTCAGCGGACAGAGACTGAGGTCCCCAGACCCTGCTCCAGAGGCTGTGGGTCAGCCCTAGGAAGCCTGCTGGATCTAAGTCAGGCTGCTCCGAGAACTAGGAAAGACACAGATGAGACACGTGAGCTCCGCCCAGCTGGAGGCACTACTTCTCCCTCAAAGCAGGGCTTGGGGTGTCAGATTTTCCACTCTATTTCTCTGCAGCCTGTTCTGCACATCTCATGCTAAAAATAACTGTGCTGCGTGAGCAGGGAGCAGCCCTGAGAGGGGCTCGGAGAGCGCTGGGGCTGGGGTGGCACGTCAGCCTCCTTTCAGCCGGGTGGGGTCGGCCCAGGCCACAGAGGTTGGAGTCTATACTCATCACACTAAGCCCTGTCCACTCTCCTCCCCTCTCCTGTCCTCATTCCCTGTGTCCGCAATGTCCTCCTTCCCTGGTGAACCCCAGGGACCCTGGAAGCTGCCAGTTCTGGAAGTCCTAGGGATGGAAAAGCCCAAAAGAGGCCATCTCATCCAATCCATGGGAGCATCACAGTCACCCCAAAGTCCTTCAGGATGATAGAGAAAGCCCCCTAAGTCTGTTGATTCATCACTGATATCTCAACTATGAAATGATCTTTTCTACCTGGAAAGTCATTTCTTGAGTCTAGCTTGGATCTCTCCTGCTACTCTTGAAGTCCAATTCCTATTGTTCTCCCTCTAGGGAGAATAGAGAGAAAATCACTAATTTCAAATTCAAATCAAACTGAGCCGAAGGGCAGATGTATGGACCGGTGGCATCAACTAAGCACCTGGAACTCCTAGACTGAGGCCAAGAATGGTCATTTGTCCCTCTCCAGCCCAGCCCATTTCAAAATACCAAATGCCCTCCCTCTGCCATATCCCCTGGTGCCTGGTGCCTGGTGCATGCCTATCAAGCCACAAGGACTCACTGCACAGAGTCTGTGCAGGTCTGCCCTGCCCTCGAAACAGTTCATTTGGGGCTCAAGACTCACAGGTGAAAAGGAAACTAACCATCTACCTAACACATCGCCCAGGGAGATGTGGCCAGCAGAGTGTGGCCAACGGCACCTGGGCTGGGGGTCTCCCTGGAGGAGGTGTTAACTGAACTAAATGATGGGGAGAGTTGAGAGGCTTGAGCAGAAGCAGGGAGGGGTGAAGCCATGGATCCTGTGCACCAGGAAATGCTGAGAAGTGTGTTTGCCTAGAGGAGAAGGACTCTCTGGGGATCTGAGGGATATATATCTGGAAACAGGTGGAGAACAGATCATGAACTGGCATGGTGTCAGGCCCAGCATTACAGCCCAGTAGACTCAGAGCCACAGTGTACCTGTGTGCAGGTATCAGCAGGGCTGGGGCCTCCTGAGGTCTCCATCTACTGACTGGCTGCACTGGGCTGGCTGGCTGGACCCAGGAAGCTTGGCAGGCTGCACTCTGCAGGGATTTACACGCCCCTAGGTAGGGGCATCCTGTGTTGGGCAGAGCCAGGACTGTGATGACCCCCATGATGGAGACCCTCAGAAAGCAAGGGCTGGAAGGGACCTCCAGGGTCATCAATTCAGCTCCTTACTTAACAGGAGAGGAAAGGGCAGCCCAGAGAGCTCAGTGGCTTGCCCCCCGCTCCACAGCCTGGCACACAAAGCTCCTGATTCCCAAGCCAATACCTGAGGTCTCTAAACCAGGCCAACTCCTAGGCTTGTACCCAGGCAGAGAGCACAAAGGAGCTCTGTACCTCAGCTCCTCATAACTCTGACCAAGTTTCCCCACTCCTCTTCTTTCCCCTTTCTCATCTCTCTGTGTGGTGGCCTTCTCTCTTAAAGCTGAAATCTATTCTGGTTATACTGATGAGTAACAATCACCCCAAAACTGTATGGCTTAGATAAAAATTCACTATTATCTTGCCCAGTTCTGTGGGCTGCCTGGGCTGGGCTGGGTGGTTCCCACTTGGAACTTTGCATGTGGTTGGAGTCACCTGAGGCTCAGCTGGACTGAGCATCCCAGGTGGCTTTCTCACTCATATACCTGGCACCTTGGTGTCACTGGCCTCGCTCTCTTCATGAGCATCTCACCCCGCCCCCCATGATCCCCCTACATGGCCTGGGCTTCTCCCAGCTTGATGGGCTCAGGGCATCCACATTCCTTTCACAGCAGCTATCTTCCAAGATACAGAGTGAAGCCATTGGGCTAGTCAGGGCCATGCCTTGAACGAGCAGTGTCCCTTCTTTGTATTCTACTGGACAAAGCAAACATGGGCCCTCCAAACTCGAGAGGGCAAGAGATAGAACCCCTGTCTTTGTGGAGGAGAGCAAGGCCATCTAGCCAAAGAGCCTGCAGGATGGGTGATAGCATCGTGGGCATCTTTGGAAAATCAATCTGCCGCAGCATCAACATAACTTTGTAAGATGGTGAGAAAATGCAGGTCTGAAAAGCATTTTCCTCTACATTGTTTCATCGATCCTCTCAACAGCCATCTGCAGTGAGTCTATCCTGACTTCATCGTTCACCGGGTGACCCTGGGCAACTTCCTTTACTTCTCAGTGTCTCAGTTTCCACATCTGTGAAATAGGGATGCTAGTGATAATAGCACCCACTGCATCACGTTGTGAAGGAGGCAGAACACAGCCTAGCACAGGTGTGAGATTATCATCCTCCTCCTCCTTTCGTAGATGAGGAAACTGAGGCTCAGAGAAGTTTAGGGACTTGCCCAAGGTCACACAGCTTGGAAATGCCAGAGCCAGGCCAAGAACACTGGCATTCTCCAAATTCCACATTCTCTTTGCAAAGCTTTGCATTGTCAGAAGGAGGGTCAGAGGGGATGAAGAAGCAGCAGCAACACAAAAGGGAGGAGACGAGGGGAAACCAATTTCCTGTCTCAAGTTCTAGGCTGTGTCTCTCCAGGGACTTGCCGACTCACCATGTTGCTCTCTTTTGGCGTCATCACTGGCTTTTCTGTCCTCAATGCCACCACTCCATCCCCAACTCCTACTACTGTGAACAATGACAGGAATAGCTCCAGACTTCTCGCAGCCGTGAGTCAGTTCACAGCTTTCAAGGCTCTTCCACCCACACAGACTCAACAGATCCTCACAACTGCCCTGGGAGAGCTGCCACCCTCATGCCACAGGGCAGGAAACAGGCTCAGAGAAGGCACGTGGCATCCTCAAGGTCCCATGCAGACCTGGCTGCCCACAGCTCCTGAGCCCCCCTACCCCCACCCCCCCCCACACACACACACTCTGCCCTGGCACACCTCAAGCCCTGCAGTCCCCCTCCTCGGGGTCTGCGCGGAGCCCCTCATCCCCATCCCCCCCACTTCCCTCCAGTGCTCCCACATGGGGCCACAGCACTGCCACTCCCTCCAGCAGGCCAGCCTCCCCATGTGGCTTCCACGAGCCACCAGACCCACAGGCCTAAAACAACACGTCTGTTAGGTTCCTGACTTTTAAAAACCCTTCCATGCAACCCTACGTGTTCCATGTGTTTTCCAAAAGTGTGTTCAGTAGAACGCTAGTCCCACAAGGAGCTCTGTGAAGAAAGGGCTTCATGGTCAACTAGGGTGGGAATGGAGACTTCCTTTGCACCCCCTCTCAGGGACGCACCTGCACACTGGCACATTTGAAGTCCTGCAGAGGCCTCAGTCAAGAACCAGGCTTATTTTCCTCTAACCCCAATGTTTACCAGATTTAATCACAGCACCATGCAAACACACACCCCTTTTGTTTCACAAAACCACTTTGTTTTTAAACTCTTTTTTTATTAGAGAAGTTGTAGGTTTACAGAAAAAAGCATGCATAAAATTCGGGTTTCCCATAAACCCCCCATTATTAACACCTTGCATTAGTGTGGGACATTTGTTACAGGTGATGAAAACACATTTGTATAATCATACTGTTAACTATAGTGCATGGACAAAACTACTTTTTAACAACCCTCTTTTAAATACTCTTTAGGAAGTCTGGCCTAAGGAATGAAGTCCAACTCTCGACTCTTAGCATTCATGGATAATCTTACTTAATTATCATAGTCATGCCAGGGGCAGATATTGCTATTATCTCGTTTTTCAAATGAAGACTCCGAGAGTTTAAGTGACTAGGTCAAATTCACACAGCTGTAAATGGGAAGCCAGGATTTAAACCTGGAGGTCTGGGTCCATGACTCTCCTCTTCTCCATGATCCCAACCCATTGGCAGTGTGCTGGGTGCAGACACAAATACCCAGCCCTGCTCCCCAAGCAACCGTCGCCCTTTACTCACATGTTCACAGCTCACAACTACACAAACACTGCAGTCCTTAGCACAGACCCTGGCCCCCAATGCTGATGAATGCACACATACAGAAACACCTCACACAGTCCACACCAGTCCACACCTGAAAACCCACACTTACGGGCTGCACACAAAAACTCCCATACACACACATCCAGATCATTCTCACATACAGACACGAACACCCATGACCTCATCACGTGCTCACACATGCACCCACGCTCCAGCCCCTCACACTCACAGGCAGACATCCGCAGTCGTACCTCCTCATAACACACACACACACACAAACACTGCACCTTGTTTAATGATGCCCAGGAAATGAGAGTCATTATTTTTATTAAAAAAAAAAAAAAAAAAAGATTCAAATGCCAATAGATTCCAGAGTGTTTTCTCAGTGCTTAAAAAGCAAAAGTCGCCCAACAGTGCCATCTGCTGAAGGCCAGCTAATTCTCAGTCCTCTCCCCTCCTGCCCCTCCCACCCTGGGCAGAAGGCCTTCCTCAGTTTCCCCAAAGAGCTCAGGATGTGGTGGCTGGTGGGAGAAGGGGAGCAGGGGAGTGAGTGCCAACGGGCAGAAGAGAGGCGGTGATGAGGCAGGAGAAACATGGAGAGGGGAAGGGGGGAGCCAGACTTGTAGAAACGGAAAAGGAGACAAAGAGACAGGGAGAGGAAGGCCAGACAGACAGACTGGTGAGGGCAGAGAGAGGACAACGAGACATGGAGAATGTGAGAGAGAGCAGCCAAGAATAAGCCAATGAGGAAGAGGAGCAAAAAGAGACAGGGAGATAACAAAAAGGAGATGCAAGGGAGGAAATGGAAGGGGACAGGCCAGTGGGAGTGCAGAGAGGCTGTGAGACCCCCCTGTGGCACCCACATCCCTCCAGAATGTTTGTCAAGCAGTCCCTGCCTCTAAGGGGCTCAGCTCTCCAACCCCAGACTTCTGTCCACCATTTCCCCCTACACACAAAACCCTCTCAACAGGGAAGGGCTCTTACGTGAAATATCTGGTTTTGCTTCCGAAGTGCAAAGGGAGGGAGGGGACTTGACCAAGGCCACACAGCGAATCAGGAAAGAGTCAGCCCTGGCAGCCAGGCTCCCCTCCAGGCACTGCTCCCAACCCCCAGGGCATTAGAGGCCGGGTCCTTGTCACTTGGGTTTCTTGACAGAATCCCTGAGGAAAGGGAGATTTTGATGGGAAACTCCTAAACTCCCTTCAGTCCAGCCCCCCCAGGTTTTGTCTCACTGTTCTGTTATCCAGGGGCCCACCCCACCTCCCCAGCAGCTCCCCACTACAGCCCTGGTCGATTGGCCTGTAAGAAAACCCAGGTTATGTTGCCTTCACTATCTCAGCGATTGGCCTGCTGGGGGCTCATGCTGGGTCAGAAAACACCCCTTATCCACCAATTCCCTCTTGGCCGTGCTGGGGTGAAGCAGAGGGTCTGCGGGGGCAACAAGAACTCCCAGTTCTCCCAGGTCACCACCCACCCTGACCTCTTGGCACCGACAGAAACCAAACCCTCAAAATCCTGAAGCTTGGGCTCCCTATGGGGTGGCAACCTTGGGGCTTCATCTTGCCCTTCTGATCCATCCCTCTTCCAGGGGACCCTCATTCAAAGAGAAAGGCTGCTGGCAGGGAAAGTCTTGGGGCACGTTTTTATTTTTATGCAGTTCCATGAGATGTCCCATAGTTGAGCTGGTGTCACAAGGGGACATCTCTCACCTTTGTCCAAACGCAGGATCTTCCCCGCTGCAGAGAGCCGGCTGCATACACAATGCAGAGCAGGTGCTCGTTTGCATCTAATTTGCATGTGGTTTGCATATGCTTCCTGACATCTCAAAATACCAGGAAACTACCCTCTCTCCTCCATTCTAGAACTTCTTGGCATCCACAGTCCCTCCTGACCTTACACGGGTGATTTTAGTATTCTGGACTTCCATTTGATTAGCAGGACACAGGCATAAATTGCAAATCAGACAGAATCTTAACTTGTTACAAGAGGCGCCCTGGCTCCAACCTGCCTTTCCAGCCAGCCAGGGCACACACCTGCTTTTTCTTCTGCCCCTCCCCTCCTGCCAGGCTAGATCACTCACCCTTTCACTGAAAACACCCTGCTCTTCTACACCCACAAGTGTTGGCTGATGCTGCTCCCTGTCTGGAATGCCCTTTCCTCCTCTTCTCCATGTGAGGAACTCCTACTCATCCCTCAAGACCTGTACAAATGGAACTCATGCACAGCTTCGGCAGGCAATCCCCCCCTTCTAGCATCGCAGAACAACAGAATCATTGGGTCAGCATTTCAGCTCATTGATAGCCAACAATTAAAGAGGCAATTTATCATACCACAAAGTGAAATTCTCCAATACCAGGTCTTTCTTATTAGGTGATGAACTCATTGAGGGCAGGGTCCATGAGGGGTCCAGCCATTATTGCATAGCCTACAACTCCTAGCTTGGGAAAAATGAGTCCTTAATCATTGTTGAATGAATGAATGAATGGTTTATCTTCTCCAAGGGTCTTTCTGTTCAAACACACTGTGATTTTCCCTCTTAAGGGCTAGCTCAGACTAGGTTAAACAGCAGTGACATTCCACAAAACATTTTACAGCATGAAAAAGCACCGAACAGAGGATCCTTGGGGACCCAGCTGCACGTGGACCCAGGTCTGCTTCTGAGCACCCAACTCTTCACAAACAGAACCCCAAGTTAGGGTCCATAGCCCCAACTGGGGCCTTGGAGCCTATAGGTAAGTGAGGCAAGGGGACCATAGCCGATGTGTAAGAAGCAAAAAACCAAGCGGGGAAATTTACAGTCAGATAATTGGCAGCTCTGGTGCATAGTCAAATGCAGTAAATTAAGTGTTTTCCTGTAAATCAAGTTTATGATTTGCACTGGAGATGTAATTGTTAAAACTGTTCATTTTACCCACAAATAGCAGTTGAAAGAAACCAATTTAGGAGTGACAGATTGGTTTTGATTCTAAATGTAGTGCTAAAACAGTTAATTTTAATAACATCCATTGGACAGGAGTCTGCTTGTTACTTAATATCATAGTCAACAATTTGAAAACTGCACGTTCAGCTACTGCTGCTTCCGCTAAAAATGAATCCCATTTTTCCCCCAAATGGAGGCATCTCTCAGCGGGAAGTCACATAGCCACACGGGATGGGCTTTGCTCATTCCCGCACCAGGGAAGGGAAGCCACCAGAAGGTCAGTTGTAAAGCAGGAACAAAAGGCACAGGTTCCTGGAATCTCAGAGCTGAACGGAACCTCTCCGGCATAGGCATCCCCTGGACAATGAGGCCAATCACGGTGCAGCCGCTTCTGCCACATACCTCCAGAGACAGGGTGCTCACTCCCTCACCCGCCTCCTTTCCCCCCAGTGAAGATGGCCCTGCTGGGACGTCTACTTGTCAGTCCCAGCTCTGCTTTCTGAAGCTGCACAGACATCAACCCCATTATCCACTGGCCAGCCCTCCAGTAACCAGAAGACAGCCCCCAGGTCTCTGCCTCTCCTGCGTGTCATCTTTCCTTCTCCAGGTTACACATGCCATGCCTGTCAAGCCACAGCTCGTAGGACAGCATGGCAACGAGGTGGGCAGGAGGGGCCCTGGGCACCAACTGGGTAACTCGGTCTGAAAAGGACAAGGTCTTATCCTCCAGACTTGCCTCCATCTCATTGCCATCTCAGGGCACATGCTCAACCCAATCTGTCAACATTCGACCTTAGTTTGTGTAGTCCGGGACTGGGGACACTATTTTTGTTCTAAGCTACCCTGGGTCCTAAGCACACAGTGGACCTACAGCTTCCCAGGCCCGGGAGGCCACTCTCCTAAGAGAGGTCATGAATCATCTCAGAGGCTCACCCTGCTACTTAACAAGCTCCCAGCTCTGCTCCCAAGAAGTCAGAGCTTCTCAACCTTCAGCATACGTAAGAATCTCCTGGAGGGCTTATAATACAGATATTTGGGCCCCAACCCAGAGATTCTGATTCAGTAGGTCTGGGCAGAGCCAGGGAATCTGCATTTCTACCAAGCTCCCAGGTGATGCTGATGCTGCCAGCCTCCCATCACACTCTGACGCAGGTGATTCGGATTATTATCACCTCTCTCCATTATAGATGAAGAAGCTGGGGCTCAGAGAGGGGACAGACTGGGGGACAAACAGCCCCTGAAGGCCCGCTCTGTGAGAACTACCCTTTCCCAAGATGTTCCTGGGAGACCCCAGGCTCCCATCAAGAAGACTCACAAATTAGCCCAGTTACCGGTTTTCATTGAAGAGGTATTAAAAAAGAAAACTTTAGTAAAAGAAGGAAAAGCCTGTTCATTTCATGGCAACCACTTGGAGGAATGGTTCTTCTCAAGCCTAGGCAATCGTTTGTGGAGTCTATTACAAACGGAAGCCTAAATCACATTTATGGCTCATACTGTAAGGCAAATGTAGGTATTAAAATTGTTCCTTTTAAATGATAAACACCCGCTGAAATGGCGCAATAGAGCCACATCAGAGACCATTTTCACCCAAAACAAACTGACTCAGGAAAGGCAGTAAATAGTGAATTTGACTGTGCTCCCCATAAGGCTGCTGACTATAGGGGTGGGGTTGGAGGGGGGATAGAAAGAAATTAGTGCAGGAGACCATGCTTGTTTTCAGCAGTTTCCACTACCTTGCCTGCCTGGTATTCTCCAAGACCTGAGAGTGACAGTTTCTCCCCAAAGGGACAGTGGTTCCTTGTGGGGTAGGTATATATTTATCTTCTCTCCTGGTTTTAGACAGTGGGGCCTCTGTTTTACAATGATAATCACAATCGTTGTGGTTTTGATTCTGAGAAGGAAGTAATGGAAAAAATAGTTAATCACCCATTCATAATCTCTTTAACATTATTTTTCAGCTGATAGTTGCAAAACAAATGCAGTCTTTCTAGCAATTACTTGTCATTTTCCTGGTTTCCATAATAAAGGAAATTGGGGGAGGGGGCAGCCAACTCCTGACTTTGAAGTTTGGGAAGATGAAGGAGAGACTTGAAGTAAATCCCACACATATTTGCCCAGTAGAAGTAAGGGTGAGGGCAAGTAAGTGATGGGAACCGGGGGGTGAGCATTTGCCAGGCCCTGCCCACTCCACCCCCAAATATAATGTGGGGTCTGAGCACTGTCGTTGAGCTAACTTGCCTCTGCCTACCTCCCAAAGTAATTTGAGGGACATACCCACCTCTCTCCCCAAACCCAACTAGGCTCAATGAATGAGGAGTCACAGCCAGGAGCCAACTTCAGCATCTCTGAACATTCATAGTGAGGGGGTAATTAATATTGAATGAATGAGGGAAAGACGAGGGAAAGATAGGAGGGATGGTTTTTTCATTTCCAATCAATTTCTTTTCCAATCTGTTTAGACACTTTTGTAAAATAAAAAGTCACAGTAATGTCAAAGTGCTGTACAAGTTTCTAACACTCACTCTCAAGTTCTGTAGCAAACAGTGCAGATGCCACTGTCCGCACTTGGTGGGGAGCAGTGCTATGACTCATGCCACACAGTTAATCCACACAGTACCCGCAGCCACTCTGAGATGGGAGCTTTTAGACCCACTTTCTGGATGGGGAACCTGAGCCCTAGAGAGGGTCAGTCAGTTGCCCAAGTTCCAAAAGCTACAGGCAGCAGAACTAAGCTCTAAGTCCAAACCTTGTACTTTCTCGACACTGGGCTCTAGAGGTAGTCTTAAAGGGTATAGAGCAGAGAGCCACACTCCCAGTTAGACACCAGGGAGGGCTCCGCACAGGACACGCTGGGTCTGGGTGGGCAGAGGGCAGGGGAGGGGGCACGCTGGGCAGGAGGCAGGGCACCAAGAAGAACCCAGAAGCAAGAGTGTGCTTGGTGTGGAGTGGAGGTTCCTCGGCGTGGCAGGGCCATGGAGAGCCGGAGCTGGGTGCAGAGAGGAAATGAGGAGTCTGGCCTGAGACTCTGTCTGGTGGCTCAGCCTGGAGCCAGCAGAGAGGGGAGAAGTAGGCCACAAACTCTCTCCTTGTGCCTTGATCCTTGCATTAGGGCCTGGGTTTCACATTTTGAAACCTATGGAGCAATGGTTGGCATTTAAAAATTGTAAATCTGCTAGAAGACACCTCCATCAGGATACTTCTTACTTTAAAAGGATTTAAGAGACAGGAGTGGTCAGAGAGGCTCTCGTGTCCTGCTGAGCTGCTTCTGTGACGCTCTGAGCACCAGGGACTGGGAGTGCAGGGCCAGTGTCAGAGAGGCCTGACATGAAAGGGAGGATCCAAGAGGACATGCCACTGCCCTGGCCTGGCAGGGACAGCTGAGCTCCCATGGGCCCCCAGGGAGGGAGCATCAAGCATCTTTCCCTACAAGGCCCGCTGAGGGATACTGAGACCTTGGGGCCAGAGGTGGAGGCACAAACAAAATGAGGCCTGGGTAAATGTGACTTAAAATCCCTCTGCCCTCCCAGAGGAAGGGTCTCACCCCTCACTTCCTAGGGTCCCTCCTGGCTCTGTTGTTCAAGAATTCTTCAGAGAAGGCTTGCAAACCGTGAAAGCAGGGACTTCCACATCCCCTATGCCTCAGGAAATTGCCCTGGTAAGAGAGTCCAGAAATTCTTCCAGTTGTCTAACCTTAGGGTAGCTCAACTCATATTGAATGAGGCCCCTTTTGAACATGTGCTGTGCTGGGGTGGAAAAGCTAAGATGCAGGAGACAAGTGCTGCCCGCAGGATGTGAGCACAAACATTGCACCACAAAGGGATGGATGCCTTGACAGAGGAAAGCCCAGAGTTATGGGTACCCAGAGGAGGGGCCTAACCCAGCATGGAAGTGTAGTCAGGGAAGCCTTCCTGGAGGAAGAAGCCCTGCCTCCTGAAGTGAGCCCTCCCCAGGCAAAGCAAAGAGGGTGGCATTCAGGCACACAGACACACACACACACACAGACACAGACACACACACACACACACATACACATATTCTACCACCAACAACAACAACTTTGAATTAAAAGCTCATCTTTCTTTTCCTGGTGAAGAGGAAGAAGACAATTTTCATAGTTTCTTCAAGCTGGAGTCCAAGCCCTTTATTTCCCAGGTGAGGAAACTGAGGCTCAGAAGGGTAAAGTGTTGTGCCCAAAGTCCCACAACAAACGAGAGCCTCCCCCTGCCTCCCAAGCCAGCCCCCTCCTGCTACCCATGGCTGTGCTTTTCCCGGTCAGGGATTAGGAGGCAGAAAGGAAGAGAAAGGGCCTCTGGAGGGAGCAAAGGCGCCCACTCCCCCTCCGTCCCCCACTCCCTCCCAGGAGAGACGAGAGCTCAGGGAGTCAGCCAGCCCCAGTGGTCCCAGGGGAGCGCATTTGCTGAGGGAGACAGCAGACAGCGGAAGCAACAGCCACAGTATTAGGGTCCCTCCCGGTAAACAAGAGGCTCTGTTGTTCCATATCACCTGCCACCCGCCTGCCCCCTCCCCAGGCAGCACCTGGGGGAAAGGGCACCAACCGCCCCCTCCCACTGGGTCTCCTTTGCCCTCAGGAGATCCCAGTGCATACAGGCTGGCAGCTTGCTGGCCTCAGAAGTGGTGGGAGGGAGATCCATGAGGGCTCCGGGCAGTCCCAGGTTCTGCCAGGACACCTCCGCTGCCCCATGTGTTGGGGAAGTCGGCAACTGCCACTCACACACAGCAGTCCTTCACTGAAGCCAAATGCTGTTCCAGCCACCTACAGGCTGCAGACAGTAACCCCCACAACCTCCACCTCAACTGTGCAAGGCAGGTGCCATTCACATCCTCTTGCACAGTTGAGTCCTCTGAGGCACAGAGTGGTGAGGTCACTTGCCCCAGGTTACACAGCTGGGGAGTGGCAGAACAGGGAAATGAACTCAGGCATTCCTCCTCTCCTAGTCTCGGTCCTCCATCCCTGAACAATGGCAAGGGTCACCTCGTGGGACACAGGGAGGGAAAGGGCCCGGCCTCGGGGCGCTCAGGGGAACTGAAGGCGGGAGAGACAAGTGCAGCTGGGCAAGGAGCAGAGGGAGGAGACAACAGGGCCTCAGGGACTCAAAGACTTGGAGCAGTGGGGAGTGAGCAGACAGGCCCCAGCTAGGGAGGAGCCTGCACCACAGGGCCCGCAGCCCGTTGGGGCTCCCAGAGGAAGAATCCTGGATCGGGAGGGATTCTGAGAAACAGGGCTGGCCAGTGCAGCCATGCCTTAAAGTGAGAGCGGGTAAGTTTCCACCGCAGAGGACTGCGGCAGGGCAACTCAGGCAAGAGGGTCGACAGGCGCAAAGACTTCGAGGTAGGAGGTTACTGCTGCACAAAATGCTCTATCTTTGGGGCTCCTAGTGGCAGGATGGGGCAGGGATGCTGGAAAAGTAACAAAAGTAATAGCCACCCCTATGAAACACTTCCACGCCAGGTGCCCTGCCGGGTACATGTACGACAATTATTCCTCATGCAGACTAGGAGGGAGGTGGGAGGCCGAGGAAGAGGGAGGAACCGAGGCTCAGAGAGGGGAGTGACTTGCCCCCAGGTCACACAGCCGGTGAGGGGAAAGGAGGCAGGACTTGAATCCAGGTGGTTCCAGGTCCTATTTTCTTCACACACTGAGCAGCATTGGAGGGAGTGGTTCAGAGGCAGAAATTGAAGCACAGGGAAGGGAAGGGACTGGCACAAGAGCACACATCCACTTGAGGGGGCACTGGGACTCACAGCCTGCTGTGGCCCACATGCAGGGGGCAGGGGAGGGGGATGGTATGGGGAGTGGGCTTGCTGCATGCAGCAGAGGCCACCTTTGGGGCCATGGTGAGTGATGTAACCAACCCAAGTGGCGAAAAAGATGGAAAAGATGATCCTGTCCTTGCAAAAATGCCCACTGAGATGTTGCCTCCACCTCCCCCATTATCCTCCCCCTCTCCCTCCCCAGAGGTCAATACAGACCACAAGACCCAGGCCTTGCTCTCCGAGATGCCTATGGCTCCTTTCCAGGCCTGAAAGTCTAAGTTTCCTGGTGCAGCAGATAGAGCCCAGCTTGGGGGTCCAGAGACCTGGGTTCCAGTTCTGACTGCCCTCGCTTTCCACATGACCTCATTCATTCATGCACTCAACAGTCATTTATTGCATGTCTACCATGGGCCAGACACTTGCCCTGGGCCCTGAGGCATACATTAATCCACAAAACAATCATGATTCTTGCCTTCTAAGAGTTTATAGCTGAGGGAGGGAGGAGACAAGACTATAAAGAAACTAACAAGTAATCTATCCCTCCTCCCCCGAACTTCTATTTCCCCAAACTTAAACTGAGACAATATCAGTTGGGACTGATAAAGCATGTACTGCGTGACAGACAAGATGACACCAGGAGCCGAAAGACATTCTGTGCCCCTAACATGATGTGAGACCTTGGGCAAGTTGCTTCACTTCTCTGAGCCTCGGTTTTCTTACCTGGGAAATGGGGTTATTGGATTCCCATATCTAGCTAAAAACTGCATCATCCATTCTCCATCACTTGAGAACACAATTTGAGTACATGAGGCTTGGGCCCCTTCCATAAGCACTTCCAAGGACCTCCGCCCCCTAAGCCCCATTCCCAGCAGCTCCCCAGTGACCCCCAAAGCTAACCCTTCCCTGTCCCCTGTGATCTTCCCTGTCTCAGGACATTTCTACATGCTGTTTCTTCCACTCAGAATGCCCAGTCCCAGGCCCTTTTATCTGCCTGTACCATCCTTTAAGGTCCAGCTCCAATGTAACCTTCTCAGTTAACTTTCTCAGCCCTCACCCACCCCAAACAGAAATAGCTTCCTCCCCTGTGGTGTTTTTTTTTAATTTATTTTGAAATAAAAGTAAAAAAATGCCCCTGATAAAAATTGCAGACTGTTCATAAAGGTATAAAATAAAACAAAGTCTCACCTCCCACATAACCCCTCCAATATCAAAAGTAGCCTCTGCTAACAGTTTGTGTTCTTCCAGAAAAAAAAATTATATATGCATAAATAGTAATAATAATTTTCTTGAGGGCTAAGTCTGGGCCAAACCTAAAATCCTCACAACAATCCTAAGACTAGATGCTATTATTTGCTCCATTTTACTGCTGAGGTAACGGAACCCAGAAGGGTTGAGTGACTTTCCCAAGGCCACATGGCTAGTAAGTGGCAGAGCAGGTTTCAGACCCCGGCAACCTGTGCCAGAGCCCTTGCTTTCAACCTCCATTTTTATACACACTAACATGCTCATATACATATTACTCTGCTCCTTTCTTTATTTCACTGAAAATGCATCTCTGAATCTCTCCATATCAGCACAAAAATATCTACTCCACTCTCTCCCATTTGGCATGGAAGCACTACACCCAACATACTCAGCCCCATCTGATGGACATTCTGGTGGTTTCTAGTCACTGTTACAAACAATTCTGTAATAGCTAGTCTAGCGTCTGCATCTTGACGCACTTTGGCAAGCACATCTGTGGAATACAGCCCTGGAGCAGCTGGGCCAAAGGGCTGGGCTTTGCAAACCTTGATAGATGTAGCCAAATCACCCTCCAAATGATTGGGTGAGTGCATTCTCACCAAGGCTATTGTCCCCTGGGTGATTTGTACCCACTTCTCTCACGACACCCACATTGGGCACTGTCAGGGTCCCTCCCTGGCTTGGGCCCCCTGAGGGAGGGAATAGTACTTGTTCTCCTCTGGAACCACAGGACCTGGCACACGGACAGAGTCCAGGGCATTTTAAGGGGAACCATCAAGAGTCAGTTTCATGCATCACACCACAAGAATTTCTTTGGCACCTTCTGTCTGCCCTGTTGTGGAAAGGAAACAGAGACTATAAACTAGGGTACTTGAACTCAAGAGCCTACAGGGGTCAAACAGGTGGCACAGAGCAGTGACACAGGTTAGATGTAGGTGATCTTGGGGAGAGTGGCCGCCCCTTCCAACTAGCCACCGAATGCCAGGCTGGAATTCAGGGCCAGTGATCTTTCCAGAGAGCCAGAAACTTGCGTTTTTAGATGAATATATACTGACATTTAACAGAATGCCTGGCACATAAGGACTCCATATTTATTAAATGAATACAAGAATGAATGAATGACTCCAAAGCTCCTGTTCTTTCCCCTGCAGCTCAGTCTAGAAGAGGGAGCTGACTCCTGTCTGCAGGAGACCGGTGCTGGACAGGTGGACAGGGCAAGGGAAAGGCTCCCTTTCCTCCTGTGCCCCCAGCCACAGCAGCTGCCACGTGGGAGCCACTCCCACTCCCTGCACACACACCCCCACCAAGAAGAGAAGCGCTCCCTGGGGGCTGCAGGGGGACAAAAAACCTCCTCGTTTTGCATCGTAAATTTCGAGTTTAGAAAAACGAGCTTCGTTCAGCAAATTCCCCACCCTGACCGTCCTTGCCCAAGCTCACACGTCCCTTGCTGAACTCTCAGGAGCAATTGCACAAGGACATAATTGTTGAGGGACATTCTTCCTGTCCCTCACCCTACCTTCAGTAAGCTTCTGGAGGGCAGGGATCATGCCTTACTCCAATTATGTATTAATTATCCAAAAGTAATTAATGATGATTATGTGTTAATTTCTGCAGCTTCATGTAATGGATGATTAAGATTAATGGGGCGGATGGACAGTGGGGCCACTGTCAGGATGGACGATGATGGGTTTGCTAACCGTCCTGCGGCATCAACCCCCAGTGAAGCATGAGGCGGGAACCAGGTGTGCCTTTTGAAGGAGCAGCAAGAATCCCCTGGGGCTTGAGGAGCTGAACACACTGAGGTCGATGGGGAAGGGAGCGCAGTTACAATTTGGATATGCTTCAAGACAAAAACAGCCTGAATTGGGAGTAGGAGCTCGGGGGCCCAGGGCTTCACACCCCCATATGCTTGGTGGCCCTGGGCAATCCTCCTATCTCTCTGGGCCTCAGTTTCCCCACCTGTAGAATAAAGGGCCTATTTAGGGTGACCACATAATTTATCACACAAATCAAAACACTTTTCTATCTTTAGATTGAACCATATGAACTTGTCATTTTTGTCAATCAAAAACAGGTGAATCTTGGCAATGCCACAAGATTCAACCTCAGAAAAATTACTCTAGGACACCAGAATTAAAGAGGGACTATCCTGTGCAAACCGGGACTTACAGCCACCCCATGGCTCGTGACCACATCCAATTGCTTTTCCACACTTGTTTGCAATACAAGCCCCCCCCACCCTCAAGCCCCCAGCCCTCTGTCATTAGGCTGAGGTATAAAGATTAAGTTAATGGCGGGCGGAAAAAATCAGCTTTGTTGGCAAATTGTCTCTGATATTTATTTTGAACATTAAAACGAATCATTCCGACTAAAGAGGGCTGTAGTGCACGGCCCATTAAAATGCATGCATTATGTATAACTCTCCCGGCTTCACCTCCAAGTATTATCAGCCTAAAAAGCAAACATGGTTTTTAAAGCCCCTTGTTTACGACATCCCATGACAGCTGATTAATGGCCACAGTTTCGAGATCTGAAAGCTTAGTAACCCAAGCTAGAAAATTCAATCTTATTCTAACATAGATGGGGGGAGGGGCAGGAAAATAGGAAAGGAGCAGAGCTCTTCCAAACAGGATCCAAGTGGTGTGCCGTAACCATTGAAACAATGTGAGCTGGGGTTTCTCACTGGGCCTCTAACCTTCCCCCAGAGTATCCCCGTCTTTCCTTAAGAAGGTCTTGGGGCCAACGGGACCTGCAGATTCTACTAGATTCGAAGGAGCTCTCCAATCTGCCCACATCTGTCTGACCTCGATGACACCACTCTGGGTCTACAGTCTGGCAGCCTCCCAGCTGGGTCCCTCTAAAGAGCCCATCTGACCCTGTCACTCCTCCCCCTTGGCATCTGGAAGGCTCCCCATTGCCAGTAGCTCCCCTTATCATGGCCAAGAGGCCCTGCCCGATCTGCCTCTGACCATTCATGAGCCTCGCTCACAGGACACAGTTTCAGCAGCACTGGGCCATGCCCACTTCCAGAAGTAACGCTGCTCCCGTCTCCTGGCCTAGCTGCCTCAAGATCTCAGCCTCAACATCACCTCCCACAATCACTGCCATGAAGTCCTCTACTTCTCCTTCACAGCATTCATCACACTTGCATCACCTCATCAGTGGATTTTCTTATCTTTCCAACATTTAAATATTGGCATTTATAAACCTCCAACCGGCCCTACTTGCCCAACCCCTCTCCTCTCCTCCCGCTCCCTTCCTTCCTCACTCACTGGGCTTTAGCCATAGCAGTCTCCTTCTGCTTCTCCAGCACCCAAGCCCAGCCAGCCTCAGGAACTTTGCACATGCAGTTTGTTCTATTTGGCATGCTCTTCCCCCAGATCTTCCATAATAGGCCCATTTGCACCAAACAGGACTCAGTTCAAAAGGCATCTGTCAGCAGATACCTTCTCTGCCCACCACCACCACTTTCTATAACAGCTCCCAAATGAATCAATCTTACCCACAGCAATTATCACTAACTAAAGTCATCTCACCCCTCAGATTTGTTTGCTTTCTGGTTTATTCTCTGTCTGCCACCACTAGAAAGTAAGGGACCTTGGCTAGATCTCCAAGGCTAGGATGCTACTGTCTTCATAACATTTATTGGATAAGTGAATGTTTATCTTCTGTATATTCTATAAATTCTGTGAGAGGAGGGGTTTAATGTGTCTTGTTCTTCTCTACCTGTGTCTTAGTTTGCCAGGGCTGCTAGGACAAATACCACACAATGGGATGGCTTAAATAACAGGAATTTATTGTCTCACAGTTTTGAAGGCTAGCAGTCCAAATTCAAGGTTTCAACAGGCCATGCTTTCTCCAGGAGTCTGTAATGTTCTGGCAATCCTCTGTGCCATGGTGATCTCTCTCTCTCTCTCCTTGGGTCTTCTCCTCTGATTTCCGCTGACTTCTGGCATCTACTGACTGCGTCCATTTTCTTCTGCTTTATAAGGACTACAGGTATACGAATTAAGGCCTGTTCTCATTGGTTTGGTCACGCCTTAACTAATAGTAGCATCTTCAAAGGTTCTCTTTGCAAATGGGTTCATACCAGGAGTTAGGACTTGAGCATGTGTTTTGTGGGGGGCATGATTCAATCCTCAACAACCTGGCACAGTACCCAGGGCAGAGCAAGCCCTTGCTAAATTCACTCCCTTTGTTTTCTATGTCATGGGTGGAGAAAGTTCCTTCCCAGAACTCGTAAGATGATCCAAGCCTTAATTTAAAGGTAGCACAGCCAACTACACACACATGCACACACACAAAAACACAAACACACTCACTATTTGGGAGGCCCATTCATTCATTCATTCATTCTACAAACATTTACTGAGCACTTACTATGAGCCAGGCTCTGTTCTTGGCCCCAGAAATACCCTGGTGCAGTCTTCACCCTCACAGAGCTGACATTCTGGTGGAGACACCCTCAGTCTGTCAGTGCCTATCCTAAACAATCCTTAGCTGAGCAGCAAAGCACACTTTCTTTCTGAATCTCAGTTTTCTCATCTGCCAAACAGATAAGATCTGTCTTATCTAGCCTGGAAGTCCCAGGAATGGACTAGGAAATGATCTGTGGAAGAGGCCCTGCACTGTCTCTGGTATGTCTCCAACCCCAGTCTCCCTCTTGCTTCCCAACCATATCTACTCCCTCCTCAGCCCACTGACCTGCCATTCCCCTGATCTACACAGGAGCATGGCCCTGGACATCAGACAGACCTGAGCTCAAACCCAGAGCTGTGTATGACAGTGGAAAATCATCTAAACTTGCAGAGCCTGAGTTTCTTCAACTGTAAATGGAGATGGTGTTGTCTATAAACCACTGTCGAGAGGGTTAAATGGGGTATGCTTCATGAAGTTCCTGGCACTCCCCAGGCACTGAATAGTGTTCCCCTGGAACATCCTCATTCCTCCCCACTACCTGTCTAACTCCTATCCTGCCCTCAAGTCCCAGGTGGAGTACCTCTCCTCCAGAAGACCCCCACACCCCATTTCCTAAGGTCCCCATGTGCCCACCCTCTGGCCCACGCTGCTTAACCCTCTCTGGCCACTCATGGTTTTCCTCCCAGTGACACCTTTGGGGCCAACAAGCACCCCAGTCTTCAGTATCTCATGCAGTGCCTGACAATTCTGGGTACACACTAGGCGCTCAACAAGGGTTTCAAGTCACTGCTTATTCACTGAGCACCTACTCTGTGCCAGCCCTTGTGCTAGGACTGGGGCCATGACAATGACATAGACACAATAGCAAACACCTCCTATGCAAAGAAGCATAAGCATAAGTGTGGCCTATGGTAGAAATCCAGGGGGCCTGCCTGGAGGAGCAGGGGCTTCAGCTGGGCCTTAAAAGAGCCACCCTTCTTAGCTGATTGGAAACACACTTAATACATGTGCTTCTGGAAAGGTTCACAAGGCTTCACATCCCCGTGGGCATCTACTGTCACTCCATAAGTGCTAAGTCTTGACTTACAACAACTTTTTACATTGGCGTTGGCTGATTTGGGGTTGTTCTGTTCCCCAGTCTCTTAATCATATAATTAACGATAATTCAACCTATACTAAATAGAGATGGGACCCCTTGATGTGGGGAGGAGGGTCATTGACTTTGATCACTCCTCCTTACTAAGCTTGTTTAGAAAGATTAGAATTTTATTGCTTATAAATTTTCCAGAACACCTAAAAGGCAGAATATTTGTCATTTTCCCTTTTGTTGGAGAGGAAACTGAGGCCCAGTGAAAAGCAATGGGCCCAGGTCCCTCAGTGACCGCCTGCATTTGACATCTGCTCTCATCTAGCCACTCAACAGTGGCCCTAACGGTCACCTTGTATCATCTGTCCCAGAGCTCTGGGGCATTCGCACCAACCCCTGCTGGTCTCTGCAGGCCCTGAGGTATGTGTAATCAGGACATGTCCCTGCACTGGCCTCCAGTTGTGCAGCCTCATGTTCAGTCCATCCAAGGGCAGGAGAATGCCAGTAGCCGGCAATGGCCTTAGAGTCCTCAAACAGTGTAAAATCCCCATAAAAATCCCATCCCCCAACCTGGCACTCTAGGCTCTGCCATTCTCCAATCCCAGATAGTTTATCAACAAACCTGACATTGAGCATCCTCTGCTCATTCCCGCTATTCTGTATGATAACTTCTGTATAATACCTTCCCCTCTCTTCTCAGTCTATATCCAAGCCCTCTTTCAAATTCTGACCCAAAAGACCTCCTTCACCAGGAAGCCTTCCATGATTACTCCATTCACTCTCCTGTGAATGGCTATAAGGCTTCCTCTCTTTCCCACTCATTTCCTATCTATGATGTATGTGTCTTACTCTACTTTCATTAGTTACCTTTTTATGTAGGCTCACCATATGCTTACCTGGGCAGTGACTCTGTTTTATTCATCTCTGAGCTCCCAGTGGATAGCATACTGCCTAAGACAAAGCAGTATTCAACACATATTCCTTGTTTGCCTCTAAACTGAGAAGCCAGGTCCCGGCAATTTAAAGCCAAGGGAGGAAAACTGAATTTCAGGATGTCTAAAAAGAGATGCAGGTTGTTCCTTTTGTGCACATGTAGTAATACATAAGCGTGCCTTACATCATCTTTTGTCTGGAATTCCCTTCCCTCTCATCCCCCTGGAGAACCCCCAATCCATTCTCAATGCCCAGCTTAAACAGTACCCTCTCTGGGAAGCCCTCCCTGAATCCTCCAGAGTCACCACACCCTTCTCACAACCTTCAGGGTCAGAAAAACCTGGGTTTGAATTCTGGCTGTGGCTCTTACTAGCTGGATGGCCTTAAGCAAGCTACTTAAACCTGAGTCTCAGTCTCCTCCTCCCTAAAATGGGAACACCAAATCTACATCAAAGCCCTCTCCCTCATCCCACGAGCACACATCTCTTTCACCAGCCCAGGTCTCCTTTACAGTGAAGGTGTAATGTTGGCTGGAAATCTAACTCCAATGGTTCAAGGCTGAGTACCGGGCAGTGGACTGTGGACAGGAGCCCCATACAGCAGCCCAGCCCACAGACTCCTCACAAATTCCTCCACACGAGCTCTTGCTTCACCATCTGCAGGGTGCAGAGGGTCCAGCAGAGAACCATGCGATCTGGGAGATGGCAAAGCCACAAGATGGAAAGAACCTGGGTGCCTGATTGAGTGCAACAAGGCCCTACCTGTGGACACTGTGCTGCACTACGACATGAAATGTTGAGGTGTTCCCCAAAGCAGCCAACATATCCTGACTATATATTGTATTATATATTGAATATATCAATCACACAATATTCTCATGAGAATTAGATATATTATGGTAGGTATTTAATAACAACTTTTTAATATCATCATTACTCTTTCTAACTGCTCACCATCTAAACACGGTGCCTAGCATAAGAAACCAAAAATGCCCGGTGAATTGCCGTCAATTAAAAATCACTGGATATCAAGGGTACTAGGTTCTAGCTCTGCCCAAAAAAAGGCAAAAGGTTTAATCCCTCTGGCCCTCACTTTCCCTGTTTGTATAATGAAATAATTGAACAAGATCAAAAATTGCATACATGCTACAGCTCATGCATCAATCAAGGCTTGATTTTCTCCAACGCAGAGCAAAGATCTGCCTCAGAATCCTTCTCAACACAGAGCTCCAGACAGCCCCTCCTAGCTGATCTGTGGTGGCCCTCCAGATGATACGCAGAGCTATCTCTGACCACCTGGAGCTGACCTGCTTTCTATCTATTCTGAGAGGAAGAACCTCAGTCTCCAAACTCAAGCTTGCAGGAAGAATCACATGCATCCTTTTCTTTAAATCCTGTAATGTTGGCTGGAAATCTAACTCCAGTGGTTCAAGACGGGGCTCTTCCTCCCATGCAAAAAGTATGCAAAGTTTCCTGGGTCTTACACTGATGTGTAAGCTCGGGAAGACAGCCAGGCCTCGGGCCACTCTGCATGCTGCAGATACAACTAGTCCCCAGCGTCCCTTCGTTTGGGTGCCCTGCCCTCTGCCTCTGTCCCACACTAGAACTGGAAATCTTCAGGGAAACTGAAAAACTCCTGGCCATTCCCCTAGGAGTCCCTAAAGCTTGCAAAGCCCAGAACCCCTCTCCCCTTCAGGTCTGGAGATGTCTCCTGGGAGCAGGGGAAGCTCCCTTGCTTTCTATTCCTGATCCCTGGGACTTTCCCAGGCTCCACCCCCTCCTTCCACCTCCTGGCATCATAGCCTTAAGGGCGGCTTTAGAAACTAAAGCAAGAGAAGGAATTGTCTTACAGACAACTTTTTCTTCCTAGCCAAAAAGACCCAAGGTTTCAACCTAAGGTAAGAATGCCTGGAGCAGCTGATTCAAGGGAGAGTGAGAAAAAAACTCTGGGACTCAAAAAATACCAGTCTTAACCTGAGAAGATTTAGTTTCAGCAAAGGCATTAAGTGTTTTCAAGCCAAGTGGGTGCTGTAAAAGCACAGGACCACAAGTAAGTCGTCCTCCTTGGAAGAGTTCAACTTGCAGGCTGGTTTTACATCCCCATACTGTTTGGGTGGAGTCTGCACTGAGCTTTCACTTCCTTCTGAATTTCAGTGAGTGGTAGAACCAAACGCAGCCTGCTGCGATGTTGTGTGCTACCAGCTCTCTGCCCCGGAACCCACCTGGAGGTGTCCCAAGCAGGTGGGAGATATGCTGTAAGTCATTTTGTAATAAATACCAGTTTGTTAATGACTAACTTCTTTTACAAATGTCATTCACATCCTGATACTCTCTCTTGAGAGGGAGCAAAAGAAGTGGTGGCAATTTATAGACACTCCGGGCAACTCCACAGTATCCAGTGATGGTTTTGTGGGTGCTTTAGACCCTGAGGTCTCAAAGTCAAGTGTCTCTGGGCCAGGTAGATTCTAAATGTGTGGAGCAGGCAGATGGGGCCAAGGCCTGGAGGACACATACCAGCCCAAAGGGGACAGCTGCCACTCAGCTCAGGGTGCTGGCCATTTACTAGAAGGACTTCCCATTTATTCAGAGAAGGCAAAAATTCTGAACTGATATAGAATTTTCTGACTTTTGAATTGTTGGTTGCTTGTTCAAAATTTTAAAATGCCGTAAGCCAAACAAAATCCAGTTAAGGGCGTTTAGCCCATGAGTTGCTTTAACAGACTCTACCCAGGACCTGAGAGACACCTTTTGCAGGTGAACCTCACTGATCCTCAGCATGTGGGTTTGGGATGATGTTTTTCATGCTATGTATGTGCACGTGGGAGTGTGTCGGAGAATTAAGTGGCTTAGGTGAGTTCCAGTGACAGCCCATCCCCATCTCCCACCCTCAGGCAGAAATAGCCCCTCCTCTGCAACCCCCTCCAGTATTTTGCATTCAAATTAGTCATTTATGTGGGTAAGTATCACATACAAATGTAGAGGTTGATACACTGCATCTTCTTTTACCCTGGGTCATTTAAAAGGTCAGCACAAGTGAATGAATGATGCTGAATGAATGAATGAATAACTTGGAAGTGGAACACCTACTTAAGGAAAGCACCCTGTCAGTTCTCACATGGCCCTGTTTCTTGCAACAACTGCAAGGTGGGTTCTTCCGTGCATGGGTTCAGGGGAACAGTGGACCCCTCAACACCAGGCAGGACTTGCCCAGGACAATGTGCCTGACGTGCTGCGGCTGACGTGAGGTGACAGGTGGGGCCAGGCCTGGCAGTGGCAAAGCCACTTTCCACTCCACTATACAGAATGACCTACCCCCGGAGGTGATGTTGAGGAAGGCAGTCTCCTTTTAATTCAGTTCTATTCTACATGGCAAGCATTCCTCAGGCTCACATCCTGTGTGAGCCCTGGCAGGGCTGGGAAGTGGACACAAAAGAGCCCTGTGCAACCTGCTCTCCTTGAGCTTCCTGCCTGGTATGCTGGGTGGAGTGACACAGGCATGGAACATGGCCCACCATCAGACAGAACGAGAACACTAACAGCCCCATCCCTCTACCCGTCTGTGGTAGGATGAAGCATGTACCCCAACAAACATATGTTCTTCATCTTAATCTGTGTCCCTGTGGTTGTGAACCCACTGTAAACAGGACCTTTTGAAGGTGTGATTTTTTAGTTAAGGAGTGGCCCAACAGATGCATGCTGGGCCCTAATCCGGATTACTTGAGGCCTTATAAAGAGGACCCAGAAGTCACAGAAGCCAGATAGGAGAGGACTTGGCCATGTGATGAGAGGCAGAAATACAAGCCAAGGAACCCAAAGGATTGTCAATAGCCAGCACCAGAACATAAAGAATTGGGAGAAAGCAAGTCTTGACAATATCTTGATTTTGGACTTGGTTTAGCCTCAAAATGTGAGCCAATAAATTCCTGTCGTTAAGCCAAAACCAGTTTGTGGTATTTGTGGTAACAGTTCTGGCAAACTAAGACAACAGACCTTCCAGCTCCTGCTTTGGTGTCAACCCTGGGTAAGTGGCATAAGTGCTCTGTGCCTCAGCTTTCTTGCCTGCAAGTTGGAGGTATTATAGAACGTAGATTAAGGGGTTGATGTGAAGATGAAATCCTATGATGCACGTAAAGCACGTGGCACAATGCATGGCACATAGGAGGTGCTCAGCAAATGGTCCTGTTATGAGTGTTATCCTAACTTCTTGAAAATTGTTTCATTTTATCCAGAAAGCCTGTGAGGTGTTACTATCACCCCATTTTAGAGATATGTCAACTGAGGCCAGGAGATGGGGTCACCTGACAAGCTGTGGAAGCCCTGGCACCACACCTCCTCTCTTCTGACCCAATGTCCACAGTCTCCCAGTGCTAACAGTCCTTTCTCTTCCTCTCCTGAAAACACTGCATGGTAACCATCATGGTGTGGCTTCTGCCAGCTTCCTGTGGATCAGCTGGTCTTGCCCCAATCTGGGCTGTGCCTGCTCCCACATCCATGCCTCACCCCAATCCCTCTCTCCATGTTGCTCACCACAGAGCAGGATCACAGTAGGATGCAGTTGCACCCCATAAAGATTCATTGATGAGCCAAATAGATTGGTCCTACCCCACAGTTTCTGATCCAGGGGGTCTGGGGTGGGGCCAGGAGATGTGAATTTCTAACAAGTTCCCAGGTGATGCTGATGCTGTCAGTCTGGCTTAGAGCCAGCGGGATAAACAGCCTAAAAAACAGTAATCAGACAACACTATACATGCAAGTTGGAGTACAATAAGGAAACAAACAAATAGCTTGGACAAAAATACTGGAGAGAGGACCTACTTCTCACAGACCAATCAGGGAAGGAGACATAAGAGGAATGAACTGTGCAAAGAGTGGGGCAAAGCATTTCAGGCACAGGGAATAGCATATGCAAAGGCCTGACATGGGAAGAGTTTGGACCTTTTGACAGACTGAGAAAAGATGAGGAGGGCTAGAACATGGAAAGCAAGCAGGAAAGTGGGCAGCTGAGCTGGGAAGGTGGCTCGGTGCACGGTTGTCTAGCTGGACTACATTTCTCAGCCCCCCTTGCACAAGACTAAGTTCTCTTCACTGAAATGTGGGTGGAAGTGATGTGCCACTTTCAGGCTGGCACGTTAGGAACCCTCTGGGTTCCTTTCTCCACCTGACAGATGATGACAATGCCCTGGAGGATTGGAGAGGAACAAATGGAAGATCCCTGAATGATCATGAGAGGCAGAGCTGCTCACCAACCTCGAAGCCCACCTGGGGTTTCATGTGACTGAGAAACAAACCTCTTTGCTCTTTTAGCCACTGAATCTCTGAGTGTCTTCATTACAGCACTGAGCTTACCCTAACTAACATAGGCCCACTTTACATAGCACCAGCCTAGATTCCTTCCTGGAGCAGGGAGAGGAATCATGGGAATTGAGCACCCTAGATTCTAATTCCAGCTTTGTCCCATTTGTCATGGGCAGCAGCCTTTGGAAATTCACACCATATCCTGCAAAACTGGCTCCATGATTTCTTAGACCAGTACTTCTCAAACTTTAGAGAGAGTCAGAATCACCTGGAGGGCTTGTTAAAACACAGATTTGGGGGCTACACCCTCAGAGTTTCTGATTCAGTAGGGAGAACCCAAGAATGTGCATTTCTAACAAGTTCCCAAATGGTGTTGATATTGTTGGTCTAGGTGCTCTGAGATCCACTGCCTTTGATCATTCTACCCACAATGTGGCTTAACTCGGAGTGTATACACCAGATGTTTGGGGCCCCACCTTGAAAGGGTCAGAAAAACTCACCCAGAGCTGAGACGTAAAAGCCTTAAATTAGGAAGGAGTGGGAGAGACTGGAATACAACTGAACAATGGCCAGGAAACTCCAGCCCACCACCTGTAGCAAGCAGTCCAGGAAGCCAAACCACAATCCCTGTAACAACCAACCCAATACAGCAGGACTCCCACTTCCAAATTAGGACCAACCGGAGAAAGCCAAATATGCTCCTTAACCAATCACATAGGATGCCCTCTTTCTTGTCGGCCTGCCAACAGCCTCCAATCAGGGCACGCCTGAAACCTTCCCTTTTTCCACTATCAAGCTTCTCCATTCCTCTGCCTGACTTTGAGTCTCTGCCAAACGCAAATGATGGTGGCTGTCTCCCTTGCTATTGCGAGCTCTAAATAAATAGCCTTTGTTGTCCTAATCTGGGTGTTCTTCACTTATTTCCACTGGTATGTCCCTGCAAAACCCTGCAGGGGAAAGATCACCATTCAGAGAGTTAGAAGTCCTGAGTTCCAATCCTAGCTCTGGAAACACAATCTAAGTCCCCGTGCCTCAGTTTCTTCATCTGTAAAATGGAGATATAAGACTCCCATTCTGTAATCCTCACAGGGTTATCTTGAGAGAGAAACAAAAGAATCAGGAGACCTGGGTGCCACCTGCCAGCCTTGAGGCTGCCTGGAGTAGGAGGCACATGCTGACAAGAGTGGAGCAACAAGCCAAAAGGAGCTTGAGTCCCTGATACATGGTGCAATGTGCCAGGCCTGGCTGCCCAACAACAGACTTTTTTACCTGAGCCTAAAATTTATCTTGGAGTGAGAGTCTTATGCAGCTGAATCATATTCCTACAGCTCTAGGCTTTGCTACAGCCCTGGCCCCTCCATTTTGTCTGAGAGCAGCTTGCCTTCAACTTCCATCAGGTGGATATTTTAAGATCATTGTGATATTCATAGCTGTCTGAATTGGACATGGAGAAAAACCAACAGGGCCAATATGCTAGAACTGCTCACATCCACAGGGAAATTTTCAGGACCCTGAGAGGGGCTTCACTCAACGGTGGCTGAGCATTCACAAGAGAGAGCTAGAAGAGCATCAGGCTGAACCATGGACAAAGTCATCCTTCCTATTCCACCCAGTGCAGGGTTTCTCTGCCTCGGCACTACTAACATCTTGGGCCAGAAAATCCTTTGTTGTGAAGGCTGTCCTGTGTTTAGCAGCATACTTGGCCTCTACCCACTAGATGCCAGTGGCACCATCCAATTCCCCCTTCCCCAAGCTGTGACAACCAAAAATGTCTGCAAACATTACTGTGCCAGTTTGAATGTATTGTGTCTCCCAAAATGCCATTATCTTTGATGCAATCTTGTATGGACAGATGTTTTAGTGTTGATTAGATTTTAATTCTTTGAGTGTTTCCATGGAGCTGTGACCCACCCAACTGTAGGTGATAAATCTGATTGGATGATTTCCATGGAGGTGTGGCCCAGCCCATTCAGCATGGGCCTTGATTAGTTTACTAGAGCACTATACAAGCTCAGACAGAAGGAGCGAGCTTGCTACAGCCAAGAGGGACACTTTGAAGGATGCACAAGAGCTAAGAAAGGAGCTGCAGATGAGAGACAGCTTGAAGATGGCCATTGAAAGCAGACTTTTGCAACAGAAAAGCTACGAGACGACAAACACCCCAAGAGCAACTGAAAGTGACATTTTGGAGAGAAACTGCAGCCTAGAGAGGAACGTTCTGGGAGAAAGCCGTTTCGAAACCAGAACTCTGGAGCAGATGCCAGCCATGTGCCTTCCCAGCTAACAGAGGTTTTCCAGACACCATTGGCCATCCTCCAGTGAAGGTACCCAATTGTTGATGTGTTACCTTGGACACTTTATGGCCTTAAGACCGTAACTGTGTAACCAAATAAACCCCCTTTTATAAAAGCCAATCCATTTCTGGTGTTTTCTGAAAAGATAGCTTTAGGAAACCAGAACAATTACTAATCGCCCCCTGGGACCCTTGACCTAATGCAGCAGTTCCCCACCTTAGCTGCACACTGAAATCACCTGCTGAGTCTTAAAAATATATGCACTGATGCCTGAGTCACATCCCCAGAGAGTCTGACTTAATTAGTCCAGGGTACATCCTGGGCATCAAGATTTTTTTAAAGCCCTCTGGGGGATTCTAAGGTGAAGCCAGGATTGAGAACCACTGTTCTGATTGTTTACTGGGATGCCATAATTGTTATGGTGATGGGAGAGAAGGCAGAAATGGGGAGATTGTGACATGGAGCACTGAAGAAGGGGGTGACTTACACAAGCCTGGTAATTCAGAGAGCTAGGCCAAGAACAGGATATTATCTGCCCCCAGGATATTGGCCTACATTAGAACATAAAACATTCTAAACCCCTGCATGCCTGACTGGGTTATGCCTTCTTTACGTTAACCCAGGTCCCAAATGAGCCAGAGTTAATCCTACAGGACAGGCTTTCTGACATAAGTAACCGGCTTGGCCTTACTGAGCACATATCCTTCCCCTTTAAAACAAGGGCCGGGATTTAGGTGACATCTCCAGGCCTTTCCAGTCTGATCCTCTGTAAATCTCTGAAAGTGAAAGCACTTTGATAAGTCATAGACATCGAGCCCATTATGGTCCAAAGCCCTGAGGGAACCTCCAGTTGGTCACTACAAGGCTTGCAGCAGTTACACGGCCATCTAGGTAAGGATGGTATGGAAGACTCTGTCTCCTTCCAGAGCTGGCCAGGAGCCACAGCTTGGCCACCATCTACCTGGTTCATGGACCAGAGGTCCCAGGACCCATAAGCTCCTACAGGACTAAGTGTGGCCTTGAAGCAAAGGAGGAAAGGGTCATGCACCAGGCAGGGCGCCCTGACCAGTCCCCATAGAGTCACAGCACCTCAGGACCAGAGAGATGACACAGTGCAGGAGTGTGGATAAGTGTCAGGCCATTTGCATCCAAATCACCTGGGAGCTGGCTGAGAAGGGAGTCCAAAACTCACCCCCAGAGATTCCAGTTTTGTAGGCCTCGAGTGGCACCCAGAATCTGATTTTTTCTAACTCCCCAGGTATTTCCAATGCAAGGTCTAGGAAGAATCAGATCCTAGCCCACTCTTCCCAGAGAGGAAATTCCCTGGCCTTTTCATACCCAGGGTGTCAGCAGCCTCTGCTCGGGGTCACCTCTTCGGCCTGCCCAGACCTCTGCTCTGTACTCTGCAGCATCTTATTTTCCCTCATCATAAAAGCCCCGTCCTTTAGTAAAGACTGTATTATCCCTACTTGGCTCAGAGAGGGTAAGTGACTTGCCTGGGTTACCCAGCAAAGCAAATACAAAATCAGGACAGGAAGCCAGGCCTCCCACCTGCCCATGTCAGCCCACCTCGGTTTGAGCATCTACTCTGTGCCAAGTCTCGCGCAGCCTAGCCGGTCTAAGGTGTAGGAGGCTGTTTATGCAAGCTGACAGCCTCTGATCACCGAAGGCGCCTGCTTCCAGCTCAGCCTCCCGTAATAGCTCTTCCTCGGAATTCCTCCTGTCTGGGTGGGAGCGGAATATTTAGACATATCAAAGCTTCTCTCCCCTTCTTTCATCGAGCCAACAGTGATATGAAAGGAGTACAATGAAAAGACGGATCTCTATGACAAGCTTCAGAGAGCAGCCAATTCCCTGACATCCCTCAAGACTCCAATTGACTCCACGGCTTCGCAGACAGAAGTCTGTATGGTTACATATTAATAGCACCTTCCATTTCTATGGGGCTATTGTGGGGGTTTTCACCAAAGTACTTGCACATACATCAGCTTATTTGAGTCTCACAAAGCTTCAGGGAGGTAGGCAGGGCAGGGATTCTTCTCCACATTTTACAAATGAGAAAAGTGCAGTGCAAAGGGGTTAAATGACTTACCTAAGGTCACACAGCAAGTTAGTCAATAATCAAGGAGTCCTTGGCAAGCAAGGAGTCTGGAGAGCACTGATATCCAAAGAGCTTTCCCTGAAAGACTCAGAAGGGCCTCCCAATGCGGGCCCTGCCTACTCCCCACCCTCCTCTCCCCCTCACATTCCTTTCCTACCTATACTCCAGTTACTCGGAATTCCCTTCTGTCCCTCCAAACCCACCATCCTTTCACACATCTGTGTCTTTGCACATACCCACCCCCACCCCCCCATTTTATCTGGAACACCACTCCCTGCTTCCTCTCCCCATCCTTCTGTTCCTAGCTCAGGCATTGCCACCTCCTCCTGGGAGCCTCCCCTGATGCCTACCATACTAAGCCGCTGCTCCCTCCCCTGACCATACCTCTATTCCATCTTGTACTGTATCATTATCACTGGCAACCAAATGTGGCTCTTTTCTAAGGAGGCTGTGTCTAGCCAGGGCCTGGCCCACAAATGGACTGAATAAAGGTAACACACGGTTAGAGTCCCTGACATGTAGCCATCCAGCATCCACCTGACACCCCAATGACAGGGAGCTCACCATTTCATTATTAGTCTACTCTGTCATATTTTATGGTAAAACATAAGAAAGAATAGATAAGAAAACAGAGATTTGAAAACTCCTGTCTCCTTGTAACATCTACCCACAAAGTCTAGTTCTTCCCCCTGAACTTTTCAAAAAAAAAAAAAAATCCATCCCTCATTCCCATTATTTGAAAATAACATCTCTTCGTCCAAGTCTTGGCTTTTCTAGGTTCATCACGTGGAAGCCACCCAGATGCCAGCAAGTATCTACCCCAACCAGCCTCTCATCTGCACCCCTGTTCCCCTGCACCAATCCCAGATCCGTGCATGGAGCTTAGACTGTAAAGGATAAACTGCAGACCCTCTTTGGCTCCAAAAGGTTAGATCAAGGCCAGGCCTTGGAAACAATCTGTTCCCTCATTCAGTGGCTGCCAAGTGCAAAGGCTCATCTCAGATGCTGCCTCCTCCAGGAAGTGCTCCTAGCTTCTTCAGTTTTCCCAAGACACTGTGTACTCTCTTTTGGTTTACAGGATACACCTCACCATGGTGTACATTTTTCCTGCACATAGAGACATATCAAAGATTGCAGCCTCACTGTGGTCCCCAGAGGGCAGAGCATGGGTTACCTTCATCTCTGTGCCTCCAGTACCCAGTGCAGTTGGGAGTCTTCACCCTGAGGCTTCAGGAGCCACAGTTCCCACGGCAGGGGGCTGCCCGCCTTGGCACGGGAGCAGGCTTTGTCCAGCAGCCAGCAGGCAAGGACCAGACCATCCCCAGGGAAAGCTGCCACAGGGGCCGCCGCGACTCCTCTCCCAGCCTCCCAAACACGCAGGCCATGCTCTGACTCCTGGGGCCCATCACTTACCCGTGGCTGAATTTTAACAAACACTCCAAGAGATAATGGTTAATTTCACAGAGCCATGAGTGGAGGCTGTTAAAATGTTAATATTATTTAAATTGTTTCACATTTTCGACAGTTTGCGCCACAAATATAAATGTTTTCCATGCTTTCCATGGAGCTGAGCTCACAAAAATGATTGATGAGGCACCGAATATGGAATTTCCCACTTCAAATTAAGAAATGCAACGTGAAGGCGAGGAGAAAAACTACCCCACCATATGGGGTCCCCAGCGGGCTCTGGAGGCCGAACTCGGCAACGAGTCTGCAAATCCATCCGTGTACCCCTGGGTCCCGGCGGCGGTGGGGCTGGGCCCCTCACTCCACCTCACTGAGCCTTAATTTCCCCTTCTGGACACGGGGATAATAATATCCACAGGCAGGAGTGCTCAGCTCAGCCGGGCAGCTGGCACTTCGCGAGCACTTTCTGCGGCCAGCCCTGGGCCCTGGGTGTCTCTCTGCAGGGTCCCACAGCCTCCCAGCCGTGGGCCAGGTCGCCGCAACATTACAGCCATTTCACAATGTGCCACAGTCACAGCACTCCCCCAGAACTGGGGGGACGCTTGTCTGATGATAAGATTAAAGGGGCCTGCCCTACAGGAGATTACCAATAGATGGTCGGCTCCCCTCCCTGCCACATCCCAGCCTCTCCTGGGGTGAGACACTGCCCACCCCGGACCTCCGCTCTGCCCTACCTAAATGTACCAGCTCTCAGTTCTGCCAGTTCTAACTTTGGTGGTGAGAGTCCAGCCTCGGCAGGCGGGAGTGTGAGGGGAAGGGGGGGCATGTGCTTTCACGCCTTCTGTTTTCACTCCTCTTTTACTCTCCCCGTCTGTCCGGCTTCACAGCCCTCCTGATGGCAGAGCCCAGCCTGGTCAGCCCTTCCTCCTCGTCTCGGAGAAGCTTCTAGCCCAGCCCTGGCTGCGTTACAAGGGGGGTGCCTCCCTGGTCCCCTGCGAGAGCCCAGCTTCTTCCTGGCTCGGAACCACCACTCCCTCCTCTGTGCCCCCTCCTGGACGAGGCGCTGTCTGTCAACTCTGACTTCACTCCACAAATTTCCAGTGAAGGAGTTATCATCATCCCCAGGTTACATGTGAACAAATTGGGGCTCAGGGAGACTAAGCGAAAGGACAGAGAGCTTGTGGGTGGCAGGGTCTGGTTTTAAACCCAGCCATCTCAACTCCCAAGCACCACACTGCTTCCCCTGCTGGATTGCTGCCTGAGTCTGAGCCCCTGACCTGGACCACAGCCATGGTTGGGGAGCTCCGTCTTATCCTCAACCTAGATCGGGCATCATTCATTCATTCATCAAGTCCAGCATTCATTCACAGCCTGCTTAGCAGGCCTCCACTAAGCATTGGGGGAACAATGGTATAGGGGACACAGTCGCTGCCTTCCAGGCCCTGACAGTCAACAGAGGTTGACAGGCAAGCAGGGAAGCAATTGGGGACAGTATGGCTTGTGCCATGTTGGGAAAAGCATATCAAAGGGCCCTTTAACCCAGCTTGGGGAATCAGGAAGGCTCCCTGGAAAATATTCCACCAAAGTTGGCGCCTGAATGATGAGCAGGAATTCGCCATGTAAGGAGGAGGTGGCCCTGTGGAGAGAAAGGCATTAACAGAGAGAGACCCTGCACGGGCAGGGAGGGGTCTGGAGAGGCCAACAGCCCCATAGCAAGGCTGAGTAAGGAGTGCGGGCTTTATCTTAAAATGAGGGCTGATGTTTGGGCTTCAAGCAGAGGAACGAGTCAGCAGACATGGGCCTGAGAACAGTCCCTCCGGCAGCAGTGGGGGTGCTGGCAAGACGGAGGCCAGGGGCAAGCAGGTGGCAGCACAGTCCCCCAGGAGAGGGGCAGCAGACACAGGAAAGGGGGCTAGATTATAGATTAAGAACCTTCATCAAGGAAAACAGAGACTGGCAGTGATCAAATGAGGGACTGAAGGGGAAGAGGGATGGGGGAGCCTGGTTCTGGCTGGAGTGACTGGACAGAGGGAGGGACAGGGCCTTGCTGGCTGTGCCCATGGTCAGCGACCCTGTTTCCAGCCCCGGTGGGACTCCTCACATGTGCCTGGCTATGGCTATCCCCACTGGGTGCAGCAGGGCCCTGCCTCGGGCCCCCAGGCACAGAGAGCCTGCTCCTTCTCCATCTCCCCACTCAGCACGGGCCCTAACCCCACCCTTTCCCAGAGTGGGGAATAGAGGTGAGGGGTCTGGGTTCATATCCCTGGACTCAGAGCTGCTCTTCCACCTTCAGAGTGGCCAAAACTTCTTGAATGTCAGGTTCCGCATCTATTAAACAGGGATAAAAACTGTACCTATTGGTGGTGAGAGGCATTCAAGGAGATAAAATACATGAAGCACTCTGGTCTGCTGGAACACACCAAGCATTCAGTTAATGTGTTCTAGTTACTGTTATCATGACTTGGCCAGCCCTGGAGCCCCTCTTCCAGCCCCGGAACAAGGCAGGGGTCCGCAGTGGCCTGTGGCTGTAGTGGCAACTGTCTGCTCTCCTCCCCTCTGCTTCCCGGGTGCAGACGAATGCAGGCCGAGGCCGAGGCCGCCTGTCTGGGAGCAGGTAAGGAAGGCAGGCGGAGGGGTGGCCGTGATGGATGGCTTTTGGCTGTTCCGCGATGCGTCAAATGTTTAATGGAAGTCAGCCGAGTGAGCCCGCCCTTGCTGCACGGCAGGGCGCAGGTTTGGGGGCGTCCCTCTCTCGCCTCACTGATGTTCCCTGATGTCCCCCAAGTGCAGAAGACATTTAGGTGCTTTGCTGAGGAGGGAGGGAATACCAAATGAAGCTGAAACCTCTTTTCCTCATCTCTGACAAAGACGAGTTCCTTCAGGAAAGGAGAAGGGAACTAGGCCAACTCCCAGGAAGGCAGAAAGGAGCTCCTGGGCCAGGAGGCCGGGCCCAAATCTGGGCTCCACCTCTTCCTGGCTGTGTGACCTCGGGCAAGATTTGAAACTTCTCCAGGCCTCAGCTTCCTCCTCTCTAAAATGGGGATAATAATAATCCCTGCCTTATAGGGTTGCTGTAGGATTAAATGTGGAAATACATACAAGGAGCTGTAGAACAGTGACTGGTACACAGTAGGTGCTCAATTAGAGCTAGCTTTAATAGCAGGGGAAAGAAACAGGTACGAGGAATCCCGGGCTCCTGTCCTGCCCTCCTACTGACTTGCTATGGGACCGTGAAAAGTTTCCTGCCCTCTCTTGGCCTCGGGTTCCTCATCTCTGGACTCAGGGATTTGGTCTCCTGATGGCTTCCAGGACTTTTCGTCCTCTCTTTGCACGGGGCCAGAGCCATGCCTGCCTCTGCTGATTTCATCCTCTGATGAGGGAAGACTCCCAGATGGTTCAAAGCAGCAAACAAAGGAGGAATAGGCTTCAGCCACCTCCTTGACCTTCTCTCCTCCTCCTCCCTTTCTCCACACTGGCTTCCTCCACTCCTCCCTCTCTACTCATTCTTGCCTCTAAGCCTTTTCTCTGCAGCATCCCATGTTCCTCTGCTCTCCAAATCCTTTCCATCCCCTTGAGGCCCAGTTCACCCAGTGTACCTCCTCCAGAAAGCCTTCCAGCTTCAAACTGAAACTCCCATTCCTGACGCCTCATAGGACCAATCTTCTGCACTACGTATTTTGAAGGGAGCATGATAAAATGGAGTAGAATTGTGCAGAACAGGACGGGGCTACCCCAGAACCAAGTAGGGGCCAAGTCAGGCAGAATGGCCAGGGCAGTAGGTTATATCCCAGAAGCCATGGAAGGGCACTCCATTACCACAATCTAACAAAAGCCCTCCTCTAGGGGACACAGTCTACCCACCAGGCACTGTGCTTCATCTCAGTCATCAACCCGTTTTGCAGGTGAACAAAACTGAGGCTCTGGTGATTAAGTAGGTGGCACATGGATTAGAAAGTAGTAAGTGGCAGAACCAGGATTCTCACTGAGGGCGTTGACTCCAGTCCCCACACTAAGAACCACCACAGGGAAGGCCCATGCTGGTGAGCTGCAGGCTCTCAGGGCCTCCCTCTCCAGACAGGTCCATGGCTAGCATCCACAGGGGAGGTAAGGCTGGAAGCCCAGAATCCCGGCTGGCACCAGAGGCAGAACCGTGAGTTCAGGCAGGACAGGCTCAGCCAAGTTTACCATCCCCCCTCCTTGCCAGGATCTGTCTTTATTAGGAAAACTTTGCCCACCAAGTCTTAACAGTCACTTGGCCTCAGACCAAAAAAAAAGCTGAGGCAATGAACTTTGCAGGTGCTCAAAAAGATGTTTCTGGAAGAAAGATAGGCAAGGCTTTGGGCTGGAAGGAAGTCCTCCTGGGCATAGGTAGCCACCACTTTGCACCCCTCCTCTCCTGACCGACAATTTCACAGGTCACCATCCTGTCTATAAAGGGGTTTCTGAGAACCCACAGACTTCAGCCCTCTTGTCTGCATCAGAACACCAGTGAGCCAGGTGTGGCGTCACCCTCTTGAGCTGCTAACAGCCGGGTTTCTACCAGCTGACTTCAATTCTTTTTCTCCCCTCTCCTTCCTCTCCTGCATCTCTCTTCCCCCAGTAAATAGTCCTAAGCTGACTGTCGCTGATAAACCGGGGGCTTGGGGACTTTGTTCAAGTGCCTCGTAAATGGAAGCATCTCAGACCGACAGCTCTTGGTGTTCAATGAGATTATATTTCTTATTTAAATAGCTGATTGGAGGATTGGTTTCAAAGCAAGACACCGTATGCGATGGCCTCCTCTGGGGTCCTGGGGAGAAGCAATATCGTGTGGCATTGTACGGCTGCAGGAGCCACTCCCTCAGAGCTCCCTGCTCCCATTCAGATGCCTCCAGGATGGGGGGAGCCTGCAGGGTGGGGGATAAAAGCCCGCCTCCCCTCCCGGCTTGGGGGAGTCGGAGATTAGGCCTTTCATTCGAGTGCCTTCTCCAGGGCTCCCCACCATGCTCTGCACCAGTTGTCTCCCCTCTCAAAGCGACTGGGAGATAAAAGGCAATGTGTTCGCTTCATCCCACCTCCGGGGAAAGCTCAAATCAGTCTTTTGTCAGTGGAGGATAAGCGCCATCGTTTCAGGAAGGGTTGTTGTTCAGCATGCTCCGTTGGAAGGTTTTATGCAGGCTTTCCCCCCACCCCCAAATTGTCCCGCGGTTTCCTGGCCCCGTGCTGGGCTCTGGGCTGGCTGGTGCGTCATTTCTGATTTGGTGCCCACGCCCAACCCGAGAGGGGTGGCATCGAGGCTAGGGGGTGACCCCCTGGTCCTTTGGGTAGGGCAAAGTGTCCACAGGACCCAAATCCGCCTGAACCATGCCGTACCAAGTCCCGCCCAGCAGACCCTGCACAGGACCCAAATCTCTGCTTCAAGCAAATTTCAGAGTTAATTGTGTGTCAAAATAACGTATTAGAAACGGCGGCATCTGGGCTGTATGCAATTCCTCTCCTTTCAAGCCTTTGTCTGCCGGGGGCCTGAAGGGCTTGTCAGGACATTTTGGAGACAGACTGGCAACCCCCATCAAAAGCAACCCCAGAATCTCGGTGACCGTCCCAGAGCCCTGGACAAGATAAAAGGCCAGTGGAGGCCTTGAAGGATGCCCAGCTCTGTCCGCGGGGCCAGGGAGGGCCGCGATCTTCATTACTGGCAGTTGCGGCACAGAGGAGGGCAGTTTGGTATGCCAGGCACATCCAGCGCTTCGTGCATCCAGGGACCGCAATCAGGTAGCTGATGGGGATGCAAGTCACATCGCCTGGACCATTGCCGCAGTGAACTGATTCATGCTGCTACTCTGAGGCAGGGAGAAGGGACAGCGGGGCCCGGAGACGAACCAGCTTGGCTTTATTATACAGCTGCTGTTTTCAAGCTGGAATATTCCAGTCTCTCCTGCTCCCTCTCTTTCTGCCGTGCTGGTGCTGGCTGCCTACCTGCAAAGGCAGTCCTTCTTCTGGCCCCTGGCTCTGGCTAAACAATGGCATTATGTGATGCATAAAGAGTACCCGGGCAACCGAGACAGGCATGGCTTAATTCGCTCAGTGCCCAGTGGCTTTTGAACAACCCTGCATTCAGCCTTTATCCCAAGTAGGCCTGGGCCTCCTCCACCCTTTGTCCCCCAGGCCTCCCCATCTCAGGCTCCCCCCAAGCCCCCATCCCCTTTCCTATCCGGGTCTGCAATGGAGCTGATGGCTACGGAATAGGAAACACAAAGGAAACGGGAATGGGGAAAGAGTCCTGGCTGTGGATAAAGACTACCGGGTGTTGGTCTCAGTTTTGCCATCAATTCACTGGGTGGCCTTGAACAAGTCCCTTCCCCTCTCTGGCTGCCAGGTCTCTGACTGCAAAATAAAAGGGATGGTAACAAAGCTCTGGAAGGGCTTTTCCAACTCTGGCATTCTATGATTGGGATACATGAGCTCATTGGCAATGTTCCAGCCTCATTTATTGGTAGTAAAGGGTCTTCTGTACCATCAATATGCCCCCTGACTGTGACCTAACCAGGCCAAAGGTCAGGAAAGTAATGAGTGAAGCAAGCCAGGTGGTCCTGTTGCTCTATCCAGCCATTGCCATGTAATAATAAGCCCAGTCTTGTGAGGTCTTCCAAAATTTTAAAAGTAGCCAAAAATCTGAAATTCTACATAAAGTCTCACAATTTTAAAAAGTTAGTTCAACTTTTTTTTGGCAGGTCAAACAAAGCTTTTCAGGGCCTCAATCTGTTCTCCAGGCCACCAGATTGTGAAATCAGGGTTTCATGGGGCCGCTAGGCATCTCAGCTCAAGGGCACCATCATATAGAACCCTGGAACTGTGCACTGCAGTGTTCCTGGGGCTGGACAGATTATTCTGGGCAAGGATATCCCATAATGTTTTATTTTAATAACACAGAGTGGAAAGAGAGAGAGAGAGAGAGAGAACTAGGCTCAATGTCTTCAGATATCTGCCACCTAACATTTAGGCTAACTCCAGACTGGTCCCCTATCCAGAAGTGAAGGAAGTTCTCCTCCAGAGCTCACTGAACCTCACCTCCTCACTGCCTCCAACACTCAACCCAGAGGGGGCCAGACAATACACTTAGACTCCCAGCACCACCACCCCTGCAGGGCTGATGAAATTTTTCTACCACCTGAGTTCCTACTGCCCATCTAACACTGGCTCCTTGCACTTTGGAGCCTCAGTCTCCAAATCCTGGCTGTCCTGATACAGGAACTCCCAGCAAAAGCATCTCCAGGTGCTGTCACCTGAGGATCCCAGGACCTAGAAAGGACTGCAGGGGAGCTTCAAGCATCCCCTGCCCATGGACTCCCAAACCAGCTAGAACGTCCCGTCAACCCCTATCTTAACAGATGTTACGTCTTAATAACATATCTGGAGGTCTCTGAAGGCACAAGTTGATATTATTTCAACAAGTATTGGACAAGTAATATTTGCCAACACTGAGGAGAAATATTAGGTACAGGGAGCTCCTTGAGGGCCGGGAGGAAAAATAGAATCTCATACACTTGTTCAGTGAGATAACAACCAGGAAGTAGACAATCTGGGGCTAAATGCAACAATCTTCTTTATTGATAGAGGGATCTCTGTATTATAGCACCACACTTGGCTGTCAGAATCAACTTCACCAGATGCAGTGTTAATATAGGAGGCATGAGGCTGACTCCCTCCCTATTCATCACCGCAATGCAAAATCAAAAATGCTACTCTAGCCCTTTCAGGACATGGATCAAATTGTTTTTGGGAGGTAAGAGGAGAAAGAGGTGACATTTGATTTGTTTTCTAGAAATAGGAAAGCTTTGTACATATAGAGGTAAAAGAAGAGTCCACCCCTCCCTCCCCAGTCCCCCCCAAAAAAGGAATCAGTAAAAGCAAAGTTGGGGGCATGTGCCAAAAGTGGGAAGGCTTGGGTGATCTGTTGGGTGAGTGGTCCCAAACTCCAGAGGAGATTAGACTAGCTGGGGTGGTGGGAACATGGAAGAAGAGAGTTGAAATAAGATGAGAGAGGTCAATTAGGACCCAATCAGGATAGGATTGGATTTTATTTTTTAAACAATAAGGAGCCATTGAATGTTCATAGATGGAGGGTTTCCGTCAGGACTGGGTTTCAGAATAATCCTCCATTGGCTATGTGGAGAGCAGACTGGAGGCTGAGAGAGCAGTGTAGAAGCTAAAGCAATAGACCAGGAAAGAGAATGATGGTCTGAACCAGGGCAGTAGCAAAGGGATAGAAAAAATGAGATGGATGTCAGAATTGATACAGAGAAAGAATCATAACAGCTTGATAGATGGTTGGACATTGGGGGTAAAGATCCAAGATGCCTGAAACGTCAGGGAGGATGACGGCACCACCCTCAGAAGGAGGAGGAGGAACAGATTTGGGAGGGACAGAGATGATTTCAGGCCCATGCTCTGGAAGGATGATCAATCAAGGATCCATGAGCTACCTCGGGGATGGGCTGTGTTGTGTTGTAGGAGCCTGTACCAGCAGTGACATGGTCTGGAACCAAGGGATGCTGGGCAGCAGAGTTCCCTAATGGGCACCATAGAGCTTCCTTTCCACTGGGCCTGGGACTGAGCTGTGAGCTCCAGTCCCTGCGGGCTTGTGAGGCCCTGTGTGCCTAATGGGGACTGTAAATATTTGCCTGGTTAAGAGCCCCAACTGGAGACTCGGCAATAGCTCCTCCACACATGGTAATTGACACGTCTTTCGTGGAGGGCTTGAAGAGGGGAAACCATCTCAAGTGATGGCACTTCACACTCAGCACTTGACATTTGTGAGGCACTCCACAGGCATTAGCTAATTAATCCTTGAGTCTGTTTAGCCCCCAAAAGAACTCCCCGAGGCTCCACTTGTACCCCATGTGTAGGGAGCGTCACACCTTACTGAGGCACAGGATTCGGAGCTGGGGAAACAGTCTTGCAGATAGCCACTCGCCCACTCCCTCACTTGCAGACAGCTCAAATGGCTGCCAGGAAAACAGCAAGGAAGCCTGAGAGAAAAGGTTTTCACTGTGTCGGATTCGTCCTGGGAAAGTGATAAGAAGATGGAAGGAGGACCAGGAGACCAACATTTACTCAATCTTTGCCAGATAAGCTCACAGTGCACTTTATTTTTTTACTGGACATTTTAAATGTTTTCTCACTTAGCCCTCAAAAATATCCTATGATAGGGAAATTTGTCTTAGGTTGGATTCCCCCAGAAGGAAATCTCCAGGACAAGGATTCCAGTGCCCATCATTCATTTAGGAGGTGATCTCGGGAAGCACCAGTGGGGGAAAGGGAAAGAGAGACAGAGAAGGAGAGGAAGCCACCAAGGGGTGTGCTGTCGCCTGCCCTTACCATGGGCAAGTGAGGCTCTGCTCCTCTGGTGAACTCTGGGAGACACGCCTCAGTCTTCCCACCAAGGGGTAAGGAGCTGGGGTATTTATCCTCCAGCTCCCATAGGCCCTGGATTGAGGATTGCTCCCAGGGGCCTTAACTCCTCAGGACATCTGGCCTGTGCCACTTAAGTACTCAGATCAAGCCAGAAGCCCTTAGGCAAAGACTGGAGGGTGCTTGCATCAGGAGCCACAAGGTTGAGCACACAAAAATGGGAAGGACTCCATATCACGGATGGGCAAGGGATGTGCTGTCTGCTAACAGGGTCCCTGCCCCTGAACAAGTCTCTCAGACACCTGACTCTTTCAAGCAGGTCTCCCTGAGATAAAGGCTCAGAGACTGATCTGTCATTGGCAAAGTATGGAACCAGGCAGGCTAACCCTTCCTCGGCAGCATTTATTCCTGCTTTAGCAAACTCCCATCTTTGCCTTGGCCCTTTAGTTCATCTGATAACTTTGTGATGTGCAGATCCTCAGGGTTTCAAAGGACTGTAAATTTCAAGTCCCCAATGCCACAGATTATGCCGCAGGGTTTGTGCTCAGTTTTTGCTTGCACAAGCCAGTGGTGATCATTTATCGCCGGTTGGAGAATTGAATTTGGCAGGAGAGATTTCTGTGCATTGGGGGGATTAATTTGCCAAGTGCCTTCCCCAGCAGAAATGCTAAAGACGGCAGCCAAGTATACGGAGAGGAGGCAGCCTGGCCAGTGTGAGGCAAACCTTCTTTTTTAGATGGTTTTCTCTGACCCCTGAGAAGAAATGCAGCATTTCTCTGCTTTCAGTCCCTAAAGCACGAATTTCTCTTACACACAATATCTTCTCCCTAAATTAGCACTGTCCCATCAGGGTCCAGCCCAGGGAGAAAGCTAGGGATGAAGGAGTTGGTGGGTGGCCACACTGAAAGGGGGAAGGGACCTGGGCACCAGGCATGTCCTCGAGGGTAGGGCACATTTTGGGCCCCCCCCACCAGAGATATAGAATTCACAAGTAGGCAGGTATGTCAGTAAGTGAGGTTGGCTGGCAGTGAGCATCAGGTAGGACCAACTAGAGATAATGGCAAGACAGTGACAAGTCTCAGAAAGACACAAAGGCAGCAATCTGGCAGGCAGACTGGCAGGTATGATGGTCGTGACCACTCAAAGGTGTGCTGGAGATGGCTGTACCAGCTCTCAAGAGACGGCTGTTAAATTTTCAGAAATTTTGCAAGCCAGTTGTTCAACATAGCCACTACTAAAATTCAATTTTATAATCTTACAATCATATAATTATATTAAAAACAAAGGTTATACTCAAAACTCATCACTTCCCCAGTTTTCTCCACTTTACTATTAACTATGGTTTTGAGTTTGTTAATGTCTATTATGTGTATGTTGGAAACTCTATATATTGCTGGCTGCTGCAAATCTCTTCCTAACTGCACTCTGCGACATCATTTTTGTAACTTGAAATCTACCATGTTGGTCGTCCTTGCACTGCCAAAACCAGCAAATACTAAAAACTAGGGCTTTTTTTCCCCCCAAAACCCAACTGCTAAACATTTTCCAGTGCATCACTGGTAAGCACTACCCGGAATCAAGCACTTCCTCCCTCTGGGAGCACCACACAAAACAGCTCACAGTCGTTACATTACGAGACAGCTCATGGTCGTTACATTTCAACCCAGGCAGCATATGCCCGTATGGCCATGCCAGTTGTTGCATCATTAAAATGCTTTCACTGAGCTGGTTGAGAGATGTTGACCCAAGCCCCTGTGCATCCTCTTTCCACCCTAGCCGCCCACCCCACCCCCCATGCCAATAAAGGGTGAGCACCTGTTCCTGCTCTGGAGCTAGATGATAAGCCAGTGTCGGTGTGGTACAAGTTGTTCACTAGTTTTAGCATAACTCCATAACAAGTTGTGAATTATTATCATTCCCGTTTTACAGATGGTAAAACCAAAACCACCTTTCCCAGAGTCACACAGCTAGCAAATGACAGCCAGGATGAAGCCTAAATCTGCCTGAGCCCAAGCCCAGCGGTCCTAACCACTGCTTCTCATCAGCATGGAGGTCTGGGGGCTGCTGGCAGGGGCTAGGGTCCTGGCCCTGGGAGATGACTAGAGCACGAGGCCGCTTCTCAGGTTAGCAGTGCAGGGAACTGGGCTCAGGGGTGGAAGGGGGAATCCAGTTAGTGGAACAGAGGGACAAAACCCTGATTACTAGACCCAGAAGCACACTAAAGAGGGCCTAGTTGCAAGGATGCACTAGAAGCAAGAGCCCTGAGGTTCCACCTAAAACTCCTGAGCTCTCAAGACAAGACTGGCCCATGAGGCCAGAGTGGTTCCAGAGGCCTCACAGCTGGGCCACTAGATGCTGTTGGGGCCAAAGAAAGGGGCAGCAACCAGACGTCCCTTCCCTCTTTTCCTTTTTCCCTTGCCTTCCCTTCCCTTCTGTATCCAATCTGAACCCTTGAACAGGGAAGTATAAAACACCACGTCTGCCCTCAGAAAGCTTACAACTGAGTCAAGGAGAAGCTGCAGGTATATATCAACAATATATATTTGATGAGCACAATATAAGCAAGCGACAAAGCAGGTGTCATGGCTGAGAGACCACAGGATGTGCCCAGAAATCAAGGGCCAATGCACTCAGCCACTGGACAGACACATGACCTGTTGAGCCATGCAAAGATTTTCCTAGTACTTCAATTCTAAGGGATAATGTGTACCATTATAAGAATTAATCACTAAGCTGGCAGTTTTCTGGAGGAAAAAAATAATACTGCCACTTTAAACAGAGGCAACAATTATCCTGATTTCAGAAATATGCATTGTAAGATAGAAAAACCTATCTTCATTCTCCAACATCATTAGGACAAAGGATGCAGAAAAGAGCCAGTCCACTCAAAGCCTCCCTTGAGGTTCATTCATTCACTTATTCATCCACTCGTTCAACAAATATTATTGAGAGCCCAGTGCTGAGGACAACAGCAGCAAATGGCAGCCTTGCTCCCTGATCTCACAGCGCCCCCAGCCAAGCAGAGGTGATGGCCACTACATTAGTAAAACAAACACACACACACATAGAAATCGGGATACATGCCAAGAAAGAGCAGCACTGGCCGCTGGGAGAGAAGTTAAAGAGGAAGAACCCACTTTAAACAGGGAGCCAGGGATGGCCTCTCTGCAGAAGGGGTGTCTAGGCTGAGAGTTGACGAAGCCACCCTGCAGAGAAGGGTGGGTAGATAGAGAGCTCTAGGGAGAGGGAAAGGCAAGTGCCACAGGCCTGCGGTGGGAAAAGCGTGTTGTGCTTGCACAGGATCCTAAAAAAAAGCCAATTAGTGAGAGCAGAGTGCACGGAGGGAGCGCAGCCCAGAGCCGGATGAGAGAAAGCAGCAGGAGCCAGATGGTGCAAAGCCGCACAAGCCATGGTGAGGGCTTCCAGTTTAATCTGAGTGCAATTGGGAGAACTTTGATTTTTTTAAGTTTTTCTTTTTTTAATTTATCACCAGTTATAAAATAAAATTTTTAAAAAATGTTTTATGCAGAAAAGTAACATTGGAGGGATTCCTCTGGCTGCGGGGTTGGGCTGGTGGGAAGAGAGAAAGTAATGAAACCAGTGACAAAGGTATTGCAGTCCAGGTAAGCGATGATGGCGACTTGGGACCAGAGTCAGAGCCATAGAGCAGGCTGGAGTGGGGCAGGGACTGGGTCGAGATTTGGAGAGAGCCAAGAGCTTGTTGCGATTGACTTGGTATGGGGGAGAGAGGAGTGATTTCATGGGGCTTGCCCCTGGGTAGGTGGAGTTGTTGCTACCTAAAACTACTAGTGTGTCCATGCCTACTTCTCAGCTGCGGAGAGGGGAAACATTGCCAGGACAAGAACTGCACCTGAGGAAGCCTTAGGAGAACCTGAGAGAGTGGTTACTGGACTGGATGAACCCTTACATGGCCCCAAGTCAGCAAGACACAGTTGATGATCCAAGGAGCAATACAGAAAATAAATTCTGGACAAGTATACAGAATAAAGAAAACACAAGTCTGTGTAGTCCTGGAAGGCTTCATGTAAGAAGTGATTTTCCCCTAGACCTAGAAAGACAAGTAAAACCTAAATAGGTGAAGAGGACAGGAAGGGCATGAGGTTAGTGAGGGCAACGGTGCAGAGGTGAGAGAATTCAAAGTAGGGGACGTGGGAGCCAGGGGCCTTCGCCACCTTCCCCTTTCCTCAAAGAGCAGCTTTGCTGGGCTGCCTTACCTGATCCAGGTTTTGTTGATGCAGCCATACCCTCTTTTTCTTTTTTTAACAGTATCATTACAGCATAACTGATATTCAATAAACTGCACATAACTTAAGTGTACACTTTGATAAGTTTTAACATCAATAGACACCCATGAAGCTATTATCACTAAAACAATGAACATATTCATCACCCCGAGAAATTTCCTCCTGCCGTTTTGTAATACCTGTCTTCCACCCCTCCTGCCAACCAGCCAACCCACCCCATCCCCACGCTGGTTCCCAGGTAACCACTGACCTGCTTTCTGTCACTTATAAATTAGTTTGCATTTTCTAGAATTTCATATAAACGGAATTATACATGATTACTCTTTTTGTCTGGCTTATTTTGCTCAGCATTATTATTTTGAGATTCATTCATGTTATTGCATGTATCAATATTTCATTCTTTTTTTATTACTGAGTAGTATGCCATTGTACGGATATACCATAGCTTGCTTAGCCATTCAAATGCTGATTGACATTTGCATTGCTTCCAGTTTGGGGCTCACAAACAAAGCCTCCATGGACACTTGTGTGTAATATGTATGGACATATGCTTTCTTTTCTCTTGGGCAAATAGCTGGCTGTGGAATGACTGCACCATATAGTAGGTATATGTTTAACTTCTCAAGAAATAGCCAAACTATTTTCCAAAGTGTTGTACCATTTTACCTTCCTACCAACAATGTATGAGAGTTTCACTTCCTCCACATCTTCACCCACCCACCCTTGGTATGGTCAGTCTTTCTTAATTTTAGCCATTTTAACAGGCATGTAGTAGATCTCATTGTGGTTTTAATTCGCATTTCCCTAATGACTAATGATGTTGAGCATCTTTTCATGTGCTTATTATCCATTTACATATCTTTGTTAATGAAAAATCTATGCAATTTTTAAGCCCATGGTTTAACTGGGTTGTTTGTCAGCATATATTTTGCATATACATTATATTATGAATACAAATCTATCATCAGATATACGATTCACAAATACTTCCTCCAAGTTTGGCTTGTCTTATTAATTCTCTTAACAGTATGTTCCAAACAGGGGACATTTTTTACTTGATTTATTAATTTTGTCTTTTATGCTTTTGGTGTCATATTTAAGAACGCCACCTAAACCAAAGTCACAAAGATTTTCTATGTTTTCTTTTTCTAGAAGTTTTACAGGTTGTTTTACATTAAGGTTTATCATCCATTTGAGCTCATGTTTAAGAGTTATGGATCAAATTTCTTTTTTGTTTTTACAATTGGATATCCAAATTGTTCCAACATTGGTTGAAAAGACAATCCTTTCTCCGCTGAATAGACTTTAAACTTTATCAAAAATCAGCTGAGCAAGGCCCATGAACAAGTAAATATAAAGTACTGAGGACATTCAGAACAGAGAAGACTTCCTGGAGGAAGTGGCATCTGACCCAAGCCTTTGACGGACAGGAGCGATTTGAACATGTGAATGTTTAGGGAAGAGGGGTAAGCTTTCCATTAACTAAAAATTCCAGCAGCCCTTGATCCCCACTCTTTGCCAATATCACTAACCATAACCCCAGGAGAGCAGCAGAACCCTGACTGGCCTCTTGAACAGCAGCACTGACAAAGAGTACTAGCAGGAGGAAGGAGGAGGGAAGAGGCAGGCAGAATGAAAACACTTTCCCAACCAAGTTCTGTCTAAGCTTCTATAAATGTGGTAAGAGAGCAAGGGAAAACCCAGGGCAGAAAAAAGAAATCAGTCGTCTGTGTATGTGTGGGTCTATTTCTGGACTCTCAATTCTGTTCCATTGATCTATTTGTCTATCTTTATGCCAATACCACACTGCCTTGATTACTGTAGCTTCATAATAAGTCTAAAAATCAGACAGTGTTAGTCTTCTTGGTTCTTATTTTTCAAAATCGTTTCAGCTATTCTAGGTCCTTTTCATTTCCATAAAAATTTTAGAATCAGCTTGTCAATTTCTACCAAAAAAAAAAAAAATCCTGCTGATTACTCTCTTTCTACTTTGAGAATTTGATAAGAAAACAAATTAGAGAGAAAAATCTGAGCTGGAGTAGATACCACCACTTTGAACAAAGCAGATACTCAGGAAGACTGAACAGACTTGAAGGAGTGGTCTCCCCCACCTCCAAGATGGAACAAGGATCATTCTCTGCCACAAACAACGCATCGTGGGGTATAAGATGATGGAGAGATGAGCCTTCTCCCTGGGCACCTGAGCATGCCTCTTGTTCCTCCGTTAGAAAACATGCTCTTCTGCTCTGGTCTTTCCTGGCTGTTGGATGTGTTCCTGCCCCTGAGGAGCAACCAAGCTGGATCTGTATCTCCTACACCTGGATAACCACAGAACCCAGAACAGAAAAAATGCAGCACTCAGTGGATACTGCAGGGGGTTGATAGAAGGAAAAGGAAATGCTGGGAAATACAATGGAATAACAATTGCTAGGCATTGTTAGGTAGATTAAATGGTCATTTGGGGGGTTAGAAATATTACTACTACTAGCTCCCACATAGACCATACAGGCTCTGCACTAAGCTTTGCTTTGCATGCATTTTCTCACGTATCCAGTGAGTATTATTACACCTGTTTTCTAATGAACCAAGGCTTATTTGAGGGTGAATAATTTGCCCAAGTCATTGCTACAAAAAATGGCAGAGTTAGAGTGAGAATTCATGTCTGTCTGATTCCAAAGCCCACACTCTGGACTAAACCCCAGGGTGATCCTGCCTTCAGGAATGGGAAATGGAAAAGCCCCATCAGTATGTGCAGTCTGATTATTAACATGATTTAATGAGCCACTACTATGAACCAGGATTGTGTCCAGGACCATCTGACATAACCATATGTGATACTACACCCAGCGAAGATGTCTGACTCTCCTCCAGCTGGCCTAGGAAGCCACACCCAGACAAGAGAGGAGAGGCCTTTGGTGATGGATTTGGAAACACAGGGAAAAGACCTGGGAGAACTGGAGGTGCCGGTTCCGTTGGGAAGAGGGTCATCTGGCAGAATCTTAACCCCTGGAGGTTTCTCAAACTGGCTTAAGCACAAAAGAGGGTCTACCCTGGTGTTGATGTTGTCACAAACATTGGGACTGGCGGTTTGATGTGCTGAGCCCTCGAGCATGGGACTTGCCCTTATGAAGCTCATTACCACAAAGGAGAGTCTAAACTTGCATGTAATGGTGCCTAAGAGTCTCCCCCTGAGTACCTCTTTGTTGCTCGGATGTGGCCCTCTCTCTCTCTAGCTGGGCCATCTCGACAGGTGAACTCGCTGCCCTCCCCCCTACATGGGACCCGACTCCCAGGGGTGTAAATCTCCCTGGCAATGCAGAGTATGACTCCCGGGGATGAATGCGGACCCAACATCATGGGACTGAGAGTATCTTCTGGACCAAAAGGGGGATGCAAAATGAGACGAAATAGTTTCAGTGGCTGAGAGATTCCAAATGGAGTCGAGAGGTCACTCTGGTGGACATTCTTATGCACTATATAGATTAACACCTCTTAGGTTTTAATGTATTGGAATAGCTAGAAGTAAATACCTGAAACTACCAAACTCCAACCCAGCAGTCTGGACTCCTGAAGACAATTATATAATAATGTAGATTATAAGGGGTGACAGTGTGATTGTGAAGACCTTGTGGATCACACCCCCTTTATCTAGTGTATGGATGAGTGGAGGAACGGGGATAAAAACTAAAGGACAAATGGGGTGGGATGGGGGGATGATTTGGATGTTCTTTTTTCACTTTTATTTTTTATTCTTGTTCTGGTTCTTTCTCATGTAAGGAAAATGTTCAGAGATAGATTGTAGTGATGAACGCATAACTATGTTATCATACTGTGGACAGTGGATTATATGTCATGGATGATTGTATGGTGTGTGAATGTATTTCAATAAAACTGAATTTAATTAAAAAAAAAAAAAAACAGGTGGAAAAGAGGGTCTACCAGTTCTGGTGTCAAGCAGCCAGAGATGGTCTAGCTTTGGACAGAGTTGGATCAGAGAGGGAATAATTCTCAGCAGGTTCTTCCCTGGTGGCAGGCTTATATTTCCCCTGTTTAGAAACCTCTGCTTGAAGACAGTTTCAGCAAAAGTTCCAAGTCAGACTCTCTTTGGCCCAAATAAGCTGAAAGGCCCATTCCAGAACCATCCATAAGACTCTACTGGGCCAGGCCTGAGTTCCATGTCCATTCTGGGAGTTGGAGGATGGATGCCTGCCCAGTCAAACCATACTGCCTAAGAGAGGGAGAGTGACAGATCCCCAAAGGAAAACGTAGATATCCTTACCAGAAGATGGCCAGCTGGGCAGGCAGAAGAACAGGTGTCTACCCTGACTTCTCTCTGACCTGGATATCCAAGGCAGACCTGCCCAGTCCACAAGGCATCAACTGATGAGGTTATGTTTGCTCTGCTGGGCTCTCCTTCTAGTACTGATTTTCACAAACTCCAGAGATATGTGCTGGCTAAAAAATGCTTGATCCTCCTTTGTCCTTTTCCAGCATTTGAATTTCAAGGTCTGACACCTACAGTCTGCAGAAGGCATGGATCTGGGCTTCCTTTTGCTTTAATAATGATCCCACTTCAGATTTATTCATTCCTGTCCTCCATACTCAGAAATAGTATTCTTTCCCAGAATCTGGGCATATAATTTGATACATACCATTAAGGACAATGGGAAGAGGTATTTGGAATTAGAAATGTCTCCAAGCACCTAAGCTGTATGGCCACTGTATTCATTGTCCTCCACTCAAGCGCCATGTGGACACAGCCAGGAAAGAACACTTGGGAAGGCAAACTCTTAACCCTCTGAGCAAATATCCTAGCAGAATCACCCCTTGTCCTAAGCTCCAAGAAGTCTGAGGGCTTCTCCAAAAGCCACTGTTGGCTCCAACTAACTGGCAATTTAACAGAGGACAGATGAGACTGAGTCAACAGCCACAACATCCATGGTGAGTGACCAGGTCCCAAACTCCTGGGCCCACCAATGCCCAGCCTCCAGGGCAAAGGAACCCCAAACAGGATAGGGCAGACCTCTCCTTCTCAGAGAGACATGAGTGTGTGAGATGTTTCACATGCACAGCAGCAGCCACTGCAGCAAAAAAAGGCAAGTTCAAAGGTAATTGGACGAGGAGTTTTAAGCACGGCTGCTCCCATAGCAAACTGTTTCATGAATACCCATAGGGATCTGTCCATATGGACAGCAGAAGGGTTCCTGCTGTTCTTTTGCTAATAAAAACTGTTGTGATTACATTTCCAATCCTCTTGGAACAGGGCCTCCGTGGGGCCGCAGCATAGCGTGCCGAGAATGTGTCTTCCAGGCTGACAGGCGGCACCCCTCGCTGCCACGGAGGGGTGTGAGGATGGGCACCCGCCAGAGGCAGAAGGGGGGTCCTCAGTGGAACTTGGGGCTAATCAGGGTGTGTCTCTGGGACTCTGCCATCTCATATACACTGTGCACACACACATAGGAATATCTTAATTAATGGGATGACCTTCAATAAGTGGTTCCAGTTACTAGCACTTTCCAGTTAATTAGAGGTTAACCTGCAATAGCTTTTTTTTGCAGTATATTAGTTTACGTTCAGCCGTCCCCTCGCATCTGAGCTCTGGCTATTGTCTCCGTCAGGAATGGTTCCCCTCCCGTTCTCTATCAAAATCCTTCCTGTTCCAAATTACCTCAAATGCTAACCACCTCCATGAGGCTTTCTCTGACTCCCTTCCTTAAGAGGAGAATACTTCCCTCTTGAATTTTCCTAGCCCTTTGGGTGATCCTTGTTCAAAATACTTACTTACCACTTCCTTTCTGGGCCATAAGATTGGGGACTCTTATCTTATCCCCCATTGGAAAGCTCCCGGCCCTGAGGGCCACTGTCTTTCCTCTGAAGTCCCAGCGCCAACGGCATAGGGCCTGAGACAGCAGGTGCATAATATGTGTTTGCTAAATGAATGAATTTCTGCAATCTAAAGATTTAGGAGCCTGGGACTTATTAAAAATCAAGACCTCCAGAATACTAAAATATTATAGTTTTAAAAAATAAATTCCTGCTTTTCCTGATTTCCTTCATTCCATAAAGGAATAACGAATATTAAAAACTCCATTAAAAAAAAAGCTCCATTAATTGGGTACGTGTTGATCAAGAACGTATCCTCTGCAAACCCAATCTCCTGCCTTGGAGTCGATACACACATAGACATGAGGCGCACATGAAGACCCCAAAATGCACATGTGCACACAAGTACATGTGAAAACAGAAACTTAAGTGGCACCACGGTTTTTTTTTTTAAATCTCTGAAATACAAAAATTCTGATTTGCGAAGCATGCCAAGAACAAAGCCATTGTTCACCTTCGTAAAGAGTTCACTAAAGGATTCATCCCAGGGCCCCTTTCAGAGCAGGTTCTCCCACCATATTTGAGTGTTTGTTTATTGACACTAACAATCTGACTACCAGGGTAGAGAAGCTTCCATTTGCTGAGGCACCTTGAACTTCGCTTAAGGATAATCAAAGTGATGATGAAGCATCTTTGAGAGGACAGAGTAAAGTCAATGGCCAAATGGAAACTGTCTTTATGAAAAAAAAATCCATTTACACACATCTTTTTAAAGCAAAGGTTATAAATGATGGTTATGCCACTAAACCAGTCACATGACCTTATGCTTGCTAATCTCTCTGCACTTCAATTTCCCCATCTGTTGAGTGAGGTCAAGAGGGTTGGTAAGGTAACCGAGGTCTAGTGTAGGAGTTTATCCCTAGAACACAATATAAATTGAACTTGAACAAAAATATTTGGCTGAGTCCATGATACATCAGTATCCAGTTACCCACATCATTGCCACCAACTTTCACAGTCATCCCATGTGTTCACTTTGCTGTAGAAGCAAACAACCCCAAAATCTCTGTGCCACATCACAACAAAGGTTGACTTCTTGCCCACAGAGCCAGCCTGAGTCTGAGGAGGGCTCCGCTCCACATGATAGACTCTTCCATCTTCCATCCAGAACTCTCAGCCTCCTTAGTCATGACTCACATCACTTCTATTCAGGGCCCCCTGGCCAGAATAGTCACGTGGTCCTGGGGAAGCAGAGGGACTACTGGTGATTTGATCATCACTGTCTCTGCCACAGCCTGGGAGACAGAGCCAACAGGGGATGCTCCCCACACCCAGTCCCCTTCTAGAGAGTCAGCTCAGCTAAGGTACTCCCTCATCTACTAAGAGTCAAAGCAGACTGTCCTCCACAGGAAAGCCAACTAGGACATATGTGTCCCCAACCACAGGGCCAGTGTCACCAGCCCATGCCACAAAACCAACAAAGGCCTCCCCTATGGCAAAAACAACCTGATTGGTGCCACCTTGGAATTAAGCCACCCATTCTCATGTTCCAGAGGTAACCCCACCCCTGTCGCCACAGGACTGATAGGGCTAGTCCCCAGCTGCATGCCAATCTGAGCATTCTCTACATCTGAGCCAACCAAGTCATAGAGGGCTACATGCCCCAGGCCCCCGTTGCCCCTGCCAGCCCCCAGCCTCAGAGCCCAGCCAGCCTCCCTTGGCAGATCCTCCTCACAGGCCACCAAAGCTTCCTTCCAGTATAGTTCCCAGTCCTCTGCCAGCAGTTCTGGTGGGACAGGAAGGGCTGGAGAGAAGGTGCCCATCAGAGCCCATCAGTCCTGAGGAGGGGGTGTTCAAGTATTTTATTCCTCCTACTTCTTGGGACCATCTGGAGGTCACAGACATCAAGTGCATAATAAAAAGAGGCTGAAGGGAAGGTGACCGATTTCTCCATCAAGAAAGCAGAGAAGTCTTTGGCCCCTTCTATGGTTAAAGGGACAGAAATGACCATGAGTCAGGGAAGATGTGTTAGCTCCCAGCCTTTTCTGATGCCCCCAGGTGAGTCGTGCAATTCTGAATGGATAAGAAAGCGAGTGAATGAATGAAAGAATGTCATATGACAGTGCTTAATGAACATCCATTCATTTATTCACTCATGGTGTTAACTGACGTCACAAGTCAGCTGATCCTCCGTCCTGCCAAGAGAATTAAGCAAGGCTGATGAATAAAGAATAAGAATCTCTTCAGTGAATATTTTAGCACTCAGTATGCACCAGGCTGTGTAACACATACAGTCTTTACTCGCATTAGTTCTGCTACTCAGAACAACCTCCTAAGATAGAAATACGATTATTCCCACATTATAGATGAACAAACTGAGACCAAGAGTAGGTTATAAGAATAGCCTGGTCTAGCAAATGGCAAAGCCAGGATATGAGTGCAAGGATCTATCTGATCTCAAACACTGTACATGCTCTGTGGATGTCCAGTTACAGAACTTGGCTGGAATTTAATTCAATAGAAACTTCTTAAGCACCTATTATGTGCTTCTGCAGTCTACACTAGATGATGTGGGAAATGTGGAAATTATTAGTCATGATTTCTGCCCACAAAGAGCTTGTGATCCAGGAGAGGAGGTAGGACAGGACACTTGGCTGTGGAAATCACATTCCACCCCATTGCATTCTGCATTGTATTGTAAAATGTCTACAAGTTCGTGGTTACCTGGAGAAATCAGAAAGGGCTTCCTGGAGGAGGTGGCATTTGCGAGAACTGCTGGGCCTCAAAGGAGAAGGAGGTTTGGACAGGCAGACAATGGAGCAGGATAGACCAAGGGCCACGAAGTTGTACAATTACTACAACAACAACAATGTAACAGAAAGAACTCTGACCTTGGAACCCCATGGGCAGGGTTTAAGTTCTGACTCACAGAGTGGCATTGAGCAAGTCCCTGGACTTCTTGGAGCCTCAGTTTCCCATCCAGAAATAGGGATGGTGGTGATGATGCCGCACCACAAACCCATCAGGAGGATGCAGGAGGTGATGGTTGCAAAGGCACTGGGTAAACAGGGAATGCTAAACAAACGTGGAGCATCGTGGTTGCTATGGCAACATGCAGGGCACCAAGGAGAGCCACACACCCAGTTACGAGCCTCACGATGAGGTAGAAACCACTGCTGCTCCCAGGCACGTTGTACCTCTCTTACCACCCTCATCACAGAGAGCTTGTGACAGAGGTTCAGAGTAAGGAGGCTCTGCTTCTCCTGGGGGAACCTGCAAATAAAAAACACAGCTTAGGCAAAAGTGATGTGTTCCCTCTGAATGCCATTATGACTAAAACCCAGTGACACCAGGAGGGAGAGTGGGATGCAGCTGTGCTACCTAAATATAGCCTGACTTCAGCTCCCCATGGCGTCCAGGCAGCCTGAGCTATCTTCCAGGGGCAGCTCTAAAAATAAAGATGCAAACAAACCTTGCACCCTCTCGCCTGTTCAGGGCACACAGATTGAGATTCCGCGCCTGAGGAGTTGGTAGAAATGGGTGGAAATGAGCGCTGGGCCGTGTGCTCACTTCACATTCCCTGGGACCCCTCTGAGGACACCAGGGACTCCCTGATCCTCTCTAAACAGCAAAACTAGTGAATGAATGCAAGTTCAATGACTTCAGTAACATCACTAAGCACTTGAATTTGGGTTAAGGGCTAAGTGCTGCCAATACATCTCAGCTCATCTAAAGTATTAATTAGTCCCACTTTATAGATAAAGAAACTGAGGCTGCTCAGAAAGGTCAAGTGACTTTGCCAAGGTCACTCTAATACCGAACAGTAGAGTCAGAACATCACTGCTTCTTTCTAGACCAGGCATAAAAGAGATGTGGACTGTAAGTTCCAAAGGGAAGGGATCATTTCTGTTTTATTCTTTTCCATCCCTCTAGAACAATACCAGGATACAGAAGGAACTCTAAATTTTTTGAACAAATAACTCTTCTTTTTCTCTCATATCCCAGACCAAACAATTACAAATCCCATAGTTTCTACCTTCTGAACATATGAAGAACCTATTAGAATGGCTAAAATTAAAAAGACTAACCATGGAAAGTGTTGGTGATGATGTGGAGGAACTGGAATTCTCATATTCTGCTAGTGGGAAGGTAAGATGGGACGACCACTTTGGAACAGCTTAACAGTTTCTTATAAAGCTAAATGTACACCTACCATAAGATCCAGCCATGTTCCACAGCTGCTATTTACCCAAGAGAAAAGAAAGCATATGTCCACACAAAGATTTTTACACAAATATCCGTAGCAGCTTTATTCGTAATAGCCCAAAACTGCAAACAACCCAAATGTCCATCAATAGGTGAATAGATAAACTGTGGTGTAGTCCTATAATGGAATACTACTCAACTAGTAAAAGAAATGAACCATTGAAAGAAGAAGTCAGAAAAAGAACAAATAATACATACATATGATTCCATTTATACAAAATTCTAGAAAACATAAAGTTATCTACGGTGACAGAAAGAAGAATAATGGTTGTCTGAGACAAAGGTAAAAAGGGGGCAGGGGAAGGAGCAAGAGGGAAGGATTATAAAGGAGCCTGAGGAAACTTTTGGAGATTATGAATATGTTCATTATTTTTTATTATGATGATTATTTCATGGGTATATGTATACATATATGTCAAAATTTAAAATGTACACTTTGTGTGTAGTGTACTTATGTCAATCATATCTTAGTAAAGTTGTTTTCAAAAAACATCCAAAATCCAATCATTTCTCTCCACCTCCACTGCTACCACCCTGGTCCCAGGACTACTACCACCTGGATGCCTCACTCCGTATGCCCCACCCCTGCTGCTGCCGGAATGTACCGTGCTTTCTGCAGTAGGTGCTATGGTTCCCTGCCCACCACATCCACCCACCCCAGCTGCTGAGCCCGTTGGCTGATAATCCAGGATTTTCCCTTCTACAGGGAATGGCTCTTGGCTGACAGGAATCACCTTGCCAGGGAGGTTACACCCCCCTACACACTACGCCAACGGCAACCATAGTCAGCGACTTACAAGTATGGGGGACAAAAGTCTAGTCCTCTTGCTGCAAGAGCTGAAGACAATGTAGTATGATTTAGCTCCAGAGCCCACACCACCCCAGATGAGTCCAAGGCTGGACTGTATCTGCAACCATACCCTTACTCAGATCCTACACCCTCCCTATCCTAATTCATTTCCTCCCCTCCTGGTTTTGCCTAAACAGCCCTCCCACAATAAATCACAGGAAATGGAATCCCTTCTCAGGCTCAAGGAACCCAACCTAAGATGGTTGGTACTGGGCAGGAGTCCCAGAAAGCAGATCTAAAGATGAATTCTAGAGTCAGATCACCCACTGACCAGATGGCAAAGAGGACCCATCACTGGTGGCAGGTGGAGAAGTGGGACTCCAGAACATGTGGTGGCAGGGCAAATGCTAAGACTTTCAACCATGGCGAACTGGGATAAGATTTAGGTGGAGGGGGAAGCATGGATGGACTAGAGTAGTTATCTCTGGAGTACAAGAAATATCGGAGAAAAAGTAACCATAGGACTACTGGATTGGAATTGGGTGACTGACACTGAACACTGATGCTTTGAAGAGAGAAAATGACATGCTTGGGATAAGCAAATTGAGGCAGAGAGCTTCTTCAACAACATTTAAAGAGACCCTCCTCTCATACAGTTGGAAGGTGGACACAGAGCTGAGACTAGACACCGGACATAATTATAAGAGTAGGAGAACTTCAGAGAAAATTGCCTTCTCAGCCTCAGCAACTCTCAAAGACCAAAGTCAAGGCCTTGCAAGGAAGAAGTGGGACCCTGAAATTTGGGACACAGATAATTAAGTAAATATAGTTGAACCCCTTGAATCTTCAATTCCCCTGATCCCCTCTGGCCTGCTGAAAAGGCCCCTTCTTGTTGTAGGTTGTATGTCCCTCCTCCCCCTTGCTTAAGCCTATGTAGAAGGCTCAAATGAGGCAGACGTCTTGCAGAATAATGCAGGATCTGTCCCCTCCTCCTCTTCTGGCCACCACACCCATACCTATGACCAACCCTCAGTGTGATTTCACTAGGCATATGGTCAGCCTGCTAAGGGAAGAGAGAGGTTAAACACCGAAGAGCTCTAAGAGCTGGCTATTATGAACCAGCAGAAACCAGGAGAATATACTTGGGAGTGGGCCTGAGGGTGCTGGATCAAGGGAAGAGGCAGAATATAAAAGTTGGTAAGGAGAAGCTCGTTGATGTGGTGGCACTCCCCATATCACAGGATTTGACATCCTGGCAGGGTCCCCAGAGGGCAGTTCTAATATACTACTGGGATGGCTCTTGGAAACTGCTGGGATATATTGTGGGTAAAGGGGCCTGACAGCTCAAAAGGAGTTACTGTGCAAGACCATATGGCCCACAAAGCTTAAAATATTCACTATCTGGCCCTTTACAGAAAAAGTTTGTTGCCCTCTGATGGGTGGAGATGGCTTATAAGAGCATGATGTTGTTCCCAGGAGTCAATAAGGGTATTGCTTAATACATATCATCAAAAGTGATGAAGAATGGCTGAGCAGAAGGCTGAGATTAGAACACCAGCAGACTCTGTTCTTTTGGAGGGCCCGAGGGATACTTCCTTTACCAAGGGGATAAGGAGTACACTGGTAAGAGGGACACCAACATGGTTGATAAGCTCAGGACCGGCTGCTCTCTGCAGGCTGCGGCTGAGAATAGTAGCTGCTGCTACAGAACTGAGTTCTCTTGTGGGAATGATAAGCTTCAGGAAGAGCAGAGGCATGGTGGTGTCACAACCTTTAAAAAAAAGGTGGATATAATTACCATATGCGCAGCAAAGTTGGAAGGCAGTGGGTCCTGGCCTGCAGAGATCTATGGCAGGGGTTGGCAACTATGGCCTGTGGACCAAATACTGCCTACCACCTGTTTTTGTAAATAACGTTTTATTGGACACAGTTACAACTATTAGTTAATGGATTACCTATGCTGCTTTTGTGCTTCAATGGCAGTGATGAGTCACTGCAAAAGAGATCACATGCTCCATAAAACCTAAAATATTTAACCCATCAATGGAAAAAGAGGATTGGTCCCCATAAGAGAAGACTCTGTAACACAACAGAATATGTACAATAGTAACTCCCTACAGTCAGTTACCCAGAGGAGAGTGGAATTACAATGGGGAAAGGAAATATCCTGACCTATTGAGGGATGTTTGATACAGGATCTAAGCTGGTGCTGGCACCTGAAGACTGAAAGCCCCAATGTGCCCCTTCCTCATCACAGTGTAGGCATAAGAGGGTGAGATAAAAAATGGAGTTCTGGCCCAGGAACTGCGAGACTTGGGTCCACAGACCCACTGGGGTCACTTCCCAGTTCTTGACTGTATAATCTGGAATATATACTTAGAAGTTGGTAGAATGCTCACAACAATTCCTTGATCAGTAGAGTAAGAGCTCTGGTAGTAAAAATAGCAAAGTAGAAGCTCTGAAAGCTGCCCCCACTCCTGAACCAAGATGGTAAATCAAAAACATTATCACTTCCAGGGGAATGGCAGAGATTAATGTCACCCTCAAAGACTTAAAAAATTCAGGGTTGATGATCCGTTTATCTCCCACTTAATACACTAATCTGGCCCCTGTCGTGGCAGTTAACAGTGAACTACTACAGGAAGGTCAGCAAACCCCAAAACTGAAAGCAATGAAACCCAGAAGAGAAGGAGGGAGAGACCAGCAGAACACCACGTGGCCTTGCCATGTGACAGAGGAGTCCAGGGTTGCTCTCAGCCAGTCTTTGGAGAGAGAGGATCGCCTGATGATGTCTTGATTTGGACATTTTCATAGACTCAGAACTGTAAGCTTGTAAATTAAATCCCCATTGTAAAAGCCAGCCCATTTCTGGGGTATTTGCTTTTGGCAGCCCAGCTGACTTAAATGGATTTTGGTACCAGGAAAGTGGGGTGCTGCTCTGCAAATAAATACCCAAAATGTGGGAATGGCTTTATAAATGGGGAAGAAGTCAATCCTGGAAGAACTGTGGGGTGCTTGATAGAAAAGGCCTATATTGCTTTGAAGAGAACATTGGTAGAAACATGGATGCTAAAGGTATTTCTGATAAGGCCTTAGACAGAAATGATGAATGTGTCAATGCCAACTTGAAGAAAGGCAATCCTTGTTTTTAAATGGATGAGAATTTAGCAAAATTGAGTCTTGATGTTTTGGGAAAGTTGAATTTGAAAGTGATGAGCTTGGATATTCAGATGGGGAGATTTCTAAACTAAACATGTAAAGTGTGGCCTGGCTTCTCCATGCAACTTGTAGTAAAAAGCAAGAAGAAAGGCATAAACTGAGAATTGAACTCCTGGCACAAAGAAATCAGAAATTGATGGTTTGGAAAATGCTGAGCTTCTGGGAAATCAAGTTCCCAAGGAATAGTTCTCCACATGAGGATCTAACCGGACATAGGACAAGCCAGCCATTTTGTTGCTGCTCAAAAGTGAGTCTTTGTCCAATGTACACCAGAGTCAATTAAATGACATTGGGATTTTGAGACTAGAAAATGTTTATTTACCAAAGGCTACCCTCACAAAGACAGGAGAACAGCTCTCAAATCTGTCTCCCTGAACTGGAGATACTTTCAATATGCTATAGCGCTCAAACAAAGGCAGGCAGGTCTAGATGAGGAGGTTAGAGATGGTCTAACCTCTGACTATGTGCAGCTTGGTTACCTGCTTGACTCTACTGAAGTTTAAGGTTTAGGCTATTGCACAGGTGAGGCACTGGCCAACACTGATTAGAACTGGCTTGGTCACTTGTCACTTCTGGGCTGACTCACGTCACTTCATTGATAAACATTGAGGGGCTACGCACAGGAGTATCAGACGTCAGGGTTGCGAAACAAGGTAAGGGGATACATGCTGGGCCAGTCAGGAGTTATATTGTTACTATCTAGTTACAGGGCAAAGATTATGCAGTTACAAAATACAGCAATATCATCAAAGAAGCAAGTCATCTGGGTTACAGTTCAGTGAGTTACAACAGTTATAGATACATGCTTCTGCCTACAACACAGTATATCAAAAAGTTAGAAAGCATTTAGATAATGATTCAGCAACTATAATTATATTTGTTAGTGCTCAGTTACAATTTCAGAGTCAATTTCAAAGTTAGGATTGGAAGTGCAGTTATCCAGGAACAATCTGTGGAAAATCCTATTGTCTTATGGTTTGGACCCATGTACTACATGTGAAACCAACAAGTTTTTTGTGAGATCTGTATGAATGGCACCACTACCAGCCTGGAATAAAAGGGACAGAAAAGGGAAAGACTGAAGGAAAATTGACTTCAAAGGTAGAAACCTGGAGGCTGAGGTCTTGACTGATGCCATCTACTTGGGCCAAGAGAGCGAACCCACCCATGTATGTGGAAAGGGTGAGTATGCCTCGGAGCTTGGAGAGGGTGGGCCTTCACGCCATTATTCAGGAAGAGTGTTACCACTCCAGGTTTCTCAGATGACCAGGGGATTGAGGAGAGGCAGGTCACCACTCCGACACTTGAAGAGGGTAGAGCCTAGAGTCTGGCCACCACCCCAATGCTTGATGGGGCTGTCACCCCAATGCTTGGAGATGTTGGAGCCCTCACCTCAGTGTTTGGGGAGAGCACAGCCACTGCACAAACCCTTAGAAGGGATGGGGCTGCCACTCCATCAGGCCCTGAGGAAAAGCATCATTCCATAGAGGACTCTCAGACCTGAAATCCAATGGAGTGTGGCCTACAGGGTTTTGCAATTGTTAGGGCCCCATGACCCCTGTTTTCCTTCCAATTTCTCCCTGTGGGAATAGGAATTTTTATCCCATGATTGTCCCTTCATTGTATATCAGAAGCAGATAATTTGTTCCCTAAGTTTCACAGGTCCACAGCTGGAGGGGAACTGTGCCCTAGGATGAACCACACCTATAAATGATTTTGATGAGACTTTGTACTTAATATTATGACTGAAATGACTTAAGGCTTTGAGATATTGTGATCAAATGAATGTGTTTTTGCATATGGAAAGAATGTCTTTTGGGGTCCAGAGGGTGGAATGTGATGGTTTGAATCTAAATGACCCCAGAAAATTAAAAAAAAAAAAACGTGAACTGCTACAAACTCAACCAAGTAGTAGCCCTATTTGCAGCTTCTAAGTTGGATGTGGTATTTTAACTAGCTCAAATTGACATAGTTGCAGCTAGGTGGCATGCAGCTATTGAGCTGGTAAATGCTTTCTTTTCCATACCCATTAAACAAGAGAGAATCTAAAGCAGTTCACATTCACACAGATGAACAACAGTATTCTCCTACACTCTGTGATAATATATCCAAAGGGGCCTGGACCATCTGGACAGTCCACAGAACATCCCGCTGGTCCACTATATCAATGACATCATGCAAATCAGACCTTTATGAGTAAGCAGTAACAAGTACTCTAGATAGTTTGGTAAGATACAAGTGCTTCGGAGGGTAGGAGATAAACCTATACAAGTAAGAAGCCTGCCATGTATTGTTTTTAGAGGTCCCATGGTCTTGAGTATGCTGAAACATCCCCTCCAAAACAGTGAATGAGTTATTGCACCTTGCACCTTCTACCACTAAAAAAGCAGCACAATGCTTTGAAGGAAGCCTATATCACACTTGGAAATACTGCTCCAACCCATTTGTCTGGTGATGCAGGAGGCTGCTAGTTTTGAGTGTGGCCCAGAGCAAGAAAGCACCCTGCAACTGATTCAGGCTATGGTACAAACAGCACTCCCACTTGGGCCATATGATCCAGCAGATTCCATAGTACTAGAGGTATGTGTAGAAAAGGACATCATACGGAATCTCTGGCAAGTCCTAACAGGAAAATCAGAGGCAGACCCACGGAATTCTGGAGTGAAAGCATGCCATCTGCAGCAGAGAATATACACCTGTACACTCACTATTCAACAAACAGCTCCTAGCATGCTACTGGGCCTTGGTAGAGACAAGAGTAGTTAATCATGGAACTCAAAGTGACCAAGATCAGAACTTTCCAGCATGATCTAGGTACCATCAGACCCACTAAGTCAACAGTCCTTCAGAAGATGAAAGTGGTATAACCAGGTTAAAACAGGTCCAGAAAGCATAAGTAACTAAACAAACATGTAACCTACATGCCAAGCCACCAAACATTTGCACCCCCGTCTCTCCCTCAGCACACTCCTATAACCCTATGGGAAGTTCCCTTCGACCAGCTGCTGAAAGAAATACAAGCTGAAAATGGACTATAGCTACACTAAAGCCCCACTCAGGGGATCCTAAAAGATAGTGGTGAGGGGAAATACTCCCAGTGGAGTTTGGGCAGTGCACCTGGTCATCCACTTTGTATAAAGAGAGAAGTGGCCTGAGATAAGGATATACACAGACTGATGGGAAGGGCCAAATGGCATAGCTTATTAGTCAGGAGAATCAGAAGGAGCAAGATCGAAGAAAAGAGACAAAGAAGTCTCAGGTAGAGGCATGTGAATGGACTTAGGGGAAAGGACACAAAGGGTAAAGACTTTATATTGCATGTTAACACACATCAGGGAGCATCCACTGGGGAGGACCAGACAACATGACTTTGCCAAGAAATGGTAGCCAGTCTCTGTTCTCGGCCACCACGGTGCTTACACAACAAGCTAATCAACAGAGTAACCGTGGTGGCAGAGATGGTGTGACCCATGAACCCAACAGCACAGGCATCTTCTCACAAAGCTACTGCCTCTGCTTCTTGAGTTAATAGATCAGCAGGCACAGGAAAAGAGTTACCATACGGAGAGGGGTAATTGGCCTTGATCCTCATAAGAAGTATGGATTGCTGCGACATAACGGGAGCATAGAGAAATGTGTTTGGAATGCAAGTGATCCACTGGGTGTCTTTGGTACTCCCATGCCCAGTGTTAACTACAAACAGGCAAATACTATAATTACGGCCTTTTAAGAGCATGGTGACCAGGGGCTCAGACCCCTTAGAGGTGAGTGGCTGGGTCACCCACCAGGAAAGCCACCTAAACGAGCAGAAGTTCTAGCCAAGCATAAGAGAAATCTAAAGCAGATGGTAGAGAAGGAAGACAAAGATTATCCATTTTGGCCTTGAGATCAACCATAGCAACAGGGGCTGTAATTCAACCCACTAATCATCCTCTTACAATTTTCACCAAGAATTTGGACCACTAGAGTCTGAAAGAAGCTGTGACCAGATGGAGTGAACTGAATGTGAGAATCAAGAGGCTCTGAGTGGTAAGAGCGGTGGACTGTGGTAGACACTGTTGGAGCCCCACACAGATCACCTTTACTGGGCCAGGTCGCCTATCTCCCAGTTGGTATGAGTGTTGGTTACTAATAGCTCACAGATGCCCCACTGCCCCTGAGAATTGTCCTTGCCTGGTGGGAGCTGCCTTGCCCAAAAGTCACACAAAACACACAACCCTTTCCCCAGAAGGCAGTCCTCAGCCAATGCTTGACTGATACAGGAGAATAAAAAATTGCTCCTCTTGCCTCAGTGGAGGGGGGTGGAGCATGGAGGACTTTGCAGTGTGATTTATGCTTCAAGGCCCCATCACCACCTTGTTGATCACACCTAGGCAAATCTTGACCTCAATATTTTCTCCTTCTCTATCCTGCTCCACTCCCTCCTTCAAAGTTGTTTTTTTTCCCCTAAGAGCAAGCCCTCAATAAACCACATGCACCTGAATCTCTGTCTCAGGTTCTGCTTCTAGGAAACAGGCCCAAGACTGTCTTTCGCTTGCGTCTTATGCCTCATTGAAGCCTCATCCCCTAGCATCATGATACCAGCTACAATAACAAGCACATGAATGAATGGAACTGGGGCAGCTAAGAAGTCAAAGGCTTGGTCAAGGTAACCCATAGCATAAGCAGCCAAGCCAAGCCTTGAACTTGCATCTTTTGAGGCCAACCTACTATATTGAAGCCTAAATGAATGGATAAATAGCAGAGGAATCCATGCTTAAACAAAGGTTGTCCTCTAGAAAGGACCATTCTAGAGGACATTATGTTAGTTGTGTTGACCAACCAACACAATGACTCAAAGTCTTGAAGGCTTTAAAAGGTGAACAGAAACAAATCACTGTTAACCCCTGCTGTGTGCCAGGCACTTTACATACATTACTTTTATTTCATCGTAATAATAATTCTTTCAGGTAGATTTTATTAATATCTCCACTTTACAGATCTTCAAGGGGTTACTTGAATACCTGTAAAGCAGGGATCTCAAACTCAAGTAACTGCAAGGACCAGGTAGGTATGAAATGAACAAAGGGGCCCAGTTATAAGGCAATTGGGAATGGTGGAGACTGTGACAAACCAGAGAGGGCATGTCCCATCCAAATGAAACAGCCTCTGCTCAGTTCCAGTCCAATGATGTGCAAATTGCTCCTTCTGATTGTTCAAAATGAGCTGGAAATCACCACTTTTATGGAAAGTCCCCTGATTTTTAACTACTAACAGTGAATTCAACAAATTACAATACACTGTGAGGGTCAAACAAAATGTACTTCAGAGCCGTAATGGATCCAGGCCATGAGTTTTCAGTCTCAGCAGTCAAGGATTCAAACATCAAGAGCTATTAGAATAAAAGATCTTTAAGAGCCCTTCAAACCCAATATCCTGCCATCCTGAAACTCCAAAGCCCCTTCACGGCTATGATCATCAAATCTGTACAGAGAGGCTTTCTCCTCCCCACCCAGGACCCTCCATAGTTTTTACCCACAAGCCTGGAGCAGGCTTTTTTTTTTTTTTGGGGGGGGGGGGGGCGGTACAGAATTACAGGCCAGAGAAGGAAAGATTCCTGACCCCTGACACTGTCATCAATTTTTATTCCTTTTGAAGAACTTCCAGGTGCCCTGATCTGGAAGGTCAAGTTGGCAAGGTTGTTATTGCTACCTATTTGATGGATTCTAGATGCTGAGGCTCTGAAAAAATTAAGTGGCTTGCCCAAGGTAACACAGCAGTATTGCTGGGGCCATAACTTGAGTTTGCTGAGATTTCATGTAGGGCTTTTTCCCCAAAGCCACGTCATCCAGATTCTGACCAAGACTATGGCTTCCCTAGTGCAGAGGTGGAGCAGCCATTCTCAGACCTCTAAGGCAAGGAAGTCCAGCCAGTTGTCTAAAACCAAGCATTGAAGCATTGTATGCTACATGTGCCTGGGAGCCTAGATCTGTTCCACCACCCCTCCTGCCCTCACCGCGGGGCCTTTAGGAACCTCTCCCAAATACAGCACTGGGTGAGCTGGCTTCCACTGTGGCTTGGCTATCTGTCCCCAATCTTCACCCAGTATTGGGAGGTTCATCTGCCTACTTAAACCCTGGGCATTGAAATGGCCAAGGAGGATTTTGTAACCACTCACTGCTGCTGTTGCTAAGAAACAGGTCCTTTAAATTCAATTTACAAAAAAAGATGGAGCAAGCAAGCAATCGAGAGCAAGGAAGAGATGCTTGAACATCTGATTATCTTCCCTGGCAGTCTCTGGTGACTATGAAAATGAGATAAGTACATTTCAAAATGGATGCTGGCCCTCTCGAAGCCATTGTCTCACCACTTTCTTCTAAGCTAATATTTCAGATCAGCAGTAGGTTGGGGGCCAGGGGTCGGGGGCAGGGAGTTCTCTTGCAGGAAACTTGGTGGGTTTGAGAGTATTCCAGATGCCTTTTCTCCAGTGGTGACTCAGACACCCCAAAACAGTGGGATCCCTCGTGTCTGGTATCCCCCCACACACACTTCCACTGTCAGAATAATCATTACGCATGTTTATATAATCCTACTCAGCTTACTCAGAATTTTCATGTTACATTAGCTCTTAGGAAGTAAATATCATTTTATGCACATCCCAGATGAAGAGGGGGAGGAGCATGCTGGTTCGAAAATGTGCCTTACCAGGGGTGGAATGGGCATGGGGCCTAAACCCTGCTCTGCCAGGAAAGGATTCAGCTCTTCACTTCCCTCTCCTCAGCTGTAGGGCTAGCTTGTGGTTTCCCACAGTGTGTGAATAGTGTTCCATGGAATGTTACTAGATGTTTAGCAAAAAAAAAGGAATTCTCTGGTCAAACAATATTGAGAAACATTACATTAAAGTCTCCTTGCTGCAAGATTTCTCAGAGGCTTTAATACTTTAATGTGCTATAGGAATCTCCAAGAAGGGCTATCTTGGCTTAGGTTCCCCTAAAGCAGGCTGTGCCACAAGGATTTGCCTGTCAGTCGTTCATTTGGGAGGTTTTCCTGGTAGGGAAATGAAGGAGACAGGGAAGAGAAGACTGGCATAAAGGATGAGTCATCAAGCAGGCTCCCTCTGTGGGCAACTGGAGCTTAATCCCATTGGGAATCTCTGGAAGATGTGTGGAACATGCACCTCTGAGTTATCCCACCCTAGGAGGAAGGGGCCGGGGTACTGATACCCCACCTCCTGTCAGTCATTGGTTCAGGGTGCGCTTCCAGTTGGGGGAAGGGGGTATTCCTCTAGCCCTTCCCATTGCCCAAGCATGAGCCGAGTGGCCCAGATGGCAGGAGAAAACCCATAGGCCGAGATACAGGTGCTGGCCATTGGCAGTCTGGCCCAGTGCCCTAGAATCTAGAATGTCAGGCCCAGGAGATATCAGCAGAACCCCGACTGCTGCAGGGGATCGAGCTGCAGTTTCCAAGGCATATTTGATCACTAAACTCTTTGGAGAATGGCTCCCAAGACTCATGTTCCACAGAAGAGTCCTTGGAGACATCAGACTAGGAGCTCCCCTAGGACTGGATGGTGCTACGAATCTGAGGCAATAACTTGATAATAACCAGAGAGCCAAGTTCACTCACAACCTCCCAAAAGCTGGACTGATAAATGCTCACAGACATGAGACAACTTTGTCTCTGATCTGATTCCAGTTCATCTTGAAGAAAATTGTACCCCATTTCTGAGACCCTGACCTCTGACCTGAGTTCTGCTCTGGACCATTCTACCCTGACCTCTCCTCCATATAGTAAATTCCTGCTAAGGAAGGCTCATAGTTTTACTGCTCCCAAGGAACACCATCTCTTCCTGGGTTCCATGGCCTAGCCAAAAAGCAAATTATCCTAGAGTGCTTTCTTTACTCACCTCTCTCCTCCAATGGACAGCTGGACCTGTAGCCATGTTCTTGAAAACTAAATAAAACTAATCCAAGAGAAGTAGCAGTATAGTAGTTAAAAGCATAGGGGCCTGGGATCAAATTGTGCCTCCACCATTCACTATCTGTGTGGCCTTGAGCAAGTTACTTAACCTCTCTGTGCCTCAAGCTTCTGTTACATAGGGATGCTAACAATACTTTTCTCGTCGAGTTATTATTAGAATGTATTGCACAGTGTGTGGGAGACAATAAGTATTCAGGAATGATGCAGTTAGTAACAATGATATGACAGCAGCTAATGTTTACTGAGCCCGGCTCACAGGCAAGGCATTGTGCAAAGCATTTCATTTGCATTAAGTCATTTAATCCCAACTACGTACCTACCTATTATCCTCATTTTACCAAGGTGGAAATGAGGCTCAGAGCAGTCAAGCAACTTGCCCAAAGTCACTACATGAGTAAGCAATCAGGAAAAATCTTTCAAGTGTCCAGGAATGGTTGCCTAATGGTAGAATTTCAGACAGTGTGGAAGATTTGGTTCTGCTTAAAAGTAACTGGGCTGCCTTTTGGGTGATCAGGGCATGGCCAGTCCTTTTTCTCCTCATTCCAGAAATTTACAGAAAATACACGGTTCTCTTTGGGCTCCAAGATAAGTACTCAATCCAGTTTGGAAGTTGAAACTTTTCACCTGTCTTCCCTGCCTTTCAAAGAGACCATGCTTCAAGGCCCCCTTCTTCCAGGAAGCCTTCCATGATCCTTCTCATAGTAAACCACAAAGAAGTCTTCCTCCTCTTCTATTAGAGTACTACCTGCAGGTGACACTCCTTCAGCATGCTGACCTCCTGAAACCTTCTTCATGTAGGTCTCTGCACATTATTTTACCTCATGAGCAGGTATGGCTGCTTCACGAAGGTGGAAGCATTGCCTTAAACCCCAGGCCACAATGCTTAGCTTGAATATTGTCTGTCACATGTACTCAAAATACAGTACTCAGTAACAGTGAGAGGTGCCTGAGAAATCACCTAGCACCTTCATCTCCCTCCCTGCATTTTACAGAGCTCACCAATCTGCTCAAGTCATCTGGCCTGATAATGGAAGAACCAAACTCAACCCCCAAACTTCGGATTCCCAAGAGGACCTGGAGGACTGTCCCTAACATGTTTTATGATATTAAACTAATAGGTAATATTTTTAGCAAGGTGCTTACACATACCTGCCACCGCTGAACAGAACATTGCATCCCCTTCTCATGCACCCAGACTGCTTGCTCCTACTCTCTTTTTAATTTCTCTGAAATTACAAGCCCACAGATCTGCAGGCTTATGTCCGACCCATGAGATGCTAGAATGTCAGTTATTAGTCTCCATTCTCTGCACTCTCAAATGACAGGGCCAAGATTAATGAAGCATCTTTTCTCAATCAAGCAGCCATTTTAGGCTGTGCTTTTAAGTCCAATGAGTTGTGCAGATGAATTAATACTGTTTGACCTTTTTATTTTCCACGGTAAGATTTGTGGTGCTCCCCAGCCACCACCCTCCATCTGAGAAGCAAGCTCACTACCAGTCACTTCTGGTTCAGTGGCCTCAGAATGTGGAATCCAGTGGGAGGGCCTCATCCATCAGCGCTGCAGTCACGCCCTGCTGGGTCTGCTCTCTTGAGTGGGCGGATGAGGGGGGTAGGTAGATGTACGTTCTGGAGTCTTCGGAAGATCAACACATCCCTATCTAACAAAACACAAGAGACCCTCATCCCTTAACCAGCAGACAGAGCTGGGAGGGCAGGGCAGTGGGGGACAGCCTGAATCATGAACAAGCAGTCACTGCAGAGCATCAGCTAAGCCCTTGATGGGCAGTGAGAGGCCCAGAACTGAGTCTGATGCTAAGCCTGGGCAATATTCAAAAGAGCTAACAACAAAGTATGGCACGAGCCCCCACCAGTTAGCACTGATGCCTGTCGGAAACCACCATAAGGCCAGGCAGGCACATCCAGGGGCTGATTAGCTGGAGACACAGATTTCATTCTTCCTAAGAAATGGGAAGAGGTGAGGTGTTGATCCTGAGAGGGAGAGAGAAAAAAAAGAGGAGGAGGTCAAAGAACCTGGTGGAAGGCTGGAATCCAAATTATAGGAACAGTGAAGCGATATTAAATAAAAGAAAGAAATTCCAATCTTAAATTCTGAATTTTTTGTGTTTTTGCAATATAAATCACTCCTGCGCAATCCTCCAACGAAGGCATCCATACACACAAATGCCTTGAGAGAACAAGATTTGTGCATCTGTGTGTGTGAGTGTGTGTGCATGTGCATGCAGCAGCAGTGCAGTAGTATGGGTAATGAGGGAAAGGGATGGATTCTTCGTCTGGTCCCTCATACTTCTGGACAGGAACAGCAAATGAGGAACCCCTCAGTCATCACTAAACTGAACTAATTCAGCAGAAGCTCTGAGCCAGAGATGACCATGAGCCACCCAGAATTTGAACAGCTCTTGAGGACACATTGGCTTTGAACAAATCCATGGAATAAGTGTTCAAGGAAATCTTATCCAGATCTTATGGGGCAGAGTAATTCCTTGATCCCTTAAGGGATCAAGAAGGCACCTGAGTTACACGGGCAAAACTGAAGTCATCCTCTCCACCACCAGCAGCCACCCATGTCCCCACACCAAGTGGCTGAATGCCACTCCCAGTTAGCAGGGTCAAACTCTGCAAAGCTCTCACTGCTAATGGCCATCACGGTGAGAGGCCTTCCTGGTATCCACCCCCCACCCCACTTCTTTCCCAGCTAGCTGAGCTCTGATTTGGTTTGGGGTGGCAAAATGTCCAGCCCCAGGAAATGAACTACAATTGTTCTGAACCCATTATGACAATTCTATCCTTGCATTCCATCCCTCTCTTGCAGCTAGGGGTGGTCATATGACACAGGTCTGGCCAATGAGGCCCAAGGAGAAGTCTGCTGGGTCTAATGAAGAGCAAGCATTGGCTAATCCTACTGCAGGGGCTGGCATTGCCTCCCCTTCTTCCTGCCCAGATGTGGATGAGATGTCTGGAGCTCTAGTAGCCACTTTGTGCAACCATAATAATAAGGTTGAGAGAGTGTCAGAAACATTGATGACAGCACTCAGCAGCTGAACCCCTGTCTGGAACCACCTCTCTTCAGATATATTGTTTCATGAAAAAATGAAACCTAACATGTCAGCCACTGTTAAGTCAAGTTTTCTGTGTTGCACCTGACCACATTCTAAATGATCCACTGCCTTCCTCACACATCCAAACAGTCACCAAGCTCTGGACTCCACCCCTTCCCTTAACTTGTCTCCTTTCAAGCACATGCTCTCCATCTCTGCTGTGCTCTTCCCCCAGGCTCTCGTCATCTCCTTTCTGTTATTCCGAGTGCCTCCTTCCTCTTTGCTCAGCCCAGCCCTATCCATGGTCAGCAGAGGAGACTTGCTATAATATAGATCTACTGAAAGCCCTGCAGTGGCCACCATTGATTTATGGGAGGATTAAATTCAAGGTTCTTTATCACATGAGCCCACCTGCCTTTGAGCCTCATCACCCATTATTCTCTCCCTCCTTACACACCTGCACCCCACAACACATGCACCAGCCTCTCCCCCGACCACCCACCAGGCTCTCTCAGGGTTCCATGCCTTTGCACCTACTGTTCACGCTGCCTAAAAGCCCCTCCCCCACTTTTTCTCCTGGAGGAATCAAAGCAGGGAGCAGTTGAGCTAGACCTTAAAGGTCGAGTAGGAGTTTTCCAGTGTGAAGGTCTCTCTCCCCTGTGCTTCAAGAGCAAATCTATTCCTGTATCTGTTGAAGCATTAGCAAGGCTTTGTCGGTATCTATTTACACATTTGTCTCTCCCTTTAGGAAGAGAGTTCCTGGCTGGAGAGATCCTTCACTTCTGTATCCTCAGAATCCAGCACACACCCAGCCCATAACTGGCCTAGCTGTGTTTACCACTAGAATATGAATCTATCTGTTCCGGTTTGATAATGCTGCCTTTTTGCAAAATACCAGAAACGGATTGGCTTTTATAAAATGGGGGCTATTTGGTTATACAGTTACAGTCTTAAGGCCATAAAGTGTCCAAGGTAAGGCATCAACAATTGGGTAACTTTACTGGAGGATGGCCATTGGCATCCAGAAAACCTCTGTTAGCTGGGAAGGCACTTGGCTGGTGTCTGCTCCAGAGTTCTGGTTTCAAAATGGCTTTCTCCCAGGACGTTCCTCTCGAAGCTGCAGCTTCTCTCCAAAATGTCACTCTCAGTTGTTCTTGGGGCATTTGTCTTCTCTTAGCTTCTCTAGCACAAAAGTCTGCTTTCAAAGGCCATCTCCAAAATGTCTCTGTAAACTGCAGCTCCTCTCAGCTCCTGTGTCCCTCCCTCTTGGCTGTAGCAAGCTCGCTCCTTCTGTCTGAGTGTATATAGTACTTGAGTAAACTAATCAAGGCCCATGCTGAATAGGCAGGGCCACACCTCCATGGAAACTATCCAATCAGAGTCATCACCTAAAGTTGGGTGGGACACATCTCCACAGAAACAACCTAATCCAAATGTTCCAACTTCATCAACACTCACATATTTGCCCCCACAAGATTGCATTAAAGAACATGGCTTTTTCTGGGGGACATAATATATACAAACCAGTAGACTATCCAACCAAAATAATGTTGGACATAGCAGAAGGGCTGATAATGAAAGAAGGTGGGGGGAGGCCACGTGCAAAATGATGTTAATGATGGCAGTGTTCAAGACAGAACGCAGCAGATGCTGATACTGCTGAAGTCAGGTGGATGGCTAAAGACTTCCACTTCAATATCTTTGATTTCCTGAGTAAAATTTGTATATGTTCCTACGTCCATTTGTATAGATCCTATGTCCACCGAACAAAACAGTGTCATCACACACACAGTTACACATCCACAAACACTCACAATATCATCATCATCGTCTCTTCCTCTTCCTCCTCCTCCTTCTTCATCATCATCATCCAAGCAAAGCTGTCTTCATTTCCAAGATGAGAATCATAATATTTTGCACCTAGTGGTTCACATTCCAAAAGGAAGCTGGTACTGGAGTATTCATTTATTCATTCAGCTACAAAGCACCTACTGTGTGCAAGGTGCCAGGGTGACAAAGATGAATTAAATATAGTCCCTCTGACTTCAAGGAGAGAAAGCAGTCATTTCAGTCAGAAATTGTGTAAGAACTTTTTTAGTCTAAAACATGTCATAGGAGCATAGCGAGAGAAGAGAAGAAATGACATTTCAGCTGAGCCTGAAGGAGAAATGGGATTTGGGCAGAAGGAGGAGCAAGAGGGGCACCCTGGGCAGGGGGCACAACATGAGCCGTGGCTCATCTACTTTTCTGCTTTATTTTATGCTGTTTTATGACTTGTCAATGAAGATTTTCTTCTGGTTTGTTTTGTTTTGTTTTGCTTTGCTTTGCTTTGCTTAAAGAAAATGGCATTTCGAGCCTGGAGTAAGTCAGAATGAACCACAAAAGGTGGGTGGGGTGGGGAGATGGATTCCATCTACGGCCTGGAATGCCCTGTTAAGGAAACTTGGACTTTCTTCAGCATGACGCCATCAAGGGTCCTGAGCCTGATGACAACTGCACTCCACCCTGTGCTTTGGGAAGACCCCAGCACAGGGAATGGCTGCCAGAGGCAGGGAGCTGGCTATTTCTATGGGCTTGTGAAGGCCACCACCTGTTTCCATTGCAGTTTTGTGCTTCCACCCATTGTTTCTAGGCTCCTAATGAGGTACCCCACCCTCCAGCGCAGACGTTAACATTTGGACTGTAAGGAGTGCCAGGAAACACTTCGTTCACATAAAATCATCCCTCTCTTCATTGTTTCCCTTTTTCAGTCAGAAGAAAAAAAATGTCTTTGGTCCCAGCCCACAGTTGTGTGCATCCTGGTGAGCACAAATGCACTCTGGGGCTTTCTCCATGGAGACACCATGCTGGCTGGGGCTGGCGGGGGCAGAGACGGTCCTGACACCTGTCCAGGCCGGCACTTTGGCAAGATCTGCCTCTCCCAGCAGAAAATGGCAAAGCACAACAACGGAAGTGGGAAGGGCTCAACTGAGACATTGAGAGGGGAAAACAACATTTAGAAAACCAATCAGCAGGATGTGAAATTACTAAATAAGTAGAACCCAGCCACATTACTAAAATAAGTAGAACCCAGCCACGCGGCCATGTCCCTGTGGCCCACATGCAATTTAAGGACCCATTCTGAATTTCTATTTTATTTGCTGCTGCTTTTACAGCTCATCAATAAATATCTTCTGGTTTAAAAAAATGTTTTGACTTCCTTGCAGGGACATGTACTCTCCTCATATCAAAAAAATCTAAAGCTTTACGATCAAATTTTTTTAGCAGGTAGATAGAAATCCAAAGGGGAAATATACCCTGAAATATGCAAACAGCATGCCCTAACCACCACCCACACACACACACAAAAAAAAACAGCAGCACATGTGCAACTCCCCAGCCCATTCTCCAGAGCCCCGAACCTCCTTGCCCTTGGCAGCCAGGCCTTGGAGGGTGCCCCCCCACCAAGTCCCCACCATCTGGCATTTTTGTCTGCGGAGCACAAGCCCTTCCACCTGGGCTGCTTGCCCACCCTCTGGAAGGAGACCGGGCGCTGGAAAGGGCTGCCTGGGCTTTGCCTCCCTGCCATGGTAACAACACACACACACACACACACACACACACACACACACACACACACACACACACACACAGAATGGAACACCCGGAGCCAAGCCGCCTACCTCCCTGCCTGCCCGCCCTGCCACAGTGGGCTCAGTCCAGATCTGCCTCGCCTCCAGCTCTTTCCTAACCCCACCTTCCCCATGCCAAGTGGGGCAAATGTCAGGGAGGGGCTGAGGGAGGGAGGAAGCAGCCACAGGGGCGGCAGCCGGCCTGCAGGGAGGAAGCAGAGTCCGGAGGGAGGGTGAGTGGGCAGGTGGCAGAGAGGGCCTCATTTGCTGGACCATCTGTCAGGAATGGAGGGCAGGCACCCCACTCTGCAGTCCCGGCCCTCCCCCTGCACACACACACTCCAGACACACATGCACATACCCAAACACACATATATATGCACAACCACATCTTCACATGCACATATACCCACAGAATCCAACACACATACAGATTACATATACACATCCATGCTCTCACATGCACACCCATGTACATTTAAACATGTTCACCATGAGTACATAAATACACAACTATGTGCACAAACACACAGAAAGCTACAGATGGTCATACACACTCAGGCATATGTACATATACACATATTTACACAACCACATCTGCATGCACATGCTTATACTAACACACACTTGTATATATAAACACACACATACTTACACAATCCCATACCCATAAATATATACCCACACTCACACATATGCTCTCATATGCATTCATACATACCCCTGCACAAATACATACACAAGTGTGCACATACATGCTCAAAAACATACAGACATATGCATACACATACACGAAAACACATATATACCAGAATTATACACTAATGCACACATATTCATATAATGCCACCCACATACAGATACACTTAAATACATACTCTCTCATATACACATACAGACCCATGCACATTTATACACATGTGCAAGTATTCACATCCACACACACACATAAACTACATTTCAAAATATATTGCACAAATATACTCATGCCCAAGCTCACACATACACAATCCCACACACATTGATAACACTCATACACATACTTTCTCACACACATATATACATCTTTACACAGCTATACACATACATAGGAGCACAAACATGAGCACACACTCAATCACACACACACACACATATACACCCAAATACAATCTCTCTCTCATACATACATGCACACACATACACAGAAGCTCACACTGCCTGTGCCCAGGGGCCTCCAGTGGAGCCTCGTCACTCTGCATACAGGAGCAAGAGCAGCTGCCGCCATCTCCCTCCAACCCCAAGACATACTCCCGCTCACCCTCCCTGCCTCTACCACCTGGACATAATCTGCTGCCCGCCACATCCAGTCCAGCCATCCTCAACCCCGGCCGCATGCTAGAATCACTCAGGCACTTCAAACCAAGACTGATCCTGGGACCCTGCCCCAGAGTTTCTACTTTAATTGATCTTGGATGGAGCCTGGACATTGAGACGTTTTTAAGTTCTACAACCTCTCTGGCATAAATTCCTATTAATGGCTCCATGACCTTGGGGAAGTTACTTAGAAACTTTCTGGCCTTAGTTTCTCCATCTGTACAATGAGGAGGTGAGAAGTATGCCTATTTCAGAGGATTGGTTTTAAGATTAAACCAGATAATTCATCTCAAACATACAGTCCAGTGCCTGACCTATAGTAAGAGTGCATAAATGTCACCACTGTTACGATTGTTGATTGTATACAGCTCCACAATAGCCCTGAAAATGTCTGAGTCCAATGTTTTAAAAAATGAAAACTAGCCCCTGAAATCTGTATGACCCAGGAACTCTCTGTGGACCATTGGATCATCTCCTTCTGACCCCTTTTCCCTGCAGTACCAACAGTGTACTGAGGCTTCCACCACCTAGAAGACATCTTGAGGAGTTACACATAGACCTCTCCCTGCTTTTTCTTTTCTTCTATTGTTTTTTTAGTGCAAGTAACCACAAAGGTGCCACCCTACACATGCCCAAGTTGCACAGGCTAAAGTGGGATAGCACCATTCGGTTTTATCAACACCCAACCTGTAAGAAGTATCTGGTCCCCATTTTTGTGATGGGACAGCAGATACACAGAGAGCTTATGACATTTGCACCAAGTCACATAGTTAGCAAGCAATGGAGTCAGGGTTCAAACTGGCATCTGGCTGCACATTCAAAGCTCCTTCCCCCACTGTCATCCTGCAAGTCTGCAAGTCCTCTGCCTCCATTCTCTTTGTCCACTTTACACTCCATACCCCATCCTATCCACCCATAGGCCCATAACAACCATGCCAGGGAAAGCAAAGGGTGGAAGAGACTCAATGGGTAAGAATTTAACACCATAGTAAGAAGTAGTCTTACTGCTCACTTCTGCTCACAATTCTTGTCCTGAGAATGAAGATAAGGGGCATTGGAAATAGAGGGAGGAGAAGGCAGCCAATGTGATTGCTGGCTTTCTGTGCTAAAGGCAGGACCTAGAAAAAAGGGTAGAAATGGAGGAGACTAGTGAGTCTGCCTACCTTCTAGGCCTGAGGTACTATTAAGACAATCTACCTAATTATTGTAGGGAAGACAGTACAGTGCACTGATGCAGAGCACAGGGTTGCTTCAAATCCCAGCCATGCCATGTCCCCACTGAGTGAGCATAGCTACTTAGCTTCTTTCAGCTAAGATGGGGACCATATCCTTCTCACCAGTGTACTGTGGGATCTGATGAGATAAGGCCTTGCAATTATCTAGTGTCTGGTACATTCTAAGAACTCAATAAACATAGCAGTTTTAAATGCATTTTAACTATTATCTATATTTCAAAGTTTTACTAAAGAATCAAGTGAGGACTCTAGAATATTTCAGAATATATCCTAAGCTGAATGAACTAAAATGGTGTTCATTGGCTGGACTCTACTGTCAGTGCTGCCTGGCAGTACTGAGTCTCAGCTGTTAACTGGTTGTGTCTCCATGTGTAACCACAGAGGAGACATGACTCTTCCTCCCAAGGAGCTTAGATTCTCCTAGAAAGAAAAAGAAGTTGAGAAATCAACACAATGTAAGAAAGTGGATTAAAAAATGCAGAAAACAACCCATACCCATTTGCAAGTAAGGAGAATGAGACTCAGAGAAACAAAATGACTTGTCCAAGGTCACACAGCTGATAATCAGTAGAGTGGGAACTGGAACTCAGGTTTGTCTTTATATCAAATCTCATCCTTTTTCCACTGTACAAAAGGGCTCAGGGGCCTCCATTTTTAGAGCAAATACACACTATGGCAGATTGGAATGGTGGGTTCCTAGAAAGCATAACCTAAACCTCTCAGAGTGATGCAGACTTTATGAAACTAAAAAGTCTTAAAGAATGAAGAAAAGAAAATGGGAATTTTTTTAAGACTCCCATCCATAAACATAGCAAAATATATAAACAATCCAGGAAAGAGCCTAATGAGAACTACCACTGCATTCACACAGGGACTTAAAAGACCAGAATAAATGGGGACATATACCATATTCCTACACTCGAAGAGTGGCTATTGAGAAAATGGTAATTCTTCCTAATTAGCTCACTTAATCAATTCTAATTAAAATCCAGAGGAATTCTCTTTAGAATTTGGAAATATGATTCTAAGATTCATATGGAAGAATGAATAAAGTTGGGCAAGAAATTACTGAAGAAGGACACTGGGATGAAGAACGAGGCATACTGGTTTTTATATATCTATAAATTTGAAAACATTGATATTGGTTCAAGAACATACAGGTCAATAAAAGAGAATGTGTAGCTAGAAACACATGCTGGTGCATATTAGAAGGTAATATCAAATCAAGAATTCTTCACAAACCAGTGGAACAGGATGAATAATCAATAAATGGAGTTGGAAAAACTGGACACCTGGAATAAATTACTTTGGAGCCTCACCTCACAGCATTATACAAGGGGGCAAAAGAAGGAGAAAGTGTGGATGAATATTTATCTGGTTTCTTGATGGGAACAGACTTTCTCATCACAATGGAGAAACCACAAGAGAAGAGAAAGAGATTGAACTCTATACAGATCTGAAGCTTCTTAAAGTCAAAAATCAACATATGCATAACTAATACATGTGTGGACATGTACGTATGTGTATGTTTAACATTTTCCATAGTTAAAAATGCAGGTTTTAAAAATCAACATAAATTGAAAAGGGAATAAAACATTTACCACTAATACGGCATACAAATGGTTATCCTTTTTAAGGTGTAAAGTGCTCCTCCAAACGACCAATAGGCACTAAAGCCTCAGTAGATAGGAAGTGACCATTTGTTGGATTACCTTCTCAGCGTCCGGGCATCTTCCTTCTTCTTCTCAGCCCCGATTCCCTTTGACTGACCCACAAGCCAACTTCATTCCCGGCGCCATAAAGAGATCATGTGACCTGGCTACACCAATCAGTGCATCCCATTCGCCAGCCACTGTGATTGGCTTCAGCCGGGGCACGTGACCAAGCCAGCCCGGGGAATGGGGAGAAGACCGCTGAGGACAAAACCAGTACTAGGAGTCGTAGCCAGGAAGTAAAGACAAGACCAAACTCTTGGTGACAGACAGTTAAATAGGGGCACCTGCTAGTCAAACCCGACCGCCACTGTACCCATCCACAGCAGTGACCTTCTCTTTGAGGATATGGAATACCCACCGCCTGTAGATGGCCGCCTCCAGGCCTCAGAGCACCTGAACATGGCAGGAATCCTCCCCCCGGTGGTGAGAGGCCTGAGGATCGGAGCTGCCGGACGCACAGGGTCTGTCTTGAGATGCCAGAATGATCAACCCCCTCACCCTCCATTCCAGAGCCGTGGACTCTGCACAAAAAGGTATTTTGCCAACTTTGCTTCTAGGAACCCTGCTTTTCTAAGACAGTCATACTTTTTCCTATAGTTATTTTTGTCTGTTTTTATATTATTTCCCTTCCTAGTTATTATTTTTGCATTCTTATTAATTATATTTTGAGTATATTTGATAGCTACGAAAGAATAAATGTAGCAAATATAAGTTAAAATGTGCAGTATTAAAATGACTACCCAGTGATTGACTATCCAACTTAAAAGTAAGAAATCATCAGTAGTTTGTATCTGCCTGTGCCATCCCCGTACTTCCCCCACCAAAAATAACCAAGTCTTGAATTTTAAGTTTAACATTGCTCTATATTTTTTGGCTCAGAATGTATGTAATCTTCTGTAGTCTTGCTTATTTCACTTAATATGAAGTTTCTGAGATTCAGCTATGTTCCAAAGAGCTGAGGTTTGTTCATTTTAATTGTTGCATAATATTCCATTGTATAAATGTATACCAATTTATATAACCATTCCCTGACTACAGGCATTTGAATTTCAGTTGCTGAGGCTTTTATGCTGTACTAAACATGCTGCTGTAAACATTTTTGTGCATGTCTTGTAATGCCCATATGCAAGAGGCTCTCTGAGGCATTGCCAAGTCAGTGGATTCTCAAATGTTCAGTTTAACAAGATTATGTCCAAATTTTTCCCACATTCTCTAAGTATGTGGTTATTAGTATTATTGTTTCCTGTTACCCAAAAGTATGAGAGAATTGATTAAAACCCCTGCCTGTGGCAATGACTTGCAGTGGCTCCTTGTGGATGGCGTCTACCTCCCTGCCATGAGACTGACGTTGCCCAATGGAACATGAGTAGAAATGTCAAGTACCTTGTCTAAGGAAAAACTTTAAGAGCCATTACAAGGTTTTGTCTTTGCTCTTTTTCCCTCTGCCATGAGAACATTATGTCCCAGGTGCAAGCTTTTCCACCAGTTTGCATCCTAGAATGAAGATATGTGGAGTAGAGGCACAGCCAACGTACATGGCAAAATATGAGTGAAAACTAAACTTACATTGTTATAAGCCATTGCGGTTTGGGGATTGTTTGTTACTGCATCATAATACAGCAAAAGCTGCCTGATACTAACATTTACTGAGCATCTCCTGTGCACCAGGCACTGTGCAAGGTTCTGTGAAAGCAGTGATGCCCAAAACAGGGTACATGGCCTTGTGGAGGTCACACTAGATAAGTAGCAGGTCCCAAAGGCCCAGAGGATTTCTAATATAACTCTCAGAAACAATTTCATCAGTTAGGACTCTCTGTTGGAAGTGACACACTTGATAAAAAAATATGAGAATTTATTGAATCTCATAAATAAAAAGTCCAGGAATTCAGCTTGAGGCCAGAATAGATCCAGGAGATCAAACAGTATTACTGGGGGCCAATCTCTCTGTCTCTCAGCTCTATTTTCCTCCTTGTTTGTTTCCACTCTCAGACACTCTCCCCTCCTGAGGACAAAACAGCCACCTGCAGATCCATACTTCTATCCCCACGGCTTCAAGGCCACCAAGTTAAACAAAGTCCTCCCACAGCCAGACTGGGTCATAAGCCCAGCCCTGAACCAGCCAATGTGCAGGAAGATAGGATACACTGACTGATCCAGACCGGGGTTACATACCACCCCTGGAGCTGGTGATGGGGTCACCCTTGCCAAACCACGTGGGCTGAGAATAGGTAGGGGTGAGTTCACTCGGGGAAAATCAGGGCACTGTTACCAGAAGGAGAAACAGGTGCTGGACAGCCAAACCACAGATGTCCATGCAGCATCCTCATTCCGCTGACCAGTGGTGTACTGGAGCCAGCCCATGGTGGTTCTTGAAAGAACACTGTACGTATACCTTCTGAAATCCACATTCAGTGACATCATGTTTGTAGCTTGAAATTGGCCATGGTGGGAGTATTTAGGCCATAGAAATAGGCAGGCACTACAAATAAGGACCTGAATTTTCCTAGATAAATGGTTGTTACACATTTACCCAGATACCACTGCCCCTAACCCCGAGTATCCTGTTGATTATTGTTCTAGTTCTGCCTCTATGCCAGTGTCACTTTGACAAGTCCCTTGCCCTCTCTGGTATTTGATTTTCCCACTGTAAAGTGGGGAGGTTGGGCTCACTCATCTTGATTGTATCTTCTATCTCTGACAGTCCCTGAGTCTGTGAGACCCTGAAAGGGGTGTGTGTGGGGGTGTGTGTGGGGGGGGTGTTTAAATTTGCTTTCTCTGCATCAGAAATCATAAAGGCAAGCATTGGCTATAAACTCCAGTACAATTTGGTGAGCTGTACCTCTTCACTTGGGCTATTAAATCATTTTCCCTCCAAAGGTACACATGTTGTGGCATAAGGAGCAAACTGTTGACAGATGGTGGAGAAACTTCACAGGCCCATAATTGAGACTTATTTTCATACATTCGTGCCAGTTTAAAATCTAATTGCCAATAAAACAATACTGTGATACTGCCACATCTAATACCTCTGCCACTCTCCAAAGTTACACTTAAATCCACTAGTAAATTCTAATCTCCCAGAGAAAAATATTTCCCCCTCTCTGTCGGAAAAGCAGAGCTATAAATCCACATACAGTGGTTCATTTTCAAACGTGAACCTCTTTTCCCTGGTCCCCAAAGAACCCTCATTTGGCTAATGTTAGTGCCTGCCTGAGAGCAGTAGATATTCTTTGTTTACTTGACAGAAGCACAGATGTGGCCTGGCGAGCCTGTGATGGGGTCTTTTGCAGGGAAATGCTTTGATGGGCCAGGTGACCCCCAGTTTGGAGTGACCTAGTACTCCGCTTGGGTGATATTTCACCCCTAACGATACGAAAGTGGCCAGAGACTCAACACCACCCCCTGAGCAAGGGAAGGTGGAGGAGCCCTGACCTTCCCTCCCTTCCTTTCTGTTTTCACTCTCCTGATGAAAAGGTTTGCAGACAGATCGATCCAGATCAATTTGAAGCTGTAAATAAAAAAATGGGCTTTCAGTGGGATGAGGAATCACATGGGCTGGGTTCGTTTGTGTCTACTGGAAAACACAACCTGTCACCTCAAACCACAAGCCTGCTAATAGCAATAATAGTAATCCTTCACATGTCAGAGCTTTGCCCAGTTTATAAAGAAGTATTTGTTGAGGTCTGAATCTGTGCCAGATCTGTGCCAAGCCCAGGGATGCTGCGGTGAATACAGCAAATATGGTCTTCACAGTAGCCCTGGGAGGTGGGTTATTATTTTCCCCCTTTTACAGACATGTAATGATGTTCAGAAAGGTTAAATAATTCTTCCTTCCCTACACACAGTGATTAGCAGAAGCAGAGTTTGGACCTGGTTATCTGAGTTAACTCCAAATCCAGTTCTTTTCTTATAGGGACTTAAGTGAGATAATTTACTATGGAAGCTTCATATGGTTCCATTCCCTTCCTCCCACGCCTTGCCTCCACCTTAGCAGTGGTCCTCACTTTTTCACTTGGGACTAAATCTTCCCCACCTTCCATGTAACAGGCCTTCAATACTTGCAGTGTGTTAACAAAACTTCCTGGAGTCTTCCCTTTTCCATGCGAGGTGCATTACTTTCTTCAAACATTCCTCACATCACGGTTTGAAATCTCGACCACTGCATCCCAAACTTTAATAAGCATAGTAATCATCAGAAGAATTTGCTGAACTGCAGATTTTGATTCAGAAGTTCTGGCTGGGGCCAGAGATCTGCATTTCTAACGAGCTCTGAGCCAATGTGGCTGCTGGTGGTCCACAGACCACACTTTGAGTAGCACAGACATAGGCCAGTGCTGTCCATTCTTGCTAGCCACCAGCTGCAGAGAGCTGCTGAGTACCTGAAGTGTTGTAGTGTGACTGAGGAACTGACCTTGTTATTGGATTTAATTTTAATTAAATAATTGCAATTCAGAAACTAAAGCAGTATAAAATATTTCTCCACTCTATTGTTTTGGTAGGATAATATTTTCATTTTAACTATTGAAAATTTAGCACCTGAACTGAGATGTGCTGTAAGTGTAAAATTTGCACTAGATTTTAAAGACTTAGTACTTAGGGAAAAAAGAATGTGAAATCTCATTAATTTGTTCATATTGATTACATGTTCAGATGATAATGTTGGGGTATATGGAATGAAATTCCATTTTTACTTTTTATGTGGCTACAGAAAAACAAATTATATATATATATACACACACACACACACATACACACATGTACATGTGGGTGTATATGTATGTGTACACACATATATATAGCTAGCATGATTTTTCTTTCCACCTCTCTGGTCTAGATCATTCACCAGCCTAACCACCTTTCTTTGCCTGAGCTCCAGCTTATCAGCATCCAACTTATATATACTAAAATTGATATATCCCGAGGTTATTGGGTGTTTTGCATGAGTTTGGGGGGCAGCCACATGACATTGATCCCTGTGTCCTTTGCACACAGCCTAATGTCCAGCTGGGTCTCCACCACCCTTCACATGTATGGTCTAATATTTTGAAATGCTATCATTGCCAGCAATTCCAGTTTTCCTATTCAGTTTCCCCCTGTTTGTTTCAGCCCATTCTTCCTGCCAGCCAGGGTCTCCTTGCATCTTGATTCTGTCATTCAGCACAAATCTCTCAACTTCATAGCTTCCTCATATTTGATAAGCCTGCTTTCATGTCTTCAATTGGGGCAGCAATTAAATTGTTTAAGGGGCCAGGCCACATCTAGAGACTTATTTCTTGCCCCAGAGCCCCACTTCCCGGATGACAGCAGCCCCTTTCTACACACCCTTTGAGTACCATTGTCCACTCAGCCTCTCTGTGTTATCACCCAGAACCTGCTCCTTGCTCTGTGTGCAAGAAGGTGAAAAGAGCCTGTCCCCAGCTCACCTGAAATTCCAGTGCCAGGAAGCTGCCCTAGAGAAATAAACACAGATGTGTGTAAAAATAGAGCTACAAGAAAGTTCATTATGGTGCTGTTTATAATAGCAAACAGTAGGGAAAAAGTTACATGAGGTCTACAATCAGGAATTGGTTAAAATAGAATATAAGTCCACCTGCTAGAATGATCCACATACATTTAAAAAAAAAAAAGATGTTATGGAAAAATAGTTAATGACATGGAAAAGTGTGTCTAATATAGTTAAAAGCTAAAAGCATGTTACAGAACAATATGTAAAGAATGATACTATATTTAAGTATTTATTTTTATATGTAGGGAAAAGACGGGCAGAGAATACATCAAAATATTAAGTGTGTTTATCTCTAGATGATGGGATTGAATCACTTTTATTTTCTGTGCCCAGTGCTCTGCTTGCAATATCTTATTTAATACTTGCTGTGACTCTGTAGAGTAGTTGGGGTCATTTGCATTTTACAAAGAGACCAAATCCAAGGCTCAGAGAGGTTACACAGCTTGTCCCAAGCCCCTCACCAGGAAGGACAGCACCATTGGCAATCCCTCCTACTGCTGGCAAATCCCAAGGGCTCTTCCCCAAGACTCACCACCTCCCTCCTCAGCAGTGAAGCATGGAAGGTCCTGTAAGTAAGGGATATCCAGACTTGAGCAAAATGTCTAATTATGGCCAACCCTTCCTCTTGTGCGTTAGATCCCCCCTGTAGCCATCTCAAGAACATGGCCTCAGCAATCCCTCTCTCTCCTGCATCAAGCTTTCTGCTCTCTACTGGATCTTTCCCTTCAGCAGACAGAGGCTCTTATCTTTTTTTTTAAAAAAAAAAAAAAAAATAGCCTCTCCTAACCTCATTTTCCTCTCCAATTGCCACTCCATTTCTCTCCTTCCCTTTACAGCAAAACTCCTAAAAACAGGAGCAGATAGAAGTATTCAATAAATAGTAGCAATTTTTAGGAACCCGATCAAATGTGGAAAAGAGATGACAGAGTGACAGTTTTGCAAGACACTTCATGACAGTTGTCTCATTTGCTGCTCAGGCCCAGTGCATCATGGCATAGAACATTCTGCCGTTTTACAGCTGACCTTCGTGGAGAGCACATGTCTCCTGGTTCCCAGAGGAAACCTATAGAAAGAAAATGGTGAAACTCCCAGGAACCAAGCCTCAGGCAATGCCCCACCTCTTTGAGAACAGCAGGCGTGATTGCTCCTTTCCAGATTGAGCAGCAAACCCCTGCGTACATCTTAAGGTCATCATGTGTCAATCATAAGGCCTCATATGTACATCATAAGGTCATCCACATCATTTTGTATTTTATGAGCATGTCTATTAACTGGCCCATAGAAACTGCAAATTTTTCTGAGGTCAGACAGATCTGTATTTGAACCCAGACACTAACTCTGTATTCTTGGGAGTTACCCAACCTCCCTGAACCTCTATTTCCTCAACTGCAAATAAATTGCCATGAAATCAAAAGAAACAGCAAATATATACCATTAGAAATTTGATGCCTAGCACCAAGATGTCCATAAAATTGTATCCATTGACTTTTTCAACTGCACTGTTAAGTGGTGAGGTAGTAGGGGTCTCTAGCAAAATTCCACTTTCTGTGGGGGCTGGCCTCCAAACAAAAACCTCCTAAATGAGATGTTTCCCTTTCAGTAATCAGCCTGTTCCCTACATAGGTTGAAGCTTCTAATCACAAGTCATAAGACACACAGGCAAATTTGTTAGAGGACAATGGTTTTAATACACATGCAAAAGCAACCGTGAAATCATAAGAGCATGTTAGGCTTTTAGTTACATATTTTGAAAGGATTGTAGGTTATGTGGCTTCTGGGTGCCCTAGTTCGGGAATACTTGGCTGATTCCATAAAGGGCATAATTACTCTCAAGTAGCCCAATAAAAGAGAACACTCTCCAGACGCTATGAAGGCAGCCTGGTGTACCATGGCACAGGGTTCTGTTTGGAATGCTGCTGTTATACCAGATGATGGAACTTTCCTCCTGCCCCTGAGCAGACAGGGTGGACGCTGCACTTCCTCTGCAGAGACCTACCCATGTTCCAGATGACCGGCCCCAGGCCCCCACCCTCAGCATGCACCACCCCCTGCCTGGAGGGTGGCCTTGTAGCCCTTTACTCTGCCCAAGGATGGGGCTCCTCCCATTCCTGTTTGGCTGCGTCTAAGGGGCAAGAGGCAGCATCAGTCCTTTCATTTGCTCTACTTACACCTGGAGAAAATGTGTTCTCTGGGTGAGGGTCCACTTAGTAAAGGAAAAGAATCTGATCTTCGTTCACCAAAGAGAGGATTCAGCTGACAGCAAATAAGGCAGATATGTGCACTATTAGAGTCCATAGACAATTTAGGTACTGCCACTTGGTACCAAATGACGATGGAGCCTTAGTCATTTGAACTAATTTACCAGGCACCTGCTTTACAAAAAATCTGATGAGTATATCCATATTTCAAGAATAATTATCAAAAACAGAATCTTCATTAAGACAGTTAAGTTTCAATCAATAAACCAAACTTTCGGAGCAGTTTCTAAAGAAGTCAGTGCTATTCTCAAACATCTTGGGTCTTTATATGATCCCCTCCCCATAATCTTGGGTGGGAGGCAAGAGCCTTCCTGTGTATTCCCAAAGAAAATTAAAAGAATATGGACTCTTTGAAAAAGACCAAAGCAGAGTAGAAATGGACAATGGGAGATCAAAATAAAGCTATAGAAGTTTAGGAAAGAAATTGAAGAAAACAATAAAATTAATTAGAGAAATGCAAACTGCATTAGAAGCAATAAGAAGGAGAAGCAGGATTAGGATCTTAGAGATGGCTTGAGAAAAAAACACAAAAGAGCAAAGAGATAAACTCTTTGACAGATATGGAGAATAGATCGAAAATAACCAGCAAGCACTTACTCGATGTTCCTGAAAAAGAAAACAGAACTTAGATGTAATAGAAGTCAACATTCTAAATTAAAAGAAGACCTGAAACTGCAGATCAAAGGGCAATTTGTGATTTCAGATTAATTTACTCAAGGAGAAGTGAAAACTCCAATGGGCATCCAGGCAGATAAATGAGGTCAGCTATGAAGGGACTGAGTCAGGGGGCCTCAGTGTTCCTCTCTGCCAAAGTCAATGCCAAAAGGTGGCAGAACAACTCTTACAGAATTCAGGGGATGGGGGTAGGCAAGATGTGATCCAAGGTTTTTATAACCCAGCCAAACTATCATTATAGATAAAGACAACATAGAAGTTCTCAGGAAATATAGCTCCTGTCAAACCCTTCTAAATGATAAAATCTAGCCAACAAGTAGATGACTCCAAAAGGAGTAAAACAAAGAACTCGTGAAGAGGAATGCTATGCTGTGAAAGTCCTGGTGTAAATATTGAATGCATTTAACCACAGAGCAAAATCCAGAGAAATGTGAGAATTAAGATCACAAAAAAAAAATCTAACATCATAGACCTTGACAATATAAAAATAATAATATAACTAACAAAAGCCAGAGGGGGCAGAGGAGAGGAGGAGACGGTAGAGGAAGTCTGTGTGCACTGAGTCCCTAATACTTCCTTGTGGAGAGCTTGTTTATTAACTTTCAAGCCTGTGCCATCACTATTCAGCTTCTTCAGCACTTGAGCCCTCCAAATTCAACCTTATCCATCAAGGGCAAAATGACTAACCCACACTTTGTTGTGGAAGCTTATTTTCACAAATCTAGCCCAGTTTCAACATTCTGATTAAAACACTAGACCTGATTAATCTTTCCCAAACCCTTCAATAACAAATTCCTCCTACCTGGGAATGATCTTACAGCTCCAAGCTTCCTTGGAGTTGAGTATCTGTCCCCAGCTTTAATCCTCTCCTACCCCAGATGTTCTCCCCCCAACTCTGGTGTCCCTTCCATGCCAGCCTTTCCACTCTGCCCAATAGTCCCTGCACTCCTCAGTGTCCCTGCACTCCTCAATGTCCGCCCCTCTCCAATGCAGTCTGTTCTTTCTCCTACACCTCCGATACCATGTTTGAGGAGGAGAGGTTCATTCCTTACTATCCACAGCCACTTGCCATTGTCTCCCTCCAAACATTCAGGAAAGTCCTTTGCTCGAAAATGCCTGCCAGCACCATCCATTTCTACAATGTTTTCCAAAACATGTTTCACAAATACTAATCCTACAAAATGCTCCACTAAATAAGGGCTCCATAATAACATGTATTTTAGAATCACAGATACTATACCCTCCATCCTAGAAATTCCCAAGGTAGAGAGGTGTGTTATAGGCTGTGAGAATCCCAAAGTAAAGATATCTAGCAGTTCCCAAACTTCCTCCTCCACTGAACCATTGTCGCCATTAGATAGAACACATTAGCTAGAACTGGCACTCCATGGAACACGCTTTGGGAAACTGCTCTTCCAACTCCAAGACACTCTCCCACTCTCCTAGTAGCTTCATCACCTGGGCAAGTTTCCTTCCTACTTGGCTCCCTTCCTCCACAGCCCTTCTCCACTTTGCCCCTTCTGCTCTTGTATGAACATGACTCTTTCTGCTTTCTAAATATCCTTTTCCCATGAAAAATAAAAGTGCCTTACTGTCTTTTGGAACCATCCGCCCATCAACTCCCGGACTATGATTCAGCTCCAGGGTTAAACAGGACTTGGGTCTGGCTAATGAGAGCATTGCATCCCCCTGGTCACGGTAATTAGATCACTGATGGGCTGGGAACACCAGCCAGGTCAGTAAGAACCAGGTCCATGACCTCTCCTGGGGATTTCAGGAAAGGTGCTGGGTCTTCTACACCTTTGCTGAGCTGTAGGATTTCAGCCTGGTGTGGCTGGTGGCCATCTTTCAAAGAGCCTGCCTGAGAGGTAAGCCAACACAGGAGAAAGCAGAACCATAAGATATTCCTGATAATAGAAAGGATCCAGCAATGTCCAAAACCTAATCCTTTCCAGTTATGAGAGTCAATAAATTTCTCTTTTTCCTTAAGCCAGTTTGAGTTGAGTTTCCAGTACTTGGAACCAAAACAATAATAATAGCTAATATTTATTTAATGCTTATCATACTCCATGCATGTTATCAATGCTTAACATAGGTTTTCCCATTGCATCCTAACAGATTTTAAGAAACAGATAGTGTTGTCATTTATTCTACATATGAGGGATTCAAAGCACAGAGACATTAAGTCACTAGCCAGAATTCACACAACCAGTAGCTTGCAAACCCAGGACTCAAATTCACAGTCACTCCTGAGCCCACCTTCTTAACCACAAAGCTCTCTGCTCTATAACTGCATTCAAGGATTCTGACCAATATAGCAGGCTCTCAACCCAAACACAGCACCTGATCCTATCCGTAATCAGGAGGGATTTCTGTGGCTGATTAATTCAGGAAAACTTGACCTCAAGTAACCCCAGGCTCAGCTGAATCCCTCTTGCTGCTCAGCAAACCCTTTTAACCAACCTCTTGTCAACTCCCTATCAGATCTCCCACTTCAGTGGTTCTAAACTTTTTCTCTTATTTTTCTGAGAAAACAGAGGCCCTCTGACATGATTTTCCTCAACAACATTCAACTCAAACTCAAATTTTCTCTTTGGTTATTTATTCCTCCATTTCAATACTCTGAGAAAGGCCAGTCCCTTCTCCCAGGGCTAACCTTGGACTGGTGTCCTTCGTCCCTTCCATGGTCTCTCCTTCAGAGTAATTGTCCCAAAATGGGAAAATGATTTAGCATATTAGAGCACCACAACATGATGGGATACTCTGTAATGATTTTATGATGTTATCAAGATGTTACAGCAACATGAGGAAATAATATTGTGTAGAAAGTAAGAATACAAAGTTGTATGTGAAGTAGAATCTGAAATGCAAATATAGAAGGATCAATAGGTAGATAATAAGACTGACAAGAAACCGTGAAAACACTGATAATGGTGTCTTTCCCCAGTGGGACAATAGGTGACTTGTTTTGGTTTGTTAGGTTTTGTTGTTGGTGGTAGTGATGGTAGTCTTACTGCTCTTCTCTGTTTACCACATTTTCTATTTGTAGGTATTACTTTTATAGATGAAAAACTGTTTCAAAAGATACTGAAAATCACAGAAAAGAGCATGGACAAATTAATTACTCAATTGAAATGTCTTTCAGTTACCATGCTTTCTGTTTCCCAACACCCCAAAACTTTTGAGAAAAGGTATCTAATCTTCCTTCCCCCACCTTCACTCCTAGCATCATTCCTTCCCTCTTTGTTTTCTGGCTTTCCTCCACAACAGTCCTGTAAAAAGCCCCTCGGGAACATTGCTGATTGGCCTGTATCTGACCCTCTCCATCAGATAACACTGCTGACCACCCTTCACTTTATTAATGATTTCCAACCCAGATTAGCCCCAAGACCAAAGAACACGCCTGGCACGGAGTTACCCATGAGTTTAAAAAGGGACTTACAAAACAGGACACAATTTTTCCAATGGCAACAGGGTGGGGGGAGTGAAGTCGGTGTTCTGCCATTCCACAGAGAGAAAGAGAGAAGCGCCAAGGGGGGTTGCTTATTAAGGTTTGTGACAACAGAGTTTCTTGCGAGATTTGGTTTCAAAAGGATCTCCTGAGATTTGGTTCCTAACAGTGATTACGGGAGGAAGTTTTAATGTTTTCCCCTCTGAGGGGGAGGGGTCTTTTTCTGGTAATGTAGGTGACTGCGTGTATCTCAGTAATGGAGGATGGGGCAGGGCCCCAGGTCCTGGGCCCTCACAAATGGAAATTTTCATGTGTGTGTGTGTGTGTGTGTGTGTGTGTGTGTGTGTGTGTGTGTGTGTGTGTGTGTGTGTGTGTGTGTGAGTTTGTATAAAGTAGGAGCAATAATATAATGAGCTTCCATAAACTCATCAGCTTATGGAACTTCCACAGTCATTAATTCAAGGCTGATCTTGCTTCATCCATCCCCTCCCATATCTCCCCATCAGATTTTTTTCACATGCTGTTTTCTAAGTTTGTTTTTTTAATTTTAAGAAAAATAAATGCACATTGTAGAAAATATAGACATTCAGAAAAGTTGCACGATTGGTATTATTTTGGTAAATGACCAAAAACCTAACTCAAGTCAGCTTAACTGGCTGATGTAATAAGGAAATTCAAATGGAGTGAAATAGCTTCAGACACGACTGTTCTAGGAATTCAAACAGTGTCACCTGGGTCATATATTGCAGGGAGAGGGGAAGGTGTAAGTAACACTCTGGCTGCCCATTTCACTACTAATAGCCAGAAGTAAAATGATGGCCCATATTCCCATTAAAACAAAATAATCATACTTAAAATTTTGGTATATTTTCTTCCAGTCTCTTTCCCATGCACAATTTACCCTGCTTGTATGGAAAATTTAAGCCAAGTCAGGTATTTTACCCTAGAAAGTGAAATAAAGACATGGATACATTTTCCTTGGCTTCATCACATTAAGTAAACAATGTACTGGCATATCTTTACAGTCCTTGCAGATAGGTGTCTGTGCCAGTTTGGATGTGTTATGTCCCTCAAAACGCCATGTTCTTTAATGCAATCTTGTGGAAGCAGATATATTAGTGTTGATTAGGTTGGGATCTTTGGATTGGGTTGTTTCCATGGAGATATGACCCACCCAACTGTGGGTAATACCTTTGATTAGATTATTTCCATGGAGGTATGGCCCCGCCCATTCAGCATGGCTCTTGATTAGTTTACTGGGGTCCTTCGAAAACACTGGTACATACCCAGATGCTGGCTGGCTTAGCTCAGAGATGCTTGGAGTACAGACCCCCGATGTTGGCTTCAGCCGAGAGAAACATTTTGAAGATGGCCATTGAAAGCTGACACTGACATTTTGGAGAATGCCATTTTGAAACACAACTGAGAGCAAGCAGACGCCAGCCATCTGCCTTCCCAGCTAAGAGGTTTTCTGGATGCCAGTGGTCTTTCTTCAGTGAAGGTACCCTGTTGTTGATCCCTTACCTTGGACACTTTTATGGCCTTAAGTCTGTAACTGTGTAACCAAATGAACCCCCTTTATAAAAGCCAATCCATTTCTGGTGTTTTGCAAAATGGTAGCATTAGCAAACCAGAACAGTGTCCAAGAGGGTGTGTTTGCAATGCCTGCTCACACACTATGCTGCCTTTCTACAGTAGCAATGCTCGCCAATAGAACTTGCTGCAACAATGAAAATGTTCTGTGTCTGTAGTGTGCAGTATGGTAGCCACTAACCAAATATGCCTCCATTTCTAGTATGGCTGGTGTGACTAATGAACTGAATTTTTAATTTTATTTAATTTTAAATAATTTAAATATGATAACAGCTTTATTGAGATATGATTCACATAATATAAAGCTCAACCTTTTAAAACAGAACTATTCAGTGGTTTTCAGTATATTTACAGAGTTGTGTGACCATCACTACTATCTAATCTTAGGGCATTTTCATCGCCCCAAAAAGACACCCTGTACCCATTACCAGTCACTCTCATTACCCTCTCCCCCTAGCTTGTGGCAACTACTAATCTACTTTCTGTCTCTATGGATTTGTCTATTCTGGACATTTAATATAAATTATATCCTACAAAATGTGGTCTTTTGTGGCTGACTTTTTTCAATTAGTATAATGTTTCCAAGGTTCATCTGTGTTGAAATATGTATCACTACTTCATTACTTTTTATTGACACATGATATTCCATCTTATGAATATACCACATTTTGTTTATCCATTCATCAGTTAATGGACATTGCAATGTTTCCATTTTTGGGCTGTTAAACAAATAACTCTGCTGCCACAAATAGCTTTCCTGTTGAGAATCCAGAGTATCACACAGTTTTTTGCATGGACATACATTTTTATTTCTCTTAGTATATACCTAGGAGTGGAATTACTGGTCATGTTTTAATGCTATGTGTAACATTTTGAGGAATTGCCAAACACTTTTCCAAAGTCCTGTACCATTTTGTTATCCCACTAGCAGTGAATGAGGGTTCTAATTTCTCCACATCCTCATCAGCATTTGTTATTATCTGTCTTTTTTATTTTAACCACCCTAGTGTATGTAAATTTTTGTGTTTCCCTAGTAACTAAAGATTCTGAGCATCTTTTCATGTGTTTATTGGATATTTCTGTATCTTCTTTGGAGAAATGTCTGTTCACATCCTGTGGCCCTTTTAAAATTGGGTTATTTGTTCTCATTATTGAGTTGTCAAGAGTTTATATTCTGTACAAGGCCCTTATCAGAGAGATGATTTGCAAATACGTTCTCGCCGTCTCCTTTTCTTGATGGTGTTTTTTGTTTTGTTTTGTTGTTTTTTTAATGCAATTTAATTGAGATATATTCACATACCAGATAGTCATCCAAAGTGTACAATCAGTAGTTCATGATATCATCATATAGTTGTGCATTCATCACCACAGTAAATTTTTTAACATTTTTGTTACTCCAAAAAAATAAATAAAAAGAAGAAAAATTTTAAACACCCAAAATTACCCATACCCCTTATCCCTCCCTAGTATTTATTTATTTATTGTCTTTGTTTTCGTACTCATCTGTCCATAACAGGATAAAGGGAGTATCAGTCACAAAGTTTTCACAATTACACAATCATACTGTAAAAACTATATAGTTAGACAATCATCTTCAAGAATCAAGGCTACTGGATCACTGCTCAACAGTTTCAGATATTTCCTTCTAGCTATTTTAATACAGTAAAAGCTAAAAGGGGATATCTATATAATGCGTAAGAATAACCTCCAGAATGGCCTCTCAACTTTATTTGAAATATCTTAGCCACTGGAACTTTATTTTGTTTTATTTCTCTTCCCCCTTTTGGTCCAAAAGGGCTTTCTGAACCCCACAATGCCAGGGACAGGCTTATCCCCAATTTACAATGGATGGAGGTGGCCTAAGAGTACATTGAGGAACAGAAGGACGAACTGTGGTGTATGCATATGATGGTGTTTTTTGAAGCAGAAATATTTTTAATTTTGGTAAATCCTATATCTGTTTTTCTTTTGTCACTTGTGCTTTTGGTATCATATCTAAGAAACCATTGCCTAACCCAGGGTTACAAAGGTTTAAGCCTGTGTTTTCTTCTATGAGCTTTACAGTTTTAGTGCTTACATTTAGGTCTATGATCTGTTTCGTATATGGCATGAGGTAAAGATCTAATTTCATTCTTTTGCCTGTGGATATTCAATTGTCCTAGCATCATTTGTTGAAAAGGCTGTTCTTTCCCCCATTGAACGGTCTTGGCACCCTTGTCGAAAATCAATGCCCATAAATGTGAGAGTTTATTTCTGGATTTTCAATTCTGTTCCATTGATCTACATGTCTATCCTTATGCCAGTATCACACAGTTTTGATTACTGTAAGTTTGTGGTAAGTTTTAAAATTGGGAAATGTGAGTCCTCCAACTTTGGTATTTTTCAAGATTCTTTGGCTATTTTGGGTCCTCTTTTGCATTTCCATATGAGTTTTAAGATCAGCTTGCCAATTTCTGTTAAAAAAAAATCCAAGCTAGCTTAGATTTTAACAGGAATTGCATTGAATCCATAGGCCAATTTTGGGAGTGTTGCCATCTTAACAATATTAAGTCTTCTGATCCATTAACATAGGTATCTATCCATTTATTTGGGTCTTAATTTCTTCTAGCACTGTTTTGTAGTTTTCAGTATACAAGTCTTATACTTCTTTTTGTTAAATTTATTCCTAAGTATTTTATTCTTTTTGATGCTATTGTAAGTGGGATTGCTTTTTTTAATTTAGATTCCATGTTTAGATTGTTTATTGCTAATGTATAGAAATACAATGGATTTTTGTATATTGATCTTTTATCCTATAGCCATGCTAACCTTATTTATTTGTTCTAAATGTTTGAGTATGTTTATGAATTCTTCAAGGTTTCATACATATAACAAGTTCATGTTATATGTAAATGGAGATAGTTTTACGTCTTCATTTTCAATCTGGGTTACTTTTTTTCCTTTTTCTTGCCTAATTGCACTGGCTAGAACCTCCAGTACAATGTTGAATAGAAGTGGCAAGAATGGACATCCATGTCCTATTCCTGATCTTATAAGGAAAGCTTTCAGTATTTCACCATTGAGTATAGTGTTAGCTGTGAGTTTTTTCGTAGATGCTCTTTATCAGATTGAAGACTTTCCCTTCTATTCCTAGTTTGTTGATTGTTTTTTAACATGAAAGGGTGTTGAATTTTGTCAAGTGCTTTTTCTGTTTATTGAGTTGATCATGTGGTTTTTGTCCTTAATTCAATTGTATGGTGTATTACACTGATTGATTTTCATATGTTGAGCCACTCTCACATTCCTGGGATAAATCCCACTTGGTCACAGTGTATAATCCTTTTTGTATGTTGCTGGATTTGATTTACTAGTATTTTGCTGAAGATTTTTATATCAATATTCATAAAGGATTTGGGTCTGTATATTTCTTTTCGTGTGATGTCTTTGTCTGGTTTGGGAATCTGGATAATACTGGCCTGATAGAATGGGTTAGGAACTGTCCCTGCCTTTTGTTCTGTTTGGAAGTCTGTGATTGATACTAATTCTTCTTTAAATGGTTGGTAGAATGAAGCAGTAACTGGGCTTGGGCTCTTGTTTGTAGGAAGTTTTTAACCTATTTATTAAATCTCTTTACTTATTTAAGGTCTATTCATATTTGTTATTTCTTTTAAAGCCAGCTTTGATAGTTCATCTTTCTGGAAATTTGCCCATTTCATCTAGGTTATCTAACTTGTTGGCATACAGTTGTTCAGTGTTCCCTTTTAATTCTTTTTTATTTCTGCAGAATTTGTAGTCATGTCCCATCTTTCTTCCTGATTTCAGTCATTTGATTCTTCTCCTTTTTTTCTTCACCAGTCTAGCTAAAGGTTTATCAGTTTTGATGCTCTTTTCAAAGAATCAACTTTGGTTTTGTTGATTTTCTATATTGTTTTCCTAGTCTTGCCTTTAAATTTATTGATAAATGTTTTGCATCCTACCATGTCGTCTAAACTGGAGAATGTTCCATGGGTACTTGAAAAGAATGTGTATTTTGCTATGTTGGAGGGAATGTTCTATAGATGTCCGACAGGTCTAGTTGGTTTATAATGTTCAAGTTGCTGATTTTCTGCCTAGTTGTTCTAAACAGGGGTATTAAAGTCTCCAACTGGTATAATGGAGCTGTCTGTTTCTCTTTTCAGTTCTATCAGATTTTGCTTCATGTATTTGGGCATTCTGTTTTTAGGTGCATAGATGGTTATAATTGTTTATATCTTCTTGATTAGTTGACCCTTATATCATTACATAATGTCCTTCTTTGTCTCTAGTTACAATTTTTGTCTTCAAGTCTATTTTCTCTTCTATTAGGGTACCCTCTCCATCTCTCTTTTGGTTACTGTTTGCATAGTATAGCCTTTTCCACTCTTTTACTGTCAACCTCTCTGTGTCTTTGAATCTAAAGTTTACCTCTTGTACCCAGGCCACCTGTTTCTTTTAAGCAAATCCCAAACATCACGTCATGTCATCTGTAAATCCTCTGAAGATTAGGACTTTTTAAAACAGAAACACAATACCATTATCCCACCCAAAAATATTTCAGAGTAATTTCTTAGTATCATCAAATGCCCAGTCCATAACCAATATTCGTTCTTGAAACTCTCACCTCATGGGCACCTAGAAACTGTGCTTTCCTGGGCTCCTACAACATTTCAGAGCACTGTTCTCTTTCCTTGGGCTACAATTCTAGCCTGAATCTTCTAAAGATACCTCTCTTCCCCAAAACTCGGTCCTCCGCTCTCTGGTCTTTTGTCTCCACATTCTTTCAGGCACCTCATCCTCTTCTAGGGGGTCCAACAGCCATCTCAATAGAGGTGATATCCAAGGTTTGCTCTCATGTATAAGTTTCAAACTTTCAGCTGCCTGAAGGAGCCTTTGCTTGGGAGCTCCAATTCAAACTGAAAATGCCTCATCTGGCCTCCAAACTTGCCCACCTCTCATTTTTTCAATCCTGATCACCCAACATCATTCTCCAATCATCTATGATCAAAATCCCTGTAATCTGTGCTTCCCACAGGTATACATTCCTGCCCGTTCCCCTGCCCACCACTTCCTGACTGCGTTATTGTCTCTGGTGCATCTTTTGGGTTTCTGTTCTCATATTCCATCCTTCCTGAGGGAGCTCCTTCTCATTGCACTGCAGCTGCTCAGCTTGTCTCATCATTAGTACACTTGCAGTGAAATCTTCCTCTTGCTATTCCTTTGGTTCGTTTGTACAAGTTCTGGCATGTCTTGTTTACATCTCAAATGCAGAAAAAGGGAGGATTGTGGGAAGGTGGTAGGGGAGGAAGCTCCAGGAATCAGTCTCTCCACCAAAACAACTATTGAACTGACAAGAATTGTCTGAATCAACTATTTTGAAACTCTAGAATCCAGTGGAACACTGTTCAGCAACCAGGGAAGGGCTGGAGGAAGAGGCTGATGAATGGCAGTAAATATAGGTGAATTTCACCCACCCCCTCACCCACCCCCCAGCCACATGGCAGGCAGCAGTGGAGACTGCATCCTGTGCCCCTGGTACAGCTTGCTGAAACCAGAGTAGACTCTAAGGACATAATCCTCCAAAATCCATGGCAGGTGTGGTCTGATCACTGATCACTGCCTGTGATCAGCTACTTCAGATTGCTGGGGGGCCACCTCAGAGGGCAGCCATTTTTCTACCACCATCACCCTCAGGCATGAGTGACAGAGGAGTCTTAAAGAGACAGTACTTATTTTTTCCTCTTCCCTTTCTGTTCCCCATTTGGGAGCAAAATAGTTTGGAAAGGTCACATATTGAGGGCTCCAGACCGCAACAATAACAACAACAACCAAAAAAAAAAAAAAAAAAAAAAAAAACCCTAACAATCCCCGAAGAGTGGAAGAACAAAATTTCCAGAGTTAAAAACCACATAATACTCAGACTGTCCAGTTCTCTACAAAACACACAAAGGAACAGGAAAATATGGCCCATTCACAGGAAAAAAAGAATTTGCCAGAAACCATCCCTGAGGAAATTCATACATTGAAACTGTTAGTCAAAGACTTTAAATCATCTGTCTTAAATATACTCAGTGAGCTAAAGGAATCTATACTAAAAGAACTACAGGAAATTAGGAAAATGTTGTCTGAACAAATAAAGAGATAGAAATTATAAAAAGGAACCAAACAGAATTTTTGGAGCTACAAAGTACTATAATTGAAATGAAAAACTCATTAGATTCTAAAGCAAATGTGAACAGGAAGAAGAAAGAATCAGTGAACATGAAGACAAAAGACGATTGAAATTATTCAATGTGAGAGCAGAAAGAAAAACTAATGAAGAAAAGTGAACAGAGCCTGAGGGACCTGTGGGACTCCATCAAGCATCCCAACATGTGCAGCATGGAGTCCCAGAAGAATGAGAGAGAGAAAGGGGTAGAAAAAGTATTTGAATAAATGGTGACTGAAAACTTTCCAAATCTGATAAAAGACATGAACACACACATCCAGGAAACTCAACAAACTCCAAGCCAGGATAGACTATTAAGGGATCTCTACCAAGACACATTATAGTGAAATTGTCAAATTCCAGAGACAAAGAGGATTTTGAAATAAACAAAAGAGAAGCAAGTTGTAACATACAAGGGATCCCCAATAAGATTAACAGCAAATTTCTCATCAGAAACCTTGGAGGCCAGAGGATAGTCTGATGATATATTTGAAGCCCTTAAAGAAGAAAACTGTCAATCAAGAATTCTATATCCAGCAAAATTGTAATTCAGAAATGAAGGAGGAATTAAGACATTAACAGATAAAAAACTGAAAACATTCGTTACCAAAGACCTTCCCTATAAAAAATACTAAAGGGAGTCCTTTAAGCTGAAAAAAAAATTAAGGACACTAGACAGTAAGTAACTCAAAGCCATAAGAAAAAATAAAGAACATTGATAAAGGTAACTACATAGATAAATATAAAATCCTGGATTATTGTACTTTTGTCTTGCTTTATCCCCCCCTAGATGACTTAACAGGTAAATGTGTAATATAATATTTAAAATTTATGTTAATTGGCATATGATGTTTAAAGATGTAATCTTAGACAATAACGATATAAAGGCCAAGGGACAGAGATATATAGGAGTAAAGAGTTTGTATACTACTGAAACTTGTTTGATATTAGTCAAAGTAGATTGTTACTAGTTTAAGAAGTTCATTGTATTTACAAAGATAAAAGGAAACAAGAAGGGAATCACAGTGGTATGCTAAAACACAACAACTAAATACGAACAAAAAGGCAATAATGGAGTAATTGTGGAACAAAAAACATAAAAGACATACAGAATGGTGTGTGAATATATCTCAATAAGACTGCATTAAAAATATAAAAAGGCACACTGAAAAAAAATTGCTAAATGGCAGAAGTAAATCCTTCCTTCCAAAGTGAAAAGAAAACCTACAGAATGGGAGAAAATAGTTTCAAACCATATATCTGATAAGAATTTAATATCCAGAATATATAAAGAACTCCTACAACTCAACAATGAAAAGACAAAGAAAAAAGAAAAACCACACAATTAAAAAAGGGGCCAAGAATCTACACTCAAGTGTAGATAAAAAGGATACATAGATGGGTAGATAGATAGATAGATGAATAGATAGATGATAGAATGATACAGCAAATATGGCAAAATTAAAATTTGTAGATCTAGGTATTTGAGGGTTATGGGCAAGTTGGAGTTCTTAGTATGGGGTTTGTCTTATTTGTAACTATCCTGTAAGCTTGAACATATTTCAAAGGAAATGTCTTCTCCAAAGAAGATATTCAAATGGCCAATAAATATATGAAAAGATGCTCAACATCATTAGCCATTAGAGAAATGCAAATTAAAACTGCAATTAGATACCACATCTACTAGGATGCCTATATTTTTTTAAAGCTGAAAATAACAAGTGTTGGTGTGGATACAGAGAAATAGGAACCCTCATACATTGTTGGTGGGGATGTAAAATGGTACAGAGAATTCCCATATGACCCAGCAATTCCATTCCTGGGTATATACCCAGAGAATTTTGAGCAGAGAAACAGACTGATGTACACCAATGTTCATCACAGCGTTATTCACAATAGCCAAAAGGAGTTCCTGGCAGAGGAAAGAGCATGTGCAAAGACTCAGAGGCCTGAGAGAGCATGAGCTGTTTAGCAAGCAGGGCTATGTGACAGAAGGTCAGGATTCCTGGAAGGAAGAGCAGGAAGATGTGATCTCAAGGTAATTTCAGAAAGACCTCAAATGCTACGCAAAGGTGTTGGGCCTTTAACCTTTAGGCAGAGGAATAAGATGATCAGGTTTTCAATAGGAAAGATTCGTCTGGAGACTACAGTATGAGAGATGAACTATTCCAGTTATTGATTGCTGTATAACAACAAGCCGTGCCAAACTTAGTGGCTTAAAACAACAACAGTCTTTTATTTTTACACACAAATCTGCAATTTGGACAGTTCTGTGTTCCGTGTGGGATCAGCTGAGGAGGCTCAAATGCTGGGAGTGACTTATGTCTTGGCGAATAGAATCACAAGATGGCTGGTGCAGGTCCTGCCTCGCCCCTGCCCGCCCCCCCTTAGGAAAAGTGAGGAAATGTCTTTTCCTTAATTCCCAGCAGATGTCTCTTTGTGTCTTGTCGGATTGGATTGGGTCACACATGTCCATCTGTGAACCAATCACTGTGGCCTGACCAATGCAGTGTGCTGATTGGCCTGGCCCCAGTCACATGACACCCCTACTCCTCAGCTGGAGAGGAGCCCCTCCCTGGCAAGGATGGAGAGGTGTGAGGCTGGGAGCCGAACAGTTGCTGGAGGAAGGGAGATGGATGCTGGGAAGGCAAGCATCAGATATGCATACCTCTCTGTCTTCTTTGCCTCCTCTCCACCTCTGCCTGCTCTTCCTTCCAGTCTCCCTGCTCCCATGTCTTGCTGGGTGGAAGAAATGCTAATTCCTGTAACTGGAGTTCCCTGTACTCAGAAGGACCATTTACACTCTGCTCAATACAACTGATGAAGCATAAACTAATTAATTCTTTTGAGTTAGAGCATCCCTATCAGGTTTTTCCCGAAATAGTAATGAATCATTAAAACCTTAACATCTGCTTACTCAATCAGTCCACTGCTAGTCACATGCTATTAATGTCATCTGCACTGTTGCCCCAGTGCCAGGAAGCCTGCATCCCAGCCCCCAGAGTCTCATTAGCCTGTGCAGCTAGAGGACCATAGGCCTGCAAGAGGAGCAGGATTTTATTACAAAGCACAGGGGTGCAGCTTGTTGAGGGGATGGCTGTGAATACAGTGAAAGAGTGACCTATTTCCAAATCATAATCAGGAAACTTTGGAGCAGAAGGGATCTTTCACCCAAACAGTCCTCCAGTCTCTTCTTACACATCTCTGATGACAGTGTGCTCTCAACCTCCCAAAGTAGAACATTACACTGTTTTGCTCTTCTGATTGTTAGAACTTAGTCAGTCTGTGCCCAATTAATTAGTTAATTATATCCAAACTTGAGACTACTTGAATATGTCCAATGCAAAGGGATAACATGAACAGGAAAGGGAAAAAAGAGAAGGAAAATAATAAAGCAAAGGGTAAGATTAGCATGCAGAAAGGCAGACCATTCCATTATATTTAGAGCTACAAATTTGACTTCAAGCTTCCTTGTGGCCAAAAGGAAGAGGGAAGCATGATCAGTTAGAAATTGACAGCCTCAATAAGAATAAAATAAATAAACAAAAAAAAAAGTTGTTAAAGCAACTTGTAATTGAAGCCTGTTTTTCCTGAAAGCGTTTGCTGATACAGCCCAAACCTCCCTCCCTCTAATTTCTACACAGGAATCCAACTCAACAGACATTTAAGAACGTTCATTCCATGGACTTCTACTTTCCTTGATGGGCAAGACATTGTAATAGGTGCTCTTTGGGGTTAGAGTTCCCCAACGTCTACCATTACCTGCCTGACCTTAAGCAGGTCTCTTAACTCAGTTTCCTCATCATAACATGGAAACAGATAACACTGGAGTACCTACCTAAAAGGGTAGGGAGGTGCAAATGATGTGAGCTTCCCCTCCAGGATTTGGTCCCACTATGCCTGTCCAACCTCATTGCCAGCCACTCCCTTTCTAAGGGCACCCCCAAATTTGCCCTATTTCTAACTTCCCAGTCTATGTTCAAGCTGTGCCATCCACCTGGAATGCCTTTCTCCCTACTCCTGTGCACAACTTCCAATCTCTAAATCCTGCCCACCCTTCCCAGCACAGCTCAAATACCAGCTCCTCCAGGAAGTTCTTCATAATTCCTACAGTTGCTGATTATTTTTAGCTTCCCCAAATCCTCTACTTTATGCTTGTACCTACCTGAACCCTACTGCATTGATGCAGGAATTTCCCTTTATTTCTGAGGATGTTTAAATGTTTTTCCAAATCTCAACTCCCAAGAAAAATCAATCCACAAGACAGTAAAAAGTATCATAGTTCTGAGAGAATTAAAGCTTATCAATCTAGAGGCATTACTGCTCCAAGGATCCACTGATGTCAAGTGAAAACCAAGAGCAGGAAACACTGACACACCTAGTTGGCAGTTACGGTCAACATCAGTCAGTCTTGCTTGTGGCTGATGTTGTGTTATCATTGTGTGTTTGTTGCCCTTTCTGCTGCTAATGATGAATTATTCTTGCAGATAGAATACATATTAATAAGTTTATACACATGGTACACTTTATACAAATCCTATGACTGGTGTTCCAAGAAATAACAAGTTTTAGAGGCAAAAAAAGTCCTTAAATTAGTAATTTTGACACATGATTCTGTGTAGTGCTGTTAGGAGATCTTAATGTCGTGTTATTCAATGCTACCCAGTAATGTTTGCTGGCATTTTCCAGTGTTTTAACACCCACTATAGGTTACAGTTCTATGCGACTAACCTAATATTTCATATTACTGAAACAAAAATTCTAGCTATACATAACAGTAAGTAAGGAGAAGCAGGATATTGTAATTGTAAGAATAACTAATGATTTTGAGAATCCCCTGGAATTCTGATTTTTTTACATGTGTTTCCAGATCCTGAGGATTGATATCACTACACGAAGATACTCCTGCTCTCTGCTCTGTATTCCAGTTATTTACTCGTGGCCTCAGCTTCTCTAATAGACTGCTAGGTTTGATGACAGGATTCATACCTGAGTCACTGCTACATCCCCCCTACCTCACCCAGCACTGCTTAGCCTGGACCCCATACAGGGAAAACAGAGGCAGTTGCTCAAAACAGAAAGAGCATGGGCATTAGAGTTTGAATTCCAGTTTTGTCACTTTCTCCTTGTCTGGACTTAGGTAAGCTGCTTAAACCCTCTAAGCTTCAGCTTCCTCATCTGTAAAATGGGGATAATAATGATAATGTCCACCTCATAGGGTATGGAAATCAAGTGAGATAACGTGTGAAATACATCCAGTACTTTCCTTACCTTTCTTTCCAATAAAATCTCAAGGCTAATTGGATGCATGCTTGAATGGATGGATAGCTAAATCGTAGTGAAGAAAATGGCAGATGCTTCCCAGGCATACATTCTGCCCCCCCTGCCCCCAAGTCCTTCCTCCCATCAGAGGGAGAGTCTAAACTAAAAGAATTTAGTGAGAAGCAGTGATATTCCTTGGGTTAGAGGAAGTTGCAGTCAAAAACTGGTGGGGTTTTGTGATGCTGTACCACAGGAGAAGCAAGAACAAAGCCTGTGTTCCTGAGCAAAACTGAGGACATCTGCAGCATCTCAAAGGACAGGACTCCAGTCCAGCTAATAGAGACAATGGGATGTTTTCCTTCAATATGGGTTTAGGTTGTGCCACTCTGGGAAAAAAAAATGCTTTTGAACAATGGATTTATGTGATAAGTCACCTAGTAAGGAAACCAGCAGGCCCATGGCTCTCACTCATAAGAAAATGGAATTAGAATTGGTGGAACCATGTTTCTTCTTATTCTCATTAGTATGAAACACACATGCACACACACATAAACCTGCAAGGCTGGGCCAAGTCAGACATTGGATGAATTGGAACTCTTTGAGCTGCAAGTGGCAGGCACCCAGCTCAAAATGGCTTCGGAAAAAAATGTAAATGTCTTATTTCCAATAACTGTAGAGTCCAGGGTAGGCCTGGCTTCTGGCAAAATTGAACACAGGAATTTAAATCCTTTCTTCAAGTCTCTCTCTCTCTGGGGAAAATGCAGAACAAACTGCATTGCTTATGGAAGTGTAAAATATTATAACCAATTTGGAAAACTTTTTGGCAGTTTCTTATAAAATTAAACATATGTCTACACTGTAACCCAGCAATTCTACTCTTAGGTGTTTTTCCCAAGAGAAGTGAAAACATGTCCACAAAAGGATTTGTACAAGAATTTTCATTATCAGTTTTATTCATAATACACAAAAACTGGAACCCATTCAAATATCCATCGATAGTAGAGTGGATACACAAATGTGGTATATTCATAAAACAGAATTCTACTCTGCTATAAAAAAGAACAAACCCCTGGTATCCACAACATGGATGAACCTCAGAAACATTGTGCTGAGATGAAAAAGCCAAGCATACAAGAGGACTATATTATTCAATTTATATTAAGTTCTAGAACAGGTAAAACAAATCTGTGGTGATGAAAGTCAGTATAGTGGTTGCCTCTGGTGTGTGTGCAGGGGAGGAAGTGTTATTAATTGGAAAGGAGCAAGAGGGAACTTTCTGGGATTGACTGTAACAGATTAAGGCAATTCCGTAGGGTGATGGAAATGATCTACATCTTGATTTGAGTGATGTCAAAACTCTTCAAACTGAACACTAAGGATCCATACATTTCACTGTATGTAAATTACATCTCAATTTTTTTGAATGAAAAAGACAGCTTCTCTGTTATAAAGTTCTATAAGTTCCCAGGGCTGTCTGTCATTGCACAGGTGTGGGTCACATGTCCATATCTGAACGAGTCACTGGTCACGGGAATGGAATAATCAGATTGGCAGGCCTAAGTTACCTGTCTATCCCTGGAACTTAGGTAGGTAGTCAGCACCCCTGAACCTTTCTCCAAAGGAAAGTCAGAGTGCTCATCATTTCAAGTTAAGGGGTTATAGGAAAGAGATGATGAGTGGACAGAGGGGAAGCTGGAGGTAAGGCCAGTATGTCTGCCTCTCTTCTCTAAGATGCAGTACCATCATAAAGAGATAAATTAGGTGGGTTGAAGGGAAAGCAAAGCCCACCGACAGGCGCACCTCCCATGCCTACAGCAGGAGTCTGTAAACCTCTAGGAATAGCCACTCTTAAAAGTATTTCCAACACGGTGGAGGGTGATAGGACAACAGGAATTGCAGGAAATGGCCAGATGAGATGAGCTAGAGACAGCACTCCTGACTCCCCATTAAAGAGGGAATCTGAAGACAGTAGCAGAGTGCAGAGGCCTGGGATCAGGAGAAAGAGGCCACCTTGGACAGGATGTTTGTGAGCTGAGGCCAAATGGCTAAAAGCACGGGTTCCACCAGTACACAACCCCAGAAGGACAGAGGAGACCCCTCACCAGTGCAGGTGGCAGCCAGACTAGCCCCTGGCCACGGAGAACACCATGGAGACGCGAGGTCCCTTCTCCCTGCTGCCTTGAGAATGCAGTAAACCCCTCAAACACCCAGTTGCTGTCTTGGAGCATGGAAGAGGAAGCGAATGGAACTCCGAAAGACTGAGCGTTTACTTAAAGAGTTACTCAGTAATCCCAAAAGGGAAAATTAAACCAACTCTGTTAAGAAGATGAAAATGAAGAGTGGGAGTATTTTAACTGAAAGGAGACTGTGTAGACTGATAGAGATGATAATTGGCATGTTTTCCTCTTCTCCTGTAGGAAGAGGGCTCATAAGGAAGGTCAGATCAGCTAAAAGGACTAATTTTTGGAACATGTTGAAATATGATATAAGGAAATATCCAGGTTCTACCTCACAGATCTCATTTCATATCAGTGTTGGAAAAGCAAAGTTAGTACCGAGGGTCACGTGGTCAATAAGAAACAGTCCAAAGGCTCATTCTCTCTGCTGCCCTATGCCATCTCCTTTCCTTTGGCTCCTTCCATTGTCCTGCCTCATCTGGAACGTTCTCCAACCATCTCCATGGCTTTCTCTTGAGGGATGTTTCTCCCTAGACTGGGCCTGCCTGGCTTCCACCTGCTAAGGGGACAATGACTTTTTGTGCAGAAAGTCCCCAGCCCTCAGCTCAGCGTTAGCCTCTGTAACCCCAAGTCCCAAGCTTCCTGTTTCTCCCCCGTCAGCCTGCCAGTCCTTTTCAAATGGTCTTCCACGGCCCGAGGGAACAAAGCCAAAATCCTCAGCCTGACATTCCAAACAGCTCCCCATCTGGCTTCAGCCTGTCTTTCCAGTCGCCCCCACTGTTCTTACACACTCAGTGCCAATCAGACCTGCCTGTTCCCAAACTCCTTGTGTACATTGTCTTCTCTGCACCTCCACTCGCTACCCTCCTTGCTTCCATCCAAATCCTCTATCCTTCTGAGGCCCATCCGAGACTTTTCCCTGCCCATAGTGCCCTCTCCGTCTTCTCACTTCTCCAAAACTTATTCATTGGGAAATTGTTGCCGGGTGGAGAAAATTTTGAAAAACAAACAGAACTGGGTGCAAATCTTGGCTGCACCTGCCTACAAGTTGCCTGATATTGGGCAAGTCACACTATCTCTTGATGCTCAATTTGGCTTAAGTGCCAAATTGGAAGGAAATTGCTTTCCTTACAGAGTTGCCCTAAATTCTAAATGAGACAACACATGCCAAGTGCCTAGCAGGGCCTGGCACATAATAGGTATTCAAGGAATACCAGTTCCCTTTCACTACATCCTGAGGATCTTTATGATTTTACCCTCTTACCCAGAAAGGGATAACTCACAATGTAAGCATGTCTCTTCCTGTCCACTCCAGAATTGCCTCTAATACCAGAATAATATGGCACAGTGGCTTTTAGAAGTGCACACTTGGAATCAGACACATCTGAGTTTGAGTTTTGGCTAGCTGTTTATGGCTGTGTGCCATAGGACCCATTACTTAACTTCTCTGAGCCTCAGTTTTGTCATGTAAAATGAAAGTAATAATTTGTAGGATTGTTTTGAGGATTGGCATATGCGTAGCTAGTTTCCTGGAGTCTGAAATCAGTTTTATGTTTTTCTAAGCACTGCCTTCATCTGTGTCTTCATGATCGCTCTTTCCTATTTTCCAGTGACATGGCAGGAAGAGGCCCCAGCCTCCCTATCCATTGTCAATATTGAGACTGAAAGTCCAGTCTGGTTTTAAGTCTCAATCACATATCTAATTTAGCAATCACATCCTCTCCTTCCTCCCATACTAGCCAGACGTTAACCTGAGAGTCTTGCCTCAAGGGAGGGGACATTGTCTGCTTTTTTGCCCTCCTTCTGTTCTTCTCCTGGGGTCCTTTCTTCTCAGGTTCTTTGGGACCTGGAAAGAAGAACATAAAGGGAAAGAGGATTGGTAGACATTAGTACTGATCAGAAAATATCCCCAGTTTTGACCTCTTCCAGGCACATGGTAGGATTATACTTCCCTGTCCCCTCGAAATTAGGTGGAGCCATGTAGCTTGCTTTAGCAGATGACATGTGAGCATGGATTCCACTGTGATGAGTGGAGATGGACAAGGAGCATGATCAAGGAATTATCTTTGTTGTTATAAGGTACTAAGATTTGGGGGGCTATTTGTTACATGGTATAACCTAACCTGTCTAACTGACCCAGGAGGCTGATGATTCTTACCTGGCACTTTCTTTACTATCTGTGGTAATAAACTCTATCTAGTAGATCTCAAACTGGTCTTGGAATGGATGCATGAGCTCATCAGGAAGGGGCATCCCCACCTTATTCCCAAGAGCTGTTCCAATCTGACCTCTGATACCCCTCAGGTAACACCCTTGGTAGTCCATCCCAAAGCTTCTTGCTGCTGACCTCCCTTCCCCTGCATCCAGCCTCTTAAATGATCTTGGCAGAATACCTCAAGCCCAGCTGCATTCCAAGATATCCAGTCAATCCATGGACACTCATGCATTTTTGCTCTGCCAAATTGCTGTCCCCTCTCTCCAACCCAATATCTCTCTTTGTATTCGTTTTCTATTGCTGCTGTAACAAATTACCACAAAGCTAGCAGCTTCAAACAATACAGATGTAATCTCTTACAATTCTGTAGGACTTCTGACCTACAGAACACAGATCTCACTGGGCTAAAATCAAGGTGTTAGCAAGGCCGCATTCCTTTCTGGAACCATCTTCAAAGCCAGCAATGGCAGATAAAGTCTCTTTCACAACTATTAATTTCTCCTGCCTTTTTGTCCATCGTTCCAGTCATCCCATCGCTCCCTGACTACAGCCAGGAAGGCTTCTCCACTTTCAAAGACTCGTGATTAGATTAGGCTCTCCAGTTTAATTCATAATTATCTCCCATTTTGAAGGTCCTTAGCTTTAATCACATCCCTTTTGCCATGTAAGATAACACATTCACAAGTTCCAAGGATTGGAACATGGACATTTTTGGAGCACATGCTGCCTACCACACTCTCCAATTATCTTTTCCCCCTGTTCAAATAGGCACAGGGAGCAGATCAGCAATTCCCCTGCCTAAAGAGAAGTCCAACCAAGAAATAAGATGCTAATCTTCCCTTCATCTGGCACCACCCCGCCACACACAAACACACACACACACACACACCATCTCTAAAGAAATGGGAGGAGGAAAGTCACATTACTATCCTCCTAAAACTCTGTACTCCCATGAGATAAATTCTTTGAATATCTAAACCAGCAGTGTACAATAGAGATACAACACAAGACACGTAATTTAAATATTCCAGTAGCCACACTTTAAAAAGTAAAAAGAAATCAGTAAAATTAACTTCAATACTATATTTTCTTTAACTCAGTATATCCAAAATATTATTTAAATGAGTAATCAATATAAAAAATTATTGAAATACTTTACATTCTTTTTTTATACTGAATCTTCAAAACCTGGTGTATATTTTATACCTTTACAGCACGTCTTGATTTGGCTAGCTGCATTTCAAATGCTCAATAGCCATGTGGGGTTAAGGGGTATCATATTGGATAGCACAGGTCTAGGGTTTCATTTACATAGGCTGAAAGGGACAATGTGGGGCTAGGGCCTGGGCTTTATGATAATTGGAGATAGAAGAGCCCATCTCGTAGCTTCTGTAGGAGTGTCTGTCCCCATTTGGTTTGGGTTTTCTCTATAATGTGAGTACTTTCTGCCTCTTGTTCCTACTTTAGTTCATAATGGCCCATTCCCAGACAATGGGAACAGTCCCATCCATCATGCTTTTAAATGTGTAAAGAGTTTAACTCATTACTTAGTACACAGTCTGTGTCCAATAAAGGTTACTATTTTTCTACATAATGCCAAGTATAAGGACAGATGCACAATGGGTGCTCAAAAAGAGCTTGCTGAATGAACTGGCTTTTACTTAGTCCCTAAGTAGAATTCCTGAGTCACACCAAGTAATTCCAACCCCAGGCCCAGGGCCAGACACAAAGTAGGACTCAGTGACTACAGAAGGGGCTCAACAAGATCGAACTGTCACTTCGCAAAGAAGTAGAAGGGAGAATTACTGTCTGGATATGGAAACCATACTCCCTTATTCAAAGCACAAAGCCATGGCCAACTGTGGGACCTTAGAAAGTAGATGACAATCATGGAATATTAAAGCTAGACTAAGAGGCCTCCAAAAGGTCACCTAATCAAGCCTTTGTGTTCCATGGGTAGAGAAGCTGAGGTCTGGAAATGGATAGATAGTGACTTGCAGACCCAGGAAGGGCAACCCATACCCCTGACTGCTAGCCAAGGGCTCAGTGCTGAAATAAATACCCAGAAATGTTTCCGTGGCTGTTAGTACAGAGGAAAATCAGTGTCCTGACTTGGAGGGCAGACAGGTCATGAAAAATGGGTCTAAAAGTTCTCATCTTGACTCTGATTCCAGCTTCCCATGTGGTCTTGGAAAAGTCCCTGCCCAGGGGCCCCCCATTGGGCTCCAGAGAACAAGGGAACATTCCAAACAGATGAGATGCTGCTGAGCTTCATTCAAAAGTTCAGAAAATCACAAAGACCATCCAGCCCAAGCCCCATTTTTCAAGTGGGAAAACTAAGGCCCAGAGATGGGAAGGGACTTAGGTGAGATCACCCAGCAAATCAGTGGCAGATCCTCACCTAGAAGCCAAGGTTACAGGGCTCTTTCTTCCATGCCAGGAAGCATCTCCCCTGGTAACAGCGCACGCCTCCTCTCCATCCTATTTCTTTACCTCTGAGCTATTGGGCAGGAGTGACTACCACCTCCCTGGAAGGCAGAAAGGGAGTAAGAGGCATCTGGAGGATACGTGGGCAGTTGGCTCTTCTGAGTAGGACTTTGACAATGGGGGAATAAATGGGAGTCCGTGGGCCAGGCTAGGGTAAGAGCTGGCAGCCAACAATCAGGCCTAGCAAAAAATGCAAATGAAATGCAGCCAAGGAGGAGAAATGCAGAGACCCGAGGCTATCTCTACCAAGGGAGCACACACACAGTCTCAGTCTCGCATCCCACGTCATTCAATTCCCCTGCGTGTTCTAAACCTAGATGATCAGATAATAAGAGGTTGAGTGGTATGCATAACATCAAGTTGATTAAATTTGTTTACTGGTAATTCTTTCAGGTTCCCATGAATATCGTGTTATTTCCTTGCTGTATTTCAAACAGATTTGGGCTAATGCATTATTGACAGCACCCTTGTAGACCATCTCGGCAATGTCATTCAGGATAATTATTTCACAGCAGATTTCCAGAGCCCCTGGTTCCTGTTGGGATTCACTTGGGCATAAATTACAGAGCCGAATATTTAATCAGTGTCCCCATTAGAACCCCGTGGCTTATTTTTAGGAATTGAGGGGGGGAGAGTGGGTAGGGAACAGGGTATTTGTATTATTTTAGCATGAATACATTTCTTCTGTTCTGGGTAGGTTGTTGTTTTTTTTTCCAAAGCTCAACCAAGCTGAAAAGCAGCCTGAAGCATCCTTGCCTTTTTTAGAAATAAACACAAGCATTAATCTTTTGACTGCATTAAATTAAATATTAATGTTAACGGATCACATAATGTGAAGTTAAAAAAACGATTAACATTTACACCACATTCTCTCTCTGTGACTTTTCCATTACACCAATTAGTCCCTCTCTTAACTAATAATACCTAAGCAGTGGCACCTTCGAGAGGCAGGATCAGGAGGCTGGGGCTGGCTGTTGTTTTTGGCATGTCTTAAGGAAAACAGTGGGAAAGGAGGTTGCTGGGCAGCCGCCGACCGGGCCTACTTTCCCTCCCAGGTGGTTCAGCCACAACTAAGGTGTGAGTTGTTGCCACCTTGCAAGGAACAATCTCAGAGCTAATTAGCAATGCCAAGGGGCGCTGTGCTGGGATCTGGCAGTGTTTATATTTCCAGTTATTTGTGTTGCTCCAGCAGCAGAATCAATCAACAGGGAGCCCGTGCTGGGCACTCCCTCTAGTCCACGAGCAATGCCTCGGCCGCCTGCCTCCCCCTGCAGTCCAGCTCGCTGCCATCACGCCACGGAAAGTGATCTCACCAGGCTGCTGGTGGAGCCGCCTCTCCCGTGGCCTGTGAAATTGGCTGCCAGCCCTCCTTTGCAAAAGGGTAGGCCCACTCAGTCTTAAGTTGTTTTTGTTTTTATTTTTATTGTGGTAAAATATGTAAATATAAAACACAAAATATCTCATTTTTGTCATTTTTAAATGTACAATCCAGTGGTATTACTTATGTTCACAATGTTGTGCAACCATCACCACCATCTGTTTCCAAAATTTTTCATCACCCCAAAAGGAAACTCTGCATTCTTCAAGCAATAACTCCCCATCCCCTCCCTCCTCTGGCCCCTGGTAACCTCTAATCTACTTTGTGTCTCTATGAATTTACCCATTCTAGATACTTCATATAAGTGGAATCATACAGTAGTTTGTGTATGGCTTATTTTACTCAGCAAAATGTTCTCAAGGTTCACCCGTGTCACAGCATGTTTCAGAACGTCATTCCTTTTATGGCTGAGTAATATTCCATTTTATGAACATACCACATTTTGCTTATCCATTCATCTGATGATGAACTTTAGGTTGTTTCCAACTTTTGGCTACTGCAGATAACGATGCTATGAACGTTTGCGTACAGTATTTGTTTGGGTCCCTGTTTTCAATTCTTTGGGATATATACCTAGTAGAGAAATTCTACTCCTCTTCCCCCTCTTTTCTCTTGTGATTCTTATTACTCAATGACAGCCCATCAGAGGTGAGCAATGTAAATCCCCTCCTGCCCTTTCTCCCTGCCTCCTCTTCCTCTACCTTGACTGCTGATTCCAGCTCTGAAAATGGGTCACACAGCAGCCTTCAGCACCTTATGCCTCCACCACTACCTAATCCAACAGTCTTCCACCTACTGAGCCCCCTGACATTCTCCATCCAAGCTCCGCCTCTAGCCCTCAGCTTCCCACCTTACAGGTGCAGACAGGCTATTTCAGGTCACAGGTTCATTCCGCACATTCAGTGGCTCCCATGGCCTCTCAGATAAGGTCTCCCCACAGCCTGGAGGATAAAGGGCCTTCACAACCAACCAACTCCAAGTCCTTTCTAATCTCTGGCCAGTCCCTGCCACACCACCCCTGTTCCAGCCACATTAGACTTCTCATCCTCAAGAATTTCTCTCTGTGGTAGCAGAAATGAGAGCAAGAGGCCTTTGAGCATTCACAAAACATTCCTGTGCATCTATAATTTACCGTGTGATGGGTGTAACAAGGAATCAAAGTACTGTCCCTCCTCTTTAGGAAAGGACTGAAAGTCTCACTCTGCCTGGGGTTCTCACTATGCAAGAATAGAGACTGATACCGCTGGGGCTGGCCAGGAAATCTCCAAGGAGGAGGGGCGCTTGAAGAAATAACAGAATTTCAATAAGCAAATGAATGTTATTCATTTACTTGTCCTGATTTGACACTTGGTCACAAGAAAAAAGAAATGAGACCAGGCCATGGCAGAACCTCATGGTATTCCAAAAACATCGTTCTCCTTCGTATGAGGAAGTGCAGCAGCCCCAGCCACAGGAAGCTCTGCTTGGCCGGCAGCTGTGTGAAAATGGCCAGCCCTGGCAAATCCCTGGCTTCAGCCATCCAGATCTCAAATCTGAGATCCTGAGTTCTTGAAGCCTGGGCAGGGTAAGGAAGGCTCACTGGGCCATTGAAGGTATGATGCCACTCCCTCCCCAGGTAACTGGCAACCGACACCCTCTTTCCACCATTCACACTGCACAGGATTTGGAGCCAGTAATTGAGTTCTAATCCCAGCACAGCTGTTGGCCAGCTGGGTGATGGTTTTACTTGGCTGAGCCTCCATTTCTTCATTTGTAGGAAGGGGTTAACACTAATGCCTCTCAGGCATGGAGGAGATTGTGGAGGGAGAGCGGTCCTGTGCCCTGTGAACCGGAAGCCCTGTCAGTGAGGCGACCCTGTGCTGTGTCACCCCTCACCCACCCACCCCCACATGCTCTGGTACTTCTGGGGTCTTGGACTTCATCATGGGATGCCCAGGGGGAACCACAGTGAGACCATGGCAGCCTGGCAAGCACGACTCTGCCCTCCAGAGCTTCCCTGCTCAGCTTGATCCACAACCTGGGAGTCCGCTCTCTGCCCCTCTGTCTCCCTTTGCCTTTGTAAGGTGCAGAGAGAGGTCTAGAGAGCTGGGCCATGTGTGAGCTCCCAGTGGTGGACTCAGCCAACATCTGCCTCCGCCATTCCCTCTCCTCCTCCCTCAGGGCACAAACATGAGCCTGATTCATCCTCAACTTGCAGCTTGGCCTCTAATATTCCAAGAATCAAAACATCACAGGATCAGGCAGGAGTTAGGCTTTCCGGTTAGTTTCTTTCATTTGTTTCTGTTTTTTAATGCATCAGGTAAGGTTTCAACATCATTATGATTCACTAGCTGGAGATTCTTGAAGAGCTCTAGCACTCATAGTTGACATACACTATTGTTTTCTCTGCCCCACATCTGAATCTTTTTACTATGTAATATGCCTTCTGCCTGAGTCTTAGGAAGGTGGAGCCTCCTCCTAATACAGAAAACAACCCTTGTTTACTATTGCCCTACCCCCTTTGCAGCTGGAGCCCAGGCATGTCACCAGGGAACTGCCAGTCTCACACTCGGGACACATTTATCATTTGACACAGAGAGGCAAGGAGAGAATGCCTCCCAGAGGTAGAGGCAGTGCCCAAGTTCCAAGGGTATCCATGCAGGGGTCCCAGTTGCACATCCAGTGAAGACAGTGGTAGGATGGGCTGCACGGCAAGCCTTTTCCGTGGCTTGGTTCAGACCATGGTCCTGCTGCTCAGCCATCCTTATGCTGGTTCTCAGTTTTCCCACTGACACTGAGCTATCCTATTCTCTTTCAACAAATTCTTCTACTTCTTAAATCAGCCAGAGTCCTTTTCTGTTGCTTCCAACACTCACCCTAAGGTTACAGAGCCCCCTGAAGCCAAGAGGAACATTTGCCCTGAACTTTCTGTCCCATGTCATCAGAGGCAGAGAGCAATCCCTGGAGGATTCTGAGGCCCTTAGCTTAGCTTTTTGGTAATAATTATCCCTTATAATGAAGCAACAATTCTGTCATTTTGAAAGCTGTCCCATCCACTATCCCATCTTATTATCACACCCCGTGAGTGAGGTATTTGTTATTGGCAAGTGAGGTTCATAGAGGCCAAGAGAGAGACAAGCATAAAGACTGGGATTCAGGACACCTGAGGGTATTCTTTTTTTTTACTGTTATCATTACTCTTAACAATAATAAAGGCCACCATTTGTTGAGTTGGCTATTTTCAAGCACTGTGCTAAACACTTTATATAGATCATGCAACCCTGTGATGTAGATATTTTGATCCCCATTTTAGTAGTAAGGAAACAAGTTCAGAGAGGTTGGGTAATTTGCTTAAGACCATCCAACTGCTATGCACAGAGCAAAGACTTGAATCCAGGTCTGTCTGGCCCCAAAGCCAGAATTCTTGTCCATCATATTAAGTACCTTCCCACTGTTTTGCCACTGCCCAGCCCTCTCAGAAGGCATTTAAGCCCCTCTGCATTCCAGTGTCACCAGCTTCAAAGGGACTACTCTGACTTGCAAAACTGAAGTTCAGTGATTCTCCAGGAGGAGACCGTATTCCCTTGAGACAAGGTGACTTGCCAAGCTCTGGTGAGGGAAAGAATCGTATCAGAACCCAGGCCCCTTGAATCCCAGAACCAGGGCCTTCTGACAGGCTCACATTCAGCTCATACATGGAGTCCTGGTCTTGTGGCCTCATCATTAGAGAATCATTTCTCCTGGTCAGGGTGGCTGCCTGAGCATGTGGGCACTGCCATATGATTCACTTGAATGCTGATTCACTCCACCTCCTAATTAGGAAAGATTCTAATTACGAAGCCCTGGGAAGTGGCGAGTCCTAGGGGCTGGTTGGATCTGCCCATTGCTGCTCCTTCCTTTGCCTTGCCCTGGGGACAGCACTGAAAAGGAGGGTTGGCCTGAGAGAGAGAGGACGCATTCCTGCCAGTTGGGGGAGGGAGTGAGAGGCCCTGCTTGGTAGCAGAGAAAGGGAGCTGGGTCCTGGGCATCTCCATTGGAGCCCCCAAATAACTGACTCTGCCCTTTTCATTGTGTTCAGTATAGGCGGAGCCATCACCCACCCACCCCAGCCCAGTGGGACCAATTAGAGCATTTACAGTAAAACATGGGAGGGAATGGCTCTCCCCAGCTCCATCTTGCAGGGTTTGCTGAAGGAGCACCTATGACATCACACATACTCCACTGAGCAAACTAATCCTTGGGATTTCACTCACTACCTGTGGCTTATAAATTTTAATTGGCTCTAAATTGCCACCTGAATTGAGATGCGAGTGCTGATGTGAGGGAAGCCATCGGAAGCAGTACTAGCCACACGTGTTGCTGGTAGGGGAGGGGCAGCACATTCCAGGTGCCAGAGGAGTGAGGGAAAAGAAAGAACACTGCGGGTCCCCGGTATTTCCATCTGTATTCAAGGGGATGGGAGAAAAAATGAAGAGGTTACCCTCTGCTTCCTCCATCCCCTCTGCTCAGCTCGATCTTGTCCATCCTTGAAGTCCCATATCAATTCAACAACTCAACACACTTTGAGCACCTAGTACTGTTTGTGCCGTGACCTGTGCTGGGAGAGGGGAATCGACATCTTTAGAGAGTGTTGGGTTGCAAGAAACAGAAACCCACTCAAGCTAGCTTTGGTAAAAATGGAGAGCAGCAATGCAGTAAAAATGCCAGGGTGCAACAGGATAAGGAACCTCATGGGTACTGGAAGGTGATCAGGCCCCTACTCTCTCTGCTTCTAGCTCTTTCAGGGGCTTGGGTCTCTCATTTACCTTTCTTTCTGCATATCTGCTTTATTTTTCTCTCTCTCCATAGTTGAGCTTCTCATCTTTCTGTACACAGCCTCCATAGCCACCAAACATGGCCGCCTCAGACCCCACCCCCTGAGTCCAATAACTGTCCAACTCAGCTCTCACAGTTGACGGATTCAGTCTCGGTTTCCCAATTCATATTTCCGGGAGAAAGGAACTTACTGACCCAGCTCAAGTCCCATGTCCACCCATGCTCTTGCTAAGGTTACCAATGGCTTCCTAATTCTTGAAATTGGTTTCTCTTTGCCTCTAGGACCCAACTTGAGCAGTATTTCCTCCTACCACCTCTCAGACTGTGCCTTCTCAGTCCACTCCCATTGTTTCAGCACTGCATCAACTCTGTCCACATAGTCCTTGAACTTGAGCAACTAGTCATGCACTTTTGGAGGGCCCCACGCTGGTCCTCTGGCCACACTTCTCTCTCCCTGAAGTGGAGTCCATGGATCCAAAGGGATTTGCCCACCCAGATACCACAGTATCCTTCTAGGCCAGCGCTATCTGATAGAACTTTCTGCAGTGAAGGGGAACTTCTGTATTTGCACTGTCTAATGGTAACCCCTAGCTACATGTAACAACTGAGCCCTTGAAATGTGGCTAGTACCACTAAAGAACTGAAGTTTATTTTACTTAATTTTAATTAATTTTAGCTCCCAACTTGTCCCCCAGCCCTGCTAAGCTTCTTCACTAATCCCACATCCACCAACAGTAGTTCTTGAGTCACTTCCTCCATTATAAAATATCAAATGATTCTCTACCACCTGTATTTCAGAATCTAGTCTTTTAATCGTATCAAGGTTTTGCAGTCCTGCTTCATCTCCCACTATTCCTCCCCTCTTCTCCCCCTGCACGCAAATAGCTATGTTCCCCATGCCTTTTCTCTCTGCTCTTTGAACAAGCCTTGCCTTTTCTCATCTCTGTATCTTGCAAAGATTGTTCCCTCTGCCCAAACTGTGGTTCACCACTCCTCACTCCAGATGTAGCAAACGCCAATTCATGCTTCAAGCCTCAGATGACTGTCACCCTACCCTTCTCCTGTGACCTTCCATGACCCCCTCTCCCTTCTCCACGTTGGTCATGCCTTCTTCGGTGCCAGATACCAAGCCCAGACCCATATATGCTTTAGGCAGACCTGGACATGTACAGTTTAACACTGAGATAACATTCATGTTGCTTCCCTTTTAAATTAATATTAATTTCACTCAAGGTCTTGTTTATATGTGAGCATCTCTGGAGGGTTCTGAAAAGGACTGATCTGTCATTTTGCAGAAGTGTGCATTTGAGTCTCATTCTGCAGAGCTGGTGTGCAGGGAGAGTCATCAGCTGCTTGGTGAACCTAAACAGCCACTCGACAGCCACATCTCAACCTATGTTGGTTATTCTCTATTCATCATTTATGAGACAGTGTAATTTTTTAGTGGAAAACTTGATTTGGGGGGAAAAAAATGCTACCCCACGCCCCAGCCCAAAAGATCTCCGTGGTAGTGGTATACATAAATTTAAATACAAATCAAGATGGTCTTAGGATGTAATCTTCTAAATCCCAACAATCAACTGCAGTGGTTCTCAAAGTGTGATCCCTGGACCAAAGCATGAGTATCACCTGGGAACCTGTTAGATATGCAAATCATCCACCCTCCCCAAACCTGCTGAATCAGAAACTCCAGAGGTGGGGCCTAGCATCCTGTGGTCTAACAAGTCCTCCAGGTGGTTCTGATGCACTCACTGATCTACTGACATGTTGTGAGTGTTCTTTGGAGGGATAGGGAGAGGTGCACTCTGCCATCCTCAGCCCTCCATGCCCAGCCCCGGGCTAAGTGCTTACATGCGATGGGACTTCCGTCCTTCAGTAAGTGTATACTGAATGAGTGAATGCTTGCAAGCATGAGTGAATGAAGAGAAAGTTAAAAATAAATGAAAGGGAAATTGAACAACAGATCCAAAAGAAACTTGGAAAACTCAGAGATCCAATGGGGAGGCAGAGATGTGTGTCAAAGGACACCACATGTGTTGCAGGCCCCACTCAGATGGTCTTCTCTCCCACCCCCTCCCACTCCTCTACCCCCACTCCCACCCCCCCCCACCCCCGTGCTGAGAGCTGAATGGTACTGTTCTCTCTAACCTAAGTCCCAAGTGAAAGCTCCTGTCCAAACGACTTCCTCAAAGAAGAACCCCAGAGGCAAGGGAGCGTTTTGTCCTAAACAGCCTGTGCAGCACCCATAAATTAATTACTTAATATCATTTCCAGAAGGCCAGTTGGTCTCAAAATGAATAGAGCTAATGCTGTTCTTGGCATCCAACTTGAAGATTCAAGGCGCCAGAAATACAAAGGAAGGCTTCTTTCAACTTCCAGACTAGCCGGCTGAATGGAGCTGGAAGGATGGGATGGGGGGTGGGGGACTATTCAAGGAAGGAATAAAGGTTTCTTTGGTGAAGAAATATTAATCTCTATATTCACATGGCGTTAAAATATATGTTTGAGATCTCTAGCATGATATGTTCATAAATAGATAAGCTCTAAGTGGATGATTTTTTAGCCTTGATTTTCCTTTACTGAAATATAATTAACACTTCCTGAAACCAGCTAGCTTGAAATAATTTAGTTCAATTGTAAGTATGCAAAACACTTAACAATTAGCTCCATGAAATGAGACCAGCAAGCGCTGAGCCGACTTCATTAATGCCCTAAGTGCATATGCCCTATTATAAGAGCTTTCAGAAATATTGTATAAATCTGAAATGCCCCCATAGAATGGAACGGGGAGGGAGTTTCCGATTATTTCCATTCATTTGAAAGCTACGTCTCATAAATGCGGGAGTCTGAAAGATGACAGCAATTGGTTTTAATATTTTTACAGCCTCTTCCTAGGTGGTTAAAAGAAGACAAAAGAAATGAAACCAAGGTATTGTAATGGGATCTTTAAAGCCAGCATGATTTAACCTGTCATAATGAGGGGCAGCTTGGGTGAAGGAAAAACTCACTGGTTCTGAGGCGGAGGCCCTGGGTTCAGCTGTGTGGCCTTGCACCTCTCTGAGTTTTCTCACCTGGAAAATGGGGACAACCAGGAGTACTGTTGAAACAGGTGTCGATCAGTATAGCTAAGGCCCACCAGTCAGAACGCCTGCCAGCAGGAAAAGGCTAGTACCTGGCACACGTGTGCACCCTGGTCCTGTGCAGCTAGGTTGAATGCGAGAGCGGCAGAGTAATAATACCTTCCTCAGATAAGTACTTCATTTCTTGACTGAGTAGAGTGAAAAACTTGCCGAAGCCAGAATGCAAAAAAAAAAAAAGTGGTGAATTTTAAATGAGTATAATTAAATATTATATTAGGCCACCTCCCCAAAATAAAGCATGGTGTAATGCAATATCACTAGTCATAAAATAAATTCTGTGTTCATGGAAAGTATGGTATCCCAGGCTATTGCAGGTAGTGAGGTCCAGGACTGACTCAAGTTCAAAACTTAAGGTGCCCATCTCTGCTTTCTGTCCACCAAGAGGCTCTGTGATCTCTGTCCAAGTCTGAGGCCCTGTGAAACCTGAGCCAAATGTACCTCCCAGACTTCTGTGGGACAGGCCCTAGGTGGTGAGGAGCAGTCATAAAGCCTAGGTCCCCCCAAAAGAAGGAAGGCACCCAGGAGCTGATTCTACTTATAGAAAGCTCTAGTGAAAACAAGTTCTTCCCCACCACCTTCTCCTAATTCTGCCTAGGAGCTGCATGGACAGGCTGGCCACTCCTCCTGCCCCAGGAGAGCCCCCGGGCACAGGAGGCACTGACCATGACCCCCAGAGTCTGCTTTTGCTGGAAAAAAAGCATCTAAGTCTGTGTATCTAAGTCTGGGAGAAGAAGTAGGAACATTAATTGGGTTGTAATCTACTAAGTGCTGGGCCCATGAGGGACTTCTCCTACTATAGGTAAGGAAATTGAGGATCAGAGAGGACAGGTGACTGGCCCAAAATCACACCACTAATGAGCAATAAGTGGGATTCCTGCCTGGATCTACTATATCAAAGCCCACTCTCTCTGCATCCACCCATCATGGTACTTATAGAATCACATTTAGGTGAAAGTACCTGGCATGGAAGAGGTGCTTAAATAAGGCCTGTGGCATTTGAATAGTAAATACTATATAAGGACCTTGCATTAGTTTTCTGCTGCTGTTATAACAAAATACCACGAACACAGGGGCTGAAAAGAATGCATATTGCTTATTTACTGTTCCGGAGGTCAAAAAGTCCAAAATGGGTTGGCAGAGCTGCATTCCTTCTAGAGGCTTTAAGGGAGAACCCATTTCCTTACCTCTTCTAGCTTCTAGAGGCTGCCCACATTCCTTGGTTCATGGTCCCACCCTCCCGTCTTCAAAGCCAACAACAAACCATCTTCAGAACACTTCCATTCTCTCTTAACTTTGCTTCCATCCCATCATCACATCTCCTCTGACTCTAGCCCTCCTGCCTCCTTCTTACAAGGACCCTGTGAATACCTTGGGCCCATACAGATAATCCAGGACAATCTCTCCATCTCAAGTTCCTTAATTTAACCATATCTGCAAAGTTCCTTTTGCCATTTAAGATGACATATTCCCAGGTTCTGGGATTAGGACATAGACATTTTGGAGGAGCCCTTATTCAGCCTACCACAGAGCTAAGTAAATGAAATCAAAAGAGATATTCCTTCTTTAGAAATTTGACAAAAGCTATAGCATATATTACAGCAACTTTTCAGAATAAAATTCAGAATCCCATATTGACACTCCTTGTCAAAAATAATAATTTGGTGGCTACAATTTACATACTAGATATCATGCTAATTGCCTTCCAAGAATTATCTCATTTGATCCTTAAAAAGCACTATGATTTAGATACTATTCCCCAATTTACAAAATAGAAACTGAGACTTCAACAATCACATGATTTGCTGAAGGCCACAGTTAGTAAACGGAGGAGCTGGAATTTGAACCTGGGCTGTTGGAGGTTAGACTGGCCATCCTGGTTATTTTGTCACCAAACAGCCTGTCCATGGAAGAGAAAGTGCTCTGGAAAAAGTCTCAGTATTAAAAGGGAAGCACGAGGAATAATAAAGAGGCACTGGGGTCAAATCCTGGTCCTGCCATTTGAGCCTCTATTTTCTTCATCTGCTAAGTGGGCTTAATAACACAGACCTCCTTAGGCTGTTGTGGATATTAATGGAGATAATACGGGCAAGGAACTTTACCAGTGCCTAGCACCTCTGGACTGCTCTATATATGGTAGCTGGGCAGAGAGGAACACAAGGTTTGGCTTAACTGACTCAGTGTCAGGACTAATGCTGTTTGTCCTTGAGCCAATCCCTTCTCCTGCCTGGGACATGAGACTCCCTATGTACAATGAAAGGGATGAGCTAAATGCTCTCCAAGGCCCTCCTTTTCTCAAACTTCCTCGGAGGAACACTTGCAGGCTTCCTCTGACTCCAGACTAAAGAAATTTGGAGCATGGCATCCCAAGGCTGCAAGCATTCTCGTTTCTCTGGTCCCAGGGCAGCCTCTGAATGGATGGGAATGTGTAAAAAGGTCTTAAAGAATCTTGCTCAGAACCACTTTCCACAGATGCCCTTCAGGCCTCTCCAAGCAGAATCATTTATCGGGTGCAGGAAAACATGGCAGCGACAGACTCTGGAGTCTGATCGTGAACTGTTTTGCATGTGGATTGATGACTGGTGTGATCAACCAGGAAAGGCTGACGTGGCATGGCTTGGTGCTGACGTCATCTGTGGTGGCTTCTTTGTCCCTGGGAAGAGATGCTCTACCCCCTCATCTTCTCATACCTTTGGGAGATGCCTGTAGCCTGACTTGAGTGCCAAAACACAGTGGCACAGGCAGGGTGCTTGGAGACCAGCCACACCATGGTCAAGGGGCCCAGAGACCTGGGTCAAGTCACACAGCAGGTTAGCAGCAGGGCAGTGAACCAGCATACAGATTAAGTGTCACATCACCATCCACTCTGCCACCATTCGGCTGTGTGACCTTGGGCAAGTCACTCATTCTTTCTGTGTCTCAATTTCATCTACTATAAAATGGGGGAAATAATATACCTATGTTGTAAGGTTGTTGGGAGCATTAAATGAGTTAAAATATGCAAGATGCTTAGTAGAGTGCCCAGCCCATAGTAAATACCATTTTCTCCTGTTAGCTATTATCTTATAATAACTTGACTCCAAACTTCCTGACTCCTACATTAATTCTCTTTCCATGACACAAAGCCACCTCCTTCTGCCAGGTTAGTTCTCTGAATCAGGACGTCGTCTTTGCTTAGCTGAAGTGTGTGTCCCAAGCCAATGGGAACCCCAAGGTCATGTCTCACACTCCCAATGCATCCAAAATAGGATGGTCCTTCGCCAAATACTCTCACTGGTGGCCTTTGGATTAGTTATTAATGTAAGGACATTGTTACAAAACATGAGTTAAAAACTAACAGCCAAAAGCTCCTTCTCTCTGCAATGATGAAAGGCCATCAGGCTGCAGGAAGAGGTCCTTTCCGCAGTCTGGGGAAGCTGGCCAAACCAGTTGGTACCTGTGGGTTTAAACCTTCCAGATTCTGAGAACCAGAGGGAAGGCTGGCCCTGTCTCCAGCCCCACTCGATTCTAGCTGAGCCCTGAGAGTTGGCTGTACACAGGTGGCCCCCAACTTAGCTGCACTTCCAAGGAAGCAGGAAGTCTGTTTGGATGTAGCAAGACCCCATTGGCTGTTGTGATAACCAATTAAGGACAGTCACCTTGCCACTTTGCCATTAAAAACCCCGATCTAATCCACTCTATCTCACACATGCACAGAGCTTGCCTTTTCAGTAGAGACATGGCCTGATACCGGGGCAAGTCCACAGGTGCACAGGGGAGATGGTTGATGGGGACAGCCAGCTGGGCCAGCAGAGCTCCCCTGCACAATCACGGTATGAGACTATGGTCTGTGAGGAGGGCCAAATCCTGAGAGCCCGGGATGGGCAGCATCCTGTGGGGAGGGGCAGGAATGAGGCCAGGAGGCAGGCAGCCCACCCCGAGAATGAAGGAGGAAGGCTGGAGAGGCACACCCAAGGACCCCCTCCCCACCTCTGCTTCACAACTCAAAGTGATCAGCTGAGGCAAAGGCCATGAGAACATTATTTCCCAAACCATCCATTGTCTGGCAAGGATCTGTCTCTACCCAGAATTCCTGGACCACATTATAAGAGGTGATCAGGCCTGGGTTCACATTCAGCTGTGTGCCCTTCTGTGAGGAACTTAACCTCTCTGCACCTCATTTGCCTTATCCACAAAATGGATTAAAAACAGAAATTCCCTCATAGGGTTGTTGCTTGGATTAAAGGTGATAATATATGTGCATCAGTAAGGGTTCTCTAGGAAAACAGAACCAATAGGAGATCGATCGATCGATCGATAGATAGATAGATATGCAATTTATTTATTGTAAGGCATTGGCTCACACACCTGTGGATGCTGGCAAGTCAGAAATCCGTAAGGCAGGCCAGTAGGCTGAAAATTCAGACACAAGTTGATATTGCTGTCTTGAGGCAGAATTTCTTCTCTGGGAACCTTCAGTTTTTTGTTTTTTAATAAAACCTTCAAATGATAGAATGTGGCCCACCCTCATTGTCTAGGGTAATCTCCATTACTTAAAGTCAATTGATGATAGATGATAATCACATCTACAAAATACCTTCACGGCAACATCTAGAATAGTGTGTGACCTAACAACTGGGCACCATGGCTTGGCCAAGTTGGCACGTATAATTAGCCATCACAATATGTGAAACCTTCAGCGTGGCCCCTGAGATCGCTAGCTTGCACAAATGGTAGCTGGAGTGCATCTTTATATCCCAGTCCCCAGCACTGCCTTGGCACCCAGTAAGCACATGATAAATATTTGGTAAATAATGGATGTTTCTTCATTTGTGTAGTAACAGTAATCAAGTCCCTTTCTCCTAGCAGGGTTATGAGAATTAAATGAGATTCCTTGTGTAAAATGTTGAGCACACTGCCTGGCGCACGAGAGATGGGTAGAAATGGGATAATTCAATTCTGGCTAACGTGACTATGTCTCCCACATGCTCTCCCTCCCTGTGGAGTCACAATGACTTGAATCCAATAGAAATGCACCTGTGCATCGTGGTACTGCGAGCCCCTCCAAAGGCACAATCTCCCTCTCAGAGCCTTTGGAAGGCATCTTCCCTCTCTGAGAAAATCAGACACAAGACACTAAGCCTGGGAAGCTTTGCAGCAGGTTCTGCTCTCCTGCCCATGCTCTGAAGCAAGATAAACTGCCTTAGCTTGCTGTTGGCCTTTGATAGATGTTTAGGGTGCTTGCTTGCCCTGACCACACCCAGCTTAAAGGAAGGGGCACCCTGAAGTGGCCATGTTCATATACATGCTTTCCCCTGATCGGATCAGAGGTGGACACCTGACCTAAGGATATCAAATTCATTGCTAACCCATGACCAATTGGATTTTTTCTCTCAAGACTTTGCACCAAGGACTGTGTATGAGAGAGGCAAGTAAATATGGGTACTCTCTTTGTGATTTTTCTGTAAACATGCAACTCCTCTAATATATGAAGCAAGGGACTGGCATGATTGTTAGATGGTGATGGGCATCTTGGGCTGTGTAAAGTCATGGCCAGAGTTGGCCCCATAGCAAACCAAGCCACCTGCCAGTTAAAGTTGGAGGAGGGGGATGCTTCAGAGAAGAGACACCATGAGTAAGCAGAGGAATCCTGCCTGCAGAGGGAAGAATGGAACAGAGGCTCAGAGAAAGGCAAAAAGCAAAGGCCACACAGTCCAAGAGAGGTGGAGAAGCCAGAGACAGAGAGAGAGAACAAAAAGTTGCCAACTCCCTAGTGGCCTCCCAGATGGGATTCCCAAGAACATAATGACCTCACTTCCCATCTAGAAATCCCAGAACCACTCCAATAACCATGTCCTGCCTAACCCCCAGTTCTTCATGAGCTGTCTCGAGTGGATTATATTCCATACAACCAATGATCCCTCCTGCAACTGAGGGTACAGATTACCATGAGGCCCCTACCAAGAAGCAGGCTGCATCCTTCAGGGGATAGGATCTGACTCCATGCTGTCTGAGTGTCCTTTGCTCCCTCCTTCCCAGGAGGGCAGGCCCCACGTGCCTGCCAAGACTTCCCAGAGTTCCTGAGTATGCAGATTAGGCTTCAACAGAACTCAGGACATCACGGCTCAGCTGTCTTTAAGATCTGTAGCAAATTCCTGGAGTTACTGCCCTTCACTGATGAAGCCTCAGTCCAGTCACGACATAATGGATCATTTGTTTGGGTCCCCTGAATCTTAAACAGTCGTCTTAATCAAATAAAAATAGAACCCTTCAATGTCACTGCATCATTAGTCAAGCTGGCAGTTTGGAGTCAAGAGACTTAGGTTCATGAATTAATAAACAAAATGTGGTGTATATTTATATATTTATTTATTTATATATACAATGGAATATTATTCAGCCATACAAAGGAATGAAAGTTGTGATACATGTGACAATGTGGATGAATCTTGATGACATCATGTTGAGTGAAATAAGCCAGATACAAAAGGATAAACATCATCTCACTGATATTAAATTATTAAAATAAGCAAATTCATAGTCAGAAACTAGAATGTAGGTTACCATGGGCTGGGGTACAAGTAAGGAAAGGGTAGCTATTGCTAAATGAGTAGAGTTTCTATTTGGGGTGATAGAAAGTTTTGGTAACGGATGGTGGCAATGGTAGCACAACATTGTGAATGTAATTGACAGCACTGAATTACATATTTGAATGTGGTTAAAAAGGTAAATTTTAGGTTGTATATATGTTGCCTAGAATAAAAATATTTTTAAGTGAACTATAATATATATAATATATGGACTATAGTTAATAGTGTAATTACGATAATATTATTTCACCAATTGTAAGAAAGGTACCATATTAATACAAAGTGTTAATAATAAGGAAACTGTGTATATGGAGGGGGTTATCTGGAAACTCTAATTTAAGCATGATTTTTCTGTAAACCTACAACTACGCTAATAAAAAATATAAAAGATTTGGATTCAGATTCTGGTTCTACTACATGCTAGCTCTGTAACCTTGGGCAAATTGCTTAACCTCTCTGTAGCTCAAATTTTTCATCTTCTATGGAGATAGTTTCTGACTGGTATGAATGGAACAGAGTCAGCAAAATAATGCATCTAAAGCAAAATATTTTTGGAGGTTGTCTTTCCATATGCCTGCCTCTCTTTTTCATTATAACTGGCTGGCAACACACTGGTACTAAATAAATGTTTTGTAATGGAATTGGTTGTTTGGTAGGTTGGGTGGATGGGTAGATAGGTTGGTTTTAAGAACCCATTAATGATGGAGAAAAAATCCAAAGGACTGAAATGAGAGAAATCCAGTTAGGAATGTGGGCACTGTTTTACCTTTTCATAGGGGTTGATCTTTTCTCAGCTCTTTCATAAATACTGTCTGAGGCAGAACAACTTACAAATAAAGCATCCAGTGCCCAGGTGCCTTTTCCATCCCCTGACCAGGATGGTCCACTTCTCCTTTTGCACTCCTGACCCTTAGTGGACTTGGATGGACCAGTTGCTCCTATCCTGAGCACCCTCTGTTTTCCAACTTCGGGGCCACAGGGAAGTTCCAAACTTTGGTTCTGCTTCCTCTTGCCCCTAGGTGATAAAAGGGGTCCCTGGAATAGGTCTGGAGCCCAGGAGACCAGGCTCCATGGATCTCAGAAAGCCAGACCAGTTGCCTCTGCCCAGTGGAACAACGGATCACTTCTGCAACCTCGGAACCACTCTCAAGTCGACACCATTCAGAGCCTTCCCCTCCAGGGGCTCCCACCATCCTGCCTGAATCGCACAATGTGGCCCACGGTCTGATGTGCTCTAGCTGTTTCTATGGGTTGACCTTTCCCTATAAGTAAATTAGAAACTCCTGGGAGCAAAGAGTGTGAACTCTAGAGTTCGGCTCTCTGCATAGACCTTGGACGCTTTGCCCTCTCTGAGTATGTTGCCTCTGCTATATTAGCACTGACCTCATCAGGCAGTTGTGAGGATGAAATAATTCAGAAGAGCTCAGCCCCGAGCATGGTAAGGGCTCCGTAAGAGTCAGCCCCCCCCGTGCCTGTGGAAGTGGCCGGCTGGTATGCCCAGTGCCATTAAGCACGCTCATCAAGGAACCAGCTCCCAGGTGCCACCAGACAGCGAGTCCCTTGGGAACAGAAAGAGCATCTTATTCATCCTGCTATCTCCCAACTCCCAATGCAGGCTCTGACACAGATTGGAAAAATGAAGAAATAAATGAATGGTTTCCTTACAGCATGTTTAGCTCTGGAATTATTTGGCTCTGATTATCATGAAAGTGCATTCTCTGAGTCCACACCAGTTGGCTGGAAGCATTAGGAGCCTAAGCATGGCTTGAGACAAGGACTTCTGTCCACCTGGGATTAGACACTCCCACTGCAGATAATGCGTGTGTAGATGATTGGGAACAAGGGCCAGTAAAGGGACTCAGCTTTCTCTGAACCCTGGTTTGTATCCTATACCTTTTATTGAAGAGCTGTGTGACCTTGATAAAACAGCTCAACCTCTCAAGTCTTACTTACATGTAGTATAGAATTTAAGTGAAAAATTTATAGAACAATGATTGTTACAGTGTCTAACACACTGGAGAAGACACATGTTAATTTTTCCTTTCACCTTTTTTTATGATTGAGTGTGTGTGTGTGTGTGTGTGTGTGTGTGTGTGTGAAATGAAGATATGAATCTCTATCCCCTCAACTGCATGAAATTCCTCAAAAGGGATACAGTATTTCATTCCATAATTTTCATTCTCAGCTGGGACATTAGCTTCCTGCCAATCTCAATCAATCTCTCTCTCTCTCTCTCTCCCTCTCCCTCCCTCCCTCCCTCTCTCTCTCTCTCTCTCTCTCTCTCTCTCTCCCTCTCCCCCCTCCCCCTCCCCCTCCCCTCCCCCTCCCCCTCCCCCTCCCTCCCTCAACAAACACGCACATGCACGTACAGCCAAGCCAGGAAGAAAGCCACCTAGCTTCACCAAAAGGTTCCAATCCTCCTGGACAGTTGGGTGGAGGCCAAGATTTGTGGGAATCTGGGCCAAGCAAGGTCCTAAGGGATACCTTGTGGTCCTCAAGGGGTCCTTTTCTGTGAGGACATGTTCTGCCATGTGCAAATGTGAATGCCAGCAAAGATAGATCCAACTGGGCTGCCTATTCAAGGGATCAGATGGGAACTGGGAGCCAGATTCTGGAGCAACTTCAGGGACCAAGAAAGTAAAAGGGAATGAAGGATCAAGGAAATTCAGATTCAGACCAAGAGCTGAGCCCAGAGGAAGGACAGGGATTGAAACACAGGGTCTAGCCTTGGGGTAGCTGCCTTACCCCAAACAACCTTCTATCCTCAAATAGTTCCTCCAAGCCAGCTCCCTGCCTTCCCCCATATATCACCAAACTCACTGGTGACATGATATCAAAGTGGGAAAACAACAGGTGATCTGACACCCCACCCTTGTCATCCAGCCTGTTATGGCAGGGATGGCAGAGAAAAAGCATGCTGGAGAGGAGTCAATCACAACTCTTGGACTCCTTGTGCAGAGAGGGCTGGGAGGAGGGAGGTGCCAGGAATAGAGAGAGGAAGCCAACTCATCTCTCACCACTCCCTCCCCTGTACTTTAGACCAGGAACCCGGAACTGCTACAAATACCCGGCATACCCCATGCTCTTTCGTGCCTTTATTCTTGCTGTTCCCTTTCTCCAGGATGCCTTTCCTTCATTTCTGGCCTACTTATTACAATTCAAGACTGAACTCAGAGGTCAAGCACTCCAGGAAACCTTTCCCTGAGTCCCCAGGAAAGGCTGAGTGTTTGTCCCCTGTCTTATCTTAGCTCTTACCATTCTATTTGAAGTGTCTCTGCTCCGGTCTATGGCTCTTACTGGGCCAAAATCTCCTGAAGGGTAGGAACTATTTTTGGTCATGTGTGGATTCCGGGTGCCTATCACAGTACGTGGTGTATAGTAGCTACTCAGTTAAGTGCTTGTTGAGCAAGTTGTTACTACAAAGAAAACACTAGTGTGGATTGTGGGGGAGGGCAGGGAAGGAGAGATGAGGTTGGGTATGAGCATATTGAAATTTGCTGGGCTATCCAAGCAGAGAAAGAGCTGCAGGGAGAGATCAGGATGGTGGAATTGAGGTTCTCCCCTGCAGAAATAATAATTGGAGGCATGGCATAATTTGAGCTCTTTGGGTTGGGAGGTGACTTCAGAGTAGAAGAAGAGGTGAGGAGGACAAGGACCCTTATGATGCTCCTAAAATCATGCACAGACCCTCACTTTAAATGTGTGCACCTGGATGTCAATCAAGATTTTCACTATTGCCCCAGGATAGGACACTTGGGGCACATAGCTGAGGGCAAAGAAGTGCTCACCATCAAACATCCAAGAGTCACCAACAACAGACACCTCCCCTGGGATTTCATTAAGAGAAAACTGACCAAGGCCCTCTAACACCAGACCACACCCCAAACCATTGCTGCTCTCCCCACCACGCACATATACACACATACACACACTCACAGGTTATATAAAAGATCCGGGAGTGGAGGAAAAGAAGAGGGTCACTGGAGTCATTGATCTTGTATAGCGCACACTGTTTGAGATGAGAAGGGTTCCCAGAGCATTAGCCTTGGAAGTTGGGGTGTTTGCCAAATGCAGAGGCTGGCATTTCCTCCCAAGCTGGGTCTTGCTGAGCTGCAGTCTGTAGCTCCACCTATCTACTGCCCCAGCAAGGAACAAAACCTGGGGAAGGAATGCCTTGGGTGAGATTGGCACAAGTTTCCTGGAGCTTAGGGGTATCCGTGAGCATGGAAACTGATGCTCACTTCCCCTGGGATACCTAAAGGCAGAGGCTTTTTGGAAAAGCCCACACCACTAGCAGGTATGGAGGGCTCATGTGCAGAGCACCCAGGAAGAAAAGGGAAGGGGTGTCTATACCTCTGATCCCGTGGCCCCAAGAAATAGAAGGGGCCTCAGCTGCTTCTGTGGAGTCACGTGAAGGCACACAGATTAGAGAAGGGGCCAGAGCCATGGCATTGTCCAGGAAAAGCAATGTCCCACCCAGGAAGGAAACTGTGGGTGCACCATCCGTCAAGTGGAAGAGAGACACAGCTGCCTCTCTCATAGGAGATTCTCAGCCATCATGAGCTAGACCACATCAGCCAAGGCAACCAATGTACACAAAAACAGACCAAAGTTGAGACCCTCCCACCACCGACAGGTGACTACTGCTCTAAGAGGACCAGCCTTCTCAGGCCATCTCCCTGCCCCAGCCCCAGAGGAGTCAGACCCAAGGCTCTGAATGGGGGGAGGAGAGAACCCACACTGCCCCTCCTCAACTCCATCGCCCAGCACAGGTCTGACCTACAATGGGCCAAGGCGAGAGTTTCAGTTGTGAGATGAGATGGCAGTTTTGAGCCAGACTGGACTTTAAATGACCATAAAGCGCTGTACTCTGCTCCAGCTGATATTAAGGGCAATTTGACCGAGTTCAGCAGAAGCAGCGACTAGAGAAAAATAAAACCACTTCACAATCTATAGCCCACCAAGTTGACACTCGTCAATAAACCAGTTGCATGGAGACCAATGTGGAAGCCCCTCTCTAGGCTGACAGGAAAAGAAGAAAGTGAAGAGGTGGAAAAACCCTCAGCCCCCCACCTCTGTCTCTCAATGAGATAGAACTTAAGTCAAAACCTCCTCAGTCTTAATTACCAACAAAAAAATAACCAGACAAGCTTCTCACTGTATGTCTTTATTTATACTGTCATCTGCTCCAGCATTTTAATATCCAACTTTCCGTTGGAAGACAGATGCCTGGATGTTCACACCCCGTTCTAATGGCTTAATACCCTGGGTGCTGGAGTAGGGAGGGGCCTGCAAGCAAGGGGTGGGGGATGAAAGCCACCGCCACATTGAGCACAACTTTGGAGCAAATGGGTTTGAATATTCATTAAACAACATTTAATTTAAACACCCAAACTCTGAAAGCAGCAGCATATGGCCTGTTTTATTTTACATAAACTGAATAGGAGGTTGGGCCGTTAGCTTCTGCAGACATAATGTTCATTACCAATGAAGAATGCTTTCCTTTGAGGACACCCCAGCACGGGACTGGGCACACTGCCCCACTGCCCCCGTGGGCTGACACAGCCCAAGCTTGCAGCTCCTCACTGACCCCCTGGTGGAGCAGACTGATGTAAACCAAATCCCCATCACCCATCCGGGGAAGATTAGGACTTCATTAAGGGAAGACGGAAGACTAGGGAGGCCTCCTGGTTGGCAGCTTGGAGAGTGGACTGGACGGAATTCACATCCTCCTGGAATGGGCCTCCTTGGTGCCCAGATGGCACACGTCTGCGCCCCCCGCCCCCCCCCCCGCTGGTGCCTGGCCGTCATGCAGCAGCCAAGCCAAGCTGGGCCTGGGGTCTCACTCCACTTTCCACTTGGGACTTAGGATTGTGTGTGCATAAGGCTGTGTGTAGAAGCATATGTCTGTGCAGTTCTTGAACAGGTGTGAGAATGAGGGTGGGAGTGCACTTCTGTGTAGGGAGGGGTATGTACATGTGGCCCCATGTGCTGGATGTGCATGCATACATGCGTGTGCACATACCTGCAGTGCCTCTCTGGGCATGCCTACAGCTGTGCAGGTGTGTGCACATATTACAGGTTCCACCAGGGGAGGCAGGAGGTATACTCTGTAGTTCTGTGTGGGGTATGAGTATCTTAGTAAATGTGCAGGTGTGTCTAGCCATATAATTTCAAATGTACATAGGTAGATAAATGGGGAGGGGTTTTGTTTTTTTACAGCTACCTGTCACTCAGGGGCTTTTAACTTGGGGCCCAGAGACACCCCCCATGGGATCAATGGGTCGACTACAGGGGCCAGTGAACTTGGATGGGAAAACAATTACATCTTTATTTTCCCTAGCCTCTAACATTTTTCATTTAAGAATATAGACAGCAAACCACCATCATTTGAGCAGTTCTATTGTCACCAACAGAAATCAAAATACTTTCATGTAATATCACAGCTGTTACAGATGTCTCGAAATGTCATTTACACTCCCCATCCTTACTTTGAGTTATAGTAGTTATTAGACCTGCCACAAGATATTTGTTTTATTGCATTAATAAAGAAGCTATATTACTTTATCACTATTTTTTAAACATTTTGCTAATTGTTCTTTAACAGAATTGTTTTTCTTTGTAAGTTCATTTTTAGATGCATTTATAAATATTCCAAGAAGAGGCCCTGCCAAAGGGATCCACGGCAAAGAAAAGATAAAGGGCCCTGCCCATGGGGTGGCATGCAGCTCCCCTGGCTCACAGCAGTGATGGCCGGCGCCCAGGGAACACGTCCACGGCCTGCAGCTGTGTGCATCCTCGGCAGAGGTGTGACCAGATTCCCACCGCCCTCCCCACTGCCAAGGGACCCTCCCTGGAGAGCATGTGCAGGCAGGTGGTGTTTAAAAAGCCAGTGACTCTGTAGGAAAACAGATTTCTCTCCATGGTCCCAACGGTGCCATGCTGGCAGCCCAAGCTGGCCCACTTTCAGGAAGAAATGGCTCAAGGCGTTTCCGTGGTGCTTAACCCTCCAGGTCTTGGGGGAGAGGAGGCTTCTCGGAGGAGCAGGGACTTAGGGGAATGAATGAAGCAAAAGCTACATCTGGCTCTCACCATTCCCAGCCACTTCTTCATCATCCCTGCTTATCCCCTTAAATATCAGTTAGAATTTCCTTAATAAAAAGTGACAGAAAAACCAACTCAAAGTTGCTTAAGCAATGTACAGTATCTATTAGTCTCCAGAACTAGAGCCCAGGGGTGTGGATGCCTCAGGTAAGTTTGATCAGGGCTCCGGCTGTTTCTCTGCTATTCTCTCAGCTCTGCCCTACTCCAAATATCAACTTTGTCCCCAGGCTGCCTTCCCTCATAGTAGCAAAATGTCTGCAGCTTCATATCTGCACATTGCACCATCTGGAGTAAGAGAGATCTGATCTTCCAGCCATGAAACAGAAGCCCTCGAACCACTCTGATTGGACCAGTCTCGATCAGTCACTTCTTCCAGGGGCAATTTCACGTGCTGCTTGGCTTAGGTCTGGATCACTGCTCATCCACAAGCTGTCACTGTGGCAGGAACAGATGCAGTATTTTGATTGGCTTTTGACCAATCAAGACCCACCTCCAAAGAAAACAAATGAGGGGGGCAGGAAGAAAGAATGGATGCCTGGAGAGGCAACAGAAATATCCCTCCAAGATCTGTCTGTGAACTGCTAAGCAGACCTCCAGCCTGACTGGCAGTGCCCTGGGCAGGAACTAACTCTTGGCTCCCCATTCACCACTCCCAAGATGCCCACTGAGAAAGGTACTGCTTATGTGTCCTCAGTCACCATGACATGCCTTGACCTGCCATCAAATTCACTAAGAGAAACTCTCAGCCATGACCCCACAACCCTGAGGCATCTCCCTTGCCCGCACAGAGAAAAGAGCTCTTTAAGGAGAAGATCCCCAGGCTGGGGGACAGGAGGACTGGGTGCTAGCCCTCACTTAGTGGGGAATTTCTTTTGTGAGCCTCAGTTTCCCCATCTGGAAGAAGAGGAGATTGGACAAACTAAACCTAAAGCCCTTCTCAATTGACAGTTCATGTTTGTAGCAAAGGAAGTGCCTCCAGGCCTTGGCCTTCTGTCTAAGATCCTGCCATGGGCTCCCAACTGGGGCCCCTACCTCCACGCCAGTTCTGCTCCCCACCCCGATCCACTCACACAGAACCCTTCAGGCAGCCATTCATGCAGCAAGTATTTATTGAGCAACTACTGTGAAACAGGCACTGGTCTAGGTGCTGGGGACACAGAAATGAACAAAGTAGATATACACACACACACACATCCCCGCCTTAAGTTTCCTTTCTAGTAGGAAGACAATCAATACACAAGAAACTAGGAAGAATATGTAGTACATCTAATGGAAGTGAACGTGAAGGAGAAAAAAATTAAAGCAGGGAAGGAAGTTCCATGGAAGCTGAAATCTTTGATAAGGTGGGCGGGAAAGGGAGAGCAGGATCGATGGGGTTAGCTAGGGAAGAGTGGACCATGCAGAGGAAACAACAAATGCAAACACCTTGGAGCAGGAACGTGGTGACTTGGAGAAGCAGTGAGGAAGCCAGTGCAGCTGGGGCAGATCTGGCAGCAGGTGGTGATGGGAGACCAGGTCAGACGAGCACCCGGAGGCCAGACCGTGCAGGGTCTGCCTGTGGGTCGTGGCAAGGCTTTCAGCTTCTATTGCCAGTGAGAAGTCTGTTCCCTGGAGGGCCCTGATCAGAGGAGAGACCTCATCCGACTTACATTTTCACAGTGCCCCTCGGGCTGCTGTGTGGAGAATAAATTGAAGGGCGTGAAGATGTAATCAGGAGCACGGTGAGGACACAGCAGTCACATGGGTGGCTTGGACCAAGTGATGAGATGCAGTCAGATTTTGGATATTTTGAAGGAAGAGCCAAAAGATTTGCTGATGGACTAGACCTGGGGTGTGAGAGGAATCGTCAAGGCTGCTAACAAGGCTTGTAAGCCGGAGCAACTGGAAGGATAAAGTTGCCGTCTACTGAGGTGGGCGAGACCAGCAGGGGAGCAGGTGAAACAGGAATATTGGGAGCTCAGATTCTCACTAGAGCCCTTTGTAAAAGGCAAACCCGATCTCATCTTTCCTCTGCTTAAAATCTCCCAGCGGCTTCCCATTGCCCTCCAGATAAAGTCCAGTGTATAAATACCAGCTCTGGCCCCTACACGATCTGGCCCCTGCCCCACCAATCCAACCACATTTGCACCCAGTCCCCAGACTTTGTGCTCGAAGTTCCACGAACCCACTGGCTTTCTCGTGCCTCCAAGTCTTCGGACCTGCTCTTCCATCCTGGAAAATCCTTCCTTATGCTTACATCTCCAAGCCCCAATTGCCCCCACTGCAAAGGGGGGAAGGAGAATGCAGTACCAGAGGATTCTCAAGGTAACTTCCAGCTGCAACATTCCGCATCTCTGGGTGTCTCTGTCCTCCCTCACCTGGTTCCAGAGAAGGTTAGCAGCAGTTAATAAAGAGTGTCCCCACTGCAGGCTAGAGAAGGTGCAGTATACAATCTCCAAGGGCCAGCCTGAAATACAAAAGATGAGGCTTGACAGCAAAGAGATGGAGAGGGATAAAGAAGCCATGTGCCCGGGAGAGTCTGAGTAGAAGTAGGGTGACAAACAGCACCGTTTGGAATAGGTAAGAACCTCAAAGCCAGTCTGCTTTTGTCCACACAGAGTCCTCCACCTAAAACACCCTTCCCTTTGCCTCCTGCTCATTCTTCATAGTCAGTTCTGGCACCCCCTCTTCCCTGAGCTGTCCCATAGTCCCCCTCTGCATGTCCATGCTCTCTGTCTGTCCAACACAGGACACAAGTCATGGGTTTAGAATCCTACAGAGCACCCCACCCACTCCCTTCCCTGGGGACAGTGAGCCAGGGAGCACCAGGACTTTACCCCCCTGCATGCTAGTAGGCAGTAAAATGGGATTCAAGTTCCAAGCACCAGGTCCTTTCCAGGACTCTTTGCCCCCTCCCCCAGGAAGCCATCTGCTCCCTCTGGACTCTCCACTGTGTACACTAGCTAGTGGTGGACACCCTGGTCTTCCCCTCTCACCTTGGGGGGTCAGACTTCATCTTGCTCACATCCACCCGGCCCCACTCCTGTCAGAGTATGCCTGGAGCCTTCCACACAGCAGCTGTGTCTTAAACTTTGTGTAGAATCAAATGGCAATAAACTGTGCCCAAGACACAACCTTCCCTCTGGGGAGGCATGTTCTTTATCAAGTTGGCAACCTGTGCTTTGTGAGGGGAGCAAGGCAGAGGAGCTGTGATCCAGAACCCTCTCTCAGGCCCTGGCTTGCTCTGAATCCAACCATGCCCTCTCAACTTCAGGATGTGGAGAAGCCAAAGAAACATCCTTCCCCTCTGTCACCCTCCCTCACCTTCCGCCTAGGGATGTTATGAGAATTAATGGGATAACAGATGAAGTGCCTCCAGGGGAACGGGCTACATAAATCCAAAGTGTTGTTATTAAACTCCAAACTTAGCCCTGGGGATCAGTGAGACATGACAGGTCTGGGCTGGGAGTAATCCCAGCTGCGTGGACAGGAGGCCTCTGTAAAATCAGAAGTCACAACATAGAGGCTTTTGGGGTTAAAGGAAACCCTTTAAGTCCCCCAGGCCTGCACCTCAACTGAGATACAAAGAGCCTCTACTGCAGTCACACAAAGCAAGCAGCCAGACCCTGCTCGTACGCCACCAGTGACAGGAAGCTCACTGTTCTCCAAGGCATTCCCTGCCTTCTTCCATTAGCTCTGGACGTTTAAAATTTCCTCCTATCCAGCCAAACTTATTTTTCCATTTCTTCCACACTCCAGGACTAATCTCACCCTTTTCCTGTGTTAGCTCTTGACCAACAGCTCCCCTCTCTTTTCATTTCCAGCTAAACACCCCCAGACCCTTCCGACAGACCACACACTCCATGATCCGAAAGCAGGTTACCACACTGATACTCTTTTCTCAGTGGCCTCCACTTCATGGCTTCCAGATATAATAACATAACTCCCAGGAGTGTTCAGACAGGACACAGCAAGGTAGGACCTGCCATTCCTTCACTCTAGGTGTCCTTCCTAGGAAGGCAGCTAGGGGCAAAATTTGTGTTTTTAGCATACATATCACAATGTAAAACAGTATAATCTATGTTTAGGATGCAGGCCATAATCCCTGCCCCAGAGGTATCTGGTTGGTTGGTCATGGACCCCAAAGAACTCCAGAAAAGACTTGAGCTTAGGTATATGTGAGTATATGTACATACACACATATACATATATGTATACGTATACTTATATGTATACATACACACAATATGCCTAACACATTGAAGAATAGATGCTCAATAAAAGGGAGATATTTATTATTGTCACATGCCAAGCCTCATGGAAACCCTGACAACAGTTTCCAAGGACAGAAAACCCAAGAAGTAGCAATATGGTCAACTGATTTACAACAAGGATTCCAAGACAATTTAATGGGGAAAGAATAGTCTCTTCAACAAATGGTACTGGGACAGCTGGATATTCACATGCAAAAGAATAAAGTCAGACCCCTACCCCACGCCATATACAAAAATTAACTCAAAATGGTTCAATGACCTAAATATAAAACTATAGAACTCTTAAAAATAAACAGGAGTAAATCTTTGTGACCTTGGGTTGAGCAATGTTTTCTTATATTTAACATCAAAAGCACATGCTACAAAAGAAAAAAAAAACAGATATATTGGATTTCATCAAAATTAAAAACTTTGGGGCATTAAAGGATAATACCAAGAAAGTGAAAAGACACCCTGCAGAATGGGAGAAAATTTCTAATCATATATCTGATAAGGAGCTTAGTATCCAGAATACATAAAGAACCATGCAATTTAACAATAAAAAGACAAATAAGCCAATTTTAAAATGGGCAAAGCCTAACAAAAGAGCCCCACAATATATGAAGCACAACACCGACAGAATTGAAGAGAGAAATAGACATCTCTATGATAATAATTGGAGACTTCAATACCCCACATTCAATAATGGATAGAACAACCAGACAGAAGATCAGTAGGGAAATTGAGAACCTGAACAACACTATAAACCAATTAGACCTAACAACATATACAGAATACTTCATCTGACTACATAGCAGAATACACATTCTTCCTAAGTGCACATGGAGCATTCTTCAGGACAGACCAAATGTTAGGCCATAAAACAAGTCTCAATAAAAATTAAAAGATTGCAATTATTCAAAGTTATCTTTTCCAACCATAATGGAATGAAGGTAGAAATCAGTAATGGAAGGAAAACTGGAAAACTTACAAATAGGTGAAAATTAAGCAACAGAGTGTTAACCAGTGGGTCAAAGAAGAAATCAATGGGGGAAATTAGAAAATACTTTGAAACAAATGAAAACAAAAACACAATATACCGAAACTTATGGGATGCAGCAAAAGCAGTGCTCAGAGGGAAATTATTAACAAGATTATACACCATGGCCAAGCAGGATTTATCCCAGGAATGCAAGAGTGGTTCAACACACAAAAATCAGTGTAATACATCGCACTAATAGAAAAAGGGGGAAAAAAAAACACATGATCATCTCAATGGATGCAGATAAAGCATTTGACAAAATCCAACACCCTTTCATAATCTATGTATCTATATATATTAGAAGGAAAACTTCCTCAACATGATAAAGGACATTTATAAAAAAAACCATAACTAACATCATACTCAATGGTGAAAATACGTTGAATTATGTATCCCAGAAAAAAAAAACATGTTCTTAATTCATTCCTATGGATGTGAACCCACTGTAAATGGGACCTTTTGAAGGTGTTATTTTTATTTAAGGTGTGGCTCAACTGAACGAGGTTGGGCCTTAATCGGCTCAGCTGAATGAGGTTGGGCCTTAATCCTATTTCTGGAAGATTTATGAAGAGAAAGCCATGTAGAAGAGTAGAAGCCAGAAGTCAATGGAACCCAGAAGAGAAGGAAGACATCACCATGTAACGGAAAGCAAAGGAATGCCAAGGATTGCTGGCCAGCCAGAACAGTACCAGCCACAGGAGGAAGCAAGTCTTCTAGGCTGTGAAACCATGACCCAATGAATTCCTGTTGGTAAGCCAACCCATTGTATAGTATTTATCTTAATGGCTGGAAAACTAAGACAAAAACTGAAAGTTTTCCCCCTAAGATCAGGAATAAGTCATGGATGCCCACTTTAACCACTGATATTCAATACAGTATTGGATGTTCTGGTGAGAAAAATTAGGCAAGAAAAATAAAAGTCATCCAAATTGGAAAGGGAGATAAAACTATCTCTATTTGCAGAACACATGATTTTATATCTGTAAAACCCTAAAGAACCCACCAAAAAAAAAAAATTGTTAGAGCTATAAACAAGTCAGCAGAGTCGCAGAATACAAAACCAACACATAAAAATCAGTTTATACTAGCAATGAACAATCAGAAAAGGAAATTAAGAAAACAATTTCATTTACAATAGCATCAAAAAGGATAAAATATTTAGGAATAAATTTAACCAAGTTGGTGAAAGACTTGTACACTGGAAACTACAAAACATTGATGAAAGAAATTAAAGAGGACATAAATAAATTAAAGACATCCCATTTTCATGGATTGAAGACAATATTGTTGAGGTGACAATACTACCCAAAGCTATTTACAGATTCACTGCAATCACAATCAGGTTCCCCACATTATTTTTGTAGAAATTGACAAGCTAATTCTAAACTTCATATGAAAATGAAAGGGGCCAAGAATAGCCCAAACAATCTTGAAAAGGAAGAACAAAGAGTACTCACAATTCCCGATTTCTAAATTGGCTACAAAGCTACAATAATCAAAACTGTATGGTGCTGGTATAAAGATAGACATATAGATTAATGGAATAGAATTGAGAGTTCAGAAATGAACTCTTACATCTATGGTCAGTTGATTTTTGACAAGGGTGCAAAATCACTGAATGGAGAAAGAAGCATCTCTTCAATAAATGGTGCTGGGAAAACTACATATCCATATGTAAAGAATGAAGTTAGATCTTTGCCTTACATCATATACAAAAATTAACTCAAAATGGATAGAAGACCTATCTAAGCTTAAGAATTGAAGCCATGAAACTCTTAGAAGAAATCATAGGGGCAAATCTTCATGACCTTGGATTTGGCAATGGTTTCTTAAATGTGACACCAAAAGCATAGGCAACAATGGGAAAAACAGATAAATTGGACTTCATTAGAGTTAAAAACTTTTGTGCATCAAAGGACACTTATCAGGTGAGTGGAAAAACAACCAACAAAATGGGAGAAAGTATTTGCAAATACTATATCTGATAAGGGTGTGATATCCAGAATATATAAAGAACTCCTATGAATATCAAAACGACAAGCAACTCATTTAAAAAGTGGGCAAATGACTTGAACAGACATTTCCCTTTGAAGAAGGGAATATACCAATGGCCAATAAGCATGTGAAAAGATGCTCACCATCATTAGCCATTAAGGAAATGCAAATTAAAACCATAATGAGATACCTGTTAACATCTACTAGGATGGCTATAATCAAAAACACAAAAAATAACAAATGTTGCCAATGGTGTAGAAAAATTGGAACCCTCATTTATTGTTGATAGGAATATAAAATGGTACAACCATTATAGAAAACAGGTTGGCAGTTACTCAAAAAGTTAAACATAGAACTACTACATGACCCAGGAATTCCACCCTTAGGAATATACTCAAAAAAATTGAAAACAGGGATTAAAAAAAAACAAAAAAACAAAAAACTGTATGCAAATGTTCCTACCAGCATTATTCACAATAGCCCAAAAATGGAAACAACCCAACTATCTATCAACTCATGAATGGATGAATAAAATGTGGTATATACCTATAATGGAATATTGTTCAGCTATAAAAAGGAATGACATTCTGATACATGCTACATGGATCAACCTTGAAAACACTATGCTGAGTGAAATAAGCCAGACACAAAATATTGTATAATTCCTCTTATATGAAATATCTAGAATAGGGAAATTCAAAGAGACAGAAAATAGATTAAAGGTTACCAGAGGCCAGAGGAAGGGGAATGGGGAGTTATTCCTTGAAGAATATAGTTTCTGTTTTGGGTGATGAAAAATTTTGGAAATAGATAGTGGTGATAGTTGCACAACATTGTGAATATAATTAATGCCACTGAAATTTACACTTAAAAATGGTTAAAATGGCAAATTCTATAAATCACAATCAAAAAGTGAAAAAAATGGGCAAAGGAGATATACATATAGCCAACAAACAAATGAAAAGGTAAGATGCTCAACATCGTTAGTCATTAGGAAATGGAAATCAAAACCATGGTGAGATAACACTTCACACCCACTGGGATGATAAAATTAAAAAGACAATAACAAGTGTTGGTGAGGATAATGAAATTGGAGCCCTCTTTCATTGCTGGTGAGAATGTAAAGTGATGCAGCCACTTTGGAGAATAGTTTAGCAGTTCCTCAAAATTTTAAACATAGTTACCATATGACCCAGCAATTTCACTCTTCAGTATAAATCCAAGAAAAATAGAAACATATGTTCACATAAATCTTGTACAGGAATGTTCATAGCAGCATTATTCATAGTAGCCAAAAAGTGGAAATAACCCAATGTCCGTCAAGTGATAAATGGATAAATAAAAATGCAATGTACCCATACAATGGAATATTATTCAGCTATAAATAGGAATGAAGTACTGATGCATGCCACAACATGAGGAACCTTGAAAATATTACGCTAAGTGAAATAAACCAGTCACAAAAGACCACATATTATATTATCTCATTTATATGAATAGGTAAATCCATAGAGACAGCAAATTAGATTAGTGGGTATCAGGGTCTGGGTGGTGGGGAGGAGGAAAGAATGGGAGTGACGCTAATGGGTATGGGATTTATTTTTGGGGTGATGAAAATGTTCTTCAATTAAGAGTGATGATGGTTGTACAACTCTGAAAACACTGAAAACCATTGGACTGTATACTTTAAAAGAGTGAATATTATGGTACTTCGATCCCAAAAAAGGGGGTGGGGGCAACATGGGATAGCCTGCCTGTCTCTGATGCAGAGAGAGAGGCAGGAATCTTGGCAGCATGAGCAGTGAACACGGTAGTAGCCCCCTCCCTCCACCCTTTCTCACCAAGTGCGCCTCAGCCCAGCTAAGTGGAGGGTGAGCTCCAAGAACTGGAAGGACCAGGAATGGACCCCTCTCCTGGGCTGCATCAGCCAGTGGAACTTTGCTGGGAACTAACAAATAGGGTGCAGGATCTAAGTATTTGCTGGTTGCTTAGAAAAGGAAGCCTGTGTGGGTCATTGTGGGAAAGAAAGGGGAGCAAAGAAAGCAAAGAGAGAGGTTAGACTCTAAGAGGGGGAAGAAGAAAAAAGGGAAGAGTGATTTTTTCAGGAATGATTTTCCAGTCCCAATGCCAGGGAGGCTGCCTGCACTTCCTACTCTCAGGTGCTGTTAGACACCTCCCAGCTTTCCCACCAACAAATTCCCCCTTTTGCTTGAATGGCTTCAGTTCACAGGGTCCCTCCTAAGCATCCACTTCTTCTTCCTGCTGTGGCAAGGCCTGGTAGTTCCGTCCCCCAGAACCACTCCCCACCCTGATCTTTGCCTGGGCGAAAGCAAGCCTACATGTCCCAGCCTCCCTTCTGGTCAGTGTACCCAGGAGACTCGTCCCAGCAAGGGAACAGGAGCAGAAATGATGTGGGTGACTTCGGGTCAGGACTTTGTAGAGAATGGGTGGTCTCTCAGCCATCTCTTTTTCCCATTCTGCCAGGTGGATTCAGGTTACACTCAGGTCCTGAATAAGGCAGAGGCACAGGATGAAAGGAGTCTAGGTTCCTGAATCACCACACCCAGAGGATAGCTGCTCACAGAGCAGCAACATCCCGCCTTGGACTACTAGGAGAATTAGGAATAAATTTATGTTGAGATTTTGCCAATCACATCTTGGGTCTATTTGTTCAAGCAGCTTAGCCTACCCTAACTGAAGCAAGGGGAGCAGGAGGTGGGGGGGGGGCAGTTTTCTCCCTCCCATCAGACATGTTGAAGGGGCACATTTAGCCCTCAAGGCAAGAACTAGGGTGAGGCAAGTGAGGTGTCTAGGGTATGAAATCTAGGGAGGCAAATAAGTAAATCATCTAAGGAGGCTCTCACTCTCAGGGTGTGGAAGTGCTGACCCTGTACTCGCACAGCCTGACATGTATGACCCCTTAGATTTTGCATCATACATGTCTCATTCACATCACTCTAGCCCCAGCCCTGTTAGCCCCAACTGGAACAGGCAACCATCCTACAGAATGGAGCCAATACTGTGAGTAGCAAAGCAGAGAGACAGAAAAAATCTGGGTCCTTAATGGCACTGTTGAACTGCTGCATCAATCAACACTGAAATCCTCTCTGTATCTAGATGGCCTCTCATGTAAGCCAATAAATGTCCTCATTGGTTAAGGCAGTTTAAGTTGAGATGTCAGTTACTTGTAGCTAAATGCTTCCTACCCAAACCAATGACCAAGCCAGCTCAGTGAGCACCAACAGTAGACAGTTCAACTCTCAGCCTCCCAGGAAACATTTTTGTACCAGCAAGACTTTGCAAGACAGCACAGGGGAATGAGTTGAACAGAATGGAAAAGGTACCCCAGACAACACTTTAGTGTTTTGTAACCTTAAGAATATATGAAAATGGCTCCTGAGTAGTAAATGGCTCCCCGGTAGTGGCAGGGGAGTATGAGGACTACATTAATGAACTGAGGGACTTTGGGCAAGTTGTCTAACCTCTCTGGTCCTCCATGACCTCATCCATAGACAGAAGAGAATGCAGCACTACCTGCATGCAAATGGAAGGGCCTGATTAGCAAAAGAGCTTTCCTTTTCTCCCCCAAGGAGGCCTCCTGGAAAGGGGCATTTTGTTTGATATGTTCTACCACCAAGAAGAGCTGAAGTGCAATGGGGTTTGCCTATGGGTTTAGCAGTTTCTAGCTGAACTCTTTGAATCCCACCATAGATGGTGGAGACCAGCAGAGGGCTGGACCAGAAACATTATGGCTCTGGAATATACCTACACTGTGCATAAGGTACATCTGTGCACATCTACAGCTCTCTGCAAACACAATTCCAGAGACTCCTGCCCACACAGAGGCTCTGCTGAGCAAGGGGTTGAGCAGTCACCATGAGGTGTAGGATGCCAATCTCTGGATTATTGAGGTGAATGCTGAAGCCCCCCAACAATGTCACAGCCCCTCCCTCCAAGGCAGTGTATTTTCAGAAATACACACTCAGCTGAGAGGAGGAGAACCAGGTGTAAATCTTTCTTTCCTCTTTCCAAGCAATGCAGAAGAGAAATTATAGAGGCAAATCTTGGATGTCTAAAGATCTGGACTTCTCTTTAAAAAAAAATTCAATTTTATAAGTTCCACCTTACTGCCTTGCACCAAGTCCCTGGAAGTGTTTCCTTAGAAGGATACAGGAGGTGGACGTCAAGTAGCAGGGCTTACAACTCTCCTGCAACCTGGGTTCCATGAGTAGCACAAGTGTTTCTTCCTCCACTTCCAAAGGTGGGATTTTATTTGTGGGGAGAGAGATACTAAAAGCCTTCTCAACCCTCATTTTCAGTATAGGAAACTGAGGCCCAGGGAAGAAAGGGGGCTTGCCTGAGATCACAAAATATGGTCGGTGCAGGGCGAAGGCTTGCAGGCAGGCACTCCCACACCCAAGATGTCAGAGCAGACAGAAGCATCACGGTGTCAGGGAAAGAACACTGAACCAGAACCGGGTCCCTGGGGTTCTAGCACAATTCCCCCCTCCCCATAGAATCCACAAGCCCCTAGGCAGGACAGCTACAAAAGAGGATGCTGGTTATACAGGATCTGCAGAGAGATTGCAGCATGGATGGGTAGAGTTCGCCATGCAATGTGGGCAGCAAAAGCCTTCCAGGTTCAGCTTCCCTACGAGGGCCGAATCCTATAAACAAGATTACCACCCCCATTAGACCTTCTCTGAGAAGAAAGAGTGACCTCTCCAGTTGATCTGGCATCAGGCTTTTTTCATACTTCCGCACGGGTAACTGCCGTGACAACAAAGCAGGCAGCCTCCATGTCCGTGCCCACAGTGCCCCCTCGCGGGCGCCTGTGTGGCGCATCAAATCGCTTTATTCCACCAAAGCTTCTCTTTGCCAGTGACTGGGGCGGTGTGTAACACTGCCCTTCTTGGTCTCCACAGCTGGAACATCCTCCCCTCCCCTGAGCTCAGTGGACCTCAAACTTGAGCCTGCATCAGAGTCATCTGGAGGGCTTGTTTCAACACAGGTTGCTGGGCACCACTCTATTTCTGATTCAGTAGCTTGGGGATGGAGCCGGAGAATTTGCATATCTACCAAGTTCCCAGGTGATGCTGATGCTGCGTGTAAGGGACCACACTCTGAAAACCACTTCAAGGCTCAACACAAGTTCTATCTCCTTTAGTGAGACTTTCCACAAATGCCCCAGGCTTATCATAAAATGTAAGAGCTGGGTAATTTTGGCCAAGCTCTAACCCCTGAGCCTCAATTTCCAATCTATAAAATAGGGATAATAGTACCTCCCTCATAGAGTGGCTGTAAAAGCTAAATAAGATCATTCATGCAACAGAACTAAGCACAGTACCTGGCACATAGTAAGCATTCAAAAAATAGTAGCTAACCTCATCGTTATTTTTTATTAGCTGTAATAATAGTAGTATTACTGTTCATTTGCCACCTTCTTGAGCACAGCAACCATGCCTCCTACTCAAGAGACACAGAATTCTCAGAAGCAGAAAGGACCTTAGAGAACCTTTAGCCTAAAGTTTCCCAAACTCGGCTGATGAACAGCATCACTTGGGAAGTTGATAAAACTTCTCTTGGGAGACCTGCTAACTCTGAAAATCAGGGCAGGAGAGCTGGGAATCTGTATTTTTAACAAAGCCCCTGGGGTCAGGTGTGAGAAACACTCATTTAGCCCTTGTACCTAAGATAGTCAGAAAGGGAGGCCAAGAAAAGGGAAGTGCCTTGCCCATCCATGGCCCTAGCCGGTTGGTGGCTGAGTAGGGATCAGGCACCAGGTCTCCCAATTCCTGGTCTAGTCCTTTTTCTACCAAGCTAGATTGCTCAGATTCCAACTCATCCTACACTTAACCTTTGATGAGCACAGGTTTGTGGAACAAGAGGAGCTGTCAAACTGAAGAAGTGAGGAACTCAGCACATGACAAGGACATGCAATTTACAGCTGAATATCTAATTCTCCAGTGTTTCCTTTATTTAGCCAAAATATCTAACTAGGGAAATCTTTCCGAAACAGACTTTGCTATGCCATTTCCCAACTGAACCTCTTTCAGTGATGTGCTAGTGCCTTCAAAATAAAAATACAAGCCCCTTAGCCTGGCATACAAGGTCCTTCCTGGCCTGTTTCCTGCTTACCTCTCAGTCTCATTTCTCACCAGGACCTAATTTGCACCCCAACCACTGAAATTGTTCACCAGTGTCTTTTTCCCACACTGGGCTCTTTGAGAACAGAGATGGAACACAATGTCTGGCACATAGGAAGTTCAAGGATGAGTGGATGGGGAAGGTTAGATGAATGAATGTGTGAAGGTGTGTAAGCTCCCTGCACCACACATTACAGAGTTCTCAGAACTCAGGAAACCTCTCTGCTTTGCCAGCACAAATGAATGAAGTGCAATACTTCTATGCTCCTACAGCCAACCTGAAATCTATTTTTGAAATGGAATTTCTCCTACCAGAAACCCATCGTGCAAAACTCCACTGGAAGCCAACAAAGTCATGTAGGGCCTTCCATCTCACTGATTCATGAAGCAAATGCCTATCTGCCCACTCTGCCCCATCCACCAGTCTTGCCCCCATCCCTCCCTTGGCAGAATGACTGGTCTGGCCTTGCCTCAGATGCCTGCTTGTTCCTACCTTCCTGCCTTCTTTTTCATCTTTCATAGCCTCAACTGAGTCCCCTGCTCCTGTGTGTCCAAATCAGATCCTGTCTCTTACACTGAATGGCATCACTTCCTCCAGAAGCCTTCCAAAACCTAGCCTTCCTGCACTGACTTTCACGTGTCTAGATTCCTACCATGTAACTTAATACAACTATGCACTTTCTGCTACTTCATAGTAAGGGACACCAGCCAGGCCACAAGACCGTGGGTAACTTGCTTAAACTCCTCTGAGCTGTTAGGGCAGGGACAGCTTCTTTATCCATCTCCCCAGCACCAAGCACAGGGACTGGTACACAGCAGGGAATTCAGCTGACCATCTAATACTTCAACAACCCCACAGCAACTAGGGGCTGCTCAGCACAGAGTAGGTACACAAAGTCTTGTAACTATTATATCCCCAACAGATAACAGCTGTTTAATTAATATTTACTGAGTGACTGAATGAATAAATGAACAGTGATTAAGGCTTTGGAGTCAATTTGCATTCCAGTCCCAGCCCCACCACTTAGTGGCTGAATGACCTTGGGTGAGTTGCTCAACTACTCTAAACTCTCTCCAACTTGGGTCCAGCGAGACTTGCCTTGTAGGGTTATTATGCAGAATAGAGAATTTATAGTTTAGAAGTGGCTGACTCCATTCCATGAGTAGGTGTTTCTGTAAGATGATGTCTTTAGAGGGAGTTCAAAATAATGAACTTCCCCAGGAAGATAGGAAGAAAGCAGAGCATTATTAAAAGCCGCCTAATTATTTGTAGCACATGCAGCTGCAAATGGAACTCGGCCGCAGCACTAAGGCAAGCTGTAAAGCACCCCCAAGTATTCACCGAAGTTTAATACTGCCCCCTTTTCAGACCCACCTCTAGCTTCTCCTCGCTGGCCTCTTCAATAGCCCCTACCACTTCTCATTAAGTCACAGCTTACCACCAGTGAAAAAGTTGAAGAAGGTATGTACTTGCTCCCTCACTGTTTATTCTTAGCAAAGTCAACTTTGCATGTTTATGAAGGCTTTTTCAAAGCCCGTTGACAGTGCAGCTTGGTCTGGTTACTGTCAGGGCCAAAAAGGGCTGAGTCTCCAAGAATCTCAAGGTTCAATAGCACAGTTGTCCACAATTTAAATCAAATTCCTGCAGATCCTTGCTTGTCAAACAGTTGCCTAGCACTTCAGTTTCCAAACTGTTCAACGATGCTACTTTATTTGATCCTTAAACTAGCCTTGTATGTCAGGTAGGCAAAGAAGGTACCCCTGGGAGCCCCAATTTAAAGAGAGGTTAACCCAATCCAGGGACCAAGTGACTTGCTCAAGGAGACACAGCGGGACTAGATGGAAAGAAAAGTGTGCAGATGGGGGAACAAGCACAAATGGCAGGTAGATGAGGACGGGAGGCTGGCTGGAGGAGGCTGTGGAGGCGGCCATGGGGGCCTGAAGAGCAAACACCTATCCTGAGGGACGCAGGCAACCCTCTAGGCCTGCCACCGTCAGCATGCAGGAAGGTAGACCCCTGTTGCCCTTCTGCCAACAGGCAGGAAAACTGGATTTTTATGTAACATTTGCCACATTTTAAAATGCTATGCTTGTTCAACAAAACTCGCAGGCAGACTTGCCAGTTTGTGATTTCTGTAACATCCCTGGGTCTAAGGAGTTTCCCTGCAAAACAAGCCCACCTAGAGTTAATCACAATATCCTTCTCCAAAGAGGCTACTGCTCAATGAACACCAGCTGCCCTACCTGAGCCCCAGATAGGAAAACTCCCATTTTGTGATTTTGATAACCTTGACTCAGACCCCTGCAGCTGTGTCACCACCTCAGCCTCTGACACTCCCTGTTCCAGTTTGGATGTATTATGTCCCCCAAAACACCATGTTCTTTGATGCAATCTTGTGTGGGCAGACATATTAGTGTTGATTAGATGGGAATTCTTTTGAGTATTTCCATGGAGATGTGACTCAATCAACTGTGAGTGAAAGGTTTGGATAATTTCCATGGAGTGTTACCCACCCATTCAGGGTGTGTGTTAATTGGATCACTGGAGTATATAAGGAGTATACAAGGAGTTCACAGACAGAAGGACCTCAGAGCAGCTAAGAGGACAAAACACCCCAACAGCAACATTTTTGAAGAATGCCATTTTGAAATGCAACCTGGGAGCAAGAAGATGCCTGCCACATGCCCTGAGCTAACAGAGGTTTTCTGTACGCCATTGGCCATCCTTCAGTGAAGGTACCCTATTGTTGATGCCTTACCTGGGACACTTGATGACCTTAAGACTGTAACTTTGTAACCAAATAAACCCTCTTTAGAAAAAACAATCCATCTCTGATGTTTTGCTGATCGGCATTAGCAAACCAGAACACTCCCCTAGCTCCCAAATCACCTCCTAGATGTTACTTCAACTTGACCACTAACCCCTGTGCACTCCCCTACCTCACACCTTTTACCCCACTCCTGTCCCTGGCTTCACCTGCCTGCTGGTCACCCCAGGCCTCCTCTGCTCCTACACCCTAGCTGTTACAGGAAGACTGCATCTCCTACTGCACCCTTTGCTGCCTCCAGGCATGCCTTCAGCCTCCATTCAGTGCCTACTTAAAAATGCCCCTTACCTCAAATCCTCCATTCCAAACCACCTGTGAACCACCATGATGAAAACCTGAAGGCATAAACCCTCCATTCCTCATACTTTCCTTACCAGACCACTGGCTCTTTTCTTTCAGGTTCTAGTAAAGGAGTACAACCCCTTGCCAAAGCCCCCAGAGCCATGGATTCCACAAATCCAAGATTTCAGACTACAGCCACAAATGGAGCAAGTACACCACCCGACACTTGGCAATTGGGGCTGGGGGACAGCAGATTCAGCCCCTTCACCCCTGGTCACATGCCTCCCCTCCAGTCAGAAGTAACGCCCCTTTCGGATCAAGGCCTTTCACCAAGCCCTCTCCAAAATGTCACCCCACTACCCCCTGCAATCTTCTCATCTTTGTGGTTACTGCTTCTCCTGGGTCCCCTTTACCTACCCTTCTCAGTCAGATCTGTTCAGTCCTAAGATCTGACACCTTTTATCCAACCAGTTAAAAGCATTTATGAGCTTGACGCAAACCAATCAATAAACATCACCTTAAGGGAAAAAACAGCAAAACCTGTAGCCATTGATTCTTCATGCCTATCCCAAACACCCACAAATTATTCCCTGTCCTCTCAAAGGCATTTCCACCAACCCAGTAATCTAAAATGACTCGTCTTCCACCCATCTCCCAACCACTTACAACCTGACCAACAGCAACCCACAGATCATTCAGGCCCTCAACCCTGATACCTGAAAGGCTTGTACAATCAAGAACTTATTTGCCATCAATTTTCCAAGCAATTACCCAGACTGCACCCAAAACTTCCCATTTATCCCGTAAGCAAAAATACGCAATGCACAGATCTCAATTTTGACATCCTGTTTACTTCAGGATAAATGATGGAAATGTGTTCTAGAAATTTTAATTCCCACTGTGATCAGCAGACAATTTAAGTAACAATAAGTTGGGAGTCCAGAAGACCAAAAATGATTCAGATCTCTTTCAGAGACCGACTAAGTGCACACTGGTATGCACACAAGCCTGGCCTCGATGATCCCATGTTGCCAACGTTCTGCACCTGAGATCTTCATGCAGTTAAAGGAAGGACAAACACTCTCCCATCATTAGATTGAGTTTTCATGATGGAATGTTTAATGTGAACCCTGAGCATCAATCTAAATCTGTCATAACAGCAGAACTGATTTTGTAACACTTCAGTAAACTTCAAATATATTTCAAACAACCAAACATATCAAAGTTTTTAGTTTTATTAATCCTCTGGTAAAATCTGCACAATCACGGATCAAGTCATTGAAGAGTCTTTACTCCTTCTGTGAATCAAAGAAAAAAAGGTTTAGTTTGCTGTTAGCAAATGCTTTTAAACATCTTTAAAAATTAAAATTCAAAGTTTTCAACAAGTTCCAAAATTACTGACACTTATGCAGAAAAAATATTAGTAAACTAGAATCAAGTTACATTTGAGGGATCACAACAATGTAAGCATCAAAAACATAACTTACAAACATTTGTTAGGAATGAAAACTGTTCTTAAAATGGGTTAAATATTACTAAATTTTAAAAACAGGTCGCTATTAGTAATTTTAAGACAAGAGGCTACAACTCTTCAGAGCATTTGTACATCTACTTCTAAATCTACTTCACATGCTCTTCTTTAAAACACTGCTTGGTAATTCAAGAAGTCTAGTCTAGTGATCTAAATGAAAAGTTTGAATTATACCTGTTATCCAATCTCCAGCTCACTGAATCAGTGGCAGGGAAGGGAGAGAGGAAGAAGGAAAGAAGCATTTCATTAATAATATCCTTTCAAACTCCAAAATAATCTGCACTGAAGTATATGCAATCAAATACCTTAAAGATGATTGGCTTTTCCTTAGCAAATGTATATAGAACACTCCAGAGACAGTTAAACATACATTTCTATGCATTGATTTTATTCCTCTCAATTCTGAGAACACCTTGCCTGATTACTGAGGTTCTTAGACAAGCAAGTGATGATTTTGCAAGGAAGACATAGTTCTGCCAAGAGCTGTGCCAATCCAGGCTATGTGGGGATACAGCCGCCGCCCCATTGCTCTATCCAGCGGCAACATCATGCTGGGCACTCTAACAACATCCACAGACTTCAGACTAAAGTTTAATTTGACCTCAGTGGAAGAGCTCTAAATGGTTTTTTAAAAGCTGTCTCAGTTCAATACTTTAAAGCCACCACTCACAACCACAATAGTGCAATTAGAATTTAAAGAGGCAGAATTTAGTTGAAGTAAAAATGCTACAACTGCTCTTCAAATATGAGACTTATTCCTTAGTTTAAAATGTGTTACTGCACCCAAAGTGTAAGAGCAGATATCAATTGTAACATCCAAACAAATGTGAATTAAAAGAAACATTTGCTCTTCTAAATGTTTAATCTGACTTTGTGTGCTCATTCACTTTCCAGCTGGCTTTTCAGCAGTGCTACTGCAGTACACAGTGCAACTTCATCATATAATCTGACATGATCAGGACAGTGATGGCTCGGTCCCAAGAGGTAACCCCTTGGGACACGTCCCCACAGAGCATGAACACGTTGGAATAAATGGCTGAATGGGGAAAGAAACCAATGTGTTAAATGTTTTTCAGACCTGGGTCAAAGGACAAATTTGGATAATCTTTTCCAACCTCTGATACTTGTCAACAGGTATAATCCTCACAAACAGGAAGTGGTTCTAAGTAGTGAGTAGTTCCACTGGCAGTTTATTCACTACTAACTCCGTGTCACTGGGAAGGTCAATTTGATTATAGTCCCAGGCAGGCAATAACAGGTTCACTGCCTTGCCTGGTAGGGAGTCGTCATATAAGCCAAGTGCACAGGAGCAGTGAGCACTACTGTTTCATTATGTGACTATCCACCTCAGCCCACCCCAGTCTTAGCCCAGTTTACACATCACTGGTTTGTCTGGTCAAACATGGAAACTGTGCACAAAATGAGGGAGGTGGACCATGCTTGTGGGAATTACATTTAATCAAAGGTTTCAACATGAATGCACAATTATCAAGAAAATTTGATAAAGACACCAGACGGAAAGTTACAGATTCATTAAGTAATAGAGAATGGATATGATAAAAGGTGATTGAGTAGATGCACCAGAACAGAGAGAAGCTTTACCAGATTTCATGGATCAGTTTATTACCAAATCAGATAATCAACTCATGGGGAAAGAACAAGATATGACTCCCTGAGGAGGACTGGAGAGGACCCCTTCCCAAGACTGTTTCATAAATACGATTTCCTGATTATGTGATTTTTTTGAATTCAGCATTTCTCAAACACAAATTAAAGGCAGGGCACCTGCCTTCCTCCACCGGGTCATTTAACAACGTAGCATGCATTTTTGAGTTTCCAAAATAAATGTGATTAAAAGGTTTTCTCCTTTGGTTGTATTATTCTAAAACACAACATTGGCATTATAATAATCATACTATACAACTCTATTATCCAAAGCCAACATGCGAAGCATCAAAGCAAACTCAGTGAAGGTGATGCACCACCACACCATGCTCACAATCTCAGTACCTGCCAGACACTTCATTTCTGATGAACAAGAAATCCAAGGGAGGAGAGGAGAAAGGCAAAAAAAGAGTTACAACTAAATTTCACAGAACACTTTATTAATTTAACAACCCAATACCTTATTTCCGTTCAACTTTTTACAATTAACAAGCAAAGCTGGTAAAAAGCTGCTTATCGTTAAAACTATTTGGGTCTTGACTAACTGAAGAGGAGGGCAATTCTAAAGAAACCTCAGCTACCTCTCCAGCATGCTAGGAAAACATGGGCCACATTGATTCAACCACTTCATAAACAATTTGTCTAGTTTAAGAAAGTAAATTAAAATCCCAGGAAACTAGAGCTGCTCCCCTTTCATCATCTATGCCAATTAGCAGAATGAAAACTTCATGAGAGGGCTTGAGAGGTGCCCACCAGGATAAATGAACCAATGTGGTCCTCGTGCTAATCTGTGAGCCAAGGGGTGGGCAAAGCTATGCTAACGTGTTAAGATACTACTATGTTATATAGTCTCAAAACACATTACCTTCTGTAATCCAGAAGTAGGAAAGGAAGAAACATTAAGAAAGGTTATTAAGAAAACAAAACCCCCTCCTTTCTAGAAACTAAAACCTTACAATTATTGACATTTCTGTATTTTCCATGATGAACCATACCTTTTTGCCAGCACCAACATTGGCCTTTGCAGTCCCCCTGACTTTCTTCATTCTGTTCTTGCGTTCCTTTCGCTGTTTTCTGGAGGTCTTTTTCTTCTCATACAGACCATGCTAAAGGAGAAAGAGTTCCATATAGGTGACTTGCAAACATTAACTCATCATTACTCACGACTCTGGTATGGAAACTGACCAGGTCAGAGATCAAGAAATGCAGCTTTCCAAACCAAAACTTTTCAAGAACATTTAACAAGTATTGCACTAGGACAGAAAGGGTCATCAATTAGGAGATGGTATGTATGTACAGAAAGTTGTCACAGGAAACTTTACAAATGTCCACTCAGTGCTCCCTGCAAAGAAAGTAAAAAGAATGTTATTGTCCAGCCTTGAGCATATAGCTCACTAGGTTCCCATATTTTTTCTTCTTTTTGCACTATCAAAGAGATAAACCCAATTGGCCTCCTGTTTCAACTCCATTTTACTCCCTGCTGACTTAAGAAGCCTTTACAAAGAGCTCTAGCCCCCAGCATAGACTGCTCCAATCTTGTTCTGCCCACCTCTGCACCTGCTGTTCCTACTGCCTGAAAGATTCTACTTCCAAATCTTTACAAGCATCTCCATTTCAATGTCACTTCACCAGCAAGGCCTTCCCAGACAACCCAATTAAAAATAGTGCAGCATCTACTAGATCACCATGAATTTTCTCATTATTCTAAGATTTATCTGACAGCAGGGCATAAAATATATTAAAAGAGGATGAGACCCAAGAGACATTTCAAATAAATGACCCATTTGCTTGTTTTCTGTTTAGAATGTAAGCTAGGGAACTTGCCTTGTTCACCGCTGTAGTTCACTCTGTAATGCTTGGCATTCTTAGTAAATGATCAAAATCCTTTCATGGTTCTTGGCTACCTATGAAATTAAATCTAAACAACCATTTAATCCCAAGCCACCTTTCTGAACTCAACCCTCCACTTCCCCTCTGGGAAATGATCCTCACTCACATCCCTATCTTCCAGCACTACTTTACTGCACTTCTGGATCCAGCTCAAATGCTACCTCCTCAAATGATGCAAACCTCTTATTTGAAACCCTCTCCCCCATACCTGTGTATTTATCAAAGAACTTTTTCTCTTTTTTTCTACCTTAAGGGAGTTCTTTACGTTGTTGCTCCCCAGAATGTTTGTTCTTTTTGAGCATTCCACTGCACCGAGGACACAACGCTATTGCAAAAACAGATGTTCAGTAACTGCTAAAGAAATTAAAGACACCTACTCTTGCAAGTCTGTGTTTGGGTTCATTTTTCTTTGCATAATCTAAGGAGTCATAAATCATGCCAAAGCCAGTTGTCTTGCCACCACCAAAATGGGTTCTGAATCCAAATACAAAGATGACATCTGGTGTAGTCTTGTACATTTTGGCTAGTTTTTCCCGAATTTCTGTCTTAGGTACTGTTGCCTTTCCAGGGTGAAGAACATCGATGACCTAAAAGGAGAAATCAAATTTATTATTTGTTATAATGAAATATAACACCTTCCAAAGAAAGAACAATGGATCAAACCTTAAAGTGCCTTTCCTTACCATTTGTTTCCGCTGAAGTAGTCGGTTGGTCATGAATTTCCTGGTCCGGATGGTTACCGTGTCATTCTGAAAACACAATGCACTAGTTAATAAAACTACTCAATCATTTTTTTAACCCTGCTGTGATTTTCTAAGATCTACAACTATACCGTCCCACTCAGCCCCTAGGTATACTGGCTAATTAAATTTAAAATGCAGTTCCCCAGTTGCAGTAGTTACATTTCAAATGTTCAACAGCCTAACCAGTTAGTGGCTATTGTACTGAACAGCTGAGACATAGATTTCCATCTTACAGAAAGTTCCACTGGACAGGACTACTCTGGAATGCTTACTTTCAGAGCTCAAAGATAATTTATTATCACAGGCAAAAGATGACCTGAAATACACAGGAAAGTCACCGCATGTACCCCATTTAAGTGTGGGTCAATGAACTGGCCTTTAGACAGGCTCCCATCACATCAGAAGGCAGGCTGTGTATATCTAGCATTTGCTGTACTATTCATGCTAAAAATGACAGGAGCATGACGGAAATGTTGCATTCACTGAAAAGTGTCATATTTACAATTGTTTGGGCTTATCAGTTTCCCCATGTACAGGCAATACATGAATTTAAAACGATTTGTGAGCCACTGGTTTCTGAAGTGTTTTGGTAGTTCTCTAAGAATACTGTGCTTTTCATTTTTCAGAGCCTTAGAGAAGGAAAATGGGAGGGGGACCATCCTGGATTGGGCCAGCTATAACAATGGCAACCAAGACTATTAAATCTCTGTGCATGTAATATGATGAAGTATCATTTTGGGATGAAAAACAAAGAGCCATTCAAACGATGTTGAGTACACTTAGCTGTTTACAGCCTTTTCTTCCCCCCCCAAAGAAATTCTGTTTACCTAACTCTGAACTGTTGGGGTGGTACATTCTTTTAAGACCAATTAAGATGTAACATTGGGGTCAGTAATACATTTGGCTGACTCTGATTCAGTATTCTCTTAGGTCACTATATTCTCACATGCATTTACAGAAAATTAAACTGTTAATATAATGTAAAATGAGTTCAGACCAATAAATCAAGAGAAATAAAAGTTCCACTATTTCTGTAGTTGCTTGCTATAAAATGAAAAGTCACGAGGCTATGTTACCCACCAGTCCATGCACTGTTCTGACATTCCCAGGGAGGAAAATGTGGACAGATGTACAAAGTCAATATGGAAGCATGACTAGAGTAAGATCAATCTTGTCAAAAATGTCTGTACTGGCAAATGGTGGTATACAGTGTGAGATGGTGTCATAACCAATTGGACAATTTATTAATCACAAAATAAACCTCTACTCTTTTCCGGCTGGAACCATGGAGGGTGTGGAAGAGAAGAAGAAGAAGGTGCCGGCTGTGCCGGAAACCCTCAAGAAAAAGCGAAGGAATTTTGCCGAACTGAAGATCAAGCGCTTGAGAAAGAAGTTTGCCCAAAAGATGCTCCGAAAGGCAAGGAGGAAGCTTATCTATGAAAAAGCCAAGCACTATCACAAGGAATATAGGCAAATGTACAGAACTGAGATTCAAATGGCTAGAATGGCAAGAAAAGCTGGCAACTTCTATGTACCTGCGGAACCCAAATTAGCATTTGTCATCAGGATCAGAGGTATCAATGGCGTGAGCCCAAAGGTCCGAAAAGTGTTGCAACTTCTTCGCCTTCGCCAAATCTTCAATGGTACCTTTGTTAAGCTCAACAAGGCCTTAATTAACATGCTGAGGATTGTGGAACCATATATTGCATGGGGGTACCCGAACCTGAAGTCAGTAAACAAACTAATCTATAAGCGTGGTTACGGCAAAATCAATAAGAAGCGGATTGCCTTGACAGATAACTCTTTGATTGCACGATCGCTTGGTAAATATGGCATCATCTGCATGGAAGACCTGATTCATGAGATCTATCCTGTTGGGAAACGCTTCAAAGAAGCAAACAACTTCCTGTGGCCCTTCAAATTATCTTCTCCCAGAGGGGGGATGAAGAAAAAGACCACCCATTTTGTAGAAGGGGGAGATGCTGGCAACAGGGAAGACCAGATCAATAGGCTTATTAGAAGGATGAACTAAGGTGTCTACTATGATTACTTTTATAATCTGGTCAGTTAATAAACAGTGATTGCTTTCAAATTAAAATGTATTCTGTTGGTGAAAAAAAAAAAAAATAAACCTCTAGCTTTTACAAAAAATGCTGGAAGAGCTTCAATATAAAAAAAAAAAGGCAGAAATTTCTCTCTTCCCAACCCACACAGTACCAAAATAATACGACCTAACACATAAACTCAGTGCCAATAAAATGCACTTCATTTTCTAAGTTATAGGTATAGTTATAGAGAATTTCTCAACCTTACTGTTGACATTTGGGGCCAGATAATTCTTCACTGAGGGAAGTCCTGTGCATTTTTAAATGTTAGCTAATAACTGTGGTCTCTACCCACTAGATGCCAGTAGCACCCCCCAGTTGGAAGAATCAAAAACGTCTCCAAATTTTTTCATTAATATTGTCACAGGGGCAAAATCGCCCGAATTGAAAACCACTTCTCTGGAGTATAACTACTGTGGCTGATACAAATATTACAATCGCAAAACCGTATTCATGACATTATGCTCAATTTTGACACGAATAAATGTGCACTACCTGTATGTATTATACTCTTACATGGTCAACTCTACAGTTGACCAGTTACTTCTGAAAGGGCCAACAGGTCTTTTACCCCATAGCTGCCAAACAATGTAAGCTTGCAAGCTTACACTGACATTGAAAAAATTTACCAACAAAGACTTTAGTTGCTGAAACTCTTGATGGCGCTAACTAGACCCGACTGAGGAGAAGCTTTTTGGTGACTTTTCTCTCCAGGATCTGTTTCCCCAATATGAAGCAAAAGAATCCATTCAGCTGACAACTTTTTAGCTAACACGTGGGAACGGTTTCACTCATCGCAACTCGCCCAGGCGCTGCCAACAGTCTCTTCGGTTCTAGGGCTGCCATCACCCATCACCAGCAAGCCGCCTAGCCCAACTTGGACTGCAGGAGGAAAGTGCCCCCATCCCCCACCCCAGTGTCCAACCGACACCCCCCGGGGCGCTCCACGAAGCCAATAAACACAGCGGCTCTTGGAAGGCCCCAGGTCCTTGGAGCACGAAGCCCGACGTGTTTAACTCGCAGTGCAGCCTTGCCAGCCCCGACTTCTCGCAGACGGCCCCAGAGCCCTCGGCAATGGCCCCCGCCAAACACGGCCAGGGAAGAGCAACAGGATTTCGGGAAGCTGTCGAGCAGACGGCGGGACAGGGAAAAGAAGGATGGATCGGATATGCGGCAGATGATGGTACAGGCCCGGGGAGACTCACCATGATGGCCGGTGATCCTCAAGCAACCAGAGAGGAAAAGAGGACCAGTCTTCGTCGGCCAATCATATCAACGCGCACGGAAGGACCCCAGGCGGCGCCGGCGAGGGGGCGGGGCCCGGGGCGCGGGGCCGACCGCACCGATGCCGGACTGAAAGTGCTGAAGGCACCGCCTCGGCACCCTTTAACCACACCCCTGAGATTCTGAACCAGCCAATCCGGAGGCTGAACAGCTCGAGCGGAGTAGCTTTACGCCCGCAAGTGTTCAATTTCGTCTCAATTCATTACCTTGATTGGTCTATTCTTAGAATTTAGGGAAACCGAATTATGATTTAAATTGCGCCCATCGAGTAAGAGGTTGGTGAAGATGGAAGGCATATAACGAAATCCTCTCGACCAGCCTCTTCATTTTACAGCTTGGGAAAGTGCGATAACCCTGATTCCAAATCCTATATTATTCCAAGTACACAATACTGCCCGTTTTAATTTATTGTTGCTAAGTATTATTTTTTTAGACCTCTATGATAATTATTTGATCATGGTGATTCTCCGATTAAAAAGAAAAAAATCTTTTATTTGTCTTTTCTGCAAATCTTATTTTTTACACAAAATGAATTTTTAATTAGTATTTACTTGATCCAGAAATTTGTTTTGCTTAAAATGGAACATGTGGAAATAGAGAATGTAAATGTGAAAGGGGTTAAAACTGGAAACGTTATGTTGTATTTAAGTTAGAACAATATATATTTAAAAAAAAGAAAGAAAGGAAAAACATAAACATGCATGTTCAAAGAAAGACATTAGGAAGAACTTCCCAAAGGTTAGTGTGGACTAGATCAGGAAGCAGGTTTTTAGGGCAGCTTTCCAATAATCTTCAGAATAATCAGAATAGTTAATATTCATTGAGTGATTGCTATGTGCCTGTTCAAACTAATTACTTTAACTTCCTTTTGTCGTTTAGTTTTCCAACAACTCGTTTAGTTTTCCAACAACAACTAGGAAAAGTTTTCCAACGTTTAGTTTCCAACAACTAGGGTTTTCCAACGTTTAGTTTTCCAACAACAATTAGGGTGCCTATTACTCATCCCCTTTATAAATGTGAAAACTGGGACACAATGAGGTTAAATGATCTGTCCAAGGTCATACAACTTTTAAGTGGTAGAACCGAAGCTCCCCTGGAGGCAGGGATTCCAGGGATTTCACTCCTAACCTCTAAGTGATAAAAGCCATTCATTACAAAATCTTGTTGGTATAGCACTGTCAACATCACTCCAAAGATAAATTATTAATCAGGTTAGTAAAACCTGATTTGCTTTGCTGTTTGTGACTTTGTATGTTAATAGTAGGAAACCGTAGCATCTGAAAATGATATAGCTTCCCTTCTTAAAATGTAAAGGTGTTGAGCCACTGTACTGGGTTCTGTTTTTAGAGTTTCTCACAAATACTTAAGTATTAGTTTCAGCTTCTGTAGAGCTGAGCTCTGTGGCAGTGTGGTTTCCTTGCTAGTCTCATGCACTAAAGATGTCCCACTATAATCAACTCCTATAGATTGTTCCTAGTAATTTATTTCTTCAATATATGAATGATCTTCATTTCCCATTCTCCCCTCATCTTGATTCCTGGGCTCACCATAGCTAAATTTTCACACTAAACTGACAGATTTTCAGCTTCTCTTTCTGTAATGAAAAATATAAGCTTAGTTCTTTTTTTTTTTAAATACCTTTATGAAGTGGAGGTGCATGCGGGGTCGTGTTTTCTGCTGTTTATTTCCCTTTTTGGTCCTCCGGATGTTCAGCCTCTACTAGGTGGGAAAGTTCATTTAGTCTACACAATTCCCTTAAATAAATAGAGGCTCTTAAGGTAGATGATATTGGTGTTGATAATGATATTTTCCATTTTATGCAAATTTTGGCTCTCCGAAGGCTTAAAGGCCCAAAGGCAAGGGTAATGGGTGTGGTCCTAGTTTCTCTGCAGGGGTCTAAAAAGTTTTAAAGAAATGGACCGCAAATGAGATTACATTTTTAAAACAGTGCAGTCCCTGGTGCAGTTCCAGGGAGACGCCGCCGAGTGGCGCTGTAGAGAGAGGGCAATGAGCGTCGTATTCGTAGCCTCTCTTGCCAGGCAAGCTAGCCGGCGAGTCGCGGAAGAGGCGGTGGACACGTGGGGCAACCTACGGTGGCCGCGAGGATGCTGCGGGTGTGTTAGCTGCGAGCGAGGCAAGAAGCGTTGTGGGAACTGCGGGGAGCACGGTTTCTCTAACCCAGGTCCCCGAGTCCCGAGTAGGGGATCCCCGCAGCCGTCACCATGGTGAAGGAACAGTTTCGGGAGACGGATGTGGCTAAGAAAATGTAAGACGGGGCGAGTGGCCAGAGAACGGAGAAATGAGGGGCAGAGGGGTCGAAGAAGATCCGGGGTCCTGGGTCTCGAAGGGTCAGAGGTCAGGGATAATTGGGAGGAGCAGGGCCAGGGATTAGCGGGAGGGACGTGCTGGAAGAAGGTCAAAGCGGAGTGGTCAGGCAGAGGGGATTTCAGCACCCGGGGGAAGGCAGACCAAGGCGGGCCCCGGGCTCTGGCGGAGGAGGCGGGATTATGGCGTGATCCTTGGCTCTGCGGGCACCGTGGGCTGACGCGTGAATTCTCCCGAGGTCAAGGGATTATCCCTTTCTTTTAGGGAATCTTTCGCCAGCTGCTGCTTGCAGCGCGCTCTGGAGTCAGGACTGTGTCTAATTTGGGTTTTACCATAGAGCGCCTGACACGGAGGCGGTATTTGCTGACCACAGGTAGATGAATGATAGTCTCAGAAATGAAGCTGCTATTCTGGGCTTTCTACTTCAAAGCTTATTTGTCAGGCTCTGGCCCCTCCCTAGAGCTTCCAGTAGAAAAATGAAATCTTATTTCATCAGTTGTTCTTGCATGAGATACATAATGAGGAGAGTACTTTGTGCAGTGCCTAGCATTGGGCATTAACACTGGTGAATAAGACCATTGCTGCCTAGGCTAATTGTAGAAGGTACGCAAGGCAATGTTGGGTGTGATAAGTGCAGTGGCAAGTGTAGGCATAAGGAGTTCTGAGAGCATCTAATGGAAAGAAAGTCCAGGCATGAGGAGATAGACAGAACAGCCTTTTTCAAGGAGCATACTGGAGGGTGAAGAGGTGGGTGATGAGAAGGATACAGGAAATTTGAATATGTGTTGAGTCATTTTGCAGGTGTGAGAAACCTTTGAAGGGTTTTAAACAGGGGAGTGTCTTGTTAAAAGAGTCTTCTGGAAGATCTGTCTTGATTCAAGGGGAAAAGAGAGGCAGGGAGTCCTTGGAGGCTATTGTGGAAATAGTGGTGGTCTACTGGAGGGAGGTGGAGTCATTGGGGAAATGTGAATTTCAGAGGTGTTTAGGATGTGTTTTCTTCGTTTCTCAGCTGCTAAAACAAAGGCTATGCAATGGGTTGGCTTAACAACAGGAATTTATGGGTTCCGGAGGCTAGAAGGCTTGCTTGCTCCCATGATCTTTATCTTCTGGCCAGCAGGCAATCTTTGGGGTTCCTTTGCTTTTTCATCATATGGGTGTGCCTTCTTTCTCTTTCAGGTTCCATTGACTTCCAGCTTCTGGCTGCCCCCTGGGGTTTTCCTTCTGTGTGTAATTTCCTTTGCTTGTAAGGACTTCAGCTATATTGGATGAAGGACCACCCTCATTCAGTTTGGGTGCACCTTAACTAATAACATCCTTCAAAGGTCCTGTTTACAAATGGGTTCACACCCACAGGACCCAAACATACTTTTTTTTTTAAATCCAGTTTTACTGAGATATATTCACATACCATACAATCATCCATGGTGTACAGTCAGCTGTTCACAGCACCATCATATAGTTGTGCATTCATCACCCCAATCTATTTTTGAACGTTTTCCTTATACCGGAAAGAATCAGAATAAGAATAAAAAATTAAAATAAAAAAGAACACCCAAATCATCCCCCTCATCCCACTCTGTTTTTCATTTAGTTTTTTTCCCCATTTTTCTACTTATCCATTCATACACTGGATAAAGGGAGTGCAATCCACAAGGTTTTCACAATCACACTGTCACCCCTTGTAAGCTACATTGTTATACAGTCGTCTTCAAGAGTCAAGGCTACTGGGTTGGAGTTTGGTAGTTTCAGGTATTTACTTCTAGCTATTCCAATAGATAAAAAGTGTTATCTATATAGTACGTAAGAATGTCCACCAGAGTGACCTCTCAACTCCATTTGAAATCTCTCAGCCACTGAAACTTTATTTCATTTCATTTTGCACCCCCCTTTTGGTCAAGAAGATGTTATCAGTCTCACGATGCCAGGTCCAGGAGTCATATCCTGCATTGCCAGGGAGATTTACACCCCCGGGAGTCAGGTCCCACTTAGGGGGGAGGGCAGCAAGATCACCCACCAAGGTGGCTCAGTTAGAGAGGGTCACATCTGAGCAAGAAAGAGGCACTCGGGGGAGACTCTTAGGCACAATTATAAGCAGTTAAACATACTTTTTATAGAGGACATGATTCAATTCCCAACAGGGTGTAAAATTGAAAGGATTGGTAGAGATGAGTGAGCAGCTGTGTGAATGATGTTGCCATTTGCTGGAATTGTCTTCCTAGATCCATGCAGTGGCCTTCCGGATGGTCTGCATATCCACCTTAGCCCCTACCCCATTCACATGTGATCCATTCTTAGAAAGCTGCCAAAGTGACTCTGTTAAAATGAAAATTAGGTCCATGTCACTTCAGAATAAAATCCTCTAGCCACTCCATTGCAGTAACAAGTTCTTGCAAGAGTTCCTGAACCCTGCATGACCTGCATACCTCATTGACTTCATCTTGTACCATTAGCCTTCTATTCTCCAGCTGTACTGGTTTCATTTAGTTCTGCAAAAATGCCCAGCTTCTGACAGTTCTAGGACCCTTGCCCTTAGTCATTCTCTACTTCAGATGCTCTTTCTCCTGATCATCATATGGCTGATCTTATTCAAAATTCAGCCTAAATGGGAGTTTTACAGACAGGCTTTTTGATCACACACTATAAGGTAGTCTTCTTCAGAGTCTTGTCTACCATCTCACATCATTTTAATTCTCTGCATGAAGCTTACCATTCGCATGTATGTGTTTATCCATTTATTGTCTGTCTTCCCTACCCGAACTGTGTGTTCTATGATGCAAGGGACCTTGTTGTCTTATCTATATCCTCAAACCCTAGGTGGGTGCCTGACACTTAGTAAACACCCAGTAAGTATTCATTGGAAGAATGAATGAAGGTACTTATTTGAAAGAGAAGGTGATGGGTTCTGCTTTTGATATGTCATGTCTGAGGTGCCTAGGGGATTTCCAAGTAGAGCTGTCAAGAATGACTTGTCTATAGAAGTTTCCAGTTGAGGAGAGGTAGCTGGCCTACAGAGTGTGATTTGAGAATCATCAACATAAATGCAGGTGATGTGATCACTCAGGAATAATGTGTAGAACGAAAAGAAAAGAGGGTGAAGGCTGCAACCCCAGGTCAGGACATTTCTTATGGGATGCTGTAGGAAGAGAGGCCACAAATAGAGGCTTAAGGAAGAGCAGTCAGAGAGGAAAAGAAAATTCAAAAGAGTGTTTGGTGTCAACAAGAGAGAAGTAAGTATTCAAGGTCAGGAGAGGGTGTTTAACTGCCAAAGCTGCAGAGAAGTAAAAAGAGAAAAGTTCTTACTGGATTTTGCAACAAGGAGGTCATCTTGGTGACCTTGGCATGTGCCATTTGTTTGATGGTGACAGGAAACTGGATTGCAGTAGGTTAAAGGGATGTTCATAACGGCAAATTGGGAGAGATTTCAAGGTATTTGATGCTGGTGAGGAAGGCCCATAGAGAAAGTAGGAAAGATAAGGGTAGTTACAATGGTTCCCATATGTAATGGCTGTTCTGTTAACTGGTTTTAATGTAATTGCTCCCTGTGTCTTTCTGTTCCAGAAGCCACATCTGTTTTGGAATGAAGTCACCGGAGGAGATGCGCCAGCAGGCACACATCCAGGTTGTGAGTAAGAACCTGTACAGCCAGGACAACCACCATGCCCCCCTGCTTTACGGGGTGCTTGACCATAGGATGGTAAGACCCCTCCTCCCCTTCCCCTTGCTTCTGTTTTAACTTGCTGATAAAACTGGTACCTGCTTTCTATCTCCCCTATTTTGTTTCCTATCTCAGACCAAGTCAGGGACTCCAGCCTTCAGTCAGGCAAATGTGAACACATTGCACTTTCCAGTTGATTCTGAGCCACCTTGACAGATGGGACAACTGCTCCCACTTTCCTTACCAGTAGTCTCCATTAGTTACTGAGTGTGCTTTTATCCAAAGGGTACGAGTGAGAAGGATCGTCCTTGTGAAACCTGTGGGAAAAACTTGGCTGACTGTCTAGGCCACTATGGATACATTAACTTGGAGTTGCCGTGTTTTCACGTGGGGTACTTCCGAGCAGTTATAGGTATCTTACAGGTAAGCACATATGTGTTGATTTCCAGGGCATAAATTCTGGAGTTATTGATTGGGGGACATTAGTGAGCTTAGGAATTGCATGTGGTAGGGGATACATCTATGGGAAATTTTTACGCCAAATATATATTTACCTTGCACTACAATAAATTGCTTAAGCGTTGTTTACGCTTTTATTTTTCTTGAAAAGGTGACAGATAGATATACATTGTCAAAAATGATAACTCAATACACAGCAGCATGACGAAATTAACACGACAAAAATCCTGCTGCCCAGTATGATTACTGCTAAGGTGCTTGTGACCATCACATGCCTCTCTGCACAAATCTACACGGCGATCTACGTAGGAAGTCACTCAGTTAAACGTCCCAGATAAGGAGTAGCATTTTACAAAGAAAAGAAGTTTTCTCCCTCACTTAACCTTTTATCTGTTCTATTTAATTTTTAAAAGATGATCTGCAAAACCTGCTGCCATATTATGCTGTCCCAGGAGGAGAAGAAACAGTTTCTGGATTACCTAAAGAAGCCCGGCCTGACCTACCTGCAGAAGCGAGGACTGAAGAAGAAAATTTCTGACAAATGCCGGAAGAAGAACATTTGCCACCACTGTGGTGCTTTTAATGGTGAGTGGAATGCCTGAAAGGCTTAGTGATTACCCTTTACTCTCACTCTCCTATTTAGTTGATTAGTTTTATGTAATGTTTTAGAGTCAGCTTTTTTTAACTTATAAATTGGGTTTTAGAGCCTAGCAACTGGCACACTCTTAGAAAATGCGTCTCTCATCTTTCATTGTGTTAGCAATTTGAGTCATCCCATTAACCAGACTACAGTTTCCAACCTGCCTAACTAAGAACCTAATTTCAGAAGCTAACTTTTTAATCTTTGTAAATCAATTAACTCTTACAGGTACTGTAAAGAAGTGTGGGTTACTGAAGATAATTCATGAGAAATACAAGACCAACAAAAAAATCGTGGACCCTATCGTATCAAATTTCCTTCACTCTTTTGAAACAGCCATTGAACATAACAAAGAAGTCGAGCCACTGCTGGGGAGGGCACAGGTGAGCCTGAGGATGCATGCCTGCCTTGGCCTGCTTCCCCTAACTGTATAGTGCATACATTGTGAGAGATCTTATTCCCCTCATGAAAATAACAAGGTATAAAAAGATACTGGTAGTTCTCCTTGCAGCCGTTAGTTTACTTCAGTTGGCACAAACGCCAATGATAGAATTTTATGAAGTATCTTATTTTTCCTTGTTCTGAATTTGATGAGTACTTAATCCACAGAGTACTGTCAAAATTGATAGTATATGGAACCAACAGATTATTTCAGCAGCAACCAAGTACCTAAACTCTGCCGGGTCTATGGGGGAGCGTTACATCCTGTAAGACAATGGGTCTGCTCTCAAGGTTCCCACAGCTTAGATGTGTCTTAGGCCGTTAACCTGTGAAAAGGTACCTAGCATTATAGGGGCAGACCTGCTGGCTGTCACATGTCAAGAACCGTAAATTGAAATCACATGGAGAAAGCTGTCACTTTGACTTGGTGGGTAATGAAGACTGCAAGGAAAGTTGTAGCTTGATCTCTGGTCTTGAAATTTACATAGGGTTTGAAGAGTCAGGGGCAGTGAGCCAGCTGTGTCCAGAGGGCAGATTTGAGGCTCATTCTGAAGTTGAGGCTGTGTTTGAAGGACTAGAGAGAGCGCTGATAATAATAGCTTGCCTTTAGCGATGGCTGTTCATCTCGTTGCTAATCCTCACACCCTGTGAGGCAACATTGGCAGGACAGCAGTTTAGTGGTGGAACAGGAGTTCTAGCCCAGGCGATCGGATTGCAGGGCTGCATGTAGAAAAGAAGAACTGAAGCCCATTCCTGGGGGGTATCCTGCTTTGGGGAGTGTGGAGCCACTGAAGGTTTTTGAGTAGGGGAATGACATGATGAATTGATGACAAATATTTTAGAGGAGCTTGACTACTTGCTCATCAAGAGGCCATAAGAAAGTGAAAAGTCAGGCCACAGGCTGGGAAATAATAGTCACAGTACATATATCTGACAAAGGACTCTCATATCCAGAATACATAAAATAATTCTTCCAAAACATTGTAAAAAAAAACCCTGAATTTTTAAATTTGGAACTCAGCTTGAATGGACATCTTTCCAAAGAATATATTCAAATGGCCTTTAAACAAATGAAAAGTTGTTCAACATTGTTAGTCATTAGAGAATGCTAATTAAAGCTATACACCCAATAGAAAAGTTATGTAAAATGTCAAAAACTGAGAACCAACTACTGACAAGGATCTGAAGCAATTGGAACTCTCATACATTGATGGTGGCAGTTAAACATGTGCCTCTTATAGGATCCAGCAATTTTACTCTTAGGTATATACCCAAGAGAAATGATTGCATATTTCCACAGAAAGATTTGTACAAGAATGTTCATTGCAGCTTTATTTGTAAGACCAAAAACTGGAAACAGTCCAAATGCCTGACTTCAGGAGCATGGGGAGACAAATTGTGATCTAGCCCTAGGACAGAATGCTATCCTGTGAAGAAGAGGAATGAACTCCTGACACACACAACATGTATGAGTCTCAGAATCATGTTGAGAGAGAGAAGCCTTACTCAAAAGAACATGGTGTACTAAAACTCAGAGCTCGAGATTGGCAGTTTTGAATGTCAATATTAGCGCGTACAGCAACTGTTAAAAAAAAAAAAAAAAAACTGAAAAACATCCCAGACTTCAATTAGAGATATGAATGAAGCAGATCTGGTTGAGACTAGGGCAAATTGGGCCAAAGGGTATAGGTTGAAACTGACTGTGTTTTTTTTTTTTTTTTTTTTTTTTATCATCATTTTATTGAGATATATTCACATACCACGCAGTCATACAAAACAAATTGTACTTTCGATTGTTTACAGTACCATTACATAGTTGTACATTCATCACCTAAATCAATCCCTGACACCTTCATTAGCACACACACAAAAATAACAAGAATAATAATTAGAGTGAAAAAGAGCAATTGAAGTAAAAAAGAACACTAGGTACCTTTGTCTGTTTGTTTGCTTCCCCTACTTTTCTACACATCGATCCATAAACTAGACAAAGTGGAGTTTGGTCCTTATGGCATTCCCAATCCCACTGTCACCCCTCATAAGCTACATTTTTATACAACTGTCTTCGAGATTCATGGGTTCTGGGTTGTAGTTTAATAGTTTCAGGTATCCACCACCAGCTACCCCAATTCTTTAGAACCTAAAAAAGGTTGTCTAAAGTGTGCGTAAGAGTGCCCACCAGAGTGATCTCTCGGCTCGTTTTGGAATCTCTCTGCCACTGAAGCTTATTTCATTTCCTTTCACATCCCCCTTTTGGTCAAGAATATGTTCTCCATCCCACGATGCCGGGTCTACATTCCTCCCCGGGAGTCATATTCCACGTTGCCAGGGAGATTCACTTCCCTGGGTGTCTGATCCCACGTAGGGGGTAGGGCAGTGATTTCACCTTTCAAGTTGGCTTAGCCAGAGAGAGAGGGCCACATCTGAGCAACAAAGAGGCATTCAGGAGGAGACTCTTAGGCACAAATACAGGGAGGCCTAGCCTCTCCTTTGCAGCAACCGTCTTCCCAAGGGTAAAACTTATGGTAGAGGGCTCAACCCATCAAACCACCAGTCCCCTATGTCTGTGGTCATGTTAGCAACCATGGAGGTGGGGTAGGCGAATACCCCTGCATTCTCCACAGGCTCCTCAAGGGGGCACTACATCGTTTTTTTGTTTTTTTTTTTTTTTTCCTTGTTTGTCTTTTTTCTTTTTTTTTTTTTTTTAACTTTCCCTTCTTTTTTAAATCAACTGTATGAAAAAAAAAAGTTAAAAAGAAAACAAACATACAATAAAAGAACATTTCAAAGAGACCATAGCAAGGGAGTAAGAAAAAGACAACTAACCTAAGATAACTGCTTAACTTCCAACATGTACTGACTGTGTTTTAAAACTTCAACTTCCATATCAGACCAAGGGATGAGATGTTTATTTTGTGCAGGATCTATATTTTCTAAACAATGTAACTTCTACAGTCAGTTTGTTCAAATACCACAATTACATGGAACTTTGAATAGGAAGTGAGATATGGTAGGTTTGTATAGGTTAGAGTGAAATAGCAACACATCCCAAAGTAATTTGGGCAGAGAATAAAAATATATATACAGGACCCCTTCTGAGGAGCTGGGGGAAAATGCAGAGTGTTGGGCTTCCTCACCTGGATTGTTGCTGATGTTCTCACAAACATTGAGGACTGATGGCTTGGTATGCCAAGCCCTCTATCTTGGGTCCTGGCCTTACAAAGCTCGTTACTGCAAAGGAGAGGCTAAACCTGCTCATAACTGTGCCTAAGAGTCTCCCCGAGTGCCTCTTTGTTGCTCAGATGTGGCCCTCTCTCTCTAACTGAGCCATCTCGACAGGTGACCTCGCTGCCCTCCCCCCTACGTGGGACCCGACTCCCAGGGGTGTAGATCTCCCTGGCAATGCATAATAGGACTCCCGGGGATGAATGTGGACCCGGCATCGTGGGACTGAGAGTATCTTCTTGACCAAAAGGGGGATGCAGAATGAGACGAAATAGTTTCAGTGGCTGAGAGATTTCAGATGGAGTCGAGAGGTCACTCTGGTGGACATTCTTATGCACTATATAGATAACCCTTTTTAGGTTTTAATGTATTGGAATAGCTAGAAGTAAATACCTGAAACTACCAGACTCCAACCCAGTAGCCTGGACTCTTGAAGACAATTATATAACAATGTAGCTTACAGGGGATGACAGTGTGATTGTGAAAACCTTGTGGATCGCACTCCCTTTATCCAGTGTATGGATGGATGAGTAGAAAAATGGGGACCAAAACTAAATGAAAAACAGGGTGGGATGGGGGGATGATTTGGGTTTTTTTTTTACTTTTATTTTTTATTCTTATTCTCATTCTTTCTGGTGTAGGGAAAATGTTCAAAAATAGATTGAGGTGCTAGATGCGTAACTGTATGATGGTGCTGTGAACAGTTGATTGTACACCATGGATCATTGTATGGTATGTGAATATATCTCAATAAAACTGAATTTACTTAAAAAAAAATACATAGTATAGATTCCATTTTTATGAAGTCCAAGAACAGACCAAACTAATCTTTGATAATAGAAGTTAGAAGAGCGTTTACCCCTGGGGTGAGCAGTTGCTATTGACTGGAAGAGGAGTATCAGGGTCTTTTTGGTGTGATGGAAATAGTCTGTATCTCAGTCTGAGTTGTGGTATATATGCATAGGTATATGTGTGTGCGCAATGTAAAAATGTATTGAGCCATACTCTTAACATTTGTACAGTTTACTATATATAAATTATTCCTTGATTTTAAAAGGAAAAAAGGAAGAAAGAAAACAAACCAGTGGAGCCGAAGGCCAGAGTCATTTTTTGTAGTAAGGATGGCAGGTGTTGAATCACCGTGGAGACAGATGTGCTCGGAGGTGGCTCAGGGTGTCCCTATGAGGGCCTCTGGGAAAATGGCAGTACCTTTGGGAACAGGGAGGGAGTCCTTGGTGAACCACTCGAGTGGAGATGTCCTCAAGGCAGTTAGAATTAAGCTACTCTAGAGAAAGGTAAGGTACAGGCTGAGAAGGCAGATTTTGTCTTTTTACAGCCAAGAAAGTTAGGAGCTCTCCAGGATGGTGGCTTGTGTAGAGAGGTGTCAGAAGCCTGGGAAGCAGCCATGGTTAGTAGAGATGAGTGGTTGGTGATTATGCTTTCTTGATTACGTGCTTACTTGCCCTCTCTCCCTGCCTGTCACTCTGTTCTGCTCCCAGTAGGATCCCTGACATTCCACCACCACCATTTCCCTCTTAGCAGGAGGAATGATTACCTTCCAGCAGCTGGGAGGCCCAGGAAATGCCCATCCCTCGTTTAAGAGTTACCTGTCTAGTGTCATAGGTGGTAGGTTTCATATGAAAAAATTAAAGCCCTTGTCCTCAAAGAATTTAGAGTTTAATGGGGCAGATAAGGTATATGTGTATGTAGTGTAATAATTATATTGTTAACAAATTTAACAATGGAGACATTGGAGTGTTTTTTTATTCATATGTATCTTATATATGCACATAAAGACTAAAGAGAATACACCAAAATCTTAACAGTAGTTATTTATACTTGGCAGAATTAACAAGCATTTTAATTTGTCTTTGGTTTTCCAAATTACTGTTTACAAACTCAGGGAGAAAATTGCTTTAAAATTCTTTTAGAATAAGTAAAATGCAGTTAACCAGCAAAGCTTTTTAATGGACAGCATTGTTGCATACTCACAGCAGGTTGCATACAGCTCTGGTTCGTGCCTTCATGCTGGTTGGTTGGCTACCAGGTTGTCAGTCTCATCTGACATATTCAGCAGACGCATCAGACTTCCACCATTGTAGCCATGGGAACTCTTCAACAGACTTTATGCTACTGTTCGAAGAGTACAGTTCAAAAAGAACTAAATACACATCAGTGATGTTGCCTTGGAATCATTGCAATTGCCTATTAGTAATTGCTTTCTGTTGAGAAACTAGAGAGCACCAAAGGAAGAATATTTTCTATGCAATTAAAAAAAAAATCTTTAAAAAAGTTACCTGTCTCACCCATCAAGCCCAGGCCCTTTGCTTGGCTTTCAAGACTTGTCACCACCTCCCTTTCCTCCCCATTCCACTTTCCCAAATTGACACTCTAGAGATGGTTAAGGTAGTAAAGACCCTTGGCTTTGGACTCAGACAGACCTGAGATCAGGACCCAGCTCAGCCACTTATTAGCTCCTTGAACTTGGTTAAGTGACCTTTCCTGGACTTTCAGTTTCCTCATCTATAAAATGGGTTTAGAAGAGTATCTGCTTCAGGGCTATTGTGAGGGTTAAGAAGGGAATTTCAGATTAAGTGCTTAGCACAGTCCTCGGCACACAGCAAACGCTTAGTGCGTGGTATCCAGGTGTAGTGGTGTTTATCACGGCTACTGACATTCCTAAAATAATAACATAGTAACAATAATAATAATATGGTAGATGAGACCTCATCTCTGTTCTGCTTGTATGCCCCTTCTCATTGTGTTCCTCCAGCCTGATGAAGCCTCCCTTCCCTCCCCAGGATTCTCCCCTTCCCATTCTTCCAAAAATTCTTCCAAGAAGCCTCCTTAAGATCCAGATCCTTCTTTGAGCTTTTCCCTGGAGCACATGTACCGTGTTTGTGCTACATATAGCATGTGGTCACGTCGTTTGTGTTTCGTCTTGGATTTGTGCTTATTTCTTCAGCTTAAGATGAATTTCTTCACAAGGTCCATCTTTCTGGAATTCTGCTTGTTGCCTGTCATGGTGCTTGGAGCAGTGGCAGATCCTCCATGACCATCACCTCATCCCAGTTCTTCTACACCATGCAGGGCAGGGAGGGAAAAACTCAAACTCAGCATATACCTAATTCCAGGCAGCCTTCTCTCAGAGAGGGCCCCTCACTCACCTAATGAAACATCATGGAGTACATTTGCCTGTTCTGGAGAGGGCAGCGCACAAACCAGTGGGCATGTGGTTTCAGTGCTGGTTAACATGTCTCAGGGTAGTCCATAGACCTGAAATTGTCACCTGCCTGTTTAATGTCCAGGAACTTGGAATCCCGTACCTTTATGGGCAGCCCAATTGGAAAAGACCTTAGAGCAACAGGTCTTAACCTTTTCTGGACCACAGACCTTTGGGGATTGTACAAAAACCGTGGAGTCTATCCCCAGAATATAAATGTATGTAAACTCACACCCAATTTTAATACAAATCCAGCAGCTTGGGGACCTCCAGACAAGAGTACCTCCATAGGGATCATCAGTTCTGCCTCCCACCAGGTAGAAATGCCTTCCGTGCCATCCCTGGCAGACTGAGCAATAGGCTGCCCTGCCTGGCACCTTCCAGCTGTGGTTATCTCACCAACAGCCAAGGCAGTCCCCTCCATCACTAGAGATTTCTAGTTAGAATATTCTTTCTGGTGCAAAACTGGACCCTCTCTGTGCTGTTTCTCCATGGTCTCTGATTTCTCTTTCCTCCTACATAACAGAATAGGTCAGCAGCTTCTTCTGTGAATCCCTTGGAGATAGTTATCATCACTCTTGAGTTTTCTGTTCCACACTCAGCAGCCCCTTTACCTAACTGTTCTGCTAAGAAATGGTTTCCAGATTCTTGCCAATCCTTGTGCCTTCTGGACGTCCTTCAATTCGATGATGTTCTTAGTCTCTTGACTAGTTAATAACCACGCTACTCACGGTGAGGTCCAGCCTTCATCCCATCCCTAAAGTTCTATTAATACTGTCTCGGTAGTGGTGAAGTGTCCATAGCTGGAAGACAGGGAAGTTATGGAAAGAATTTGGCGCTGGACAAGACTTAGACTAGAAGACCTCTCTGATGGGATTCCTTATATCTCCAGCTACCCTGTGAACCCATCTAGAGCGAGACCACAGTAACTTTCTCTTGCTGCAGTGTCCTAAACGTAGTAGCTGCTCAGACATTTGTTTAATTTTACTATTCTCATTAAGTTATGCATACTAAATTCTGCTTGTAACATATACTTTCAATCACACAATTTTAGATCCCAAGAAAATGTAATAAACAGGCAACAAGTCACAAACTGACCATTCTTGTCTTATATCTTTGGCTCTCCCTGAAAATTTGTAGAGTTCCTTTAACATGAGTAACTTGTTACAGCACAGTACTTTTATTAAATGAAGTTCTTACAAAGGCCATGTAAGTTCATTACAAAATGTTTAAATATTAAAAGAGAAGCAAAAAGTTTGTAATTCCTCTCACCTAAAGACATTCCCTTGGAATAATTATGAGAAGTGGAATTATTGGCCTTAAGGGCATTCATATTTTTAAAGCTCTTGCAACATAATCATGTTATTAATGGTACTCTCTACCATTGCTTATACTTACTCTAAGTTAATTGATGGGATAGGTTAGAAAGCATGGAGATGCCAACTCTTCCCAAGCTGTGGAAAATTAATATACTATCTCCTTCCTTTCTTCCTTTCTATAGGAAAATTTGAATCCCTTGGTAGTTCTGAATTTATTTAAACGAATCCCAGCCGAAGATGTCCCTCTACTTCTAATGAACCCAGAAGCCGGAAAGCCCTCTGATTTGATCCTCACACGACTTTTAGTGCCCCCTTTGTGTATCAGACCCTCTGTCGTGAGCGATTTGAAGTCTGGCACCAATGAAGATGATCTGACAATGAAATTGACAGAAATCATTTTCCTAAATGATGTTATTAAAAAGGTCAGTGCTTTCCATTAGTGTTGTCAAGCCTGTAAGTTTTAGAGTATATCTACATAAAACTTCTCGTAGAGAAAATGCAAGAAAATCAAACTGGCTATGGAAACAAGCTTGTTTCTGTTTATTCTCTGCTCATTCTTAGCATCGGATCTCGGGAGCCAAGACCCAGATGATCATGGAGGACTGGGATTTCCTGCAGCTGCAGTGCGCCCTCTACATTAACAGTGAGCTCTCGGGCATCCCCCTCAACATGGCGCCCAAGAAGTGGACCAGAGGTTTTGTCCAGCGCCTGAAGGGAAAACAGGGTATGTTTCCGACCAAATGCGCAGAAGACAGCCACCTTTGGTTCATTTTTGGGAGGAGGTTACTATTCATATTACCCCTAAATAGTAGATGCTGTGCCACTGGGACTTATGATGTATTTTTATCTCTTTAGGTCGCTTTAGAGGCAATCTCTCGGGAAAGAGAGTGGATTTTTCTGGGAGAACAGTTATTTCACCTGACCCCAACCTCCGGATTGATGAGGTAGCTGTGCCAGTTCATGTGGCGAAAATTTTAACTTTTCCTGAAAAGGTAAATACTGTTCAGTTACTATATTCTTCGTTTTCAGTCCAGTCTTTTACTTAGCATTATATTTTGAAGTTCTAATCAATAGAGAGTAGAAAGTCCTGAGTGACACCTCAACTCATTTTGGTTTGTGGGTGTGTGTACCTTTCCAGCTTGTTTTGTACATTCAGAACCATATGTAACACCTATAACATATATAAATACAATTGTGTCTGGCTTTCTGTGTCTGTGTTCATATATGTAGGATATATACAGTTCTGCAGCTTTTTTTTTCCAATTAACATATTGGACAGCTTTCTATGTTGGTTCATAACTAATGTTTAGGAGTAACTAAAATGGTAAACACCACCCTTAGTTACTTTTCTTGACGGAGGTTATTACTTCTAACCTTAGAAACACAGATTCAAAGAGTTTGAGTATTTTAAGGCTATTACTTCATATTTAGCAAAGCTGTACCAGTTTACACTGAATTCAGCACTCCCTGTGAGTATAAAATGGTATATACAGTAATTTTTTTTCCTTTACAGAGGTTTAGACACTAAGATGCAGGATATGATAATAGGAGGATGTTGATTATCTTTGCCCTGGTGATTCATAATTATCCCAGATAATGGATGCTTCTGGTAACGCTTACACACAGTGTCCTCAGTTGAATTCTTGATCTGAGGGTTTTTTCCTCTGTAATGGTGTTCCATTCAGACTTTTTGGTCAAGAGGTTACACAACACCCCATGGCTGTGTAAACCAGGATCTATGGTGCCATGGTAAATAATTGCAGTTGAAGTTATGAAAAAATTAAAGCACAATTCAGCATAGTGTGCTAGTGTATAGAAACCTAAGAATATCCTGATACGTTTTTTATTGTGACTCTGCAGGTGAACAAAGCAAACATCAATTTTTTGAGGAAACTGGTTCGAAATGGCCCTGAAGTTCACCCAGGAGCCAATTTCATTCAGCAGAGACATACACAGATGAAAAGGTAATGCTTTTCCAATCTTGTTGGATTTAACTATCTTCTCTTGACAAAATTTACTGTTAACCATACTCAGCCGCAGAATGCAATCTAACATGCAATTTTTGTGGCATTTTAGCATGTGCAAAAAGCTACATAGTCTGTGTAATATAAATACAAATATATATGTTATTTAAGTGTGTATAATAAAAATATAAATATGTAAATATACCTGTTTAAATTGTAATGAGCCTAGATAATGTCATTTGCTCTGTTTGATCATTGAATATAGATGAAGAGATCTGTTGTCCACTAGATAACAGATTTAGCCTTATTGAATATAAGTGGGCATAATACGTTGTGATGTGAAAGTCAGTCATTTAATGTGTGGCCTGGACTTATAGGGATTACTTCAGCGTAGTCGTAAACCAGGAGGCACTCATTTCAGCCCTGGCTTTTCACAGAGGCTTTTATCTTAAGAGAAGATTTTATTAACAGGCCTATGAGAGAGAAGATGATTTATTACCATATTTCATCTATTAGAAGACACTGTTCTCCTATTTCTGAAATTAAGGTATATTTTGCAGTTGATTTGTTATAGTTTAATTGGGAGCTTTTTTCTTTCTTGGTGGCACTTAAAGTACTGCTATGTCATATATTGGAGGCATCTTAGAGTCAATGAAATATGGTCATTTTAGAGATGGAATGCTGATATGAAGAGGGAGAAACTTGGTGAGAGAATTTTGTTCTCAGAAATCATTTTTGCTTATTAAGGTTTTTGAAATATGGAAATCGGGAAAAGATGGCCCAGGAGCTCAAGTACGGCGACGTGGTAGAGCGACACCTCATAGATGGTGACGTGGTGCTGTTCAACCGGCAGCCCTCACTGCACAAGTTGAGCATCATGGCTCACCTGGTGAGTGCCAGGTTGCACTTTTCATTTTCCACTGGGGACTCCTAAAGTATAAATTGTCAGTAATCTCAAATTTTCGTAACTTGCTGTCTCCCTTTTCTGTCGCTTTTTGTTTTGAGTGAAACATTTTCCTTTCAAGCTTCCCTTCATTGTTTTTAGTATTTATGAGACAGTGTTCAAACACAACAGTAAAACAGAAAGGAACTAATTGAAAGCATGACTATCATGATCTCACTTGTATACAAAAATACATACATATATGTGTTTCCACAAATGTATGTTAAGTAGATATGGCAGAAAATTGACTTTTTTAGCTTTAACTTAATTTTATTAGCTGAAGAACTAAAATGCTTAAAAAGATTTTTCTTTGCACTGGTCCTCATCTAAGACCTTCAATCATATTTTTTTTGGTGATTTAGTTTTGTAATAGCCGCAGTTTGTTTTTCTGGAGATTTAAAATGGAAATGAGGTGCAACTTTATTTTTTTAAATATTCATAAATTCTCTTATTTGCAAAACTGTTAAATCCATTAACCGTTGAACACAGTGTTTAAGTAGACCCTGAAGATAATATTTTCTTAGATTCAGTTTTTCGATCATTTATGAACACATTACATCTGTATCTTTACTTAATGGTGGAAATAACAAAGAAGAAGTCCACGCTTACGACATTTTAGGGGGTTGACAAAAGCCCTCTTTTTATGAAAGCTTTTGTTTGGTTTGGGGGCATTTTAAAATGGAACTTTGAAAAATGTTAAGTATACACAAAAATAGAAAAGTATGATGAACTACCGTCTTCTTGTCCTCCATATTAAATATTTTTCAACATTTTGCCATACTTGTTTTATCTTTGATCTTTATGTTTCCTCTTTGGTGAACCCAAATGTCATGTCTTTTTCCCATGTGTATTTAATTTATATCTAGAAGAAAAAAACAGACATTTTCTTACATAACCATAGTGCTTTTAACCCACTAAACAAAATCAGTTCCTTGGTATTTTCTAGTACCCAGTTCATATTCACCTTTCCCCAGTTGTCCCAACAGTGTCTTTGCAGCACTTTGTTGAAATCAGTATTCAAACACTACATATTACATTTAGTCTCTATTAATCAAGAAGAGCCCTCCCCTCCGTTTTTTTTTTTTTATTTCAATGCCATTAACCTGTTGACGAAACCAGGCTATTTGTCCTGAAGAATGTCCCTTGTTCTCGATTTGTCTGTATCTGTGACATTGTTTCTCCACTCTTCCTTAAATTTCTGTAAACTAGAAATTAACTCTCAAGGCATGATCAGATTCAGGTTCAACCTTTTGGCAAGAACAACTCATAGGTAGTGCTGGCTACATCCTCTTGCCTGATTTCAGGAGGCACATATTGTCTGGCTGCCCCACTTGGGGTTAAGATAATTAGGGTCCAGATGCTTCAGCCTGATGCCTGCCTTGTTAGGTTCCTTATTAACCTTTCTCCTACTGCTTTCATCCATTTATGATCATTGTTACAGTATTTCATTGGGGCTACAAAATGGTGATTTTCTAATTCTATCATTCCTTTCCTATTTATGGCTCATAATTCTTCTGTATTGGAGAATTTCCCCTTGTTAACTAGTGCTGTCTGTTTATCCAGAACAGTTCACAAATGAAAAGCAACATAAAGGCCTTATTATTTTCCTTAATCATCAAATTGGACAGTAAAAAGTTGTTACATCCAACTAGTCTGCTTTGGGTTTGGGTTATCATTTGTTTATTTGTTTTGGCTTTCCCCTTCTACAGCATCATTATAAACTCATTTTATTTCTTCAGTGTGTTTTAATCAAGTTCTGCCATTCATCTTTTTGATACTTAGGCTGTTAACATTGTTGGCTGGTGGCAGCCCCTTTGTGTTGACTCCTAGGGAGACTTGGTGTTTGCTCTATAGTATTAAAACAAATTCACAACTTTGGACTAAAAAAGCTACTTGAATGAATCCACAGATGATATGTATCACTTGATAGAACATACTAGAAATTGATTTCCTTAATCTAAAGTGTCCTGTTTTGCAGGAAGCCATTTTTTAATGTCTGAAGGCATACATGCTTTTGTATAAATGACTGCTTTTCCTGTTTTGTTTTGCTTCAACAGGCCAGAGTCAAGCCCCACCGTACCTTCAGATTTAACGAGTGTGTCTGCACACCCTACAATGCGGATTTTGATGGTGATGAGATGAACCTTCATCTTCCTCAAACAGAAGAAGCTAAAGCGGAGGCTCTTGTTCTCATGGGGGTATGTGGGGTGGCGAGGCCCAGCTTTTGCATAGCAGCTCCTTAAAGGAAGAGGAGCACGCCTATGTGAAAGGCACCACGACAGCTAACGGTGCCAGAGAAGCCAGGTGTTTCTGTTCTTAGCATTGTTTCGTCTCTTTATTCCTTGATTTCTTTTGAGCCTTCAGTTTCCCTTGGAAATTATGGTATATAAATGAGTCAGTATCTGTAACAGGTGCTAATTGGGGGCGTTGTGTATTATTTTGTGACCTATGATGTGGATTTCTAGAGAAAATACGTAAGCACAAGGTATGAAATGATGAGGCAGCATTTTAGCAATATCCTGACTATTAAGGTGTTCCATGTAGAGTAGTGGAAGATTTTTTAAGCGCCAATACATTTTTTTTTAATTCATTTTATTGAGATATGTTAGCATACCATGCAGTCATACGAAACAAATCGTACATTCGGTTGTTCACAGTACCATTACATAGTTGAAGCACCAATACATTTTATTTGAACATTCTGAATGGGACACTTCCTAGAGTGTATTACATGGTTCTTTGTCTCCTTAAAGGGCATGCTGAACTTAGTTATTTTGTAATGACCCTTACCACCAATGTATTTAACGCATGATCAAGGAGGTTTGCCCATTACATGCTGGAGGAGGTCAGCAATGAGTGAGGCAGGGGCCTGCTCTGAAGGAGCTTACAGCCAGACTCGTAATTTTCGCACTGCGTGCGCTATCCACTCCTGAACCCACTGTAACACAGGGTCCGTGGTACCTGCCACACAGGGCTCTTTCCTCCTAAATTTAATGGCCCCAGACTGTTAAGCTTTCAGAACTTGAGTCTTTCTTTTTGCCTGTCTTCTGTTTTCCTGTATTATCAACTGATATGTCTTGTGGTAGTAAGTGTTCCTACCTCCAAAAACACTTTTCACTATTTTTGATGTGATGTTTGAATCTATTTAAGGTGCTGGTATTGATTCTAAAATATAGGGAAGTAGGTTCTACAAGAGAATCTATATATAAAGTACAAGAGGATTTGGTGGGGAGCAGGGAGGAGGGGCTGACCTCATGGCCCTTGCCTGGGTTCTTCATGGCTAACGTTGACAAGTATCTTTTCTGATAAATGATATGTTTAATGTATCACATAATTTACATACATATTTAATTTTTTTCCTTTGAAGAATTTAATACGTCTATGAAATGCATGTGGCTAAAATAGACGGAGGTCCCTACCTTTTAAAACATTGTATTTTCCTTATTCAAACATAACTTCATAATGCAGATTATTTAAATAAGGAAACCTCTCTGTACCTACAGCTTTTTTCTTTTTTTTTTTTTTTAATCTCTACCTCTTTTTATCTGTTTGTTCTTTATCCATGGATTTGGTGGTTGTGATCATAGTTTGTATACAGAGCTTTTGTTTTCCTTTTTTCTACTTAGCATATCATAAATAGCCCGTGTTGTTATAGAGTCTTCCTAATTGTTGATTTTAATGGCTTCACAATATTTCGGCAATTTCACACACCATGATTAATCTACCCTCTATTGTTGAAAATTTAGGTCCTTGTTTTGCTATAAGAAGTAATCCTGCAGGGTCCATCTTTATGCATTTGGAGTCTTTATTCCTCTGAATTATTTCTTCTGACTCCTTGGCCTTTTAAAATGGTATAGTGGGTGTTTATTGAGTACCTACTGTGTGCCAAGCACTCTTCTAGGGACACAGCAATGAATAAGAAACAGTCTTGCTTTTGTGAAAGGAGACTATAAATATACACATATAAAATATATCAGGTAGTGACAAGGCTAGGAAGAAAAGAATGAACCAGGGTAAGTAGAAAGAATGATAGGGCTCCTCTTTTATATAGGATGATCACAGAGAACCTCTAGTAAGGCAGCATTTGAACTGAGTTCTAAAGGAGATGGGAGAATGAGTGGTGTGGATGTCCAGGGGAAGAACAGTCAGAGAGAGGAACAGCAGGTACAGAGGCCTGTGGTGTGATCACCCTGGGATAACAAGGACCTAGCCTGTTTTCTCCTAAGCCTCAATATTTGCAGCAGTAGCAGTGAGTGCTCTGTTGGCTATTGGTTGTTGGTGGGAAGAGAGGGTGGTTGATGGGTGGCAGGGGTGGCCTGAGGTCTCCTAAGGAAATGATCTGAGATACAAAATTAGTTGTAATAATAAAATATTGAAAACAGGCAGTGCTCACCAGTAAGGAATTAGTTTAAACAAACTATGGCACATCCATACAGTGAAATCCTGTGTAGCCTTAAAAGTGATGATAGTTTTATACTTTTGCCATGGAAAGCTGTTTATGATCTAATTTTGCTTGAAAAGGTAGGTTATATGTGTTTGACATAATCCTATTTTATTTGGTAAATACATGCTTACATGTTAGAGTGTTTATAGCAAAAACTTCGGCGGGTTATTTATCAAAATCTTAACAAGTAGTTCTTTCTGTTTTGCTGTTCGCTGCATAGTGTTTGGCTTTGGTTTTGATGTTTTGTTTTGTTTTGTTTCGTTCTTTTTCTTGTCTCTATTTTTTTATTTTTCTTGTAATGAATCTGTTATTTTTAGAATAAAAAGTGATGTTTAAAATGTTGCTGGTCATTATAGCTAACAGCCAGCAACCAGCCAGTTTAGACTTGCCATGACTTTGCCATTGAGAATCCGTACTGTAGAAATTTTGCTATAGTGTCTACATTACACATATATGTTATAATGTATTTCATTGGTTAAGAATACAACAATGAAACACAGGCTCTGAGAATGTTGGAATGAACAAATCCTTAGTTACCGTCTGGACAAATCCCTTAATTTCAAGTGGGAAAATTGTTGTCTACTGTACTAGACACTGGTTCTCAGTGACGCAGGGATGGGCTCTAGCTTGGATGCATGTCCAGATTACCTGGAAGACTTTTCCAGAATATGCATATCTATGCCCCTGCTCTCAGCTCCTAGCCCCAGCCCTCCCACTATCCCTTCTCAAAGAGATTCCCTAAAGCAGAAGTGAGGGCAGTAGCCAGGTCAGTTTGTAACAAGGAGGCGAATCGGGTAGAACCACTCTGTCCCCATGAGTTGAAAGAAGTCGTTCAGAAAAGGCAATAACAAGTTCCTGTGTTTGAGGTCTTTTCTCTATGGTTAGGAGGCCTGGTTAACCCACAGATTAAAGTGGGTTACCTCAGGATTAAAGCAAATGTGCTCTGATGCCCAGAACATTATTTAAATTTAATTATGCATTAAACATCTAGCACCCTGTTTGTCTAGTGTAGGCACTCATTAATATTTATATTCCATTTTTGAGCCGATTGTTGTTAGAACTTACTTAATGGTTTGATAACCAAAAGCAGTTTAATAGACAGTTCTGCCATCATTGTGAAGTGTGGAATTGGTTGAGTTCAGATGTAACACTGTGCTACTCATTATTCATAGAAGTGAATTTTCTTTGGAGAAGTGAAATTTATTGATAATAATGTTTTACATGTGTAGAGTTCTTTACAGGATTCCAAAACAACTTCACTCAATATTTCATTTAAGTTTGGGTGGAAGGGAACCTCTCAGGATAATCTTGCTGGTATTATTTCTCTCTTTTTGCCAGGTAAAGGAACTGTGGGTGACAAAGCTGCGATTAATAACCCCACCCCCACCCCAGCTTCCATTTCTCAGCTGCATCTTCTTTCTGCTACCCTTTATTTATTTGTTCATAAATAAAGATCATGATGCAGATCTTAGTGCATCCAAGATGGCTAACTCATTTTCTTTATTTTTCCTTCAGACTAAAGCAAATCTTGTTACTCCAAGGAATGGGGAACCACTAATTGCTGCTATTCAGGATTTTCTAACAGGTGGGTTTGTGCTCTTCATGCGATACGATGATTATTGTTCATAAGGATTCATGTGACAACCTGAAAAATCTATTAATTGCCTATGTTTAATTTTGTTGTTTTCTAAATTTGTGAACCTACTTTAGATATTTTTATTGGTTGGTTATTCATTTATTCAGTAAGTATTTATCAGGTTCCTGCCATAGGCTGGGCATTTGTCTAGGTGCTGGGGATACTGCAGTGAGTAAAACAAAGTCCCTTTACTTATGGGGCTTAGATTCCAGTTGGAGGCAAGAGCCAATAAACAGCTGTATGTTGTAACTCACTCACTGCTTTAGTTATGTTCCAAATTATTTAAAAATGTAGACATTGTGGCTTTCTCATCATTTCATTCCTTTCTTTTGTTTTGTTTTCTTTTTTTAACATTCTTAGGCGCCTATCTCCTCACTCTTAAAGACACTTTCTTCGACCGAGCCAAGGCTTGCCAAATCATTGCCTCGATATTGGTTGGCAAGGATGAGAAAATTAAAGTTCATCTTCCACCCCCTACAATACTAAAGGTTAGTGCAGCAGCTGTGCGTGTACGCTCACACGTGTGTGTTTGTAACCATGAGCTTGCTGGTGCCCATGAACCGGATGTGAACCGCCGGGCTTGAGTACAGTGTAGGACCCTGCCTTACGTGCATGAAGGGGGATTGAGACCAGGCTCAGCCAGATGATACAGTGGCTTCCTTTCCCTCCCTCAGCCTGTCACCCTGTGGACTGGAAAGCAGATCTTCAGTATCATCCTCAGACCTAGTGAGGACAATCCGGTGAAGGCCAACCTCCGAACCAAGGGCAAGCAGTACTGTGGCAAAGGGGAGGACCTCTGCATCAATGATTCCTGTGAGTTAAAGGGCCTGGGGCGGGGCAGGGCAGACGGGGGTGTGGGAGGAAAGCCAGGGGCTGGTGGTTCACATTGCTGGGCTCCTTCACTTAGCAGGCAAGGTCTGATGTCTCTCCAAGGTGGAGAGTTTATTCTGCAGGGAAAATGTGGTTGGTTCTTCTCTTCTCGATTGTAATTCACCGTTTCTCTGAAAGGTACAGACACACGAGCCACTGTTTAGAATGTTCTTCTCAAATGTGTTTTGTCTTAAGTAACTAGTTTTGTTAGTAATGCAGTTTGTTTTTTATTTTGCCCTTTGTTAATTTGCCATCAACAAGAGTCTCATTACATAAGGAATATAATTTATTATTTTACATCCAAAAATATGTTCATTGTCTACATATGCGACTAAAAAGACCAATGTGTTTTACCTGCTTCACCTGGCCAGTTGTTTTCAGTAACATGAAGGTTAGGTGTGGCAGTCACCCAGGCCAGAACAGCTCTGAGTGGGATACATGGAGCTATTCAGTCAGCTGTTTGTCGCTGTTCCACCCCAAGGTAAGGAGCTTGCACCAGACCGTAAATCAGCTGGGTCACATAAACATACTGTTTAATTCAGCCAACTTTTTCTTGCAGCAGGATTTTAAGGAGGAGTCCGTTGGTTTACTTTCTGATCTGATCTCTTTATCTCATCCCAAACCACGATCAAGCAGCTCCCCAGTAGGCTGCTTTGAGTAGCACTGATTTAGAATGTCTCTTTAATGGGCCTTGTGACTAGGAATGGATCTCCAGGACTCTCAGCTGTTAGTTTTCACTATCTTAGATAAATAAAAACTTGCTTTACAGTTTACAAAGCCCTTTGCTATTTCATCTGATGCACCGAACATCCCCCAGGACCCAAGGATGGCAAGTGCTTGTTATTGTTGTCCCTAGTTCCCTAGATGAGGAGAGGGAGGGTCAACTAATACATTTCACCTTCCATACTTTCCAGAAGTCCCTAGTTTTCCCTTTACTCCCTCAAAAAAAAAAAAAAAAAAAAAAAAATGAGAATTTCTATTCTGCTTTCACTTTCAATTTAAGAACATGATTTCTCAACTGCCTCATTCTTTGAGGATAAGGCAAAGTAGTAAATAATCAGTTGTTTATTTAAATACATAATTGCTGTTATCCTTCCAGACGTTACTATCCAGAACAGTGAGTTGATGAGTGGCAGCGTGGACAAAGGAACACTGGGATCAGGATCCAAGAACAATATTTTTTACATTTTGCTGCGAGACTGGGGGCAAAATGAAGCTGCAGATGCAATGTCCCGGCTCGCCAGGCTGGCCCCTGTCTACCTCTGTGGGTATCCCAGCATCCTTGTTCTATTGCTGTAGATGTTGGGGTGTAGGGGGTTTGTTATTTTGTTCTTTTACTGTTGTTTCATTTCACCCTAATCCCCCCGGCTTAAATTATTTGTACTTCTCCTAATGAAGTAAACTAACTAGTTCAATACTCTTCTCAAAGTCTGTGATAGCCGCCTGTTGTCTACCAAGTGGGGTTGTGTCACATAAAAGGCCCTTCTTGGGCTGCTGCCAAGGTTCCGATGACCCACTGTCACCCTCTGGACCTTCCATGATTCGGCCCTATCGGGTTACTCACTATTTCCTTACTATCCTTGCCCTATTCCGCGTCCTTTGTTTGCTCTTGCTTTGAGCGTGCCATGTGTTAAGTGAGTTTTGCATGCCGGAAAACTTCTTGACTGTACCCTTATACTTGATTGACACTTTGAGTAGAGAATTCTAGATTGAAAATCATTTTTTCCTCAGAATTTTGAAAGTATTGCTCTGCTCTCTTTGAGCTTTCAGAGTCACTGTTAAAGTGTATTGCCATTCTTATTTCCAAATCTTTGTATTTGAATTGTTTTGTCATTCTGGAAGCTTGGAGAATCCTCTCTTTGTTCTTGGGGTTCTGAAATTTTGCAGTGATATACCATGGTATAAGTCAGTTTTCATTCATTGTGATAGTAAACTCTTTTAATCTATAATCTCTTTTAATCCACAAGTATGTAGCTTTCATTTCTGGAAATTTTCTGATATTTGCTTGATGATTTTCTCTCCTTTACTTTCTCTGTTATTGTTTCTTTGGAACTTCTGTTACTCTCATATTAGACCTCCTAGATTGATTCTATAATTTTCTTATCTTTTCCTGTTTTCCATTTCTTCCTAACTTCTGGAAGAATTCTTTCACTTTATCTTTCAATGCTTCTGGATTTTTAATTTTTTTTGTTTTCATTATCATGGTTTTAATTTTCAGTAGTGTTTTTCCATTGTTATTCACAAGTATTTCTTTTAAAAAAAAAAATATTTTTCTTAAGGCTTTTTGTTGATCCCTGGATATAGTTTCTTTTTCTGGTGTATTGGTTGTCTTCAGTCTTTCATACTAAAGATTTTCCTCATATATCTAGTATTCTCTAGCTATCCATTCATATTTTCAGAGTGAGACACTAAAACATTGGGTGGAAATGGAGCTTATTGATTGATGGGCCTCTCAGCTCCTTGACTGACCTGGAAGCCAGCTGTGTTACTGAGAGACTCCCAGATACGCCCCTGGGTAATGCTTACTCTCTCCAGTCTCAGTCTCCTCCCTAAGTGCTAGAGACCTGGCTGCCAGGATCCTGGAGCTGGATGAGGAAAGGGGCTGAAGGCTCTCAACTATGGAATATGCAGACTTGCCTCCCATCCCTGTTTTCAGTCATCCCTATCTAGCTGGTATCTCCAAATCCAGAGCCTCTCTCATTCCATTTCTTAGAGAAGAAATTCCTACTTCCCACAGGATTAGGGACTCGGAGCCTGTTTCTTACATAGATCACCAGCTTTCCCTGTTTCCAGCACATACTTTATCTCCAGTGTCTGCAGAACCTGGTGACCTGGTTTCTGAGCCTTTCCAGCTCTCTGCCAGACAGTACAGATGGGGCTCATTGGTTGTCCGCTCCGCAGGCACTTGGGCCTCCCCTTCCAGTCGCTGCTCATCCATCTACTTTATTTCTACATGGATTGTTGTTAGCGTTAGTGATGGCACCTGGTTCCATCAACAGTGCACTCAGGTTTATTTCTGATTCTCTGTGTGTTGGAATGATTTCTGAGAAGAGAAAAGGGGCAGAAGGGATCTCTCCTTCACCATCTTAAAACTAGAAGTCAGATGTCTCACTTACCATAGTTCGTTTTCTCAGGCTACCCTTGAGTGTTTCGTGTCGGTCTGTTTTATATTCTAGTAGTTTTAGAAACAGTACTGTTTCCCCCACTGGACTGTAAGGTCTCTGAGAGGAATCAGTGTCTTGACCATTTTGCATAACTCCCTAGGACCTGATGCAGTAAGTTTTTATTTAACTGAATTGTGAAAAAATCTGTGAAGATAAAAACTTGTTTTCGCATAGTAGGTTCATTGAGTAGCACCCACGGCTTTCTCTTCCTGCCAATTCTACAGCTAACCGCGGATTCTCAATTGGGATTGGTGATGTCACACCTGGTCAAGGACTGCTAAAAGCCAAATATGAGTTGCTGAATGCTGGCTACAAAAAATGTGATGAGTACATTGAAGCCTTGAACACCGGCAAGCTGCAGCAGCAGCCCGGGTGCACCGCCGAGGAGACTCTGGAGGTGAGTCTGGGTCTTGGATCTGTGTAGCCACTTCATGATCGCAGCAACTGAAAGAATGGCCCCTTGGGCTGTGCCGTAAGTCCTGAAAAGAAAGCAGAAGAGGACAGTGGGAAGAAAAGATAATGGCTTTAGCCCTGTGTCAGCTCTGTGCTGGTTGTCAGCGTTCTCATTAGTTTAATGAGGCAGGGGGCTTCCATGGGCTCCCTTCCCACTTTCCCATTCTGGGTGGCAAACCACAGCCATCTGCTCGCTTGGTCACACAGGGCTGTTCTTGTTCCGACCTCACAGTTCATCCCCTTCTGTCGCTGTTTAAGAACTTCTGCCCTTTCTAGTCTCAGCTTCCTTCGAGTATGGGAATAGATGAAAAGAGGCTTGGATACACAAGAGGGAGAATGCGTGGTTACTAGTCACATAATCAATCTGCTGCCCCCTCACATCTGAAACTAGGTAACTAGAACTTGACCAGCATTTGCTAAGATCAGAATCACCACCAGTATATGAGAACTCTAAATTCTCCCTAAAGCAAACAGGGTTTTGCCTGGCTTTCTTCTGCCTGACCCATAGCCTGTGGCTCAGAGCTTTTAACTTACCAAAATATGAGGAAAAGTCTCCTCAGGCAATAAGAAATTTTCTGATAAATTGAAGTATTTGCAGCAGGAAGAAAGCCAGAGTTGCATGTGGTATTCACCATTAGCGCATTCTTAATCTCACCAAGTCTTTATTTTACAAAAAGAGAGCAATAAATGGATGTTTCTTACTATTACCTACTTAGAAAATTACCTGAGGCCTCAGCAGCCCTAATTTTTAATGGAGCCGTGACTGCTAACTGACTCAGCATCTTAAGTTGTGACTTGAGAATGGCAATCTATTGATGAGCTCCATAGGCCAGAATATTCCTGTAGAGTCACATCATCACATACTTAACTTGTACAAATACAAGTACGTATTCTTGGCAAGAAAAAAGAGACAAACTTTTATAAATGGTACAAGCAGTTCTCATTTACAGGCTAGGTATTAGTCTTTTTCCATTTCTACATGTATATTGCTGTACAGGTTACATAAAGCATGTCCATTCTACATAGTGGGCCATTTAAAGGATTTTCCACATGTTTGTTACCAGTCCATTTTTGCTTTTCACATTGATTCTGGAAACCTTGTGTAAGATGCCAGTCCTTATACCTTGGGAATTTTGGTCCTCTAAGACTGAAACCTTTATTAGTTGGAAATCTGACATCTTGCCTAAATTCTTTCAAATGTCTTTCAGTGTCAGGTTGAAAATTTGTGATCAACAGAGCCACTGCAATGGCTCCGCCACCCCTCTCTCCCTTTCCCTGAGCAGGCGCTGATCCTGAAGGAGCTGTCTGTGATCCGGGACCACGCTGGCAGCGCCTGCCTCCGGGAGCTGGACAAGAGCAACAGCCCCCTCACCATGGCACTGTGCGGCTCCAAAGGTGCGCCACGCCCTCTGGTGTTCATGTGTCACCTCCTCCCTGGGGACTGGTTGGTTTCGTTCCAGAAAACCTAGTGGTCATAACTTCAGGCAGACATTTCGTGTACAACGGCGTGTGCTTTTAAATCATTAAATCACTTAATTGTTTGCAGTTTAGAAAGCTTAGCTCCTTTGGAGGAACTGGCTGATAATATTTGTAGCCAGGTTTCTGAGTTTGGGGGCTTTGGGCACTTGATCTTTAAAAAAAAAAAGCTAAAGATTTCTTAATCATGTATTTAGTGATGTGGCAAAAAAATTCTTTTATTTCACATCTACCCAAGACCTTAAAGCATTAGATTTCATGATACTGCACTCAAATTCAAAACCTTCAGTGCTTTTCCTCTGTCTAGATATTGTTTTACAGAATAAAGTCTAGTCTCTTTCACTTTGCTGTCTTTGAACCCATTATTTTCCTATTTCCTGCTCCTGATGCAAACTCCACAAGTTCCCATTCCTGTGTCCTTGCTTCCCATTCTTCCACCCACTTTGGAATTCCTCCTCCCACCTCTCTTTTTGTCCAAATCCTAATGTCCTCCAACAGCCCAAGCTGGTGGCTCCTGCCTTCTTGAAGACTCGCCTGCATCTTCCCCAGTGTTTCTTTCTATCCAAAGTGTTCCTTTGCACTGTGCACCAGCAGCCCTGGCTCGGCCTTTCTTGGTTTACCACCAGCTTTCTCCCTGTGCTGTTCTAGTTCTGTTTTGAATTCTCTCTAGACTGTGAACTTGCTGAGGATAAGGGAAGGTTCTGTGTTGGGTTCCGCAGAGCTGCTTACACCACAGTGAGTGAGCAGGTAAGTGATGCTGCTTTCCCGACCTGTTTCCTCAGGTTCCTTCATCAACATATCCCAGATGATCGCCTGTGTGGGACAGCAGGCCATCAGCGGCTCTCGTGTGCCAGACGGCTTTGAAAACAGGTCCTTGCCTCACTTTGAAAAACACTCAAAGGTATGCAGTGGTGGATTAGGCAGAACTTAAAGCAGATCATCAGCAGTGCAGGAGAGGGTGGTTGAAGCTCCATAGCTGTCAATCAGTTGACTCCTGGAGGTGGTGGATAAGGGCAGGGCAGCTCAGGGTCATTCCCTTTCAACCCAAACTGAGCCCTGCAGAAGGAGCCTTGTTAGACTCGGGGTTGTAAAACTTGAGCCAATGTGTTTTCACATATTTTCTCTATAATGAGGAGGATTTCAGGTTCCCATCCAACTTACTATAAGTCGTCAAAATGAATAACTACCTTATAAATGTACACTATGTATATGCCTGTTTTTTGGGTGCTTAAGGTAAAAATATGAGAACTTTAAAACAGTGATAGTATGAAGCACACTGAAATGACTGGAAAGTTCCAGGTTCTCCTGTCCAGAACTCTCAAGCTTGGTTTTTAAATTAGTTCTGAGTTCCACTGGCCTTCATGGTTTAGACTCTGGTATAAGCAGGGCAAAAGAGAGAGAGACAGACCCTTGCTGGGGTTTTTCTGGGATTCAGGGGCAGGTAAGTATTAAATTTGTAGTTGAGGAACTCAGAGTAGATTTGGTTACTTAATTCTAGATTTAGTCAGCTGTTGTTCCCACTGAAGCCTAGATGCCCCAGCTGGTCCTGCTCCCTGGAGCTACAGGGTCTGTGCAGTCCCTTCCTGGGGAGATACCACTGCTGTACTGAAAATGCAGAGTTACTGTCTTTATAGAACAATTCAGTGTCTCTGCCCAACGTCAGAATCCTCAAGGGATCAGGCAGCCCTCTCCCCAGGATCAATGGAGGCTTCCTGCCAGTGCTTGTCAACTAGCCCATTTCAGGTTAAGAGCTCTAATGCGGCAGCCTGATCAATGTATAGGAGTGGCCAGGGCCATCCAGATGTCTCAATCCCAAACCATTGCTGGACTCTGGTGATAGCTGTGCTTGCCTGGAAATGGCCGTGAGTACACCAGCCACCCTGTAAATGGAATGGGGGAGTAAGGGGCTTGGTCTTTTCATCTAGAGTGTCCTCTGAGGAATGCAGACCTGTCCAGATCAGAGGCCATTGGTATATTTCACGTGTCTTAAAATTTGTTCACTTAAGTAACTTTTAGCATTTTCACAGATCTGTGTCACCATTTTAATCTAATTTTAGAACATTTTCAGTGCCCCAAAATGAAACCCCAAACATATTAGCAGTGCACGGTTATATTTTGGGGGTGGGCAGGTCTGGCCCTGAGAAAGGAGCATTTCCATGGGAATGGACAAGCTTCCCAGGCAGCAGTGTGCACCGAGGAGGGCCTGCACAGCTCCCACTTGCCTGCTCTGGGAAGCAGCCCCAGCTTAGCTTTACCTCGCCTGAGGCATTTGCCTGACACTGGCACCAGCTGTAGCCCTGGCTAGGACCTCATCCCTCCTGTGTCGGTAGGGATGGCTTGGGCACAGTATTTTTTATTTCTCCCTTAGGAAAGGGAATATAACAGCTGCCGTTTCATGAGCATGCATAAGCTGGGTATTTATAATCTAAAGGTGGGGCATTCTGAGCTGAAGGATTTTAGAATTGTGCACCTTGAGCTTTTTTTTGTTTGATTTTCCTTTCTCCTACCTCTCTTTAGCTTCCAGCTGCCAAAGGCTTTGTGGCCAATAGCTTTTATTCTGGTTTGACACCCACCGAGTTTTTCTTCCACACAATGGCTGGCCGGGAAGGTCTAGTTGACACTGCAGTAAAGACAGCTGAAACAGGATACATGCAGGTAACCTGATGAAATGTGGACCTTTAGCAACAGAGCAGGGCAGGGATCTATGAGTTTGGACTGTTGGATATTTACTTATCTTGCACACAAGCTATAATTTATTCACTCTTGGTATTTAAAAGGAAAAATTTAGAAATGGAGATGCCCTGGAAATAAACAAACAAACAAAAAAAGGTAATATATTCCAGATTCTCCCATGTACCTGGAATGATCAAGACCAGACAGGTGTCACATATACCCAAGCTCTAACAGGAGATTGTGGACTGGAAGCACATCATGGGCCATGTCACTTAACCCCTGTTTCCTAATACCTGCAGAGGGAGATGGTAACACCCTCTGGTTAACAAGTGGACTCTGCAAAAGCACAGTAACTTTTAATATCATTGTGATTGACTCCAGTAAACCTGTTGCAGTTCCTGTAGCAGGGCTTGGATACTTACAGGGAAGGCTGTTTCTCCAGTGTGTGGACAACTCCAGGATAACAGCTCTGGGCTTTCAGGCTAAACTAGAGGGTTTCTTATGCCTGTGCTTCTCAAACTTTGCCACGAAAGTACCCCTAGTGGCAGAAAGTGAAAATACACCCTGTGTCACTCCATCAAGCAAAGAATTTCTTTCCAGTCTCCAGTTATCTTTTCTACTCTACTCCATAATTTAACTATGTTGCTTTTCTTTAAAAATTTGTTTTTCATGTTTTTAACTGCTTACAACAGCAGATAAAGTCAACACTCCAGGCTATAGGGCCATGACCTTGCTGTGGCTTTGTCACCTCTCTCTCCGCTATGAATCCCAGTTTGAGAACCGTGGCCCCCCAAGCTGGGAAGCCAAGATCAATAAACCAGGGATTAGAACGAATGGGCCAGAATAAATAAGGCTGAGTAGAGTGAAAATGGACTCAAGTCAGTAGACACCAATTTCCATAACCTCTTCTATATCTCATGTATCATTATCATCTTATACTTCCCTTTTAATCATCTTTTGATGGGAAATTGTTCTTCAGTTTTGAAGCATGCTGTTTTTCGCAAAAACCCAAAGACTATGAAATGTGGTTAACAATCTCGCCATAATGTGTTTTGACTGTATTTTTTGTCTTTGCCTTTTTGAAATAGAGGGTATGACTTTCCCAGAGCAACGTGTTAACCTAGAACAAATGAGCTCTGGCATGAGGGATTCCGGTTTTGAAGTTGCCTGGAGGAATATTTCTTTCTCTTTAATTCACTGAGCCACCATAGCTTTGCTGGCTGGTGTGTTCTGCTGGTGGAAGGTTCTCCCTAAGCAGATTCTAGAAATGGTTGCTGCATGTCGGTTCAAACACAATGCTATCCCTGTTCTCTCTTCTTTCCCCTCTGTCTGAGAAGAGGACATGTGCTTGATCCTCTGTAATTCACATTGAAGTCCACAGGAGTCCTGGCTTAAGTCATGTTTTAAAAATGCAAAGCTATTGCATTAATTTATACCTTAGGGAAAAAGAGAGGGAGGGCAAAACAACCCAGAAGAACAGTTAGTGTTTGCAAAATCATTTGGGGGTGACGGGGTTTAAATTGCAGGTATTCTAAAATACACTAACCTGGGGGAGGTTAGAGTATATTCTAAATCCCACTGCACAGAATAGTGAGGCAGTTTTGGTGGTAGTGTTCTTGGGGTGAGGGGACTATAATTTAAGGATTCCTAGTATAATGGTTTTCTGTGATGAAAGTGCTTGAAACCTGGAAACTTTGAATCATAAATCTCATTCTGTGCACATGAGACTAGTCTTTTCAAAGCAGCTGAACATTTGTTTCCTTTTCCTTTAGAGAAGACTTGTAAAATCCCTTGAAGATCTTTGCTCACAGTATGATTTGACTGTCCGAAGCTCTACTGGTGATATTATCCAGTTCATTTATGGCGGAGATGGCTTAGATCCTGCAGCTATGGAGGGAAAGGATGAACCCTTGGAGTTTAAAAGGGTTCTGGACAACATCAAAGTAAGAGTTAGCATCGTATCTCGGGTTGGAGTTTTCGAGAATGGTTCTTTAGGATGGAGGTACCATTTGGAATATCACGCACAGTTATTGCTTCAATCATATCTTCCAAACCACTGGATAAGTATTTTTCTCTTTGAATAATTTTCCCAAATGTCAAAGGGAAAAAAAAATTTTTTTTATTCAAAGTCTATATGGTAATCAAACGCCAAGAGAAAAGGGCTTTGTTTTTCTCTGTATCTTATCAGGGAGTATAGTGGAGGCCAGCTTTGTAAGTCATGGGTGTTGAGAAGCAGGCGTATTTCACATACTTTAACTGGAAATATAATTTGGCCAACTATAATTTGGTTTGACAATACTGATCTGAATTTAAGTGTATGTGCCTTTTGACCCAACAGATCACAGTTTTTTGTATAGGAAGTTGCCCTTTAGAAATGATCTAAATGTGCAATGAATAATCTTTGTAACAGTTTATAGTCCAGGCAATTGATGGTAGAGAGTAACTCAAATAAATACTGGTCTGTCCATACAATAGAATAATATATGGCCATTAAAACGTTGAGGAAATCCCTTGTAATTTGGGAGGGGGGGGGCTATTTCCACTATTGAAATAATATTTGGGGCTTTTATAATAACAAACGTTTTTAACGCAAATCATCTGGAGGTTGAAGAGTAGTGGAATAATATCTACTGAATAGTTGAGAAGTCTTTACACGGAGTCACTTCATTCCTGTTTTCCCATTCACGTTAAAAATGAAGTTGAAAGTTGTTTTTGAAAAGAAAAAAAAAACACGGGTTGCTAAAAGCTCACTCTGGGTAGTTTTGTAAGGTCATTTTGTCTGCATCAATTCTTTCATTTAATGCTGCCCCCCTTCTCCGAAGCCGTCCTCCACTCCCCCATCCCCATGACACAATTTCTTTTTACCACTCGAGGCCGTCTTCCCATGCCAGAGCGAACCTGCCCTCAGTAAAAACGATCTGATCCTGACCACAGAGTCAATCATGAAGAAAAATGAGTTCCTCTGCTGCCAAGATAGCTTCCTCCAGGTGAGCTGCACCAAAGGGTGGGATCACACCCAACTTGGCTGACGTTAGGAAATCTGTTTGCCAGGGGCAAGCAAGTTTTATAAGCTATTGTTTTGTTTTGTTTTAATGTAATTTGTTCCTTTGTTAAAAATTTCAAGAATGGCCTCGGCAAAACCTCACCAGCCAACATGAAGACTTTTTCTCACGTCTGTCTTAGTTTATCGTCTTTCAAACTTGCATGTCCCTGGTAGAAGAAAAATGCTTTAGTTAGAGAACTGATTTTTTGTTACCCTTATCCCTATCACCACACTACATCCACTTTCTTTATTGTTCTGTGGGCCAACTCTTCCTATAGGCCTTCTGCCTACAAATTATTCTTTTTGTTAGTAGTTTTGTTTCAGTATCATTTTTTTGGTCTCCTCTTTCTCTGACCACATTATTGGTCAGAAATCCATTGACTCAGCCTTATTCTCCCAGGGAACAGTTATCTTAAGGTACCTTCTTGAGGTTCCCCATATTCTCATAATGTCCCTGGATCAAACCAGAGTGGCTGGTTGCTGGTTTCCTGGGATGTTGTATCAGCTTCTTGAAGGATGGCTGCTCTTCTGTGGTGTGCCATCAGCTCAACTCGTGTTGAATCCACTGTGGGCATGTTGCCAGTCGGTGCTGCTCATTAAGTCACATGACACCCTGTCTGCAAGGACTCCCCAAGAGAAGTTGCTGTCTGATCTGGATTTTTAGGAATGCTGATCGGGCTCCTGAGGAGTTGGTCTATGTTCATTTCATAGACATACCATAAATTGTAAAACAGTTTTCCCCCTGGAGTGGTCACAAGGAAACTGAGTCGCAACTGCAGTCTGTAGCCCTGCCCTGCCAACCGTCTGTGCATAACGTACTCCTTACTCCATTTTGCCATCAACACTGGGCTGATGGTGTGTTTTTAAATACAGCTAGAATGGCACATATATTAATGTTTCATGTCTGGCTTTCATACTGGTTTCTAAGAACCCCTAGAAAGTTATAATTATGTTGGGCTAGGGGAGGTGGTGATGCAGAGGAGGGGGTCAGAGGAAAAGAGAAGCTGGGATTTGGAACTGTTTCCCTTGAAATGAAGGTAAGTTTGAAGCATGTGTTTCAAGTGCATAACAAGCGTCTACCAAGTTATCTTTCAGCTTGTAGATTTAAATTGATAGTAAAGGCTTTAGAAGAAACACTCGAAAGTTAATAAATCTAGAATAGAACAGTAGAAATGCTAGTTATACCTGTTCTGAGCTTCACTCTGACTGGACATCCCCTGAGCTCTGTGCCTGTAGACAACCTGGTGTGCCAGGAGGGCAGAAAAGAAGGTGGCGGATGTGAAGGGTTATACAGGTGCCACTTTCCACCTGCTATGGGGAAGGCCACTTACAGTGGTGCCACAAGGGTGGGTTATGTGTGCTGTTGCTTCAGCAATTGTTGGAGTAAAAAGGCCTTAAAAATACCTTAATTAATGAAGTAAGTGTCTGGGGTGTGGACATATGTGATATAGCCCTTGCAAAAGCACTTTGTAATAGAACCATTGTCTAGGTCCTCTCCTTTATTAAGGCTACGACTAGCATACACTGACTCACCATTTATTTTAAATAAACTAAAATTTATGATGTGAGACATGTCATCCTGATTACTGAGAAATATATAACTGATTTGCTGCATTGTCTTTCAGGAAATAAAAAAATTCATTAAGGGTGTTTCTGAGAAGATCAAGAAAACCAGAGATAAATACGGCATCAATGACAATGGTACAACAGAGGTAACGGCCTTCCCAGGTGTGGTAGGACACCAGGTGTTTTCATCTGCTGCCTTCCTAACCCTGCATTTGGCTCACATTCTTCCAGCCCCGGGTTCTGTACCAGTTGGACCGGATCACCCCCACCCAAATAGAAAAGTTTCTGGAGACCTGCAGGGACAAGTACATGAGGTAGGGATGCTCACCGTCAGAATGGAGGACATTCCCGTCAGTTTCTCATCTCTCCGAGTGTTTGCCCATAGCACAAAGCCTGCACCCACACTGCTTATTGGCTGCCAGTTTGACAGACCAGTATTTGAGCAGGCTCTCCTCTACTTCCCTCTAATCTAGGGACTCCACTGGGTCTCTAAGCTGGAGGTCCAAGATGTAGAAACAATTGTAAAAAATTTCTTGAGTGTCTCCTCTCCATGGAGAAGCTACCAAAAATACATCAGATGGTAGCCGCTCTTTCCGCCTTCTATACCATTTGTCAGCAGTGTGTTTAGATCTTCTCCAGGCAATAGATGTTTGGGGCCCAGTCATTGCTTGCTGACCACAAGCAGCCACACAGCGTTCAGTGCCATTGCTGGCTGCTCCAGGAACATCCTGCATTCCCGGACCTGCATCCAGCCTCTCCTCGGGCCCACATACAGCCTGGTTGGTCGTCAGTTCCTTCCTGACCCTAATGGCATCTGCATTTTTGTCTGTCGAAAGGCAACCATCAGAAGCCTCTCCCCCGCAGTTTTGCCACATTTTTCTTTGTCAGTCATGTTTTCATCCGTCTTCTTTCTAGGGCCCAGATGGAGCCGGGCTCCGCAGTAGGTGCACTGTGTGCACAGAGCATTGGGGAGCCCGGCACCCAGATGACCCTGAAGACCTTCCACTTTGCAGGCGTGGCCTCCATGAACATCACCCTGGGCGTGCCCCGCATCAAAGAGATCATCAATGCATCCAAGGCCATCAGGTGCCCGCCGGCTGCCCGGTTCTCACCCTCACCTGCTGCATGGTTCAAGGAACAGTGATCCTCTTGTTGCATGCGTGTGTGCAATACTCTAAAGAGACAGTGTCTCAGACTCTGGGTGGTGTGTTTGTTGTGTTAATCATTTTTAGCTTTTCAAAGAAAGCCATGCAAAAAATTAGAGTCAAAAAAGGAGAGAGCCAAAATTGAAGCAATGTGTGTTATGGGTACAAGTCACTAGAAAGAGAAAACAAATGACTGGAAAGATTGGAGCAGTGTGTCATTGTAGATTTCACCCTTTTGCTGTCCTTATTCCCAGCCTGAAGAGGCATGACTGGTGTGTGCTACCATTTGGACTGTGGCCATATTCTGTGAAACCCTGGGGATTTTACGGAAGGGGATTGTAGGTGACCTGAAACTAGAAAAAACAGAAATACTTTATATTGTGTTCAGTGACAAAAAATGTGAAACACCTAGGATGTGAATCTAGCAATTGTATATAACATTAAATGAGAGGTAGCTGCACTTGTTCCCAAACAGTAACTGTGCACATCCAGGATGGGAGGGTCTGACAGCTATTCTGGGCTGGTCAGATCATGCCCAGAAGCGTGTGATCAGACTGAAATGTGCTCAGGGGAAGGCGTTCAGGCCAGCGCAGGCGGAAGCTGATGGCTGATGGTCAGAGGAGCTGGGGGTGTTCCCAGAGAGGAGATGATGGGAGGTAGAGGAGAAAAGGAGAAAGTTTAATACATGAAGAGTCGGTGTACTTGTGGCACAGAACTAATATAATGGCTCATTGGGACCAAAGAGAAAGAAGTAGGTTCACTTTGTAAGGAAGAATTTTCTGGAAGTCATTTCATTCACTGTGGTAATGGGTTGCCTTGGGAGCTCCAAAAATAGAAGTCTAAATGAGAATATATGTGGAGCCCTTAGCAGCATGCCTGACACACAGTAAATGCACAATAAATTGTAGTTCCTATTAGTATTATAATTGTAAATAGTAATTGGATTTATCAAAGCTGTGGTCTTCAAACAGGCTCATTCCTGTGCTTAAAGCATTTCTCCTTCACTTCTCATAGCACTCCAATTATCACAGCCCAGCTGGACAAGGATGATGATGCAGATTACGCTCGCCTCGTGAAAGGGAGAATTGAGAAAACCCTCTTGGGGGAGGTAAGAAGAAATCCCTCTTGATGACAAGTGAACTGGATCAGCAGTCCTGGGAGGAAGTCTGAAAGCCAGTTGCAGTTAATTTACCAGGCAGTCGTGTCCACATTATCCTGTGCCCTTTTAAAAGAAAACAAATTGGGAATGCTCATAGGATTGGGGAAACCTGATTAACATTCTGATCTTTTGACACTGCAGATCTCCGAATACATTGAAGAAGTGTTTCTTCCTGATGATTGCTTTATTCTCGTTAAGCTCTCCCTGGAACGGATTAGACTTCTGAGACTGGAAGTGAGTCATGTAATTAAATGTGTAAGGGAAGTCATCCTCTGTCCCAAGATAGGTGCCGATAAACTAGGGCAAGAGCTAAGCAAGAAGCAGGATGCATTGCAAAAACTTCTGTTGGGTTTCTGTTTTGTGTGATTCTATTATACCTTCACCTTCTCTCTTTCTAAACCTTATCCTGACACAGAGATTGCCATCTAAAGACATGCGAGCAATTAGTTGTAATTTTGTGCCGGCCACGATACTAGTTCACCTGTGACCCGGTATCATGGTCATCAGTCTCCTTGTTCATCTTCCCTGAGTCTGGAGGGGCCACATTGCAGGGCTGTGTCTGCTCATCGGTGGGTCCCAGCACCCAGCATAGCACCTGGCTGGTTCAGTGAGTGTTTTTGTATGGGTGGGTTACTCAGGCTTATTCTATTGCTGTTTATGGGAAGATAATAGTTGAAAGATTATTAGCCTTTCTCACTGATAGACTGAGATGAGAGTGCAAACTGGTCTTTACTGGCATCTTCCTCTTTCTCTCAGGGAGTTGAAATCTGTACCAGCCTTTAAAACACATTCTGTCGGCCCATTCTCTTAAGTACCAAGTTCACCTGCTGTCCACATGACAGTTGACTCAAATTTAGCAGCTGTTTATCCAGTTTGGGTATTTCTCTAACCTGTATCTTGCTGCCTGCCTTTCGACTCATTGGCCAGAATAGATGAGTGACATCTACGAATGTAGCATGTGGGCAATTGTGGTCACGTCAGATAAAAGGAAAACCTCCCTGAAGCTTTGACTATCTGGGTTGCCAACCCAAAGCCTCCATAGAGTGTCCCTCAGAGGCTATGTGTTGCCATGAATTGAAATGCCATGCGTTTTCAACAGGGACAAAAATTGGAACTCGGGTGGGGGTGGAGGACAGTGCAAACTCTGTACTTTTTACAAATAAAGTCCAGATATATATACAATACATAAACAGATATGCAACATATCTGTGGTATTAAAATTTCATGAGGGGGTGGATAGGAAAAACTAATAATAAAAAGATTTCTTATGGGGAGGGGATAATAATGAAAAAACAGTGGAGAAAGGCTGGAATCGAGGCCTCTAAAGGCATCAGTAACATCCTGGGTATGCGGCCCCCACCCTGGCCCCCTTGCAGGTGAACACCGAGACGGTGCGTTATTCCATCTGCATGTCCAAGCTCCGCGTGAAGCCCGGTGACGTGGCTGTCCACGGCGAGGCTGTGGTGTGTGTCACCCCCCGGGAGAACAGCAAGAGCTCCATGTACTACGTGCTGCAGTTCCTGAAAGAGGATCTCCCCAAGGTGAGGCTAAAGCCAGCCTGGTGCCTCAAGATCTGTGAAGGGTGAGGCAGCATTTACCTGTAGCCTGAGCACCCAGGGGTCATGGAGCCTAGGGACTTTGTCAGTCTGACACCACCTTCATCAGGACTGAGACTGTGGGTGGTGCCCCATTTTCTTCATTTCTTCTTTGCTACATCCCTAAGGAATCAACCCTGTTTTTATTCTCCTAGGAACTCTGCCTGTTAGATTCCTTTTTCTCCTCTCACAAGATGGAACATGCAAGGTGGCACAGTCCCCCGAACTTCTCCTTTTCTACCTAAGTCCCAAAACAACACACAGGCACTTTGACATTGAGTACTTTACTATTGAGATCACTATTGAGAAATGGAAAACGATGAAGCTGACACACCCAGCACCTGCCATATCAAGTTCTTTGGGCCGCTGTGGTTCTCCCTAAGGTTGCCAACATGGTGGGGGTCCTGGGTCCTGTGACATCTCAAGCCCTCTGTCTCTGAATCTAGGTGGTGGTGCAGGGCATTCCCGAGGTGTCCAGAGCTGTCATCCATGTTGACGAGCAAAGTGGCAAGGAGAAGTACAAGCTTCTGGTGGAAGGCGATAACCTGCGGGCCGTCATGGCCACACATGGTGTGAAGGGCACCCGCACCACCTCCAATAACACGTACGAGGTACTGCTCACTGGGCAGGGCCACATTAGCACAGGGCTGCCTTCCCTCAGTGCCGCCTACCGTTTGGTCTGGGTCCATCTCTGGCAGAAGGCATAGGGTTTGTTTCGAGCCTGCAGAGCAGAGGGGAAAATAGAGAGAAGTGGCGTCAGCATCCCAGAAGGGGCTGTCCTCTCTCATCCCTGGCTCCCTGCAGGTAGAGAAGACTCTGGGCATCGAAGCTGCGCGGACGACTATCATCAACGAGATCCAGTACACGATGGTCAACCACGGCATGAGCATCGACAGGAGGCACGTCATGCTGCTCTCTGACCTCATGACCTATAAGGTTCGTGAGCACATCTGGGGCACCCCACATTCAGCTTGAGAGAGTAAGGCAGGGGACCTACTGAGACACCTGTAGAATGTGCTGCTGTTACCACCACTGAGAGAAAATGAGATGTCTCAGGTACCCACATGCCAAAGAGAGTGGTCAAGCTGAGTGCCCTGGTAAAATGTCAATTGACAGTGGCCACCTCGTGGCAAACTTTCACATCCCGTTGGTTGAATAAGGAGAAGAGATGGCGCATGTTGATCTTCCTGATTATAAATTTTATCCTAAATCAAAGCTAGCCTTTGCCAAAAGCCCAGGATTTTCTATGGTAAGCCAGTGTATTTATTCTCTATTAGATTCATATCTCACATCTCTTCCATATCCATTTCCAGGCAAAGAATGTTATCGAGAACTGTGGTACGGGGTCTGGGGGGCTTTCCCCAAAAAATGCATTCCCTCTAGCAGTGCTGTAGGGCAGTGACTTTTCATTATGCATCTCATACAAAGCCTGAACTATAGTACTGAATGGTTATAAAATAGATAGGTAGGAAGAAACAAGCCATCTCCTACCACCCTGAAGTAAAGACTCATTTTTATGTCTTTCCTTTCAGCTATATTCTTATATCCATACAGTTTTTTACTGTAATTGTAGTAGAGAGTGCACAGGCAGTTTTTATCCTGATTTCTTCTTTAATGTATAAACATGTTCCACATTATTAAACAGTTTTTATAAATACACGTTTGTAATGATGACACAGTATTCTTTTGAGTGAAACTTCTTACATTTACTTAACTCCTTCCCTGCTTTGAGATTTTAAATTCTTCCAGTTTCTAATTCCTTGAGCCATATAAACATCTTCAGAAGTGCTCCTTTTTTTAAAGTTAGATTCTCAATTCTCATTCTTAAATTGAAATAATGGTTGTAATTCTTAACTCTTTGTTCCTTGAGTGTAAGGACCCCTGTTTTCAGCGATGCACGGCCTCATTGTGGCAGAGGTCAGACGGATGGCTGCCGAGATCCTTTCTCAGCCTGAGGCTGTGTGTGATTTTTGTTCTGCCAAGGGATGCGGTGGGTGTCGCTTGCTTTGCAGCTTCTGTGGGTTGCCTGGGAGCCTGGCGCTCTGACTCGTGTCCTCTGGTGCAGGGTGAAGTCCTTGGCATCACGAGGTTTGGCCTGGCGAAGATGAAGGAGAGTGTGCTGATGCTGGCTTCCTTTGAGAAGACGGCTGACCATCTCTTTGATGCTGCCTACTTTGGACAGAAGGATTCCGTGTGCGGTAGGTTCCGAGTGTCTAGGAACATCCTCAAGGGCTTTTGTGGTTACAGCTTAGACCATGCCAAGGGCTTCTTGGAGGGGGAACCAACTGAGTAGGCAGAACTTTTGTTTTTTAAGAATAAAGCCCAAGTACAGCCAGTTGATGTGTAGTGGAGCTGTTTTCTGACTCCTATGTCAGTAGGCTTCCCTCTGAAACCCTCCTGTGTCAGGAGAGCCTGTCTGATCTCAGTTCTGGTTGGTTTCAGGAGTGTCCGAGTGCATCATCATGGGAATCCCGATGAACATTGGGACCGGTCTCTTCAAGCTGCTCCACAAGGCCGACAGGGATCCCAACCCTCCCAAGAGGCCCCTGATCTTTGACACAAATGAATTCCACATGCCCCTTGTTACATAGTCCAGGAAAGAGGAGACCATCCCTGGTCTAGGCCCCTTGTCCTGTGTGGAAAAGAGCTCAAGGCCAGCGGTTGACTTAGGAAGCTTAGTCCTTCCTGGAACAGAGATGCTGATGCCCCCAGCCTGTGCCAGCCTTCAGAGAAGGCCCCCAGGAGCAGCTCCTCATCTGATACGGAGCAGCTCATCTCAGTGAGCTTGGGAGAACTGAGGTGTTCGTTGTTTGGTTTGAAGCCTAATCTTTGGATAGCCCAACACCTTTTGCCCACCCTACCTCACTGGACTTAACAGAGGGCCCCCAGTCCGAAGTCACTCCTACTTCCCACCTCACTCCGTTCCACCCAGTGCGTCCCCGGTTGTGTCTTCTCACCTGACCTGGAGCTGGTCGAAGCCCCACACAGGCCAGGGCATGTTCCCAGTTTTTCCATTCCTCAGACATGCTGGAACCTCTCAATGTAGCATACTCGTGTAAATATTGTTACCATTATTTATTTGTTCAATTTGAAGGATTTGGAACTTTTGCTGTTATTTTGGTTTTACTTTTGAAACTGAGAAAGTATGAAGCCAGCATCAACATGTCACTGGAAAAACTGGTTAAGCAAATGGGATGTCTAGTATTTGTAATGTGGCTGAGCCCATCATGAGGCCAGAAGCTGCTCTGAAGCATCTTTTACAGATGCCTAGCTACTCTGTTTTCTTTTACCTCCTACCCCCATGGGGCAGGCTCTACCTACTGACAAGAGTCACACCCATTTCTCGTGGCCAGTAGAAGCTGTGCCAGAGATTGGGGCCTGCTGAGATGGGCACAGGATGGCTTGGAGCCTCTGGGGCGTCCCCGTCAGTGACGAGTGAGACTGGCCCTGTGGCCCAAGCTGCCTGTGCTGGTGTCCACACCCTCCTGGGGTGTCTGCATTCTTGCCCTGCCTCCTGGACCTGAGTATGCAGGGCGGGTGCAGAACCAGCAGCCTAAAAAGTGCCCCAAAGGCAGTGGTGGGAGAGGGGCACCCCCAGGGCAAGCAGGCAGGCACCAGCTTTGAGGGGTGAATGGGCCACCTAGACAGAGGACAGGAGGAAGCTCACCCTCTGGGGGATGGGGTGTCAGCTGAAGCTGGGGATGTTCCCCAACTGGCAGCAGCTTGAAGAGTGTAACTGTCCTATGACAATAAAAAGCACACGTCAAGGCTGGGAGGAGAGAAACAGCAGGAAGGACCCCTATTTAATTGTTTGCTCAGGCTTCCGCACAATAACTTCCCCATTGCTGGTGGATTTTTCAAGGCTTTTGAGGGGGTTTTGTGCAACATAGGAAAGAAATGTAAGTAGCTTGTCTTATAGAGAGAAGAAGGGGTTTTGCTGCTGGAGACAATATGTTCTTTGTGCTGAATTTGCTCATTAGGATTGGCCCAGAGCCAGGGAGAAGGAATGGTGATGGCCGCAGCTCCCTCCCTGCAGAGAACATTCTGCAGAGCCTGTCCTGGCGGCCCCTGCCCAGGGCCCCATCGTTCTGACTCCTCCTTCCTCCCCGGTGGCTTAGTTGGAAGCAAGATGACAGTAGAGAGTAGGGATCTGACCCTGCTTTTTTGCGCCGCGCACTTGAGAAGGCCCTCCTTCTGAAATGACACTGCTGATTTATCGGCTAAAACCCAAGAGGTGTGAGTTGATTGTTGAGCGAGAAGATGGTTTGGATGATTAAAGAAATACATGTGCTAACAGAAAAAGTAGGGAAGCCCAAAGAATTCAAGTAATATTCTATAGAATGTACTAGTTGCTTTCCCAGGTCCTGGGTTACTGCTGCTGAGGTACTTAGTGTAGCCTTTGGTTCTTGGATCTGCATTAGAATGAGTGCTTTCTCTCCCATTCTGATGTGATTCTGAATTACTACTTCCCAGCATGGGTGATTTTTGGCCAATGCTGAAGTTAGAAATTCTGTTAAATTCTAATAAACATTGTGGTTTGATCCTCCAGCCTCCCTGCACCCATGAGGTAGATCTATAAATTTCTCTTGGGACATTAGTGATATGGAAAAAAAATCATTTTTCTTAATGTTCAGTGCTCTTGTATCTTGGAACTGGGTTAGTCTAGTCCAAAACAAAGGATTAGATCCATTAACGATCATCGATCCCAGGTTTCCACTTCTCGTGCCCTCTGAAGAGCCCCAGCTCCCCACCCCCTGGCCTGATCAGACCCAGTGAACCTGAGGGGAAGGGGAAGGTGGGAAGAACCTAGCGCCCACCCGTCTCCATGTGGGACACCGACATATTGAAATGAAGGAGCCGGGATAGTCCCCGTAAGGTGCGGCTGTGTGCAATAAAGACGCCCACCACCCCAGGCGCCACATCCCCCGGGGGTCTGCAAGGCTTCTGAAGTGTGGATGCAGACGCGGAGTCGAGCGCATCCAGCCCTGCCCTGGGATACGCGGATCCGGAGGCCGGCACTCCTCCACTGGGTACTGCCAGCCTCCCTGGGACCCTGACGGGCAAGGCTGGCTGGCACACCCCACTCTGTATTCCCTACTGTTTGTTCCCTACTTTGATCATCTACTCTGGCCCTAGCACTTGGCTTTATGCAAGCATAAACTTGAAGACCAGATAAGAATGTATTCTCCAGGGTGAGCTCAATGGAAGGTTAGTTAATATTTTACTCTCTGAGCCTGTTTGCAAGAAAAAAAATGCATTTACATTCTGCCTCTTCCATTAACGGATACGTATTTCTGACCCTTTGCCCCCGCCCCAGCCTTTTTTTTTTTTAATTTTATTTTACATTGTTTGTACAAGGGGATTAAAATAGCAGTTTGACTCAGTGACAGCCCCCTGCTTTGTTCAGCACTTGGGAGGTGGGGAGAGACATTCTGGAGTCTCAGTTTCTGTGCCAGGGTTAAATTATGGTGCCATGTTTCTATTTCAGGGTTTATCCAAGTGCATTCACGTTGATTCATCTCTGATTGAACCCGACACTGTGATGATGATTCTTCTGGCATTTTTTGCTGTCCCCTGGCAGAACTCTTATTTTTCTGCTAAATTTCAAAAGAGGCAAACTTGCTGTATGTAAAACTATAGCAGAGTCCCCCTTGTGGGTTGTGAAATGCAGTGACTGGAATGTCTGTCAGCTTTAACTCCTGAAATAAGAAATTTCCCGTGCCGCAAGCTCACCTTTCCAGGTATTGGAGGTCAGCAGTGAGGGCCCTCACCCACCCTAGGGACTTGGAATGAAGGAAATGAGGTTGCCTCCCTGTCCTGTAGCTAATTCAAACTCAACGGGAGGCAGTTGAAAGCCTCCTAAGCCTGTGCACTCGAAGTACCACGTGGCCAGGCTCAGGGGCCTGGCTTAACTGTTCTCTCCATTCATTCATTCATTCATGAGACAGGTATCAAGGGCCTACTACATCCCAGGCACTGTCCTGGTACTAGGAGTACAGCAGCAAACAAAACAGGTAAGTCAGATATTATAGCATCTAAAAAGAATTCTTCAGTAGAAAGGGGTGGAGCAAAGTGTTCAGGACCAAACTTGGCAAAAATGTGTCCAGTTCATTCTGGGGTCAGAGTTGCAGAATTCAGGGCTGTGCTCCGGTGGGCAGGCCCAGCACAAGTCCTTACCAGGGCAGAGAGGGAGGGCCCCCTGAGCCTGTTCAGCCTCCTGGTTCCAAACCCTTCCTGCAGAGACCATCAGGCACGTGGTCTGGCCTCCTTCCATTGGGCCTGTTTCCAGAGGGTGTGCCCAGAGTAGAGGGCATGAGCCTGCAAGTCACTGGGAAAGGATGCTGCCATCCTCTCCCCACCCCAGCATGCTCACAGTGCTGATAAGTGGACATACATGCACACTTCCACTCTGTGCCAGGTGGTCTGCTGGGGCTGGGTGGAGGGAGTGGTGAGTCAAAGCACTTGTATCTGCAGACATGAGGCTTCTTGCTGGTCGAGGTCATCTGGGGTTAAGAGCAGACCATGGCAATTCAAGTCCAACCTCCCCTTTTATCTGGTCCCCGTCTCCCAGGGTCATTGTGAGGCTAAAACGTGGTATGCACATAAAGGTCTCAGTGTAGGACCCAGCACATAGTGGGAGCTTATTCAATGTTTGCAATCAAGGTGACTTACTGAAAAACGTGATTTGTGAATTCACAGCTAAAAACCAACCCGGTTTCTTGAGCCTTTTGAATTCACCCTGATGGATCTGTCTTTTGTTGCCTCAGGAGGTCAGGCCTCCCTGTCTGCCCCCCTGTCTGCTCAGTCGTTCCTGGGAAGTATTTTACACCTAAGAAAGAGAAAGAAGCTGTGGAAGGAGCCTGCCACCAGCAGTGCTGCTGTTGAGGGCATTTTAATTGGGGCCATAAAGTAAATATGATCTTATTTTAGAGTCATGAGTGGGAAGTCCAGAATAAATGAGATGGAGGGATGGGTAGATAGACATATTTTTATAACAAGATAGGAATATGGACATATTTATATAGATTTATTATATAGAAAGGTGTTTCACAGGTGGAACTTAGCTTTTTTTTCTTTTTTTTTTCTTTTTCTTTCACAGGTTGCCAGATAAATCAGCAAACAATATATTAAGAAACTGGTAATAGTGGTTGCCTCTGGGGACAGAAACTGGGTAATTGAAGGATAGAGGTAGGAGGATGGCTCTTTTTTTTGTTTTGTTTTGTTTTTTATTATTAGAGCAGTTGTAGGTTTAGAAAAAAATCATGCAGAAAGTACAGAGTTCCATATACCACCTCACAATACCCAGATTTCCCTATTAACATTTTGCATTAGTGTGGTACTTACCTTACAATTGTTGAATCAATTTTATTATAATTTTATTGACTGTAGTCATAGTTTACATTAGGGGTCACTCTTTGTGTTGTGCAACTCTATGGGTGTTTGGTTTTTTTTAACTTTAACATGTATAACAAAATTTCTCATTTTAACCACTTTCAGATTACAATTCAGTTAGTATTTGTGCTACCATCACCACCATCCATTGCCAACACTTTTCTAGATGAGGAACTTACTTTTCACTGTGTTCTATTGTACTTTTCTAATTTCGTACCTTCTGAAGGTATTGACAGTTTGTTGTTTTTTTTTTTTTTAATCAATATCTGATGGTCAAGAAGTCAGCTTGGTGCAGACTTTGTTCTGGAAAGTACTTGAGTGTTCTATACGCAAAGTAGTTGAGTGGCCCCTTCCAGAGATATAAAGCAAGTAGGCACCAGTTATTCAGGGGAAGGAGTATTGCTATCATTTAGGGCAAGGTGACCAAAGAAATCTAATTTAACACAGCCTTAAATACATAAGATTTTATATCCTAATGTAAAAAGTCTAGCAGTAGTCATTCCAGGACTGATCTGGCAGTTTCTGAGAGTTTCCAGGGAGCTGGGATCCCTCCAGCCTTCTCCCACCATCCCCAGGGGATGACCCCATCTTCCTTCATCATGGTCAAGATGACTGTCCCAGCTCCAGGCCTCCCAGCCAGGAGAAAGCGGAAAAGAAAGGCTTAGCACTTCCCTTTAAGGAAAGTTCTCAAAGGTTACTTGAAACTTCTGTTTACATCCCTTCACCCAGAACTTACATAGCCAAACCCAGCTCCACAGGAGGCTGGAAAATGTAGTTTTGGTTCTGAGTGGCCATGTGCCCAGCTAAAAATAGGGACTTCTTTTAGCCAAGAAGAAGGGGAGAACAGGAAGTGGGGACACTCAGTCTCAGTCTCTGGTCTAGCAGGACAGTTTTTTGTTGTTGTTTTACTTGACAAAGTTCAGAATATCCTCAACCCCTTGAAATTGGAATGTGGGTGGGGTGGGATGGGGTGGGCAAAACTGCACGGGAACCAAGGAACCTCTTCAGAAGACAGGGACTGAGACACGACTCCTTCTTTCTCCCTTTTCCTTTCCCTTTCTTGCCAGTTTCATAACCAAGTTATGTTTTCTGTAAACCGATATTTAAATTAGATCACATTCCCTTAGCAGGCTTTCACAGTGTTTCCAGGCTAATGGAAAATGTGACCATCAAACATTCAATCCACAAATAACAGTTTTTTGCTCACCTACCATGTTCTGGCCCCGGTATCAGGTGCTGGGGGTGGAGTGGTAAGCAGAATCCCATGGCCCCTCTCCTTATGCATTACAGTCTTGTCGCAGCACTGCGCATCAGAAACATAATAGAAGCTACATGTTAAATTTTCTAGTAACCACATTTAAAAAGAGAAAAGAAACTGATGAAATTAATTGTAACAATATATTTCATTTAACCTAACATATCCAAAATGTCACTCCAACATGTCATCAATTTTAAAATTATTAACGAGGTATTTTACATTCTTTTCTTACTATTTTCAAAAGCCAGTGTGTGTTTTGCACTTAACAGCATATCTCAAGTTTCAAGTGCTTAATAGCCACATGCAGCTAGAAGCTACGGTGTTCATATTGGAAAGCACAGGTTAGTGGAAGAGTCAGTAAACAAACAAATTATAATTATAAACTGTGTTAAGAGCTAAGGAGGAAACAGGCTGCAGTGATGGAGAAGAATGGGAGAGACTTCAATTCAATGGTTGGAGAAGGACTCTGAAGGGTGACATTGAAGTGATGCGTGAGGGACAAGAGTGGGCCTGTCATGATGACCAAGGGGCGGGTGTATTGCCTAACGTAATGAATCAGTGAATGAATGAATTCAATCTTAAGTCCTCTTTTAGAATTTAGAGTCAAAAACGAGTAAGGGGAGAGGGAAAGGGGAAATGGGAGTCATTGCTTAATAGGTGCAGAGTTTCTGTTTGAGGTGATGAAAAATTTGAGTAATGGATGGTGGTGATGGTAGCACTATATTGTGAATCTGATTGATACCCCCGAATTGTAACCTGAAAGTGGTTAAAATGGGAAATTTTGAGTTATACCTATGTTACTACAATAAAAACTTTTGTTTTGTTTTAAAAAAGAAGTAAGGGCCTTGGGGCACGGCATTCCTGGGTTTGAATCGCTGCTCCATCCCTTTCTAGGTTTTTCCTCCTGGTCCTGAGCTCACAGTTCCGATTAGGATAACCTCCTTGCTGCGGGATCTCTATTCAAGCACTGCGCTGCTGCTTTTCCTCACTCCCTCTCAAAAGGCCCTATTCCAACTTTGCGAGAGAGGGCCCCCCAGCAGGCTGGCCCCAGGGTGCCCCTGCCATGCCCACCACCTCTGCCTGCTCCCATTTCTGCCTGCGGGCTGTGCCCCCACTCTGGCTCCCGTACTTCAGAGCCAGCTGGAGCCAAGCGCTCCTCCATGTCCCACCATGGGTGATTTATTTAAGGGTCTCCAAATAATCACTTAAGTGTCACCATGGCAACCGAGGAGTTACCATGGAGACGAGCAGGAAATGTCCCCATGGAGACCCCTGGGAAACTCTCTAGGAAATCATTACCAGGTGGAGAGGGCTTGGGAAGGGGGGGCTCGGCAAATAAGGGGGCCTCCGGGTTTTGTGTGCTGGCATGAGAAGGGGGGTTGAAGGGGCCAAGTGGGAAAGATCAGCTTAGAAGGCAGGCAAGTTAGTTCTCTGCACAAACTCTAGGGTCCCATATGATAAATAACATCTGTTATATGCAGAGGCTATCTGGGAGGAAAGGCAGGAAACCGGTAATAGTGGTGGCTCCTGGAAGAGAGATGGATGAGAGAGACTTAGTTTTCACTGTATGGTCTTTGTACTGTTTGAATTTCTTTTATCCTAGGGATGTAAATACTAATTTTTCCAAAATTCAAAATAAAGTTATTTACTGAGCATTTGTTATGCTGAATATCTTCTTTCCTTAATATAACCCATAAGGTAGGTATTATCGCCATTATACAGATGAGGAAACTGAGGTTTGGGAAGGTTCCGAAACTGGCCTACAGTCACACAGACTGTTGGGAATCCAGCTGAGGGCTCTGTAGCTCCCCTAAGGTAGCCTGGGTTCTCTGATCCCAACCTAGCACTGCCGCTAACATGCTGAGCTCCTCCAGGCTGCCCTCCCCTATGGGCCTCAGTTTCCTCACCTGCGGAATTGTTCGGCAGTTTGGACTGAATGGAGGCATATATCCCTGTAGCTCTGACCTCCTGTGACCAAGGCTCTTCAGAAGGATTTCTGAGGGCTTTTGTCCTACCCCATCTCTTTCATTTCCTATACCTCAACCCAATCCTTCATCCCACCCACAGCTGTGGATGGTCAGGGTTCTGAGGGACGCCCTTGAAGAACTCAGAAGGTCAAACTAGAGGGACCTTTGAAGAACCTCTAGATCCTGCCTGTGCAGAGGAGGAGAGGGTGGCAGAAGATAGGGAGGTAAGTCATTAGGGAAATGCAAATCGAAACCACAGCGTGATACCCGTTACGTCATAATCAAAATGTGATGATAATGAGTGCAGGTGAGGGTGTGAAGCAACAGGGACCTGGTGGGACTGGGAAACGGTGCAGTTGCTTTGGAAAACAGTCTGGCAGTTCCTCAAATGGTTAAACCACATGTCCCAGCAATTCCAATCCAAGAGAAATGAAAACATGTCCACCCAAAAACTTATACACAAACATTTACAGCAGCATTATTCATAATGGCCAGAGAGTGGAAACAATGCAACTATCCACCAACTGATGAGTGGATAAATAAAATGTGTATGTCCATACAACAGAATATTATTCGCCAATAGAAAGAAATGAAGTTCTGATACATGTGACAACACGGGTGAACCTTGAAAACATTTTGCGAAGTAAAAGAAGCCAGACACCAAACACTACATGTTGTATGATTCCATTTATATGAATGTCCACAGATAAGTGGTGGCCCAGGGCTGGGAAGATGGGGAGATGGGGGGCGGTGCTCTGCTTGTGGGTATTGGGTTTCTTTGTGGGGTGATGAAAATATTCTAAAATTGTGGTGATGGATGCACAACTCCATGAATATACTAAAAGCCATTGAATTGTATACTAAAAGTGGGTGAATTTCATGTCCATAAAGCTGTTACAAAGGAGAGGGGTACCAAGCCAAGGTCACGCAAGCACTGAGTGGCCATTCTAGGGGGTCCCGCCTCATGGCCAGCCTCCCCTCTCCACTTTCTGCTGTCTTTTAGGGAGGCCAAAAGGGTTTCCACGGAGCAGCCTGGAGGGCTTCTTAGGAAAATGAGTGGGTGCCAAGCAGTGGGGGCTCTGGGTCACACCCTCCTCCCCACTCCTGTCAGCCAGAGCAGTGTTGATGAACAAACTGGGCTACCTCAAGCTGGCATTTGGAGAAAAGGGTCCAAAAGGAAAGAAAAATAAAAGCTTGAAAGTCACTGACTGCAAACACTGAGGAAGGATGGCAAAGCAATTAAGAACCTGCACTTTATGTATGTTTACAATTGTTTTATCTTCCTGATGGATTTTATCATTATAGAATATCTCTCTTTGTCTCTAGGAACAATTCATGGCTTAAAGTCTGTTCTACCAGGCAGTAATATGCCACTCCAGCCCTCTTTTGTGTACTGTTCGCATAATACACCTTTTTCTATCCTTTTACTTTCAATCATGGGCTCTGAATCTTAAATGTGTCTCTTGTAGACAGCCTATACTTGGATTATTTTCTTTATCCATTTTGACAATCTCTTCCTTTCTATGGGGGTATTTAGTCCATTATTTTTAATGTAATTATTTGTGATGTAAGATTTATGTCCACATTTTACTATTTGTTTGCTGTATATCTTATGTCTTTGTTGTTCCTATATTCCTCCATTATTGCCTTATCTTATGTTCAATAAATATTTTATAGTATACTGTGCTGGTTTGGATGTATTACGTCCCCCAAAACTCCATATCCTTTGATGCAATCTTGTAAGGGGCAGACGTATTTGTGTTGATTAGGTTGGAACCTCTTGGTTCAGTGTTTCCATGGAGATGTGACTCACTCAACTGGGCAAGACCTTTCATGGATTATTTCTATGGAGGTGTTGCCCCACCCATTCAGGGTGGGTCTTTATTGGATCGATTGAGTACCTTAAAAAGAGCCACACAGGCTCAGACACAGAGCAGCTAAGACAGACATTTTGAAGAGGAGCTGCAGCTAAGAGAGGACAAAACGCCCCAAGAGCAACATTTTGGAGAATGCCATTTTGAAACAGCACCTGAGAGCAAGCAGACACCAACCACGTGCCTTCCAAGCTAACAGAGTTCCGGACACCAATGGTCATTCTTCTGTGAAGGTACCTGATTGCTGATGCCTTATCTTGGACACTTTATGGCCTTCAGACTATAACTTTGTAACCAAATAAACCCCCTTTATAAAAGCCAATTCATTTCTGGTGTTTTGCAAAACAGTGGCGTTAGCAAACAGGAACATATGCAAAAAAAAAAAAAAAAAAAAGAGGCTGTGCTGCTTTGGCCTCGTTCTACCCAGTTCCAGCTCTCCCTGGGCCCCTGTGATCTTGGGCAAAGCCCTTCACCTCTGCTTCCCCTCCCTCACCCATAAAGTCAGGGGACCAGCTGTGCCCACCTCAGAGCCATTGTATACAACTGTGTAGGTTGCTCCTGGCCAAGGGGCCACTCCAGCCCCTGTCCTGCCCACTCTCAATGCATCTTGACAGGACCATCCAACCACTTTCCCAACACCACCCCCTGTTATTTTCTTCCCAAATTCCACAGGCCACCCAGGGCAGGGCTAGATATTTCTCACAGTTAGGTCTCCTGCAGGCAGAAAAGGAGAGAGGGGTTCCTATGTGGTCCCTGTGAGAGCCTGGCCTGGGTTTGCCAGATGAGGAGAGTGGTTCCTAGGAGGGAAGCAGGATGGTGAAAGCATTTGGAGTGGGGGGAGCATAAAATCTCCATAGAGAATAATCCACAGGGTGAACTGTGGTTCCAGCCAGTGGATGGGATAATTGGGACATTTTCCTTTCTAAAGTATGCATTTCTGTAATTTTTTTTTAAATAATGCATACAATGAACTTGTACCAGATGCCAGAGGTTGACATGCACAATACAATGGTGTGCAAACATGACCCTGCCCCCTGGAAATCCTGTCTAGAGGAGAAGACAGACATTCATCAAATAAGAACATATGCACAAGCAATTTTTGCTACAAATGTCATTTTATATGCCATGAGACAGGAGCTGTGAAGGAAGGGAAACTGACCCAATGTGGAAGGTCAAAGACCTGCTCCCCCAAGGCAGCCAGGCAAGGATCTGAGGCGAGACTACATATCAACCAGAGGAAGTACTTGGAGGAAGGAAAAGGGAATTGAGAGGAGACAGCCCCGTGGTGGGCGGGAGAGGAGCTGAAAGAGAGTTTGTGTGTCTGGGGCACAAGGAGTGTGATGCAAGAGACTAATAACAGATCATTTACTAAAGGCTCATAAGGTGCTAAGAGCTTTGGGCTCTTCAGAGGTGTTACCTGGTTTAATACAACCACCCTTGGAGGTGAGCCCCATCGGGGCAGAGGGGCCAGATGATGTTGGGTGATTTTCATTTAAGCCAGTGTTTTCCAAACTGCAAGGCATAATCTGTCAGTGGGCCATGATATCAATTTAGTGACTTAAAATCTTTTTTTTATGTTGAAATATTAAACTTAAAAAAACATTACAAGAATAGTACAGGGCATCCCTGTATAGCCTTCACGCATCTTCTCCTAATGTGAAATTCTTACATTGATACAATGCTATAATACTATTAACCAAACTATACCCTGTTTGAATTTCACCAATTTTCTCACTAATGTCTTTTTCTGGACCCCAGGATCCAACTCAGGGTACTACATTGCATTTAGTTGTCACGTCTCCCTAATCTCTAATCTATCACACTTGCTTAGTCCTGTCTTGTCTTTTGTGACTTTACACCTTGAAACTAGTGATTTTTTTAAACGAAATAGAATACAATGGAAAATAACAGAGCGCAGATATTTAGCAGAACTGGGCACATTGTAATGCAAACTTGTGCATCAGTTATGGATGTACATGTTCTGTATGTTAATGTAAAATGTTACTCTTTTGCCGAGTTACAGTTTTTTATAAAAGGTGAAAACCATTGATGTAGGCCATGATAAAGTCTTAATCCTAAAGTGGTGGGAAGTTATTGGGTAATTCTAAGCAGGATGGTAACATAAGATTTAAAGTTTAAAAGCCAACTCTGACTGTGGTGTGGAAAACAGCTTGAATTCTGGCAAGAACGAACAAATGCAGTGGAAGAAGAAAGAAGGTCATCAGAAGAATGAGAAAAGAGGAGGGAGCATTGGCAGTTTGGGGAGGAAATAGAGGGTGTAATCTTGTCATCCAGGAGATGTGAGAGGGAGAGAATGAATGCAGGAAGTGTTCTGGGATTGCCTGGCGGCTTGCGGGCTCGACCTGGGTTCATTGTCATAAGTTTAAAGGAGACCAGTCAAGGGATGGTGGGTTTTCCCAGTCAGGGCAACTGCTGGGTGCAGGTGCAGCAGCAGGGGAGACGTGGGATAGCCACACTGGTGGTTTTGCCCAGAGAGTACTTTGATGTTTTGTTCCCTGTTCTTACCACTTAATTTTATGTTGGGGAATTTTTCCATGTTATTAATAATACACAATTGTTAGTATACATATAAATATCTGCAATTATTTGTTGAAACAAGAAATGATGGTGACTTGTTCCAGGATAATCATGGTGGAGGAAGGAGTGCATGGTATTCAAAAATACCAAGGAGGTCAAATTGACAGGACTTGGTGATGATTCCCACATGGGAGATGATGGAGACATCAAGAATGATTCCCAAATTCCCTGCTTAACCACACTTGTGGCTGGATTCTGGTGTCATTCACTGAACTAGGGATGATGGAAGAGGACCAATAGTTGGGGGAACGATCATGAGCTTATTTGGGGGCATACCAAGTTTGAAGTGCCTTTGAGACCTCCAGGTAGAAATGTAGAGAAAGCAGCAGGATATGAAAGTCTGGAGATGAAGGACAAAGAAGGCTAGAGTGGAGATGAAAATTAGAGCATTAATCCTTGTGGGCATGGATTAGATTGTCTAGTAAGAGATTACAGAGGCTAAGAAACCAGGGCTAAGACTTAAGGACTTCTAACATTGATCGGCTGAATAAAAGAGACAGAGAGTGGCCAGAAAAGGCGGTGGGAGGGAGGACAGATGGGAGCAATCACTGAGAGAGCAAGTGGTTGAGGATTGAATGCCATTAGCTTTAGAGACATGTTGGCAGCTGGATTCTTAACAAGAGAAGTGTCCATGCCCATGTGAGGGCAGGAGCCAGACAGGTGTGAGTCTCAGAGAGAGAGAGGTATTACATTTGCAGTCAGAAAGTGTACATCTTGCCGATCATTAATGAACAATAATTAAATAAAATGCAAAGCTTTGAAATAACAAGAGCATGTTACAGGTGCTATGTGCATTATCCTACCATTTCAATAAAAACATTTCGATTTCTATTTACAATGGCATGGAACAGGGTCTACAGCAATGTACACTAAAATGCCTGGTTGTCTTTGATTCATGGTACTGTAGGTGATTTTTACATTTACATTTTTCTGTAGCTTTTAATTTTTCTATAATAAATTTGGATTGTTAGGTCAAAAATAAAAATAAAAGACGAAATGAAACATTGGACTGTATCCACAGTGCACAATATAGACTGTGCCTATGCTACATAGATAAAAGCCAGAAAGATGTGTAATTACAGAAATAAAAACAACAGAATATTGCATCTACTAATATGTAACATGATTTTTAACTTATTTTCCTTACTCATGCTTTATGACATCACTTTTCATGGCTGCATGGTATTTCATTGCATGCACATGTTTTAATTTATTTAGCTATGGGACGGATACTATTTTAAGAAGCAGGGTTGTTGGATGAAGGTCATGACCATCTGTTTTAGTTTCCTAAGCAAATGCCATGCAATGAATTGTCTTAAACAATGGGAATTTATGGGCTCACAGTTTTGAAACTAGAAGTCCAAAATTGAAGTTTCAGCAAGGTGATACTTTCTTCCAGAAGACTGTGCTTTCTTTCAGAAGACTGTGGCATTCTGGGGCTGGCGGCCAGCAATCCTTGGTCCTTGGCTTTTCTGCCACATGGAATTGCACATGGCAGCCTCTCCTGGCTTCTTGTTCCCTAGACTCCAGCTTCTGCTGCTCCTTCTCCCCTTCTCTCTCTCTCTGTGACTTTCCCCATTAGGCCTTCAGTAATACGATTAAGACCCATCCTGATACAGCTGAGCCACATCTCAACTGAGGTAACCTCATCAAAAGGTCCTATTTACAAGGATTCACACCCACAGGAATGGATTAAGTTTAAGAACATGTTTTTCTGGGGTAAGAGCTCCAAACCACAAAACCATCTTTACTTTTCCTCATTTTGCACCATTCACTCTTGGTTCTGTCATCTCTGTACTCCCTAGATGACCTCACTCAGCCTCACAGCTCAATGATGTCTCCTAAATTTAGCTCTTTAACCTCAACCACCTCCCTAAATTCCAGAATAGTAAATCTAACTGCCCCCACAAAGTCTCCACTCAAAGCTACAAAAGGCAGCTCATGGTGACTTTGTTTCTTTTGACAGTTTGGGCATCAGAAGTGGAATCCAGAGAAGGCCCTGGACCATCCCAGTGGCTGTGAGTGACAAGGCTGGTCCCCACAGGCCCCCGTGTCTGCTGCTCTTCCACTGCCCGTGGACGGCTGGGGCCACACCAAAGGGAAAGGTGCTTCAGGGCAATGGTGGCGTAGGGTGTTCTGGGGTTCTGTTTCCCACAGAGTCTTTGAACAACCAGCAAAAATAGACAGAACCATCTTCCTGAAAACTCTGGAAAGCAGGTAAGAGGTGGCAATAACTGAACAAGTGCTGAATAGAAAATGCAGCCTTAGAAATGGCAGGGGAAGCTCATGGCACCCTTTCTGGCCTCTTCCCCATCCCTCCCTGGCTCAGTGTGGAACTGGCCTGCGCTCCCATTGTGGGTCCCTGCCCCAGTTCTGGAGGGAGGAACCTCTAGCACATACAGGGATGCCTGTGTGTCTGTCCCAGTCTATCGGGTAGCAGACTGAAAGACTGACCAGGACACCCCTCTCTGGCTCCTCCCAGAACTTGCCCTGCAGGCAGAAGCAGCTTGAGGGCAGCTAACTCAGTGTAAAATACAATTTAATCATCACATCAAAGTGGCCTGGGGCAAGGATTAAAAAATTGAAGACACATAAAACAGCACCAGGAAGGGGGAAGAGCCTATTTCATAGGGACTAGAGGAGCCATTCAGATTCCTGTAAACTGGGGAATCCCTAAGGACATGAGCAGGTGCAAGCCCAAGACGAAACACTGCCTCAGAAAAGACAGAGAGGACACTTCACATTCACCTCAGGCTGATCTTGATTAGCTCAACTCTGAGGAGAGCACCAGCCAAGGCAGAGCCCACTTTCAAAGACTGTGAAGGTTTTATTTGTTTGTTTGTTGTGTCATGGAATTGGTTTTCTTGTTTTTTGTTTTTTGTTAGCTCCTGGCCCTCTGTCATTTCATTAACTGGATATAAACTTAAGGAACAACTCAGGGACTGAATCCCAGAGTTAGCACATTAAAATATTAAAATGCACAATGTGAAACAAAAGACTACTTGTCAAAGAAACAGGAAATGATGGTCCATGCAAAGTAACAAGATAAAAATTCAGAAACCATCATGAAGAATACCAGACTTTGCAGTTTGTTCAAACCCCACAATTACATGGAACTTTGAATAGGAAGTGAGATATGGTAGGTTAGTATAGGTTAGAGTGACACATCCCAAAGTAATTTGGGCAGAGAATAAAAATATATTTACAGGGCCCCCCGAGGAGCCGGGGGAAAGTGCGGAAGTGTTGGACTTCCTCACCTGGACTGATGCTGATGTTGTCAAAAACATTAGGACCGGTGGTTCAATGAGCTGAGCCCTCTATTGTGGGACTTGCCCTTATGAAGCTTGTTACTGCAAAGGAGAGGCTAAACTTGCATATAATTGTGCCTAAGAGTCTCCCCCTGAGTGCCTCTTTGTTGCTCAGATGTGGCCTCTCTCTCTAACTAAGCCACCTCTGCAGGTGAACTCACTACCCTCCACCCTACATAGGACTAGACTCCCAGGGGTGTAAATCTCCCTGGCAACGCAGGATATGACTCCCAGAGATGAATGTGGACCCAGCATCTTGGGATTGAGAACATCTTCTTGACCAAAAGAGGGATGCGAAATGAAATGAAATAAAGTTTCAGTGGCTGGGAGATTTCAAATGGAGTCAAGCGGTCACTCTGGTGGACATTCTTATGCGCTATATAGATAACACCTCTTAGGTTTTAATGTATTGGAATAGCTAGTAGTAAATACCTGAAACTATCAAACTCCAACCCAATAGTCTGGACTCCTGAAGACAATTATATAACAATGCAGATTATAAGGGGTGACAGTGTGGTTGTGAAAACCTTGTGGATCACACTCCCTTTATCTAGTGTATGGATGGATTAGTAAAAAAATGGAGACAAAAACTAAATGAAAAATAGGGTGGGATGGAGGGTATGATTTGGGTGTTTTTTATTCTTATTCTGATTCTTTCCAATGTAAGGAAAATGTTCAAAAATAGACTGGGGTGATGAATGCATAACTATATAATGGGACTGTGAACAGTTGATTGCACACCATGGATGATTGTATGGTGTGTGAATATATTTCAATAAAGCTGAATTTAATTAAAAAAAAAAAAAAAAAAAAAAGAATACCAGACTTTGGACATACTAGACAAAGACATTAAAAAAAATCTTCATTATTTTTAAAAAGAAACAGGAAAACTTGGAGAAAGAACTAAAGGATATCAGGAGAATGATGAATGAATAATATGAGAATCTCAATAAAGAGACTGAAATTTTTAAAAGGAACTAAACAGAAATACTGGAGCTGAAGATCACAATAATGGAAATAAAAAATTCCCTACAGTGTTTCAATAGAAGGTTATAGGAAGCAGAATAAAGAATCAGAACTCAAAGACAAGAAAATGGAAATGTTCCAGAAAAATAAAAAAAAGAGAACAGACCCTAAGAGATGTGTGGGACACTATCAAACATATCAACATGTGCATTATGGGAGTCCTAGAAGGAAAAGAAACAAAGAAAGGGACAGAAGGAACATTCAAAAAATAATGGCAGAAAACTTCCCAATTTAACAAAAGACATGAATATACGTTCAAGAAGCCCAATGAACCCAAAGAGTATACACTCCAAGAGAACCACACCCAGATTGTAGTCCAACTGGGAATGCCAAATCCCAGGAGAGAGTTCTGAAAGCTGCAAGAGAAAAGTAACGTATTATGTACAAGGGAATCCCTAAGATTGAATGCCAATTTCTCATGAGAAACTATGATGAGGCAGTGGCATGAGATTTTTTTTTTTTTTTTTTTGGCTTTTATAAAGGGGTGTTTATTTGGTTACAAATTTACAATCTGAAGGCCATAAAAGTGTCCAAATTAAGGCATCAACACAAGTATAACTTCAGCGAAGGAAGGCCAATGGCGTCTGGAAAACCTGTTAGCTGGGAAGACACATGGCTGGTGTCTGCTTGCTCCCAGGTTGCATTTCAAAATGGTGTCCTCCAAAATGATAGTGTCCGTTTTCAATGGCTGTCTTCAAACGTGTCTCTCAGCTGCAGCAGCTCTGTGTTCCTTCTGTTTGTGAGCTTTTTTTTTTTTTAATTCATTTTATTGAGATATATTCACATACCATGCAGTCATACAAAACAAATCATACATTCGATTTTTCACAGTACCATTACATAGTTGTGCATTCATCACCAAAATCAATCCCTGACACCTTCATTACCACACACACAAAAATAACAAGAATAATAATTAAAGTGAAAAAGAGCAATTAAAGTAAAAAAGAACACTGGGTGTCTTTGTTTGTTTTTTTCCTTCCCCCGTTTTTCTACTCATCCATCCATAAACTAGACAAAGGGGAGTGTGGTCCATATGGCTTTCCCAATCTGTTTGTGAGCTTTTATAGGGCTCCAGTAAACTAATCAAGACCCTTGCTGAAAGGGTGGGGCCACACTTCCATGGAAATAATCTAATCAAAGATATAACCCACAGTTGGGTGGGTCACATCTCCATGGAAACAGCCTAATCCAAAGATTCCAACCTAACCAACCTGTTCATGTTAAAAAGAGGTGTCAACTTTATGAGCAAAGGGGACACATCTAGCTGATGTTCTTGAAGAGGCTATTACCTCTGGGTCTTGGGACTTAACTGGCATAGGAGTTCTCTGAAGGATCTAAGTTTCTGACAAATAAACGTAGTGAGTGAAACCTTCATGGAGTCTCAGATAGAGATCCAGGTGCTCTTTAAGGTTTTCAGGACTACTGTTGCCTTGGGCCTATCATATTGTGGTCATTTGGCATATCTAGGTGAAGTTTGCTTAGAAGTAACCTCCAGGACAACCTTCTGACTCTATTTGAATTCTCTTAGCCACTGAAACTTTATTTTGTTGCCTTTGTTTTTCCCCTTTTGGTCAAAAAGCATTCTGAATCCCTCGGTGCCAGGGTCAGGCTCATTCCCGGAATCCTTTTCCCAAGTTGCCTCTATTTCATTTTTAAAGGTAGAAGCAAAAATTCCTTCTAAGCCGCATCTGTAAATCCCAGACAAGGCAATAGTAGTCTGCATTTGTTGTTAGAGAGTTGAGTCAAAGTTGCAATCAGGTGACACTGTGACACCATCAGATGGTCCCAGTGCAGGGTCCAATTCTAAGGGATTACAGTCATGAGCTGGGCCATAAGCTCGGAAATCAGAATCCAGATGTAGGGACAGAAACAACGTCCAGAACAGTTTGAGACCATGGAAATGTCCAAATCAAGGCATCGATAGGTGAAGCTTTCTTCCTAAAGAAAGGCTGCTGGCGATCTGAGACTCCTCTGTCACATGGGAAGGCACATGGCGGCATCTGCTGGTCCTTCTCTCCCAGGTTTCTTTGCTTTCAGCTTCTGGCTGCTTCTCTCTCAGCTTCTGTGGTTTCTTGCTGTTTTCTGTGTGTCTTTCTCTTTCAGCTTCTCTGGCTTTTCTCTCTCAGCTTCTCTAGTGCTTTTTTCTGTGTGGCATGAGATTTTTAAAGTGCCAAAAGATGGCAATTACCAGCCAAGAATTTTATGTCCAGTGGGACTTCCTTTCAAAAATGAGAGAACAGTTGAGACATTCCCACATAAACAAAAGCTGAAGGAGCCGGTCACTAGTAGACCTGCCCTAGAAGCAATGCTTAAGGGGGTTCTCCAGACTGAAAGGAAAGGATCCTAGACAGTGGACCAAGGTAGCATGAAGAAATAAAGATCTCTGGTAAAGGTAACCAGGGGGGTAATTATAAAACCCGGTACAATCGGATTATATTATTTGGTATGTAACTCCACTTTTTACTTCTTACCAATTCTAAAATGTAAAGGCATAAAAGTCATGATAAATCTATGTTTTTGGATATACAGTATATGAAGATATAATTTGAAACAAGTTCAACAAAAAGGTCAGGGATGGAAGTTAAGTTGGTATCAAATCAAATGATTTGATTGTTATAGATTTAGGACATTAAATGTTAAGCCCTACGGTAACTAAAAAGAAGATATCTGAAAAATATATACAGAAGGAAATGAGAAGGGACTCAAAATGTTGCACTACAAAAAATCAAATAAGTATGAAAATAGACAGTAACAGAAGATTTGAGGGACCAAAAAAAAGGTATAAAAGGTATAAGACTTACAAAGACAGTGGCAAAATGCAGAAGAAAGTCCTGCATTCTGAGTACTTATTTTAATGTAAATGGATTAAACTCTCCAGTCAAAAAACAGAGATTAATAGAATGGATAATAAAAAAGTATAAAGCATGAACCAATTATATGCTGTTTATAAGAGTCTCACTTTAAATTCAAAAACAGAAGAAGGTTGAAAGTGAAAGGATGAAAAAAATTATATATTTATATATATATATATATCATGCAAATAGTAACCAAAAGGCAGTTGGAGAAGCTACACTAATATCAGATAATAAACTTTAAGTCAAAAACTGTTACGAGAGACAGAGGTCACTAGATAATGATAAAAGGGTCAATTCAACAAGGAGATATAACATTTATAAATATATATGCACCTGATGGCAGAGCCCCAAAATATATGACGTGAATATTGACCAATTTGAAGGGAGAACTAGAGAGTTCTACATTAATATAATAGTAGGAGACTTCAATACACCACTTTCAATAATGGATGGAACATATAGACAGAAGATCAGTAAGAAAATGGAGGACTTGAACAATGCAATAAAACAACAAGAGCAAAGTTTAGTTGCAGACAGGGATGAAAAAAGAGTAAATGTAAGAAGAGCCGTGGAACTTCCCAGAATGGACAGATCAGACTGCAGGTAATAGTGAAACCTCAGACTCATCCCATGAACCATCACATATAATATCACCTTTGAACTAGACCTTCCAGGGTGCAGCCCTGTTTTCTCGGGGATATGAGGCAGTAGCTTCCCCAGGGAAGGTGGTACAGGATGAAAGTTCCTGGAACCCAAAGCAACCATCTCTTCCCACCCTACCTGTTCCACTCCACCCTCTGCCCCACCCTCCACCAGCCCCTGCTCCCTGCTCCCTCTAAGCCCTGCTTAGGGATGTTGACTTGAGCTTATGTTTGCAGAAATAAAACTGGCTGAGAAGATTAGGCTGCACCGCAGAGCCAGCAGACAAACCTGGCTTTCCTTCTGCCCCGGCATCCTCTATTCCCAACTGCGTTTGTACTAGCTGGGCAGACGGCTCAGCCAACCCACCTGCACAACTTCACCAGACATTCCACACCCAGACAGTGGTGCCGCGAGTAAAGCTGAAGAGAAAAGGAAAGTATTAGGGGAGAATTAAGGTGAGGAAGTGACTCATCCCAGCCTAAGCCTGCAGGCTTCCGGAGGAGTTCTCAGGAGGCAGTGGCGGGCTCAGCTTTCAAGTCGGCCTGGGAGTGTTGCTGAAATGTGAGCACGGGGAGAGTTGGCCGGGCTCCGGCCTCAGAGCACCTCGGAGAACTGGTGGGGCTTGGGGGTGTCCTTGGATTTTGCATGCCAGCAGGTTTCTTTCTCCTTTGTTTGCCTTGCACAATGTGGAGCCAGTTTGAAGACTTGGTTCTACAGAGGACTGCCTCTCCACAGATTTGCTGCCTGTGGAGAGCATGGAGGGTGGGCCTCAGGGGCTGGCAGGCCGGAGTAAAGCCCCTGGGGCTCCAAGGAAAGCCACTGTTCCATGGAAAGTGTTCAGCCTTACAGCCAGGCAATTCAAGTTCACGTTCTTCACCTTGGATAAGTCACTAGCTTGTTGGAAATGGTTTCATTGAACAAACCCTGGAAAACAAAATTATGTCATCTGTTTGTGTTCAAATTCACTCATTCACTCAATAAACACAGTGATATGCCAGGTTCTGGGCTAGGTTCAGCAAGAAATTAAAAAAAAGACACAGTTCATTCCACCAGCATACCCAGATCTAGAAAGGAACACAGCTACAACAACATGGAACCTGCCTGGCATGGAATAAGCAATTCATCGAATACTCACTGAAAGGTACGTAAGCAAAAATGAACAGAGTACAGGGAAGCCCAGAGGAAGAGGCATTGAATTTTGCTGGGGGAGTAGGGGGAATGGGGTGTTATGGAGGAAAGGACATTTGAGCCGCACCTTGAAAGATGGGCAGGGTTTGACCAAACCAGAGAATTCTGGTTCTGATACCAGCTTTTTGACTTTGAGAAAATTCCCTGACTTCCTTGAGCCTCAGTGACCTCATCTGTTAAGTGGCAATACTACCAACATTGCAGGGTTGTAGTGAGGATTAAATGAAAGAATATGTCAATCGCCTAATATGGGGACTGGCACATAATAACACATTGATTTAATGGTAACTTCTGTTATTATTATCGTCATTATTACATTTTGGTCCATGTTGAACAATGGTTGTGGCTGAGGCTAAAAAAGTTGGGTTCAGATTATAAAGGGCCTTAAGTGGTACAGCCAAGATTTTGGTCACATTATCCCTGTAGTTAGGAGCCTTGGAAGGCTTTTTTTTTTTTTTTTTAAATAAAATTTTTATTCATCACAATAAATAACATCTCAGGTTTTTTTTTTTTTAAGTAGTGAGATTTTGTAGGCCTTATTTATTCAAAATATAGACAAAGGTTAGTGAACAAATAGCTTCATTGATCCCATGCCCTCCCCATAAATTGAGAACCACTGATTTAGTGATAGTAGCAGCAACAACAGCTAACATTTATTGAATACTTGCTAAGTGCCAGGCATTGCCCTAAGCATGGAACATAAATTAACTCATTTAATTAAAACAACCATATGAGATAGCCACTACTATTATCCTCATTTGTGGCAGAGATTACTAATTGCCTCCTTCTACTTTTTGTTTCCTTTTCCTTTACTAAGAGGCCCTAATTTTCAACTGGGGACATTGATGTCCTGCTGTAAGATTGTATTTCCCTGCCTCCCTGATCCCTGGGGGTGACCATGTGACTCAGTTCAGATCAATGAGAAGTAAGTGAAAATGTGTGTGTGGAGAAGTTTCCTTCAAAGTTGGGTGAGGAGCGCCCTCCTTCCTGATCTTGGAAGGCTTTTTTTTTTTTTTTTAATTAAATTCAGTTTTGTTGAGATATATTCACATGCCATATAGTCATCCATGGTGTACAATCAGCTGTTCACAATACCATCATATAGTTATACATTCATCACCTCAATCTATTTTTGAACATTTTCCTTACATCAGAAAGAATCAGAATAAGAATAAAAAATAAAAGTAAAAAAGAACACCCAAATCACCCCCCCTCCATCCCACCCTATTTTTCATTTAGTTTTTGTCCCCATTTTTCTACTAATCCATCCATACACTGGATAAAGGGAGTGTGATCCACAAGGTTTTCACAATCACACTGTCACCCCTTGTAAGCTACATTGTTATACAATCATCTTCAAGAGTCCAGACTACTGGGTTGGAGTTTGCTAGTTTCAGGTATTTACTTCTAGCTATGTGTTGGAAGGCTTTTAAGGCAGAAACTGCTGGGATGTTAAAAATGCTTGCAGTTAAGTTTATATAACGACCTGGTCTGGATGTGTGGGCTTCTAGGCCATCCCACCTGGATTTCAAAGCAGTGTGTATGTATGAAAGGGGTTTGAAGTATGAGTTCTTTAGGAGAGGCCTAGGAGAAAAGCCTTAACCTTAAAAAAATCAGGAGTAGAGGACCCAGAGAAGAGGATGACAACACTGTATGGGGGAAAATACTTGCTTTAAAACTGGCTACACAGGCACCATAGTTTCCCAGGTGAACCGATGAGGTAGTTTGTAATGTTTAAGGATGTAGCCTTGCTGAATATGGGTTTTACTCACCAACATTTTGTATCATAGGATATGTATGTGTGTATATTCGTGTGGCAAGGATATTAGGCAGACCTGCTTGGAAGTGCTCCTTTTGAGCAAGGAGATCTATGGTAGAGATTGTTCATTGTCCCGCAAATCCATTCTCCCTTCTTGCTTCATGATAAAACTCCCAACTTTTAGCTGGACAAATGGTCATCAAGAATAAAGACTACATTTCCTAGTTTTACTTGCAGTTAGTTGTGTCTATGAGTTTAAGTTCTGGCAACTGGGATGTAAGAGGAAGCATCTTATGTGACTTTCTGAAAGTGTACTCAAAGGAAAGGAGTGAAACTTTCTTTTTCTTTCCCCCTTCCTGTTGGCTGGAATATAGATGTGATGGCTGGAGCTCAAGCAACCTTATGCGATCATGAAAAGAAAGCCATGTGTGGGAGCGGAAGATTGAAGGAACCCAGATCCCTACACCTTGGAGCACAACACCAGTCTGTAGAGCTGACTTCTGGCCTTCATTCATGTGGGACAAGATGTACTTCTATCTTGTTTAATCTGCTATTATTTGGGGGTTACTGATACTCACAGCAAACATAATCTTCACTGTCACAGAAGCCAATAAACCTTGGGCTTACTCCCATTGGTGGCTTCTCTGAGTCGTTTTTATTTTCAGCTTCTCCCAGACTCTCACTCTGATGAAACCAAGGGAGTTCAATTGATTTTACAAGACCTGTTTTGAAGATGCCGCCCTAGCACTACTGAGTAAGAAGAACCTCAGATGAGAGAGCCTAGAAGCAGGTACAACCACTTTGGGAAACAGTTGACATTACCTGGAAAGGTTGAATATCACATACTCTCTGACCCAGCAATTTCTCTTAAATATATTAGGTACGTGCACGTGTGCATTAGGAGTCATGTATGGCAGTGCTGGTAGTGATCACCATGCACTGGACACAGGCCAAATGACTATTCATGGGACAGTGGATAAGTAAATTGTGGCATGCTTTCACAACAGAATCAACCTGCAGCGATGAGACTGAATAAACTGCTGCTGCAAACGTTGAAATAGACAAAACTCCAAAAATTCACATTGCACAAAAGAAGCAAGTCACAGAAGAAAATGTACAACCATAGAAAATTCAAAATCAGGTGATTCCAAACAACGTATTACCTAGTGATATATTCACGGTAAAACTATAAAGAAGAGCAAGAAAATGGTGCACAGCAGATTGAGGATAGAGGTTAGATTAGGGGAAGGTAGGGGGCGATGGTGCTGTCAGGGAAGGGAACCCGGGAAGTTTCAGAGACTCAGAGAAGGTTCTATTTCTTACTCTGGGGGGTGGGAAGGGCATGAGTATGTGGGGGTTTGCTTTAGAATTATTCTGAAAACTATACTCATATATTCTCTCCTGTCTTCTGAATGTAACAGATATTTCACCATTTAATAAAAGGGAGACGGGAGGGGAGGAAAAGTGAAGAACTGTTTTGACAGTGGAGAGGGAGGCTGAGGGCTGCTTCCCTTTTCCTTCCCCGTCAGCACCGGTGACTCATTCTGTCACCATTTAGCACTTACTCCATTCTGCTTGAATTACTGCTAGCTGTTAACACAACACTTCTGTTTCCCTCTGTCATTAATTTATTCATTCTGTTGACAATTCCTGAAAATCTCCCGAGTGTCAGCAGGACAGAGGGGCGACTGGAGGGAGTTGACAAACAAAGGTGGACAAACCCAGGCTCTGTCCTCCAGCATCTCCTGGCCTAGAAGAGAAGGACAAGTCCCCGCAGTGTGGTTAATTTGGCCGTCACCCTCAGGATCTGTGCTGTCACAGGAGTGGGACACACCAGAGCTTGAAGGAGAGAGCTGGGACTTAGCTTCCGCAGCTCTGTTCCCCGCATCTCGTGGCTCAGCGATGGAGGCGCTTGGTGAACGTGGGTTAGGGCCAGTGTGGGAGTCAGTGTGGAGCTCTCCAAGTTTAAATGCAAGCCTGTAGACTCTCCTGAGGTGCTGGTTAAAAATTCATGTCCTCAGGCCCTGCCCTGGAGAGCCTAGACCGTGTGTCTGGGCTAGGACCCAGGAATCTGGATGTCCAATAGCCCCTCTTGTGGCACGTCATCCTGTACACTCGGAAAGCCCTGACAGATTGGCAGGGGAATTTTCAGGAAAGTGCTAGTCCTGAGGTGGCCTTAATCCTTCCTGTCCTCCCATTACTTCTCTTGGGAGTTAATGAATGTTTGTTGAACCAAAATGAAGGAAGGGTAAATGAGAGAGAACCCGGCACTTCTCTGAAATGTAAATGAATCTTGCTGCCAAGTTTGGAACACCCTGAAGATTTTCCCATTGGCACTTGGGTTCATTTGAAAACATTCAGAGGTGGGACAGTGAGGTGGTTAAGAGCTCACCTCCAAACCTGGGCTGCAACCGCTGCTCCTGCACTTGCTAGTTGGACCTTGGGCACTTCACTTGACCTCCCTATGACTCAGTTTCCCCATCTGAGAAATGGCATAATGGCATATACCTCAGAGAGCTGTTCTGAAGATTAAAAGAGTTGATGCATGTAAAGCTGTTAAAAAAAGAGTACGTGGCACATAGTAAGTGCTAAAAAGAATGGTGACTATTATTATTTGTCTTCCTCTTTGCTTTTGTCCTGCAGCGAGAAGGTGGGGCCGGCCTTGGGTGGAGCCGATCTCAGGAAAGAAGAGAGTCCTCTGGAGCCAGCCGGGAGGGCCTCCGGAATAAAAGAGGCCCAGAGAGGCTGGGTGGGGCTCACACTCCCTGAAACCAAGGAGGAAAAAATCCCCGTGAAGGCAGAGCTCCAGGTAGTAGCCACAGCCGGCCTTCCTGGTTGGGAAGCTTCTACAGCACCTGGTCACTCACTCCTGGGCACGTTTTTGCTCTTGTGGCCCTATTCTCTTTCACCTTAGCTCTCAGCCCAAACCTGGGGAGTTGCTGCACAGGCCCATGTGCTTGCTGTCAGAGTCTGTGAGTCCAGAGGAAGCAGCAGGAGACCAGGACGGATTTCTCAGTAGCCTCTGGAGGAGAGGACCTTGGGTAAGTAATCACTTTTTCTACCTGGGCTTCAGGTTTCTCCCCTGGAAAAATGAAGGAAACGGACATGGGAATATGTGGAAGTACCCTAGTGTGCTCAGAGCAAGAGGAAAGTGGGTTACTTGGCAGCCAAATTAAGGTCAGAGGTGATCCAGGGGTTGGGACAGTGTCAGGAGGTTCCCCTACCATCCAGGGCATTTTCTTCTCAAAGAGTTCTATTTCCAAAATTATTCCATTTTACAGGTAAGAAAACAGAGCAATTAGGCAATTAGGAGGTCTTCTGGCCTTGCACGCAAGCAGCTACCTCCTGTGACTGTGCTTCCCCAAATACCCTCCCACCGAGGGAACAGTCTCTGACAACCCCAGGAAAACTGCATGGGGCTGGATGGTTGCCATCTGGAAAACTAAGGCCAGTGTTCCACCTGGCAGCTGTTTTGGCAGCTGCTGCTTCTGCACAAAGGAGGTTTGCTTAGAGAGGGTAGTCTTGCTGGCACCTGTGGGGAGTTGTACTAAAGGCCGTGGATGCTAACCCTGATCCCATCACTTTCCAGCTTTGTGGTCTTGAGCTGTTCGGTCACTCGCTTCTTTGAGCCTCAGTGTGGAACAGGGGCGTTTTGACAGCCGCATGGTGGAGCACAGAGACAGATGAGAGAATGTATGAGAAAAGACTTGCAAGGTTAGCTACTGAGTGGCCTGGAAGGGTCGTGGCCCAGGTGGGTTTGGGAATTCCCAAATTGCACTGCCCCTTCCGGGAATTAGTTTCTGCCTCTGGGGTATTATCAACCTCTCCAAGAGTCTGGCTGGGTCTGTGGGCATCTGATTTATATATGTCTGCACAGACAGCTGTCCTCAAGGAGCAGGATTTGGTTCCTTTGAAGGCAGGGGCAGTTTTTGTGCCTTTGGGTATAGTGAAGAGAAACTGGTTGTTGCAGATGAAGTATTTAGCCAGTGCCTGGCACATACTTAGTGCTCAGTAAAGGGGGATCATGTTATCATTTTCTCTGGGTCTTGACTAAACAGATGGAAGTGCTCTTGTATGGGAGTTTCGCAGGTAATCTCCTCTCCCCCTCATTCATTCTTTCAACATGCTTTTGAGCCTCTATCATGCATCAGACTAGGTGCTGGGAATACAGAGGTGAACCTGATAGGTGTTCAATGGAGCTTATAGTTAAGTGGGAGTCACATAAAAATAGTATAAACTGAGGTGAGTGCCAGGAAGAAAAATGGCAGCTTGAAGAGACTAGAACTAAATTTTGGTAATTTGGGAGGAAGCAGGGACTAGCTGGGGTTCTGAGGAAGTGAGTTTTAAACTGAGACCTAAAGGATGAAAAGGTGGTAGCCCCCCTCTGCCCCACTTTTTTCCACCTTGTTTTCTTCCATCCACAAATATTTATGAAGCATCTACAATTGGCCCCCACTATCATGGGCATGGTGAGGGATATGAAAGACGAAACAAAACAGTACAGGGTCCCTGTCCTCAGTGTGTCTGGGTAGGAGGGGAGCTAAATCACATCCCAGGGGAAAATCATAAACAAGACAATAGATGACGGACAACTTGGGGAAGTGATTCAACGCATGAGCATATCTGGAGTTCCAGGGAAGAAAAGTTGGGGTCATTGGAGGAGTGTCCTGGCCCTAAAGTATGGGGGTGAGGGGGAAGCGTTTGTGAAGAGGAGCCTGAAGGTGTGGGCTCTAAGGAGAGGAGGGGCACCCTGTGTTGGTGGAGGACAGAAAATCACTGGCCATCGGAGCACTTAGGGGAATAATAGGAGATGAAGTTAGAAGACACCAAGCCTTGGATGTCCAACTAAGGAGCTACATTTTGTCCTGCAGGCAATGGGGAGCTAGTGAAGGTTCTTGAGGAAGTGGCATAGTTTTCTGAGAGGTGATCCTGCAATTCTTGAAGCATGGATGGGAGACAAGGCTGGCCAGGAGATGATCGGCTTGACCAGTTAGGGTTCACTGAAATGGCTGCTCAGACCTTGGGACTTTCATTCTTTAAAAAAAAGAAAAAAATTAAAATAATTTCAAACTTACAGGAAAGTTGCAAAAATAATACAGAAACAATATGTAGAACTCCAATGTACCCCACCCTCTCCAAAATCCAGATTTACCAACTGTTTCGGTTTGCTAAAGCTGCTGGAATGCAGGGTACCAGAAATGGGTTGTCCTTTACAATGGGGATTTATTAAGTTACAATTTATAGTTCTTAGGCCATGAAAATGTCCAACCCAAGCCATCAACAGGATGATACCTGAACTCTGAAAACAGGCTGCCAGCATCTGGGACATCTCTGTCAAATGGGAAGGCACATGGCTGGCATCTGCTGGTCCTTCTCTCCCAGGTTTCATTGCTTCTGGCTTCAGAGGCCTCATCTCTCAGTTTTTCTGGGGCTTTTTCTGTGAACTTCTCTTAATTTTATCTCTTAGCTTCTGTATGTATTTTATCCTCTTATAAAGGACTCAAGTCAGAGGATTAAGACCTACTGTTCTAGTTTGCTAATGCTGCCGCAATGCAAAATACCAGAAATGGATTGGCTTCTCTAAAAGGGGGGCTTATTTGGTTACATAGTTACAGTCTTAAGGCCATAAAGTGTCCAAGGTAACGCATCAACAATCGGGTACCTTCACTGGAGGATGGCCAATAGTGTCCGGAAAACCTGTTAGTTGGGAAGGCACATGGCTGGCGTCTGCTTTCAAGTTCTGGTTTCAAAATGGCTTTCTCCCAGGATGTTCCTCTCTAGGCTGCTGTTCCTCAAAAATGTCACTCTTAGTTGCACTTGGGGTATTTGTCCTTTCTTAGCTTCTCTGGAGCAAGAGTCTGCTTTCAATGGCCATCTTCAAACTGTCTCTCATCTGCAGCTCCTGTGCCTTCTTTAAATTGTCTCTCTTGGCTGTACCTCCTCTTCAAGATGTCACTCTCAGCTGCAGCTGCACTGAGTTCCTTCTGTTTGTCAGCCCATTTATATGGCTCCACTGATCAAGTCCCACCCAGAATGGGTGGGGCCACACCTCCATGGAAATATCTCATCAGAGTTATCACCTACAGTTGGGTGGGGCACATTTCCATGCAAACACCCTAATCCAATTTTCCAACTTAATCCCCACTAATATGTCTGCTCCACAAGACTGCATCAAAGAATATGGCTTTTTCTGGGGGACATAACACATTCAAACCAGCACACCCAACTTGAATGAGGTGAGTCATATCTCAATTGAAATAACCTAATCAAAAGCTCCCACACCCAACAGGTCTACATCCATGGGAATGGATTTAAAAAACATGATCTTTTCTAGGGTACATAACAGCTTCAAACTACCACCCCAACTATTAGTATTTTGTCACATTTGTTATATCATTCTGTATCTTTAATCTTCTATCTCTTATCTATCTAACCTATTTTCTAAACATCATGTTTCTCTAACACTTAACATTTTCATGTACAGTTCCTGAGAACAAGGACACTCACTTATGTAACCACTTTAAGTACAGCTATCAAGTTCAAGAAATTTAACATTGATACAAAGCATACTGGGACGTTCATTCTTCAGGTTCAGCTCCATTGTTGTTAAACTGCCAATCCTTTGGGAGGGGTAACCCGGAAGATGTTATCGCGGAGTATCAGTGCATTTCCAAGTGTGACTTCAAACTGGTTTCTGTAGAAGAGACACACCTTAGGAGTGTTTTAACAGGAAGGAGGAGGGTGAGGAGCCAGGGGACAGGCATTGGGGAGTTGCTGCAGAAAGCTATGTGGCTTCCAAGACGGATTAAAAACTGAGGGTGAGGACTCCAAAGGAAGGCATGTGCCTGAGTAGGAAGAGCAATTAATTTAGGCGATAAACTTAACTTCTGCCGCAGTTCTGACAGTAATCGGCTGTATGATTTTGGGCAAGCAGCTTCCCAGCTCTTCATATGCAAAGTGAGGTAGGTAGCTGTAGGGCCTGGGCCAGTGCCCGGCAGACAGTAAGCACTCAATAAATAGTTGTTAATTAATGAATAGTTCATCATTAATTAATCTTTTCTAAGGTTGCTAAATGCTTTGACTCTCTGATCTCAAAATTTTGCCCTGTCCCTGGCGCTCTTGGGCAAGATTCATTACTGGCTATGGACCTCTCCCTCCCTGTTTAAAATCTTGGGGCATTTACCTCCAGGCCATTCCAGAACTAGAACAAAAAGGAAAAATGTCTTCACGATTTGAGAAGCTACCAAGAGCCAAATTTAAGCTAATTCTTTTCTAAACAGGTATAGTTCATTTCATAGTCATACTATTCCTAAAAAGTTGTGTGAAATATGGCATTTTTATGAATAGCATTTCATTTTCAGCATCCTGGGGGAGCTCATTATTTTAAGGGACTCTGCAAGGAAATCTTTTTAAATGTCACATCTGGGATGTTGGGTTACCTGCAATTTTCTAAATGGGATAGGAAACCATCCTAGAAGGTGTCTTTTCTCTGCTTACACATTCATGTATTCATACACTCAAATTGGCACAGTTTGCACTCACAGACACCCACATTCATCCTGAAAGGGTTCCATTCATATCCACAATGCCCTCATATTCTTGTTGCTGTGTGCACACACAAACACACATACTCACATATATACACACGTGCACACCCACACGCTCATGCTCTCACAGGCAGACTTGTTTACTTCCAGGGGAGCTGGACACATGGAACAGAGCACTAGGATCTGTTTCCCCAAGGAGCAGCTGTAGCTTATCCATGAGAACATGAAATCCAGGGTCAGAGGCCCCTGGGGCCCCAGCTCACTCAGCCTGCAGAGAGGCCCTGGTTTCTAGGTATCTTTATTTGAAAACTTCCCCTTCAATCACTGAATTCTGTTTTTCAAAAATGCCACAAATAATTACCCCAAAAGCAAGGCCTGGGTGGGGTTATGTTTTCATTCATTCATACCATATATATATATACATATATATATTTTTTCTTTTTTTCTTTTTTTTGTTAAAGTGCTTACCAAATGTCAGGCACTAGGTTAGCCGCCAGGGTACCACAATGAAGAAGTTGGATGTCATTCCTGCCCCCGCAGAACTTGGAGTCATGGAGATAGTTTTCTACTGCTACCATAACAAATTACCACCAACTTAGAGGCTTAAAACAACACACATTTAGCATGTCACAGTTCCATAGGCCACAGATCCGGGGTGCTCAGCTGATTGGCCTGCTCTGGGTTTCCCAAGGCCAAAACCAAAGTGTCAGCCACTGGGATGTTAGCAAGAGGCTCTGGGAAGAAACTGCTTCCAAACTCGTTCAAGTTCTTGGCAGAATTCAGCCGCCAAAGGTTGTAGAACTGAGGTCCCTGTTTCCTTGCTGGCTGTCAGCTGGGGGCCACCCTTAGTTGCCAGAGCCTCTCTCTGATCCTTGCACGTGGGCCCCTATGCCCCAGTGCTGGCAATGGCACGTGAAATCCTTCTCAGGCATGAAATTTCTCTGAACCCCCTCCACTGCCTCCAGCCCGAGAAAATTCTCTGCTTTTAAGGGCTCATGGGATTTGATCAGGCCACCTGGACAATCCCGGCTCTCCTTATTTTAAGGTCCCTTGCCTTAGTTACGTCTGCAAAATCCCTTTTAGCCATGTAATGTGACACATTCACAGGTCCCAGAGATGAGGGCATGGACACCTTTGGGGTGTGCTTACCACAGGGATGTAGAGAAGTAAACTGGCAATTCCAAAAATACACTTTGGATAAACATTATTAAGGAGGAAGTCAAAAGTTGCAATGAGAGCAAGTAGCGAGATGTCTAACTCTTGTGAGTAGAGTGGTCAGACATGTACAGCTTTCCAAAATAAGTAACATGTAAGCTGAAATGTGAAGAATGAGCTTTGAATCAAAGGGTTAACACTGCTAGCAGGGCAGCACTTGTAGAAATCTCAAGCGAGCTGTGCAGGCATGAGCGTCTGCTTGGGCACCTTTAGCTCAGGCATGGGGTTCTGGAGCAGGGGCATCTTTAGCAGGGTTTGTCAGGCCAAGTTTGCGGGCAGGGCAAGTAGGAAAGAGTAGGGCTCCTGGCCCTTAGCACCCCAGAGGAGGCTGCTCTCTGGACACCAGTATGGAGCAGCGGGCCAGGCAGTATGTTCTGTTCTCTTCCCACTGCCCATTCCCCAGATAATCGGAGGGACTTTCTGAACTTCTCTTACTTCGTTTCTGATGCTTCTCCTTTTTAAGACACTGTCCCTTCCTATCTTTTTTAGAAGATGTTATTTTTGAACCAGGGCCTCAATTCAAAACTCTTTAGTTCATTCATTAATTTATTTGCTCATTTATTGATTAAAAAATATCTGTTGTGTACCTACTGCATGCCAGGCACGGTGCCAAGGGGATACAGCAGAGAACAAGAGGGAGGGAGCCCCTGCCCTTGCCATTTAAATACAAGCTGAATGAAAGTCTTTTGGCTGGAGCCCACAGCCGTTCACTCAGGGACCTAAAAACCATACAAACGTGACTGGTTAAAGGAATCCTAAAGTGAATAAAGCTAGCTATTTCCCCCGCAGTTTCTCTTTTGCACAAAACTCCCAGAGTTTCCTATAAAATGTCCACTAAAAGTAGTGTCCATCACTGCACAGCCCCTGGGAGGAAACACTGTTAGCAAACGGGCTTCTTCACTGCTTCCAAGGTGGCTTCCGGGGAGGAAGATCCATGTTCCCCATCATCCTTCTAGGGGTTCCTGGGCCGCTGTGCCTCCCTTCTGCCCCTTCCTGTCTCAGGCACCCTTTGCATCTGGGTTTACTCAAACTTGGTTCTAACCATACAGCAAATTAGTCTCCAACTTCTCTCCCACTTCGACCTTTCTCCCATCCCTTAGGTTTTTAATTAATTCAGCTAAGAACAGAGGTTCCAGGTATGTCCTGAAGGGTTGGACGGGTGCCTCTGAGGGTGATGCAGGCTGCAATTGCTGCAAAGGAGGTGGTGGCCAGAAGGGGGAACCTCTCAGGTGGGGCAGGAGGGGTAGGGGAAGAGCATTCCGGAACCCTGGCACAAGGCAGGAGCCAGCCTCCCCCTCCCCTCAAACCTGCTCAGCCATAGAAGGTAAGACTATTTGAGCCTGAAGGTATCTTTAAATAACTATGTCCTTCCATTTTGGAGTTCATTTTTGGTCACAGAGGTCTTAAAGAATTTGATGCAAGCTATGGATCCCTATCCCAGAAGAATACATATATGCCTACAAAAAAGTTCAGCTAATTTCACTGACATCTTAAGAACTCCTGCTCTCACACACTCTTCTGGCCCCATTTTCCTGAGGAAAAAACAGATCAGCAAGAGCAACTGATTTGCCACATACTGTGCAGCTATGTAGATGCAAAGCCAAAACTGAAGAGCAAATCCATAACATAAAGAGTTTGTTTCCATTAACTAAAAGAGGCTCCTCCCTGCAATAAAGCAGAATATTTAAGAAAACTTTGCTTTTTGGAGGAGGAGGGGGAAATGATGAGGATGGAGTGACAGTGTCAGTAGAAAAAGCGCCTGTGATCCCCAGGGTTTATAAAGGAGATTCACTCATTCCAACACAGACGTTTGAACGTGGAGCTGGAATGACACTCTAGTGCAGTGTGGGTTGCAGAGAGCAGTCAGCTGGGATTGACTTTGAAGGAGCTTGTCCTCCAGTCCTAGAGGTAAATCAGATGTGAGTGTGTCCACAAGTGGCTTTTGTGGAAGGCAAAAAACGTTCTTGGGCTTGGAGATGGACTGCTAAGATCCTCTTTGAGATCATTAGGAAGCATGGTTTCAGTAGCCCACCTGAGATCAGTTAGACTCTGGGGGTGACACCCAGAGGGAGAGCACTTGTCTTGCCAAAAAGATCAACCACTCCACTGGAGACTTCATCTAGTAGCACACTCCCTTCCTCCTCCCAACACCAGAATCCCTCAAGACTTTGGGGACCAACCCATCTCAAATGGTGGTGAGAGGAAAGATCCTAGTTAACTGAGTCTCCGTTGAGGGGATTTTATTGGAGATCCTTGGAGTGGGGAAGCCTCACAGATTCTGGGGTGTCCTTAAACTGCTGGTGTCTGAGTTTAGGGAACTCCCCTTGCCCCAGTTGTCTCCAGGCTTTACTTGGGAGTGCTCAGGTTAGGAGGAGACCCGGATTGAGGCCGGGCTTTTGTTTAAGAGGGTCTCCAGTAGACTGAGGACTGGCCGTGTGCCAGGCGGAGGACGCTGGGGTGCGGACTGCTTTTCGCGGGGCCCCTAACTCTGTCCCGCACTCCGGGCGGCGCCTGGGCCTCGGGGTAACGGGAGAGCGAGCCAGTGAGCGAGTGAGCGCTGCATCCCCGCCTCCGGGCGGGCACAGGGAGGTGGGACCCCTCCCCTTCGCCCGACCCCTCCGTCGTCGCCTCCTCTCGGGGCCGGTGGCGCGGGCGCTCGGAAGGGACAGACGGGGGAGGGGAGAGAGAGAGAGAAGGGGCGGGTTGGCGAGCCACGGGACCCCGGTGAGGCGGCCGGGGCGCAACGGGCCTGGGCCGTCGGGGGCCGTAGCGAACACTTCTCGGGCTACTTTTCCCTGAGAGTTGTAATCTTTTTTGGGGGGCCGGGTTTTCGGGCGCGTGTGCTCGCGGAGCCGGAGGGAGCGGCGGTGGCGCGCGAAGGGGGAGGGGGAGCATGCCCGGCTGGAGCCCGGCCTCGGGGCGCGCCCCGGCCGCCGTCCCCACCTCCTCCTCCTTCCCCTCCTCCGTCTCCTCCTCCTCCTCCTCTTCCAGTCCCGCCGCCGCTGCAGCCAACATGGCTGCGCTCCTGAGCCCGGGAGGCGGCCGCTGCTGAGCGCCGCTCGCCTCCCCGGGCCCCCCAGCCGGCCCGGGCCCCCGCCCATGGCCCCGGTGGCCTCGCAGCTCCCGGCACGCTAGGGCTGCCGCCGAGGCCCTCGCCCGCCCGGAGCGCCGCGGGGCCACTCGCCGCCGCCGCCGCCCGCCCGCCCGCCCGCCCGCCCGCCGGCCTCGGGGAGCTCGGGAGCCCGTCCGGCGGGGCGGCCGCCAGCATGGAGCCCCAGCGCCGGGAGCTGCTCGCCCAGTGTCAGCAGAGCCTGGCCCAGGCCATGACGGAGGTGGAAGCCGTGCTCGGGCTGCTGGAGGCCGCGGGAGCATTGAGCCCCGGCGAGCGGCGTCAGCTGGACGAGGAGGCGGGAGGCGCCAAGGCGGAGCTGCTGCTCAAGCTGCTCCTGGCCAAGGAGCGGGACCACTTCCAGGACCTGCGGGCGGCGCTGGAGAAGACGCAGCCTCACCTGCTGCCCATTCTCTACCTGAACGGCGTCGTCGGGCCGCCGCAGCCCGCCGAGGGCGCCGGTGAGTGGCCCCTACCCGCCTGCCGGCTCCTCGCGCGTGCCTCCCGCGACCTCTCTCTGCAGCCTTCCGAGTGGGCGCTCTCGAGGGCCGCTCGCCTCCCGGCGCTGGCCGCGGGTGGACTGGCCCACCTGGGGAGGGGGCGAGCCGTGGATCCCTGATTCACAGCTCCTCACCCAGTTGTGCCGTTCGCTGTGAACAGTGCCCAGCACGAAGGTCTTGAACTTCCCAGGTCAAGACCTTCCCAGAAGCGGGGTCCTCTGGAGGCCACCAGGGTCAGCCTCCCCGGGGCCAGAGAGGATGTCTGTCAGTCTCTTTTCTAAGGCTCTCCACCATCCAGTGGTCCCTCAGGCGCCTGTGCCGGCCTTTAATCAATGAGATGGTCTAGAAGAATGGGACCTGGGCCAAAATGGTTCTCCTAAAATTTGGGCCCTCACACCCCCATCCAGGGTTCCTGCCTGTCTCAGCTCCCTTCCCTCTGCCTAGAGCTCAGTGTCTCGACCAGACTCGGGGTTGGTTATGCACAGTACAATGCCTGCTAGGTTTCTTTGGAAACTGTGGGCCTGGAAAAGTTGGGGAAGTTGCATTGCACCATGGGAAAATCCTAGTAGTGCCTGCTGGGGCTCGTTTCCCTCCCGGCTGGGTTGAGCTGCCTGAGGAGGAAAGGCTGGTGGGCTGGTTCCTTTGGGTGGTGCCTTTGGAACCCCTGTGTCTTTGATCTTGGAGATGACTGATTTGTGAGTGTGCCTGGCATTTATGAGTGGGTGGGTGAGGGGTCTGCTGAGTGTTTGTGACAAGTGGTGGGCTTGGTCTGGTCTTGGGGAGTGTGTAAGCCAGCCTTGTAGACAAGAAAGCGTGAGAAAGAAGGCATAGCATGGAGAGCATGGAGGAAGAGAGAACTAGCATTTATTGGGCACCTACGTGTGCCAGGCACTTTGCTTTATGTGTCGCTTTAATTGCTGTTACCACCCTGTGTATTGTTCCTGCTTGAAGTGGTTAAAGTGTCCAGAAAGTGTTGGGCTCCAGCAGTTTTGAATTATGATCTGTTGTTTTATTTCACACATTCAGAGTCAGGGAACAGTGAGTGCCACCTCTTCTAGGTCTTATCCTTGTTTGAAGAGTGCACCAAGAGGTCAGGAAAACCTGCCCTTAGCAACTGCAGGCAAAAGGCTGATGAGGACCACTTGTTTGCTGTTAAAAGTCTCACTGATAAGTGAGGAATGATTTTATAAGCCATGTCTCCTAATAGCTCTGTTGCTTACTAGTCATCTTAGCCTCGCTTTTTATAAAGTAAACTGACATTCAGAAAGAATAAACTGCCAGCCACACAACAGATCATTTCATTGGTGGCTCTTTGGCCTCCACTTTGGGCTTCTGACTCAGTTCCATCTCTGGCCCTCAATCCTACATTCTGCCCATCCAACTGTGGTCGTGTCTGGGTTGCTGGGCCAACACCCTGGGCTAGTGCTTTGGAAGATGCTTAGAAGGGGCTGTCTTGTGTGGCCACCAGGAGGAGAACAGAGGACAACCTCAACAGGGTAATTTTTTTCTTTTTAATTGCCTCTATCTATCTATCTGTCTATCTATTTTTGAAGGAGAAAGTTTATCAAAGATCTTTTTCCAGAAGCCGTTCAGAGGAAGTGCAGAAGGTAGAGTGCAGACTGGAAGATCTCATCAGGATCAGCAGTAGTGATCCCTGGAATAGGTGGATGAATTGTCGTTAATTAGGTCCCACCCTTTCTATGTCTGGTGGAGAAGGTAGGGCCTCACTGGTCTAACCCTGACCTCTAAGGAAGGGATGGAATAGGGTTTGGATTTTCTCCATAGGGCAGTGATTTCATACCCTGGTTTTACCATAATGCAGAGATCTGTGGCTTTGCAGAGGGGTCATGAGATCCTCAGAAGCATAATTTTAAAGGTGAAGTCAAGTTCATTTTAGTTAACACATTAGAAAAAGATAAGGATAGCATTTGGCCTGGCAAGATGCCACCTACCTGTTCTGAGGGAGAGGGATGATGTGTGAAAATAAACCATAGAGTGTTGGGGTCTTCCTAAAGGCTGAATTACAGTGCAGAGGTTTTCCAACTTTTTTTTTTTTTTTTTTTTCCTTTTAGCCAGGGAGCCCTTGTTATGGGGAAAAGCTTAGTGCATAAAAGGGCAGCTCTGGTTGCAGAGATGGAGGCTCCAGCCTTGTCCCCGAGGAACCAAATTCAAGTCACTCATGTCACCAGGATCCATAGTGTCAAGGGGAGCCCTCTGTTTTACTGTTTCTCTAGATCCTCAGGTAGACTCTCCCTTGGCCGATCCCACACCCATGTGGGACCCTGGTCCCAGAATGCCCAGCCCCCTGCCTCGCACTTGTGCATTGTAGGAGTCCAAGGGGCTGCACACCAGGATGGCTGGCAGGCTGCCACGTGGAGCCTGGAACGGGGAGGAAACTGGGGTGGGCACGTGGCCTAGGTGGTGCCAGGCAGGTGAGCAAACCAAACCCACGTGTTGAGTTAGGTCCCCAGACATTGTTGGACCCCAGTATGCTCAGACCTGGGGCTATGACGATGAGAGCAACATAGAGAGTTTGGGGGGAATATTCCGGGTACATTGTTATTCAGCATTTTGTATCTTACCATGCACTTTCATATCTCACTTAATTCTTACCACAGCCCTGGGGAGATGAGTGCTGTTTCATTATCCATGTTACCCTGGTTCCTGGCCTCCATCTGTAAGGTGTGAGGACTGTCCAGCTGTGCAAGGGCAGACAGGTGCCGGAATTGAGGCTTACATCTGGGGCTAATGCCAGTGTCTAGAACGTTTTTTTCCTGTTACCTGATTAGGCTCTCCCACTACAATTTCAGGTCAATTCCTGACACTGGGGAACTTTGCAGAATTATGTAGCCTTTCCTTGTCCCCAGTACATGGGCCTGGTAAGAGGTAATCATTTTTGCCCCCACTGGTGATAGGGAAGGGAGAGAACTATGGTTAGCTCAGGTTTGTAGCATTTTTGGACAATTGTACCAGATTCTTGTTAGGTCACTGGAGCCGACACTGTGCCTTGTTTATTCTCTCTGATTCTGTTACTAGCATCTGGGTTTTCTCACTTGGAGACCCTGTCCTTCGTTCCCCTGGAGTGGGGACCTCTTCCTGGCCGGGGGCCTCACTGTCTTCACCTGCAAGATGGGTCTGAGGGTGTTGGGCTGGTGATAAGAGTTGTGGGGGAGGCGGAATGTGATGGGGAGAGGACCCAGGTGCCTGGTCCTGTTGCTGGTCCCGGGTGGGGCTGGGAGGAGACAGACAGAGGTGTGGAAGATGCAGTTCCAGCCTCCTCTTTAGTTTCCTGGCTGACAGGCTTACCTGGCTTCACCAAAGAGAACGGAGACAGCAGCGTCTGTTGGGGAAGCCGAGGAAGGCTTTGTGGAGGGATTGGGGCCTGAGCTGGGTGGTGAAGGGGAAATCTGAATGTAGAGGGAAAGAGGGGGGCATTTTAGGCAATAGGCCCAGCAAGGGCAGAGGCCTGGCATTGGACAGGAGCAGCAGAGTGCTTTTAGGTTGCAGTAGTTAGATCAGCTTGTGTAGTAGAGCCAGCGACTCTGCATCTGCCCTGGGTGGAAGGGAGATGGGGTTGCAAAGGAAAGCTGGAGGACTGTGAGGACAAGGTTGAGTGAGGGGTTTGGAAGTTAAAACTGGAAGATTAGTATATTTTTAAGGAATTAACTCCACCAGGTTTTTTTTTTCTGCAGTAAGAGTATGGTGGCTGCTAACTGTCAGGTGTGGGTTATTTATTATTCAACAGTGGTTACTAGGGCCTTTTGTCCTTCCCCTACTCCCATTGGGTACCAGTCACCTTTTCTTCATCCACCCTGCCTTCAAAGGTCAGTGGGGGAAGGCATGTAAGTAAAAACTCCAGCCGTTGTAGTTTTCCTTTTAGTTCTTTTAAATGTGTTATTTGAGAGGAGTTGGTGGAATTATTTGAAAGTAATGGCTTCTGAGTGATGGTGGATTTTATTTAGTGCTCTGTGTATTAGTTTAGGACACTTCTGTTGCAAGTGACAGAAATTTAGCTCAACCCAGCTTAGGCAGAAAAGAGAAATTTATTGATATATCTCACAAAATTCCAAAACTTTGGGATGGTCGGGGGAATTGACCTTCGGACTGAATGACCCCTGAATGCTGTAGTCTCTTCTCACGGGCCCGGCACGTGGTTTCTGGCCCCTCTGTGCTTTCATCCTCACAGCCCCTGACTTACAGGGAAGGGAGATCCATCCCGTCAGCCAGCAGAGAAATCTCATGGGAGGATTCTGATTGGCCTAGGGTTGTGTGTCCATGGGAGATGCAGTCACTGCTACTGGGGCTAGAGGACTAAGATTAGCTCAGGTTTGGCCCTGTGCCCAGCAGTGGAACCAGCCGTCACTGCAGGGTGATGGGGTGCAGTGACTGGAAACCCATTCCAGGACCACATGGTTGTTTTTAGACTAGGGCAGAAGCAGTTCTCCAAAGGAAGAAAAGCAGGAGGGATGTCCAGCAGCTAACAGCAGATGAATGTCCACCACACATGCTCCCGTCTTCGTGCTGATGATGCTGTTAGCAAGTGAAGTCGTTTGGGAAATAGGATGGTGGGGAGGGGTGGTGGCTTAGACTTCGTGCAAGGCAGTTAAGCTTTCTGAGCTGATCTACTCTATGAAATAATTAATGCAGTAACTACTTTACTAGGCTATTGTACAACCAGTGGTAAGGAGAAAGGGAGGGGCATTTTGTTACTGTGGTGAGGAATACAACATAGAAGTGGCAGCAGTAGACTGGGAAGAGCCAGGCTTTAGCATCAGAACACTTGGATTCTCCTGGTATTTCAGAGAGTTCTCATGAAGACCACATGGAGCAGCATACACGAGCGCTCCTTGTTAACCAGGCTGAGCAGATGTCGGAGTTGCGCTTAAACTGTGGCTGCAGGTCATCAAGAGTAGAATTTAATCTCCATGAGTTTTTTTTTTTTTTTTTTTTTTTTTTTTTTTTTTTTTGATCTGACAAATTTGCTGCTGTATCCCTAATGCCGAGAATAGAGCCTGACCCAAGACAGGTATTCAGTAAATGTTTGCTGAATGGACCAACAGTCAGCTGTATGTAGAAAGGGCTGTGTGTCCCTATGTAAGTCCGTATCCTTTTCAGAAATAGCTGCAGATTGCTAACAGGTGACTGAGTGGCAGAAGGCTGGGGGAGAGGAGGAAGGCTTGTGTGAGTCCCAGATGCACACGCAGTTGTCTCCACCCACAGCCTGTCTGTGATGGAAGCAGGTGGCATGACATTGGTGCCTGACGTCTCCAAGGTCGCCCTTCAGGTGACTGCATCGTGGGGCAGGGTACCAGGAGCCCCGTGGAGCACCCACGTGGCCCGTCGTAGGATTGGAGAGATCTTCCCTTTTTACACATAGAATTTGAGTGTCGGCTTGGTGTCCTCAAATGAGCCTGGATCGGGGACCAGCTCCCAACTGTGCAACACTTGACCTTGGACAAGCCTCTTAACTCCCTGGGGCTTGGGTTTTTTCAGTTCAACAGTAAAAACAGAAGAGGTTTAGCAATGACTAGGGACTTGCCTCTCGGCTCTGAGGGGTCCTTAGTGCTTCCAAGGCGGCATTTGGTCCGAGGAAGCATGGTGTCTGGCTTGGACTAGATTTCTGAGGCCTCTTCCAGCTCTCCATGTGATTAGTATTATCTGATTTAATGTTAGTGTTTAGTGCTTTTTGATACTCCGGCTTTCTATTTCCTGAAATATTGAGCAGAGGAAGAGAAATATTTCATCTGCATTTTTTTTGCCCCACTCCCTTCCGGCCACCTTACCTGTACGTCCTGTAGGCAGAGCGAGAGACTTCTTCAGTGATTTCCTCTAAGCCTGGGATGATGTGAGTCACAGAAACAGCAGGCGTAGAACGAGGGGGCTGAACGTGTTTGTCTGTGAGGTAGAGATGCCAAGTGGGTTTGGCAGAGAAAAAAATTTAAATAGGATTGAAGTAAGGGGAAATTGGATTTTTTTTCACCTTTTTGCTTGGACAGGTTGTATATCTCTAACTGTGTCTGTTGATCTTTTGAGACAGAGTTCCACAAGGGTGCTGCAGAAATATTTTAAATTAAACAGAAGTACTTGGAGAGTCCAATACTGTCAGTCCAACCCTCTAAACCCTTGGTAGATAGTGATAAGTTGACTTTTGACCTTGATGTTCAGCTCATGCTAAGGGTCATAACTCACTTGCTTTGAGGTATTTTTTTGTTTGTTTGTTTTTTTAATGTTTATTGTGGTAACATATTCAACACAAAGCTTCCTATTTTAACCACTTTTTGCTTTGAGTTTTAAATAAAGAAATCCATGTGTCCACAGAATCTTGATTTGGGGGCAGGTGGCCTGGCTGGAGTCCCAGTTCCAACATCATCTTTCTTTTTTTCTTTGAAAAATTGTGTATATGTTTCTCCTAATCATATTTTCAAAAGTCTCAGAACAGTTGCTTTCGACTTGAAAGAAAGATTTTAGTTTCAGTAGCCGCCTGTGACTCTTCTGAGGCCAGAAGTTGTAAACCAGTACAAGAGATGTTCGCAAATTTCCTTTGTGTTTCCAGTACTAATATCTTCAGCCCCAAAGGCTTTAAAGTATGTTAGCTATTCCTGCTTTGTGGCTGCTTCCTCCTGATCCCATTCTGGGTTGGTTTGGGTTTTTCAGTCTTGAATCCGGGGTAACTGGCTACCCAGATTTTCCTTCAAAGGGCCTAGGTCAGCATTTCCCAAGAAGCCATCCTCTAAACGCTAGTTTGCTGGGAGGTTAATGGTGTTAGTTGATAAAAGGGTCCAGTGGTCAAGTAAATTTGGGCAGGGCTGGTTGACCAGGTCACACAGGCTTCTTTGCCGTGGAACTCTTCTGAGTGCTGATAGGTTGCGTGCCTGGGAACTTCACTGGTGCAAGTTCACTCTGCAGAGTTTCCCAGACATATTTGACCACAGAATCCTTTTTTCATGGAGCATTTTGCAACATCAGTGTTTTGAGAAATGTACCTTGGGGAAACTTCAGTGCACCAAACTGGAATGTCTGTGTGGACCATTATATTTCCATTTTCTAAGCTCTCTTACTTGGAGTACCAATACCTTACATTTTGTTTTTTTTCTAAATTTTGAGAGCTGCTAAAATAGTCACATGTGATTCTGGGGCCAACATCCATCACTTTTTAGATATGTGACATTGGATAAGATGTGCAACCTCTCTGGCCCTCAGTTGCCCTGCTGTGGCTTGACAAGGTTGAGATCTGGTTTTGTGATTGTCATTCTTTGAAATAGCTAAACCTCTTGGACCCTCTAGGCCTGGCTTTGGTCCATGTTTGAGATTTCCGGGGGAGCCCTGGAGGACATGTGGAGACCTGTCCTGGTGGTTTGGTGACTGTGGGTCTGCAACTAGCTAACTGATCGGTGAGTCCTTCCTGCGTCTCTGGGAAGTGCTGGCGTGGGGAGCAGGGAAGTCGGTGCTCCCTGCCCTGAGAGTGTGGTCACTTCTGGGACTCTGGGTGACATGGATGAATGACCACGTGGCCTGAGCATCGTTGGTGGGTTTAGAGACAGGGAGTGAGGCCACAGAACTCAAGACAGTGAGTGCCAAGAGCCCAGACTTGGGGACCCGTCAGACTGGGGTTTAAAAACCTGCTCTTGCATTTAAAGTTGTGGGACTTCAGCAAGCTGGGTAATCTCCCTGGACTTTCTTTTACTCATCTGTAAAAGAGGGGCTAACAGCTACTCCTCAGGCTTTGGAAGGGATTGAGATGATTTATGCAAGGTGTTTCACACCCGCCCGGCAGGGACTCGCTGCCACCACAACTATTGGGGGTAGCTTGCCCTTGTGCAGAGGGTCCTGCCTTGTTTGCAATCAGAAGGCCCCACAGGACATAGACTCCCTCTCCCCCGGGGTTAAAGAGACAGATGCCCAAAGGAGAAGTCTGGAGCACCCATGGGCTAGGAAGCCCCGAGCCTCCCCGGGTGGCTCAGGATGTACTTTCACAAAGCTTTGATCCTGGAGTCCGCATTTTACAGAGGGCGTTGCCAAGAGCGGTGAAGAGTTCCGCTCTGAAATGACCTTGGGAAGAGTTTATTTTGGAGGAAAGGACACTGAAAGGGGCTTGGATGGCAGTTTTCTGATTGGCACATGGAAAATGAGGAGCCCTGATTCTCTGTGGCCCTAGAGAACTGAACATGAGCTGATTGGTGGGACATTCTGGGAGGTAGAATTGAGCTCAGTTTAAAGAAGACCTTCATCCTTTCCTCCATTTCCCTCCCTCCCTCCCTCCCTTCTTCCCTTTTAAACTTTTATTATAAAAATTTAAAAAAATATGTAGATGCAGAGAAAATAGTAATAATGAATGCCCATGTGCCCCTCACCCAGCTTTCCTGACGACTTGTTTTCTGTATAATTTTAAAGCACTTTCCAGACAGCACATCATTTTACCCATAAATACTTGAGGACGTGTCTCTCAGAGGTGAGGCCTTTTAAAAAACATAGCTGCAAGACCATTTTTACAACCAACAATATTAACAAGAATTTCTTAATCCCATCTAATACCCAGGCTATATTCAGTTTTCCTCATCTCAAAAATGTCTTTCCCTAGATGGTTTGTTCAAATTGGGGTTTAAATGAAATCCATGGTTACATCTATTTGATGTCACCTTGTGAGATCTTTTTATAATCTCTAGCAGCTCCTCTTCCCCAGGCCTTTGGTTAAGAAAGAGCTTTTTTTGGTGGTGAGTTCCGTCCAGCCATGCAGGTGGTAGTGACTTCCCTTCCCTAAAAGCATCCACACACAGCCTGGATGAGAATGGGCTGTGGAGTCCTACTGTAAAACCGTTCAGCCTCAGCCTCAGTTTGCAAACAAGTAAATGAAATAATACATGGGAAGTGTAAAATGTCCGTTATGATTTAATTTTTTTTTTTTTTTAAACTATGGAACCCTTTCATTAACTGGACTCTTAGGTGAAAGTCAGATGTGTAAAATAATAAAAGAGATGCTGTGGCCGTTGGAGGTGGAGGTCTGGGGCTGCCTCTTTTCCTTTTGGCCTCCCTGAGATACCTCTGCAGAATTCCCCAGGGTTCCATGGAACACAGTTTGAAAACTGCTGGCCAGGATTTAAAAAAAAAAAAAAGATATTCTTCATGCCAAGAGAAATAAGAGCCACTTAGAAGCCTCACCTTTCTTTATGTGAGCCAAACTAGGTTGGCGAATCAGAATTGGACCAAGAGGCTTCAAGGATATCCTGACTTCATCTGCTTCTTCAGTTTATCTTTGTAGGTTTCCTCTCACTATTAGCCATGCTCTTGAAAATGACAAATGGCCACAATATGGCTAATAAAAAAGCACCCTCTGCTATCCAAGGCAGCAACGTGGGAGGTGCAGAGTGAAACCTCATCAGATGGATGGTCAGTGGCAGTGAGAAGTAATTTCCTTGTTTTTGAAAACTTATTCTTTTTGTTTGTTTGTTTTAATATTGTTACTAGTTAGCCATACTCTTAACGCTGGATGAGAATCATTAACTGTTGGTGCATGATGAGCCCCCGCCAATCTGCAGCCCTTAGTAGGGTTCAGGAGCAGCAGACAAGGGGAGCAGTGCTATCAGAGAGCCAGGATGTATTTTCTCTGCCACAGTGTTTTTACAGGTGTGGCATGTTTCAGTCTTTTTTTTTTTTTTTCCATTTTTTAAATTGTGGAATATAACATATATACATTGAAGTGATAACTTTCCAAGTGCAATTTGGCAAGTAGTTAGCATATTTCAAAGAATGTTATGGATTACAGTTCCAGTTGCAGTTATTTCCTTATTGTGAAATGTAACATATATGCCAAAAGGTGATAACGTTCAAAATATGATTTAACAAGTAGTTATAGAGGAAATTTCCAAGAATGTTATGAGTTATAGCACCATAATTTCAGCTATTTCCTTATTGTGAAATATAACATATATACAAAAAGGTGATAACTTTCAAACTACAATTTAACAAGTAGCAATAGAGCAAATTTCAAAGAATGTTATGGGTTACAGTTCCACCGTTTCAGTTCTTTCCTTCTAGCTATTTTAATACCCTAGCAACTAAGAAAAAGAAAATTATATAGAGACTCGGTATTCATAATTCTGTGTTAAATTCGATCCTGTCTGTTGCTAACCCTTCCTCTAGTTTAATCACTTTCCTTATCTTCAGGGATGTCTAGGCAGTGAGTGACTGGCCTAACTTGTTCATGTTGAAAATGGGTATCGACTTTATGGGAAAGGGGGATGCATCTGGTTGATGTTCTTGAAGAGGTTGTTGCCTCTGGGTTTTGGGACTCAGCTGGCATAGGAGCTCTCTGGAGGATTTAAGTTTCTGGAAAATAAACTTAGTGAGTGAAACTTCTGTAGAATCTCAGATAGGGACCTAGGTATTTCGGAACTGCTTTTGATTAGAGCTTAGCATACTGTGACCATTTGGCATATCTAGCTGAAGTTTGCATAGCAGTAGCCTCCAGGACAGCCTCTCAATTTCATTTAAAATCTCTTAGCCACTGAAACCTTATTTTGTTGCTTTTCTTTTTCCCCTTTTGGTCAAAAAGGCAAACTCAACCCCTCAATGCTGGGGTCATCCTGAGATCTGTGTCCCACATCGCCAGAGAGACTCACTCACTGGGAGTCCTGTCCAACGTTGGGGGGAGGGTGATGAATTTATTTGCAGAGTTGGGCTTACAGAGAGAAAGTCCACATTTGAGCAACAAAAAAGGTTCACTGGAGGTGACTCCTATGCATAATTATAGGTGGGCTTAGCCTCCCCTTTACAACCTTAAGTTTCATAAGAGCAAGCCTCGAGATTGAAGGCTTGACTTATAAAGTAGGGGGTTCCTAATTTCACATAGCATATGTTCTGTCCATGATAATCAGTGTCTTGCATTATCATCACTTAGTTGTACAATCCTCATCACTTTCCGTTTTAAACAATTCTCATGACCCAAAACACCCCATAGCTCTTTTCGTCCCTTAATTATTTGTTCCTAATATTTGTGTGGTGCTAGTAAGATATTCCTATTAGTCCACAGTGTGCAGTATATAGATTTTTCTCATATACCACTCTGTTGTCAACTCTGTGTACCTGTGCCATACCTTAGAAGTGTATCATGCAAGTACCTATCTATATTTGTAGTGCTGATCTATGGGATACATGTCTTTAAACAACCCCTTTCAATCCTGTTCACCTTCAGTGCGGCTCTGTACTTACAATCCCATTAACAAACAGTCGTCATCCCTATCTGTTCCCATTCCTGTAAATTCATCCTCATTAACAGATCTGAGCATATTAGGTTATCATTCCCCCTTCACTATCTTCTGTCTATCAACAGGTCCCCAATATTTTACATTTTCAGGGAGTTCACAGAAGTGGTAGCATACGATAATGTCTCCTTTTGTGTCTGAGTTATTTCACTCAGCCTTGTATCTTCAGGGTTCATCCATGTTGCCATATGTTTCAGGGCCTTGTTCCTTCTTACTGCTGCATAGTATTCTATTGTTTGTATATACCACGTTTTGTTTACTCATTCATCTGTTGAAGGACACATGGATTGTTTCCATCTCTTGGCATTGTGAACAATGTGGCTCTGAACATCGGTGTGCAAATGTCTGTTCATGTCACTACTTTCAGATCTTCTGGGTCTGTACCGAGAAGTGGAATTGCCAGATTGTAGGGTAATTCAATATCTAGTTTTCTGACAAACCACCAAACTGTCTTCCACAGCAGCTGGACCATTATACATTCCCACCGGCAATGAATAAAAGCTCCAGTTTCTCCACATCCTCTCCAGCATTTGTTGTTTCCTGTTTAATGGCAGCCATTCTTACTGGTGTGAGATGGTATCTCATTGTGGTTTTGATTTGCATTTCCCTAATAGCCAGTGAAGATGAACATTTTTTTCATGTGTTTTTTAGCCATTTGTATTTCCTCTTCAGAAAAATGACTTTTCATATCTTTTGCTCATTTTATAATTGGGCATTACAATAGTATGTTGAGTACTAGGATTTCTTTATATATGAAGGATATCTGTATCTTTTCAGATACATGGTTTCCAAATATTTTCTTCCATTGAGTTGGCTGTCTCTTCACCTTTTTGACAGTCTTTTGAGGCATAGAAAACTTTTGATTTAGAGTAGTTCTCATTTATCTATTTTTTTCTTTGTTACTTATACTTTGGTTGTAAGGGCCAAGAAGCTATCTCCTATTACTAGGTCCTGAAGATAGTCCCCTGTATTATCTTCAAAGAGTTTTATTGTGCTGTCTCTTATATTGAGGTCTTTGACCCACTTTGAGTTAATTTCTGTATAGGGTGTGAGGTAGGGGTCCTTTTTTCATTCTTTTGGATATGGATATCCAGTTCTCCCAGCCCCATTTGTTGAAGAAACTGTTCTGTCCCAGTTCAGTGGTTTTAGGGGCCTTATCAAAAATCAGTCAACCATATATTTGGGAGTCTATTTCCAAACTCTCGAATTGATTCCATTGATCAGTAAGTATGTCTATCTTTGTGCTGGTACCATGCTGTTTTGACCACTGTGGCTTTATAGTAGGCTTCAAAGTCGGGAAGTGTAAGTCCTCCCACTTTGTTCTTCTTTTAAAGAATGTTTTTGGCAATTTGAGGCCCCCTTCTCTTCCAAATAAATTTGATAACCAGCTTTTCCAAGTCTGCAAAGTAGGTTGTTGGAACTTTGATTGGAATTGCATTGAATCTGTAGATCAGTTTGGGTAGAATTGACCTATTAACAACATTTAGCCTTCCAATCCATCAAGATGGAATATCTTTCCACCTAGTTAGGTCCCCTTTGATTTCTTTTAGTAACAATTTATAATTTTTTGTATAGAGGTCTTTTCCATCCTTGTTTAAATTTATTCCTAAGTACTTGATTGTTTTAGTTGCTATTGTGAATGGGATTTTTTTTTTATTGCCTCTTCAATTAGGGCATTACTAGTGTATAGGAACATTACTGACTTATGTCCATTAATCTTGTATCCTGCCACTCTTCTAAATCTATTAGGTCAAGTAGCTTTGGCATCGAATTCTCAGGATTTTCCAAATATAAGATCATATAATCTGCAAATCATGATGTTTTACTTTTTCCTTTACAATTTGGATACCTTTTATTTCTTTGTCTTGGCGAATTGCTCTGGCTAGAACTTCTAGCACAATGTTGAATAATAGTGGTGACAGTGGGCATCCTTGTCTTGTTCCTGATCTTAGAGGGAAGACTTTCAGTCTCTCACCATTGAGTACTATGCTGGCTGTGGGTTTTTCATATATGCTCTTTATCATGTTGAGGAAGTTTCCTTCAATTCCTACCTTTTGAAGTGTTTTTATCAAAAAGGGATGCTGAATTTTTGGTCAAATGCTTTTTCAGTGTCTTTTGAGATGATCATTTGATTTTTCCCTTTCAATTTGTTAATGTGTTGTATTACATTGATTGATTTTGTGTTGAACCACCCTTGCATGCCAGAAATGAGCCCCACTTAGTCATGGTGTATAATTCTTTTAATGTGCTTTAGGATTTGGTTTGCAAGTATTTTGCTGAGAATTTTTGCATCTATTCATTAGAAGGATTGGCCTATAGTTTTCCATTTTTATAGTATCTTTATCTGGTTTTGGTATCAGAGTGATATTAGCTTCATAAAATGAGTTAGGTAGTGTTTCTTTTTCTTCATTTTGTGGAAAGAATTTGAGCAGGAATGGTGTCAATTCTATTTAGAAAGTTTGGTAAATTTCCCCTGAAGCCATCTGGCCCTGGGCTTTTATTTGTAGGTAGATTTTTGATGACTGATTGGATCTCTTTGCTTGTGATTGGTTGTTGAAATCTTCTTTTTCTTCTCTAGTCAGTCTAGGTTGTTCATGTGTTTCCAGGAAATTGTCCATTTCCTCTAAATTGTCTAGCTTGTTGGCATACAGTTGTTCATAGTATGCTCTTATGATTTTTTTTTTTAAATTTATTTGGGATCAGTAGTAATTATCCTCTCATTTCTGATTCTGTTTATTTGGCTCTTCTCTCTTTTTGACTTTGTCAGTCTAGTTAAGGGTCTGCAATCTTGTTGATATTCTCAAAGAACCAACTTTTGATTTTATTTATTCTCTGTTGTTTTTTTGTCCTCCATGTCATTTATTTCTGCTTTAATCTTTGTTATTTCTTTTCATGTACTTGCTTTAGGGTTAGTTTGCTGATCATTCTCTAGCTTCTTCAGTTGTTCAATTAGGTTTTTGGTCTTAGCTCTTTCTTTTTGATATGTGCTTTAGAGCTATGAATTTCCCTCTCAGCATTACCTTCACTGCATCCCATAGGTTTTGATATGTTGTGTTCTCATTTTCGTCTCTAGATATTTACCTATTTCTGTTGCAGTTTCGTCTTTGACCCACTGGTTGTTTAGGAGTGTGATATTTAACCTCCATATATTTGTGAAAGATATGGTTTGTTGGTGGTCATTGATTTCTTGTTGCATTCCATTATGTTCAGAGAATGTGCTTTGAATAATTTCGATCTTTTAAAATTTATGAAGACTTGTTTTGTGCCCCAGCATATGATCTATCCTGGAGAACATTCCTTGAGTGCTAGAGAAGAATGTTTATCCTGGTACTTTGGAATGTAACAATCTGTATATGTCTGCTAAGTCTAATTCATTTATCATATTGTTTAGGTTCTCAGTTTTGTTATTGGTCCTCTGTCTAGTTGTTCTGTCTATAGAAGAGTGGTGTATTGAAGTCTCCCGCTATTATTGTAGATGTGTCTTTTGCTCCCTTCAGTTTAGCCAACGTTTGTTTCATGTTCTTTGAAGCTCTTTGATTGGGTGCATAGACATTTATGATTGTTATTTCTTCTTGGTGAATTGTCCCATTTATTGATATATAGTATACTTCTTTGTCTCTTATGGCATCTTTGCATTTAAGGTCTATTTTGTCTGATACTAGTATAGCTACCCCTGCTTTCTTTTTGTTGCGGCTTGCATATTTTTTTTCCATCTTTTCACTTTGTCTCTTTGTGTCGCAGGGTCTAAGATGAGTCTCTTGTAAACAGCATATCAGTGGGTCATACTTTTTAATCCACACTACCAGTCTGTATCTTTTAATTGGAGGGTTTAATCCATTCACATTCAAAGTTAATACTGTGAAGGGAGTTCTTGAACCAGCCATCTTATCCTTTGGTTTTTAGTTGTCAGATCTGTTTTTCCTCTTTGTCTCTTTTTGTCCTTTTAAGTTACCCTTCCTAGTACTCTTCAGTTCTGTGCCCTTATTCAGACCTCTGTCTCCTTTCTTTTTTTTCTCAGTCGGTAGAGTTCCCTTTAGTATTTCTTGCAGGGCAGAATCTTGTTAACAGATTCTCTCAGCATTTGTTTGTCTGTGAAAATTTTAAACTCTCCCTCAATTTTGAGGAAGAGCTTTGCTGGTTAAAGAATTCTTGGCTGGCAATTTTTCTCTTTCAGAATCTGAAATATGTCATATGCTATTCGGAGTTCATTAGGCATCTCTGATTTGTTTATTTATGTCCTTTAGAAAGGTTGGGACATTTTTCCCAACTATGTCTTTTTTGTTGTTGTTGTTGTTGTTGTTGTTTTGTTTTGTTCTGTTGTATTTTTAAAACTTTTTATTTTTAAATACTTTCACATTTACAGGACAGTTACAAAAATCATACAAACCCCTTACAGAGAACTCCAACATGCTCCTATCTCTCCAGATACCCAGATCCATCAATTTTTTAAACTTCATTTACCAAAAAATTAAAAACAAACAAAAACATTTCAAACTAAACAAAACAAAGGAATAAGAAAAACAATTAACCTAAAATAACTACATTGCTTCCTACCATACCCCCCAAAAATTAACAACCATAGTCCAGACCCACCAATTTTAACGTTTGCCACATTTGCCATATAATTCTCTCTTTATCTCTCTATCATCTATCTTATCTATCTACACTTGAGTATAGGTTGTATACTTCATGTTCCTTAAACATTTAATAGTCCCATTTACATTTCCTAAGAACAAGGAAATTTACTTATGTAGCCACTTTAGTGCAGTTCAAGTTCAAGAAATTTAGCATTGTTATAGAGCCTACAGTCTAAATCCCAATTTTTTTCATGTCCCAATAATATCCCTTTGAGCCTATCCTATCAAAGATCCTCTATTGTATTTAATGTCGTTTTGTCTCCTTAGTTGCATTTTATTTATTTTTTTAATTGTGGGAACATACATACAATATAAACTTTTCCCATCTCAGCCACTCTCAAGCATACCATTCAATGAGGTTACTCATATTCGCAATATTGCAGTACCTTTCCATTGCTAAAACCTTCCCACCTCCCCAAACAATAACCCTACACTCATTATATGTTAACTCCTCATTCCCTCTTTCCCTCACCTCTGGCAACCTGTACTCTAATTTGTGCCTTTATGAGGTTGCATATTCTCTGTTTCTTTGTTGTTAGCATGGGGCTTAAATTTAACATCTTAAATCTATAGCAATCTTGTTTGTTTTGATACCAATTTAGCTTCAATAGTATATACAAAATATGTGCATACATATTGATGTATATATTCATGTCTTTTACTAAATCTGGGGAGTTTTCAGTCATTACTTTTATGAATATTCTTGAATATTGGTACACTTCATGGTATCTCACTGGTTCCTCAGGCTCCATTCACTTTTCTTCACTGTTTCTTCCTCCTGCTCCTCAGACTGAATAATTTCTATTGTCATAGCTTCAAGTTATCTGATTCTCTTTTATGCCAGCTCTAATCTGCTGTTGAATCCCCCTGGGGAATTTTTAAGTTACGTTACTGTAGTCTTCAGATTTGTTTGGTTCCTTTTCACAATTTCTATCTCTCTATTGATATCCTTTTTATATTCATCTGTCATTTTCCTGATTGCCATTAGTTCTTTGTCCATGTTCTCCTTTAGCTCTTTGAGCATACTCAGGACTATTTTTTAAAAGTCTTTCTGTTATGTCCCAGGTCTTATCCTCCTCATTGATGGTTTCTAAAGCTTTAATTTTCTCCTTTGTCTGGGCCATCTCTTCCTATTTCTTTGTTTTTGTAAACTTTTGTTAAAACCTGGACATTTTGATATTTTATTGTGTTATTGATGGAATTTAGAATGTGAGGTGTTTTCCTAAAGCTTGTATCCAGCTAGTGTTATTACCAGAGGTGATAAAAAAAAAGGAAAAGAAGGAAATACCTTTCCCAGTCTTTGCATACTGACTTGTGTATGTGCTCTCCTTCAGAGTTTATCCATACAAAGAGCTTACAGAATAGCTCCAAGCCAAACTGCAGGGGCCTGCCTGATCCTTTCTGTACATGCATCTTCTCTGGGACATGCACGTGGCCCCAGGAATTCCCCCCATGTACATGGTTACAAATGTTCCCTCTTCCCTAGGAAAAGCTTCCTCACAGTCCAGAGCTCTGCACTGTATGTCCCACAGTCTGCAGTCCCTTGCCCCAGGCAGCCACTTGATTGTTCTCCCACAGCATTCTGTAGACAAGCTCTGTGACCTGCCTGTACACACATGGCATGTTCTAGGACAGTGAATCTCTCAGACCACTACCAGACAGATTGGGCCAGACATACATGCTCCCAGTATATACACGAGGGCCACTCTGCTCCCTCTGGAACCGGGGCTGGGGATCTGCACTGGGAGTGAGGCTGACTCTGCACTGAGCCAGTGAGGAGTGGCAGAGGGGCCAGCTAGGGTGCCAAAGTATCTACTGCTTTTAAGTAGCCTTTTTCTTGATTTGACACTTGCCCTGTTAAGACAGTCCTTTAACTGTTTTCCAGAGCCCTGAGAAAGATGTTTTGTAAGTTCTTGCTGGTTGTTCAAAGCTTCTGTGGGGAGACAGAGGAAGGTGTCCATTTTAAGTAGAGTTATCAGGGAAACCCTCACTGAGAAGGTGACTTTTCAGCAAAGACCGCAAGGAATAAAGGAACAGGCATGGGAATAACTTGGGGGAAGAGCATTCCTGGCAGAGGAGACAGTGAGGGCCAAGTTCTTGAGACTGGAGCATGCCTGGTGTGGTCAAGCATCAGCAACAAGGCAGGGGGCAGGAGCAGAGTGAGAGAGTAAGAGAGTAGGAGATGACTGTTGAGGTAATGGAAGCTTCCCAATGTTCCTGAGGACTGTGGCTTTCTCTAGGTGAGATGGAGAGCTGTTGGAGGATTTGGAGCAGAGGAGTGATATTCCAACACAATTTAAAAGGCTATGTTAAGAAAAGACCATAGTGAAGGCAGTGGGGAAATTAGGAGGCTTTGCTTAACGGCTGGGCCAAAAATAGTATTTTGTTGTGATTCATTCTGCACTTAAACATTTTATGTGTAATTGATTGTATTTCTCATTTTGGGAATGGCATAGTCAAGATCTTTGTTGGTTTTTTTTTCCTATTAGAATATTTACCTTTTTAAATGGATTTTCAATAATATAGAGAATTTATCCCTTTGTCCATCAGATCGCTGTAGTTCTCTATCCCCAGTGGTCCTTTTTATTTAATCCTGTTTAATGATTGTTTTTAGATAGAAACCCAACTATGTCTTGAAACACTCTTCCTATCCCTTTACTCTTGTCCTTCTGGGACACCAATGATTCCTGTATTTGTGTGCTTCATGTTGTCCTCCATTTCCCTGAGATCCGTTTCATATTTTTTTATTTTTTTCACCATTTGTTCTTTTGTGTGTTCACATTCAATTGCCTTGTCCTCTAGTTCACTTATCCTTCTGCCTCTTCAGATCTGCTGTTCTCTCTAATGTATTTTTAATTTGATCAACAGTACCTTTTATTTCCATATGATCTGCTGTTTTTTAATTTACTCTTTCAAATTCTTAATGCTTTTCTAGGGCCTTCTTGATGTCCTTTATGTCTGTAGCCATCTTGTTGAAGTTGTTTTGGAGATTTGTGTGTACTTCTTTAATTAATTGCTTCAGATTTTGTGTCTCTTATGGTGTTTTAATTGGTTTGTTTGGCTTGTCCATATCTTCTTGTTTTCTCAAGTGCTTTATGATTTTCTCTTGGCCTTGGGGCATTTGGTTATCTTGGTAAAATTATTTTGGGAAATGCAGAATTATTTGAGTGTTTATATATAATTTGGCCTAGCCACAGCCTGCTGGAGTGCAGTCCCTATTCTACCAGCAGATGGTGCACTTGAGCCACCTCTTACTCTCAAGCCATCTTTCCCCCAACTTTACCTTTGCCCTGGGTGGAGTCCAAACCAGGTGGGAATCCAGTCAGTGTACCGGTTTTCCATGTGCACTGGGGACTGGCGCCCTGGGGATGTGAAGTGGCCCTATGAAGTTCAGCAGGGAATCCGCTCCAGGGCACCCTCCAGCTCAAACGTGTCCTGCTCCCTGTCTCTCTTGTGCCTGCGAGCCTCTGGGTTGTGGGAGGGGCTCCTGGTGCTTCCGTGTGGCACCCTCTCCTGTCCCCACTTCTTGCCTGTGCACCTCCCGGACTTCCGTTGGGGGAGAGTAAATGTGGTCAATAATCATCTGCTGCCTCCTGGGTTCCCTCCTGCGATTTTATCCCCATATAATTGTTAAAGTAGGTGCATGGGAGTGGAGAACCGCTGCTTACTACATTGCGAGGTGGCCATCTCGCCACTGCCGCCCTGGAGACAGTCCTGGCTGAACAAACTCATCCTGTCTTTTGAGTTGCAGTCTCTCCGCCTTTCCATCCACATCCCCACCGTGAGTATAGGAGTCCCTCCATGGCCTCTTATGCCCTGAAACTGCAGTCCTGGGTGTCCTCCCACCCCTCTCTAGTTTCCTTCGTGGAGGAGAAGCCCGCTCTGCTTCACCCGCTCTGCCATCTTCCCGGAAGTCCTTGTGTTTCTATCTTAATGTCTCCTTCAGTTACTTGTCTGCATGTGTCCTGTCTGCCTCTTTAGCATGGCCCCGGGACTCCCAAAAGGATCTTCTCGTCCACCATTTTGACCACAGAGAACCTTCCCTCCCAATGTGATGAAAATCGGCCCAGCCAGTATTGAGGGATGTGAAACAAAATAAATGGAAAGAAACTTAATTTTATTTATATGTTCCAATGTAAGAAGTAATACATGAGCATTTAAAAATATATATAATGATTGTTCCAGCATTCTCAGTAACCTCTATTCTCATTCAGGGTCATTTCTGTTTCTTCTCATCTGATTACAGCGTTCTTTTCCTGTTTACATTTCTTTTTTATTTTCTTTTTATTTTATTTTTTATTAGAGAAAAATCATGCAGAAAATAGAGTTCCCATATATGCCTACCCCCCTTACCTTCTGTTTTGTATTAACATTTTGCATTAGTTTGGTATTTTGTTACAGTCAATGTAAAAATATTATTATAATTACACTATTAACTGTAGTCTATAGTTCATAGTAGGGTTCATTGCCTTGTATAGTTCCTATGGTTTTTCAAAATTTTTTGTTCTAGTAACATATATACAACCTAAAATTTCCCCTTTTACTGTTTACATTTCTTAAGCATCTCAAGATTGTTGAATACCAGGGCTGGATGAGCTCTTAGAGACCACTTTGCTCGAACTTCTTGTTTTACATATGAGAAACTGCAGCCTAAAGTTGCAACCTGAGCTGACCAGAGTCTTGTAGCTTGCCACTGGCAGAGCTGGACACAGAATCCAGGTCTCTTCCCATCCGGGGCTCCTTCCCAGGCCTGTCTGCCCACATCAGTCTGGGTGGAGAGTCCTGGGAGCCTCGGCTGGTTTTTCCGCATCTGGGCTGGCCTCGCGGGTACCGGCCTTTACAGTGAGGGTGAGCAAGGCACAGTGCAGCACACCTCATTGAGTTGTGCCACAGCGTCTCATTCCTGATTGCTTCAAACAATCTGTTATCAGCGTGTGCACTTGATATTTACATTCTGTAGATGAGCATGCTGGGCCGAGAGTCATTCAGCAGCTTGCCCAGGGTTGCCAGTTGCTGAGAGACCAGGCAGGCTTTGGCGTCCTTGTCCATTCCTTTATAAAGACTGTTTGTTCTTGCACTCCAGGCTGGCTTGGGAAGGTCCATGGTGGGTCTCAGCCCTGCGTTCCCTTCTCCTCACAGCATTTGTTCATTAAGAAGATATCTTCTGAGCACCTGCCACACAGGGGATCTATTTGCATGCTGGCCCAGGAGATGACATCTAAATTTAGTGCTGAGTCAGAGAATGTCTGAGGTTGGCAAGAGGTACCCCCATGTCTCATTCTTTTTGTGACACAGCAAAAACTCCCTGTACTCACTGCTGTGGCTTCTTACTGCTTAGTCATAGGACAGAGTTCAGGCATGAAAATGACATCACTGAGGCTTTTGCCCTGGAGGAAAAAATCCTTTCGTAAAGATAAGAGGGTAAAGGCCCCGTAGACATTGAGTTGGGGCTCGTCCCCATGGCAACCTCAGTAGGAACTGGATCCAGGAAAAAACGAGACAGTAAACACAACCAAACTGTGCTGGTTCTAGGTCCTTCCTCTAGAAAAAAAAAATAGCTGAACTGGGGGCACCATAGTGATTAGGGGCTGTGTGTGTGTTTACATGCCTGTTTACTCTCCTAACCCATTTCTGGTAGGAAATGGCAGCCCATCTTTGTATATCCTGTCACCTTCTCCCCCCACTCCCCTGCTATTGTATGTACCCGGTGTAAGGGAACCACAGAGTGACACGCTGTCCTTGTTTTCTGTCTGAAGCACGATAGCCAGGGAGACTGTGAAAAATCACATAAGCTTGTTCTTCTGCCTTCAGCCTCCCACCTCTCAGGGAGTCTCGTGAAAACTCAGTGGAGCTGGCCACAGTTTCTTCTTTGCGCATGAAGTCATGCAGCCTTTAGGAAGGAGCCCAGACATATTCAGAGCCAGATTTTATCTGTTGTTTGTCCATGCATCCACCCACCCATCCTTCAGTGCTCCGTGATAAGCTTTTTTTTTTTTTAATTAAATTCAGTTTTATTGAGATATAGTCACATACCGTACAGTCATCCATGGTATACAATCAGCTGTTCATAGTACCATCATATAGTTGTGCATTCATCACCCCAATCTAGTTTTGAACATTTTCCTTACACCAGAAAGAATAAGAATAAGAATAAAAAATAAAAGTAAAAAAGAACACCCGAATCATACCCCTCATCCTGCCCTATTTTTCATTTATTTTTCCCCCCATTTTTCTACTCATCCATCCATACGCTGGATAAAGGGAGTGCGATCCACAAGGTTTTCACAGTCACACTGTCACCCCTTGTAATCTACATTGTTGTACAATCATCTTCCAGTGTCAAGGCTACTGGGTTGCAGTTTGATAGCTTCAGGTATTAATTCTAGCTGTTCCAATACATTAAAACCTAAAAAGCGTTATCTATATAGTGTGTAAGAATGTCCACCAGAGTGACCTCTAGACTCCATTTGAAATCTCTCAGCCACTGAAACTTTATTTCGTTTCATCTTGCATCCCCCTTTTGGTCAAGACGATGTTCTCAATTCCACGATGCCGGGTCCAGATTCATCCTCGGGAGTCATATCCTGCATTGCCAGGGAGATTTACACCCCTGGGAGTCAGGTCCCACATCGGGGGAGGGCAGTGAGATCACCTGCCGAGTTGGCTTCGTGCTAGGCTTTTTTAAGTGCTGGGCTAGCAAAGATGAGGAAGACAGACGAGATGACCTTAGCACCATCCACAGCCCACTCCCACTTGGCTTTGTTCTTTTAGCTGGGACTTATCCTATTGCCCAACAAAGGTCTTCCTTTTTGAACTGCCGTCTCTATTCTGAAGCTTTTTAGAAATGCCAGAAAGAAGAAATCTGCCCAGCTTATTGACTTCCCTCTTCCTTACCTTCCATCTTGTGATTACAGCAAATGGCAAATGTTTTTGTGGGCAAAAGTCTGTAAGAATCTCAGAAAGGTAACAAAGATGGTGCCCCTGCCCTTGGATTTGTTGTCTCACTGGAAAACTCAAATCTGATGAGCAGGCGTCCAGCAGTATGGACTGTGTGACAGATGAGGCTGTTTGGACTTAGAGCACCTGAAGAAGCAGAGTGTGCAGGGAGCTGGGAGGGGCGGGTTCCTGGGGCCTGCGACTGGAAGAATGGATGGAGGCTGGAGAGGACGAAGGCAGGTCTATGAAGAGAGGGTGCACAGACTTGGGAGAGACTCTGTTCTATGAATAGTGGGTCTTTACAGGAATTGGGGGCTTCTGATTGGGGTATCCACTCAACAGTCACTGGGAAAATGAGCCAGGCTAGGCAGCCTTTGGCTGCAGCCCCAGGAGGATACAGAACAGACCTGGCTACTTCCAATCATTCTCCTGTTGATTCTCTTTTGTGTCTGCTCGAGCCAGGGCTGGAGAGAGGGGTGGGCAGGGTGGGGATGGGGTGGGAGGGCGGCCTCTGAAATGTGGGGGAGGGCACAGTGGCCAGAGGAGGGTGGGATGAGGGATATAGACAGACCGGCTTTTCCAGGATCCCCTGAGATGATGGATCAGCTTTCTGTGAGTTGTTGGAGAGATTGGAAAGCCATCATTTTTCTGCATTTCACATCTGAGAATTATAGCTGAGATGTTAGGAATTCATGGTCCATGAGCCGGCTGGGGGTTTGAGGCACGTTCTGACCTGCTGGCCTCTTCTTTGCGGAGGAATGGGGAAATGCTTGAGGAATGGGCTGGCTGAGCGGAACGAATGACCCCTGCTCTCTAAGCTGTGTCCCTGTGGCCACCTCACCCAACCTCTCTGAGCCTCGGTGTCCTCATCCCTGAAATGGGACTTGTGTGACCATTCCCTCCCAGAGCTGGCAGGCAGGGAGGTGGCTGCTGCTCGTAGACAGCCGCGTGCTGTGCAGATGGGAGGTGTTTGTATTGTGCAAGATGTGTTGTTCTTTTTGTATTTTTTATCTGATCTCACCAGCAATCTTTTGGGGGTCACTACTCCGCCTCACAAAGGGGAGCCCAGGTAACTTGGGTGGTTAAAGAGCTTGGACTTGAGCCAAGGAACTGGGTTCAAATCCTGGGTCTGCCTTCTTGTGATCCTGGATGCGTCACTCTCCCTCTCTGTGCCTCGGTATCCCCGTCTGTGAAATGGGGACAAGAGGACCTTGTGTTGTACGGATTAAAGGAGTTGATGTGAAGTGTTGAGAGCAGCGCCAGGCACACAAGTGCTATGTAAGCATAAGTTGTCATTTTTATTGTTATTACTGGGTCCTATGGCTGAGTAGGTGTCATTGTGGGGGCAGACTCCAGCTGTGATTCCCAGGGCAGGCTGGTTGGTTTGTTATCCCCTGCTCTGTCCCACACTTGCGATGTGATCCACCAGCCAGTGTTGGTTTGCAAACTCTGGGTTCCTGGTCCATGATGAAATAAGTACAGAAATGGAGGGTAGGCTTTTCGAAGCCTTTAGAGCAGTGCACTTTGCTGGGACTCATTGAACAGGTAGAGCCCACTTCAGGTGTCAGATTCTTGGCAACCACATATGGTGTGAGTGCACTTAATATAATAGTCACCTGTAGTTGACCATGTGATGCAGGAAAATAAAAAGTCACGTGGTTTGAGAGGCTCTGCTCTTTTCCTCAGGAGGAGCATCTGGCAGTGGGAGGGGTCCATGGCATATTGTGGTGCGCGCACGATGTTTGTGTTCCAGCAGTCTGTGACAATTCAAGGTATAAGTCCCTGGCTGAGGCTTTTATTAGTGAGCACTTGTTTCCATTCAGTGCCATGGACACTAACCGTGGCCAAAAGCCTTTCTTGCTGTTCTCCTAGCAGGTGGTTCCGGCAGGTTTGGTAAGAATCCACAGGGTAACACTGCAGTGAGCCCTCTCCCTTTCCACCGTTGGCGCAGCAGAAATCAGAGGTGGAAAATGCCGATTGATGCTGGCGTGTGAGCAAAGCTGTGGCCCAGCAGTCACTCTCCTGGGCACGAGTTCCCCTAATTCTCAAACAGGTTCCCCGGTGTTATTGCTGCCTGTGGGGGTGGGGAGGTGGAGGCAGCTTGGGGTGTCCCTCCTTGGGGGAGCAAGTGGGTGTAATGTGGTGGGTTCCGCATGCTCCATGGGTTAAATTGGGATGTACACACGACAGCTAGTGCTGAGCAGAAGAGGAATAGAGGGAGATAGATAATGCTGTGCTATTCATATAAATTAATAGTTCAAAACAGTACCCATTTTGCAAGAACACAAAGCAAAAGATAAACACCAAAGAATGGCTGCCTTTGGGCATGGGGGCGGAGAACAGGAAGGGAAATGGGAATAAAAGGAAATAAATCAAACAAGAGAGGGAGGAAAAGAAACCCTTCCAGTGGATAGGGACTGTGTCTTGGCCACTGAGCTTCTGGCAGCGGGACGTGCGCCTTGGCAGAGCTGGCAACCTCAGGTAGACTGCCCACCCCAAACTGTCCCCAGTGAAGGGGCGAACATACTGCTTCAGGGCAGTTAAATGCCCTGGGTGGGAGCAGCAGCTGCTGTTTCTGGCAAAGTTGACTCAGTAGAGAAGCTCGTGTTTTTCCTAATCATCTAGGTGGTTGTGGGGGGAGGAAGAGGTGAAAAAAACATTTCATTTAAACATGGCACTGAGAAATTTGTGTCAGCAGTTCTTGCAAAAACTGACATCCTTGTTTAGGCCACAGTGGAAAAGTATGAGCGAGCATCCTTTAGGTCAGTTAATTAAATACAAGAAAAAAATAAGTTCAGTGTGCTTACGGAGCGTCTGATACCATGTACTGTACTGTAAACTGTGTTAGGCGGGGAGACAAGAATTTTAGCTTCAGGAATATACATTCTGCTCAGGATAAGGAACGGCTTTTTAAAGAAAAAATTTTTTAATTGTGAACTTTGACATATATATATGACAGTGATAACTTTCAAAGTATGATTTCACAAGTAGTTAGAGAGCACATTTCAAAGAATGTCATGGGTCACAGATCCACAACTTCAGCCATTTCCATTATTGTAAAATATAACATATATGCACAAAGTCATCTCTCAATGTACAGAGGAGTAGCTTTTTTTTTTTAAATTAAATTCAATTTTATTAAGTATATTCACATACCATACAGTCATCCATGGTGTACAATCAGCTGTTCACAGCACCATCATATAGTTATGCATTCATCACCCCAGTCCATTTCTGAACATTTTCTTTACATCAGAAAGAATCAGAATAAGAATAAAAAATAAAAGTAAAAAAGAACACCCGAATCATACCCCCCCATCCCACCCTATTTTTCATTTAGTTTTGTCCCCATTTTTCTACTCATCCATCCATACACTAGATAAAGGGAGTGAGATCCACAAGGTTTTCAAAATCACACTGTCACCCCTTGTAATCTACACTGTTATGCAGTCATCTTCAAGATTCCAGACTACTGGGTTGCAGTTTGATAGTTTCAGGTATTTGCTTCTAGCTATTCCAATACATTAAAACCTAAAAAGGATTATCTATATAGTGTGTAAGAGTGCCCACCAGAATGACCTCTGGACTCCATTTGAAATCTCTCAGCCACTGAAACTTTATTTTGTTTCATTTCACATCCCCCTTTTGGTCAAGAAGATGTTCTTAGTCCCATGATGCCGGGTCCAGATTCATCCTCAGGAGTCATATCCTGCGTTGCCAGAGAGATTTACACCCCTGGGAGTCGGGTCCCATGTAGTGGGGAGGGCAGTGAGATCACCTGCCGAGGTGGCTCAGTTAGAGAGAGAGAGAGAGAGAGGGGCCACATCTGAGCAACAAAGAGGCACACAGCGGGAGACTCTTAGGCACAATTATAAGCAGGTTTAGCCTCTCCTTTGCAGTAACGAGCTTCATAAGGGCAAGTCCCAGGATAGAGGGCTCGGCAGATCAAGCCGTCAGTCCTCAATGTTTGTGAGAACATCAGCAACAGCCCAGGTGAGGAAATCCAGCACTTCCTCATTTTCCCCCAGCTCCTCAGGGAGGCCCTGCATATACATCTTTATTCAGAGGAATAGCTTTTTAATTACCAGAAACTAGTGCCTTAGGGAAGGAAGTGAGCTCCCCTTTGCTGGAGGTATTCAAGTAGAACCTCAGGGGTGGCAAGGAAGGAATTCCTCAGTCACATTTGTGGTTGAAGTGGATGCCGTCTGCAACCCTTTCCAGCTCTAACTGAACTGGGCTTCAAGTTTTAGGTCTCATGCTGGTAATTGGGAAAAAAAAAAGTTGCTTGGTTAAAAAAAAAATATATATATATATATATATATATGTATATATATAAATAACCATGATTATTGTAGAGAACTTAGATAATAGGGATACTTAAAAAGAAAATAAATTGCAGGTAATCTTACTAAACGGAAATAATCATTATAAATGCTTTTCTTAAAAATGAGAAAAAGGGGTCATTTTCGTTGGTGCCCTATAACGATTTATATGACCATTTCCCTTTCATCGGAGATCTAGAGATTTTCCTTTCTTTCAGTCTAATGCTGCAGGGAATATTCTAATGCATGCATCTTTGCGCACTTCTTTATTTCCTCAGGATAAATTCCTGGAAGTGGTGCTACTGGGTCAAAGGGTATGAATGTTTCTAAGGCTCTTGATACACCTTGCCCAACTGCTGATTCTGAGTCACTCCTCAGTTGCTCCAGGTGCAGCCTTCAGATTCTAGAGAATCACCTGGAAAACTTTTGAAAAATGAGGCCTGCTGGGCTGCACCTGGATCTCCTGAATCAGAACCTGGGCGCGGGCTGGGTGTAACACCTGCATTTTTCACCAGTGCCCAGGTGATTCTTTCACTCAGTGTTGTTTGCCAACAGGATTGTGGTGTGTCCTGCCCAGGGCTGGGAAGCAGGGAAGCCACGTCTCTTCTGAGCCCTGTGAGGGAGAACCGTAACAGGCTGGAGAGGCAGAAGGAGCGAGCATGTTCAGGGACTTACCTCTGGGCCCCATTTTCCTTGTCGGTCAAGCTAGTTTCAGGTGTTCAGGGACTTACCTCTGGGCCCCATTTTCCTTATCGGTCAAGCTAGGTTCAGAGTGGTTTTGATGAGCATAAAGTGCTCTGTAATAGAAATACCTGAGCAAGGGTCTCACTGTGGGTCTTGGGGCTGGGCTGGGCCCAATCCAGGAGAGGTGGGTCAGGAGGGGAACTTGGGCTGGGTGCTGTTGCCTGGGGCTGCTCCAGGTCCTGGCGTCTTTCTGTCCAGGTCAGCAAAGAGGAGCTACTTACGCCCCTGGCTTGCTGCTTCCTTGTCTAGGAGGGAGAGTGCCAGGCAGGAGGCCCGGGGGCTGGGGTCTGTGTGGGGAGGGACCCCTGAAGTCAGATGCTGCCTTCCCCTCTTCTGAGGGACATAGCTTCACTTTGTGGATATGCTGTTTCCTAACTGAAGATGGTTGTCCATGGGGGGTTGCTCACCTGTACCCAGCCAAGGATTAAATATTTGCTGGGTGTAACTTAGTAGGCTCCTCTAGATGGGCTGTTTACCAGTTGTTGTTGGGAGGGTGACATCTGCGTCTGACCTGTTTCTTGGTCTGTAAGTCTAGAAGGGACGTCATTCATTCACTCATTCAAGCAAACACATTGAGCCGTGATGGTGTTGAGAGCCATGATCAGCTTTAGGGAGCAGGAAGCAATGCAGCTGACTGGTAAGTTACACTCTTGTGTGGCTAGAGGCCAGGCACCTTGGCAACAAATCCAAGGAAGGGATTGGTTTTGTCTTATGGAAGGGGAGGATAGGGTGAGCGTTGATCTCATGAAAGCAGTAACTTGAGAGCTGGGCTTTGAGGGCTGCATAGGAGTCCTTCAAGTGCTGGGTCAGTGCATTCCAGGCAGGGGTAGTAGAAGCCTGAGGTGGGAAGGAGTAGGGCCTGTTGAGTGACAGTGGGTCTCACGGTGACAGGACAGTGGCCTACATTGGGAAAGGGTTGTGGGAGATGAGCTGGGGAAGGAGGTGGGAGCTGGGAGCTGGGCTGTCCAGGTCACCGTAGAGGAGCTGCTTATGCCCCTGGCTTGCCGCTTCCTTGCCTAGGGGGCAACAGGACTAATGGCCATGCAGAACTGGCCTCCAGATCTAGTTCTGCCACCCAGGAGCTGTGTGACTCAGGCCAGTTGCCAAGTGTTTCAGAGCCTTGGTTTCCTTATCCGTAGGTAAGACCAAACTTTAGAGGGGAGTTATTGTGAGAATTCAACAATATAGCATCTATTAAGTATATAGCAGAAAACTTAGCACATAATGAGATGCCCAATAAATATTTCTTTCTTCCCTTTAAGTGCTGAGATTTTTTTTTTTTTTTTTTTTTACCTTATCCTAATAGATCAAAGTGAGCCATAGATGGTTATGGAGCAGGGAATTGATAGATTACCTTTTTGCTGTTGTGCTTGGGTGTTTACGTTCTTATGACAACTTCGGTGGTCTGGTGGAGGACGCTTGTGAGGTATGGGGTGGTGAGACTAGAGACATGGACCAAGAGTGGGATGGATGAGAAGACACCTCCCCCTTTTGGGATACTGCTGGGATGGCCTGCCGGAGCTCTGGGCAGAAGTTTTGGAGGGAGAGACCAAGGTTCAAAATGTGTCCCCTGGCAAGCTGACCACCCCTGAGGGATTCTGCAGACCTGGACACTTGCTGAGGTAGAGTCTAGTAGTGAGAAAATGAGGGTGAGTGTCAGGACAGGGGCAGAAAGGTGACAGAACCTGGGAAAACAGGCTGCAGTGGCAGTAACGTGGTTTGATGGTCACAGTGGGCAGCATTCCCTGACTCCTTGCCGTGTGCTGGGTAGCTGCTTACCTGATCGTCTCATCGCATCTTCCTGGCAGCCCTAAGGTGGGCTGTTAACAGATGAGGGAACTGAGGCACAGAGAGGCCGTGTTAGGTACTTGCCCACAGTCCCAGGCTGTTCCATGTAGTCGAGCCAGGACTCATCCCTGGAGGTTGGAATACACAGGGCAAACGCTCACCCTCTACACTATCCCCACCGTTCTTGAAGTGGACTGAGTGGTGGCAGGAGGGCTGCTAGGTTTGGAGTTCTCGGAGCACAGGGGCACAGAGAACTGTCTAGCTGGGGGGCAGCTGCCTTTGGAGCCTGGAGGGGCTGGATGGCTGTCAGGGATGCTATGGGGGTGGGAGGGAGGGGAGCCAGTCCCTTCATTGTTAACCAGATGGCTACGTTCCACCCCAGTCCCTGCCAACCTCAAGACTTCGCGATTGATGCCCCCTCCTGTACCCCCTGCCCTGGGCCCACCCGTCCCCGCCTTGCTACCTCCTACCACCACACTGTCCAGGGCTGGTTTTTGAATTGGGGCTGGAGGCACGGGTGGGATATGGACGCTCAGAGGCACGTGCCGAGAGAGCCCTTGCAGGAGGGCAGGAATGAGCTCACTGCATCTTAGAGAATGTTGCTGCTAGGTCTTGGGTGACCGCAGGGACCTCAAAAATCCACCCTGCAGGTGGGCACAGGTTTGGGGGAATTTGGGGAAAACGTAACACCGGGCTGGCCGGCCTGTAAGTTGTCAGCATGTGTGGAGGGCTGCAGGTCTGGGGTGGAGCCCACTTTTTTTCCCCTCGCCCATCGGTCCAGATGCAGCCTGCTCAGTCCTGCCCAGGGCCGGGAACTCCTCTCGTCCAACGCCCTAGGCGGCCAGCCTCGGCCAGTTGGTAATGGCTGTCCTCAAGTCGCAGACCTCTTTGCTGCACCTGGGTAGAAGACGGACCCTAGGATGGCTGCCCCATCCTGGTGTGCTGCCAGCCTGCTCGGCGACCTTGGGCGCTGCCCTCCCTGCTGGGGGCCTTGCATTGCATATCCGGAGACCCTGCAGAGCCCGGCAGCTCCCTCCACTTCCTCGCCTGACGCCGAGCCCGCCCGGGCCTGCACAGGCCTGTCGGGAGCCAGGCCCTGCAGGGGCTGGGGCCATGCTTCCTTGGAGGGCTGGGGCAGGCCCTGGCCTGCAAGGACAGACAGAGGGCTCCGCCTCTGACCCACTCGCCCTCTGAGCCACTCCTGCACTAGGGCCCACTGGCGGCATCCGAGGTCACGGTTGGGTTAAAACGCTATGGGCAATGTGTGTCGGGGGTGGGGTGGGGGGGGTGGGGGGCAGCTCTCCTCTGGCTTCAGTAACCTCCACTGGAGGTTCTGGGCCCTGCTCCTGGGTCCCTCAGCCTCTTCTCTTGCTCCCCCTCCCCACCTTTCCCTTCCCCATCCCCTCTCCGTTCCTGGAACCCTGGCCAGGACAGCCGACAGTTGGACGCTGCCTCCCCCCACCTGATCATCAGCCCCCCCTCCATGGAGGTGTTAGAAACTTCATGGACAATTCGGCAGGATTTGCTCTCCTGTCCTTTTTTTTTTTTTTTTTAACCTTTAAAAAATGTAACATATAACAAAAGTTGCCATTTTAACCAGTTTTGAGTATACAATTCAGTGGTTTTAATTACATCTACAGTGTTGTGCTCCCATCCCCACCATCCATTAACAAAACTTTTTCATCACCTGCAACAGCATTAAGCAATAACTCCCCATTTCCCCTGCCCCTCACTCCTGGGAACCTCTGATCTACTTCTGTCTATGAATTTGCCTATTCTAGATATTTCATATAAGTGGAATCATACTCTATTGTTCTTTTAGTGTCTGGCTTATTTCACTCGGTATAATTAATGTCTTCATCCATGTATCAGAACTTCATTTTTTTCTTTTAGTTTAGTTTTTTGTTTTGTTTTTTATTGTTTGTTAATTTTTTGTTAGAACTTCATTTTTTTTATGGCTGAATGATATTTCATTGTGTGACTGTATGGCATTTTGTTTCCCCATTTGTCTGTGGATGGACACTTGGGTTGCTTCCACCTTTTGGCAATTGTGAATAATGCTGCTTTGAACATCGGCATGCAAGTATCTGTTCAAGTCCCTGCTTTCAGTTCTTTGGTGTACATACATACCTAGGAGTGGGTTTGCCTGTCATGCGGTAATTCTGTGTTCAGCTTACCGAGCAACCGCCAGACAGTTTTCCACAGCGGCTGCACCATTGTTCATTTCCACCAGCCACGTGGGAGGTTCTGATTTCTCCCCATCCTCCCCAGCACTCATTATTTTCTGTGTTTTTCTAATGGCCAGCCTAGTGGGGGGGAAGCGGTCTGCTTTCCCCCTTCTCCTCCTGCTCACACAGTCCCGTGAGCTGAAGAGTGATGCGTGCTGGGGGCAGAGAGGGGAGGTGGAGATGGTGGAAACTGTCGGTGGTGGCTGGCCGTGCTCAGGGTTCCTTCATCACCAGTGCTGACAGCGGAGGCTGTTCTGGCTCCTTGAGGAGTGAGGGGGTCCTGGGAGGGAGATGTTCGTGGTAGCCGGAGCTACCCAGAGGCTGGGCTTCCTGGTGGGTCACGGGTAGCTTGGACGGCCTCTGCCCCTGGACCCTGAGTGCATGGTCCCAGGCCTTTGAGTGGGTCTCTGGGGAGCTCAGGGGGCCCTGCTGTCTGTGCAGAGTGGTGATGGGGCCAGCCCTGCCTGGAAGTAGCTACCACAGCTATTTCCACCACCATCAGGTGACTGAGAGGCACGGGAACCAGAGTCTTATCTGATAGAACATTTCCAAACTTCTTCTCCACATCTCCTATCTTTGTATAGCCCCTCATTTTGGAACTAACATACATTTAAAAAAAAATTCATTCTGCCACTAAGAAACAGTACAATAGATTTTTTTTGTTATGTATTATTCTTTATGTATTTGCCTAAGCATTAGTTTATTAAGAGAAAAATATTCTGAGTATTTTCCCCCTTGGGTTCATAAAGTGTGGCTGCACATGTAGAGCATTATTTACCTATTTTTAAATCAGTGGTTAAATAGCAACAATTTTAAAGAATTATCTGGCAGTAGGGTTATGTGTCATATTTGTTTTTCTTCAAACTTTTCTGTTTTTGTTTTTGTTTTTTTTTAACTGCTGGTATTATTTTTCCTTCAACATCTTGTTTTGAAATTTTTCAGTTGTACAGCAAAGTTGAAAGACTAGTACCGTAAATACTTATATAGTCTTTCACCTAGATTTACCAAGTAGCAGGCTACCAAGTTGGCTTTTTCACTCTCTCACTCTTTCCCTATATATCCACATATAATTTGTATACATTTGGAAAAGAGTTGTGGGCATCATGGCCCTTCATGGAAGCATGCATTGCCTGTAGACAAGGATGTGGTCACACATAGCACAGCACTGTCATCATAACCCCAAAATTCAATACTGGTACAACAATGTCTAACATACAGTCCTTTTAAATTTCTCCAGTTGTCCTAAACTTGTCTTTTAGAGATTTGTTAAAATCTAGGATCTAATAAACATGTTGCATTTGGTTATATGAGTGTTATTCTAAAAAACAAAACAAAATGTGGATTGCAAACCTTATTGTTAATGATTGACCTGTCTTTGTTAGAACACATTGATCTAATATAGACACATGCACAACCTACTGATACATCCCCCAGAGAATCTAAAATTCTTAAAACTTGGGATGGACTGGGAATCTGCTTGCCCTCCCTCTTTTTACAGTCAGTGGTTACAATGGTTGAGAGACTCCCAGTGTCTTGGCATAAGGTTTGCTTGTATGTTCTGAATTTTCTTCAGATTATGAAATCTGACACCTCCGAGTCCGGACATTTTAAACTGTCCTGCTAAATTCCTTTAGGTACCCAGGACTCAAATGCACCATTGCCTGGAAGGTAATAGGTCATTTGGCATAAAACAGAAAAATCAGTGGCGTCTTCTGTAACATTCAAAACCCTCCCCCTTTCCTCTCCCCTTTAGTATGGGGTCACCAGCCTCGTTAGCTCTGAGCACCTTCAGAAGGGTCTTTCCTGCCCGTGGGGCTACTGGAGGGAGGGTGAGCAGCGGAAGTGGGTGGAGGGAGAGAGCAGAGAGGGAGGTGATGTGGTGGGGCCAAGCTGCTTGTCCGGCTGAGGATCTGCCCTGTGCGTCCCATGGAGGAGCAGCATGGGGTAGTGGAAGGGGCCCTGGGTTGGAATTGGCCAGACTGCATTTGATTGATAGGACAGGCCCATTGCTTCCCTTCCGTGGACTCCACACCCATGTCTCAGGGTTGTAGTGGGGATTCAATAAGTGAAATAGGGCAAGTGCTTTGAAGTTACGGAGGCAGGAAGATGCCTCTGCCCTCAGCCATCGGGCCCAGGGGCTTGGTGAGCTCATAACCCCTGGAAAGTTAGAGACCTGTAGAGGATGGGCCTGCTCTCCTGTGGGCAAGAGCCACACTGGGGAGGGAGGGTGTAAGGAAAGGCCGTATTCCTGAAGAGGAAGAGGGTGGTGCGTGCGCACAGGGAGGAGTTCTTGGAGGAGGTGAGCCTGGAGTCTTGCTGGATGGACAAGGGTGAGGAAGGAGAATAGTGGCCGGCGGGGAGTAGAGCTCCCTGCCCTGAGGGAGGTCCCTGAAAACAAGTCTGCAATGAGAGTATTCCAGCACTGGGTGTTTGCAGGAAAGGGTTACTTGGGATTCTGAGTTCATATGCCATCTCTCTCTCTCTCTCTCTCTCTCTCTCTCTCTCTCTCTCTCTCTCACACACACACACACACACACACACACACACAGCTTTATTCTTTGTTGACAATAAAGCACGCACAGCCATGTAGAAAATTCAATTAATAAAGAAGATAAAGGAAAGGCACATAAAATCCCAGGGGCAACCCTATTAACCTTGTGCTGGAGAAAATGCAGCTTTTATTTTATTTTTTTATTGTATTCCAAGCTTTGCGCTAAGCAATATCCCAGTTCATCCTCACAAAACCCTGGGAGGTAGGTGCCTTCATGATCCCTGTCTTACAGACGTACAAAGTAAGGCACAGAGTGGTTAAGTAGCAGACCTCAGGTCACACAGTGAGAAAGTGTTTGAACTGCGGTTCCGAGCCAGGCAGCCTGGCGCCAGAGCTCACTGGGGTACAGAGCACCCCTGCAGGAATCTTTCTGTTTTTGTCTGTGCACGTACCCTGACACACACACATCCTGAGATTTAGGTGCTGAGACATTCCGAGTGGCTGGTGTAGCTGCTGAGCCACTAGGCAGTGGAGATGGATGTGGCAATTTTGTACCATTTTCCACCCCACTGCCCCCTATGTGAAAGATTTTGGTTGGTGACCTGAGGTTTAGAAATGGAGGTTTTGCTCACTGGCTCTGGATGCCTGAGGGACAGAGTGGTCACCACATCTGTGGGAAGGAGCCAGGATGGCCGTGTTGGGGAAGAGGACACCTCCACTGGGGAGGTGCTGGGGCCCAGGGGTACGGATGGGTGCATGGGGCCTGAAACTGGTGTCCTCCCACCCCTCTTTTTTTTTCCTTTCAGTAATTGAGATTTTATTGGTTTTTCTGACATTTGGCACACAGACATTTTGAACAGTTTGTACACAATTTACATATGGACTGAAACTCTAAAAAGCCATCTAACTGTAATTCTTTTCTGAAGTTATTCCAGTGACTTCCCACCTTAAAATTTGGAGGCAACGTTTTCCCTAAGAGGATTTCAAGTACCAATATCTTCACATGTTGATAAGCTGTTACATCATAAGTCCACTAATTCACAATTTAGTATCATACATACTACATACTCACATTTCTAGTCTTTCACAGCATATAACAAAGGTATTAGGAAAACTAACGACCACAACCAAGGATGTTAAAGAGTGCACGTGGTTCTGACAGGGAGAGCCAAGATCAGAAAGCAGTTTTAAGATACAATGTTAGTAAAAAACATGGGAATAGAAGTACTTTAAAATGTTCAACACACATTAACTGCATGTCTGTGACTCCAAATCATCATTTAGTATGCCTTGTATTATAGGGTATAAAAACTGCCACCCTGTGGAATGTTAAAGTTGGCAACCAAGACAGTCAAAGCCTCCCGTAATTCAGTATCCCACTATTTGCTGGTTGTACCAAAAAATAGACAACCCACAAATGATATCTCCTCTTAGGAAAAAAAAAGCATTTACGGTTAAAAATGGGAAGAGGTGGGATTTCAATCTCCTTCTTAAAAATGTTGCTTCTAGAGCCACTGAAAAACTTGCATTTACAAAATAGTTAATAAAAATATTCCTCTGGATTGTACAAGAAGGGAGAAACAGGGGCCAGTGATAAGACATGGTATATGATATTAATCAGACTTGGCTTCTTTCTCTCCTGCTTCAACAGACGCTGGACTCATTTTTAGTTTCTCCATTTTCTGCAGGTAAATCTTTAGTTTCTGGGTTAGCCACTTCAGCTTGTTTTCCCTTTGCTCCTCTTTTCTCTTTTGGTTGCACTTTTTTGTCTGAAGACTTATCCTTTCCCGCTGCCTCTTTTGGCTTTGTCTCCCCTTTTGCTGAGCAGGTTTCACTGACAGCCTCGCCGACCTCCTCTCGGCTCCTCCTTCCCTGCGCCTTCGGCTGAGCCTAACTTCCTCTTGGGCATCCTGGTGGTGGAGCGGCGCGTGCCGGGTGCTGCGGGCCACGGCGTGCTGGGAACCTCCGAGAGGCTGGGCTGCTCCCGCTGCGCAAGCCGCTGGGACCCCCCCACCCCCACTCCTAATTATGGGTTTCCTCCAGGGAGATTAGAAAACCAGGTAGGGATGCCTGCAGTGACTTCCAGCCCGCAGGGGTGTGGTTGTTTGGGGTTATTTTTTTAGTGGGCTGTCTGAGCTTCTTCCCTCTTCTGTCCTTCTGCTTCAAGGCACAGGGTGGCCCAAAGCTGATGCTTCATCTGGCATCCAGCACTTGGCTCTGGACTTGGCAAGTCACAGCCAAGGGTTGCTGTCCAGAGAGATTGGCGGGTGTGGCTGTCTGGGGCAAAGGGGCACTGGGAGTCCCTCCTGGGTCCCCTGACCTGGGGTCATCATTAGAGCAAGGAGAGTGTGCCCAGGTCCAGCAGGGCGCTACAGGACCTGACAATGCGACAGAACTGGCCTGGCTTCTCGGGACCTTATGTTCCCATCTGCAAAGTGTGGCCTGGCTTCTCGGGACCTTATGTTCCCATCTGCAAAGTGTGGCCGATGATGTCTGTTTTATACTCATTGGGGTTCCTGGAGGGATAAATGAGCTCATGAACAGGGAAGATGCCATGTTACTAGGGGAATCCCCAAGGGAATAACTACTGTTTTTTTGTGTCCCATTTATTTATGTGTCATGCAGGCCATTTAATTATGGGTCATGCTTTAACTCCTCAGTGCATGCTATAGTCCTCCTTTCTGTCTCCTTTTCCTTGCCTGATACTGGCAGGTAGGCAAGGGGAGGTTTGTTTATCCCCTTGATAAACAAAGGAAGAAATCAAGGTTCAGAGAGGGCAGCTTATGTGATCACAGGGCCAGCATGCCAGGGTCAGAGGCAGGGCTTGAACCCAGTGTCTTATCCCTGTACCCCTACACACAGCACACTGGCCTCGCCATTCTGCATTTTTTTTTCCTTCATCAGTTAACCAGCACCTACTATTCACAGTCTGAGAGGAAAGCAGGAAGCCAGAGTTTCCGATTCAGCTTTGTTTGCCCTGACTGTGTGGCCCAGGGCCACCTTTCAGGGTCATTGTTTATTCAACACTCATTTATTGGGCTCCTGCTAGTTGTCTGGGCCTGTGCTAAATGCTGGGGCTGCAGAGATGAACAAGGTTAACAAATCCCTGGTCTTAAGGAACTCACACCTGGTGTGGGAGGCAGCTTGTAAACAGCCAGTGCCAGTACAGTGCAGGTGTAATGTCCAAGAGGAACATGGTGGGGCTCTAGGAGCAAAGAAGTGGGCTGTGCCTGACCCTGCTGGAGCCTCAGTTTCTCCTGCTGTAAAGTGGGTACATCGGGCTACTCACTCTCTGGGATCCCACTCTGTGACCCCTGATGGGAACCATGTTAGCTTAGAGGTTAGAATGTGTTTAGTGTCAACCAAGATTTTACATTTAAAGTGCTCCCAGGTCAAGGAAAGGGATGAATCTCTTGTCTTCTATATATTTATCTTTTCATGCACAATTACTCATTCTCTGATGGGCCAAGTACATTTATTTTGCATGGCCAGGGAATGTTTTTCTCACGAGTTGGCTTGGCTTATGCACCGGGTGCCGACACCAGCAGGCTGTTTGTGGATCACAGGGCAGGGGTGGTTTGAGGGTACATGTCACATGGGCTCCTGCACTTCGCAGCCAGTGTTGGGTGTGATTCCAGGGAATCTGCCACCATCCGTGGCTCCTGAGATCATATCCAGCCTATGGGTATGTCTGTCCTCAAGAGTCTGGGTCTTGGGGACCCTACAAATGTGGAGATGTCATCACAGGTCAGGCTGCGTGAAAGGGCTGGGCTGGGCCTTGAGGAGCAGAGCATGGGGAAGGCTTGAGAGGGCCCTGCTCCCCGAGGGTACCCCTTTTCGAGGCCTCATGTGAGGGGGGGGCTGGTCAAGGTTTTACAGCCAGCAAATGGCCAAGCCGGGGTTCTAACCTAGCCTGGCTCCCCAGTTCAGGGCGTGTGCTAAAGCTGTGCAGAAAGGTGACTTTTTCAGCCGACCACACGGGAGCCATCTGTCTGGAGAGAAGCTCCCCAAGTGTTTTGTTGAGATCGAACACTGAGATGCTGTTGGTCTTAGCTTGCCGGGGCTGCTGTGACAAGTATCACAGACTGATTGGCATAAGCAACTGGGATTTATCCGCTCACGACTTTGGGTGCTGGAAGTCCAAAGTCAAGGTCTCGGCAGGCCGTACCTTCTCTGAAGTTGTTAGTGTTCTGATGTCTCTTTGTCCTCTTGGGGCTTCTGCTTCCATGTCCAAGTTTTCTTTGCTTATAAGGACCCCAGGCATATGGGTTTAAGGCCCATCCTATTTCAGTTTGGAGTCATCTTGATTTAAGAGCTTCAAAGATCTCATTTGCAAATGAGTTCACACTTGTAGGACTGGGGGTTGGGACTTGATTCAATCCCCAACACTGTCTTTTAAAGAGAATCCAAGGGTGATTTTCTTGGTGGCCTGTGGAATCCTGTGTAGTGGGGAAAGAGCCAGGTGCATTGCTTCCCTCCGGGCTCGGTCATGAGCGTCTTTGTGTGTGTATGAGAGAGGTGAGCTTGTCGGCATGTAAGTGTGCTGTGGCGTCGGGGACATTTGACACCTGCCCACGCAGAGCAGAGAGGTATGGAGTCTTGCCTCTTTTTCCATCTTCATTGAGTCCCCACCATCTACCAAGCACTGTTACATGCTGTGGGGTGTGTAGAGATAAACAAATTCCTTGTCCTGGAGAAGGCCTCAGTGGGGCCAGTTACATAATTTGCATGCCCAGTACTAAATGAGAATGCCGAGCTCCCTGCTCCTAAATTAGGAATTTCAAGATGGTGATAGCAGAGCCTTAAGCCAAGTATGGGGTCTCGTGAGACTGCACGAGTTACATGCCCGTACTGGCCATGGTTCCCAGTTGGGGAACCCAGGCCTGATAGAAATCAGAACCATGGGGAGGCGCAAGCAGGGCGATGGTAGAGTGGATAATTTCCAGGTGGGGGAAGTATTGGTTTCCTAGGCTGCTGTAACAAATTACTCAGCTGGGTGGCTTAAAACACCAGAAATATACCATGTCACAGATGTGGATGATAGACGTCTGAACTGGGCAGGCTGTGCTCCCTCCGAAGGTTCTAGAGAGAGCCCTTTCTTGCCTCTTCCAGCTCCTGGTGGCCCCAGGTGTTCCTTGGCTTGGGGCTGCCCAGCTCCAGTCTCCGCCTCCTCTTCACTTGGCATCTGCTCTGTGTCTCCGTGTGTCCTTCTCTCTTCATATAGGGTCACCAGTCATTGGATTTAGGGCGCATCCTAATTACATTGGGAAAGACCCTATTTATTTCCAAATGAGGTCATGTTCTGAGATTCCTGGTGGATTCGAATTTGGGGGTGTGGGTCACTATTCAGGGGACCTGGGAAGGCTCCTTGGAGAGATCCCGTTTCACTTGGGCCTGGAGGGATGGCTTGGATATTGGATGGTGGCGACATGGGAGCAAAAGAGGAGGCAGGAACGCATGGGTGTGGGCAGGGAGTGACTAGCCGCCTGTGGTCTGGCTGGAGGCCTAGGTGGGGGTAGGGAGCAGCAGGAGGGGCACAGATGTTCTGGGCCTAGCCCAAGGAGACCCTTGAATACCAGTGTCAGGCAAGTTTCATTCTGAAGCTTGTAAGAATAACTAGGGACCCCTGGGGCCTTGGACAGCTCACAGCGAGGCTCTGGGAAGTGTTTCCTGGAGGTGGAACCTGCTGATACTCCAGTAGCTCAGCATGGGGCTGCGCTGAGACACTTAATTTTTATTATTCACTCAGCCCTCTGCGAGTCACTGTAGAGGTGAGCAGGGGTGCAGAGAGGTGTTATGTATTTGCCTGTGGAGATAGGTGGCAGAGCTGGGGCCCTAGAGACCAGAGGTGAATTGGGATGGGAGATGGATGAAATGGTCAATCTGTGGGAGATGGCTCCTGGATGGGGGCAGTGGAGAAGAAGGGATGAGTGTGTGGAGGTAGGACAGATGGATGGTGGCTGCTCATCGGGTCCCTGAGTCACGGTCCTGCCAGCTGATGACATCCTGCAGTCCTGCTGGGTTGTCATCCTCCTGCAGCCTAAAGAAGTCAGCAAGGGTGGGGACACCCCGCTTTGAGAAGCCGCTTGCTTTTCTTATCGATACATCCTGTCAGTTGTTGCCTCTTGTTCTTTTGAGCCCCAGTCCGCCTCTATTCCCCTTTTTCTCATGATCTCCATTTGAACATGTAAGGACTGTAGTGTCTTCCCCCAATCTTTTATTTTTTTCCTTTTGCAACTCTTGGTTCTTTTCCACGTTCCAAATTTGTAATGGCTTTAGTGCTGTGTGTAGTGGTTCAGATATAGTTATAACAGCTGGGGTATACGGGGCTAGTTTTCAGTGTGTCTCAGCAGATGCTGTTGGCCTTTGCAACTTTGCAAGATGTTCACCATCTCTGGTCCCTACCTCCTCCCCATCATTGAGGGGACTGAACCATGTCCCCACACATTTCCAAACACCCCTAGGAGTGCTACCTCCCCTCCCCCAAGACCTGCCCACGCTACCCATGTGACAAGTCCTGGACTCCTCCCTGTGACAGCCACAGTGCCTAATGTGGAGAGACAGGGACAGAGATGGAGTGACCTGTAACCAACCCTGCCTGAGTGTCCAGCAGCTGAATCCTACCGTCTCCCCGTGGTGCCGGGCTCACCTGGCGGGTGACCTGCTGGAACCTGGTAACTCAACACTGCCTTGCTAATTGTCTGCTGAGGTCACACTGAGCTCTTGTCACCACCCATCCACAGGGCCACAGTCCCTGACTGGGCCGACTGGATGAGCCACTGTTCTGGGCACTCATGGGAAACAAGTGGCCTTTGTGGGGAGTCGGGGTGTGGAGTGTGGAGTGTGGAGTGTGCTGTCAGCAGCCGACTCAGGAGCTGGGAAGCCCAGAACAGACCGTGTCTTTCTTGACGATGTGGGGAAGGGAGTGCAGAGTTGCAGGGAATATTCCTGGTGTTTTTATAGTGACTGGAATTAAGAGACTTCCATAGAGTCTTCAGCTTGGCCCAGGTCTGGGAGGTCACCCCTGGGCTGTGGGTCATCTTTTGTGGCCTTTTTTTTTTTTTTTTTTTTTTTTAATTTTCATTGGGATTGTTCAGATACCATACAGTTATTCAAAGATTCAAAGTGTACAATCAGTTGCATGGCCAGTTTTTTTTTTTTTAAGTTATGATTTAATTTTTTAATGCATTTTTAAATTGTGAACTTTAACATATATACATAACAGTGATAACTTTCAAGGTACCATTTAACAAGTAGTTAGAGAACAAACTTAAAAGAATGTCATGGGTCACAGTTCCACAACTTCAGCTTATTTCCATTATTGCAAAATATAACATACATAGAGAAAAGTGTTAACTTTCAATGTTCAGCTCAATAAGCAGTTACATAGCAGTTATATAGGTAATTTCAAAAATTTTTATGGGTTACAGTTCCACAGTTTCAGTTCTTTCCTTATTATGCAATATGGAGTATACACAGAAAGGTGAAGACTTTCAAAGTACAGTTCAGTGAGTAGCTATAGAGCAAATTTCAAAGGATGCTATAGGCTACAGTTCCACCATGTCATTTACCTCCTTTCAGCTATTCCAACACCCCAGCATCTAAAAATATATATATTTACGTAAAGTTTCAGTATTCATAGACCTTTGTTAAATCTTGTTTGTTGCCACCCCTTCCTCTCACTTAATCTCTTTCTCCATCTTCAGAGGTGTCTAGACAGTGAGCCCCCTAACTTGTTCATATTGAAAGGGGGTGTCAACAGTATGGGGGAAGGGGCTGCATCTGATTGTTGTTCTTAAAGAAGCTGTTGCCTCTGGGTTTTAGGACTTGTCTGGCACAGGAACACTCTGGTGGATTTCAGTTTCTGAGAGATAAAACTTGGTGAGTGAACCTTCTATAGACTCTCAGGCAGGGACCTAGGTATTTGGGGACTACTTTTGGTAAGGGCATGGCATACTGTGGCCATTTGGGATGTCTAGCTGGAGCTTCCGTAAGAGAAATCTCCAGAACAGCCTCTTGACTCCATTTGGGATCTCTCATCCACTGTGACCTCAGCTTGTTACCTTTGTTTTTTCCCCCTTTTGGTATGCATTTTCAGTCCCTCCCTGCGTGGCCGTGGCTGGTTTTTAATGTTGTCTCTTTGGGATGCAAACAGAGGAGGCTGCTGTCTTGGGGGAAACTGAGACTTCTGGAGATTTGAACGTTTCCACTTGGGTAATTCTTCAGTCAGCCCCAAACACACACCCAGAGCACATTACACGTTGCAAAACACCTCACACTGCAAAGGAACTTGTGACGATTTGTTGTTGTCTCGGCTTACTGCATAAAGCTAGAGAGGAGTTTGTATTTATTAACAGGGGCTGGGACAGTCCTCTCAGACACCCTTGCCTCAGAATTCCATTTGCTTGACGTGTGTGATTGTGTATAGGTGGATTTGGACAGGTACGTATCTATCTTCTGAGACCATTTTAAGAGGCTTTAATGAATGACCTTAGAACAAAAAAGTGGTCGACCCTTTACAGTGATTCCAGAAGAATCAACATCATACCTAAAACTTCTAAAAGCTGTGCCTGTTAACGTGTTAGTAATACGTTTAACCACCTTCTTTTCTAACCCTAGTCTTACAGGAATTGTGATTTCTTCTGTCGTCGTGGTTTTAATACCCTTGCCCCTCACCTCGAAACACCTTTTATTTTTGGCACACACTTTCCTTCCTGCTCCCTCTCCACCTGGAGGGTAGACTCACTAACACGGATTGGGACAGGCGAAATGGGGAGCTGAGGGAGAAGGGGCTTGCTGAGCTCTGTCTACCCCCATGGTCCCCGCTGACCCGGGAGGGGCCAGAGCCAACATGCCCCTGCTGCATTGCACCTCTGCATTGTTCTTTTGGATCTTACCGCATTTTTTATTTGCTCTGCTCTCTGGTGCTCCTGAGAGCCCTCCTCCCACTCCTCTCTCATCTCTGATGTAGTCACTGTGGACAAAAAGCTCGGAAAATGCAATAAAGGTTGTAGACTCAGAATATTTGCCCCCGAGGAAAATGCATGTTTGCACAAAATCCTGCCTGACTGTTTCCATTTACACGAAGAAGTTCGGGGCCCAGCAGGCCCGAGGAAATATGAAAACTGGGGCTTTGTTGGGCTGAGCGCTGATGGTGGCTGCGTGCCTGGGTCCCGGCCACACTCGAGATCCAGATTTCTCAGGTGAGGAGGCTGGCTGGCCTCCACTGTCACTGCAGGCGCCCACACCGCATGTCACTCCGGAGCCTGCCAGTCTGCCCCTCCAGGCCTTCTTGTTGTTTTTCTGAAATGTGATGAAATGGAAAGTGCTTTTGAAAATAGATATTTTCTAGAGAGGGCCTGGTGGGCTTACCAGCCGTGTCAGTCTTAACTTCTGTCCCGTGAGTCCCTTATCTCATCTTAGCTGATGGTACACTGGCAAGAGCTGCTTGTATATTTTTCTTTTTCTTCTTAAAATTCTTTTAAAAGATATTCCTTTTGATGATCACTTATTTATTTGCACACAGGCTGCAGATTATAGACCATGTAATCATGTTAATTGTTTCTTAATGACTTTTTTCCTGATGACCAAAGCATTTAATGTTCATTTAAATGGAAAAGGTTCATTTAAAAGGAGAAAAAAAAAAGATTCCAGAAACATGTTCAGTAGAAAGCCTGGGATCCCTTTGGTCATCTGTTGGGGGGCCCAGACTGGGGAAGACCCGGCAGTCAGAGGCAGTGCTCTTGGGGGGGAGATGCCAAAGGCATATACGTGACTAAAGACAGGCAGACGGGGGGAGGAGGTTAGGGTTTAGTGGCAGCTTGCTGGAATTTACAGATGTGGGGCTCTAGAGGTGGATAAATCTGGTGTCAAGTCTAACTGAATGATCGTGAGCTAGTTCCTTAACCTCCCTGAGCCTCAGGATTTGAGTCTGTAAAATGGGGCACTCTCAAGCCTTGGTTCCCTGGGGTGCTGGGAGTTTTGAGTAAGTGAACATCCACATCAGAGGGTTTTTCATGGTGAGGGTCTCTGGCTCTCACTGTTGCTGATGTCTGTATTGGCCTCGTCCCAATACCAGGCCTGAGGTTGGCAGCTGCTGCTATTATTACATGGGTGGCCTTTGGGGACCCGGTGTTTTGGTTAAGTGGCAGTGTAACGTTTCTGGAGGCTCAGAGGGCTGGGATAGCCAGGATGGGGACCCCCAGACTTGGGCTGCCCATTGGAATTGCCTGAGGAGCATCTTCGAAAGCTGGGTTCCTGGGCTGTACCCCTGGAGGTGCTGATTCTTGGGTGTAGGAACAGGCCCTGGACTTGGTGTTTTTTTGTTTTTTTTTTAAATTCAGTTTTATTGAGATGTATTCACATATCATACAGTCATCCATGGTGTACAATCACCTGTTCACAGTGCCATCATATAGTTGTGCATTCATCACCCCAATCTATTTTTGAACATTCTCCTTACACCAGAAAGAATCAGAATAAAAAAATACAAGTAAAAAAGAACACCCGAATCATTCCTCCCATCCCACTCTATTTTTCATTTAGTTTTTGTCCCCATTTTCTACTCATCCATCCATACACTGGATAAAGGAAGTGTGATCCACAAGGTTTTCACAATCACACTGTCACCCCTTGTAAGCTACATTGCTATACAATCATCTTCAAGAGTCAAGGCTACTGGGTTGGAGTTTGATAGTTTCAGATATTTATTTCTAGCTATTCCAGTACATTAAAACCTAAAAAGTGTTGTCTATATAGTGCATAAGATTGTCCACCAGAGTGACCTCTCGACTCCATTTGGAATCTCTCAGCCACTGAAGCTTTATTTTGTTTCATTTTACATCTCCCTTTTGGTCAAGAAGATGTTCTCAATCCCATGATGCTGGGTCCAGATTCATCCCCAGGAGTCATATCCTGCATTACCAGGGAGATTTACACCCCTGGGAGTCAGGTCCCACATGGGGGGAGGGCAGTGAGATCACCTGCCAGGGTGGCTTAGTTAGAGAGAGAGAGAGAGAGAGAGAGAGAGAGAGAGAGAGAGAGAGAGAGAGAGAGAGAGAGAGAGAGAGGGCCACATCTGAGCAACAAAGAGGCACTCAGGGGGAGACTCTAAGGCAAAATATAAGCAGGTTTAGCTTCTCCTTTGTAGTAACAAGCTTCATAGGAGCAAGCCCCAGACGGAGGGCTCAGCATGTCAAGCCATCAGTCTCCAATGTTTGTGAGAACATCAGCAACAATCCAGGTGAGGAAGCCTAACACCTCCGCATCCTCCTCCAGCTCCTCAGGGAAGCCCCGAATATATATTTTTATTCTCCGCCCAAATTACTTTGGGATGTGTTGTTATTTCACTCTGACCTATACAGACCTACCATAACTCACTTCCTATTCCAAGTTTGATGTAATTGTGGTGTTTGAACAACTACTGTAGAAGTTATATTGTTTAGAAAATATAGCTCCTACACCAAATAAACATCTCTTCCCTTGGTCTCACATGGAAGTTGACGTTTTAACACATAGTCAATTTCCCTTTGGCCCGATTTGCCCTAGTCTTAACCAGATCTGCTTCATTCATATCTCTAATTGAAGTCTGGGCTCTTCTTCAGCTTTTTTTTTTTTTTTTAACAGTTGCTGTATGCCTTAATACTTACATTCATATTTGCCGAGATCTAGCTCTGAGTTTTGGGTGTCACACAGATACGCAGTGTTCCAGAGACCAATCAGATCATGCACAAAGGGGTCAACATCTCAGAGTCTGGAGACAGCTATTACAATTCAGGTATAGATTTGACTGCTGTAAGAGCTTACAGTCTAGGGACCATTACAACAATCGTTTCCCTGTTAGGCTATGCTCTAAGGTTCAATTCTGAGTTTACACATTATAGTTAGACCATATTGGTGAGGTATTATAGTGTTTGCCTTTGTTGCTGGTGTACCTCACTCAAAAGGCTGTCTACAGGATCCATTCACCTCCTTGTGTGTCTCACAGCTTCACTCCTTGTAGTTGCTCGGTATTCCACTGGGTGTATACACCGCAGTTCACCATTCTGTTCCTCTGTCAGTGTACCCTTAGGCCACCTCCACCCACTGCAAATCATGAACACTGCCTCCATAAACACCAATGTGCAAATGTCCATTCATGTCTCTGCTCTCAGATCTTTCAAGTACATACCCCATAATGAGGTTACAGGACCTATGGCCCCCACATACTTAGCTTCTTGTGGAGCCACCAGAGAGGCTTTCTGACCCCCAGAAAGGCTACACTGTTCTGCCTCCTCATGAACAGTAAATGGGTACATCCCTCTCTCCATGTTTTCTCCAGCACATTTACCCCTATTTATCTATTTATATTTTTTCCTACAATTTTATAGAGATATATTCACATAACATACAATTATCCATAGTATACAATCAGTTGTTCACGGTATCATCATATAGTTGTACATTTATCACCACTGTCAGCACTTGATCATATTAATAATGAGAAAGTTTTTTTTTTTTTTGGTGAATAATAAGATAATAAAGAGAAAAATAAAATGTCATACAATACAATATAATGGTTAAAATGTCATACAATACAATATAATGGTAAGGACAGAAAACAATACCGCTACCAAGAATCCCATATCCCTCCCTTACATCCCTCTCTTACACATCTTAGTGTTTTTTAAAGAGCAGCCTGATGAGGGCCCAGGTTTGGGAGCTGCTGGCCAGAAGCCAAACTGACCGACTGTCCCTCCCCCTCAATTCCCAGCAGGCAGAGCCGGGTTGCAAAGGCTGTGGGGCGCTTTGTGCCATGGTGCGTGGATTTCCTTACCTGGAGGTGCCAGTGCCCTCCTGCCTTCAGCCCCTTCCCCCAACCTCCTATCCGTTGGAGTTGTGGGTTGGCTTGTGGGCTGGGAGTTTAAATCTTGGTGTTGTCACCAGCTCTCTGTGTGACCTGGCTTGTCATGCCCCTCTGGACATCTGGGCGATAGGATACAGATCCCCTTAAGCTCTGAGGAAGCTGAAGTTTACATAGAAAACCTGGATCCAAAACTTACTCTTCAGGCTTTTCTGAGCCTAAATCTCCCTTGTGCACAGGAGCTGGAGATAGCCAGTGCAGTGATCCAGCAGGGATCCGGGAGTGGTGTCTGCCCTCGGGAGGTTCCAGCCCAGCCAGGAGGGTATTGGGGTGAGGTGGGGTGGAACTAGGAGACTGGCCTCCAGGCTGGCACACTTTGCTCTCATTTGGTATTCTCTGTGGTTGTGGATGGATGTGGGTTAACAGATTTTGTTCTTTCTTCCTTGCACAAAACACTGGAATATTTTCTCTTTTTATTCAAGATCAACTTTCTCTCTTGGGGGCTTCCTGTGTATGAAGGATAACCCACATCCTCTGGTGTATTTGAAATGCCCCTCTACTCTCCTCCCCCATTTCCTGTGGTTGGCTTGTGGCAATTGGAAGGCTGCGCTGTGTGCCTAGGTTTAGCCTAGTGGGGGGGTGGGGGGCTCCCCTGTGCATTTGAGAGGAGAATGCTTGTGGGTCTGTTTTCTGAGCCTTGGAGCATGAATATAAGATTGCGCCCAAGTTGAAGGTGAACCTGAGCACTTGGGTTCCCTGAAACGCAGCTGAGAAGCTAGAACATGACAGGCGGCTTTGCGACTGGATTTGAACGAGGCGGATGCTCAGGACGTTTCATCTTTGGTGGGGGAAGTAGGTGGCTGGTGGGTTCCCAGAGGAATGCACCCCACTTGAGTGAGTTAGGGCAGTGGGTCTGTGGGCTGGCGCTGGTCCAGAAACTCCTCAGCCTGTTTTTAGCGTGACAAGCAGAATGCCTGGTACCTAAGTGGATTCTTGCACGTGCCTGTGTGCAGTTGTCCTTTTTTTTTTTTTTTAGAAAATGTGAAAAGTCCCCCTGGTTTTGGGATTGGAGCCTTTCCTCACACTTCTGAAGGTCACCTTTTCCACAGTCCACACCAAGTGCTGTGTGAACGAGGGTGAACCCTCCCGGATGGCTTGGCTGGATAAAGCATCCTAAGGCTCTTGGGTTGGAAAGCCACCCTGCTCTAGGCCTCCATGAAGGAACCGGCTCTTGGGCCTCGAAGAAAGAAGAGACGGAAAAAGAAAATTGTCCTTTTATGTTTCCCTAACAGCTCTTTCAGTCCCAGTCATTTAAAGAGTGTTGGAGAAACAGATTGGATTTTAGAATTTAATTCAAATCAGTAGCATTAGTGAGCCTGCTAAGCACGGGCCCTTAGAAACCACCCAGGATGACACATACCTGCTGCTTCACCTGCTCGTGGCGGACTTCGCTAATCCATCCTGGGCTCCCTCTCCAAGGAGCCTCGGGGTGGCCTCATGCTCTTTATTTAATACTCCAGGCACTTGTTAGAAGCCAGGGCCATTCTTTCAAGAATTCTTGCTCTCCTGCCTTTTCTGACCTAACCCAAGCCCTTCAATTCTCAGATGGAGAAATCAAGGCCAGTCGCCTTACTTGGTTGGCTCCTCGGTGAGCATCATTGACCTCCAAGTGACCAGCTCTTTCCTTGGCATCCCGCCTCAGCATTCCATGTGGCAGGCCAGCCCCTCCTTCCTCCTTGTAGAGATGTCATTCTCTTGCTATTCCTGCCTCCCTTTGTGTCTCCTATGGTCTCTTCCAGAAACTCTCCTTCTCTCTCCAGTCCTCACAGGTGGCATTTCCCACGTTCTGCTCTGTACATGTCTAAAACAGCACTTCTATCATAGCTGTTTAGTAAGTGCTAGATCAGGCTCTCCCATCCTCCCCTTACTTTTCTCTTTATCCGAGGGCCTCACGTTGCCAGGCAGTGGCTCTGGGCTTGTCACTCACTCCCTACAGGCTCCATGGGCTGACCCCCAAATGGACTGCACGAGCTGGAAGCGTTCTCCTGAGCTCCAGATTCCAGCTTCTGCCTGTCAGCAAGGTCATCTTTGTGGGGATTTTCTGTGGCCCATTCAACCAGGCATGTCTGTCACATTTCTCTTACTAATTCTTCCCTGTTGGGTCCCCTGCCTCCATTAAGTGCATCACCTTCTTCTCAGACACCCCAAGCAAAACCCCCTGCGCCCTCTTGCACTCCTTCTCACCTGCTGTCTCTGTCACCTCATCTTCCCTACCTCTGCAGTCTCCTATGCTCTCCCCTCCTCTGCTCCTCTGTGGCCAGTGGTTCCAGGGAGCTCTTGCAAGAACATCCTAACTGTTGTTCCCTCTGCTTCCTGGAGAAGTAGAGAGTAGTCTTCCTGTTCATGGTTGCTGGAGACAGCTTACTGGAGGTCACCCCTGCTTGCTTGCTTCTGTGCTCAAAAGCCTCTGGCATTCTTTCTGAGTCTGAGGAGCTTGGGCTTTAGCCTTTAAGAACCAAAATCAAATTGTAGGATTGTGTGAAACTGGGTGGGGAGGGGGTGGGGTGGGGTTGAAGCACCCTCAGGGCCCAAGGATTTCGAATGACTGGTAGGTAATGGAGAGAGATGGAGGTAAAACTTTTGGTTTTTGTATTCTTCTTCCTTTTTTGGTGTCTCCTTATATGTGTGTTTTAAATAAGAGTAGAGGAAAAGAGGAGTAATTTCTGGAAGCAAAGAAGCCAACAGTAAAGAGGAGCAAAGGAGACTGGAAAAGGTGCACAGCGACCTCTGGGAGAGGGGTACTTGGGACGCCTCCTGAGCATGTTAGCTGTAGCATTCGTTAGCTTTGCTGTCACAAAGCATTTCCACATCTGTTACTGCAGCCCTGAAATGCAGTGTGCTGGTTTGAATGTATTATGTCCCCCGGAAAAAGTCATATTCTTTGATGCAGTCATGTGGGGCAGACGTTTTGGTGCTGATTAGATTTGCATGGAAATGCGCCCCACCCAACTGTAGGTGATAACTCTGATGAGATATTTCCATGGAGGCATGGCCCTACCCATTCAGGGTGGGCCTTGATTAGTGGAGCCATGTAAATGAGCTGACAGGCAGAGGGAACTCAGTGCAGCTGTGAGTGACATTTTGAAGAGGAGCTACAGCCAAGAGGGACACTTTGAAGTAAACACAGGAGTTGCAGATGAGAGAGAGTTGGAAGACGGCTGTTGAAAGCACACTCTTGGTCCAGAGGAGCTAAGAGAGGACAAATACCCGAAGTGCAACTAAGAGTGACACTTTTGAGGAACTGCAGCCTAGAGAGGAACATCCTGGGAGAAAGCCATTTTGAAACCAGAACTTTGGAGCAGACGCCAGCCACATGCCTTCCCAGCTAACAGAGGTTTTCCGGACACCATTGGCCATCCTCCAGTGAAGGTACCCGATTGATGACAGGTTACCTTGGACACTTTATGGCCTTAAGACTGTAACTGTGTAATCAAATAAACCCCCTTTTATAAAAGCCAATCCATCTCTGGTGTTTTGCATTCTGGCAGCATTAGCAAACGAGAACATGCAGTCAAAGACTTTTCAACCCCAGTGGACATATGAGGAAACTGAGGCTCAGAAAAAGTATTGTGCCCGTGGCCACCCAGCTGGTAGGTGCTGAACCAGGGAGAGCCAGGCCCACCCCACTCCCCATCCTGTACGGTCTCCACTGTGCCGTTCCTTTGTGCCTCCCACGCCCGTGACAGGGGTCTTGGTAGGGGAGGGATTCGCCATGACGTTGCTGCCCTAGTGATTAGTAATTTTCAAGGAGCTCCACAAAGGAGGGTGGCAGGGAACTAAGGGGCCTGGTTTGCTAATGCTGCCGTTTTGCAAAACACTAGAAATGGATTGGCTTTCATAAAGAGGGTTTATTTGGTTACAAAGTTATTCTTAAGGCCACAGAAGTGTCCAAGCTAAGGTGTCAACAACAGGGTACCTTCACAGAAGAATGGCCAGTGACATCTGGAACACCTCTGTTGTCTGGGAAGGCATGTGGCTAGCATCTTCTTCCTTTGATCCCAGGTTGTGTTTCAAAATGGCTTTCTCCCAGGACATTTCTCTCTAAGTATCTGAGGGCGTTCTCTTAGTTTCTCCCAGGCAAACTCTGGGCTGCCATCTCCTAAGCATTAGCAAAAGTCTGCTTTCAACGGCTGCCTCCAGAATGTCTCTGTAAGCTGCAGCTGCTCTTTCTGTCTGTGAACACTTACAGGACTCCAGTGATCCAATCAAGACCCACCCTGAATGGGAGGGGTAACACCTTCATGGAAATTATCCAATCAAAGGTCTCACACACACTTCATTGAGTCACATCTCCATGGAAACACTCAAAGGATTCCAACCTAATCAAGTCTAATACGTCTGCCCCCACAAGATTGCATCAAAGAACGTGGCGTTTTGGGGGATATAATACATCCAAATTGGCACAGTGGTATTGGAGGAAGAGGGCAGACACAGCACCTGGTTGCTGATGAAGAGAAGACTTTCCTTTGTAGATGGCACCTCTTCAGCCTTTGTGGACTAAAATAACCTGTGAGTGACCTTTGCGACACCCCCTAGAATGTCCCTGACCTGTTCTCCTGGGGTGTCATGCCCTGCCCCCACCTTCCTACTAGGGCAATGGTTCTTGGGCCGTTCCCAGGGCCTCCATTCCTTCCAGCTGACTCCTTGGTGTGCCTTGAGCTGAGATTAATGGAAAATGGCCATTTGGAGGGGTGACACTGCGTTACGGGGTCTAGTAGGGAGAGCCACACCATTTTGTAGTTCTTTTGCATTCAGTTCAAACACTGGAGTCATGAACAGGTTCCTGAACCCTCATTGGCTCATGCCTTTGCCTGCTGCCTTTTAATCCGGAGTGGAGATGTTTCCCTAGCTTGTTTCAGAGGTTGGACTGGTCTTTCTTGGCTGGGGCCTGGAGAAGGTGGTGGGAGGAGTGACAGGGTCAAGAGGCTCGGAGATCAGTCAAAGCCAGGATCAGAGGACGGGGCTGGAAGCTGAGGACACGCCGCGGAGAGGACAGGAACCCATCTTTCTCCTGCTTGTTCTTCCTTCCCAGTGTGAAAAGGATAACCTAGACTGCAGGGTTAGATGGCGGCCCATAGGCCTCTTCCCGGCACCCCCCAGCCATCAGTTGGTAGCTGCCAGGTGCTTCTGAGCATCATCACTGAGGAGGGGGTGGCTGCTCACGTCTTCTGCTGTCCGCTGAAGAAGGGATCAGTGAGTTAGGAAGGAGTATAGGGTTAGTGGATGAGTCGTGTCTGAATCTGGACCTATTTACTAGCTTTGTGGCTGTGGGTAAATTACTTAATCTCTCTGAGCCTACTTTTCACTATCTAGAAGATGAGTTGACAATAGTATGTGTCTGGTAGGGTTGTTAGGAGGATTCAGTGAAAATCCACATAAATAGTGTCTTCCCCGCCATGAGTATACAATAAGCTTTAGTGGGTAGTGGGAGTTGGCGTGTAGTAGTAACTTCAAGACAGACATGAGTCATGGCATGTAAGATGCCTAGTGTACACTGAAGGCTCTCCCTAAAGCTCTCTGATTCATTTCCATCAGTTCTCTTGATACCCAGGGGAGTTCAAGAGGTAGGTGGAGTGCAGGTACAGTTTGTACCAGGAGTTGGGGAGGGGTGCGTTTTATGTCTGTCCTACCTTCATCGTTAAGCAGCTCAGGCATATCAGGGCACTCTCTGATCCTCAGGGTACATGCTGTTGCGTTCAGTTTCTTCACTTGGACTGTTGGCTCTTCTACCCCACTGTCTACTCCTTCTCTGTCTACTTTGTTGAGGGTTTGGTCCTTGGACCTCTCCTCTGCCCTCCCTATGCACACTCCTTAGGTGATCCCATCAACTCTTTTTTTTTTTTTTCCACTCTCCATTTTAAACAATTCTCATGACCCAAAACACCTTGTAGTCTTGTCAGCCCTTAATTATTTGTCCCTAGTATTTGTGTAGTACTAGTATGGTATTCCTATTAATTATAGTCCCTAGTGTACAATTAGGTAGATTTTTCCCCTATATTCTTCTGTTGTCAATTCTCTTTGCTAGTGTCATAACTTAGAAGTGTATCATGCAAGCACCTATCTATCTACATTTGTGGTGCTGATCTGGGAAACATGCCATCAACTCTTGTTGCTAACTCTCTCTTACTTTCCCTTTCTTACTTTCTCCTTTCCTTTCCCTTCCCTTCCCTTCCCTTCCATTTTCCTCCTTCCCTCCCATTTTCCTCCTTCCCTTCCTCCCTTCCATCTTTTTTTATTGAAGCAGTTGTAGGCTTACAGTAAAATCATGCAGAAAATAGAATTCCCGTATACCACTTCCCCATCCCTATTATTAACATTTTGCATTGGTGTGGTACCTTTGTTACAATTGATAAAACAATATTAGTTTAATGATTCTATTAACTATAGTCCATAGTTCACATGAGGGTTTGCTCTTTGTGTCATACAGTTCTATGTTTGTTTTTTTTTTAAATTTTTATTCTGGTAACATATATACAGCCTAAATTTTCCCATTTGAATTACTTTCAAATATACAGTTAACTCTCATTGCTTTAAATATTAAGCATAGGCTGACAGTTCCCAAAGTATTTCTCTAGTGCCAACCTCACCCCACAACTTCAGACCGGTCCATCTAAGTGTCTACCTGGCGTCTCCAGTGGAGAGCCTGTGGCATCCCAAACACAACCTGGCCACGCAGGAACTCCTTATTTCTGCCCCTGCCGCCGGCTTCCGCATCTCAGTAAACAGCCAGCTCCGGCCTTCCACTGCTTAAATTTGACTTTCTCAGAGAGGCTTCCCCTCCGACCCTTGTACCTAAAATAGCCACCTCTCCTCCCCACCCTGGTCACCCTCCATTTTATCCTACTGCATTTTCCTCCATACCACTGATTACCTGCTACAGTGTACATTTGTTCATTGGTTTATTTTGCTGGCCGTCCTCCCCATGGGAGCTCGGGGAAGGCAGGGGCTTTGCCCGTCATGTTCTATGCTGTGTCCCCAGCAGCCAGGACAGTGTTCAGCGAGCACTTGAGTCCCAGGGGCAGACATGCCCACCACGGGGGTGTCTGTCCAGAGCACAGGCACTTCATTCCCTGGTGCTCTGACTCCTCGTCTGAGGAGGGCTGACAAGGCCACGTGCCAGTGGCTGTGGGGACTGGCTGAGAAAGTAGACGCGGGGCCTGGTATAATGCCAAGCTCCCGGCGAGCATCCTGGTTGGTTCTGATGAAATCGGGAGATCAGCAGGGAAGGAAGGGGATGGTTTGGGATTGTCCGTGGCCTGCAGAAAGGTAGAAGGGTTGAGGGGCCCCTTTATCCTAAAGGGGAAGAAAGCAGAGGCTGTATTCAGGGCAGATGTACGGAGACTGGTTAAGTGGAGGGGAGGGTCATTTGGAGCAGGGAGCTGTCAGGTGCTTGGGCGTTCCAGGGAAGGCTGGTGATGATTTGCCGAGTCCAGCTCGTAGTGGCCCAGAGTCTATACCGCAGAGGCGAACCCATGCCTGGCCTTGTTTAGGAGGAGAGGCAGCCTTTGGGGACCGCTTGCTGTGTGCCTGTTCTGAGGGCTCTGTGTGTCTTTCCTTATTGCAGTATAACTCATTCAGCCCCACCGTTATTCTTCCTATTGTACAGATGAGGAAATAAGGTCAGAAAGTTTATGCCACTTGCCCTGTTAGGCCACACAGCTGGAAAGTGGCAGGTTTGAGCCAGGTGGCCTGGCCCCAGAGCCTGTACCCTGAGATGGTCGGTGTTGGTGTCCTGCAGGGTGGTAGCCTCTTTTCTTCTCACTAAGTAGTGGGAATGGAGGGAGCGCTACTGGGGCGCTGGGGCCGGAGCCAGAAGGGGCTGATGGGGCCGGATGACTCTCTGAGTGCTGCTTCCTGCCCATAGTGACCTCGCGTGCCATGAGAAGTTTATTCCAACCCAGAAGCGATGGCTGCTAAGGCTCCCTGTCCCTTCCTGGTAGTGTCCTGTTGCCTGCTCTGCTGGGGACATTCGCTGTGTTGAGATGGCAGGGCAGAGGTGAGCTCACTGCTGCTGCAGACGCTGCAGCTGTCTCCTCCATGCCCACATCTGTGGTCCTCTTTTTTGGGAGTGCGGATCAGGCTTGGCCGTGTCCATTGACAATGAGTGTGTCCCCTGATAATCTTTGCGTTTTAGTAGGGGACTCCCGAAGCCAGTCCCAATCCATTCCCCACCCTCCAGAACATACACAATGGCCCAGCCCTCCGCCCGTAAGCTCAGTGGACCCTGCTTTGGGCCTCCCCACTGTGCCTTCTGGGTGGAAAATTGTCATGCAGCCTGGCTGGGAGATGACAGCAGACAGCAGGACTCATTTTGGGTGATGGGAAGGCAGGACTGAGAGGTATTCTCACCTGGTGCCAGTTGATGGTCTCCGTGCCCTGCACTGCTCTCCACTCTGCAGCCCCCAGCCTCCATCCTGTGGCTCTGAAAGGGAGTAGAACAGACAAGGGCAACTTGCATCAGACATGCGCTGTGTGCTTATCCGAAAGCCTTCAGGAGCCTTTGCTTAGCTGATGAGGGAAAGCAGGCTTTCTGACTGCTGGCTGTTTTTTATTTTTGAAAATTCAACAGGCTTCCGTGTTTCCTTCTTCATGTGCCAGGAAAAACAACAAGAAAACCCTCCGACAGTTAGTGAGGGTCCTTATTTTAATAATATTGAATGATTAATTCTGGGTGTGCATGTTTTAATAATATTGAATGATTAATTCTGGGTGTGTGTGTTTTAATAATATTGAATGATTAATCCTGGGTGTGCATGTTTTATTTTCCCTCTTTTCATTTTTTTGCGTTGGGATATTCTAAGCAGGGTAGGGGGCACAACTGACAGCCTAGCGTTTCCTTACCTTTTAAGTGATCCCAAGAGTCCAGAAGGATTTAACAGGTGAGTATAGAGCCCAGCAAGTGTGACTTCTGTTCACACTGCCCTCTCACAGATTCACGTGCACATCCTCCAGTCACCTGGGAAATGGTACCTCCACTCACCTTTGAATGACTGACTACCATCCTTAGAATGACTGGAAAAGGGGAAGATAAGCATCGTTACTGTGATGTGAGAGCAGTTTGATTATTCTTGTTCTCAGACTTTGTCAAGAACATTGCACCCGTGTCTCAGTTTGGGGAAACGAATTTTGAGTCTTAACTTATCAAGCTGATACTCCCAGGGTGTATTATGCCCATTAGGCATAACCCAGAGATAACAGCTAGGGTCCTCTGTTACCGGCTCCCCTGGGGCACGCCAGGAGAACCGAGTTTCCTGCCCAAAGTGGTTATGTGGTTGTGCAGAGCAGCCACTCGCAGGCCACGGTCACCCCACACCTCTCTGGAATGCTGGGGCCAGTCGGCCTCAAGTTTGCATCTCGGTGTCCATACCCTTGGGCCATATTTGTAAAGGGAAGGCGTCTGAGACCTAGGGTGGAGCTGTGGGGCACTGAATGTAGGTTTGCAAGAAGGCTTCTTAGTTGTTAAAGGAACTCTCATCTTCCCATACCTTGGAGGACCTCAAAGCAGGAAAGGAGGCTCCTACCAGGTGGCTAGCTTGTGCCGTTTTCCACCTTCCCACCACCTCATCTCCGCAGCTCACGGAGTGGAGCGATTCTCCAGTGCAGGTTGACCCATGCCTTACCTGCCCCTGCACCCAGCCAGGTGTGGGGGTTGGGAGGGGCAGGATTTGGCAGCATGTGTTCAAAGACACGGCTGCTCCGCTTTTTCTTCCATTTTTAGTCTCAATTCCTGGCTCAGCTCAGAATAACCTCATAGTTGGGGGAGGAGGGCAGGGAGGCAACAAGCCCACCCCTCGAGCATCCAGGCTGGGAGGCCCCAGGGCTAGACCAGCCCTGTTCTGAGACTTGCACAGGGGGCGGGTTCTGCTTGTTGTCTCGTTTCAAGTTGATCTGGCTTCTCTTGTACTTATCCAAGTCCGCCAGCCTCCAGGGCCCACTCACTCCAGGCCCCTTCCTCCATGAAGTTCTCCGGGACTGCTCTTGCATCTCTGGAGCCAGGCAGCAGAATGGTTTACATGGGTTAAGAGCGCAAGCGCTGGGGTCCGATTGCGTGGGTTTGTAACCTCGTTGTCTCCGTATTAGCTCTAACCTCGACCTTAAGCAAGTTACTTCATTTTTCTAACCCTTAGTTTCCTCTTCTGTAAAATGGGGATGATGACAGCTTCAGGATTGTTATGGGAATCAGATGAGGCAATGCATATAAAGTGGTGCTCCCCTAAAGTAAGGTGCTATTATTATGATTAGTGAGTGCCAGACATCGAGCAGTTTGTCATCTGTGGAGCCTCTGACCCTCTCTAGTACAGCTTTGACTTTGGGCGATCCAGGGATGGAGAAGGGCGGACTTGGAAGGCCCTCCGCGTGCGTGGTATGGTTTGTCACCTGAAGTGCTGACTGTGCCAGGCGCAGTCTCAGGCACTTTTCACTTATTAACTCCATTGACCTCACAACATCTCCATGAGGTAAGTGCTACTATGATCCCATTTTAGATAATCGACTGAAGGCACAGAGAGGCTCCGTCACTGACCTAAGGGCACACAGCTGGTAAGTGGCAGAGTTGAGAGGTGAACCCAGGCAGGCTGGCTCTGAGGTCACTGTTCTAGTCACCACAGTGTGCTGCCTCAGTTTACGGGCTCAGGATGGTGCAGGGACTTACCCAAAGTCTCACAGCAGCAGCTGAGTAACCCTGAGGCCGCTGAGCCACTGATCTGCCTGCTTTCTCCAGGAATCTGGCCCAGTGCCTTGCAGGGCTCAGGGCATGTGTCGGGATCCTGATCGACACGTGCGGCTGTGGGGGTGACGGGCCACCCCGGATGTGACCTGGAGGTGGAGTCTCTCAGTGTGTGTCCCCATCGGGCCTGGGCAGGACCCCTCTGCTCTCTCTTCAGGGACCGCAGAGCCTCCAGGGAAGGCAGCTTTCACTGTCCCTTTGATGCACTGGGGGATGCGGGGAGCAGTCCTCCCGGGGCCCTGGCGGTGTCTCTGGTTGCCGAGGCCAGCGAGCCTCTCCCCTGGAGGCCTCATGGAAGACAGAGAGAACAGGAAGGACTCTGTGTGTTGGTTCAAGGCCAAAGCTGGGACGGTCCCCGGGCTTCACCAGGGCAGCAAATGTGAGTCACCGGGGCCTTTACAAGCTCCAGGTGAATAAAGGGCTGTGTAGGGGATGGGTGCCCATCTCTCTTGAGCCTGCAGGTTGCGGGAGGGTGCCTGGGAGAGCTGGAGCATTCCGTTTTCGCTCCAGTGATTTTACTGGAAGTTCTTTTGAAGTGGTCTCTGTGACCCGAGGGGCTGAGTCACAGAGTAAACAGAATTAGCAGAAGCCGAGCAGGGCTTTGGGAAGGATGCAGACGCTACCCGGGGGCCAGGCCGGATGTCCCAGGGGGGCCACTGGGCCCCATGGGGCCCCACACCCAGGGCTCTGCTGCAGCATCTGTTGGCACCCCGTCTGCCTGTTATCTGCAGTGCAGACCAGACCTCATTCCCTGGGAGTCTGTTAGAAATGCAGACTCTCAGGCCCCACCCTTATCTGCTCAGTCGGAAACTGCCCTTTGACAAGGTCCCTAGATAATTCCTACGACAGCAAACTTTGAGAATCCCCTTATGTCATTCTGACCCTTCAAAGCCTGGCCCTGACCTTTCCTGTCCTGGAAATGCTTCCAGATCATTCTCATCTACTGATTTCTCCAGGTCCCCTAGGGACTTCTGCACAGGCTTGGGCTCGGTAGCTGCTTGAGTTGGTGTGAGCATCTCGAGCCAGTCCGTGCTCTGTAGGGCTGGTGGGACGGATGGGGGCTGATTCTACTTCCTTGGTAGGCTGGCCTGTTTCTCTGTGAGCTGAGAATGATCCTCGCCTCCCATTTCTCACTCCGAGGCCCCGTGCACCGCTGGGAGCCACCTCAGGGTACAGAGATTGAGTGGAGGTGTCTGCAGGACTCCCGGGAAGCTTGCCCCCCTCCCTTGGATTGGGCAATGGCAGGGAGTGAGGGCTGCTGGGGCAGGGACGTGTGTTCTGGTGGGATGGACTCCTGTTGGCCTCTGGGATTTGATTGTGAAAGCCCCCGGGGGTGGTGACGCTGGCCACCCAGCCCCCAGAAGCCGCAGGCTTTGAAAGGACACCGCGTGACTTTGGAGGAGAGTGACTGTCCTTGCCTTTTCCCGACAGCCCTGACCACACGGGCTTTTAAGACAACAATAGCTGCAGAGACAAAGCACAACCAAGACAACATCGTCTTGGGGCTTTTTTTTTTTCTTCCCCCTTGATGACGTCCAAGGTACTGGGAACATTGTAAAAACCTGGGCCCTTTCCAATTTTAATTGCTCCCTGCTGCCCCCCATCCTCCAGTGTCTAGGAGTCCTGCCAGCTGGCTGGGGGTGGGGGTGGCAGTAGGAGGTGATGCCCAGAGAAGCAGATAAAGATGTCACACCGCCCCAGGTCAGGACTTTGGGGTCTGGGGAGAAGAACGGAACGTGTTGGGGTGGCCAGTCCACTCCCCCAGCTAGGGAGGGTGGTGGGCGGGAGAGAGGGGGCATTCTGCCAAGTTTAATTAACAACGGAAACCCGCCTTGGGGGAGGAGAGAGATGTTTTGCAAGAGGAGGGCACTTTACTGGAAGATGGGGTGCTGTCCATGCCAGCAATGAAAATGAAGGGCGAGCATGCCGTGGCATTGCAGGCTCTACTGGGCTTAGCCGAGGCTTCTGGAGGTGTGAGGGGACATGTGTCTGCCCCTGCTTTCCTAGGAAGTGTCTCACAGAAACAGTGTACCAACATACCAGCTGGCCAGTTTTCCTTGCCCCTGTAAATATATATATATTTTATGTATATAATAAAAATAAAATTTTAAAAATGGCAGTTGAGTTTCATAAGTAGACCTTGTGTTGGGTTCTTGTTCTTTAAAGACATCAGTGGATTTGCCTGAAGTGAATTTTACATCGTTTCACAGATCTGCAAATAACATTTAATATTTATGATATGGGAAGAGAGAAACCTTGAAAAAAAATCATGCTGCTTATTGTTCTGTTGAGACCAAGATGCAGAGATTCGAATGGCTGGCAAAACTGTAGCAGTGTGGCTTGAACTTGAAATATAGGAGGATGAACATTGAACACTGCCTGCTCATTTTTTAGTCGGATGATAGAATTTCGGGGTGGAATGAAGGGTTTTCTGGTTCCACCTCCCTCCGGAGCAGTGCACGTTCCCCATTGTAGCGGAGCCGGGGAGGGAGGGGATTTCACACCGGCTGGCACCCAGTTCGGCCCCCGAGCGTGCTGAGAGCTGCAGCTTCCTCCAGCCCTGCTGCTGCCCTGTTTTTGTTACTGGAGGCCGTGTGGAACACATTTAATCCCTTCTGATGGTCCTGTTGGAAGAAAAGCACCGACCCGTTCTCCTAGTTGTCCTCTTCAATTCAGGCTAAACACCCTGAGGTTCTTCAGAGATTCATCAGAAAATGCACGAGGCTGTGGCCAGACCTGGCCCCTGTCTTCGTTCCCCCCATTATCCAAGTCCCTTTTTCTTTGTTTCTCTTTTCTTTCTCCCCTTTAGTCTCTTTTTCTGACGAGGACACATGCCAGCTCACCTGCACACCTTTATGTCAAGTTTCTCTGTGTCCTTGCCCCTCTCCCCAGTGTGTGGTCTTTCTCTCAGTGTCCACCTCCCCAAGGGCTCTCCCCATCCCCCTGGAGGTCTCCCCTCTCCCCCTCAGAGTCCCTGTGCCTTTGAGTCTCCCTCCTCTCCCTCCCCATTTCCCCCATCTCCTCCTCTCTTCTTCCTTTCCGAGAGTGTCAGGTCTAGGGTTGCTAGTCCAGAGTCGAGGTGGAAGATAGCCCCTTAAATTTGGCCCATGCATTTCTGTTCTTGAGCCCAAGATCTCGTTCTTGGCAGCTTTTTGTTTACCAAAGACCTAAGGCTTGTTCAAAGGCTCTGTTGCAAAAATCCATCTGCAGCTGGCCGCCTCGGTGCAGCGTACACACCTCTTCACTGTATAGTTCTTTTGGTTCCAAGTACAAAACTTTACATTCCTCTCATTAGCTTGTTTCATTTGGCCCATAATCTCTGCACGTTGTGCTTTGTGTCCCACCTCTCAATTTAGTGTTTCACTCGGTTTTCCCTCCTTCTTAATTTTGTCACTTATAGTCTTGATAAACAAAGCACACCTTTTGTTTCTAAAACAGTTACTCATTAGAAAAATGAAACTGGAGAGGTGATCTTATCAGTCACTGCTTGAACTCCTTCATTTTATGGAGTCCTAGAAAACTGAGGTGACATGTTCAGCACGACTTAGCTGCTGGTAGGTAGAAACTGGGATTCCTGATTCAGGGGTTCTTCCTGGATGCCAGGCGGGTGGTAGCATCCTGGCTTTAAAACTATCTGAATTTGAACCAGACCCTGGGTGTTGTGTGTCCTCAGACCAGGAGTTAATAACATTAAGTGTTGACCAAGAAAGAGAAAAGCATATGTGCTATTCCCTGACTTTTGTGACAGTGTAATTGCTCATAATTTTATGAGTAATGTTTAATCCAGAGTGAAATTATGAAGGACTGAGCTCAAGTAGTTAGGATGTAGCAGAACAGCCAGGTAAAAAGAACACGTAGTTCAGTTGATGCTTAGTTGATGCCCTGTTGTCTCTGCCAGGATCACATTGATAGGGATCTCTAGGAAATCCCCAGACTCTGTTTTCACCTGGGGCATGTCACATGCTTGTGAAGCCTTTCCCCAGATGTCCCAACCAGAAGCCAGCCCCGTGACTCCAGGCTGCTCCTCCTCCCCTTGATGCACTCTCCCGAGCTGGAGCGTTGCAGAGGCGCAGTGGAGGGCCAGCGGACACGTCGGAGACCAGACCCTCCTGAGTGCCCCTTCTCTGCCCGGCCCTTGGTTCCTGAGTTCTCGCCCTGGCGCACTGTTGATCATCATGGCCTGGTCATGTGAAGACCACTTGGTCCGACAGTGGTTCGGGGTAGAGACGAGCGACCCCTTTGGGGTTAGTAACGCTTGGTCTCCCCTTATGTCCCCAGGCTCCACCTACAGCGTCCTGTCCATCATGCCCTCGGACTCCGAGAGCAGCAGCTCCCTCAGCAGTGTGGGTGAGTACCACCTTCCTGGAGGGCTCCAGACGGGTCAGGGTCTGGGTGGGCCGGAGCAGCCTTGGGCTCATGGGACGGGACGCTGGCCCTCACTCGTCACATCACCCATTGGGTCATCTTCTCCCGTTGCCTTCCATCGATTCCGTTCCCACTTCCTCCCATCATCAATAAGTCCTCTTCATGGAGGAGGGCAAAACTCTGGCTCAGGTGTCAGAAGAGAGGAGGACACTGGGGGAAGCACGTGAGTGGACATTTCCCGCCTCATTGGGACACAAACCTTCTCAGCGAACCTGTTGCCACCTGCGACCACTGCCCACGAGACTGGTCCCCTTTTGAGACTCCCCTGTACGCAGGCACAGCCCCCGGGGGGGCCATGTGTGGCCTTGGGGCTGGGGGCAGCTGTCTGTGCTGACCTAGTCTGTCTGAACATGGGTTTCAGAGACCCATAAGGCAAGGCTGGCCTTGCTTTCACGTCACTGCAGACACACCTGCAGGAAGGCAGCAGTCTCTGTTCACCACCTCCGAGACCAGTTCCCCGTGTGACCTCCTCTAACATCCTCTGACATCCCCAGTGTGGGTCCTGTGGCCCAGTCTGACCCCGACACGCACCCCTCAGTGGTGAGTCCTGGAGCTTGGAGTCAGAAAGGCATGCAGGGGTCATCTGGTCCAATTATTTCTTTTCCCCCTGTATTGATAGAGGAGGAAATTGGGCACCCAGAGCAGGGAGGTCTCAAGCCTGAGGTTCCAGAGTTAGCTCTGGCAGACCTTTTACATGTGAATTTGACCCCCACTTACTGAGGACCTCCAGTGGGCCAGAGTGGGCTTTGGGACATGCTGGTGAATGGGATGACTGGGCCCTCCTTATACATGTGGATCTGCGGGTCTCCTGGGGGAGATGGTTGCATAAGTAACGACAGTAGGTGAGATCATGGTGGTGAGGGGGAAGACAGAGTCAGTAGGGTCCCCTCATCCTGTCGAAGGGTCAGGGGTCCCTTCTGGGACCACAGTTCAGAGCTCTGGCATTCTCATGTTTTGTTACTCTGCCTGTGGTGGTTGCCTGGAGAGCCTTGAGCAGATGATGGATGGGGTTGTTGGCCTTTTGAACAGGGGGCTGGCCCCTGAGGAAGTGCATGGGAGTGGGTCAGTCGGGGTCAGCACAGGGGTCCACCGGGGACTTCTGTAAAATTGGAGTGAGCCCCAAGTGCACCCCTCTCGCCTCACCCCTGCCTGGGCTCCCTGTGGGTTTTTGGTGCCTCAGTTCCAAGGAACAAAGATCTGACAAACTCATTCACGTCGAGACTTCAGGGCTTAAACTTTTCCTGGGAGTCTCTGAATTTTGAAAGGGGACTCAGCGGGAGGAATTGCTTAACCTGCAGCAGTTATTATCAACAGTGGAATTTGAGGCATGAGTGGGAAGATGTTTTTAGAGTGGCTGGGCCTTTGTGCACCCTGGAAGAGGTACCATGTCTGCAGCCCCTGGCTGGTTCAATACCCATGTGGGGCTGGTGCAGCCCCTGACCGGGCCCCCAGGCTTCTAGACAGGGTCGGCAGAGGGCAGCACTCCGGTGGTCCTGGGGCAGGTGGAGCCTTCCCTGTCTGTGCTTGGGTCTTTAATGTGGGAAGAACTGGTCACACCCCTTTCTAGGCCAAACAAACCCGCTTAGCTTCATAGGGAGCAATGTTTTGGTTCTCTAGTTCTGTTAGCAGTTGCCCTTGTCCTTTGGGTGGATAGCTCCATTTTTCCACAGGCTGACTTAAAGGTCCTCCTGGTTGTGTTGGCCCAGAGGCCTTTGGCTGCATTAGGGACACCCGCTCACACTGCTGCAAACAACAGAGAGATGCATTATCTCACCTAATGTGCAGTCCCAAGGTTGGCCCAGTACATTGGCATATGGCTCGGTTCTTCCTGGCTCTCTTGGCTCTTCTCTCCTCCACGTGGGATCTTCACCCTCAGGCTGACGGCAGGGTACCCTAGCATTAGTTCCGGCATCACATCCAGAGCAGATGCTATTCAGAGCCGAAACAGGTGGCTATTTAAATTTAAATTAATTAAAATGAAATAAAATTAAAAATTTTTCATTTCTCTGCCACACTAGCCACATTTCGAGTGGCCAGTAGCCTCCCATGGCTAATGACGGCTGTGTTGGGCAGCTAAGACAGAGAATGTCTGCATCACCACAAGCAGTCCCCAGGAAGAGGACGACCATGTCCCCAGGGTCCCCTTAAGAACAGAGCTCCCTTCCCCAGAAGTCCCTTGGCACAGATGGGCTTCTCCCCGCACTGACCAGAATTGGGCACTGGTCTGTGGTAGCTCAAAAAGTGTGGCCTCTGGGCCAGCAGCACCTAGGCCCTGGTTAGGAATGCCATTTCTTCAGCTTTACCCCACACCTGCTGCGTCAGAAACTCTGCAGCTGGGGCCTCAGGTGATGCCAAGGCTTGCCCGGGCCTGACCCACCCCTGGCGAGGCACCTGGCTGCCTGCAGTTGGCTTGGACCAGGCACGTGGGGTGGAAGGAACGGTGGGCTCCAGCACCTGCTGGAGAATTCCTACTGGCTCATCCCCACCTCGGTGAGAGGCAGAGAGCTCTTCCTTTCCCAGCCTCCAGAAGCACACCACCACCCCAGCAGAAGGAGGGCACTGGGCGCTCAGATGGAGACTGGTTGTTTTTATTTGTTTGGTCTTTGTCCATGAACATAAAGAAAGTCGAGGGCAAGGTCTCTAAAACAAAAAAAGATCACTTCCACTTTCCCACATCTCCCAAAAAGAACATCTAGAAAAAAGAGCAGCAAGTTATACTTAGCATATGAGAAATGCTAGGCGAAGCCTGGGATGTAGCATTTTCTTTGCGATCGCTAGTGCCTGGAAGTACACCTGGTTGGCTTCGGTCCTCAGGTGTTCTCTCCCTTTTCGCATCTCCACCTGGGCCCTTCTGACGACTCATCACACCTTTGCTAACGGCCTGAGACCTGGGAGGTTGCAGTATCTTTCTGCTGAGGTCTTTTCAGACAGTGTTTTTCGGCTCAGCACTTGTGGCTTCTGGGAGGTGTCCCCACCCATCTGGCCCAGTATTGTGAGCTGGCTTCACCCCTACCATGTGAGTGCTGGGCGCATCTGGATGGGGCATGCATGTTCCGTTCAGGCAATTGATATTTTTCCCTTCTTCTTCATCCTAATTTCTCAGTTGCCTTTTATTTCTCTTCTTGGATGGCTGGAGAGGTTTTAAAGAGAAGGGACATTCTTGGGCAGCGTTTATAAAGTGAGCCTTCAATTCCACGCAACTGGAAGTAACAGGAGAGATGTTTTATTAAACAGAGAGATCTCCTGGCTTGTTGGCAGAAGGAGCTGGAGGGCCTCCCTTGTGTCCCTGCAAGATTCCGTGAAAGTGTTGCTTCTGGTTGTGGGGGGTGGGGGTGGGGTGTTGTGTTAGGGATGAATTGTGGGGGGCAAGGTCTGCTCTCTGCCTCCCTGTGCCCTCTGACCCTCCCTTCACCCCTTTGGAAAGCCTATTTTCTCTTCATCAGTCGTGTAGAAACACCTTATCTTGAAGCATGTATTCAGTTCTCGTAGGCATCACGGAGGTGCGTGGTCCCTAATTTTAGCATACAGCGAGGGAGGCAGAGAGATAAGTGCCTGGCCATTCTGCCCTATAGAAAGAAGTCGCTCGGGGTAGAGCTGTTAGTTCTGATGAGGGGAATCGGAGAGACCTTCGTGGAGGAGATGGCATTGAGTTGGGCCTTCCAGGAATGGTACTTCAGGTGGAGGGAGCAGCGGAGAAGCAGTAGGCCATTGCTGCTTGTTTGGGTTTCTGCAGAAGCAGACCCTAAGTCAAGGATTCTAGAACAAGCACTGTGCCTGGAAGGAGAGCTGGGAGCTAGACACAGCTGCTGCTGCTGTTGGAATTATGACTTCCTTTTGTGTTGCTTGGCCCCTTTCATTCTCAGTCCTGGGAAGGAGCTGAACTAGAGTCATGTACCGGCAGAGGAGCGGCCCCCCTTAGGCTTCCGCAGTTGGGGTTGGGGGTCAGCACTGCCTTACATCCATGGGGTTTCCTTCAAATGCAGTAGCTACTGGACAGCCAATAAAATAAGGGAGAGAAAAGCCCACTCTGGCCATTAAATAAAACCTGGCTCCAGATGTGGCTCTCAAACTTTAGCAGGCATCAGAATTCCCTGAGAGGACTTATTAAAACACCCGAGTGCCAGGCTCTGCCCCAGGGTTTCTGATTCAGTAGGTCTGAGGTGGGCCCTGAAAGTATGCATTTCTGAGAAGTTCTCTAGTGAAGCTGGTGCTGCTGTAGGAATCGGGGGTCTAGACTGTGGGACTGTTCCTGGATGGTGCTGGCTCTCCTGACTGCAGTGAGGATGGCTTGGTTTGGCTTGGTGATGGCCATGTTTCGTGGCTGCTTTGCTTCTGCCTGACAGCCAGTGCTTGGCAGAGGCCCAGAAGCTTACCCTGCAGCCCCACTGCACGAAACCAGATGCCTGCGCCAGTTTTCTCCCCGGTTCCTGGCATCTCAGGCCCACAGGGTTCTGAAGCAAAGTTGGCAACTTTCCAGCTGTAAATAAGACCAGGGAGGCTGCCTTCAGTGCCAGCTGGAGAGTGGTAACGAGGGGACCAAGGACAGGAGGCCTGTAGCCCAAATGGCCATGTTGTGGCTGAACCTTGGCTCTGTGGGGCCAGAGGAGGAGCCAGAGGGTCCCAGTGGTGGCAGTGGGGGCTCTGCTCCCTTTGCCCCTTTGGTCCATAATCCAGGGTCTGCACTATCTCCCAGCACCCCTTTTTAGACCTCTGTAGTCCAAGCCTTTAGCTTCTAAATGGGTTCCTGACTTAGGAAGAGGAGGGATTGAAATAAGGGAGAGTTGACAGTTTTACATTTGAATCCAAAAGAACACCCACACAAGGATATAGGACGAGAGAGCTGCGGAAAAAGCATTTGAAATTTTTGTTGACAATTTACTTGCTGTTCATTTTTATTTTGCTTTTTTCCTTTTAAATGCTTACTATAACCGCAGTGAGTGTCAGAGAGGGCTTGGCAAGCCTCAGCTCTTCACCATTCACACCTTCTGTGGGTGAGGGCTTCAGGGCACCACATCTTCTTTCTTTTAATTAATTTTTTTTTTAAAGTCAGGTTTATCGAGGTATAGTTAAATACAGTAAAATTTACTTTTTCATAGTGTGCAGTTCAATGAGTGTTAACAAATGCATGAAGTTGTGTAACCAACTCACAATTAAGGTACAGAACAGTCCCATCAATCTGAAAAATTCCCTTCTGCAACTTTGTAGTTAGCCCTTCCCTCCACCCTAGTCCCTTTAGTTTCCTGTCCCTATAGATTTTGCCTTTTCCAGAATGTCATAATGGAATCATACAGTATGTAGCCATTTGAGTCTGGCTTCTTTCACGTACCGTGTTGCCATTGAGTTTCACCCGTACTGCTATCTGTGTGTATCGGTAGTAGTTTATTCCTTTTTACTTCTGAGTAGAAGTCCATTGCATGGATGCAGCACAGTTGTTTATTCAGTCACCACAGACTGGTTTTTGTGTGAACATAAATTTTCATTTCTCTTGGGTAAATTACCTAGAAGTGGGACTGCTGGATGCTCTTGTAAGTGCCTGTTTAACTTTATAAGCTCCTGCCAAAGTGCTTTCTAAAGTGGCTGTGTCATCTTGTTTTCCCACCAACAGTGTTTGAGAGTTCCAGTTTCTCTCTATCTTTGCCAGCATTTGGTGTTGTCATTTTTCTTTATTTTAGCCATTCTGATGAGAATGTTGCGGTAAAGGGACTTGCTGGTTGTCTTCAAAAGGACAACTTTGTAGGTCTGCTGTGTAAAAGAGGGATTGTAGTGTAGCCTGTGGCCCTCAGGGGAGAACTAGGGACTAGGGTCAGTACAGAGAACAGTTTTTTGGAGATATAATGGTAGAAGAGGAGGAGTTACACGGTCCGCTCAGAGCCGTAACTAGCCTATTTTCCAGAACTCCTGGGGACAGGGGAAGGATCCAGGGTCTTTTGGGTGAGCTGTAGAGTGGAACCACACTGGGAAGGAACCATGCCCATGAGAAGTACTGATCTGGGCCCCACTTCCAGAGAGTATTCTGGTCCTAAGGGTCTCGGCTGGAGCACAGGAACCCTGGTTGGTACAGAGGTGGTGAGATACAAATAACATACGTTTCAGGAGGTATTGGATTCAGGTGGTTGGGGTTCCAACGTTGAAAAACGCTGAGCTGAGCACCTGAGGCTCCTACCTCATATATCACAGTATAGCTTGCCCCCCCACAGTGTTGAACTCTTACACTCCCTCGCAGTCCTGGAAGGCTCAAGGCCACAGGTGGGGGGTCTGTCTTTTATTTTGGGGGATGCTTGGTTTGGATGACCCTGATGGGATTGATTGACCTCTGTGTGTCTAGCCCTTTGCTAGGCCCTTGGGGCAGTGGGTGGGGATGGTTCAGGATGGCACAGGGAGTTGGAAGATGCTCTGCTTGCCCTTTGCCCACTCTGCAGTTCTGCTGGGGAGACAAATGCTCTGTCCCCGGGGTGGGTCAGCCCCAGATCACATCCATAAAATGGGGTGGCTGATGTCGGTGAGGTCAGAGGAGACAGGTGAATAGGCTTTACAGAGTTAAGTGTAAAACCACAGCAGATTATTGTCTTTTCTAGGACATTTGAGTGAGGTGCTTTTTTCCTAGATGGAAGGATTGCTTTCTCCCTAGAGACAGATTCGTAGCTTGTCAGAGGTGGTGGTGGCGGTGGCTGCTGTTCCTTAGTAAGAACATAAGGCATGGGGTTCCCTTCAGGACATTTTTAGGCCTGGGGGCAGGTGATCAGGGCCTGCTGTGGGCTGGGCAGCCGGAGGCCCCAGGGCTCACCTGTCTCACGGCACATTTACGTGGGCGGCTCTCCTTAGCTGCCGCCTCCAAGCCTGCACACCTGGGGCCAGTCGGACAGGTCCATCAGGCAGCCGGAAGGATTGGAAAAGGGAGCTCATGCAGTGTCCAGCCCTGGACGGGGGAGGAAGGGGAGGCATGGCCCCGGGGCCCCGGCTCTGGAGCCAGCCGCCCCAGTCTACGGGAGCCCTGCCCTTCTCCTCAGGCTGGGTCTCGGGCCCTGCCCGGTGTTCTCGGAGCCTCTCCTACCCCACATGCTGGGCCAATGCCACACACAGGTGGATGACAGCTGGTGATTCCGGACCAGGCCAGGATTCAGGGATTAGGGGAAGCCAGCGTCGCCCTGGGAGTCTCAAAGCCAGTTGGGGGGAGTGGGGCCACCCGGTGCCCTCACCTGGTGTAGGAGAGGGAGGTGGTTGGGTGCATGGATGGTGGGGCCCAGCTACCTGGACTCAAGTCCCAGTTCCCAATTCCTGCCCTCATGAAAGGGGTTACACGGAGCCCCCACCCGGCAGGGTTCTTTTGAGTAGGGAATGCAAGCCAGAAACTCAGAACCATGCTGTCTAAATGCGAGTTCGCCTTATGCTGCCTTCCCCCAGGCACCACCGGGAAGGCACCGTCCCCGCCGCCGCCGCCACCACTCCTCCCCGACCGGCAAGCCAACGAGAAGGTGGAGAACCTCTCGATTCAGCTGCGCCTGATGACCCGGGAGAGGAACGAGCTGCGGAAGCGCCTGGCCTTTGCCGCCCACGGGACCACCTTTGACAAAAGGTAGGAGCTGCGACCGGTCCCCTTTCCAGGCCCGATGGGTGAGGGTCCCCATGCACTTAGCCCAGCTCCCGAGGGTCTGTGCTGTGCTCCTGGGGTCTCTGCCCCACCTCATGGCTAGAAAGCCCCCCTGGGGCAGTGCCTGCAGGCCTGGGGAGCACAAACTTCTTCCAAATCCAAATTGGACCCCATGGTCCTTGTCACATGACTCAGGAATAGAGAAGGGTGTGTGTGTGTCTGTACATCCGTCTGTCCTCTCATATATTTGGAGAGGCCCTTGATGGGTGCATTTGTGTGAGAGGTGTGTTTGTGTGCACGTGCATGTGCATCCAGATGTCCTGTCATATATATGAAGAGGACCCTGGTGGGTGTTCTTGAGTGCGTCTGTCTATCTATTCTGTCCTACATATGTAGAGGCCCCTGATAGGTGTGCTTGTGTATGTCTGTCTGTCTTACCATATGGAGAGGCCCCCGATGGTTGTGTGTGTATGTGTCTGTCTGTCTGCCCTGTCATACATGCGTAGAGGCCACCAGTGGGTGTGCTTGTGTATGTCTGTCCTGTCATATAGAGAGGCCCATGACGGGTGTGCTTGTATGTGCCCATCTGTTTGTCCTATCATACGGAAAGGCCCCTGATGGGTGTGTTTGCGTGTGTCTGTCTGTCCATTTTGTCATACATAAGTAGAGGCCACGACAGTGTGTTTGTGGGTGACCGTTTCATGACGGTCTCGGCAGTGGTCTTGGCTGCAGATGGAGGGGCCTGTCCAACCTTGACACCTCCTTGCTGGTTGATTGGCTGGCCTTGGGCTCGTCACTTCCCTTCTGGACCCACCTCTCCGCCCAGGAGAGTGTCTCCCTCTGACACCCTCTGGTGCCATGTGAGGCTCCTGTGCTAACAGACACAGGCACCCCATTGCTGAGCCCTCAGTGGGTCCGTCTGTCTGTGTGTGTGTGTCCGTGTGTGCACTGCTGCCTCCCAGAAGACCCCAGCTGGCCTCACAGCTGAGTGGATCTCTGTGATTTTACACTTCAGTCCTCCCATTGTCATATCTGTGATTTAGGGAGGGCCTATTCCATTTGGTTTCTTGATTGTTTTGAAGAAGATCTCTGTCCGCCTCTTTCACTAGGACTAGAGGTATATAGCAGGGAAGGGTGGCCACAGGGTGGGGCAGAGGAAGAGTCTTTACTTGCACAGTCCAGGAGGGCTCCATGGAGGGGGAGGGAAGCGGGGGTCTCAGGCAATATTGACAGGAGTCTTGAGGGGAGGGGGGTTGGTTTAACCTCTTTCCTTAGGGAACATCAAGGGTTTGTGCCTCCTTCCAAGGAAGGTTCCTCTGGGATGATGTCAGAGCTGCAAAGCCTGATCCTTGAGATTGTTTTTTAAGAGAATACACCCCTCAGTCAGACATCACAAAGGCAGAGTGAGTGTAATCAGGGGTGCTCTAGAGCAGGAGTCCACAAATCCAGCCCATTTCCTTTTTTTTTTTAATAAAGTTTTATTGTAACATAGCCACATTCTTTCTTTTACATATCGCTGTAGCTGCTTTCATGCTGCAAAAGCAGAGTTGAATAGTTGCAAAGAGATGGTGCAGATCACATGGCGTAAAATAATTACTATCTGGCCCTTTACAAAAAAAGCTAGTCGACCCGCTCTTGAGTGTGCATCAGAACCACCTGGGAGGGCTTGCTAATGCACAGGTTAACTGGTCCTCTAGCCATCCCTGCCCACCCCCTCCCCCAGAGCGCCTCATCATTTGCATCACTAACAAGTTCCCAGTTGGTACCGATGCCGATGGTTTGGGAACCACACTGAGAACCTCTGCTCCTGGCCATAGTTCTCAGCTTTGATTTCACCTTGTTAGAATCACCTGGGGAGCATTAAAAACTCCTCATCCATGGGTCTCACCCCCAGAGATGCTGATGTAATTGGTCTGGAGAATGGTATTTCAGTGAGCCCCCAAGTCTGAGACTCACTGGTCTAAAGAGAGGAGAAACTTCACCCTGTTGTGGGGAATGCCAGGGCCTTGGCACAGGTTTCCAGACGGACCCACTATTCCTGCTGGCCTGTTGCATGGTCCCTGGCAAGTTCCTAGAAGACAAGGCGGCTCCTGCTAGCTCTCCAGGCACATGCAGGGAGCTCAGGCAACCAAGGCTCCTTCCACCTGGGGGATTCTGTTTTTGTTAATTTGGGGGGAGGCTGGGACCTCTGGGTCTAACAAGTCCCCAGGTGAGGTTGGTGCACAGACCAGTATTTGGGGACTGCTGGATCTGGGTAATCCAAGGAGGCTTTGTGAAGGGGCTGGCACGTGCCTCCTGGTTGAGAGATCTCCGCTGTTGGTATGATCCTTGGGGCCTGTGGTCATGGGCTGCTTCCTTCGGGCCAGGCCCTACCACAGGCTGAATCCCGACTACGAGAGGCTGAAGATTCAGTGTGTGCGGGCCATGTCGGACCTGCAGAGCCTCCAGAACCAGCACACCAATGCCTTAAAGAGGTGCGAGGAGGTGGCCAAGGAGACCGACTTCTACCAGTGAGTGGCCTGCATGGCCAGGGCTCCCAACACCCGGGGGTTGCCACCTTTCCCCTTGTCCAAGGGTTCTGGCTCTAGTCCTGCCTCTCCCACTTAGCAAGCATTCTGCTGTCAGTACCACCTTGTGCCTTTGGGGCTGCCTCAGTTTTCCTAGGTGTAAAATGAGGCTATTAATCTTTGGCACCTTCTTACTGCCAGCTTCAGAAGCACGGTTGATGGGAGAGTGATTTAAAGCACCAGGCAATAGCCGGGCAGACCACTGGGCTCCTGGATCGCTGTCTGGGGCTTTGCCAACTCATGTGGGCGCAGGACAGGCAGATGGGCATGTTCCTCTTTGCCTGCCCCTCTGCCAGTGTTTGTCCAGGCATCGGTCCTGGGAGGTGTCAGGTGTGTACCAGGTAGGGGCTGACCTCCTTTCCTTGGTCTCTGTACATGTGCCTTTTTGGTGTCAGGTTTTAGATAAATAGTTTGGGTGTTTCTGGAATTTGGCTGGTACCAGCCTCGGGTCTCCCTCTGAGTGCTGTTGACCTGGTCATGTCAGCTCCCATCTGGCCTTTGGGGAGTGTTGGGACCTGGAGGGGCAATGCCTTGAGGTGGGGGCTGGAGGCTGGCTGGGGCTCACTGTGAGTGGCTTTCAGCACGCTCCACAGCCGGCTCCTAAGTGACCAGACGCAGCTGAAGGATGATGTGGACATGCTGAGGAGGGAGAATGGGCAGCTGCTGCGTGAGCGTAACCTGCTGCAGCAGTCGTGGGAGGACATGAAGCGGCTCCACGAGGAGGACCAGAAGGAGATCGGTGACCTCCGGGCCCAGCAGCAGCAGGTAGAGCTGGGCTGGGTGGCTGGGGGCAGAACAAGGCCAGCCTGCCCCCTTCCTTCCTTCCTTCCACCACCCACCCATCCACCCACCCGCCCAGCCATCCGTCCATCTATCCAGCTGTCCATCCATCCATCCGTCCACCCATCCATCTACCCATCCATCCATCCATTCGTCCACCCATCCATCCACCCATCCATCCATCTACCCACCCATCCACCCACCCACCCATCCATCCGTCCATGCATGTGATCATTTAGCAGGTATTCCTGGGTGTTCGCCTCCTGTGAGGCCCTGGGATATCCATGAGGAAACACTCAGCCTGTGCTCTCCTGGAGCCTGCAGTCCAGTGGGGGAGATGAGTGTTTATCAAGTAATCACACACACACCCATGTATCGTTACAAATGTTGCAGGAGTTTCTGAACAGGAGGTCTGTGGTGCAATGTAGTGTGTATCCTAGGGGTGTGACTTGATCTGCAGGGTCAGGTTTCTGTAGCTTATTTCCTTTGTATGGATCAGGTGAGGTTACAATTGGAAAGAGGCTTGGAAGTATTAAGCTCTGTGCAAATATGAGATGGAGCTGTTTTCATCATTATTATTTTGGGTGGGAGTGTGTCCTGTGTTCCTGGTGCTCTCTCCATTCCAGGCTAGTTTCTTCTCTGTGTTCAGCTCTTGGTTCACACTGATACAAGGCATGAGTAGCAGGACAGTCAGAACCCAGGCTTGCTGTGAGTCGCATTGGGCAAGTTCTGCTCTTGTAGCTTATGATCAGGAACTGTCCCGGCTGCCCAGGTGCAGGGAAAGTGCTGGTGCCATGTTGAGTCTGTAGAAGCGTTGGATGTTTGGAGTTGGAAGGCATTCCCCAGGCGAGGCAGAGGCTCCGCTGAGCACCTAGCCCAGGGCTATCAGAAGTCATTTATGGTCTCTTGCGAGTTAAAGCAGGATCCTACGGTCTTGTTTGAAACAAAGCTGTTGTGCAATAGTATAAACTCATCTGATAATTTAGCGGGACTTTACATTCATTGCTTTGTTTGCATTTGAAAGTTTTAAAAGCTGTTATAAACTTACACAATAGTTGCAAATATGTACAAACAACTTCTGCCTCATTCAAGAGTAGGATGCCAGCCTGTGCTTCATCACCCCTGGATGCTCTAATGCATATTTCCTGCAAACAAGATTATTCTCCCATGTAAGAACAGCAAAACAACCATGAGCATCCGGAAATCAGCCTGATACATTAATTCCATCTCATCATCAGACCCCGTGCAAATTTTGCCAATTGTCTCAGCGATGTCCTTTATAGGAAAAGGGTCCAGTTCAGATTGTATTTATCAGAGCATGTAGCTGTCATGTCTCTTTAGTCTCCTTCAGTTGGGAATGGTGCTTGACCTTCGTGACCTTGAGGCTTTTGAAGATTACAAGCCAATTATTACTATTTTTAAACTTTTTATTTTGAAATACTTTCAAACTTACAAGATAGTTACAAAAATAATATAAACCCCATATAGAGAATTCCCAAATACCCCTATCTCCCAATATCCATATCCACAAATTTTAACATCTTCCTGTTTTCATTCTGTCTGTGCATCTGTCTGTCACTCCATCTATCTGTAGCCATCTAGCTGTCTATTTATCAATCCGTTTGCTAACATTTAAGTGTAGGTTGTATACATAATGCTCCTAATGCTCCTTAATACTTAACACTGCCTTGTAGGTTTCCTAAGAACAATTTACGCAGTTTTCAAGTTTAAGAAATTTAACATTGATGTTAAGCTTCCAGTCTATATTCTGGTTATTTCAAATGTCCCAAAAATGTCCTTTTGGGCCTTTTCTCCCCCTTTATTAGATCTTATCCAGGATCATATATTGCATGTAATCGTCTTTGTCTCTGTAGTTGCTCATTGTTTTTGTTTTTGTTTTTTTTTTTTAATTGTGGGAACAAATATACGACATAAACTTTCCCATCTCAGCCACTCCCAAGCATATCATTCAGTGGGATTACTCATATTTTCCTGTGGTGCCCTTACTACCTACCATTGCTAAAACTCCCGTCTCCTCAAACAGAAACCCTGTGCCCGTTATGTACTAACCCCGACTTCCCCTATTCCCTCTTTCCCCATCCCTGACAACTGTATTCTAGTTTCTGTCTCTATGCATGTGCATAGTCTCCTGTATTTTCTTTGTAGTTACCATGGGGCTTAAATTTAACATCCTATAATTAGTATAAGTACATAACTCATTTGTATAGATACTAACTTAATTTCCGTGATATCACAAGCTATTTTATGTAGTTGTAGCCATACAATGCAGGTTTATCCATTATGATTCCAAACCCATTGATTTCTCATTATATTTTATGCATCTGACTTTTAGATCCTGTAGGAAGTAAAAAGTGGACTTAAAACTGGTGATCCTTAATTTCTTCATGTGGCTTCGTCTGTTGTCTGGTGTTTTTCCGTTGAACCTACAGGATTCTCTTTAGCATTTCTTACAGAGCTGGGCTAGTACTGATGAACTCCCTCAGCTTTTGCTTATCTGAGAATGTCTTAATCACTCCCTCATTTTTGAAAGATAGTTTTGCTGGATATAGAATTCTTGAATGGTGGTTTTTTGCTTTCAGCACTTTAAATATGTCATCCCACCACCTCCATGGTTTCTGATGAGAAATCGGCACTTAATCTTGTCGAGGCTCCCTTGTGTATGGCATGTTGCTTCTCTCTTGCGGCTTTCAGAATTCTCTCAATCTTGGGCATTCAACGATTTGATTATAAAATATTACACTGTGGGTCTACTTAGCTTTATCTAATTTTGAGTTCATTGAGCGTCTTGGATCGGTATAATCACATCTTGTGTTATATTTGGGAAGTTTTCAGCCATTATTTATTTGAGTTTTCTCTCTTCTTACACAATGCATATAATGATACGCTTGATGGTGTCCCAAGGCTCCTCAGACTCTTTTCGCTTTTCTTCTCTCTTCTTTCTGCTCCTCAGACTGTATTATTTCAATTGTGTATTCTTCATGTTCAGCTGATTTTTGTGGCTCCAGTCTGCTGTTGAATCCCTTATGGGAATTTTAAATTGTTGTTACTGTGGTCTTCAGCTCTGTTTGGTTCCTTTTCATAATTTCCATCTCTCTATTGCTATTCTTTTTTGTTTTAATCTATTTTTTTCCTGATTTCCTTTAGCTCTTTGAACATAGGTTTTTTTTTTTGTTGTTGTTGTTTGTTTGTTTGTTTTATTAAAATCTTTGGTGTGTCCTAGGTCTGGTCATCCTTGTTGATGGTTTCTAATGCTTTCATCTTCCCGTTGCCTGCACCATTGCTGCTGCTGCTGCTGCTTTTTTTTTTTTGTATATTTTGTAATCCTTTGCTGAAACCTGGACATTTGGATATTTTAATGTGTTTTTGCTGGAATTTAGACTCTGAGGTGTTTGTTCCTTAAGCTTGTGTCCAGCTAGTGTTATGACAGAGATTTCTTTGAATGCCAGGAGCTAACAACAACAACAGAAACACACACACACACACAATATACCTTTCCCAATTTTTGCAGATTGACCTATACAAACGCTGTCTTTCAGAGCTTATTCTTACTGAATTTGGAGAATAGCTCCAGGCCAAAGTCCATCTCTATGTGGACATATGGTTTTCTGTTTTATTTACTGGGTTATAATCCATTATGGCCAGTGGAACCCCCTTTAGCCTTGCGTTTGTCTTTTTTACTTTTCTCGTCCTTATTGGAGCAGTTCCTTGCTCCCTGGCACAAGATGTTCCAGGTACATTTGTATACTTTCCCTGCCCTTGCCCTGGAAAGTAAGCATTTCTCCAAGGAGCTCTTATTCCTTTAGTGGAGAGTGATATTTAGAGGCAAGATCTAAGTGCTGGGTATGCTCGTGGGTATTGGGGCATCACTGCTCCCAGGCTTTTTCAGTGGACAGAAGTAGGGAAAATCTATACATACGTATGTTCATGGCAGCATTATTCATAATAGCCAAAAGGCAGAACCAACCTAAATGTCCATTGACAGATGAGTGGATAAGCAAAATGTGGTCTGTTCATCCAGTGGCACATTACTCAGCCAGTAAAAAGGAATGACGTTCTGGTGCACGCTACAATGTGCATGAACCTTGAATACATTATGCTGAATGAAAGAAGCCAGACACAGAAGATCACATATTGCAGGATTCCATTCATGTGAAATCTCCAGAAGAGGGAAAACCATAGAGACAGAAGGCAGATGAGCGATTGCCAGGGACTGAGGGGAGGGGGACAGAGAGTGACAGCTTAATAGGTATGGGATTTATTTTCGGGATGATGAAAATGTTCTGGAATTGGGTAGCGGTGGTAGTTGCACAACCTTATAAATACACAAAACACCAACTGAAGTTTCACTTTAAAAGGGTGAATTATATCTCAAAAAAAAAAAACAAAAACAAAAAAAACTGAAGAGACTCCATTTATTGCCTCATCATAAAAAAAAAGAAAAAGAAACTGCCCTCCTGAGGCATCAAGTTTCATTGCCTCCCAATCTGATTTTCTGTGGGATTTACTCAGCTTTTACAGATGTTCAGATTGAAATTATCACCTCCCATTCCCTTCCTTGTCTCCCTGACTCCCTAATTGAAGTGGAAAGAAATTTTTTCTGTCCCACCTCTTTGTCCCATCCTTGGTTTCCTTTTCCTGAAGGCTTGTCCCTTAGACGGGAGGGTTTAAATCCTGGTTGTTGTGGTTCCTGGGTCCATTTGGCTGGACTGGTGCCACCCAGCAAGTGCCACCTTCGGACCCCAGGAGGAGAGGGGGCCTGGCTGCCCCGGGGGAGTCTGTCTCTGAGCTGCCCGGGCCGCCTGCTCCCCTTGGCCTGTGTGGGAGGGCCCCAGGTCTGCTTGCCCCGGGGCCTGGAGGGCAAAGGTCAACCTCCACGACAAGGCAGTTTTGTTGCTTGGTTCCTCCCATGCCTTGTCAACCCGAAGAGGCCCTTGCTGGGTAAATGGTGCTGTTTGACTTGCATGTTTACTTGAGGGATTTGTGGGGCTCTCCTGCCCTCTGTATGATTTATGTCAGAGGAAATGAGGCAGCCTTGGGTGGGAGGAGGCACGGTGGGCCAGGGTCTTGGCCCCTCTCCCACTTGAGAGCAGCATTCAGGCAGCTTGTGTGTGTGCAGAGGGGTGGGGAGGGCAGCATCCTCCATGTGCCATCTCCAGATGCGCCATCTTGGATTCTTCCAGGCCATGCTAGGAATGCCCCAGCGACCATGGGCAGAGGCTGCCAGCCTTGGCCGGGAAGCAGTGTAGAGGATATATGCTTGTCTGTTTTCTTTACTGAAATAATACATCTACTTTGGTTAAACAGACGAGCAAAATAGCCACAGAACACCAGGCCCTCCTGCAGCCCCAGGCTCACTTCTAAGAGATAACCTCTGTTAACCCCTGTGATCTCTTCTTGTAGATACTTTTCTGTGTCAAACTTCACACACACATGGAGTTGGTTTTCATTTTCTGCAACCTGCCTTTTTTTTTTTTTTTTTTTTTTTAAACCCAACAGTGTATCATGGGTCTCCTGTATTCTTCTCTAAATTCAAAACATCCAACAAGGTGTTCTGTAGTTTCATTGTCAGGAATGGCCTAACCCCATTCTGAGTGTGCTCAGTGTCTTGGTTGTTCAGACTTTTGCCCTGTTACCATTAATCTTTCAGTGGCCATGCTTATGTTTGTCTTCATACTCTTTTGTGCATTTTCTTAAGTTTGATTCTCACAGATAAAATTTCTGGGTCCAAGGCAGTGCATATTTTCTCTCTTTATAGGTTTTGTCAGTTTATTTGGGAAACTTATAAGACCAGAGAAGCCTTCTTTCCTCTTTGCTTCCCTGCCCTCTGTGTTTTGTAATTCATGTAAGTTGACTCTCTTTTCCCAGGACCCCCAGGCCAAAGCCCTTTCATGGGCCTGGAGGGAAGAAGAGAAGGCGGAAAGGTTAGCCCTCAGAAGTCCAGAGAACCAGCATTTCTGACCCATCCTGGGCACAGCTCCGAGGGCCTTCTCTTCTCGGTTGCTTCCTTTGCGGGAGCAACTCTGTGCTGTGTGCATGGAACTAAACCCTGTGTCCCGGCTTCTCCCGCCACCGCTCCCACCCTCTCCTCCCAGGCAGACTGGCTGACGCTCAAGCCCGGGGAGTCAGCTTTAAAGACCACTGCCTGCCCGAGGTGCAGAAGTTCTTTACATTCCTCACATTAAAATTCTAGGCCACATTTAAATATTCTTCCACTTTGACTTTCACTAGCCTTTGGCTGGAAAGCTAACCGTTTGGCAGTAGTTGTGTGTATGTTTTTATGTGTCTTACCATTGACTGTGACTCTCTGGGTGGGAAACTAGCTATTAAGAGCTTTATCTTCTAATGATGTAAAGGAAAAGTTCTGAACCAAGAGTTAGGAGAGTTTTTCAGATTCCCTGGAGGTAGCTGAGGGCCATGATTCCCCCAGATTTCTTCAGAGGCTATTGATTGCATAGCACAGAGGTGGCCTCTGAGCCCCACAAGTAACAAAAAGCTAGATATGTTTGGGCCTGAGAACACCTCTTTGGCTGTCTGTCCTGTGGAGAAAGGATTGTTCTGTATGATTCCAGGGCTGGAAGGAGAGCCAGGGTTAGAAGTTACAGGGAGGTGGATTTCGGCTCAGAGTAAGCATCACCTTCTTGTGCAGTCTTTGCCTGTGGGGTGGGCTGTGCCATGGGTGTAATGTGTGGAAACGGTGCAGGGTATTGGCCAGTTGTTCCCCAGAGTCCCTCTGACCCCAAGATTCGGCCATCTTATCAAAGCTGGATTGAGCATCAGAAAGGATCCCTGGGCTTTCTCCTGACCTCCCTGGCTCTCCAGGAATTTGTGGTCCATTCTGACAGCCTGATTCACTAGGCCCTGAATTGTCCCTGGTTGTGAGGCAGTCCCTGGTCCAAACTCCTCAGGGCTGGGGTTTCTGGGAGACTGATTTCCCAATGAAGAGATGCCAAGCCATCATGTAGACTCCAGTGAAAGTGGGCTGTAGCAGGCCAAGGCCCAGAAGAGGTTTTTATTTATGTCACCTCCAGGCCATCTTTTAAATTATTTTTAATGAAGCTTATAAGGCAATTTGGAAGGAGAGCATTTGACTGGTCTACCCAGGGCTGCCCCCTTGTGGACAACTTGGGGAATGACTGTGGTGCCTTTTTCCTGCAGTAATCTGGGGCCAGTGGGGTTCTCACCTGGCTTAGGGGATGTTTGGTAAGTGAACATTTGAAATTGTTTTTATTGGAATTTTTTAGGTATTCCCCATGAATAAAGGCAATCCAGTGTAGATGCTGGACCTTTTCTAGACTTGGGTACAGGGTATGGCTTGATCTAGAAGTCGCGGGGGGGGGGGTGTCTCTCGCCATTGACTCAGTGTATGGCCATGGGGCACCCTTACCTGTCAGCAGTGGGCCCTGCATCAGGTGATTGCACCTGAATACATTCAGGTGTCTGCAGTTTGTCGTGCACTCATTAGCCCAGTTCTCCTCTGCCAGGTGACTTATGGAAAAGAATAATGTTTTATCTCCATCTTACAGCATACACAAAAGTATATCCCAAGAGGTTGAAAGATTTAAATGTGAAAACTAATGCTTTATTACAGTAGGAGAGTCTCTTAGTGATCTCAAGGTGTGCTCTTGGCCGCTGTTCTTCATTCACATCCAAGCTCGGAGTCACCTTCTTGGATAGGCCTCCCCAGGCCTTAGCCTCTCCCTCAGCTTTCACCCCCTGCTGCTCAAAAGTCTCTCACTGGCTCAATATTCTATTTTATTTTTAATTTCTTTGATAGCCCTTATCATGCCCAGAAATCATTTTCTTCTATTTTATTTATTTGGTCTATCAGTCTCCTCCCATTAGAATATAAAGTCCCTAAGGGCATTATCTCTACCTGTCCTGGCCAATGTCCCCAACATCTGGAACAGAGAGGAGGAGACATACTAGGTACTTGTGTCAGGGCCCCCAGCACCTTCCCTCCCTCGCCAGGTTCGGTGGTTGGCTAGGAGGACTCGCAGGGTGCAGTATGCAGCTGCACTCACGGTGAAGATTTATTATAGTAAAAGCTTGCAGAGCAAAGTCAGCAAAGGGAAAAGGTGCACAGAACTAGGTTCGAGTTTCCAGGAGTCCTCTCCCCATGGAGTCCCAGGGGACATGCTTAATTCCTCTGACATTGAGTTGTGACAACCTGGGCAAAGTGCCGTCAACAAAGGCAGGCCGTGGGAGGCTCGGCGCCCAGGGTTTTTGTTGGAAGCTGGCCATGCAAGCACCCTCTGCCTGGCACGTGCCAACACTCCAGGCTTCCAGAAGGAGAGCAGGTATTTGAAACATACCACATTGTTGGTTCATTTGAGGCACTGTGAGCCATGTGGGTCTTTTAGGGAAAGTTTTATGTCATTGTAGGGTACTCTTCACCCTTCAAGTTCCTGGACGCATCCAAGGGCCAGCCTCACAAAGGATAGAAAGAAGCCTTAGGCCTGCTAGGTTAACTGTTTTCTGCACAGAACTTGATAGATGTTTGTGAAAGAATAAATCCGAATGGATCAACCCTGTGGGACTGCCAGGCCTGTGGAATCAGACAGACGGACAGACAGAAGAGTGGGAATGGTGAGCTCTGGGCTCCTTCCTCCGCCCGGCCCATGGTAAGTGCGACTCTCTGTCCCCAGGTGCTGAAGCACAGTGGGTCATCTGAGATTCTCAACAAGCTGTACGACACAGCCATGGACAAGCTGGAGGTGGTCAAGAAGGACTACGATGCCCTGCGGAAGAGGTACAGCGAGAAGGTCGCCATCCACAACTCGGACCTGAACCGCATGGAGCAGCTGGAGGAGGAGAACCAGCGGCTGCTGAAGCAGACGGAAATGCTGACCCAGCAGAGGGACACGGCCATCCAGCTGCAGCACCAGTGTGCGCTCTCCCTGCGGAGGTAGGAGCCGGAGGTGGCAGGCCTAGGGGGATGTGGTGACGACAAGGGGGCACAGCCTGCACCCCGCACCTGCCACACGTTCTCCAAAATGGCCTCAGAGCCGAGTAAACTTTGTCCTGGGGTCCCTGTCTTTTGTGGGCTTGTGGTTATCTGCAAGGCTCCCCATCACTTCTAGGGATTAAAAACGGCACAAGCTGTTGGTCTGCAGGATACATTTTTTGATACTCTGTGTGTCTTACCAATTGTGACTCCTTCCTCTCCTCTGAGCAACTCTGAGTGCTCTGAGCATCCTGTTTCTTGGGCTTCCCCACAGGCCTTTCCCTCTGTCTCAGTTACCCACCCACCAAATAGGACAGTAAATTTTCCTAGGCATTGTTCCTTCTAAAGTTTTATTTTTTTAGTTAAGGAATAGGATCTTCAGAGATGTGCTCCCTACCCTCAGACAGTGTTTTGTAAGGAATGTTCCTGCAGAACATGAATTCTCCAAGACTTCCTAGGTTTCCTAAGTAAAAAGTTTTCTCTGGATACATAGGTTTGGGAATTGCTGGGTTAAACACAGACAGGTTCCTTTACCTTGGGACTTCCCAGGGCCTTTACTCTGCTGTTGTGCAGTGTGGCTTTCCAAGAGGGGGCACGGGGAGCCGTGTTTCCCAAACATAAGTCACCAGAGAACCCAGCATGTTTTGGTGGGGCTCCGTGCAGGATTGGTGTTCTAAGGAACGTGCTTTGGGAAATGCTGGTCTGGAGCTGCAGGCTCTCATTTGCAGGGCTGCCTCCTCTGGAGCGTGCCTCCTGGCCTGGCGGCTGTCTTTAGCTCCCAGATACCGGAATTCAGCATCCTTTGTTTTGTTTTTATTTTTATTTTTTAAAGAACATTGCTTGGCTGTGGAAGAGATAAAATATTATTTCTGGTAGAGAAGGAGGCATGAAGTCCTTAGTTCAACTTCTGGTTTTTATAAAAGGCTGAGAAAAATTCCAGGTCCAGGGGCACCAGGACGCCGTGACTTTTCTCTACCGGGGGTGCAGGAGAATGACCTCTCTCTAAACTTCATGCTTGGCTGTCCAGCACAGCGGCCCCGGCGGGAGGTGGTGGAGGCGCAGCAGCTGACTGGGCAGGTCCCCCACCCCTCCCTGGCACCCTGCGCGCCTTTCTCCCCCAGGTTTGAGGCAATCCACCACGAGCTGAACAAGGCCACGGCCCAGAACAAGGACCTGCAGTGGGAGATGGAGCTGCTGCAGTCGGAGCTGACGGAGCTGCGGACCACGCAGGTGAAGACCATGAAAGAATCGGAGAAGTACAGGGAGGAGCGGGACGCAGTGTACAGCGAGTACAAGCTCATCATGAGTGAGCGGGATCAGGTCATCTCCGAGCTGGACAAGCTGCAGACCGAGGTGGAGCTGGCCGAGTCCAAGCTGAAGAGCAGCACATCTGAGAAGAAGGCGGCCAGTGAGGAGATGGAGGCTCTGCGACAGGTAGGCAGGGGACCGTGGTCTTCCAGCGTCTCCTAAAGCTGCGCGGGAGGTAGGGGCTACAGAGGGCACGGTGTCTGGTTAGAAGCCTCCTTCTGAGTTGGCGCAACAGGCTCCTCATTGTAGGTCAGATTACTAGCTGAGTTTTGGGCACTGGCCAGGCAGCGGCTGGGCTCATGGCCCAGGGCCCAGCTCTGCGTCTGGGCTGGATCTGCAGGGGACGCGAGTGGAGGTCCAGCCATGGTCTGTGGCTTCTAGGGCTCACGGTCTAGGAAGCAGGTCAGCTGGTGCACACAGACACCTTCACACCTGCTCCTGTGGTTAAGCAGTTGTAGATAATCTTGTGCAAAATTTCGTCAGGGGATAGTTCAAGGGCTTGCTCATTAGGGAGCAAGATGCCAAGACTGAGTTCCCCAAACCGCCATTGGGTTTGGCCTTTTGAGTCTGAAAGAGCAACTTCAGCCACATGCATCTGCTCTTTAGAGGGGGCGGTCAGCATTGTGCTGGGGAGACGTTATACGAGCTTGGGCCCACCTTGCTCTCTGGGGGGTCTTCCCTCCAGCGTTTAAGGGGATGGGTTGTTCATTAGCAGCAGAATTGGCTGCTCTGCCCAGTCCTGTGCGGTCCGGGTGGAATTTCGCTATCCTTCCTACCCGGTCACTCCCTCTTGGCAGTTGCTGCTCACCCCCAAGACCTGCTTCATTCATCTGGGGCTTGGACACCCCTGTGGTCTCGCCCGTATTTAAGATTCCCTTTCAAACACGTTGGTCCCTGTAGTGGCTCTGCTTTGAGCTGCTGAACTTGATCATGGCAAATGTTTTTCTTCTCTAAGGAACGCTCTGTGCCTCTCCAGGCTGCTGCTTTCCTGCACCGGTCAGTCAAAATGTAGGCTTTAGGACTGGTCTCTGGAAAGCTAGGAGCACGGTGTTTGGGTGGGGCAGACTGGCAGGGGGAGGTGGGCGCTGGGTTGTCACCACCAGACCGCTCCCCTCTACCCAGCCTGACACAGAGCCGGAGCCCACGGGGCGTCCAGGACCCTGCGAGGTTTTCTTCCTGTGCCAGGGGCTGAGGGAGCGCGAGGGGCATGGTGCCGTGCTTTGTGTGGACCACCACGGCCAGGGGCCTCCCGCTTCCCGTAACCTCCCTGTGTCTGAGCTTCCTCATCTGCAAGGCTGGGAAGACAGTGGCAGCTGCCCTCTAGGGGTGTGGCAGCCAAATGATAGGAAAAACACTCAGAATAGCGCCCCACACAGGCCAGCACAGACTTGACTCTCTTCTTCTGTTAGTAACATTATTCTTCTCATTAGAAACTTATGTCCTGTTCAAATCAGGTTGAACCATATGCAACTGTGTCTTTGTAGGTAAAAGAGAGTCAAATAATGGCAATTTCATTCAAAGGACAGACTTCTCCAGGTGTGAGTGGGGGTCCCGCCACCTGCTCCTGGCCCCGTGCCCTTCAGCATGGAGGCTGGTTTCTGGCCCAGGCAGGGGGTGTTGGCTGGGTGTTAGGCCTGCCTGCCAGCTGAGTCTGGGGTCTTTTCTAGGCCCTGTTCCGAAGGAGCAGGCAGGAGAGCAGAACCCTGCCCCTCGCTGGCAGGCGAGTGCCTCCAGGGCTGCAACGCCAGCTCCTCCTGCACTTTGCCCGGCCTCACGACAGACCACGTCCCCCCAGGCCTGAGCTGTCCTGGCTCCAAGGCCCCGGTGGAGGAGGGTCTGACCTGCTCCCTGGCCTGGTGAGGCCCCTGGGGATTGCCCCCTGTCCACGCCTCTGCAGCAGTGCCTCGGGCAGGGGCTCCGCATCCACGGGCTCAGCCGTGGTGGGCTTTCCAGCCGGCCTGCCCCCCAATCTCAGAACTATCTCCACTTTGCTCAGTCTCCACTCGGCTCAGTCGAGTGAGTGGTTCTTTTTGTTTCCCATATGACACTCCACACTCCCTCTTGGTTCTCCTTCCCTCTCCCTTTTCCCTCTCCCTTTTCTATACCCTTCTCCTTGTGGCTCAGAGAGGAGTCCGGTGCTCTCCCCGAGGTATCTGCCAAGGGAGCGTGGCCACACAGCCCTGGGCTGTTTGAACGGGCCTCACACCTCAGGCACCTGTCGGGAAAACCATCCCTGACTTCCCAGGGCCGCCCGGGGTGGACAGGAAGAGACTTTGGGTGGCGCCTCACAGAGCCGGGTTCATGTGTGGGGCAGCGTGGAGTAGAAGCAGGGGCCCTGACATGTGAGTTGGAAGGCCTGGGGTCCGGGTTCAGCTCTCCCACTAACCTTAGGGGACCTTGGGGAACTTTCCAGCCCCTGAAGTTCCCGTCAGTGTACAACCAGGGATCAGGGATTGGGCAAAGGGCCTCTTGGGTCCGCTCGGCTCCTTTTGAGTTAGCTCCTTCCTCCCCTTCTCCGTAAACCCAAGCATGGAGCATCTCTGTGCTTCTTAAAAGAAAACAGTCTGTTGGGAGTGAATTCACTTCGGGGACCAACATGCCTCAGGGCTAGGGGGAGGGAAGGGGTGAGGGTGAAAGCCGCCTCTCCTTGGGGTTTCCCCTCTGGCCCGCAACTTGAGCTGATCATGTCTGAGAGCAAAATGGAAGAGCCTTTTGGTGAAACTGGGCATTGCTACAGCTCAAGTACCTATATAAATATGGTACAAAACATCAGGTAAAATGTATAATTTCAAAAGTGGGATTGTTAAACGTATTTATTATAATATTTGACAGATAAGATTAATAAAATCAGTGTTTTTTTTTTAAATTGCAAACTAACCACATCAAACACTCAACACTGCATTAAAGTGAAGAAACCACAGAAAAAGGAAGCTAAAGTAATTGAAGTTGAGCTTGTGAAATGTGAGGTTTGAACAGTGAGGGTCCGTGGTCTTGCTCTCAGATTTTGGCTTATTTGTGAGCAGATTTCCCAGCTCTTTCTGACTCTACCTGAGAGGAGAGGGCAGCCGTACGCTGACTCCTAGGATTTTCCTGTCTCCTTCATCCCTGTCTCTTGGTTAGGACCCAAGAGCCTATTTTCAGCAGAGGCTGCTCCCTTCCGTTCTATGGCCAGGGAGCTGGGCACGTTCTTTGTTTGTCCTTGTCTTCCTCGGTCCTATGCCTGGGATACCTGCTGTGGAAATAATAGCATCAGTTCCAGCAGTGTCACGTTCATATTCGACTTGTTCAAGAAAGCCTTTGAGCTAGAAGCAGGAATTGTTCTCGCAGTAGACGCTTGCTTTGTCATTTTCCCTGTACCACCCCCCCCCTTTTTTTTTTTTTTTTAACTTTGTAGAGGCATAGAGGGAGCTTTCTAACATGAGTGCTTAAAAAAGTTTGGTTTGAAATTTTAGTGGTGCATATAATTCTTTGGGAAGGTGTCAAGATGCAGATGCTTCCAATTTCAGCTTTTTAAGCCAACTGAGATAACAGTCCTTCAACAGCAAAAATCGTGCGGTGTGCCAGGTAATAAAAACTGGTGTCACAAACATGGAGAAATAGTTTTTCTGCTTGGATTATGGCCAAGGTCTGCGCCCTTCCCTGCAGTCCAGCCTTGCATCATGACGTTTTGTTGCCACGTTCTTTAGAGAGTTGTAGTTTGCTCTCAGTAAGATACAAACCACTTAGGGGCCGCGGGAAAGTGGGAGCCTCTGCCTGGCCACCCACGGTGAGGGGAGGCTGGATTCCGGGCCAGGCTCTGTGTGGGGTCGGGAGATTGGACCCGAGCAATCTGGCCGTGGGTGTGGGGTGTGCCGCGGTCGGTGTGCAGGCCCAGGAGGGGGCGTGGGCTGTGTTTGGCTGTGTGGATCTCATCCAAGGCTTCCCCAGCCCTGCTCCCTGGAGCCTCAGCCCTGGCTCTGGCTGGAACCAGAAAGCCCAGTACCAGTCCCCTCTGTTTGTCCCCTCATCCCCTTAGATCAAAGACTCGGTGACAATGGACGCCGGGAGAGCCAACAAGGAGGTGGAAATCCTTCGAAAGCAGTGCAAGGCTCTGTGCCAGGAGCTGAAGGAAGCCCTCCAGGAGGCGGATGTGGCCAAGTGCCGGCGGGACTGGGCCTTCCAGGAGCGTGACAAGATCGTGGCAGAACGCGACAGCATCCGGTAGGGCCGCCCTGCCTGCTTCTGGGCACTGATGGCGAGTGGCTGGGTGCCCAGTGCAGGTGGCAAGACGGGGGTGGGGAGGGGGTGGGTGGGCTTCCTCTGTTCCCACTCCAGCCCTCTTCACAGCTTCTCCAGGGTGTGGTCCCTGATCAGGGCCAGAGTGTGGAATTTGGGGCCGTGCAAAGGTGGCACAGAGCCCAGACTCCACCGTTGCCAGGGTCATCTGTGCTCACCTCCTCTCTGGAACAGCCGAGGTGGTCCTGGGGTCCCCCAAGCCACACATTCCTTTAGTAGAGACTCGCCAAGCTTGGCCTTGGCTCCTGGAGGAGGCTCAGGCCTGCAGAGCTAAGCGAGTGGCTGCGTGATGCTCTCGTCTAGTTGTGGGGTGGGGGATGGCTCTAGAAGGCCCTGCCTTTGCCAGCTGTGAGACACGTGGTGGGTTCTGCAGCACAGAGGCCCGCCAGGTGGGCTGCAGGGGTCTCACTGCAGAGGAGACCCCCGCTGGGTCTTAGAGGGATGAGCGTGTGCAGGACGGTGGAGGATGTTCTTTAACTCTGGGCATGTTGAGGGTGAAACAGTGGGAAAAGGATGTTCGGAACCTGACACCCGGTGACCTTAGGGGTGTCCCCGCTCTGGGCTTCTCCACATCCCCTCTGTCTCGTGATGGGCTTGGCCTGGGGGAAATCAGCCCCTCTCCCGAGCCTCCTTGTGTGCATCTGGGGGTGTCCCTGGCAGGCACACGGGCCCTCCTTGCACGCCCCTTGCACGCCCCTTGCACTGACCTTGCCTGCTGTCCCCTCTCTGCCAGGACACTGTGTGACAACTTGAGGCGGGAGCGGGACCGGGCGGTGAGTGAGCTGGCCGAGGCCCTGCGCAGCCTGGACGACACCCGCAAGCAGAAGAATGATATCAGCCGGGAACTCAAGGAGCTCAAGTACGTGTGGGTGGGCCCCCAGGGACACGGGCAGGGGCTTTTCCCAGCGTGCAACCTGGCCACCTGGTCCCTTCTTTCTGCCTCGCTGTCTGTCCTATAGGGCAGGTCCGAGTGCCATCTCCATGTTGAGAGTTCACTAGAAAACCTTAGAGCCCTGCAGGAGGGGGCACCGGCCCCTCCGTCACTGTGGAGTGGTGCAGGCGCCGTGAGCAGAGGCACGCGGCAGGGAAGCCTTGAAACTCAAGGAGCAGCCCTGCCCCCAGGCCGTCCATCGGGGACCTGTCAGCCATGCATTCATTCTGCAGTTATTGGTTGAGGATGAACTGGGTGTGGGCCAGGTCCTGTGGAGGACACGGGCCAACATTGCTGAGCTAGCAGACAAAGTCCCTGCCCACATGGGGTTCAAAGGCCCTGGGAGGAGCTGGAACATAGAATATGTAAACGAAGAAAAGAGTCATGACCATGAGTCAACGTTTCCAAGGCAGTGTGACTCATGCTCAGCCGTCCACTTGCCTGTGTTTTGAGGGTGTCCGATTAGAGGAAAATCTTTGGGGCATCAGGCAGCCTTACTTCAGTTCCAGCCCTGCTCACAAGTGTGCCACTTAAGACTTTGTGGCCTTTAGCAGTGGTTGAAAATACAAAGATCAGAACTTAAATGTAGAAATTGGCAGAAGCTAATACCCATCAGTGTGATTGAGAACTTGAATTTGAGAAGCAGTGGCTTTCCATACATTGTTTAAAATTTTCTATGATAATATGGAGAAGTGGAGGTGAGAGCTGTTGTGTGAGTGTGAGTGTCCAAGCCTGCACACACTTGAGCGATGCCTTTCAGGAAAGAGTGACAGCATCCCCTTCCTCCTCCATTCAATAAAATCTCCTAACATTTATTTAAAAAAAAAAAAAAAAAAAAAGCAAAAGAGAACCTCCAGAGCTTGAATATTCTAAGGAAAATCTCGGGGGTTAGGAACCTAAGTGACAGACTCTCCCCTGGGGCCCACCCTGACTGTAGCAGGTGATGGTTTCAAGTTAATTAAAACCTGGAACCTCTGGAGCTTGAGCCTGGAAGGAGGTTTTACATTATAATTGAGCCGGAGATGCGTGGAACTTTTAAGAAACTTTCAGTCATTTGGCACGTTTGGATTGGTACCTGCTCTCTGCTAAGTTCTCTGACGTGTTATCCTGCTCCCAAGGAAGCCCCAGTATGTAGAAGCACAGATGTGCCCCATCAAATGACAGCTGTGGCAAGTGCTTACTGCACTTACTGTGTTAAATGCAGAGCATTGGCCGTGGGCTGTGGGACCCAGGTGGGAAGCACCTTTCACCTGGCCTGGGGAGGGGGCAGGGGGTGTCCCAGGAAGGTGGCAGTGAGCCCTGCCCCAGAGGCTGAGCAGCATTTGGAGAGAGCTGGTGGGAACACAGGCCAGGCAAGTTGTGGACGTGGGATGGGCACACTTGAGCAGGAGAAAAAGCAGGTAACGAGTGTCCCAGAGCCAAAGGGGCATGTGATTGGACCCTAGAAAGGTAGTCTGGGCCCAGATCTTAGGAGAAAGGGCATTCCATGCCAGTCATCGGGATCCTGAAAGGCTTCTGAACCTTTTGTCATTCTCTTAACAGGGCCTTCCGCACAGCTGAAGTTTTTAATTTTGATGAAGTCCTATTTGTCTTCGCCTAGCCTAAGTCTGAAAGATTTTCTCCTATATGTGCTTTTCAGAGTTTTGTAGTTTCAAATTTTACATTTAAATCCATGATCCATTTTGAGTTAATTTTCATATAAGGTTTGAGGTTTAGGTCATTGAGGTTCATTTTTTTGCCTGTGGGGTATCTGTTCCAGTGCTATTTGTTGAAAAGACCATTCTTCCTCCATTGCATTCATTTAGCCACTTGTCAAAAATTGGTTGGTAAAACCCAGAGGCAACAGCCTCTTTAAGATCAACTATCAGATCCAGCCCCCTTCCCCATACTGTCAACACCCCCTTTCCATATGAACAAGTTAGGGTGCTCACTACCTAGACACCCCTGAAGAGGGAGAAAGAGATTAAGTGAGAGGAAGGGGTGGCAACAAACAAGATTGAACAAATGTCTATGAATACCGAAACTTTATATAATTATATACATATATTTTTGGGTGCTGGGGTGTTGGAATGGCTGGAAGGAGGTAGATGACGTGGTGGAACTGTAGCCTATAGCATCCCTCGGGATTTGCTCTATAGCTGCTCATTGAATTGTGCCTTGCAGGTCTTCACCTAATACCTTGTATTGCATAATAAGGAAAGAACTGAAACTGGAACTGTAACCCGTAATAATTTTTGAAATTACCTATATGACTGCTTGTTGAGTTGTATATCGAGAGAAGACACCCTTCTGTATATATGTTATATATATATATATTTTTATATATATGTTATATTTTACAATAATGGAAATGGCTGAAGTTGTGGAACTGTGACCCATAACTTTCTTTGAGATTTGCTCTCTACTTGTAAAATCATACCTTGAAAATTATCACTGTTATGTATATATGTTAAAGTTCACAATAAAAAAAAAAAATGAAAAATCAGTTGGGCCTGCTTGGGAGGGTCTGTTTCTAGGTTCTCTATTTCATTCTGTTGACCTGTGTGTCTGTCTCCCTCTGCCAGTCCACACAGCGTTAGTTAGCATAGCTGTGTAATAAGTCCTGAAATCAGGTGGTGCGTCCCCATTATATTCTTCATTTTCAAAATTGTTTTGGCTATTCTAGTTCCCTTCTTTGCCTTTCCATTTAAATTTTAGAACAGACTTGTCTATAGCTACAAAAAAAATCTTGCTGCGATTTTGATAGGAATTGAATTAAACTTATAGATCAATTTGGAGAGAATTTGAGTCTTTCTTAAAAAACAGTAACTGACCACCATGAAATCTCCCTGAGCTTAAAGAAGCCTTGACCTGACCCTCTAGATTTATTGGGGAGCAAGTATGGGGTAGGAGGGGGAAAGGAACCCCACTTAGCCTTCACGGGGGGCCACTTGGTTTGGAGCTGGGAGGCAGGTTTATGCTTCGCTCCCAGAGAGCTGTCTCCATGACCCTCTCTTCATAGGGAGCAGATGGAATCGCAGTTGGAAAAGGAGGCCCAATTCCGGCAGCTGATGGCCCACAGCTCCCACGACTCTGCCATTGACACGGATTCCATGGAGTGGGAAACAGAAGTGGTGGAGTTTGAAAGGGAGACTGTAAGCTGCCTCCAATGTCTTTTCTCCCTGCTCTCCTTGGCATGCCTTTGGGCTGGGGAGGAGAGGACAGCCTCTCTCAGGGTTCCCCAGGCCCACCCCTTGTCCTCCCTGGGGGTGCAAATGTATCCTTGCCCTGTGGTGTCCAGGGAGGGTGTGGTGCAGCAGGGTGGTCCCATGTCATGTCACATGGCAGACGCTGGCATGGTGCGTGGAAGGCAGAGGGATGAGCAGAGAATGAGGGGGAGATGCTGCGGGGACATGTGTCTGTCCACAGGGGCTAAGCGGGCAGAGGGCAGCTATGCTTAGGTTTCCAGCCCGGGGACTGCATGCCTCTTCATGGGGAAGGGACAGTCCTCCACGATGACACGGGGAGGGGGGAGGTTAATAGCCAAATGCTTCCCATCAGCGCTTGGTAAAGTGTGTTGCTGCTGCTGCTGTTTTGACAGGAGGATGTTGATTTGAAGGCACTTGGGTTTGATATGGCAGAAGGCGTCAGTGAGCCCTATTTCCCAGGGGACTGTGGCATATTTGTCACCAAAGTGGACAAAGGAAGCGTTGCTGATGGCCGCTTAAGGTAAGAGTTGAGGGGAGGTGGGCCCTTGCAGCCCAGTGCAAAGGACCCAGCTTCCAGCAAGGCTCGGGGAGCAGCAAGTCAAGAAACATATCCCAGGGCTATCCCAAGGAGCCTGTCCAAGGCCTGCAGGCTCAGCTGCTAATTTTGTTCTTTCTGAAAACGCCCAGCTTCTCAGTTGCTTCTGAATCGGATTCTTCCCTGGCCATTGGGATGCTGTGCTTCGCTTCCCTGGGTAGGAAAGGGCTCAGGTGTGTGTATGAGAGCATAGGACAGGCATGCTCATTTCCCTGCAATAGTAAGGACAATATAAATGATTTATACCTCTGTTGAGGCTGTTTGCTAAGTATATAGAAATTAATTCATTAAACTCTGCAGTCCCATGAGGCAGGTGCTGTTATTACCCCGTTTTAGAGATGAGGATGCCGGGGCACAGAGCGGGGTAGGTCACACAGCTAGTTAGTGGTAGTAGAGCCAGCCCTGGAGCCCAGCTCGGGCAGCCTGGCTGTGTAATCTGCGCGTTTAACCACGCCCTCTGGGGAGAGGCGGTCTCCCGGGGATGTGGGCAGGGCTCCCCGGAATCGGCCTGCTGGAGGGTGTGCACCAGCCTGTCCCAGCGGCGCTGACCCGGCTTGGCTCATCTAGGGTCAACGACTGGCTGCTGAGGATCAACGACGTGGACCTCATCAACAAGGACAAGAAGCAGGCCGTCCGGGCGCTCCTCAACGGAGGCGGCGCCATCAACATGGTCGTGCGGCGGCGCAAGTCCCTGGGCGGGAAGGTGGTCACGCCGCTGCACATCAACCTCAGCGGGCACAAAGGTAGGGGGGCGGGCGCCGTCGGCCGTCTCCTTCAGGTGTCTTGTCGCCGGGACGCCCGGCGGGGTGGCCGGTGACCGCGGTCCGCCTTGTGCTTGCAGACAGCGGCGTCAGCCTGGAGAACGGGGTCTACGCCGCCGCCGTGCTGCCCGGGAGCCCGGCCGCCAAGGAAGGGTCCCTCGCGGTGGGAGATAGGATCGTTGCGGTAAGTCTCCCCGGGAGGGGACGGAACCAGGGTGACCTGCTTCATTAACATTTTTGTGAATTTCTGTGCAGCCTTATTCTTTTACATGTGAATATACATTTAGGAGAACTTTCTTTTTTATAAATTGATATCATCTGTGTAATTTTCTGAATCTTTTTTACTAAACGTTATATCCATGTTTCTTTTTTTATCACCAAAGTATGACTTATTAGCTGTATTTTCAAGCAATGCAACAGTTTTTGTATAAAGTAAAAAGCGGTAATACCTCTTTCCTTCCTTTAATCCTGATCCTAGAGATAAACTCGCCCCCTTCTGGGTGGATGTGCCTCCCAGACCTTGAGTACTTTACACAGATCTGTGTGTGCACATACAGTGTTCTGGTGTTCATTCATTTTTTTGAATTTGGAAGCTCACACTATGTTATTTTACAATTTGCATTCTACATTGTGGATTTCTTTCCATATTGAGCCTTGTTATTTTTATCCATCTCACTGACATTCCATTGTTTGAGTATGTGTAATTGAAATCACCCCCCTCGATGGACAGGTGTGTTGTTTTGTCTGTTTGCAGTTGCACACGGCCCTGCACTGAATGTCACCTGTGTGCACAAACACTTTTGGGACGCCTCATGCTATTGCTGAAGACTAAACTCTAGGAAGTGCTGGGAGGTCACTGAGTCGTAGGGCATGCACATTTAATATTTTTAGCTAACTCTCTCCACTTGAAATGCCATCCACTTTTACATGGCGCACACAAAATTCCAGTCGTACAGGTGGCAGTGAAAATAACTCTTCCCCTATTTCCAGACTCTTCATCTACCAACACCCACCCGAGGACATCAGCTGTTAAGAATGTTTAGAACCTGTGTAACTCCCACTTTGCTTTTTTAATCCAGATGGGATCATTACATGATCACATGTTAATATTGCTTTTTGAAATGTTTGTAGCAGCACGTCTTGGAGGTTCTTGTACATTTGCATCTGAGGTCTGTCTTGGCCATTTCAGTAACTGCATGTTGTTCCTTAGTGGCAGCAGCACAAGCTGTGGAACCAGTCCCTTCCTGATGGACATTAGGGCATTTTTCTCTAAATTAAAATTTATGTTGGTAACCTATATAAGATTTCCCATTTTACCCATTTTTAAGTGTACAACTCAATGGCATTAATGATATTCACATATTTTGCTGCTACCACTACCATCCATCACTCCAAACAGAAAACTGTACAATAAGTAACAACTCCCCATTCTCCCTCCCCCAGCCCCTGGAAACATGTAATATACTTTCTGCCTCTATGAATTTGCTTAATCTAGATATTTCGTAAAAGTGGAATCAAACAGTATTTGTCCCTTTGTGTCTGGCTTATTTTAGCCAACATGATGTCAAGGTTCATCCATGTTGTTGCATGTAGCAGAACTTCAGTCCTTTTTCTGGCTGAATGATATTCCATTGTGTGGATGTTGTTTATCCACGCATCTGCTGATGGACACTTGTGTTGTTTCCGTGTTTTGGCTGTCGTGAATAATGCTGCTGTTAACATTGGTGTACAGGTATCTGTTTGTGTCCCTATTTTCACTTCTTTGGGGTATATACCTAGGAGTGGGATTGTGGGGTCATATAGTAATTTCATGTTTAAACTCCTTGAGGAATCTCTATAGTGTTTCCCATGGTGGCTGCAGCATCTCACATTCCTGTCGGGGCACCTTTGCCTTTACGAGTAGTGCAGGAGTGGGCTCTGGTGTGTCTCGGGAAGCGCACCACGGGGTAAATTCCCAGCGGTATTACTGCGGGATCAGAGACCCTGTGCATTTAATGTTTGGTAGGATCCTTCCTCCTTGTGCTCCCCAAAGGGGACATTTTCAGTACCCCCTGCAGTGTATGAGAGACCTCATTGCTTCACATCTTTTGCTAGCTTTTCTCAAATGTTCTTATGAGCTGGCATTTAAAAGCATTTTCATATGACCACCGTGAAAAAATTTTAATCATGGAAAAGTTACAAAGGAAAAAAAATAACCAAATCATTTCTCACTCCAAGAAAATCACCCTGAATATACTATTTTTTTAACTTCTGATTTTGAAATAGTTATAGATTCAGAAGAAGTTGCCAAGATAATATAGGTCCCATGTACCCTTTACCCGTTCTCCTTGCAGTGATTCCGTCTTAGAGAACTGTAATGTCAAGGCCAGGGGATAGACACGGGTAGTGTGTATGTCTAATTCTGTGCCGTTCTGTCATGTGCTGATGTGTGTAACCACCACCGGAAGAAAGACATAGAACTGTCCAGTCCTCACAAAGTTCTCCCTCATGCTAACCCCTTATGTAACATCCAGTCCTCTCCTCCTGACCGTTCCTAAACATCAGCAGCCACTAATCTGTTCTCCATCTTATAACTTTGCCATCCTGACAGTGGTGTACAACTGAAGCCATGTGGTTTGTGCTCTGTTGAGACTGGCTTCCTTTTCTCAGCAAAGGGCCCTTGAGAGCCATCCAAGTGTCTGTATGTCAGCAGTCTGCTCCTTCTAGGAGCTCACTCATATTCGATGGGACGGATGTACCACGGTTGGTTTAACCATCCACATTTTGCCCGTGTCCTTTTTCAAGGGCTGTGTACAGAGGTTCAGGGACAAGGGTTGCGAGGGTCTTTGTAAACAATGATTATCCTTCACTCCATGAGGTTCTCCAACGTTTACAAAGTTCTTTCCAACCCAGTTTCCGATTTCCAGTCTCCTCAATCATCCCTTGGAGGCATGCATGTTCATCTTCCATTTTTTACGTGAAGGAGTGGGGCTTGGAGGTTCTGAGCCGTGTCCCGTCTCATGTAGCAGGGAGTGGCAGGGACGAGATGACCCTCCAGGAGCCTTGGGGTTCTGGCCCCAGAGGGACAAGCACCTTCCCTTAGAATGTTTTTAGGGCTGTGTGTCTCAGTGGCCTCGGGAGCCTTTGCCTGGGCTCCTCGCGTCTCACCGCCGAGGGGCTTCCTGTCCTTTGCCCACTCCAGAAGATGTGGCTCCTAGCAGAAGCAGGCCTGCTGTCCCTGGGAGCCCAGGGCCGGGGCTGCTCTGCTGGCGGTCTTGATGGGCTCCCTGTTTGGCCCTAGATCAACGGCATTGCACTGGACAACAAGTCTCTGAACGAATGTGAGTCCCTGCTGCGCAGCTGCCAGGACTCCCTGACACTGTCTCTCCTGAAGGTAAGGGTCCCTCCCCCATGTCTGGCTCTGCTCACATCATCTGGGGGGTGGACAAAGCCTCAGCTACGTAGACCCCAGCTCCACAGACCCCAGCTCCACTTCTTGGCATCCCTGGAAACGTGATTTACAAAGTGTAGGGCACACGTGAGCCTGATTGGACCCTGGTTTAACAAACAAACAAAAAAACAGCTGTAAGGGAAATTTGGGGGACAGTTGGATGTATTTGAACATGGAATGAATAATTAGATGATGTATTTGAATATTGGACTGAATAAGTAGATGAAAGTGAATTAATTAATTTTCTTGTATATGATGGTTATCTTGTGGTTATATAGGAGAATAGCCTTATTTTGGTGAGGTAAGTGCTAAAGTTGTTAGGGGTAAAATGTCATATCTGCAACTTACTTTCAAATGTTTTGCAATAAAGATATAGATATGTATAACAGGGAGAGACAATTTGGTAAAATGTTGAATCTCAGTGGTGGTTTATGGGTGTTCATTGTACTTTTCTATTACTTTTTCTACATAGTTGGCAAGATTTGTAATAGAAAGTTAGAAAAAATGGTTCATCTGTTTCATTAAGAGCTGTATTTTTAATACTACATTTTTACTTTTATGTTTAATAATTTTAAAAAAATGTGCAGGATGCTGGGGAGGTGAATTCAGAATGTTCTCACATGTGAGTTCAAAGTGGCCAGGACTTATGAGAACTGCAGGTGCAAGTCTCATCTGTGAGAGGGAGAGGGATGTGTGCACTTGCACGCGTGAGGGAGCAGGTGTGTTTGCACGTCTGTGTGTGCGCCTGTGCGTGCCTCTCTTGGGGTGTGTATGGCCCGTTCTGATCGCTGCTTGCCCTTTAGGGCTGGCTTTCAGTGACAGCACCAGGTCTTGCAGTGTCACCCCGTCCCTATCACTCCTCTGTGTTAGGTGTTCCCTCAGAGCTCCTCCTGGAGTGGCCAGAACATCTCTGAAAACATCAAGGACTCTGATAAGATGTTGAGTTTCCGAGCCCAAGGCCCAGAGGTCCAGGCTCAAAATAAACCGAACTTGATGCAGCACAACAACTCCACGCAGACGGACATCTTCTCCGTGGACAGGCTGGAGGACAGGAAAGAGCCAGGCCCTCCCGGAGGCAGCACCTCCTTCCTGCACAAGCCGTTCCCTGGGGTCCCCTTCCAGGGCTCCCCCCAGGCCTGCCCCAGCGCCTCCGAGCGCAGCCCAGGCTCCTTCCGCTCGGACTTCTCTGGGGACCGTGGCTACGGGCTGGTGGATGTGCGCGGCCGGAAGCCTCTGCTGCCCTTTGAGACTGAGGTGGGCCCTTGTGGGGTGGCCGAGGTCCCCCTGGATAAGGCAGAGCCCGAGGGCTCCAACAGCGGCGGGACCTGGCCCAAGGCCGTGCTCAGCTCTGTGGCGGAGCCTGAGAAGCTCTCCGTGTTCAAGAAGCCAAAGCAAAGAAAGTCCATCTTTGACCCGAACACGTTCAAACGCCCCCAGACGCCTCCTAAAGTAGACTACCTTCTCCCAGGCCCTGGACCTGCTCACTCCCCTCAGGCCTCCAAGAGAGTGGGGCCCCTGACACCCCCAAAACCTCCCAAGAGGAGTGACTCCATTAAGTTCCAGCACAGACCAGAAACCAGCTCTGAGTCAGAGGCCACCCTGGTGGGCAGCTCCCCATCCACCAGCCCCCTGACAGCCCTGCCCCCCGGCTTGGATCCTGGGGAACCCATGCACGCTTCACCTCCTCGTAAGGCCAGGGTCCGCATCGCCTCCAGCTACTACCCTGAGGGCGATGGGGACTCGTCCTATCTGCCAGCCAAGAAGTCCTGTGACGAGGACCTCACCTCCCAGAAGGCCGACGAGCTGGGACAGAAGCGCCGCCGGCCAAAGTCTGCCCCCAGTTTTCGGCCCAAACTCGCTCCGGTGGTCATTCCTGCTCCGTTTGTGGAGGTAGAGCTCTGACTGGGGATGGGGGGCCTGGTGGGAGGCAGGTGGGGAGAGGAGTTGGCCCTGAGAGCCACACCGGCTGCACTGCCCCAGCGTCCCCAGGCTTGCGTAGGCCTGGTTCCTTTGCCCAAGGGAAGAGCAGGGGCTGGCAGGGGGATGCCAGCAGGAAGCAGCCGCTCTGGGAGATGTGAAAGTGCCTGGGAGGTTCAGGTCAGGGGGAATATGAAACCAAAGGGGGCCGCTTCCTTTGGCATAGCTTTCGATTTGCTTATTCAAACAGCTTTTGAACTTCTACATGAAAACCCACATTGAAAGGTATAGGGAGACCTGGCACATCTGAAACGGTTAGCTGGCCCAGGAGAGCTTGGTTGTCTTTGCGTGTGCTGTAGTAGTTTCCAAAAGGGAGAGATTGCTTCAGATTGGAGGCAGCATTCAGGAACTACTCCACACGGCTCCTGGTGGACAGGAAACTTGCAGAGTGCAAGCTGTGTTGAGTTATTGTGTGTTTGAAGCACACACTTGCTCTTACTGTTAACACATATAAGCCCTGTTTATTTGAAAGAACAGAGATTCCTCCTCTGTGGTTTTCTTCTGAGGTGTTTATAAAGGGAGTTCTTGCTCTCCTGGTACGTACGTGCAACGTGAACGTGCAGCGGCCTCTTGTTAGAGGGGGTGGAGCTCCAGGGAGCAGAAGTCAGCTTTCGCAGGAGCCCGCGTGTTTCTCTGCTTCCAGCAGACACCTCTTGCCTTTGATTCCGCAGGAGCAGAAGTGCGTCTCGGCCAGTGGAGACCTCTCCCCAGAGCTCCAGGAGTGGTGCCCTTACTCGCCAGGCCCCTCCGGTCGACATGGCAACCCCCCGCTGTACCCCAGCAGGGCCTCTGTGGGTGAGTTGGTGAGGCGGGGGCAGGGGAAGAGGGTTGACGTGGACTCCCAGGGATGGCCGGACTCAGGAGAGGACGGGGGTGTTGGTTTCTGGTCTGAAGAACTGGGGGTTGGTGCCCTGCCTGTAATGCTTTGTCTTGCATTGATGACATTAGTTTTTCAAAGCATATGATCCCCATGGCGACCTGGAAAGCTGGAAGCAGTAGAGAGGGTTCACCCATTTTACAGGTGGAAGGAGGCGAGTAGCCCTTTGCGGGATGGCAGATCAGTGGCTGGAACTCTTAGTTCTTCTGAGTCCTTTTCCCAAATTACTCTGCAGCTTCTTCCTGGCATTCGGGGGCAGGGTCTCGGGGTGGGGCTGACGGGGTGCTCTGGGATGGTGATTCTCACCCAGGCCCCTTCCAGGCACCGTCCCCCGGAGCGTGACACTGAGCACCGCCGGGAGCGCCATCCTGAGGAACCCCATCTACACTGTGCGGAGCCACCGGGTCGGCCCCTGCAGCTCCCCACCCGTCCCCAGGGAGGCCGCTCCCCCAGGTTTGCACCCCAGGTATGCGAGCCTCTCCACGCCTCAGGCTCCCCTGCTGTCCAAGCCCGCCTGGGCCTCTGCGCCCAGAGCTCGTGGGCAGAGAAGCTTCCTCGTCTAGCTGGGGAGGGACTGCTTAGAGCAGTGCGGGACCCCAGGGACTGTGAACTTGACAGGTGCCCTCTCCGTCCATCAAGGCAGAGTTTGTCAAGCTGTTTAACCTAAAGGTGCTGGCGGCAGCAGCACTGTGCTCAGACCCTCGTAAAGAGCCTGCTTTGTGCCCACAGCATCCTTGTGAGCCAAATGCTGTTGACTCTTTTATAGATGAGGAAGCGGCTTCATACAAGGGAACGGGTTGGGAACAGGACACTCTTTTCTTCATTTGTTCAGTTATTTGACACGTTGTTGAACACCTGCTAGGTGCCTCAGACTGTGCTGGTTTCACAGGGATGCAGCAGGGAACTAGAGCAAGCTTCCTTCTCCTGTGGCACTTTGTAGTCACGTGTTGGGGAGGCAGGCAGAGTGAGGTCTCTGGGGTTGGGGTTAAGGTTAAGCAGGGCATCCAGCTAGGCTGTAACTTGGAAGGGGATGGGGAGGGGATGCTGATGACTGGAAGGCTGCAAGGCCAGCTGTGTGAGGACCTGGGGCTCAGGGAAGCAGAGCTGGCGGGGTGGGGGTGCAGACAGAGTGGTGGGCTTGATGGCCAGGGTGGGTACAGCATGGGGAAGGACGCCGGTTCAGGAGGGGGACCCAGGGCGTAGGGGACAGATGCTGCAGAGCCTGCAGGCCATAGGAAAGAGTTTGGATTTTGTCCCGAGTTCAGTGGTGTCCACAGGAGCGAGGGCTCCAAGCAGGATCGAGTTGTCTTCTCATTACACAGCTAGAGAGAGCCATCCCGGGGATTGCTCGCAAGCCAGCCTGACGCAGGCAAGACCCACTCTCAGCCCTCTGCTGACCTGGTCGTGCCCTCCCAAACTAGGCGCAGGGCCCCTCTGTGGCCCACGTCCTCCGAGGGGCATGTCTAACCCTCCAGGCCCTCCCAAGTTTGAGAGCCCCTCTTCTTCCCTGTAGAATTCCCTTCTTCACAGTGAGCCAAATCCGGAAGCCCTGGCTAAAGTGGATTTGATACAGACGGCTCCATCTGTGTGGCCCTTTATCCTGCTTGAAAGGTGCCCAGTGGATGCCATGTCTGCCTGGGAGAGATTTGCCCGTGAGCGACAGAGTCCTGGGGTGCCTGGGCCTCCCTCTGCTGGCTCAGGGAGTGTTGGCGAAGCCCGTCACTTGTGCTGCTCCCCTGGGGCCGCACCTGGCCATCCTCCCTGAGCCCCTCGCCCCTCCGTTCTCTCCCAGTGTCCAGCACCAAGGGCGTCTGAGCCTGGACCTGAGCCACCGAGTCTGCAGCGACGACCCCGAGACAAGAGCCTCTCACGGCTCCAACTCGCTGCCCTCCAGCGCCCGCCTTGGTAACCATCCTTCGAGAGGACCCCCCGGTTAGGGAGTCTTGCTCCCGGTCCCCAATCTTGTCGGTCGACTGGGGGACTTGGTGTTGCTCTTGGCTTGTGGAAAACATAACCCCATGTGGGGTCTCGCAGTTCTCTTATGGACACCCCAAGTGGAAGGGTTTTTGGTGTTAGGGAGAGAGGACAGAGCAGCCGCTGCATGGCGTGGGTTTCTGTCCCTGTCCTAGGGTTGGAAGTGAGACCTGTGTGTTCCCCACGGTCTGCACCTCCTTGGCTCATTCACATGCATGGGGCTAAATGTCTGTTTTCTCAGTCTCTCCACATTTAGGCCCCCTGGGGAAAAAATAGCAAGGCCCAGCTCAGAGTTTTTATCATAACTGTATCTTTCTGGACCACCAAAGTGGTAGCGAGGGCTGGTGTTTAATCACAAGGGCTAAGGTCTCGTCTCCCTTGAATCACTAGGGTCTTCAAATAACTTGCAGTTTAAGGCAGAGCGCATTAAAATTCCATCAACGCCGCGATATCCCCGGTCTGTAGTGAGCTCTGATCGAGGTAAGTGCTTCTCAGCACCTCCTTCCCTGCTCTCCTGCTCTGTCGCTTTATTCTCACTGTTGAGCCTCCGGGCACAGCTTACAGCTTTCGAGGCATTTCAGTCACCGAGTATGCACTGAGCCAGCCTGGCTTGGCGATGCTGGGACGGAGAAGCAGTGTGGAGCTCAGCATCCGAGTCCCAGACTGCGGTGCAGCACGCAGCTGGGCTGGGTCTCCTCCTTGGTTGCGGCAGCCGGAGACCTAGGAGGCAAGCCCATGGCCCACATGCCCCTCGCTCTCTCTTGCAGGTTCACTGTCACATTCCGAATGCAGCACTCCTCCTCAGTCACCCCTGAATATTGACACCCTGTCCTCTTGCAGCCAGTCCCAGGCCTCAGCCTCCACACTGCCTAGGATTGCTGTCAACTCCGCATCCCTCGGGGAGCGGAGGAAGGACAGGTGAGTGCCACCTGGGCTCCAAGTCAGGCCCAGCTGGTGGGCAGTGTGTCCCACAGTGGGCTGCAGAGGGGGCTTGTTGGTGCAAGCAGCAGGAATTGGAGAGCTCGGTTTCTGTTTGATCCCAGGACCAGGCCACCTGGGTTTGGGTCCCCGCGTCACTAGTATGTCCTACTGGGGCCCGGGATGGAGGAGCCGTGGCCCAGCCTGACTCTGCCCCAAGGGGTGGGGCTCTTGTAGATGATGAGGAGCAGGGGGCTCCTTCAACTGGGTGCTGCAGGAGTGGAGCAGGCTCGCGGGAACCTGGCGGTGACTGTGACACCACAGCTGCTATTCCCTGCTCCCCAAGGCCTGGCCGATGCCCAGGCTCCGTTCAAGCACTGAGTATTATCTTGTGAAATTCTCGCAGTAACCCCTGTGTGAGAGTGGTGATTGTTGTTAGCTCCATTTTGCAGGTGAGGAAACTGGCTGGAAAGTTGGAACGATCCATCTGTGGTCACGTGTTAGCAGTGGCTGGCTGAACCTAGGTGGGAGCCAGGAGTCATTTTTGCTTTCACTTTTTGGCTCCACAACACAACAGCATCCCTTGGTCTTTTTTAAAAAAAACTTTTTTTTAAATCTTTTTATTATGAAATGTAATACATAAAGGATTAAAAAAAGGAACATAAAGCCTGAATGTACAACTTAGCCAGTTATTGGTTCAACCTTAAAAGGAGGCCAGCCTCTGTTTAGGTTTTGGGTTGCCTCCTGGCCTGCTGTCTGTCCAGGGCCTCCACCTCTGAGAGTCTGTACCCCCCCTCCAGACACGCTGCCCAGCACACGCGCTCCTCAAGAGGGAGTTTGCTGGATCGTGTTTACATCTAGAGCACAGGTCTTATGGACATTTGATTCAACTCGAACTTGGCTTTATTTAATCACTTAAAAAAAGAACACAGCTACTCTCCAAGCAAGTCCAAAGAGCCAATGGCCCTTTGTGAACCCTTGCCGGGTGGGCCCTCCACCCAGAAAATCACATACTTGACTTAGAAGTTTGAAGTTGCTGAACAACAAACCTGGCGAGTCTTAACCTGAGAGAGGCTTGTGGGAGAGCGGAGCTGCACCCAGACACCGTTGCCCAGCTCACGTGGGAAGGCCCGTGGCTTAAGCTCCTTGACCCCATCTCTGGTCATTACAAGGACAAGACCGCCTCATGAAGCAAGCGAGTTCCTTAGAAGTAGGAGAGGGTTTTGTCACGTGGCAATCCAGTCATCCCTGAGCTCCCTGCAGTGTACAGGGAGCCGGAAACAGCACTGGGGGAGACAAGGGCTGTGACTCCTGCTTGCAGGGAGCTTATGTCTATCAAAGACATGCAGTTTAATGCAAGTGACCAGAGCGGAGAACACTGCACTTATGAAAAATGCTGACCCCTCCCTCCCAATTTTGAAGTAACTATCATATAACTACTCATTATAGAAAATTGGGAAAAGTAGAAAAGTAGAGAGAAGAGGAAAAACTATAATCTCATCAACTAGAGATTCGGTTGCTGGTAACCTTCTGGGGCTTGTGTGTCTGTGTATATTGTGCTTGTTCTATGACTCAGTTGTGATTATTTTAAATACGTAGTCACACCCCCCACTTAACTATTATAAGCTATTTGTCTCATTATGAATTATACTTTATAAACCCCTTTAAAAAGCAGCCTTAAAAATTATTAAACAAGTTTTTGAAGAACTAAAAAATAATTTTAACCACTTATAAAAAGGCACCTTCATTATCCTGAGAAAAATTACTTGTGCTCAGTATAAAAAATTAAAACCATTCAGAAGATATACAAGTAAAAATTACCCCAGGTCCCCTCACCTAGAGGTACCTTTGTTAACATTTTGGTAGAGTTTTTCCATAGATAATCTCATCATGCACAGATATACATATAAATACACGTACAAGTTTGTGTAAGTGGAATGACATTATATGGGCCTGCCTGCTGATGTCCCAGCGTTCCTCTACATCTTCCCTTAGCAGTCGATACTGATTTTTATGTCATAACAGTGTCACTGCATCTGTTATACAGCTGCTGTTATAGTCTAGTTATCCTTTCCTTTTTTGAGAAAAATGAATTGGCTAGAAGTGGAACTGAGGGCTGCGTGTTAAGTGAGGACCGAGGAGCCCAGGATGGTGCCCCCCCCACCCCTCTGTGGGGCGCCCTCAGGAGGAGAGCCCCCCTCGCTCTGGGCCTCCACACCCTCATCTCAGGCCAAGGGGACGAGGACACTGTTGGTTCCTGCACTCGGCGCCGTCTGGTGTCCTGACGTGTGCTGGGTCGCAGAGAGGGCCTGGCTGTGGGCCTGGGATGGCCTGTCCCGGGGAGGCTGAGGGAAGCATTGTGCGCAGGGGCATTTGGGAAGGCGGGCATGGTCTGGAGGGCGGGAGAAGAGAAAGGACAGTGCTGGGAGGATCTTCATCTTGACTCTCCTGCAAGGGCTCGGCCACCAGCAGTGGGGACGCCCGAGCCCGCTGAGCTCCGGGCTGGCTTTGCCTCTGGTGGTTGGGTGCCTCTACCCGTGTGCTCTCGAGGGGAGTCCCAAGAGGCAGAGGCCAGTCCTGCTCCCTGTCTCAGCCTTTGGCCATGATGCTATCCTGAGAGGAGGAAAAGCTGGGGTCTTCTCATCCTGGAGGAGTGAGGCCCAGGGCCGAATGATGGTGTGTCCTGGGGCTTTTCTATCATGTTCTGTCGGCTTTTTCCTCTGAGTGTTCCTTCTCTCCTCTCTCTGCCTTTTGCTCCTCCCAGATGTCCGTGCTGCCCCAGCTGTCTTCTGAGACCGCCTGTGGCTGCCGGGCCCCCGTCCTCCTCGTGGAGGAGTCTGAGGTTGGCCTGACCGAGGCCCCCTCAGGCCTACCCTGTGCCCACGGGCATGGTGGGTGGCTCCCCGGGGAGCAGCAAGTTCATGGCCCTTTCGTGGCTTCCATGCCATCCTGCCTCCCTTTTAACGGCTTGGGTTTGCAGCAGCTAAATTTCCATGATCAATTTGCATCACCCCAGGTAGCCAGTAAATATACAAACTGATATTTTACACTGTCTCTCCTTGAGGGAGTGTCATCCCAGAAGCCATCTCTTTTTCTCAGAGGGGGTCTTGAGACCGCACTAGGTGTGTAAATTGTATACTGCGTGAGGCAGCTTGTCTCACATAGTGAGAGAATCTGAGTGTTTCCTGCTCACTGTATCAGTGTTTATCGTTCACAGGAACCATTTTTTTGTGTCTCTGGGATTGGGTTCTTTGGTGTCCGTTGGTGCCATGTTCGTGTTGCATGAGTTGGCAGGAATGCATATCATTTGTCATAAAATGGTTTGGTTGGCCATGCCTTCACGCAGCTGTGTCACCTGGGGAGCAGCTGTGCTTGTGGCCCTTTCTGCATAGCCTAGTTGCATGCCTGATTCTAGACTCTTCCCCAAACCTTTTTTGGATCCGAGTCCCGGAACCCACTGGCTCTTTTCCCAGGCCTTACGTGGAAGAGCCCCGTCACGTCAAGGTGCACAAGGGCTTGGAGCCTCTGGGAATCTCCATCGTGAGCGGCGAGAAGGGAGGGATCTACGTCTCTAAAGTGACTGGGGGAAGCATCGCTCACCAGGCCGGCCTCGAGTATGGAGATCAGTTACTTGAGGTGAGAGAGAGTTGCCTCCTGGATCGTGTTCACGGCCCCACCTCCCTTCTCTCCCTCCTCCCCTCTCCTCGGCCCTGCCCAGGTCCCCGGGGCCTCCCCATGTCCCCTTTCCCAGCCTCCCAGCCCCATCACGTGGCTGAGCTCGCCACGGGTGTCTCCCCAGTTCAATGGCATAAACCTGCGGAGCGCCACGGAGCAGCAGGCCCGGCTCATCATCGGGCAGCAGTGCGACACTGTCACCATCCTGGCCCAGTACAACCCCCACATGCACCAGCTCGGCAGCCACTCCCGGTCCAGGTGAGGCCAGGCACGTTCCCAGGCTGCCTGGGCTGCAGGGGAGAAGCGGGCAGGGCAAGTCAGCTGCCCGTGGGGGGAGATCAAGGCTGCCAGCTGCAAGTTCTGGGATCCTGCTCCTGGAAGAAGAGAGCTGAGCAGCCCAGATTTTGGATAAGGAAAACATTTAAAGGGAGTGTAAACTACTTGTCGGGGTCCTGCTGGGTAGCTGGAGGCTGAGGCTGGGGGGCAGGATTCTCAGGCAGGGGTCTGAGGTGTGTTCCCGAGCAGACGCCAACCCCTGCCTGTGTCTGCCCCCGTGCTGTGGGTCATGGGGGGAAGACAGGGTCCCTGTAGAGGGCACACAGCAGGACACGGACAGGCAGGGAGGAGAGGAAACTGGCGTTGGCTGCATGTGCCCAGCTACATGGGCCCAAGCTCTGAGGTGCCTGTGTCTTCTCAGGGCCTGGGGGCGAGGGGCCGCGTGGACCCCGTCCTTGCTAACAGCCCAGACCTGTGGCAGCACTGGAGGGGATGAGGCTCTGGGCACGGTTGCCCCTTAGTCTTCCTGCCCCTCCCTGTTCCAGTTCTCACCTGGACCCTGCCAGCACCCACTCCGCTCTCCAGGGAAGCGGCACCGCCACCCCAGAGCACACCTCTGCCATCGACCCCCTGATGGAGCAGGATGAGGACCCTGGCACCTCCCTGTGCAAGCAGAGCACACCCAGCTCCAGGTCAGCCGGCCGGCGAGGGCCGTGAGCCTTCTTCCCTCTGTCTGTCCAGCAGCCCATGCGGCCAGGCAGGGTTGTCTCTGTGAGCCCGAGCACGTGCTCTGAGAGGGGTGTGGGGCATGGGTGACTGCACCCCCCAGCTGCCAGCCACACGCCAGGTCTTCAGGCCTGGTTGGGAGTGTGTCATGCCCACTCTTTCCCTTCCTTTCTTTCCTGTTCCCTTTCTCTCTTTTCTTCTCTTGCTTTCCCATTGACTCCTTCTTTGCTCCACCTCTCTCCTCTCCCTCCTCCTCCCTCTTCTCCTCCCTTTCCCATTCATCTGTGTATCAGCCCTGGGTTCTGGCCATCAGCTGAGCACTTTCTCCCCCAGGGAGCTCCGGGTTTAGACAGCAGTGGACCGAGGCGTGGGTAATGCCGTTGAAGGGCCATGGGAGGGTGGCAGGGAGAGGTGAGAGTGAGGTTAGAAGGTTCGGGATGCACAGTAGCCGGCCTCCCAAAGGCGGGCGGGGAGAGAATCCCTGTGGAGGGGCCACGTGCTCCTGGCACCATGTGCTGTTCAGCCCGGCCGGAGGAGGGCCGGAGGGGAAGTGGAGCGCTCACCCAGGCAGGGCAGCAGGGCAGCCGCTTTCCCCGGGACGGTGGGGCCTTGGGGACACTCTAGGCCTTACCTGAGTGCAGTCTACTCTGCATTTCCAGCACCAGGTCCTGTCACTTTGGAGCTTAACCTGTAGTAAAATTTTAATTATGGGCTGGCTTCTCCCCTGGGGCTCCTTCGTCAGTGTCCCTCGCTGCCCCCGTTTTCCTCCACTCAGGTTGTTGGCCGGCTAGTCTTTGGGTTCCCTCCCTGGTTTGTCGATTCCTTGGACCATCTCCTCCTCCATAGAAGCCCTCAGTAAACATCTGTGAAATGAATTATGCTCTGGGCAGTGAGACCAGCATTAACTTTTCTTAAGCAGAACAAAGTTTTAGGAGCCAAGTGCAGAGCAGATGGGAGGGACGCAGTTCTCAGATTATGTGGTTGGCAACTGTGGGCCGGAAAGCAGGGGCCTTGATTTTGACTGTTCCTGGTTGGCTTTGTGACCCTGGGCTCTCATTTCACCTCCAACCTCCACTGACCCCCACCTCCTGCAGAACCAGAGCTAGTGACCAGACAACCTCTCAGTCCCCTGAGAGCTCCTTATGAGAGCCCTGAGGCAGGCAGGAAATGGTTTGGGGATTAGCTGCAGTTCTCTGTTACCCGTGTTGCCTTCCTCTCTGTGCATGATTGAGGAACTTCATTTTCCTTGCTGAAAGGATTGTGGGAGATGCCAACAAGAAGACCTCAGAGCCGCGAGTCGTCCTCATTAAAAAGACCCAACAGGAAATCGGGGTGCACTTATGTGGCGGGAACCTGCATGGGGTGTTTGTGGCCGAGGTGGAGGATAACAGTCCGGCCAGGGGTCCTGATGGCCTCGTGCCGGGGGACCTCCTCCTAGAGGTGAGTCCTTCACTGCTGAGCAGGCCACGCCATGCTCCATGCTGCACCTGGGGATGGGGATGCAGACTCTTAGCTGATGACTTTGTCAGGGTTTTTCTTTTTTTTATGAAATTCTTTATAAACCCAGAATGCTGCACAGACCCCCTGGGGGGATCACTGGGAAGCCAGGCAGGCCCCTAGAGAACCTATGGGTAGAGCCCCCGACCTGGGCACTGGGATACAGGGGAAGGATGCTCTGCTCTTGTGGGGGGGGTCACGTCCCCCACCTCACTGGGTCCCTTGTTTGATGGGAGAGCCAGCTTATAGATATTTGAAGATACAAGGAGCGTTAACAAGGTGAAGTGCCATAGTTTGAATACACCTACCTGTAGGGAGGCTAGAACAGGTGTTTTTTTTTTCTGTTTTTAATTCAGTTTTATTGAGATATATTCACATACCATATAATCATCCATGGTGTACAATGAACTGTTCACAGTACCATCCTATAGTTGTGCCTTCATCACCGCAATGTATTTTTGAACATTTTTCTTACACCAGAATCAGAATAAGAATAAAAAATAAAAGTAAAAAAGGAACACCTAAACCATCCCTCCCATCCCACCCTATTTGTCATTTAGTTTTTGTCCCCATTTTTCTACTCGTCCATCCATACGCTGGATAAAGGGAGTGCGATCTACAAGGTTTAGAACAGGGTTTTTCAGCCCTTCCCCCAGAGGGGAGGCAGGTAGATTCTCAGAGGGATGTCGATTCTCCGCCTTCCTCCACACTGGTCCCTCACTGCTGCCCAAGCCACCTCCTGGCTTCTGCCCACCGCTGACCCCAGCCCCCACATCCCTGGGCAGTACGGCACGCTGGATGCCCGAAGCAAGACGCTGGAGGAGATCTACGTGGAGATGCTGAAGCCCAAGGACGGCGTCCGCCTGAAGGTGCAGTACCGCCCCGACGAGTTCAACAAGATCAAGAGCCTGCCTGGCGATGGCTTCTACATCAGGTGCGGGAACCTGGGGATCCGGGCTAGGGGAGGAGCTTTCGGCGGGGGCTCTGTTCCCGGTAAACGTTTCTGTGCTTCCTGAGGCGGGTGGGCCACGATGGCCACTACTTGACCATCTGCCAGCCCATGGTCCATAAGCTTACGGCGAAGTGCTTCTGGCTTGGGAAAACTGTGGCCGGCTTCTTGGACCAGACTGACTTCCTTATTTGGGGTTTAGGGCCTGGGGAGTTTTGAGGCCGCAGATCCCTGTTTCCCTCTGGTCTGCCCTCCTCCCGTTTTCATCTTCCCCCTTGGCAGTGTGTGTGAGCCTGCGATGCCTCAACCCTGTGACATGCTGTCGATGTGCAGGGACAGGAGCAGGCATTTCCCGGGAGGGGCTCGTGGCTTTCTTCATGGTCCCTAAGATCTGAGACCCCCAAAAGAATGGCTGTTGGTCACGGAAGACTATCTCTAAGGAAGTAACTGTAGTCCTTGCCTTCAGGAAGGAAGACAGAGAAGGACCCATTTAGAGGGAATATTAGGACTTTGGTTCTTGGCAGGAAGTTCTTTATCCAGTGGGGATGAGCCACCCTTGTTCTTAGGGAAAGGCAAAATGCTGGTCCTGCTGTGTAAAATCATGGCTCCCTCCTTTGGGGTGCCACTGCCAGAATGGGAAGACATGGCTCTGGGTCTTGGAATGACTGTTTTTGATCTAGGGAAAGCTCAGAGCAGGAGGTCTTAGCCCGATCACTTTTCCTGCCTCACCCCACCCCACCCAGGGCCCTGTACGACCGGCTGGCAGAAGTGGAGCATGAGCTGAGCTTTAAGAAGGATGACATCCTCTACATCGATAACACCTTACCCCAGGGCACATTCGGCTACTGGATGGCCTGGCAGCTGGACGAGAATGGCCAGAAGATGCAGCGTGGGCAGATTCCCAGCAAATACGTGTATGTCTTCTCCAGCTCTAGGTTGGAGGGTCGGGCAGGGCCACAGTGGGCCGTCACCCAGGGAACTGTCCCGGGGGTTGAAGGGCAGGGGCCTGGGCTACCGGGAGGACTAATCTGCTGCTCATTCCAACTTCTGGTCTGTACGGTTTGCCAGCACCATTTGTCAAAAGAATGGCTTCTGGCATAAGTCAGCGGATGCATAACTTTAGATGTTTTGAAGCAAAGGCTCTTCTAGCAGTTCCTTTGACACTGAACTGAGTGGCTGAGGACACCATGGTAGAAATTTGCCTGCCCTAAGAGCTTGCCCCAACACTTGTGTTTGTGCCACCTTCTGTGGCAGTGGAATGAAGGGGTTGGGATCCCCAGTGGCGTGGGTGGGTGAAGAGCCCTGAAACCTGCGGGGGGAGCATTGGCAGGGGCCTGTGTTGTGGCCCCAGCTCCCGCTTGCCTCGCTGAACATCCTGGGTGGGGACATGGTCCCTTCGGCCTTTTCCAGCCCTGCCTTTCTCTCTGTGACCACAGGATGGACCAAGAATTCTCCAGGAGGCTCAGCATGTCTGAAGTCAAAGATGAAAACAATGCCGCAAAGACGCTGTCGGCAGCTGCACGCAGGTCCTTCTTTCGAAGGAAACATAAGCACAAACGCAGCGGGTCCAAGGATGGGAAGGATCTCCTCGCCTTGGACACCTTTTCCAACGACCCCATTCCACTCTTTGAAGGCAAGTGGCTGAATTTGCTTTTCCTGTGGGCTCTCAGGATTAGGTTTGAGGTTTATAATTTAAGCCTCAAAATGGTGACTGAAACAAGACAGAGGTCTACTTTTCTGTCAAACGAAAGCAGTCTGGAGGTGGGCATCCAGGGTGGTATGGTGGCGCTGCAGTATTCAGACTTTTAATCATTTTGCTTGCCTCCCCTGGCATGTGGTGTTCCAGTTTGCTAAAGCTGCCGGAATGCAATAAATATACCAAAAATGGGTTGGCTTTTAACAATTGGGATTTATTAACTTACAGGTTACAATTCTAAGGCTGTGAAAATGTTCAAATGAAGGCATCAACAAGAGGACACCTTCTCTGACAAGGCTGCTGGCATCTGGGGTTCCTCTGTCACTTGGGAGGGCACTTGGCAACGTCTGCTGGCCCTTCTCTCCTGGGCTCTGGTTTCATTGGCTTTCTCTCTCAGCTCCTGTGGGTCCTTTTCTTCTCCTGGGGCATTTTCTCTCTAAGAGTCTGGGGGTCCTCTCTTAGCTTCTATGGGGCAAACTCTGGATTTCATCTCTTAGCTTCTCTCCTGGCTTTGGTTTCAATGGCTTTCTCCAAAATGTCTCTCCATAATGTCTCTCTCTGTGCTCTCTGAGTTTCATCTGCCTCTTATCCTCTCATAAAGGACTCCAACAAGGGGATTAAGACCCACCTTGAATGGGATGGATCACATCTCCATGGAAACAACCTAATTAAAAGGTCCCACCCACAATAGGTCTCCCCCCATAAGAATGGATTAAAAGAACATGGCTTTTCTGGGGGTACATAACAGCTCCAAACCAGCACACGCAGCTCCCATACTCATGGCCTCCTCATGGTCACCACATGTCATTGCAGCTCCAGCCATCATGTCTTTCTTTCAGACAGCAGGAAGGAGATGTGGCTGGGCAGAAGTGTGTCTCCACCTGTCAGCTCTCTGTAAACACTTTGGCTGGAAGCCCCACCCCATGACTTCTACTTCTGTCTCATAGACTACTCCCATCTGCTTGGGAGACTGGGAAAGAGTGTTTTGACTGGGTGCATTGCCAGCCTCAGTAAAGCTGGAGTCCTGTCAGTAAGGAAAAGAGAAAGGATGGGCATTGGTGAGGCTAAAAGTAGTCTCTGCTCCATGACATCGCTTCCAGCATGCTTCTGGCTTTCTTTAGGCTGCTCAGTGGTGACCAAGGGCCATCTGTCTCTTCAGGTCTTTGGTGTTTTCTAGTCTCACTCTTATGTCACTTACATATGCCTACAAGCCCCTCCCCAGCCGGCATTGAGTATCAGGGAGGGTCAGGTATTCCCTGGCAGATCGGCCTGCGGACAGAGGGTGCACTTGTCTGGTAAAGCAGGCTCTCCCGAACACTGCTGTGGTTTGGGCCCGCTGTCCTAGGGCACATGCCTCCGTAGCCAAGGTGGGGCCAGGGCTGGCAGCAGGCAGCAGGACCGCTCGTTTCCTTCTTCTCTTCTTTCACCTGTCCCTCCCTCTTTACTTATAAAATTAAGACCTTAGGGACAGAGACTTGAGTTAATCCCTCTCTTGGTTAAGGGCTCACCACCACACCCATGAAAGATGGGGTTGGCAGAGTACTGCCCATGGGCCAGTTTTGCGCTTCTCCCTCACCCCAACCTGTTTTTGTGTGGCCTGTGGGCTAAGGATGGTTTTTACATTTTTAAATATAAAATGTGTAAAAGACTAATATCTCAGACTTGCTCAGCTCTGCCTTTGGCCTTCAAAACCTAAAGTATTGATCTCCTGCCCTTTACAGAGTGTGCCAACCCCTCAGTTAGGGCTCGGTTTCTGTCTTGTTTCATATTTTTCCTTCATTCCTTGATGTCCACTCTTAGATTTTCCCTTCTTCTTTCCTCCCATGGACACTTTCTCTTGTGTGTTTGGTGTATGTCCTGCGTATGTATGTATCTTTGAAAAATAGCCGTTTGTTTACTCTCCCTTGTAGTTCTTCAGATTTACATTATATGTTTTGAAGTTGTCATTAAGTGCATTTTGAATTGATAGATACATGTCTTCCTGGTGAATTGACCCCTTTATCATCATGAAATGTCTTTCTTTAGCTCTGTAATGTTTCTTGAATTATACTATTATCATTAGACCAGTTTTCTTTTGGTTCATCTTTTTCCATCTTTTTACTTTCAACCGTTCTCTATCTTTACGTTTAAATTTCTCTTATAAGCAGCATGTTGTTTTTTTTTTTAAATCCCGTGACAGTCTATCTTTTTAAAAAATTCTATTGACGTATAATATAATACAGTAAAGTACACATATATTTACTGAGAAGTATACAATGCTAGGAGTTGTCACAAACTGGACACACTTGCAGCTGTTTTGGTCATTCAGTGAGACTATTTCATTCATTATATCAAGTGTAATTACAGATATATTTGGATTTACATTTGCCATCTTACTATTTGTTTTCTGTTTCTCCTGCCTCTTTTCCTTTTCTCTTTCTTACTTTTTTGGGATTAATCAAGTATTTTTATTCTCTCAACCCCCAATCTATTAGTTTTTAAAAAGTTACTCATTTTTGTTTTATTCTTTCGGGGTTGCAGTAGACTTTACAATGTGTATCGTCGACTTACTGCTAATATAAGTCATAAGTAAAAATTCTAGAACATCAGAACACTGCAACTTGGTTTACCTCCTTCCTGCCTTTTGCGTTGTTATCATTTTAATACTACATGTACTTTAAATCCAAGAGAGTATTGATTTGCCCATCAATTATTCTTTATAGTTACTTTTTCCAATATTCTTCATTCCTTCTTTTTTTTTTTAACTTCAGTTTTATTGAGATATATTCACATACCATATAGTCATCCACAGTGTACAATCACTTGTTCACAGTACCATCATATGGTTGGGCATTCGTCACCACAATCAATTTCTAAACATTTTCATTGCTTCAAAAAAAAAAGATGAAAATAAGAATAAAAATAAAAGTATAAAAGAACACCCAAAACATTCCAACCCTCATCCCACCCTATTTTTCATTTAATTTTTGTCCCCATTTTTCTACTCCTTTGTCCATACATTAGATAAAAGGGAGTATGAGCCACAAGGTTTTCACAATCACAGAGTCATACTGTGTAAGCTACATAGTTACACAATTGTCTTCAAGAATCAAAGTTACTGGATTACAGTTTGACAGTTTCAGGTATTTCCTTCTAGCTATTCTGAAACACTAAAGACTAAAATGGGATATCTATGTAGCACATAAGAATGCCCTCCAGAGTGACCTCTCAGCTCCATTTGAAATCTCTCAGCCACTGAAACTTTGTTTTATTTTGCATCCCCCTTTTGGTTGAGAAGATTTTCTCAATCCCATGATGCCAGGTCCAGGTTCATCCCCGGGAGTCATGTCCCACGTTGCCAGGGAGATTTACACCCCAGGAGTCAGGTCCCAGGTAGGGGGGAGGGCAGTGAGTTTACCTGCAGAGTTGGCTTAGAGAGAGAGAGGGGCCACATACGAGCAACAAAAGAGGTTCTCTGGGGGAGACTCTTAGGCACAATTATGAGTAGGCTCAGCCTCTCCTTTGCAGTAACAAGCTTCATAAGGGCAAGCCCCCAAATTGAGGGCTTGGCCTACCAAGTTGATACTCCTCAATGCTTGGGAGAACATCATTAGTAACCCAGCTGGAGAAGTCTAGTATTTCTGCATGTTTACCCAGTTCCTCAGGGGGCCCCTGCAAATATGTTTGTATTCTCTGCCCAAATTTCTTTGAGATCTTTGTTCTTTCTTGCAGTTCTGTGTTTCCTTTTGATTTTGTTTTCTTTCTGCTGAACAACTCCCTTCAGCATTTCTTGGAGTGCAGGTTTGGTGGTGAATTCTCTCAGATTTTGTCTGTCTGGAAATGTCTATTTCACCCTCGTTTCTGAAGGAGATTTTCGCTGGGTATAGAATTTCAGATTGGCAGATATTTTCTTTGAGCACTCTAAAGATGCTGTTCATTGTCTTCTGGCTTTCATCGTGCATTCATTTCCCATGGACTGCCATAACGCATTACCATGAACTGTGTGGCTGAAAACAACACACCAGTCTTCTCATAGCCGGGAAGCCGGAAGTCCAAAATGCACTTCACTGTGCTGAAGTCAAGGTGTCAGAAGGGAGAATCCTTCCTTGCCTCCTCCAGCTCTGGTTGCTGCTGGCATCCCTTGGCCTGCGGCCGCTTCACCATCTCCAGTTTCCTCTGCCCCACCTTCATTGCCTTCCCTCTGTGTGCGTCTGCCTCTCATGTAAGGATATGTGTGATTGCGCTGAGGGCACATCCAGAACATCCAGGATAAGCTCCTCCTTAGTGTCCTTAATCCACTTCTTGCCAGATAAGGTAACAGTCACAGGTTCTCGGGATTAGGACATGAAGGTGTTTTGGGGAGGGCCATTTTGCAGCCTACTGTTTATTTCTGGTGAGAAATCATTTTTCATATTGTTCTTGTTGTTGAAGGTAATGTGATGCTCCTCAACCCCCCATTGCTTTTAAGATTTTCTCTGTCTTCAGTTTTCTTTACGTTAATCCTGTCGGGGGGACTTTGTAACACTTTCTTGACTCTAGCTTGATGCTTTGGTAGTTTTGGAAAATTCTGGCCACTGTTTTCATTTCAAAAATTGTTATGGGTTACAGTTCCACAGTTTCAGTTCTTCCCTTATTATGAAATATAGGGTATATACAGAAAGATGAAAGACTTTCAAAGCACAATTCAATGAGTAGCTATAGAGCAAATTTCAAAGAATGGTATAAGTTACATTTCCACCATGTCATTTATTTCCTTCTATTTTAATACCTCAGCGTCTAAAATATATCTATCTATCTATCTATCTATCTATCTATCTATCTATATATATATAGTTTCAGTATTCATAGAGCTTTGTTAAATCCTATCTTGTTTGTTGCTATCTCTTCTTCTCATGTAATCTCCTTCTCCATCTTCAGGGGTGTCCAGGCAGTGAGCACCCTAACTTGTTCATATTGAAAGGGGGTGTTGACAGTATGGGGAAGGGGCTGCATCTGATTGTTATTCTTAAAGAGGCTGTTGCCTCTGGGTTTTAGGACTTGTCTGGCATAGGAACACTCTGGTGGATTTCAGTTTCTGAGAGATAAAACTTAGTGAGTGCATCTTTTATAGACTCTCAAGTAGGGACCTAGGTATTTGGAGACCACTTTTGGTAAGGGCATGGCATACTGTGGCCATTCGGGATGTCTAGCTGGAGCTTGCATAAGAGAAACCTCCAGGACAGCCTCTTGACTCTATTTGAGATCTCTTAGCCACTGTACCCTTATTTTGTTGCCTTTCTTTTTCCCCCTTTTGGTCAAGTAGGAATTGTTAATCCCTCGCTGTCAGGGCCAGGCTCATTCCTGGGAGTTGTGTCCCACATCACCAGGGAGATTCATTCCTGTGGAAGTCATGTCCCTCTTTGGGGGGAGGTTAATGAATTTATTTGTGAGTTGGGCTTAGAAAGAGAAAGGCCACACCTGAGCAATAAAAGAGGTTCTCTGGAGGTATCTCTTAGGCATCATTATAGGAAGGCTCAGCCTCCCCTTTACAGCTCTAAGTTTCACAAGCACAATCCTCCGGTCGAGAGCCTGATTTATTAAATAGTGGGTTCCTGATTTTACTTTATAGTCTATCCGCAGATAAACGGCCAGTTTCTCGCATTGTATTCACTTAGTTGTACAATCATCATTACTCGCAACTTTAAACAATTGTCATAACATAAAACAATCCAAAGCTCTTAGCTGCTAAATATTCATTCCTAGTATTAATGTAGTGCTGGTAAGATATTCCTATTAAATATAGCCTTTAATATGTAATGGGTAGTTTTTTCATATACCACTCTGTTGTTAACCCTTTGCACCAGTGTCATACCTTATAAGTATATCATGCTAACACTTATTTAGGTTTATGGTGCTGTTCTGTGGGTTACATGCCTTAAACAACCATTTACAAACATGTTCACTTTCAGTGCGTCACTGATACTCGTAATCCTGTTAATGAACCATAGTCACACGTGACCATTCCCATACCATTAAGTTCACCCTCATTATCATATCTGTACATAGATTATCATTCCCCCTTCAGTGGCTTCTGACTATCTCTAGGTCCCCTATATTCCACATTATAAGACACTTATTTTACCTTTTTCATGGAGTTCACATTAGTGGTAATGTACAGTATCTCTTCTTTGTGTCTGGCTTATTTCACTCAGCATTATGTCTTCAAAGTTCATGTGTTGTCATATGTTTCAGGACCTGGTTCTTTCTTACCGCAGTGTAGTATTCCACTGTGTGCGTGTACTAGCAAGGGGGTGGGGGAGTGGGGGCTGCCGCTGCGCACAGCCCATCGGGCAGATCTGGGTCACATGATCACACGTGGCAGCAGGGGAGGCTGCCTGATCTAAAGCTCAGATTTTATCTCAAACGAGAAGAGGAGAGTGGATACTGGATGGAAGTTAGCAGGCATAAGACACCCAAGTTACTGTTTGAGTGCTGAAGGGTGGTTGAGGAGGAGGGGCCTAGGCTGGTGTCCAGCAATAACTGTGTCCTGCCTCGAGGGAGGCTGGGTGCCCCAGTCGTGGTGGGAAAGTCGCGCGCAGCCAGGGATGAGGTGGACCTGCTGGGGTGGGGAGCAGTTGTGCCCCCCCTCCTCCATCGTAGGCTGGGGTCCCCGTAATGCCACTGCCTCCTCTCCTGCAGATTCGGTGAGCAGCTTGGCCTATCAGCGGGTGCAGAAGGTGGACTGCACGTCTCCAAGGCCCGTCCTGGTTCTGGGACCCCTGCTGGATGTGGTGAAGGAGATGCTAGTGAATGAGGCTCCCGGCAAGTTCTGCAGATGCCCCCTCGGTAAGGGGCGCCTTCTGCGCCGGCCGGGCCTATGTCAATCCCCATGACGGCCCCAGGGCCAGAGCCCAGTGTGCCGGAGCCTTCCCTAGAGGACAGGCGACGAAAGACTGGGTCAGAGCAGCATGCAGCCCAGCCCTTGCTCCTGGGGAGAGAGAGGGCAGTGGCCGTGTCTCTGGAGGGCTCCTGCGGGGCCAGGGCAGTGATGAGGACTCGGCAACACCGTGGTGCCTGGGAGGGGCTTCAGCTGCGTCCCTCACTCCCGTGTCCTGTGTCCCTGTCCCTGTTGTGCAGAGGTGATGAAGGCCTCCCAGCAGGCTATCGAGCGGGGCGTCAAAGATTGCCTCTTTGTCGACTACAAGCGGAGGAGCGGGCATTTCGATGTGACCACAGTGGCTTCCATAAAGGAGATCACAGAAAAGGTAACCCCCTGTCAGGCCCGGGCCCCTGCCTTCAGGACTCTCCCTGCGTGGCTCTTGACCCCCCTTGCTCCTCGGAACTGTCCGCACACTGTCGGGCGGAGCATATTTGCTCCCAGTCTGCTCTTGTTGGCCGCTGGAGCTGGGGCGAGTGCTTGTCTCTGGGTGCTTGTGCCTTCAGCAGCGTGAAGTAAACAAACCCTTGGAAAGTCTGTGGAGTCTTCCTGCGCACTTGCCGCCTCTCCCCCTCTTGGGTGGTGATGAGAGCCTTGAACTCCAGGGAAAAACCTCTTGCGGGAAATTCTAAAACAGGGTCCCCGCGAGGATCTGCTGACCTGGTGCGCAGAATTTTATGTTTGTGTGCCTCATCTGGGGAGAGAGTGCACATCTTTCATCAGGTCCTCCTTGGGAAAGGGGAAAGAGCCGTGGCTGTCTGTCTCTTTATGCTTTTGAGCACTCTCAGGCCCATTTACCAGGTGGCATGAAACAGGAGTGGGCAGCTCTGCAGGGCGTGTTGGAAGGACACCCGGCTGTAGGGTCAGAGCAAAGGGTCCGGGGTCTCCTTCAGACTCAGCCTCCTCAGGCTCGGTGACCTTGGACTGCTCGATCCCCTCTTTGGGCTTGGGTTTCCTTCTGTGAAAGGAAGGAGTTGGCTTCTTACAGCTTTAAGTGCATATTGCCCTGTTGAAGTGTAAAACCTTCCATCTTGGGCTCAGCGATGGTTGGGACCCCTCCGTGGAGGGTGTGTGTGTGTGTGTGTGTGTGTGTGTGTGTGTGTGTGTGGTGGGGGTGGGGTACAGGCAGGAGGCTGTGGCATTTCTTTGTCCCCACTCAGCCTGGAGGCTGAGGGGACCCTAGGTACATATTTCAGGCACACTCCCCTCCAGGCCTCTCTGACTTTGCGTTTTGTCATTCTGGCAGAAATGAGGTTTCTAGGCTGGGGCTGGGGTAGGGAAGCAAGAAGTCCCCCATACCTGGGTGAAGGCAGGAAAGAGAGTTGTAGTTGGGCTGTCCAGATCCCGCGCAGCCAGCCCGGCTCCAGCTCCCAGCAGCTGGTGGGGAGAGCTTATCCTGGGTCAGGTGTCCCCACAGTGCACCATGTGTGGTCTTCATCGATGATGGGTTTGGCTGCCTTATTCACAGTCAGAACCTTACATGCTCGTATTTGGAGTAAGGTCAAGCTGTGTGAAGGTGAGGGGCAGGACCCATGGGGACCCAGAAGGGGTTTCTCCTCCTGGGCAGGAGAAGGGCTGGCTGGCGGTGCCCTCGGAGGCCCAGCCCCTCACACCTGCCCTCGGTGCTCATGCTCCACCTCTCCTCCTGCAGAACCGGCACTGCCTCCTGGACATCGCTCCCCACGCCATCGAGCGGCTGCACAACCTGCACATCTACCCCATCGTCATCTTCATCCACTACAAGAGTGCAAAGCACATCAAGTAGGTGGTGGGCTCCCCAGGGCTTGGCCTGGACCTTGCCAGGATGGGAGCTGGTGGCCTGAGCTTCAGGAGCAGGGAGGCAGGAGAATGAGAGACACGAGACACCTGTCGGAAAGGACCCTGCCCCCACAGGCCTTGTTTTGCATTCAGTCAGGCCAATTTTAGTCCAGTGTAGCACCCCCTCTCCATTCAGCCCCTCAGCCCTGCTTGGGGGCTGCCACAGTGTCCCCGGCATGTCCAGCGGTGTCTGCACAGCCCCTTCCCACTTCTCTGCCCCCTCTCCAAGCTGCTGAGCTTGGAGCTCAGAAGGACACAGGGAGCTAGGAGATCGGGCTAGACCCTGCTCAGTCACCAGCCAGCTGGTGAGTCTGACAAGCCTCTGCTTGTGCGGAGGTGCAGTTTCCTCATTGGTGGGCTTACTGTTTGCCGAGGCCCCTTTTCCTTTTACCTTCCTGTGCTCCCAAGCTCCTGGCACCCAGTCAGGGCCAGCTGGTGTGTCTGCTTCTTGTGTGCACGCACCAGGCCACCCACTGTGCCCTCAGTCCAGCACACCCGATGGGGCCTGCAGGCTGGTGCTATGCTATATGCTTGGGGCCCCCCACAGCCTGGCCCCTGCTGCCATGGGGGCCCCAATTCCCCTGGCCACGGAAAGGAAGAGGAGGACCTGGGAGGGGCGAGAGGCTCAGCCCAGTCCCTGAATATCCCAACAGGGAGCAGAGAGACCCCATCTACCTGAGGGACAAGGTGACTCAGCGGCATTCCAAAGAGCAGTTTGAGATGGCTCAGAAGGTTGAGCAGGAGTATGGCAGGTACTTCACAGGTAGGTGTGCAGGTGTGTGCCGGGCGTGGAGAGGAGGGAGTCGAGGCCTCCCAGGGGCGTCTTCCGTAGGAGTGGGGGTGGCCCGCGCTCACTGGGCGCTCACCAGCTATGAGATGTTCTGATTTCAGTCCCTGGGCACCACCAGGCGTTTTAAAGAGTGAAATGAAAAGTTTTCTGAAGCTAGGTCTCTAGTCCCTGTCTGCTCTTTCTCACCCACATTCTTACACAGGAGGGAGCAGCTCTGTCTCGTGGGCCAGGCCCCATGTGGTGCAGCTCCAGAGCCCCATAGCCCGGGGGTCCCAGCAGCCCCTGGCGAGCAGCCAGCACCAGTGTGGGGGCCATGGCCATCTGGCTCTCGGTGGCCAGTGTCAGTCGTGAGGTTTTGGGAAGAAAACCCATCTCTGGGCTTTGAAACAAATAAACAAACAAACAAAAAAACCAAGAAAACCATGGCTCCGATTTCCTGCTGCCGTTTTATTCCTGGTTTTCAGCCTCTTACATAAAATCAGACCTCTGTAGGGGTTAACGCTTGGTCATGGAGAGGAGAGGGCAATGAAGTTAAATTGTGGGGTGTGTTGCGCAACCCGTTGGGAAGGACCAACCTGGGTGTTTGCATGTGTGTCTTAATTTCTAGTCCCTCACGGGCTTTTGCCTAATACATTAAAAATGAATTACCAGATAAACGAAACTTAAAAATCCCCCAAACATACAAAACACAAAACCTCATTTTTTTAGGTTAGATTCAACTGACATAAAATAATTCTGTCAAAATTTCTATGGCAGTTTCTAAACACTCGCTGTCAGTTTCTGCACACCCCTGTTGCAGCCGGGGCAGCTTGTCAACCAGCGCTGTCCTGGGGGACGCCCTGTGTGTGGCCCTGGTCTGGTGTCCACCAAACCCGTGGGGCTGCACACTTCCAGGGCAGAGCCAGCCCAGAGTGGGACACGCTTCATGGTCCTGGCTGGAATCTTCTCTGAGCCCAGGACTCCTGACTCCTTAAACTCATCCCTGCTCCCTCTACAATCCTTCTGCCCTGTGGACCACACAGCACCCCCTCTTCCTTCGCCAACCTGCTTTCCGGTGTGCTGAAGCCCCCCCATTGTGAGCCTGGGCACCCGCGCCCCCCAGGGTATTATTGGGGCAGGGTGGGCAGTACCTGTATGTGGTCAGTTCTGGACACCCATGTTACAGGGTACATTGGAGCCTGACCGAGCCGCACTGAACAGTTGATTGGAGGACAGATGAGAAGCAGGACTTGATTTGCATTCCACTCAATCCCCCGTCTTCTTGCTTGACAGAGGAGAGTGGGGTGGGCGTGGGGCAGGAGTGCCAGAAAAGCCCAGCGCAGGCCCCGGAGAGGCCTTGGAAACCCAGGCTCTTCCTCGGAGCTGAATGTGTGTGTCTGGGGGGGGGATCTCTTTGCAGGGGTTGTCCAGGGAGGAGCCCTTTCGAGCATTTGCACCCAAATCCTGGCAGTGGTCCATCAGGAACAGAATAAAGTCCTGTGGGTCCCAGCCTGCGCGCTATAGGGGAACAGCATCCTGTGAAGTGACTGCACCTACTCTGCCAACGTAAATACGCGGCCCAGCTCATTTTAGCGACTAAAACCAGAGGAAGGTCTGTATGTGAGCCTGAAGGGAAAGGATCCCACCAGTAGAGAAGGCAGCAGCCAAACGGACCCAGGCCCGGGGAGCAGACTGCTTTTCTCTCACCCATGTGCTTTAAGACACAAAAGACTTCCAGCAGAGGGGTTCAACACCAGCCTTTCTTTCGCTAGCCAATCAGAGATGCTGCAAAGAGAACCTTCCAGATCACAAGTTTACAAACCTTTTCTAAGTATTTGGTGGTTTCTGTTTACTTGAACGGCTTTGTGTTGTTGGTGCCGAGCCCCCCACCCATCTGACCCCTCTGTCGCTTTGGTGTTGCTTTACCTGCTGTCAACAAAACGACTCCGGAACCACATCAGGGGCTGCTTTGCCCTGGGAGGTTCCCGGTGGGACCAGGGCTGCCCCTAGACGGCCCCTCTCCAGGAAGGACATCGCGACCCCAGGTGCCTGGGCCATCTGGGGTGGCAGATCCAGTGCCTTTGTCGCGTCGACTTGCCAGTGGCAGCATTTTCCCCCCTTCCTGCAGCAGAGGGGGAAGACTCCTTTGGCGGTCTTGTAAACTCACCTCTCTAGTTTCCTCTCCTGCTTTCCACGTCCTCTCATGTTGCCTCCACCCGCGTTTACTATTTAAGCATTCTCTCCCATCCCGCAGAGCTTCGTGGGTTCACGATGACACAGTTAGGTTCAGGACAGGGTGTTAAGTGAGGGCCAGGGTGGGCCACTGGGTCCTTTTTAGGGCCTGCAATTTGTGACAGCCTTGAGTGGTGGAATTTTTGCAGGGTAACTTGTAAATTGTAGGCTTTAGACTGCGGTGAGCACTTCAGCTCTTTCTGACATGAAAACGTCCCTGTTTCAGTCTTTGCATTGAGAGCTTTTTAGGGGAAGTGTGGTCATGAGTGTTGTCACTGTCACGAATCTAAAAGTGAAATCTGGGGTCTCTTTAGTCTTGGTTAGAGCCCGCTTGGTATGGACGGTGCTCCTCCAAGATGTGTCCGTTGGGGGTTTGTTTTGCACTTCTGACACCGGGTGTCTCTGGCTGAAGATTCGCTGTGTTTCCTCCTTCAGCTGTTTCCTGTTAGGTACTGTCCCGGGCTCTGCGGGTCATGGGACATGCCCTGTATTTTCATACTGCTCCTGACATTTCATTTTCCGAGCAAGAAATCTTTGATTTCATTTTATTCTTTGTAATTCTAGACACTAGATTGTAGTTTAGCCATTACTGACTTTTTTTTTTTTTTTAAAAAGGGATATATTTTCTTGCACAATTGTTCAAAAAGAAGTTTCAGTCCTCAATGCTGTCCTTTGTTTTACAGGTACAAGTTTTCTAGCTCAGACAATTAAAAACTGTAGACTAGGTCTTGCCGTATTCCCTTCAGAGCCCTCGGGGGCTGGTTTTCCTAAGCGGCAGGCTGCGCTGGGCTGGGAGGGTGGTACGCGTAGGCAGACAAGGTACGGTTCTGGCAGACGGGGATTTTCTGTACTAAAATGTTACTTTGTATCAAAAGTTATACAGACTTTAGTACAACAAATAAAGGTCAATTTCTATAACTTGTGTGTGAAGATTCCTGTGTTTCACTGGGTTCCATCTCCTCCCGCTTCCTCAACTTCCCCTTTTTCCTAACCTCAACACAGCTCTCCTCTGCAGAATGTGGCCCCGAGTGGCTGATGTGTGAGGTCCTCTCCAGCTGGCATGATGATCAGGAGGCCGTTTCACCCACATCCGCCTCTGTCCGAATCCCTCCTCCCCTCCGTCCAGCGCTGGCTGTGGCACCGGTCACCCCAGGCAGCTGATTGGGGTCAGCCTCAAGCCTGCCCTCAGGTGCTCACAGGCAGGCCTGCACATTTGGGCTGGGTGGCAAAAAGCAACGTAAGCTAAGTGCGCTGGGCGTCTCAGTCAGGGATCCACCTGCAAGAGGAGCTGCCCAGGCCAAGCCCCGCCTCGGGGGCTGCATCGGGAGGGAGGGTCGGGACGCCAGAGTCTCAGAGCTCTCCAGGCCAGCTCAGGTGGGCCTGAAAGTCCATATTCCAGGGTGCTGGGAAGGCTTGGCCTGAGGCGACCGGGAAGCCAGAACTGGCCTCGTTAAATGCCCAGAGGCTCGAGGCAGAGCAGAGACCTCTTTCCCTGTTCTTTGTATTTGGAGGGGCATGAGGGCAGCATGTTCTAGAAAAGCCTTGTGCTGGCCTGGTGACCGGGTCAGTGGGTACAGAGCTGGTGTTGGTGCCTTCCTTGTCCTTCCCTCCACCGTGGACCTGCAGTCTTGGCCTCACCCGTGGCGAGGGGCTTCGCAGAACTGTGCTGGCCTCTGTTGCTGAGAAGGGGTGGGAGCCAGGGCAGACCCTACCCCCTTCTGCCTGCGTTTGCCCGAGTGCCTGGCCCTGTACCGCCATGGCCCAGACCCAGAGCCGTTCTCGGGGCATGGCAGCTGCTCCCCAGATTTTAAGTCACCCACCCAGCAAATGGGGAAGGAGGGGGGTGGTGTGGGAGCAGGGGTCATGGCTACTATTTAGGAGCAGTTAATGTTAAAGAGTTCAGTTATGATGCCAAAATCCAGCCTTACAAGTGATTTTATTTTCTTCTTTAGACTTTTCTGTATTTTCCAAATTTTCTGCAATGTATCTGGTTTTCTTTTATGATTGCAAGGGAAGACACACTATGCCTTTTTAAAATGGTGGGCCAGTTACATCACTGAAATCACAGAATGTTTATCTGGGTCCACTAAGGCCTTGCAGGGTAGCTCCCCAGACACGCTGCCAGGCAAGGCCGAGCAGAGGGGGTTCACCCCTGCCCACGTGCAGCTGGTCTCGAAGCCACCCAGACCTCGTGCTTGGTGGGGTGGTGGTGCCACAGCCAGATGACCTCTGCCCCGAGTTGGCATCTGTCTTATGCAGACACCATCCTTCTAATTCTAGATCGTTCTAGAATGGCCCAGCCGAGAAGTCAGAGAGGCAGAGCTGACTTTCAGCTCTAACCACGACACAAGGCCTTGGACAAGTGGTGCTGACTCGTGGCCTCAGCACGTCTGCCTCCAAAGACAGTGAAGACTAGCCGACGTCTAGGGCCCCTTCCCGAAACACCATCTATGATTCTGTGATGTGGGGGAGGCAGCAATGGACTCCGCTTCACTTGTGGTCTTTCAGAGGCTGAGGAAAACTCCAGCAGCCTTGACCCACTGTGACTTTTTCTTCTGAGGTGCAGGAGACACCCTGATACCTAACGCTGAGGAGCAGCAGTTAAGACAGAGGCCTGAGGCCGGACAGAACAGCCGCCCAGCCCGGAGTTTTACTCTGGGAAGCTGAGCTGTGCTCCCTGGGGGGTTGGCAGAGGACCACCTGGGACCCGGAAGCCAAGGATGGAGAGAAGCAAGAGGCGGTGCAGGGTGGGGCCCAGAGCAGGCATGGTCTCAAAACCAGGGAGCCTGCACGGTCTGGCGCTGGAACGGTGGTCCTCTCAGAGGGGCCTGGGAAGAGGACCCGGGGAGTCGGGCCACGTCTCCACTGCTCCCTCCCACTGGCTCCCTGGCCTGTGGGTTTCCTCGGCCAGTCTTGTCCATCCATGCTCCCTCATTTGCTTGCACCTTCAGGATTTAGTCTCTGGCCTCTTGTTCTCCGTCAGTTATTCCCCTTCAGTTCTCCTTGCCGTTACGGGTCTATGTCTTTGGGATTTTTTTTCCCAACTGAAAGGTATCATGTGCAGAAGAGCATATACACTACAAGGGGATATTATAGTGGAGGATGAAACGAACAGTGCCTGTATCGTCTACACTGAGGGAGAGAACAGCACCAGTATCCCAGAAGCCCCCCATGCCCCCACCAAGGTCAATCCCTCATCTTCTCCCCCAAGTAAGCCCTGTCCTGACTTAGGGTTCAATCGTTTTCCTGCTTTCCTGTATCATTTTACCCACTATAGAGGTATCTTGAAACAATGTATTGTTCAGTTTTGGGAACTGAGCATCAAGCATAAACCCAGCTGTGCGGGGACAGCCCCGTCTTCAAGGGGAGTTGAGAGCCCCTTCTGGGGGAGCATGGGCCACCACCATCAGGACGCACGCCTGCACTGTCCCCAGGCACGGTGCCAGCTGCTCTGCGGAAAGAGGGTCGGAGGGAGCGGGCTGCTTCTGTCCGCTTCTACGCGCCCCTCTACGGCTGTCCTCTAGGTTCCAGGAGCACGTCAGAGCTGAACCCTTCTGTGGGGTGAGGTGGGGACCTCCGCTGGTCTGGAGATCAGGAAGTTCACCAGCCCGTCACCAGGGCCCCCGCAGTGCCAGTCAAGCTCTGGGCCAGGAAGCCTCACCCGGGTCGGATGCTGGCAAAGCAGGCACAGAGGCCGCAGGGACCGTGGCACTGGCAGCTCCCGACACCCCTGGCTGGAGGCCCTGCCCCAAAGCCACTAGCTTGTCCTCCAAGTTCCAGCTGTCACCCTGGCACCTCTCCCCTATATTCCTGAGAATTTCCTGGGAATTTCCGTGATTGGTTTCTTCGATTTTCATGTCCTGCCCTCCTTAGAGCGCCCTCCTGTTTGCTGTGTCATTTGTGAAGGAAGAGAAAAGGTTAATCCAGGTCTGAATCCTTTCTCCACAGGAAGGTGATTACTCTGACCATCTCCCTGCACCGTTTTCTAGGAAAGTTCTGGATCAAGAAAAAAGTAGCAAATCCTGTGTTGGCCGTGGCCTCTTGAGGGGCACATGGGCGTCAAGAAGACTGGGAAAGGAGGCCTGGACCCCGAGGCTGGGCTCACAGCTGCTGGGTGGCTTTCCCTGTTCCTTCTGGAGCTTTTCTCGCTCGTACGTTGGCGAGCCTGGACTGGTCCCCTCGTTTTCTGACCTGGCATCATTTTGTCTTTTTCTTATTCCTTCGGAGAGATTCCCCCTATTTTTATCTTTTGAGTTCTTTGCTTGAATTTTTCAGTTTTAATGTTTTTAATTTCCAAGCACTCTTGTATTTTCTGAAAACCTGTTATTATAGTATCCTGTAATTGGTTTCTGGGTATAGAACCTTCTGTGGTTTGAAAATAGAATCGTTCTTTTCTTCTTCCCACATATTCTGTTTCTTCCAGGGTGGTTTTATTTATTCATTACATTTTTTTAAATTAGCAGCTTTAACCTCGGGTGTCTGGTAATCCTTAGGTGTCTGCTACCGACAAGCGTGGAGGAGGGAAAATTACAGAACCCACGGGCTGAACTGTTGTTGGGGAATCTCAGTCTTCCTTCTGGAGTCTTCCTGTCCTGACTGGAGGGCGGGCTGGCAAATTTTGTGAGCCCAGTGGGGGAAGAGGGCTGGGTGCTTTGGCGCTTTGCATTCAGCTCCCTGTAGGGCAGCATCCGATCCTTTGGCCCAGCTGTGTCCGTGGGGTACCCATGCTCCAAGCCGTGCCTGGTCCCTTACTCCAGAAATCCTCTTTCACTCCGAGGGATAAACCTCCTTCCCTCTGGCGAGTGGAGGGAGAGCCAGGAGCCCTGTCGCTTGGAGTCTGGGCATCTGTTTCCCACCCAGTTTTACTCATTCCTTCACTCAAGTTCTAGAAGAAACCATGCGGCAGTTCCCTGCCATTGGAGATTCTTGGCTTTCTCCTCTGCAGCTCTGGCCTTTGGCATTCTCGGGGCTGCTAGGTAATCTGTCACTGGTCCGTCTGCTTTCCAGGTTCTAAAATGATTTCGCTGCTGTTGCTTCTTCAGCTGCCTTTTAGACTTACGTCTTTTTAAAAGCAGTCCTTTTTCTGTATTTACCATGTTTTCATGGCGTTTCAGGAGGCACAAAATTAAGTATATGTATCAGTCTGCTTCCTGTTAGGGTTTTCGATCGGGAAGAGAAGAGACCAAAATTCAACTCTGCACAGGTGGGCTGAAGCCTAACACTGCGCCAGCCCCAAGCAAGGGGAACAGTAGGGCTTATATAGGGTGGTTGGCTGGAAGTTTTTTGTCCAGGGACGGGGACCTGGCAAGTCTAGATCAGCAGTTCCTCAGTGGCTGCTTTGGGGAAGGTGGTAGCTGGCAAGTTTCCATTGGCTGGCTTGAGAGCAAGAGCTTGGGAGTGGGGACTTGGGAGGTGGGAAAGTTTCAACTTGTAAACATTATCGCAAACTTGCAGAATTCCTAAGGGCAGGGGTGGGGTACTGCCTAACACTTCCTTAACCCAGAAGTGAGGTTTGTACGTCCTCGTATTCCTTTAGTATTATTTTACTGTTGTTTATTGGGTTCTCGGAGGGGACTTGAGTACCTCATTCCTTTAAACAGCAGCGTCCTGTTCCAGTTGGAGGGTGTCAGTCAGGGTTCAGCTGGAGCTGCAGAAGCAATAAGACCCAGCACGAAATGTGTATACATTTCTTATAGGGTGTTGGCTTATGAGATGGCGGGTGCTGACTAAGCAAGTCCTAAAGCCCTGTGGCTGGCAGTCAAGAGAAGGTCACAGTCTGCAGGATGGTCTGCAGGATGTCCGGAAACAAAGATCACAAACAGGAGGGAACCCTCCAGGCACGGCCAGAGCTGTTGTCCACAGGCAGAGTTTCTTCTCTTCCTTGCTACAGCTGCTTTTAAGGCCTTTCAACTGACGGAAGCAGACTGGCCTGGTTTATCCAGGACATTCCCTTCTCAAAGTCGGCTGATGAGGGGCTTTCATTCCACCTACAAAATACCTTCATTCCGCCACCGAGCTGAGTGTGTGACTGACTGGGGACTGTAGCCTGGCCAAGTTGACACATCAAAAAAGCCATCACAGTGGGTTTCCCAGTCATTGAACCAGTTTCCCCCAAACCGGCGCTTAGATTACGTCATTTGTTTTTGTTTGGATTTATAGAGGTATTTAAATTTGTCATCATAGACGCTTCTATGCTACTTTCATCTACCCCCATTTAAGGCAGCTAAAGGTGGATGGAGATGCCAACAAGAGTGGGGTGGAAGGTCCCGGTCTCCCCCCATCCCCAGCTCACCTGGGGACTCGATCGACCTCACCGTGCACCTCTTGAGCACGTGATAATCCCTTTCTTTTTTTTTTTTTCTTTAAAGAACAGAATCAGAAGCTGCTTCAAGCTCAGCGACAATGTGTGCTGGTATTGGTTCCCCACGGAAACATAAAAATGCTAAATCTAAAAACCGCAATGTATTTGACTAGAAGTGACTGTGGTTCTCAAATTTTTGACTAACATTTTTTTTGGGGGGGGAAGGTTATCTGCAAGAATTAGAATGAAGAGAGTATATGCTTAACTTTTGCATTTTGGAAGTTTACATTTTTTTTTCCTTAAGGATCAGTGCCATGCTTTTCTATTTTTGTGTTTGCAGTATATTAACTATTTACTCTCACCAACATCATTTATACATTCTGAACAATTCCCTTGTTCTTATCATATTTTTAAAAATTGCATTTTTTTCATAACTTTCCAATGAATCTATTAGATCTAAGGACCACGGGGCCAAGACCCAGCAGGCAGGTCTCCATGAAGCTCCTGCTTGAGGGGCTCTTCATCTGTGGTGAATACAATTGTCTATTCAAAACCAAAACTCTCAGAGTTGAATCTAAAAGGTGCATGTCCAGTAAGTATCCTTGAAGATGAGAAGGCGGGTTTCTCACTATGTGGGGATGAAGAAAAGCCAGAGGGGCGCAGTGGGGGAGACCAGGGGAAAGGGGGGACCAGGCCACCATGGGAAGTGCCAGAAAGAAAGGCTTCCGAATTCACATGGCCTCAGATGACACCCATCCCCACTCCCACCCGACCCCCACCACCTGCGACCTTCCAGGTGTGCATCCTTCTTTATCCCTCAGCTGTGAAGGAGGGGGCGGGGTGGATAAAGGATTTCAGGATCTCCTTGGCTTAGAAGACCTGTCTCTGGAAGGATTTGGCGATCAGACCTTCCTGAAGGGTTCGTGTGTGGGGAGTGGGGCAGGGGGTGGGGTGGGGTGGTGGCGGGAGAGTTGCTTCCAAAGTAAAAATGATGTAAAAGTAGTCTACACCGAGGTGTCCCGCTTCTACCCCTCATCCCAAAGGTACACATTCTTTAGTAATCAGTTTATTTATTTCTATTGCTGCTTTATGCACATACAAGCTAAGTCAAATTTGAATCTTCCTTTCTCCCCTTTCTTACCTTGATGGGAGAATTCACAGTATTCTGTATTTTAATTTTTTCACATAACACAAAATACCAAAATACTGGTGGTGTCTTTTGCTCTGGCTCTGCCCTGACTACTGTCTCGGCCTTGGTCACGGAGACCAAAATGCAGAGAGCCACCAGGCCAGTGGCCGAGGGCAGGGAAAATCGGTCCCCATCTCCTGGGAGCCTGCTTCCTGACAAGTGGTGGGGGATGCCAAGCAGCCCCTCAGAAGAGGCTGTGGGGAGCGCAATTCTGGCTCTAGGTGCACCATCAGCATTTCCTGTTTTTTATACGCAGTTGAGAACAGTGAATGGGGCTTTAAAAATACGTATTTAAATGTGACACAGAGACATGAAGTGAGCACATGCTTTTGGAAAAACGGTGCTGAAAGACTTGCTCGACTCAGGGTTGCCGCAAAACTTCATTTGTAAAAAAGCAATATATATGAAGTACAATATTCTGGTTTGTTAAGGCTGCTGAAATGCAATAAACCAGAAACCTTTTACAATGGGGATTTATTAGTTCATGAATTTACAGTTCTAAGGCCGTAAAAGAAAATCTATGTATTTATATGTATTTAAAAAGTTTTACATTGAGCCCAATTTGAAGTCCTCCTTTATGCCCACACTGTGTCCCCTGCTTTGGGAGTTGTGTTTCTGATTTCCATCCATGGAATGTCCAGTGTGTACACCATTGTTATAGGAGGCTGGAGATTTTCTGCTTGAATTCAACAGAGAAGAATCTCGCTGCTGATCTGCTATTCTGAGCCTGATGGGTTGGGCGAGACCTTGAGACAGGAAGGGAGGGGCTGGGAGAAAGGGGACACCAAGCGTTACCCAAAGGTCCTTGCAAGTATGGGAAGAGCATGTGTTGGCCACAGAAGGAGGGAGAGGGCTGGGCAGATCCCACCAAGGGTTGTGACACATGGACGACACCCCAGTGGACAGCACCCACACAGTGCCACAGTGCTGGCAGGGGGCGGGGGTGTGTGCAGGTACTAGGACACGCTGCCAGACGTAACCAAATGTAACCTGAGTGACGCCCCCAGTCATCTTGTGGGGTGTGCACTGCCAAGGGAATGGTCTTTAATGTCTGCATGACACCTACTGTGCGCCATATAACAGGAAATATTCATGGGCTATATACTTGAAATTTCCCCACGGTTAAAACTCCTTTTTTTTTTTTTTTTTAATCGGTATTCTATTGTAGCCATCTTTTATTCATATAGGAATTAAATGAAAAGAGAGCCAAACCTTGTTATTTTAAAACAACAGAACATTATTTTGATGTATCAAGCGAGGTATTCAAATCTGGACTTGAAATTACATGCTTGGAAGCACTTATTTGAGATGAAAATAAGTTCTAAAGTAACTTCTGATTAAAAATGAAACCTTTTTTTTATTGCAAATATTAATATTATGGGCACATGTCAGAAAGGCAAACAGTATAGCAGAGTTTGAAATGAAAAGTAAAAGAGGCTGTCATCTCTGACAGTGTGAGAGATCTGGTGATCCCCACCTGCTCTGTGATCACCCCGCATCAGTTAACGCGGAAACCACCGGGTGCTGGGTCACCTGATGAGCCGCAACGTGTTCCAGCAAAAAATGCATAGCCTGGATCCAATCAAACCTTGAGGTCCAACTGCCAGTTTACAGAAAGTTTATGGAAGAGAAGTACAAGATGCCAGAGATGCCATGAAGAAGCGATCCAGCAAATCTAAAATGTGAGTTGTTCTGCAACAGTGACCTGGTCTCTTCAATGCCGTGCATACAAAAAGAAAGATGTGTGTAGAGGGGAGGGGAGCTGTTTTAGATGAAGATAAAAGTTAGAGAGGACTTTTGGGGGACAATAGAGGACATTTGGATATGGCCTGCATTCAGCGTTACTAGGGAATTAGCATGTGAGGGTGCTGATTGAATTCTGTAGGGGAACGTGCTGTGGCAATGTGCGCTCAGCTCTTCAGAGATGCAGTAGCTAAGGTCATTTCCTTTGAAACGGTTTGGCGAAAAATATCACGGTGACTGTGGCAAACTGTCATCTGTTTTAGATTGAGGTGGTGGGTGTATAAGTTTTCATTACAAAAGAAATTAGGCTGGACCATGTTTGAACTATATATATATATATATATAAAGTTTTTACCAAACACCTTTATCATTATAGTTCTAAATGGTGTCTGTGGGGGGATAAAAAACAGACTCTCTTTAGCTGTGGTTCTAAGAATTCTAGTATAGCTAATATGGCAATGACACTGGGACTGTGAAGTTTTCCCAAAAGGGCTAATTTCTAGGTGGCCATATCACAAACTTAAAAAGTATTTCCAAAATACATAGGCAGTTGAGAGGTTTCAAACAATAGTTTAAAAGCCTAGAAGAGAACTATCTCATTTTCGAGAACTTTAAAACATAAATCCACTCTCTCCTGCTGAGAAACTTAAAGTATGGACATGACTAAGAAGATTGAGAAAACACATCGATAGTTTTCATAAAACTTCAATAAAAGCTCCAAGACACAAGTGTTCAAAACAGCTTATTCACGAAAATATCACTGCATCGTACTTTCGGAGGTGCCAGCATGCTGTGCTTGCAGTGAGAGGACACACAGTGCATCCCTAGTTAAAGCACCAGGTGCCAAGCTCAGCGGTTCGTCTTCCATTTACTCAGAATGCACCAACCATCCCTGTAAGAGTGAATAGTTCAAGTCCTATATTTCCTATGTCTTCACCTGTTTGCTTTTTGATAACACTGAGGCCCTTTTGCCTGTAGGTCAGCAGAATATTTTGAAAGAGGCTAGGACTACACTGAATATGGTATTGAAATAATACAGAACCCTTCTACAAGCGCTCATTGGACGCTTCAATAACATTTTAGAAAGGGAATGAAGAGAAATTTTGCAGTAATGTAAAACTGACAAATAGGCTAAAATACTTTGTAATTAATGTCAAAAATTGCCAAGATTATTGATACACATTTTGGTAAGGAAGAAAATCACTGTATTAGCAAGACTATTTGTGTGATATATGTCATTTCATACCACTAATGGAAGAAAATCCATAGCAAAGGAAACAAGAAGTTCATCAAAAAGGGAAATTTAGTAGTTTTATGATACATCAACACGCTTTTCCACAGAAACATTTCGTTTTTAAAACTACAGTGCTTTAATGTACTTCTAGCAACAACCCAATCTAAGGAGGCTAAGGAAAAAGACCTATCCAACCAGATGTGGTGTTTCTACTGTGGGAGTGAATTAAATAATGCTTCTGTAAGAAGGAGCTGAATCACCTCAACAACAATTTAACAAAGTCTTTTTCTTTTATATGGTAACTCGTAATTTGAAGACTTCACTAGTTCAAAATTAGGCAGGAAAGGAAAGAAGCTGACTGGTCAAACCCAGAAACAATGATTTGGCAAGTCACTCAGCTCATGGGTGTGCAATAATCTGTAGAAAAGTTGCTCGACTCTTAGTATTCCATTTTTCACATCTGTAGTGGAGTCCAGTACAACCACTTTTCTTTATCAACTTTAAGCTGCATACAGGCAAAGAGATCACAAACTGCTGGGAGGCCATAACAATCTGGGGGCAATTTACGTTCCTCCTGCAGGGGAGAAGTTACTTATACTTTTTGGGCCTTCTTTCGAAGTAGCCGCTTGTCTTCTCCAGAGAACTGACTGAAATTTCCTGTATTCTTTCCTAGCAAGACCCAGTCAGCTGTATTAAAAGGATACCAGGAAGCAGCTGTGGAGCTCACAAACGTTTGTCTGGGGATGCCACTTCCTGGGCAGCTCTGTCCTGGGTACCAGGCACTTCTTGAGACTTCCTTCTTTGCAAGATCTGATGAGCCATTCTGACAAGGGACTGTTCCTTATGATTTGAAAGGAATCAGCAATTCTAAAAGGTTCCATTGCCTTTTGGTGCCTTAGCCTGTTCTGTTGCTTCTTTTCTGGAAGGACAGAGCCACATATTCAGGGAATCTTTAAACTTCTCAGGCTCAGGTTTTGGATCCACCAGCATCCCATTTTTACCCATTCCTTCTTTCTTCAGAAGCCACTTACACAGAGCTTCCTTCTCACAATTCGCTTCACACACACACTCTGAAAAACTTGTGCAGGGCTCATTGGCTTTGCATACCTCCTCTACTTTATATGGTTCTGGATGTGTGTGGACAAGCCAATCCTCAGTAATCTTGCTGGGGGTGGACAGTGGTTTCTTGGGCTCTAGGTCATTCAGGCACTTCAGATTGCCCAGGTTTTCAATCCCCACACCTTTGGGCTGGTTGCCCTGACAACTGGAACAGGACTCAGGCTTGACAATCCAATCACTCACATTATAGGACTCCTGGAAAATCTGGGACAAGAGCTTCAACTTCTCACTGGTCTCACAGCTACCACTCTCCGGCTTCTCTGGCTTACAGGGTTCCTGGGGAGCCACCAGCCAATCAGAAAGGTCCATCTCATCTACATCAAGAAGCTCTAGGTTGCTGACTTTTTCAACTTCAGTGGAGAAAGAACTGGCAGTGGGATAGCTGTTACACTTTTGGTTACTTGGTTTTTCAGGAACTTCTTGCTGCTGACTCTTGAGGAGCCAGTTTTCCAAGCCCTTTAGGTTGCCCCTGCATTACTGAAGAAACAGCAGGTTCTGGGGGCAGTTTGACTGTTCTCCAGGGTCTGCTGCGGGGAGAGCCAGTCCTGGGGGTTGGCAGTGGGCACGTGAGGAGCCTGGTGACCATTCGCGGGTTTGCTTCCGAGGAGCCACTCGCCGAGGGGGACAGCTGTGGTACTGGATGATGGCTTCTGTTCTGGTATTGGGATATAACCTCTTTTCTCCAGGAAGGGCCCGATATTTGATGAACCAGCATGAGTCATCAGGTGCTCAGGGATTTGGGTAGTCTTGAGGGACCCAAATGTGGTGATGGTCTGGTGCAGAGCAGTTGTATCTGCATCAAAGAGTAGGACAGTGGAATCTTCGGGTTTGAGGGTCAAACTGCCCAGTCTTTCCAGACACAGAGAGACTTAATTGGCTAGCTCCTTGTTTTGGGTGCGCTCCAGTTGATGAATAAGACAATTGAAGTGGCCTAATAACCAGTAGAGCTTTTGGGCTTGGGGCTGAAGTGTCTCCTCTTTAAGCTGACAAATGAGATCTACCTGTGCATACAGCCACGCCTCACGGCTTCAAAAGCATTCCTGGTGACGGCTTATGCAGCTGTGAATCTGAGCTTTGACCGCTCGTGAGTCATCTTTAATTTGCTGTTCGGCCCGGAGAACTCCACCAATGGCGAGCTCCAGTTCCCTCCATGCCTCACACCTCAGAAGGGGTTCTCTGTTACTGGAGCGGCCACTCTGGTCCTGGGGTGTACTCATCCTGCTCGTTGTTTCAGTTCTGAGCGCCACTCCGGGCAACCTGACAGCACCTCACGGGGACAGACACACCGCCCGAGCGAAGTCAAGGCCTAAAGGCAGCAGTCTCTGAACTTTTTTATATTAAAGCTTAGAAAAAAGTTGGTTGTGATTCCCTCCCCAGTTCTACTTAACTTGAAGTAATCACTGTTACACTTTTATGTCTCCCCAAGTGAAAAAAGGAAACAGAAATCAAACCTGGGTGACACCTCCCTTCACATTTTCGCCTAACCAAAATCATAACTACCTACTTGCTATTTCTTCCCCACTCCAGGCCGTGGAGATTTCCGTCCTGTATCAGGATGCCTGCGTCTGCCTCATTCTTTTTAACAGCTGCATACGCAGTACTTCTTTGGATGGATGTGCCATCATTTATTTGATCCTATATTAATGGTGCAGCTTTCTCATAGCCTTTCTACTATGGAGAGTGTTACCTGATTTTATTCCCAAAGGCACATGGAGAAATTGTGCAAGGGAACTGTGTCTGGTTGTGTGACCAAAGACACACAGCAAGTAGAAGACAGAACCTAAGGAAGAAGAGACTGGCTTTGAGGCCGGCCAGGACCCTGGAGATCCTCCTGTTGTCCCGCGCTGCCAAACACGTCTCATGAATCCGGCGTCTCCCTAGCATCCCCCTTTTTGGACTGTTTTGTCTTTAGCCTCGTGTATAATTTTGGGATACTAGAACAGGAGTCAGAGTGCTTTGATGCTGTTTTGGATTTGCACACAGTGAATGAGTCATTTTGAGCCCTTAATTCTCTCTTCAATTTTTACTTCCCCTTTCTATACATGAGGCTGCTACTTCCTTACAACCAATAACATAATGCCTTTGAAGGATGAAAGACAAATAGGGACCACTGCCCCGGAAAGCTGAGCATCCCCATCGCTGCCGTCAATGGAAACAGCCCATCCAGCTCGCCACGATGCCCTGCAGGCATGTCTGGTGGAGGCCCAGGTCTGGGAAAGCAAACCCGGGCTGCCAGCTCAGGGGGAGGCAGGACCCGTTAATGTGGGGGCTTTCTAAATGGAGGAAGCGTGTTCAAAAGGTGCTGGGCAAGATAGATTGTGGTGATGAACGCATAACTATATTATCATACTGTGGACAGTGGATTGTATACCATGGATGATTGTATGGTATGTGAATGTATTTCAATAAAACTGAATTTAATTAAAAAAAAAAAAAGGTGCTGGGCAGCTTCAAACATAACAAAGATACACCACAAATCTAATTGTCCCCAAATAGAAGAAATAATGGTGCATTCGTAACGTGCAATAGCATGCCACAGTTCTGTAAGCCCATTCTGAAGAACATTGAATAGCATGGAAAAATGGTCCAAATGTTCTACAAAAAGATACACAAAACCCCGTTTCCAGGATGGTCTCAATTTTTTTTCAGGGACACCTCGGGGGAAAAGCCCTGAGGTTAACGCAGGAGTCTCTGCGGTTCTTCTGAGAAGCAGACACCAAGATGGGATTAGACATACAAGCGGTTTATCGGAAGAGTGGCCTGTGTACGATAAAAGAGGGGGAGGCAGGAGGCGGCCAGGGAGCCTTGTGACCCGAGGTGGGCCTGGCTCCCATGAAGGGAGAGAGGGAAGGAACGACGGAATGGGGAGAGCTGCAGACTGCAGAGTAGTTCTGAGAAAATCTCAGCCAGGCCAGCGGGGCGGCGGCACGCACAAACTGCCCTTTAGAAGGGGCCCGTCTTTGGCGGGCGTGGGCCAGCACTGCCACCTCTGCACAGCCCAGGGCAAGCGTGGCCTTGGGGTTCCCGGGGGGCAGCCACCGGGCGCCGTCCATCTGTGGGGAGCTCCGCTCCCTTGAAGGCGATCTGAGTGGTGCAGCCTCATGTCCACCACGACATGTGGGTGAAACAAGGGTGGGGCTGGGTCAGTGGCTTTCGAGCTGTACTTCCTTACGTACGTGAAGTATGTTACACCAAACTGTGGTTATTAAAATCGCCCAAGCAACCTGTTTGCTGCTCTTTTGAATCCTTGATTATTGGGAAAAATTGCATGCATACATAACGCACGGAAATTACCAGTGCACAGCCAAAAAATCATAACATGAGCATCACACAACCAGCGTTTGGATCGAGAGCTGAGTGCGGCCAGGCCCTGCCCTGAAGCCCAAAGAAGGCCCCGCAGGTGGGAGATTCAGCAGTTGCTTCCTTTCTTGCCTTAACAGCTTTACCACCTCAGTATACAATGTTCCTCTATTTATCACTTTTTAAAATTCAGTTTATAACTCAGTGTTCCTGAAGATTTGCCTTAAGGCGGTGGGAGTGGGAGGGACGTGGTGTTGGGGGAATGGGAGAGAGCAGATGCCAAAACATTAAAGCTCTTTTCCTTTTTAATGAGTTCTAACTTTTGGAGCTTTAGAAAAGTGAGGGCTAGTTATCTGGAAAACCAGCCCTTTTATGCGCTTGATTTTAGTTAACTCAGATCTTGCCTTCCCACGGTAACCTGTATCTGCTGAGGGTTTCTTCTGTCAGGCATATTTCACAGTCCCTGACTTCAGGTTCTGCAGATTGTAAAACCCACCAGTTACTCAGAGACCTTGTAGAAGAAGCAGGATCCTAAAATGTCAGTGCTTCAAGAAAGGAAAACTGGAGATTGTCCGATCCCAGCCTTCCAAGTTCAGGAGAAGGAAAACAAGACTTACAGAGATAAAGAGATAAAGAGAGGAGGCCCAGGGTCTCAGTCCTTTGAAGGGTTTCTGTTTCCGTTTAGGAGAAGTTGTCTCCCTGCCACCCTGACACCCAGGGTACTTGCAGGGTTTGTAGGGTCAGCCCCTGAGCCTTCCCAGCCCTTGTCACATTTCCATCCCAACGTGAACAGAGGATTCAGGGATGGGGTAAGAGCAAGCCCCCCCGATCTCCGGTTGTTCAAGCACAACACATCATCAGAGATTCTCAACAAGCTGCGTGAGGCAGGCCGAGGAAACCCTGATAACAACAGCTAAATGACCCTTACTATGTGCTGAGCACTTCCCCAAGTACTGCACATAGGTTAGCTTAGTCTTCATTCCAACCCTGTTTGTGTGGGTACTGTTAACCCATTTACAGATGGGGAAACTGAGGCACAGAGAAGTTAAGAAACTTGCCTAAGGTCATACAGCTAATCAGTGGCAGCACACCAGACTCTGCACTCCTAACTGCACTCACCCCCACCCCAGAAGGCCTGTCCCCCCCCAGGCCAGGCCTGAGTGACCAGGCCAGGCCCAGGAGGAGGACGAGTGTCTGCAGAGCAGGCAGGTGTGCTGATCCAGCAAGGAAGAGGGTGTCTGAGGAAAGGGGAAACCCACCAGGGCCCGGAGCCTCTCCCCTGAACTTTGCCAGGCTTCATTGAGGGCCGTGGCCTCCGATGCTGTGCTGAGAGGGGAGATGTCCTCCAGGACAGGGGAACGGCCTCTCCAGCTTCCGTCTGCTCTGCCCAGCGGGCAGCTGGGGCCTTGGGGCGGTCTCTGGGCTGAGACGGCCAGCCTCGCCCCTGTCCACTTCCACCGTGGAGGCAGGAGTGGGCGAGGGGAAAGGGCCACCCTTTACTCCAGGGTGACCCCATGCCCTAAGTATGGCCCTGTCAGTGGCCGGCAGCAGGGTCATCTGTTCAGGTAGCACAATGCCACAAGCAATGCAAATGTCATCTCGTGAGGGGCCCTCCGGCCCACCGTCTCCCACCGCCCCCAGTGGCGGTGGGAACAAGACTGAGCCATTTTCCAAGTGGATATCTTTCATGATGGGAGAGGTAGGCTCCTTAAGAATACAGTAGCAGATTGCCTGGTGGAGTAGGTTTCTTTTTTCTAATGTTTCATCAACAGAGTTGCGATTTTCAAGTGTCCTGCTGCTTCTGTGTGCATGTAGGTGGGGAGCCCAAGTCAGAGATCTTTGTTTTGAGGACAGTCTCTAGAGAAGCCCATCCTAGTTGCATCAGCGTGTGACCAGGGGCTGCTTTGCCCTGGGTGTAGGTAAAGGGCCTTGGACAAAGCTTCCAGCTCGGAGGATGGGGCGGTTCCGTGCACCTTCCTCCCAGGAGGCCTGGATCCCCAGGATCTGTTCTTAGGCCTTGGGCCTCTGCATCCAAGGATCCCAGGAAGATTCCATGAGTGAGGGCCCCAGCTGGCCCAGCCTGGCTGGTGAGCCTGGAGGCCAAAACAGAGCAGCTGCACGAAGGTAGAAGCCCGGTGCCCCCTTGCTACCCGAGCAAGGATCTGAACCATCAAGAACACCATCCTATTTGAGGGCAAGAGTGCATCTCCCTGCTCAGGATTGGTGGTCAGCGGTAATGCTGTACAGAAGCAGCAGAAGCAGTGGCAGCTGAAAACTGCAACAACAGAGCAGGTTCTTGATTCTCTCCCCAGGAGCGGGGGGAGGTGGGGAGGAAACAAGGGGATTCTGGATAACTTAAGTGGAATAGAGAATCCCCAGGAGAGAGATCCTGGGCCTGCCCCACTATTCTGCAACGTAGAGGGTCGAGAGCAGGTTTAAATGAAAATAACACAAGCTGTGCTGTCGGCCTGAGCTCATGAAGCTGCCCACGGTGCTCGCTCAGGGGTGGGATGTGGGCAAACTCTTCAAGTCCCTGCGGCTGTCCCCGGCGGCGGGCTGGCTGCGACCCTGCCTGACAGCAAATTCCAAGGACCAGTCCAGAGCTGCTTCAGAGGCATGAAGTCACTGACTTCACGTACTCCAAGGGCCTTCAGGAACAGGCCTGCAGAGGGACGTTCCGGGAGGCAGGTGTCTGCTCTGAAGGAGGAGCAGCTGGCTGGGAACTGCCCCCGTCCCACGAGGTGCCCTGCATGTCCTCCCACACAACCCCAGGTCCCATGCCTGGCTCGGTTTTCAGGTTGCAGCCTAAGCGGTCTGGGGGAATTCAAAAGGAGCCTGGGCCCTTCCCCAGATGCTCCTCATTGTCTCTTCTCATCAGGTGGCAGCTCTCCAAACTGCACTGCTCCCCGAGCCACGCAGCCCCGCCCTGGTGCAGGACCGCCTCCAGCAGGGAGAGTTGGACCGGGCAGCGTCCATGCACTCCCCTGCACTGGCTCCTGGGAACGAATTTTTGAGTCCACCAAAGTGGGCAGCACTGGGAGGAGGTTGATGTCATGGCTTCCGAGGGCTGATTAAAGCCCAGTTGGAAATGCTAACGACTCAAATGACTTCTTGATGAAGTCTTAAGTCAATTCTCATTTCTGAGTGAAACTACTCAGAAGTGGGGAAAACAGCAGGAAAAAGAATTGTGGTGGGCTTCTACCCAAGGCTGGCCTCTTGAGATAGCCCCAGGGGACAGTTCCCGTCCAACCTTCCTTACTAAGCCTGACCAAGCAAAGCGTGTGCAGTTTGCGGTAAGTGTGTCCCGCTGTGGGCCTGTCTACTGAGGAAGCCGTGTGCGTGACTTTTTTTTCTGTTACGAATAATAGTCACCGTATTGCTCTGAGTATAGAATGCATTCGTTTTTCCAGTCGGGGCGAGAGGGGTTCTGCCTCCGAATCACCGTGGCCTTACAGACTCTAACAAGTTCTTTGGGGTCTCAGTGATCCCATCTATAAAGACGGGCTGGAGGCCCTTTTTCGGGATTGGGCAAGAGGACCTGGAGGATGCCCCCGCCCCCAACCCGAGACCTCAGTTAGCCCCTGTAGGGTGTGGAGCCCCCGTGGAGTCTGTGGAGGAGCACCTGACGGCTGGCTCACAGTGCCCACCGGGTCGGGGGCTGCTTGCCTTTAGAGGGGCACGGCAGCCATGCCTCTTGGCTCAGACCAGGGCGGCTGGGTTGGGTCGGAGGGAAAGTTGCTCAGAGGCCGGGTTGGTGTCCGAGCGTGGTCTGACCAAGCAGAGGGTGGCCTGCCCGCAGCAGTGGGGCTCCTCCCCGAGTGCCCTGTACTTGGCTCCAGAGCACTAGTGCAGGACTGGTCCCTCCACCACAACGTATCTGGGCTTATGGTTGACAAATTTTCTCCTAAGGCCCGGTAGGCTGAACAGGGTCTAATTATGACTCTTGGACTTAAGATCAATTTTGTGAACAGAAAAAACATTTCTCTGTCCAGGTTATACTGCCCAGCAGCAAATTATTCCAGACCCATGGATGCGTTTTGAGTGAATACATATCACTCTGAATTCACAACATTTAGTATGGCCTGAACTTCAATTTTAAATTCTTTTTGGAATTTGTTTTTTAAGCCACAGAGACGATATATGCTTGTTGTGGAGGGTTCCAGCAACACGGAAGATTATAGCTTGAAGAAGGAATGTCCTCCGTCTCCAGAACCTCTCTTAACACACCTTTTCCAGTGTGATTGCTCTAGGGGTTTGGGGGGTGTGCTGGTTAGGTTCATGTGTCAACTTGGCCATCTGATGGTGCCCAGGTGTCTGGTCAAGCAAGCGCTGGCTTAATCATTGCTGCAAGGACATTTGTGGCTGGTTAATGAACCAGAAGGCTGGTTTATTAAATCAGCAGTCGACTGACTGCACCTGTGACTGATTACATCAACAGAGGGTATGTCTTCTGCAGTGACAGAATTCAATCAGCTGGATTTAATCCAATCAGTTGGAGACTTAAGGAAGAGAGAGAGAGGAGCTTCATTCACTTCTTCAGCTAGCCAGGGAAGCATTTCCTGAGGAGTTCATCAAACACCTTCATCAGACTTGCCAGTTCGCTACCTGCCCTGTGGAATTTGTACTTGTCCATCACCACAGTTGAGTGAGACACCTTTATAAAACATTATATTTATAGATATCTCTTGCTGGTTCTGTTTCCCTAGAGAACCCTAACTAATACAGGGGGCCTTTCCCAGATCCTTTTCTATGCATTTCCATGCATATAGTCTTAACACATAAATGGAATCATACTGTATCTGTTGTTTAAGTTACTCCTTTTTAAAAAACAAAGCAAAACTAAGTTTGTGTGAACTCACTGAAGTAAGAGAGAACACCACTTTGACAGAATCTTAGCAGTGTTCCGGAAGGGGGAAGTCAGAAAAGTTTGTAAAGCTTTAGGGTCTTGGCTCCAGTGGTTTAAGGCAGATGGGAATCAGATTGGGATGGGCAACATTCCTGATATGATCCTTGAGAATTGGTAAATAGCGAGGAGAGGGTCTTGAGAAGTAAATTGTTTGCTCAGGTGAGCAGGCTACTGACTTGGATACATCGCCAGTAGAAATTTCCTTCATTTTTACCATTTCTGGAACTTTTCAGTTTTTTTTGTCTAGATCCAAATTTCCATCTGGTATCATATTCCTCTGCTTGAGGAATTTTCTTTAATATTTCTTATAATGCAGGTCTGCTGGAAATTTTCTCAGCTTTCACTTTATTAAAAAATTTAAGCATATTTTATTGTCAGGTTTTCTTTGTAGACATTTTAAAGTCAAGCACCATTTCGTAACTTATCTGTTGATAGCATAACTATATCTTTTTATAGTCTTCTACACCATATGACTTAAGTGCCTGGACATAGGTACTTTAAAGCAGAAACTTTTGTTTTGTTTTGTGATTTTCTATGTCCTTTTTTAAAAAAAAAAAACAGATGAAATTCATGTAATAAAAAATTAGCCATTTTAAAGTGTACAATTCAGTGGCATTTAGTATATTCAGAATGTTGTACAACCATCATCTTTATCGAGTTCCAAAACATTGTCATCAATCCCAAAGGAGACCCCATACCCTTTTCAGCAGTCACTCCCCATTTTCCCATCCTATAGCTCCTGGCAACCACTATGTCATATAAACTGAATAACCCTTTGTACTGGTTTCTTTCACTTAGCATAATGTTTTGGAGGTTCATCTATGTCGTAGCATATATCAGTACTTCATTTCTTTGTATAACAGAATGATAACCCATTGTATTGATACACCATGTTTTCTTTATCTGTTCATCCATTGATGGACCTTTGGGTCGCTTCCATCTTTTGGCTGTTGTGAATATTGCTGTTATAAACAGTTATGTTCAGGCATTTGTTTGATTACCTGTTTTCAATACATTTGGGTATATACCTAAGAATGGAATTTTTGGACCATATGGTAATTCTATGTTTAATCTTTTGAGGAACTTCACCTTCATTTTTGTTTTTTTTTACTGAATTTATTGCTATTAAAATTTAGTAAGAAGTTTATATATGCAGCCTATATTCCAAATTTTCTCTTAAAGCCACAGAATGATTTAATCACCCTAGAGTTATGTATAAAAATTAAATCAACAGTATATAATATAAAATGGTAAGCACCATGAAGGGATCCTGTAATTAGTTTCTTATGGCTGCATTAGAAAATATAACAAATCCAGTGGCTTAAAACAACAGAAATTTTTTGTCTCATAGTTCTGGGTCTAGAAGTCCAAAATCAAGGTGTTGGCAGGGCCACACTCCCTTTAAAACCTTTAGGGGAGAATCCTTCCTCCTTCCTTGCCTCTTCTAACTTCTGGAATTTTCTGGCCATCATTGGCATTCCTTGGCTTGTAGGTGCATCACTCCAGTCTCTGCCTCTGTTCACATGACCTTCCTCCTGTGTCTCCTGTATGGATTTCTCTGTAAGCCTATTTCACTGTTTCACCCGTTGTTCTGGGCTTTACCTCCTCCATCATCATGAAAATAGCGGAGATAAAAGTGATCGAGGCTCCTCAGTGCTCAGAGGGAATCTACCTCTATATACAACATGAATGATAAACTAGAAAACGAGTTGGCAAATAAAGAGGCCATCCTACAGCAGGTTCAGTATCTCTCTCTTGGTTTTGATCTGGTCCATATGTGTGTTCTCACCGTTCTCAAAAATCACTGAAGTAGAGGCTGAACTGGCTCAGAGAGCTGCAGCCCTTCTCTAAGGAAAAGGCCGATGGCTCCTGGAACACCTCTGCCAGATGGGAAGGCACGTGGCTGGTGTCTGCTGGTCCTTTGCTCCAGGATAGTATTGATTTCAGCTCCTGATTCCAGAGGCTTTCTCCTTAAGCATCTGTGGGTTCTCACTTAGCTACTCGGGGCAAACTCTGGGCTTCATCTCTCAGCTTAGCATCATCAAATGTCTTTCAGTCTGCATTTCCAACCACGTGGGTCTGTGTCAGCTCTCAGCACTCTCCACCTTCATTTTTGAAAGATGTTTTCATTGTTATAAAATTCTGGGTTTGCAGGCTTTTGTTTTTTTCTCTTTCAGTACTTTAAATGTGCTATTCCATTATCTTCTGAGGTATCTGGATTTCTTGGATACATGCTTTGTTGTTTATAATTTTGGAAAAATCTTAGCCATTAATGCTCTGAATATTTGTTCTTTTTTCCTTTCGCAATTCCAATTATGCTGGATTGTTTGACATCATTTGAACAGCTCTTGAATGTTCTGTTCTGGGTTTTATTTTTTTCTCCACTCTTTTTCTTTGCATTTCAGTTTAGATTGTTTCTGTTGACCTGTTCTTCAAATTCACTGATTCTTCCCTTTCCTGTATACAGTTTGCTCATGAGCCTTTCAGAGTAATTCTTCAACTCTGACATCATGTTTGCTGTTTCTAGCCTTTCCATTTGACTCTAACAATTTTCCTTTATCTGTTGAAGTTCCCCATCTGTTCATGAATGTTGTCTACCTTTTTTATTGAATCATAACATATTAATCACTTTTATTTTGAAGTCCCCTCTGATAGTTCCAAGATCTGGGTCATCATTGAGTCTGGTTCCTTTGATTGTTTTATCTTTTGACAGTGGGTTGCTTTATCTTGCTTTCCTGTGTGTCTAGTAACTTTAAAATTTAATGCTGGACATCATTGTAGAAGACCAGACAAGACTGAGGCAAATGGTATTCATGCCCAGAAATGGGCATGCCTCTTCTGTCAGGTAGTTAGTATGGAGGACTGAACCGATACCGCCATGAGCTGAGCTGGGTTTTGGTTTCTTTGGTGCCGTTCTTGCCTGCAGTGCTCCATTGGCTTTAACGAGTTCCTCTAGCAGTGGGCTGCTGTTACCTTGTGCGTAGAGTGGGGTCTAGCATGCTAGTGGGGTCTGGGGTGCCAGAGGTTTTTCTCAGTGTTGCTGCTCCACTCTCAGCTTGTAGCAGTCCCTGCATGGTGTGCCAGAGGTCTCCCGTGCTCTTGCTCTCCAGCAGCAGACTGCCATTGCCTATTACTTGGTTCTAGGCTCATGTTGGAAGTGGGAGGGAGTTTTTGATTGTTCTGGTTGGTCTTAGGCAGGCCCTAAGTGTGTTTGTGTCTTGGGAGTGGGATTTTCCCCCAAACTCTGGTTGGTCACAGGTGGTAAAGAGTTTCCTGCTACTCTAGTGGTGGTAGCAGACTTGGGCTTGGTGTAGCTATAGGATCTGGGGTCCAGAGGTATTTGCTTTTTTGCTGCTGCCTAGTATTCCAATAAATTGGATGTGTCATAATTTAGTTTATTATTCCCATACAGATGATGGACATTTTTGCCATAAAGTATCATAAAAACGGTGTAAGCTTCGTTGTCTCCAAGTGAATGTTTCTCTAGAACAGATAGCTAGAAGTGCATTTGCAGGGTTGGATGGTACATAGTTTAAAGTTTTGATAGATAAAACTGAATTCCCCTTCAACAAGGCTGTACTTTTTTTTTACAACCTCTTAATTTCTTAAAGAAAATTCAACTTACTGTATTAACCTTCTTTCAAATTGGAAAGGGAAAAAACTTTTGTTGTTGTGAACGGTTCAAACAATAAAATAGCTCGGATTAAAAGCTGTGTATGCCTCTGATACAGAAAAAAGAAGGAACTGTTACTTAATGAGTTTTTTCTTCCTATATTGCCATTCCTTGTCCTAAGCCTCTGCCTGATGTTCCATCCACAGCTCTCAGGGCGCCTTCCTCCGGCACCTCCTTTATAAACCTTGCTGCCTCAGTGCAGAGCTTCTAGGTCACATTCCCAGATTGCTCAGAGCTGGAGGTGGGCTCTCCCTGCTTGGACCCTCTCCCCCTTGATGCTATTCCAAGGGCCCCTCCCACTTTATCTCTGGGACAGCTGTTGACAGACTCCGATCTGTTTGAACTTTTTCATCCCATTTTTTTTTTTAATCGTAGGATCCCTGACGTATATCATTCTTGAGAATATTTCGCAACACCTCCTTTGTTTGGGGATTCTTTTACCTTGCAATATCAGTTATCTGATGATAGTCAAAACCGAAAAGGAAAAACCTGCATTATCACAGTGAAAACAGGTGCCGCCTCAAAGCCCAGGCACTAGAGTTCACGACACTGCACAGAAAAGGCCCTTCCAGGCTCTCCTGACATATTTTGGCTCTTAGCATCAATAAGTTTTGTTGCCTGAGTTTTTTCGATTCCCGGAAAATTGGACTTGAGGTTGGAGAGGACTGCTGCAGGCAGGCCTGCTAAGCCCAACGAGAGGAGGGTGGCCCGGGAAACCAGTAAAGAAGAGATGGCAGCTCGGGCTGTCTGGCCCACCCTGACTGATGGGGATCCCCTACCACCTACCAAGCAAGGCCAGTGGGATGGGGTGCGAGTGGGAAATGGGGCCGTGGCATTCGAGAGCTCGGCTGAGCAGTGCTCAGATCTGGGGGGCCTGGGGCTATGGCTGATTCTGTTTGCTCCAATGATGAAGTCATAGGGACCGTATTTTATTTATTCAAGGCCTACCGTGTGCCAGATACTTCACGAGTACTATTTGGACCTGGAAAATGACTCTTCTTGATTCTCATTTTGTAGAGGAGGAGACCGAGGATGGGAATATAAATAATTCAGTCCTACATTGCACATCTACAAAGTCAAACTGGGATTTGAAGCCACATGGGGCCCACCCTTTTCCCCCCGCCTCCCACAAACAGATGTATTTTGGTGAAAGAAGAGACCTAGAAGGTGCCTCCTCCTGAAACAGGGAGTGGGGTTTATGGCTGGGCCGCGCTGCACTGGGGAGGACCGCTGCGCCGAGGAGGACTGCTGCCCTGGGAAGGACTGATACACCGGGGAGGACCGCTGCACCGGGGAGGACTGCTGCACTGGGGAGGACTGCTCCATGGCCCTGACACTGGAGCTGGAGGGGGCACCCTGCTCAGGCAGAGCAGAGACTTGCAAACTGTAAATGCCCAGCCCAGTCCTGGTTGCTGGAGAGGAGATAAAGGAAGAGGAAGCTATTGTCTTTTCTCTAGGAACTTCAAATTTGGCTGTGGAGACAGCCCACCTACACAGAAAAAAATTAAGAGGGCCCATCAAGAAGCTTGTGTTCTAAAACAAACTCTTTTTTGAAGACTCTTGGATTTAGGCTTTGAAAGATTAAGCATGCCCTTTTAGCTGGGGTGCAGGGGGAGGATTCAGAGCCTTTTCCTCTACCACCAGCCTGCCCTGGGGTGGCCTTGCTGAGCTGGGGGTGTGCAGGTGGGACTGGGGTGGGGAGGAGGCATTTCTCCACTGCCCCTGGACTGGCCCCGCTGTGTCGCCTGATGATGTATCATTTTGACTTCCTTTCAGGGTGCACACAGTGTGCCAGGAGAGTGCTCAGGGTTCAGGGCCCTGCCTGCCCTTGAGATGCCGAGGGTCCGTCACCTTCACACACTCGGTCGTAGGGGACACTGAGCGCTCCGCAGCACATCCCCTCTTGAGGCTGAGGAACGGCATCTTCCCATGAAACTCCTGTCTGGGCTTTCCAATCAGATTATGAGGAACATAGAAAATCAACCAAGTGCCTGATGATTGCATTGCTTTTCTCCTCCAGGTCTAGACACTGGCGTAGGCCCTGAATAAGTCCTCAGCCCAGACTGAAACCTTGGGACCGGAGATGGAACTATTGGCATTTTTGTTCAAGGACCTGAGCCAGTCTGGGAAAGACCTTTCAAAGCAATGGGGAATAGTAAGGGGAAAGGGGTCACCTTTTGCCAACCAAGAGACCAGACATCCCATATACTGCAACCTGGGCCTGAAAGAGCCAGTGCAATAACCTTCAGCCAGCAGAGGGGTTGTCTGGGTACTGTTTTAAAAAGCAACGTCTCTGAGACTGAGGTCCATGGAGAGGAGGAGACTTTAAGACAGATGGATGGGGTGTCTTGGAGCTGAGAGGGCTTTTCTGTTTCTTGCTTCTTAAATGAAGTCATTTGGGTGAAGGTGCTACCAGCACCCAATGAACCTTCTGTGGAGGGGCTTGGGAATACAAAGATGAACAAGACACAGTCTCTGCTCTCGCCTGTCGGGTGAGGCAGACATTACAGGATGTGTACAGATCGCTTCACTAGAGGCGTGGAAGAATGCCCTATGGAAAAGAGAAGGGCTTCCAGGGGAAGTTGGGCAAAGCTTCACAGAAGAAGTGACATTTGAGCTAAAACTTGAAGACTGAGTAGAATTTGGCCAAGCTCAAGAAATGAGGACGGGTAGAGGCGCAGCAGATAGAGCTCACAGCACAGAGGGCCAGTTTGTGTTAGAAGGTTCCGTTCTGCAGAGCTGGGACCAGGTGCTCAGGGGAGATGGGAGAGGAGGGTGCAAGAAACAGAGGCAAGATTCCAGTAGTGCATTCCATAGGAAACAGTTGGGAGACAATTGCAGTTTTAAAACAGGCATGGCGGAACTGATTTGGGGGGGGCAATCCCAACAGATTGGAGGTGGATGAAACTGGGGGTCAGAGGGAAAGAGCAGTTAGGGGGCTGCTGGCACGTCCAAAAAGTGACATGTTGGGACCAACTTTGATTTAAAAATGCAAACTCTTATGGTGTCAGGGGAGTTGTAAACACTTTTCTCCCTTTCTAGCTTCCCCAGAGTCCTTCTCTTTCTCGACATTTTTTTTTGTTCCCCTATTTTCTCTTTGTATATCTTGACACAGAGGTATCGAAAACAAAGTCATTTCCTCTGAAAAATCCAGCTTTCACCTCATTTAAATGTAGAGTGTTTTTACTTTCAAAATAGTTGCTCATCTAGTGAAAGATAAAGCTCCTTTGCTTACTCCAGATGCTGAACCCCAATGTCTGGCCCGCTCCCCAGAGGCAGCCGCTGGCATAACAAGAAGTAGTTAAGTTTCTGGGGAATCCTTCCAGGGAGAGTACGTGCATATACCAGCCGGCACGTGTGTACACAGATTCCTTGGTCCTTTAATTTTTGCTGCTGTTTCCATTTGTTTCCTGGTGTCGGTCTTGTCTCCACACCTGAACCCGCCGTCCAGGCCCCAGGCTCCAGGGGTCGGAGAAAAGTGAGCTCCTCTCTGTGCAGGTAGAGGGGGATGGTGTGGGGAACCCAGGTAGGCTTTCCAGGGAAAGCGGGCTTGAAGTCAGCCTTGCCCAATGGGCAGAACTCGGGTAAGAGGAGAGGGCTGACCCTGGATGGTGAGTATCAGAAGCCGGGTCGCCTCAGATACATCTCTTAAGAAGTCCCTTCTTGACGTTGGGTCATCTGGGTCTAGTGGCTGTTTATCACCCAAATCCCCAGTGCCTGGTAAAGCCAGAGATCTCACTCAATCTGAGTCGAGGCTGGAGGTTTGGGGTGGAGAAGTCCTTCCTTCTTACGTGGCCCCTCACTGGTTCTTCACTGGACCGACATTTCGGTGCCGTGCACCCCTTTTATTCGTTGTGCACCACCACGTGCTGGGCACAGGGGAACAAAGGTGAATAAGACATGGTCCCTGCCCGAGGAGCTGGTGGCCTCTCGAGAGCCGGGCCTGCCACGCAGCTGAGTGCTGACACCCTGGGCGCCGGGGAGGGCTCCTGTTCCCCCCACCTCTGTCTGCTTAGCAGGATGCTTGCTCCCTGGGTCCAGATAGTTGTTCTCCTGGCTCCTGGTGAGCAGGAGCAATCATTCCAAGGCTTGGCATTTTCTGCTGTTCTGTTTCTGCTGGACACGGGCCAGGGACCCAAGGGCCAAGTAAGGCTCCCTTGGGGCTTATGGGCAGAGGGTCTGTCACCAAATGAGCCCACCAGGGGAAGAGGGGGGAGGGGAGCTCCTGGAGCAAAGGGCCAGCATGGCAGTGAGCAGGGGATGGAGCCCCTCTGCAGGGCATCGTCTGGGGTGGGCGGGTACAGTGGTGGCTGGGAAAGCTTGGGGAGATGGTCAATGCTTGCTGGGGAGAAGCCGGGTCAGTCCTGGTCACAGCACACCCCTCAGAGGCGGGCCTGCCTGCTCCGAGGCTCCCTGTGAGGTGGCCTCCCGAGGACCTGCCAGCCTCACTGGCTTTTGCCTTTTTTGAAAAGTCACTCTAGGACCCCAAAGGACGAGGACCATCCAAAGGGGATGCTAACCGTGATGACAGAAAAATATACTTAATTCTGCTTGAGCCATTCACAGAAGGTTCACAGAGGAGCTGATAGTTTCTTGGGGACCAACTAGACGAGGAGGAAGCGTTTGCTGCATAGACAAGGGAAGTGTGGGGGTGGGGGTGGGAGGAGTCGGGGCTCAGAGGACGGGAGTGGGGGGAGCAGGCAGGCAGGAGAACCAGCGCTGCCGGGGAGTTCTGGGTGGCGGACTGCTTGATGGACCGGGGTTTAGGCAGGATAATTGACGGCTTTCAGAAACGGGGCCCTTCCCTAAGGAGGGAGTCAAGGATGTCACAGAGATGAGATGGCTTGAACCAACAGAAGGGGTTTGAGAGAAGCTCATAACCGGCTAGAGCTAATGTTTAAGTTTATGTAACCATTTCAGAACTCAAACTGCTACTTCCCTCCGCTCCCCACTTTCCTATCTTCTCTTTCTGGTGCCAGTGTCGGAAACTGTTGTTTTGAAAAGCCACAGTGCGGTGCTGGGGTTGGAGGGGCTGTGTCCAGGGGCAGGAAGGTAACTACCCAGGGGGGCCTGGTGCTGGGTGAGAGCTGGCGACCGGGGAAGAGCTGGAGTCTGTGGTGACTCTCGGGGTTGGGGCTCCCTGACTTGGGCAGCCGGCTTCCATCCAGGACCAGGTCCCTCTGCCGTCAGCACTTTGAGGAGGTGGCAGCCCCTTGACCCAGGTGAACTGCCTGTCTGCACCCCAGCACCTGCAGGCAGCTCCTTCCTCTCGAGCCACTTTCACTGTGGGCATGGATGGCTCTCCGAGCCCATGGCAAAGGCCACGAGTACAAAAGCAGAGACCACAGTGGACTAGGCCAGGGGAAAGCTGCATGGCAGGGGCGTTGGTATTATAGGTGTTGGTGGCGGGGAGTTGTAGCTGAAAAGATTGGGGAGACAGTATAAGCCAAGGGTGAGAAGATGTGAGCCGTGGGAAGGAAGGAATGTTGTCCGCTGCGGGGGCTCAGCGACGACCGCCAGCCCTGTTAGCTGTGGGGGCAGGACTTAGAGCCGCCCCCATCCCAGGCCGTTCCCTTCTCCTCTCCCCCTCATCTGCCTGCCTTGAAGGTGACTTTGCAGAGCTGTGTGTGTGTGTGTGTGTGTGTGTGTGTGTGTGTGTGTGTAGGGGAGCTGTACTGGGGTGAAGAGGCCTCTGACTGGCCCTGCTGGATCACCCCAATTTTGCACCCGTTCGGCTTTGTTTGCACCCTTGGCAGGCAGGCACTCTTCCGAGTGCTCAGGATACAGGGGTGTTGAATCAGACATGGGCTGTGCCCTTGAGAAGCTGGCATCAGTCCAGTGGCACCGAGGCTCGGAGGACATGTTGCCTCCATGCAAGAGTCCCGGTGGACACAGCTTCTGTCGAGAGCATGGAAGGGCCACCACTGCATTTAGCTCCCAGCTCCCCACAAAGCCCAGGAAGACCTACCAAGTCACATAGCTCTCCTCCCACCAACACTTAGGCCATTCCCACTGCCCCCCCCCCCCCCAGCTTTTCAGCTTCCTGGGGGGTTTAAGAGCTTGTCACTGGTCATTTTTGGCCCCCACACCCCCTTCCCCCATCCTGTACCAAAGCTACAGTGAGAACGGACGGTTATCCATGTGCCGGGGGTTTAAACCGACTGACTTCTCAGAGGCTCGCTCTCAAACACTGCGGGTGTGTTTCCAGAGAAGCGAGACCACCTTTAATGTTGCAACCATTGGTTGCAAGAAGGAGAAAGGCCCCAACAGGAGAAGCGGGTCTGCCGTCCAGTCCCGAGCCGGCCCCCAGGCTTGGCCCTGAGCCTCTTTTTTACCGCTTGGAAGCTGGAGGTGGCAAAGCCATGTAGGTGCTGCCTGTGCAGTCGCTCACGGCGTGGTTTGAGCATAAACGATGCGTGGGAATCATAAAGAACTCTGTGGTTACGCCGGGGGAGGGAAGGGATAGGACAGAGGAGGGGGGAGCGGCGGGTACCCCACGGCAGGGGTAACTTGTCGCTGGGAAGAGCAGGGAGAGAATATAAGCTGAGGGGTGCATGGGGCCTCTAATTGGTTAACCTTCTGGACCACCAGATCCTCCTTAGCAGGGCTTTGTCTGAGAGAACCCTGTGAGTCCTGGTGTGTGTGCTGGGGAGGGGTGTCCTGTAGAGAGGGTTTTCATTTGCCGACGCGAGGTGGTGGAGATCACAGGCTCAGAGCCAGTTTTTTGCATTCCCCAAAGATGAAGTAAGTTGAATCTCCAGAGCGTCTATCGGTGAGGCCTAGTCCTTGACAGAATTCTCTGGGGTGACTTTCCTACCCAGAACCCAGGCTAAGATGGGCAGGGGCCCTTGTCTTCCTGTGCCGGTGGGAAGGCTCTCCTAGTCTGCCCTTTATCCATGAGTGCAGGGACAGGGTGTGAGTGCCCACACCTCCCAGCATGGCCGGGGCTTCTGTGTCCTCCCCCTGCCTGGCGGGACAGGCCAGGCTGCTGAAAGCGGAGCACGCTGGCCACACCCTCGTCTCTCAGGCTGCTCCCACAGCTTCTTATGCCCACTGCTCTGGGGTTTCGTTCCCTGAGGGGCCTCCCTTACCTTCTTGCAAGCTCAGCTATGCATTAAAATTAGATTTTATCCATCGTAGCCAACCTTTCTTATTTGTTTTGCTTCGGGAAGCTTCAACGGCTCTCCTGTCTGCCAGGAGGCCAGGACAGAAGACTTGTGTGCATCAGGAGCCTTGTGCTTTCTCGAAAAGCATCTGAACCATGAGAGTAAAATAATAGGACTGGCTAACACTAGGGACTGGTGTGTATGGGCCTTCCTTATTAATATTGTACAGTTTCCTGAAATATTTAATAATAAAGGGTTTCTACTTCATATTGAAAATCCCTTTGTTTCCAGCTGAGAGTAACTTTGAGCAAGTTTCCATCTGCAGCAGGGAGGGAGGGATTTTTTTAGGGGCAGGACAAAAGCTTAGCTTTGTTGATCCGGACAAATAGCAAGTTACAGCCAAAACCCCTGGGGCTTTAGCCCCCTACTTCCAGCTGGATGCTTGGGAGCTTCCTCCCCACTTGGCACGGGGAGTCTACATCTAGCACAGAGAGTCCCGTTCCATTGACCAACCAGGAACCGGCTCTTCCTTCCAGATGGGCCGTCTGTCCATCCGCTTGGGGTACAGCCAGGTGGGAATGGCTATAAACTCCCACTCTGCTCCCAGCTTCAGCATCATATTGTACCTGGCAGCCAAGTAGGAAGAGGTAGCAATGTTAAATTTTTTTTTTTTTTTTAATTTATACTGGCTATGGACCAACAGAAATCAGCCTCCTATCTTTCTTTTTTTTTTTAATTAAATTCAGTTTCATTGAAATACATTCACACACCATACAATCATCCATGATATACAATCCACTGTCCACAGTTTGATAACATAGTTATGCATTCTTCACCACAATCTATCTCTGAACATTTTCCTTACGTCAGAAAGAACCAGAACAAGAATAAAAAATAAAAGTGAAAAAAGAACACCCAAATCATCCCCCCATCCCACCCCATTTGTCTTTTAGTTTTTATCCCCATTTTTTGACTCATCCATACATTAGATAAAGGGGGTGTGATCCACAAGGTCTTCACAATCACACGGTCACCCCTTGTAATCTACATTATTATATAATTGTGTTCAGGAGTCCAGACTGCTGGGTTGGAGTTTGGTAGTTTCAGGTATTTACTTCTAGCTATTCCAATACATTAAAACCTAAGAGGTGTTATCTATATAGTGCATAAGAATGTCCACCAGAGTGACCTCTCGACTCCATTTGGAATCTCTCAGCCACTGAAACTATTTCGTCTCATTTTGCATCCCCCTTTTGGTCAAGAAGATACTCTCAGTCCCACGATGCCTGGTCCACATTCATCCCCGGGAGTCATACTCTGCGTTGCCAGGGAGATTTACACCCCTGGGAGTCGGGTCCCACATAGCGGGGAGAGCAGTGAGATCACCTGCCAAGGTGGCTTAGCTAGAGAGAGAGAGAGAGAGAGAGGGCCACATCTGAGCAACAAAGAGGTACTCAGGGGGAGACTCTTAGGCACCATTACATACAACTTTAGACTCTCCTTTGTGGTAATGAGCTTCATAAGGGCAAGTCCCATGCTCGAGGGCTCAGCACATCAAACTGCCAGTCCCAATGTTTGTGACAACATCAACACCAGTCCAGGTGAGGATGTCCAACATATCCGCACCTTCCCCCAGATCCTCGGGGCTGGGGAGGGGGAGGCTGTAAATATATTTTTTATTATCTGCCCAAATTACTCCAGCCTATACTAACCTACTGTCTCTCACTTCCTATTCAAAGTTCCATGCAATTGTGGTGTTTGAACAAATCGAAACAATGTTAATTTGATTGCTGCTGCTTCTTTACTTCCCTTTATTCATGGAAGTTGACAACTCCCAAGCAGACAAAAGGCCCCGAGGAGTGACAGGAGGAAGGCTGATTTGCGTCCAGCCTCTATAGGGAAGACAACCAAGTAACGTAGGTGGGTCCTGAAGCTACACGGGAAACGGTCTTTCTAAGCATTGGCACACATTGCTTCCTTATGATTTCAGAATGCCCTCTGTAGTGGCTGTTTTGCTCTGAAATGCTCTGTGTTCTGTTTAAAAAATGTATGTGTCACACACATTCACATAAAAAGTTCAAGAAAGGGTAGTACAAAGCAAGGAAATCGAAACATGCACTGCCAGTGATAGAAGTTAAAAAAACAACCTCCGCTCGTGAGGTCCTCTCTGCTTGTTTTTAGGGTACAGCCAAAACAGCTCTAGGCAGCTTGCTGCAAGGAAACATCTTAAAACTGGAATTTGGAGGTTGGGGTTCGCTTCAATATTTTGGAGCTGGGGGACTATGTGGCCCATTTCTCTCTCAACACTGTCGCTCTTTCTGTCCCCTCACCTCGGTCTCACCCCCTTGTTTCCCCTTCTTATTTAGTTTCTGATGCTTGCTTCTTGGTGAAGCCATTCCAGACAGAAGGAGCAGCTCAAGAAAAGTTAGGCAGCCTTCCCTCTTGGACAAGTTTCCCTGCTTTAACAGAGCTGCTATTAGGAAAGCAGCACCCTCCTACCGATGCTGAGATTTTTACAGGTCGGAAAGGATTTACCAAATACTAGGTCACGTTCTAGTAGATGAACTTTGGATATTATCCTTTCGGACCAGGTCTGCCTGCCTTCTCCCTCTCGAATTACACCAACTCCTCCATCACTTAGGGTTTGGAGTCAGTCCCACCTCCCCCAAGAGGGTTTCCCCAACTATCCCTCTTCTCACAGGGCTCTCCATTCTGTGAACTGCTGTCACCTTTTACTGTCTGTACCACTCTTGATCAGAGGATGGTCGTGGCTTACGTAGAAACATGCTTCTCTTGAGACAAGTCTGCCACTTTGGGAGGAACACAAAGTGGAGGTAGGGGGTGGGGGAGATGTAAAGGGATACTCATTCCTCGAGTTGGTTGAGTCGAACACTCTGGAAAACAGTGAGTGACAGACCTCACAGTCAGCTAGCTCCCCACCCCTCCTCTGGATGGCTCATTCTTTTATCCGACTGCCTTACTCAACTAGAGTTTCACCTCTTGCAATCCATAAGTTATATTCTCCAAAGGGAGGGGCCACTTTGTCTTCTACATGTTTTTGACATTTACTCAGAGCTGGGTATGCCAGAAGTTACCAAAAAATGCATGTTGAATGAATGAATAAATGAATGCTTCCTATTACCAACTGAGTCTTCTCCAGCCCTAAAAGCCCCGGGCATCGGCTGACCAACTCAGAGTCCATAGTTTTTCCATCACTTCAAGTGCCCAATGCCTAAAGTTCTCCTCTTCTATTTTCTACTTCAAATCTACCCCCTTTCTTGACCTTCCAATTTCTCGTAATGGAATAGTTGCTCTCTAATACTCAGCAAAAAGCTCAGTCATCTTGGAATCCGTCCCTCCTTGGCCCCTGAGTCACTGAAGCCCACTGAGCTAGGTGTTTCCTTTTCATCCTCATAGCTGCTACCTACAGTGAAGCCCTTATCATCCAAGGCTAGACTTTCGGAAAAACCTTCTGCTTCTTCTCTGTGTACAATACAATAAGACTAATTTTCCTAAAATTCTTTACTCAAGCTACTCAACTACAATTTTAAAAATACAAACTTCCATGGCTCCCGTAATTAGTGAAATATGATTTGGACACCTTAGGTTGCATTCAAGCCCCCCACGATCTGACCTTTAACTAGCTGACTTCCTAGCCTTCTCGCTACCCGCCCTTTATTTCAACTTCCCATTCCAGCTGGACTGGTTTGTTCACTGTCTCCCCAACAGGTTTTGGGCATTCTTACATCTCTTCATTCATCCTCCCATGAGAACACTTTTTGTCTTTCCAAACCCTGCCCTTTCTCAAAGGCGCAGCCAAGCTCGAGTCCCATCTCTGCGACACCTTCGCCAGCTACTTCCAAAGGCTGTTCACCCTGGAACCTCCTCTGGAGCTTATCCTTCAGCACCCCACAGTCCCAGGCCTCAGACCTTATTTTTGCAATTTTGTATTATTTTTTTTTCTTAAAGAAGATCTCCCAATTTTCTAATCCTCAAGCCCACATAAAACCAGAACCATCCCTGCTCCTGATCAATGGTAACTCTATTTGCTGCTTAACTGATCTGTAGGGCTAAATTTGTTTATGGGTGTTTTGTTACAATAAGACTGGACTGGAAGCTTCCCTAGGGCTCACATTCAGTCTCCTGTTTCTTTTACTTCCACCTGGATCAAAATCCAAGAGTATGTTGAACGTGTATTTTGCACCAAACTTAAGCTCCTGGAGGGGGGGGCAGGGAAGATGGTGCCCTTGGCACCGAGGCCAGTATCGTTGGATTAAATACAAATGGCTGTAAAGGGAGGCGAGGAAAGTTAGGTATCCTAAGAGAAGTGCAAAAAAAGTGCCGTGGGGGTTAAAGAAGAAACAAGTCCCAGGCCTGGCATTTTACCCACATTATCCCCACATCCCGGCAAGGGGCCCTGGCTATGCCAGGAGGGGAAAGTTGGGGCTTTTCCGAGCACCTGCAGGCAGTGAGGACTTGACACCATCAAAGATTTGTTGAGGGAGGGAGGGGGCCTCCAGGGGAAGGCCTAGCAACAGCCAGCCATTAAGCCTCAGAAGTGACAGTGGGGGCAGAGTTTCTTACTGGTGCCTGGCCCATTTTCCACCTGTCTCCCCAAACACCTGCATTGCAGGGGAGGAGGGATTCCCTGGACTCTCATCCTGCCAGCGACTCCCTCCTGGTCTCCCCAGTAACTTGTGGTGTGAAAAGATGTCAAAGTGATGACTGATTCAGAGTGATTCCCAGTCCAATGTGCCAACGTGTGATGCCTTTTGGAGAGCACATACTACTTTCGTTTTGTTCTGAAATCCCCTTCTGTACCCATGACTTGGAGTTTGTAAAATTCACTGAAAGCAAGAAACCAAATCTATACAATTTTCCCTGTATGGAAAGAGAGATGGGAGAGAACTGGAGGAGAGCCCTGCATGTGTGGGCCCCTCAAGTTAAGTGTCATTAGGTTCAAGGCAATACTCTCTAGTCAACCTCTGTCTTCCTTTTGAGCGAAATTATTCCTCGCCTTCCCGGATTCAGGGCTCTTTGCTATCATCTATTTGGGGTAAGAGGAGTTCCCTCTGCTACCAGTGCTAGCTAGTTCTCTGTTTCTGGTGTATATATAAAGAGAAGCTGTGGCTTGCTGCCTTGCTCAGCAGTAGGACACAGTTTCCCTTCCTAAAGAATTGGTATGGACGCTTCCTTCCGCCATCAAAGAGTATAATTACCTATCTGTTCTCTTCTGTGCTTTGGCTACCAGAGTTACATTTTGTGCAGTTACTCCAGCCTATGGAGGCAAATTCTTTGCAGTTATATTTCTCTACTTGACTTTGCCCCCCACTTCTCTTCTTTTGGGTTAATAAACTTTGATCCTATTGTATCTTTACTTATATATAGATCACGTTGAAGCTTCTGCTGAACCCCCATCCCACCATTGCCCTGGTCATCTGTGTTCCCTTTAGGAGAAACCTGGGCCCAGCCCCAGCTGGGGAGCTGTGGCGGCCTAGCCATCTTCCCTTTGGGGCTGGGCAGAAGGACTTTCTCCCCAGCAGTGAATCCTGATGATGGCTCCTCCAAGGCCTCCTTATAACACAGCTTCTGAAAGACAGCTTCAGGAGGCTCCCACGTCAGTTGGGCCCCACATTAGGGCCTGGCTCCCTAAACCCTTCCCTTTCTTCCCCTCTCCAAGGGAGCTTCTCTGTGAGCACCTTCTTCCTGTCCTCCTCTCTTCACTGGACCCGTCGCCCTGGCTGGGCCAGTCTCAGCAGACCTGGTCACCCTGGCAATGTGGGTGGGGCTAACCCCCAACTGCCAATGACAGTTACTCAAGAACTTTCAGTTGATCCTCAACTGCTGGGGAGGTTGACTAGGCAGCAACTGTTTAACTGCATTTTGCCCAGGTGAGATGTGGCTTGATGAGAGTCATTTAGGCTGGCCCTAAACACAAGCATCCGTTCTCCAAGCCCACTCGTGGTCCTCCCCTATGGCCACTCATGACTCCAGTGTCCCCTGCAGCCCTACATTGGGAATGTAGGGCTTATAAATACATATCATTATATAAAACTCCTACCAGATGGTCAAACGTGGCCTGAGTCTGATCCAGGAGAAAAATCTAATGCCAAACTCCACAGGGGCAAGATTTCCCAAGTGTGGTCTGAGGATGCCTGAATCAGAATTATCTAGGATGCTTGTTTCAAATGCCAAATCCCTGGCCTCACACTTTACCCTGTCTCCTGGAGGTGGGCCTTGGAATCTGAGTTTCTAACAAGCCTCTCAGGTGATACTGATGCACATTAATGTTTTAAGGACCACTGATGCAGGGGATGAGGTTGCAGGAATAGCAGAAAATTGTAATGTTTATAGCTAATTTTTTTAAAAACATTTTTATTGAGGTATAATTTACATGCAATAAAATGTGCCCATGTGAAATGTACAGTTTGGAGAGTTGGGCAAATGTATGCCCTCATTTAACCAGCACCAAAATCCAAATGAAGAAAATTTCTCTCATGCCCCATTGCAGTCAATTCATACCCCTCACCCCCAGCCCCAAGACCCAGATCTGCTTTCTATTACAAGAAATTAGTTTTGCCTTTTCTAGAGCTTCATAAAAATAGAATTAAACAGTACATCCTTTATTGTGTCTGGCTTCTTTTGCTCAGCATATTGTTTTTGAGATTCATCTTGTTGCTGAATTTATCATAGTTTATTCCTTTTTACTGCTGAGAGATAATATTCCACTGTCTGGATACACAATGGTTTGTTTATTCATTTGTCTGTTGTGGTTTGAGTTGTTTCCAGTTTGGGGCAGTATGAATAAACGTGTAAACAGTCTGCAATCTGTCTCAAGTTGATTTTTGTGTATGATGTGTGGTAAGGGTTGAGATCCACTTTCTTTTTTTCCAGTATTGGTATCCTGTTGTTCCAGTACCATTTATTGGAAAGACTCTCTCCCACCCCCTCGAATTATCTTGTCACCTCTGTTGAAAGTCATTTGACCATATATATGTGGGGTCTGTTTCTGGACTCTTTATGCCATCGATCTACATGACTATCTGTAAGCCAATTCACCAAAATCTTTATCACTGTAGCTTTACAATAAATCTTAGAAATCAGGCAATGTAGGTCCTCCAACTTCTATTCTAGGTTTTTTGCATTCCCATATAAATTTTAGAATCAGCCTGTCAATTTCTACAGAAAACCTGCTTGGGATTTTGATAAAGATTGCATTAAATCTATAGCTCAATTTGGAGAAAATTGACATCTGAGCAATATTAACTCTTTCAGTCCATAAATATGGTGTTATCTATTTTAGTTTTTTTAAATTTCAGCAATGTTTTGTAAGTTTTCAATATACAGATCTTACGTATATTTTGTTTAATTTATTCCTAAATATTTCATACTTGGGGCTATTATCGTGTCATTTTTCCAATTGTTTGTTGCTAGTATGTAATACATGGAAACTTGTATCCTGTAATCTTGCTAAATTTTCTCACTAATTCTAGTAACTTTATGATATATTCTTGAAGATTTTTCTACATACACGATCATATCAATGTAATTTTGGCAAGAATACCACAGAAGTCATGTTGTGCCCTTCTCAATGCATCTTGTCAGTATGGCTTATTACTTGTGATGTTAATGTTTAGCATGTGGTTAAGGTGATGTCTCCCGGACTAATCCACTAGAAAGTAACTATTTTCCTTTTGCAGTTAATAAGTATATTCTGAGGTGGTACTTTGAAGCTATGCAAATATCTCCTTTCTCATCATAGTTTGGCCCACTAATTTCAGTATCCATTGAAGATTCTTGTAAGCAATAGGTATTATTGTGGTATTTTCCAAATGGTGATATTCTATTTCTATCATTTCTTTTATGTTTATTAATTGGAGTTTTCCTGAGAAGAAGACCTATCCTTTATCCTCTACTTATTTATTTTTTTTTACCAGTATGGAATATAGACATTTATTTTATTTTATGGGTTATAATCCATTAGTATTACTATATTTTCTGGTTTAAATTGCCCCAGCCTTGGCATTTAGGTGCTCTTTCAAGCTGGAGTCTGTCACCTTGATATGCTCCTATCATTTATGTCATTTGGGTATTTTCATTAACTGATTTTTCCTCCTGTAATAGGTAATACTTTCTTGCTTTGTATGTCTAGTAATTTTTTACTGGATGTGTGGCATTTGCATCTCATGTTTAGCTGTGCTGTATTTTGTTCCATTACTTTAAGAACTTTTTGACTTTGTTCTGGCAGGCAGTTAAGGTACTCATGGTTCATTTTAATCCTTTAGAAGTTTGTTTTTAAGCTTTTTTCTTTTTCTTTTTCTTTTTTTTGTTGGGGGGGGGCAGTTCTAGATTATCCTTTACTCTAGGGTTATTTTAGCCACACTATTAAGTCATAACCCTTCTGGTGTTTCTACTAAATTCCCCGTGTGTTCAACTAAGTGTCTTCACTCTGGTTTGTGGGAATTCAAATGATTCTTTACCCTGTGTGAGCTCTAAGAACTGTTTGGCCTAGAGCTTTCTGGAAATTTTTCTTTCCCTGGTAGTTGTTCTTGCCAATCTCATTACATTTTACCCTAAGGACATAACAGATTCATATTCAGCCCAAGATTCAAGTGGACCCCATGAAGATTTCTGGAGCCGTTTTTTTTTGCCTGGCTCCCTCTTCTCCAGTATTCTGCTCTGCAAATTTTCAGTGCCTCACCCTCTCTGTGTAGTGACACCCCATCATGGTCTCAATTTGCATTTTTCTAATGGCTAGTGATGTTGAACATCTTTTCAAATGCTTATTTGCCATCCATATATTCTCTTTGGTGCAATGTTTCTTCGTGTCTTTTGCCCATTTTCTAATTGGATTATTTTCTTCTTTACTGTTGGATTTTCAGAGTTCTGTATATATTCTTTATGAGTCCTTTGCTAGATATGTGATTTATATGTCTTTTCTCCCAATTTGTAGCTAGTTTTTTTATCCTCTCAATAGGGTCTTTTGCATTTTGCAGAGAAAATGTTTTAAAATTTGAATTAGTTTTATTTACTGTTTTTTTTTTTTTTTTTTAATTGATTGTGCTTTTGATGTCATGGCCTAAGAACTCTTCACAAAACCCTAGGTTCCAGAGTTTATCTCCCATGTTTTCTTTGGCCTATGGATGCCAAATTGCTCTGGCACCATTTGTTGAAAAGACCATCCTTCCTGTGTTGAATTGCTTTTGCACCTTTGTCAGAAATCAGTTGGCTTACATGTATAGGGCTATTTCTGGGCCTTCTATTCCACTGATGAATGTGTCTATCAATCTGCCAATATCACAGTCTTGATTACTGCAGTTATGTAATATGTCTTGAAAATGGGTAGAGGATTCTTCCTACTTTATTCTTCTTTTTCAAAACTTTTAGCTGTTATAGTTCCTTTGCCTTTCCATATAAATTTTAGAATAATCTTGTCTGTATCTACAATAAAAATATTCCTGGAATTTTGATAGAAATTGAGGTAAACCTGTGTATCAGTTTGTGGAGAACTGACGTCTTTACTATTTTGAATGTTCTAGTCCACGAACATGCTTTATCTCTCCATTTATTTCTTAATTTCCATCAGCATTTTGCAGTTTTCTGTATATAGTTCCTTATGCCTGCAATGGCTAGAATTGGTGAGAGTGGCTTTGTCTTGTACCTGATCTTAGGGGGAAAACATTCAGTCTTTCACCATTAAGTATACTTGTAGGATTTTTGTAGAGGTTCTTTATTAAGTTGAAGAAATTTCCTCTGTTAGCTTTCTGAGAGATTTTATCATGAATATATGTTGAATTTTGTCAAATGCCTTTTCTATATCAACTGATATTATCATGTGATTTTTCTTCTTTAGTCTGTTAATATGGTAGATTACATTGATTTTCAGATATTGAACTTCTTATTCTCTTGAGGAAACACTGCTTGTTTATGGTTTATAATTCTTTTATATGTTGTTCACTTCTCTTCTAGTATTTTGTTAATGATTTTTCAGACTATAATTCATGAAGGATATTTGTCTGTAGTTTTCTTTGTTTCAGATGTCTTTGTCTGGTTTTCAGCATCAGGGTAATGAACTGGAAAGTGTTCCCTGGTCTGTTATCTGGAAGAGAGTGTGTAGAACTGGCGTAAGTTATTCTTTAAATGTTTGAGAAATTTCCCTTATGAAATCATCTGGGCCTGAATATTTCTTTATTTGGGAGTTTTAAAATTAGGAATTCAATTTTTAAAATAGTTATAGGGCTGTTCAACTGATCTGTACCATATTGGATGACTTGTGGTAGTTTGTGCTTTTCACTTTTCAAGGAATTGTTCAGTTTCAAGTTATTGATTGTGAGGCATTGAAGTGTCCAACTATTATAGAGCTCTCTCCCCTTTCATTTCCATCAGTGTTTACTTCATATACTTTGTGGCTTTGTTGTTTGGTATGCATATGATTATAATTGTTAAATCTTCTTGATGAATTGACCCTTTTAACAATATAAAATGTTTTCCTTTGTCTTTTTATAATAATTTATTGACTGAAAATAGAAATCTGTTTTGTCTGATATTAGTGTAACCACCCCAGATCTTGTTTGGTTACTATTTGCATGGAATATCTTTACCAACCTCTCATTTTCAACTTATTTGCATCTTTGGTTCATAGTGAGTCTCTTGTAACACAGCCGCAAAGTATGTGAAGTAAATACTGACAGAAATGAAAGGGAAAAGAGAGAGTTCTACGATAATAGTCGGACACTTCAATACCTCACAATCAATAACGGACAGGAAATGCATCAAAAGCAGTGTTAAACACTAAGGCAAAATGTTAAAATTGGGGGCAGGTATATAGGAACTTTATATTTTCTGCATGATCCTTCTATAATTCAAAATGATTAATGATTCTGAAGGAATTACTTCTGCCATTACTGCTATGTTTTTCATACCTTTTTGTACCTCAATTCCTCCATTACTGCCTCCTTTTGTATTTGAATGATGTTTTTCAAGTGTACCATTTTGATTGCCTCTTCATTCTTTTCTGTTTATTTTTTATGTTTTTTTCTTAGTGGTTATGGAGATTACCATTAACATTCTAAATTCAAAACAATCTAATTTTAATTGATACCAACTTACCTTCAATGGTATAGGTAACTCTGCTCCTATGCAGATTCTTTCCCTGCCCCTTTATGTTATACTGTCACAAATTGCATCTTTTTACATTGCATGGCCATTAACATAGATTTATAATTATTGTTTTATGCATTTATTTTCTAAATCATATAGGAAACAAAAAGAGGAGTGTTCCAGTTTGCTAAAGCTGCCAGTATGCCATATACCAGAAACAGGTTGGCTTTTTCAATGAGGTTTTATTAGGTTACAAATTTGCAGTTCTAAGTCCATGAAAATGTCCAAATTAAGGCATCAAGAGGAAGATACCTTCTCTGAGGAAAGGCTGCTGGCATCCATGGTTTCTGTGTTACATGGGAAGGCACATGGTGACATCTGCTGGTCCTTCTCTCCCGGGTTCCTCTGTCACATGGGAAAACACATGGCTGGGCTCTGCTGGTCCTTCTCTCCTGTGTTTAGCTTCTGGTTTTGGTGACTTTCTCTCTCAGCTCCTGTGGGTCCTTTCTTCACATCTCCAGGGTATTTCTCTTTCAGCTTCTCTGAGTTTCATCTGTCTTTTATCTTCCCATAAAGGACTACAGCAAGGGGATTAAGACCCACCCTGAATGAGTTGGGTCACATCTCCATGGAAACAATCTAATCAGAAGTTCCCACCCAACAATAGGTCTGCCCCCACAGGAAAGGATTAAGAGAACATGGCCCTTTATGGGATACATAATAGCTTCAAACTTCAAAGGAATGACAAACTAAAAATACAATAATATCCACTTATATATTTACCTATTGTACCGGTTTGTATATATTATGTCCCCCAGAAAAAGCCCTGTTCTTTGATGCAGTCTTGTGTGGGCAGACGTATTAGTGTTGATTAGATTGTAATTCTCTGACTGAGTGTTTCCATGGAGATGTGACCTACCCATCTGTACGTAGTAACTCTGATTAGATAATTTCCATGGAGGCATGGCCCCACCCATTCAATGTGGGCCTTGATTAGTTCACTGGAGCCCTATAAAAGCTCAGACAGAAGGAGCAAGCTTGCTACAGCAAAGAGGGACACTTTGAAGAACACATGGGAGCTGAGAGAAGCTGCAGTTTACAGAGACATTTTGGAGATGGCCGTTGAAAGCAGACTTTTGCTCCGGAGAAGCTAAGAGAGGAAAAATGCCCCAAGAGCAGCTAAGAGTGACATTTTTGAGGAACTGCAGTTTAGAGAGGAATGTCCTGGGAGAAAACCATTTTGAAACCAGAACTCTGGAGCAGATGCCAGCCACGTGCCTTCCCAGCTAACAGGGGTTTTCCAGATACCATTGGCCATCCTCCAGCGAAGGTACCCGATTGTTGATGACTTACCTTGGACACTTTGTGGCCTTAAGACTGTAACTTTGTAACCAAATAAACTCCCTGTATAAAAGCTGGTCCATTTCTGGTGTTTTGCATTCTGGCAGCATTAGCAAACCGAACACCTATGTAGTTACTTTTACCTGTTATCCTTATTTCTTTGTATGGATTCAAGTTACCATCTAGTGTTCTTTTATTTCAGCCTGAAGGACTACCTCTAGGATTTTGTGTAGGGCAGGTCTACTACCAACAAACTCAGTTTTGTTCATCTGGGGATGTCTTAATTTCTCCATTTTTGAAAGGTAGTTTTGCTTGGTGTAGAATTCTTGGTTGACAGATTTTTTTCCCCTCCAGCACTTTAAAATATATCATCTTACTCCCTTCTGATCTTCATGGTTTCTGATGAGAAATCAGCATTTAATCTTACTGAGGGGATCTTGTATGTGACAAATCACTTCTCTCTTGCTGCTTTCAAGAATTTTTGTTTTTTGACAATTTGATTATAATGTGTCTTGTTAGATCTTTTTGAGTGTATCCTATTTGAATTTCATGGAATTCTTGGATATGTATATTCATGTCTTTTGAAATTTTTGGGAAAATTACAGTCATTGTTTCTTCAAAAATTCTCTCTACTTCTTTCTCTCTTCTGGTACTTCCATAATGCTTATTGATGGTGTCCCACAAGTCTCTTAGGCTTTGTTCCTTTTTCCTCATTCTTTTTTTCTTTCTGCTCTTCAAACTGGATAATTTTGCCTTATTTTCAAATCCACTGATTCTTTCTTCTACCTGCTCAGAAATGCTCTTGAACTTTGTAGTGAATTTTTCATTTCAGCTATTATACTTTTCAGCTCCAGGGTTTCTGTTTTTTTTGTGTGTGTGTTGTTGTTGTTTTTTGTTTTTTAAATAATTTCTGTCTCTTTATTGTTATTCTCTATTTGGCAAGCCATCATTCCCCTGGTTTCTTTTAGCTCTGTGAGCGTATTTAAGACAGTTAAATTAAGACCTTTGTCTAGATGTTCAATGTCTGGGCTTCCTCAGAAATGGTTGCTGGGTTCCCCCCATAGATGCACATTACCTTCTTGTTTCTTTGCACACTTCATAATGTTTTGTTGAAAACTGGACATTTTGAATAGCATAATGTGGTAAATCTGGAGATCAGATTCTCCCTCTTCCTGAGAGTTTTTTGTTGCTGTTTGTCATGGATGGTAGTTGTTTATTTAACTATTTATTTATTTACTTACTTATTTGTAAAGATCGTATTCTTTGTCAAGTGTGATCACTGAAGTATTAGGCCATTAGCTTAGGACTTAGATTGTAATTTGACAGAGATTTCTTTATACCCCAGGGGCAAAAAAGAAAAACAAAGTGAAAACAAAAAAATACTCAACCAAACTTTGCAGATTGTCTCTGAGTTTGGGAGACTATTTCAACACTTAAAACCATTTACAATTCTGTTTTAGCTTTCACTTTCTGCTTGTGTGGAGCCAGACATGAAAGCGAAGGGCATTCTCAGGTGTTTTCTGAGTCCACATCTAGCCCTGGGCATGGATGTGGTCTTCAGGATTCTCAAGTATTTGTGGTAACTTTGAAAGCCATTATTTATCCCATGCATCTCCTTGCCTAGCCTCTTCCTTCCTAGTTGTTTGTCTCATCTGTTATCCCTTTCCCTAAGCAACTTTAGGTAGTATACGACTTCAAATACTTTTGGCAAATGTTACCTGTGAGAGTACTCTAACTCTGGGAGAGTTCCAGGAAGGGCAAAAAACAAGCCCCTGAGCTGAGCCACCAAATGCTCAATCACATTTCTCTGGGCACAAGGTCTGGATTGACCCCCTGGCTACAGCAAGCTGCACCAGGGAGGTGAGCCACCGTTCCCATGGCTCGCTTCTGAGCTGGGGAATGGGAAATGGTAATCAGGTAAGTTAAAATGCCACAGTACTCGCAATGAAATCTAGCAGCAGCTTTTTTCATTAAGCATTCTCATGGCTACTGTAAGTTTTTGATTTCAGATTTCTGAAAAATTTGATTCTGAAAGTTTTTGCCAGCTTACCCTTTACTTCAGTGGAGGCTTGGATATTTGGAGCTCTGTATTCCTCCCTTCTCAGTGACATCACTCCACACATTTAATTTTTGTTTTATTGAACTTGTGCCTTTTAACCTTTATAAATTTTCTTATTTTGGTAGCTTTGCCATGTATTTTTTAGGATTTTATACATATATATATGATCATGTCATCTGTAAATCAAGAATTTTTCTTCTTTCTTTCCAATCTGTGTGCTTTTATTTTTTTTTTAACTTCTTTTTCTTGTCATCTGAGCTAGGACCTCTAATATGGTATTGAAAAGAAGTGGTGAGAGTAGACCTCATTGACTTTTTCCTGATGGAAAGGGTTCCATCTTCTACCATTAAGTATAATGGCAGCTATAGGTTTGTTGCTTTGTGTTTTTTTAAAAAAAATAGATTCCTTTTATCAGTTTGAGATATACCCCTTCTATTCCAATACTTTGCTGACACTTTTTAAAAATATCCTAAATGGTGGTTTAATTTGTTAAGTTGTTTTCTGCATCTCTTGAGTGATAATATGATTTTTCTCTTTTGTTCTGTTAGTGTGGTGAATAACACATTATTATTAATGTGTTATTCAGCCCTGCATTCCTAGGATAAACCCCACTATGTCAAATGTATTGTCCTTTTTATACATTGCTGGATTCAATTTGCTAATATTTTGTTATGGGTTTATGTTCATGAGAAACATTAATCTGTACAATTTTTTTCTTCTAATGATTGTATTTTTCTTTTCAGGATAATGCTGGCATTAGAAAATGACTTGGGAAGTAGTTTCTCTTCCTCATTTTTCAAAGTGTTGGTATAAAACTGGTATTATTTCCTCCTTAAATGTTTGATAGGCTTCACTAGTGAAGCCATCTGTGCCTGTAGTTTCCTTTGGAAAAGTTTTTTTTTTTTTATTTTGTATCAATTTATTTTATAGATATAGGATGCTTTAGATGATCTCTCTGATGTCAGCTGTGTAATTTGCCTTTTTATTGAATAGGTTTTTAATAACATTGATGAATTTACTGGCATAAATTTATTTGTAATATTCTCTTGCTGTCATTTAATTTTTCCTGCTCTTAGCTTCATTTTTTCCTTTCTTCTACTTACTTTGGGTTTGAGTTCTCCTTTTGGTTTCTTAGATGGAATCTTAGACTGTTGATTTCAGGTCTTCCTCTAAACACTGTTTCACCTACCTTACAAATGTCTTTTTTTCTTTCCCTTTTCCAATACCAATTGTCTATTCGAGAGAGGGCACTGGGAAGTTTCAAAGCCCATGGAGCTGCAGCTACCTCCATTTTTCCTCCTCATCAGATTTTTTAAAGGGTTTTGTGACTGTAATGTTCTAGATTATTTAAAACCAAATTAAGTATGGAGTTTTTAGGCAATTTCCTACTGATCCTATCAATTGTATCCTTCCTGCAATGTGGTCTAGAAAATCTGAAAATGTTCTGGGACGAGAAAATTTGAGTTTCAGACTTTGTATTTCTTTCTCCTGTGTCAGAAGAATTGTTGATGTTAAGGGCCCCTCATGTTAGCCTCTTTTAAAAATTCTGTTTACTTCATCAGAGACAACATAAACTCTGGTTATAGTTAAGTTTATTGGTGAACAGAAGTTGAACTCTCTCTCAGGCTCAGCAGATTTGTTAGGGAAATTGGCTGCTAGATTTGGTTCCAGTCCAGCATGGATTAAAGAAGTAGAAAAATATTGAAATGAGATTAAAGAGAATTTAAAATGATATCAGAAATCCTATTTGGTGAAATAGGAGTAAATTACTTTTTACTGAATTTTCCTCCAATTCCATTCTAAAATAGGTGGCCTTTTAAAGACAGCTGATTTTGCTGCTGTGGGCATTTGATACGTTAGCCGTCCCACGCTTGCCCAGCAATTGGTAGTGAGCAGGGAGCCACACCTCACTAAGCGACCTGGTGGTATTTTCCCTGAGTCAATTCAGCGTTAAGCATGGTCCTCAGATGGGGATGGAGCATCTGCTAGTATGCAGATACCAGAAAATTTCTTTTTACCTGTTCTCTCCAATTGTTTTAATTTATAAGAGCTGCTGATGAGAAGCCAGGCACTCTTTCTCAAGATTTATCTTTGCATTCAGGTAGTCTACAAAATTGATTGGATGACTTCATTTTTTGGCATTATCTGTGGGCCAGGAATTGGGCTAAGTGCCGTGGATAGAGAGATGAATAAGGCATGGTTGCTGCTGTCAACAAACTCATGATCTATTGGCAGAGACAGATAGGTCCATAAACGACTGTTTATATAACATGAAGGGATAACTGCCTTAATTGCAGTAATGAAAGTGCTATGCTTATGGCTATTAGGTAAGAAGTAGAAATGGTGAAAGTGCCTTGGGCATGGAAGATGGACAAGGTAATTCCAAGTAGAGAGAAGATTGTGAGGAAACTAACAGAAGCATGCAAGTACATGTTGTATTTAGGGAATGATGAGTAGAAAGGTTATATTGTGTTCTGGTTTGCTAAAGCTGCCAAAATGCAAAATACCAGAAATGGATTGGCTTTTACAATGCCGGTTTATTAGTTCACAAACTTACAGATCTAAGGGCATGAAAATGTCCCAATTAAGGCAGTGATAGGACGATACCTTCTCTGAAGAAAGGCTGATGGCATCTGGGGTTCCTCTGTTACATGGGAAGTCATGTGGCTAGAATCTGCTGGGCCTCTCTTGGGGTTAACTTCTAGTTTCCATTGCTTTCTCCAAAATGTTTCTGGGCTTCTGTCTCTCTTAGCATCTCTCTCAGCTCCTATGTATCCTTGCTTATTTCTCCCAAGCTGTTTCTCTCTAAGCATCTAGCAGTTCTCTCTTAGCTTTGGGGCAAACTCTGGATTTCATCTCTTAGCTTCTCTCCTGGTTCTGATTTCAACGACTATCTCCAAAATGTCTCTGGTTGTTTTCTCTCCAAGTGTCTCTCTTTGCTTTTGCCAGGAGCAAACACTGGATTACATATCTTAGCTTCTCTACAAACTGTCTGTCTCAGCTTTACCAACTGTCTGGGTCTGTGTCAGTTCTCTTAAGGACTCCAGTAAACTAATTGAGACCCACCTTGAATGGGCAGAGTCACATCTCCATGGAAATAATCTTATCAAGAGGTCCCACACACAGCAAGTCTGCACCCACAAGATTGGGTTAAAGGAACTTGGCTTTTTTCTGAGGTACATAATAGAGTCAGACCAGCATATATAGGAACTCAGTTCTCTGTGTGTGTTATGGTATGCTCATGTACACAAGAAATGCTAATAGAAATTAATGACATAGAAGTAGCTAAGGTACAATAAAGATTAAAAAAAAAGAATAGGAAATACTCCAAACAACTCTGTGACCATAATTTATAAGCCGGAAGAAGTGGACAGTTTTCCAGGAAATCACTTTTGTGGCAGTGTGGAAGCTGGAAAGAGTTGTGGGGAGTTTGGAAGTAGGGACGTGAAGAAATGATGTGGTCTTGAAATACAGCAGTGGCCCTAGGAATGGAAAGGATGTGGCAGATTGACAGAGGTAGAATAAAGCGGTAGAGTAAAGCAGTAGTGTAGAGTAGTCTGATAATGCAGGACTTCCTTCTACCATTTTGCTGCATGGTCTTTGCAAGTCTCCTACATTTTTGGTCCCTCAATTCTTCTGCCAATGCCTGCTTTCACATTTATTTGATTTTTTTTGTATTGTACCATTTTGAGTACTTTCTGGTTTCCTTTGGTATATATTGTTCATGTATTTTCTTTGTGGCATGATGTTGGCAAAATGCAGAGTCCTCTCCATCTTTTCTGAACTTGTGTCCTGTCCTGGGCCTGTGCTGGGTTGTTGGTGGCCTTAGGAATTCCCCTATCTACAGGAATCGAATGTCCCCTCTACTCCTTATGAAGTAGATAATCCCCCCCTCCTGGGGGCTCTATTGTATGTCCTAAAAGCTGTAACCATTTGCCCCAGGCCACTTTGATTTGAATGCTTCTTACCCTGTTTTAGCTGTCTGCCAGCTGCATCTGCCCGCAGGGCAAGTTCTGGGAGTGTGAGCCAGAGACACGTTCTCAGGTTCAGTCTTTCAAGCTGCCACCTGATAGACTGGCACCCACATACAGGAACCCAGTATGCACATGGGGATCACTGCGCTCCCTCCAGAACAGGGCCAGGGGACCTCATTTGGAGTACAGGCTGGCTCCACCACTGTATGGTGAAGGGGACTGGGGAGAGGCCAGCAAAGTGCCATGAGCTTTCCTACTTTTTTTTTTTTTTTAATGTAATGTTATTGAGACATATTCACCCACCATACAATCTGTCCAAAGTGCACAGTCAGCGGCTCACAGTATCATCACATAGTTGTGCATTCATCACCATGATCAATTTTAGAACATTTACATTACTCCAGAAAAAGAAATAAAAATAAAAAGGAAAACCCAAAACATCCCATACCCCTACTCCCCACCCCCATTATTAACCCCTAGTATTGGTATGGTACGTTTGTTACTGTTGATGAAAGAATATTAACATATTACTGTTAACGATAGTCCATAGTTTGCAATATGTACGTTTCCCCCCATATACGACTCTATTATTAACTCCTTATAATAGTGTCATACATTTTTTCTAGTTCATGAAAGAACTTTTTCATATTTGTACAGTTAATCACAGTCATCGTCTGCCACGAGATTCACTGTGTTATACATTTCCATCTTGTAACCTCCAGCTTTCCTTCTGGTGACATACATGACTCTAAACTTCCCCTTTCCTCCACATTCACCCACAATTCAGCACTGTTAATTATTCTCGCAATAACATGCTACCGTCACCTCTATCCATTTCCAAATGTTTAAGTTCAACCTAGTTAAACATTCTGCACATATTAAGCAACTGTTCCCCCATTCTCTATCCTCATTCTATATCCTGGTAACCTATATTCTAGATTTTATGTCTATGAGTTTACATATTAAAATTAGTTTATATTAGTGATATCATACAATATTTGTTCTTTTTTGTCTGACTTATTTCACTCAACATAATATCCTCAAGGTCCATCCATATTGTCACGTGCTTCAGGACTTCATTCCTTCTCACTACTGAATAATATTCCATCGTATGTATATACCACATTTTGTTTATCCACTCATCTGTTGATGGATTCTTGGGTAGTTTCCATCTTTTGGCAACTGTGAATAATGCTGCTATGAACATCAGTGTGCAAATGTCTGTTTGTGTCCCTGCTTTCAGATTTCTGGGTACATCCAGAGTAGCAGGGTTGCTGGGTGGTAAGGCAACTCTATACTTAGCTTCCTGAGGAACCACCAAACTGTTCTCCATAGCAGTTGTACCATTTTACATTCCCAACAGTGAATAAGTCTTCCAATTTCGCCACATCCTCTCCAACACCTGTAGTTTCCTGTACATTTAATAATGTCCATTTTAGTAGGTATGAAATATCTTTTTTTAAATACATTTTTTATTGTGAAATTTAACATATATACAGAACAGTGATAACTTTCAAGGTACGATTTAACATGTAGTTAGCAAATTTCTAAGAATGTTATGGGTTACAGTTCCACCATTTCAGTTATTTCCTTATTGTGAAATATAAGATATATGCAGAATGGTGATAACTTTCAAAGTACAATTTAATGAGTAGCTACAGAGCAAATTTCAAAGAATGTTATGGGTTACAGTTCCACCATTTCAGTTATTTTCTTCTAGCTATTTTAATACCCAAGCATCTAAATGTATATATAAAGATTCAGAATTCAAAATTCTTTATTAAATCCTATCTTGTCTGCTGCTACCCTTTCCTTTCATTTAATCATGTTCTTGATCTTCAGGGGTGTCTAGGTAGTGAAATATTGTGGTTTTGATTTACATTTCCCTAATACTAATGAGGCTGAGCATCTTTTTATATGCATTTTAGCCATTTGTATTTCCACTTTGGGAAAGTGTCTAGTCATCTCTTTTGCCCATTTTTGAATTGGGTTGTTTGTATTTTTATTGTCGAGTTGTAGGATTTCTTTATATATCCTAGATATCAAAACTTCATCAGATATGTGGTTTCCAAATATTTTCTCCCGTTGAGTCGGCTGCCAGTTTTACCCTTTTGACAAAGTCCCTTGAAGCACAGAAGTATTCAATTTTGAGGAGACCCCATTTATCTATTTTTTCTTTCATTGCTTGTACTTTGGGTGTAAGTTCTAAGGAACTACCACCTATCACTAGGTCTTGAAGATGTTTCCATACATTTTTTTTTCCAGGAGTTTTATGGTACTGGCTCTTATATTTAGGTCTTTAATCCATTTTGAGTTAATTTTTGTGTAGGGTGTGAGATAGGGGTCCTCTTTCATTTTTTTGGATGTGGATATCCAATTCTCCCAACACCACTTATTGAAGAGACTGCTCTATCCCTGTTGAGTGGACTTAGGAGCCTTGTCAAAAATAATTGACCATAGATCTGAGAATCTGTTTCTGAACTCTTAATTCGATTCCATTGATTGATATGTCTGTCTTGATGCCATGACCACTGTGGCTTTATAAAATGCTTTAATGTCATTTCCTACTGTTTTTAGAACTGTGCTTTCTTTATTTGGCACTCACCAATGTTTAAGGTTTGAGGAAGATGGCTTTGCCGAGTTTTGCTACTTGTTCAAAGATTCTGCATGGTAACAGCATCCTGGAGTGTCTTATGCTGCCATCTTGGTTGCCTGGAAGGCCTCTGTAATGCTTTTAAGATACTTTTAATACTTTGTCCAACTTTTTTAGGTGTACTCATTAAGGGATTAGTTTGAATTACCTAGTTGGTCATTATGGGAATTAATGACATTAAAGAAACATTTATTCTCCCTAGTTATAAATGTAATACATGTTTATTGTAAAGCATTTTTGAAACTAAAACAGAAAAATAAAAGTAAGGGAAATACATACCTTAATAATACCACAAGTCAGAGATAAATACTTATTAATTTTCTGGTATATTTCATTTGCCTTTTTTCTCTACATATTTAAGAATAATCTGAAAGAGTAAAATAACCATTCTAATGAATATATGCTTTTACATCCTGCTTCCATTTCTTAACATCATATTGCTAGTTTTTCCCATTATAATTAAATATTTTGTGTAAACATGGTTTTATTCACTTTATCGTATCCTAACAAAAATACATCTATATTTGATTAGCCATTTTTCTATTGTGGGACTTTTACATGAATTCCAATTTTCCGTTATATATAGTATGATTAGCATTTCTGTACATAAAATTTCCCTGGACTATTTCCCTAGGATTGATTCTACAGAGTGGAATTAGTAGAACAAAAAGTCTGATTGGAAATGCTATTTTGCTAGCAATAGGAGCTGTCAGGAAGCCGATTTATCCTTTAGTACGGTCAGGGCAGCTGTCAGTGTCCACCCACTGTGAGTTATGATTTCAGGAAGTTCACAATTGCAAATAAAGTGCATCAGTCTCATTTTCTTCTCTACCACTTCAAGAAGGTTTTCTGCTGCATAGACATGTACAAACAACTTCACTTAAAAGCAGTGGGTCTCAGCCCCGGTTGCCCTTTAGCATCACCCAGGTCTCCACTTCACATGGTTTACCAGGAATCCCTGGGGGACTGGGGGGAGTGGGCAGACATGGGCATCTGGGGATAAAAAAAAAAAAGTCAGTCTTAAGAACCACTGCTGTAAATGGAAAGTTTGGTCAATTTGTAGCAGCCAACTGAATTTGAAGTATTGACCTAAGTTCCCTTAACCTTTGCTTTCCTAGGACTTGGATTTGCTTCTGATCAGGGCCATACTTCAGTGGAGGGTCGCCAAGTAAAATACAGGACACTTGGTTCAATTTGAATTTCAGATAAACAACACATGATTTTTTTTTTAACCGTATGTCCCAAATATTGCATGGAACATACTGATACTAAAAGTTATTCCTTGTTTACCTGAAATTCAAATTGAACTGGGTGTCTTGTGCTTCTATTTGCTAAATCTGCCCACCCTAATCAGGGTTAAACTTGAGGATGCATCTGATTTTCTGTGGCATTCCGTGCTCTTGCAAAAGATTGGTGTTGGAACTCTCCATTTTATGAAGAAGTTTGTGTTTATAAGAGGTTTCCGCTTCAGAACATACCTGCCCAAGACAGAAAATTAAATTACATTCATCCTATTCTAGAATTAAGTGCACAGAGGAACTTCCATGATGTAACATAGGTCTTGGTTAGCCCTCGGCCTGTCCTAAAGTCTCTTGAGTGAAGCTTTTAATTGGTATTAAGAGAGGGTTTGCCATGGCCTTAAAGCATGTAATAATCTCTTTAGACATAATTAAAGAAGGAAGATCTCAGCACTTCTACAGTCGGTCAAGAGTCCCTGAGCCCCCATTAGCTGTGTATAGGTAAGAGGAGCTGACTCCTTATAACCTGAGAAAAGGGCAACACATCTTGTTTTGTGTTTAGCAAACACTGCTTGTCCCTTTAATAGTCTCAGAGGGTGTGAACCAATTTGCACAAGTTGCTTAGGGGGTCTCCTGTGTGTAAAGGCACTCAGACCACAAGCTTAGTGGCTCCTTAAAACCTGAGGTTAGGGAGACCTGGCCTGGTCGATTGGTATGGCCCTGCCCAAGGCATTTTAGGAGAAAGGAACCCCAAGGAATCCAAAAGAGATTGACCAGAAGGAAAGGGGCATCTGAGTTGGTGATCCAGAGCCAGCAAGCGGTGGGAGGCAGCTGTGGATTCAGCCGCCTCCCCTCCCCTGCCCCGTGGGGTCTGAGGAACACTAGCCAAGCATGGGCTGAGAATTCCAGAAAAAGTGAGGTCCGAGAGCTCCAGCCTGCGACCTCACGGAAGCCTGGCTGGAACGTGAACCAGCACGAACATCCCAGCAACACACCCCCTGAACTGACCTTGCTGGACTGGCCTTCCATGGTGACACCTTGTAGCAGGATCTAGCAATGGCTCTAGAGGGCTGAGCTTGTTCTCTCTTCAATTGGTGCCACAGAGCAGGGCGGAAGTAGGATTTTTTGGACAGAACAGAGGAGGAGGCAGGTCCTGGGCTTCCTGTACATAAAGGTAAGGGAGTGCTCAGGCAGTTAGGACAGGTGGTAGAGCGGAGTGCTAAGGAGTCTGGAGCCACGCTGCTGCATTCTCATCCTAGCTCTGTGTGCCAGTTTGAATATATTGTGCCTCCCAAAATGCCATTATCTTTGATGCGGTCTTATATGGACAGATGTATTAGTGTTGATTAGATTGTAATTCTTTGAGTGTTTTCATGGAGATGTGACCCACCCAACTGTAGGTGATAAATCTGATTGGATGATTTCCATGGCAGTGTGGCCCCACCCATTCAGCATGGGCCTTGATTAGTTTTACTAGAGCACTATATAAGCTCAGACAGAAGAAGCAAGCTTGCTACAGCCAAGATGACACTTTGAAGAATGCACAGGAACTGAGAGAGTAGCTTCAGCTTACAGAGACATTTTGGAGATGGCCTTTGAAAGCAGACTTTTGCTCTGGAGAAGCTAAGAGAGGACAAATGCCCCAAGAGCAACTAAGAGTGACATTTTTGAGGAGCTGAAGCCTAGAGAGGAACGTCCTGGGAGAAAGCCATTTTGAAAGCAGAACTCTGGAGCAGACGCCGGCCATGTGCCTTCCCAGCTAACAGAGGTTTTCCGGGTGCCATTGGCCATCCTCCAGTGAAGGTACCTGATTGTTGATGTGTTACCATGGACACTTTATGGCCTTAAGACTGTAACCGTGTAGCCAAATAAACCCCTTTTTATAAAAGCCAATCCATTTCTGGTGTTTTGCATTTTGGCAGCATTAGCAAACTAGAACATTCCGCCACTGTCTTTGAGAGATTGGCAAGCTACTTCATCTCTTTTTGCTTCAGTTTTTTTTTTTTTTTTTATCAGCAGAATGGCAATAATAATAACACCTATCTCATAAGGCTGTTGCGAGGATTAAATGAGTTAATGGATGTTAGAATAGTGCCTCGCACATAGTCAGTGCTCAGCAAATATGGCTGTTATTATTATTATTAGGAAAGATAAAAAGAGATGAGACGATATTGCCATCCAATTTAGCTGAACCCTATAACAAGCTGCAGAGGTAGATATTGTTATTCTCACTTTGTGAATGAATAGATTGAGTTTAAAAGAAGGTGATTTATTCAAGGAAGATGGGCAGGGTTTGAACTCTGGTCCTCTGATCTGACTTTGCATTTCCTGGAAACTTAAAATTACCAAACCTAAGAGCCAGGTCTCCATGATTGTTCAGCCATGATCAGAGCCAGATCTGAGGATATTTTATAGCAAATGAATCTTTAGCCCAAATGAACCCCAGGGGGACAAGAATCCCTATTGATATCACCTCCCATGTTTTTCTCATCGCCATCTTCTATTTCTCATCTGCAGTGTCTCTGCCTGTTTCTAACCCTCAGCTCTTGCCTGGAGTGTGCAGTCACCTCCTAATTGGTTTTCCTGCACCCTTCAAGTCTGCCCTTCCTGCATCAGAAGGACAATCTTTCTAAAGTACACCCTCTACCTAGAGCCTCCTAGAAGACAGTCCAGACTCCTTATTTGCAGACAAACTGAGGCCAGCCTTGCTGCTAAGCCTCTTTTCCTGCTCCTCTCCCAAGAGCTATGTTCTCGCATTGTATTGTAACTATCGTTTGCACTCTATCTCTCCGCGAGCCTGAATTCACTGAAGGTAGAAACTGTATCTTGTCCCCTTGGTGACTAGCATGGTGCCAAGCTAGTAAGTGTTGCTGAATGAGACAGTTGGGGCTTATTTAGGATGCAGAGGTGTCCCCGCCTTGAGTGTAGGGTGAAAGTGCAACTCCCCATTGTATCACAGGTAAGTGTGAAACAAATGGGAAGAAAAGAAATGGCCATTGTACACCATATTTATGTGGCAATTCTATATCTATTAAGAAACCTGAAACATTGCAGTTTGGCTACACATAAAGGCTCTCCAACAGACAAGCAAAAGAAAAAATTTTATTACCAGAATTTAACAAGGTCCTTTGTGGTGGTATTGGTGAACCACAGCTCAAGTTGGAAAGCTTAGGCAGGTCCCAAATGTCAGATGAGTAGCTGGGGTGCTGAGGTACTCCAAGGGTTTTATATGGCACAGTGGGGCCATCAGAGGCAAATTCTTGATTCTTCTGATTGATGGCGGGATAGTAGAGAGGTCAGGCCCTCCTAACCAGACTACCTAGATCCAAATCCTAGCTGAGCTCTACGACCTTGGATGAGCTGCTTCACCTCTCCATCACGAAGGTTACCCATATATAAAATGGGAATAGCAGGAGCACACTTCCTTGTGTTATTGTGAGGAGTTAATACTTAACAAACTGCTGGAATAGCGTGTGGCAATTAATAAGCGATACACGAGTGTTAGCTCTTATTAGGCTCTGTTCTATTCTTCTGAGCACTCAGCACCATGACATCAAGGTGTCTTCCTTCCTTTCACCCACCCAAATGCTCCTCACCCATGCCATGCCACCTGCGTGGTAAGTTTGCACACATCAGGTATTGCTCTGACTTTGAAAAGAGTCAGTCCTGATTTCCTTGCTCCCGTGGAACTTTGGCCAACAGCTAGGCTGGTTAACAGCCATGTTTCCTCTCAGAGTAATTGAATCTGGGGCACCTGACCAGTATATCACCTTAATGCATTTGGCTCCTAATGTCGTGGCTCCCTGAGAATTAGCTCCCTTGGCATTGCAAGTTTCAAAACAAAAGCTTTCTGAGCTTTGAATTATGGCTGCTAACGGTTTCTGTTGCCTTGACTGCATGGAAGAACTTTCTTAGCCTCTTCCATTATAGACATCAAAGGAGTCTTCCCTGATATATTGCTTAAATTGCATCAATTGCTTACTGAGATATATATTGTGCTATCTATCTATCTATCCAGTGCATTTTCTAGCACTTTTTCCTTATGGTTTCCTGAGTGGGCTAGTTCATAAGCAAAATGTGTTTCCTTTTTCTATTACTTGCGTCACCCGTGCTCCATTTTGGGTGGTGTTGTGGGGACAGCACTGGATTTTATGGACCCAGATGCCCTGGGTTCTGGATCCCAGTTTGCATGTCAACTGTGTGAACTCAAGCAATCCTTTCACCTCTTGGGACCCTGGTGTCTTCTGTCAAATGAGATGGTTGGCCTAAGGGGATTACCAAGGATCCTTCCAGCTCACGATTCTTTGATGCTGCACCTCTTCTCCCCACTCCTGACTCAGGGCTGACCATTCATGAAACCCTTAAGTAGAGTGGCAGGGAGACCTCCCATCTGCTGCAGTTGGGGGAGGCTCAAGAGAGCCAGGCTACATATTGCACCCTAGGGACATGATGGCCAGACTGCTCAGCCTGTGGGTTCCCACTCTCCACCATGGGCTCTGCTGATTCAGAGGATCCATGTGGTCCTAATGGGACCCAAGTTTTGGGGCTGCTGCTGCTGACACTTTGGGTGTCCCTTTCGGGTACCTGGAGATATTGTCCAGTTGCCACTCAACAACATTTCAGTGAGATTAATGGCAACTTATAAGAAGCCAAGATTATGCCTCTTGCTTCTCTTTCATCTGTGTAACATATAACACAGGGCAGGGTGCACTGTAAACATTCATGAAATATTTCTGAATATGGACAATGAGTTAATGGTAGGATATGGCTACCAAGAAACCAAATGTCATCTCAGGTTGCATTAATGGAAGCATGTTAACTAGAATGAGGGAGGTGATAGAGTCACTGTTGCACGCTGAAGAGATCTCATCTGTCAAACTAAGTTTCATTTTGATTACCCACTAAAGTTCTATGACAGCAGGGACGCTGTCTTTTTTGCTACTGTATTGCCAGTAATAAAAGCACTGAGCTTGTCAGACAGCAGGCCTGCAGTAAAAATGTTGCCTGCCTGACAGAGGGAGATCTTAGGCTCCATTAAGATTGCAAGGAGACTCATCATGTCTCACAAGAGCAGCGGAAGTAATGGGGAAAGCCTGAGTGTCATCACCAAATATTTGAAGGGTTGCTACACAGAGAATGAATTAGCCCCTGAGTGTTTTAACCAGAGGGAGATGATATCATAGGAGTCCAAACCTTCCAACAATCAAAGCTATCCAACTATAGAATGGGCATGGTGTGGTGGTGAGCTTTCTGTCTCTGGAGGAATTCAAGTGCAGGCTGCTGGGGTGTTATTATAGGAGATTCAGACAATGGCTGAGGAGGGGCTTAGTGGACATCTGTGCTTTTTCCTGCTTAACATTTATTCCCCATTTTGGGCCACAGCACCCTGAGTTTGGGGATTTATGCTGATCCCCCTGAGTGCAGCCTTGGAGGGACCATTTCTCAAGGTGCTACTTGCTCCTTGGGCTCAGAGTGGCCACAAAACCCAAGCTGGGGTCCCTTAGGGCAGTGGTTCTCCAAGTGGGGGTCCCTGGACCAGCAGCACCAGCAGCACCTCAGGACTTGTTAGAAATGCAAAGCTCTGAAGTCCCACCACTATGTCGGAATCAGAAACTGAATTACAAACTCCAGAGGTGTGGCCCGGCAAATCTCTGTATTCACAAACTTCCCAGGCGATTCTGATGCAAACCCTCGAGTTTGCCTTTCAGATCAGACCAAGCACTGGAAGCAATTGGCACTTGGTCATTGGCACGGATGGGGAGGGGGGCCCTCAGGAGACTGCCCAAGGGTCCCTGCTCCTGAGATCCTGGAGCCTGTCCTTTTATGGACTGAAGTCTTTGGCTTTTTTTCAGTTCTATGAGCTTCTCTATCTTCTCCCTAAAAATGCCTTGTTTTGCTTCAGTTAACTAGAGTCAGTTTCTCTTGTGTAGAATCAAAGGGCCCAATAGATACTAGTTGGGAAGGATTTGGTCAAATGACCCAATAAGTGTCTGTTTAGTGGAATTAAACCAGATCCCCTCTAGTTTGAGCTCTGAGAGAGAGTTAAAGTAGGCCAGGGAACAAAAGGTGGGGAGTGTTACTAGATCTGATTCTGGAAGCTACTGAAGTTCTCCAGGAACTCCAGGAGACCTGTCCCCACTGGAGAATGTATTTGCTGGCTGGCTGGACCTCTCCGGTCCATTTTCCTCTCTCACAGGGAGGGGATTATTCAGTGCTCTTGGCACATTCCTTTTCTATAGATGAGTTAAACTGCCCCAGCGGCTAACAGGGGCGTTGGGGCGGCTGCCTGCTGGGCTGTGAGCACCTTGAGGAAGAAGTGCTCATCTTGGTAATTTGGGTCAGATGCAGCCCTGCTTTCCTGAGGACTGGGCTGGGGTCAGCTCTCGGCTAGTGCCATCTGCTTTCCCAGAAGCAACCTGCTGGGTGCTGGGGTGGGAAGCAGGGAGAGCAGGCATTCAGAAGAGCTCTGAAGGATGGGGAGATTTTCTAGCAGGTATGAAGATTTATTGGAAGCGAGGCTTTTATAAGGAGAAGTTGATATAAATGAGTGGACATGGGTGGAAATCGTAGGGGCTGTGAAATGCATTTGCTGGCAGGATTCATCCCAAGAGTGCCAGTTCGTGGATGTTTCCTTGGCTATTTGGGACTGCGTGGGGACGGAGAACTGAGCTTAGGAACATGAGAGAGCTGGGGGCTGGGCCCTCTCTAGCTTTGTGTGTAACTGAGAAGTTAGGATTTAAGGACTGATGATGATTTCTGAATCATTATATAGATATTCCTTTTTACTTTTTGATATAATAAACAGAGGGAAATACGTGAAACCTGAATTGTAATCCAGCTGCCTTGATCTCTGATAATGATCATATAGCCTTTATCTTGTGCCCTTGTGGTTGTAAAAACCTTGTGACTAACCTTCACTTATACCCATTTATCCAGTTTTTTGACTTCAAAGTCTTACGATCACTAAAGACAGCCTGTCATGGCCCAAAAGGGCTTTTGTAGCCAAAGGACTAAAGAAAGCACCAGACACGTTCTGAGACATGAGCTTTTATCATAAGGCTTACCTACAGGGTTGCCCTGAAATCAGGAGCTTCTCTGAATGGATTCAGGATTCAGGAGCTGCTCTGAATGGCGGCCAGTTCAGAGCACAATGTGGAAATAGTCTGCACTTTCGGGGGCTGAATAAGCTGGTTATAAGGGCTCAACATTCCAACGGGTATGAGAGCATAAGGCAGAGAGCAGGGTCGTGCAATGTAGGGAGGGGCTGATTGGAATTAACAGGGAGGAGGAGAGGATTATAGAGATAACAGTGTCTCAGGGAGTCTCAGGGAGGAGGTAGTTTTGGGTATCGATTGCAGTTAGCATCTGATATTACAAGGAGAATAGGTCAAACCTCAGCTGTCCAAGGTCAAGCAAACTGCTGTGTGCAGTTTTCAAGCCACTTGGGGACCAGGGGCTCCCACACTGATACTGATAGTATTCAATATAATACTAAAAATCACACCCATCATCATATGAAGGCCACCATTTTCTTACATATGTTCTGTGACTAAGCATGTAGTCAATCTGCACATGCTCAATAATTAAATCACTTCTAATTACATCATCTGGGGCCATTGTGCTCATTATCCTAAAACCTGCCTGTCACGGTCCAAGAGGGTTTTTGCAACCGAAGGACTAAGAAAGCACCGGACACATTCTGAGACACGAGCTTTTATTTTTGGGGGCTCACCTACAGGGTGGGAAGTCAGCTGCTCCGAATAGCAGCGGTTTCAGAGCTCAATTGAAGATACTCCACAAAAGCAGGGGGTGCCAGGGAGTGGTTTATAAGGATTAGGACAACGACATTGAAATGGGTATGAGAGGAGCAGGGGTCTTGTGAAGTAGGGAGGGATCGATTGCAGTCAACAGGGAAGAGGAGAGGATGACAGATTATCCTGTAGATAATTGCACCTCAGGGAGTTTCAGGGAGGAGGTATTTCCAGGCGGGAGGCAAGCTCCAGATTACATTTAGCTCTGGAAGCCTGATTTTACAAGGAGAGTAGGTCAAACCTGAACTGTCCTAGGTCAAGCAAGCTGCTGTGTGCAGCCTTCAAGGCACTTGGGGAAGACCCTGGGCCCGGGGCTCCCATACTGCCCATCTTTTGATGCTATCAAATTATCAGAATTTCTACAGTTCAGGAAGACAGATTTTGGACCAATAGGCCATTTGTTCTGCTTTGCACCTAGCAATGCAACTCTTTCTGTCCTTGAGACCCCGGTGTCTCAGGAATTGGTCATTTGAGCTCATTAGGCAAAAGAATCCACTGCTTCGGTCTGGTAACATGTGCTCTGTGTTGCTCGGTCTGCCTCTCTGGGCTTCCCTTTGCCTTCCTCTGATTCTTCCTCATCCTCTAGTCTTCTGGCTTTCTGCCTCTTGATTCTCCGTCTCATCTTTCGTGTAAGAACCCTTTGTGGTCACAAGTGACTGATACCCAACTCATAACAACTTGGGCACAGAAGAGGCATTTATTGGCTCCTGGAATCAAATCCTGAATTTGAACAACCTCGTCTTTGAAAGGGAAGGATGCAGCTGAACTTCCTTCTGGGCTTGACCTCTGCTGGCAGCACCGCACCTGTGCTTCTCTCTGTGTGATGGTTTCCTTCTCTGTCAATATAGACCGAGCAGCTTCTGCCACCTGGGGAGACATGGAGTGGCCAACAGGCCCTTGGGTCACCCTTTGCAATTCCTGCTCCTGGAGAGGGTGGACTGTTACTTTCTGAATCTTAAGTAGAATTATAGAGAAAACTCAAGTGATTAAAAAAATCACGATTCATAATCATAACTATACTACCTCTGCCAAGGACTGCCTGGGTGACCTTCCACAAGCTACTTCACTTCTCTGAACCTCAGTTTTCCCATCTGAGAAATGGGGATGAAAGTAGTTCTGAGATCAGAGAGGTGGTTTGGCCCTGTGGTTGGGACCAGAGACCGCCTGCTCCTAACTCAGATCTGCTGTTTATTAGCAGCATCCCCTTGGGCTGGACCTCGTCCTCAGGGTACCTCAGCTTTCTCATTTCTAAAATGGATAGAAATCGCATCTAGCAAGCCCTCCATCAGTCCTAGCTTTTGTTATTTGGTGTGCCTACATTTGGTCAGCCTGGGGGACTGTGGGCCATTCTCTTCTCAGCTGGTGGCTGCTCTCCTCCTTTCTCTGCTACTCAGGAATGCGAGTGAGTAGGAGCTGTGAGGGATGTTATTCCAGGGATGAGCTGGAGTCTGCTCTAATTTGTGTTTTTTAAAAGCCATCCTTCTTGAACCTTGGTTCCCTATTATTAACAAATTGCTTTTAAGAGGAGATTCTATTTATTGAGCACTCACTATGTGCCAGGCATGGTGTCAAATGCTCCATATCCGTTATTTAATTGACTTGTCACAAAACAGCAAGGCAAGTGTCCTTAACCTTCTTTTATAGATTACAGACGTGAACCTTGGAGAGGAAAAGTGACTTGCTGGACAGAAGTCACACACCTGGCCAAGGGAGGAGCCAGGATTCAAACCCAAATGCCTGGAAGCATTTTCTGCTGGAGGCTGAGCCTGGAGACCACATTTCCTGGGGTGCCAAAGCCTGGCCATCCTAGGGGCCTCAGCCGAGCCTTCCATCTGCTTCTCTTGCCTCCTCCTCCGAATCAGGCGGCTGGTTTGCATATACGCTTATCCTCCGGGGGCCAGCGCTATGTATGCTCTTTGCCTTGTTCACGCTGAGGTTTGCCTGACTTGTTCCTCCAACTCGAAGATAAGCCTCTTGCAGTGGGCATGCGCTTAGGTGTTTGGCCCCCTCGCATCCCTCGCAGAGGGCGGGGAACTCAGCAAGTGCTCTAGAAAAGCTGGAGGACTCAACGGGGATTTGCGGATGTAAAGGGGAGCCTCAGTTCCGCGGCTCGCCAGGCGGTGGTGCCAGTCTGCAGGCCAGGCTCCCGGAGCGGCAGCCTCAGCCTCAGGTTTCAGGGCCACCAGCTGGAGAAGCACCAAGTCTGGGCTCTGGCAGGGGGCGAGCGGCAAGGAAAGAGGCCCAGGGAGCAGCAAGACTGTAGCAGAGAGTGTGGCAGATTTGTGAAGCCCACCCTAAAGTGCACTGAGGGAGTCAGGACTCCTGGGCAGCCCTGGGCCAGGCCTCAAGGCTTCTCTGAGCTCTGAGCTGCTCTGAGTGTGGCCAGCCACCCTGAGCATGAACAGTGAGAAATTACAGCTGAGGCCCATCCCTGCTGGGCCAGGCAGGGGCTGAGGACAGAGCAGAGAACCTGACAGACACTGTCCACTGTGTTCATGGGCTCTAAAGATCAGTGGGGAAACAAACAATTGAGAAGACAATTCTGCCTATGGGGAAAGTACACATGGCCGAGCCCTTAGCTCAGGGGCACCAGGGGGACTTCCTGGAGGAAGAGGCACCTAATTTGAGACAAGAAGTCAAGAAGGAGTTAGCTAGGCTTGAGGAATGAGGTGTGGAGTTGGATGCAGAGACTCCTGTGTTTTCAGATGGGGAGGGCTTCACCACCCCCTCGGTCACTCCCATCACAAGGACCATGACCTGGGGAGGCAGAACATCTGTTTCCCTCTGTCTTTGTGCAGTGCATTGTCCCACATGGAAGGATGAAGAATCTAATGAAAGCTCTCTACCCTCTCTACAGGAAAAATGTATCCCTGATTCCTCCCCAGCTGTGTACACAACTGCAGGGTCCACAGATGCACAGAGAAACCCAGGGTGAGAGCCCAGGGATTAGGTGCCAAAGAGATGGCACCATGTTCCCCTTCCTGAGTGCCTCCCCTCTCAAGTCCCACCAGCCGCTCTAGGTGTCTGAACAGGTTGTGGAGGGGGTGGCAGAGGTGCCAGCAGGTTCAGCTCTGACCTGGCTTCTCCCCTTGCTGGCCCCTGGCATGTCTGGGCCAGAGTGGACCTCCTCCTCTGTAGAATGCCCTTCTGTTTTTGGAGACAGACAAGCCTCCTTCTTGGCCCACAGTAAGCACCTGCAGTATGCCTGGTGAAACACCATTTGCAAAATGCAGTTGGTCTCCACCCCCCACCCCAGGCATGGCACAGATGGTTTTCCCAAGTGGGTTGGGATGAGCTCTGGGTGGCTGGGCTGGCTTCCTGGCCTCCTTCATTCCGGGGTCCCGATGACCCATCCCGATGACCTCTCTGGCAGGAGGAAGCAGCAGCATTGACATCTTTGGGCCACTGGAGAACGGGCTTGCTGTCTTTATCATGCTGTCAGCTCCCCTCTTGTCAAAGATCTGAGGAATGCAATGGGTCTTAGCCGCAGAGATTCACTGTGGTCGCCGTCAGATCAGGATCTCCTCCTCCGAGGGTCTGTGTCCCTTGCAGGAGCGGGAGAGTTGGATTTGGAATGAGCAGGCTGTGGGGCTGGTCCTCATTGTGCAGGGTTTAGAAAAAGTCCCTTAAGTGGTAGTATGCGCCTTAGTTCCCTCTTGTAAAATGAAGATGCTAACACCACCCATGACTTGGTGTTGGTATGACGAGTTGACATATGATAATAACAATATCAGTAATAATCAAAGCCGCCACTTATTGAAGCTCACTGAGTGCGAGCTTCCCTGCTAGAGCCTTGGCCAATGCGAAGCCTGTGTGGAACAGGTATGCAAGCCTTTGTAAGGGGTTCTGCAAATCGAAGAGCTCTTTGTTTCTGGTGGGGTGGTATGATTGCTGCCTGGGCTTCCCAGACCTGGGGGAGCCCCATAGCAGCCTCCTGCCTCCTGTGCAGACCTGGACGAGCCCATCTCCACCCTCGTCTTCAGTGTTTTATGAACAAGGAGGCTGGCCCACATGACCCTGAGGGGCCAGCCAGCAAAGCGTTCTGGAGAGAGTTACCGTCAGGGGCCTGAGATGCTGGGGGCAGGGAAAACCAGGAGGCCAAGGAGCTGATTAATAAAGACGGAGAAAGAAGGGGACATGGTGGAACCAAGATCTGGCTTCCTAAGGGACCCGAGTCCTATTGATCCTCTTTGGCAGTGGTTCCCACCCTGGAGAAGAGAGTGGCCCTTACTGAAGGTGAAGTGGAATCACCGAGAAGCTTTGGCAAACAAGCACACTCTCCCTTGGCCCGTGGTGAGATTCCCAGCCTTGTAGAGTCAGCCACAGGTGTCAAAAGCAATAAAGATAGAACCCAGTGCTGGAAAAACCCTGCGGTTCAATCAACAAGCCTTATTCCACACCCTCAGCCTACTCTGGTGAGCATTTACTCAGTGTTTGCATGCTATTATTAATGTTTAAAAAATACCTGTACAGTCCCACCCACAACAATTCACATTTTCCTCCTCTTTGTAGTGTTTCCCTTCTCCCCCCAACCCAAGACAAGTAAGTACAGCAGCCGCTGTTTAATGAGCACGCACGTGCCAGGCGCTGTGGAAAGTGCTCTTTGTTGTGCTGTCTCATTGCAAAGTGTCGTGCATCAGCCCTGCCTGGGAAGGAGGACTCGGAGCTACAGGGCGGTTCATCAGCTGGCCCGAGGTCTCACTGCTGGGGAGTGGCTGAGCCCAGTTCCAAGCCAGGTCTGTTCGACTCCACAAGGTTAAGAAGGGATTTGGGGGAGGTGGGGCAAGATGGCAGACTGGTGAGCTGTATGTTTTAGTTACTCCTCCAGGAAAGTAGGTAGAAAGCCAGGAACTGCGTGGACTGGACACCACAGAGCAATCTGACTTTGGGCATACTTCATACAAGACTCATGAACACGTTGAACTGCTGACATCAGCGAAATCTGTAAGTTTTTGCGGCCAGGGGACCCGCGCCCCTCCCTGCCAGGCTCAGTCCCGGGGGAGGATGGGCTGCCAGCTCCGGGAAGGAGAAGGGAGAACTGCAGTAGCAGCCCTTATCGGAAACTCATTCTACTGATCCAAACTCCAACCATAGATAGACTGAGACCAGACACCAGAGAATCTGAGAGCAGCCAGCCCAGCAGAGAGGAGACAGGCATAGAAAAAAAACAACACGAAAAACTCCAAAATAAAAGCGGAGGATTTTTGGAGTTCTGGTGAACATAGAAAGGGGAAGGGCCCTGAGGCGCATATGCAAATCCCGAAGAAAAGCTGATCTCTCTGCCCTGTGGACCTTTCCTTAATGGCCCTGGTTGCTTTGTCTCTTAGCATTTCAATAACCCATTAGATCTCCGAGGAGGGCCCGTTTTTTTTGTTGTTGTTTTTTTTTTTAATCCTTTTTTCTTTTTCTAAAACAATTACTCTAAGAAGCCCAATACAGAAAGCTTCAAAGACTTGCTATTTGGGCAGGTCAAGTCAAGAGTAGAACTAGGAGAGCTCTGAGACAAAAGGCAATAATCCAGTGGCTGAGAAAATTCACTAAACACCACAACTTCCCAAGAAAAGGGGGGTGTCCGCTCACAGCCATCATCCTGGTGGACAGGAAACACTCCTGCCCATCGCCAGCCCCATAGCCCAGAGCTGCCCCAGACAACCCAGTGTGATGGAAGTGCTTCAAATAACAGGCACACACCACAAAACTGGGTGTGGACATTAGCCTTCCCTGCAACCTCAGCTGATTGTCCCAGAGTTGGGAAGGTAGAGCAGTGTGAATTAACAAAGCCCCATTCAGCCATCATTTCAGCAGACTGGGAGCCTCCCTACACAGCCCAGCAGCCCAGAACTGCCCTGGGGGGACGGCACTCACCTGTGACATAGCACAGTCATCCCTCAACAGAGGACCCAGGGTGCACGACCTGGAAGAGGGGCCCACTTGCAAGTCTCAGGAGCCATACGCCAATACCAAGGACTTGTGGGTCAGTGGCAGAGACAAACTGTGGCAGGACTGAACTGAAGGATTAGACTATTGCAGCAGCTTTAAAACTCTAGGATCACCAGGGAGATTTGATTGTTAGAGCCACCCCCCCCTCCCTGACTGCCCAGAAACACGCCCCATATACAGGGCAGGCAACACCAACTACACACGCAAGCTTGGTACACCAATTGGACCCCACAAAACTCACTCCCCCACTCACCAAAAAGGCTAAGCAGGGGAGAACTGGCTTGTGGAGAACAGGTGGCTCGTGGACGCCACCTGCTGGTTAGTTAGAGAAAGTGTACTCCACGAAGCTGTAGATCTGATAAATTAGAGATAAGGACTTCAATTGGTCTACAAATCCAAAAAGAACCCTATCAAGTTCAGCAAATGCCACGAGGCCAAAAACAACAGAAAATTATAAAGCATATGAAAAAACCAGACGATATGGATAACCCAAGCCCAAGCACCCAAATCAAAAGACCAGAAGAGACACAGCACCTAGAGCAGCTACTCAAAGAACTAAAGATGAACAATGAGACCATAGTACGGGAGATAAAGGAAATCAAGAAGACCCTAGAAGAGCATAAAGAAGACATTGCAAGACTAAATAAAAAAATGGATGATCTTATGGAAATTAAAGAAACTGTTGACCAAATTAAAAAGATTCTGGACACTCATAGTACAAGACTAGAGGAAGTTGAACAACGAATCAGTGACCTCGAAGATGACAGAATGGAAAATGAAAGCATAAAAGAAAGAATGGGGAAAAAAATTGAAAAAATCGAAATGGACCTCAGGGATATGATAGATAATATGAAACGTCCAAATATAAGACTCATTGGTGTCCCAGAAGGGGAAGAAAAGGGTAAAGGTCTAGGAAGAGTATTCAAAGAAATTGTTGGGGAAAACTTCCCAAATCTTCTAGACAACATAAATACACAAATCATAAATGCTCAGCGAACTCCAAATAGAATAAATCCAAATAAACCCACTCTGAGACATATACTGATCACACTATCAAACACAGAAGAGAAGGAGCAAGTTCTGAAAGCAGCAAGAGAAAAGCAATTCACCACATACAAAGGAAACAGCATAAGACTAAGTAGTGACTACTCAGCAGCCACCATGGAGGCAAGAAGGCAGTGGCACGATATATTTAAAATTCTGAGTGAGAAAAATTTCCAGCCAAGAATACTTTATCCAGCAAAGCTCTCCTTCAAATTTGAGGGAGAGCTTAAATTTTTCACAGACAAGAAGGGATTTGGGGGTTTTACTGTCCTTTGTATTGATCTGATGTGGCCACTGATCTGTGTTCCCGGCTTCAGGTTGACCATACTGTCCTCTCTGGGAGGCTGCCCAGTTCACATTTTGTCCCCCCCTGCTCCTGTCCTTCTGCCCGATGAACCTGGGAAACCCAAATGTTCCCAGGAAAGCTGTGGACGAGTGAACTGCTTGTTGCTGCTGCACACTTGGGCTCACAGCAGGACACAGGTCACCCTGACCCAACCTGAGAAGCTGCTTCCCACCCAGCCCCCGTCCCCGACGTCAAAGCAGACGTTGGGATGAAAGAGACTGAGAACAATAGATGGAAATGGAGATGTTTCTTCTTGTTGGCCTTCTCCTCTGGGTCGTGGGGCCTGAGGCTTCTCGAGTGTGCTTCTTTGCCACTTTTCCAGGTCAGTGGTGATTGCCCTTGTGGGTCAGACAAGGGGGACGCCCATGGACACCCAGAGAGCAGAGGTTCCCAATACCATGGAGCTATCACCCTTCCTTTTGGGGATCCTTTCTATCACTCCCCAGGCCTCCAAACCTTTCCCTCTCCCTGTCTCTCTGGAAAGGAGTGATTACTCAATCACAATGAAGAATCAGTGACTACTCAATGCTTAATTGTTCATTGCTCCCCAGGGGAGGGTGGGAGTTGCACTTCAGCTGCCAAGTTAAGTTAATGGACTGTGCTGGTGGCATTTCAAATGTTGGTGAGTGACTTTAGGGAGGGAGGTCTTGGGGTTGGATATGGAGGCTGCTATTGTTCTCAAAAGAGGTTTTAGCTTTTAGGCTTAAACTGCAAGCTCCAACCTTCAAGCTCATGCTCAATGATTCTTAGCAGACTCGCTCCCAGAGCACCCTGCTTTAGAAACACCTCTTTGGGCTCATCTGGGGTCTCTTCATTAGCGAGCGGGATCCCCATACATCCCCACTGGCCCTGAGGGCTGTGCAGCCTGAGATCCCAAGCTTGATGGAGACTGGAGGTGGCGGGTGAGGGGGTGATTTGGGGAGACCACAGACACTGTCTTCTGATGTCAGCCCCAAAGCCTTGGTTATACCCCAGTGTGGCACCTGCAGTGTGGGCAGTCCCTCTGGGTCTTCAGATCACTTTTCTGCTTGCTAGTCCTCCCGCACAGGCAGTACGGTCCAGGGGAAAGAGCACTGGACTCAGAGTAAGTAAGTCATAGGTTTGAGCTTGAGCACCATCCCTGTCTGAATTTTTCTATCATGCGATCTTGAGCAATTCACTTTACATTTCTGGCTCTCAATTTCCTCGTTTATTATAATCTTTGACCACTTTGAGAGGTTGTCATGATCCAATGAGGCAGTATAAGTAAAAGTACTTTAAACATGAATAGTAGTTGTATCTGTTAGGATGCTTTCGGCGACCAAGTTTAAGACAATAAAACCCAACTGGCTTCGATAATAAAGGAGATGTTCTTATAATTGAAAGGTCCAGAGATTGGGCAGGAACTGGCAGCCCGGTTTCCCTGTGGTTCCCCCAGCACCGTCCTGTATGTTAGAGCACATCTAGAAGAGCCTTTACTTTTAGGGATAGGTTATCTCTTCCTGTAAGATATGGTCTTGCTAGATGATCAGAATTGAAAAGTCTCCAAACCTGTGAGTGCTCTGGTAGTTTTTCAGCACCTTGTCAGTGTTCATTTCCCAGTATTTTTTCTTTAACTTCTGGAGTCTTGCCCTACATGTTTGCAGCTTAGTATTCAGCCAAAGACTCAAGGGGACATTTTCCTCTCCACGTTTTTTCATTGGAATATAATTCACATACCATAAAATTCACCCTTGAAGAGTGTACAATTCAGTGGTATAGTCACAAGGTTGGGTAATCATGGTACTATCTAATTCCAGAACACTTTGCATTACCCTGAAGGGATCCTTTTGCAGATTTCCGGAACTCATTGTCTTCTCCCTCCTCTCCAATACTCTGCCCCACAAATTCCAGCTTCCTCAGACTTCCTGACCTCAGGACTGTTGTCTCAGCTCAGTGAAACCGTTGTGCCCTGCTCGGATTCCCTCTCCCTGAGCTGGGATCCCATAAGGGCCTCCAAGCAGAAAGCCAGGGAAGCACAGAGCTCACCTCTCAGGGATCACAGTCCTGCACTGCCTGCTCTCCAATGTCTGAACACAATTGTTTCATTTATTTTGTCCAGCTTTGTGGTTAATTATGACAGGAAGGTATAATTATTCCATCATGTTCAGAAGCAGAAATCTCAATTGTTAAGATTTTTGAGAAGATTAAACCAGTTTGTCATAGGTTTTGACTATAATAAGTGCTGAGCAAATCATAGTTGTTATTGGCTTACTTTTATATTCACTAGAAAATATATTTACTTTATATTTACTATATATACTTACTAACTCTAACAAAACATCTAACAAAGCATCAAAAAGCATCAACAACAGCACCTAATAAAGCATCAAAAGTAGCACACTGATCCCCAAGTAACTTCACTGTCTGCCAGAACAAAAATTATCATCCTTTAAAGGAAGATAAGAAATCCCAGTGCTTAAAAACATACCATTTGTAATACCCAGAATTTAATAAAAATGATTAGACATGTGAAGAAGCAGGAAAATATGAATCACAATTAGGAGAAAATCTCAGTCAATGGGAATGACCAAGAAATGAGAGATTATGGAATTAGGAGACAAAGACTTTAAAATAGCTTTTAAAAATATGATCAAGGATTTAAAGGAAAACATTAACATAATAAGAGAGATAGAAACTTATAAAAAAGAACAAAATGGAACTTGTAGAGTGAAAAATAGAGCGAACATTTTGCTGGCTATTTCATTCATTGCTAGTGGTAAGCAGAATGGCACAGCCACTTTGTAAGATAGTTTGGCAGTTTCTTACAAAGCTAAACAGAGTCTTACCATTTGGTCCAGCAGTCATGCTCTTAGGTCTTTACACAAATGTATTGAAAATTATGTCCACATGAATGTTTATAGCAGCTTTGTTCATAATTGCCCCAAACTGTAAGCAACCAAAAGGTGAGTGGATAAACAAACTGTGGCACATCCATACAATGGAGTATTATTCAATGATAAAAAGAGATGTGCTATCAAGCCATAAAAAGATATGGAGGAGCCTTAAATGCATAATCCTTAGTGAAAGAAGCTAGTCAGAAAAAGCTATATACTGTTTGATTCCAACTATATAACATTCAGTAAAAAGTAAAATTATAGAGACAGTAACAAGATCAGTGGTTGCCAGAGGTTCGGGGGAGGGAGGGAGGAGGGATAAACAGGTGGAAAACAAGAGATTTTTAGGGCAATTAAACTATCCTGTATGACACAGCAATAGTGGATACATGACATTATGCATTTGTCAAAATTCATAGACCTATACAACACAAAGAGTGAACCCTAATATAAACTGTCAACTTTAGTTAATAATAATGTATCAATATTGGTTAATCAATTATAACAAATGGGCCCCGCTAATGCATGATGCTAATAATAGGGGAAACTCTGAGCAGGGGAGAGAGGGGTATATGGGAACTCTTTGTACTATCTGCTCAATTCTCTGTAAACCTAAAACTTCTCTAAAAAATAAAGTCCATTAATAAACAAATTTACTGGATGGGCTTAACAGTAGATTAGAGGACACACTGCAGAAGAAAAGATCAGTGAATTTCAGTAAGGGAAATATAAACTATTGAAATGGAAGCATAGAGGGAAAGAAAGGTTGAAAAAATTAATAGAGCCTCACTGATGTGGAACAACATCAAAGGATCTAACATATGTATAAGCAGTTTACCAGAAAGGCAGTGGGGGCAGGAGGGGGCAAAAAATATTTGAAGAAACAATGACTGAACAATTTCCAGATAGAATGAAAAAATATAAATACATGGATCTGAGAAAACGCAACAAACCACCTGCAAAATAAAATCAAAGAAAACTACACCAGGTACATCAGGGAATTCCTGAACACTAACGATAAAGAATATTTTTAAAGCAGCCAGAGAAAAAAGAAATTACAGAGTGAAATGAAGATAAGAATGACAATGGACTGCTCATCAGAAACAGTGCCAGCCAGAAGACATTGGCAAAATCTAATTAATGAATCTTCATTTTATAGACAAGGAAATTGAGATTCAGATGAAACCATATGCCTACATCACACTGCTAGTAAATGGCAGAGTGGGATTTCAGCTCAGGTCTGTTGACTCTAAAGTCTCTGATTTTTTTCCCTTTATTTTTCCCAGTTTGCCTCCTTTTTACTTATGAGAATATCTACAATGTTTTTGTTGTAAAATAATTTCAACATAGAAAAGCACAGAAAGAGAAGTAAAAATAACCTGAAATTGCCCCACCAACTGATGAACTGTTAATACATTGGAAAATATCCTTCCAGATGTAACCCTGCATAAATACACATGCAGTGTATACAATTTTGTGGAAATGAGGTCATGCTCTATGTGACTGAGGCTGTTAATTGCCTGCCAAATGTATATTCTCATCTATCCCTTGGTAAAAGAACCCTGGGCAATGTGGCCAGTTGAAATATTCCATTTTCCATGCTCTCTGGCAAATAAGAGGGGCCGGTGGAATGTGACTTTGATAGGGCTCCTGGGAAAGCTGTTGTGAACTACCTCTTGGATTCCCAGGCCACGAGCATAAGGGCTGACGCTCCAGTAGCCAAACTGTGGCCTTGACAATGGAAGCCACATTCCAAAGATAGCAGAAGGGAAGGAGAGAAGAAGCCTGCGTCTCTGGTGCCTTCAAGGAGATGCCACACCAGCCTGGATTATCTCTCACTTCTTTTATGTGAGAGAATAAACTGCTTGTTTAAGACATTGGGCTTAAAAATCTATACCCCATGCATATTTTTAAGTTGAAGTTGAAAACTGTTTATACAATTAAATGTTGCAAAGAATGTGATTCTGACTTATTGAAACCACTGGAATTCTAAAACTGTCACATTATTCTTTAAAATATATTCAGATGGACACAAATTCCATAGTAATTCGGTATTCACCATCATCTATCTAAAAATACATGAACAAGCTTTTCTATAACAGTCAAATTTCATATCATTTTTCTTCTTGAACTCTTGTTTCCATTCCATGTATCTTGCAGAGTTTTATCCTAACATATTTTATGCTTGAAAATCTTTTAAAGATTACTTTATCCTGTTCTCTACAATAAAATTATTTATATTTTTTTAATTTCCTGTGATCTTATCTCCAAGTAATCTTGGATTGTGCTATATTACAATTTAATGGATATACAGCTGAACAAGACAACATAAGTAAACTATTCTCTATAACCAATAAAAGTAAAAAATTTCAAAATGTATCTCAATTGATGAATTAAGCATTTTTTCAATTTGTTCATTGATCTATGGCTCAATATTACTATTGTGAGAGCAAGATAGGGTTCGGCTATCTTCTCTTTCTATTGTTTTTATAGAGGTAGGCACAAAGAAACCTTGTTCTCAAAAATAAGTAAATAGGAATGCAATGTGTTTTGGAGTATTACTGTCATGCAATTCTTTGAGCTTCTTATGAATTATATGCTAGAAATCACATAATGATATACCACCACAAATCATTTTTAATACTCTATCATCTAATAGTTTAATAGGTCTTCCTTTAGTTTTATTGAAAGCAGAGAATTGGAAACCATTGACTTGCAAAAGGATTTGCAACCCAATTGTTAGAGTAATTTCATTCTCAATTTCTGGGAAGCACATAAAAAAAGGCTACATACTAAGACCTATCAAATGACACTTCATTACACCCCTCTTTCATTTACAAAGGGGCACCTTGCTTTTAAACTGATATTCACAAAAAGATTTAGGGTAAAAAAAAAACACCAAACATAAATTTAAATTTACCCTTATCAACACAACAATTTTGATGAAATCCTTTTGTCTCAGTCCAAGTTTTAAATATTTTTTCATCTGAGGCTTGGAACTGAAGCTTTAGTTTATTTAATTTATGGAAGATGCCCATCAGATAGCCTAGTTGGCAAAGCTAGTTCTCATTGCCAAACCAATTAGCCAACTCAAGTTTACTTATTTTGAAAAATGACACACTTTCAGAAGAGTTCAGTAAGCAAAATATTATAGGTAAATAAATAATCTAAAAAGCAAATACAAATATAAACATCACTCTTTGCTGGCATCCCAGAAGCTCCACCTCATATCCTTTCCCAATAACACACCCCTCCCTTCTCATTAGGAGAGACCATTCTCCTGAATTTTATTACAATCATGCTTTTCTTCTTAATAATTTACTGTATGATTATTAAATTTATTAATAATTTAACCCCATGTATATACTCAGTATTGCTTAATTTTGAATTTCTATAAATGGAATCTTACTGTGTATATTATTTTGTTGCAACATTATGTTTGTGAATTTCATACATGTGGTATAGCTGTCCATTGTATGATATTACCACTCTCGATTTATCCATTCTGCTATTAATGGATACATCTGAATTATTTCCAGTTTGGGATTATAATTAATCATGCTGCTATGAATATCCCTTTTTATTCCATCTAGAAGTAGCATTGTTGAATCCTTGGGAATGCCTGTGTTCAGTTATAGTAAATAGTGCCAACCTATTTTTCAAAGTGGCTATACCAAAAGTATACTCCTACGTGCAGTGTAGGAGAGTTCCCATTTCTACACATCTTTGCTCACCCTTGATTTCATCAGTCTTTGAACCTCCCGTGCTTTAGGACATTCTCTGTAACTCCTGTACATTTGTCAGTCTCTGGACCTTTGTACTTTCCGTATGTTCTCGTGGGCATATAGTGATATCTATCTGTGGTTTTGATTTGCATTTCTCTGCTTATGAATGGGGATGAGTTCCTACCGTGAATTATTCCAGACTCTTGCCATTTTTCTATTGACATCTCTGTTTCTTCCTTTTTGTAGGGGCTTTTTTAATATTTTGGACATGGTCCCATCATCAGTTATATGTGTTATAAATATCTTCTCCCACTCTGTGGTTTGTGTTTTCGGCTTGTTAATGGTTCTTTTTGATGAACAAGAAGTTCTTAACTTAACAGGGTCCAAGTAACAATCCTTTCCCTATGGTTAGTGCTTTTTGTTACTAATTAGGAAGCTTTTCTCTACCCCAAGGCCATGAAGACAGTCTTCCATATTATCTTCGAGAAGCTTTATTGTTTTCATTTGCATTCTGGTCTACAATCCGCCTGGAATTGATTTTTGTGTAAGGTATGAGGTAGAGGTTGTTTCACTTTTTTCCCTGTTCAGATATTTAATATTCCAGCTTTCTTTATTAAAACATGTTCCTTTTCCATTCTCTTGTAAAGCCATATGTTATAAATCAAGTGTCCACATATGTTGGACATTTTCTGGGCTCTATTCTATTTTTTGGTTCTGTTTGTCCAGTCCTGTGCCAAAACAACACTGTCTTAATTTTTATAATAAATAAGTAGAACATTCCCCCCAACTCTTTTTTTAAAAAACTACTTTATTTATCAAATAAAGAAAACATTTCCAAACAAAACAAAGCAAAGCAATGGGAAAAACAAATATCCTGAAATAACTTCATTCCTTCCAATATACTCCTACCATACCAAAAGAAAATTAATGAACCATAGTCATACCTGAGCATTTCCATATCATTAAGATCATCCTCAATATCTTGTCTGTTTTTTATTAGATTATCATTCCCCCTTCCCTAGCTGCTGTCTATCTTTAGGTCCCCTATATTCTACAATATAATACACTTATTTTACGTTTTTCACAGATTTCTACCTAATAAATAGGTAGAACATTACCCTCCACCCCACACCCCCCCACACCAACTCCTTCTTCCTCTTGATTGTCTTGGCTTTTGTGCTAGTCTGGGTCCTCCAAGAAGCAGACATGAAGTTGGCATTAAACATACAACATTTTTATGGAGGGAAATGCCTGTGTTGGAGAAAATAGGGAAGGAGCATGGTAAGGCTGGGAGAGCTGTCATACTGTGATACAAGCCTGATCTCAAGTGAAGGAGAGGAGAGAAGATTGGGTGGAACATTCTAGGCTACTGTGCAGTCAAAGAAAGGTTCAGCAAAGCTGTTGGGAATTCTAGAGCCAAACTTGGCTGTCATAAGGGTTCCCTGGCTCCCAAGAACAGGTATGCTTTAGAATTTCTTGCTGTACTTAGTCATTGACTGGAAACAGCCTGTGAGAGCTGTGGCCTCCACTCAAACTCAGTGATGAATTTCAAAGCACAGTAGCTAGAGCCCTTGGGCAGTTACCCTCCCTGTAGTTAAACATCTGCAAGGCTCATGCTGGTGGCCACCACGGTCTACCCCTCATGTCAGGCAGATGTACTTCTCCACACAGTGTTGGGAAGCAGCTCCAACTTGGTTCCCTGATGGGATCTGATCAGGATTGCATCAAATCTACAGATCAGTTTGGGAAGAATTGATACCTTTATCATACGGGTCTCCCATTCCATGGACATAATATATAGCTTTGTTTATTTACATCTTTTATTTCTCTCAACAGTGTTCCATTGTTTTCTGCAAGATCTTATAGTTTGTTACATTAGTTTGTAGGTATTTGAATTTTTTTTTGCTGTTTTTTGATACAGCCTTCAAATGTAATTGATTTTTATATATTGATCTTTTATTGAGCAACATTGCTAAACTCATTATTCATTCTGACAATTTGCACATTATTTTGGATTTTCTCAGTCATTAAATTAGAAATCAAATAATCTGCTACTGGTCATTTTATTTCTTCCTTTCTAATCTTTATCCTTTTTATATATTTTTTCATGCCTTATTGCACTGGCTACCTCTTGTAAAATGTTGAATAGAAGAGACAAATTTACCATGTTCCAAATCTCAAAAAGCAAACTTTCCACATTTTTAGTAAGTAAGATTCTGCTGTATACTTTTGTTTACTTCCCCGGATCCATTCTCCACATTCCTCCACCTATTCTGTGCCCCAGGAGGCAACTTGCAGAGATGGAATCAATTGGCTCCATTGCCCTTTTGTTTTAGATTGGTTGTGGGTGATTGGAGGCATTGATATGAGAAGGTGGGGAGGAGAATGAAGTGGAGGTATTTATTCCCCAGGCATGTCACATTTATTCACCTTGCCATTTCACATAGGTTAGATGTCATTAAGTTAGAAATCAAAAGCAAAAAGACAAGTAGAAAATTTACCATGTTTGGAAATTAAAACATTGGCTTTTATACAAACAGCCAAAGAAGCAATCACAATGTAAATTAGAAAATATTTTTAACTGAATGTAATGAGAAAACTACATATCAAAATATGTGGTTACATCTAAAGATATACTAACAGGAAAATATGTAGACTTGGATATATATATTTTAATATATTAATTATATTAAATAATATAATGTAAATTTAAATACTAATGGATTTGTAAATATTATATTAATGATACATAAATTTAATATTTAATGTGATTACTGATATATTGGGGTTTAAATCTACCATCCTGCTATGCTCTTTCTATTTTTTCTGCCTATTGTAGTTCCCCTTTTCCTCCTTTCCTTTGGATTTATTGAGTGTATTATTATTGTTTTCTACCCTCTTTATTAACTTTTTTTTTACAAAGTTTACACATTGTAATAGCCCTTTATGCTCACCCCAGAAATCATAAATTTCATTACTGACTTATCAGTATTCTCATATTAACTAGTAATATTATTGTCTTTATGGATATTGGAAGGTTGTTAGAATATTATAATTCCATTTTTTCCTCTTGACTTGTATTTCCATTGTTGGAAAATATATAAATTTCTTACATATTGTAAACTCAGCAATACCTTATTATTATTGCTTTAAATTAAGTCAGTGGTTATTTGTATTTACCCACATTTTTATGATTGTCATTACTCTTTATTCCTCCCTGCATTTCTAGACTTTAACCTGGGATCACTGTTTTTCTGAGATTGGAAAGATAAACTTTAGTACTCCCTTTGCTGCTGGTTTGCTGGTGAAAAATTCCTTCAGGGTTCGATTATCTGAAAATATCTTTATTTTATCTTCATTTTTGAAGGATTTTTTTTTTTTTTTTTGCTGTATATAGAATTTTAGGTTACAGTTATTTTCTTCCAGCTCCTTAAAGATATCTTTCTGTTGACTCCCTGGTTCCCCTTTCTTCTTTAGACAAGTCAGCTGTTTGTCTAATTGTTACTTCTTTGAAGGTAAGCTGCATTTTTTCCTTTGCTGCTTTTTAATATTTTCTCCTTGTCTTTCATTCTCTACCATTTTATTATGATGTGCCTAAGTGTTTCTTTTTTCTTTCTCCTTAATATAGCTTGCTTGGGGTTTGTAGAGCATCTTAAATCTGTGACTTGATGTCTGTGATGGTTAGGTTCATGTGTCAACTTGGCCAGGTGATGGTGTCCAGGTGTCTGGTCAAGCAAGCACTGGCCTAACCATTACTGCAAGGATATTTGTGGCTGGTTGATAAACCAGAAGGCTGGTTTAGTAAGTCATTAGGCAATTGACTGTAGCTGTGACTGATTACATCAACAACAGGCATGTCTTCCACAATGAGAGAGTGCAATCAGATGGGTTTAATCCAATCAGTTGAAGACTTAAGCGAGGCGGATAGAGGACCTTACTTCTTCTTCAGCTAGCCAGCGAAGTGTTTCCTGAGAGTTCATCGGAGTTGCCAGTTTGCTGCCTGCCCTACAGGATTTGGACTGGTGCATCCCCACAGTTGCATGAGACTTTCATTAAATCCTTTATTTAGATACTCTTGTTGATTCTGTTTCCCTAGAGAACCCTAACTAATACAACATCTTTTATCAATCTGGAATATTATTCATCCATAAAAAGGAATGAAGTTGTCATGTATACAACGACATGGATGAACCTGGAAGTCATCATAGTGAGTGAAATAAGCCAGACATAAAAGGGTAAATATTGTATGATCTCATGGATATGAAATAATTAGAAGAACCAAATTCACAGTCAGAAACTAGAATATAGGTTACCAGGGGATGGGATGGAGATAGGGAATGGGGATTTAATGCTTAATTAGTACAGAGTTTTTGTCTGGAAAAGTTTTGGTATTGGATAGTGACGATGGTAACACAACATTGTGAATGTAAGTAACACCATTGCATTACACATTTGAATGTAGTTAAAAGGGGAAATTTTAGGTTGTGCATATGCTACTAGAATAAAAATTTTAAAAATCATAGGAGTGTACAACAGAGCCAGTGAACCCTAATGTAAACTATGGACTTTGGTTAATAATGTTAATTATAATAATATTATTTAATCGATTGTATCAAAGGTACCACTCTATGTCAAAGGTTTCATAAAAGGGGGATCTCTGTGTGTGATGTGGGGTACATGGGAACCCTGTATTTTCTACACGATTTTTCTGTAAACCTACAACTTCTCTAATAATAATACATATATTAATTTTTCTTCATCTCTTCCTTTTCCTCCTCCTTTGATGGAGTATTTTAAAGCAAATGTGAGACATTAGTTTATGTATTTAACAGACATGGGGTTTAGAAAAACATAATCACAAAATCACTATCACATCCAGCAACATTAATTCCTTAATGTCATTTACACCCTTGTGCATGTTTAATTTTCAGTATTTCCCATTTAGCTTAAAAAGTTTTTGACAGTAATTTTTTTTCTGCAAATGATGATCCAAATAAAGTCCACACGTTCCATTTAGTTAATGTGACAATATTCTCTTTTAATAGTGCAGTTTTTTTTTTGTTTCTTTTAATGTTGACCTAGGCTTTTTTTTAAAATTCATTTTATTGAGATATATTCACATACCACGCAGTCATACACAACAAATCGTACATTCGATTGTTCACAGTACCATTACATAGTTGTACATTCATCACCTAAATCAATCCCTGACACCTTCATTAGCACACACACAAAAATAACAAGGATAATAATTAAAGTGAAAGGAGCAACTAAAGTAAAAAAGAACACTGGGCGCCCTTGTCTGTTTCTTTGTTTCCTTCCCCCACCTTTCCACTCATCCATCCACAAACAAGACAAACGGGAGTGTGATCCCTATGGCCCCCCCAATCCCACTGTCCCCCTTCATAAGCCACATTTTTATACAACTGTCTTCGAGATTCATGGGTTCTGGGTTGTAGTTTGATAGTTTCAGGTATCCACCACCAGCTACCCCAATTCTTTAGAACCTAAAAAGGGTTGTCTAAAGTGTGCGTAAGAGTGCCCACCAGAGTGACCTCTCGGCTCCTTTTGGAATCTCTCTGCCACTGAAGCTTATTTCATTTCCTTTCACATCCCCCTTTTGGTCAAGAAGATGTTCTCCATCCCATGATGCTGGGTCTACATTCCTCCCTGGGAGTCATATTCCCTGTTAGTGCAGTTGTTTTAAAGTCAGTGTATGATAATGCCAATTTCTGGAGCCTCTATGGTTGTACCATCTATTATTTCTGCTCCTTTTCCTTCATATTGTCTTATTTCCTCATATGCCTGGTTATTTTTGATTGTGTGCTCATATTGTATTTGTAAGGTTGTTTTTATGTATAATATAAACTACATATAATGTAAACTGAATATTATATAAGCTGTACTTAATAGTATAGTATAATATACTACAATATAGTATAATATAGTATAGTGTAGTATAATATAGTATGATAATATTTTTAATATAATATGACAATATGATATAATATAGTACAATATAGTATGATATAGTGTAGTATATGATATGATATGATATGATATGATATAATATAATATAATATAATATAACATAACATAACATAACATAATATAATAATACGATATAATATGGTATATCCTGGTATAGCACACTGGGGCTTTTTCCGGTACACCTAGCATGGTGGTCAGAGTTGTTGTGAAGATGAAGGAGTGAATCCATGTGAAGTCTTTCGAGTAGCGCCTAGCACTACCCACGTACACCTGTAAAGGTGTTTGGGGCGCAAATGGTTAAAGGAGGATGCAATAGGGCTGCTGGATGCAGGGCAGAGCCTCTCAGGCAGCCCCAGAAGAGGCCAGACCTTGATGAGCCCCTACCCATAGAACTCAGGAACTGATGGTGCTGCTGGTTCCAGGACTTGCTCTTTCAGGCGTTGGCACAGATCTGCCAGGGCCGGGCGGGGAATGCAGAAAGAAGCTGCCCTTGTGCCTTGAGAAGCTGCATCCGATTTGGCAGTCATGCATCCCCAGAGGCAGGCCTCCATCTTCACAGGAGCAGAACAGCAATAGGTTCCCAGGACTACATTCGTCAGAGCCCTGCCGTATGCTGAGGGCCGCCCAGAGCCAGCTGAAGGAGGGAGGAGCGGGTGTTTCCAGACAGGGACCAAAAGGCAGAGGAGACGGATATTTCTACACCTGCAAAGCAGTGAGTGCAGGACCAAGAGAACAGGTTAGGCAGGAGCCTGAGCTGCAATGTGAGCCCAGACTTTTGGATCCCAGGAGCTGGAACGTTTACACTCATACGTTGGGACCTCACTTTGTGCAGGGCTCTATAGTTTATAGGGCAACCACAGTCATGCCATAGGGTCCAGAGAGGGGCTTCATGTAGAATGACCAGGCATTCCAATCCCGACTCCACCACTTCCTCATTGTCTGACCCTGGAACACATCATCCGCCCCTCAGAACCTCAGCCTCCTCAACTGTAAAGGATAGATTTAATTTAATAGTAACTGCTGTACAAAGTTGTTGCGTGGATCAAATTAGTTCAGGCAGGAAAGGTGCCTGGCCCCGAGCAAGGGATCAGCTGCCACAGCAGTGATTATTGCTCGCCTGCTCCAGTGGGCAGGGCAGGGGTCCCAGAGCCAACTGGACAGACGAGAACAGGCTGCAGGACAGTGACATGACTTAGTCCAGGTCACATGGCCAGGAAAGGCCAGAGCCCTGTGTTTCAGCCCCAGCATCCTCTACCCCAGGTAACATCGTAGGTACAACATGGCGCCCAGCCGAGGGGCCTTTGGAATCGGCTGCAAAGTGGAGCAATGACGCTTAGGACTCTGAAGTCTACCTGGGACTTCATGTGCTCAGACAGCAAGGATTTGATTTATTTGATTTATATCACCTCTACGGACCAAAATATGGCCAAAGTTTTCATTTGGGGGTGGGCAGAGATTTGTAAATGAATGAAGAGGAGCTCCATTGACCCCTGTGTGGTTAAAGCCGATCATAGTGGGTTTTACATGAGATGTTCTGCGGGATACTGATTACGTGCTTCGACTTGGCGGGCCTGGGCTGGGGCACCTGATCAGCCCCTGGGGAGGGTGGTGGGCACGGGCGACAGCGCCCTCCACTGCCCCCCCAGGCCTGAGAAAGTGAGGCCGGAGGCAGGCCCCATTTCCTCACCCAAAATACCACCGTTAGGGGAGGCTTGCCGGAGGGAACCGCCTTTTCCCCACCCCCTTATCTTGCCCGGACACTCCCCGTTGCCAGTGCAACTCCCATCACCACCAGTGCGCATACATTGTTGCCAGACACCGTTGCCAGAGCAACTCCCGCCCCTTTTCAAACTACCTCCGCGCCCTCTTAGAACCAATCCTAACCTCCGCACCCTCTCAGAACCAATCCTAGCCTTTATCCCCTCAGCATTGGCTTGTAACAACCCCCGCCCTCTATGCCAGCCTATATAACCTGTGCTCACCCCTAATAAGCTCTCTTGGCTTCTTCACCCTCAAAGAACCGTGTCCTGCCTGTTCCTTCTCGCCGCCCTCCACACCTTGCACGCCTCCGCCGGGGACCGGGCCCAGTCCCCCGCCTCGCCCTCGCCTCCGGGAAAGAGCCCCCGCCGCCGGTACCCTCCGAGCAACGCCGAGAGCCGAGGGTTCAGCAACCGGCCGCCCCCCCCCCCAGATAAATCAACTGCGACCGCAATGTTCCACTTGTTGTGGATTGCCTATGAAAATGCATTGGAATTCCTGTTAAGGTGTCGGATGTACACAGGTCCGCAGTGTTTTACGGTATTAGCACGAGGCTCTGGAATCACACTCTCTGGGTTCAAGTTCTGGCTTCCCTGCTTATGAGCCGGTGGCCTTCTGGTTTCCTCATGTAGGATGGTGATGACAGTGGTATCTGTTTCACAGGCTGTGACGAGGCCTTAGCACAGGGCCTGGCACATAGCAGGTGTCCCACAATGATAGTTCAAACCATTATTGAGACACAGAATGTCACTCCAACTTACCAAGTACTATCTTGAACAAGCAAAATATCAAGACAATGTTCTCCCCAGTTGTGCAGGTGAATGGTGACTCAGTCCAGGGCACTGGTAGCTCCACTCCTAGATGCCTATTGCCTTGGCAAAGCCAGCATCTGCATCTCGTGCATCTGGTATCCCAACGCCACCACCGTTCTCCCCCAGATCCAGGGCTTAGCACAGTGTGGTTCTCCATAACGGTTCACCCAATACGACTGAGCATGCCATCCACCAGCTGGGGGAAGTTGTTCTAGAAGGGATGGCACATTGGCAAGGCCTGGGTTTAGGGCCAAGGAAAAATGAAGGCAGTGGGACTCAGTTCAGTAGATATCTGGCTGTTACTTCAGCTGTGCCCTTTCTGCTTAAAGGTGTTCTTTCCAAGGAACTTTCCAGTTATGTAATAAATAATTGGTGGAATGATGATAATCAACAGCTAGATTTAGTATACATGATCCTGGGTAGGTCATTTAGCCTCTGTTTCAATTCTTCATCTTAAAAAGTAGGAATAAAAAATGCCTGCCCTTCTAGGGGTTTTATAAGGATCAAATTATCTCATAATTGTGATGCTCTGTAAATGTAAAGATCCTCTCTCTCTCTTTCATTCTTTCTCTCTCTCTCTCTCTCTCTCACACACACACACACACACAGACAGTTCACTGTTGATTGGTTTTCCCATCTTCCCAATCTGACAGGCTGGAGGGAAGAGAGGAAGTCCCTTTTCCAACATTAATTGGATTCGGTGGAGCTCCTCTCGGCTGCAGCCTCCAGAGAGAAGGAGCTGAGTTGCTTGCTGGGTAGTAGGAGATGGATCATTAAATGCAGTGGTGATGATGCTGGTGATTTATCGCCCCGGTTGGCTCAGGAAGGAGACATTTGTCAGGTGGGAGATTTGCCAGCAGAACAGTAGCATTGCCATTTACTGTGCCCCGTGAAAATGGTGGTGATGATGATGACGTAAAAAGCATGTATGAACTGAGAGGCAGAGGCCATGCTGAGGGCTTTGTGTGGCTTGTTTCATTTAACTCTCACGACATCCCAGCAAGGCAACTACTATTATTATTCCTATTTTACAAATTAGGAAACTGAGGCACTGAGGTTAAATGTGCCATGTACGAGGACATATGGCAGGAATATCAGAATTCAAACCCTATCAATCTGACTCCAGAGTCTAAACTTTTTACCCCGACACCTTACTTACTGGCCACCACTAGGATGAAGGAAGGAAGGAAGGAAAGGAGGGAGAGAAGGAGGAGGAAGGAAGGATGGAAGGCAGACAAGCTCTCCCGAGTTGTGAGGATGAATTGAGAGACCGTGTGTGAAAGTGTTTTGTAAAATGTAAAGTGTAGTCCAAAGGTTGCCACCTTCAGAAAGAGAAGTCTGTCCTCTCTGAACCAGAACTTCAGTACCTCCTTCACAGGGCTGAGACTGGGGGCTTTTCCATCCTTCCGTGCTCTTCTAACCACCAGCTCTAAGGGTTTTCTCTCCCTCTGGGTTGTAAGAGGAACATGCTCACATCTCAGAGTTGGGGGATTTGGAGATTTCCATCCTTGACCATCTGGTTGCTGTGTGTGACCTTGGGAAAGTCCCTTAGCCACTGTGTGTCCAATAATTTGCCTTTGGGTCTAGTGAGAAAGTGTTCATTGCTCTGCCAAGCCATGGGGCTGGGAGGATCTGCGAGAGAATGAGTGTAACACCAAATTCAGTTACTCCCTCACTCTTGCCATGTTTCGAGGGCTCAATTGTCACATGTGCCTAGGGGCTCCCATACCAGACAGAATGGACGTAGAACATCTCCATCACCCCAGAAAGTTCTGTTGGGCAGCCCTGCTCTAGAGTTCGATATTTGTTTACACTGTTTTTTTTCTATTGAGGTAAAATATACAATGAAATGCACAAATCAAGGAACAGAATCTTATCATCACCCCAGAAAGTTCCCTTGTGCCCCACCCTGTTGTTCTTACCCCTACCACCAGAGGCAACCACTGCTTTACTTTTTTTACTTGTTGTCATAAATTAGTTTTGCCCGTTTATGAAAGGCTTTCGATTGGCATTGCCAAGGGTCCCCTGAGAGCTTCCCTTATTTTCCCCTCCCGCCAGGGGTAAAAAGGATGCTGGTTGAAGGAGTGGGAGTGTCTTATGAAAACTGAGGGCCGGAGGGGTGAAACCTGCTCACAGTCACTGCAAGTCGGCATGAGGATTGTGATCAGATGCTAAGCCTTGTGATGTCCAATTTCCATGCCCCCTCCCCAGGTACATCCACAAAGAACATGCAATAGAGCCAGCCTTTGGGAATTTGGAGATGGTTGCCACATTCTTCTGCCTTCCTCTGTTTAGATTTGACCCCTTGGGGCTGGCTGTGCCTTTTTCTAAGAGGGTCTGATTGGCATTCCCAGGACAGGCTTTCTGCAGGTTGCCAGGTGGGTGGCAGTGAGCAGGGAGACAGAGGCTGCACCTTCTGGAGCCTGCTGGAGACAGTGTTGGCCTGGGGATATCACCCAAGGTCACATCCACCTGGGCTGGTTGTTTGCAGGTAGCCCTAGTCCTTTCGTGGGCTTTTACAGAGATTTGTATCATATTTGAACTGGAAAGCAGGAGCTGTGAGCTACTTTTGGCTTCAAACTCTGGAAAGGGGTAAGGGAGACACATTTTAGCCTTTTTGCTTCAGACCAGTTGAAAAAACAGGTCCAAGAAGGAAAAACCAAACCTCAACCCCTGTGCGTGTTAGCACCAATGCTCAGAAAATTCCGAGGTGCTCAAAGCCTGCCCCCAGGCCAGCCTCCCCCAGAGCCTGCCATCTCCAGGGCATGGGGACAGAAGGTGTCTGTGTGCAGAGAGCCAGCCAAGAGGACAGGAACTGTGGTGTCTGGGACTCCAGAGCTGGTGGAGAATGACCTTAATTGACTTTTCCTGGGTGAGGGAAGGGGCAGGGAGGAAGGAGGAGGACCCAAGAATTCTGTCCCCTGGCATAAATGTCATAGCTCAGTGCCAGAGACTTCCTGAGCCATCAAAGGGGACCGGGGATTGCAGGAGGGCCCAGCAGGAGGGGACTTCCATGCAAAGCCCGGAAAGGATTGCTGCCTGCTGCCGGCTGGTCATGCTCACTTCGGTGTGTACTGATTGGCAGCTAAACTAGGATGAAAGAAAAGGGCCTTGTGATCTCAAGGAAGGGCAGAGAGGACAGCTGAGGATACTGCAGCCTGGGATGAGGGAGCTCAGGAAGGAAAGGGTACAGCTGGGAAGGGTGAATTGTTGCCAGAGACAGCAAGAGCCCCGAGCTGATGGGAAGGAAGCAGGCCCAGGGTCGGAAGGAGTCTAGAGATTTACCTGTTGGCAGGAAAACCACAGGTGTCCCTGAAAATGCACATTGGCATGGCCAGAAAATGCTGGACAAGGAATATCTTTACAGAACAGATGTAGGAAGACTTTATCTGCTCACTGGTCAGGGCCTTATGAGTGTGTATGTGTTTGGGGAGGTGGGTTGGGGAATGACTCAGGGGCTTCAAGGTGCCTTTGTATCAGGAGCTTACAGAGAAGATTAGGAAGTCTGAGAGGTCTGTGCTCAGCGGCAACCTTTGGGGGCCCCAGAATTCGGAGCATGCAGGCAGTTTACCACTTACAAGACCCACGAGGCAACCTGGGCTGCTGGACCCCTTCCCCTCCAGCTGGGATGGTAGAGCTATCGAGCAACTGCCGCAACCACTCTCAGGTGTGCAACCTTGACTGGGCACCAGTGACCCACAGCTGTGCCTGGGACACCACGGGAGGGAGAGCTCACGGCTCTTCAGACTGTTCCAGGGGGAGCCGGGTCCCAGCCCAAACCAACGGATTATGATCAAATCCCATCAGTTCAACAAGGGACAGGAGTAGGGCTGATATTGGGTTGGGAGAAGGGGGCTTTTGCTGTTGGAGGGAGGCAATAAATAAATACTTTCTTATTTTGAATAGTTGGAGCTGCCCAACCACTCATGGATTGGACTGCCTAAAAGGTAGCTATCACTGGAGATATGTAAGCTGATACTGTATAAACAGTTGACAAAGATTGTAGGTGTGTGTGTTTCAGAGGAGGAGTAGGATGGAATTTCAAAAACTATCATAAGTTTGGACTAGGTTAGTGTTTCCAATTCATGTACCATCTTCCAGACTTTTGACATCTGTGATTTGTCCATTGAATTATTTATATACTATTTTTTTCTTTTAATAATTCACTCTTTGCACACAATTGAATGCATTAAAAACAACAACAACAACAACTTGCAATCAGTACTATAAAGGAAAGCCAGAATCATGTTTCATAAATAGGGGATAACTCTTAAAATCAACATACCGCCACAGCAAAATAAAACTGTTACCAAATCCTAGCTAGAGACTGTTGCCTGCCTTGTCCTCTAGGTGAGAATAGAGGGAGCATGTGTTAGATGCTAAAGACAGATCAGCTCCAAATAAAGGTGATGCAAGAATTGGGGATGAAATGTATTGTGTGTGACTCCAGGGCGTGGAATGGCCCCTCTGGGCGTCACCCAGTCATCAGCAGTGGCTCCTACGTACACACTGCAGCCCCGAGGGAGGCTCTCCCCCACTCCCCCACCCTCCAAACCCCGCTTTGTTCTCCCAGACACCCCCACAAGGCATTGGGAGAACAAGGGCTCCCTTCCTTCCGCTCTAATCTTCCTTTCACCTGTGCCCCTGTGGGGTTCTTTTGTGCTACCTGACTCCTCAGGTGTGGGCTTTCTCCAGCCGGTTGCCCGGGGAGGGAGCAGGGGCACGAGCCGCCTTTGGCTCCTTTACCAGCTTCGCAGGAAGCACCTGCCAGCCCGGCAGTAACAGCACTTGGCTTTCCAGCGTCCATCTCTAAACTTTCTTCAGGGTCGCCCCGCTCCTTCCCATCTTTCCTCCTTCGGAGTCTGGCTGTACTCAGCGCTCCATGTGGGCTAAACGTCTTGAAAAATAGGATTCCATTAAAAGATTACTGTCTGGCTCCTTTGCTCAGGCCTTTGAGATGGAGCCTGTCCTCACTTGATTTGGTTCCAGGGCACTTTAAAAAAAGGGGTGGGGGTTCGGGAGCCAATTGATGGCTGAGAGCCAGACAGAAGCAGGTTTCTTTGGGGCTTTGTTGGGCCTGAAGCAAGTTCACGAAGTGCAAATTAGGCCGGAATGAAAGTTCAGCTAATAGGTAAGTGTGCACTTTTCCCAGGAAGGGTTTATATAAGAAATCCTTAAATAGGGTTTCCCTGCTGAATTTCAAGTAAAATTCTGTTTCTTCTCAGGTTGTTGTAAGGACTTAATAAGATGCCCATGTTTCAGCAAAATGTATTTCAGGGATCTGTTTCCTCCTCGAGACCATGGTTGCTTCATGGAGGGAAACCTGATTCTCACGTCCCACTACATCAGGTGTCCCTCACAAGTAGCAACAGATCCCCAAGGCACTCTGTATAGATACAGGTTTTTGTACTTTGAATCCCATTTCCCAGTGACTTAATGTTATTATTTCAAAGATGCTCTTTTTATATCTCTTTTGTCTTGGTCTCTTCAGCATCTAGGTCAGTGCTGAGAGAAAAGTAGGGGGTCCTTGAAAAGGACCTGGCAGTCTATTAAATTCTCCCAACAGCCCTGTGAGTTAGGTAAGGAAAGTTGAGAAAGCAGAGATAAAGGGCTGCCCGAGGTGAGCCTGATGGTAAAGGGCCACACCTGGGATTAAAAAATAATAATAACAGCTTTCTTGAGATACCTTTCACATTCCATAAAATTCACCCATTTAAAGGGAAGACATACTTCCATACAAAACCTCCAGTGCTTTTAATATATTCATAGAGTTGTGCAATCACTGGTCACCATATAAATTTAGAACGTTTTCATCACCTCCAAAAGAAACCCCTACTTATTGGCAGTCACCATTATTTCCTACTCCCTGCTCACGGCAACCACTCATCTGCTTTCTGTTTCTGTAGATTTGCCTGTTGTGGACATTTCATATAAGTGGAATCATAAAATATAAGACCTTTTGTGTCTGTCTTCTTTCACTTAGCATAATGTTTTCAAGGTCCCTTCCTGTTGTGGCATGTATCGCTACTTCTTTCCTTTTATTGACAGATAATATTCCATTGTATGTCCTTAAATGGTTAAATATAGAGTTACCATATGGTCCAGAAATTCCTCTCCCACCCAAGAGGAGTGAAAGCATATGTCCACACAAAAACTTGTACACAATTATTCTTAATAGCCCAAAAGTGGAAACAACCCGTGTCCATCAACTGATGAATGGATGAAAAAATGTGGTATATATGTATATATAATGGAATGTTATTCAACCATAAAAAGGAATGGAGTACTAATATATGCTACAACATGGATGAACCTTGAAAACTTTGCTAAGTGAGAGAAGCCAGTCACAAAAGACCACATATTATATGGTTCCATTTATATGAAATGTCCAGAATAGAGAAAGCTATAGAGATAGAAAGTAGATTGGTGGTTGGTTAGCGTTGGGGTGTGGGGTGTGGGCGGGGGGGCGGCAGGTGGAAGATAGGGGTGATAGCCAAAGGGTACAGGGTTTCTTTTTGAGGTTATTAAAATGTTTTAAAAGGGGCTGTGAATATCTAAACAACCATTGACTAACAACACTTTAAGTGGGTGAATTTTATATTATGTGAATTATAGCTCAGTAAAGCTGTTAAAAAGTATTCCATTGTAGGGATTTAGGACATTTCATTCATTCATTCATTAGTTGATGGACATTCATTTTGTTTCCACTTTTTGGCTGTTATAAATACTGCTGCTGTGGATGTTTGTGTACAAGGTTTTCTGTGGCAATATGTCTTCATTTATCTAGGGTGTATACTCAAGTGCGGCATTGCTGGGTCATATGGTAACCCCTGGTCACCTTTTTGAGGAACCTCCAGACAGTCTTCTGAAGTGGCTGCACCATCTTGCAATCCCACCAGCAATGTATGAGGGTTCCAATTTCTCCACATCCTCACCAACACTTAGTATTGTCTCTCTCTGTAATTTTAGGTATCCTAGTGGGGGTGAAGTGGTATCCCATTATGGTTTTGATTTGTATTTCCCTGATGCGCACCCAAGATTTTAACCTACGTCTCTTGATTCCCAGGTCAATGCTTTATCCACAACCTCAAAGAACGAAGCTGAGGAGATGATTTAGGAGAAGAAGAGCATTTTCTCCCACTAGTCCCTCCTACTGTGTCTAAAGGTGAATTTATTCAGGTCCCCTAGATGAAAAACTGTCTTGAATATAGTACAAGGGTGGAACAGTCAGTTTTAGATGGAATAGAAAGCTCAGATCAAAATAGACTTTAAAAGGCAGGAGCGGGAAATACTGTGGGGAAATGTGAAGCTAGTTCATTTAAAACATAATAGTGAAAAAAAAAAGTAAACAAAAAATATTACAGAACCCAATGGACAATAGACACTCAAACTGCCAACAGAGTAAAGGAGTGCAGTGATTCTCTAGGGGCGTGTGCCCACCCCTCCCTGGGTCCCAGCCCTTCTCCAGAAGCCTCCCTGAGGTCGACAGCCACTTGCTTCAGTTGCATCGGCTCCTTCAGGGCTGTTGGGCAAGATCAGGCCTGAGAGCCTTGCTTTACTGGCTGGTATTTTACACGGCAATACGTTTCATCACTTCGCAAGTGAATTACCAGTGGATTTAAGTGGTTCTCAAAGGGCATGAACCGTGGTTTTTAACCTCTGACTCTTCAGTGACTGGCATATAATAGGCTTCTTTCCCCTCCAGTTCTTCAGGTTTTAATTATGTGGCTTTGCCGGCCAGAGGTGTGAACAGGTGAGCTAGAAAGAATCCAAGCTGGAAAGGCCATATAGAAATATTACAGCAATTTTATCTCATGCTTAGGATGAGAGAGCACTTTATAAACTGTTCACATTGCCCCAGGACGATAAAAAGTCAAGCCTTTTTTATTTTAGCAGTCTATAGATGGAAGACTAAAAATAAACTATAAGAAAAACAGTCAGATGCTGCCAATAAAGGAGAATATTATTGAATTTTTAAACTAGTACTTTATAAAAATCATCTCTTTATATAATACTAAAAGAGAGAAAATTCCTAAAGAATGGGGTAGTTTTGTGTTGGTTTTTTCAAATTAGAAGGTTTGTTTGTAGTTTGTGTGTGTGTAACTTTTTAATTTGAAATAATTTCAAATTTATAGAATAGCTGCAAAAATAATACAAATTCCATACACAGAACTGCAATAAACCCCTACTCCCCTTCCAATACACAGATCCACCAATTTTAACATTTTGCCACCTTTTGTCATTATATCATTCTCCTTCCTTCCTTCCTTCCTTCCTTCTTTCTTTCCTTCCTCCCTCCCTTCCTTCCTTCCTTTCTTTCTTAGCATTTGAGAGCAGGTTTCACAAATCATACTCCTTGTTTTGGTTTGCTAAAGCTTCCAGAATGCAATATACCAGACATGGGTTGGCTTTTAAAAATGGGGATTTAATGTTCAAGTTACAATTCTAAGGCCATGAAAATGTCCAGATTAAGGCATTAACAAAAGAATACGTTCTTTTAGGAAAGGTTGCTGGCATCCGGGTTCCTCTGTCACATGGGAAGGCACATGGTGACGTCTGCTGGTCCTTCTCTCCTGGTTCTGGTTTCAGCGGCTCTCCCCAGATGTCTCTCGGTGTTTCTCTCTTAGCTTTTCTGAACTCTCTGAGTTCCATCTGCCTTTTATCCTCTCATAGAGGACTCCAGCAAAGGGATTAAGACACACCTTGAATGGGCTGTTTTCCATGGAAACAACATAATCAAAAGGTCCCACCCAACAATAGATCTGCCCCCACAAGAATGAATTAAAAGAACATAGTCTTTTCTGGGGTACATTATAGATCCAAACCAGCACACTCCTTGAACATATAATACTGCAATGTACATTTCCTAAGAACAAGATATTTGTTTTTGTTTTTTTTTAATCTTCATTTTATTGAGATATATTCACATACCACGCAGTCATACAAAACAAATCGTACTTTCAATTGTTTACAGTACCATTACATAGTTGTACATTCATCACCTAAATCAATCCCTGACACCTTCATTAGCACACACACAAAAATAACAAGAATAATAATTAGAGTGAAAAAGAGCAATTGAAGTAAAAAAGAACACTGGGTACCTTTGTCTGTTTGTTTCCTTCCCCTGTTTTTCTACTCATCCATCCATAAACTAGACAAAGTGGAGTGTGGTCCTTATGGCTTTCCCAATCCCATTGTCACCCCTCATAAGCTACATTTTTATACAACTGTCTTCGAGATTCATGGGTTCTGGGTTGTAGTTTGATAGTTTCAGGTATCCACCACCAGCTACCCCAATTCTTTAGAACCTAAAAAGGGTTGTCTAAAGTGTGCGTAAGAGTGCCCTCCAGAGTGACCTCTCGGCTCGTTTTGGAATCTCTCTGCCACTGAAGCTTATTTCATTTCCCTTCACATCCCCCTTTTGGTCAAGAAGATGTTCTCCGTCCCACGATGCCGGGTCTACATTCCTCCCCGGGAGTCATACTCTACGTTGCCAGGGAGATTCACTCCTCTGGGTGTCCGATCCCACGTAGTGGGGAGGGCAGCGATCCCACCTTTCAAGTTGGCTTAGCCAGAGAGAGAGGGCCACATCTGAGCAACAAAGAGGCATTCAGGAGGAGACTCTTAGGCACAAATATAGGGAGGCCTAGCCTCTCCTTTGCAGCAACCGTCCCCCCAAGGGTAAAACTTATGGTAGAGGGCTCAGCCCATCAAACCACCAGTCCCCTATGTCTGTGGTCGTGTTAGCAACCATGGAGGTGGGTTATGCGAATACCCCTGCACTCTCCACAGGCTCCTCAAGGGGGCACTACATCTTTTTTTTTTCCTTGTTTTTCTTTCTTTCTTTTTTTTTTTTTTAACTTTCCCTTCTTTTTTAAATCAACTGTATGAAAAAAAAAGTTAAAAAGAAAACAAACATACAATAAAAGAACATTTCAAAGAGACCATAACAAGGGAGTAAGAAAAAGACAACTAACCTAAGATAACTGCTTAACTTCCAACATGTTCCTACTTTACCCCAAGAAAGTTACTTAATATAGCAACATTTCTGTGAACTTGTTCCTACTATATCCATCAGAATTTAACAGACCGTAGTCATTTCTGGGCATCCCCAGAACGTTAAATAGCTTATCTGTTCTTCTTGGATTATTGTTCCCCCTTCCTTAATTGCTCTCTACTGCTAGTTCCCCTACATTCTACATTATAAACCATTTGTTTTACATTTTTCAAAGTTCACAGTAGTGGTAGCAAATAATATTTCTCTTTTTGTGCCTGGCTTATTTCGCTCAGCATTATGTCTTCAAGGTTCATCCATGTTGTCATATGTTTCACGAGATCGTTCCTTCTTACTGCCGCGTAGTATTCCATCGTGTGTATATACCACATTTTATTTATCCACTCATCTGGTGAAGGACATTTGGGTTGTTTCCATCTCTTGGCAATTGTGAATAATGCTGCTATGAACATTGGCGTGCAGATATCTGTTCGTGTCACTGCTTTCTGATCTTCCGGGTATATACCGAGAAGTGCAATCGCTGGATCAAATGGTAGCTCTATATCTAGTTTTCTAAGGAACTGCCAGACTGACTTCCAGAGTGGCTGAACCATTATACAGTCCCACCAACAATGAATAAGAGTTCCAATTTCTCCACATCCCCTCCAGCATTTGTAGTTTCCTGTTTGTTTAATGGCAGCCATTCTAACCGGTGTGAGATGGTATCTCATTGTGGTTTTAATTTGCATCTCTCTAATAGCTAGTGAAGCTGAACATTTTTTCATGTGTTTCTTGGCCATTTGTATTTCCTCTTCAGAGAACTGTCTTTTCATATCTTTTGCCCATTTTATAATTGGGCTGTCTGTACTGTTGTCATTGAGTTGTAGGATTTCTTTGTATATGCAAGATATCAGTCTTTTGTCAGATACATGGTTTCCAAAAATTTTTTCCCATTGAGTTGGCTGCCTCTTTACCTTTTTGAGAAATTCCTTTGAGGTGCAGAAACTTCTAAGCTTGAGGAGTTCCCATTTATCTATTTTCTCTTTTGTTGCTTGTGCTTTGGGTGTAAAGTCTAGGAAGTGGCCGCCTAATACAAGGTCTTGAAGATGTTTTCCTACATTATCTTCTAGGAGTTTTATGGTACTTTCTTTTATATTGAGATCTTTGGTCCATTTTGAGTTAATTTTTGTGTAGGGGGTGAGGTAGGGGTCCTCTTTCATTCTTTTGGATATGGATATCCAACTCTCCCAGCCCCATTTGTTGAAAAGACCATTATGGCTCAGTTCAGTGACTTTGGGGGCCTTATCAAAGATCAGTCGGCCATAGATCTGAGGGTCTATCTCTGAATTCTCAATTCGATTCCATTGATCTATATGTCTATCTTTGTGCCAGTACCATGCTGTTTTGGCAACTGTGGCTTTATAATAAGCTTCAAAGTCAGGGAGTGTAAGTCCTCCCACTTCGTTTTTCTTTTTTAGAGTGTCTTTAGCAATTTGAGGCATCTTCCCTTTCCAAATAAATTTGATAACTAGCTTTTCCAAGTCTGCAAAGTAGGTTGTTGGAATTTTGATTGGGATTGCATTGAATCTGTAGATGAGTTTGGGTAGAATTGACATCTTAATGACATTTAGCCTTCCTATCCATGAACATGGAATATTTTCCATCTTTTAAGGTCCCCTTCTATTTCTTTTAGTAGAGTTATGTAGTTTTCTTTGTATAGGTCTTTTACATCTTTGGTTAAGTTTATTCCTAGGTACTTGATTTTTTTAGTTGCTATTGAAAATGGTATCTTTTTCTTGAGTGTCTCTTCAGTTTGTTCATTTCTAGCATATAGAAACATTACTGACTTATGTGCATTAATCTTGTATCCCGCTACTTTGCTAAATTTGTTTATTAGCTCTAGTAGCTGTATCGTCGATTTCTCAGGGTTTTCTAGATATAAGATCATATCTTCTGCAAACAATGACAGTTTTACTTCTTCTTTTCCAATTTGGATGCCTTTTATTTCTTTGTCTTGCCGGATTGCCCTGGCTAGCACTTCCAGCACAATGTTGAATAACAGTGGTGACAGCGGGCATCCTTGTCTTGTTCCTGATCTTAGAGGGAAGGCTTTCAGTCTCTCACCATTGAGTACTATGCTGGCTGTGGGTTTTTTCATATATGCTCTTTATCATGTTGAGGAAGTTTCCTTCAATTCCTACCTTTTGAAGTGTTTTTATCAAAAAGGGATGTTGGATTTTGTCAAATGCTTTTTCAGCATCTATTGAGATGATCAATTGATTTTTCCCTTTCGAGTTTTTAATGTGTTGTAATACATTGATTGTTTTTCTTATGTTGAACCATCCTTGCATGCCTGGAATGAACCCCACTTGGTCATGGTGTATGATTTTTTTAATGTGTCTTTGGATTCGATTTGCAAGTATTTTGTTGAGGATTTTTGCATCTATATTCATTAGGGAGATTGGCCGGTAGTTTTCCTTTTTTGTAGCATCTTTGCCTGGTTTTGGTATTAGATTGATGTTAGCTTCATAAAATGAGTTAGGTAGTGTTCCCTTTTCTTCAATGTTTTGAAAGAGTTTGAGTAAGATTGGTGTCAGTTCTTTCTGGAAAGTTTGGTAGAATTCCCCTGTGAAGCCATCTGGCCCTGGGCATTTATTTGTGGGAAGATTTTTGATGACTGATTGGATCTCTTTGCTTGTGATGGGTTGGTTGAGGTCTTCTGTTTCTTCTCTGGTCAGTCTAGGTTGTTCATATGTTTCCAGGAAATTGTCCATTTCTTCTATATTGTCCAGTTTGTTGCCATACAGTTGTTCATAATATCCTCTTATAATTTTTTTAATTTCTTCAGGATCTGCAGTTATGTCACCTTTTTCATTCATTATTTTGTTTATATGGGTCTTCTCTCTTTTTGATTTTGTCAGTCTAGCTAGGGGCTTGTCAATCTTGTTGATCTTCTCAAAGAACCAACTTTTGGTGATAGTTATCCTCTCTATTGTTTTTTTGTTCTCTATGTCATTTATTTCGGCTTTAATCCTTGTTATTTCTTTTCTTGTACTTGGTTTAGGATTGGTTTGCTGATCATTTTCTAGCTTCTTCAGTTGATCCATTAGTTCTTTGATTTTGGCTCTTTCTTCTTTTTTAATATATGCGTTTAGTGCTATAAATTTCCCCCTTAGCACTGCTTTTGCTGCATCCCATAGATTTTGGTATGTTGTGTTCTCATTTTCATTCGTCTCTATATATTTAGCAATTTCTCTTGCTATTTCTTCTTTAACCCACTGATTGTTTAGGAGTGTGTTGTTTAACCTCCAGGTATTTGTGAATTTTCTAAGTCTCTGATGGTTATTGACTTCTAATTGTATTCCATTGTGGTCAGAGAATGTGCTTTGAATAATTTCAATCTTTTTAAATTTATTGAGGCTTGTTTTATGTCCCAGCATATGATCTATTCTGGAGAAAGTTCCGTGAGCACTAGAAAAGTATGTGTATCCTGGTGATTTGGGATGTAATGTCCTGTATATGTCTGTTAAATCTAATTCATTTATCAGATTGTTTAGGTTTTCAATTTCCTTATTGGTCTTCTGTCTGGTTGATCTATCTATAGGAGAGAGTGATGTGTTGAAGTCTCCCACAATTATCGTGGAAACATCAATTGCTTCCTTTAGTTTTGCCAGTGTTTCTCTCATGTATTTTGTGGCACCTTGATTGGGTGCATAGACGTTTACGATTGTTATTTCTTCTTGCTGAATTGCCCCTTTTATTAGTATGTAGTGGCCTTCTTTGTCTCTCAAAACATCCCTGCATTTGAAGTCTATTTTATCTGAGATTAATATTGCTACAGCTGCTTTCTTTTGGCTATAGCTTGCATGAAATATTTTTTTCCATCCTTTCACTTTCAGTTTCTTTGTGTCCCTGTGTCTAAGATGAGTCTCTTGTATGCAACATGTTGATGGTTCATTTTTTTTGATCCATTCTGCGAATCTATATCTTTTAATTGGGGAGTTTAATCCATTTACATTCAATGTTATAACCGTGAAGGCATTTCTTGAATCGGCCATCTTATCCTTTGGTTTATGTTTGCCATATTTTTCCCTCTCTCTATTAATATCCTTTATTGTACCCATACTGAATCTCTTTAGTACTGAACCTTTCTCCAAGTCTCTCTGTCCTGTCTTTGTTTCTCTGTCTGTAGGGCTCCCTTGAGTATCTCCAGTAGGGCAGGTCTCTTGTTAGCAAATTCTCTCAGCATTTGTTTGTCTGTGAAAAATTTAAGCTCTCCCTCAAATTTGAAGGAGAGCTTTGCTGGATAAAGTATTCTTGGCTGGAAATTTTTCTCACTCAGAATTTTAAATATATGGTGCCACTGCCTTCTTGCCTCCATGGTGGCTGCTGAGTAGTCACTACTTAGTCTTATGCTGTTTCCTTTGTATGTGGTGAATTGCTTTTCTCTTGCTGCTTTCAGAACTTGCTCCTTCTCTTCTGTGTTTGACAGTGTGATCAGTATATATCTCGGAGTGGGTTTATTTGGATTTATTCTATTTGGAGTTCACTGAGCATTCATGATTTGTGTATTTATGTTGTTTAGAAGATTTGGGAAGTTTTCCCCAACAATTTCTTTGAATACTCTTCCTAGACCTTTACCCTTTTCTTCCCCTTCTGGGACACCAATGAGTCTTATATTCGGACGTTTCATATTATCTATCATATCCCTGAGGTCCATTTCGATTTTTTCAATTTTTTTCCCCATTCTTTCTTTTATGCTTTCATTTTCCATTCTGTCATCTTCCAGGTCACTGATTCGTTGTTCAACTTCCTCTAGTCTTGTACTATGAGTGTCCAGAGTCTTTTTAATTTGGTCAACAGTTTCTTTAATTTCCATAAGATCATCCATTTTTTTATTTAGTCTTGCAATGTCTTCTTTATGCTCTTCTAGAGTCTTCTTGATTTCCTTTATATCCCGTACTATGGTCTCATTGTTCATCTTTAGTTCTTTGAGTAGCTGCTCTAGGTGCTGTGTCTCTTCTGTTCTTTTGATTTGGGTGCTTGGGCTTGGGTTATCAATATCGTCTGGTTTTTTCATATGCTTTATAATTTTCTGTTGTTTTTGGCCTCGTGGCATTTGCTGAACTTGATAGAGTTCTTTTAGGGTTTGTAGACCTATTGAAGTCCTTATCTCTAATTTATCAGATCTACAGCTTCGTGGAGTACACTTTCTCTAACTAACCAGCAGGTGGCGTCCACGAGCCACCTGTTCTCCACAAGCCAGTTCTCCCCTGCTTAGCCTCTTTGGTGAGTGGGGGAGTGAGTCTTGTGGGGCCCAATTGGTGTACCAAGCTTGCGTGTGTAGTTGGTGTTGCCTGCCCTGTATGTGGGGCGTGTTTCTGGGCAGTCAGGGAGGGGGGGGTGGCTCTAACAATCAAATCTCCCTGGTGATCCTAGAGTTTTAAAGCTGCTGCAATAGTCTAATCCTTCAGTTCAGTCCTGCCACAGTTTGTCTCTGCCACTGACCCACAAGTCCTTGGTATTGGTGTATGGCTCCTGAGACTTGCAAGTGGGCCCCTCTTCCAGGCTGTGCACCCCGGGTCCTCTGTAGAGGGATGACTGTGCTATGTCACAGGTGAGTGCCGTCCCCCCAGGGCAGTTCTGGGCTGCTGGGCTGTGTAGGGAGGCTTCCAGTCTGCTCAAATGATGGCTGAGTGGGGCTTTGTTAATTCACACTGCTCCACCTTCCCAACTCTGGGACAATCAGCTGAGGTTGCAGGGAAGGCTAATGTCCACGCCCAGTTTTTTGGTGTGTGCCTGTTATTTGAAGCACTTCCGTCACACTGGGTTGTCTGGGGCAGCTCTGGGCTATGGGGCTGGCGATGGGCAGGAGTGTTTCCTGTCCACCAGGATGGTGGCTGTGAGCGGACACCCCCCTTTTCTTGGGAAGTTGTGGTGTTTAGTGAATTTTCTCAGCCACTGGATTACTGCCTTTTGTCTCAGAGCTCTCTTAGTTCTGCTCTTGACTAGAGGTGCCCAAATTGAAAGTCTTTGAAGCTTTCTGTATTGGGAGATTTCGCTGATCTCAGCAGTTCGACATTTTCATGAGTGTTGTATGAAGTATGCCCAAAGACAGATTGCTCTGTGGTGTCCAGTCCACGCAGTTCCTGGCTTTCTACCTACTTTCCTGGAGGAGTTACTAAAACATACAGCTCACCAGTCTGCCATCTTGCCCTGCCTCCTATTTCTTTGTTTTTATCACCTCAAGTGCAGTTCTCAAGTTGAAAAAATTTAATGTTGATGTAAAGCTTACCTTCTATATTCCATTTTTTCTTATGTCCCAATACTGTCCTTTTTAGCCCTTTCTCCTCCATTCTTAGATCCCATCCAGGAACATGTAATTCACTTACTTATCATTATATATCTCTTCAATTGTTCTTTCTTATTTTGAATTGCAGAAACTTGTATACAACATAAATCTCCCCATCCTAATTCCTCCCAAGCATACCATTCAGTGGGATAATCACACACAATATTGCAGTACCTTCCTCACCACCAGTTACTAGAACTTTCCCTTCACCCCAAACAGAAACCATATACTCTTTTTGCATTAACTCCCCATTGTCTCTGCCCCCCACCCCAGGAACCTGTAGTCTACTTTCTGTCTCTCTGAGTTTGACTGTTCTCTGATATTTTCTTTGTCATTACCATGGGACTTACATTTGCCACCCTAAATCTAGAACAAACTCATCTTCTTTGATACAAACTCAACGACTTCAACAGCATACACGAACCATGCCCCTACACCCCTCAGTCCCTCCACCTTTCAGTAGTTCTTGTCACAATTACACATTTATTCGTTATGAGTCCAAAACCATTAATTTATCATTCCGTTTTATGTATTTACCTTTTGCATCCTGTAGGAAATAAAAAAGTGGAATTACAAATCAAAAATCCAATGGTACTGGTATTTATATTTACTCATGTCATTATGTTTACTGGAGACCTTTTTTTTTTTTTCTTTTTTTTGTGGTTTCAGTCAATTGTCTAGAGTCCTTTCCTTTCAACCTGGAGAACTCTCTTCAGCATTTCCTGTAGGGTTCGTCTTGTGGTGATGCAGTCCCTCAGCTTTTGTTCATCTGGGAATGTCTTAATTCCTCCTTAATTTTTTAAAGACAATTTGCCAGTACAGAATTCTTGGCTGGCAATTTTTTTTTGTTTTCAGTATTTAAATATGACTTCCCATAAATAGGCTTTTAATAAAAGTTTATTGAATTCATTGATCCACCCATCCATTCAACAAATATTTATTGAGCACCTGCTTTGTACCAGGCACTATTCTTGGGGATATAGCAATGAACAAAACAGACTAAAAATCCCCTGCTCTCGTGCAACATACATTCTAGCTGATGAATGAGTCAAGTTTACAAATTTGTGTTTGAGGCAATGAATATGAAGGGCATTTGTAAGCTTTACATGCTACATAAAATAAGGGGTTATATTCACAAAGAAATATAATAATACTGTAATATATAAATTCATTTATATATAACTCCTCTACAATAGGAGGAGTTATTAATGAGCTAGGAGTTATTATCATTCCCATTTTATAGATGAGAAAACTGAGGAACAGAGAGGTTAAGCAGTGTGCGCAGGATCTCCCAGCTGGTACGGAAAGCCAGAATTTGAGCCCAGGCAATTTGTGTGCCTGACCAGTATGCAATGGCAGCTCTGAAAGGACAGGAAGCGGCTATGAATTTGGATGGGTAGGCATTCCATGTTCTGCAGCCTGGTGCCACAGTTCCTCTCCATTGGGTCCACTTTCCTTGGCACCGACCTGGGACATTTGGGCCTGACACTGGCAAACCAGCCAGGCCATCAGAGCGGAGGAAGAAGTCTCTCAGGACCAACTTTGGCATCTGCTGTCCCCGTAGGGACATCCTCAGCCTGCATGGCCCATGTCCCCATGCCCTTGAAGCTGAACTGCCAGAGCACGTGTCCCGCAGCCCTCTTGCTATCCTTCTGATGGCTTCATGGGAATCCACACCCAGCCCCAGCAGCCACTATGCGACCCTGTCGCGGTAGCAAGACCTGGAGAAGCAGGAATTTCACTTCTCAGGCTCGGGGCTGCTCCCATGCCCTGCCCAGCCAGCAAACCCCTTTCAGGGCAGAGAAGCTCCCCAAATCTGCAGAAGGGAGGGAAGATAGGGGAGCAGGGGTTACCTGGGGTTTGGTCACATTTTCTTGCTAACCCAATGAGCCATGAATGTCCTTGAAGTTTCTGCCTGTAGCTGGTGGGGTGGTCCATGGAAGGCTGTTTTCAGCACCTTTGATTCCATCCTTTAGAAATAGATGCTGGGGATGGAGAAGCATGCCAAGGACCCCAGAATCCAAGAACCCGGGTGCAAGGGCTGTCTGCCTGAGGGGCTGGCTCACGGCCTGAGGCGGCCTTCAGGAAATGCCTGCCGAGTGGGAGGCCTGGCAGGGGGCTAGACCCTCTCTGTTCCAACCCTGTCATTTCACAGGCAGGAAAACTGAGGCCCAGTGAGGGTGAACGACTCAGCTAAGTGGATATTCATAACTGACAAATAGGGGAACCGGAGGGCCTGCTAGGGGTTGCTTTCCCAGACTTTCCGGTGCCAGGTGCCGGGCGGGCACCTCTCCTGGCAGGAGCCACTGGGCAGGGTCCCCACTGCTCTCTTCTCCCCACTCCCCACGGAGGGCTCCCTCTGAGCTCCGGGGACCTCTGCTAATTACCAGCCCAAATTGGATAGCCTGGAGGCAAGAGGAGCCAGCTCACCTCTGCAGTTTAAAGGGATTTCAGTGAGAGGAGGGAGAGGAACAGAAGTGGGAAAAAGGAAGTAATGAGGATCATAGTAATAGCTGTCGCTGCAGGCTCACTGCAGACCAGGAACTGTGAATGAGCCTTGTAGAGCTGTTAGTTTAATTCTTCAACATTCCTAAAATTTTCTGTTGCCCATGATCAGATAGTCCTGCTCCTTGTTTTCTGTTTCTTTTTGTTGTTGTTGTTTGTGTGTGTGTGTGTGTTTTTAAATTCAGTTTTATTGAAATATATTCACATACCATACAGTCATCCATGGTGCACAATCAACTGTTCACAGCACCATCATATAGTTGTGCATTCATCACCCCAATCTATTTTTGAACATTTTCCTTACACCAGAAAGAATCAGAATAAGAATAAAAAATAAAAGTAAAAAAGAACACCCAAATCATCCCCCCCATCCGACCCTATTTTTCATTTAGTTTTTGTCCCCATTTATCTACTCATCCATCCATACACTGGATAAAGGGAGTGCGATCCACAAGGTTTTCACAATCACACTGTCACCCCTTGTAATCTATATTGTTATACAGTCGTCTTCAAGAGTTTGGTAGTTTCAGGTATTTACTTCTAGCTATTCGAATACAATAAAACCTAAAATGGGATATCTATATAGTGAGTAAGAGTGTCCACCAGAGTGACCTCTCGACTCCATTTGAAATCTCTCAGCCACTGAAGCTTTATTTCATTTCATCTCGCATCCCCCTTTTGGTCAAGAGGATGTTCTCAATCCCACAATGCCAGGTCCAGATTCATCTCCGGAAGTCATATCCTGCCTTGCCAGGGACATTTACACCCCTGGGAGTCAGGTCCCACATAGCGGGGAGGGCAGTGAGATCACCTGCCAAGGTGGCTTAGCTAGAGAGAGAGAGAGAGAGAGGGCCACATCTGAGCAACAAAGAGGCACTCAGGGGGAGACTCTTAGGCACAATTATAAGCAGGTTTAGCCTCTCCTTCTGCTCCCTGTTTTAAGCAAAACAAATGATGGAAACTTTCTAAACAAATTGGTATAAAAAAAAAAAAAAGGTGGGCCAGAAGCAAATCCCAGATGTCATTTTACTTAATCCCAAATATTTCAGCATCTCTAAAGATAAGTACTCTTTAAAAAACAAACTCAACATAGTAATAATAACATTATCGCACCTAAAAATGTATCATTGAATCCTTAATTTCATCAAATACTAGCAAGCGAACTTCGATGAGAGACTCAGGTTCTTCTTTTGATAAGACATCAGCTGATTAAATCCTGTAGTGTCTTTCAGCAAAAACCACAGCTGTAATGCATAGTCTACAGTTTGAACTTTCAGTTTCTTGAACATGGAATGGGAACTTAGAGATATTTTGGAAGATATCTGAGAGCAGAGTTCTCCCAGGTGGTTATTATTATTATTAACATTTTTGAAATTTGCCTTTATTATTTCCAAAGCACTCACCTTAGATTTCACAGAAAGGACTCTCATTTTGTATTCACGCTTAATTAGTTTTTGAAGTATTTTGTTACGAATCGGCATTAATAAGTACAACTGGCATAAACAGGTTTGGGAACAAATTCCTGCTACGCATCCTACTCAACTTGGAATCCTGGCTATGGTTGCCACATAGCGTAATTTGCTGAGGACCTAGAGCATCGGATGATTTGGTGAGTTGGTTAAGTGGAGACTGATTAAGCGAGTTTCTTCTGGGTATGTTGGAGATCTGTTTATATCAGCACAAATGGCTCTGCATCACTTTTTTTATATTCTGCATGGTTTTCATTGTATAGAGGCACCATATAGCACTTAACCTCATATGTCTCTTATTGATACATATAAGTTGTTTCTAGTTCTCATCTTTTCATTTTGCCATTTTGCTAAGATATATGGTGCTTCAATAGGCTTACTTGTTCATACATTTTGATGTACTTTAACCAATACATTGATAGGATAAATATCTTAGGGTGCAGTTGTTGGATCAGGCAAAAGAGATGTGCATTTAAAGTTTTTGTTAATGCGGCCAAATTGTTCTCCAAAACTATTGCACTAATTTATACTCCCATCAACTATATTGTAGTATTGCAACTGAAAGTGCTCATTGCATACACACTTACCAACTGTTACCAAACTTTACCATCTTTACCAAAGTGGAAAGTAATATCTTAATATTGTTTTCACTTCAATTTCTTTAATTATGAGTGAGCTTTAGCATTCTTTGTATATTTAATGCATAATTACTCTTTTCCCCTACGAAACGTGATTTATATCTTTTGTCCTCATCTTTTTAAATGGATTTGTGATGCTCTATTTCATGATATTTGCCTTTTGCTTTCCTATGTGTGGCAGATATTTTCACAACGCAGCCGAGATGGCTGACAGCTCATCAGAAAGAGGTGCTCTCTTTCTGTTGTGTAGGGATGTCCCTGGGAGGAGCCAGGGGCTGCACCTCCCAGCTTCTTGTCATGTGGTCATGGCTGAGTTCTAGCCAAATGACTGTGAGCACAAATGATGTACGCTACTGCCAGGCCTAGTCCCCGAGAGCTTTCCTCCAACTCTCCTTCGTATGCCAAGGACAAAAGGTGGTAAGGCCCGTGTCAGCCTAGTCTCTGAATGATTTGCAGCGGGGAGTTGCCCTGCTCTGTGCCTTTCATTGAAACCTCTGGATTTGAACCATTATGCATTTAGACTTAAAAAAATATATAGTAGTCAGCCTATGGTAATTAGTACACAAATAAATTAGTACAGCAAGTAGCCTATTCTAAGTTATATGCTAAATATGCTTAGTGTTTGTTTTTTAACCTTGTTTATGCTATTTTTATTATTATTTTTTTTTAACCATACAAATTAAAAAAAGTTATGTGGTCAATTGTTAAAACGACTTTTGGGTTTTGTGTTGTGCTTGGGAATCTACCCCAAGACTGTTTTGAAAATCATCTATGTATTCTCCTAAAACTCTTAAGGTTTAAATTTTACATTCAAATTTTTGCTCCACTTGGAATTTATTTGGATCTAAGGTGTGAAGTTCGTTTCCAGCTTAGGTTTCTCTCCCCTACCTTTCACTTCCCCTCCATGGTTAGAGAATTGTTTTCACCTTGTATGTTGAACAATCTATATTTAAATCACTGATTTGAATTACATCTTTATCATGTATCAAATTTCCTATGCATTTGGATTTATATCCGGACTCTCTCCTCTGTTTTGTTTATCTGTTTATTTATTAATATACCATACCAAACTGTTTTAGTTTTTGTAGATTTACAACAAACACATTTAAATATATGCCAAAGAAGTCCGTCTTCATTTTTTTCCTGTTATTTTCCTGACTAGTCTCATATATTTGTTTTTTCAGATAAACTTTAGAATAAGGCTATCTAGTTTAAAGAAATTGTGTTGATATTTTTGACTGAGATTGCTTTGAATTAGGAACACCAAAATTTTACAAGTCTGCAATTTTGCATGCAAGTGTCTTTAACTTAAGTATTATTTAAAATTACTCAGTGGAGTTTTAAAGTTTGCTTTCATATAGAGATCCTGTACAGTTCTTGTGGAGTTTATTCTTAGGCATTGTATCTTTTTTCTTTTTATTATAAACGGGATCTCTTCTTCTATTCTATTCTCTAACTAGCTGTTGTTTGTAACATGAAGAAGCCACCCAACCAAAATTCTCTTTTCATTTCTAAGGTTTTGTAGTTTTTTTTTTCTAGTTGATTTAGATATAGAATCATATCATCTGCAAATAGTATTAAATTGGCTTCTTTGTTTCTGATATATTTTCCTCTGATTTTTCTCCTTCTCTAATTGCATTAGGTCATACTTCCAGGACAGTGTTAAGCAATAATGGAGACGGCAGCTTCCTGCTCCTAAAGTCTCTTAGAGGCGGGTCTTTATTTACCCACTGACTGCTATGAAACTGCACAGAGGAAGGAGGGAGACCCCTGAGGAGAGTTAGTGACCCCCTTTTATAGGAAGGCCCTCGCTGACCACCCTATATACATAGCCACTCCTGCCGTCCCCCTCCACTCCTAGCCCACCTGCACCATCTACCCTCACCAGAGCATAAGATCTTTAAAGGCGGAACCACGACGTTTTGTTCTCTGCTGTTCCCCTCAGGCCTAGTGCAGTGCTGCCACATGGGGTCCCCAACAACGAGTATTTGTTCCATGAAAAGAAACAGTCACAGATAGCCTTAGGCTGCCTTATGTGAAACATTCCCTTCCTGATAACCACCCCTCACATTTTACAGGGCTTTTTGTTCACAAAGCTCTTTCATATACATTATCTTGCTTGACTCTCTCAGTGACTCTCTCACTGAAAACTCTGCAAGTCTTTCTTTTTAATTCTCATTTTACAGATATGGAAAAGGAGGTCAGAGAACTCAAGTAGTGGCTCAAGGTTGTTCCGTGAATAAATGGTGGAAGAGGATTCTGTTGTAGTCTTCTGGTTCTTTCCATTGAGCTCCGCTGCTTTTTTTATTGCTCATCCCTTGAAAAGCAGTTCTGGGAGATTTTCCATCATGATGAAACGTGACTGTTTGTAAGCCATTGGCTGAGAGGGATTAAGGGGGAGTGAGTCCCTGGAAGTTGCTATGGGTTTTGCCACTGCCAGCAAAGGTGTGTGTGTGGCAGTCTGAGAGGGTGGGTTAGGGCTGGGGAGAGGAGGGGGTGGCTTGGGAGCAATACAATGTTTAGCAGCCTGGACATTTCTCAGCTCATTATCCACATGACCAGGCCTCAGCTGCTGTTTCTTGGGGCCTCTGGGAGAGTGACTCAGCTTTGGCCCCTTGGAGCCAAGCCTGCTCCTCTAGGTTGGTGGTGCATGGAGGGTGACTCAGACTGCCGGGGCACATACCACTGGGAATGTGGCGCTCTCCCTGCACTACAATCCTGTCCCAACCACTTTAGGATGACCCAGAGGAGAGAACAAAGGAGAGAGCCCTAGTCCTTACCCTCAGAGACTCACATTCTGAAGGGAGAGGCATAATTTAGCGCCGACTCTGTGCTGCTCGATTCTGGGCTTCTCACATCCATGAATGATTTCATTTCATCCTCACCACGACTGGAGAGATCACTATGCTGATGTCCATAAACGGAATCTCAGAGAGGCTGAGGGTCACGAGGTCCTCAGCTCATCAGTGTCAGAGCTGGAATTCTGTCCTTGGGAACTCCAACATCCATGCTCTTTCCATTGCACCTGGCCACACTCCCACAGGAATGATCAGAGGCATGCAGAGAAGTTCAGGGCTGCTGCTCTCTGGATTCTACTGGGGGTGGAATCAGGGGAGGCTGCCTGGAAGTAGTGAGCTGGAGGAGAAGTGAGAATGGTCCCTGGGGAAGGCAAGAGGCAGGAGGCAGCAGATGCAGAGAGGGATGGGTAAACAGTTTGGGATTGGCTGCAACGAGAGATGAGAGGATTAAACCCGGGCTCTGTGTTAAAGTGTAACTTCTGAGTCAGCAGTGCTGATGGCGGAGTTCCTCTGAAGTGCGGACCTTGTGATATCAATAAAGATGAGCTTCTGTTTTACTTCCCTCCCAGAGCCCAGTCTGGAGTCTGATCCCATGAGGGCTTTCATTCATCCACAGGTACACTGTACCCCCTTCTTTCCTCTCCTGCACCTCTGGGGATATTTATGCCACCACAGGGGACTTCAAAGACCCAAGAGACTTCCAGCCTAGCTGTGGAGAAGGAACTGCTCCCAGGACATCCGGGCACAGAGCGGGATGGCAGGAGGGTCTCCAGCACCCACAGTGACCAGGAGACACTGCTCTGCCCCCTCCTGAGCCATGCAGGGGATGCCCTTTCTCGCCTGGATCCTGACACAGAGAGTGTCCTGGTGGTGGCTTTTCCCTTCCAATGTCATTAACTCCCTTCTAAACAAGCAAAGTGGAGCAGGAATCCCGTGCGGCTGCCCGCTGATGGGCGACTCGATTTCACTATCAGGATGGAAAATCTCCAGGGGTTATTATTTTCCAAAGGACTGGCTACCTCCCATGCTCCCACCCCCATCTCTATTAGTAGCTCCTTAACACGCAATCCAATATCCTGGTGACTATCACTTTGAAACCAAATCTGGTGTCCCCGGCCTTGCCTCGATCCCGGGTAAACCTCCTGCCCAAGGCACAGAGCTGACCCAGCACTGGCTCCCTGCTGCTAGATCCTAAAATGACTTGGCTTGGGAGGTGGGTGGAATGAAAGAGGCAGCTTCGTACTTAGGGGATGGACAAAGAGGGACTCGATCTGAGGCCCGGTGCCCCTCGGGCCTCCCCAAACTCTAGGTAACAAACGATCCAAAATTATGTACATTCTCATCACGTGCGAAAAATCCTTAGTCAAGGGTAATAGAGACATGCAAGGGTCTGACCAAATCAGGAGGAGATGTGGTTCTAAGTTTTAAAAAAGAGTGTAGGAGCCTGCTACCCTCAGGCTTTCCTGAGGCCAAGGGCTCCAGCAGCTTCCTAATCTCTTTCTCTTTCCCCCACTCTCTAATCCACGCCAGAGAACAAGAGCATCAGATTGTACTATGGAGACTGCTCATATGATTCCTACCAAGGCTTTTGCATGTACACACAAATGCGTGCACGCATGTACACACATGTGCCTGCAGCCCTCCCTCTGCCTCTCCTCAGTTAGCTTCTTTTACTTCCAAGAGGCACTAAGACCCTGAGAGACTAAAGTGGCTCCATGAAGTTCCTCCAGAGGAATGGGGTTCCAAAGAATCTTGATTGAATTCCAAAGCCCCCCCCACTGCGATGACCTTTAAAAATTTTTAAACGCTCTCCTGTCATCACCTTACACTCCTTGCTTAAGGACCTAAAATAAGGCATTGTTACATCACCCCAGCATCTTCTCTGATATGCAAATTCTTCTCTGGGTCTCCATTGCTTTGCAGTTTTCCCTCCTCCCCCTCTGAGCATGCACACACGCTCATGCACACACACAAACACACATCTCTGCCCTTGCCCTCTCCTCAGGAGAGACCTTTCCCCCGTTCCCACCCAGTGTCTGTGAGCTGACTCATCCCTTGAGGCCAAGCCGGGTTTCTGCTCCTGCCTGAGAGCTCCTCCGATTCACATTTCTTTCTCTTCTCAGAATGCCAGAAGCATTTAGAATATGATTACACAAGCCTTTCCTCTGGCTGGCATTTTGTTAGCTCCTTGTTTTGTAGCATCTTTCCTTCCTAACTGGATTACACACTCCATGAGGATATGTGTTCTGCTTCTCTGGTCTCCCTTGGGGTGCCTGGCACAGCTGGGACACAGAGCAGGCCTGTAGGAAATACTGGGCATTTGATTGAGAATTTTGGATTCTTATCTGAGAGAATAATTCCTAGTTGCTTAGCAGAAATCCAAAGAAAGGGAAGCAGAAGAAATGTAATCTGGGAGCATTTGGATATTTTTGCAAGATGTTTTAAGAGTGACTGTGTGTGTGTGTGTGTGTGTGTGTGTGTGTGTGTGCACGTGGTGTGCTCACCCTTGTGGGTACCCATGTGGAATTGGATCCAAGGCAAAATTAGGCTCATCAAGAAGATGTATGCTGACCACCTGCATATGGGTGCGTCCCCACAGTCCTTAAATTGTCCTCATTTGAGATGCCTTTTTCTTCACACATTGTAACAAACCCACAGTGATGACAGGGAGCTGAGGCTGGAAGGCCTAATGGGCTGTGGATTAAGAAACAATGTGATAGCATCTTGCAGATTGTAATTAACACACGGCCCCTATTATGTCCTATCGGAGCTGCATCTTCTTGCTGACAAGCAGTTCCCCACAATAATCACTTGTCTTCCAGCATCTCGATCCGAGGGCTAATTGTGAATAGCTCCTGCCTGGAAAAGCCACCTGGAGCAATTCGGCGACAATTACATGGGACCCGGTGGCTGCTGGGTGCAATTACCTGGCCTTGGATACATGGTGAGTGAGACTGAGTGTGGGGAATGAGGCTTTGGGCAGGCATTCAGACAGCACCTGTCCGTGGCTGCTGGCTTCCTAACAGGTTTCCTACAGAATGAGCATGTCAACCTCCAGCAGGAGAATGAAGTGCTCATCAAGAGTAGTTGAAAGGACTTGAATCAGCATTTTTCTCTTAGATGATAATAGACATGATAAACTATACAAAATTAGAAAATATAAAGAACAAAATCACAACTAGCATCTTGATTACTATCATCTTCCCCAACACCACCAATCACAATCATAGTCAAAATTGCAACCATCTTTGAGCTTATCCTTCACACCAGGTACTTGGCTAAGGACCTTATCTATATCGTCTCTAGATCTAGCAGGAATTTTGCAAGGTAGGCAATTATATTCCCATTTTATAGGATAAGAAAACTGAGGCTCAGACCACTCCCAGCTGCACAAAGCAATAGATATCAGAGGTGAGATTTCAATTCAACTCTGCATATCCAAAATCTGTGCACATGCTGCCAGGCCTGTTTTCTCTCCTTATCTTTAAAAAATGGGATGATGACCCTTTATCTCCTGGCTGCCATATAAAGTTGCTGTGAGAGTTGAATAGGCTGCTGGATGTGCAAGCGCTTTGTAAAATGTAAAGTCCTGTATAGCTCAGGCGGTTGTTAGGTGGTGCCTAGAAACCATCCAGATACCATACCAGCTGTCAGGTACGTGAATGGTATTTATCAAATGATATTGAACTGGATCTCATTGAGAAGCTGAGCCTGGGGAGATCTGTGTGGTGTGTGGACGGAAGAGGAGAGAGGAGTCAAGCTAGGTCCGTGGGCAGGGCATCCTGAGTTAGGAGACAAGAGAATGACTGGGCAGGATTGAAGGAGTGGAGATTGTGCTGGCTGGTGGAGCACGCGATGACTCCATCACCCACCCCAAATAAACATTTAGTCATAATCAAAGCAGTATGCTTATTATGCAAATGCAGGCTCAAGACAAGTTTCCTAACTTCTTATCTATAAATCCTGGAGCTGTCATTGGTGCTGGAGTATGGGAGGAGCCTAAGTTTGACAATGTGGAGTGAGCCCAGTTAGGGTCTGTTTTAGCCAGAGCTGCTATTGTAAATACCATGCAACTGGTTTTGGCTTAATAACAGGAATCTATTGGCTCACTCTTTCGAGGCTAGAAGAAGTTCAAAATCAAGATATCAGCAGGGCTTGCTTTCTCCTGGAGTCTGTGGTGTGCCGGTGCTGGCTGCCAGCAGCCCTTGGGTTTCCTTTGCTTGGCTCTGCCTCTCATCACATGGCCATGTCTCTCTCTTCTGTGTCGGTTCATCTGGTTTCCACTGACTTACGGCTTCTTCTTGTGTGGACTTCTCCAACTTCTGGCTTCCAGTTTCTTCTTTTTAAAAGGCTTCCAGCAAGATGGATTAAGAACCAATCTCATTCAGATGGGCCACTTCTTAACTAAGAATAACAACTTCAAGCGGTCCTATTTATAGTGGGTCACATCTGCAGGAATGCATAGTAAGAACATGTCCATGTTGGGGCACATAATTCAATCTACCATAGGGTCTGGGTGTGAGAAATGGGTCAGGCCGGGAGCGCCTGGAATGAGGCTTTCTGTTGCGCAGTCTGCTTCTCTGACTGAACATCTCTTTCACTGCCTCACTGCCTCTTTCACTGCCTCACTGCCTCTTTCACCTCTTCCTTTCTGACTCTAGAGTTTAGGAAGGATGTCGAATTCAGAAGCTTTGACTCCATTGTGTCCATGAGAGCATCGTGATCAGGAACTGGTTCTCTTATTGAAAGACAGGAGTAAAGGGGACCCAACGCCTTAAGCATCTACCCAGAACGCCAGTCAAGCCCCCCTGTCAGGCTTGGATGCTGAGCTCCACTCCCTCGTTGGGAGTCCTGATGGCAACCTGAGAAATTAATTGGTGTTCTGTTGGACAACTCTCCGCGAGGGCAATGCTCCAGCCCCCTGTGGCTTCTGCATTTGTCTTGGAAGAGGACCAAGCCAGGAGTGGAGTTTGACCAAAAGTAGGTAGAATTGAGTCACAAGAGCCAACACAGGCGTTGCTACCACCCAAAAAGGAAAAAAGAAGGTGGGTGGGAGGGAAATTGGGGTTGTTAATGAAGACGGTCCCTTGCTGGGAAGAACTTGCCGCCACAGCCTTGGAGGGGGCATGGCTGGCTACGTGCAGCTGCACTTATCCCCGGCTGGGGCCAAGGCAAAACACAGTCTGAACTTGAGCTCCTCACCCGTGCCCTGTGAAAGTGAATCCTCCCTCAAGCCCCGGGCCCCATCAGCACACATCACATCCTCATTCTAGCCAGATCTATCTCAGGATATAGCAAAAACCAGGGCTGGTGAGAAGATGGGGGACCATTTCCACCAACCAGGCATCTTGTAACTGGTTCAGTGAACTGGGAGTAGTAAGGAGCCAATGTTGTTCTGCTCATGGTGGTGACAGTGGCACCCTGAAGAGGGGATACCAGTGGGCATGAAATTTTCCTTCCTGGTGGTTTGAAGACTGTCTTCATTCTTAAAATTACTACTGGGCTTAGTAGAGAAGGGGATATTGATGTGGTATTTGCTCTGGAGAAGGTTTTAGGCATAAAGAGTGACGTAAGGAGGAAGTCTAAGGGATGGAGGATCTTTTCTCAGTTGAAAGTAATGAATGAGTGTTTGGGAAATTAAGCTATTGAGTTGCAGCAGTGAACATGTGCTTGGATAACTTAAGCAGAAAAATCACCTAGGATTTTAAAAATGTGCATATACATTTAATCTAATTGGAGTTTAACACCAGGGATCCACCGACCTATTTACCACTACCAGTCAGCAGATCCTGGTGCTGATGCTGTGCTCCCCTCAGGCTCTGGGTCTGCAGGGATGTCCAGCGGAAGGGAGTAACATGGTAGTCAGTGTTCCCTCCCTGTTCTACTGCACGTCTGTCCTTCCACTCCGTCTTGCACCATCACCAGGCTATCACAGGGAAAATGAGACAGAGCTCTCCTGCTCAACGTTGGACTTGGCCCTTGGAAGGTGGATTTCAGTGTCTTCATATCGCAACTTAATTCTCCATCCAGAGGTAGAGAGGGATGACTTTGGGAGGATGTTGTGAAACCTTCTTATTAGGCTTATTAGATGGACTTGCATGAAAGTGAGCCTCAGAAATAGTAATTAAATACAATTCCTTGGGATTCAGTCAAGGAACCCTATTAAGTTGTGGCACCCCTTTGTCCAGGGCTAACCCAGCCATTAGTCTAGTATTGGTGTCCTCATGGACTATCACTCAGGAATGAGACCTGAAATTCCATTTCCTTGAGCCTCTGACCCAAAGAGTCATTCATTTTCCATCCTATTCATTCAGTCTCTGGGTCCACCAAATTTACTTGCCCCTCAGCTGCACCCTGTCTCCATTTCCTGGGACAGAAGCTGCTCTCTGCCTACCTCCCTTGTTTCAATCTGTCAAATGATTAATGAGGATCTAGAAGCTGTGTTTTGTGATGGATGTTTGAAGAATGATAGGACATACAGATTGGAAAAAGGAAAATGCCAGGAGAAACCATTTCTCTCTTCAACCCACTGATGTGTGAATGCCTAGAAGAGTAATCAGAGTTTGGGTGGCCCAAGAGAGAGAATTAAGACCCTTGGGTGGGAACTGGATGGGGACAGATTCCAGCTCAGTATGAGGAATTTGGCAGCTCTACAAGGGAGGAGCTGAGCTGTAATTGAAATAGCTGATTCCGGAGGAATTGATAGAGGATATCCATCACCACCTACATTATAGTCATCATAATCTTCATTCTGCATCATTATCACCATTTGCCGAGCACCCACTGGGCACCAGGTCCTCTGCTAAGCACTTTATGTGTGCAATCCCAGTTAGTGTCCCTTTAACTCACTGCCACTTTCCTTTCTCTTCCAAGCCATTCTCTTGGTTCTCCAACTTCTGTAGCTTAAGGTCCTCTGGAGGCTTGGAGCTTGGGACAAGGAATCTCGGCAAGGCTGGATAGTTTAGGTGGAGGGGTGGCAGTGGTAGGGAGGTGCCCACAGAACAGTAGAACTTGCCCATTGCAAAATCAAACTCACCCTCTCTCTCTCTGACAACTATGGCTTATCCTTAGTTGGGTAAGAAGTAGATACAAGGTGTCATTTTCCCCAGTCTTCCCTTCCTGAACCCCTTAACTCCAGACTCCATGGGGTAGACCATCATTCCTGCCCTTTCCAGCATCTTCCACACCACCCCCCATGGAAAGCTGCACATAGAAATAAGTCATTCACATGTTTATGTGAAATTTAACACTTTGGTTCCCTCTTCCAGGGAATTTTTTTTTTTTCTACAAGTTGATCCCTCATAATACAATGAAGTCGTTGTTCCTTTATTATTAAGTGAGTGCTATGGTTCAAAGAGCAATTGGGAGTTTTTGAGTAACTTGGCAGGGGAGTTGGTTCTGCTCACACCATGCTATGTGGGCAAATGCCAGCATAGATAAGAATGGATGGAAAGGCCCTTTGTAAACTCTGAAACACTACACAGATATAAGGAGTTAATAAGAGAATAATAATAATAGTATATAATATAATAGCTATATACTCTACTAGCTATCATTTCTCAAGTGTTTACTAGGTGTCAGATCCTATGCTAAATACCTTCTATCTTCTTTGATCCTTACACAACCGTATGGGCATAATGGTCTTCATTTTTATAGATGGGAAAGCTGGCACTCAGAGTTAAATAATCAGAGCTAATTAAATTGTCCAAGGTCATGCTTCTAGAAAGGCACAGAGCTGGGATTTGATCCCAGATTCATCTGCCGCTGACACATGGCTCCTGACTCGTTGCCATACTTCTCTTCATGCCATTCTCTTGGAGTTGATTTTCTTACCTAGGGAGATTTCTTTATTTTCCACACTGCCAGAGCTGTACCTGGCATGACACAACCATTTTCCAAGGAGAGCGCAACTCTTCAGTGATCTTCCCTGTGCCATTCTCGGAAAAGAAAATACCAAATACCTTGACGCTGCCAGTCTGTCGCAGTGCTCATTCTGCTTTCAGGACATAATTTTGGTCACAATTTTCCTATAATATCTGGACAAGTGACATGATTAGCCATAATTCTTCCTTGTGGTTGCTCCTAGCCTTCCTGAAATATCCATCCAGGATCATGCTGGCTCCACCACCTTGGATGGAATCCAGAAGAAGGTTTTTATGGAACATGTCTTTAAACTGGTTAACAATTTAGGAATAACTTGGCCATCAAGATAATATGCTCATTCAGGTACAATAAAAACTTTTCCTGTCTTTGGGCGACCTCAGAATCATGCACTTAAACCTGGAAATAGGAACAGGTAATTACACGGCCCCAGAGGAGGCCCAACAGTCAAATGAAAATTCGATGGTAAAAATAATTAGATCTCAGGATATGTATAAATAGGGTCCAGAGGTAGCACCTCAGACTCCATCCGCATTTGACTTCAAAGAAGGGACCCCAAGTTGAGAAACAAGAGACAAAAATATCCGTATTTGGCAGACTGGAATTCCGGGCTTCAATTCCGAGGGTACATGCCTGCAGCAGGTGGGATGGCCAGATGGAAGCAGAAGCCTTTCTAAAGATTCCATTGGGGATGTTTGCAGCCTGTGAGTTCCCAGTGTGTTTCCATAAATGGAGCTCAAACCACCCTTTCCTCAGTCCAGGCTTGGTGACTTGTCTCTCCCACAACAGTTTGTACATTTTTTTAAGTTAATGGTGCTCTGTGCTGAGAGAGCGAGGCAACTGATGTGCAAGTGCTTCCCTGGAGGGGTGAGTTATGGCAAACTTGTGGAAATCAAGGCCAGTGTGTTTCAGGATAGATGGTCTTAATTGTGTTCTGTTTGCTTTATCTCAGTTGATTTCCCGTAGCCAGCCTAGCATCTTGGGGCGTAGCTATTGGGATTGGGAAAAAAAAAAAAACCTAGTGTTTTTTTTTGTTGTTGGTTTGTTTTGCCATAATCAGCAGCCAAGGTAGCCTGGAAAACCATATTCTCCCACGTCACATCCTCCACCGGGGACCTGAGTACTGGGTTATAGTTCCAGTCTCCCTGGCTAAATCAAATCCTCTCTCAGAGTTCTAGACCTCTTGCTGGTAAGGTTTGCTGGTGGGGAGCTGGCTTTTCTTCCCAGTGATGGACATATTGAAAAACCAATAATGTTTTCTTCAAAGATGCCAAGGGTGACACATGGTATGATGGGGAGAGAGAAAATTATGAGAAATAAGTCTCTGACACTAGACTTTCTATCTGACCATGTCGATGGGAGTTTTCGCCAGCAGCTTTGGAAGTATCGGCCCATGTGCGGGTCTCGGAAGCTCCTCCGGCTCTGAGCTGTTGGCAAGGCCCAGAGGTCTCCTGTGGTTAGTGACACACAAGGTGGTGGTTGCTCCCATTGGCCTGTGCTATGAGTTGCTCCTCTTTCTGCAGCAACCTGCTCCTGGGATTTTGTGAATTCTTGCTCTTGCTTATCGAGTTCTCAGCCTGCTTCCTGACAGCTCTCTTAAGGAACTCATTCCAATATTCCAAGAGCTGGGAAGAAAGTCATTGTAAAAACACCGTTACACCTGGAGTGTTTTACGCCCCCAATGAACAGTTCCCTGAATTGCAGAGAGAATTTGCCAGTTATTGGTGATAATGCCTGAGCTCAAGAGAGTAACAGCTCCAAATTCTCTTTCCTGGTTCCCACTGTGGGATAATCAGGCAAACCAAGTCCCAGGGATAACCAGGGCTCCCTGCTGCTCCCAGAGACAGGCATGTAAAGCATTTCCGTGACCCCCAGGTTACATTCAGTTTTGCTGGGGACAGCAGAGACTTGTTCTGCAAACACAACTGAGGTGTGCATGCAGAGCTCAAACTGACACTGAGAATTTATGTTTTTACTGTTCAGAGGCAAACCTCTCCCATTCTTTTCCTCCTCTGAAGAGGTGCAGGTCTTGTTACACTGCTTTCGAGAAGGCAGGGCCTGATGGAAGCAGCTCCAAGGACACAGGAATATTGGTTTCCCATTCAGACTTGATCCTCTTTAAAGAAGAGTTTCTCAACACTATTGGCATTTTGGGCCAGGTAATCCTGTGTGTGTGTGTGGCGGGGGGGCTGTCCTGTGCACTGTAGGATGTTCAGCAGAAACTCTGGCCTCTACCCACTAGATGCCAATATGCCCCCTCTCCACAGATGTGACGATCAAAGATGTCTCCAGACACCGCCAACTGACCCCAGCAAGGGGTGGGCAGTAGGGTGGCAAAACCACCCTGTTTCAGAACCACTGCATTAGTGATACCACCCTGTGTGGTGTTCCCCATGCATATCACTATACATGCATTTGAGTCTTTGCTCATGTTCCTACTAGGAGGCTGCTTCCCTTTTCCCCCAATTCCTTGCCAGCAAACACCTGATCCTCCTTCTACTCAGGCTTCTCTCCCAGGAAACCTTCCCTCACTTCTCCCCCTCCTGCCAGGGTTCCCATAGGACCTTTGTGTAGCTGCATCTTCACACAGACCCTGTGGGAGGTAGTGACAGCGTATGCACCTGTCTTGCACAGGACACTGTGAGCTCCTAGGAATCCAGGGCAGGGTCTTACTCCAGTTTATCCCCAGTGCCCGGTGGAGTACCTGACACTTGGCAGGCACTCAGCTGGTGTGTCTTAAGTGAAACCGAACGAGACCCATGTGAACAGCTGACTATAGGGCGTGTCCTCTCCGGAGGGTTGGCATATCTTGGCCATTTAGGATGGTCACACATGACTTGGCCCCAGTTCTTTTTGACTTGATTAAATAGCCTGCCAGGACTGTCTCTTGGCTCTGAAGCAGTTCTTCATCCCCAGGGATTCATGGATACACTTTAAGGGGTCTGCAAAGTCACTGAAAGTTTTGTGTATATGTGCAAACAGGCATTGATTTTTTTTTTTTTCTCCTGGGGATGGGAGCCCAAAGGTTTCATCAATTTTCCAAATGTGTCAATGAGTTAAAAACTGTTAAGAATAATTGCTTTGGCCAAATAATCTAGAGCTGGCAATTTAACCACCTACTAGTGGCTCATTGAGTGTTGTAGGGGGACAGGGTGGCACTCGACCTAGACTAATTATGAAACAATTAAAGACGATTTCCAGACCAAACTGTCCAGTTCAAATGATCACTGCATAAGGGGTTCTAGAAAGGAGGATCAGTTTTGATGCCAAGTTCACTGACGTCTGGGGAGGATCCCTGAGAGGATCCACAGGCCATGGGGATTTTGGCACTCAGGTTCCTTGTTCCAAAGCTTTTAATGACCAAGAAGAAAAATGAACATTTGTTCTACATATGACAGCTCCTTAAAAATCATTAATTCATACCTATCTTGAGAAGCACTCTGTCTGAGGTTCTATTTGCTGCTTGGGGAGAAAGTGCAGCCTTTTAGAAAAGAGGCCTGGCTTCCCGTCAGCTCGGCTGTGTAGAAGTTCAGGGCTCAGACAAGACTCTTAGTTTCTGAGTCTCTGTTTCCTCGTATGTCAGGTAACAGTAATAAAATCTACTCTTGTGGAACTGGTTGTTTTGCTTGTCCCCTTCTTTTGGAAAAGTGGTCCTTGGTTTTAGTTGGGGGCTTCCAGTATGTTCTCTTCCCCACCAGTTTGGCTAGGCACTTGACACAAGCTTGTCCCATCACAATAGCTTATCCCCTGAACTCAGTGAGGGGTTGGGAGTGGTCATGTGATCCAAACTTGGCCAGTGTCCTTCAGGGGGTTTTCTATTGGGAGATCCATCTTCGTCTTTACTTATTAGATTTACTTGTTATTTACTTAGATTGAGTCAGATTGGGTTTCTGTTTTCTGCAACCAAAATTGTGCTAATAAAGCACGTACATTGTGGAATTTCTTTGACTTGTAGAAATAATGTATATAGAATAGTTAGCGTAGTGCCTGGCATCCAGATTCTCAAAAACATGTTGTTGTTTTTTAATAACAGATCATAATGTTGCAATTAAGTAGAATCACTTTTTTAACCCACATTTGAATTTGGGCTATAGAAATTTATTAGGCACTTCTCTCCTCTTTGTGTCTTTCCTCATACATTTCCCTCTATTTGCCCTTCTTCACTCCAACATTCCACTTACACAAGTTCCATTTATTCTTGCCTCAAAATCTATTTTTTTTCTGATATTGAAATGGTTATACCACTTTCTTTTGGTTGGAATTCATCTGGTATATCTTTCCCTAGTCCTTTACTTTCAACTTTTCTGTGTTCTTAAATTATTGATGTTTCTGGGAAGTAGAACTTGGCTTAAGCCATTTCCTTCCAATCATGTAATTCTTCTCATTGGTGAGTTATCTATTTGCATTCACTGTAATCACACTTTTTGCTGCTCCCCCATCCCTCCCAGTCTTCTATTCTGCCTTCTGCATTTCCCACTTCATCCCTCTCTGATTTGGAAGCTGGACATTCCATTTCTGTTCTTTCAGTGGTTACTCCAAATTTTTAACATTTACTCGATGTAAGCAATCTCAAGTTAATCCATTCCTCTACCCTCTTATGAACAATCTAGGACTCTTGATATGATTTATCTCTGTTGCACTCTCTCTGTTTAACCTGTTACTGCTTTCTAGCATTCTTGTCCCATCTTATTTTGGCACCACCCAAATTTATCATTAATATTACTGTTGGTGTATGCAATCAATGTTAGTTTAGACTTATCCATATGATAATCAGTGTCTTTGTTCATCTGTTGTGAATCAATTCTTCATTACTCCCTTCTGGGTTCTGTTTCTTTGTTCTGGAAGTTTAACCTTTAGAAATTCTTTTAGAAAGAGTCTGTTGGTGATAGATTCTTTCTGTCTTTTTTTGTCTAAAAGTGTTTCATTTCAGTGCCACGTTTGAGTTACAGTGTAGCTCAGCATAGCATTCTAGGTTTACAGTGATTTTCAGTCAATCCTTTGAGGATCTTATTCTATTGTCCCTTGGTTTCATTTTGTTGCTGTTGAGAAGTCTACTGTCTAATTGTCCTTCTTCTGTTGGTAATTTCTCTTTTCTGTGTTGTTACTTTTAATATTTTAGTCTTTGGTGAATTATAGTTTCTCTACAAAGCATCTGAAGGTTGGCTTTTATTTATCCTGCTTAGAACTCCTGCTTCCTCGAATCTGTGGGTTCTTGTTTTTCATAATTCTCAGACATTATCTCTGAATTTTGCTTTTCCCCATTCTCTCTGACCTTTTTCTAGAACTCATGTTAGATATATAGAATACCTCCACATTCTACCCTTTCATAGAAATGCTCTTATTTCTATTTATTTCTACTTTTTTTTCTCTTTATATACTATATTCTGAGTTTATTTCTCAGATCTATTTGTATTTGCCTAATTCTTATTATTTAAACCAAGTCTAATCTGCTACTTAATTCACTGAGTTTTAAAATTTTCAATGGCCAATTTCTTTTTTAAATATTCAGAAGTTCTATTTGGTTCTTTTCCAGATATGCTCAGTTTTTTCCAACTGTGTCTTTCCATTTTAAAAATTTTGTGTTCTTTCTTTTATGTCTTCATAATTTAAAAATTGCTAATTTTATTGTCTGTATCATATTATTCATTTATATGAAGTTCTTGGCAGTCTCATTTAATATTTCTTTCATCTGTTGACATTTGCCAATGATGTGATTGTTTCATCATGGGCTTTGAAATTTTGGATTGTCAGTTCATATTCAATAAGGTTTGAGATAACTTTCTGCCTTGAAGCGAAGTTGTGTATCTTCTTCCTTTCTTTCCTTTTATTTTTTTTTTGGTACTCTTGGCAATTAATATACTTCCATATGCAAATTAGATGCTCAATAAACACTTTTCTGGTTGATGATATGATCGGCTTACAAAAAGAAGCAAACTCTCATCACACCCTTCTTAGAAGGGGACCCTGTTTCTCTACCACATTCCTTCCAAGCATTTTTGCTTGTGAGCTTGTAAGATTTTCTTTGTTGTAGAGATATATATTCTTGAGACAAGGGAATGTAGCTGGACTTGGGAGACAAGAAATAAGCAAAGGTTCTGGAAAAGGGGAAAAGTGGGAAAAGAGGGTAGAAGAATCCTTCATTCACAGGAGGGAGAGTCAACGCTGAACAGCAAATGAAGACGATGAAACAAGAATATCCGGCATCCCTGGGTTGAGCTAGTGCAGACAAGAGCCACATGGCTATGTACCATAGGGCAGGTGGTACCTCACTGTGTTGATTAGGGGCTGGGCACTCAGAGGACGTGGGAATAGGTTTATATGATTTGTCATTGCTTTTAAAATAGCAAAGGACAGTGGAAGGCCAACACTTAACCATGTGCCAGGCACCGTGCTAAGAGCTTTCCCTGGATTATTTCATTTGAACCTCATAACAACTCGAGCTTGTGTTATCCTTGCTATATAGAGGAGGAAACTGAAATTTGAGAAGCTAAGAAACCTAACCCACATCCCGCAGCCAGAGCACGGTGGAGCTGAAACTTGAACCTGGAGCAGAAACATGCAACCGCTTGCTTTGGGGCGGAACTAGCACTTGCACTGGATGCAATGCAAAATACTTTTTAATACATGGAGTACCATGACAGGGACCCCCACCCCCCACCCCAACCCATGCTAGTGGGGAGAGCTGCTATAGATGGGAAGACCCCATTGATCAAAATTGTGAATAGCACACAGTACGTGACACCTTGTGGGTGCTTAATAAATATTTACCTGGTAAATATACTGTTCCCTTCAGTATATAAGACATGTTACAATGAGTCACTTCTCCTCCTTCTCCCTTCCCCTGGCTTTCAAACACCTCACAGTCAGGTGGAGAAACCAGTTCCCTGGTCACTTTCCCTGGCCAGGAGGGAAAGGAGGCTGGGCCAGGGGGTTCCTGTGACGTGTGGGGCACTGCAGGCCAATAATGGAGCCAGGAAAGCACTGCCTGGCTGCTGGCAGCCTCTCTTGGCTGGGTGGCAATTTCTAGATATTGATCATGCTGAGTCCTATTATTATAAATCCTCATCTTGGTGATGGAAGCTGAATACAAAATGAAGGGGATCCCTCCCTGTCCTTACCTCCTGCACACACACAGCCTAGCCTCTTGGCCAGCCAGGGCACACGCTGAACCTTTATAGGACTGGGATGTCCATGCTGTAGGGCCAACCAGGGCCAGTGCTCTGAGACAGACCCAGCATCTCAAGCACCTCTTCACCCTGGGAGAGGAGCCAGCCCAGAGTGAGCAGGTGGAGGGGCTCACCTGCTGGGAACTTGCCACCAGGGTTCTGTATCTCACCTTTATAAGGGAAATGACTCATCTCTTGTTGAAGCTTTGGAACCCCTTTATATTGCACCATAACCTGTCTGTGCTTTGCTAAGGAAGCAGGGGATTGAGACGAGGCTACCGACTTGGAGTGGTGTGCCCATTTAGTCTTCCTGGTTTCTCTTTCTTTCCTCTCCAGTTCTTTGTGTGTCTTGCTCTCATTCCTTTAACTTTTCATTTCTTTTCTTCCTGTTCCTTCTCTGCTCTCTTGGTTCCTCCCCTATGCCTGACACTTTGGTTTCTGTGAACTTTTCCAGAGCTCCACCCCCTACGTCTTCCTTCTTCCCAAAGGCACAGCGTGACATCCCGACGACGGGCCATTCTCCTGCCTCCCACCAGCCTCCCCGTAGCCTCATAGCCTCGGAAGGGCCCAGCTGGTCTGCAGCCCCAGGGCTCCTCCCACAGGGGCGCTTCAAAGCTCCCGCCTGGGCCCTAGGCTGAGGCCAAGGGGGTGAGCTGCCAGCTGCACCTGCTGAGTTGAAAGTCTCCCACCCAGGAGCATTTCCTGGCCTGGCTGGGATGCCAGCCCCTGCAGGGGGTAGAGGCCCAGATGTGGGCGGTGAGGTGCTCTGTGCTTGACCCACAGGGTGGGCTCATCTGGGAGGTGGGCTCCCGATGGGGCAAAGGGCCCCACGGAGCTCAGAGCCCCAGATTAGCATTTTAAAGAAAGGTCAGCAAGAAAGGAATTCCGAGGCCTGCTGGGAGCAAAAGGGATAGTGGTGAGGAAAGTTCATTTTTGCCTCCCCCAGTGGTTCCAACTACTGCCCTGTGAGAAGACAGCAAGGATAGCAGGCGATGACGATGAAGAGTTGGATTCTAACTTCAGCTTATGAGCAAAGGGCAGGTTACTCAACATCTCCAAGCTTCCCTTTCCTCACCTCTAAAAAGAAATACTCAGACAGAATAACCTCCAAAGTCCCTTCCAGCTCCCCTGCTATGGTGGCTCCCAGACAGTAGGGGTAGAGGACTGGGGGCTCCCAAGTCTGCTGTTGTCCACCAGCCTTGTGGGGGGGCCTCGGAACAAGCACCAGCTCTGTGTGACTTCGGACAAGGTATTTGACCTCTCTGAGCCTCAGTTCCCACATGTGAAAGTGGAGAGGATACTTGGTGCTAAGCCAAGCATGAGCGCACAGTGTTTCCCAAGGGAAACCACTTAGCCCCAAGCTGGGCAAAGAACAATTTTAGTTCATACTTGACCCTGGCATTATGTGAAAGTCATTCCTTTTTCTATTTTCTCTCGAACCCAATTGCCACAGTCAGCCTACCAAGAACACATCTATGACACCCTCCAAGTTCTCCTTTTAGCAAAGAGAGTCCAGGCCAGCTGACAACACCAAGCTCTGATTTAATAATGTCACTTTTATTCATTGTGTTTATTTTTACACTTCTATTAATAGCAAGCGAGACTGGTTTTCCATTATGGTAGTGTTATAGAATTTCCTTTTGAAATAAATTTAAGTAAATAAAGTCAGTCAACTTGAAGACACATATTAAGTAAGAAATGGCCAAAATTGTGAAGCTGATCGAAAACCCCGGGAAAGGTTTGCATTACCTTTTGGGATGCGTGAAGAACCCACCACATCCCTGACCTCAGCAGGGGTTCATCATCACTATTCCTATGCTGGAAGGAAGTGGTCTCCGCTGATTTTATTATAGGTTGAGCATAAACGTCATTTCTTCCTTGGCTTGCTGTGGGTTCTCAGAAAAATAGCTGAGTCACTCTGGTCTATCCCTTAGCTCTCAGGTAGTGCTAATGACACCTCTTCCTGGAAGCCCCATGGAGGAGAGGGCGGAGAGAGTCCTCTGGGGAGTGCAAAGTGGGGATAAATTCTCTTCAGCCTTTAGATTGGTTCTGACTCGAATGGTGTTCCCCATTGAATTTAATGCAGTCATTTCAGTGGGCCCCCAACTTAGGAACCATTGCATTTCTACACTAATGATAAAGGGGCTGGGAATCCCATCTGAGCCATTATACTTTAAACAGAATATGCTTTACCTACTAAAATAAAAGCCACTTATGCTTACCGAACAATCTGTCTCAGTAAAGTGTTACCAAGACAGAACTTGATAGAAGAGCCAAGAGCTAGTCAAATAAACAGCTTTCAGTCCACGACTATGCATCACTCAGGGAGTTCCCAGCACTGCCAGGGACAGCTGCTGGGTGACTCTGCTCACCTTACTGATTTCAATTCTGTTACAGGAGGGAGAAAAAAAATGAGATTTATGGATAACCAATAGGCTTGTTTTGCAGGCCCCCAATTCGGCATAGCACCTTGCAGAAAATGCATTTAGCACAATGTCCTGGTGCTCTCTGAGAATCTCCTGAAGTGAAGGTTCAACTGCTTGCCGGGCAGTGTCCCAAGCAGCAGAATGCTGTAGGCAGGTGTCTTTCCAGAAGTATGTAAAGCTTTGTGCTCCTCTGAGCCCACGTCAGGTCCCCAGGGAGCTGTTAGGGCACTCTGTGATACTCCCAAACAGCATGGCTTTAGCACCTGGAGATACCAGGGGTCACTCTTCTCTGTGTTTGGACTTGTCAGAATGGCCAGGCAGTTGGCAGGGCCTCACCACCTTTAGCTCTCCTTTTGGATTGCTTGGAGAGCCATGCCAAGCCCACTGGGAATATCCCCTTGGTGGCAGACTTGAGCACCCAGGTCCTGGCCACTGGTGAGGATGCCCTTCTTTTCCTGTCCTCAGCGGAAGTCCTGGAATGGGGTTTCATACACCCCGGGAAATTTACGGTATTCTTCTGAAGCATGGCAAGTCCTTTCCATAAAGACTTTTAATAAACTCTCCTCTTGAACTTGGGGGCCAGTTTATTGCTCTGTTTTTCCTCAATGGCCTATTCTTCTGCAACTCCCAGAACATGGCAAGATTGGGGTTTGGTTTTGTTTGCTTATTCAAAAATAGAAAAATAGTTTCACAGCCTTACCACTCACAAAAATAACATGGGTTATAATTTTTTAAGTCATTATTAAATTAATCCCTCATTTTGGGGAAGCAGGAAGCTTGGCAACTGTGGACACTAAAGCTGAAGAAGAGATGTGACTCCAAGGGAGGTAAATTGCCAATGTGAACCTAAGAGAATTCTGCTTTTGATAATGTTATACCAAAAGCAGGCACCCATAGAGCAAGTCAGAACTGGAAAGAAATGGAATAGCCCAGAGATGCCTGACTTCCTGACTCCTCTCTTTTTTTTTAAATTCAATTTTATTGAGATATATTCATATACCATACAGTCATCCAAAGTGTACAATTGTTCACAGTACCATCATATAGTTGTGTATTCATCACCCCAATCTGTTTTTGAGCATTTTCCTTACACCAGAAAGAATAAAAATAAGAATAAAAATAAAAGTAAAAAGAACACCCAAATCACCCCCCCCATCCCACCCTATTTTTCATTTGTTTTTTTTGTCCCCATTTTTCTACTCATCCATCCATACACTGGATAAAGGGAGTGCGATCCACGAGGCTTTCACAATCACACGGTCACCCCTTGTAATCTACATTGTTATACAATCTTCTTAAAGACTCAAGGCTACTGGGTTGGAGTTTGATAGTTTCGGGTATTTACTTCTAGCTATTCCAGTGCTTTAAAACCTAAAAAGGGTTATCTATATAGTGCATAAGATTGTCCACCTGAGTGACCTCTTGACTCCATTTGGCATCTCTCAGCCACTGAAGCTTTATTTCGTTTCATTTCGCATCCCCCTTTTGGTCAAGATGTTCTCAATCCCACAATGCTGGGTCTAGATTCATCCCCGGGAGTTATATCCTGCATTGCCAGGGAGATTTACACCCCTGGGAGTCAGGTCCCACGTAGAGAGGAGGGCAGTGAGATCACCCGCCGAGTTGGCTTAGAGAGAGAGAGAGAGGTGGGGGGGGAGCGCGCCACATCTGAGCAACAAAGAGGTACTGAGGGGGCTGACTCCTTTCTTTTTGTGGGCCAGAGTGTTGTGCAGTGGGAAGAACGGCCTCGGCACTGTTCTTACTTGCAAATGTGACAAGAGCAATGAGGCCGGGCCAGGAATAAGTCCCCTAACTCATGGGCACGGTCCCCTTTAAGATGTAGTCATTGAATTATCTTGGAGCAGTAGTTGAGGAATTTAGTTAGACTGCCCAAATCTTGAACCAGAGATATTGCAAAGGTCAAAGCAGAGACTCTCTAAGGAAAGGATTAGAAAGGGAGACAGAAATTTGTGGAACTGTTATTCTGGAAGTCCTGCAGAATGGAGGTCAAAGGTGACTTCTAATCAGGGCATGGTCTATGAGTTGGGTCAACTTCAACCCAGGAATGTAGGTACTTTTGGGGAATGAAGACTATGTTTTTGCAAGTTTGCATGTTGGCTGGCATCAGAGACAGTTATTGGAGAGGTTATGGTGGCACTACAGTTATTATTTTCCCAAAGATGCTGGCTTTGATGTCTTAGGAAAGGGAAGAATTATTCTTTAGGCACCATGTCCTGGTGCAAAAAATTCTTCATGTGGAATTGGCTGATATGAGGCCAGTGATACATGGAAAAGGCTGGGTAGGTATCTCACAGCCAGGTTGGCGCACACATGAGCCTCTGTCACACACATCCACTTATCCTAGAAAACAGGTACAGGGTGTAGGTATACAAATATCAGTGCAAATCTTCTCAGGATATCTTTCTGACTACTATGAATCATTTCCCCACAGTTTTAGGACTTATTTAAAAAGTCGTTAAATTTCGGAATCATCTAAATGCCAACAGAATGAATATTATTCAATTATTTAAAAAGTATTTTCCAAGGTATTTAATGATATGGAGAAAAGGCTTACAATGTAGTATTTAGGAGAAAATAGGATTAAAAAATAGAAGTTTAATCTAATCCTAATTTTGAAAAAATACACACCCTGGAAAAAGGCATGAAAAAATATATAAAAATATTGCTAGGGTTTATCTGTGGGTGGTGGGATTTTTAGGTGATTTTTAAATTATTTTAAGAAAATTTTATTTCCCATTTTCTTTACAATGTGTATGAATTATTATACGCAGAAATAAATATGAAATACCTACTTATAAGAAACAAACCTCTCAAAGTTTGTTCTCTGAGTCCATTTTGGGAAACAGTGCTCCCTTCTGGGATGCAGAGGTCCCTTGGGCATGGTTTCAAAGGTTGAGCCATTGTGATCTTCCCCTTCATTACAAACCACAAAGAGAGAATTTGCTCCAGTGGTAAATGACTCTCTTGTCACTTCAAGTGGCTCGAAAGATCTAAGCCTCAGTTTCCTTTCCTGTAAAGTGGGGAAACTAGCTACAGCTCTATCATGCCCCATAAAGATGTTATGAAGACTAAAGGAGGTAAGAAAGGGGAGAGCACAGTTGGCTGTTTAGAAGGAAACACAGTGGAGATTTAAGGCATGTTAGGGTTTCTCAATGGCAGTGAGCTTAGATCTGACATCAAATCACCACAACAATATGAACTCTGTTAGCCACCTTTATCACAACCATTTATATGATGATAGGACTGGTAATTGGATAATTAATATTGTGGTTGCAGTTTTTTACAGGAGAACTTTCCTCCGGAATTTTCTCATCTCAAATTTCCAACTGTTTTAATAATCCCCTTTTTGGCGTGTCACAAAATAATGTCATGTACCCAACACAACCACGAGAGGGTGATAGATTACTTAGAGTCACCACCTGGCTTCTCTATAGCAACATCAGATTTGTGTGGAGTATTGGAACTGTGTCCAGGATCGAGAAAAATAAAACCCAGTGTACCTTAGTTAAGATGTTGGGCCAACATTTAAGTAAATAACATTTTTTTTTTTGTTCTCTTGGCTTTTACTTTCGTCACTGAGCTTTTTTTAGTTTGTTTATTTATGCATTTTATTTATTTATTTATTTAAATTCACTGGGATTATTCAGGTGAGAAGCCTGAAACCTCTGGTTTGCTTTGAGAGCTGTCCCAGTCACATACATATGAACAGTAAAGAGGCTGCCCTTCTCTCTGGGAAGCTTTAAAAAGTAATTTTATTAGAGCAGTTGAAGGTTTACAGAAAAATCATGCAAAAGAGTACAGAATTCCCATACATGCCCCCCAACCCGTCCCCCACGTAGAGTTTTCTCTGGGAAGCTTTTAAATGCATTTAGAAGCAAGTATGTGGCCCTCATTGTTTTTATAACTGAGGTTGAAGTTTCGACTTTTGACTCGAGCCTCCAGTTCTTGTGAATGGCCCTGAATTCCCAGCTGCATGCACACCTACATTAAGTGAAAAAGCACTGAGTCTATTTGTAGGTGATTGTCGTTACTATTCACATTTCCCAGGACGTCTCAGCGCGTGGGGCTTCGGTGCTGATCCTTGGGGAGGACCCCAAAGAGTCGGCAAGAGCGTCAGGGGGTCAGAGGCGCCCGTCAGCTGGAAGGGCTCTGCCACACGCGCACCGGAATCTGCCAACAGCCCAGATGGCTGCGGGAGCCCCTGGGCTCAACCAGGGCTGTGCACGAGAGGAAGGACAGCTGAATAGCCTTGGCTCAGTTCTCATCCAACCAAGGGGACTTGTTGGGTTGCAGAAGAGCAAAGTGGGGACAGCGAGCAGTAATCTTACCTCTACTCATCTCATCAGTGTGGGGGCACGCTGCACACACTTGGCTTTGGGGTCAAAGATCTCGCTTCTGATCTTCGTTTGACCGTCTGAATTTTGGGTCAAAGTAATTGCAACCAAGATCTGCACAAGGCTTTATTTTTTCATTCTCACAGTTCCTGGTTTTGTTCAATTTTACAATCTTTGTACAAAAGACACCAAAATCCCTTTTTAAATTCGTGGTTCCATCGAGTCTGTGCAGAATTTCTTCCTAAATTGGTAAGGCCAGATGCCAGGTTTTCTGAACCTGGAGCAAAAGTTTGCAGAGAATAAGAAAGTGGCGGGAGAACACTAGGCAAAAGCCTTGATTACATCTATTTCTGGTGGATGGTGGCCTTTTCTTATTCAGTACATACCAGGGGGTGGGAGTGGTGAGGGTAGGGGATTATAGGGACGGTAGGATGGTGACTTTGACAGCCAGGGTCTCTAATGAATCCCGACTAAGGCTAGGTTTTGAATAACACAGAAGTTGCTAAAAGCTTCAATCAGCAAAGGTGAGATGCTGAAGAGAGCTGAAGGAGATGGTGTCTGGGGGCCTCTTGAAGGGTGCTGAGATGATGAAGGTGATGATGGAGTAGAAGAACAGCTGGGGATTCTGCGCTGGGGGAAATAGAAGTCAGAGCAACCAGTGGCCTCTTGCTAATGGACTGGCATTTCAGGGGAATCCAGATTGCAGGGGATGTTCAGGAATGCCAGGCAGGGCTACACTGGTTTGCAGAAGCTCAATTTCTGGGGGGAGGGAATCCATTCTGGAAGTTTCATATCCCATTGGGGAGACAGTGCTATCCTTTGATGCTCTTTTTATGTTATGGGTGTTTTACTTTTAAAGTTCACATCTTGGACTTGATTTAAGAGACGTCCTTAACTTTCTTGGCACATGCTGAGGCATGAAGGTAGCAAGTACCGCCATTTAGAAGGTTAAGAAATAAAGGGACCTCAATGCTGCAGTCGTCTTCTTGCACTTCCCCACAGCACTTCTGGGCCAACTCCTCTGACCCAGTTTGTGCAGGGAACCCAGAACCTTTTCATGAATGAGACTGATGTGGAAGGGACATGTTCAGGGTGGGTGCTGGACACAGAGGACGAGGCTGGAGGTGCCATCTGGATGACACAGAGCAGAATCTCAGTTTCACTTTCTGGAGAACACTGCCTTTAGCTCCCTTTTACATACTGCCTTTTGAGTACCAAATACTCAAGTCAGCCCATTTTCCCCTTTGACCTTGCCCATGGCTTCTTTCTAATGACTGTAATGACCGTGTACCCTGAGCCAAATGAATGTAATCTGAAAAAGCAAGAGAAGCTTCGAACATCCCCATCTGACTCGCTGCCTACCACTGCCTCCCTTGCTGCATTCCCCCACCCACCCTCCACAGCCAATGGCCTCCAAGGGTGAGAGGAGGGGCTGGTCTCTGACTCAGCCAGAAACAACAGCAGCCTGTGCCGGCAGGGACTTTCACTTGGGCCCCCACACCACAAGAAGGGCCGGAAAGAACCTGAAATTCCAATTAGGTTTAAACTAATGAGCTGGAAACTTTGAGGTAAACCACTGAAGGCGGAAGTGGGGGATCATCTTCCTTACAATTAGCACTGGAAAAAACTGTGGCCCCGCTGGTAGCACGAGGGACAGTGTCCAGAAGGGGCAAAGTTTCTGAAAGTATCAGAAGGGGGAATTTCCATGGTGGGGTAGGGATAGAGGCTGCTTAACAAATCCATACTCCTTCAGTGTTTTTTTTTTTTTTTTGGGTGGGTGGGGCGGCAGGGAAGACCCTAAACAGGAAAAGGTGAGCCTGATTGGAGCCTGGAGCATCTCTGAGCGCCCTCATCTATCACCATGTTTGAGGTCATCTGCACCATGTTTGAGGTCAAGTCTCCCCTGATCATCTTCCCTCCATTGCCATCCCTTAGGCAGCCTCAGTCATTTAATAAGGCAAAGGCAAAAACAAACAAACAAACACCATCTGCTGATGGCCCTGCCCTGCAGACCAAGCACGGGGCACTGGGGCACCTAGGAAAGGGAGGAAGAGCAAATCGGGGATCGCTATGTGTGTGTGTGTGTCCTGGAGAAGGGTCCTCCTCATTCCCGAAGCCCGAGGACCCTGGGGCGCACAGCCTATGGAATCCAGTTGACAGCTGGCCACTCCTCCCCTCCCCACTGGGCGCTCCTTTGTAAACCACGATCTACCCCGAGCCTCCTCCCGAGTCGCCCAGGGCGCTCAGCTGGGGCCCAGCACCCTGGAGAGAGGCGCCCTGTCCTGCGCCAGGGCTCGGGGCGCTCTGCCCTGCACTTAGGGAAGCAGGGTCACATGCGGGGCCGCTCTTGAGGGGCCTGCCCGCCCCCTGCCCAGCCCTGAGCCAGGGTGAGCCAGCGCCGCGAGCCTCCTCCCCTCCCACCTAGGGTGGCCTGAGTCCGCGCCCGCTCCAGTTGCTGCAGCAGCTGCTGCTGGCGGCTGCGGGGAGCGCAGGGCGCGCGCCGGAGAGGCTCGGGCGGAGAGGACGGGGACGAGGAGGAGCCGGAGGCGAGGAGGAACAGCGAGCGGAGGCCGTGGGGGCTTCGCGGCTCAGGGATCCCGGGAGGATGGGCTAGGCGGCGGCAGCGGCCCGGCAGCCGGACGCGGTGAACCTGCTGCGTCCCGGCGCGCATAGAGGCGGAGAGCGCGAGCTGAGCTCAGCCCCGGGAGGAGGTGTCGGGGCAGTCCGGGGAGGAGGGGGCTGATTATACATTATTAACGAGTTCCCTCCTAATAAGCACAAGAGCGGCTCGTTAGCCGGCGCGGGGGGGAGGGGTCCCCGGCCGGAGCGCAGCGCACACTGGTGGCGCACGGCGTGCGGGCGGCGCGAAGGGCGCCGGGGCTGGCGCGCAGAGCCGGGGCGGCCTCGGGGGCAACGCAGACCCCGGGCGCGGGCGGCCCGCTGCGCCCCCTCGCTCTCCGGCGCTCGGGGCCCGCGCAGCCCCAAGCGAGCTGGGCCGGGAGAGGGGGAGCTGCCCGCGCACTCCATCCCCCCTCCCCCCCAGACGGGCGGGCCGGCGGTCGGGGGGAGGGCGGGCGGCGGCGGCTCTCTGTATATATCTCCGCGCACCCTGCCAGGTCGCGCACAGCGCCCCGAGCCCAGGCGCCTCCCCGCCCCCCTCCCCACGCTCCGCGGCGGCGGCGGCGGCGGCAGCAGTAGCGGCAATATGGCTGTTGATGGGTGCTCGGGGTGGCGCTGGCGGCGGGAGGAGCTCCCCCGAGCCCCTGCGCCGGCTGCCCGTTGCTAGCTATGGCAAATGGTGGCGGCGGCGGCGGCGGCAGCAGCAGCGGCGGCGGCGGCGGCGGCGAAGGAGGCAGCAGTCTTAGAATGAGCAGCAATATCCACGCGAACCATCTCAGCCTAGACGCGTCCTCCTCCTCCTCTTCTTCCTCTTCTTCTTCCTCCTCTTCCTCCTCGTCCTCGGTCCACGAGCCCAAGATGGATGCGCTCATCATTCCGGTGACCATGGAGGTGCCGTGCGACAGCCGGGGCCAACGCATGTGGTGGGCTTTCCTGGCCTCCTCCATGGTGACTTTCTTCGGGGGCCTTTTCATCATCTTGCTCTGGCGGACGCTCAAGTACCTGTGGACCGTTTGCTGCCACTGCGGGGGCAAGACGAAGGTAACGCACTCCCCAGGCGCCCGCCCCCCTGCGCCAGCCCCGCAGCTTCTCGGGGTCCCCTGCAGCCCACCTCTTCTCTCCGCACACCGCCGTGCTTCCCTCCGTTCTTGCCTGCCTCCGCCTCGCTGTCTTCCCTTTTCTCCGCTCTCGCTGCGCCCTCGGGATGGGGCAGCGGGTGGCGCGCGGGGGCTGAGGAGTTACCCCGATCCGTGCGCTCCGGAACGCAGACGCCCGATCCCGACCCCCTTGTTTATTGTAGAGTCGTTTGCGGCTGCGGCTGGGGCCGGGGGTGGGGGGACGCGCGCCGCTCGGGTGGGGTGGTGTGGGTTAGGGAGACCCAACCCCGCGTGGACGGAGGAAGCTGGGGGCCCCTGGGTGCGTGTTCCGTGCAGCTCACCTGCCGCGGTGCGGCTCCTTGCGGTGGGCGAGGGGGCGCCCATCAGCCCGCGCTTTCGGAGCCTGTTGGTGAGATGAGTTCGTGGGGTTAGAAGGAAGGGAAATTCTTTGGGAAAGGCAGAGAATCTTTTGGACTAGGGAATGCCGGGGGAAGGAACGTGGCCAGAGATGATGGGGGATTTTGGGGGGCGAGAGAAAGTTGGGGAGATCCGCACCAGTTTTGGAGGCATCCCATGTGGCTGCCACTTTAGGAATGTGGTGAAGTCACAAATCCGATGGTACCTCCTTCTCCATCCCTTAGATATTCACGTGGAAAATACTCCCCACCCCAAGTTCTTCAGCCTGTGTACTCCTGTTCCCAGGCCACCCCCTTTTGGGTCCTCGGGAAAGGCCGGCAGCAGCACTGGGCTGGGTCGGGAGCTGGAGGTCTGCTCTGGAGGGGGCTGAGGCCGCCGTTTCATGCCGAGCCTTTTCCCTGGCTCTTTTGAGGTGGCTGGATGTCAGCTTAAGCTATTCCTGGCACAGAGACGCCCACCAGCAACCAGCTCCCTGCACCTTGGTTGTATGGTGCTAGGCTGACTGCCTGGTCTGTCGTCCTGTCTCTAGAGATCTCCCACCCACTGGAGGTGAGGGACAGTTTGATAGAAAACTGTGGAATGAAAAAGAAAAGACTGGGGGAAAAAAAGACAGAACTGCCTTTGTGTGTGTGTGTGTGTATGTTTGTGCATGCGTGTGTGCGTGTGTAATTCCCGTCCTAGGGAACTTCACAGCCTGACAATTTTTGGAGGGAAGGGGTATCAAGGGCAATAGTGCAAGGTCGACACACATCTGAGCCCCTAATGTTCACACCTTTTCTAGTAAAGTTAGTCCGAGGACCCCTCAAACTTCCACGGGACACAGCAACTTGTGGTAGCCTCCTTGGTTGCTAAGCAAAGAAGTGGGGGAAGCTGGGGGCTGGGGTAAAGGCTGGCTATAAAAACACAAGGGTGAACCGAAGCTCTTACTCCTGATCATTAATTATACATCACGTTGTGTGGTGGAGCTCAGCTGTGTTTTGTGGCAGCACATTTGTGTTTTGGAAAATACTGGTGTGTTGGAAATAAGGGAGAGAGAAAAGCCACCATTATCTGCCCCCCCCCCTTCCTACTCCTCCTCCTCCTCTTTCTCCTTCCTCTTCTCTGGAGGCCTCTAGATGCTGGCCAGTCAGCTTTCTTTGGAGGTACCTTTGTCAAGGAGAAAAACCTCTCAGCTTCCAGAGAAGCCCCCAGATTAATCAAAATCCTGACGAGACTGCTGCCCTGCCCAGCTGTCCTCCTAAGGACATGCCTGTCCCTCAGGCATTCTTATTCACACATTCCCTCCCTAACTCCTGGTGATCCTCGGTCTGGGCACCGGACTGAGTCACTTTATCCCAGTGGGTGCCCTTGGGGGGAAAAGATCTTGCTCCTAGTTGCCCTCATCTGAAATGTTTTCTAGATTGAGTGATTTGGTGGGTAAACTTTTGGAACAGCCTCCTTTCTTTCAGGAGCTGGGCAATTTTGATTAAAATGAGTATATTTTCAATGAGTAAAAATAAGTTTTGGTGTTTTTGTGATCCTGGGTTTTTAAACACAGCTTCTAAAATCATTTTACTCTATGGGGTACATAAATGCCAGTGCAGTGCCTGTAATGAAATGCGAATCAGATAGTTCACGTAAGGAATCTCTTTCCTAAATGATGACCAAGCATAACTTCTGTCGGTGTTTGCAAGGAAATAGGTTTTTGGCAGTCACAATTAGAAAAAAACAACAATCCCTAAGTATTTGACTATATTTTGTAGCTCTAAGACCTGCTGAGTTGACATAACTGAAAGTTTCTACAGTTCATCAAACCTGAGACCAGAGACTTTTGCAGCGTTAGTTGGCAAGATGTGAGGTCAGAGATCAGGTCACTTTTGACGTCGTTAGAGTCTGTTATAAATCCAGAATCTCTTAATACCTGGCCCTCGATTTGCTCAATGTGTAGCCAGCTCATCATGGCCAATTACAATAACGTAGGCCCTTTATAAACTTTTCTTTCTATTCTGGAGGTCTGTATTTTTGCCACAATCTTGGTTTTTTGTTCTTCATCCTTTTGGCTTTCCAAGTATTTGGCAGTTGTGGTTGAGATTTAGTAGAGAACAAGGCATTTGGCTATAGTTTGGAATAATTTCTTTTAGTCCTAGGTTTCCCAAGCAAAACTAGGTTGCTTTTCCACAGAATTCCACCAGCCCTCAGTACGTGAACTCTCACCTCATTCACCCCCATGACCTTTGGCCAGGAGCCGGGGGCTAGAGGAAGGCATGTCTTCTTTGCTTCTGAAATTCCGTGGGAGATAAGTTTCAGAAGAGAGCTCTGGAATCCCAAGGATTCAGTTTCTCATACTGCACTATCGTTTTTGATCAAAAGTACAAATATTGTATGATCTCACTTATATGAAGTAACTAGAATGTGCGAATTCATAGATGCAGAAACTGGAATACAAGTAATCTGGGGCCGGAGAGGAATGGGGAGTTAATCCTTAATTGGTACAGAGTCTCTGTTCAGGGTGATTGAAGAATTTTGGTAGTGGATTGTGGTGACGGCAGCACAGCACTGTGACTGTAATTAACATCATTGAGTTGTATATTTGAATGTGGTTAAAAGGGGAAATTTTAGGTTGTATATAGGGTACCAAATTAATAATAAAAATCCCTGTAGACTGTACAATACAGTGAACCCTAATGTAAACTATGAACTATAGTTCATAGTGTAATTATAATAATATTGTTTCATTAGTTGTAACAAGGGCGCCACTCAAATGCTAAGTATTAATAATAGGCAAAACTGGGTGTGTGAGGGGGAGTATATGGGAACTCTCCTTTTGCATGATCTTTTTTCTGTAAACCTACAACTTCTCTAAAAAAATAAAAATAAAAAAGAACCTGAGACAGAAGTGTGTTGTGGGGCATCTCATTGTTTATTGGTGCCTTTGGCCATAATTTCAAATGGTGAATGATTTTACTGTTTTAAACAGAATGGTACATGGATTTTTTTTTTTAAGGAAATAAAGAAGAAAACTAATAATGTTCCCTCTGCCCCCCCCCCCACACTGGGCACAGTCTTTCTAGTAATGTGTTCTTTGCTGAATTTTTCCCATTATTGCTTTTCCTTCTGTTGGATTTCATCAGAACTTGCTATTCACTGGGCTGTGGCACTTTGAGGTCCAGTCCAGAAGCAGACTGTAGTGACAAGGACACTGGACTGGCAGCCGGGACAAGGCTGTGGCCTTGAAGGAGTCATTTCACTTCTCTGTTCTCTCTTGGCTTGTGTATAAAATGTGGGAGCTGAATTCTTTGAGTTCTAATGTCCCTTCCTGCTCTATGACTGCGTGTGGGAAAATGGCACGAGTTGAAGGAACGATGGGTAAAGTTTCTAGCTCAGAATGTGTTTTATGAGTAGCAGTTCCTTCAGGAATTCAGCCTGGCGGTGTGTATGCGACTTTATTCCTTCCTTCTACTCTTCCTCCAGCATGCAATCTGCTTTTCTTTAAATGTCTGGGGAAACTGAGGCTCAGGAGCCATCTTCCTGGTGGAGCTGCAGTTTGCTGTGTGCCTCACGTGTGGCTAGGCGCAGACTCACGCCAGCTCTTGGGTGAGCTGTCATCCCTGTGGAAGCCTGGGCTTGATCAAGGATGGTCTGCATGTAATGAATTATTGAGATATCGTCTCCAGGACTGTGTCTGAGAAAACAATGTGTTTTCTCCGTCAGGCTCATGACTAATATAAATATCACATCCCATTATAGCTTGGTAATTACCCAGGGTCTGGCCTGATGCATTCAGTCAGGGTTGGAGTTTTAGAGCCTTGCAACTCTTGAATCCAGATTTGTCCCGGTGCCTTGTCTCTTCTTGGGGTTCGGCTGCCACTGGCCCATCTTCAGATGCTCCCTTGTGATCTGATCACTTGGGGTGGCCTTGGAGAAGTCCTGAGGTCTCAGTCCCTGGTGAGCTCCAGCTGACCTTCCCTTGTCCTGAGAGTCTTGGCTTCTCATTCCTAGTTCTCTTCATGGAAATGCACTTTAGTAGCGACTCTGCAATCAGACAGATCCAAGTTCAGATTGTGGGTGTCACACTCTTGGAGCATCTTTGGCTGGCAACCATTCCGAGCCTTGATTTCTTCACCTATAAAAAGGGCACCTTGATGCTTACTTTGTTGAATTCTTGTAAAGAGTGGCAATAATCTTGTAGGATTCTGAAAGGAGTGGCAGTAATGATTAGCACCCGGCAAGTGCCTGGCACTTAGCAAGCCTTCTGTAAATGGGAGCTACCTCAGCTTCACAAGCTGTTGAGTTTATTTTCTCTATGATTTATGGAACTTATGACCTCTGAGGGACACAAGACTAAAATAAATAGAATTTTAGAGCCATCAGAAATCTCTAGACCCTAAAGTCTAGAGGCCTGGGTCACACAACTACTTAGAGTCAGGCTGAGATTTGGACTCATGGCTCCTGGCTGTTGTAACACTGGAAGATTGGGCATGGAAGACTGCATGGATAAGGACTGGGTAGGATTGGGGGAAGTCAATGAATGAACATTGACAACATGAAGGTCCTGGGACCTTTAGGCCTAGCAGAAGTGAAACATCCCATTGTTTGGTTGGATGGGTGTCGCTAAAGAGGTGCATGTACTATCCCTACTACTCCAAGCCCAGAGCTCAATCACACTGTTTCCTCAATCACACAACAATCTGCCGTGATAGCCTCTAAAGAAGTGCTTCCCAAAGTGTGTTCTGTGGAGCCCTTGGCCTTGAAGTTATCCTGTGGGGGAAAAAATTGGGAATCATGGAGCATCCCTGAGTTCCTGTCTTGGAGATTCATGTTGCAGGCTTGGAGAACTCCACCTGTAGAGAAACCAGTGAGACTGCTCTTGAATGTGCTTGCTTTGAGTGCTTTGCTTGGGTGTCAGACCTGGCCAGCTGGGCAGTGACCAAGAGTCAGCATTGTGACCTTGGGCAAGGACTTGACTGCTTTGTGCCTCAGTTTCCATAGCTGTACATTGGGGATCGTGATAGAGCACAGCCCTACGAGATAGGTACCCTCATTAACTCTATTTTACGGCATGTCCTAGGAGGACACTGGTGACCCATGGCCTCCTTTGCATGCCTTGGGCTGGCGCTGCTTCTGGATGTCCAGTGGCCTTGCCCAAACATGCATGAGGATGAGGGGAAGAGCTGGCCCACCGTTTGGCCTGGGGGGAGAGAAGATTCCAAGGGCAAGGCCAAGCAGGTTCTTTCTCTGCCTCGCTGCTTTCTTCATTGGATGGGGACATTCACTGGGTGTCTGGGAGCAGGGAGTAAGCGTCTGCTTTGAGGCTCTCCTTTTTTTACCAGAGGGAGATAAGCTGGTGCTGAAGCAGCCAGGCTGGCATTGGCTTGCACTGCCAGGGCCTTCTTCGTGACGTGGCCCGCAGGAGCGTCCCCACTCTCACTAGCAGTGGCCATGTTGATCTGTGAATTGCAGCAGCCAGCACCGGCTTCCTGGGACATCAGACCTGTGGAGCCCCTGGAGGGTAATTCTGGTTCCGGTGACAAGGGCTGTGATTATGCTGCAGTGCCGCAGCTTCTGGGGCCCTGTGGAAGATATTCATCCTCAGGGAGGCATGTCTGGCCAAGCCTGCCTGCAGGACCTCTGACATTGCACAGCCTTTCTCTGTGCAGCAGATCAAAAGTGCCTCCTATTCTGAAATGCTTCTTGAGAGGGAAGGGGGCTCACTCAGAGGCCGGAGGATCCTGCTCTAATGGTCAAGAGCGCCCAAGGCGGGTTCAGTTGGGAATACTGGAGCTCAGCCTCCAAGGGTGTGTACACAAACCTTATTATGCACACAGATCACCAGGGGAGCTGTGAAAATGCAGATTCGGCTTCGGGAGGTCTGGGGTGGGGCTTGAGAGTATGCATGCCTAACACGATGCAGGAGAAGCTGATGCCATGCAGACCACACTTCTTTGAATAAGGCGGATCTGGTCTGTTCCTCAGCCTCCAGGCAGCCCGTCCCTGAAGACATCCCTATTTTTAAATATGGAGATTCCTTGTTCTTCAGCAGACTTGGGAAGGGACGTGAGGAGGAAGGTTCCCCGTGTAAGGCCGGCCATGTAGTGAAAACTCTGCTCAGGACTCACGGAGGTGCTGAGGTTTGGACTGGGTGCTTGGTGCTGGCACTGGGTTGCTCGGGCGTCTGCTCCCAAGGGACCCACCAGCCCGGCTGGGTAGGGGCTGGGTTGGGGTGGGTAGAACAATGTTCTTGAGATGTACAAGGTCTGGTCTGTGCGTTGCCCCGAGCCTGTGGGTTCTCCTTGTGCCAGTCGTTCCCACTGTAAGGGGTGAGGCTTTTCGAAGGCCAGCATGGCAACTCAGCCAAACCACCTTCTTGCAAAATTAAAGGCTAGTGGCGTGGCCGGGGCTGCCCTGTGGTTACACTCCGGGGAGCCAGTTGGTGGCCACACCTTCTGGAGTGTTTGAAGTCTGCAGACAGCAAAACTGCCAGCCCGACTCTCCACAGGGACCTGGGTGGGCCTCCCGAAACTTGAGGGTTCAACTGCAAAGGATTGGGCTCAAGGCATGATCATCGGTGGGGAGAGATGGGTGGTACCCCATAGTTGCACTTCTCAAGAAACCCAGTAGATGAAATTGGAGGTGGCTTCTCTTCTCACCATAGCAAGGATTTCACAGCTCATACTGCCAGGGACTTTTTCCTTGAGATGTGCTTTCTGTGCTCTTCCATAGTGAAAGTGGAGAACTTGGAATAAACTTTAACCATGTGAGTTTTCAGGGGCTTAGCATAATCCCCAGCACGCACTAGCTCCCCAAAGAAATCTTAGCATTATTATTGTGATTTTTGGTTTTCTTGCATATTAAGTGCATATTATGTGCCAGAAACCATGCTAGGGGCTAGGTGCTAGGGGAAAAATAATGAAAATCCAGTATGTTCTGCCTGCCTGCTCTTTAGGACTCTTTAGGACTTTTACTTGGCAGGGCAAAGATATTTTTTTGTGTGTAGTATGGCTATGTCTGATCCCTGAGTTGACTGTAAACTCCCCTGGAGGGCAGGAACTGAGTAATTTAAATATAAACATGTTAGGAGGGGCCTTTCCCTTGTGGTTAGCTGGGACTGGTTGGAGTGTGGTAGGTGTGAATACATTCTGTTGCTTTTTTGGGGGTAGTTGGTTAGAAGCTATGGAGAAATTCCAGGTGAGAGGGATGGGGTTGATTTGATGAAAAAATGCTGTTTGAGTCATTCCTGGATTTTAGTTATTCACGCCACTCCTGCCTCTCTTGACCAGTGGATAACAAGGAATTTGTTCCTGATGGGTAGTTGTTTCCGAGGCAGATGAGTCAGGCAAAGGACAGAAGGGCAGCTTCAAAGAATGACTGCTTCAAGATGAAATGTGCTTTGTTTTTGACATGATTTGGCAATTGTCTTTGGGACATTACCTCTAATTGCCAATTTGAAAATGTCAGTGGCACTCCAGTACCAGAATGGATATATGTCCATTGTCAAACCAAGTCTTGGAATCTTCTCGCTATAAGATCTCATCATCTGTCTGATGGATGCTTTTTTGCATGGCGTAAAACAAAATTCTTTAAAACGTCTCACTTTCTATTCTTACGCTGCTTTATTTGCCTCCCCACGTCTTACAGGTTATCTTAGGGACCCAAATGCCACTGACTCAGGGTATTTCAAAGATAATTAACAGGAAAGCCTGTATTCCTTCCTTCTCCCCTTCTTCCATCTCTCTCTCTCTTTTCTCTTTCCTTTTCTTTATTTACTGTCTTCCTTAGTGGTTCTTATACTTGAGGGCTTTTGTGGAAACTCGTCATCATTTGATTTTGGTTTCTAGTGCAGTATGTGGGGTAGGGGGGTGGGTACTTTGATTTGGGGAAGGAGTGGAGAAGAAGTAATTAAGGGGAATGTTGTATGAATCGCCCCGTTATTGTCAGAGTTCAGCTTTTATTTTGGGGCTGGGAAGGATTTTTTTTTTTTTTTTTAAAGGCAAATAGAAGTTAAATTTACGACTTGAAGTTAGTTTCCACCTGTTGGCTGCTGAATTCTGGGGTTGGTGATGCCTTTCAAAAAGGAGTTTGTACAGCTGGGATTTCTAGTTACGCGCTCCCCAGGGCCACTTCCAACTGTGTGAAACTGACCAGCCACTGATCTGCACTTTTGCATATCATTGGAAGGCAAGTTACCTCCCAGGTTATAAGGACTAGGGTGTCTATACATGGATTTCAAGTGTAAAGGCCAAGATCAGTGTTTATCTTCTTTTTCTATTCCTTGTCTTGTCCTTGCTCCTTCTCCCCTCTTAGTGATCAGGCAATCCTTTCCCTCTTTGTCTTTGGGAGGGGTGGAGAGTGGCTTCTTTAGGTGCAGGGGAGGAGCAGGGGGGCTGAAGTTTGCAGGTTAGTGGACAAAAAATAGGGCCTTGGTTTAGCAAGTTCAGAAGCACATAAAAATTGTGACGTCATAGCAGTGGAAGGGAGCTCTGGCCCAGGTCCTCCTTACTTCTCAGGGCTGGGAACCATTTTGCTCCATTGCCAGAGGGGACAGGAGTGTTCAGATCTCCCGAGGCCACCATTCATTTATCTGGGGACAAACCTGCCTTCGAATGAACAGAAAACTCTTTCTCCTTGCACTAGCCCCTCTCTGCTTCTGTTCCATCTCTGGAACGTGCAACAAATCTTGGTTGAGGATAGATTTCACATTTGAAATCCAGCCCCGGAAGGCCCAGAGCTGGCTGGTGGTTGGATGTTGACAGCATTGGTGAGATGTAGAATGGCCTTAACTTGTGCTGCCCCCATGCTGGTCACTTCCTTTTTCACTCCACTGGCATCCCCAGTTTCTTTCTTCTCTCTGGGCCTGAAGTCTTCCCTTCCCCCTTTACTCAAACTTCGGAAAACAGCCCATCTCTGGCTGCTGGTTCTCATAGTTTGCCCTCTGGGATCTGTTTAGTCCCACCAGTGCTGTGATGGAGGTTTTTTTTTGGCTATTTTTGGACCATAAAGTCTCCTCTTCCTCTGTGACACGTGCAGTGTATTTTCAGGTTTAACTTCCTTCACAGTGCAGGGGTTGGTCAAGAGCAGATGTAATGTGGGGACCATGCAAAAATTCCAGGGGGTCAGTGCGGGTCCCGCCTTACGAAGTCTGAGCTGGACTCTGTGTTCTAGGTGTTGGCCCTTTTGGATCCAAAGGAGAGAGAACAGATAGGAGTCTTGAGCCTCTTTTTGCATCATTTAAATATAGCTGCTTCCTGGAACTGAAAGTTATTCCCTCCCCACCGGCTCATCTTAGCTCTTCTCCCCGTGGGCTTCTGCCTGCTACTACTCACATATACCCGCTCCTGCTGAACAGAAAGAGACGGCGGGGGAAAGGAAGGAACGAAAACACATAGGAGGAGAACGTGGAAGAGGGCGGGGGGTAAAGGGGAGGGGTTCACAAGAGGAAAAACAGAATTTCTCTCCTGAGAGTTAGAGGTTGGGTAAATCTATAATCGGATGGGTTTTGGTTGCAGTCCCTTCACCTTTGTCTTAATGAATAAATCATGTAAAATGACCTCACCTCCAAGGAGTGAAGCGTTATCTAAAGACCATTGGGCAGACTGACTTCACTTTGGGAAAAATCTAGCTTTTCAAATGAGAAGTTCTGTCTGATTGAGAGCATGGGGCCTGTGTGTGGCCCTGTGGACCAGAGGTTATGGGTTTTATGGCTTTCTGGGGATCTTCGTTGTGTGCTCATTATATGAGAGCAGGAAAATTCTCCTCCCCTGAAGGGGAGTTGCGGCATTCGTCTTGTTTTTCCCTTTATGTGGATTTGGAAAGTGGACACTTTGTGGCTTTGGAAGTGATTATCCAATGATAATCGAATGGAAAACTCAGAGATAAGGGTTCTGAGGCTTGGGGGAAGGATTGGGAGGATGAAAGGGCTTATCTATGTGCTGGGGATTTTTATGACTAACATTATCTGGCAACAGTTGTATACATTGTCTTTCTCCTTTGTGCATGGGAAGATTTTTTCTCACAGTGCTTAAAGGAGTTATGTAGCTGTCCGTGAGTTACGGTCATTTCACCCGTGGGTTGTGGTAGCCACTACCAATCAGCGGAAAGATTTTTTTTTTTAATATTAATTTATTAATGAGAAATGTTTTTTAAAAAGTCATGGACGTATATACAACCTAAAGTTTCCCCTTTTAACCACTTTCAAATATATATTTCAGGGCTGCTAATTACATTCACAATGTTGTGCTACCATCACTACCAGGAAGATTCTTGAAGAATCTTAGGGTGTCTCCATCTGAAGCCACAGAAGTCAACTGTTTGCATGGGTCATGAAAAAGAAGTCCATTTCTTAGGTTCAACTGTAGCCCTATTTTCCCTGTAAGATTTCTTTTTCAACTTCAGTGTTTTATGTTTTTGTCCTGAATTTTAAACGCACTATGTGTTCATTGTAGAACATGCAGGCAGTACAGGAAGGAAAACACCCCAAATCCCATGATCCAGGGATGACAACCAGTACCTTGGGCCCATTTCCTTCGCTGACACATTCTCCCCCGGGAGCTCAGGTTTTGTTGGTGGGGGATTTTGATATATTTTCTCCAAGGATCCTTAAATGGCAGCCCCTTGAAAAATGTCCGGGCTAACTTTGTTAGATTTTGGCTTAAAAAAAAAAAAATGTGGCAGTAGGTATGCCATTTTAACCATTTTTAAGTGTACAATTAAGTGACACTAATTACTTTTACAATGTTGTTCCATTACTAAAACTTTTTTATCACCCAAAACAGAAACACTGTCCCCGTGAAGCAATAACTCCCCAGGTCCCATCCTCTCCCCAGCCCCTGGGAACAACTGTTCTATTTTCTCTCGCTATGAATTTGCTTATTCTAGGTATTTTCATATAAGTGGAATCATACATCATTTGTCCTTTTGTATCTGACCCATTGCACTTAACACCACGTCTCTAGGGTTCATCTGTGTTGCAGCATGCCAAATAATATTCTGTTGTATGGATGTACCATGTTTTGTTGATGTCTTCACCCATCGATGGACACTGGTTGTTTCTAGCTTTTGGCTCTCCTGAACAAAGCTGCTGTGAACACTGGTGATGGAGTTACCATTTTCAATTCTTTGGAGGCCTTGTTTGGTTTAGATGCTGTTCAGATGGAGTGCAAATAAGGATGGACAAATCAACCCTCTGGCGGCTCTTTCTGCCCATGGAATCTGGCTTAATGGCTTCTGTTCTCCAGGTGAAGTTAAAGGGTTACTTTAAATCGGGAGTTGCTCTTTTGACGTAGGAATAGCTGTGGTGTCTTAGACAAGTCATTCACTCCTGGCATGGGTTTTCTCAGGTCTAACACAGTCCCTGATTCAGTGGTTTCAGTGTAAAGCCATTTCTTGAATCAAATTTCAGAACTAACATTTTTACCTGGTAGAGAACCAAAGGCTAAGTTATTCCAAGTGATGGTTGCACTATAAATCAAAGAGTGAAATTTGATCGACATGACCCCCAAATTTCAATATCAACTTTGATGAGGTTGCATATTTAAAAATTACAATCTGGGCACACAGGCCCTGTTAGAAACACTATCAAACATGTCATTAAAAAAAAAAGGTGTCAGAACTAGGTTTTTGTGACTCTGCTATTACTTCTAATGATATAGCTATACCACTATTGAGGTTGAAATTTTAATTTTTGATGTGGGGGATAGATTGAAAGCATCTTAGATTATAGACTATAAATAATGTGCTGTATGATAGGCTGACTTTCTTGAGGTTGGGCATAAAAAGAAACATCTATTTAAAGAGGGGGTCTTGCAAATCAACTTTCTTTGACGCTTTTCCTTAACCCTCCTCAGATAGCAACCCAGGAGCCAGAATGACCATCTCAGCACTGAGATGAGATTACTGCAATAAGATTCCTGCAGCTTCTGTGGCAAAGAGACGTGTCTGAAGGGATGATCCCCAAACACTCAATAATCTCTGAAATAAAATTCCCCTGGAACCTTAAACAGGCAGTACCTAAGAACTTACTAGAGAAGTTCTCCTGGGTTATATAATAACAATTTTATTATGCTGCCAGGGCCATGTATTAAATTTTAACTCCTCACAGATACATTATGTTAACACTTCACAAATCCACAGAGTACCAGGTAGCTTTTACGTGTTATTAAGTGAATCGATGATTATGTAGAACTTGAATAGAGCCCAGATAAAAATGCTTACTTGGATAATTAGATTCTTCCATATTGTAATTTAACCCATATGGTAGGTAGAAACATCTTCTCTCCAAGTTTTTCTTGCAAAATTAACTAAAAATTTCAGCAGTAGTGGTTGCAACTACGGTACTGAATAGTTGATTTATGGCGATGAACCAGGTATGACAGAGACTTTTAAAACTCTGGGAACTTTTCATTTTCCACAGACAGGCAGTGTGAGCACTATGTTTTTAATTGGTCCCTCCTTTAACTCAGAAGCTGAAGTGTTATCATGCAAATATCTCCTGAGTTGCATGGAAACTAATAAAATCACGAAGGTTTCTATTTGTACCCTGTGAACACATACTGTAATGAAACTGAAACAACTGTCTCCAGGGATGATGCTATTTAAATGCCAGGCAGGGCTTTAAAATGGATTTTTGTAGTGAAAAGAGAAACCAGCCAGTGAGGTGCTCTGGCCGCTTTCCTCCCACCTCATCAGTGCATGTTTTCCTGAGAATAAATTAATTTAAAACAAGAACTTCCAGTCTGTAAAGTATCTGCTCTATTCCCTGCTATGGAGGGCAGCAACTGGTTCTCCAAATTCTTCCTTAGTCTTTTTCTCTTCCTTCTCAGGTGTCTCATTTATCTCCTAAGACTTCCTGGTGCTTTTGTTTTGAGAAGCAAAACACAGTTCCTGTGTGAACTGGAATTACTTGCTTCTTGGGGAAAAGAAATTAATAGCAAACTTTTTTGAGTGCTTACTTATTATGCATCAAACATTGTTTTAAGCTTCTTATGGCTATTATGTTATTTAATACACAAAACAGTCTTAGGAAGTAGGCACTTTTATAATCCCCATTTTACAGATTAGAAAACTGAGGCATGGAGAACGGAAAAAAATTTTTTGAATAATAAACTTGGAGTGTTACAATATGTCCAGCAGGTTCTAAGCTCTTTATATGTATTACTTCACTTAATCTGCACAACAACCCTGTGAAGTCAGTACTGTTGTATCCTCATGTTACAGATGGGGAAACCGAGGCACAGAGAGATTGAATAACTTGCCCAGGGTCACACAGTATAAAGGGACAGAGCCAGGTTGAAACCCGGGCAGGTGGGAAGGAGCCAAACGCATAACCCCTGCACTGTGCTACTCACAGTTGTTCCTCCTGTAGGTCAGCTGTGCTCAGCTCATCCCTGTCCACAATGGAAGGGGAACCATGGTGCTGTAGATGGGACACTGGGAGAGGAGATGGCATGTTTAACTGCATGCACCATCCCTAGACGAGATGTAAGGCCCATTGGACAAGTTCAGAGAATTCTATTCCACCAGGATAGACAAGAAACCTAGAACTTATCTAGTCTTTTAAATCTCTCTGACTCTTAGTTTTCCTTGCTGTAAAATCTGCTAATTACCTTTTCTCCAGCTGACAGGCAGGAGTGATCTGTGCAGTTGTGCAGGTTGCTCACTGTGCAACTCCAGGGCCGCTATGGATTCCCATCAGATAATGCATAATAATTCCCCATGTCCTGGTGCTTGGGGGTATGTGTGGTCATAGAATAAATATTGGAGCAATTTTCTGAGCATCAGTCTTCCTTGAAGATTTGGAGAAAACCATGATTTTTAATAATGGCACATAAACAGATACGTTAAGAATAGGATGCAGAATTCAAGCACATTTTAAAAACTTGAGAGTCAGTGAGTAGGTGTGTGTGTGTGTGTGTGTGTGTGTGTGTGTGTGTGTTACGCACACATGTGCATGAGAGCATGGAGGAACTGCCTGGGCCAGTTCCCTCCCCTGGAAGTTTTGTGTTCCTTCTCTGCTGAGAGGTGTCCTTTGATGGAAATGTTTGATACGTACCAGTGAGGTATTTCGTTAAATCATGAACCTGAGCATCCCAACAGGGAAGGATGCCTTATTATTTCTACCTGTGATCTTCTCATGTCTCGAATTCTGAGACTGTGTTATCAAAAGAATGGGAATTCCATGAAAGGCAAAAGAATATATACATATCTGAATTCCCAGGTTTGTTATATATCAGGTGCATTTCTGATGTTGGCAGGACAGAGAAAATAATATGAACACTCAGGAAAAGGCAGTTATGCATCTCCCATTGCCTTAGAAGGATTGATGACTTGCTCTCTTCACCTCCACGGCCTGGAAATACACTATCATATTTCAGTATGGCGCTCTCTCGAGACCATGGGGCGTTGTGGCCTGGGCCTGCTGAACCCCATGTACAAAATATTTGGAAACAGGAGGTGAACTCGTCAGTCATCCAATCTTCCTTAAGCCTGGTACAGGGCCAGGTAAGGCATCACTTCTCCGACGACACTGGTAGCCACGGTGCAAGATTCCAGGGGCAAGCACCATTCCCATATCGTGGTCATGAACGATGCCCCCTGGAGTTGAGCAGTGCAAATTCCGCATCTCCATACCCGTAACTCTTTCAGGCGTCTAGGTGGGTTGGGATAATACATTCACACAAGATACTTGGGAATGGCGGAGAACATTGAGACGTGGTCAGAGAGGGATGGCTAGAGAGGGCCCTGGGGTTAGTGGGTGTAAAGGCCACCCCAGCCTGCCCACGTCCAGGCCAGCTGTTTCCATTTGTGTCTCTGGGCCACTGTGCAGTCTCCTGACGTGACGTCTGAGGCCCCCCAGGTCCTCAGGCCTGTTCTCAGCATGCATCTTTGAGAAGAGAGAATGCTCGCATGCCAGCCCATGTGTGTCCCTGAGGCCCCTGGACGAGGACTAACAGGACTCAGGGGACTTAGAAGATGCTTCTCTGTTGCCAGCGGTGCTATTTTTAGCTCCCTCCCACGGCCCCTGCTGCCCCAGGTGTTTGTCAGGAGAGCATCCTGCGTGCACATAGAAAATGGCAGTCGGAGCCTGGCTCTGCCTTGTGCAGGCCACAGCAGTGTTTCTCCGGGGCCTGGCGTGAGGCTGTGCCTCTGAGGCCGTCCGGCTGCTGCGAGGAGGCGGTTGCATAACTGACCTTTCTGCTGGTGGTGGTGCCTGCTGGTTCCAGGTGAGGAGGTGAGACCAGAGAGAACAGGTCTGCCATTCACTGCTCCTCCGTGGGTGCTGGCAGCATCGCAGGCCTGGTGATGAGCTGTCACAGTCACAGCCGCTTTGTTCTAGAGCCACCTGATCATCCCTGTCCCCCAGCCACATCCCTGGTACTTGGGAACGTGGAGATGGCCTGGCCTGGTCACAGGTGGTCTAGATATGGTAGAAGGCCAGGGGTGACCTCAGGGGTGGTCCAGTCCTTCCTTTTCCATCCACCCAGCTCGCCTCACCCATCCTTCTAGGCTCAGCTCAGATGCCGCCTTCCTGGAAAGCCTTCTCCACCAGCCCTGGTCAGGTCTCTCTCACGCGCTCTCCTTTGAGACTTCCCGCTCTGTCCGATGCCCTGTGTGATGGTCTTCCGTCTGAAGCTGCACTGCCGTGTTGTGGGCCAGCATCTTGCCTCTTGGGCTGAAAGTTTCCTGTGGACAGGGCTTGTCTCTGTTTCTTTTTTGATCTCCTGCCCAGCCTGGCAGTGTGGACCTGGAGGGTGGCCAGTGAACGTTGACTGCTCAATGGCAGTGCGTAGCTGGTCTCCAAAGAAGCCCCTCCATGCGTGTGCCATGACTGTTCACGCCCATGGGTAGCTCCCTCCCTCTGAATTTGGACTGACTCTGCCAGTTGCTGGTAACCAGTAGGGTGTGGTGGAAGTGACGCCATGTGGGTTCTGAAGCTGGGTTGGAAGAGGACTTGCAGCTCCCCCTTGACCTCTCAGAGTGCTTGCTCTTGGAGAAGCTAGCCACCATGTAAGATGTCGGAGACAACCATGTTGGGACAGGCGCAGGCCATGGAAAGGCCCTGGAGGGTGAGATACCACATGGAGAGAGGGTGGGGTGGGGAGAGATACCAAGGAGCCCCAGGGCACCCAGCTTGTGAGCGAAGATGCCATTTTGGAAGTGGATCCTCAAACTCCAGCTGCTGTCAAGTAGATCAGAGATGAACTGACCAGCTGATCCCTTCTCGAACTCCTAACTTAAAAAAAAATCAGGAACAAAATAATAGGATTGTTTTAGGGTGATCTGTTACCTGGCCATAGATAACTGGAACAAAAAGCCACTATTTAGTGAGCTCCTTCCTGAATACATCTCATGCCATCTGTTTGGGCTCCTCTTGGCCTCTCTTCCCACGTTCACACTCAGCCTCATGGGGCTACTTTCATTTCCTTAAACTTATTGTTTTTAAACCCTGGACCTTCACATGCTATCCACTCGGCCTGGTGTTCCCTTGTCTTCCCTCTTCCCTTCGACTTAGCTGATGCCTAGTCAGCGGTGTGCTGATAAACGGTTTACAACTTGCTCTCGAGGGAAAAAAATCCTAGTTTGTAGCATTTGCCAGTTTCTTCTGTGTGAAGACTCCCATCACAGCCAACTTCAGGATACCACCATGCTGTCACTGAACACAGAGGCAGGTATTGTTATTTACATTTCGCAGAAGTGGACACTGAAGAGCAGAGAGGTTCTGCCACTTTCTGAGATCGTCACTGGCAGATTTGGGCTCTGGTCTGTTAAGTGTCAAAGGCCATGCTCTTTCCACCGCACCATGCTGCCCTCCTAGAGAACTTATAGCTGACTGTGAGCACAGGCAGATACCACTGCGGGCTGTCCCATTTTTTTTCCTAGACCAGTGGTCCTTTTATTGCATCTCTTGAGTTGCCACTGGCTCTTCCTTGTTCTCACCATCCCTAGCCAGTTGCATCCTCTAATTCCTCTCTTAGACCGTATTATGTTATCTAGACTCTGCAGTGCATGCAGTGGTCATGGAAGCACTGAGCCAGCAGGGACCTGTGAGTCTGTCTTGAGGCTTGGTTAACCAAGTGTAGCAGTCTGTGTAGGCCAGCTGCTGTAACAAGCGACCCAAACTTGTCAGTGACTAAATACAATGGAATTTAGGCATTGCCGTATAAAGTACCACTGCTGGTGGGGGTGGGGGGTCTTGCTCCATGCAGTCACTCAGGGGCCTTGGCTTCCTGCACCTGTGGATCTGCGGGTCTTCTAGATCCTCTGCCTCAGACTGGCAGATGGGGAATGAGATGGAAGGACCACAAAGGCAGGCCTGGAAGTCATTCCATCACTTCTGCCCCCACAGCACACTGGCCAGAATTCAGTCATATGCAAGGGATCCTCAAAAATGTAGGCGTGTGCCCAGGGAGTTGGAAATGAACTTGGAGGTCAGTTTCTGCAGCACCCCAGTTGCAGAGTCCCAGGCTGAGTGGGAACCAGGGTGAGGTCTCCTGTTGTCCATAGCCCCCTAATAAATAATTATCATGACCAAAATAGTGAAACTGAATGTTTGCTGGATATTGACTAGGTTTCAGATGTAGTGTTAGGCACTATACATGCTTAATCCTGTCAATGAGCCTGCGTGGTGGTAGTAGTATCATTAACCCCATTTTGCAGATGAATGCGAACTAAGACTTGCTATGGTTATGTTGCTTGTCCAAGCCCGTGTGTACATTAACAAGTAGCATTTGAACCCGGAATTTCAGGCTTCAGAGGGTTGTTAGTCCCTGTCCAGCTGCTCTGGGGTCTTCTCTGCTCTACACTACTTGTCCCTGCCTTCAGCTTGAAGCCACCCTGCTTCTTAAACACCTTTCAGGAGCAAAGACACAAAGGGGCTTCACCTCCTTCTCTCTCCATGTCCCAAAGAGGTCAAAGGTGTCTTCGCTGTCGCCAGATGACATTGCCCGTCTCTTCTCCCATGTCGAGGGGCTGTGAAACGATGGCAGTGCCCACACCACCCTTGTCCTTACGGTTTGAAAGCATCATCTGCCGCTCAGCTCCTTCCTGCTTTGAATAGTAGCTGAGGGCCTCTTCATCTGGAACAGTAAGAGCAGAATGGGATGGATGACAGAGGCTGCTGCCTGGTTCCCTCGTCTCTCTCCCCGTGGTGGAACACTTCTCTTTTGGAAATGCCACTTCACCATAGCCCATTCCGTTAGGTTCAGATTTCACATTTAAGCAGAGGGAGTTCAAGAGTTCAATGCCAAGGAAACACGGAATCAGAAGTGAGTGAGAACGTGAGACTGGGGCTGGTTTTCTAAAATCCAAGCAGATCAGAACATAGGAGTTCAAATGAGCTCATCTTGTTCTCGTCCAGGGTTGTCATCAGGAGTGTGCCCTGTGAGCCGGGTGACTTGGCTTCAGATCAGGGTTCTGTTGCTCGCTGACTTTTAGACCTTGAACGGTTTGCTTAACTTTTGGGAGCCTCCATTTACTCACTCGCAGAGAGGAACTAGTAATGGGAACCACTGCGTAGGGTTTTGGGGAGGCTGGAAGTATGAAATGCTTAGAGCAATGTCATACACATAGCACGTGCCATATGTGTGTTAGCCATTGCTGTTATCTCAATCTGGTCTCCTTCGGGAGACCGTGACTTTTTTCCTAACCCAGACCATGATGGTAGATGGCCAGTCTCTCTTCCGTGATGCCCTCCTCCGGTCCACTGGCTCCAAAGGGGCTCTTCCTGGAACACAGGAGTGATCACACGCCTGTCTTCCCTGCTGGAGATCGGGGGTGGGTCCTTTCCTGTTGCTGACAGGGTGGCGAAGGAATGAAACACGGACACAAAATATAAAGTTCTGGGAGCAGGGGACTCAGAGCCTTGTAGGCAAAGAGCCCCTCCGCTTGCTCCACAGCATATTTATTAGCTTCACTTTCTCACAGAAAATAGGGGAGTTACTAACAGGCCAGAGAAAGCAAGATGGGGAAGTTAGCAGAACAGGGAAGTCCAGGACAGACCATCCAAGACTTGCGTGCTTCTTGTATCAACAGTGCGGGTGCTAGGGAAGTCAAGGACACATTCCCAGCTCAGGCTATTTTCCCACTTTCCAGCTTGGCACCCCCAGCAAGTGCTTGGGGCCATCGAGGGCTTTGGTATATGTTGCCTGACCCCTTGTCCCCATGCTGCGTTTTGCCCAGCTGCCTTGGGGCTGAGACCTCCTTGAGGACAGGGATTGTGTTACGTTCAGCTGTTTCCTTAGCAACCTATGACAGTGTCCAGCATCGCAAAATGGTCTTGGAACAAGTGCAGGCTCAAAAGAATGATTTCATCCTTGGTTGAAAGGTGAGGGACTCTTCTTGGGGACAGGCTTGATAGTGCTGACTCATTCTTTTAAACGCTGTCTTGGGTGACATCTCTCGGCATTTGAAAGTCAATTTGATCTTAGGAACCAGTCCGAAGTAGTTTGTAGGCAGGTGTCACGAATAAGAGAGAAAGCCAAACGGGTAAGGTATTTCTGGTCCTTCAAATGTGTAATTATGAAGTATTGATTCTGAAAGTTCTGGGTGCCTTGTAAATTAGCTCTGTGGGCAATTTCCAAAGGAAAGTTCCAAAACTTCGAGTTTTGGTGGCGTTGTAATAAAGGTGTACTCCTCCCCCACTTCCTACCACAAAGGGACAGGGGCAATTTTGAATGTTAACTTTGGTCTCTTAAATGCAGTTTTGTGAACTCTATAGCCTAGCCTTGGAGTTGGACAAAGATGGTTTTGAATCCCAGCTCTTCCTTTCAGTTCGGTGCCTTTGGACAATTGACGGAATCTCGTCAAGCTCACTTCCTACACTGGTAAAATGCAAGTACTAACCATATCCACAACATCGAGTTTTGGGGAGGGCTAGATGACACGATCATGATGCACACTTAGCCCTTTGAAGTCCTCGATAAATGGCACTGGTTATGATGAGGTTGACTGTTTTGGACTCCTTTCCACCGTCAGTAGCTGTGGTGAGGCTGCCATGGAGATGAGGAGGCAGCTGGTGGCAAGTATGGTAGCCTGGAGCCAGCAGTGCGTACCAAGATGACTCTACAGGTGGAGACAGAGCTTAGGGTGAAGGAAAAATGGGTCAGAAATGCTCCCTCCCTCTATCTCTACCCCCCCCCCCCCACTTCCTCTACACCAGTATAGGAAGGAGGAGGAAGGAAGGAAATGGAAGGGAGAGGAAGGGGGAAAGGAAGAATTTTGGAATATGAGTGACTTCACTTTATAGGACTTGTGTGCCCATCTGTAACATGAGGGTTGGATTAGGCAATTCCTAGAGTCCCTTGCAGCTCCACCAATCAGCCGTGTTCTGGAAGGATTTTGACTTTGTCCCTAAATGTTTCCCCACACCACCCACCTTCCATAGCCTCAGCAGATGGGAACAAGAGAGAAGGGGACAGAAAGTGTGTGAAGTGCTGGAAGGCACGGAAGCCACTTCTTCCAGAAGGCTGAGGGTCTGCAGAGAGGCTCTTGAGTTTGGGGGCAAGAGTCCAAAGAGCCTGCTGGGCAGCCTTTCCATCTACCTTTCCATCCACCATCCTGGGGCCAGCATGCCTGCAGGGGCCTGGAGTTGAGTGCTCGGTGGACCACAGGCACTTCTGGAAACACAAGGACAAAGAAGTTTTCTTCTAAGAGCCTCAGTCTGCCCACCAGCTCCCAGTTTCACCCATTGAGGAATATGTGCTCCTTTGATACACGGGGGCAGGCTGGGCACCTGGCTTTCAGGTTTGCATACCATCTGGTATTTGTCCTCAGACTTTTTCCTCTATTGGGGATTATGTGTTCTGGGCATCACTAGCATTTGTCCGCACACTGATCGCCTCCAGGAAGACTTCCTGTATCGTCTTTCTTTTCCACTTCCCACCCCCTCTGATTCTCAGGTTTGTTCTGCCACAGTCATTCAGTTAAACAAATATTTTGCTCACTGGCAACTTGTCCCACTCTTGGCTTGGCTATGAAGAGGATACCAAGAGTATTGGTCATTGTGGTGCTGGGTGAAGGGTAGACACGGGCTCTTCTTCCTCTGCTGGTGCAGATGTGGGCAAGGGCATGGACTTTGGAGCACCAGGACCTGGGTTCAGCTCTTGCCTCCACCCCTGATGAACTGTGTGATCTTGGGCAAGTTGTCTGCCCTCCCCCAGCCTCAGTTTCCGTGCCCTGTTGGATGAGACCACAGAGATAGTTCCGTCTAGCATGTAAGAAGCACTTAATAGAGTATGCTCGCTGTTTTATTTACATGTCCAGCTGAAATAATGGCATTTAGCAAATGTAGGTATAGTCAAGCCCACCTCTTACCCAAAGCATCATGCTAGGTAGGAGATGGAAACGAGCCGCTGGGAATCCCACATTGCTTCCCTTGCCCAGCTCTCCAGCCAGATTGTAAGCTCCTAAATGTCAGCGGCCTCTTCATTTATCTCCGTATCCCCAGTGCCAAGCACACAGCATGGCATAAGGCAGGTCCTTGGGAAACTTTGGATGCACGAGTGAACCAATGGTCATGTGACAAGTTCTTGCTAATAAATTGACTAATAATCCACACCGGTTAAATTTATATTTCAGGGAGTGTATCTCTTTCGTGTCCGTGGCTCCTTGAGTTCTGAGGGTATTGAATTATTTTCCAGAAGCCAGAAGCTGAGCTTCCCAGGCCACTATCTCCAGATCCCAGGCTCCGAGTAGAGGAGGTGCCTGCCCCCCATTGCCACCCTCGTTTGCCAGAGGCTTGGCACAGGGCACCCGATGAGTCTCATGCCTGACTTCCATGGAAGAAAGAGTATTTTGTATGTTCTGTGTGTGTAAGTGTTGGATGGCAGCTTCCTGCCAGACAGTCTTCACCGGTGTTTGATGAAATGACAAATTAGTTCTTTTTTTCCCCATCCCGCCTCACCCCACCCGCCTCCTTTCGTTCGCCACGTGAAGGGGCCTCTGTCCGGTCAGCCACCAGCCTCCCCAAGAGGAGCCAAGTTCCTCATTGTGCTGTGCTGAACCGAATTGCAGCAAATTGGATGGAGGGGGCAGTTTTAGCCCGAACACAAACATCCTGTCATAGAACAGAGCGATTATAGTTTTTCCTGCACACGGCAAAATAATAGCACAGAGGTGAATCTCAGCATCTGTTTACTGCTAATTAACCCTTCTGTGCACGCTCACGTTGCCGTGTGAGCATGGCCCGTAGCCTGAACCACCTCCTATAAGGAGGGGTCCCTTGGCAGCCAGAAGGTGTTGGCCCTGATGCCTCAATGGGCTTTACTTGTTGCTCCCATGGGCTCTGAGTTTAGGAGAGAATCATTATTTTGAGCCAGGCTGGCTTTGAGTTCTTTGATGAGGCTCCACGTATATGGGTAAGAGCATCCAGAGGTAGGCCAGTCCATCCCAGTCCACCTCTGGTAACTGGGCTCCTGGAAAGCTTTAAACTTCGTGCTGTAACTTGGGGAAGAGTGGGCTTGGGAGCTGCCATTTATTGAGGAATCACCGTGAGCCATGCTCTGAGCTGCCCACTCTACATCTTAGCTGATGAAACCTCCCAGCAGCCCACAGGGGTAGGTGTGGTTCAGAAGATGAGACTGACGCAGACATATGGTCCCAAGAGGTGGGAGACAGTTCAGGGCCTTGAGGGGTTTACAGACTTGTTGTGTGAGCAAGAGTAATGGACCATTTGAATATATTGCTGCAGGCAATTATTGAGCACCTACTGCATGCCTGCCCCCATGCACAGTGCTGGAGATCCAGAAGTGAATCAGCCCCAGCTTTGTCTTTAAGGGCATAAATGGCCCAGAGGGGATTCTTAGCCGTCATGACTTTGCATGGGGTCCAGGAGCTGTGTCAGGGCTGTGTGCAAGGTGAGGCGAAGAGGTAGAGGCACATTTTTGGTGCTGAAGAGAGGAAGGCTCCCCTGAGAATGTCACATCTGAAGCTTGTGATTGAGGATGGAGAAGAATCGGCTGGTGTTCGAATTTAGTTTTTCTGTTCTTTTTTAGCTGGGATCTGACAGACAGATGGGGAGTGCACAGATCTTAGTGTACAGCTTGGAGAATTTTTACCTTACGCATGCACGTGTGCAACCACCAGTTCTCAGAGGCAGGAACCACATTCTATGTTTCAGGCTAAATAATGAGAAGCTGACTGTGAGTGCTCCAAGGAATTCAGAGGAAATGGAGCTCAATGAACCTTCCACAAACCTGTTTTCCATCAGAAGGGAAAGGAAGATGAATATTCATATATCTTGAGCTCTTTTTGTATCATTTACATTTTGCTTTCTCTGGATTTGAGGTTGCCCACCTGCCCCTGGGTTCTGAAGGATAATTGTTTCGTGCATCACATTCCTACAACATTGGGGTGAAAAGGAGGGAGAAGAAAGTAAATTGGGGAAAGTGATGACTGGATTCCTTGAATAGCTTAGACAGCTTTGCACCCATGACCTGAACTTTGGTTCTCTGGCCATGTATGTTCAGTATATATGTTATTATGTAGCTGGATCTTTGGTGTTTGCAGCAGCAGGGCCTGGTGCTGAGTGCTCACATTGGGGCTCTGCATATGTTCTTGAGTGAATGCATTTGGATCTGGGTAGGCCCATTGTGGATGCAGAGGGAGCCCAGAGAAATCAGAAAGCCAGCGGGACTCCTATCCCTTTCTTCCTCACTCTTGTAGCTTTCACTGTCAAGTTACTTAAATCATGTGACCAGGCAAATAGTGGCTTTGCTGTTTTGTGGGCCTTGATCTTGACTTTGCGATAAGATTATAGACTCCTCTGACGGTTGGGACAGTGTCCTGCTCTTTTCTTACATCATTCCCTCTGCCTACCCAGTCTTATCTGAGCACGCCACCAATCCCCTGTCAATGCTTGTTGTGTGCACTGACTGTAGGATCTTTGGTGAAGTTGTCTGAGACTTGACTTCACAGGGACATGGAATTGGACCCAGTTATAAGCCTAAGAGATGAGTTCATCTCCAGGCATCTGGCTGAACCTCCAAATTCTCACCATTGGCCTTGGTGAACAGCAGGGGAAACGTTTGGGAAAGTCATAATAACACATTTATCGAGAACTCTCTGTGTGCCAAGCCCTGTGTGAAGGACTTTACGGATCTGAATCAGTTATGATGCTTTTGGCCGCAAGTAGCAGAATCTCTGACTTAAATTGGATTAAACAGGAAGGGGACTTCATTGGCTTACATAATTGAAAAGGTGGTGACTTCAGTGAGGCGTGATCCAGTGGCTCAGTGATGTCACCAAGGACCCGTTTCCTTGCTGTCACTCCAGTCTTCTTTCCTCACTGTTAATTTCATCCTGAGGCTGGTCAGCCCTCTCTTCTGAGATGGCTGTCCACGGCTCTGGGGAGCACATCTTGCAGGTTCAGTCTTGGCAGACAGTAAAGCATCTTTGCCCTTGCCTTCCTAGTATGAGTCTTGAGGGTCACTCTGATTGAGACCCAGGGGTGTGGTCATTGTCCTCAGAGCTCTAAGGCTCCCCAGATGGAAAACAGGGTTTGCAAGGAAGGGGGAAGATGGAAGTCTGGCTGATCTACTTTCTGTCTCTATGGATGTGCCTATTCTGGACATGCATCTAAATGGAATCGTGCAATATGTGGCCTCTTTCTCTTAGTCAATGAGGTTTTTTTTTTTTTTTTTTTAAATTAGGATCAGCTGTGCCTGACGTCAAGGATTCTTCCATTTCCACCTTTCCCATCATCAAATGGACAGGACTGCTGACCGGCTGGGGAGGTGTTTCTCTATGAGAGAGAGAGGGAGAGAGAGGGAGGGAGGGAAGCAGGCTCTGTGTGTGCTCTGTTTACTTTCTGGTGGTACCACCAGATTGGGCTCTGTGAGGGCATGGATGGCCCTGTTTCTGTACCCAGTGCCTTAACGGAGAGCCTGGTACATATGTTTTGCTCTATGAGGATTCATTCTCCATTCTTGAGCACATCCTATAGGTCAAGCAATGTGTGAAGCCCTGGAAAACAGCAACGAAAGGGTCCCTGCTCTCCCGGAGCTTACTGTTGGGGCTGACTTGGAGAGGGGTGTGTGTGTGTGTTTGTGTGTGTTTGTGTGTGTGTGTTTACAGGAAGGCAGATAATAAACACATCAACAAATAAGTGAGTGAGGAATGTTGGGTGGCTCATGGCAAAAACTAAAGAGGCTGATGGGATCATGGTGTAGAGGGGCTTCTTAGGAGGGGTGGCCAGGAAGGGCCACTTGCTGAGCGGAGACCTGCCTGCAGGGAGAGGCAGCTGGGTGGGATGTGGGGCTGGAGTGTCCCAGGCAGAGAGACAGCCGTGCAGAAGCCCATGGGAGGGAATAGGGTGGCGTTGGGTCCCATTATAGATGATGGGGATATGGCCACCTTGTTTCCACTTTCCCCAAATGGCTCCTCCCACATCTGGACCTTCTTTTACCTGCAGCCTCTGCCCTGGAAGGTTTTGGCCATGGCTGAAAGGCCTTGGAGAGTGTCATCCCTGTTTATCAGGTTCCTGAAGGCTTTGGAGTCTGTGTTGGGCTTTATCTCTTCCTATGTTTTTGAATCTTGAGCCCATCACGGCCTGAGGCTGCCAATCAGCTTTTTTTTTTTAAGGAAAATTTGATTATTTAAAGATCTTCATGCTCTTGTCTCTCAATGTTGGGTCTGTCAAATTTGAGGGAATGCAGGCCCAGTCACGGTGAAAGCATGGTGTCCCTGGCTGGTGGGCGTGATGTCAGTGAGTGTGTTCTGAGAGCTGCCGTCTGCTCTCGTGAAGGAAGGTGGGATTCTTGTCTTTAAGGAGTTGGTGCAGTTGAGGGGAAGACGTAGCATACCTGATGCAGCTTATGTGATACCAACAATGGAATGGCTCATTCCATAGAGGAAAGGAGCTCCGAGCAGAGGGGGGTCCATGAAGCAGCCAACTACAGGTTGGGGATGGATTCAGCAGTGAATAAGAAGGATGTCATCCCTGTCCTCCCAGGTCTTACCAGTCCTGTTGGGGACCATAATTACAGACCATTCAGGGACAGGGTTGAACAGATGATCTCCCTCTTACACACACACACACACACACACACACACACACACACACACTCACTCACACACTGCCCCGAACAGGAGTCCAAGGTGCAATGCGATGGAATGTGACAGAGGATCCGTCGTCACGGGGGCTGGTGGTGCTGGTGCAGTGAGGGCTTTCCTGCAGAAGTGAGACCTAAAGGCTGAGTATGTGTTAGCCAGGCCCAGGGTGGGGTGAGGAAGGTACAGAGGGATAGGTGGGTTTGAGGGATCTGAGGCTAGAATGAAGCTTCGTGGAGGGATGCGGAGGGCTTAGAGAGGCAGAGGGCAGGAAATTTCAGCAGATTCCAGGCCACTGGGGCCCTAAGAGACAAGACAGACGAGGAAAGAGAATAACCATGGAGAAGGCACCCCATAAGGGTTTAGGATTGAGTCTGTGTTTCCTGTTCCTGATTCAGGATTAGTTTCCTGTGGCTGCTGTAACAAATGACCATAAACCTACTGGCTTGAAACCACACAAATTTATTCCCTCACAGTTCTGAAGGTCAGAGGTCTGAAAGCCATTTCCCTGGGCTGAAACGTCATGGTGTCAGCAGGGCTTGTTGCTTCCGGGAGCTCTGAGGGAGAATCCATTCCCTTGGCTCTGTGAGCTTCCAGTGGTCTCCTGGACTCCTTGGCTTGTAGCACCTTCCTCCGTCTTCAGAGAGCATCTCTGCAATCCCTGCTCCTGTCGTCATCTTGCTGTCTCCTCTTCCATAGCCAACTCTCCCTCTGCTTCCCTCTGATAAGGACTTTTTCGGTTTAGGGCTCACCTGGACAATCTAGGATAATCGCTCATCTCAAAATCCTTAAATTAATTGTATCTGCAAAGTCTCATCACATTCAGAGGTTTTGTGGATAGGGGCATGGCCATCTTGGGGTGCATGAGTTTGCTCCCCTGCAGTGTGTAAATGCAATGACATTTTTAGGGTACAGTGACAGAATGGCCCTTGTGAAGGCACAGGAGTCAGAGAAGTGCGTTAAGCTGGGGAGCAGTTAAGATCAGCCCTTTAGTGTATCCCAGTCATCCCCTTCTCATACCAGAATGAGCTGGGGATAGTTTCTTCAATGTCCCAAAGCACCCTGCTCACACCCCCTTCTGCAGCCAACCTCTTCCTTGCCCCACAGTTCTTCTTCCTGTCTATTTTTTTTTTTTTTTTCCTCCCCTCTGACCCGTCTGGTTAGGTGAGTCTGAACTCCAGGGCTGGGGGCAGACCAACTTAATTGAGGCAAATGGCACCCTGGGTAGGGAGACCCCAGCAAGGCCACCGCCCTTTGTAGCTGGTCAAGGTGCCCATGGGGATGGGATGGCCAGGGTGCCTGTTGGCGAGAGTTTGAGGCTGAACGTGATAAAGCTCTGAGGGAACTCCCCTGTCCAGGAAGGGAAAGCTCTTCGAGACAGGCTCCCAAGAGGGGCCTAGTAGGGGGGTGACGCTGTGTGCTGGGCTGTCCTCAGCTTGGGAACTCCAGAAAGGGGTTAGGACGAAGGGAGCTGCCAGTCACAAACATGTCTTTCTTGACTCTTGGGTGGGAAGGCTTGGTGAAGGGGCTCGCGGCTCTGTGTCTGAGAGTCTTCAGGGACAGGTGCTTGTACCTGACTGTCCCCTCCTGGATGAGTGGGGTTGGGCCTGGGGCAGGTCTGGGTGACCCCAAACTTGGAGCCAGCCTCCCCTGTCAGCAGTAGCACCTACAGAGGGACCAAGGGGACCTGGAAACTGGGGAAAGCGAGGGGGTCTGAGTGAAGGGTGGGAGATGGAGCCTGAGGCACACCTGGCCACATCCTTCAGTGTGGCTGGGAAGATGGCAGCCGAGTGGATGCATTTATGGGCGTGGCATGGAATCTGCACCTGCTTCCTTTCCGGCCACATGGGATGGTGAGGAGCACGGGTTCAGTACCAGCTCCACCATTTCCAGCCGCACGACTTTGGGCAGATGGCCTAACCTCCGAAAGTCTCGGTGTTCTGTAAAATGGGCAGGATATGGCGCCTCCCTTGTGGAGTGTTGGCACCGGTTCAGTGAGCTAATATGCAAAAAGTACTTGGCATTTAGGAAGCGCCTACTGAATGTGAGCCACTTCCGTTGTTGTTCTTGTATGTCAGCCAGCCCGAGGGCCTCCAGGGCCTGGCCTTTGCTGCCGAGGACATGGAAAGCTTTCCAGAAACGGGTGCCTCTGCCCCCTCCTCCTAGCTGTGGCTGAGTGTGGGGGAGACTGTGCAGGGCTCATGCCCTCTGAGACACCCCTGGGCTCCACGGCAGACTGAGGGGGGCTGCCCGGAAGGAGAGATGCCCGTGTTGGGGAAGGGGCGCCAAGCAGTGAGCTGAGAGGCTCCAAGCCCCTTCCACAGCAACCCCGACAAGTGGACACCCAGTCCCTGCCGGAGCAATTGGGAAAGAGTGAGATGGGCCAAGCCCATGTTTGGAGTTGAACAGACCTGGTTTGAAGCCCAGTGCAGTCACTTCCTAGTTTAGTAACTTGCAGCAGCCTCAGTTTCCCCACCTGAAAGATGGGAATAATGCTATACCTGCTGGATGGCTTTAGGCTGAGGAAAGATGATGGGTACCCTTCGTGGAGCTGGCTTTTTCCGGCGTTATCTCCTTGACCCCCGAGGAGGGAGTTGGGTGCGGGTCCTGGCAGCTAGAAAGCGCTCAGCGCAGAGCCCCCTTCTTGCCAGGTGGTCTCTGAGGGACCTTTGCAATCCCTGGCCCTGGGCTGCAGCAAGATGGGGTCCGGAGGGAGGGCACACCCCGCTGCAGTTCCCCGTGAGCCCAGCAGCTGACTGCTTGGCCCTGGCCGCTGCTGCATCTGCTGTTGGAGCTGCGGTTTTTTATGGCTGTTCCTTTGCGCTCAGTCTTGAGGCTGTTTTATGGGTTCCATGTTCTGGGAGCCACATCTCAGACTGGGGCCCGGGCCTTTACGGCCCCACAGCAGTGTATGATGGGCACCCCGAGCCTCCCGTGAAGGAAGATGCTGGAGGAGGCTGGAGGCAGCGAGGCTGGGAGCGAAGCGCTGTCCAGGTGAAGCCCAAGGCCTGGGGGGAAAGGGTTTCCTCTCCCAGGTGCCTGCTGCCGACGGAGCTGTCGGCTCGCCTTTGAGAAGGGACTGCCTCTGGTTTCTGTGCTCGGATGTAAATTCATCTCCAAAGACCTGAGGAGAATTTGGTGACTTTTTAAAAGTAATACATAATGGATTATCCTGCCTGCTGATTATCTTTTGGAAGAGGTTCTGTGCCTTCCATTCCTATTTCCCCGTCCCCCACAGTGGTCGCCTTGGAAAGATTTTTGTGTCCGCTGTGGGGCTTTCTCACAGGTGTGAAATTTTCTCCCACTGGATTACACACTCCTTAAGGCTGCGCAGGAGGCTCTCTCTGTGTAGGGCAGTGGTTGGGAGTTGGACTAGTCTTGTTTGGAACCCTGTCATCACTTCTCTGCTGTTTTAGTTGTCACTGGGACCGGAGGAGCCCCCTCCCTTGTGCTTACTTCCCAGGGGCCAGGAAGAGGCAAGATCCTGCTACACAGGGGGCAGTCCTAGAGAGTAAAGCGTTGCCCAGCCCAAATTCCATGGCTTCCTTGGAGAGACCATTTTGGAAGGTCCCCAGTCATCCCTGGCATTTATTGCACACCTTTGTAGGTTGGGCATGTTGTGTGAACTTGACATTAACCCTGTGAAGTAGGAAGTGTGACTGTCCTCCTTTTACAGATGAGGAAACTGAGGCCAAGTACTTGTCCAGCGTCGCACAGCTAGTGAGTGGCAGAGCTGAGATTTGAACCCAGGCATTCTCACTCCAGAATCCACACTTCTGATCACCCACGCTATATTGCCTCCCCGAGACTCTTCTCGTTCTAAGAGACTACCACCTACTCTTCCTACCTATGTACCCCAAAGAATTGATAACAAGGACTCAAACAGATACTTGTAAGCCAGTGCTCATAGCAGAACAATTCACAACAGCCAAAAGGTGGAAGCAACCCAAGTGTCCATCGACCAATGAAGGGATAAACAAAATGTGGTCTATACATACAATGGAATATTATTCAGCCATGAAAAGGAATGAAATTGCGATACATGTGACAACATGGATGAACCGTGAAGACATCATGTAGAGTGAAACAAGCCAGACACAAAAGGACATGATATATGATCTCAGCGGTCTGAAATAATTATAATAAACCAGTACATGGAGTCAGAAACTAGATTATAGGTCACCAGGGGCCGGGGATGGGTGGGTAGGGAATTGGAGTTAAGGCTTAAATTGTATGGAATTTCTATTTGAGGTGATGGAAAGGTTTTGGTAATGGATGATGGTGATGGAGGCACAATTAGCAGCACTGAATTATATATTTGAATGTGGTTAAAAGGGGAAACTTTAGGTTGTATATGTGAATAAAAACAACAAAACAAAAAAACAAAAAAACAAAACAAACCCATAGGACCGTACAGCACAGTGAATCCTAATGTAAAGCATGGACTATAGTTAATAATACAATTAGGATAATATTCTGTCATCAGTTGTAACAAAGGTAGCACACTAATGCAAAGTGTTAATAATGGGGAGTATATGGGAACTCTGTATTTTCTGAATGATTTCTCTGGAAACCTACAGGTTCTCTAAATTAAAAAAAGGAAAAAAGGTATTGGGCAGCCTGGGGCAGGGTTGGGGGTGGGTAATGGGCCTGGGTCTGTGGCTGTCCCCTACTGACCCTGACACTCGGGTCCCGTGCAGCCACCTGCTTCTCCTCCCCTAGGGACACGGCGCTTGTCCTCAGGGTTGGTTCTCTAGGCCGGGACCACATCCCTGAGATGGGACATCAGAAGGAAATCTGCTCCAGCCTCTGCATCCGTGCATGCATTTCCTTTCGGCCAGGCCCCATACTGCTCTACTGTGCTGCAGAAATCCCTGGCTGAGGTGGTCGAGAAAGGGGAGGCGGGGCACATCGAGGCTGGCTCTGTGGGGGACCCTGAGAACGCTGGCACTGGAAACCCTGTGGCCTGCTGCTTTATTTTTAGCAGTAAGTGGGGCCCTCAGGCAACAGGGGGGACGTGGGAGTCCTATTTTTTACTCTGTCTTGTTAATGGAGCCCCTCGCAGTGTTTACGCACGATTTGGTTTCCTCTGAAATCTCCTAGCCTTAGCCGCCCCAAAGGGTACTTTTCCTTCAGCAGAGCTGGGCGGAGCCGAGACTGTGAATGGTGTGAATCCGTGGGGCTTCCTTTCTCCCTCCCTCCCAGCTCCAGCTCCTTCCAGAAGGAAGGTGACAGCCTCTCTGGTTTTATATCCTTCCCCATCCTGGGCTGTTGCCAGAAAAGCAAATGGCTCCCCTCCCAGATGAATGAATATTCCCAGAGGTGTTTCCTGGGAATGTTCTGAGAATGTTCCCATGGCTGTCTGGGTCGCTTGGAACCCCTGAGTCCCGCAGGCCTGGCCACGGGAGGCACAGAGGAGGCTGCTTGGCAGGAGGGACCTGCCAAGGGCTGGACAAGTGGCGGCTGCTCGGGGCATTGGTTCCACCCCTGTAGGACCACCGAGGATAAGAGGAGCCAACGCAGGGGGCGAATGGTATGATATGGGGCAGTGCCTCCTAACTTGGTTCCTTCATATTCTCTCTCTTCCCTGTCAATGTTCTTTAAAAACAGCTTTATTGAGATATAAATCATATACCGTAAGTTTTACTCCTTCAAAGTGGCTTTGAGTATATTAACAAAATTATGCAGCCATCCCCATTATCTAATTTCAGAACAATGTCATCACCCCAAAAAGAAAAACCCTGAACCCATGAGCAGTCACACCCCATCCCCCCCTTCCTCTAGTCCCTGGCAACAGCTAATCTACTTTCTGCCTTTTCTGGATATTTCATACAAATGGCCTCATATAATAGGAGCCTCTGATCTCCATGTTGTGTGACAGTAGAAGCCTCCATCTTCTTCTCTGAGCCTATGTAATTTTATAGGTGGCAAACACAAGAGAAGAGGTCCCTTAGGCTATCAGGATAGGAAGTTAGGAAAGTTGGTGTCATGAGAACTCTCATTGTCCCCAAAGTGAGGCTCAATGCCCAGCAAAGATGGGAGAGCAGGGATGACTACCATCAAATTTTACTGCCAGATATTGGTGAGTTTTGTGTGCCCCACAAGGCAGAATAAGTTCAGATGGTCCCTCCCACCAGCTGGGGTGGTGAAATGTATAAAGGATGGCTTCAGGACCTGCCCCGTATAGTGTAACATTGGATGAGAAGCAAGGTTAGTTTCATCGGTGACGTGGTATCCTCTTGTGAGCTATGGAGCAGGGGCTGGGTTTCTCCTACGTGCCTTGTTCAGAACTCAATGCTGCCTGGACCTAAACATTAGCAGAGTGTGTGTCGTCTGCTTTGACTCTGGGTCCAAATAATTTGCTATGCCCTTTGACTGGCTTGACCTTGGCCATGACCTTGAAGGTCAAGAGGTTGCCTTGAAGTACACAGGGTTCCTGGTTGAGTCACTGGCAAATAAAGTGGCCTTGGTGCTTACTTATGCCCATGGGGAGGAGAGAAACCATGACAATGATCTTAGATGATAAACAGACCATCAGGATTTAAATCATGGCATCCTGTGTTGGAACCATATGCAGGAGCTACTTCACCCTGGGGCTGATGGATGTTAAGTTGGCAATATATATTTTGGTTCCTAGATTATGAAGGGAGAGCAAATGTATAATCCAAGGGTGTGCTCCCACTCTAAGGTGATGGCATTATTTGTGCTTGGATGGCTAAGTCGCTTTCTGACCACTTCCCAATTCCCTGCATCAAGCATTTGTAGAGTGCTAATCATCCACTAACCAACATCACAGTGTTTGGATTTGAAGATGGGTTTAATCGCGTCTCTTTCTTCTAATGACGTTTTTAGGGTTGTCTTTTTCCCCCCACTTTGGGGCTTTGGGAATAATGATGGTGCCTGGTTTTCTTGGACTTGACCGTGCTGGTCTGGGCTGGGGACCTTGGGCAGAACCTTCTCATCTTTGCCTCAGTTGCCTGCTCGGTCAAGTTCTTGCCTATAAGAAGGGTGACACTTAAATGAGATCATGTTTCTGAAAATAGTTGGGAAAAAATGGAAAGGGCTGTCTGTCAAAGCTGGGCAGTCAGACGTGGCTCTGTCTGAAGGGCCAGGGTGAAGTCTGTCCTTTGCTTCAGATATGAGACGAGTGTCCTTGCTTAGTGGGAGGGACTTTTGACCATCTCGATCTGGAGTGAATCATCAAGTGTCCATTATGTGGCTGTCGCCGTGTTAGGCAGTTTAACAAGCAGTTTCATGCCCTTTAGCAAGGTAGGTAGAGTGGAGTGTGGTATAGCACAAGGGTGGAGTCAGAGGCCCCTGAAGCAAATCTGGGCCCTGTCATCTCCTAACTGTGTGACCTTGAACAAGGTGTGTGCATGTGTGTATGTGTGTATGTGTGTATGTGCATGAATTTTATTTTGTAGTGACTTCTCTATGTATCCTAATACCTAAATGAGCTAATGTGAGGACTAAACAAGAAATGTATATAAGGTACTTGGAATTTTCAGATAAATCCCACCTCCTGCTCTTTCCTCTTTTGACTGCCACCTCCTCTTCCTCCCCTTCCTTTTGTTTTGTCTAATTATCCTCATTTTACAGATAAGGAGACTCTGGTTCACCTTTGTCTTGTGCAGAAATACATTTGTGGGTGGCAGTCCCACTTCTGCTTAAATTACCCTGGGAGTGGGGAGCTCACTACCCCCTGAGATAGCTCCTTCCATTTTAGAACAGCTGTAAGTGAACCTTAGAATATGCTGATGTATTTACATCAAAATAATGAGCTATTTTTATTGAGATGTGATACAATTTTCCTGTTTCCCATGGGACATGCTTGGGATTGTTTTTCATGATGTACAAGTGGGTTGGCAGTGAACTTTCTGTTGTCTTTATTGTCTCTTTCCTGCAGGTCAAGGCTTGTGGCATTTTAGGGACTAACGGGAGTTCAGGATGGAGATGCAGGAGATTAGCCAAGGGAGTTATAGGGTTGAAGGGAGGAGGGGCTGTGTGTGGGAGGAAAGGACCATCGGGATTGCTCTGGCAACTGAGGTAGGAGTGACATCATTATGTCCAGAATCACAGGCCTTGTTCTGCCTGACCTGACAAGTGTCTATTTGGTTAGGAACATCCCAGTTCTGTGAAGTCCTCTATTAAAACAGCTTAAGGGAGAAAAATATGTGATGACTTCTGAAAGAGCATTCAAGAAAACCCAGTAGGTACTTCATGATAAAACATGGTAAACTAGGTATAGAAGGAAACTTTCTTAATTTGATGATGGATATCTGCTAGACTCTATAGCAAGTGTTAGTCTTAATGGATAAATGTTAGGCACATTCCCTTAGGGTTAAGAATACAAGGATGCCCAATAGCCTCTCATTCAGCATTGAACCTGAGGGCCAAGACTGCGTAATAAGATGAGAAAAAGGCAGGGGAGACGTAAACATTGGAAAGGAAGAGACATCTAGCCAGAGGAAGTCTAGACTCTGACTCGATAAATTATTAGAAGCAAGGGATGGGAGTTCGGCAAGGTGGTAAAAGGTCAAGTACAAAAATTGTGGCTTTCCCATATACCAATGGCAACTGATTAGAAGATGAAGTTGAGGAAGCCAAGGCTGTCTGGTGTGAAGTGATGACATTTATCCTGTGGGGCAACCACAGTAGCGATGCTCTTTCCGTAACACGTATTTGTACAATGTGGTAAGCACTGTTAAGGATAAAAAAAAGGAATAGATCTATAAAATAAAAATATATAACATATACTTATATATAAAATATAAAATACATAAAGGTGAAAATAGTTATTTTAGGTTATTTGTTTTTCTTATTCCTTTGTTTGGCTGTAGTTTGTTTATTTTCTTGGGGTTGGGTAGGAACATGCTGGGAGCCATTTAGTTATTTTAGGTTATTTGATTTTCTTATTCCTTTGTTTGGTTATGGTTTGTTAATTTTCTTGGGGTATGGTAGGAACATGTTGGAAGCAATGTAGTTATTTTAGGTTGTTTGTTTTTTCTTATTCCTTTTTTTGGTTTTGTTTAAATGTTTTTTTTTAATTGTTTTTTAATTTTTTGATAAACTTTGAATGAATGTTAAAAAAAGCAAATGAGCAATGAGTGGAAGAGGGGAATGGAATCTTTTGGATGGCCTTTTTTATTTTAATTTTAATTTTATTTTTTGGAGTAATGAAAATGTTCAGAGATTGATTGTGGTGATGAAAGCACAACTATATGATGATACTATGAACGACTGTACGCTTTGAAGGATTATATGTTATATGAATATATCTTATTAAAATTCCATTTTAAAAAAGTATAAAAATAGTATCAAGTCTGTTGGGGCAGGATACATTTGTTTATTTTGATTTTTACAGGGGAGGAAACTGGCTCCAAGAGGTGAAAATGACCTTGCCCAAGGTCACTCTGTAACCAAGAGGCAGAACTGGGACCCGGCCTTTAGGTTGGGCTCCTCCCCTTAGCTGCTCCCTTCCTACCTTCTTTCTTTCTTAGCATCTCCAGCCATTTGTCTTGTCCCGTCAATTCCTTGTTATCCATCCTAGTCTAGGGGCAGATTTCCGAGGAAGGGATAACCCAGAAACATTTACATCTGGGTTGCAATGTACTCTCTGAATTCTTCTGTGAGCCGCAGCTTGACCTTCCTAGTACACTTGCTTTGTCTGGTGCCAGGAGGGGTTGGCTTCCCCCTGAGGGTGCCTGGCCTGAGACCCGGAGAGGGAAGTCGGGGCCAGACAGCAGTTGGATGTGACCTGGGTTCCTTCCCTCTGTCTTCGTTTTGGCTCCATTGCCCTCCACATTGCTTTCTCTTCAATGTACATTTTTGCTTTTTTAAAATTGTCTTAAATGCTTGTGCAAAAGTTATAAAAATGACATATGTTCACTGCAACTGGTAGAACCGTAATATAGACATAAAGCTAGTATTCTTTATTTTTTCTTTGAAAGCTCTCTGCTGCCACATATTCCCTCTCCCACAGCTTCACTGATCAGAGTTCAGAACTCAGTATATACTCTTCCACTCGTTTCTCCAGGATCGTGCCAAGATACGCAAACATCTTCATTCAACAAACATTTACCGAATGTCTATTCTGTGCTGGCCTCTGTGCTATGCGCTGGGGATTCTGTGATGAACGAGAGAGACAAAAATCCCTGCCATCATGCAACTTACAGTCCAGAGGGTTAAAATATCTGATAGTTAAGTATTTTGTGTGCCAGTGGTGAAATGCTACAGAGAAAAATAAAGTACGATCCCCCACCCCCATCACCACCTTTAATTGCAATTTTAAATGAGGGGTCAGGGTAGAGTCCATTGAAAAGGTAAATTTTGAAGAGACCCACAGGACCTGCAGGAGAAAGTTCTTCTGAACTCTAGGGAAGGAGCACTGAGGCTGAGGGTAAGCGCAAGGGCCCGGAGCCCTGTGCCTAGCAAAGGGCTCTTTCTACTGGAAAACAGTGAGAGATAGGAGAAAATGCAGGAAGTGAAGCTAAAGATGGAGAGGGAGGGAGCTAGAGGAGGGCAGGTTGTGTGGCCTTTCTGGGCACTGTATAGCATTTTCTTGGTTGTTTAATGGAAAAGGGATCTTATTTTGCCCTCTTTTTCCTTGAAACTTGCTTTTCTTATTTAATAATACATCATCAACACCCCTTCAGGTTCAGGTCCATAGATGTAGCGCCCTCTCTCTCTCTCTCTTTTTGTAATAATTGCAAAATATCCAGGGTGTAGCTGTACCTAATTTATTCAACCATTCTCTTTTGAGGGACATTCAGATTGTTTTCAGGCTGTAGTTTCTTTCGCTCCCAAGACAGTGCTGCAATAAACATCATTGTATATGCTGTCTTCCATTCTGGTGCTTCTATTCTGTGCATTAGAGAGTGGGATTGCAAACTCAAAGGGTGTGTATAGTTTAAATTTTAATAGATATTGTTAGAGTTCTCTCTAAAAAGGTTGTGGCTGTTTTTTTTTTTTTTTCTGCTAGAATTCTATTCCGAAGACTCAGATGCGTGGCTTTGCACCCAAGTTGCTAAACAGCTACTCTTCAAAGAGGGAAGTTACACCTACCAAAAGGGAATGAGTCTGGAATCTTCATCTGGTGGGCAGGAGTGTGGCCTTTTGGAGATGCTGCTGGGAACAGTATTGGTTGCTCTTTTTTAGAGCTTATGTTTGATGGTTGTGATGTCAGGATATCCAAGAAGATGGAAACACAGCTGCTGCTGTGTTGTTTGCATTATGGCTAATTTTCCACATGCTTAAAATAAGCACAACACCTAAGCGGTGCTCGGAAACAGATTCACACCTTGTCAAAGATTGAATTGTGCCCTGGTAGCTTAAGGATAAGTCTCCTCTGTGGCATTCTCTCTTTAGCCTGTAAATCCTGGTAAAATGGTGGCAGAGAGTGGGGTGGCGGCTCGGCCAGATTGCAGCAGAGTAGGCTTAGGAATTGTCCATCTCTCCTCTCCCACCCTCAGTGTTTGGGTACAGGATCTAGTAAACTTCAAAGTAGACTTGTCATCTGTTTAACAGTGGATAGTATCTGTGTGATTCATATTCATTGGATATTTAGCTTGTTTCCCTTCTGTTGCAATTCAAATAATGAATAAACTTGTGCATGGGTCTTTTCACACATGTATAAGTATGTCTGTTGGGTAGATCTCTAGAAGTAGAATTGCTGGGACAAAAGGAATCTGCTGTTTAAAAACTCTGGTAGAGATTGCTAGATTGACCTCCAGAGGGGAACCAGGGTCCCCGATGGTCACGGTGTAAGCAAGCGCCATCTCCGCTCACCCACTGCCTCAGTGCCAGGTCTGGTCACACTCTCTGGTTCTTTGCCCATCTGATGGGTGCACTGTTGACAGTATATCTCATTGTCATTTCATTTTGTATTCATCTCTCATGAGTAAGGGTGAACAGCTCTTCAGATGTTCATGAGCTATTTCTGTTTTATGTGTGTGAACTGTCTTTCAAATCCTCTGCCTTTTATTTATTTTTTTTTCCGGTGGATTATTCATCTTTTTCTTATCTGGCCCCTTTCATCCTGTTCTGTCCATATTACGAGGGTGTTCGACACTGCGATCAGATAACCTAACCTGTCGGACTAGTTAGAAGTCGATCCGCTGTCTTTGTTGGCAGGAGTGAAAATCTAGGCATTGGAGAAAAGGAAGTGCTTCTTAATAACCGGTGCAGATCGGTGCTGCGTTTTGATGAGCGTGTTGCACAGACCGTTGCTCTAACAGGTTAGAAGCAGACGTAATGGAGAGCTGTTGGACCCTGGAGTCCATCAGCTTGGGTACGTCTTCTGTAAGATTTCTGTTGTATCTCCTTATTGGTTTCAGGAACTATGAGGAATCTTGATTGTTTGCCACTAAAACGTTTTTCTCCATTGGTTTGCATTGACGACCCTATCATGGGGGTTTTCTGAGTGATGCTAGTCCGATGGCTTAACTGCTCTCACGACTTCCACGTTCAGTAACTTAATGCAACAAAAGGGTATATCTTACCTGGATGATGGACCAACCCAGGACGCCCGATGGGGCAGCTCCTCTGGGCAGGGCATCCCGCGTAGCTCAGCCAGGATCCAGGTTCCTTCTGTCTGGGGCATGGCACTTCTTGGGTCCCCAAGTTCTCAGGGTGCTCGGCTAACAGAGAGGGGAGAGACAAGAGGGTCGTGTGTGGGAGAGTTTTAGGGGCCAGTGCTCTGCCGCTGGCCAGAACTCTGTCTCCTGACCGAGTACCCTGTGGGAGACTGGGAAATGCAGGCCAGCCCCACGCCTACAGCCACGGCTCTGATCCAGCCCCGGGTGTGCTGTACTCTCTTACAGGTTCTCAAAGTGTCTTCTCAAGTGGGATATCATTCCATCTCTGCCAGGGAAGGAAGACGAGTGCATGAACCCCTTTTAGAGCTGAGGAGACTGTGGTCCAGGGAGATACGTAAGCAAGGAAGGAGACTTTAGGCATGGGCTCAGTGGGGTTGGAGAATGGGCCTGAGAACTAAGCTCTCACCATGGCTGGCCTTTCTTACATGGCATGAGAACGGTAACCCACTCCGGGTGTCCCAGGGCCACCTCTGAATGGCGGGCATAGGAGAATGGGTTGTTTCGTAAGGCACAATTGGAGGCTGGCCGGAGCCCTTCCTCTGCCCTGGTGCGTGGCATTGGGGCAGTTGTCTCTTGCCCTTAATAAACAGCAGCCACAGGGTGAGGGGTGACTGCACTGCTACTGGTGGCAAGGTTTGGCCGAGGTGCTCCACGTGGGACCAAATTTCCTAGGCTGCCTGAACCTGGTGCCTCCAGGGGAGCTGTCTCCTCACCTTGACTTTGGCTGTCAACACTCCTTATCATTTGTATGGGACACTACCATTGACAGTGGGACTTTCCTCTTTATGCTCTCATTTTCCTTTATTTAAATTTTTTTGAACTTCTGATGCTGCAGTGAGAGCCACATGTGAGCTGTGACAGTTCATCTGCTCTAAGTAGCAGGGAAACACGCATGAGATGCTGATGCCTCCCCCCTGGGCAAGGTCTGTGCCCCCAGGAGCCCATTGGGTGGACTGAAGCAAGGCTCATGGGCTGCTCCCCTTCTGGTGGAGTTGGGGGGCACCTGGGTTTCCTTATACCTTGAACTGACCTGGCCAAAGCCTGTAAAGACAGAACATAGGTAGTTTAATGGGTTGTCAGGTAGCAAAGACAGCACCAAGGAGCAGAAAGAAAATGAGGGATCAAAAGACATATGCTTAGGGCGTAGCACTGTCATTCCTAATTGAGTGACCGCTAAACTTTGTTTTCTCGTCTGTGCAAAATAAATAATATCCTTACCCTCCTCACTGGATTCTTAAGAGGCTCATATAAGAAAATGTACATAAAAGCTCTTTGTAAATGGGAAAGCACTCTGGAGTATAAGGTATTGTTGTATTAATAGTAACAATGGTCATTTGCAATCCTGGTGATTCATTTGGGGTAGACCATAGACTTCACCACCATTACTAGCCCTCATTGTACTTCAGAGTAGCAACCACCATCAGTAATTCCACTCGATACATCATTGATCATTGAATTTTATAACTGGAAAGAACCTTGGGTTTAACTACACCAAGCTCATCATTTTATAGAAGGTGAAACTGATTCCTGGAGGGGAGAGACTTGCCCAAGTTGCCTGCAACCCAGGACTTGAGACTCTCAGTTCTAGAGGGTGGGCTGTTTTGTTTGGATTTTTGGGGTATGGTGCCCTGTCCATTCTGAAGGGGATGGAAAGCTGGTGCTTTGGATGGGATGTTTATCCTTAGTCGGTACGAGGAGTTGTGGCTCTGATTCATGCTGGCTCGCTCGTGCTGACCCCTCACTGAGTTCCATGGCTTGAGGTTCTCAGCAAATTTGCACACTACGTAGAGAAGAAGCTTAGATGCTGAAAGGGTTGGGCACAGAGCCTAAGAGATAAGGAAGTAGGAACTGAAATTGTTTTCAGGGAAGAAAAGGAGACCTGGGGTATTCCAGAACAAAGGAAGTAGGGGTGCCCTGCTCTTGACCTTGGTGCTTGTCATCTCCCACCTTGGGTTCTATTCTATAGACATATAAGATATGATGTTGGAGAAGCTGGGGAAAGGTCTACAGGAACTCCCTGCACTCATTTGCAACTTTTCTGTAAAAAGAGCTCTTTCTGCTCACTCCAGGGGGTTTCGACCACCAGGGCACACTCTGGAGGGACAGGGACAGCTGCAGCACTGTGAAGATCTCTGAAGAGACTGAGGAGCACCCCCACTGCCTTTAGATAATTAAAGCACCTTCAGGGTTCGTCTAGAGAGGAGAACGAGGAACAGTGGGTGAAAGCCCCAGCGAGACTGACTGTGGCCTGCCATTCGCAGAGCCCTCTGCTTGACTCCTCTGCGGCCTCCCAGTCTTGCTCACGTGTCACCTTCTAGGTGAGGCCTATAGAAACTCCTCTGTTTAAACATACAACTTGTCCCCCACCCCCGTTTTGACTCCTCTTTCCTGGCTCAGTTTCTTTTTCCATGAGATGTATCATTTCCAACAAACTATACAATTTACTTATCTATTTTGTCTTATTTTATTTTTTAACTTTTTACTTCAAAATAATTTTATATTTACAGAAAAGTTGCAAGTGAGTGCAGAGAGTTCCCGTAGACCCTTCCCCCAGCTTCTCCAACATCATATCTTATATGTCTGTAGAATAGAACCCAAGAATTTAACATTGGCTCAATGCTATTAACTAAACTACATTTTTCCCAATGTCACCAGTGTTCCCACTAATGTCCCTTTTTTGTTCCAAGATCCAATGCAAGATCCCACGTTGCACTTAGTTACCGTGTCTCCTTAGTCTCCTCCAAGCTGTTGCAGTGCCACAGTCTTTCCTTGTTTTTCAAGGCCTTGACATTTATGGAAAGCACTGTTTGGTTATTTTTGTAGAATGTCACTCAGTGTGGGCTTGTCTGATGTTTCCTTATGACTGTTACATATTCATTTGGTTTATTGTGTATTGTATGTCTCCTTCAGCTGGAATGTCAGTTCCTCAGAGCAAGGATCTTTGTCTGTCTGGTTTGCTGATGTACACCCAGCACCCTACAGGAGCGCTTGGCACACATGCACAGTAAATAGTTTCTGAGTGAATGGATGAGGCAGTGAACTCCCCAGCATCTGACCTGGAGGAAAAGAAACACAGAGCAGAGACTTACTGGCAGAGCACTGGTGGGTGGCTGGGCTGGATGGGCTCTGAAGTCTCTTCCAACATTCAGATTCTGTGATTTTTATAACCAAGTAGTGGTCCATGAGTTCAAGCTGTATATGTTATATATGTTAACTGAACACATACTTGCTGTGAAATCTGTTCTGGGCATAGTGGGGTTACTGATGACATGGACATTTGTGATCCAGGCTCTGAAATGAATTACATTCCGTGTGGAACTCAGAACAAGGGGAAATGCATGAGAAGTTCCTGGATCCATGCTATAGACAGTAGCACGGTCTAGAATCTGGAACCTAGAATCAAGTCCAGAATCTAGACTCTAGAATAATCTTTCCCAAACTTCAGAGTGCATTAGAATCACCCAGAGGACTTTTTGTCAAAATATAAATTGCCAGCCCCACCCTCTGAGTTTCTCATTCACTAGAACTGGGTGGTGCCTGAGAATTTTCATTTCCAGCAAGTTCTCAGGTGACACTAATACTGCTGGGGACCTCTCTTTGAGAACCACTGCTGTAGATGTAGATGCAGAGGAGAAGCAGATCATGGCAAATTAGCAAAAGCCAGGAATGCTTGGTACAGGAGGCCAGGCTTGAGTTGGGTAGGATTTAAACAGGTGAGTGTGGGGTTCGAATTTATGCACAGTCCTCTTGCTGCCACCACGTGAAATCTCTGGGTGCTGTTTGCTGGCCTTTCCCTCTAGGCACCTGGCCTCACTCTTGGGCTTGTCCAGTTCTCTTGGGACCATAGGCAGTCTTGGCTGGGCCAGTCTGAACCCCCAGAAGAGGAGGCTGACTAAGCCTTTGTCTGAAGTTGACCTTGGCTGGCCTGGATGAAGTCACTCTGAGGGCTGGACGTATCCCTTACTGCACAGCCTGCCTTAATGTGTTTATTTGCTGAGCCTCACTCACTGCCTGCTGGCACCATTGGAGGTGTTGCTATTGGATTCTGTGGCTCTATTTATGTTTTCCCGTCTGGCACCGGCAGAGGAGGGGCAGATGAGGTGTGTGGTCACCCTTGCTTTCCTCCTGGCTTCATGTTATTCTTAAGGCCGGCACTTGGTCATGTAGAGTATTTGAATCTCAACTAGAGAAATCTGGTGTAGGAGCAGATGGATTTTTTTAAGGGGAGAGAAATTCCTTGGAGGAGGGAGAAAGCCTTTAAGAAGATAAAGAATTAGATTATGTTTAGACTTAACACACAGTGGTGGTAGGGATGTTTACATGCAGTGTGTGTGTGTTTAAACTTCCAGAATCACTTAGGAATTTTTATTCCTTTAAGTGACATTCCGAAATGGCTGTTGGATGTGAGGGGAGGCATCTGGAAGTTTGTTTGTGTCATTGAAAGGCTCTGGGCTGGGAGACAGCAGGTCATGCACATCACAGAATGTTGGAACAAGAGGGAGATCAGTGTGCTGCTGGTTCAAATCCATCATCTTAACTGAGAACTAGACTTGTTTTGTTCAAATGTAACTCCCTGACCATCTCTGCCCAGACCAAATAGCTCATCTCTCTTTCCTCTGTGCTCCAAAGCCATTTTATTTATAACATACCTTTCTTGTTTCAGATTTAGTCATGTATGGGTTTGTTTTGCCCACTAGATCGGGGATCAGCAAACTACAGCCTGTGGGTCAAATCTGGCCAACTGTCTGTTTTTGTACATGGTTTCATGGGAACACCATTTGTTTATTTATTGCTCATGGCTGCTTTCATGCTACAATGGCAGAGTTGAGTAGTTGAGACAAAGACTGAATGGTCTTCAAAGCTTAAAATACTGACTTTCTGGCTCTTTACACAGAAACTTTGCTGACCCCTGCACTAGAAGGTGAGCTTCTTGAGGGCAGGAATGGGGTTTCATATATCCTTGCATCTTCCACTCCTTGCTCACAGTAAGGTGCTCAATAAATATATGTTGCCTAGAGTTGAGATGCAGTGAATTGATTTGTCAACAGTTGTCTTTGTGAAGCTGGAGGCACCCCCTGGCCCCGTGGCTGCTCTTCTTTCCCCAGCGTTCATCTCACAGTCTGACCACTTTGTACCCCAGTTTTCTTTCTGTAGAAGGAAGATGATTTTGTCTGCCTTGTTGAGTTCACCGATCTGTGGTGAGGCTAGGAGAGCATAGTGAAATATCTTACTGTGGCCTACCTTCCAGCCTTCCTCGCAGTTCTAACACAGCCTGGGCACTGGGCTTCCTTTCTGAAGCCCTCTCGCTCCCCTGCCCCGCACTTTCAGCGGCTCCCTTTTGCCTTCAGGCTAAGGTACAGCATCTCCGCCTGTCACTCAGGATTTATCTTACTTTGACCCTGACCTGTCTGTCTGTCCTCATCTCTCATTCTGTCAGCATCTATTGCATTCAGAACCTTCTGCACATCATCCCCTACGTATGCCACGTGTCGCTATCTCTGCACTTTGGCCTGGGAACCCCCCTCCCCTGGCCCCGCTTTTGCTGGAGTGCCTTCTTTCTTTCTGCTTCTCTGTTGTCTGCTCCCTGTTGGCCTTGGCAGGTCCCCCTAATGTCTGACCTTCCTGGAGTCCTTTGACCTTGGCCAGCATGAGTGACTTCCCCGTTTGTCCATTAGAGTAGCATTTTGTTTGTTTGTTTGTTTGTTTGTTTGTTTTTCAAATCTTTGTGGATCTTTGTTAAAAATACAGGGACCAGACCCCAGACCCATGGAATTAGAGCCCCCAAGGCTGGGGCCCAGGCCTCTTTGTTTCTAACAAGCTCCTAATCGGGTTATGATTCTGATCATAGTTTGAGGATCGCTAACTTAAAATTGTCTTTTTATAGGACTCTTTCTTGTCTCTTCAAATAAACTGTAAACATCTTGAAGGGAGATTGGGTCCTATTTTTCTTTTCAGAGCAACACATATATTTGGAGCTCAAGGTGGTGAGCTGATTTGTAGGTTATCTTCTGCATCAGCCCCAAATCCGGTAGACTCTCAGTAAATGTTTGCTTAATGATTGATTCGAGATGTCAAAGTGCCTGGGAAAGCAAATCCCGCTCTGTCAAGGCAGGGAATTATTATTATTGGGAGCAGGTCTGAAGTATGCCTTCTACAGATTCTGCCCTCAAAAGCCAGCACGCTCAGAGGCCCACAACCCAGACACAGAAGTCCCATAATGCTGAGAAATGTTCCCCAAGCATGATTCCTTGCATTTCTCTAGTTCTGTTCTTTTTACTTGGATCTCTTTACGCTTACGAGAGAGTTTTTTTTTTTTTTTTTTTAAATCTCTTTGGCTCATCCCAGTAACGCAAAGCCATGGGGGATGTATGCTGACTGCTGGGGAGAAGTTTGTTTGGATACTTAAGAATGTAGAAGAGGGTTTAAATTGTGTAATGAGTTGTGCTTTCCCATTTAAAATGCTTGGAGAGGAGTGTAAACGTTTCATCTCTGCCTAGCAAGTTATACTGCCTGTTTACACAAATCCGTGCTCTGTGATCTCGGCAAAGGCTTCTTGCGTTCTTTATGGGTGAAGCCTTGGGATTGAGCATAGTGCACGATCTCCCTGTCTTTTTTTGTGGCAGGAGGTTATATTTCAGCAAAATGACTTCAAACAGTGCTTTGTTGAAATTCGTCGTGCAGGGTTGTTTAGAACATGGGAAGCCATCATTTCTCAAAGGAGGGAGAAGATAGCAACATACAGGCCACCTGTCACAGCCGTGACCGTGGGTCCTGGTTCAGGACTCTCCACTAACGGGTATAGAAAGTTCTTAGTCTGTAACGGAAAGAAACTGGAGTGAAACAATAAAAAATGATAATCAAAAAACTGAGCTAGAACTCAATAGTGGGGGCAGATTTAGGAAAATTCTCTGTACTTCCTTAGAAATTTATAGCATAGAAGCATGTGTGTGGTCCCTGCTTTGGCAAATAGGTGTTCCATGGCATGTGGATAAAAACTTCTTTCCTGTATTGTTCCATTATCGGCACATTTTATTGTTTTATGTGGGGAAAAGTATGAGTTCTAGAATTTACTCCCCTCTTTTCTTATGATTTTACTTCATTAATATTAGGCTTAATTATGCCAATTTATTTTATTAGAGGATTATTGCATGATTTTAAAAATGAGTGGACTATTAGTTTGTAAATAAACAATAACATTTAATATTTATTGATGAGAGCTTGAATAATTTAAAACTGCATCTCTAATGTCTATTTGTTGTAGAATCTATATTTTCTGAACAGTATAACTCTACAGTCAGTTTGTTAAAACACCACAATTACATGGAACTTTGAATAGGAAGTGAGATATGGTAGGTTAGTATAGGTTAGAGTGAAATAGTGACACATCCCAAAGTAATTTGGGCAGAGAATAAAAATATATTTGCAGGGCCCCCCGAGGAGCCGGGGGAAAGTGCGGAAGTCTTGGACTTCCTCACCTGGACTGATGCTGATGTCGTCATAGACATTGAGGACGGGCGGTTCGATGTGCTGAGCCCTCTATCATGGGACTTGCCCTTAAGAAAGCTCTTTACTGCAAAGGAGAGGCTAAACTTGCATATAATTGTGCCTCAGAGTCTCCCCTGAGTACCTCTTTGTTGCTCAGATGTCTCTCTCTCTCTCTCTCTCTCTCTCTCTCTCTCTCTCTCTAACTAAGCCACCTCGGCAGGTGAACTCACCGCCCTCCCCACTACGTGGGACCCGACTCCCAGGGGTGTAAATCTCCCTGGCGATGCAGGACATGACTCCCGGGGATGAATCTGGACCTGCCATCATGGGATTGAGAACATCTTCTTGACCAAAAGGGGGATGCAAAATTAAATGAAATAAAGTTTCAGTGGCTGAGAGATTTCAAATGGAGTCGAGAGGTCACTCTGGTGGACATTCTTATGCGCTATATAGATAACACCTCTTAGGTTTTAATGTATTGGAATAGCTAGAAGTAAATACCTGAAACTCCAAACTTGAACCCAGTAGTCTGGACTCCTGAAGATGATTGTGTAACAGTGTAGATTACAAGGGGTGACAGTGTGATTGTAAAAACCTTGTGGATCACTCTCCCTTTATCTAGTGTATGGATGGATGAGTAGAAAAATGGGGACAAAAACTAAATGAAAAATAGGGTGGGATGGAAGGTATGATTTGGGTGTTCTTCTTTTTTTACTTTTATTTTTTATTCTTATTCTGATTCTTTCTGGTGTAAGGAAAATGTTCAAAAATAGATTGGGGTGATGAATGCATAACTATATGATGGCACTGTGAACAGTTGAATGTACACTACGGATGATTGTATGGTATGTGAATATATTTCAATAAAACTGAATTTAATTAAAAAAAAAACTGCATCTCTATTTTGTTCATGAACTAGAGCAGGAACTATTACCCGTAAGAATCTGAACTGGTTACCTGTGCTCTTGAGAAAATCCGCCACCCTCCTTCTCTCTTTATTACGATTCTGGACAGTGGAGGGGCAGCCCTTACAGGATCCAGGACGTGTTCCATCCGGGGCATATCAAGAAGCCATCAAACATGAAATAGTCTGCATTTAAGTGCTACAACGGTTTTCCTCCGTTGCCCCCAGAACCACGAGCATTGGTGGGGAGCCACAGTGGCCTTATCGTGTGATCCTGTGCTATGAACGAAGACAGAATCTGGCACCTCAGCCATCCCTTAGTCTCCCCACTGGTGACTGTGAACGCAGCATTCAGAAGCAGAGAGAGTGACACACTGATTTCAGAAGAACGGCGGTGAAAATCGGGGCCCTTTATTCCATGGAGGGGATAGAAAATGTGCATCAGTAAACAAGTCGTTGGATTTGGACAGCCAATTTCATTGTGATGTAAAGTGTGCTTGGTCAAACGGGCCTTGATGTTTGTTAAAAATGAGATTCCAGGAGGCCACCCGGCTTATGTGCTCAGGAGAAAGAGGTTTCAAAAAGGAGTTTTATTCTACTGTTTTATTCTTCACTAGTCACTCAAATACAAGCAGCCTCTGTACTTAAGGAGTCCAATGGGGGCATAGACTACACCTACAAGAAGGTATCATTACAGGTGGGGAGGACGTGTGTTCTAGGGTGCTGAAGGATTCGCAACAGGAAAGCTCTTCATCTGTGGAATCCCGAGGCATACCAGTCTGCTTAGAGGAGGTGGCATTTGAGCTCATCTTTGAAGAACATTTATTAATTTATTTTTTTAACAAATGGAGATGGAAGAGGCAGTAGGGACAGGAAAAGGTGGTAAAGTATAGGGTGTGTGCAAGGCAGCTTTATATTTTAAAATATTTATTGAGGGCATAGTATATGCCTGGAGCTTCAGTCTAGCAAAAAGAATCAGATAAGTGCACAAAACCAAATCATATGCCTTGTAGATATCTTTACTTCTTACGGTAGTGACTGAATAGAATAAATGTCATATTTAATTAATTCATTAAGTTGGGACAACAGTCTGATGAAGTTGGTTCCGTAATTGTCCCCCTGTTGTAGAAGAGGGAGTGGGTCCATATAGGGAGGTGGAGATGATGCTGGAGACGTAGGTGGAGGCCGTGCTGGGAAGGGCCTTGAATGGTGAGGGTGCTGGGTTCTCTTGGTAACTTCTCAGGGTCCGAGGGATTGGGTCAGTACTCTGACTTCTGAAGGTGACCGCAGATGGCCAGGCCCTCTCTCAACTCACCCTGTGGGGTCTCTATCAGAGACAGAGTCTGGAGCTACATGATCTGTGGGCTGGATTCCAGGAACATTCCTTCCTTTGTTTGTGCATTTAATCTTTCATTTCTTCATTAAAAAATTTATTGAGCCACTTGCATGTATCACATCCTGAGGCTAAGAGGGTTGCTCACATGCTCCTCTCTGCATGTTGGATTTCTGGTGCTCATTGCTGGGGAAGCCCAGGTGGGTGGGTGCACCCAAGGTAACTGAGCAGTCGTAGAAGAACATAGCAGTGTGCACCGATAGCGTTTCTCTGACCCGGAGTTACTGAGCTATACCCAAGTCTCGCTGTCTTTTTTTTTTTTTTTTTAAATGTCTTATTGTAGTAACATATATACAACTCAAATTTTCCTATTTTAACTGCTTTCAAGTGTACAATTCAGTGGTATTAATTACACTCAAAATATTGTGCTACCATCACCAACATCCATTACCTTGCCTTTTTTTCTTATCACCTCAAACAGAAACTCTGCACTCATTAAGCAGTAACTCCCTCTGTGCCTACCCGCCATCTCCTGCTCCCAGCACTGGTAACATGTAGTCTACTATCTGTCTCTATGAAATTTGCTTATTCTAGGTATATCATATAAGCAAGATCATATAATAATTCTCTTTTTTGTGTCTGGCTTATTTCACTCAATGTATCTTCAGGGCTCATCCACATTGTTCAGGTATCAGAACTGCACTCCTTTTTACAGCTGAATAATATTCTATTTTGTGTATAACCACATTTTGTTTATCCATTCATCTATTGACGGACACTTGGGTTGCTTCCACCTTTTGGCAATTGTGAATAATGCTGCTATAATCATTAGTGTACAAATGTTTATACAAGTCCCTACTTCCAATTCTTTTGGGTATATACCAAGAAATGGGATTGCTGGGTCGTATGGTAATTCTGTGTTCAACTTTCTGCCACACTCTGGATTTTTGTAACTGAGCCACGTATGCAGTTGGAGCCAGCAACAAATTGTTAAGAAATCAGATCCTTGATGAAGTATGATTAAATATATATAAAAGGGAAGCAAATGTTCATCTTCCTATCCCATAAATCCAGCCCCTCTGCAAACTGTGTCTTTTGTGAATGAGACTTTGCTTTTAAGAAATGGAAACTCTTCTTAAAATCGACCTAGGATTACGCCTCCTTAGTATTTCCTCCCTGGGTGTGGTCAGGGCATGGGGTTGGAGACCACAGGCTTTAGGAAGTAGGGTTGGATGTGTTGGTCTCTCCTGTTGAGCCTGTGCTGTGTCTGGACTTGGAAGGTGGTGACCCAGATAGGCAATCTCCAGGAGAACCCCAAAGCCATAAACATTCAGCACCCCATCTCTTCCCCATCTCCCTTGCCACAAAGCCAAGGAAGTTACTGTGAGACCCAGGACTAACCTCAATCTGGCCCTGCTTGTGTGGAAAGTAATTCCCTCAAGAGCAGGGTCTTTATCACAAAGCTGGTTATTGTTGTGTTACTTTTATTTCAGATCTTAGAACATTAAAGCTGCATGGGCCCCCAAGGCCAAACGTGTTATCCTAATCCCTTCTTGGGGTTAGAGTCCCCTGGTGTTATGATCAGCACCCACAGATACCACCTGCTAACTAGTGTTGCTGTGTGTTTGCCAGGACCTGGATTCCAGTGGCCATTTGTGATCCCATCCATCTTTCTGTGGAACTGGGTCAGTGATCCATTGACCTGATTTCTAATGAGTTTCAGTTGCTCATGGTGGGGTTAGCTGTGTTCAGGGCAGAATGGGGCTGATTGAGGAGCCGCCCAGCCTGGGAGACCAGGCAGCAGGGGCCAGGGGCAGGGCTGGGGAGAAGCAGGCGGGACCACGAGGTCCAGGTTGGCGAGATCAGCCCTGCTTGTGAGCCCGGTGTAGTCGTGCCTGTGAGACATGATTGTCCTGGGCCCACGAGCGCTATTTGGAGCCAAAAGAAGGTTGGAGGCCCACGGTGCTGCTGATTGAAGCATGAGGGGATAGAGATACTGGAATCATGTTGCCTTGCCAGAGTCGACTTTGCCCCATACACAAATTGGCAGATGGGCTGCTGGCCGGTCACAGGTGTAGATGGATCATAGGAAGTGGGTTCTTCCTGGCTGGCTGCTTATCCCCTACTTTGGGCCTGTGCCTGCATCCAGCAGTCAACTGAAAGTCTCATCTGGAAGCTAATATGGAACTGAATGTCTGGGTATCTGCAAAGACCTCAACTACCCAAGCCAGGAAGGCCCCCAGAGGGGTAGGCTCTCTGAGCTGTCCTCCTGGAGGGGCCTTTGGCAGATGCCCAGTGTCCTAGCAAGGGCAGGTACTTCCCTGCAGTCGGTCAAGAAAGGGCAATACTGCTCGCTTGTTTTAGGGCTTCTAGAAGGGAGTGACTTAGGGTGTGGAAAGGCAGAGGCTGCTTCCTGGCAAGTGAGCATTTCTCCAAGTTCTTCATTCAAAGCTTGAAGATATTAATACCAATTACTAGTAACCTATTAAGATCTTATTCCACATATATTAATACATTTACACTTCATAATAACCCTTTACAGTAGATGTTACTGTTTCTGTTTTGCAGAGGAGGAAACTGAGGCAAAAGGAGGTTAGGTGACTTGCCCAGGTCCATCAGCTAGTAGGTGTCTGATTCAAACCTGGGCCCCATTGTGCCCTGACCACAGCTAATCCCACCATGAGCAATTGAAGCTCATTAGAAATCAGAGCCCTGCATGCTGGCCTCAATGTCAGTGACTTCGGGTATGCACTTAGTTTTCATCCTGCTGAGTCTGAGAAGAGATGCATTTGATCTTGCTGGAGAAATTTCCAGTCTTCTAAACCCTTGAAAAATTTAAGACGTGGAACCTCAGAGCTATATCCTGAGGGGATTTCTCCTGGATTTGCTGAATTTTTAAAAAGAGGTTTTATTCCACAGCAAGCTTTCTTGCCAGGATATCAGAGGCTGGAGACTGCTTGCACAATCAGCCTCAGTTCTAGCTGCCTCCCATCCCTCCTAAAACTTGGATGCTTTTTGAAGTTAGTTCTCCCTTCATCTGTTAAGGAGTGTCTGTGCATGTGGCTGCAGCCAGAGAGCTCAGCTGGACTGAGCGGTGTTTTATCAGCCATCCCTGTGTGGTGTTTCCAGTCACCATCCCAGGGATGCCACAGAGTAGAGCTGGGAGGCTTGGGGACCCAGGAGGGATGGCTGCATGCAGAAGGCACCTGTCACCCAAGAAGGGAGAGAGTGTTTGGGAGGAGGGGAGTTGGGCATGGGAGCTGGACTGGCCCAGTCTCACCGAGCAGCAGTCTTTTCCCTGCCTGGATTAAAAGTCCAGACTTGGGTGTTAAACATTGGTGTCTGTCCTGGCTTTGGCTTTTTGGGTCTGGAATCTAGTAGGCACTTTATAATTTCTGACATTGTAGTGGTTGGGCTGGTAGGGGCTGGAGTCCTGTTGCCTGGTTATCCCTGATTCCACCACTGGTTAGCCAAGTGACCGTAACCACTTTCAGCAGAGCACCAGCTACATATTTGGCAGGGTCTGGTGGAAAATGAAAATGCGGGATGTCTTGTTCAAAAGTTAAATTCAGTCTTCTTGGCACGGCATCTGAAGCCCTCTGCCACTGACCCTTGCTGCCCCATGAACCCCACCTTTCTTCTTTTGCCCTTCATGCTCTCGGGCACACCCAGCTGCTCCAAGACCCCCTCCTCGGCCGTTTCCACCTCTGTGCCTTGCTCTTCGCCTTCCTTGGCAATTCAGCACTGATGCGTCCTGCAGCCATTACCTCCTCCAGGAGGCTTCCCAAGCCCTTCCCCTCCCATTCTGGTTTAGCAGCTCGCTGCTCTGGAACTCCCTGTTTGGATGGCAAAAATAGGGAGAAGCCCAGAGTCTTTGAGAGCTGCGAAGCCAGTTTCTCAGCACAGGGGCAGCAGAGCTGAAGAAGAAATGGTTAACCCATCAGGGGACATTTATCTGGTACTTATTTCCTGCCAGGCGCTCTTTGGGGCGTGGGATGTAGAGGCGAAGATGACAGACACCACTCTCCTCCATGGGGCTTAGATTTTAGGAGGGGTTGGGGAGACAGACAGTTAATGCATCTAGTAACCAATTGTTGGGGAAAGAGTTTCCGGTTGTCGTAATTGCCCTGGAAAGGGGGTAGGAAGTGATGGAGGGGTGGGTTGTTTAGATAAGGAGGGAAGGGAAGGCCTCTGGGTCCTGAATGAGGCAGAACACTGGGCTGCAGAAGCCCTGGAGATCTCCTTCCCAACCCCTCCCTCCTCCTTTCCTCTTCAGCCCCACAAGATGGGGGGAGGCAGTTGCTTCCATTGGCCCCAATGCCCACGGTGCTGGTCGCCTGAGAAGTGACACCGTGCTATCAAGTCACATTCTCCCTTGGAGTGAGCAGCATCCATTCTCAGGGTCTCTGCCTCGTGGGTGGGCTGCACATTTCCCTTGGACCCTGATTAGAGCTTCCTGGCATTTTATCCCAACCATGGGAGTTAGAACGGAAAGGAGCTGCGGCGACGGGCCTGGCGGACCTCTTCATTTCAAGGGGGCAAAGTGGAAACCCAGAGAAGTCGAGTCCCTTGGTCACTGGGCTGAGAGGCAGGGCCCGGGGCTGCACCTGGTTGCCTGACCTCCAGAGGAAGGGCTCATTCATCTGCTCTTGATTTTATTGGGGATGCCAGGGGCAGGGTTGAAATGACACCATTCGAGGCAGTTGGGAAAGCCTTTGGATCAACACTGCCAGCCAAGAGAAAGGCCCCCTGGCTGAGACTGGGCCATTTCCTTGAAGAGACTTCTCTTATATCTCCCCAGTCCTTCCTTGCTGGAGGTGTCCAAAGCTGCCGCCTCTAATCCCACCGGCCTAATTTAGCTGCAGTCCTGACAGCGGCTGGGCTAATTATAGCCAGCTCACCATGCTGGGCCCTATAAATATTGCACGAGGCACCTGTTTGCTGTTAGTAGGTATTTATCAAGGCACCTATGAAGGATTCGGCAGTGGGCTGGACACCCAGTGGGACAGAAAGCACCTGGAAACCTTGAACCGTGTTCCAGTGTACAGTTTAGTCAGAGGGAGTCGGTGTTAACAGAGGAGAGGGGGGTCAGGAGCAGGGGTTTGGGAACCAGACTGCCTGAGCTCAAATCCTGGCACCGCTAACTAGCAGGGGGACCCTGGGAGTTCTCAATCTCCACCCTTCAGTTTTTCTCATCTGCAAAATGGAGGTTTTAGTAACAGCTCCCTAATAAGGATGTTGTAAGGATTAAATGAGTAAATACATATATACATATATATATATATATATACACACCCATCATATATATGGGTGTATATATTTATGCATGTATGTATCGTTTAGAATAGCCTGGTATATTAAGTGTGATAGGATTGTTTGTCATTACTATGATTGATGAAACACCATGAGGACAGCTTGGGAAGCCCCCTGCCCAGGAGTACGCCATTCTATTGGGAAGCCCAGGCCCCTCTCACCCTTGATGAGAAGCTCCCCGTTGTGGTTAAGTGCGCAGGTTCTTCAACCTGGGGTTAAATTTCGGCTCCCTTCCTTCCTGTTTGGCCAGTTACCTCATATCCGTATGTCTTCTTTCTTCGTCTGTAAGGTGGGGCTTCCCACTAATGCCCATTTCCTGGGGGTAGTTGTGAGGATTAAGTGAGATGTTCCCTGCAGGGCACTTAAAAAAGGCCGAGTGTTCAAACCACGTTAATTCGCATGGCGACTCCTGCCCCTCGTGGATGGCTTTGGCAGGGCAGGCGGAGGAAAACGGGCCCAGGACCTCTGAGGGCAGAGGGCTGCCTGCAGCCGGGCCGGGCCTTCTGCACTTGCAGTCCCTCGTAGCGTCCGCCGGCGTCTCTCCCCTGGGGGTCCCACGACACCCTCGCTGACGGTGCTGTTTGCGTCCCGTGTCTCTGACATTGTGCCCAGTGGGTTCTGACGCCGAGCACGTGGGTGACCCCAGAAAGCACCTCCCCCAGGGGAGAGTTTTGTCTGTCTGTCCTGCTATATGATGAAGAGTTAAGGGGACATGGGATGGTTTGCTTAGGATGGCCGCGGGAACCAGGTAGCTATCAGTGTCAGACGCTGGACGAGCTCTCCTGGGAGCGAGGGGCATGTTCACTTTACCCCATAGCTCAGAGCAAGCCTGCGAGGGTGGAGGTTTCAGGGAAGCAGGTCTCTGTGCCGGGGAAGGGTGAGTTGCCTGCTTGAAGCAAGAAGACCTGAGAGTGTCAGCAGCTAGTCTTGGTTCTTGCTACCCAAAGGGAGGTAAGAGGGGGAGCAGCAGCACCGGGCCCACCCGGACCTACTGAGTCCCAATTTGCATTTTTAATGACATCCCCGGGAGATTGGGGTCTACACGGAGGTTTGAGAAGCGTTGCTCCAGACCAGTGCTTCTCAAGCGAGGAATCATTCGCCCCAAACTTACAGCTGAGGAAACTGAGGCTATTACCTGGACCTCGAGCATGGTCCTCAAAGAGCTCCAGCCACTCACCTGGGAGCTTGTTAGAAGTGGAAATTGTCAGGCCCCACCCCGGACCCCTGAATCGGAGACTCTGGGGGAGGGTCCCAGGGCTGTGTTTTAACCAGCCCTCCAGGTGGCTCTGATGCACGAGCGAGATTGAGAAGCGGGAGTCAGAGCACGGGTTGTCAGCCCTGACTGCAACTTGGAATCACCTGGGGAGGGAATCAAATAAAAAAAGCCCGAGTCTCACTAAAAAGATCTGCATGTGGCATCATCACTGGGATTGTGAGAGCTCTCCGAGTGATTCTGTGGTGCAGCCAGGCTCGAGAACTGCTGCTTTAGACTCATGAAATAAACCTCAGTGTTCTCAGCTGAAAATGGGGAAGAATAGCCTCCGTTTGCCTGCCGGGAGAGGTGAAAGTGTCCTGGTGAGTGTTATCATTTAGCTTCCTGGGCCCTGGAAAAGTGCCCAGGGAGGGGTCTTCCATCCCCTAGGAAGGGTGCAGCAGAGATTCTTGTACTGGCGCTGGGAGGGGAGGTGGTCCTGGATTGGAGACCTTCTGCAGCTCCAGGGATGGACGTGTAATGTGACGACTTGCTGATCTGCGAACTAAGTGCTAAAAAAGCAGTCCCCTGCTTGATGCAATAGCTCTGCTCCTGGAAAGGATGTTGCCAGTTCCTGGAGAGCCCAGTTCATGCAACCTCATCCTTTTATGCTTCCCGCACTCTAGCACCTGTGCCTAATTCTGGGGTTCGCCTTTTGTGGGGCCTTTGGGTTTGGTTTTATTCTAGCTTCTCTTGGATTGGAATGGGGGTGGGGACTGTTGGGGAGCTAGGCCCCCCCTGCTCTGAGTCCTGGTGGTGGCAAGAATGAGGTTTAGAGAAATATTTACGCACAGTAATCCCTCTGCTATGCCACTGCCTGTCTCCCAGGAAGCTGGGGAACAAACACAGAGTTCTGGCCATAATTTATTGAAGGGACGCACTGAGCCTTCCAAGGGTGAGGACAAAGCAGGAGAAAGGGGGGGTGGGGTGGGGTGGAGTGGTTGTGGTCTCCACCTCCACCCCCTGCAGTGGCCAGGGCCCAGGGGTTCCTGAAAATAGCCAGTAACTCCCACTACAAAGGGACAAACTGCACATGCATCACAAATGCTCGATTCAAAGCACCACGGATCACCAGACATGGAAAGTAGTCATAATCTTATCTTAAAAACTGAATTATATGGCACTTACTGTGTATCAGGAGGCACCATTCTAAGTATTACCTCATGCCGGCCTCACGCCAGCCCTGAGAGGTAGGTGTCATTAGTTCCCTCGTTTGCACGAGCAGCTGCTCCTTGGGGTCTGTGATGGTCAACATCCATATGTCACAAACGGGAAACTAAGGCCCAGAGATTAGGGCCCTGCTCAAGGGGTAAGAGTGAGGGAGTGGCAGAGACACAAGGAGAATTCAGATAAGCTCCCAATCCTTAAGGCAAATCTTGAAAAACAAAAGGCTTACCCAGGCTTCTTTTTGATCCTCAACCTGGGAAGGCTTTAGTACCAAGGCCTGGTTTATGGGACTCCAGAAAAAAGAATTCCCAGGATATTTGTACTAGAAAGATTATAGGAAAGCAACTAGTGTAGTAAATTTGAACAACTTTAGACCATTTCCATAGTTATGAAATGCACTGAACAAGTACACTGTACATTGTGTGTTTGTGGTCCAGCTCTCACATTATAGATGAGGACACTGAGGCTTTGCTCACGTTTTACATCTTTTAGTCAAGACTAGAATCCAGCTGAGCTGATTGCCCACCCTGCCTCCCGCCCCGTCCCTCCCACTGCACCTGAGGCTTTGCTAAGACCCTTTTTAGGAACTTAGCTGTCGTGTTCTGTGTTTTTATGCTTACACTTTCTCTTCTTACTGTTCCACACACACGCTGCAGACACGTGGCTCCCAGGCCGTCTCAGGCTCTCTCCAGCCATTGCCATCTCAATGTTTCTGTCCCCTCCAAGTCCCTGTTCTTTTCTTTTCCTTCTTAGAAGCAGGGCAGAGATTTTGAGTCTGGGTCCCCAGGAGTTTCAAGTTGGTGGATTTAAGTGTTAGGTGTTTTGGAAATTGACTAATTTATCCAGATCCATAACGTTTGTTCACAATTCCAAAATCAGTCTCCAGAGCTCTGAAAAGTGAGGGTTTTTCCTAATTCATTTGGGAGCAGTCCTGCCTTGAACTGATGTGAGATCGTTTGTGGTCTTTATTCATCTAACTTAGTGTGACTAGTCATACATTTCACTGCAAAATGTTAGTATGTTTGCAATGTGCAACACAAGCCCCATTCATCTTATTAATTTTCTAAACCCTGAAATCTGAATTCTAAAACACATCTGACCCTAAGAGTTTTCGTAAGGGATTGTGGACCTATAGATATAGTTGAAGTGTGTGTGTGTGTGTGTGTTATTGATTAATCAATGAATGTTTCTTGAGAGAAAAGAGTGATAGATGACTGAAACTGCCTAGGACAAGTTTTCAGAAAATTGACTGTTAATAGCTATAAAATGCACCTCTGAGGGTTTTTTTGAGGGTGAAATGAGTGATGGCAATGAAAGCACTTTGTAAACAAGCTTTTTACCTATATGAGGTTGCGTGTGGTATGGTTTCTTTTAAAAACTCTGAATCATGCTTTCTAACCTGGAATTCATTTCCAACTTTTACGAAGTCCGTGTCTTGCGTGTATGAAAAAGTGTCACTTTTATTTTGCTGTGCCCAGTTGAAGAATAATCATGCAAAATAAAGACAGAGGGATGTCTCTGCATCTTTGTAGATTCTTCTACCATCTATCTGCTTTATTCAAATATTTCCTTCCTCTTCTCCTTCATAATATTTCCGATTTCCCTTAATAAGAACTATTGACTAAAACAGTATACATCTTTCTTTACTACTGTTGGCCTTGTAGGGCATTAAAACCTTGCTGCGTTGTCATCTTTTCCCCTATAAAGGCTTCAAAATTCCAAAGTTTTCGAATTTTCTTCTTTAGAGGGCCCTGGAAACTCTGGGCTCCTGAGACTAGAGCAATTTCTATCCAGCTTTTAATCAGAAACATCAAGACGGCAGTCATCAAAGGCAAACTTTCTTTAATAAAGTAACTTACACTGGTTTTTAGGATTTAATGTGGTGTACTGTATTGGAAGTAGACAGATTTGGACTCTGGTTTCGAGCCTGCTTCAAGCCTGATGCTGTCATGCAATGACTGTCTAACCTGATGCAACTTTGTAACCTGTCTGTCTGTGCTTGTGTAATGCTATGAATCAGACCCCACAGGACTGCTCTGAGGGTTCAATTAGATTTGTATTTCAGTTGTCTTTAGATGGCTCCATATTTCCTTTTTCCATTTGCTTCACTGGATTCTGGAGACCAGATAATCTCCCCTAGCCCCTCCTCCCTCGAGAAGGGTCCCCTCCTTCAATTTCTCATTTAATTAAATTAGCTCCTCAGGTGAATAAGGGGACTCCTGTTCATAACTGCCCATGGTTCCTCCAGAGATCATTATTTGCTGATGAGTTAAATGTATTTATTTGGAAGCCGGTGGGGAAGCCTGACTGCTCTAAGAGGAAGGCCCAGGCTGGCTGAAGTCCCCCTGCCAGAGGGGCTAGTAGTCCTGGCCAGTGTGGCCTTGGTGGTGATGGATGGCAAGGCCTCAGAGTCCAAGAGGGGCACGGATGGGGCTAATACGGTGACATACGCGGATCTGGGTTGGGCACAGCCTGCATAATCCTACCCCCAATTAATCTAATCCCAGCTCTTTGGGGATTTGAGTTTTGCATTGTCTTTGGACTCTACCTCAGGGCTCAGGTCCAATCTTTTACATTGTCCTGCAAGCATCCTGCCCCCTGCCCTTGTGGGCAGCTCCACCAGAGGACAGGACCTGCCAGGGCTGTGCCAGTGCCTGAGCTCTGGGAGTAGGACCTGGTAGGTGAGGAGGAAATGGGAAGGACCTGACCAGGGGTGGGCAATGGCAGAAAGAGCCACTGGTCCAGCTCTGTCTCTTCCTCTCCCCCTTTCTCCCTCATTCCTTCCACTTTCTTTCTCTCTTATTCTTCTTTTCAGTTTTTTATCCCCTATTCTTCTACTTCCTCTTCTTTTTTCTTTCCCCTTTTATTTTCCTCCTCTTCTCTCTCTCTCTATCAGAGGAATGCAGGACCCTTTTTTTTTTCTTTCATTCTGTGAAATGAGTCCAGTTGAGAATTTGGGGTTTGATCTCATCTGGGCTTGCCTGAAACAATGCTTGACACACGGTACATTTTTAGATGTCAGGTGGAACTGCCCTGGACACTGGCATAGCTTCCGAACCTTTCCTGGTGTGAGTCCAAGTCATTTCCGTGAAATTCCACTTGGGAAGGGAAACAGGACATCCGAGCAGTGGCGGCCCTAGGCAGGAAGTGACAGGTGACCCTCTCCTCGGTGATGTGGCGGGGCCGGGAGGGGACGTTTCTGCCCAGCCCAGTCGTGGAACTCGGCCCGGTCAGGCCTGCCGATGACGTCACCAGCCTTCAGGGGACAGCTGCAGCCAGCAGCAGGACACTCCAGAAATGCCAGCGGTCATTGGAAACTTTATTTCCAAATGCTTTCCCCAGCATTTGTGCGTGGCCAGGAGCACTTCTGCTGTGGGACTTTTCAGGTGGCTGCCCCAAGCTGGGCCCATGATAAACCTGGGCTCTCTATTGTCCCTGGACCAGGGCCCCTGGGAGGGGGTGGAGGGACATTCCCAAGAGGACTGGAGCTTCGTGACAGTGATGTTCTGGTGCTTTGACTATGCCCAGAGAGCACAGTCCATGGGGTGTGTTCCTAGGCAGGACTTTGCAAGGTCCTTTTTTTGCTATTCTATTTAAAAAAATATTTTCTTATTATTTACCTACTGCTGCTGCCTCTTCTTCTCTGTGCAGTGGGTGAACATTAGAGAAAAGAGGGGAGTGAGAAGCAAAAGGAAAAATTTTAGGGAAGAGAATATTCTGTGAGCACAACAGCTGCTTCACATGTCTGATGGTCTGTAATTGGGAAGACTCATCTGCTTGTTCGCCGTGTCCTCTGATAAGAGAGTTAGGGCTATGGAGGCACATCTCATCTCAGAATAGCAGTGGGAGTGGGTGTGGGGGCTGTGCTGTGGGGCAGCCATGGGGTTGGGAGCTTGCTCCCCCACTTGGAGAGACACTTTATGCTGCAGGAGCTAACTTCTAGCCTAGTTCCCATCATAGCTACCAGTTACTAACCACTTATAATATGCGGTGTACTAAGCGCTACATGCAGATCAACCCACTGAATTCTCACAATTACCCCGTTGGGCATCAACACCATTTTCCAGATGAGGAAATTGACCTACAAAGAGTCCAGTTGCCCAAGGTCACGGCTAATAAGGGACAGGATCTCAATTGTAACCAAGGCAGCCTGACATCAGACCCTTTCCCCAAACCCCCTCCCCTTCCGCTCCCCCAGCTCCCACCCCACTCTTAGACACCAGCATCTACTTCTCGAGGATGTTTTAATTGTGGGTTGAATGGATGGCTCGTTCTTTCACATTTTTTTCTCTACTTTCTTTTTATCATAGTCTTAACTGTCATATTAACATGTTACCTTGTAAACTTGTTGAAAAGGATCCTCTTTGGGAAAACGTGCTCAGAAGTGAACGCCCTCTCCCTGCCCCCCCCCCCGCCACGTCCTCATCATCTCCTTTAGGGGAGAGCTTACAGTTGGAGTTGCCATCTAATAATGGAACAGCTCCAATCTACAGGGTTGCACTACTTGCAGGGAGTGGGGCTGGGTATTGTGTGGGAGGACTCAAGGACACTTACAAATCAGTCTAACAATGACATTCATAGGGTGGGGCCCTTGGTGGCACCCCCACTGGGTAGAGACAGATGCTGCCGGAAGCGGGATTCGCTGGGGAGGCAGTGGCATCCTGGCCCTGCTCACCACCTGCCCATCACCTGCCTAAAATCTTGCAGTTGCTGCCTCCTGCTCTGCCAGCTTTACTTCACTCCCTCCTGCAGGCCGTCCTGCACACAGCTGCTGGATTAATCTCCCCCCAAATACTGAGTTCATGATGTCACTCCTCTGGGCTCCCTCCCTTTCCCTGTATGCTCAGGAGCTGGAACTCGTCAATCCCTGGTTCACGGCCTCTGCTCTCTGATCCCAGCTCGCCTTTCCAACCTTCCCTTCCTCATCTGCCCTTCCTGAACCCCCACTGTACCCAGACTGGTCTCCCCAGCATGTCCTAAGCATGCCTTTGCAACATCCTTGTTTTTATCTAAGATGCTCTCTCTACCCCCATTTACCCAAGTTCCCTTGTTTATTTAAGGCTCAGCCCGTTTTTTCATTCTTTTGTTCACTCAGCAGTCGTCTACTGTGAGCCAGCTTTATGCCAGAGAGGCTGGGAAACTGAGACATAAAAGGGCCTGTCTCCTGCCCTTGAAGAGCTCTCGGTCTAGGAAGGGGCACGTGTAAAAGTACGTTTGATCACCATGCAGAATGCCTCTCTGGGGGCTGCGTACAAAGCGCCTGGTGTCCCCTCCTCCCAGGAGCCGTATTGAATGTTTCTGTCACTGTGAACTTGCCCTTCCCTGGGACCCTATAGATTATCGTCTTTATTCTTCTCTTTTAGTTGCTTGTTTCCTGCCTGGTGTAATTCATTTTCTTTTATTGCCAATATGTCTTGGACTTTGTCCTCAAGGAACATACCACACTGCCATGTGTGTGCTGAATAATAGGAACATGCACTTATTGAGCTCTGACTCTAGAGCACATTCACATCCTCATGACTCCTCTTGATTGTTTTAACAACCTGTGTGATGGCAAGACAGAGGGGGTGAGTCCCCTCTCCCAGAGTGGCGAGTGACTTGCTCCAAGCACATGGTTGATCAGTGGCAGGACCGGGACTAGCACCTGGGTTACCTGGTCCCCACTCTAGTTCTTATGACGTGGGTGCCACCCAGCCCATGGATGGAAGAGTGGATGGGGTTCCGTCACCGTGGGTGCTCCTCCAGCCGGCGGTGTGTATGGGTTGGGGGGTAAGAGGGCGTTAGGCAGCTGGGTGGAGGGGAGGGTCTTGAGGCTGAGATGGAGGAGATTCATATAGACCAGGGGGTTACCCAGGACGACCAGGGCTGGTTGGACAGAGGGCAGCCAGGGGTCCTGTCCATTCTCCCCACAGTGAGGTGGCCCCTGGGGAGGATGCAAGTGTCTCAGAGACATGGGGCTTCCTGACCACTCCGGGAGGAGGAAAAGCTGTAGGCCCAACCACCCTGCTCAAAAATGTTGGAGATAGGTGCAGTTCTTATAATTACTTTGTGGAACTGGGGACAATGTGGAATTCTAGCTCCCTCTCACCCTGACTATTGATTTTTGGCCTTGCAATGATAGCAAAGGAGCTCTGTGGACACCAGCTGTTTGGAAAGTCTGGGTTTTTGAAGCTTGGCTTTTTGAGCTGCCTATGTGTTAAAAAAATCTTACCTTGCATTTAACAAGAACAAAGTGTGTTTCTTTAGCCCTGGCATGAATCAAAAATAGTTGAACTTTATTTTATTTCATTTTATTTTTGCTCAAGTTTAAAAATAAAAAGTCACCTTTGGGCTGAGATCAAGAATGGAAAATTTCAGGGCATAAGAGTAAATTTTTTCCATCTGCTCTGGGCAAGGGATGATAATGTGTTTTGATGGAAGGTTGTGTGTGAACCTCAGGCACAAGGCTCACTACATTTATTACCTCGTGGTGTTGTCTTCATTAAGAAGATGTTCTCGATGAATGCCACTTTCCCCTGTCCTGGCACAATAGAATGTGTATAGTACAGGAGAGACTCGTGTAATTGAATTCAAGCAGCTGATTGGGATAGACAAACGAGGAGCTGATTAAAATTAATAGAAGCTGCAGCATCTGCAGAGGTGGTTTTTATTACATGAGGTGAGTACCCCAAATGATCAGTTACTGAAGCTCTAGATTGGGTGGTGACAAATGTCTAGAGATAGCTGCTGGCACCAGGAAATTGCATTGGCAAGTGGGAATAAGGGTTGGGACAGCTTTGAATTTTCGTTAAAAAATTCTGGACAGTTCTTGACTACTGTCATTCATTTTGCAGGATACTGTTTGAGATACTCTCATTTTACTGTTTAATATTATTAAGGTGTGAAGGAACTTTTTTATGTGTATCAGTTTTACTAATTCTGACATCTTTCCATGGAAGCATACATTTGTGCTACCAACTGCCTCGGTTGTTAATTCTAAATTTAGAAACTATCTCCAATGGATGCTGAACTCAGTCACACAAAAAGTAGGCTCTTTCTCAAAAAATCTGAAAGTCCATGAGGCTGGCACAGTCACTGGTGGAAATTTGGGCAGCTGAGACTCTTCCTTAGGAACCCGGGGTTGTCAGGGTGTGGTCTGGCAGCTGTGGGGCTGGGCTCCAGACAGGCCTATCCACAGATCTTACTGCACAGCATCAGCATGGCTGGAGAAGAGACAAAGTGCCACCAGCATGTCCCCAAAGCCCCACACCAGGCAACCTGGATTTTTGTCTCCCCTTTGTCATTTAGCAGCTGGTTGACCTTGGGTACAATGTGTCTTTCTCATCTGTAAAATAAGGGCGTCGTATATTTTCTAGGGTCCTTTCTAGATCCCAAACCTCATAAAGAAAGAACAACCCAAAATTCAGAGATTCAAGGGAGAGCTGTAGCTCTCTCGTATAGGGGCTGTTTGTAGTGGTCAATATTGGTAAGATATTGAAACGCTTCCCTGCTGGGTAAAAGTAGCGGTTGTCCTAAGCTCGGTGAGCTCACCCAAGCCAGACTCCTTCCTTGAAGGCCTCTGGGCCTCCCGTGACGCGAGGCTTGTTGATGCCCAGTGCAGCGTTAGGCCTCCAGCCTGCACAGGAGTCCATTCCAATGGGCGTGGCCCTGCCCTACCGGCCGTTAAATATGGTGACCGTCCCCCTGGCTAAAGGTCCAAGCCTCCAGGTGGAGTCAGAATCCCGAGTCCACAGTGCAGATGATTTAACTTTGTTTCTGCACCTGAAGATGGAGCTAGTCATAAGCAGCCTCGTGGGGGTCATTCTGAGGTGGGGGGCTCTGACGCTTGACCACCTGGCTCTACCACTTACTAGCTGTGTGATCTTGGGGCAAGTCTGATGTTTCTTACCTCAATTCCGTACCTGTAAAATGGGGATTATTATAGCACCACCTCATGGAGCCAATGATGATATTAAATGAGATAATACTTGCAAGATGCTTGGAATAGAAAAAGCGCTGTAGAAGTGATAGCTCTGTCTGTGTGTGTGCTAGTAATACATGTACTTGTAACACAGGGCTTTAAGTGAGATACTGTGTGTAAAGGCCCTAGCACAATACTTGACAGATAGTTAATGTTAAACTAATGTTAGCTCTTATCTGACCAGGCCCTACTGGAAAAAAACAATAGTTAATTTGGAGGTAGTTGTGGTAGTATCTCCCCCAGGATCTATGCTGTATCTAATTGAAAAAAAAAAAAAAAGGTTTAGTTGAATTATCTGGAGGAGACTTTCACCTGCTCATCTTTCACAGTCACACAACTGTGTGCACACACACACACATATACATACACACACTCCCTTTCGTTTTCAGTAGCCCAGGGTGGGCCACCTCTGGAGGTGAGGAAGATTTCTAAAGAGCTGAGGTGTTTTTTAGAAGAATTGTAGTTCCTGGCTTGAGCCTTAGCTTGGAGAGACCCCCTTCTGCCTGGGGACCCCACAGTTTACTGGGGACTCAGGGACCTCAGAGGAGGCAGAGGAGGGTCCGTGGAAGGCAGAGGCCAGGCTGCACTGTGTGGCACTCAGCCTGGCCCGGGGAATCAGGGCTGGGGACACACATCCATCTCTTCTCAGGTCTCAAGGTTTAGTCTTTGCTGGTAGAAGTCGCAAAGGCACGAGGGACACTTGGGTGCAACTTTTGGGAGCTGAAGAGGCAGATACTTAGTATCCAGGATATCTGAGCCCTGTGCCCAGGGCCAGAGCTGCTCCAAAGGGGGGTGGGGTGGGGGAGGCACAAGCCCAAGCCCCCACCCGTGACCCCCCGTGGGCTTCCCACCCCCCACCCCGCTGTGAGTGCCCTCTAACTCTCACTGCTTCTCTGAGCTTCTGAGCTTCTCCTTCCTCACCAGGGACCCAGTGGAGTCAGCTGGATCGGGGCTTCTCTAACTTCATGGGTTTGCCTGAGACTCATACCCAGTAAGAGATACCTTCTACTTCTCAACCCAGTCTACCCATCCATGTGTGTAACCAAACAAAAGTTTCGCGGAGCAATGCCATGTCTGGGTGCAATGCACTCTGTTTTCTGCGCTTTATTATTTTCTACTGCAGTTAAAAAATACCATTGTGAACTACTAAATTGATTCTTGAGCCTAATGCATCATGATCTGTGGTTTTAACAGGTGTAATGATATTGGAGGCCCCTTGGGTGATCTGATTCTGTGATTCTGCCTGGGACAGGAGAGGAGGGTGCCATGGCTTCCTCTGTGTTGGGTGGGAGACTGTGCTGAAATATTATATCAACTGGTTTTCTAGTTTGAGGGATGTAGCCGGAAGCTCAAAACAAGTGGGCATTTACGTTAACACACAGACTCGAAGAAGGTATGGATAAAATACTTATGGGCTATTGCATCACCTCCAGGATGCCTCAGGCTTAGCAGGAAAGAAGAGGGGCATCCCTAGCCAAAGAGAAGAGCTGGGTGGCACTTTTTCACCCCACGTGGACAACGATAGATGGCGTGGTCTCACGGGTTCTCCATAGTTGTTGGGTCCTTTAGCTCTTCCGTTGGGACACCGTCTTAGGTTGCCAGGGCTGCTATATTAGGTATTACACACTTAAGATTTAATTAACAGTCGGACTTTGTGGTCTCATGGTTTTGGAGGCTAGAAGTCCAAAATCAAGGTTTTGACAGGCCATGCTTTCTCCCAGAGTTGTAGCATCCTGGCGCTGGCTTGCTACAGTCTTTGGGGTTCCTTGGCCTGCATCTCTGCCTCTGTCACATGGTGATCTGCCTTGTTCTCTGGCTTCTGACTTCTGGCTTTGGCTTCCCCTGCTCCATCATCTGAATTGCTGCCTCGATTTCCTGTCTAAGGACTCAGTCGTATGGATTAAGGCCCATCCTGATTCAATCTGGCCTCATCTAAAGAGGCTCTTCAAAGACCCTATTCACAAATGAGTCCACACCTTAACCAATAATTGGGTCTTCAAAGGTTCTGTTTACAAACAGGTTCACACCCACAGGACTGGGAGTGAGGAGGTTCATATCCACAGGACTAGGGGTGGGACTTGAACATGTCTTTTGTGGGGGGACACGATTCAATCCCCAGCAGGTACCATGTCCAAGCTGCGGCACATCGACTGGGCTTGTGCCAGGAGGGTAGTCACAGTCTGATCACTCCCCAGCATGGGCACTGACCCAGTCCTGGAGCATCACCCAGCCACGGTGCCAGGTGCCAACCCATGAATTGCTGGATCATGAGGGTCTGGGGTGGTGGCAGTGGGTTCACAAGAGTTCAGGACAGCTGCTTACTGACATGTAAAAAGTCTTTTAATATTTTAACAACTAGGAGGCTGTACTAGTGTGTGCTTCCCAAAGTCAACCCTGGACGACCTAGCCTTGTTGAAGAGAACACCATTAAATTTGTGCCCCAGCTGGGGTGGTGACAGGGACTGGGCTGACCCAGGGTATGGAGCGGAGCCCCTAGACAAAAACAACCCATCAGTTCTTTCCAAATACATGGCCAGACGTCATTCACTCACATCCCCAGTGTAGCATGGAAGCAGAACGTACACTGATGGTTAAGTCGCCTCAGCTGGCTCTACACCTAAGGCTTCTAGGTTGTGGCTACTTTAGACAAGGGCAGTCTCATTAGAAAGTGGTTTAGCTGAGGGTTTTCTGGGAGGCCCAGAAAATGGCGATAGTGTCCGGAGGTCTGTGCCAAGACATCTGGTTGGATACTTACTCCTGGTTCCCTGCTTCTGGGGTTCCTTCTGCTGCTTTGGGCTTCTTCCATCTGGAGGGGGTGGAGCAGAGCTCTCCCGTGGCATCCCACACCTCCCGTCTAGGCCTCTCCTGAGATGGAGCTGTGGTCCTGACCAGCAGGGCAGCCGTTTCTTCCCCCTTGACCCCCCAATGCTGTGTCTGTGGTGAAGGGGTCAGCAGATACCAGTTTAAATGTGGGCACCTTTGTCCTTGGAACTGGTCAGCTGCCATGGCCTCTTTGTGCACAGGGTGCAGGTCAGCTGAGGGGCCCTCCTACCTGACTTTCCAACACTGCCCTCGAGCTGTTGAACCGGGTCGGAGTTTTCAGTTGCCCCCTTCCAAGGGCCCGAATCATTCCAGTCTCCCCTGCCCTCGTCCGCCCGGCATCAAATGGCTCTGATGGAATCTGTCTCCCCTCACGGCTGGGTGAGGAGTGGTGCTCAGCACTGGCCCTCCTCTTGAGGCCAACACTCCAAGGACCGTGCAACCTGAGTCACCTGACCCAGGAGGCATCTCCCACCATCCAGGTTCTTATTTTTTTTAAGAATAGGACAACAACTATTCCAGGAGTCAACTGGAGGAGCAAGGACTCACTTTCTGAGCCTCTCATTCATGCAATGGGTAAGAATACCCACTTTACAGATTTATTGTGAAGATCAAAGGAGGCAGAGAACTTGAGGAAGCTTTCCATATTTTTCAGCTAACGGCAAAAGAAAAGAATGCATTATTATTATCATTGTTAATTACTTAGCATGTCTCAGAATATGAATACTCAAATGCCTCGTTTGATGGTATAATCTCTCTACCATTCCAGTCAGGGTTGTTGGATGACTTGCTTAGAGAATGGTGTGAAGACAGAAAAACTGCTTCCCAGGGACAGTCTGATCATCTTGACTTGACATCCTAAATTAAAAACAAAACAAAAACAAAAGCATGGGAGAGGGGGACCCAAATCACCAAACCCCTCTTCTGTTAGCACATTATTACTGCCTCTTTACATCCCTTGTTCATCTCTGGAAACCCTAAAGAGGTTGAGAATTATGTTCTGCCCAGGAGTCTCCTGTGAGCCATATTGAACTGCACACTCATTTCTCCTAAACCCAGTTGAGCTAATATTATAGACCTGGTTCTGTTCACCTCTGGCTGGATTGGTATTTGCATCTGTCCACATAGCTCTTGTGTCCAGTGCACACTCTGTACAGGAGAAACATGCATCCTCCTAGCTGGAGAAAACCTATAACTCGTGAACTCAAGATTGAAGGCTAGTAGTGGGCCTTGATTCATAGTGTCCCTGAAAGCTTTGGGGCAAGATTAAACTGCCTTTGGACAGTGATTGACAGCTGCCATGATGGAAATAATGAGCCTAGAGCCCCCAGTTCCCTGCAAACTCTTGAGTTAATTTCCTTCCATTGCTTTCTCTCTACCTTTCAAAGACCTGCCTCTTGTGACGCTCAGTATGTCACATCCACCTACTGCTCTTTCGCCAGTCTTAATTGCCAGTGTTACCTGAGTAAGTTATTTATATTGTTCTAAAAGCACCCAGCTATTGCAGCTAGGGGACCATCAAATGTAACACATTTGAATGTCTTGGTCACTTTCAGTCCCAGCCCTGGCAGTGCCTATGGGAGAAGGGTTTGAGGCATTGGAGTGTGACTGTGTTGTGGTTAATGGGCTATAGGTTGGAGCTGGGAAAATGTCCCAGCGATTGTGTTTTCTTTGGGTGTTTTTGGCTCACAGCCGTGCATGGGTGTTGATGGAAGATGGCTTCCTGGTGTTGGGTGTGAGGCTCTTGGTTGGAAGTGATCATGACCCAGGGATACCTGCTCATCTCAGTCCTTACTTCTGGATGGATCTGGTCAACATCTCCAGGTTCCTGGTTCCCATCTGATGCAGCATGACCATGGTTTTGAGATGAATGAGGAGTGCTGGCCCTACCTTACTCTGTCACCGTCTTCATCAGTAGCAATGCTGACATTTCTACAGAGGGTGCTTTAGAGTTGCCAGAGGTCTGTTGCTTCCATTATGACTTTTCATTCCTCCCAATCACTTTGGAAATTATTACTCCATTTTTAAGGTTGAAGAAACTGAGGCTCAGAGTGGTTCAGTGACTTGCCTAAAGTCTCCCAGATGGCTTAAGTGACACAAAGTGGCTTAGAACCACCCACTGAGGCTGAAGCCCTAGGTCTTTCTTTCAGGCTACACTGTGTGTCAACTCTGAATTCTCATCCAGTCCTTTTGGAGAGGAGCTCAGAATGCATTCAGAAACCTGTGTTTTGCTATTGCTGTTTTATAGAATGTCAGTGTTTGCCTAAGTTAATTTTCAAGTAGCCTTGATCAAGAATATGGCAGTTAATCAGGACTTACCTAGTTGATTCCAGCACAGAACCAGAGCTCCCCAAATACACCCATCTCTAGAGGCCGCTCCCAGTGAGGACTATGTGTGTGTGGACGTGGGGTGAGGTTCCTGCCTTGCTAAGTTTGGGTTTTGTTTAACGTCCAAAATATTATACCATGTTCTCTGCGCTAAATGAAAAATGATGTTTTTACATTGCTTCATACATCATTCTTAACACCAGTGTGGGGGCTGGGATGCTGGAACGCTTTAAGACACGCAGCACAGAGCTCACTCTGCGTAAAGCTACAAGAGCTCTTGGATTTTTATTTTCATTAAACTGGTTGAACTAGTAGAATGTTGTAAAGATACACAATTGTTTTGGAAGTTCAGCACAGAAAGACAGGTTGGAAAAACAGATGACACTGAAGTGTCATTTTAGTAAATGTCACCCCCACCCCCACCCCCAGAAGGGAGGTGGGTTGTTCCTTGATACTAAAATTTAGGTTATTTCTCCAAGATCTACATTTCCTTTTTTTTCTTTTTCTTCTTCTTTTTGATTTGTCTGTTGTCTTGCCCCATGGGGTTCTCATCCTGGATACTTACTTCTTACAATGGTCAAAGTTGACCCTTGACCCATAGAGTTTTGTTTAGACTGAAGTCCAGTCCCCAGAGACAATACCCTGGCTGGTAAGGAAGGCCCCTGCTGGTCCTTTTCCTAAAGTACATCAGCCACATCTCACCTTCCCTCTCCGCCCCCAGCCACCCAGGTCACTTCTAATATAAAGACCGCCTCTTCCTTGAAAGTGAAAACGGGGGAATTCTTCATGCTATCCATTTTTCTATGGTGCACACATATGTGTGTGTGTGTGCAAATGTGTGTCAGAGTGAAGAGATGACAAGGAAAGAGCTATGGGATATGGAGTTCTCATTAATGAATGATTTTTCTCAGAAGAGAACGTCATTTTTTATATGATGGGAGAAGTCAGTAATAAATATGTCAGAGGCAGCTGTCCCACACCCCACTTTGATTGATCCTTCCTCCAGCTTCCTTGCTTGATGTTCTCTGCCTTCCATAAGTCGGAGCTTTGTGCTGTGACCTGAGAGGTCAGGTTCTTTCAACTACAAAGGATTCTTTAGAGATGGCAGCATTTCCGCAAACAGGAAGGCCTTGGAAAGTGTGTGGGCTCATTAGCCAGAGGCTCAGGTTCTTTTGGACTCTTCCTCCACCTTCAATTCCAAATTGCAACAGCAGTTTCTCTGGAATCTTCCTCACCTCATCAGAGAAGACTTTGTAGTGGGGGGAGCTTCATCAGGGAGGCTTTGACAGTTTCTCTCCTGGGCCCTGTGGCTTAACGTGGGCTTTCCGAGGGATACAGTAGGAGAGGATATGCCATCGGCCCTGGAAAATCTGGCTTTGGCATGGCACCAAGGAATTTGTTCTGCCTGCTTTGAAGAGCCAGTATTGCCACTCAGAGACGCTGTGGGCTCCCCGTTCCATTATCTTGTAGGAGGAGCCTGGGCCAGTGGTTCCCAATTATGGCCACAGAGTCACCTGTTGGAACTGATAATAGAAATTGCTCCCCACTCAAGACCTAGTGAATTGGAATATCTAGCCATGGAATTTGAAATATGTATTTCTTTAAGAACTAGCTCCTCAGGGGATTCTGAGGCTCTTCCAGGTCTGAGAACCCACAGACTTATTATTCAGCAACTGGACAGTGGATAAGGTGGGGAGTGGGGAGGACCCTTGACTGGGGCCCTCTGCCCTTGTGGTCAACTTGAGCTCAGGTCTTGGCCACACGCCTTCTTGGGCCTGGAAACATCCAGTTGCTGACATTGGAGCCCCGGGGGTGGGTTCAGCCGGACACTAGTCCCTGGTGAGGACATTGCCCTGAGACTGGCCCTGTGATGACTGCTTTTGGGGAGTGGGATGCCCCTGAGACATTGCAGGTGGGCTGAAGAGGCAGTTCAGCGGTGCCTCTTTGCCCACACTGGTGCCCAGGCTGCAGCCCGGTGTATGTTACGGGTTGGCTGCTTGGTTCATGGCTGTGTGGGTTTGCCAAGTACCTGCCTGGCGGAGGGTGGCGCACTTCTCAGCCAGCTCTCACCCTGGCCTGGGTGAGGGGCCTTTATCTCACTCGAGGAGTGCTAGTGCCTCCCTGCCCTCCAGCTTCTCCATCTCCCAAGTGCCTGTGTCTTCACTTGGTGGGAATGGAAGTCTTGGGCAATGGTGAAGAGCCATTGATTTATGAAGGCCAATTAGGGAACATTTCAAAATATGTAAGGGCTGCATTTTTAAAAATTCAAAATAAAAATAGCTTTTTGGAGTCCCTAGAGGGCAAACAAAAAATACAAAAAATTTTCAGATTTTTCTATTTTACTAAATAGGAGAATGATATTGAGAAAATTGGTCTTGCCTTTTTGTTACTAAACTCTTAAGGACTGTGCTTTTTAGGAAGTAGCAAGGCAGAGGCTGCTTTCTACCTTTTTTCATCCTTAAATGAGATCATGAGCTTCATTGAGAAGTCAGGCCAAAAATGATGCCCAGGTCACAGTGGTCCCCAGGTGTGAGAAAATCATATACATCATGGCAAAAGCAGGAGGAGCAAAACTATCCACTCTGGGGTTAAATCCCAGCACTTGAAGTTACAAATGTTGACAGGGAATCAGAGAGCACCAACACACAGGTGTATGGGTTGTCTACCCACCTGTAGATGACTGCCTCCATTGGGTGTTTATGGTAGCTACCATTTAGATAGTGCTTCTCTGTGCTGGGCACCGTGCTAAGTGCTTGACCTATATTATTTAACCCCTGTAATCCTCCCCATACCCCACAGTGCATATGCACTGTTACTGTCCCGTTTTCAGATAAGAAAACAGACTCAGAGAATTTCTTTTTAATCTTTTTAAGTCCACATGCTGGTAAATGGTAGAATCAAGGATTCAAACCCAGGCCAACACCCTCCGGAGGTCATGGGTTTATCTGCTGCACTGTTCTGTGGATAACTAGGTTCAGGACAGACCCACTTACTGCATATGATACCTCCGGCACGCTTGTATATCTCATGCTTGTTTTGGCAGGACTCTCCACTTGTAGAAACTTCCCCATCTCTTTACATACGAAGCCCTTTCCCTGTGTCTCCAGGTTCCAGAAGCACTTGGCGATTGCAGCTTTGTCCAGGGAACACTGTCCCACCTCCGCTCAAGGGAGGCCAGCGCTTCCATCGCTGCCATTTGACCTTCTCCTTGTCCCTCTGGCCTTTTGGTGGGGCTGGACTTTGTGAGTGTCTGTAAGCTTTTAATCATAGTGCCCTCTTAGAGGAAATCAACTTCCCAAGCCATCTTCAGAAGGAGAGGGTGACTTTTAAATGCCTGTCATCTTAGCGATGGCTGGAGTAGATGGTGCCGGTCACGATGGACAGTAGGGTGGCCGTCCTTCCTTAGTGCTCCATACGTGTGCTTGGTGGAAAGAGGACCTTCCAGGCTGTATCAGAGCCGCAGCATCAGGGAACCCATGGCTGGAACCTCCAGGCATCATTGTGTTCATCAGAAGTAGTCAATTAAGGGTACAGCTTAGCAGTGTGCTCTCATCAGGGCGACTTATATTGGAGACAGCTCCTGGGCTCTTGGGCAGGGGACCCAGGAGTGGAGATGGTGACGTGTTAATGGAAGGAGCATTGGCCAGGGTTGGAGGGCTTTGGCTCCAGGCTACTTCTGCTATTCTCTTTCTTGAGGTCTCAGTTTTCTCATCTGTAAAATGAGCCAATCTAATTAGAATCTTGGTGCTTTTCAGAATTTTCTGTGGAAATTCTTTCAGAGGAGAGATGAATAAAGGTGAACCTGCCCTTTGTCCATCCCTCCCTCCTACTTAGAGGAGATTAATCCAAAGTCACCCACTCTAAGCACAATGTTTATTTAATAAACTTGTGCAGTTTTTTTCACATCACTCCATGTTATATGTGTTCTATTTAATATGAATATAGTGTTTCCTATTTTTGAGTCCATCTTTGAGTCAATTTTATACTGTGAGTATACCCCTGAGTGACTTTGTATACTGTATCCCTCATATCGTAATCCTGCTTGAGGCCTAACTTTTAGAAGGCAAATTTTGGGGGCAGGGCCTGTGTCACTGGTTGGATTGGGGAGGGCAATGTATAAAAATAGTACCCCTGCTTTGATGACCTTTTCTGCATATCTCCTTGCTTCTAGCATTGTTTCCTCGCAGACTTAACGATTATGTCAACTTCTTACCTTAAGAATGCTCCACTTTTTGAAAATGTGCTCAGAGGGAGCAGATCCAGCCCCGCCAGTCCTCCCCAACCCCCAGCCTTGCTTCTGCCCAGACCTAGCCAGGTTCCCCAGGGAGAGGCATGCCCCAGCTCTGTGCTGTGTGGGTCTGTGTGAGGTTGCAAAGACAAGCATGCCCACAGCTCTGTAGATAGCCCAGCAATATGATAATCCAGGAGAGAAAAGGGAAAGCAAGGCTGGAGAGAGCAGTGTGGAATCCCAGAGGGAATGTGGGGCGGGGCTGGGAACTTCCCACTGCTTCCAGCAGTGCAGTGAAAGCGGCTCTGCTGCATCTCCTGGGACTGGCTGAGCACCAGAAAGTCCCCTGTTGCAGGCACTGGGAGCCAGGCAGCTGCAGCCAGAGCCAAGCTCAACCAGGAGCCTCTGGGGAGTGATGATCAGATCTGGCCTGGGAGCAGGGCCAGACCTCTGTCTTCTCCAAGCTCTCCCCCCCAATCAGATACACCGGGACCTCCCCCAAGAGGTGTTTCTTCCTTCCTGTCCTTTCTCTTCACTCTGTCCTGGCTGTGACAGTGAGCAGATGCGAGTCATGCATCATTGCCTGGCTTGGGAAAGTCTCTTGGGTGGCTGGGGCTGGGAGTCCCTGCATAGCCCCTGAATCTTATGCCTTCCCTCCACATGCCATTCGCTCACTCCTCTTAGCACCCTTGTCTCCTGAAAGGGAAGCTGTCATCTCTCTGAATATACTAGCACTTAATCCTCCAGGGTTGGCAATGGAGAAAATTTCTACTTGTGGGCAAAATGTAGCTGACTCCCCCCAGTTTTCTCTTTCTCTTAGAGAATTGTCCACTTATCAGTACTACCACTAAGATACTAGTTTTAGGGGGTGCCATTTCTCCCTAACTTAGGTGGCCCAAGCTTGAGTGCCTTCCCTAATTCCCCGTATGGAATTGGGAATCTGGCCTGGGACATTTAAACAGGACTTTACTGAAGACTTGGAGATAGCAAAAGGGAAATAAACAGAGGGTAACAGAGCCAGAGAACTGCCTTCCAGGACTTAGCTTATCCCTTATAGTTCACAAATCCTCTGCAGTGGCCTAGTTCTGGATCTGTCTCCATGGGATGGGACCACCCTTCTCTCTGCCCCCCCACAATTAATCTGCCCTCCTAGACGTCCCAAGCCAGGAGAGTGCGGTTCAGAGAGGGAGATGAGAGGACCATCCCCATGTCAGGTTAAGGCCCGTCTTCTGGGTTTTCTGTTAAGAAGTCGTGGTCTTCCAGGGATGACATGCAGGGAGTGAGAACTTCCTTCCTCTGTTCAGGGAGACTTCCTCACAGCCCAAGGGCCACGGCCTGACGCCTCAAAATAAGGATGGTAGAATTCACAGCCAGCCTAGGGGACAGCAAAAGGGGCAGGACACTTAGATTTCTGTCTTGGTAGACAGGATAAGGTAGTGCTTAGACATGTTCTCTAGCTTCAGACTGCCTGGGTTCTAACCCCGTCTCTGCCTCATACTAGTTGTATAATCCTGGGAAAGAACCTTAACTGCTCTGTGCCTCAGTTTCCTTGTTTGCAAAGTGTGCCTATTTATCGGGCCTACCTCAGTGTCGATAGGTGTTTGTGACTGTCGGGTTAATATATACAAGGCATTTAGAATAGTTCTGCCAGTAGCTGCTATCAGTGATTTATTCACAGCAGATCTGCTCTGTGGGTCTAGTCCTTAGATGGCCGGTGTGGGACGATCATCTCGCCATCAGTGACAGAGTGTTACATATCATAGGTTTTCAAAGTACTCATACATGCAATCCTAGAGTGTAAGCTCCACGAGGTGAGGGTTTGTCTATGTTGTTTGCAACTATTTCCCGAGTCCCTAGAACAATGCCCAGCCTGTAGTAGATGCTCGATAATTGTTGAATAACTGAGCCCTGTGAGTGAGATGCAGGTGGTAGTATTAACGCATTTGAAAGAAGGAGAAACTGAGGCCTGGAGCCACGAAATGCCTCTCCTAAGACTGCTTAAGGAGCCAGCACCGGAGGTGGGCTGAGACCCCAGGTCTCCTGCCCTGATGTGCTGTTGCCTCCCTCAAGCATTGTACCCATAGGTAGGCTGGAAAAGGGCTGAACGGTGATTTGCCATCAGGTCCACTTTACAAATTGTTGCCCACCTTGCCAGCCAGGGCCCCTCCGTGTACTTAAATGGGTGCATGCTGCAGGTCGGAGGCTCTGGGGTGCTGTCTGCTGCGGAGAAATCCTGCCAAGGAGCAGCTGTGGGGAAGGCATTTTTTTTCTGCGAGTTGGGGTAGAGCAGGCGACGGCTTGCCCTCCCGAAGCAGGCACTGCCTGTCTAGGCTTCCGGGCGCTGGATGGGGGTGCAGGGCCGAGGCTGCACACGTGCACGAGGCCGCTTGGCTTGCTCGCCCTGAGGTAGTGCACAGGTCACCATTCTGTAAATAGGACGTGCGTCCCACGAGACACCGGCTACCAGGCACCCTTTCCCTTTTTGGCTTCCTATGGGGCTGGAAGGCATTTCAGTAGACCATTTTTTTCCCATTCCTTTCTCTCCATACGAGACTGTGCCAAATATATTCTAGAGAGGTTATTTGTTCTTAAAAGGATCAAGAAATAGACTGTCTGCATTTTTTTTCTGTATAGGATGAGATAGTAAATATTTTAGGCTCTGTGGGCTGTACAATCTCTACTGCAACTATCAACCATGCAGGTGTGGTACAAAAGCAGCCAATGTTTATAATTTGTAAGTGGATGCGCCTGTCTGTCTTCCAATAAAACTTTATTTACAAAAACAGAGGTCTGGCTGGATTAGGTCTGTGGGCTGTTTAGTTTGCTATCCCCTGTTCTAAATGACTGTCTTTGGGGTCAGCCCCTTTCCTTTGGTCTTGCAGTCCCGGGTGCTTGTGGAGTCAGATCATCCCAGCAAAGGCAATTCCACATTGACGTCTCTCCTCTTTCTTTGCCTTAAAATCCCTCTCAGAGAAGGCCTGCTCAGGAGAGAGCCTGGAAGGTTCTGGAAACATGTTCCATCCATGCAGAAGGCATCCTGCATGTGGGAAGGTTGGCTTTCGCCCTAAATTTCAGTTTGTCTGGAAAGACCACACAGAAGTGGGCTTGGATGGGGGGCCCTGTCTTGGGTGAGGCTGAATTACTGTAAATGCTCGGACACTTGGGTTCTTGGCTCTGTGTTCCCCTCCTTGCTGGCCTAAAACCAAGAAAAATGAAAGGCAAGACCTGTCTGAACTTGGGCATATTATTTAAGGTTTGGTGGGTATGGGGAAATGTACCTGCCAGGTCCTCTTCATTCAGCCAAACCCACTTGGTTCCCTAATAATTCATGGTGTGGAAGGCAGGCCTGTGGGGAAGAGGTGGGGCTCATTAGCAGGCAGGGGTCAGATGTCTGGAGTCCAGGAGGTCCTGGCTCTAAAAGGGGAAATTTGGCCTGATTTTTTCAGCTCATCTTTACACAAGGAGGTAAATTTTTATGGAAATTTGAACCTTCCCAGCTCTACACCCTTGCTAATAGCATCTTTCATTTTGACTTGAGTTTTCTTTCTCTGCTCTAATGGATTATCCAGACCAGGCTGGGTTCCTGTGTGGAGTTAGGAGCACTCTTTAGGGGAAACATTTTGGTGTGGTGGAAAGATCATGGTTTCTGGGACTCGATTTGCTTGTAATGGCCCTCAGGTAAGTTCCTTGACTTCTTGGAGCTTTGGGCCTTGCCTGCACAAAGGGTGGGGGTGGGGAGTGAAAGGGATGGTCCCATCCTCACTGTAACTGTTAGGACTGAACGAGGGTTGGAGTGGAAAGCACTGAGCTGTGCCTGCTGCTTGGTAGGGACCCTATAAACAAAACCAAAAAACTCAGTTGTTCTGACACAAAAGGACAAATAGTGTTTGATTCCACTTATAGGAAATCAATGGACTGAACAAATTCATAGAGAGTGTGTTAGAGGTTACTAGGACCAAAGGGTGGGTGGAATGGGGAGGTCCTGCTTAACGCGTACAGAGTTTCTGTTTGGGGTGATGGAAAAGTTTCGGTTGTCGATGGTGGTGATTGTGGGACAACATTGTGAATGTGGTTACTGCCCTTGAATTATACACCTAGTAATGGTGACAGTGGGATTTTTTTGTGTTATATATGTGTTGCCACAATAAAACAAAAACAAATCCAAAAATAACCCATCAGCTGAAGTTCCAGCCTGGTTTACCATCTTCCAGGCTGTTCGTACGCTTTTCTGACAAGGAACCAACCAGCATCAGTGTTTTAAAATGTGAAAGGAGGCCTGAAATCTGGGGAGCATGGTGAGCAGACATTTCTGAGTGGTGGTTTGTCCCTTCCTTGCCCCGCTTGAAACATTCGGCCAGTCTGGGGCCAGGCGCACATGTCTGCAAACCTTGGGAAAATAGACTTTTCATGTCATCTTTTCCAGGGGAAGGGGACAGGGGTGGGCTGGGACTGTGTGTTTCTCAGGCTACCTGCGTTGAAGGGCCTGCGTCACCCCTGGCCTTGTACCGGTGTTTTAGTAGCTTCCTGGAGGCTGGGGTGTTCCTTTATCCTTCCCTTGCATGAAACATCTGGCCAAAGAGGAGCTGCTCGGCCTGAGCCGCGTGTGCTGTATGTCCGTGCTGGGCTGTGCAGCGCTAACCCTTTCTTCATGGACACACCGGCGCTTTCTGCAGGTTCTCAGTGGAGCTGGGTGTCTCTGGCCTGCTGCGAGCCAGTGGGAGGCAGGAAGCTGGGAAGTCAGTGGAGGAGGGAGGCCTGTCAGGCACGGAGAGGGGACAGGAGGAAAAGGAGGAGGTGGAGGAGGAGGAGGATGCGGTTGAGATAGCTCTCTCACTTGCAGACGGAGAGTGTGTGATCACAGCCAGCCCCACGCAGACTTTCCTCCCCAGGGGCTGCGTCAGGCTTCAAATGAGAAGGGAGTGAGAAAATGTAATTTTAGTGTCTGGGGTTGACTGCTTCCCTGCGGAGGTTCCTTCTGGGCTGTGGTGATGGGGTCTCTCCTCCCTTCCAAAGGGACAGACTGGCCAAGGATAAGTGGGGATGTGGCTCCCAGGGAAGAGGTGACGAGCAATGCATGTGCCTGTGGGGCCAGGGGGGTTTGGATGTGAGAACGTGGAGATGACATCAAGGACTTTACCAAGGGGGAGATTAAGGGACAGGTAGTGGGGTCGGCAGCTTGAGTCCATCTGTGCTGAGCTATATTGGGTCTCTGTTTCTGTGCCTGAGGAACGGCCTCCCAGGCGTGAGGCATGTTTTCCAGGCCCCGTTCCATGGCCCTGCTGCCGACACAGGTGTGCATGTCGGTGGACACTTGCTAACGTCTCTGCAAAACCAGGCAGTAGAAACTTCCTCTGGAATCGGGGTTTCTGGGAGAAGACTCTGGAAGCTTGTGGTCCTGGGATGCACCAGGCTTGCCCTTGGGGGCTCCTGGCCTGGGAGATGCCAGGCAAAATATCCTGCTGGCTGGATAGGCTGTGCATCTGAGTGTCAAAATCGGTTTCTGCGGGGATGTAAAATCCAAGGGAGACCCCGCTGGCCCTCGCTGAGCCCAGAGGGCTCTCAGCGATTCCTGTGCATGTGGAAAATTCATATCAGCAGAAAGTCTTCTTAACATTTTCACTCTGCTTTCCCTCCCCTCACTGTCAGTCAGGGTGTGCTGGGGGAGTAGAATCTCATTTGAATATGGGTCTAAGAAAAAATATAATTAGGAAGATAAATTGAAAAATGCATATAATACACTTCCATGCCAGATATAAATTGCTTTATCCACACCACTGCTCCCTTCCATTAACCCAGAGAGTTGGGAGTTGTCTGTGGCATCAAACCCTCTCGGAGATTTTTCCCAAGGAACTCAACTATCAGGAACTTCTTAAAAGCGAAACTTAAATGGTAGCATGGAGATGATAGTATATTGGAAGCTTTATGATTTTATTTAAATTAATTTTTCAATGACTTCATCAAGGGCTGGAAAAAAATGAAACTTCTTTTTGGTCCCTTTTGCACTTGCACATGTCGGGGATCTCTTGGACAGGTAGAAGGCTGGGCTGCTGAGGCTGATGTAATTTTTGTCTTCCTATATTGGAAAGCAAGGTCATATGGAGGAGGGTTAGACTTCCCTCCCTCCCTTCCTTCCCTCCCTCCCCACCCCCAGTGATCAGAGTAAGTGTCATTGGTTAGAAATTATAGAAAGGTGGATTTCAGGTAAATACAAGGGATCGTTTTGTTTAAAAACACAGGATTTGGGGTAAACCAGAATGAGGACTGAAACCCATTTTTACCATCTGTTACCTAGGTGTTCTGATTTGCTAGTACTGCCAGAGTGCAAAATACCAGAAATGGATTGGCTTTTATAAAGGGGGTTTATCTGGTTACAAAATTACAGTCTTAAGGCCATAAAGTGTCGAAGGTAAGGCATCAACAACAAGGTGCCTTCACTGGAAAAAGGCTATTGGCATCTGGAAAACCTCTGTTAGCTGGGAAGGCCTGTGGCTGACATGTGCTTGCTCCCAGGTTGCGTTTCAAAACGGCATTCTCCAAAATGTCAGCTTTCAATGGCCGTCTCCCAAAATGTCTGTCTTAGTTGCAACTCCGAGGTCCTTCTATTTGTGAGCTTTTATAGGGCTCTAGTGAACTAATCAAGGGCCCAGCTGAATGGGTGGGGCTGCACCTCCATGGTAACATTCAATCAGAGTTCACACCCTAACCAAAGGTGTCACTCGCAGTTGGGTGGGTCACATCTCCATGGAAACAACCTAATCCCAATATCCCACGAGACTGGATTAAAAAATCATGGCTTTTTCTTGGGGGACATAATATATCCAAACTGACACACTAGGGGACCTTGGGAATGTTCACTTCTTTGGGTCTCAGTCTTTTCAACAGTAAAATGGGCAAAACTAAAATGAAACCTTATAACTTCTTAGGGTTGTTCTGAGGATTATTATAGGAGAATATAGGAGAGTACGCTCAGGTTATAGTAGGGCAATTCGGTTAAAGGTAGGAGTTATTATTAGATGTGATGAGTGGCAATACAAAATTTTCGGTGATGGTGAACCCCTCAACATCATAGGAGATTTTGGTAACATCTGGGTGGATGTTTTCTCAGGAGCCCTGCCTGGAGATTCCTGGGCAGATTCAGTGGTCCTCAAACTGTGACTGTCTCACCCATTTGGGTGTTTTTTTTTCCCTTAAAAATAATAAAATTGTTTTTGAAAATATTTACTGGAAATAATTCAAGCAACAGCCAAGTTCAGGGAAGAAATTTAAAAATTTACTTGAAATCTCACCACCAAGAAATGCCCATCAGGAACATTAGGAGAATATCATTAAAGAATCTTTCTATGGACTTAAAAACTAGAATAATACGGAGAAATGATGGATTGACAGAAATAAATTTAGAGTAATGGGATCATATTCTACATTCTAAGTTTAACAAAGTGTTAATTTAATTTGTTTTCTAAAAGGAAACGAATCTGGAGGAATTTCTGAGTCTGAATAAGTGTTTCTTCATTGCAACAGACTTTTTTCTAGAAGATCTTGCTGAGGTTATGAAAATGTTAAGTGGTTGGAGTCATTACTTTCTGTTAACGATTTTCAATTTTAGCCCTTTGAGTCCATACTATAAAAGATGAAGAAATAGCAGTTGCGTGCTTCCTCCTACTTCCTACCCCCACTTTCTAAGTTTAGTTAATAATAACATTGTTTTTACATTGTTAAGTTTGATAATATTTAATATGCCCCAGAATTGTTTAGTTTTAAGCCTTTTGCCTATGAAAGAATTCAGCAGTCAGCTGTATTCTTTTGATTTCTGGTGTATTTGAAAATTAGAAATGGTGTTATTTTGGTCTTCGGTTTGTTTTCTTAGATCTGCAATCTAACCTCTCTTGTTCTATTGAATATATGTTCTCATTAATTTCTTCTATAGCATTAAGCACTTGTGGGGAATTTCCTCCCTTTCTTTGGTTCTGTTTTCTCCTGGACAGGGTTCTTCATCTTCTCCATGCGATGCTCCTTATTTCCCCCCTCTAGCATAGGTATGTAAGTGCCATGTTATTTTTAATCTTGCTGTGCTTAACTGGGGTAGCTGTGCCTATGCCTTCTAATTGCTCTGACACCATGGGAAATATTTTATGATTCCTTTTGTAAGTTATCGGATACCTGAGCTGCAGTTTGAAACCATTTCTGATGCCTGGGAGTGTTGTAGGGGAACACTGGGGGTGAGGGCAGGTTAGAGCTGTGGGAATCCGCCACCCCCCCCCCCCCAAAAAAAAAGCCTCCCCAAATGTCTTTTAAAAAATATACTTTCCTAGTCTCAACCCACATGTATGGAATCAGATTCCCTTGCGGGTGGGGCACAGACATCTATATTTTCACAAAGTTTCCAAGGCAATTCTAACAATCAGCCAAGTTTGAGATCCATTTTAAGTTTCCTGTAAGATTCTTTCCAAAGCTAAGAGTCTGTGTTTCATTATTTTTTTCTTTAAGAAGCAGGGAAAGGGGGTTAACACAGAGATTCTATTGGTTGTATTCTAGACTTTCCCGGATGTGGCTTCCCTTTGCCATGTGGAGGTAGAAGGTCATATATCCACTCTTCTAGTGATTTCTCCTTTTCTGAACTGTGGATAGAAAGGATGAGGTTGGAGGGCTGTCTAATTTCTGCTTTCCACAATGACCTAAGAATGCTCTCCATCTTTTAGCAAACCTGCCCTGGAGTTCCTATATAGGTAAGTCATTCTCAACCTTGGATAAATACTGGAATCACTTGAGTAAACAGTTGTTAACAGAAAGTAATGACTCCAATCTCTTAATATTTTCATAACCTCAGCAAGATCTTTTGGAAAATAGTCTGAGTTAATTGGTGTGGAGTAAATCTCAAACATTGGTTGTTCTAGTTTGCTAATGCTGCCAGAATGCAAAACACCAGAGATGGATTGGCTTTTATAAAAGGGGGTTTATTTGGTTACACAGTTACATATTAAGGCCATAAAGTGTCCAAGGTAACACATCAGCAATTTGGTACCTTCACTGGAGGATGGCCCATGGTGTCCAGAAGTCCTCTGTTAGCTGGGAAGGCATGTGGCTGGTGTCTGCTCCAAGCTTCTGGTTTCAAAATGGCTTTCTCCCAGGACGTTCCTCTCTAGGCTGCAGTTCCTCAAAAATGTCACTCTTAGTTGCACTTGGGATATCTGTCCTCTTTCTGCTTCTCGGGAGCACGAGTCTGCTTTCAGTGGCCGTCTTCAAAGTGTCTCTCATCTGCAGCTCCTGTGCTTTCTTCAGAGTGTCTCTCTTGGCTGTAGCTCCTCTTCAAAATGTCACTCACAGCTGCACTGACTTCCCTCTGCCCCTCAGCTCATTTATATGGCTCCACTGATCAAGGCCCACCTTGAATGGGTGGGGCCATGCCTCCATGGAAATATCTCATCAGAGTTATCACCTACAGTTGGGTGGGGCATATTTCCATGCAAATCTAATCAGCACCAAAACGTCTGCCCCACATGACTGCATCAAAGAATATGGCTTTTTCTGGGGGACGTAATACATTCAAACTGGCACAGTTGGTCTTTAAAAAAGCTCCTTTAGGTCTTTTCCTAATATGCTTCCAGGACTGAGAACCAGTAACTGTTGTTCCTTATCTCTTTAGAGACTCATGACTCACTCTCCAGCTCCCTTACCTATACTCCATTACTTGGTTATGGAACATGAATTTTTTCTACCCACTAAATATTTCCCAGGGTAATGTTTACCTAGGGCAGTATAGACTTTGGAGTAACAGAAATTTAGTGTGGATTCTCTTTGTAGCCTACCTTCTTTGTTCTTCTAGGTCCTTATGGGAAATAGGGGTTTCCTTGGATTGTTTTGAGGCCCAAATGAAATGTGTGCCTTAAAATCAGTTCTGTAGGATATGATATTAATTAAAGATTACATCAGTTTTATTTTGGTTCATGTTTGCCTGGTGTATTTTTTTCTATCTCATTATTGTCAACCTTTTAATAAGGTTTTGTTTTAGTCATACCTCTTATAATCAACAAATAATTGCACTTTTTTTTTTAGCTTTTAAAACCCAGTCAGATAATCTGTGTCTTTTAATAGGAAAGTTTAATCCATTTATATTTACTGTAATCAGTAATATAATATCTGAAATTTTACCCATCATTTTATTTTGGGTTTCTGTTTACCATCACTTTCTTTGCTCCTTTTACTCCCTGTCCTGTGTCATGTGGAATGGATGGTTCCTCTTCCCTTCTTTCTTCCCACTGCTGGTTTAGAAGCTATAGATCACATTCTGTTCTCCTCATAATTACCCTTACATTTTTAATACACATACTTAACTGTAATTTTTTTGGAACATTTGAAGTGATTTCATATTATTACCAAAATATTTTATGCAAAGTGTCCACCACAGTGCCTGCCATTCATTAAAATGAGCAGAGTTCCTGTTACTAGTGTTATTCTTGCTATTGCCAACACTATAATTAATAGTAAGACCATTATCATTATTGTTTTACCTAAAGAGCTGCCAAGCATTATTTTTATCTCTGAGTATGTTATCAAGAAGCTGAGTGTTATGAAAATTATCCAGAAGATAGCCGAGTCTGAGTAATGCCAGTTCCTCCCAAGGAAGGGGCTGTTAGAGGTAGCACCACGTCTGGGAGCTCTTGCCCCTGGGCTCATCACATCTTTTCATATGAGCTTTCTCCTTTGTCAAATGTTGCATCTGAGGATTCAATGAGATAAATCTTGCAAAGTGCTTAGCACACAATAGATGTTCAATTAAAGGTGGTTGTTAAATGGATCAGAGCTGAATTCCCCTTTGGACAAATCCCAGTGTTGACTCATTACCTTGTCTCCATCCCCTGAAAGCCAGTTCTCAGTTTGTATCCCTCTGACTGTGAACCTCTGACCCAGAGCTTTTGTGGACCAAGTGTGGACTAACGGATCGGCTCCACCCAACCGTGGCCCAGCTGGGCAGGGGCAACCCGGGGCTATGAAATCAATCATGATGATTCTGGAAGGGATTACTGGTGAATTAGTCGAATGCCAACAGAATGTCCAGATGGAGGTAGGTGTAAAGTGGAGCTTTGCTGGATGGAGTTGTTTTTGCACAACATATTGATCTCCTTGGGATGGGAGAGAAAAGAAGCGGCAGCTCCTTGCTGCTCTTTGGGAGTGGTGGGTGGGAGAGGACAGGTGGGAGTCTGTGGGCCCTTTCAGCTGGCTTTTTTAAGATGTACCATCAGGTACTGTGGTTTCATTCCCACTGCTCCCCCAGACATTGCAAAGGGCAGATTACTAAGCAGGGCTGGTCTGGCAGTGAGCTTAGCTCTCTCCCTCAGGTGGCGGCTGCAGTGTTCCTGGAGGTGGCTGGGTGGGTGCAGATACTCTGTGTGCCTACTACACACAGACCGAGCACGGAACAGGGAAAGGCGATTGGGAATTTAGCCCATAGCTGCAGAGTGCCTGGGTTTGCCTGCCTTTGATAGACCTTGGAAATAGCAGAGGCCAGCAGGAAGGTGAGCCTGGATGTTTAGAGCCAAGTCCCACCCTCGTAGGTGTCTCCCAGATCGACCCTCTGGGAGGAGATGGTTCTGGGCCTCAAGCCCACCTCACTGCCACCACGGTCCATTAACTGGGTGGTCCTGGGCCACTCATGTGTCCTGCCTGGGTATCCATTCCTTAACCTGCAAAATTAGAATTGCAGGAATTTTAGTGGGTTAGGACCCAGGAGATGAGAGCTAGGTTTTCATTCCATCTCTATCATTTGGTGTTCTTGGATGAACCCCCCGACGTTGCCTCCCCATCTATAAAACACAGAATAACCCTACCTGTCCATGCTGCCTCTTGGGGAAGTTGGGAAGAGCAAATGTGAGTATGGCCATGCAGGCTCTCAAGGGTGGGTAGGGAGAGTCAAACAGAAGAGGGCTCTCTAGGGACATTTGTTTCCTAATGGGGCAGGCATGGGCAGCTGATATGTGGATGGTGTACGTTTTACTGTAACCAGCTCCTGGTCTGGCCTTTGAAGCAGGACCTTGAATGGTGGCATGAGGGGGACAGGTCCCTGCTCAGCAGGAGGAGGATTCTGCTCACAGGGCCCAGCCTTGGAGGTCACTCGTACTAAGTGCCAACTGCACGCCAGGCTCTGTGCTGACCACCTCACCTGCAGTGTCCCATGTGATCAATATATGCGCAGCATGGACCGATCAGATTGGGTGCTTTCTGTGGAGACCCCCACAGGCTCTAGCCCTTCAGTTGTTGGGTTGGGGAGATCCAGAGAGTCCCTGGAGGGAGGGACAGGGTGGTGGTGGGGTAGCTGGAGATGCATAGGCTTGGGATTCCTGGTGCTGCTGGGCTGGTGAGGCTCCGTGTTAGCCCTGGAGTTTGCTGCTGGCACTTTCCAAGACACACACGAGGAAACGGAGGTTCAGAGAGGTTAAAGGATCTTCCTAAGGCTGGGATCCTACCTCAGATCCTGCTAACTCAGGAGGCCAGATGGGGATAATGCTTGCAATGAAGGCTCTCGAGTTGGCAGAGGTCAGAGCAAAGGGGGCACAGGGCTGCTTCAGGGGCCAAAGAGCTTGGGCAGGGATCCTCACCCAGAAGGTCACAGCGAGCATTCCCGGGTGCTGGTGGCTGAGGATGAGAATATGGGTGTGTGTGCGCACATGTGTAGAGTGTGTGTGTGTACAGATTGTGTGAGTGTGTGTAGGGTGTACAGTGTGTGAATGTGTGTTAGTGTGTTTGCATGCACACAGGTATACAATGTGTATAGATTGTGTATGACTGTGTGTGTGTGTGTAGAGTATGAGTGTGTCAGTGTATGTGTGAGTGCATGGGGTATGTGTGAGTACATGTATAGAGTGTGTTAGAGTGTGTGAGTGTGTGTGCAGAGTGTCTTTCCAAAGGCCCTGCCCTGCCAGCAGCCTGCTCGTCCATCACTGTAGGGGACGCAGAAGCCCATTCTGTGCCCGCTGAGCCCCGCCAAAAAGCTAGAGTGAAGGAGAGTCTTAAAGAACAGGCAGGGCCTGCAGAGGAGCGGGCAGTGCTTTACAGTCTGAATGGGCCATTGGCATGATGTGGGTGACAGTGGGACTTGTGTTGCCAGCGAGAATCTAATGGCTCCTTGGGAGCTGTTATATTCTTAATAACAGATTGTTCCCAGGCTTCTCAGTGCTAGGTAGGGGTTTTTTTTCCCCCTAAATTTATTTCTTCTTTTAAAGGCAGATGAGAAGGAGAAAGAGAGGGAGACAGAGAGCAAGAGACTGGGAGATTTCAGGTATTATAGAGCAAATCCCAAAAGCTCTAAATCAGAAGGAAGAGCGAGAATTTTGAGTGATTTTTATTTTTGTGCTGTCATGGGAGGATCTCAGTTTGGAAGACACTTTCTAAGAAAGCTCGTGTGTAGGATGTTGGAGTTTTGGGAGGGTGGACAAGGGGAGAGTGTGAGGATGACATTTTACCTCCAGTGAGGCTCGGGCTCTGCAGGTCCAACTCGGTCCTGCCGGGTGAGGCCACTTGGCAGAACAAGAGCGTGTCCCTCGAGTGGGTGTCCGGGGAGACGTGGCACAGGATGGACCACAAGGAAGGCTCATCACAGTGATTAAGAGTGAAGGGATTTTTGGCTAAAGGGGGGAAGAGAAATGAAACAAAATAAAGTTTCAGTGGCTGAGAGATTTCAGATGGAGTCAAGAGGTCACTCTGGAGGTGATTCTTATGCATTATATAAATATCCCTTTTTAGTTTCTAGTGTATTGGAATAACTAGAAGGAAATACCTGAAACTGTCAAACTGCAGCCCAGTAGCCTTGATTCTTGAAGACAATCGTATAGCAATGTAACTTGCAGGTGTGACTGTGTGGTTGTGAAAGCCTTTTTTTACTCCCTTTATCCTGTTTATGGACAGATAAGTAGAAAAATGGAGACAAAAAAGTAAATGATTAAAATGGGGGAATAAGGGGTATGGGATGTTTTGGGTGTTCTTTTTACTTAAAAATTTTTTTTTGGAATAATGAAACTATTGAAAAATAGATTGTAGTGATGAATGCAAAACTATATGATGATACTGTGAACCATTGATTGTACGCTGTGGATGATTGTATGGTATATGAAGATATCTCAATAAAATTGCATTTAAAAAAAGTGAAGGGAGGAGATGGGGGAGAAGAGAATATTCACAGATCTACTGAGAGTTGGGATAAGGTGACAGGGTTCCCCCCAATCCAGGGCTTCTGTGTATTCCCCTAGAGATTTTAGAATCAGCAATACCCCATGTTTAGGGCTGTTTCTGAAGAATAAAGATGAACATAAAATAATACGAGGTTGCACCTTTGAGGGAAGTGAATTAGAGTCAGTCAGCTCTTTTTGGTTTCTTGCTCTGTGCCAGGCACTATACTGGGCCCTTTAAATTATGCAAAAATGAGTAAGACACAGCACCTGGCCCTGAGGACCTAACACTTTGGGCTGTAAGCTTTGAGTCTTGCTCTGTGTTTCCCTGTCATTGGCTACGCAGACTCCTGTGTTGAGCTGTGTCCAACAGGAAGCATTTTCAAGATGGCGGTCATTCGGAAGCTGCAGGATTGGCTGAGTGGGGGAGGAAGTGGTAGTAATAACAGCTACTGTTCAGGGAGGGCCCAACTATGGCATTTTAGATAGTTTGCCTCTAATATCTGGACAATGGTCCTGTACTGTGGGTGTTTTTGCCTCCAGGTAGCGGTTGTGCTGGAGTATAACAGCAAAAACACGGAAGACGGATCCACTAGCCTGGCTGTGTGCCCTTCTGCAAGTTCCTCTCTCTGCCTCCACCTCCTCATCTCAAAAACGGGGGCGATAATGGTAGCCCCTATTGCTATTATAACAACAGGGCCTGTGGGAATAAATGAGTTCGTTGATGAAAAGCCCTTTGCTTTGTGTCTAGCACATTTTAAGTGCCGAAAAATATTGGTGTTACTATTAGCAACGAGGAAGTGGAAACTCAGAGAGGTTAGGTAACTCACACAGGGTAATCCACTCCCCAGGACCTGGTGGAGCGGGAATTCAAAGCCGGGCTGTGGTTCCGAGGTCGATGGAGGGCTTTTCCTTGGGCAGAGCCTCCTGGTGCACGTGGGCAGGGGTCATCTCGGCCTTGGCTTCGGCCACTTCCTGCTCTGCCCAGGCAGGTGGGGAAGAGGAGAGGGATCTTGCCTTTCAAGTTGGCTTCTGGGGAGAGGAGAGTCTCTTGTCTTATGGTACCCTGTGTCTCGCGGCAATACCTTCAGTACATTCGGAACAGCACTGAAGAGAGGCCACTGCTGGCCATAAGCTCCCCGGGCAAGCCCAGGCTCTTGGCTTCTAGCAGGAATACTATCTACCTTCTGCTCCTAGAGGCCAGATTCTGCCTTCACTTGGGGGAAGGTTCTATACGTTATCTCGAGGCAAAGAGTAGCTGCCAAATCGAGTGCACAGTTGCCAAACCCGCCAGTGTGTGCTTCCCTATTCTTTATTTGTCTTTTATAAAACCATGTTTGAATTAAGGCTTCTCTCTAGATTTCTCAAAAGGAGGGTGATAAACTCCTTGAATCAAACCTGAAGTCCTAGGAAGGGCTGGGTAGATGTACAGTAGTCACGTGGTGGGTATTGTGATTTTTCGAGCCCTGATACACTTGAGATCCACACAGTAAACAGATGCGTAGTTGATATGTGAGAGTACATGTGTGTGTGTAGATCTCAAGAAACAATAATTTTGTGCCTCACCTTCATATAACATCTTCAGGTAAAGACTGTCACTTGGGTGTTTCCTAAACCCTTACAGCAAGCCCGTGGTTTGTAGGTGGAGGTTGTGGGTGAGAAATGGAAACAAGGGGGTTTTAATTTCCCAAGGTCACACGCCTTTGTTAACAGACAGACATGAGCCTCCAACTCAGATCTTTTGATGTCAAGACCCCTGTTCTTTCCAAGGATGTTATGTTGCTTCCAGTAGAAATGAGATTTTTTCAAAGGCAAAGTTTATTTTGTTGTTATTATAAATACACGTAAAAGTGGATACAGGAAGAATGAAGTCGCCACTCTTACCCGCCAGAGATACCAGTGGGTTATCGTTTGATACATTCCTTCAAACCTGTGTACTTTTTTTTAAAGTTTCATTTGTTTGCTTGCTCTTTGTTTTTATTGAGTTTTGAATGGAGAAATACATCATCAGTTTGTGAAATTGCGCTTGAAAATTATGAGTAAAGGTACTATAAAACAGTACAAACCAGTCAGGAGACATTACATGCATCATATTAAAAAAAAAGTCCTATGTTCAGGTAATGAAAACTAGAATTAAAAAGTTCCAAGTTTCCAGTTTGGAAAACCGGTGCAGTTACATGAAATGTTTACTAATTTTTTTTCCCCGATATGTAAACAAAATGGGCAATTTGTATCTAACACCATAGCCACTCAGAATACCCAGACACCTTATCAACTACCTGATCTTATTATTGCGGTGGAAGGAGCATTGTTTCTACTGTTTGGCTATTATAACTAATGCAACAACAAATGTGTTTAAGCTGAAAGACGACTTTTTTTTTTTTTTATTGAGATGAAATTCCCATAACATGAAATGATTAATTTGTTAACCATTAATAATCATATATAACCAGTGGTTAAAGTGAATAATTCAGTGGCACTTGCTGTGTAACCAGCGTCTCCTCCATTTCATTCCAGAACATTGCCGTCACCCTAAAAGGAAACTTGGTACCCTCTGAGCAGTCACTCTCCGTTTGGGTCCCGGACTCCAGCCCCTGTCAACCACCAGTCTGCTCTCTGTTTGTAGGGATTTACCTATTCTGGATATTTCACATAAATGGAATCATACAGTATGTGGTCTTTTGTGAATGTCTTTTTTCCATTTAGCATGTTTTGAAGGTTCATTCATGTTGTAGCATAAGCCATTCTTTTTTTATGGCTGAATAATGTTCCATTGCATGTGCACACTACTATTTTGTTATTCATTCATTTGCTGATGGACAAAACAACCCACATGTCCATTAGTGGATTAATAGGTACAAGTTTTCTTGATGGTATCATTAGGTTTCCGAATGTAGCATGGGGCTGGTGTTTGCCATGCCCAGGAGAGACTGGGAAAGGGCCTTGTAACTCCCTGATGGGGAAGCCTGGCCTGGGATTACACAGCTCTTTGGCTCAAGTATGCCTTGGGCAGTGCCGTGGGCCAGCCCTCAGGGTCTCATTCCTGCAGCCAGGAGTAGGACGTTGAGGCATGGAACCAAGGAAGAGGGATGCCTTTCAGAGACTTGGATTTGTAGAACTGGTAGAGGCAGGACGGGGTGGGAAGGAATGCCCCATATTTATAACCTCCCACACTTCTCCCCTCTCACATTTCTGCCCTGAGTTGTCAAGGAACAATAGGTGATTCTCTCCCACAAACAAATTCTAAGCAGGGGCTGTCAGTCCTCCTTTGCCAGGGTTTGGGATACCCTCATTGGGATTCATCCGAGGGATCTTTGAGGGTCAGTGGCTGGAGTAGGGGGAGCACCACCTTCATAGGGTCAGGAAGATCTTGCTGTGGGAAGTGACAGCGGAGGGGCAGGGCCTGGCATCAGGTGAGAGGTGGGCTCCAGGAAGAAAGCTGGGCCCCTGCACTCAAGAATCCTACCAGGATCCCTATACCACCATTGCTTTTCCCCCTATTGGGATGCCGCTTCCCCTCTTGTTTGGCTCACGTTTGCAGATGTAACAGCCAAGTCCCTGCGAAGTTAAATGAATGGCACCAGGAAAGTGGAGCAGAGAGCTCCAGCTCTCCCAGTGCCCCTTCTCCACCCATCCAGCTCCTCGCATGGGCTTGTCTTCCCAGCGGGCTTGCTGCTCCTTGGGCGTCCGGTGTGTCTTACCTTCCCGAGTCCCACGTGTGCCTGGCATGACCTGTGGGCACATTAGGAACACAGTGATTTCCCCACGTGCAGAAGCCACAGAGCCTGTCCTGGTGTGGATTGTCAGCCCGTGCCTGTGGAATGCGGGATTTTATCCCGCAAATATTTTTAAGCATGTACCGTGTTGTGAGTGTAACAGTGGAGCTTATATTCCTGCAGGAGAGAAGGTCTTCAACAGGAGGTACAGAGTTAATTAATTGCAGCTGGGAGACGTGCCAAGGAAGAGCAGGATCTGAGGTTGCTGAGAACACACACACAGGGGCATGACAGAGTTTGGGAAACACCTTTCATGATCAAAGAGATGACCTGGGCTTAGAGGTCAGAGTCTCATTTGCCAGGGGCAGAGTTTCCGCAAAATATCTGGATTTTTCCACTTGGACTCTGGTTTTGGCTCTGCCATTGACCAGCTGGTTTACTTTCTAAAAGCTGTTTACATCTTTAGGTCTTGTTTGCTCTATCTATAAAAGGAACAGATTGTACAATCCTGCTATAAATCATCTAACTACCCTCCCTCCTCCCTGCCCATATTCCCTCCCCACCACCACAGAAATCAACCAAGGAAATCCTAACCTTGCTTTGCTGTTCATCTATGTGGAATATTTTAGTGTGGGTTTTCTCTTTGGAGTGGGGTTTGGCCATTGGCTGGTTCATAGTGGGTTAAACTTGTAGACAGGTATTCTCCATGCTTCAGTGAGTTAAAAAAAAAAAATTGGGGAAGGAATAGACTGACCTTAGCTCCTTTTCCCAATAAGAACGTCCTCTTTCTTTCGATTTGCTGCTTAGTTCCTCAGCCTCCACCAGCCTCTTGCCCTCCTCACTTAGCTCAGAGTGTCCAGAGAGCCCACTGCCCTGCAGGGAGAACCTGCCCACTTTGCATTTATCCGGGGGTGGGGGTGGTCGGCGGTTCAGAAGTCTCTGGGAGAATCAAAGCTCATGATTTTGGAGTCTCATGATGTATCAGCACGTGCCTGCTTGGGGGATCCCCCTGCAGTTGATGTATTGCGTGATCCATGGGGTTTTCTCATCATGCTGACATGCTTGGTAAGCAAGCACCGATTCAGTGCATTTTCTCCCCAATTGCTGCTTTTGTAGGAGATTATTTCTGATGCATATTGACTTCTTACCAGAAAACGCTTCTGAGCGATAATCAGCTGGGTAGATTTGCTCTTTATTTTCTTTGTTGGTTGTTGTTGAATTCATGTGTTTAACTGAGCTCTCCACTTACTCTTTATTGATTCCCGAATTTAGGGGATGGCTCTGTAATTGACAATCTCCTCAGTGCCACGTGGGCAGAGACAAGTGGATTCTGACTGTGCATGAAGCTGTACCTTTCCAGGAGCAAGGCTCTGGCCTGAGGCTGGGGCACTTCCTTCCAGCCCTGGGCCTTCCCAGCTGAGCACATCCTTGGGCGGGTCCCTCACTGCCTCTTTCTTGGTTTTTCCTTGCTGGCCTCTGAGGGATTGATATTGAGTGGCTGGTCCTCCCCATGTCACAGTTTCCAGCCTGGGGTGGGAGCCCTTCTCTCTGATGGCTTTGTGTGTGAAGGCTGAGCATTCTCGTGTTCAGGACGCACTGACCCACATGTTCTCGCCATTATTTTCCCAGGGATCCTGATGGAAGAGTGCACACACACACACACATACACATACACGTACACACACACAGGCCACAGTCCCTGTGACTGAAGCTGTGTGTTTTCAGGTGGGCTGGCAGGGTCAGTGGGCAGCCTCTGCACTGGGACATCCTCAACCCAGCATTGCCTGGATGGAGAATAAACCATGACCTGGCCGACACAGGTGAGGGGCACCTGCCCATGGAGCTAACCGGGTGTGGGCTCATGCAGGGCCCCTCCTTCTGTCCATTCCAGGGTGCTGAATGTCAGCTCTGCTTATGCACGGATGAATTAATCTTGTTTTGGATTATCATGGAAAATCTTAGGTCAGGATTCAGTAGAATAGGCAATAAAGATCGGTGGCATTATTTACGATCTCTTGAATTTGTTCTCCCCTGTAGCCTGTAGACAAGCTGGATGCTTTCTAGAGTGGCAAAGGCTTATGATTTGGAATCAGGTACACCCAAATCTGAAGCCCAGCCGTGGGGCTTTTGGCTGAGTCACCTTAAACAATAACCTCCCCTAGCCTCAGTTTACCTTCTCTAAAATGGTAAAAAAGCAGCATTGACCTGAGAGGTTTGCTGGTGAAGACTGAGTGAGCTAATGCTCTGTTGGCAACATCCCGATATTGGTGGTACACAAGACGCTTTTAGGTAGGACACAGATGAATTTCTTATTATAGTTGTGTATTTTAATGTGTGTGAATAAATAGAACTAGCACATCAGAGCTCGTGATTTCACAGATATTGCTCAAAACAATGCTAATTAAAAAAGTGAGACAACTTAAAGTTGATTTAAGGAATAATGTGCAGTAAGTATTAGTGTAGATATGGAAGAAATCAGGAAGGTGGGAAAGAATAAGATTTTGGGTACTACTGAACTATGTTACATTAAAAATCTTGTATATGGTAGCAGCAGAATCGATGTTTTGCCTTTCTCATCCTCTTCTGTCTCAGGGAAGCTGTAGGCATTGGTGTAAGATGCTCAAAGGGACAAATTGATGGTAGCTCAACTTTGCACGTTGCCTCTGAGTTCCGTTAAGCCATGCCAGACAATATGGCCACTCTTCCAGAACCTTCCAGGGCAGGTGCTAGTCATTATAATCTTAGAGCTCTGGAGCTAGAGGAGCCTTGGAGACAGTCTACTGTATTTTATATTAAACTTATATGACTTTAAAAAAAAATTATGGATGACAAGAAAAGATCCAGAGAGGTGTAGACGTACTGAAAGACACACAAGTAGTTAGTGGAATGGCTGGGACGAATCTTTAGGTCTCATTATCCAAGGATCTTTCTTTCCTCTATCCTGCTTTCCATCATGGTCAATAGCTTCATTGTTTGAAGTGAGTTCCTGGAACAGGACCACCACCCACCCACCCCCACCCCCCACCCCCGGATTCAAATGTGTGATCCAGTCCAGTGAGGATCTGTTCTTTAGCGCGGCCTGTGTGTCTGGCTCTCTCATGTTGGGGGAGGGGGTTGGAGGGCCAGCTTTGAGACACTTGGCTGGAAGAAGATAAATGAATTTGAAAATTATAAGTTTTGGTGTCGGGTGCCCATGTGTTGCACATTAGCTGTGTAAGGGGGGGCATGCTGCTGCCCTCCAGGACCCGGGGGTCCCTCCTTTATCAGATGGGTTTAACCTTTGCAGGTTTGAATGAGATAAGAGGTGGCAAGGGCCTAGGGCTTGGCTCTCCAGATAAGTGTTGTGGAGACTGAGTGTGAAGGTGAGCGTGTCCACTCTAAACGGAGCCCAGAACTTCACAGTTCCCCAGCCCAAGACTTTCCTGATAGAGGCTCATGCTAGCTCCTTGAATTGGCTGCTGCCTGGGGCCTCATGATCTTTTTTCCTAGAGATATTCTTGGCAGGTGGAGGGAAGTGTAGGGTTAATTATGTAGGAATTGAGTCTCCCTTATTTATACTAGTTTTGATTTACAGTCTCACAATTTCTAGATAATAGCCAGTTATTTTTTAATGTATTCATTCATTTGTGTATTTGCTAGGTACCAGGTACCAGGTACTAGGTCCTGGGTCCTAGATCCTAGGGACGGTATGCATCATCTGCTGCTATGTGAGGTCACTTGGTGCCAGGGTGTTGACTGTTGCCAGAAGACCCCTGTGCTCCCCTGGCTGAGGCTGAAGGGCCGGGACTCTGGGGAAGGGGTGGCCATGGGGTGAGGACAACCCTTGAGGGAAATGAAGAGGGAGGGAGCCCCAAACCAGTTTGTTCTGTGGGAGCCGGCCCAGATGATTGTTCACAATGCAAATCTGGGAGTGTGCCAGGCCATATTAATACTGCATGAGGCAGTAATAGGGCCGAGGGCTGGAAACCTGAGCCGCAGCCTAGAATGGGATTGAACAGTGGGCCTTGTCTTAAAGGGACATGTTGCACTCTCAGAAGTTTGTGTCGCATTATTTCCCTCTAATGCTGTTGACTATATTTGCACACAATGCCCCCGAAGGGTTTCAAAAGGAAATGCCAAGGTCAGATGGGAACTGTTTTTTATTACACGTGGTGGCACCGGTTAATGCTCATTGACTTAATTATCATTTCTTTTGTTACCTCGATGAAAGAGAAGGAAACCTACATCTCTCCTTGATTGTCTGCAGAAGTAGAGCTCAGCTAGGAAGCAAATTGAGAAATCTGGGACTCATTCACAGGTCGAACAAAATGAATAACACTTTGAAAGCTCAGAACCACCAACGCAACATAGAATTCTGCCTTCCAGGTGCCAGTTTGGACTTCCCTGCACTTCTAATTGAGTTCATGGCTGTGCCCCTCACAGTTTCTTGTTGAGTGTTCCGACCACTCACGTTTATCTAGAAACCAAGCAACTGCAAAGTGTAAATATCTGGATGCTATTAGCTTCTGAGAAAGAAGCAGAAGGGATGTCGGGGATTTATTTTAAAGGGTAAACTCCATGCTGACTGTGCACTGCAGTATTTTTCCTAGATGTTAAAGGAAGATTCTGCTGCATACAGTATAGTTTTAGCATTAAGAGTGTTTCAAAAGACTTTGATTTTTTTCAAATTTGTAGTTCATATTATTAGTTAGGGTGCTTTTAGCTGCAAGTAACAGAAAACACTGACTCAAACAGGCTGAAATAGTAAGGAAATGTATTACTCACCATACATAGACCAGTGTTGGGGGGTAGGATGTCCAGTTGGGATGGCATCACTGACTCAGTGGTATGTTTAAGGCCTGGGTACCTTCCATCTCTACTCTGCTGTCCTTAGTTATGGCTTCCTCTCATGTCTGCAAGATGGCTGCAGCAGCTCCGGGCATCACGTCCGGACATGGCAATGTTCAGAGGCAGGATGGAGACCATCTCTTCTGGTGAGGGCTTTATAGAGAGAGGAAACCTTTCCTGGAAGCCTGCTAGCATTCTGTTTGTCTCATTCACAGGAACTAGTTCAGTTTTCCACACCTATATCAGTCAGTGGCAAGTAGAATGGGGAGTGTCCTGATTAGTGTAGACTCAGTAAGGTCCACCAGCTGGTGTGGGAATGTGGTCCGCTCACCTGAAGCACCAGGCAGTGCAGAGAAAGGATGGGAACCTGAACAAAATGGGGCCATGCTAGGAAAGAGGAGGGGGGTGATGTCTAACTCCCTCTTGCATCCAGGAATAGCAAGTCAACTCCTGTTTACCTGGAATTTGCACAGCTTCATGGAATGCTAGAATGTGGAAGGGAAATTAGAGATGGTCTACTTCAATCCCTTCATTTTACAGATGACCTAACAGAGCCCCAAGAATGGGGGTGACTTGCCAAAAGCCACCCCATCCACCTTGGAGCCCCAGGCTCCCAGTATGTGGGACGGTGGGCATTTGGGGTATTCTGGCCGATGTCACACAGCCTGTGGGGTAGTACCCAGGGTGGGGGAATGTTGGCAGGGCTCTGGAAACTATTTGTAGGGCCTGTCATTTTCATTCAGTAGGCATTTATTGAGCAACCACTGAGTTCATAACCGTACATTCTCTGGAGATTATGAGGAAAAGTGGAGTTAGGGAAATCTCAAGGCATGGCCAAGAGAAGCCAGTCCCTACAACCCACGAGGGGACAAGTTTAGACCCATGAGGACAGTCCCAGGGCTGTGTATGTGTTCTCTGTGGGGGAGAATTCTCATTTTGGTATTCTCACTGCCTGATTCCAAGGACTTAGAACAGTGTCTGTGGCACAATCATAGTGCTCCATAAATGCGTGTCCAATTGCATCAATTAAAACTGCACAAGGACCAGAAAATGTTGATTTAATCTTATTATAACCTTATAAAATTAAGTCATCATAGCTATCCTGTAGACAAGATTATCCAAATAAAAATATTAAACCACCCTACCTTCCTGAAGGCTAACCTTTCAGGCCTGGTTTGGACTGTCCTCTTGATGGTTGGGTATTGGCTTGGTCAAGGAGTCAGGCAGAGATGATGACTCAGCCCACTGGTACCCGGGGAGGCTGTATTCACGTCCATGCAGATGACCCATGACTGCCCTTGACCCCAGTGCTCGGGAAATGGGTCAGCTCCCACCGTGTCCCCCTCTTCCCTCTTACATTACCCTCGGACCATCCTTCAGTCCTTCTTTTCCCCTTAAGGTGACTCTGGCTGTTCCTTATGTCCTGATGTCAGTTGCAGAAAGTGTTGGGACGGGGGCATAACTCTTGTATCACTAGGTCCAGGACCCTTAGTCCCTAGGTACCATTTTCAGTAAAGCAACCTACAGCTGTGTCAGCATGGCTGGCATTTCCATTTTCTCCTATAGGGCCGAGTCTCCAGGGCTGCAAATGATCCAGAACTCAGAACCCCATACCCGTACCGCTATACCAAGGGTTTCTAAAACCAGTCTCTGGTTCCTGTCTGTATTTGAGTGTCAGAAACTTCAAAACATTTGAAGGTTTCCAGAGGAGAAAGGAATAGCCTTCTTGTTATTCTGAGGGAGTGTGGCAGAGGTGGTTTGCACATTCTTGGCTTCCTTAACATTTGGATTCTTGAGCCTGATCTGGGGATGAGGAGCAAGCTCCAGCTAGCTTCTCTTCTTGTCATGCCGATGGAAAGTTTTCTGCATCTGTTTTATTACTCAGGCATTCCACATTCCCTTTCAACCTCTAGCATATTCCTGCTGCTTGCCTTTTTGCAGTAGAGATCTATCGTCATAGATTGTAAGAGCAGAGTTCTCTGTGGAGTGAATTTTTGTAACACAAATCCTAGTCACATTGACTGGAAATTGAATGGCTGGGAAATTGAAGATGTGTTCCTGTGGGGAAATACTTAATCATTTATTTATATATATATTTTTTACTTTTTATATTAAAGTGTATATAGTGCTGAAAAGTAAATATACCATAAAGTTGATGGATCTTCAGAGCTGAGCACACCATGTAACCAACACGTAAATCAAGAAATAGAACATCTTCATAGTTTCTTGACTTGCACGTGTCCATTCTTTTGGTAGCCTTGCTTCAGCATCTCCCTCTGGCCTCATCTTTTCCTGGACATCACTAAACTATGGGGAGACCTGTGGGAAACTCCCAGGTGAGGGTTCACCTTTTAAGGATTTTCTCCATCTTAGCTTCCTTCTATGTCTTTTTGAATGAGTATTCATATACATCCATTTTCAGCAGTCCCAACACAAGAAAACTTACATTAGCCAAAGGATGAACTGGGGGCAATCCTTCTTTAACAACAGTGTTGCTGGTTTTTTGTTTTTTAAGAGTTCATTCAAATTGGTGAGCTCCTCTCTTGCATCTATAAAGTGATTCATCTTAAGGATTCATTTGCATTAAGCACCTGCTCTGTGCCAGGCATTCTCGTAGGTACTGAGTGTATATTTCTGTGTGGTGGGGGCAAGAGCCAAGATTAAGATGTGGCTTCTTTTCTCAAGGGTGTCCCAGGCTAGGAGGGGAGGTGAGATATGCACAGGCTTCGTCTTGCGACCTAAGAGAGAGATCAGGAAGAACTGTGAGAGCTTCCAGAGGAGGAAGTTGTTCCCCTAATCTGCAGCTGGGGACAGGATTCAGAGGGACTTTGTAGACGAGTCGCTGTTCTGCATTACAGCTTAGAGAGATGAACCTGCTCCTTGATGGGACCTCTGCCTACACTTACGATGTATAAAGCAGGGGAAGGAGACGTGTTAGGCTTTGGTAGTAGGTGCTACTATTTAATGCCTGAAGCTTACTCAAATGGAAGACTTTAGGTCTGTTAAAAGGAAAATGAGACTTTCTATGTTATCAGAGTTCTGTAAGTTCAAAATGGGGTAAAACCGGTTTACTTAAACCACCATTTGCACTGAGACCCATTTCTCCTGGAATTGGTAGTTTGGCAGAGTTTGAGCTTTTGGAGTCTGCGCTCCAAGGTTGAAGGCAGAGACCAGGCCCCAAGGGAGGCCCCTCAAACTCTGCTCCCCACATACCAGCTCCCCTGCCAGCTTGCTCTGGCCCTGCTCTGGGACAGCAATAGCTGTGAGGTGTGGGTGAGGGGATGTTGCAAGGAGAATGGTTCCAGCTTGCATTTTCTGACATGAGGGTTTAAATCAGCGTCTTTAAATGCAGTTCCCAACAGCTACTCAATTTTGAAACTACTGGGTATTTGGGGACAGGCAGAGCGGGTTGAGGGAGAGGAGAGGCAAGTTAAGAAGGCAAAACATTTGGGGGTGTTTTGGTTTTTGTTTTTTTAAATTATTTTTTTTATTATTAAATTCAGTTTTATTGAAATACATTGACATACCATACAATCATCCATGGTATACAATCCACTGTCCACAGTATGATAACATAGTTATGTGTTCATTACCACAATCTATCTCTGAACATTTTCCTTACATCAGAAAGAACCAGAGCAAGAATAAAAAATAAAAGTGAAAAAAGAACACCCAAATCATCCCCCCCATCCCACCCCGTTTGTCCTTTAGTTTTTATCCCCATTTTTCTACTCATCCATACATTAGATAAAGGGGGTGTGATCCACAAGGTCTTCACAATCACACTGTCACCCCTTGTAATCTACATTATTATATAATTGTCTTCAGGAGTCCAGACTGCTGGGTTGGAGTTTGGTAGTTTCAGGTATTTACTTCTAGCTATTCCAATACATTAAAGCCTAAGATGTGTTATCTATATAGTGCATAAGAATGTCCACCAGAGTGACCTCTCGACTCCATTTGAAATCTCTCAGCCACTGAAACTATTTCGTCTCATTTTGCATCCCCCTTTTGGTCAAGAAGATACTCTCAGTCCCATGATGCCGGGTCCACATTCATCCCCGGGAATCATATTCTGCATTGCCAGGGAGATTCGCAACCCTGGGAGTAGGGTCCCACGTAGGGGGGAGGGCAGCGAGTTCACCTGTTGAGATGGCTCAGTTAGCGAGAGAGAGAGGGCCACATCTGAGCAACAAAGAGGTACTCAGGGGGAGACTCTTAGGCACAATTATATGCAAGTTTAGCCTCCTCTTTGCAGTAACGAGCTTCCTAAGGGCAAGTCCCGTGATCAAGGGTTCAGCACATCAAATCGCCAGTCCCAGTGTTTGTGACAACATCAACACCAGTCCAGGTGAGGATGTCCAACACATTCACACCTTCCCCCAGATCCTAGGGGCTGGTGAGGGGGAGGCTGTAAATATATTTTTTATTATCTACCCAAATTACTCTGGGATGTGTCACTGTTTTATTCCAGCCTATACTAACCTACGGTATCTCACTTCCTATTCAAAGTGCCATGCAATTGTGGTGTTTGAACAAATCGGCTGTAGAGTTGTACTGTTTAGAAAATTTAGATCCTGTACCAAATAGATACCTCTTCCCTTGGTCTCATATGGAAGTTGAAGTTTTAAAACACAGTCAGTTTCAACCTTTACCCTTTGGCCTGGCTTGCCCTGGTCTTAGACCTGCTTCATTCATATCACTAATTGAAGTCTGGGCTCTTTTTCAGCTTTTTTTTTTTTTTTTTTTTTTTTAACAGTGGCTGTATGCACTAATACTGACATTCATATCTGCCAAGCTCTAGCTCTGAGTTTCAGGTGTCTCAGAGATACGCATTTTTCCAGAGACCAATCAGGTTATACACTAGGGGATCAGCATCTCAAAGTTTAGAGATAGGCATTACAATTCAGGGATAGAGTTAGCTGCTGTAAGAGCTTACAATCTAGGGACTATTACAATAATTATGTCCATGTTAGGCTATGTTCTAAGATTCAATTCTGAGTTTACACATTGTAGTTAGTCCATATTGGTGAGGCATTAAAGTGTTTGCCTTTATTTCTGGCATACTTCACTCAAATACCGTGTACAGGATCCATTCACCTCGTTGTGTGTCTCACAGCTTCACTCCTTCTTGTAGTTGCTCAATGTTCCACTGTATGCGTACACCACAGTATACCATTCCATTCTTCAGTCAGTGTACCCTTAGGTCATCTCCACCCTTTGCAAATCATGATTACTGCCTGCATGAACACCAGTTTGCAAATGTTCATTCATGTCTCTGCTCTCAGATCTTCAAATGACATACCCCATAATGAGGCTGCAAGACCTTTTGGTCCCCACATACTTAACTTTTTGCGGAACAACCACATTGACCTTCAGAAAGTCTACACCATTCTACCTGCTCATCAACAGGTAGATAGGTACATCCCTCTCACCATGTTTTCTCTAACACTTTTACTCCTATATATGTATTTTCCTACAATTTTATAGAGTTATATTCACATACCATACATTTATCCACAGTGTACAATCAGTTGTTCATGGTATCATCATAAACTTGTACATTTATCACCACAATCAGCACTTGAACATATTGATTACTACAAGAAATTTTTTTTTTTTTTAGCCATAAGAAAAAAATGATAAAAAGCAAAATAACATGTCATACAATACAATATACTAGTAAGGACAGTAAATAACACCACTACCAAAAATCCCATATTCCTGCCCTATATCCCCCTCTCATATACATTTAGCATTGGCATATTGCCTTTGTTACATTTAATGGAGGTATATTACAGTGTTACTGTTGACCATAGACTCCAGTTTGCTTTGATTATGTTTTTTCCTGAATACCATCCCTTTTTCAACTCTCTACATGGTTGACATTCATTTGCTGTCCCACATGCAAAAACATTTTTATATTTGTATATTTAGTAACAGTCATTGGCCACTCCAGTTTTTGCCACGTTATACAGTCCCAGTCTTTATCATCTATCTTTACCTCTGGTGTCATACATTCTCCTATCCCACCTCTTTCAACTTTACTCACAGACATCTTTGTTCAGTGTACTTACAATACTGTGCTACCATCACACAGTAATATGCTGTCTATTTCTGGATCTATGCAATCAATCCTAAACGTTCTGTAGTCCTTCAGCATCAAATGGCTGGTCTCTGGCCTCTTTCTATCTCCTGGTCACCTGTGTTGTCAGCTTGTAACTCCCAAAGTTTGTTCATTAATGTCTGTTCATATTAGTGAGACCATACAGAATCTGTCCTTTTGTTTCTGGCTAACTTCACTCAACATAATGTCCTCAAGGTTCATCCACATTATTACATGATCCATGTCTTTGTTCTGTCTGGGGCTGTTTTTTAAAAAGTTAAAGTTAAAATTCTGCCACTGTTCTCAGTGGCAGAAGGGCTCTACGGAATCTCAGAATCCCCCCACTCTGCCCCACAGTGCCAGAGGCAGCCTGAGGAACGAGCTGCAGATATCTCAGGGAACATATGGGAAGCCCTGAGGCTACTTGGGGTCTCCAGAGATCGCTATATTGAGGGAGAATTGATCCTAAGGCAGGAGGGTCCCAGGATGCTGGACCCAGACTTGGGTTGGACTTTAGGGAATTTGGGTGAGGTACTAGGGTGAGTGTCATTCATTCATTCACCATCACTTCCAAGCATTTGGGTGGAATGCAGGAGTCAAAGTAACAATAATGAAAACAATAACGATTAAAAATAATTAATGATAATGCTCATGTTTATTGGGCTTCTTCCATGTACCAGGGATGAGCTAAGAGCCTTGCCTTAACTTGTCTAATCCTCACAGCAGCTCAGAGGTGGTTCCTGTTATCCTTGGTTTACAGATGAGGAAACGGAGGCATAGAAAGGCCAAGTCCCAAATTGCAAAAGCAGAAAGCGGCAGAGTTGGGGCTAAAACCCAGGCTTCCCAAAGTAGAGTGCTGGCCTCTAATCTTGCATTTTACTGGCACCAGGATAGGGGACTCAGGAAACCAGATGAGGGTGAGAACATGAAAGTGGAAGATGGGAGATGGGGCTCAGAGAGGCCTTCTGAGTTGAAGACAGTGCCTCCTGTGGCTTCTTACAGGTTGCATTTGGATGAGGGTGAGCAGCTAACAAAGGTCTGACAACCCATCCTGGACAGTAACTTCCCCTAGAACTCTGTCCACAAAGAACATGCCGAGCTCTTCTGTACCTCAGGGACTTTGCACATGCTGTTCTTTTTGGCTAGAATCATTGTTCCCCTTGCTCTTTGTATGCCTTGCTCCTCCTTCTTCTCCATCATGTCTTAGCTTAAAGCCACTAGTTCAGAGAGGCCTCCTGACCCCCCAGCAACACTCCTGCAACAGATACTTATTGTGTACCTACAGGCATTCTGTTAGGTATGTGACACACAGTGAACAAAAGAAAGATCATTGCCCTTGAGGTGCTTAAATTCTAGCAGAGGGAGACAGTAAATAATACACATAAGAAATTAGTAAAATTTCTTGTAATTCTGTTTTCCTCTAAGCACCCCATTTGCCTCCTTCAAAGTACGTATCCCAATTTGTAGTTATTTTCTTTGTTTACTTGATCCTGGTCTGCTTACCTCCCATCGTACTCTGCCCGACTTGGCCACCTCTGTATCCCAGATGCCAAGCCCAGAGCCTGGCACAGTAAATGTTTGTTGAGTGACTAAATGAGGAGTCCAGCTCTTTGGGGGATAACAATAAAGAAGATTTTTCTGTAGCTGAGCCTTTCGAGACTTTGATGTCTTCCTAGGGCTGGGGTTGTTGGGGAAATGGTGCCTGTGCATCATGGGGATTTGCTCTGCTGAATTCCATCCTGAGCTTTGTCTACTCTTTCCCTGAGGGCATTCCCTGTAAAAAGTCTTCTGGATGACTCACAGGCTGCTTTCTTTAAAATGGGGACAGTGGCACCCTTTCGTCTTGGTTGCAGATTGGGAGTGAGGATGAGGGGCAGGCTTGGGGTGAGCCTGGCTCCCAGGAGCAGAGGACTGTGTGTAAAGCGGAATGGCCGGTGACGTCCACTGGGGCAGAGGGGCAGGCTGGGGGATAGCAGAGGGCATGCCATTCTCATCTCCATTTCCAGTTTAGCGTGAGGACTGAGTGAGATCACATCCTTCCGATTTGAGATGTTACCATGAGCTAGTCACATGCTGCTAGGTGCTGGACGCTGTACTGAGCTCTTTAAGTGTGTCATATTTTTGAGGCCTCATCAGGACCCTCTGCAGTGTGGGTGCCTGTAGAGGTGAAGGGGCTTGCCCAAGGCCAGGGAGCCGATAAGTGGTAGAGCTGGAAAACAAGCACCAGCTGATGCCAGATCTTGCACCCCACACCCCAACCAACCCCTCTACTCATTTTTGGTGACATCAAACAGAAGGCACTTATATTGTCAGAAGGTCCCTAGAGAGAAGGTCTTTCATCATATGTTTCGCCAAGGAGGGCCTTAATTGTTGAGGTAGTAGTAGAACTATTCACTGTATAAATGTTCCTGTTATTCATTGTTCTTGCTATTATTAATAAAAGCCACAACAATCCAGCCATGCAGGAGGGAGCTGCATGGCTGATGGAAAGGGAATCAGCACCCACAAATAGTCATACAACCACAACAGCAATCAATTATCTGCTCCCCGAAGTGTTGACTGTCAAGGAGGTACTAAGTCTTTTATGAGGCTGGGCATCAAACATGCCCAGCTTCTCTCGTGATCTTTTAGAAAGTACCAGGTGGGAAAGCGTCTGAGCTTTCCAAGTCAGGGATAGAGAAGCAGCTTTAGCTGCAGCCTTTCGTCTCTGGGTAGAGAGGGTGTGTGGATATTTTCAGCAGCCAAAGTGGGGGTGACTGTTGTTTTTCTCTTTCGTAAAGCAACTCAGGGTGATGTAGCAAGTTGTCTTAATCCCCCTTTTAGCATTTTGCTGGCTGGTGCGGCCGAATGGAAAATGTCAGCGCGCTCGCCCGGGCCAGGCCTGGGGCCCAGGCCGGAGCCAGCTGTGTCTTAGCGCTCTGCACGGCTGACGTGGCGTGCGGCTGGAAGGGAATGGAAAGGTCACACAGACCTGGGACAAGGGAGTGGATGGAGCCAGTGGTACTGTCCGGTAACATTAGATGGAAGATGAAATTGTAGTGTGGAGCCGAGAGATGCAGGGCTGGGAAAAGAGATCTCAGCATTTTCCATGATTAACTTTCTAATAGTAACTGTGTGTGTACATGGGGTGCTTAGCAACGGGAGATAATCTTCACTGAGTGTGTGTTAATATCGTGCATGTGGCTTCCCACCATTATTGGGTTTTTCCCATTATATTTCTATCGTCATCCCATTGCAGAGTAGTGGGGGAAAGGAGGGGGGTGGGGAGAGGGGCAGGGATCGGACCACAAATCTGTTGTCCTTGATTGCAAAATGAGGAGGCAGCCAAATTTGTCTCCTGTCTTAATTGATCCATTCCCTCTGCCTTGGAATCCCCAAGCTGTAGGTGACCACAAAGCTGTTTTTCAACTCTAAGTCATGAAGAAACTGATGTTTAGAAGGGTACCCCCAGAAAAGTTGGGGCTAGAACCCAGGTCTCCTCCCTCCCAGCCCAGTGCTCCTTGAGTACACGGCGAGCTTTTTCCTTCTCCTCTGTCCCCTTTCCTCAAGATTTGTGCATTTGCTTAGGTTTTAAGCAGCAGAGAGAAGAGATGGGGTTACATCAAAGTGTCAATGTCTTCACATGTGGCTTGCCTGGGAGTATTTTTAAATGGATGCCTGACGAGAGCATTGCTTAACTGGAAGGAACGAAAGATTGATTGTGAGATTTTGGGTCTCAAGGTCTGCTACAAGGTGGAATACTGGAATAGTGCTGGGGACACAGTGGTGAATAAGACACAAATCCCCTCTCCTTTCAGAGCCAACATTCTGGCAGGAGTAAGGGGGAGACCAAAATATTAAATGAATAATAATTTAATTAGTGATAAGTGGTTCAAGAAGATGAAGCAGGCTAAGTGGGAGGGGACTTCTGTTGTAAGTAGTGGGTCAGGGAGGGTCTCTCTAAGGAAGTGACCATTCAGTGGAATGAGAACGACCTGCCTGAAATAAAAGGAAACCCTGGGGAAGTCTGGGGGAACAGCGCGTCAGGGGTGTGGAACAGCAGGTGTGAAGCCTCTGAGCAGGGAATGAGCGTGGCTGCTGGACAGCTTCCCTGGCTGCTCTGCTGAACTGTCTGCCTTCCTCCGTGACTCCCGTGCTTTGTTTTCCCCATGGTCCTGTTGGTGTCATTTTTTGTTTGTCTGTCCCACTAGAACATCCATTCCATGAGGGCAGCACTTTTGTCTGTTCTGTTCAGTTCTGTACGCTGGTGCATAGAAGTGTGCCTGGAAGATACTGATGCTAAATTCCTACTTGTTGAATGCGGCTGTGAATGGAGGCTGCAGTGTTTGGACAGAGCAGGTGGACAGTGGGGGGGGCATGTGAGCGGTGGGCAGGCAGGAGTCAGGGCACACGGGAGGAGGGGGAGAATCTGAGAACACAGGACATTTGCTTGTGTCATTGTCTCCCTGGCTTCTGGGAACGTGGCCTTCCTGCCCAGTGAGCCCCACTTCAATGGAAAGACCAGAATGTCGTGGCATCTCTGAGCTTGCTGGCCCCAGTGGCTATAAGGCTCATTAGCTGTGTAGCTAATAATGAAGTGCTCTTGTATTGCACTTGTTTCTTTTTTGAATCTCTGGGGAATCCACATCTCCATGTTCAGTACTGGTGCAAAATCATTGGGAACCTGGGGAGCCCGAGGCACTCACGCTTGGTGTTGGCGTGTATTTTCCAGGGATGGTTTCTGCCTGGCTGCTGCTGTGTAATTGCCTTCTGGTTTCTAATGGAGGAAGCCTGGGTTCCGGTTACATTATTTCCTTCCCAGGAGGGAGAAATACTCGCTGAACCCAAGAGCAGCGCCCTCCTGGTTGCTGTCTCTCCAGTCTGAGTTTGCACCAGGGAGAGGAAGCCGCCTCCCACCAACACAGCCTTCCCCTCATTCGCACGAGTGCACCTACACACATACATACACATGCATGCCTGCTTCCCCTCACCCTCAGCTTTCTGTACACACATCACCGTCATCCATTCCCTGGTCACACACATTTGCTCACACACCTGCAGCTCCTCTCCCCTCCCTGTACCCACCTGTGCACTATCAGATGCTCACCCCCACCCCTGTGCCACCTCACGTGGGCACCCCCAGCACATCCACTTATGTGTACACAGAGGGGGCTCTTTACCTGCTTTGTGGCCCCTGAGCCACAGAAACATGGTGAAGTATGAGACGTGGGAAGTTTTGCAGGTGTCCTGTTCACTGACACCTGTGAGGAGGAGGGAGGAGGAGGGGGGAGGAGGGGGAGGAGGGGGAGAAGAAGAAGAGGCAGGAGGCCAGGCTGCTTCCTGGGCACGGTGGGGCTCAGAATCCTCTGCTCCCTGCAGTGCCTCTTGGAAGGATCTGACTTTTTTATTCTTAAGTTTATTTACATTTATTGTGCACCTACCATGTGCCAACCACAGTTCTAGGCACAGTGGAGAACCAAGCAGACACAGGCCCTGCTCTCATGGATTTTCATTTGGAGGCGGAGGCGGACCATAAGCAGGACAAATACGTGAACAGGATAACTAATCAGATGGTGATAAGTGCAAAAAGGCAAATAAAATAGGGAGAGGGGAAGATAGTGAAGTGGAGGGTGGTGTCTAATGGAGGGTGGTGAGAGACAATCCCTGACAAGGGGAGCTTTGAGCAGGTCCCGATGGCAGTGTGGACGTGAGCTCTGCAGATATCGGGGGTACAGCACTGCAGGTGGAAGAAATTTGAGTGCAAAAGTGTGGTCAAGACCCAGGAAGTATAGAGAGAGGTGAAGAGTGGGGTGATTGTGGGGGTGACAATGTAGGAGGGGAAGTGTTTCCTTCTTAAATATCCGTCACCCCCAAAGACCGTGATCCCTTGTAGCCCCCTGGATGTGTCGGATTTACCTCTCTGGCCTCATCTCCTCCAAGCCTGGTGCCTGGAGTGGGCTCAGGAATCATTTGCTTGCTGCTTGACTCATCGCTTGGTTCACTTCTACTATGGCGTTTCTTCTGTGTTCTGAGGTCTGGGCTGGCTGCTGGAGATGACAGGGATTGAAAACACCTAGTCCACCTCTCGTGGGGCTCTGGGCTACTGAGGCCGACTCCGGATGTGTAGTAAAGGGAGTAGAGTGCACAGAGCACTGTAGGGCCATGTTGGGGTGCCTGGAAACCTACCCAGCTCAGGGCCTATTGGATAGGGGACCACTTCTTGGGGAGCTGATACTTGAGCAGAAGGAAGGAGGAGAGGAGGAGGAAAGAGGCATTTCAGGCAGAGGGATGGGACCACAAGGATTTGGGGCATGGTGGTGGGGGTTCCCTGCAATTTGGGGGGCTCTGGGAGTGCAGCTTAGTGTGACAGTCATGCTCTGTGCTGGGCAGAGGCTGAAACAAGAGAACCCTCTACTACTTCACCTGGCAAATGCTTCTGTCCCAGGGCTATTTGGGAATACTGCTGACCCACAGCCTCATCCTGAGTCTTTCCTGCTACAGTGTCCTTAGTCCCCTCTTCAAAGTGGTGGGAGCCACATTTCCTGGCTCATCAGCTGGTTCTCATCCTCTTGCCGGTCCAGCCTGTTTGAGAGGCAGCCCAAGAAGTCCTCCCTAGAGAGAAGCAGGGAAGGATGGAGGCCTTCGGATGTGCTCTCAGCACCCAGGCACCCACCCTCCCTCTCAGAGGGAACAGGTTGGCAGCTATACCTCTGTTTTGTTTGGTCTGTATGGTTTAATGTGTTTTTGCATTAATTGCCTATATGTACAGGGGGAGGTTTTATAAACAGGATTTCTAGTTTTCCGTGAAGAGTGGCTGGACTATCGTGGCTGCCTCTTGGCGGCCATTGGTTGGGCTGAGCCATCCCTGCCTCTCCCATGTAGCCCCCTGACTGACCCCAGCAGCCTGGCTCCTGGGGCACGTGAGCTTGGCCCCCTTTTAAGTGGATAAGGAAGCAAATATGTAGGACTGCGCTGCGTCTACACTCTCTGAGGGATGGCTTTCTTTCTTTTAATGCAATTTTATTGAGATATATTCACATAACCTACAGTCATCCAAAATGTAAAATCAGTTGTTCACAGTATCCTCATATTGTTGTGTGTTTATCACCATAATCAATTTTTGAACCTATTCATTACTCCAGAAAAAGAATATAAAAAGTAAAAAAGAACACTCAAAACATCCCATAACCCCCATTCCCCACTTTTATTCATTTGCTTTTTGTCTCCATTTTTCTATTCATCTGTCCCTACACAGGATAAAGGGAATGTAAGCCACAAGGTTTTCATAATAACATGTTCATACAGTATAAGCTATTTAATTATACAATTGTCTTCAAGAATCAAGGCTGCTGGATTGCAGTTCAACAGTTTCAGGTACTTCCTTTTAACTATTCTAAGACACTAAAAACTAAAAGGGATATCTATATAATGCATAAGAATAACGTCCAGAATGACCTCTCAACTCCATTTGAAATCTCTCAGCCACTGAAACTTTATTTTGTTTCATTTCGCTTCCTCCTTTTGATCCAAGAAGGCTTTCTCAATCACACAATTCTGGGTCCAGGCTCTTCCCCGGGACTCATGTCCTGGGTTGCCAGGGAGATTTACACCCCTGGAGTCAGGTCCCACGGAAGGGGGGAGGGCAGTGCGTTCACTTGCCGAGTGGGCTAAGAGAGAGAGAGGCTACGTCTGAGCAACACAAGAGGTTCTCTGGGGGAGACTCTTAGGCACAAATATAAGTAAGCTTAGCCTCTCCTTTGCAGCAACAAGCTTCATAAGGGCAACCTGAGGTACGCTTTTGAACTTTTAAACTCTTCCTGGGTCATTCCCATTTCTCAGTGAGAAGCCAGTGGGTAGAAGCCTTTCTCTGGTTTCATTTGCCCTGAGACAGCTGGATTTCACTGGAGATCAGAAATAATCGAGTGGGTTGTGGCTCCAGACTGCAATGTTGAAAGGCACAGGCCAAGTCTTGGGACTTCTGTAGAAATAGTCTCTAAACTGGGGTGAAGGGGTCAAGGTCAGACATCTCAAAGGATGAGTACAGAAATGCAAAGGGTAGAGCAGGTCCGGGGTCTCCTCCTCTCCCACTCTCCATCCTTCCTCTTATCTACTCACCAAGTCAGGTCCTCAGTGAATCTTTATCGAAAGAAAGAAAGAATGTATGAATGAGATGATGAAGGGTCTAGTGAGATGGTTAACTCTACCCCATACCCTGTAGCAGGGGTCCCCTTGGGCTTCTGAGAGACATAGGGCCTGTGCCCAGTATGTGGGAAGGCCTGGATTTGGCTTGGGGGAGGCGCTGCCTTGGCACTTTGCCCCTTGAACCTTTTGATGGAAGTGGGGTTCGTGTGTGTTCTCTCACCTATGGCCCATGCTCTGAGGAGGAGACTGAAGTAGGCTGGCCTGAGGGGCTCCACGTGCAGAATGGTCAGGGCCAGGGGCCCACCTGGGAATGTGCAGTCAGGACACAGACAATTTGCTTCCCCTTGGCCAGGGACTTTCCTGGGAGTGGTATTTGTCTGCAGCTTCTGGGGAGGCCTGGCCTGGCTCAGAGGGACAGACCAGCTCACCGAAGTCCGTAAGGACCTTGGGCAAGGTCCGATGCCCTCATGCAGGCAGTGGGGAAGCCCCACGCTGCCCATCACCAATGTTAGCAGGGAGGCTCCCGGCTGGGGTGCCAGTCGGGTAAATTGATTTTTCAGCCTGCGGAACTTCTAAAGATAGGCTCGGGTAGCGCTCTGCTGGCACTGGGTGTAATGCATCATCTGTGTGAGTCACGGGCTGCCCGCCACGGCCATGCAGGCCCCGGGCCCGGCAGAGCTGCAGTGAGAAGGCCCAGCTGCGGGCCCTGCAGTGAGGGTGAGTCAGCCCTGCCTGCTCGGCCAGGATCACCCTCCAGACCGCTCCGGAGGAGGGGGATCTGCTGCCTGGCTCTGGAGAACTGTAGCCTCTTGTAACTTACACGGTTCCTATGGCTGGGTGGAGCAGACGGGGCTGAGGAGAATAAAAGGAGCCTCAGCGCCGGCTGTATTCCCAGCTGCTGGCCTAACATACTTGCGGAAGTGGGCTGCTGGATTTAGTTTTTGATTCACCGTTTGAAGTCCCTCCACATTTACCCTGAGTTGCCCATCCCTTCCCTTTTATTTAAAAAAATTTTTCTTTGAATTACTCGTCTGGCACTTCTGGGTACAAGTGACATTCCCTTATGTTATGCAGTGCTTTACAGTTGGCAAAGCACTTTCTCATACATTATCCAGGCAACACACACACGTTACTCTTCATTGTATATATATATTTTAAGAACTATTTGGGGTTTTACCACATGCAGGTATTCATTTTTCAATTAAAAGTTTATTTTTAAAAGCACATGCATGCAACGTATTTACTGAACTCCTTTCTGGTACTGGGCATGTATTACGGGCTGGGGAAGTAGCAGTGAAGAGACGGTGGCCGCTGTCAGGGAGATGCTGATGAGCTATTGCTAACATCTAGGAAGAAAACACCAGGAAATGGCATGGAGTGTTTCTTTATAAGGGGTGGGCAAGGCCTCTCTGAGGGGACGTCTGAGTGGGAGCCAGGCAGGTGGAGATTGGGGGTGGGGCATTGCTGGCTGAGGTGGGAGCAAAGCCCGCTTAACAGTGAGAAAGTCACTCTGAACAGTTTACGGTCTCAGGGGAAAGTACCCAGGAAGGAGTTTGGCAGGGGCCATTTACTTGGGCTTTGTAGATAATGACGAGGAGTTTGGATTTTCCTTTGCAGTATAATGGAACTTCATTAGAGGGGTTTAGCTAGCCATGTGATATGAACTGAAGGTTTTTAAAAGATCGCTCTTGCAGCTGTGTGGGCAGGGGGTGTGGGCAGGAGTAGAAGTAGAAAGCCCTCTTAGGAGGCTATTGCACTTACCCAGGTGGGAATTATTGGTGGAATGCTGGCTGCAACTCCGAGGCTCAAGTCAGATGTGCCGTCTCAATCCTTACAGATGAAAAAGTGGAGGTTCAAAGAGCACCAGCAGCTTGTCCTATGGCTAGTAAATGGCATGGCTTAAAAATTGCAACCAGAACCCCCATTTAAGGACATCCAAATTCTTTCCTCACCTCAGGCTTGGTGTCTTGGGAGGTCTTCCTGTCCTCCGTCTTGCACAAAATGGTTTGGGTCATTGGCCAGTGGGGTGTCGCTGTGAGCTCCCTTCCTCACAAAGCCCACTTGGCTGGCAACATGGTGCTCCCATGGGGGGGTGCTGTAACCCTTTGAACACACAGGGTTATTAGGAAGCACCACATTTGGTTTGTCTCCAGGACGATGATCAGTGTTTGTGGGTGGCCGTGTGCAGGTGTCCAGCCCAGTGCCACACGTGTGGGAGGGCAGATGGGGTCAGCAGAGAGAACAAGTACATTTTGAGGATGTGTGAGGTGATGGGTGAAAGAGAAATTGTACTATAGCATTTCTAGCCATGATTTTTAAAACTGCCACCAGACAGCATGCAGGTGATGCAGTGCTCTCCAGATCAGGTGGCTCAATAACAAAATCCTTCAATAATAACCAGTGTTTGTGGACCACCTACTGTGTGCCAGGAACTCACACAAGTATTCAACATTCTTTATTTCAGCATCGGAGACATTCTGTGGGCTAGGTGTTATCACTGTGTTCCCATTTTATTTTATTTTATTATTTTATTTTATTTTATTTTCTCTTTGGTAATGGGTTTTATTTCTTAATTAGCAACTTGTGGGTTTTCAGAACAATCATTCATTAAATACAGGATTCCCATATACTGCTCTATTATTAACACCTTGCATTGGTGGGGAACATTTGTTACAATTGCTGTATCACATTTTTTTTTAACTTGACTATTAACTATAGTCCATGGGTTAACTGTGTGTGTTCATTGTTTGTGTAGTGCGATTTCATGGCTTTAAAAAAATATTAGAGAAATTGTGGGTTTACAGAATAGTCATGCAAAAAATATAGGATTCCCCTACACCACCCCATCACCAACAGTTGCATTGGTGTTGAGAATTTTTTTACAATTGGTAACACTTTTTTTTTGTAATTCTGCAACTTTTTTTAACAGTGTTTACATTTGGTACAATTGATGAAAGATTACAGCAGTACTATTACTATTGTCCATAGCTTACATGTAGGGGTATTCCCCCATATTCCCAAATTATTATTATTAATATTGCTATTATTAATTTTTATGTATGTCTTCATTTTATTAATGTACCCATACACTGGATAGTGGGAGTTTCGGTCATAAGGTTTTTACAATCATATGGTCACACGACTAAAACTATATAGATGTACAATCATTATCAATCATCAAGTCTACTGTATTATAGTTCAATAATTTCAGGTATTTTCTTCTGACTATTCTGATATAGTAGAAACTAAAAAGCAATATCTATATGATGAATCAGTAATCATAATCATTCGTCAAATCCTAATTTCTCAGTTACACCTCTTGCCTCATTTGATCATTCTCTCATTCTTCAGGGATATCTGGGCAATGACCATTTTAAGTTCTTCATACTGGAAAGGGGTGTTGACCTTATGGAGTAGTGGAATGGAACTGGTTGATGTTCTTGGAGAGACTAGTATCTCTGGGTTTCCAGGCTTATCTGGCATTGAAGCAATCTGGAAGCTTTGTTTCTGGTATACGTGGCCGGGTACTGCCAGAGCACTCCCACCCCAACCCACATCACCACGACAAAGGGCCACTTGGGCTCACACTGGTCCGCATAGCCGTTGCCGCACCTCTGGGGGACTGTCTTTGTCTTCGCCACTGCTTGGGCCAGCGACCGGCTCCAGTCAGCAGATGGGAGGCGGCGGGAAGGGTGGACTCACGTTGGAGCACTGTGGTTGCCGTCGCCATCCTGCACCCATCACTTCCACCTTGCGCGCCCCAGGCTGCGGCTCCCTCTGTGGTCTCAACACGATCTGGACTCCTGCAGAAGCTCCTGGTAGTACCCGTGTTCCCATTTTAGAGATGAGGAAACTGCAGCCTGAAAAGGTCCAGTAACTTGTCCATGCTCATTCAACCAGGAGGTGATAGAGAAGGGATTTGCAAAACATGGTGACTTTCTGGCCCCAAAGTCCATTTAGTTAACTGCTATGAAATGCTCCAAGAACTTGTCCCAGAAGATAATGGGTGTTTGAAGTTTTGAATTAGACTTGATTTCTTTGGTGTTGCAGAAGGTAGACAGAGTTCATTTACTGTTCTGGGTTAAACTGAGATGTGAGGAGTTTTTTACTGCCTGCAAAGTGAGGTCCCTGTGCTGGCAGCATCAGAATCACCTGAGAACTTATTAGAAACGAAAGTTCTTGGTTCCCACCCCAGATCTATTGAATTATGAACTCCAGGGGTGGGGCTCTGAAGGATGTGTTTTAATAAGCTCTCTAGGTGATGCTCATTCTCGGATTTTTTTGAGAACAGTGGTCCACATCAATCCCAACACACTTCCACCTTTGTGTTTGGAAATCTCCGAGGCTGGATATCCTTGGTGAGCATTCTCCGAGGCTTCGGGTGGGACGAGGACTGGGGTAGCATGTCTCGAAGTCAGTGCCACATGATGCTGATAGGCATAATGCCAAAAAGGTGTTGCGTGGTCATTAGGTTTGAGATAGGTGTCTTTATTGTAGATCTTTAATATGTTAATTGATTACTCTATACTGTTTTTGGAGATACCAGTGTTGGCCTTTTTCAAGCTTATCTGACCATGGTATCACTTTTTTGAGGAGCAAATAGTAGGACCAACGTATGGGAAACACTGCACCCTCTAGAGGCTTCTGGCAGAGATACACATTATTGAATGTGGGTCATCACAGTGAGGAGTTTCAACTAATCAATGACACCGCACTTTCTAGTAGGTATGCTATGGTCCCCCTGCAGTGGAGGCTATGGGCAATGCCAGAAGTGAATTGGGAATTGTTATTTCTTAAATACATTATGATGGCCTGCAGAGATCCAGACACATCCCAGCCTCAGTGGTTGAGGAGCAGATGAGAAAAGTGAGGAGTGGCAAGGTGAAATTGCTTATCACAGAGCTAGGAAGTGACGTTGCTGGGATTGCATTCCAGAATTGTGTGAGCCCCAAATCTCTTCTCTCTCCTTTCTACACTGTGTAACCTCATGGAGTTTGGCAGCACATGGGCAATACTCATGGAACAGAGGACCAAACCCCCCGTTGGTAGCTATGGGATGCTGTGAGCTCTGGTGGCAGGCAGCAGGCTGGCTGTAGCCCCACAGCATTTAATGGAAGGAGGGAAACATTTGACGAGCTGTTCCCTAGCACGCTTTTGAAAAGGAACATTAATTATTGTTTTTTTTAATTATAAACAAAACACATGCTTCTTGTTAGTAACTTGGAAAATACATAAGCATGCAAAAATGAAAGCAATGCTTACAACCCAAAGACAATTGCTGCTACTATTTGGATGGATTCCATAGCAATCGTTTTTTGATGCATCTAGATGCGTATAAGAGTGCTTTCTCATTTCATCAAGTTCTCTGAAAATAATCTTTTTAATGATGCATATTTGTTTCTCAAATGGATGCATTGTAATTTATTTAACCACTTTCCTCTTGTTGGTCCTTTAAGTTATTTTTAGTTTTTCACTGTTTTAGATTGTGCTGCAGTCAAGATCTGCACGTGTCCATTTTTATTCACATCTCAAATGATTTCCTTAGGACAGATCCTAGAAGCGAATTCACTGGGTCAAAGGATGTATGTGTTTTTAAGATTCCCTATAAACATTGCCAAGTTGCTTTCCAGAAAGGTTGGGCAGTTTTCACTCAGACCCACCGAAAATGAATGGGAATGAGTGTCTTTTCCAAGAGTGACTTTCCTTTCCCCAAAGGGAGCCTAGAGGATACGATGAAAAAAAAGAGAAATGCCGTCCAGTCCCTTGAGATCTGAAGCTGGGTGGTGACCTGTGGATTTGTCTCTCCGGGTGATCGGGGCACTGCTGGTGAGTGCTTTGGCTGTTCGGGGCTGCGAGAAGGAACAGCCAGTTACGCTCTGGCCTGGACTGTGCCGGCTGGGTCGTCTGCACAGCTGGTCAGGCTGGCTTCTCAGAGCCTCCAGATTCAGCCCTCAGATCTCATTTCAGGGGGAAACTTTAGAAAGCTATCTCCATGTTGCTCCTCTCCAGTGTACCCAGGTATAACACTTTAAGAACCAAGAAGACAGGGCCAGCTTTCTTGTGGATGTTCTACTCAGAAGGGAGCTAAACTAAATTTCAAGAGTAAATATTTTTCCCATGGTGTTCCATATAGCCACTAATATTTTTTTTACCTGCAAATTTTATTGAGATATATTCACACACCATAGATTCCATCCAAACTAGACAATCAGCATCTCAGAGTGTCATCACCTAGTTGTGCAATCATCATCACATTCAATTTTTGACCATTTGCATTGCTCCAAAAAGATAAATATCTGATAGACACAAAAAAAGAACCCCAAACACCCCATATCCCTTATCCTCTCCCCCATTATTGGCCCCTAACACCTGTGTGACACACCTGCCACCTTTGATGAAAGAACATTAAGGTATTACTGTTTACCATAGTCCATAGCCTGCAACAGGTAATTTTCCCCCATAAACCGTTCTATTATTAACTCTTTGTACAAGTGTCATACATTAGTACTAGTTCATGAAAGAACTTATTTGTAGTGTTAATTGGTGACATACATGACTCTAAACAACCCTTTTCAATCAAATTCACCCACCATACAGCACTGTTACTCATAATCCCGATAACGAGTTAGCCTCACCTCCATCCATTTCCAAACATTTAAGTTCAACCTTGTTAAAAACTGTACGTATCAGACAACTGCTCCCCCTTCTCTACCTTCTATTTCTAAGTACCTTGTATTCTACATTTTAAGACCCTGAGTTTGCCTATTATAGTTAGTTCATATTAGCCACTGACATTTTGAATGAAAAAGTTAATTTAGAGGCTGCAGTACATTTTTGGCTTGTTGTTGATTGTAGGGGAAAAAAGAGTTTGCTTGCCCCAGCCCAGTTGGGTAATAGTGTCTTGTTTGTACTGTGAGCTGACAGTGTCAGTGTAGGTCTAGGATGGCCTGTTCCCTGGAATTAAGCTGTGATTGAAGTGGGGTGGGGAGGGCCTAAGCCTTGGAGATGGCTGGGACTTGAAGGTTTCAAAGAAACATCTCTTTCTCTCCATCTCTCTCTTCCTCCCCGCCCCCGTCTCTCTTGATACTCAGGAACATCAACTCTCACCATATTAGTTTCTCTCTGGGTGTAGGAAACCCTGGCAAGCCTCCCTGCAGATTCCCTCTTTGGGCTTTGGAATGTTCTTGAAAGTGGAACTGGAAGCCAGCCGTGTTTCCTGGCTCTATCCACACCCGGAGGGGCAGGGCTCCCCTGAGCTGCATACCTCGTTTGTTTCCCCATGCTCATTGGGTGGTGACGGGAGGAAACAGGCTGAGTTAGGCCGGATGCTCAGGGTCCATCGGGCGGGGTGGGGGGCACTGTTGGTGATGTCTACCAGCAATGTCAAAATGTTCAGAAGAAAGTCTCATTAGCTCTACATGTGAACCAGTGGGGTTCAGGTCACCAAAGAGTGATGGGGGAGCCATGCTACAATTCCCTATGAGGAAGTAGGACAAATTGTTGGTCTCTTGCAAGCCACATGGCTTTCAGGGACCATCTTTCCCTTGTACCTTTTGCAGTCAGTTACCAGAATCCTGCTGGTCTACCTCATTCTGTCCCAGGTGTGTGTTCGTCTCCTTTTCCTTTGCTGCTGCCCTTTCTCTGGTTCCGGCTTGCTTCGCTGCTTGCTTGAACTATTACAGTGGTCCTCCAGCAGGGCTCGTGTCTCACTCATTTCTGATGAGTCATGCGTCTCACCACCCAATTGAACTTTTCAAATGTTAGCTGATTATTTCACTTTCCTCATCAAATACTCTTCCTTGGCTCCTCATTAGCCAAAGGGAAACAAAAAGTTCAAACTTTTTTTCTTAGTGTTCCGAACCTCCAGAGTTCCTCTCCATCTTTTCCCCTCCTTCCCTGTGCTCCAACCCACACAGCTACTCCCTGCTCCCCGTCCACGTGCGTCTGTTTCCTGTCTTGTGCTTTCTGTCCTTCTTGTGTCCTTATCTGTGCACCTCCGGACTCCACTGATTCTTCATGACCTGGGGTCCAAGCCAGCTCTTCCAGGCAGCTTCTGCTTTTGAAACTCCAAGCTGGAAGTAATTTCTCCCTCCTCTAACCCCTCCCATCCTTAGTTACCTCTCTCACGACACTAATCTTTTGTGCCCTCTGTTAGAGTTTTCTGAGTGCAAGATTTTTTCAAGCCTCGTGGGGCTCTGATTCACCTTTGAGTTCCTGCATCGCCAGGACACTGTGCCGTGCTCGAGGTAAATACTCAGTAGTGTGTGGGGAATAAGTGAATGAATGGCTGAGGCTGTCCAGTGGTGGTCGGCCTTTACTTCACCCGTGCTTTCCTCTTTGCTCTGCACTCGCTTGCGCTGGTTCCCGCAGGTGTGTGACTTGCTGCCCAGGTACTTGTGTATTTCCAAGCACGTAGCAAGGGGCAGCGGGTTAGTGACTCATGAGTAGGTGGAGCAGGTGTTTGCCTTGAGAGCTGTTGACTCAGCCTTCAGCTGCAAACCTGGGGCTCCTCTGGGCTAGGAATGAATGAGCGGCTCGAATGAATGAACAGATGGTTGTGGGCTCTCAGGGGGCGGGCAGGGTCTCCTGACTCCATACTTCCCAGCTTTGGGGGTGCACAGCCCAGGGCCTCACAGGGCATGCTAGAAGCTGCAGTGTAAACACAATGCATTTTCCTGGAGAAGCAGTTATTCTTGAAGGTTTGGGAATAAATAGTCTTTGATATTCGAGCACATTTATCCTGGAGAGGAATGCAAACAGGTGTGCATTTTAAAGGACAAAATGGAGCACTTTAAAGAAACTTCATGTCTGTGGAAGACTTGTCTCAAGTCACAACCCAGACCCCCCGAGGTCTGTGTTTATTCTCTGTGCTGTGGAGATCTTACGATGGAAGTGTTTGCCCCCACCTCCCTCGCTTGCTAGTGTCCATCACCACCTTCACCGGCTCCCACTCATGCGCAGCTGTGATGAGGGTGAGGCTTGGAGAGCGGCCAGGCTGGGTTTGCATCCCTCCAGCTGTGCAGATGCAGTCCCTGGAGGACCACGGTGGAAGGGATGTCCGGGCTCTGACTTTCCAGAGGCGGGAATGCATGTTGGAACCATGGTAGGACTGTGAAAAGTATGGGGAATAAATTACATAGCTACTGAAATGGAAGCCCACACTCTTTTCAGGCAGGAAAATAACAAAAACCAACCTGGAGCACTGCAGCTGTTGGTGCTACTCAATGGTACCACGTTGTGGAGAGGCCCTCGGGGCCACATCCGGGCACCTGTGCTCCTGCCTCTCCCTGTGCCACCCACGGGACCTCGCTGTGTGCCCTCGGGCAGTCACATGTCCCCTCCCTCCGTACCTGACCTGTTGAATGATCAGAAACCCCACCAGTTTATGGAAGGTGCTTAGCCCAGTTTCTAGCTCCTGGCTGACACGTCATACCTCGTAGCCAGGTTGGACAACCACTCCCAGCACTGGAGCATCCACCAGCACCTGTGACAGTTCAGCCCCGGGAAGGGACCAGTCATTTGCTCCCCTGGATTTCTTGAGAAACAGTTTTAAGAATGCAAAAGCTCCATGGGAGCGAGGGCTTGCCTGATTCGCCACGATATCTGTACCTGCTGGAACAGTGCTCGGCACCTCGTCCACCAGATTTGGACGACTGTGTACAGGAAATAGGTCTATGTCTGTGCAAGGGCACTGAGGCACCAGAGGATGTGCTCAGTGTCTCCGGGGAAGTTATTTGCTAAAATGTTATGAATTTCATGAGTTCTCCTGTTTGAGATAAAGTCACGAGGCTTTTCTGAAGCTTAGAACTAAATTCCTGTTCTCATGTAGTGTCCCACCTGGGGGTTGGGGATGGGGTGGGGTCCTCCTTGCATTTCTGTGTCCATATGAAGCCACTGGTACTGGAGAAAAGAGGGAGAAGAAAGAAAAAATAACTTCCAAGTGTATTAAAACAATGCTTGAGGGGGATCAAGAACTCTGTCCTTGGGAAGGTCACTGTGATTCTTCTCGGGGTAGGTCACTTTGGTTGAGCCGTGTTTACTCTGAATTATGAGGGTGTTACCAGTGACTCATTCCCACTTCAGTTGAATACTGTCTTATGGGTCTTTTGTGCCCTGCATGTTAATCACTCAACAAAAAGGAGAGGGGGTGTCTTATTGATTCCTAAGATGAAGAGGTGGTAGTTTTGCCCTTGGAACTACCCTTTCTGTACTGAGATTTCTCAGATGGCTAAGGTAGTTTTTGTTTGGAAGATGGAGTTTTTTATTACATTTTTTAACCAAGAAGTTCTGTTGCCACTCATTGTCCTTTCCTGTCCTAAAGGTGTTTGGGGCTGATGTATTGGCAACATTTAAACCAAAAAAAAGAGTCTTATCTTGGACAACTCAAATGAAATGGAAAAGTATATGTTATACATTATTGAGATATATTATCATTATTGTTGAAAAGTATCTATTATACATTAATGAGATATATCATCATTATTACGATTTTTATTATAGCTCCTATTCTGTGTCTCTTGGGGGTGTTTGGTGTTTTACACATGAATCTCAGATAATCCTCACACCATCCTATGAGGACGTTATTATTTTTGCCATTTTCCAGGTGGGAAAACTGAGTGAGGCTCAGCAAATTTAAATGACTTGCCCAATTACACAGGTCTGGGAAGGGGTAGAGGTGAAATTTGAACCAGAGAAGGTAAGCGTCCAAGCTTTGCCATCAAGCAGACCCGAGCCCTTCTCTTGGTGTCTGTGGGGGTGCCAGAGATGTAGCGGCCCTGGTCCCTCCTTCCAGGTCAGGCCGGGTAGAAACATTCCTAGTTGGAGCCAAGACAGCGTGGGGTTAGAGCCTGAGCTCTGGAGATTTGAGTCCAGTTCCTCTAGTGGGTCCAGGTGGAAAAGGGCATGTAACGTGAGGTTTGCTTGAGGTCTCTAGAGGAGTCTGGAACATGAAGGCCTCCAGGCAGGTGAGGGGAGGAGCAGGAATTCCAGGTGAGGAACGCCCAGGCATCTGGCCTCAGTCTCCCCGTCTTCCTAGGCACATTTAATGAAGCAATACAAGAGGTGTTTCCTCCACGTAAGAAAAGTGCTATAAAGAAAAAAGGCCTTTCCAGTGTCAGGATCACGATTATTGGTGGGAGTGTCAGGTAGAAATTTTCTTTTCGTGACTCTGTCGCTTCCCAGAAGCCTCAGCTGCTGTTTCTTGGCAACCTGATCTGGCTGAGAGAAGCCTTCCTTTGGAGTCCTGCGATGTGTGTTTTAGTGCTCGTTGCTAGATTTTCCTGCCTTGCGACCTTGGGGCTGCCCCAGAGCCTCTCTGTGCTTCGTGGGTCTCACCTGTCAGATGCTGGGGCCACATGGGTTGATTCCTGTGAGCCCTTGTAGCTCTAAAGTGCTTGAGCCGATGATCTAATTGTCCTGATGACACATGGTCAGCAGCAGTGACTGCCACATGTCAAATTTGAATCGCATCTCATAAGAGTGGAAAATTGTCTCCTGCCCCAAAGGACATTTTGATTTAACTGGGACGAACCTGACCTTGGTCTGTTTACGGACACAGAGTATTTACTGTGTGGCCCGAGGCCCCTGCCCGCCCCTGCCCCACCCCCACTGGGAGCAGCCCCCATGTGCACCTTGAAGGTAGTGTCGGGAAGGTGCCTGGGGCTCCCCTCTGCATAGACTGAAGCTGGGGGTTGGGGTGTGCCTCTGCCGAGCTCTGTGGTAGGGGGTTCTCGAGGTTGAGGAGGAGTTGGGCTGGGAGGCAGGGATGGAGGGTGATGTAGGTGGGGAAGGGGGCCCTGGAGTGACAGGCCCAGTGACTCACGCAGTGTCTGTTCTGGCCGGAGAGCGTCAGGGAGGGCTTACAGTGCTGTTCAAGCGAAGCGAGGAACCAACCGTGACGGCATCACTCATTGTCAGGGGGCAGCATGTCCTCCTGGGCCTTGGCGCGGAGGAGTGGGTGCTGAGGCAGGCTCCCTGCCCTGGGAGGCAGGAGAGCTGGGTTCATGGAGCGGGCCGTTGAGTGTTTGAGCCCTGATCCCATTCCGTCCCCAAGAGGCCCCAAACACCTCTAGGACAGAGAAGGACAATGAGTGGCAACAGAACTTCTTGGTTAAAAAATGTAATTAAAAACCCCATCTTCCAAACAAAAACTCGTTTTACGGATGATGACTCTGAGGCACAGAGAGGTTAAGCAGCTTGTCTGAAGTCGCCCAGCAGTGAGGAAATGCGGCAGGATTTTTGCACCCTGAACTCTGGAGCCTGTAGACTTCCTTGCTGCATGCATGGCTGTCAGCCTTGAGCACGTACCTGAACCACCTGGAGAGCCCTTGAAACATACTTGCTGGCCCTCCGGTCCCCGCAGGTTCTGGTTTCAGTGGTTCTGGGGTGGGCCTGACAACTGGCATGTCTAGTAAGTTCTAGGTGGTGCTGAGGCTGCTGGTCTGGGGACCCCACTTTGAGAACCACTGCTCTCCATTATACTCATCTCCCCTGTTCCAGTTTCCTTATCTGTGAAACGAGAGGGTTGGTGTCCCTTAGCAGTTCTCTCCAGTTGACCAGTTAACTTAGTTACCCAGGAATGCCATCTTTCTCATCAGTTTACCTAACGGAATTTGGGAACAACCGGTAGAATTTGGATAAACTCTCCAATGCTTCTGGGCTTCTGTCACTTGTCTCCTTTATTTTTGACTATTTGTTGTCATAGGTTTTGTAGCTTTGTAAGGTTCTTGACTTTCAGATAATTCACTCTGGATTATATTCTTTATCAATCTGAAACCTCCTGCATTGTCTTATTTAATGTCTTTTGCCTTGATTTTCACTTGATTGTATACCAATGCCCCCCGCCTGGCATCATGCATTTTATTTTATTTTATTTATTTATTTATTTTATTAAGATTTTTTCACATTCCATACAATCATCCAAAGTATGTAACCCATTGATCACATTGCCATCATATACTTGTTTATTCATCACCCCAATCTATTTTTTTAACATTTTCCTTGTACCAGAAAAAAGTGAAAGAATAAAAAGTTGAGTGAAAACAGAACACCCAAATTGTACCCCCCCACCCTATTTTTCCTTTAGTTTTTTTTTTTTTGCCCCCATTTTTCTACTCATCCATCCATACACTGTATAAAGGGGAGTGCAATCCACAAGGTTTCACAATCACATTGTCACCCCTTGTAAGCTACATTGTTATACAATTGTCTTCAAGATTCAAGGCTACTGGGTTGTAGTTTGATAGTTTCAGGTATTTACTACTAGCTATTCCAATTCATTAAAACCTAAAAAGTTTTTGTCTGTAAGAATGTCCACCAGAGTGACGTCTCGGCTCCTTTTGGAATCTCTCAGCCACTGAAACTTTATTTCATTTCCTTTCACGTCCTCCTTTTGGTCAAGAAGATGTTCTCCATCCCATGATGCTGGGTCCAGATTCCTCCCCAGGAGTCATATTCCACGTTGCCAGGGAGATTTACACCCCTGGCATCACGCATTTTAATTGATTTTTATCTGAAATATTTTTGCCCATTCTTTTACTTTTAACCATATTGTATCAATTTGTTTAGACTATATTTCTTATAAAAAGAATATAATTTTATATATCTGTATATCATATATTTTGTACTGTGCACATGCAGATACACACACACCATATACTTTTATTTGTTTAACTAATATGTTTGACCTTTTTGCTGATTCTATTTTTAATGTTTTTTTTGCAATCTCCTTTGTATTGCTATAATGGATCATTTTTTATTTTTATACTTTTCTGTAATGATTTGGAATGTTAGTTCTACCTGTGTTGCTTCAAAGGTATTAAAAATTATGCTCAAATGATATTTTGCTAATGGTTAATGTAGAAAATGAAATAGCATCTCTTGATTCCCTACCATGTAAGGTAAATAACATTAAGAATTTCCTCCTTCTATTCTCCCTCCCCTGTTGTATTGTATCCATGCTTTTATTGTGTTCTCTGATATTTTAAACCTCTCCTGTATTATGATTACATTTTACATTTTTATCTTCTCTTTAAAGAAGTTTTGTCTTTAATTTTCATTTTGATTTATAATCTCAATTATAACATTTGTTTAAACTTTTTGGGTCTTAGAGTTTGGGACCAGGTCTTTAATATCATAGACAGACCCTATTATTAAATTCTTTTGTTTTGATTCATGGCTTGGTCATAAATATGAGAACATATAATACCTATATCACTTCCTGAAAAATTTACTAGGATTTATTGTACTTTGTTTCTTGCAATGTGAGTAAAAACTTGGCTCTGCTGTTGAGTTTTACAAAGGAGCATTTAGATACTAACCTGATGTTTCTTCCTTTCATAGATAATCTTCCATCTTCTGTTTGAATGCTCATCAGACTAATTTTTTTCATGAATTAAAAAAATATATATTTGAATTCTCTTACCTGTAACCCATAATGTTCTTTGAAATTTGCGCTCTACTTGTTAAATTGCACTTGGAAAGTTATCACTTCTATGTATTTATGTTATATTCTACAATAAAAAATAGGATTAAAAATATATATATGCCAGGTAATCAGTGAGCATTTTGATCTTCAGACTTCGGTCTGTCTTCAGTGCTGGAAAGTTTTCTTGTATTTTCTTTCTTTTCTCAATTTGGATTATTCCGAATAGGCCGTCCATGTCTGTCATCTTTTTGTATGATCTGTTGTTTTAGACATCACAGTATTTCTGCTTAGTTTTTGTTTTCCTCTTCATTTTGGGAGTGCTTGTCAAAGTTGTCTTTCCCATCACATCTTGTTTCAGGGATAGGTTTTCCTGACTTTTATCGCAGAAATAAAATGGATCATTTCTAAATGCTCCGATTGCCTTGCGAGTTCTTCACTGAGCACTCCCTAAGCTCTCGGCAATGTGTTATGCATTTTGCTTGCGCTACCTCGTGTCCTCAGCACAACCCTGAGAGGAATGGCCTTTGATTGTCCTTACTGTACAGATGCTTAGAGAGGACCCACCCTACTCAGTGTCTCTGGGTGGGGAGTTGTGGGGACAAGATTCAAGGCCACCCCAGTTTGGCAGCTGAGCGGTGGCTCTTGGCCAGGGTGATGTAAGGCCTTTCTGAGCAGCAGTTCTTTAGGTCTCTTCTGCTTCAGTTTGAGTGCCATGTTCTCTGCCTTTTATGCTAAAGAATGTTTTCATAGGTATGGTGGGAGGTTTTCCCATTTTTCACCCATGAATGCAGCCAGTGTTTGTCTGTAAATAGAGAGGGTCAGTTCTCTCAGGTCTCCTCACTGGCCACCTCATTGCTGATAGAATGTTCTTCTCAGATCTTAAATCAGAGCTCTGGCTGATGGAGTTTTACAGGATCCAGAGACCTGTGAGGCCAGGCTTGTGATCTAGAGCCCTGGGTAGTTCCAGAAGGGGAACTTAATCCTCATGCTATTTCTTTTCTGTGTTTGGTGAACCCACTGTACCGGGTGCCAACGGTTTGCATCTGGCTTACTGTTTGACCTGGCCAGCACGCCAGGTACAGACTGTGCTTGGGCTTGTTTTCCTTCCTGGATCTGCCACCTGCCATGTCAGGGACAAGCTCCTGCCACCAGCCAGTTTGCTTCTTAGTGTACCTGCCACGTGATTCCTGGGGCTTCCCAGAGCTGCTGCTGGCAAAAGCTGCCGTGGCTCTGCAGGTCAAGGGGGAGCCCCAGTGCTGAGCCGCTGCTCCACCCAAGCTTGGCTCCCTGTCCCGTTGAGTCCTACCAGTTTAGGAGACTCTGATAGGAGATTCTTCGAGGGCATTTTACAGCTGCCCTTCTGCTTCTCAGGTGGTGAAGTTGCTCAAGGGGCCTCACGACCTTCTCTCTCCCTCCCTCTCTTCCTTCCTCCCTTCCAGAGACTCCTTTAGGTTTCCGACTTAGGATGACACTTACTCCTGGTTTCCTGAGTTGTCGCAGGTCTCCCAGGCTTGCTCTGTTCCTTTGGTTATGGCAGCAGGAATCTGGGAAAGAAGTCCTAGCATGCCTTGTGCCCCTGTTGCCACGAAACTTGTAAATTGAGCAGCTCCCTCTGAAGTCAGTTGCAGAGCCTTTCTCCCCACGGCTGCCTGCGCCATGACCCATCAGTGCGGGCAGGGGTCTCTATGTCCTCCTCGCTTCACCATACACCTGTGAGTTGCACCTTCCACTTTCTCCCATTCTTCCCACCTCAGGTCTCAAGTCTTAGGAAGAGAGGATTGGGACGTCTAGACTAGATGTTGAGTTGGTTGGGGCCATTGCAGCCTCAGATTTTATGACTGTTAGCATCAGTCCTGGTGATCTGTGTCAGGTTCAGCTAAGTTCTCTTTTAGGCGATCAAGAGACTTGGTAATGAAGGGTGAGTCCTGTACCAGCTTTCCTTACACACCCCATGTTCTCAGGTCGGGCAGTATGTTTTTGGCAGCCTGATTGGGGTTTCTGGAACTCACAATGGATGCAATAATGTGCCGTTGATTCATTGTCAGGAGGTGAGGGCAACGGTGCCAGCATGTAGACTCAGTCCACAGGCTCAGTGCCCTCAAGGGGCATCAGCTTGGTGCACAGAGTCCAAATCCATCTTGTATCGCTTTAAGCATGGTCATGGCCTTGAGGCTTAGTTGATGGACAGTTGTTGCTACCAAGATATGTGACATTCCAGAGGCATCAAAATGTGTTATTCAAATGACCTTCTCTCCTGGGCTAAGAAGGGATGGACTCTTTTTCCCCATTATTATTCGTAAATAATGTCAATAATAAAGCACGGGCTGCTTTGGAAAAGTCATTCAGGGAGATTACAGGTTTTTCCAATGACAGCTAGGACAGAAAACCTACAGAGGTAGACAGTAGGATCAGAGATTGTTCTTGGAGATGTTGCTTGCTCTCACACATTGGCCTCTGCAAAGGCCTTGGGGGTACACGGATCCTACAATTCACCTTGGCCACAGTGTAGGTGGTGACATCCTAGTGGGGAGAAAGACTATAGGAAGAGTGAGGTGTGTGTGTGTGGGGGGGCAGGGCTGGGTGGGCAAGGAAGTGTTGAGGAGGGAAAGACATCGAGTTGACTTTGGAGGGGTTGAGTTTGAGGTACCCAGGGGACACCAGGTCAGGGGAGGCAGTGGACAGCTGGAGTGGGGAATTATGTTCGCAGGGGTGCAGAGGGTGGGCAGAGGGTGGGCAGTGGGCTCCTGTTCACTCTCTCTCTTGGGAAACCCATTCAGCCGTTTTGAACTTGACTTACTTCACCTCTAACATGGGAATGTTCACAACTCCCTCATAGGGTTGCAAAATCAAGTAAGTAAATAAACCTGGTGTGGCTTTGGGTGCCCTCTGGTCGGACAGGGTGCTCACAGTGCCCTCTCTTCTTCGAATGGTGTGGCCTTTCTAGTAGCCATGAGGTGCCCTCTTCTCTGGAAGGCCTGCCCCTGGGGAGGAGGATCTTGACTAGCCACGTGGCAGATGGATAGGATTTGGTGGTTGGTGAGGTAGTGGTGATGGGCCTCGAGTCCAGCGTGGCACGGAGGGCTGGTTGGGCTGTGTGGTCAGGGGGACACAGCTGCACCGAGGCTGGGTCAAGGGCCCTGGGTGCTGAGAACTGGGGCCAGGGAAGAAGAGGTCCTTGAGGCAACTGCTTTTGGAGACCAAGTGCCATCCAAGACCATCCACCCCCATGTGAGCCTTCTGCCTCCTCCTGAGTTGAGGCCTCTAAGGAGGGCTCTGCACCTTTGTCAGACTGAGGCTTGCTGAGCAATTGGGCAGGTGCTCTCAGCTGGCCTTTGTGCCAGCAAGCTACCCGGGCAGGAGGACTTCAGGAACGGGAGGGAGCACAGAGAGCAGGGCAGAGGTGGCTCAGTAGTGAGCCCTCTGCTTCCTGATCAAGGGGCAGGAGGTGACCCTCTCTGGTCTGCTCAGCACGGGGCTAGCTCCGCTAGCTCCCCCCCCTGCCCGCCCCTGGTGCCGGGGCCTGAGCATACCCCCCCCCCCCCCCCAGTGCGGGCACGTGCCAGCCTCCGAGGCAGGGGCCTTGCCTTCAGTGTACAGGGCAGGGAGCTTTCTTGCAGGTTTCTCCATTTCGCTGTTGAGAAAACGGGAGCTCAGAAGTAACGTGAAGCTGCCAGCTACTCTTCTTGTAGGGTCAGATCCCCCATTTGGCTGAGAGTCCTCTAGACAGTGGGCAGCCCCTGGGGGTTTCGGAAAGGATGGTGGCATGACCAAGGTGGGACTCAATGGTGAGATTCAAGGTTTGGCAGCTCGATGCTGGAGGGCTTTGAAGGGAGACCTTGCAAGGTCAGGGCGGCCAGCAAGGTGTCCCTTGTAGAGTAACACAGGCGTGTGGCCACAAAGGCCCCAGCCGGGGTAGCAGAAGAGGCAGTAACCAGGAAGTTCTTTCAGAGGTCTAGCCTGCTTCTCGGGACACTGCCCTATCAGGAATTCCAATGTGACTTTTTTTTTTTTTTTTTTTTTAACTGTTTACCCTTTGGGGAACTCAAAGTTCCCAGGTCCTGTTTTTCTACTCCCTGCAATTACTTCCCCTGATATGAAAGGATCATGTGTGCCACCTCCTGACCCTGAGGGGCTCACTGGGGACACACGTGCCCCATTTAAGTTCCAGAAGCTGCTCTGTGAGCTGCAGAGAATCCAGAGGCCTTCAGGTCATGGCTGGCCCTGGGCTGTGCATCCGTTTCCTCCAGTGGGCCTGGCTGACCACACCCTGAGGACACCCCCTGGGTTCTGCGGCGGGCCAGGCTGCCTTGGCAGCAATCTGTGTGCCAGCCTCCTCCTGCCCAGCAGTTTCTGGAGCCCTGTGTTCCCATGTCATAGCTAAGGAGGACCTGGGTAAAAGACTGGACCTTGTTCTTGGGGAGCTCATGGGCTGGTTGGTGAGATCCCCAAGACCCAGCAGAGGCCACCTTTCAAAATCAAGGGCAGCATGGGGAGTTTCTTTGTCATTAAGTCCTCTGCCAAGGTTATCCTGTTCTGCCGAGCAACCTGGTCCATTGTGCATTATCCTCCAGCTCCGTGTTGTGGCTATTGTCATTTAGATGTTTGATTCCCCTCCTTTATGCCATTTACAAGCGTCCAGAGGACAAAGGCTGTTTGCACAGGGGAAGCCAACATTTGCACAGGGCTTTGCGGTTTGCTGAACACTTCCTCAGGGCTGCCTCCTTCAGCCTCGTGCAGGAGCCCATGTGGAATGTTTGATCATCCTCATCCTTACTGTGCAGGCGAGGAAACTGAGACTTTGGGGTTGACTGATGTGCTCATTGTTCTGCAGCCTGCAAGTGGCAGGCCCAGACAGAGGTCCCCTTGCACATAGTAGGTTCACAGGCAAGATATCAGCTTGATTGGCACCACATCAGAGTCCGGTGCTTAACGGTCCCCTAGTGGTTGTAGAGGTGTCAACCCTGTGTCCTCAGCTAAGGCCAGGGACCATTGGGGACGGGAATAAATATCTCCCCCGTCGCCCTGCAGGCTCTCAGCTCTGGGTTGGGCATGCTTCCACCTCCTGTGGCATCTCACTGATTGATTGGTGTGGCATCACACGTGTGGCCTTTTACAGGCAACTCTAGGAGGGCAATGAGTTTTACAGATAAGCCCAATGCCTAAAACTGAACCATGCACATAATTAACTCACATACACTCATTCAGTTGGGCTTGCATTCTGTCTCCCTTCCTGCCTCCAGCTCACGCTTGACACCTTAGAATTCTGGACTTCTCCTGCAGGACACGGTGGTGCCTGCCTTGGCCAGCAAGCACCAAATTCCTGACCTTTGGGCCTTGGGTCCCCTTGGGCAGTGTGTTGCCATCCGGACACCAGGCCCTGGCCCTTGGCAAGGCGTCTCCAAGACTCTGCATGCAGTACCTCTGCTTTCCAAGCACCGTGTCTGTGCCTGCCCTAGGACGGGGCTGAGAGAGGGGTGGTGAGCTGGGGGGTGCCCTGGGAGGGCGTGTGGGCTCCTGATCCACAGCCAGGGCCCCACCTTGCCAGAAACTCAGAGCTGTTACTGAGTCTGTTTAAAGGGCCAGCCCCGGTGCCAAGCGCTGCGTGGGCTGTGGAAACACAATCACTGTTTCCAGAGAGACAAGACAAACAGCAAAGGATTCTGGTTGAAACTCAGAAGTTGTGTTTAACTACCTGGTTCAGAATCTCCACTTACTAGCTTTGACCTTGGACAAATTATTTCACTTCTCTAGGCTTAGTTTCTCTGTGAGCACCAAATAAGAGGATACATGCAGGATGCTTAGCATAGGGCATGGCTTATTGGAGGTACCCAGTAAATGTTAGCTTAACAGTCTCTGGCCCCTCAACCTCCACTGTAGGGATAAGAGCTCAGCCTTAGGATTCAGGTACTTTTAAAGGGTCTAAATAAATATGAACTCATTTAATCTTCACAGGGACCCAATGACAGAGCTGCACTTGTCTCAGGTTCCGAGACGAGGAGCTGGGATTTGACCCAGGCAACTGGCTCCCAAGTCTGTGCTTTTAACACATCACCTTACGTGGGTTTGCTCTGAGACCTACCTGGGAGGCAAGGGGTTGGGCACCTTCCCCATACCTCAGTTTCCTTATCTTTAAAATTAGGATGATGGGGGTGCCAACTAGAACCACTAAGGAGAATTGCTTGAGGTTTCTAAAGTGCTTAGTGTGATGCCTGCTGCATCTTAAGCACTCAGACGGGAACGGCTGATTGCGTAAGGAGCACACACGCACTGGCGAGTGCCCATGCAGGCTCTTAGGTGAGGGGTGCCCATGATGTGATGCAGCTGTTTAATTGTTGGTGTTCGGAGCGTGGAGGTGGGATAAGGAGAGATGGGAGGGGGTGTTTCAAGTCGGGTCAGCTGGGGGCAAAGGTGAGGAGTAGGGACAGCAGAGTGTGACAAGGCCAGCAGGCCAGGCACCGGTAGGAGGCTGGGTTTGGGAAGTCAGGCCGGGGGTAGATCGCTCTGGACCTTGCACAGCCGTGTTTGTGGATTCTTTGCTGCCGGCTGTGGGGAGGCTCGTGGAGGTCATTTCTAAGACTCTTCTGGCCCTTTAGCAGGTGGGCTGTCAGGGATGGGGTGGGGGGGGGGTCGTGTTTGTCTGAATCCCGCTGTCTTTTCCTGGTGAACAGAGCGGTGGTCACCGAGATGGAGCGGAGGGCACACGAGTGCTTACTGTTCTCTCCGTCTGAATCAGGCTCAGATTATCCGAAGGGGCTGCGGATCCCTGGACCCTAGACCCAATCGGGGGCTACAGGTTGATGCCTTTCAGCTGCTATTTGTATCACACATGCCTGCCACACAAGGGGCATTAAAAATAGCCCAGTGGCTAATAGCATTTCTCAAAATAACTGCCAGCAAACTGCTTTGCTGGGGCGAATGGCTACTAAAATTAGACTCCCTGGTGTGTGTGAGTGTGTGAGAGTGTGTGTGTGTGTTTGTGTGTGTGTATGAGATCTTTGAAACCCATTCCCCCAGGGTGAGGCCCAGAGTAGGACCCTTTTGTTCCCTGGCCCCTGCTGTCGCCCCTGGTGTCCCCTTGAGGCGTTTAGCAGGTGGCCCGTGCAGACTGGAGCCTCTGCCCTACATTGTCTGGTTGTCCTGACCCAAGGAGCAGAATTTTGAAGAATCTTTGGCAAGGGCGGGAGGGTGGCCTCGTTGTTGCCGCGGCCTCATTCCTCGGTGTGCCAGGTAATAATAGCGCGCCATGGGGGGACGCTCTCTCAGCGAGCTGTCCAAGGGGGGAAACTGGGCCACGGAACAGCATGGCAGCCCCACTCAAGGTGACCCAGTAACTGAGGGCATGGACATGTACGATTTTCCAGGCCCTTGTTCTAGGCTGAGGCTCTGGAATCTTTTAGCCGTCTCCTGGGCCGGTCCTTTGGGCCACCAATTCCCATCAATTCTCAATTCACTAATGATGCCACAGGGAATGTGGATACCCTAAAAGCAAGTTATAAAACAAAGTGAAACTGCACTGCAGGGAACTTTGGACACAAGGCCAACAGGATCTGAGGGTGAGAGGCTGGTTTTCTCTTGGGTCATGACTTGCTTTGGAAAGGTGGGTCTTAGTGTTTCCATCTTTGAAATGGGAGAATATTCAGTTATTCATTTAGCAAGTGTTTATTGAAAGCCTGTTGCAGGCCTGGCTGGGCGACTGGCACTGGACATTTGTGAGCCAGTGGGAGGTAGGTGGCAGCCCCTTGGGACTGAGGCTCCCTGTGTTCCAAGAGGAGGAATGCGTCCTCATGTGCTGGCTGGATAAGTGGTGCTTACTGGCCTTGTGTAGCCCTGGAGATTTGGGGCTTGGAGATGAAAACCTGTGTGCTTCAGCTGGATGGACTCCCAGGGAGAAGCAAGTTTTCCCCTTCCCTGAAGGAGCTGTGTGTAGGTGGGAAGCCCATGGGCTCTGGAGTCAGGTGGACTCTGTGATCTTAGGCAAATTGCTTAACCTCTCTGAACCTGTGTTTCCAACTTCCAAGTGTGACTACTCACAGCCCCAAGGGCTGTTGTGAGCATCAGATGACCTCGGAGATCCCAAGTGCCCAGCGTGGACCTGGTGTGTAGGAGACACCCTGTGCCTTATGGCTAGTATTAATAGTAGTGATATTAGTATTGAACTAATCAAAACTGTGTTTGCCTAAGAGGTTCTGATCAATTATTGTCTTCAGTCAGGTTGATGATAATTTCATTTTTTGAGTATTTTCAAGTTATAGCTATCTATAAGACCATTGAGTTGCTGAAGTCACTTACTGGAAACTAGTCAGGTCAATTTCTGAACATCGGGGTGGGGAGCAGCAGAAGGCAGAGCGTGCTTCTTTATCTGCCAATGGGTATTTCAAAAAGGTTGCATGTCATCAAACCTTGGTGAAATCACATCGTTATGTTCTATTCATAATTGGTGCTGGATAGTTAAGAGGGATCTTTCCCACAAATCCACGGATAAAGCCAAAGACTGTTGACTTAAGGTTGGCAGGGGCCTTAGGCATCGGGGCACATGGTCCTCTAACCCACTGGCTCTTGACCAGGGTGATTTTGCCTCCCATGAGATGTTTGGTACAACTGGGGTGTGATGCTGTTGGCATCTGATAGGTGCAGGCCAGGGCTGCTGCTAAACATCCTGCAATGCATAGCACAGGCCCCTCAGCAGACAGTTATCTGGCGCTGGGTGTCCCCGGTACTGAAGATGAGAGCACTGGCCCTACGTGGAGGGGAGAGACTTGCCCAAGGTCATGCAGCACATCTGTGCTGGGGCTGAGACCCAAACCTGAGATGGTTGATGAGGCCATGTCATCTTCTAGTACACCTCAGTGCCTTCATCTCATTGTGCAAAGTATATCATTATCTTTAATAATGTGAATGAGGTCTTATTCTGTACTTAACATTTTCAAGGCACTTTCCCTGTAATATCCCACATTCTGGTTTGGTAGTCCAAATTCCCCTATTCTAGACTTGCGGATGGAGTAGGATTGCTAGATTTAGTGAAAAAACAAAAAACAGAATGCACAGTTAAATTTGAGCTTGAGATAAAAAATAATTTTTTTTTAGTGTAATTGTATTCTCTGTGATATTTGAGACCCATTTATATTAAAAATTATTTCTTCGTTATCTGAAATTCAAATTTAACTGGGCATCCTTTTATCCGGCAGCCCTATGACCTCTACCCCCACACCATGGGACCCCCCACCCCCACCCCTATGTGAGGTCTCCCACCACGTGGAGGGGAAGGTAGGAAGGGGCTGCGGTGGGCCCTGAGGGTTGAGTGGGCATCCTGAGCTCCTGGCCATCAGGTGCCTGGGAGGGGCTGGCCGTCCACCCTGGACCAATGGGAGACTGCCTGTAAGCTGAGAAGGTGGCCAGGCTGACCCTTTTTATAACTGGAAAATAGTTCAGGTGAAGTGTTAGCAAGTGAGCTGTGTCCCTGGTACACCAGGCCTGGGGGACGTGGTGGGAACTTTGCTCCTGACCTGGGAGCAGAGTGTCCTTTCCACTCCTGCTGGCTTCCAGGGAATGTGGCCACCTGGGCACACGGTGCACCAGGGCTGTGGGTACCGACCCCCTCAGCTGGGCCACGGCACTGCCAGGCAATTTCTGCCTGGTCCCGGGGCTCTGGGCTGGCCCCAGGGGCCAGAGCTGAGCAGCTGCAGCCAGTCCGGGGAGAGAGGTCCTTGGAGCCTGCCTGACACCCCTGACACCAGCCCTTTGTCCGAAGAGGCTTGAGGAGGAGGCTGTGGGCTGGCCTGGTGAGAGAGTGAGGTGGCTTGGCTGCACCCCCCAACCACCGCCCCCCTTGCCTGGCCCCATCCTGCCCAGTGGCAGCCCTCCTTCCCTCCTAGGCCATCAGCAGTCAGGTGCCTGGGCGGGTGGGCCGTTCTCCACCCCATCCCCACCTCGGCATCCCCACCCCAAGCTCCAAGCCTGTTGCCCCTGGTGTGAGGACGCCCCCTCTTCTCCCAGAGCAGCTTCCTGCTAGAGGAGGCCTCCCTGCCTCACTCCAGCCCAGCTAGAAGGTGTCAGCTGGAGAGGGCTGCTTCATGGCAGCCTTCCTTCCTGTTGACGGAGAGCAGCCTTTGAGGGTCTGCAGGGTCACTGCTGGGGGATTCTCTGCACTGTCTGCCGTCTCGTGGCCGTCCATGGGCCCACAGGCCATCTGGGGGGTAACAGATACACTTGGTCTTGGCAGATGGGCCTGGGAGGCAGAGAAGCAGCTCAGAGCTTGATTTAACCGTGGGGTGGGGACGGAGTGAGAAGTTGGTGCTTCAGCAGATGGGAGTGTTTGGTTCAAGGACTAGGGGTTAGCCAAGAGCCAACACCAGCCTTTTCTGGTCGTCCCCTGCCAGGGTGGGAAGAGCTGCGGGGTAATAGCGCACAGGGCTGGGCCTGTGGGGACCGTCTGGTGTGGGGCTGGAGGGCAGATCAAAGGCAGTGTTAAGGACTTCAGCAGTCATGTTGACCAATCTGTTTATTTTATAAGAGAAAACCAAGGCCCCTGGGGGGGGGGGAAGGGGCATGTCCTTAGCCTCCTGATGCCGAGGGTCCCTGGAACTGGCTGGTCTGCCCAGGCTTGGCGGGAAACCCACCCCCGGCTCTGCCCCAGGCCCTGGGCAGGTAGCATCTGTCAAACTGGGGCTTTTTCCAGTCTGCTTTCCACATGGTCTGGTGCTAGGAAGGGGTTAACTTCTGGGGTCCGGCTAGTTCCAGGCTGGGGGTGAAGACAGCAGGCCCCAGTCTGTTCATGCATCGGAATGCCTTCATCTGCCCCCTTTCTGTGGGCCCCTTCCTCCCCCTTCCCAGCAGCTGTCCATTTGAGGGTCTTGTCCCCTGGCCACAGTCAGCCTCCTTGTCAGCTGCAGGGCATGCCTTGCTTTCTCCCTGTGTCCTATTGATTAGGAGATTTTCTCAACCCAGTACCCTCCTGGTTTTCCTCCCGCTCTGTGGCTGCTGCTTCTCTCTCCTATGGGCTCCTCCTCCCTCAGACCCACAAGCATTGGGGCAGCCGGGTTCTTGTCTCTTCCCTGTCCTGACTTTACAGGGGAAAGATGAGCTGCCTCTCTGCTGCTGATGCCCAAGTGTCTGTCCCCACCCTGGGCCTCTCATTTTAACTTTACCTCTGATATCCACCTGCCGATCTATCGCCCCCACCCCACATCCCTCACCACTACCCCTGGATAAAGGGCACCTCCACCTACTTGTTTCTCAACGCAGAAATCAAATCAGAAATTCACTGGGTTCAACTTACTCTGTCGGACCAGTATCCCTCTGTGTCCCACGCCCATCAAAGTATTTCAGTTGCTTGCTGTGGAACTTGGGGTACGACATGAGCCAAACGTGATCTGGCCCTGCCTGCCTCTCCAGCCCCATCTTGTACGGCCCCCCGCTCTTCTCTGCATTCAGCCCTCTTACCCTTTTCTGTTCCTCTGAAGGTCAGGTTCTGTCTAGCTCAGAGCCTTTGCACATGTCCTTTCCTGGTCTGGACGCCCTGCCCCGTGCATGCATGCACACACAGCACACAGGTGCACACACACACACAGAGCTGGCCCATCCTTTTCCCCTAATTCGTGGTTCAGCAGTCACCTCCTTGGAAAGGTCCCCTTGATCAGCCGGCGGAGGCACACTCCCCCAGCCCTTGTGGAACTCACTCCCCCTTTCTCCATAATTGTGCCTTGAACCTTTCCTTGCAAGCTGTTACCACCATTTGTAATCATTCATGGAGTCGCTTGTTTATTGTCTGCCTCTGAGCGCTGCAGTGAGTCCCTCAAAGCCAGTGGCCTGGTCTGCTGTATTCACCCTTGTGGTTCCAAGGCTGTGTCGGTGTTTAATAACTGTACATTGAATGAATCCATGAAAGAGTGGAGCATAATAATTCTGTATTGCACAAGGCTGAGCCAAAGCCTCTGATGGTAAAGACTTAAGTATCTGGTTCTCAGACTTCCGTGAGCATGAGAACTGCTTGGAGGGCATGTTAAAACAAGGCCCCACTCGGAATTTCCTGTTCAATAGGTCTGTTTGATGCAGACTGAGAGTTTACATTTCTAAAAACTTCTCAGGTGTTGCTGCTGGTCCAGGGACAACATTTGGAGAACCACTGGCTTAAGTTATTATTGTCCTCAAATTTTTTTGTGTTTCAATTTAACAGTTATTAAAATATTCATTACTTTGCTAATTAAGCAAATATTTATCAAATACTTACATCCCATGCATTAAGTTTTGGGGATAAAAAAGATAAAAGTGGCTAGTGAGGGAACGGCAGGTTAAAAACAATTGTCAAGTAATCTAATTGCTTTTACTAGGATTTTGTGCAATGGGTGTGTAGGAGAAGGAGCAATTGAGGTAGGGGAGAGTCTCTTTGAAGGTGAGTGTGATAGTGTCTCTCGGTGTATTGCACTTTCCTATGTGGCCTGTTTCACATGTTGACCTGGGAGGTCTCTAAGGCAGAGACTGGGTGAGATGAATGTTGATCTTTCTCCTTTAAGTCTCTCCCAGTTCTAGGAATATAGTGGGTAACAACAACAAAATGCGTTGCCTGAAGAAAAGATATGGTATCAGAGAAATGAATATCTAATGGTGGAATTTCAGGCCTGGGTGTGTGTGCATGTGAGGGGTCTACTGATTTGTACTCTGTTATATCTGCCTAGGTCCAGGGTTGGCCTGGATGGAGACCAGTTTAAGCAGGAGGGCAGCCTCCCTGGTCCCAGCAACTTGCTGCCTGAGTTTATGGGAAAAGCTGCCGCATTTCCAGGAGCCTTAAGTGGTCCTGAGCTGATGCTGCACCGGGGACTTGCCATGGCCAAGGGGACACCCCCCCACTGCAGTGGTAGGGTGCCCAGGCACCTTTCTTCAGAACTTAGGGGGCTGGGAAGGGATGACTGCTCTGGGCTGTGAACTCCAACTCAGGAAGGCTAGGAAGGAAAAGCTGCTCCTGTTCTAATGGGGGCAGGAGAAACCCTTGGGCTTTGCCCAGGGCTGGGGTGGCTTTCCTGTGACCTCTCCACAGGCCCTTCCTCTTGTCCCCTTGGCTTCTGGAGCAGCAGCCACAGCACAGAACTAAGCCTGCTGTATCGATTATGAGTAACGAAAATATTCCTAATTGTGCATTCTCGTGGAGAGTGTACCGAGTGTAGAGCACTGTTCTTTAAATGCACCTTAGCTGCAAGAACAGATGGAAAAATGGTCAAGAGAGGTTAGGAATAGTCAATATTTATGGAGTATGTGCACTCAGGGACAGTTCCAAAGCACTTTACGTGCATTACTTCATTTAATCTTTAGAACAGCCCTGGAAAGTGGGGTGAAATCAGCCCCATTTTAAAGAAAAGCACACAGAGGTTCCAAGAAGGTGACTGTCGCAAGATGTCTCTGCAAGGCAAAGGGCAGCCGCTGCTTTGACTTCAAACAGTAAGACTGCAGAGTTGAGGTGGTTAATTGCTTGGCTCTCCTGCTTTGGTGGAGGAGAGGGCTGGGGAGACGAGAGGGCTGGGGGATGACAGTCTTTCCCAATGACTCCAGCCTTATTTTTCCCTCTTGCTAACTCTATCTTAGGTCTTTGCCTGGAATTGACATTTAAGCTTGGTTTGATTTTTTTTTTTTTTAAACCTTTTCTCCATAGAATGCTACACCCTTGGGAGCAGGGTCTGGCCGCGGGCTCCCCTGGCTCTCCCTTGACACCTTCCAGCAGAGGTCAGGGTGGGGCTGATTTACCCCACCTAGGGTGACCAGCCGACGAGATTTGCCGGGGACTGTCCCAGTTTTAGCTGTGGAAGTCTAGTGTCCTGGGAACCCCCTCAGGCCCGGGTGATCCTCATCGACAGGCTGCTGCTGGGGGGGCACAGCCATGGGTTATTGGTGGACGCTTGTCCCTGGGCCTGCTCCTGGACTCCCCACACAGTGCTCCCTACCTTTAGGACATAGGGTTTGTAGGCAGCTGCTTGGGTTGGGCTGGCCGCTTCCTGGGGTAACTTTGAGGGGCAATGCGGGCCCTGTGGAGGCTTGCACTTGGAAGAGGACTTGAATTTTCCTGAACCACAGAGCTCAGGGATCCTTGAGGCAGGAGCTGTTGGCCACAGGGCAAGGGGGCAGCTGTCGTGTTTCCATGGTCAGATCTTGGAAGAGGCTATGCTGAACTCTAGGCCAGCAGACTCCAAAGTGGGACGCAGCAAACGATCCTTTGAAATACAGAAGAAAATTTTAAAATGTCGATTTCTATTTACTTTTATCATCCTTTTAAGTTACTGTTTTTGTGTGTATTTTATAACATCTGTACAGTTATCCCTTCCACATCGTGGCTTTCCTTATCTCAGTTTCAGTGTATTGTGGGTCGGCATAAGAAATTAGATGGGAATTTTTTGGGAGTTGTGCAGAAGCCAAGGATGACACACGAAGGCTATAAATGTGCAGGATTGTTATAAAAAAGACATTCCAGTAGACTCTGGTATCATTCGAGTAAAGGCCAAGTCCTTATATGATTCCCAAAAGGAAAATGAAGGTGAAGGGTCTACCCCTACAGACTTTCAGGCCAGCAAAGGCTGGTTTGAAAATTTTAAAAAAAGGTTTAGCCTACTCAATGTGAAAGTAACGGGAGAGGCAAGTGTCTGCTGATCAAGAGGCAGCTAGCTAGGGAGTTTCCTAAAACCCTGAAAAAAAATTTTTTTACATGGATTTTCCAGATTGTGGGGTTGCCACATCCCAAACTCCTGCAATGTGGAAGGGATAACAGCACTATTAGCACAGTATGACATGTGATAAAAATACATATCCACGCATGGGGGTGTATATTGACAGGCTGCTCAATCAGAAGTGCTCCTCATGTGTCAAATTGGTATTTTAATGAGAGAATTTGGCTGGAGATGGATGTTAGAGTCAATTTATCCAAGGGAGGTCTGGATGAAGAAGAGAATGAGTTTTAGTGTAAATTGGCTTAGAACATCCCCAAGTCGTTGTGCAATGGATGCAGATGGTGCTCACATGTCCCTGTGGATGGCACCTGCTGTATTTTATGGTAAGAGGTTCCAGAGGAGGGGTTCTGCGGCAGTCAGGTTTGGCAAACCTTGCTTCATGGAGTCTCTAACAGGATGTGTGAGTTAGCCGATGAGTGACAGGAGGCAGCAGCAGATAGAGCTGTGGTCCTCAAAGTGGAGTCCCGGGACTAGCAGCCAGTTCAGCCTCACCTGGCAACGTGTTAAAAATGCACATTCTCAGGCTGCATGCCAGACTTGCTAGATCGGAGGCTCTGGGGGTGGGGCCCAGCAAGCTGGGTTATAGCCAGCAATAGTCCTCTGGGTCATCCTGAAGCAGTTCAAGCTTGAGGACAGCTGAGAGAGTTTGCAGCAGCATGGGGTTTGAGTCCTGGTTTGGCCCTGTGGCCTCGGGCAAGTTACTAATGCCCTGAGCCTTGGTTTCCCTGTCTGAAAAATGAGGGTTATAGCATTTCTCTCCTAACTTTAGGGTAAGAATGAAAAGAAATAATTGATATCAAGTGCTTACCAGCGTAAAGAGCACAGAGACACTCAGTTTCTAGCATCAGCTATGATTATTTTTATTGTTCTTTGGTTTATGATGCGGTAGTGGCAACTTCTATGAGAAGGAGCCCCGGGAAGTCTGATTCCCAGTTCCTCCACTCACTGGGTGCTGGGATCTTGGGCAAGTCAGTTTCTATAAAATATGTTCAGTGATGCCTATATAATTGGCTTGCTTGAAGATTAAATGAAATATGGTGCTTGAAGTGCTTTGTAATTTGTAAAGAGCCAAATACCAAATATGAGAAATTTCTGGATTGTTAATTATTGAGGTGGCTCCTACTTTCTCCTCTGTGGAAAATGCACCCCCCCTCCCCAAATCATAAAAGAGAGAGGAGAGAAAAGAAAGTCAGGAATCACACCATGCTGGAAAAGAAGAAACATTCCTGCCCACTGGGTCACAGAGGACTTTTTTTTTGCTCTCTCTCTCTGTCATTTCCTCTTTCTTTCCTCCTCGTCCTTTTTAAGCCAGATTCTGGCCTCAACTTACTTGCCCTGTGATCTGATGTTGATCCCTTATTAAAATTCCAACTGCAAGTCGGGAAAATTCTGTCTGGTTTCCTGGATGGGGGTAGGGTGGTGGCAGTGAGTGTCCTTTTGTCCAGCGTGTCCTTTTGTCATTACGATAATTGCTTGGTTGGTGGTGCCAAGACATCAAATAAATTGCATCCTCCAGTTAAATGTCTCAGCACTGTTTTTGCCACATGAATTGTCCCAGTGCAGAGATAAGCGTTGCTCGTAATTTCACCATATTCTTAAGTGAGGAAAATGGGCAAACGGCTCTCCCTTTCCCACACGCTCCCGCTTTTTCCACGGCAGTGTCCAACGACAGCATATCCGTCACTAGAGAGCCCTGGAGTCGGCCAGCACGGGCTTCTGGAAGGTTCCTGTCTTCCTGTGAGAGAACTGAGGGCCCTTGAGGGTGTCTGTAGGGTAGACATGGAGTTGGGGGAGACCTTAGGGGACAAGATCCCCTCTGCCCTGGTACCTGCAGCCGAAGGCAAGAGCTCTTCTCCCTGAAGGAGCAGCATTTAGTTTCCCCTTTGTCACTGACCTCCATGAGTGACAGATGACGAAATGAGAGCCTAAGTCACGACCATGTCTCCTCATTAGGCCAGTGAGGAGTAAGGACAGCAGGAAAAATCATTTGAGTCCTGCTGTGGCATTTCTCTGTTTTTCCAGAAAACTGCCAGAATGTCCTTCCCCTCTAAGAGTTTGAAGGAAATGGAGGAGAAGCGAAGGGCTGGAGTGGAGATATTTATGATATGCAGTTAGTAGCACAGCCAATTAAAAATAAATTAAAACAGAAATCTCCACTGGCTGCTAGAATGGAAAAGTCTCCTCTCCTGGCCCCTCTAAAATCTTGAACAGATTAATTGGATGGTTGTTGACTGGGCACCTGTCAGCTCCTCAGATGCCACTTCTTCCTGTGGTGGGCAGAGAGAATCGAGGGGGGTTTTGGGGGGCAGTTCGGGCAGTTCAGGGGTTGAATGTATACTGTGTGACGTTTGAGCATTTGGCGGTGGAGGAGAGAGCTGCTGGAAAGAGACCTCCTCATGCCTTGAGGAAAGCCTGAAGGACTTCTGTCCCCAAACTTTTGTTCTCTGTAGGCTCCCAAGGCTCACAGGGAGGTAAAATTAGCTATCAGGAAGCCCTTTGTGGCCGTGAGAGATGTGTATTGCTGGAAAGGGCGAGTGAAGGTACAGAATGTCCCCCATGGTGCTGTTCGCTGGCTGGGACATGGACAGGTGATCTCGTCCTGTGCTGGGTCATACCTTAGTCTGGAAGTCTTGCTTCTGCCCTGTGATCGGGTGACCTGGCAGAGACGGGGAGGAGGAGCCTGCCTTGCCTTCAGGGGACCCAGATGTTTTGGGTTTACCTGGGTTCTTCTTGTCACACCAGGATGTCCTCAGCTTGCCTTCCCCACCACCTCTCTTTCTTTTCATAGATTCTCTTCAAGAACTTAGAAAACAACAGCTGTGCCCCTTTAGCCCTGGGGTCTGGAAGGAGAGTGGTATAGTCATCAGGAGAGATGGGCGGACAGTGAGCCTCCTGGGTCCCTGTTTCTGGCTTCCTCCATCCCAGGGAGAGCAGTAGCCTCGCCGTGAAAGGTTCCTGACACTTGCTGTGCCATAAAAAATTAAACTGCAGGGTTATCAAATATTTAATGGGCCTGGTAAATGAATGCTTGCAGAGTCTTATGAATTCTTAGTTTTTATTAAATAAAACTGAAGGATTGGCATTGTCTTCCCAGCACTTCAGCAACAGGTGGACTTAGGGCAGTTACTTTCTGCCAGGGCTCTGTCCCCTGGGAACAGCTTGAGTCCCACAGAACCTCATCTAGTTCACTTTTCGTCACTGACACTTTGTGCTTCAGAGTTTTGGATTTGCCCAGTTTGTGGCCAAAAGGGGCAGTTCCTTGCAGTTTATAGACCATTGTCCCAACAGATCCCAACTCCAATATTCTCAGCCTTGGATAGCCCTCTTATCCTCATTTTTTTAACTGTAAAATGGGAACAATGATAGCAATACCTTATAGGATTAGTAGGCAGATTAAATGAGATAGTATATGACAAACGCCCAGTACCTGGCACCCAGTAGGTACTCAAGAAATTCTTACTATCATTATTACTTTGTTTCTAAATATCATGATTGAGTTGAGTAACTCTTTGGATTTGGAAAGGGAAGGTTTTGGAGGAAGATGAGCCTGTGTAGGCTGCCACCCTCAGTTCCTTGGAGTTACCAACTGAGCAGTCCATTACCAAGTCCATTCATTCATTTACTCATTAATTCATGATTGTTGAGTCCATTACCAACTAGATGAACAAAGTGGAAGAGATTGGTCCTTGCCCTTAAGGAAACTACGCTTTCATTGGAGAAATAACAAGTACACACATCATGTTGCATGTGTGTGTTTAAATATGTTCATCATACAGGGACAGAAAAGGTTCAGAAAAGTTGGGATTGCTCTGGGTAGGGTTATCAGGGTGGGCTTTACTGGGGAGGCGAAACCTGTGCAGGGCAAGGTATGGGTTCATCACTTTGGGGAAGCCCACAGCAGTCCCTGTGGTCCCCAAAGAACTCGGAGAGTGGAGGAGCAGTAGCCCACCGTCTCCAAATGTGTAGCACCTTCTGGGAAAGCAAAAGGTCTAAAGGTCTAAATGATTATGAAACAAAGCCTTCTTCCTTAGGTGTGCATTTGCTGAATTTCCTGCTTCAGGCCAGGAGGACTATTCACTTGTTTGTGTAGGATGCTTTAACAGCCTAATTAACGTCCCTTTATGACGACCTGTGGGGCGGCTGGAGGAAGCTGGGGCTCTGTTGGAATTTAGGCAGGCATTGTGGGCTCTGGCATGCAGATCAGACCAGCGTTTTATGACTGGAATTTGTCTCCTGGAACCCCGGGTCACTGTGCCGGTTCCAACCATGAGTCAGAAAGAGGAGTTGGATCCCCGCAACCAGGTGGGAGGTGTGCAGGGCCAGCCCTTCCCTGTCACTGGTCTGTCGCCAGCCCAGGTCTCGCAGGAAGTGAGGGAGACATCCTGATGTCCGAGCGCCCTGTGATTCCTTGGCCTCTGGCTCCTTCCCACAGGGAACAAATGCCAAGCCCACAGTTGACACACATTGGCTTCCTGGTTGGCAAAGTCAGCAGGTCCCGAGGGAGGTGCCTTCAGCTTCTGTCTTGGTTGAAGGCCAAGGTGCCCCATGGGACCATTCTCATCTTTTAGCCTATTAATCAGCCAATCGATGAGCAAGTAGTCACCATGACTGAGGTGTCAAGTATTTTAAAAAAGCCCCAGGCTTTGCTCTCTAGGGGACAAAAGGAATTGTAAGACAGGGGCTCCCCAAGGCACTCACAGTCCAGCTGAGGGCAGCAGGACCCACAGATCCATGTGAAAGGTTAACTAGTTGGACTAGGCTAAACGACAAGAGCCATGGGGACCAAGGCAGGATCTGCTCAGTGCTGCGAGTACCCAGAGGAGGCAATGACTGGCCAAGGCACAGGGTCAAGGGCACAGACTTTTGGAGTCCTGTTATGAACTGGGGGAACCTTGGCTTTCCTGAGGCTTATTCCCCACATCTCTCAAATGGGAACGGTGATATCTACCTCACAGAGATGTGGCAAGGATCAAATGGGCCACTGTATATAGAGGACCCAGCAAAGTGTCCGATAAAGGGTGAACACTTAGGAATCATAGCTATTGATTGTGATTGGCTGCAGGGGTCAGGGAAGTCTTTGGGGGAGGCTCTGATGTAAACACTGAGCCTGGCCTGGCCTGGCCAATCTTTTAGATGAGGTGAGGACTGGGTTTGCTGGAAGAGAAAGACCGGACACCCCTGTGGTTTGCATGGGTGGGGCGGCTGATGAGGGTTTGATCACTGGTTCTGGGCATCCAAGAGCAAGTCTGGGTGTGCCTGCTTCCTTCCGGGCAGACCTGGCTCAGAATCTGTGGCTCTTGGTTTCATCATTTCCTCCATGTGAAAGGAGATAAATAATCTGTCTCTTTCCAACTCCCAATCAGGATCACTCCTATCTACGCACATTCTTGCCTATTTCTTAGGCTGCTCCCATTGATTATGAAGCTCTGGGGGCACGTTGTAAAATATTTGCAAAATACAGAAGGGTATGAGAAAACAGAAATAAATTCACTCATAATTACAACAGAAACATCTACTACTATTTATATTTTGCATTATTTTCTTCCAACAATGTTACCATGCATTTTTCTTTATAATGTTGAGGCTATAGACTATGTACAATTTAGTATGCTGCTTTTTTCCTTAACATCATATTATCAGCATTTCCATGTATTATGGGACTCTCTATAAGCAAACTTTTAAATGACTATTTACTGTTCCATTATATGAATATTTACCCTTTCCACTTATAATGTCCTTTTAGTTTCCCTCTTTTTTTTTTTTTTGGCTATTATGAAGAACACAGCTATTATAAAGAACACTGCACTGAATATTTCGGTGCAAAATTATATACATTACTTCATTTGTCCATTTATACAAACAACAAACATTAAATATCTGCAGTGTGAAGGGCAATGTGAGAGGGAATTTTAGTCCAGAGAGAGGAAAGGGCTTATAGACGCTACGTGTGGCATTGAGGCTATAATGGGAAGACTTATTCTTAAGAGTTAACCATCTGAAATTGCCCAAAGGCACATGTATGAAAGACTTAAGAACATGTACAACTTTGGGATGCTCTCATCTATAGCAATTGCCCTTGGCTTGCAGTAGGACCTTGGGCAGGTTAATTGTTCCGAGCCTCACCTTCCACATCTGTAGCTGCTAGATGGTTTCCAAGCTGCCTTCTGCCTCCAGCAGTCCGTGGTTCTAATGCAAATGCAAGATCACCCAAGGATCCATCTATCCTAGTGCCTCACTAATGCTATTTCTGTTAGGAGCATTCCTGGTGCACAGACAATGTTGATGGGCTTGGCATGGTCTGTTCTCTTCCCCCCTCACTTGTGATCAGAGTGTTCATTTGCTCAGCTCTCCTTTTCCATTGGTGGTTCAGAGGTTGGCCGCAGCCCTGCCCTGTTTGGAATCAGCAAAGACAAGAAGGAAGTTTATATGAAATTGTGAGCAAAATAGCCAAGGAAGTACAAACTCTTTACTGAATCCTGACATGCCAAGAGATAGGTCCCATTTAAAACTTGAGCAGAATATATCGTGGGCAAGTGGAATTCCTATTCCATAAAGCTCATAATAAACTCAGAGAAGGATTGTCCTGACAAGTGTTGAAGGCAGAAAATAGAAAAATCTTTTAAAAGATGCTGTAGAATTAAAAGCCAGGGTATTTTAGCTGGATGATTTTATGTGGCAGTGTCCAAATTCCAAAGACCCCAGATAATGGCACCCATGTTTATGAGTTATTGCTCCCCATTTATAAATACCATGTTTGGACAAGCTAGAACATATCAACAGTGACTGAGAGATCAGCTAATTTCCTAAGGATGGAAGTTTCTTGCTAGGGTCATGACTGTTTTGCTCTTTAGCTTTGCTGGCTCAAAACTTAATTTTAACAGCTTGGAAGTAATCAGTTTCAGGGGATTGACCGATACTCAGCTAACTTTTGAATTACTGGGGGATACAACTAGAAAGGCATACAACAAAGAGTGTGGTTGAGTGGGAGTGTCATCCGCCCAAGCCACAAATGACAAAGTGCCACTGTCCCCTTATTCCCTCATTGCAGACATTCTTAATTCATCAGGACCATCTTTCTGGCTCAGCCAAGATGCAAACTCAGAATCCTTCTTAACACAGCGCTCCAAGCAGCCATTACTAAACAAATGGAGTTCATTTGTTCCTGGAGTAAAGCCTTCTTGCCATCGCCAGCATAATGCATTGTTTCTCCTGTGGGTAACACCATTTGGGGATACAGATCACTATCTAGAATGTTCCTTGGTAAACACAGACATATGGTGGCCTGATAAATTGCCTTTCTTTATTTTAGGGTTGTTTGTCCAAGGAACTGGGTGCCAACTTGATTAAGACTGGTGAGTGCAGGAAAACACGGATATTCTTTTTTATTACCAGCCATCAGAATTGCCACTGGATCATGCCATGATAACGAGTTAGGTTGTAGGCACTTCACAATCTATGGTGCAAGGTTGGCCTTATCTCCATGGCTCAGATGAAGGAGGCTCAAGGAAGATAAATAACCTGCATGAGGCAGCCACAAAGCTTGGAGCATTTCCTAGAAACCAGGTGTCCCTGCTTCCAAGTGCCAGTGTCAAGTTTGCTGTACTGTGAGTTCCTCTAGGAACTTGTTTATTTATTTCTGGGTCTTTGACTTCTTTCCCTCCCCACTCTCAAGTACTGCCACTATCATACAGCAATTGCTCAAGAAAATATTTACGGCATATAAGGCAGCAGAAGATTCATTTCATTCACTCATGGAAGAAAATGGAGATGTCCTCTCCCTTCCATGCCGCCCTTTCCCAGTGTTCTCTGGGGGAGCTGCTCTGAGCTTTAGACACAAGGGTGGGCTTCTGGCTGGGGGGTGGCCCTGGGCACACATACCTGAGCTGCAGAGAGTGACAGTGTTAGACCCTGAGAGGCGTTTTATTCCCCATAGAGATCTAGTCATTAAATCCTTATCTGCAGCCAGGACAGTGGGAGCCAAAAACTGCTAACCAGCTCACCCCCTGGGTTAGAGACGTTTAGGTCCTGGTGGAGGGACCCCTGGGCAGAAGTATTTCCAGGAGTGTGGGTCATTGCATCCGGCTGCAGGGGGCGGAGGGCTTTGCAGAACAGGGGCCCCCGTGCCAGGACTGGCAGCAGGGGAGAGTCTGGCCCCAGGAGCAAGGCGGGTACGGAAGGGTGGAAGGTAGATTGGATTTAGGGCTGTGGTGGTGGGGGGGGGGGGGGAGGCCAACAGCTGAGCTTGCTGATCCCTGTCTGGGGCCATCTTTGTTTTCTGATTTATAATGCGTCCCCTTTGGGGATGGCCTTTTGACATGTGCTAATTATAAATTGTCCTTTGGTGCATTCCGAGAGTTCTAATAATTAGAATTTCTAATTCCAGACCTCTGAGCAGCTCCCAGCAGCCCTGTGCTGTGCAGAGGAGCACTTGACACATTTGCTCTCCGGCTCAAAGCACGTGGCCTGGAGGAAGGATCCAGACTTGGGGGTTCGGGGTGAAACTTCTCCCCTGCAACCCAATACACGTGTCCTAGATGACGTTTCTCTTTGTGGTTTGTCTTTTTTAAAGAGGGCAACCCAAGAGGGAAGGTGGTCTAAGGAATCAAAGCCTGGGGTCTAGCTCTTGCCCCTGCAGACCTTGCCAGACTGTGGGCACCTGACTCTTTGCATCTCAGTTTCCTTGTCTGTGGACCGAGGGAATCAGATCTGTGTTCCCTAAGGGCCCATCCGGTTCCGAGATTATTTGAATACATGAAATGCAGTAGTGGTGTGTTCTGGGTTAGAAGTCCTCAGATCATGTTGTGACTTTGCCGATACTCGCCATGTGACTTCATCTGCAAGTAATTCCGTAGCAAGATGCAAAGTAACTTTGTTCAAGGTCAAGGTAAAAGTCCAGGTCTTTTGTCCTGCCCAGCCGCTACAATGTCTCACTTTATCTCTCCTAGCCTTAGTTCCTTCCTCTGTGAAATAGGAATGATAATGCCTGGGAGATAGTATGGGGGACAGCTACTAGGTCAAGTTCAAAGCCTGAGCATGCGACAGGGATCTTTTTCCTTGCACTCTGGTCCCCCACAGATCCTGTAGAAGATGTGTAGGATAGTTCCTTCACCTGCCTCAGTCAGCAGAAACCCACAGTTCTAAAGCAGCTTTAGGATCTTGTAGCAGTTTGGTGCCTAGGTTTGTGGTGGGGAGGAGATGGGCAGCAGACTCACCTGCCTCACAGGCGAGTCACGTCGTGGGAAACCCAGACTGACATGGGTGTCAGTCCTGGGAGCCCCTCGGCGTCCACCCTTCCTTCTCATCCACTCCAGTATTGGCAAGCGTGCTTGAGCACAGTAGCTGCCCCACTTGTACAGAGCGTGTGCACTCTTGTCCTCTCACTGGCCCTGTTCAAAGATGCAGTGATGGGCCCACCCTGCAGCTCGGAAGAAGAGGAGTCAGGGCAGGAACTGAAGCTTCTAGCACCAAGAAGCAGCCACGAGGCCAGCTGCATGCCACCACCCCACACCTGGCTGTGGTTGTCCACTCTCCCCAAGGGGTGTCTCTGATTAGGCTTATGCCCCACAGCTGCCCCTTGCTGGATACTCAAGCTTTATGACTTAGAAGGAGAGAATGTTAGTGCTGAAGAGAACTTTAGATGTCACTTGGTCCAGCTTTTTCCGTTAAGTGACGATGAGATGGGGTAAGATAGATGGAGTAGTTCCCAAGGTCACATACTTTTTTCACTGTCCTGAGAATAACCCACTCGCAATCCTGACTGGGCATCCGGCATCATTTCTCCTACACCCTCTTGCCTTTCTTTCCTTGGAATTCCATTGGGAGGGGAGGGTGGGGGTCACATACCAGTGAAAGAGAGTTCCAGAGCTGTGTTTTGTTCAGCTGGTCCAGTCTTGAAGAGAGAGAGAGAGGACATACAGCACACTCCCTGGGCATTACCTGTGCTTGTTTACACATTTTGGCTGTTGGCTATTTGGCCCCTGGAGGCATTTGAGAGTTTTAAACCCTGTTTCCTACTAGAAGTTTTGGTGCATGATCGGGAGAGAATGTGAGACCCCAGAGTGGAATGAATGTCCCGGGGCACCAGAGAGTGGGAAGCAGAAGTGGCTGCCGGTGACCTGCTCCACGTCGCCCCGCAGTGCCTGCGCCAAGGACACGTCTTGCGGACGGGCAGGCGTGAGCCCGCTCAGAAGGCAGTCGGGACTGAGGAGGGAGATGGCTGTCCTTCTAGGGAGCCTGGCTGATTAAAATAATTATGTTAGCCAGCCCTCGAAGAGATGTATTTATAGCTTTGCGATACCTTATTAAGGATCTAATTTGAATCAGGACTTGGGGAGTCTTATTTTTAGGCCCAGAGAAGGAGAACCCTGTAGGCAGGTGGGACCAGGAGATCTCCAGAGGCTTTGTGTTCATTCTGTAGAATCGGACACCCTCAAGGTTGGAAGATGCTTGTATCACTGCTGCAGTCTCCCTACCAAGGGATCATCCAGCCTTCTCTTAAATGCATCCACTATTAGGGAGCTGGTTTCCATCCGAGGTTAGACAGGTTATAGTGAAAAGCAAGATGGAACTTTTCTTCTTTCTGAATCTCCCATCTGCTGATTGTGGGTTCACCCTTTGGGGCTGGACGGGATATGTCTAAACATTTGGCAGCTCTTCAGAGATTTTGAAGATGATGCTAAGGCTCTTCTTGGGCCTTCATTCCCCAGACTAAGTGTCCCAGTTCCCTGAGCAGCTCCTCTGATGATGTAGTTCCAAGAGCCTCCACCACCTTGTTTCTTGAGGGATGTGAATGTTCATTATGAGGTCCAGGAACTTCTCCAGTGCCGTCTCATGATGACATTTATCATTCTAGGATGAAAGCATGGCCAGTTGCAGCCATCTGACCTTTGTTGAGGGCCTTTGGGAAGACGGGCTATTTCTAAGAAGAAGTCACATGCAGGCACCTGTATTCTGGGGTCGAGGGGGAGGAAGGTGGAGGCTGAGTATTGGTAGAAGGATCTGACCCTAGTGAGGGGTTGCACCATGCCCCTGAGGGGGCCCCAGTTGGGCCACGGCAAGGGGAGGTAAACCTGAGCTCCCAGTGGGTGGCCCTTTGGTTGATGAGCAGATGGGGCTGCTTTGGTTTGCACACCTCACCTTGCCCAGCCCTAGTGTGGGATCAGGGTGCTCCTTCAGCCCCATCTGCAGGTGGCCTGGCAGGGAGAGCCCGGGGTGTGTCGCATAGGCTTGGTCTTCTGGCTCACACTGGGTGTGCCCTCAACGTTACACTGAACAGATTAAATGCCCTTGGGGCCCTGCTTTGCTACTGAACTACCCATTGTGAGACTTGGACAAGGCTCCTCCCTGCTCTGAACTTCACCTTCCACCTGCCTCCGTTGTTTTAAGGATGAAGTGGGGTGTGCCTGTGGATGAGCACAAGCTCCAAAGTTCTCCTCAAATGTCACAGACGGAGGATTAGGAAGCTGCCTCTGGGTGCACAGACGTTTATATTTTAGTCCCTAACAGCAACCACAGAACAAAAAGAAATAAATTGGTTTTCAGATGTGGGAAATTGGACTTGAGATATTTCATAGGCTGTATCACAGTAGGATTAGATTATTGTCCAGACACCTGTTTTCTCTGTTTCCTTTAAAAATTCTCTATTTTCCATCAAAGGCAAGAAAAACAAACTGTGTGTGTGTGTGTGTGTGAGAATTTATGGGAAAGGCAGGGATGCTTTTCTGTCCACAGGGAAGCTCTGTGCCTTGCTGACTCCCCAGCCCTGGCCTCTGCCTTCTCACCTCCTCTCTTGCAGTTTACTTAGATTCCAGAGCAACAAAGTAGGAGAACTCCATGTTTTGGTAGAAAACGAATGCCTAGAAATTGCACTTTTCAGGAAATAGCTTTTGGGGTCTCTTCTACAGAAACCTTGGTTGGATGAAATAAGATGAGTGTTTCCCAAGTTAGACTTCAGCAAGATGGCAGCTCCTATAGACAGGCTTTTTAAGAATACTAAATTGGCAGTTTGGTCTGATCAAGATTATAGTCAAGTGGCTTATTTCCACTCTTCTGCTTGACTTACAGCTAAAAATAAGATTTAGAATTAGATCTTCCTTTTGCTGTCTAACCAAAGAGCAACCTTGGTGACAGCTGGCCCTGTTAGTGAGGCGATGGCTTTCCCAGAGGTCTCACCCTGATTCTGTGCATCACATCATTGGTTTGCTCACCCAGAATCGAAAGAGCAAGGGCAGAAACATGTCTACCATTTGGCAGCTCTTCAGAGATTCTGAGGACAGTGCTAAAGCTCTTCTTTAGCCCCTGGATGCTCCATGAGGGCAGGGATTGGTCTGTATTGGTCTTCGTCATATTCCTGGCATAGACTAGAGAGTCAATAATCATTTGTGGGATCAATGAGTCAATTTCCATTTTTAAGGCCCTCCCCAGAATTGGCACGGGAGTCGAGAATTCTGCCGCGTTCTCTTTCCTAGATCCTCCCAGCCACTGTGACCCGTGGAGAAGATGGCCCTGGGGTTTCTGTCCTGGCCCCAGATTCCTACATCCTTCCTAAGAGGCGCAGAGAGCGAGAGGCCCAAGAAGGAGGATCTGACGCCTGCCTCCTTGGTGCACCAAGATTAACAGACTGTTGTCAGCATCCTTAGGTCTTCATCTGCTATTAGCTGATTAGAATTAAAAAAAAAAAAAACCCATCCCTGAACAGCCTGTTCTTTCCTGCAGTTGTAGAGAGTCTGAGGAGCTATCAGCTACTTCCTGGCTTCTGTGGCCCTATTTTTGGCCTCAAACCCACTGTGAATTCCTATCTTCTCCTCCAACCATCAGTGGGAAAAACCGTTAACAAATTTAAATTCCCTCACAAGTCACAATGTTTTAGTTTCTGGGTTTCTAAATGACCTTAATTGTAATCGCCAAATGTCATCCAGCTTTGGAAGAAGCCATAGTCACTCAGTCTCTTCACACTTTCTGAGGTAGCAAAGGGCTGGGGTTTTCAGAGTTTGGCTGAGCCTCTGGGCTCACAGGTGATAGCTCTGAAAGCTTTGTTGGCTTCCTAAAGGTCTTTGTGCTCCTTTCTTCCTTGGCCTGTTGCAAGCAGTTTCTCACTCAGCTCATTAAACTTCACAAACTCATGAGAACTTTTTCATGACCTCCAGTTAGGAAACCGCCCCCCAACCCCCCACTGCCCCAAAATGAGTGTTATATTCAGGGGCCTCTTGCAAGACAAATTTCCTGATAAGACACATTTTTAAGGCTGTGTTATCTTTGGGGGTCTTGTCTGGGAAAGTTGTCCAGAACTGGTCAATTCTCCAGCTCATCTCAAAGGAGAACATGTTGACCAGAAAGCTTCACTCTCCAGGAAACAGAAAGGGAAGTCTCTGATCTCCATACTTTGGGGATTTATATCGCCAGCAGATCTTTTTTCTATCACCTCTATTTTCTGGAGCCTCATCCTAAATTGTCTAATTTTGATAAAACAGAGCAGAATCAGGATTTCTATGTGGGCCTTAGGAGGCATTGGGTGAGGAGAACATGGGGCCTGGCAGGCAGATCCTAAAATAAAGAGCTAGATGAGGGAAGTCTCAAAAGGAAAGGCTATGCAAGAGCAAGTCTGGGAAGTCAAACCATTTTGGGTGAAGGGGTCACTGGGGCAGTGGGAGAATTGTGAGGTGGTTGGCTTGCCTGCAGAATTGCCTGCCTTCTGCTGTAATTGTAAGCCTCTTTCCTCACTCAGAAGAGTAAGATAAACCAGTGTTCTGAGAGCAGGTTGGGTTAAGTCTCCCTATTAGTAATGAGAAATTTAGGACACACTTATTGGGTATTTACTAAGTGCAGAGAACTATTCTCACCTTCATACATGTTATCACGCTTGCTAGTCAGTGCAACTCTGAGAGGAAGGGACTATCATTTTCTCCATTTTCCCAATGAGGAAAGTGAGGTCCAGAGAGGCTAAGTAACTTTTCAGAGGTCACACAGCTACAGAATTAGAAGTCAGGCAGTCCAATTCCAGAAACCCCTTTAATGCCAAAGCAGGGTTATGAATATTATGGGCTATTTAAAATGTTTACGTTAAGTAAATGAGTTCCTTTTAAGAAGAAAAATAGAATGCAATATGATTACACTCTTCAGAAGATAATTACTTAATAGGAAAACAGTATTAATTCCAAGTGTTCTCCAAGGGATGAGGTCTAATAACAGGATACAAGTTTAAACTTGAAAGTCAATTCATCTTCTCCCTATTCCATTGGTGCCTCTCTGGGTGTATATATAACCTCAGGAGGGTTAGCGTAGAGGTCAAAATTTGAGGCCCCTGGGGAATATAGAACCGGGGCCAAATGTTCTGCTGTGTCTCCCCACCCCCGTGGGCCAGCCTTGCTGAAACTTCAGGGCTCCCCACTCTCTAGTCTCTCTGACGACTGTGCTGTGCTCCCGCCTAAGTGTGGAAAACTGGGTTTAGTTTTAACTCTGCCAGGAAGCCGCATGACCTTGGTCTAGTCTTCAACACCTCAAGCTTACTATCCCTTTCTGGAAACAAAGGTTTTGCAGTAGCTGACCTTCAGGGTTTCCAGCAGCTCCAAATGTCTACCTGCCTCTGATGCTGTAACTGAGCACTGCTGGGTTCCATGGCCTAGTATTAAGCCACATGAAATTGCAATGTCCAGAACCCCTTTGGACGGTCCACCTTCATACCACAGAACAGCTTGGGGTCTTCTGATCACCTACCATGACATTAACCGAACATAACTCAGCCAATGAGAGCATCAGAGATGGACTTTCCATTATGAGAAAGGGCAATCAACAAAGAGGTTGATTAAAGCACAGTTATTTGGTGCGAAGTCTCTCCTGCCTCCAGCTTAGCAATGCAGCAATGGGTTAAGATGAAAACTGACACACTCACTGAGTTTAAACATCTTAGAAGCCCTTGGAATGTCAGATTATTTTTTTAAATAGATGAATATGGAAGGCCGAGAGCCATGTGAGGTGATGACACGTGTCAAATAGAGGTGGCAATAGCTTTATGACACGGTGTCCTTCACAGTCACCCTGAGATCATGGGATAGCCTCTGTGTTCCCCTAGCTGGGTTTTCCGCAGCACAGGCTTCTGTCTTTTTTTCTCTATATTTTTCCTTCTCTCTTTTCCCTTTCCCACCCTTCCCTTTCTTTTTCTCTTTTTCCACCCTCCTTTACTCTCTCTCTCCTTTCTTCTTAGATGTTGTCGTGCGCATCAGTATTCCGTGTGACATGACATGTAAGACTTTTGTTCTGTGAATGTGCCACAGTGTACAGAAGCCTTTTGCACAGAAGGGTTCGTGTTTTCCCTTCTCCCTCATTCTTTCTGGGTCTGTACTATCTGGCTGGAGCTAGAGTCAGCCTGCCTTTTGCATTAATCTTTCTGTGACTATTGAAGCTATCAGTGATTGATTATAAAGTGCAGTGAATTCCTTTCTTGGAATTTATTACCACCCCCCCCACACACGCACATAATAATTGTTTGTTTATTTGATTGTTCATCTCTTGCTAGAGTGTGAGCTCTTTGAGGGCCGGGACCCTGTCTGCTTTTGTGCTATTGTACTCCCGAAGCTTAGCCTGGTATGTGGCATACAGTGGATTTCAATGCATGTTTGCTGAATGAACAAGTGAGCAAGCTCTTTTGGGCTTTCTAGCCCTGTGGGGTAGGTGGGTTAGTAAGTTACTCTTCCTTTTGAGCTGAAGAGGCAGGTTCAGAGAGATTAGGTGGCTGGCTCAAACATCACGGCTAGCCAGCGAACGAAACAGACCTTGGTCCTTTCATAGGACAGTGTGGGTAGGAGACCACTGGCATTGGAGACCAACGCCAATCACTGCCCCCTCGTCATCGGGGGCTTACTGTCTAGTTGAGGAGACAAGGTGAAGGGAGGGTGAGAGCTGTGCTGGTAAGTTCCGTGCTAGGCAATGTGAGGGGCAGGGCGAGGGGAGCCAGAGTTCAGAGACAGAGATGCCAGGCCCCGGGAAGGGTGGGGATGGGTCCGAGGCCCCGTGTGCAGCCTCCGGCCACACGGCTGTCTTTGTCTCCACCCTCAGCAGGCCGCTATCAGATCCAGATGCCTTGCAAAGGGCACACCTCTGCTGGGATCCCCACCTCCTGCCAGCTGAGCCCCTGCTGGGAACTCTTTCTTAGGATGGCCCCAATCCCTGCCAGGGTGGATTTGGGTCTGTCCTTTTCCTCTCAGCATCTCACGGGCAGCTCTGTCAGGTGAGGCAGGGTGTGGACTGCCCAACCCCAGGAGCACCACATATTTAGATCGTGATGTGGGCAGTACCACCTGTAGGTGTGTGACGTGGCGTCCCTGGGATGGAACTGGGAATCTGGCATGGAATGACCCACCCTCATACTATTATATTACAAAATCTTACAAATTTTGATGGTTTATTCTGCATTGGGGGAGGGGGCCAATACTCATTAGATGCCTACTGTTTGCATATATTATCTTACTTAATCCGCCCACAACCCTCAGAGAACGGTTCTGTTATTTCCCCCATTTTACAGATGAGAAAGCGGAGGTTCAGTGTGTTTAATGGCTCACCCAGGGTGGCACAGCTAGTAATTCAGGCTCCTCCCACTCAAAGGCCCCAATTACTTCCAGGATACCATGCTGCTCGCAAGAACCAGGGGAAGCCAGGCAGATCCAGAGACAGGAGGTGCATCCTGGAGCTGGAAGGGAGGGACCAGGGAAGGGGCCTTTCTGTTTTGATTAAAATGCCCTCATAGCTGCAGACTGCCTGGAGCCCCTGGGTGGAGAGCTACCAGCTTTGCCCTTACGCTAAATCTCCAGCTGTACGAGCCCTTCCAAGCCCAGGGAAGGCCAAGCAGTTTACTTTCAGCTCTCTCAGAAATTTCCTGTGTGCAATGATCCCTGGCTTAGGCTGAGGTTTCCCTGCTTCTCTCAGCATCATCTGAGACTGTGTGTTAGACCCCTGTCTGGGAACCAAGGACCCAGGCCAGCTTTCTGAGAGCTCACCATCTGCATTACCAATGTGTGCATGTGGTCCATTTTGGGGTTTACTTAAGTCTCTTGTCTGTTTGTGGCTTAGAATTTGTACCATATTCCCTTTTCCCCTACCCCAGTAGATTTCTACTTGACCTCAGTGCTGCGCAGAAGACAGGTCTGTAGGTATGCAGCCATCTCAGCCGCTTGAGTTAATGGAGGGAAGCAATGAATTTGATGAAACAAGATAACCAATAATTTAGAAACTTTCTATCTGTATTCTGTGATGTAATTTCCTCCTTTGACAGATTTATCTTAATTCTGTTCAACTCAGACCAATATTAGAATGGCTTTTCCCTTCCTCTCTACACACCACTTGGCATCAGCTGTCAAGGACAGGTACCCTGAGGTTCTGAAGAGAATTTGCCTTGGAGGGCAAGGAGCTGATGACTCATCCTGGCCCTGCCGTTCACTGGCTGTGTGACTTTGGCCTGCTCACTTAACCTCTCTGAGCCTTGGGAGCTTCATCTCACAAATAGGAATTCAGCAGTGATACCCAAATTGCCTGAAGGTAAAGGACTGTTCTAGCTGGTCCCTCCCAGCAGCCAGACCTGGGTTTTCTAGATGGAATACCCTGGCTTACAGAGCATGACTCAGACTTGTTGCTTCCCCATTAGCAAGAGGCGGCTTCTTTTTAAACTTTTTTTATTTTTTAAATTGAGAGACATTAAGGTTTAAAATGAACTTCGGAAGCCGTCTTCCTGGCAGCAGTGTGTCCTTCAAGGATCATCTCCCTATCTGCCTCTCTGTGCACTAATGACTTCAAGAAAGGGGAAGAGAGCAGCTTGGTAGAAAATGGAATCCTTTATTTGTAAAGGCCTCCCACTTTCCCAAGGGCTTGCAGAAGAAATATCTGACTTGAGTCCTGCCCCTGACCCCCAGCCCCAGAATCCATGAGAAAGAAACAAGGCTCACAGGCCTCATTGCCCAGATGAGGACCCTCTAGAACTCAGAGAAGTCAAGAGAGTCCCACAAAATCACACGGCAATTTAATGGCAGTAGATGGGCTGGGATTCAGGAGTTTTGACTCCCGATCCAGTGCTTCTCAAACTTGAATCTACACAGGAATCTCCTTAAGATCTTGTGAAAATGCAGATTCTGATGGAGAAGGTCTGGTTGGGACCAGGGATGGATTCTGCATTTCTACTAAGGACCCAGGTGCGTGAGGCCAATCGTACTGGCCTGGGGCCCTTGTTTGGAGGAGCAACGGGCTCCCTAAAGCTGGGAGAAGGGGGTCTTTGCAGCCCCATAGAGGAGGTGAGGGCCTTCGTCCTGCAGTTATTGATCTGTGTGCTGCCACCTCCTTTTCTAAGTTTCTTTCCCTCTGGTCAGGAAGGCCTGGGCTGCCTGGCCAGTCCTTCTCACCCATTTTCTCTGATTCCATCTTGCTCCGCCTTGAGGTACACAGTGCACATTAGCGGGTACCTGTGAGCCCCCGTGGTTTGCCAGCCTGCTGCTCTACGCTCTCAGCCCCAGTTCCACGGAGATTCTAATGCCGGAATTAACTCTCTCTTGGAGCAATGAACCACCCTGAGTGCTAACCCAGTTTGTATTTTTAGAGAGTGCTCCATCAATTACTCAACTTGCAGAGCAGCTCCTCTCTGCTCATCAGGGAGGTGCTGTCAAAGAACGTTCTTCTGCAGGCTTTGCGAGCTCCTCGGTCCTGTCTCTTGTGATGTTGGGGTCCCTTTTCCTTGGCACCGTATCCTTAGGAGAGTTTAGGGTGTAGAGATTATTCACCCCATTTTGTAGATGGGAAGGAAACACTGAGGCCCCAAGGGGGTAGGGCAGCCCTGCACCTTTCCACTGGGTAGGGGTCAGGAAAAAGGCAAAGCAGTCCTGGGGGCTCTGTTGGAAGGTGCTGTTAGCAGGACCATGGTTTGGAGGGAAGCCAGGTAGGGGCTATGACCTGTGCTGCCCTTAAGTAAGAAGCAAACTCCTGGCTCTGTTTTTTGTTTATAAAAATGTTCAGCTGGAAAATCTGCACGCTGGGAGAACAGGGCTAGGGCTGCTTTAACCAGGGGTTTCTGCCATGCCCTGCTCGCCCCAGGGAGAGCTTGAACTCCAGCCCCAGACAAGTGGCCAAAGGACTTGTTTGGAATTGCTTCTCCCACTTCTGGCAGAGGTGTTAATTAGCAACACTCTGCCAAAAGGCTAGCTAGAGGGAGACCCATTCCCAAGCTGGGTTCGGGGTAGGGGGAGAGAGCTGCTTCAGAATGCAGTAGTGGAATGGTCAGCGGCCGGCACATCTTCAACAAGCTCTTTCCAGGGTTCCAAGGATGTGGGACAACTTCATTCGTTCTCTGCCAGTTAACTATGGGAGCAGCTGTGTTCAAGGCACCTGGTAGGATACTCTGGGTGTTAAAGGACTCGATGGTGAGCAGGACACAGGCTCTTTCTTAGGGACCTCAGACATCTTCCTGGGAAAGCACGCTGTGCAGATTTATAAACGGCACCACTGAAAGCATCAGGCCCTCTGTGTGTGAGTGCATGTGTGTGTCTTTCTGTGTATGTTCCCGTGCAAGGTGAGTCTGTCTCTGTGTGTAGGTGTGTGTGTGGGCCTGTGTATGTTTATGTGTCTGAGTGCACGCATTTGTTTACGTGTGTCTGCAAGAGTATGTGTCAGAGTGTGATGTCTATATGTGTGTTTATGCGTCTCTGTACCTATCTGTTTATGTGTGTGCATGTCTATATGAGTATGTGTGCACGTTCCTGTATGTACATATCTGAGTTGATGTGTTTGGGAGTGTGCTTTGGGCTATAAATCTTTGAAGCCCCCTCCCCCTTCAGTGGAGATCTACCAAACATTACCAAGCTCCAGGCTGCTCTGGGATCTGCCCTTGATAACTTGGATGGGACAGGGACACCTTCCCTGTTGAGTGCCTCTGCTTGGTCTATCCTGGATGTCCCCTCTGCAGGGAAGACACTGGACAGGACTTATAAGTGAAGGGAGAGGAAGACAAGCCAAACTGGGACAGACTCTGCTCCATCTGGCACGTGCCTGCTCCCACGATGGATGTAGGGCAAACTTAACAGTGGACTGGACTTACCCAGTGTAGGGGAGAAGCCTCAGAAGGCTCTGCCGGGAGAGATGGTGAGGCAGGTGGTAAAGATGCTCTGGAAGGTGGGATCCCAGCCTAGCCTAGCCCTAAGTCGAGGGTAGAACAGCCCCTGGAAATGGGCACTAGCTGGTTGGCAGTAGAGCTTCCACTGCCAATTACTCTTTTCCCTCCTCCTTCCAATATTACAGCCTTGTTAAGCTGAAAACTGCAATGAATTGAGAATCAGGATATCCAGTGTCTGGCTCTGACTCTGCTCCTCACTGTGTGACCTTGAGAAAGTCACTTAACCTCTCTGGTCCTTGCTTCCCTGAGTGTAAAATGAACACTTTGATCATCTCTTCATTTTATATATCCCACCAGTTTCTGCATTTGAACAAGTAACTCCCACAAACGGCAGCCTGAGACGAGTGTCGTGGTAGAGGACACTTGGGATGTGACCAAAGAAAGAGGGCAGGTCCAGGAAAGCTTCTTGAGCTTGGCCTTGAAGGATGAGTGGAGGAGGAGGCAGAGTAAACAGTGCAAGAAGAATCTGAGAGGCTGGAGGGCACAGCATACTTTATTCATTTAGCAAACATTCATATAGTGTTTGCTGTATTGCAGCATCATTCTAAGATAGGGGTTGGCAAACTCTGCCCCACAGGTTAAATCTGGCCCACTGCTTGTTTTTATAAATAAAGCTTTATTGGAACACACCCACACCCATTCATTTACACATTGGCTTTGTCTGCTTTGGTGCTACCAGGGCAGAGTTGAGAAGCTATGACAGAGATTGCATGGCCGACAAAGCCTAAAATATTTACTATCTGGCCACTTACAGAAAAAGCTCGCTGCCCCTGTTCTAAGTCCTTTACAGGTACGAACTCATTTAATCTTCATAGCATCCCTACTGGGATTGGGCCCACTTTACAGATGAAGAAACTTGGGCTTAGAGCTGAGGCCACACCATTACGAAGTAGGAGAACAGTCGAGCTCCAGAGGTCCTGTGCCCTGGTCACCGTGCCACTCAGAGAGCAGGCCCCTGGGGAGGAGGGATCAGCCAAAAAAAGAGTTTCAACACTGGGGCTTCAGTGTTGACCTTGCCAGGTTTTTGAGCAGGACAGTGATGCCTGCAAGCTCTGACTGAGTCGTCGCTGTAACGTGGCTGTTTGGGGACCGGCCTGCCTCCTGGGGACCCTCTGCCTCTGAACTGTTTCTCTTTTGCTCTGGACTGTTCTTAGAGCCCACACCTGCCATTGGTTCTCCATAAAGCCTTCTTTGCTTTCTTGTCGGTCAGTGTCTGCGGTTTCCCGGGGCTGCAGTCTGTGTCCTGCGGGGGACAGGTCAGAGCACTCGGGAGCCCTGTTCCTATTGGGAAGGAGCTGTGAAAATTCCTGTGCCCAGAGGGGCTTGGGCAAGAGGAGGGGTTAGTGTTTGTCACAGATGCTGCCCTTTCCCTGTCCATGTGCCCCAGTACCACCTTTCCTACCCCAGCTACTCCTGCTGTCAGCACCTGCCCCTGCCCCCCCAGGCTTCCCCTCACTAGTGTGAGCCAGGACAGCTGGAGGAGCCTGGAGTCAAGCCCCCAGGAGCAGCCCTTGCCCATGAACGACCTCCGTGGGAGAATCATTACCCCAGGTCCCTGCCCACGAGCACTCCCCATAGAGCCTCCTGCCACGATGGGAATGTTCTATGTCTGTCTGTCCAAGAGGGTAGCTGCCAGCCCCACGGGGCTATTGAGAACTGGAAATGTGGCTACTGTGCCTGAAGAACTGAATTTGACATTGTATTTAGTTTTCAATAATTTAAACATACATAGCCTGATGTGGCCAGTGCCTGCCAAGAGGGCAATTCTGTCTCCCGGGTCCCACTGGGATGGAGCCTCGGTTGTTCACGGCAGTGTCTTGACCATCAGCAAACCCAGTGTTGCATTCCTTGCCTTCCCATCTCATTCCCTTATTGATTTTTCACCGAGAGTGCCTCCCCAATACACTATTAATTCAAACCATATTAAATTGCCATTTTTTTTTTTAGGTCAAAAGGTGTTGAATATCAATCCTTTCCACATGATTCCATTTGCCCTGAAATCCCTGCTTGTTCCAGGTCTGCGTGGGGGATCCCTCCCCTTAATAATGTGTTGAGGTTTTTTTGTGCCTCTGTGCAGGCCGTGGGAAGATTGTGGAGGTCAGTCCCTGCCCATGCTGGGTTCTAGTCCAGGCTCTGTCTTTAAGAGGCTGTGTGGCCTTGCGCAAGCTACTGGACCTCTCTGTGCCTCAGGCCTCAGTGAGGATCCTGCCCATTTTTCTGGCCCCGGTGCTGGCCCTACTTGCCTTGCAGAATGGATGGAGGGAGCCAGCGAGCTCATAGATGGGGCTATTCTTTAAAAGAAGTGAGCACTGGGAAAACATTAATGTGCCACCCTGCGTAGACCATTCCGGGGGCAGGATGCTTGCTCACAGCTGACGAAATCCAGAGGGGGTGTGTCTTTGGTGCTACGGGACTGACTTTCCTGGGCCCTGAGGTAAGAGGACCCCAAAGCTGTTTGCATAGTCGGGTCTTTTTTGGCCAGGAGCACTTAACAGCTAATATGTGTTTGCGGAGCAGGAACTCTGGGAAACCTCATCCAGGCTGCCGTTTCGTCAGAGCGTGAGCACGATTTAACAGATGGCTGCTCAGGGCCTCACATTTGTTTCCCTTGCCCACAAAAAGGCAGTAAACAGTTTAACTAGGCAGTGATTGTGAGGCCTTTCAGTTGTTAGCTTTTCCCTGGAATGGAATTGGACAGGATGGAGGCGTTGCACTTGCAGGCAATGTGTGCTTGCCGGGCCACCTCCGTCTCCCCAGATCTCTCAGGGCTTTGTTCCCTCAGCTCAGACTGGTCTTTCCCAGGAAACCAGGCTCCCAGATGCCCGTGCTGGAAGGAGGCTGATCAGTGAGGGACCGGATAGGAAAACAGCTCATGCCAGTTAGTCCCGAAGAAGGAATTTATGTGGGGAATGAGTTCTAGAGGTGCTGGAAGGAATAAAAATCCAGACAGGAAGTGGAGAGGCCACCCCGAGAGTAGCAATAGCAGGAAGCTGCTCCCATCCTAGGGCTGGAGGGATGAGGGAGGAGCTGGTTCTCCCAGAGTCCAGGATCCAGTAACACCTCATGAGTGCTGGAACTCGGGAAGGCCTGCTTGGTGGATGGGGCCACACTGGGAGGGACTCTCTGGAGAGAGCTGGAGACACAGAGGTGATGGAGTCTCTGTGGAGACATGACCCAAAGCAGAGAGGGGGGTAAATACTGTTTTTTCCCCTGCCTCCCACACCCATTCTTCTGCCTGTGTCCCTATTGGCCAGACCTATCCAGAATCCCAAGGCCATGGGAGCTTGGGAAGAGCAGATCTGAGAGCAAACAGGCAAACCGCCAGCCTGGGGGCCCAGGAGAGCCTTTAGACCGGAGATTCTCAACCCTGGAACGTAGGTGCCATTTTGTCTCCATGTGCGCACATGCCTTTCTCTAGAGAGAGAGTCGGCATCTTTCTTCAGATTCTCAGAGGGGTCTGTGACCCCCAACAGATTCAGCATAACCTCTTCTTGCCAATGAGAAATCCAAGGATGCAGAGTAACACCCTTAAGTGTCTACACTCTTGGTCTCAAGTTCTTTCTACTAATAGGCATTTGGGTTTCAGTTGCCCTGGTTGAGTGAGGCCTCAACAGAAAGTGCCCTCTCTGCTCTCTGCCTGTCTAGAACCATCCAGGAGCCACATCCACCCAGCAGCTCGTGCACCCTGGTCTTGAGCACACATACCCGCTCCCTTCGGCCTCCCCCGTGCAGCTCGTGGGAGCCTGCAGATCCTGGCCTAGGTGTCCCACCCACTGCTTGAGGCAGGCAGAGCTGGCACTGAAAGTAGAAGCCAGTTCTCCTTCATTCAGTCCCACTCCTTCAGTAAATATTTACCTCGAACCTGCCATGTGCTGGACATGTTCTGAGTGCTGAGGACACAGTGCTTTTCAAGATAGGCAGTGGCCCTGCTGTCATGGAAGTAGAGAATAAACAGGAAAACAAATACATGAATGGAATAATTCCTGAATGTGATAAATGCTGAGAAGATAACAGAACAGGGTGACGGGGATGAGTGATGAGGGTTGAGCACAGGGGCTACTTTTGATGGGGAAAGCCTGTCCAAGGAGGCCACACTTAAGGTGAGATATGAGTGATGAGAAGGAGCCAGCTTTCCAAAACGTGAAGGGAAAGCATGTCAGATGAAAATCCCAGCTCATGCAAAGGCCCTGGGGTGGGAATGAGGAGGAAACACAGACTTATGTGTCTAAAGGGAAATGAGTGCTTCTGCCTTGCAGTCTGGCTCCTCCAGCTGCCTCTGCCGTGCCTCTTCCTGCTTTAGTAGGTGAATGGGTGGCAAAGTACCCCTTCTCTTGGCACACTCTCTTCCCTAAGGGTGTCTGGCAGGTGGTTAGAAGCTGGTTTTCTGCCTCCCGAAGCCACGGCTGAATTTTTGCAGTGTCCCCAGGCTGTCAGGAGGGCAGCAGATTGTTTTTGTTCAGTCCGTCAGTCGCACAAAAGCTCTGAGATCAAAGAGCATGAGCTTAATTTGTTTTGTTTTTTTTTTTGCCGGGGAAATAGCATTTCCTTGGACAGAAAGCACTGAGGACTAAAAAAGCTGAATGGAGAGGGGGAGTTTGGATTAAATGAATGGGTTGGCCAGCTCTGACCCAGTTTCCACCCAGTGCAGCAGTGAAGGGGGGAGGGAATTGTATCCCAGCTTGCTCTGATCAGGCCCGGGGACCGGTCACTTCCCCAGCCTCCTGTCCAAGTCAGGCACGATGGAAGCATCCTTGAGGACGACTTACAAGGAAGGGTAGGGGTCAGGGGTGCAGCAGAAGCCTCGTGCCCTGGCTGAGTTTATCCTGGGATCCCTCAGGCCTGTCTGATGCTACCTGTCACCTTGGCAGTGGAGGATGTTACAGATTTAGGTGAAGCCTGTGTTAATTTTTTTAGGAACTCATTAAATGTGAATTAACAGGGAGGAAGAAACGACTGTGTCTCAGGACTGCAAAGAGCACTCAAAATGGGGGAATTCTGAGGGGCCTGGACCAAGTGGGGGTGGGGCAGAAAGGGCAGGGGACCTACCCCCTCTTCCCCGTGTCCAGTTCAGTGTAATGACAGCTGTGGGCCAGACTTGTTTGTGAGAGGTGTGGTTCCAGGAGTCCTGGGTTCATGTTCCTTACTCGACGTTTTCTTGGCTTTGTGACCTTGTGCAAGTTACTTAGTCTCTTTTAAGAGCCTCCATTTCCTCACCTTTAAAATGCAGGTAGTAATCCCCATCCATCCCACCTCTTGAGGTTGGTGTGAGTATCCAAGGAGATACATACATGATCTGAAAATGCTGTCAGGCACGCAATAATATTTGTTTGCTTAAGTGAACAAATGCGTGAATGACTGGGAGGGACCAAAGCTGATATATTATTCTAGAACTTTACAACTTTAAGGAATGAGGGTGATTAATGTGGCAGGGGTTATGCATAGAGAAACAGTGACAGGGAGGAAGCTAAGGGGACTGCCACCAGGTACCTGTGGGAATTCACCATTAAAGTGGCTTGGCCAACTTTCAGTAAGGGGCCTGGCCTTGCCCTTGTTGCTGGAAGATCAGTGCTCCAGACAAATTGCATGTTATCCTGTTCGAGTATGATGGATAACTGCTAAGTGCAACCCTGCAAAGCTTGAGGATGTTTATGGATTTCTTGCTCCTCTAGATTGCTTTAGACAGATGTTACTGTAAGGACCTTAAAAAGGAATGTAGCCCAACAGTGATAGAAGGCTCTTACCACAGCATTTTGAGTATGCTCCATTAGTTTGAGAACTAATTCATTAATTTCCAAACAAAGGCATCAGAAGAAGAGAACATCCTCATATTCAGGGATCGCTGATGGACTCTGATTTAAGAGAATCTTACAAGTGAGGAATGAAGAGTCATCTAACTTAGGGCAGATCCAAAGAGGTTCAGGAAGGTAGAAGCACATAATGAACTAAAACTGGTGAAAACTGCTAAACATAGCCACAGACTTTTTAAAATAATAGGCACCGAGTTCGAAGATGAATGAGATGGGATAGTATAACTGCTCGGGAAAAGTGGCACTCTTAGCAGGCAGACACAAAATAGAAAGTGAGCATTTCTGTTTCTTTTTCCCCTCTGTTTTCATCCTCCAAAGAGGATGACCCTCTTTAGAATGTAAAGGATAGAGCAAGCCTCTTTGCAAGGAACTGGAGTTCCGGATAGGGTGGGCATTGCAGGAGAGGCAATTTTTTTTTAAAATTCAATTTTATTGAGATAAATTCACATACCATGCAGTCATACAAAGTTGTTCACAGTACCATTATATAGTTGTTCATTCATCACCAAAATTAATTTTTGAACATTTTCATTACCATGCACAAAAAAATAATAAGAATAAAAATTAAAGTGAAAAAGAAGTTAATTTTTCTTTAATTAGTAAAAAAGAACACTGGGTGCCCTTTTTTTTTTTTTTTGGCCCCATTTTTCTACTCATCCTTCCATAAACTAGAAAAAGGGGAGTATGGTCCATATGGCTTTCCCAATCACATTGTCACCCCTCATAAGCTACATTTTTATACAATCATCTTCAAGATTCAGGGATTCTGGGTTGTAGTTTGATAGTTTCAAGTATTTACTGCTAGCTATTCCAATGCATTACAAACTATAAAGAGTTGTCTATATTGTTTGTAGGAGTGCCCACCAGAGTGACCTCTCGGCTCCTTTTGGAATCTCTGCCACTGAAGCTTATTTCATTTCCTTTCACATCCCCCTTTTGGTCAAGAAGATGTTCTCCATCCCACGATGCCGGGTCTACATTCCTCCCTGGGAGTCATATTCCACGTTGCCAGGGAGATTCACTCCCCTGGGTGTCAAATCCCACATAGTGGGGAGGGCAGTGAGTTCATCTGCCAAGTTGGCTTAGCTAGAAAGAGAGGGCCACATCTGAGCAACAAAGAGGCATTTGGGAGGAGGCTCTTAGGCACAATTAAAGGCAGGCCTAGCCAGGAGAGGCAGTTTAAAATGCATTTCTAGGCCCAAGTTGGTTCCATGGCAGGGTCTTGAAATACACCGTGGATGTGACTGCAACATTGTTTTGGAGAGTCTTTTGATTGATTTTTCTCTTCCTTATGGGTTGTACTTTCCTGCTTTGTTTTAGCCTGTTTTCTTCTTCTTTTTTAATGTTTCTGTCATTGGGTTTATTTCTAAGTTTGAGCTGAAAAATTGATTTTCCAGTTTTTGGTTTGTCTTAGCTAATACAGTTTTGACAATAATTAATAAAAATGCTACTCCATTGCTCATGGCTTTTTCCTACTATGCATTTTTAGAATACAATTTTATTGAGATATATTTACACACCAAATAGTCCATCCAAAGTATACAGTCAGTGGCTCACAGTATCATCATATAGTTGTGCATTCATCACCACAATCAATTTTGAACATTTTATTACTCCAAGAAAAAAATAAAAATAAAAAGAACACACAAAACATCCCATACCCTTTTTACCCCCCCCATTATGTATTTATTTTTGTCTTTATTTTATTAGTCATCTGCCTATATACTGGATAAAGAGAGTGTCCTGAGGTTTTCAAAATCCCATGGTCACACTATCAAAACCAGATAGTTATACAATCATCATCAAGAATACAGTGTACTGGATTACAGTTCAACAGCTTCAGGTATTTTCTTCTAGCTATTTGAATAGACTAGAAACTAAAAAGAAATGTCTACATAATGCATAAGAATAACCTCCAGATTGACCTCTTGACTCTATTTGAAATCTCTTAGCCGCTGAACATTATTTTGTTTAATTTCCCTTCCCCCTTTTGGTTAGGAAGGCTTTCTCAATCTCATGATGCCAGGGCCAAGCTCATCCCCACAAGTCATGTCCTGCATTACCAGGGAGATTTACACCCTTGGGAGTCATGTCCCACGTGGTGGGGAGGGCAGTGAGTTCACCTGTAGAGTTGGCCAAGCGAGAGAGAGGCCACAGCTGAGCAACAAAAGAGGTTCTCTGGGGATGACTCTTATCACCTGGTAATTTTTAACAGACGCCAGACATTGTGAACTTTATCTTGTTGGGTACTAGATATTTTTGTATTCCTATAAATGCTGGTACACATTTAAGTGACTTGGAAATAGTTTGATCCCTTTGGGTCTTGCCTTCAAACTTTAGTAGGTGGGAACAGAGCTGCTTTAATTCAGGGTGATTTTCTGCCCACTACCGAGGCTATAGCATTCTGAGGACTCCACCTGGTTGCCTCGAATTTCAAGGCTTTCTATTCTGACTGGTGGAAACACAAATGATTCCCATCCCCGTGTAAGCTTTGAGGATTGTTCTCCCTGCTCTTTTGGGGTGTTTTTCTCTCCCACCTTAGGTAGAGTCTTCACATGGCTGTGCTGATCAGGCTCAGCTGAAGACTCAAGGGGGGTCCTCTGCAGCTCTCCAAGTTTTCTCCAAGTGCTCTCTCTCCTTTGTGGCACCCTGCTCTGTTTCAGGGGGGAGGCTAAATCTAGCCCCTTTTCTTCTGGGGAGTCTTTAAAGAGTGGGATGAGATTTTTTACACCTCCAGTGTTCTGGAACTTCTCACACTTACTTCTCATTGGGTTTTTGAATGGGAATTCTGGAATCTCCATGCTAATGGTGGTGTGGCTCACCCCTGAAAGTATTTGTTGATTGGATTATTAAGCTGAGTGATCCCTTAGAGATGCAAGTGGTGGTCATAGGACCCGACCTGGACTCAGTAGGAACAGGTCAACCTATAGGTCTTCCTTTACCATGACTTAAGGGAAAGTGTATAATGCTGAGTTTTTATTCTGTATGGACTTTCTTTGGCACCACCGTTTGTCCTTACAACATCCCTATCAGGTAGATTCTTTCATTCCTGTTTTCCAGATGAGGAAACTGAAGAGGAATTACAAACCTTTCCCAAATCTAGGATTTGAACTTAGATCTGTCTGACTCCACCCAGATCTGTGTGCCCTTCTCCGAGCTGCTGCACTGCCCAATAGCTCCATCAGCACCTTGTTAGGGAGGATTGAAGAGCTTGAACTTAAACATGGCTCAGTAAGACAAAAACAACTGATCAGATACAAGAGGAAGGATCCTTCTTTGTCCCTGACGTGAGATAAGAGAACATCACCAAAAGCAAATGGAAGTAAATGCTTATTCCTGGAAGAGGCCTCAATTTTAGAAGGGAATTTAGAGATCGTTTGGTCCATTATTCTCCATTTACAGCCGGGGTTGACCGAAGCTGGCGGCCAAGAGCTCCCGTGGCGGAGGCCCAGTTAAGGGCAGGCAACAGGCTTTCCTGACATGATTTCCCCTTCATGGCCCCAATCTCCATTTTGATCTTGTATGAAGGGACTTTTCTTTGTGCGTTTCTGAAGTGCGTAATTATCTTATAGTTAGATACAACTCTTGTCGATTATAAATAAATCATCAGCCGCCGCCTCATCACCATCGAAATGCCTTTCACACTCTAATTAAATTAACCCACTTACTTCCTTCTCTAACAAACTTTCCCAAAATTTAACCGTCATGGCTCCTCTGGTCTTAACCATTCTTTGTCCTCCTTTCACCCTGCTCCATGCTGTCCCTCAAGTGTAACTCCCTCCATGTAACCCCCCCACCCCCCCACCATCGAGGGGCCTGCCTGGGGTCTGGGCACCCACACGCGGCATAACCAGTCTTCCTCCAGCTGTACGGGGATCTGGGCTGCAGTGGATGATGGTGGTGGGATCGTGTTCTGGTAACTCCCTTCTTGCAGTGGTGGGTGATGGAGGAGCAAAGGAAGGTCTTCTTGTATTTTGTTAAAAAGCACTTTGCTGTCTTTTTGCTCATGTCCAGATCAGAGATGATCGCAAGCAAATGTAGGATCTGTGATTTTATTTTCACTGCCATTCGCCATGTTTTGCGGGGAAGGAGACATTTGGTGGTGGGTTTGTCAGAGCTAGCCATGCTCCAGAGGAAAATAGTTGTTAAGCTTCCTTTCCCGTGGTGGAAAGGCTTGTGAATCTCAAATATGTTTTGGGTATATCAACAAACTTGTGTTTATTGTGGTTTGTAATTGAAGTTTATGTCCTGGGGGAGACAAAAATCCAGGCACACAGATCTCTGGAAATAGAGGTGTCCTGATGTGGCTTGAGGCTGGCAGCCTTGCCCGTGAAGCAGGAGGGGTGGTGGTGGCTAGGACATGCAGGTCACCTGGGCAGGTGCCCACCTGGCCTGTCTTTGAGCTCATCTGGACTTCAAACCCAGGTCCTTATGGGTTTGGAAACCTCCCTGTACCCCAGGCTGGAAGTGAGCTTCCCTTCTCTGAACCCCAGTTGTCCTTTATCCTTATCACTCCTGTGAGGAATCTGGTCATTTTCTGCCTGGCATTTGAGTTTATTTATGTACCTCATATCTCCTTACCTGGACTGAACCCTCCTCTGGGAGAGGGTCAGGTTGAAGTCATCCTTGTGCCCCCTACAGTGCTTTGCGTGGAGCAGACACAATCTCCCATTGGTGGAGCTATTCCCTTCAGGAAGTTTGAGAACTTTGGGAAGTTCCTCTTTTTATCTGACCTGATATCCTCTAGCTGCTGTTATTGCTCAGGGTGAAAATAAGAGGAAGATTCTTGCCCTGTTTACTCTGGGAGTGGGAGCTGCAGCGTCCCTCTGGGCCAGGCCCTCCTTCTGTCTCAGGGGTCCAGGGCTTCAGTTGGGCTCCTGGGCTACGCCAGCAGGGACTTTGTCTGCTCCTCAGGCAGCCCTTGTAACGGATCTCATGTGGCCCTGCCCTCCCCTGGACTGAAGGACCCTTTGGGTGGGTCTGAGGGGGGACATGGCTGGTGAGACCCTGAAATCTCTAAAGTCTTTCTTAGGACTACTAGAACTTATTAGGACTGACTATTAGGATCTCTCAAAGTTTAAAGAAGAGGCTTTTTACGATAGTAAAATCAAGTGTTGAAGATAGAAAACTTGGGAAATATAGAAAATTATAGAGAGAAAATGATGTCATGTCTAATTCTGCAATGCCGTGCTGATATTTTCGTTTATTTTATTATTAAAATGAAATGCTATTCTTAAAACGTGACTGGATCATAATATATGCAAAGCCTTAAATATATTTATTTTAAAAATAAAAGTAACAAATGTAGCAAATATTCAAATCATCCATGAAGGTAAAAAATGAAAAGTACACGTTTTCTACCCACAGCCACCCTTCCTAGTCCCTGAACCCTCTCTGCAGGTGTTCTTATAGGATGGACAATGCACATACCAGTGTTTAGATGCATGAGTAGATAGGCTTATATGTTACTTTTTAAACCTAGAAATATGTAATGAGCATTTCTTCATGTTCTACTGATTTTTCAAAAATATTTTTAATAGCACCACCCTAATCCATCACAAAAATGCCTATTTTTTTGTCTTCCATTTTTTTGACATTTAGTTTCTTTCCAATTTTTCATTACTACAAGTAACACTACCAAAAAACCCTTTACATATAATTTTGTCCACTTTTGTTTACTTTTTCAGGAAAGACTTCTAGAAATAGAATGATTGTATCAAAGGACAGAGACTTTTTTCCTGGCTGTAGATTCATATTGTCAACTTATAATGCATTTCTATATAGAAATAGAACCATTTCTTTTGCCCAGAAGTTCTTTTTGCTATTTTGAAGATTAAAAAGTATTACACAAAGACCTGTTCTTTGTTAAAAAAAAAAACATAAAGAATACAGTCTACTTCTCAGATATTATAATCACTGTTAGAGCCAAATGAGGAATTGAACAGACCCCAATTCAAATTTGGATGTTACTGCTGATTAATGATGTGATGTTGGATTACGTATGTAATCACCAAGCCTTGGTTTCCTCATCTGTAAAGTATTGTTGTAAGGACGAAGTGAGCAGGTGTAGGGGGCTCGGCTGATGTGGGCATATTATCATTATCCTCATTATTGAATGACTGATTGTCTTTTCTCTTTTGTGGTGTGTAATCTGCAGACTCAGACTGAGATTGTGCCAGAAAAACAGTTCCTTCAGGCTGATGAGTGCTGGCCCTTCTCTGCAAGGCTGCTTTAAAAAGCCAGCTGATAGATTCACAACAGGGAGAGCTCTCCAAGGAGGAGACAATGTATCCAACAGCTTGGGTGGCAACAGCTGCTGCACAGAGCTTAGACTTTTGTCCTCGTGTGATTGTCTGGACTCTGAGTAGCAAGAAATCACCACCCTTTTGTTAAGATGGACACATCCTGCATCGCTATCCTTGAGAACTCTGACATTAGGGAGAGAAGAAGCAGGCAAGGAAAGTCCCAGCTTGGCTGGGCATCCTCTGAGGGTCCCCTTGGAAAGTCAGCCTGTTCAGAATTTTAGGCATGGCACCATAAACCCCATTATTTATATTGTACCAAACTCTGCAAACACCTTTAGTAGCTCTAAACCCTGGGTTGTTTTAACAAATCTCTAATTATAAACTTTTTAACATTTACTATGCCCTCCTAATAAAAAGTGCATGGTGTGCATGGTTGCTTACACCCAGTGGAAGCATGGCTGATGCTTCCAAAGTGCCACTGAAGTTGATCTTCTAGGGAGAAAAAATGCTGAGTTATCACTTAGGACAGTGGTGGTACCCTCCAGCCACTCTCCAGAATTCCAGGATCCGAAACACCCCAGGTGAAGAAGCATCTCCCATGCAGTCTTCAGGATGCACATGTGAGAGCAATAGCTAGCAGGAGGTGTGATTCCTAGGGAGCTAGAGGAAGACATTTTTTTTGTGATGGTGCCCCATTTCATTGACCTCCACGTCATTCTGTGTGCCTGATAAACAGCTATTCTAAGTGTGCCTAGATGTGGGGTGGGCTCTGCAGGAGCTCAGTCAACAAGTAGAAATATTAAATTATTCATCTGTCATCAAACATTTATTGAGCAGCTTCTGTGGAGAAATGCACATTAGAGTAATAATGGCCAATGATTGAATGTGGAGGGCAGTGTGTCCTACTATAGCTTGGGTCCTCTGGACACAGGTGTTGAGTTTAGGTGCAAGGTGTGTATTAGGGACAAAGACCTGGGGAAGGAGGGCCAGGAGCAGGCTGGCCAGACGGACCAGCCAAATAGGAGTGCAGGTCCCACAAAGCCCAGCAGAAAGCTCTGGAGTGAATGTTGCCCAACAGAGTTAATCCTTTCAGGAGGAAATGGCTATGCCTTTACCCCTACCTCACTCAGTCTCCGGGTGGCCCAGGAAGGGTCTGTCTGTGGGTGAAGCCACTGTGTGCAGTGGAGCTGGCAGCTGGAGGCTGCGTGCAGACCCCACTCCTAAACCTGGGCAGCCCATCCTTCTATGAAGGGGCATCTGGGCAGCACATTTCCAAGGCAGGTACAGTTTGACAGAGGAGCTGGAGTTTGACCTGAACCCTGAAGGACAGTCAGGCTTTGTTAGGCAGACAGGAGCCAGGAGAATGTTCCAGGTGAGCAGAGCAGTGTGAACAAAGCTCTGGAGAAGGGAAAACAGCACCTTATAAGCAAGTGCCAGTGGGGAAAGCTTTGCAGCCTGCCTGCCTGAGGTGGAGCCATGTCAGGATGGAGAAGAGGCCCTGATGTCACCTCTTTCTTGCAACCTTTCCAGGTGTTTCTTTCCTGGCCGTCTTGGGGCCTCCAAAGCCTGTTGTTCCTAGGCCATTAAGGGAGCCAGGCCAACCTGGGGATGCGCCTCCCCAAGTGACTTAGAATGGCTTCTGCTCATTGTCGTTCAGCCAGTTTGCCTTGGGTGACTGGGGAGATTATCTGTTGCTTTCTGTACAGAGCCTGGACTTTCAAGGCTGCTCCTTGACAAAGGTCACGGTAACTTCCAGAGCAGATGACCAGGGCCTGGAGAGTGTCCCTGAGCCAGGCCATCCATTTCCATACACAGGCTCTTCTGGAGCGGGTAAAGGGGATCCAGATAGAGCACCCCTAACTCCCCAAATGTGGAGGGGCCACCTTGGCCCTCTGACCGGTGGTGGGGCTGGAAGCAGCCAGCCGGGCAGCTGGTATTTGCAGGGCACCTGGTGGCCCCCACTCAGAGAATGAAAGGCCCAGTCTGTGGCCTGGAGGGCTTGCCTGTTTTCATTCCTAAGTCAGCTCAGAGCTGAATGGAACTCTTGAGGCAGTGACTCTATTTAGCTTCACTGGCATTGAGGGGGTCTCCTTAGCCAGGCACTCGAGGCATCAGGGTCTCCCAGAGGGGAGCATGGAATAGAAGTGTGATTTCATGGAGGCAGGTCGCTCCAGGTCTGCCAGCTTCTCCTGGTGCCAGCCTTACCCTCTCATTGTGCCCCTCTCTTGTAGACCTCCCTCCCACATCCATTTCTCCACCAGCTCCCCAGCCAGTGCCGCCTCTTGGCTGGTGAGGGCCATACCTTGAGCCCCTGCGGTGTGAAGTTGGCTTTCTTTTGTGTCCTCAGAGGACCCGGCTGGGGTGTCATCGTGGTATTTTTGGGATGTGACGGAGGAGGAGAGAGAGCAGCCCTGTGGCCTGTTTGTGGCTGGGCTCCCTCGGCCCTGACTAATGACTGTGGTGACATCTGTGGACAGTAAGCAGGTCCCCGTGCAGCTCCGTGGTGATTGGGTTTCCCGAGTTATCCCATATCTGTGTTCAGGAGGCCTGCCTGCTGGCTGTTAACTGTGCTTGCTTGTCTACCTGCTGCTGAGTTTGGTTTTCTGGTCTCTTCCTCCCTCGCGACGCTGAGTTCTAATAGGAAACATTGCACAGCTAATATAGCAATATTAGCTAATATTGCTCTACCAGTATAGTAATCAAAGTGCTCGAAGGTAGAGTTAATTAGAAACGTTCATTAAAGGACCTTGCTGAAATTGGATATTCACTGATATTTTTCTGATCTACGGTAGGACCAACCACAGGCTCCTTTGAACAACAGCAAGACTTTTATATTTTTGTATTTCCTTTATGTGCCTGCAGCTTTTGTACGTGTGGGGTGGAGAGAAAGAGAGAGAGTGAGGCTGCGGAAGACCCCAAGACCCCCCAGCCTGGGTTGTTTAATCCACGGCATCTGTGTCAGCTCAGCACAGCAGCTCCGGGCTGCCAGATGCTCCTGGAGCTTGCCTTGATAGAAAGCTGGGATGCTAGTTCACCTTTTGTTTTAATCCTGGCTTCCTTGGCCTTTTCTGTACCTGAGCGAAGTTTGTTTTCCATCTCTAAACACTGCGGGGTTGTCCTTTGCTGTTGGGAGTCCAGAATTCTGGCCCTGTCGGGGACAAGCCTTGGCCATCTAATAGGTGCTCAGTACATCCCTCCCTTTAGTTACTATAGAAACCAAATCTCACAACGTGGCCAGGGCCAGGTTTAGTTCTGCGTGTCCTGCCCCTGTTGTGGGAGACTGATGATGGCGACACTTTGGTTCACCGCCTGATGGAAAATTCCCACTGCCAACCTGCGCGCCTTCCCAAGGCCCCAGCCCAGCGGGCACTTGATAACTCTTGGTTGGGTCTGGTGGATTTCCCCTCACTCGGGAGCCTTTAGCTTCAGACAAGCTGCAGAGCTGCTTTTCCAGGTTCAGCTGCGCTCACTGGGGTCCAGCTTCTGTGAATGCCAGGAAAGTGCTGGGGCCACCGAGGCACCGTCCAGAGTGTTTGGGGCCACTGCTGTCGATAACCACCCTGAGTGCAGCCTCTCACCTCGTAGCAGGGGACCCAACCGTGGCATGTTGCATATGGCATTGCACATCTCTCAGACCAGCTGATAGGACAGTGAACATGATTGCCATGTGGCCAATTAAGGTGGCTTCAAGTTGGCTAACAGATGCCATTTCATTATTAATTCCAATCAAAGACATCAGTTGCTATTTAAGGATCTAACTGCTCGGCCACCTACAACCTACTTCATCTGGCTGCCTGCAGCTTTTCAAGAAGAGAGAGTGAGAAGGTCTCTTTCTCTTCCCCCCTCGTTTCTTCCCAGGGACTCATCCTTGGAGAATTTACTTTCATGAAGGGTTGGGGGAGTCTCAGGTCTGAACAGGCCACCACAATGACCCTGCATGTGGGCCAGCCCCAGCCCCTCCAGGTGCGGGCCACCTTTCTCAAGTATATCCTTGCAGAAGGCGTTCATTATTCCCATTTCCCAGATGAGGAAACTGAGGCTCAGAGGGGTTTAAATGGAGCACCAGCGTTCCCCTGGCTTCTGCCGCCCCCTCCAAGCCAGCTGAGTCCACCTGTGCCAAGGACGCGGCTCTTCACAGGAACTGTCATCCTCTCCACTGGTGGGCATCTTGCCGTGTCCTCTGTGGCCCCCTGGCGCTGGGCACAGGTGGTGGCTCTGGAAATGCACATCTCTGGGTCTGAAGGAGCTAAGTGACCATTTGGACTCTGCAAACACAGGTGCAATTTTCCCTTCCAGACTCAGGGAAATAAAGCCTTGGCTTGAAGGAGCGCCCCTGGCCTGCTGTTCCCTCTGGGCGGTGTGGGCCCCTGCCTGGGGCCAGCCTTTCCCCCGCCCTGGGGAAGGCAGTCTGGCTCCTCAGTAGAAGGCAGGTGGCCCCTGGGGCATTTTTCTCATGCCTGGTTGCCCGACTTGTGTGTGCGCCTGCTCACCCCAGATCCTGGCTGTCACCATGACAGCTGTGTGGCCGGAAAAACACATGATCAAAAAAGTAAACACGTGCTAGGAAGGAAAACATTTCTGCACCTTGGCTGACTGTGTGGGGTGAGGATGGGTGGTGGGGGGAAGAGGGTGAGTGAGGGCAAATGACAGTTGTCAGGGCTTCAACAAAATGCATTGAGGGTCACACTGGACCTGGCCAGGACAGCTCTCAGTGCGTACCTGTGGGGTCCAGTGCCTACTGGGGGCTCGGGGGGAGGACGTGGCTAAAAGCTGTCAGTGATGCTCCTTAGAAAGCACTTGCTGGAGCTGGGCTCAGGGGACCTTTCTGTGCTCTCAGTGTCCTCATAAGCAACCCTAGGAGGGCAGTACCATTATTTTCCCTATTGCACAGTCAAGGAAACTGAGGTGCTGAGCGATTAAGCCTCTTGTCCAAGGTTCGCACCTAGAAAAGTAGCAGAACCAAGAGGCAAACCCAGGCTCATCTGACTTCTCAGCTGGGTCCCAGCTTTGGGGGGATAGGGAAGGACATCCTGGAAACAGGGACAAGAGAAGGCCAAAGTGGGAAAGGCAAAATGCACATTCTGGGAGGGTGGTGGTGGGAAACAGTGTGGTAGAGTGAGCTGGTGATTGGGTCTGGAAGGGTCCAGGAGGTGTGAGGGGAAGGGGGCAGGAGCTGTGGATGCCAGGCAGAGGAGGTTGGGCTTTCTCCTGTGGGCACTGGGAACCCAGGGCAGGTTTTTCTCCCTTCAAAGTTCACTCGGCTCACTCCTGGTTCTGGGGCAGAAGGAATCCACTCCTTGTGGGTGCTGGATGATGGGGGCTGGAGTGAAAGCTGCAGTAGGGGTGCAGTGGGTGAAAGAGAGGAAAAGCCAAGACCAGAGTTAGGTCTTGATCTCATGGACAAGGAGATGCCGCAAAGTGAAATGGATCTTTCGGGGGCCTCTGGGTGGTTTCTTTCCTGAACCCCCATCCGCACTCTAGAAATTGTGCATAGCCTAGTACATCCTGAGGGATGGCTCGGCTGGGAGAGGGGTCTCCCCAGCAGATGCAGGCCCTGTCATGGCTCAGGCGAAGGGTAAATGGCCCCAATCAAGCCAGTCAAACCCCCACTCTCCTCATTCTACCCACCGGGGACCCTGCCTTTGTTTGCAAGGCAGCAAAACTCTTGGGCTATTTGCCAATGCTTCTATTTATAGCTACTAATAATGAAGCAGATTGAACCATCCAGGACAAGCTGGGCCACCTCGCTGGTGGGCCATATGTCAGTCTGCGAGGTCGTCACCCGGCTGGGAGGAGCGGAGGGGGAGGGGAGAGTTTGGAGGCCTCCGCGAGCCTCTGCTTGATGTTGTTCATGCTTCATTTCTTCCCAGCATGTTTTTAGTCAACAGAAGGATTAAAAATAGCATTTTATTTTCCTTCTGTTCACTGGCGATGACCCTGATGGGTCTTTGAATTACATTTGCTGGCTTCTCTGATGACGTGATGTGACAAATTCCAAATAGTCCCGGGAAGAAGCTCGACCAAAGATTTCAGGTGATCCTGGGCCTGGTTCATCTCTGAGGCTTGCCGTGGACGTCGCCTCTTGCCTGCCTTTGTGGAGACCTCAGGTTTCCCGCCTGCTCCACCCTCACTCCAAGCCCTCCCTGGCTTCCTGTTACTTAGGGTAATGTTCAGACTGTTTGGCCTTCCCATCTCTGTGCCCCACTGCCCTAAGCCACCTGCAGATGTTTGGGGCTCCCCAACTCTCTAAATATGGGGGCCATCTCTTTGGATATTGACTCCTGCTGGAATGTTCTCTCTCTCTTCCTCTTTGCCCTGTCAAATCCTGCTCATCCTGCAAAACCCAGTTCAAATTCAACCTCCCTGACTTCCTCCAATCTCAGAATGATCTTGCTTTTTTATTTTTTTTTCCCCTGGACCTTTAGAGCAATTGTGTCTGATCGATTTCATGTGGCAATTAATCATTGTTCTGCCTGGCAGTCTCTTTCCCGCTATTATCTCAAAGAGGTATTTAAATGTTTTATCAGCATTTAAATCTCCCTATTTGTCCTGCCACCTCAACTGGCCTGAACCTTCTTGGAGAGCCCTCCCTCCTCCAGCAGACAGTGCTGTGTAGCGACCACCCATGCAGACCCCGGAGCCCACTGCTGGGGCCTCCCTCCGCCGTATGACCTTAGGGAACTTTTAACCTCTTCGTGCCTCAGTTTCCTGATGTATAAAACCCAGATAAAAAGCACACCTACCTCATGGCATGGTTGTAAGGATTGAGTAAATACACACCAAGGGCTGGGCTCAGCACGGGCCGCTGTGGCGCCTGCTGAGCATCTCTGCATGCCCCCCTCCTCCCCACCCAGTACGGGGCCCACTGCCTTGACCATGGGAGACACACAGGCCAACTTTTGGTTGTTCTTTTCATTTGGTGTGGTGCTACTTGTACAGATGAGATGCTTTGAACTAGAGAGGGTAGGAGGATTTCTTAAGGTCACACAGTAGGAAGTGGTGGCATGCCTAAGGTGGCAGGTCTGAGCGGGAGCCAGAGCTTCCAGCATCTGGTCCCAAGGTCTTTCTTTTCATATGTTGCCCCATTGCATGGTCTTTACTTGTTAATGGAGCAGAGGGACTGGAGGTTGGCAGGGACACCACTGCCCTGCAGGACTCCAGGGGTCAGTGTTTGCATCGTATTTATGGAAAGGGGACTCCTGGAGGTGTGCAGAGAGGCCCTGGGGTGGGAAATTTCTCCAGCAACCTTCCCATCTCACTCCTGGGCCTGGTGATGGAGCTTGAGCCAGGAGCAGATGAAAAACACAGGAAATATCAGAGCCCAGGGGCTTTCCAAGTGCTGTTACAATCCCACTCGAACAGAACTGAAGGCCTCTGAAGGTAGAACTGCTGTGCTTTCCCGAGTCTTACACCTCCTGCTGTCCTTTGGCTATCCCCAAGACTGCTGGGTTGACTTAGTGCTCGGAGCTAGTGGAGGTATTTTGAGGGGATGAGCTATTCCCAAATACTATCCCTTCTTGCTTCAGGCCAGGGGTGAAATCGGAGAGGGTGGTTGTGACCCATGATGTGAGAACTGCACAAATCTTCCAAGATCAATACTCCCACACCTGCCCCAACCCCACCCCTAGCCACACAGGGAAAGGGATAAGCAGGTTTCAGAAGATGCCAATTATTTCAAACTCCGAAGTGGCAATGTCTAGACTAAACCTCAAAAGTGTTTTCCAGGTTGCTTTTTTCAAATGGAACCAGAGGAGATAAACTTTGGGTAGGTTTGTGATAAAGCAAGTCCAGTAAAATGTTCATGGTAGAATCTAGGTGGTGGGCAAACAGATGTCTACTCTGTAATTCTTTCAACTTGGCTTTATGTTTGAAATTTTTTCACAATAAGGTGTTGCAAGGGAAAGGAGTGAGGACTTCATAGCTGACTGCCTGGGTAGCCAATCCTGGCTCTGCTCCTCTGTGTGATCTTGGACAAGTTACTTAACCTCTCTGACCCTCGATTTCCTCATTTCTAAAAATGGGGCTAATCATCGAACATACCATAGGGTGGTAAGATAATGCACTTGGAGTACTTGTTGGGCAAAGACTTGGGACAGTTTCTGGCACTTAATGTGCAACTGATAAATATTGGTCATCATTATTATGAAATAGAGAACTTTGTTAGGATAAGATCTTAGAGGAGGCCATTGAATTAGGCAATTAGAAGGTCATTGGTAACTTGAGAGAATAATTGTAGGAATGTGGAGGAGTAGGGAGTAGAAGTCAGACCATGGGGTCTAAATATTGATGGGGGTTGTGTGTGGAGAAGTTAAGGCAGCAAGCACAGACTATACTTTCAAAAGGTTTGTTAGTAATAGGAGAGAAATGGGAGGATAAGAGGGAAGAGAATTTGAGGGAGAGAAGAGGCTTATTGGGGGGCCACAGGGAGAGGGGAGAAAGTTAAAAATGGGCTCTCTTGCTTCTCAAAGTGGGGACCAGTGGCAAGCAGCATCACCTGGGAGCTTGTTAGAACTACACAAAGCATGTGCTCCTTAAAGTTTAGAAGCTGCTGCTAGAATCCACAGTCTGCACAACTGGAGGAGCCTCAGCTGGCCTCGGCAGTAAGTCCACATCCTGAGTCAGGAGGCACCGAATGAAAGGGTCCTGCCCTGGCCCTTTGTCACCTTTTCCTGGGGGCCAAGGAATCTCGTTGCAGAAGCCCTTTGCAAAAGCTTTTGCAGAAGCTCGTCCCACTCCAGCAACGGAGATGGTTAGCTCCACCTAGACATTTCTATTACCCTTTTTTCTTGCCTTCTGTAAGGACTCGTCATAGGATCCCCTCTGACAAAAGCGGTGTCTTGAAGAAGCCACTGGGTCAGCAGTACATGTGCCAAGCTCTAATAAAGCAGTGGCAGACAGCAGGTGAATTTGACACCATATACTCTTAGGGAATTTCTGGGTCATCCAACTCAGAGAACACAACCAGAGTTTGTGTCACTTTCAGGTGTTTACAATTTTTAAAATTAGATGCCAACTGAAAGATTCAGTCTATGTAGGATTTCTAGATTCTCTTGGAAAAAATCTGGGCAGCAATGGGCCCAGCAGTTATCCAGGTCCAGGTGGGGTCTGCCCCTTAGCCTGGGCATGTAATCCCCAGGTCACCAGTTTCCAGCAGCCCACTCAGTTGAGTGTCCCCAGACTGACCCTTCAAAGCATTAGCAGTTGTGATCCCTGGTCTAGTTGCAGCCTCTTATTTTAAGGATGAGGACACTAACCAGCCAGGTGAAGTGACTTGCCCTGGGTCATCTAGTTTGTCCACTGAGTACCCCCCTGGCTCCTGGGGCAGGTCTCTGGCCTCTATATTGTGTGGCCCTCCCTGGAAATCCAGACTCTGTCACCAGAAGCCGCCTTCCAGCTCTGTGAATCACAGTGGCATTACTGCCCTGATCTAGTGGGCTTGGTTCTCACCATCAGGAGGCCCTTGGGAAACGTGTCAGGAACTGAAGTTAACACCATTTTATAAAATGATCACAAACCAAGTTCCCCTTGGTGAATCATTATTAATTTTCTATCCATGAATGTTCTTGCACATTTTTTTCCTCCAAAATTTTACCTGTTGTAGGAACTTTTAAAGAATATTTTTAAAAAACCCTCCACCACCTTAGCATAGTATCATTCCCAGCTTTGATGTTTAACAATGCTTTAAATCACACAAAAAACAATTCTCACTTTTAACTTGCATCACTGGGATATATATTTTAACCAGCCTTGGTGCCTCCCACCTTCACTCTCTTCTCTTCTGTCCAGGGTTGTCCTTTCTGTTTCTTCCATCCATCCATGCCTGCTGGGTAGTGTGATACGTCCATTCTCCATCCAGGGTTTCTCTCCTGACTGGGGGCACAGTCTTCAAATCCCACTCTCCGAGCAGCCCAAGCCCAGGCTTGGTAACGGAGCCCTCTGTTCTGCTCAATAAGTTCCAGATCCCAGAGGCAGAAAGGAGGGAGCCAGACATCTGGGATAAGCTGAAAATGCCTCCGTCGCCTTTCTTCTCTGCCTGTTCATGTGAAACATTTTGGCTGAAGAATTAATGCGTGATGTCTACGTGTGTATGTGTGTGTGTGTAAAGAAATAGGACTGGAACGGTGGGGCTTTCTGCCTCAGATATTCCCTCCCTTTCTAACCTATATTCAGATAATTTTTTTTTCTGAGTCCTCTGACCCATAAAAATGTTTAAGGTCCACACAGTCTTTACTGTGTATTGCATTCTTAGCTTTTGTGTATGTTCATAAAACAGCTATTGAACTGTGGGCCTGTGGTGCATATGTTAGCACACATTGGTAACGAAATACAGATGATAACTCCCTGGGAAGGCCACACCTTCCCTGCTGGAAACAGCCCATGCTTTTCGTGCTGAACTAGCTGTGCAGTCTTGGGTAAGTGGCTTAACTTTTCTGGGCTCAGTTTCCCTCTCTGAAAAGTGGAGATGATAATTTCTCACCCTGCTGGGAGGATTAAATGAGATTCTGTATGTAACGCACTTAGCACAAAGAGTGGCAAACCAAGCGGCAGCTGTACCAGCTCCATCCTCCTTCCTTTTCCTATACCTTTTCTTTATTATTATCATTTAATAATAATATAATGTGTTAGTGATCTGTTGCCAAACACTTAAGTGTTTCAGGAAAGCTCAGACTGCAAAAGATGGCCTTTTGAAAGTGAAGCTTCTGGTAACGTAAGCAATCATTTCCAATTGAAGTTGTTAAAAAAGTTCAGTAAGGAATTTAACCTGTTAAGTTTTCCTAGCCCAACTCTACATGGGAGGGATTCTGGGGGAATCTAACCAAGTTGGCTCTTGGCTGAGAAGCAAGTCCTGGGTATGTGGCCAGCTTTGCCGCACGGTCTTCCCTGATTCCAGTAGGAACCGCCCTGAAAGCCTCTCCCAGCAGGTTTTAGGGACCTTGCAGGATCTGGTTCAACCTTCCCTTCCCAATTCAGAGGTGGTCTGTACCTGCTGGGCCCCTACTGATTTACTGCCTCCGTTTCTTGGGGGTCTCAGATCAGGAATGAAAGCATTTTATAGTTTCCCCTTCTTTAGGATTCTGGGAACTCTGATGCAAGCAAAGATTGAGAATTCGGAGCTCTGCCACCTGTCAGCTGGGTGCGCAGGGCACGTGCCTTCCCCTCTCTGGGCTGCTGTGTGCTCATGTGTAACCTGAAGACCACAGGATATATTTAATCTTGGAGTGGCCAGAAACTTTCGAAACCTAATTCAGTGAACAGTCCAGTGTTGTTTTAGTGTTGTCCCTCTCTCTTCCTTGTGCTTGATTCCTTTAACATTAAGTAACCTACTTAGGACATTATAGAATTGGACAATGAAAGAAACTTTAGAGTTTGTTCGACTTTAGAGTTTCCCCAAGTGCTGGAAACACTTATAGGTGGTAGATAAGATCCCTTCTAATGATACGTGGGCAAGACACTGAATCTCTCATGAGCAAGCTAGTCTCTCTTCAATTTTTTTCAATTCTTCTAATTATCTCAGGGAGAAAGTCTTGGTCTGGTGTACTGAAACTGCTCAACGTGCACTCGTCTTCCTTTTGAACAAAAGCAGAGTAAGCTCAGGCTGAGAGCCTTTCCATGCTGTGGCATCTAGCTGGAATTTCATAACCTGGTCTTTTGTTTGTTTGTTTTCTTGGTTGTGGCAAAATACACATGACATAAAAGTTACCATTTTAATTGTTTTAAAGTCTACAATCCAGTAGCATTAAGTACATTCACAGTGTCATGCAACCATCACCGTTATCTAGTTCCAGAACTTTTTCATCACCCCAAATGGAAGCTCTGTACCCAGTAAGCAGTAACTCTCCATCCTGCCCTTAACTCAGTTCCTGGAAACCACAAATCTGCTTTCTGTCCCTATGGATGTACCTATTCTAGAGATTTCATATAAATGGAGTCATTTAATATGTGACCTTTTGTATCTGGCTGCTGCTGGTTAGCCTGTTTTCAAGGCTCATCCATGTTGTAGCATGTATCAGTACTTCATTCTTCTTTATGGTTGAATAATATTCTATTATATGGATACACCACAGTTTGATTATCCATTCATTTGTTGATCGACAGTTTGGGTTGCTTCCATCTTTTGGCATTTGTGGATCATGCTGCAAATAAATTTCATGTCCAGGTTTTTGTTTGGACATCTGCTTTCAGTTCTTTTTGGTATGTACCTAAACACATGATACCTCTGTGTTTAATTTATTGAGGAACTAGCAAGCTGTTTTCCACAGTGGCTGTACCGTTTTACATTTTCATCAGCAATGTATGAGGGTTCCTATTTCTCCAGGTCCCTGCCAACACTTATCACTGCCTACCTTTTGTATTAGGGCTATCCTAGTGAGTGTGAAGTGGTATCTCATGGTGGTTTTCATTTGCATTTCCCTAATGGCTAATGATGTTGAGCATCTTTCGATGTGCTTGTTGTCTATTTGTATTTCTTCTTTGGAGAAGTTCTTTTCTCATTTTTTAATTGGGTTGTTTGTCTTTTTGTTGTTTAGTTGTAAGAGTTCTTTATATACTCTGGATAATAGCCCTTATTAGATATGTGATTTGCAGATATTTTCTTCCATTCTTTGGGTTTTCTTTTCACTCTCTTGTTAGTATCCTTTTATGTACAAAAGTTTTAAATTTTGATGAAGTCCAATTTTTCTTTTGTTGCTTGTGCGTGATGCCAAATCAAAGGTCATGAATATCTGCTATCTTTTCTTCTAAGAGTTTTATAAGGTTTTAGCTCTTACATTTAGAACTTTGATTCATTTTTAGTTAGTTTTTGTATATAGTGTGAGGTAGGGGTCAGACTTCATTATTTTGCTTGACAATATCCAATTGTCCCAGTATACTTTGTTGAAAAGACTCTTCATTCCCCATTGAATGGTCTTGGCACCTGTGTCGAAAATCAGTTTACCATAGATGTATGGGTTTATTTTTGGGTTCTCAATTCTATTCTGTTTGTCTATATGTCAGTCCTTATGTCAACACCATACTGTTTTGATTATGTTGTAATCAAACTTTGTAGTAAGTCTTCAAATCAGCAATTCTGAGTCCTTCAACTTTGTTCTTTTTCAAGATTGTTTTGAGTGTTAAGTGTTCTTGCAATTCCATATGAATTTTAGGATTGACTTTTCTATTTATGTTAAAAAAAAGCCATTGGGATTTTGATAGGGATTACATTGAATCTGTACATTGTTTTGAGAAATATTGCCATTGTAACAACATTGAGTCTTTTAATCCATGAACATGGGATGTCTTTCCACTTATTTAGGTCTTCTTTCATTTCTTTCAGCAAAGTTTGTAGTTTTCATGTCAAGTCTTACGTCCCCTTGGTTAAATTTCTTCCTAAGTATTTTATTCTTTTGATACTACTGTAATTTGAATGATTTTCCTAATTTCCTTTTTGGATTGTTCATTTGCTAGTGTTTAGAAATACAACCGATTTTTGTGTTTTGATTTTGTATTCTACAACTTTGCTGAATTTGTTTGTTAGCTCCATCCGTTTTTTGTGGATCCTTTAGGATTTTCTATATATAAAATCATGTCAGCTGTGAGTATAGTTTTATTTCTTTTCCAATTTGGATGACTTTTATTTCTTTTTCTTGCCCAGTTGCCCTGGTTAGAATTTCACTGCAGTGTTGAATAGAAGTGGCAGAAACAGGCAACCTTTCCTTGCTCTATATCTTACAGGGAAAGCATTCAGTCTTTTGCCATTGAGTATGAGGTTAGCTGTGGCTTTTTAAGATATGCCTTTACCATGTTGAGGAAGTTCCCTTATAACCTGGTTCTGTTTTGCATTGTGTTCATTTTGAAGGTTATCGTCTATTTTTTTCAGAAGTGATACCAGTTTTTCACAAATGCCAGTGTCACCAATTTCCTTTAAATGCAGTTATTTAATTTAAAATTGTGATTTAGTTTAAAGAAAAAGGTTAACTAGTTAATAACATAGGTGGTATGCAGATATGGCAGAAATTGTGATGGGGAAATGAGAAGAACTGACATTTAGGAAGCAGTAAGCAAGTCCTCCTTCTGGATTAGCTCAAGAACCTTCAACCCTGATTCAATTTCCAGCTCCAGCAGTGACAGATAATAAGGTAACAACTTCCACTGATCAAAAAGTTCCTTGAAGACAACAACAACATTTTTTCATCCTTGTCTTCCCAGTGCCCAGTGGTGAGTCCTGGGCGTATTTTCACTCATCTTTTGAACACATATTGATGCGGTACCTGTTCCCCAGCAGCCTTGTGCTGGGCCTGGGGGTCCAGTAGTGAGAAAGCCAACATGCCCTGGGCTCTAAGGGCTCTAAGGGTTTTGAGAAGATGCTGTTGTTGAATATCGACTGTCTTAATAGGAGAAAATTTACCCTAGGTTCATAATGACCCAAAACATACATCCCACAAATATGCCAGCTTCTCACCTAGGAGAGAGGGTTGAGCTGGTACGGATGGCCCCGGATATGTACGGGAAGAGGATTTCTTTGCCAGAGCATGATGCCTTCTGGTTCCAGTTGCCACCAGCTCTACCCCTCACTCTCAAGAACCAGGTGCATCCTTGCCGTGGGAGCCTGCCATCTTCCCCAAAGCAGCAGGAAGGGTATGCACACCCCTTCTTTGTGGGGTCCTATTTCCAAGCAGTCCATTCTTCCACGGGATCAGCAGATAAACTCTGCTGCAGATGTCAAAAAACATGTTTAAAGCCCTCATTCCCCACCCTCACCCTTGGCTAGAGCATTTAATTGAGCTCTTTGCTAATGAGCTAACCTTAGAGTATTACTTCAAAGGTATACTTGCTATGGTTGGAAAAGCAGAAGGAAGCTCAAAAGCTAGTAGGAGATGGTGGGGATAAAAGGATTTATGGGTCCTGTCAGGGACGGATACCTTTGAGGTGATGGTAAAAAGTTCAAATGAGCTTCCCATAGGGGAGGCATTCTGTATCCAATGTGGCTCTGATTTAATCGCAGTTACCTTTGTAGCCTGGGATCAGCCTTGGGATAGTCTGGACATGGTTCTACACTCCATTTGTTGCCACTCTTTGAACTGGTGATGTCAAAATGATCTGCCAAAAAATTGAACCACTCATTCTGAAAAATTAAACCAGGATTTGTGACTGTTGCTTTATTACTGAGCTGCGCTCCACTCTGAGCTTCCTCCATTTTGAAATATGGAATCACTGCTTCTTTGTTATTACGAACAGGCACTCATGATCGTTCCTCATCTTTGACCCAAAACTCATGCAGCCTTAATCTATACTCCATCCCTGACCTTGACCCCAGCCATGACCCTCACTCAATCCCTTGTCTCATGTGGTTCTTTTTTTTTCTTTAAAAAAAACTTGAATAGAAATTTAATTTCAGGTATTGTAATGTATTTTTTTTTTGCAGTTTTTTATATGAGAGATGTAATTTTTCAGAAAAATCATGCATAAAATTCAGAGTTCCCATAAACCCCCTTGTTACTAACACCCTGCATTAGTTTGGGACATTTGTTACAATTGATACAAGAACTTTTCATAATTGTACTATTAACTGTACTATTAACTGTGGTTCATGCTTTACATTAAGGTTCACCGTATTGTCTAGTCCTATGGGTTTGTGTTCTCTTTTTAAAAAATGTTTTATTCTAGTAGCATATATACAACCTAAAATTTCCTCTTCTAACCACACAGTTCTTGCTCCTTCTTCCCCACTACCTCCCTTGTACCTCACTAAGTCTCTCCCATCTAGGTACAGGGTAGGGAAGTCTGTTTTGTATCTTTGTTGATAATAAAAAAGAAGTTGAAAATTTAACGATTTAGGTTGTGCCAGAATGTTCCAGTCTTAAACTTGTCTCTGTGAAAGTGGCAGTGTGGACTAGTGGCAAGGACAGCTCTGGACTGTCCCTGCCTGACCACGGTGGGTCCTTCCCCTTTGCTGGGTTCTGTTTCCCCGTGTGCAGTGGAAGGGATTTGGGCCGGATGGGCAAGGCTCTTCATTCCTGGATTTCAGTTAGCCGGTTTCTGTGTTGGTGACTCCGAGGCTGCTTCCAGTTCTGTGGTTCTGCCTGTGACACTGGGTGTCTGTCCTTCTGTTCCACAGTTGTGAAATGGGGAAACAAAATCAGGACAACTGCATATTTTACATGGGTGTTATGAACAGGGCATTAGAATAGAGTAAGATCACCAGGTGAGTGAGGGCCTTCTCTGTCTTTTCACCTCCTTTTGCCCACTGCCTAGAATAGTGCCACTGTAGACAGGTTGGTTGAGTGCAAGAACACAAGGTAATTATGTGAGGATCCTGTGAAGCAACAAATAAACCTTAAGGAGGCAAAGTCACTTTGGCCCCTCCCTAACCATGACCTTACCTTGGTGACCCGGTGGAGCCAAGATTGGTGGAGGGATGGAGAAATGAAGAGTGAACGGTAGCTCTCTGAGTTTGGATTCCTGTAAGAGGGAGAGGCCAGCTGGAAGCTTCTCCAGTCCCTGGCCCAAGGTCCCAGCCTCCAAGTCCTTGTCCTGTGGGTTTTCTAACAGCTCAGACTCCAGGTCAAGGTGCCAAATAACCCAGCAGTTGCTGCTGCATTTGCGTGGCAGCTGTTAAGACATCCTGTGGTGGCAGCTGCACTGGGGCTGGGTCCCCAGCCCCACCTCTGTTCCTCAACCTGTGTGTTCCTCAGATTGGCTGGAGCTGAGGCAAACGGGGGCCCCAGGCTGGCCCTCAGCTTAGCCCCTGCATTTTTCCTGTCTCCTCCTACCCTTCTGCTTGGAGAGCCACAGAGGGCTTGTAGGAATTCCTAGGACCCTGTTCTGTCTTCCCCCAGGGCTGAGAGGGGATCCCTGGGACACCAGAGTCCTCTAGGTATGATTGTATTTTAATCCCCATGTGATATTGTAAAATGTCACACTGTGACGAGTTTCCCTCTGAATATTATTTTTGTTGTTTTGCAATATGAGAATGGGAACCAATCTATGGCTCCTCCAGTGCCAGGGTTTGGCAGCCGAGATGGTCAAGAGAGAGCATTATCGGTAACTGCAGTTGTCTGGCCCAGAGTAAGAGGAAACCGGTGCCTTAAGGTGCTGCCTTCTGGAGGGACGGTGGCCAGCTGATCTCAGCTGGAAATTGATCGCTTATTGCTTGGAACTGGTGCCTGTGCAGAGATGGACAGTAGACATGTCATGGGAGAGGGGGTGGGCACTGCTGTATAAAAAGAGAAGATCTTTGCAGCCTGAAAGGCCAGGGAAGAAGATGACTCAAGAAAATCACAAAGAAGTCAGAAGGGAGTGGAAAGGCTTTATGGTATTCTCGATCGATTGTTAATGGAGGCACATTGACGGACAAGGCTTGGCCTTTTTTGGCCGACAATTTATTCCTTCCCCCAAGCTTCATCAAGGCCTGTTCTGAGCCAGGCGTGATGTAGGTGTACTGATACAAGACGAGTAGGATTTAGTGGGGGTTGCACTTGGGTTGGCATACATGGACGTGATGTTGAGTATATGGTGCTTCTCTGCAGCCTCCCCTGGAGGTCACCGGTGTGTCGTCCTCATGAATCTGACTAGGAAAAGTGGCTGCTTTGTTTGCTTTCCTGGGGAATATTCATGGCGTTTTTCCTCGGTTTAGTTTCTAGTTGGGTATTCTGCTTGCTTGGTATTGGTAGAACCAACTTCTGACATGGCTGGGGGAAGATTGATTCTTGTTTTTTCTTGTAGACGGCATCCACATAATTTGTTGGAGGAGGAGGAGGTAGACTGGGAATCCGAACACCAGGTTTCCAGACACGGGTGGCTCTGCCACTCTTCTGCCTTGCCTGTTGCCCCCACTCATCCTTGCAGTGGGAAGGCTGGGTTGTCTGACATTCCTCACAATATAGTCTTTGGAATGTGAGCTCTGAACGATGTAAATAGATAATGAGAATAAAAGGGTTTTGTTTGAGAACGTTTGCAGAATACTAGGTTAAACAAAGTTAAACAGGTTTCTTCTTATTGCAGAACTTTTCTGAGCCTTTTAGCTGCTAATATGGGAATCACCAAAGTGGGGTACAGTATGTAGTGATTCCCAATCTTCTTGGACCATGAAATACTTGTGTTACAGAGATGCCAATGAAATATGTGTTTCTGAAATGGTGGTGATTTGCTCCCCAGGGGATGCTTGGCAATGTCTGGAGTCATGTTTGTTTGTCACAACTGAGTGTGTGTGTGTGTGAGTGTGTGTTTGCACTACTGACAGCTAGTGGGTGGAGGCCAGGGATGCTGCTAAACATCCTGCAATGTACAAGACAACCCTCCACAACAAAAAATTGTCACTAGAGTGGAGATTGAGAACCCCTGAACTAGAGAGTTCCTGAAGCCCCATTCCCTGTTCCCAGCTTTAACATTTGGAGGATGAAGGAATTTGGTGACACACCCAACTTAATACACTAGTCTTCCCTGAGGGAGCTCTGGTTCTGGAACTTGCTCCCTAGAAGATGGGAGAGTTGAGGCCATTCTGCTGCATCTTTGCAGATACTCCAGAGCCCCGTCTGGGTTCAGCCATGGTGGGCCTTTTCTGGCAGCTCTGAGGCTGATGGCTAGGGGAGAAGAATGCAGGGTCTCCCATTCCTGGGTTTGGTTTCCACCCATATGACTAAGTCAGGAAGCTTGCTTTGCTCCCTCACACCGAGAAACTTGGATTTCAAAGTCCGCTGCCTCCCAGGAGCAGGACCCTGCAGCTGGAGCTGAGAGTCCAAGAAGAATCTCCGGCTCTCAGAGATTCATCATTAGGTTTTTAAATCACAGATGGTTTTTATGGATGTTCAAGGTATTCCAGCTTTCCATTCTCCCCCTGACCCAACTCCCCCCACTTCCCCAAATGCACATTTTTCTCCTATAACCAAAACAGAATAGGTAATGGAAATCCCGTCACACCCTGACCCACAGAGGCCCAGACAGACCGCTGCAATTATGTCTGAAGCGAGGCGGTATCATGACTAATTAGCCTCTCGCAGAAATGAATTTTCCTGCGGCCAACCTCAGGGAAATCGGCCTGCAGCGTCTCAGGGTACGCTCTCTTAGCTGCCCTTCCTCCTCTAGGCTCGGGAGGCGTGCTTTCTTGAAGGGTTTTCTCCCACCACGGGGCCATGTGGAAATTCATGTCCTGCCTACTTCCATCGAGCCTGTGCTTATTCTCTTTCTAGGGGCCCTCACTGTCTTTAGGGGTATGAGCTATTGGCCAAGAAACTTCCTTGTCCCTTGGAGTGTGGTGTAGACCATGATCAGCAAGTCAGTAACCCCAGCTCTGTCACTGACAATAGCTCAGGAGGGCCTTGGTGAAGCCATGTGGGATCTGCCATCTCTCTCATTCCCATTTTTAGAGAGGGGATCTTTATATGGGGTCTAGAGATACCAGGTTACATTGAGTGGAACTAATTCAACAAACTTGTTTGGCCATTTGGCCTGGAGGGATAGTTCAATGGGACACTCAATGATGCCTGACTTATTGGGGGAAACCTCAAGTCCTCACTTAACTGGTTCAGGCATTTATTGGGTATTAAACCAGTGCTAGAGAGTGCTGGCATTTCTTCTGCATGTTGCAGAATCTGTAAATATGGAAACAAAGTAGACAGGGGAGGGAAGGCCTTTGCAGGGATTTGATTAGGTATAAGAGAGGCAGCCAGCAAAGCTCCCCCCTCCTCACCAAACCATCATGGATTCACTGTTTCCGTCCTGCACAGTCTAGAGTCTTTCTCAGTGTGTGCGTCTCAGTAATCGTCACAGCCACCCTCTTGGGTGGATATCATCAACCCCTGCTTCCAGATAAGGGAACTGGGGCTCAGAGGAGGGTAAGAACCTGTCTGAGGACACACAAGTTAGTAATGAGCAGAGTTGGGACTTGAACTCAGTTCTGACTTGAAGGCCAGGCTCTTGACCTTGTGCCTTGGGTGAACCCCATTTTCTTGGCTCCCAGCTTGTACCCACTCTCCACTGCCTTGGTGCTCCAGTTGGGTTTGTGGGGAGGGCCTGACGGAGCCTCCCAGGCTGTGACAGCACCATGTCACATGCAGGAGGAAAGGCGGCCCTCAGGGAACACCGCTGTGCACTGGTGCCGTGCTGTGTGCTCGGAACATGCATGTGCTGCATGTTAGAACTGAACTCCCATGAGAAGAATTTTCCAAGCTGTGGCTGCAACCCAGAAGTGGATTATGAAATTAATTTGATTAAAAAAGAAGCCATCAAAGTGCATCGCTTGTAATAAGGTCAGGAATTATTTCATTGAATCCTGTGTTTCAGTTACTTATATACCAGATATGTATGGGTCATGATGTCAAACATATTTCTTACTTTGGGTTGAGGCCCCAAGTTTCAAAGCCCTACCGTGGAAGGTAGCTTGGTATTCTAGTTTGCTAATGCTGCCAGAAAGCAAAATACCAGAAATGGATTGGCTTTTATAAAGGGGGTTTATTTGGCTACAAAGTTATAGTCTTGAGGCCATAAAATATCCAAAGTAAGTCATCAACAATTGGGTACCTTCACTGGAGGATGGCCAATGGTGTCCAGAAAACCTCTGTTAGCTGGGAAGGCACGTGGCTGGCGTCTGTTCCAAAGTTCTGGTTTCAAAATGGCTTTCTCCCAGGACGTTCCTCTCTAGGCTGCAGTTCCTCAAAAATGTCACTCTTAGTTGCTCTTGGAGTGTTGGTCCTCTCTTAGCTTCTCCGGAGCAAGAGTCTACTTTCAACGGCTGTCTTCAAACTGTCTCTCATCTGCAGCTACTCTCTCAGCTTCAGTGAATTCTTCAAAGTGTCCTTCTTGGCTGTAACAAAGCTTGCTCCCTCTGAGCTTATGTAGTGCTCTAGTAAACTAATCAAGGCCCATGCTGAATGGGCGGGGCCACACCTCCATGGAAATTACCCAATCAGAGTTATCACCCACAGTTGGGTGGGGTGCATCTCCATGGAAACAACCTAATCCAAACGTTCCAAGTGCATCAACACTAATATGTCTGCCCTACAAAACTGCATCAAAGAACATGGCTTTTTCTGGGGGACATAATATACAAACTGATAAACTGGGCATTCAGCAATTGCTGCTGAGGGAGGTGCACAGTGTTTGCTTTGAATCTCGGCTGGAAGATGTGTTGAAGGAGACAAAGGGCACAGCAGGTCTTGGGCAGGTCAGTCAGGAAGGGTTGGCTGCGAGCCCACTCTGAGCTGGGCTCTATTGGGTGCTACAGGAAGATGTTAAAGAGGAGGCTTTTGCCAGTCCTCGGGGCTGTTTCCTTCCAACCAAAGAAACCAGCTCTGTCCAACAAGATGAGATGTTGTAACAGGCAACATCTACAAGGATAATAACAGAGCAGTGCAATGAAGACAAGGTTATAGCATGGACTCTAGATCCAGCCTCGGTTTAAATTCTAGCTTAGCCTCCTATAGCTCTGGGACCTTGGCTGGGTTACCTAACCTCTCTGTGCCTTGATTTCCTCCTCTTTAAAATGGACATAGTAGCAGTATACACTGCTGATGAGGATTAGGTGAGTTAATATTTGCAGAATATTCAGAACAATGGCTGCTACAGAGGCAATATGTATGCATTTTTGTTATATAAAAATAAGTCATAGAGGCTTTATTGGGGTGTCCAACAGAGAACTTTGCCAAGGCAAGGCTTGAAGCAGGCCTTTAAGACTATCCTATTTAATAATCTTCTTCTCATTTTTATAATAATTGATAGCTACTATTTTCTGAGCCATAATGTGCTCCAGAAACCATGCAGAGTCTTCCATGTATGTCCTAGAATTCAGTGTAGTGGGAATCATGCCCATTTTACAGATGAGGAATGAATGCTGAAAGAGGGGCTGAACCAGAGCTCAAGGTCTGAAGTCTGTGCTTTGAACCAGACAACACGTTCCATCCTTAGCCTGATGCTGTTGTTTCCTTTGAAGATAAAGTTGTGAGTGAGAAAGGGTACTGTCCGCTCTCAAGGGCAGAGGTAGGGATTTGCGGCTCACTGGCTCTATGGTGTCACTGAAGGCCCTACCCTGAGAGTGACTCAGCCATCCATGGTGGAGACCTGATTTCCTGATGACTCCCACAGCTACTTGATCCCCCAGACAGCCTTTCTGGGGGTGTGCTGAGGTCTGGAGATGGGTTAGGACCCTGCCTCTCCACCCTGCATCTTGTTCATCACTTCTCAGCCTCAGAAACCAAGACCCCCGCCTGTACAGTGGGCTCCATGACAAATGCAGAGTCCTATTTGAATTGCCATGTCAGAGAAGTCCCCAGCCTGGGAGGCTGGCAGGCTTCCACGCAGGGTGCATGGCTCAACAAAGACCCATGCCTTTTTAAATGTCTTCCTCCTACCCCCTGCTTTTGGAGGAAGGTCCTTGAAAAAATGCTAGAAACATTAGGGCTCTTAGTTTTCCAGCTCAACACCAGGGAACGAAGGATCACAGCTCTGTTCCCACCAGAAGTTCTGCCACTGGGGATGGCAGGGAGGGCAGCCCATGCTGCCGTGCTTGGGGACACTGGGACGGATACTTCAGGATGGGTGTGGGCTGAGTAGCAGTTGGCCAATGTTGTTGGCCGCGTAAGAAGGCAGGGCCTCTTGGCTACAGCCCATCGACAGCTTTGAGCACCAACTGGATGCCTAGGCCTCACCTAAGTCCTGAGGATGAATGTGAAGGAGACCCAGCTGCTGCCCTCATGGAGACAGGGAGAGAAGACCAGCCCAAATTTGCCCTTGCTCATGCATTCAAACCCAAATGCTCTAAGAATCCAGAGGGAGATGTTCAGGAGAACTAGAGTGGTCGTGAAGAGGTTCCCTCGAGAGGAAATGTGGGTGAGGTAACCAAGGATTTGGAATCACTGGAGTGGGAGATCTGGGCCGTGTCTTTTACATGTAGCATTCACTCCTTCTGGACTTGAACAGCAGCTCTCCAACACTTAGCTTCTCATTCATTCAACGCATTCATTCATTCAGCTCCTCATTCAACAAATACCTAGTGTGACCCTGCTATTACCCAGGCCCCATGCTAGGCCCTGCATACAAAGTGAACAAAATAAGCATGCTTTGTATCCTCCTGGGCTCATGGTCTAGAAAGGGAGACCAGCATGAAACAAATAAATTTGCAAAGAACTGTGAAATTAGACCTGCAGTAAGCCCTACAAAGGCAACGGATGGGTTGCTATGAGAAGGAAGGACAAGGGGGCCCTAATTTAAACAGAGCTGTGCTGTGTGCATCCATCAAAATCGTGTCCCTCCTTCAAGGATCAGCAGAAATACAACCTCCTTTGTTAAATCAGCCTGTGCCACAAAGATTGTCTTTTGCCATTTTACAGCTGCTCTGATACATTGTGTCCTCTCCTCTTGGGTCATATTCTACCTTTAGTTAGTTTCGGGCGCTTGTCTTATTTACTCTGATTGATAGATCTTCAACTCCTGGAAGGGGAAGTTGTATTTTATTTTCTGAGAACCTACTCTGAGCACTCAGTCTGTGAAAGATTCACAGGTGAATTGTTGAATGAATGAATGAATAAATGAATATAAGTGCGCATTCCCAACTCCAAAGATCTGCCTATTGTAAGAGCACAGACTCCAGAGCCAGCCTGCCTGGGCTCAGCTCAGCTGCTTATTAGCTGTGTGACTGTGGGCAGGTGACTACTTCTCTGTGCCTCTGGGAAGATTTTAATAACAGTGGTTATATGGACAAAAAGGGTTAGTATGTGCATCACTTAGATTCATATCTGGCTTTATACTTAAGTATTGTTTTTTTATTAGAGATGTTGTGGGTTTACAGAAAGATCATGCATAAAATATGGGGTTCCCATACACTACCTGTGCTGGTTTGGATGTATTATGCTCCCCCAAAATGCCATGTTCTTTAATGTAATCTTGTGGGGGCAGATGTATTAGTGTTGACTAGGTTGGAATCTTTTGATTGTTTCCGTGGACATGTGACTCAATCAACTGTGGGCAGACAGTTTGATTAAATTATTTCCATGGAGATGTGGACCCCACCCATTTAGGGTGGATCTTGATTTAATTACTGGAGTCCTATAAAAGAGCTCACAAACTAAAGGAGCTAGGAGTAGCTTAGAGAGACATTTTGGAGACAGCCATTGAAAGCAGACTTTTGCTGACACTTTGGGGACACTAGCCCAGAGTTTGCTCCAGAGAAGCTAAGAGAGGACAAAATGCCCCAAGAGCAACATCTTGAAGAGTGCACAGGAGCTGAGAGAGGAGCTGGAACACAACCTGGGATCAGCAGATGCCAGCCACATGCCCTCCCAGCTAACAGAGGTTTTCTGGACACCGTTGGCCTTCCTTTGGTGAAGGTGTACTCATGTTGATACCTTAAATTGGACATTTTCATGGCCTTCAGACTGTAAACTTGTGACCAAATAAACCCCCTTTATAAAAGCCAATCCATTTCTGGTATTTTGCGTGATGGCAGCATTAGTTAACCGGAGCACCACCCTTTTAGTAGCACCTTGCGTTAGTGTGGCACATTTGTTACAATTGATGAAAGCACATTTTTATAACTGTACTATTAATTATAGTCCAAGGTTCACTTTTCCTGTTAAGTCTTTCTAAGTCAGCAGTGATGTGCTGGACTCATTACATCCAACATCTCACAAAATCTTCCCAGACCCCCTGCAAAGTGTGTACTCTTCTTATCGTATAGCTCAGAAATCTGAGATTTCAAAGGGTTCACCAACATGCTGCAGTTTGCATAGCAAATTAGATTTTAAAACACGGCAAAACAAGCAAACAAACTAAAGGCAGATCTCTGAGCCCGAGACTGTCTGATTCTGCGGGCTTGCCTTCCGTGGCAGCGTGTCATTCTCCTGGCTCTCTGAATTCTCATCGTGTAGACAAGGGCTCCTCACAGGAAGATACTGGTGTTCTGGAAGTCCACTCTCCTGCCCAAGATGAGCACGCTGTTCATGGATTGATTGGACATTTGAAATTAGATGCTGACCTTGGAAGGGGTCGGGGAGGGAATACTCAACTTCCAGGGGGGTCCCTGCTTAACCTGTCTCAAAGAAGCAGACCTCTCTGTTACTTTTCAAGGGCCTGGAGATGGGTGACGGCATCCAGAAGGTCTCCTGATCTGCCACAGCTCTGACCCACCTATGAAACATCTAGAGGTTTTCAGGTTCACACAGGCTCCATGTGAGCAGCCAGACCTGGAGTGGCATGGACTGGAGAGGCAAGGAAGGTGTTTGGTTGACTCTGGTTTTTATTTTTATTATTATGAGGCCTCCGAGCTTGAGAGTACCGGCCTTATCCCCAGAGTCCCCTTTGTCTCCATCAGCAGTGACAAGCTGTGTCCACATTCTCTTGGCTCCTTCCTAAGGTATCGAGCACATAACTATGTATGCTTAAGTTTCTTTTAAGCATAAAAATTATACCCCTTATTTTTCCAAAAGGAGAGGGGTGTAATTTATGACTAAAGCCAGGGTACTCAGACTGTGAAAATATCTACTGCTTAGCTGTTTCCATGTCAATTAGAGAAGGGCATTTATAGCTCAGACCAGAGGAGAAGAAACCATTTCTTTGTCCCCGAGAAGCCCGCTGTGAGTGTCTCCCAGTGAGAAGCAGGACCCGTGGAGCTCAGGATGTGGGAAAGCCAAGACTCCTTAATTTATTCATTGACTATTTTTTTAAGACTAAAAATAGTCACAGGCTTTTTGCCAAAACCAGCCCCAGGGCATGAATTCAACAAAACATCACATTAATTAGATAATCTAATTTCCAAAGAGGGACCCCAGGTCGAGCACCCAACAGTTAGCAGGGATACAGAGATGAGAGAAAGATGAGATCGCTGAAGCCTGTTGCTCCCTTGAAGTTTGTATGGACACCCACTAAGATAAGGCCCAGGCCAGAGATTCATCTGTCCTCAAATAAGAATGCTTTATAGCTCTCTCTGTGGGGTCTGTGTGTGCGCGCGCACTCTAGTATTTGTGATGGTGATGATGAACCCTAACCCGAACCCTAACCCTAACCCTAACCATCCTCTCTGGGGGAAAGGGCACCATCCCCTGGTGCTGGGCATCGGGGTCAGGGGTTCTTCTGCCAGTGTGAGGAAGTGGGCAGGCTAGGGCTCACCTAGGAATCAGGTCCTGGAAAGGATGCGGAACCTCCAGGTGGAGGCCTTAAGCCCTAAAGGCCCTTTCCCCACATCAGTGGTTCTCAAAGTGTGGCCTCCAAACGAGCATCATCTGGGAACATGCACGAAATGTAGGTTCTTGGGCCCCACCCCATACCCGCCGAACAAGAAACTCTGGGGATGGGGCCCAGCAATCTGTTTTAATAAGCCCTCCAGGTCATTCTGGTGCACGCTAAAGGCTGTGAACCACTGATCTACGTTCTCATCAGACATGCAGGATTGGTTTCATAGGCCATGCTAAGGACTTTGAACTTGATCCTGAGAACAGTGGGGAGTCATTACAGAGTTTAAGCACAGTAGCGATGTGGTTGACTTAAACTTCAGAGTGGAGAATGGGTCTGGGCAGGTAGCAAGAGTGGACATGGTGAAAATTATTATGACTCTCTGCAGTAAACTATGGGAGAGAAGGTGAGGATGGAGAAAAGTGGATGGATTCAAGATGTCAGGAGTGGATCTGCAGGGCAGCGAAATGCTCACTCTTTCTCTGATGAACAGGCCCCTTCTAACCTCATCTCTTGACCTCCTAAGGCAGCTACAAACCATAAAATGCGCCCCCCTTCCCCAACCCTTTCCTCCTCCTGCTAATTTTATGTCACAGTCCTTAACCCCTGTCAACAGCAAGTTGTTGTATCAACAAGTCTTCTGAGGTTTCTAGCCTACTGGGTCTTGAACTATTTCTAACTGTCTTTGACCTCTGCTCCTGCTTTCTCCTGCTGGCTGGTGTCTTGGCCTCTGACTGTGTCCCAAGACAACAACTTTCCATGAGGTTTTCTGCTTCTTGGGTACTACCCTCTTTCCCCTTGGCGAGGCCTCTGTCCAGGGGTGTGACACAGGGTTATTTGTAGTCAGAGACTTCATCCCAAGCCAGAAGATACTTAATAAATTCTGGTGATGATGATGGGCCTTAAGAGCAGTTTGGTCCATTTAGTTTTTAAGTCTTTTTAAATACAGTGAAATGAAATACATACACAGAAAAGTACGTAAAACATCAAAGTACAAAATAGTGAATAATAGAAAATTCGTGTAACCATCATCTAGATCAAGACGTAGAATATTGCCAGAAACTTCCCCCTTAGGTCACTCCCCCATGGCTGGCTTCTCCCGTTTGATGCATCTGTGCTGAGAAATCGTAGTAATGACTATCTCTGTCTCGCTTCTGGTCAGAAAAATAGCTACAGGAGGAGAAGGAAAACGGAAACTTGGGATCCAGCCATTAAATGGACCTTTCTTTCAGAGCTGCCCACACAGAGGAGACCACCACCCCCATCAGTGCTGGGGGACGGGATGAGGGGTGTTATGGAAACATGATGTGTAGGAGATGCCGGCTCAGGGGATGACCAGGTGATGTCCTGGGGACACTGTCCTGCAGGGCTCTTCTCTCCCTGCAGTCCTTAGAGCATTATGGTAAGAGAGTTTAGAGATTTAAAAGCTTCTCTTCTCTTTTTTCCTTTCTCTCAGGTGCCCACTGGGTGTGGTAATCTGAGCCCTAATGAAGGGAGAGCAGGTTTCTGTGTGTCTAGGGGAGATGACGGGTCTTCTGGCGAGAATATGGCAGTAGTAACAGTTCAGTAATTATTCATTAGTACACTTGACATTCAGGTTACAGACAACTCTACCAACTGCATTTCCAAATAAGTGTCCTGGGTCCCACTCTGGATGGCGTCAGTTTTGTAGAAGGAGACTTGTCTGAACAGGGAAGGGGGAAAGCGATTCCATTGGGGGAGGAATCTGAAAGACTCTGCCCTCCTTTCAAGGGGAAAAGTAGGTGCCCTGAGAGACTTCAATTATTTAATCACTTCCACCAAATGCACTTCAATTATTAATACTGGGTGCAGTGCAACTAGATGCGCAAATTCGGAAACTTGGAGGAGAGGGCTGATGCTGTAAGGAAGGAGGCCCTATATGTGCAAGGGTGTGGGCAAGAACTGTTGGCTTCCTGTTGGCTTGGTGTCTGTATCTGACTTCATTGTAGGGCTGGACCTGCCACTTTGTCAAGTCTGACCTCCTGACTGGGGTCCGGAGACGGGGAAAGGGTGTGGGTGCCCCCGGGTGTAGCCAGCCGACAGGTCCAGACACTCGGTTTCTGGGTGGGAAACCTCATCTGAAGCCAGACTGAATCACACCAGTTTCTAAGACATTCCTCAACCATGTTAGGCAAAGTAGTCCCCCGCTGACAGGCTGGGTGGAAGGAAACCTGATTATGATTTTGGAAAAAAAAAAAACTTCCTTGAGACAGAAGTTTCTCACAGCAGCTGAGCCGGCACCCATCCTTCGCCCCTCCCTGACGTCCAGGGTTGGAGGGCCACACAGAGGTGATTGATGCATCCAGGGGTGCCAAGTAGAGAGCGCGTGCCGGGGCAGCATTCCTAAGTCCCATCAGGGTTCCAGAAGGAAAAGAAGGCGTCATCGGAAACCGATAGAAATAGAAGTCCCCACTCTTCTCCCCGCCCCGGCTGCTGAATTATTGTTATTGTTTCATATTAACAGCCAGTCCAGACATCCTTGTGTTTGGCTGCTGTGTTGGAAACCTAGATCCAAACTAGGGTGTGTGGGAACCCAGGAGTGCAAAAGGCTACGGTTGCGGACTCCAGCCAGGCCTCCTGAGGTGGGGAGAAGCGAAGCCGCGGTGCCCAGGGCCAGGGCAGCCTCTGGGGAGCTGCACAGAGCAGAGACTGGCCCTTCACTCAGGCCGCCGTTTGCATTTCTCTGAGTGGTTTTTCCCGACTGTGTCCGTGTGCCTGGTCAGGTGGCCATCGTTCTGCCTCCCAAGATCCCTCTTCCTTGCTAGGCCTCCTGAATGGTCTCCACGCTACTCATTGGAAAAGGCAGTCCGGCGACCTAATTAAAACAGTTCTTTAGACCTGAGACAAACACCGTCCAATTTCAGCAAACGGAAGAGGCAGAAAAATTTTTAGCCGGTGAGGTCTATAGGCGCGTACTAGATTAGGCCTTAAATCCCAGTGGAAATTTTCCTGGAATGGGACAAATCCTTTTGTAAACAAGAACATTCATCTTCTTTGACTGATGTGTCTGGTGAGGCATGTGCCTCTCTGAAGCCCCATGACATCGGATCTTGTTTGGGATTTGGTGTTTGTATTTGAAAATGTCGCTGCGCTAAGGAACAGCAGTTAGGGAGCCAGCACTCAGTTCAAGCTTCAAGTCATGGAAACTGGCCTGATGTAGCCAGCAGGTTGGCGAGGCCTGGAAAGTGCTTGCTTTCCCATTGCCTATGAAGCCAAGCTTTCATTTACTCTGTCAGTCCTTGTCTATTAATCACTTGCTCTATGCCAAACACTCTGTGTGCCTTTAAGAAGCTTCTGGCGTAATTGGGGAAATAAGAAGTTCATGGATGCAAAGACAACTAAGCCTCCCAACTGGTGTCCTTCAGGTGTTGAATAAGAGGAGCAGATTGTGAGCACTAGGGTTAGAAAAGGGAGCACTGCAGGGTAAGGGCCAGGGGAGAGGAATGTACTGGGCCCTGGGATTGGATGGGTGGAGACCCATGGAGAGGGTAAGTGGGAGTGGAAATGGCCAGTGCAAAGGGGTGGAGGTGAGGAGACAGATCAGGGAAGAGTGAGCAGATAGGACTGCCATGGGAGCAGGGTCAGCGGAGGGGGCAGCAGGTGGGCCTGGGCTTGAGGGCAGAGACCTCGAAGTCCAGGCTTTGAGGAGTTGGGGTTCTGTATTTTAGGGCAGTGGGGGCTTGGGAGGATTTTGAAATTCTAGAAAATAAGAATGAAGAGTGAAAACAAAGCAGAACAAAGCAAAAAATAAAAATAAAAAAACAAAACAGAATTCATTCCATCATTCTTTCAAAACATTCTTAAGCACCTTCTTTGTAAGATCGTGCCTAACACCAAGAATATGCAGTGGACAAATCAGACAAAGGCGTGCCCTCATGGAACTGACAGTCTAGTGGGGCTTGGAAAAGAATAAACCCACACGTTTGTAATGTTAGGGAGTGGGGAGTGTTACAGAGAGAAGTGCAGCAAGCTGAGGGGATGAAGATGACCCATTTCATTTGGGGCGTTGGGCTGTCATGCTTAGATTGCTCACATTTTACTCATCCTTTTTACTCCATGTTGCTTCAGTCTGTTGACATGTGGGGGAATATTACAACCACAAGCAATTCATCCTACGGGTGTCTGCTGGTAAATTATTTCTTCCTGTTTGCCCACTGCATGGTGGTTTTGGGGCCATGGCCACAATTGCAGTCTTTGCAGGGAGGTTGCTTTGGTTCTGTGGGTTTCCTGTGGAAGGGGTGGTGAGGGCATCAGAGCCCTGAAGCCAGGGAACTCAGGACCCCTGGGAGTGGCCCCTTAGCCCTGAAACTTATGCATCCTCTTCTCCCCACTCTGGGCCAGTGCTTGCTGAGCTGTTAGAGCTCTGAGAGACGTTTCTGCCTCCTTCAGACCCTACCTGTCCTGGCCCTGACGCTGTCCCTGACTGGCCACTAAGAGTGTGGCCTCTCTGGGCCTTAAATTTCCCTGTCTGTAGAACCAAACATTTGGACTAAGTAAAGGGTTCTTAGACTTCTTGTGGGATAGTCAATTAGACTTTAAAAAAGCATAGAGAACATCCCAGGGTTGCCAGCTTTTTATTTTGACAGGCAAGGACATTAGAAAACTGTCAAATGCCAGCTCTACCTTCAATGTCATTTCACTAAAAGGGCATGTTAGCACCCAACAAAGGAGTGACGACATAATGTCAAAGAGAAGGACAGCTCCGCCCTGGAAAGGCACGCGGCTGCCTTTCATTGACACACATGTCCTTCGTTGACATGCACATATTATTACATCGTGCTGCTGTTTTTCATTTCCTCACCTTGTCCTGAAGCAGCGCTGGTCTGTGGCCCAACATGTGAGAACCATAGGGCTAGAAGATCTGGAGCCTACTTCCCAAGATCCTTTGCTCACCTCCCAAGATCCCTTGCCCACCGCCCAGGATCCTTTGCGTTTCTCCCAGGATCCTTTGCCCACCACCCAGGATCCTTTGCCCACCTCCCAGGATCCTTTGCTGTGGAGGGGGAGACCCTGCATGGGTTTGATCTTCCTGCTGATCTGCAGGGTGGTGAGAGGTTCAGTTCCTTCTGCTTCTCCACTTTTGGCCTTTTCACTGTCTTCCAACTCCCCTCCAGCAGTGGGGACATTCCCAGGTGTCCTGTGGCTGCTTTTCACAAGCAGGGCGAAGGTGGGAGAAGAGGCGGAGACTAGGACCTTTCTGACCAGATGAAGGAGTCCCACAAATACCAGCTCGGCACCTTATCTTTGGGTGGTGTGTAGTTGTTCCCCAACCAGATTCACAACCTTGTTTGTTATTTGATCTGCCCTGGCGCCCCCCCCCCCCCCCCCCCCCCCCCCCCGCCGCCATGTGAGGCATAAAAGTTAGCTTGCTTTTGCTGACAGGGCAACGCAGGAATGAGACACAGACACAAAGCTAAGAATTAAGGGAGCAGGGGGCCCACTTGCATCTCGTGCTAAGTGGATGACAATGCAGCCTTGCTTCAGCTATTTATTTCAGAAGATCAGGAGTATATGCTAAAGGTGCTCAGGTGGGGGAGAGCCCACCAGAGACCTATGTTTACATCAGGTGTAGACAATCTAGGTTTACATCAGGTGAGTACAATCCAGGTTTAAGACAATGGTAGTCACAAGACACACATCTTTACGGGGCGGGGGGGGCTGCATGGCATTGTATGCAGGCCTGCGGCTCAGTGTTCTAAGCCACCACCCCAGATATGCCTCAGGCAACATGGAAGACTCAGTTCCCCACAGCTTGCCATAGCATGGAGATTTCTGCAGTCTTATAGGCAAATGAAGGTTTTGGCTTTTCTTTGGGTCTCGGTTAGCCATATCCTGGTCTGTCTTGACTAGAAACCAACTTTGGCCTCTGCTTTCATGAAGCGGACAGAGATCAGGTTTGCCTTCTGGAAATCCGGATCAGCTCTTTATTAACTGTATGACCTTGCACAAATCATTGCCCAAGGTCATGAGTGCATTGCCTGGCCCTTAGCTAATAATAATAGCTGCTGTTTCCCGAGCCCTTCCAGTGTGCTTTGCATTCTTCATCATGGTTAATCCTCTCAGCCGCTCTATGAGGGAGGTATTTTTAAGCCTATTTTGCCAATGAGGGAACTGAGGCCAGGATGAGGTGCTTAAGCTTGCACAGCTAGTAAGAGAGGACAGGAGCTGGGATTCAGACTTGGGACTCTCAGATAACAACATCCGTGCTCACACATCTCCACCTGCATCTCTCATCCACGTGGAGTTCTTTAGCAGCCTCTCTATGAACAAGTTGTGTTTTCTTGAAAAGTTCCCCACCCTTCTATGACCCCGGGGTTCCTCCTTTCTAAAGGGAGAGACTCAGACTTGACAAACTCTCAGGTCTCTTGCAGCTCTACAATTACATAATTCTGAGATTTATTTCATTAAAAAATTTTTTTTGAAGGGGGTTTGAATGCTCTCCTTGAAACAAGAACCATATTATACTGCCTTCCCAGAAAATGCCAGCTTCTCCTACAAGGAAAAGAGATTTGCAGTGAGCTCTCTGGGCTGCATTGGGATTTAATTGCTTTTTGAGGCTGCTGTGCTAAGCCTAAACCTAACAGAGAGCCTCAATGCCTCTTTGCTTATCTTTAAAATGGGGATGATAGTGCCGTACTTGCAATATTGCTAACAGAATTAACCGAGATAATACAAGGCAGAAAATTCTAGCCATTATTGATCTTTTTGAACTGCTGGCCCTTCCTTAGAATTGCCTGGTGTGATTACAAGTTATTCCTCAACTGGAAAACAGATGAGAGTTTTGTCTTCCAACTGGGCCATGTGATGGTTTTCTTATCTGGGTGGTTCTGGAGCTGTTCTCCCAGGGAAAGAAGGGCGGGTTGCGCTGTAGACGTGACATCTCTGCAGGTGAGTGGACCATCCTGGACTTGGGTCACCCTGCCCAGGAGGCAGAGCTGATGAGCTCCCTGCTACTCCAAAGTGTTTGTGGCCCAAAGAGTGACCTCTCCACTGTCACTAATATTTTTCCCATTTTATGAAGCTAATCAAAGGAAAAGGAGATCATTATTTTGCAGATGTGGTGTATTGGCTGCGATGTATGCATTAGTCCAGAATGTTCGGGGGGTTCCATTTAATTTTAAGCAGTAAATGCAGCCATTTGAAAATGTACAGGGCATTATATCTAAAGGCTCATTATATTCTCAGGTTGGGACCTTCCTGCCCAGGCCCTTTCTCCAACTCCCTGTTCTTACATGATTGCTTGTAACTGAATTTAAATGTCTGTGTTACAGAATTTTGTTATTTAGAAGCCATATGGGTATAAGGTAACTGTTTTAGTTGTAGTAATAAACAGCATTTTTATAAGTAGATCCCATCTCTTCCTTGATTTCGTGCATATCCTTAGGCAGCGTGGAATAGAAGAAAAACGTGATAGTCTTAGAACAGACTGGATTTAAAGTTCAGTTCTGCCAATTAAGAACAGAGTGATCTTGAAAAGTGACCCATCTTCTCTGAGCCCCATAAAATCCCTACCTTGCAGGCTTGTTTTGAAGATTGAATAAGATGATGTAAAAATAGCAAGTTGAGAACATGGCCCACAGATACAAGAAGGAAACAAGAATCTCCTGAGGGCCCCCTGACCTCCTTGGTCCTCAGGAGATTGAAGAGAGGCCCTGAGAGGAGCCGGAAAGGAACCCTGTCCTACCCTAGCCTTTTACAGGTGAGAAAAATGACACCCAAGTGACTTGCCCAGGGTCACACAGCCGAGCACTAGTGCCAGGTGAGGGATTCAGAATCCAGACCTCAAGGTCAGGCAGCTTCAAAGTGAGACAGAACCTTGGGGAACACTTACAAAGCCCCTTTGAATATGAGACAAGGAAACCTGAGGCTCAAAGATGGTAAGACACTCATTAAAGGTCATCTGGCTTTTTTCTGCTGTCACCTGTTTCTACCCCAAAGGCTTAGGAAGAGCAATTGTTCACACACCAAGCAGGGTTGCTCCTAAGAGTGAGAATTTGGACATTGAAACCGGAAAGCGATCGCTAAAAGTCCCTATGATGATGGAGTTCTCTTGTAAACATCTGAGAGGTCCAGGAAACTCAGATGGGTTTTCTAACATACCAGAGCAATGGCTCTGGCTGAGCGGCATTTTCAGCAACACTGGTCTGAATCTGTGAGCAAGGCGTCCCCTTCTCTGGGAGGTATGGCCTCCCCCGTGGCAAACACAGTGACTGCTGCATGAGTCCATCTGGCACAGCTGTTGCCCCCCTGCCAATGCAGGGTCCTGCATGGTGGATGCTTGGTGGAGCCTGGAAGGTACAGAGTAGGCTCTGACTAGCGAGGGAGAAGTTGGATAACTAGAACTTTCTGAGGGCAGAAATGAACTCTGCCAACCCCGCAAACCAGCGCCGCATGGGGTCCCCATCTCTGCTGCCCTATTTCACTGAGCCCCCGCTCCTCCAGCTCCCTCTGCACAATTCTCACCATGAAAATCCCAGCTGTGGGCCCACATTAGGCTTTATTTGCTTGAGCTGCTTTAGGTAATCGGCCTAATCCCCTAACACACAGGATTATTGGTACCTGGTTGGATGCCCGTGGCTTTGCCACCCGCCCAGGCTGGGAGAGAGGCTGGGGGGATTTCCTCTTGGGCTGTTTGGCAGGGGTGAGGGTAGCTGGGAGACTCTGCCCCAGCATTCAAGTCTGGCAAAAACCTGAGTCAAAGGGACCAGGAGAACAGCCCATGTTGAGGTACACTGGAAGCCTGAGGGGGTTGTAGGGTGTTGTAGCTCAGCCATTGCTGGGTCTTAGGTCAAACTGTGCCACAGAATGTTGTAAGTTTCGTCACCTGTGTGTTTTACTCAGTGGATGTCAGATCAAGTCTAGGATAGAAGCTTAGTGGGTGAAATTGCTCACTGCAGTTTCCAGGGAGTCAGGGGCTTTGTCCTCTGCCCTCCCTTGGTAACCACCTAGGATCCCTCACTCCACACTGGGCTCTGAGGAACAGAAAACTAAAGGTTTAACCCACCTCCCACCCTCACTTCCCAGATGGGACTTCAGTTCAGAGAGGTTAAGTGACTGGCAAAGGCCACACAGCTTCTTAACTTCTAATCCAGGACTCTTCACCTGGCCCCGTCCCTGTAGCAAGAGAGAAATACTTGACTGAGGGCAGATGCCTGCAGGGAGAACGGCTAGGGAAAGGCAGGGGAGCTGCTGGGCGAGGGTGGGGTGGCCAGGGAATGGGGTGGGGGCCGTCCAGACAGACAGAATGAATAACTAAGAGCAGAGCCACCAATGCAGGTTCAGCTTTCTGTTGTAGACCAGGAAAATTTGAGGACAAAGTGGGACTGTGAGACACGAGGGTGGGACAGATGAAAGTTTCGCTTCTTCTCTCACAGATCTCTGGGAGTCGAGCATCCTGGGAAATACCCCATGGTACCAGGGCCCTGAGCAGAGGGTCCAGGCATGAGACTTCTGGGATGGGAGGGGCTCCCTGACCTGCTACTCGAGTCCCAGAGGGATTGGGAGAGGGGTTTCCTGTGGCTGGCTTCCCCCAAACCCACTGGACCGCACTCCCACTCAGCCCCTGGCATCACATTGATTTCTTCCTTCCTCTGGGATTGCCTCCTTGTAGCATCAGGGTGTTCGGGACCCCTGGGCAGAGCGGGGCCGGGTGTTAAGGGCCTCTGAGGGTGCCAAGGCTGACTCTTCTCCTTCAGGGGCCTCTGTTTAGAGAACCTCAGATCTTAGCAGGTGGGCTCCACAGCCTGTCAGTGTAGCCATGTTCACTTCCGATTTGATGCTCTGCTCCCTGAAGGATGATAAACCAGGTTCATTTCTGATTCAAAGCTCTGCTTCCTGAAGGATCATTTATGGTTCAGAGTTGCAGAGAAAGGAACCGTGCTCCTTTGTCCTTGATCTATTGGACCAGCGCTAAAGAGCTGCTCGTTCGAATCCTAGCATCTGATGGCCTCAGACCCTCTGATCTGGGCGGTCTCTTCCTGAATTGGTCCCAGCATGCTGGGAATTTCTGTCTCTGATATGGCTGCAGGAGCTCTGAGAGCCAAAAGACTCTTCTAAGGCCAAGTCCAGTTCTAATGAGTGATCTTGGGTTAGTTACCTCCTTTCTCAAAGCCTCCGTGTCCTCACCTGTAAACAGACATGAGTCCTGCCTTGTCTATTTTCATTGATTCTTTTAAGAACCCTACTCCAGTAATACAGAGCACAGTACTTCCTAAAAGCACCACCTGCTTTCATTCTAAAAGCACCCAGGTAAGTGCGGCGTATTGTCCTCTGGTTCTGAGCAGGAGGCCGTGCTGCTCTGGGGAAAGGCCCCCAAAGTCAGGACCTTCACAGCGGTGTGTGGTGGAACTCTCAGCTCCCCCAGCCAGGTGCACCGTGCACGAGAGGGCCCAAGTTGACACCCTTCTCCCCAGACAGGATGCTGGAATTGCCAAGTCCCGCCAGGTGGCCCACCAGGCCAGACACACCCTTCCTGGGAGCTGCCACCAGACTTGCTCTTGCCAGATCGTGCTCACTCACCCCAGGCAGACCCACAGATGCCTGTCGGGCTGAGCCAGGTGCCAAGGTCACTTGGGCACCACACCTGCAGGGTGACTGACTGTAGCAGGGAGGGGAGAGCCAATCAGAGACACCTGGGAGGGGATTCCAGCGTCCTTTCCCCAAACTCTCTGCAGAAGAAATGGCCAGGGCCAGTGCCAAGCAGCTGCAGAGGACCCCGACTCTCCCCCAAGATCCAAGTTTAATGACTCTTTAGTTCTTTGGATGCTGGCTCCCTCATACCAGGGACCTTGAAGGAGGGATGCTGGTGCACACAGTGCCCAGGACTGGGGTGAAGTGAGTGCTCCTAATAATAATCCTCTCCTGGGCATTTTGCAATAGCTCATAACCCATCCACATACATATCCCATTTGCTCCTCATGCTGGCCTTGGGAGGACATCAGGATAGGTACTCATTCCCTATTTGGCATCAGACTGCAGGGTTTAAATTCCAACAGTGTCTTCCTTAAACAAATGAAGGCACTGATGCCCACCTCATAGAGTTACTGGGCTGATGCTCAGAAATTGTGGCCGGTATTACTGTTGGCGTTACTGTGTATTACTGTTATTATCTAGTCTAGATACTGTGCAATGCCAAGAGTTGATTATCTTTTTGCTGCAGTTTCCCTCCCTCCATTCTTTCCTTCCTTCTTTCTTTCCTTCTTTCCTCCATTCTACCCAGACGTAGCAAGTGCTTACTATGAGCTCATGACTTCTCAACATGGAGGTTACAGCAGTAAAGAAAACAGGCACAAATTCTTCCTTTCATGGAGTTTACAGACAATAAAAAATAGTAAAATGTGCAGGCTATCAGATGGAGTATTGATGCTTTGAAGAATAATCAAGCATGAGTTGGGAGTGATCAGGTGGAGTGGGATGTAATATTATATGTGGTAGTCAGGGACAACCTCAGGATAAGGTGAAGCTTTGAAGAAAGCCTCAAAAGAGGTGAGGAAGCTGCTACGGGGAGCTCTGGCAGAGAGGGAACCACTAGTGCAAGTAGCCTTGAGATGGGAGTGGGCCTGGAATATTCTGGCAGCACAAAGAGAGCACGCAGCTGGAGTGGAGTGAGCAAGAGGGAGAATGGTAGGATGCAGAGTGGAGGGTGTGAAGACCTGGCTGAAAACTTGGGCTTGCCCTCCAGAGAAGTGAGAAACCCCTGGAGGATACTGGGCACAGCAGGGATGTGAACCGACTTATTGTTTTAAGAGTGCTTTCCATCCCAGATGGTCATTGCTCAAACAACTTCCCAGACCTGGTATGAGGGAGCCAGCATCCAAAGAACTGAAGAGTCATTCAACTTGGATCTTGGGGGAGAGTCGGGGTCCTCTGCAGATGCTCGGCACTGGCCCTGGCCATTTCTTCTGCAGAGAGTTTGGGGAAAGGACGCTGGAATCCCCTCCCAGGTGTCTCTGATTGGCTCTCCCCTCCCTGCTACAGTCAGTCACCCTGCAGGTGTGGTGCCCAAGTGACCTTGGCACCTGGCTCAGCCCGACAGGCATCTGTGGGTCTGCCTGGGGTGAGTGAGCACGATCTGGCAAGAGCAAGTCTGGTGGCAGCTCCCAGGAAGGGTGTGTCTGGCCTGGTGGGCCACCTGGCGGGACTTGGCAATTCCAGCATCCTGTCTGGGGAGAAGGGTGTCAACTTGGGCCCTCTCGTGCACGGTGCACCTGGCTGGGGGAGCTGAGAGTTCCACCACACACCGCTGTGAAGGTCCTGACTTTGGGGGCCTTTCCCCAGAGCAGCACGGCCTCCTGCTCAGAACCAGAGGACAATACGCCGCACTTGCCTGGGTGCTTTTAGAATGAAAGCAGGTGGTGCTTTTAGGAAATACTGTGCTCTATATTACTGGAGTAGGGTTCTTACAAGAATCAATGAAAATAGACAAGGCAGGACTCATGTCTGTTTACAGGTGAGGACACGGGAGCTCCTGCAGCCATATCAGAGACAGAAATTCCCAGCACGCTGGGACCAATTCAGGAAGAGACTGCCCAGATCGGAGGGTCTGAGGCCATCAGATGCTAGGATTCGAACGAGCAGCTCTTTAGCGCTGGTCCAATAGCACTCACTGCTGGGGAGCGCTGGGCTCTTGAGAGACTAGAAGGTTGTTCTGCCCAGCGAAGGGTAGGGGCAAGTGGCACCATCCCTGCCATGGCCCCCACACCTGGACTGAGGACCGGGTCCTGGCAGAGGTGCTGAGGTTTCTGCCAGTCCTAGGGCACCTTGGGGCAGCAGAGGGAACTGCTTGGGAGCAACTCATGAACTTTGGCTAGATTTACAGGAATGATCTTTTTGGGGAGGCCACAAGAGATAAGAGAAACAGAGCCAGATGGGGGTTTACATCTTGGCTGGGGTGGGGGAAGGCATTGCCTGGCTGGCTGGGGCAGCCCTGGGCATGTAGCTTCCCCCCAGCCCCCCAGTTTTCTCGTGGCTAAAGTGAGGGGGGACTGGAACCTTCAGCTATTGCTAAGGCCCCTTCTCGGCATTTCGTGTTTGATCTTGTGATTCAGGGGAAATACCCAAACATCCTGTTGATGGCTGCTCCTTATGCACACTAGAGAACTGACTGTGCCCTTGGTCACAGGTGGCATTGGGGTGGCCAGGCCTTCCGGAGCCCAATCAACAGGCAGCCATTGCAGGGAACACCACTAAAGGGAATGGGGTGAAGGCAAAAGAAGGGGCCGGCCATGTGCCCAGCCCCATGAAGGGCTGCCAGGTGTGGGTGGGCTGGGGGCGGGGTCTGCCTGGCTCTTCTGTCCTCCCTGGCCACCCATGTCTGCCCCCTTGCCCTGAGGCCCTCCCCACCCTCTTGTCTGGGCACTGAGATTAGAGGCTGTGCTTTCCTCAGGGGGCGGCTGTGGCTTTACATAGGACTCTGCTGGGGAGAGAAAGACAGGGCTGGAGGGTAGAGGGTTAGCTTCTCAGGGAGCTGGGGGCGTGGCTCAGCCTGGCCTCTGCATTATGGGACAATAACCCCCTTCCCTGGGAATTCTCAGTTTTGCCCTGGTCTTTCCTCCTCTGTATTCCTCTCTGCCACCCCCAGGTTCCTTTCCTCCATTTCAGATCTCTGGTGGCCTTTCACCCTGAGGTAGTGGTGGCGGGAGTCTGCAGCGAGCAGGTTTCTCTCTCTCTCTTACACATGTGCACACAGGGATTTCCTGAAGGGTGAGTAGGGGTCAGGACCAAGTCTCCCCAGCCCCCAGGGGATGCCTGTCTGACCCCCTCTTGAACCCTCCCTGCATAGTTTCTGGGTTCTCCTCTGCAGCTGAGGGTATTTTAGGTTTGGGAATGGATGGAAGTCCACTAGGCCATTCAGAACAAAGCGTGGTTCCCATTCTGCAGCGCCCTGCCGGGCACCGTTGAGAGAGGAGTGTGCTGGGACCCAGGGGCAGCCCTTCTCGGGTCCTCGGTCTCAACTGGAACATGGGAGATTAGTCTAAAGGAGCTCAGAGTCAGAAGAAATCTAAGAGGTCTCTTGTTCCAGGGTTGCATCCCATTTAGGCGTCTCTGCACCAGTTGTGAGAGGGGGGAACCCAGCCCCTGCTTGGACTCCTCCAGAGTTGGGGTGCCTTGCCTCCCAGGGCCTATTCATTCTGTAATGATGTGCTGAAGCTTCACTTTGGACCTGTGTGCTTTCTGGGGCCACCAGCCATGAAGCGACGCGGCATTATCTGACTGCCCCGGCGCCCATCAGTGAGCGCTCCGTCATTGGCAGCTGTAATCACCGGGTGTCAAGCTCTGTGCCAAATGTGGTTCGTTACTCACCTCTCAAGCTTTGCCAGCTCCTTCATGGGCTAGACATTACCCCCCTGTTACCACCGAGGAGGCTGAGGCTGCTGGAGTCCTCTGGCACGCCCGCGGGGCCAGCTGGTGTGTGGCGGAGCTGCCCGAAGCTCAAGCGGGCTCTCTGATGCCAGCCGAGCTCTCAGGCTCTGTGCGTTCCCCCTGAGAAATGTCTGCCCTCAGTTGCTCTGTCTGTGAAATGGAGATGGTTCCACGTGCCTCTTGGTTTTTTTTTTTTTTAAATAAGGTTTAAGCGAGACAACAGAGAGAATGCACTTAATTCAATTGCTGGCACCCTGTTCTGGCTTGATAAAGGGTGATCGTGACTATTCTAATGGACTCTTCCCCTTGCTGTGTGTCCCTAGCAAGGTGACTTAACCCCTCTGGGCCTCGGTCTCCTTTCCTCTGAAGCCTGGGATAATAATACCTGGTCCAGTGTGAGGGATGCTTTGGCCAGCATGGGACGAGTGGTGGAGAGAGGGGCCATCTCTGTCCAGGTAGAGGAGCAAGAACATGGCCCTGGCATCAGGCTTTGTGCAGCTCCCTCCACCTCCCCCTTCCTCCCCCCAGCCACCCCCTTCCCGCTTCCCAAACATGGTAATTAGGCTCACAACATCTAGTGGAAGCAAATAATAACAAGGGCATATCTGCCTTTAGTCTGTGTTTTTCCTTGCCTATCATAAAGTAATTAAAATAATGAATGCCTTGTAAAACAATAGGTAAGAGGGTTGGCAAGATAGCATTATCTGCCATATACCTCTTGTGCTGTGAATTATTGATGCATTAAAACCACGGTGACTGCAGAGGACTCCCTGCCTCCCAGCCGTTCTCAGGCTGGTTTTTCTCTTCCGGGGTCTGCCAGGTGGCTGTTGAACCTGAGATCCCAGGGCACAGAAGCAGAGAGCTGGCCCTCCAGGCCCCCAGACAGTGGCCATGGAACATCAGAAACATTCCTGGGAGGCATTGCTCAAAAGGAGACCCAAGAGCCTTTGACGGGCAGGCCCTCTCCCTGCTCCCATCTCCTTCCTGTCCTCTCCAGTTCTAAAAGAAGCGGGTGGTTCTTTCTCTCTGGGTAAGGAACAGGCTAGGAAAGGGGGTAGGGGTCCATGCCTCTTTTCAGATCTGGGCAGGAGTCGTCACATCATACCAGGATGGTTAGGAGCAGGATTTCTCCAAAACAGTAGCATCAGCATCTCCTGGGAATTGGTTAGGCATGCAGATTCTCAGGCCCTGCTCCAGAACTACTGAATGAGAAACTGGGGGTGGGCTGGACATTTGGTGTTTTAACCAGTCTGCAGGTGATTGTGATATTTGCCAGAATTTGAGAACCATTGATTAAGAGTGACAGTGTGGCAGGGGGCAAAGTGGGAGGTGGTGGGACTAATTAATTGAGCATGTACTTTGTTCCAGCAAGCTGACAATGCCTGTGGTCTAGTAAACTGTGCCCCATCTTCCAGGTGAGGCAGGGGCAGGAGGACTAGATTTTGAGCCTGAATCTATACTTTGGTTACTAAGGGTGCCACCCAGGGCCTCTGGTGCCTCCTGGACACCCACCGGTGCAGAGCGTTCACATGGCTGGGATTAGGGGACTAGCCCCAATAGGCTGCTGAGTCTGGCCTAGGAGGCTTGGGTCTGCAGTGTTGGCAGGTGACGCTCAGACATGCCCTCCCATCTCCTCTTGGATGGTTCTAGCTCTTTGGGGCTTGCCATGCTTGGGAGTTGACATCCGGGCTGGTGCAGCTTCTCTCTTCTCCTGCTTCCCTGGAGGTGGGGGAGGCCAGAGGGAGAGAACCAAGCTTCAAGAACAGCTTCCTGCCTGCTGCAGCCAAGTCCCAGAGAGGATGACTCATTCCGTGCGTCTTCCCTGCCTGCCTCCCACTCCCCCCACTTCCTCACTCTGCCCCACTCCCACTCCCTGCAGAGAAAGGTGCCCACCTCTGCCCGTGATTTTTCCCCCTCACTCCAAGTCACAGTGATCCCCAGTGTCAGTTTGCTTTGGAAATTAATTCTAGTGTTTTAAATTAATGTAATTTGCTGGCATCTTTTTTAACATCTGCATCTACAGTAGTAATCTCAGTGGGTATTTAAGGGGGGGGGCAGTTAAATTCGAACTTTAGAAAAACAAGGAATCATTATTGTAGTATAAATATGCCCCATGAAATATTTGTTTATTCGAAATTCAGATTTAACTAGGCATCCTGTATTTTATCTGGCAGCCCTAACCCCAGGCTCTATAGTCAGTGAGAGGCTGATATTCATAACTTTTTTTTTTTTCCAACATTTTTTCCTATTTTTTGAGCCAAACATACGACAGGCATGCTTTTAGGCACCAAGGAAATATCAGAGAACAAGATAGACAAAAATCCTTGCCCCCATGGAGCTTATGGTCTAATTGGGGGAGGTAGAGAGTAAATGAAATAAGTGAGTTATAGAGTGTATTCAAAGTTTTAAGTGCTGTGGAGAAAAACAGAGCAGGAAAGGCAGTGATGCTGGAGTGCAGGGTTGCAAATTTAAAAGGATTAAAAGGGTTATCAGGGAGAATACTTCATTGATAAGGTGGCATTTGAGCCAAGACTCAAAGGAGGTGTATCAATGGGGATTTATTGTCTGTTATAACTTGAAAGGTCTGGTGTGGATTTCAGGCACAGTTGGATCCAGGCATTCAAATAATTATACCAGCACTCTATCACTTCTCTCACCTTCCTGTGTGGTGGCCTTGTTCTTGGGAAGGTTTACCTTTCTGAATTTTTCCAGCAAAAGTCTCAGGCTTGAGTCTTACTGGGTTGGTTTGGGTCATGTGACTACCCCTGGCCCAATCACTATTGTCAGGGGGATAGGATGTAAGTGATTGGCCAGCAGGTGTCCTCTCTGGAGCCAGTGGGAGTTGTCAGCCCCTTTTGAACCACTTGAACTAAGATGGGTAGATGGGAATTTCCTCAAAGCACAATTATGGTGTTGCTATGAGATGGCAAAGGCCACAATATGCCCACAGGCCCCTCTCCTAACACTGCGTGACCCTGGACAGGCTGCTTTTCCTTTGCTTTTTTTTTTTTGTTTGTTTGTTTGTTTTGTTGTTTTTGTTTTTTTAAAGAGACAAGAATTATCTACTTCTTTCTCTCACAAAGAGATTTTTAGGCAGAAAGAAAGTCTTAAAAATGGAAAGCTTTTTCTTAAAAAAATAAAACAATTAAAGCCATAGTCCACCCCTCTCCCACCCCTTGGACCTGATCAGGTGCACTGTTCAGAACCCGCACCTGCATAGTTTTGGAGGGTAAATGCAGCAAGTCCTGGGATGAGGCCCTTTTCCATCACGTCCTTTGGAAGCTGGTCCCTGGCAGATTGCACTTCGTCTGTGGCTGTTCCAGGAAGCCAGAGTCCACCTCCCCTCCTGGCCCACCCCAGGATGCAGAGAGGCTCCTGCTTGTGTCACAGGGAAAAGCCCTGGGCGGAGGGCCTGGCACATTGGAGGGGCTCTGCTATCACTCTTGGGGGTTGTGGCGAGGCCTGTGCCGTGGGCCCCGAGCGGGAAGGTTTGGAGCAGTGTCTGAGTGGGTGGTTGCCAGACCAGCAGTGGTTGGGGGGGGGGGGCCTTCCTTTGTGCCCTTTCCTTGTCTTAATGCTCTTGGTGGGCGCAGCAAGTGCATGGCCCAGGCCATTCCCTGGGTCTACACTCGGTCTCAAATCAGGCTCTTCTTGGAGCACTATCAGAACCAGGCAGCATAGTGTGGAAATGGCACACACTTTGGAGCAAGCAGACCTGGGTTTGAAACTTAGCTTTTCTCCCTGCTAGCCAAGTGAAGCCCTTTAATGCCTTCTGTTTCTTCTTCTGTAAAAAGGGGTTGTTTTAAATGAGATGATGTGTAAATGACATTCATCAAAGCACTTTCCAGAGTAGGTCTGTGCCTGTTACATAGCTGGAGCCAAACCAATGGTAGTTTTCTCTGTCTCTCTAGTAGGCCTGGTGACATTTATTCATTCACTCATGCATTCATTTACAGAGTCATTCATATAATAAATATATATTGAGCACCTTCCGTGTGCTAGGCTTAGCTGTCATTGCTAACGTACAGAGCAGGGAATAGGATAGGCAAGTTCTTGGACTCATGGAACTTACATTCTAGTGGGAACCCCCTCTGCCATGTCTATGCAGCCATAGATAAAACACCCATGTGCAGGCATGTGCTCTCTTACGCACGTGCCAGGGACATACTGCGTCTTCACACAAGGGAACGCATGCCCCGGTGTATCCAGATAGCCCGTGGATCAGTGTGCACACGTACCTTCCTTTTGTACAGTGCAGAGTGCTGGCTTGCCCTGCATACTTGTGCACACACACCCAACTCCTGCCACTTTCTTCCCTGCATTGACACCCTTGCATTTATTGATCCTACATCAGTCACTGAGCAGACACAGTGACTTACTGAAGATGACGTTAAAAAGCAGGGTAGGGAGGTCCGGAGCACTCTCCAGGGGAACTTGGGAGTCCAGGGGCTATGGTCACTTGCAGCCAATTCCCACCTCGGCTGGGGATCCCTTTGGGCTTTGATGTGTTGCGGATGTGTTGTGCTTTTTAAATCTAGTTGGTCCCTGTGTCTCAACTGTGTTCTCTCTGTTGCCAGGAGGCCCAGAAGATTAACAGTGGCTCAGGTCAGGCCGATGGCACTCTCAAGCCAGTGGATGAAAAAGAGGAGGCCGTGGCGGCCGAGGTCGGCTGGATGACCTCCGTGAAGGACTGGGCGGGCGTGATGATATCTGCCCAGACGCTGACGGGCAGAGTCCTGGTGAGTCCCCAGCGCCTTTGGTGTCTGTTCTGGGATGGCTTTGTTTATAGAGATGTGATGTTTTGCTGGGCCATCTCCAGACTCTGGGGGCGACCCTCTGTGGTCTGGGAGGGATCTGCAGATAGGGGTGGGCCAGGCTGTGGGTAGAGAGGCTGAGTTGTGGGGGACATGGAGCGTGTCCTCTGCTAGCACAGTGGGAGAGCCCACACCATGGCCATCCTGGAGCGAAGAAGGGGGTCAAGGAAATGTGCACCCAGAAACCTGCAGGGGGCCCATGAATGCTGGGGTCTGGGGAGTTCTGACATGCGTGCATGTGTGTGTGTGCGTGCGTATGTGTTTGGTGGCCTTGTGGGGACATCACTGTTGTCCTCTGGCCTCCAGGCAGAAAGCCCTTCTGGGGCAGTGTCCTTTTGTCCTGGACTGTGTGAGCTGTGTCGTGCCCATGGTGGAAATCATCCATTATCCCAATGGTGAGCCGCCTCAGCTGCCCTCCGAGGCTGCCTGGCCCCATGCATGGAGCCTGCTCATGTGCCCTTATTTCTGATAAGGGTGTTGCCCAGGCCCGTGGGCTGCCAGGCCACTTCCTACCCCTTCTCAGTGCCTTTCCTGCTTCTTTGTGATCTGCTTGATATGGAGGTTGGCTTTACTGGCTGGTCTCTTAAGCCCCTGGTTTTGGGCAAAGGTCATCGATGGGACAGGCCATGTTGACCAACCATCCTGGAAGCCCTGGGCACATGGGGACGACTTGGTCACCCTAGCCAGGCCCGTGCTTGTGAATGAGGTGGGTCCCTGCCGGGGGTAGCCCTGCCCACTGGCTCTCTTGGACCTGCTCTGGGCCAGGAGTTCCCTGAGAACGATGCTGCATGTGGGTGAATTCTCACCATCGTCTAGTGGCTCTGGAGGCTGTTGGGTGGGGGCTGCCCTCCCTGGGCCTGAAGCTGGGCTCGGTCAAGAGGCACTTGGCTCATGGACAGAATGAACAGGGATGCCCTATGGCTGTCCACACAAGGGTCAGGCACACATACTGGACAATAGATTCCATTCGCCCTTGACAGCTCATGGCACAGATCTCAGTGAGGAGGTGAAGCAGGTGTAGGGAGGCAGGACCCTTCTTGAAGAGAACTCATTGTTGTGTCAAGAATGAATCTCCTGCACTCTGCTTGAGGAAAGCAGTGAGATACTGGGTGCCAGGCTGGAATGGCCAAAGCTGGGGTCCAAGCAGCTTTAAAGCAGGACGGATTCCTGTTAACCGAGGGGCCCGTTGTTTGCTGAGTCTCCTCAAGAGTCTGGATTCAAAGCTGTGGCTGATGTGAAACTGGTGGGAAAATAGCAAGGGGCCAAGTTTAACATTGAAATTTGGAGAAGGAGAGACCAACTGGTGAGGCCAGTTGCTGTGGTGGAGGAAGGCAAAGAGGAAATCCGGGTCATCTCCTGGAGAGATGGGGAGCCCCGACGTGTCTAATGAGGACGTAAAGGGGGCTCACACTGGGCTGGGCTGTGTCGCCCCCACATCCCTCTCGCTTGCCGGCTCTTCAGTGAAGTGTCCATTGCTCTTTCATGCTTGCATATGAGAGGATCCCGGTGGTGAGGGGGGTGTCTGTGTCTTCACGTGGGATAAGATGAGACAGTGTGTTACATCTGTGCAGTGGTAATAGTGGATGAGGGGCAGCAGACATATTGGCTGCCCAAATATTACCCTTTTTTCCTCCATGGGGCCGTTACAGACAATTCTAATTATCGTCATCAGTTCAGCCCACAGTTACGGAGCGCCAACTCTGGGTCAGCTGTACGGAAAACAAGGACTGGTCCGGATGCCACTCCGCCACCTATGGGAGTTATTGCAGGAATGTCTGGAGGATAAACACTGTGTGTGTGTGTTGTGTGTGTGTGTGTGTGGGTGTGTGTGTATAAAGAGGGGGCCGAGTAGGAGGGGTGGGGATCAGGAAGTCTTCAAGGAAGGAGAGCCTTTGAGCTGACACTTCCATTTCAAGATGAACTGAGCACGTGCTTTAGCTTTAACCGCCCCCCCCCACTTCTTTATGGAATTTTAAAATGTGGTAGGGAAACAATAAATATACACACACTTCACACACTTTTGACAATAAGAAAGAGACGATTCAGTGAGCCAGCGGCTGTGAAGGATACCTAATAAGACAGAAAGTATTTGAGCTGAGCTTTGAGGTGTAAGTTGGAAAGTCAAAAGAGAGATGACCATTGCAAAGCAGTCGGAGGCCGGGGGCAGAGGGAGACCACCCAGGGTGCCTGGAGTGGTCTCTGTGGGGACTGTGGGGTGCGGGCTGTGGGGACTAAGACATCTGAGGGCAAGGGAGCTGGGTCTTTCAATGCCCAGCTCTGGAACTTGGGCTGTTTTTGTAGGAAAAGGCGATTTTGAGGAGAGGAGTGGATCAAGTTGTTTTACAGAGATGATGGATGAGTGGGGACCAAATTGGTGAGACAGGAACTCAAGGATCTCAGACCAGTTGGGGCAGCGCGCTGCCAATGTCATGCTGTACGAGGAAGGCTGGCTGTGGTGGTCCAGGGGAGGCGAGGCTTGAACCAACAGCAGGTGGGGGAGGCAGGTGGGCGGAGGTGGGGGATGATGTGGGAGCGGAAGTCTGCGGGCTGAGTCGACTGGATGATGCTTCTCCTGCTAGCATCGCGGGCCTTATATGAACCAATCACCTGGCTGGGTCCTACATATTTGATCGGGTTGAAGGGCAAGGACCATTTGTTGTGTAATTCCCGTATTGCTGTCCTGTTGTAGAGGTCCATTGCAAGGAAGGAAGTCAGTCGGTCTAAGTCCATTGGTGAATTAATCTGCGTTTTGTAGTTGAGAAAATCAAGGCACAGAAAAGGGCAGCAACTTGCTGCCTGCTAGTGAGAGAGCCAGGCTAGTACCTTCAGGCCTCACGACTTCCTGTCCAGTGTTCTTTCTGTGTCATTACTTCCCAGATGAAGATGATGCCTCTTCTTTTCTAAGCCACTGCCAGCTGTCACTTTGGTTGGGATATGTTGACATTAGTGTCTCTGGCCAGTTAGGTCCTGAGGCTGCTTGGCCTGCTTCTCTTAACATTTGCATGGAGCAGCACAGTCTGCCCAGGCCTCTTTGCTTGGTCTGCTCAAGGTTCCAGCTGGTCTCTGAAGGTGTCCTTGGAGAAAATCCTGCCCTGGCTGCTATGGCCCAGCCAGAGTAGAGCAGGTTGCACTGAAAGTTCCAGGCGGTACTTTCAGAACAGGCCTCTCTCCTGGGAGCCGGCAGGCCCTTGCTCTGAGCAAGGAATAGATTTTTCACATTGAAGTTGCAGCATGTGTGAGAAAGCGGCTCTGCCTGCACAGAATCTGAAGCTGTGTTTGTCTTGAGCTGTCCAAATGTTTATCCCTGCAACAATGGGAGCAAAGCAAGACTAGACACCCGGCTGTTCAGAGTTTCCATTTTCAATTTTTAATTTGTTTTCCTTGATGCATGGCTCAGGAGCTTGGCCTCCACTTCTGGGCCCTTCTCTCACCTGTTTCTGTCACGAGTGAGCATCTGGAAGCTGGGGCATTGTGGATGAGGTCCAGCTGGAGGAAAAGATTCACCAAGACAACCCCAGAATTCCCTTAGACTCACCCTTTGTCCAGGATCCTCAGGCCCGCTCAGACGAGCACTTCGTTCATTCGATAAGTGCTTATTTCCTACCTGCCACGCACCAGGCTCTGTCCTAGCATTAGAGATGAAGCAGTGAGCAACAGAGACCCTGGGGTGTGAGTTATTTATATTGATACGTTAGATATAAAGTTATAGAACTCAATAAAAAATGACAAATGATAATCATCGTGTGATTTTTTGGTTAACACGTGGGGCCTCATCATCAAAGTGATAAAAACTCCTCAACCCCACAGCTCCAGGTCTCACAATAGCCTGTCTCTGCCCTGCCCCGTACCCTGAACTCAGGCTCGGCCGCCCCAAAACAGCAGTAGTGCTTGGAGCCATCTCCTGGAGCACACAGCTGAGGGGTTCTGCATCAGAGTGAAAGCCAAGCTTTCCACGGTTACTGCTTCCTTTGTCTTTTTTTTTTTTTTTAATTAAAAAATATTTATTATTTTCCAGTTGAAAAACCCATGAATGCTTGTTTTTAAAATTGGAAAATACCAACAGAATTGCTGGTAAATTCCACTTTGGGATTTGGAGTTGGCCCATCCGAGGGACATTTCACCTTAGCGGTAAATGTCATTGGGATCCTGGCCGACCGTTTGGGGGTTGTTCACTGCATCTCGCATTACTCGCTTTACGCACAGACTCTTGGGATAAATCATTCTTTGTGCCAGGGTTTGTTGTGCTTCTCCTGGTGAACATCCAGTGAATGCTCTAAATTGGGAAAGGGATCACGTCTCTTTTTTTTTGTGGTGGCTGCTCAGAACCAACGTGGTGGCCCACTGAAAACATACAGGGTCTCAAAAGGAAAATGCACAGGATGTTAGGGTTTGCCTTCTCTGTATTCACCTCCCCCATAGCTTCATCTCAGTTTCTTCTCTCATTTTCCTTCTGCTCTGATTTCCTCACTCTCCTCTTTAAAATGTTCATGTATGTGGTTACGTGCGGCATACATTTTTGTGAGGCAAATTAAATCCTTCTAAGAATAAGGCAGCATATAAATATAAAGAGGGCAAGAAATAAATGGAGTAGGATTTGGCTGTACTTTCTAGATAGAATCATAAGCCCTAAACCAATATTAGAGATCATCTAGTTAAGGCATTGGCAACTTTTTTTCTGCGAAGTTTGAGGTATTTTAGGCTTTGCAGGACCTACAGGCTCGGTCCCCACTACTCACTTCTGCCATTGTAGTTCAGAAGCAGCTGCAGATTCTACATAAATGAATGGGCATGACTGTGTTCCAGTAAATCTTTATTTACAGAAACAGGTGGTGGGCTGGATTTGTTCCACAGGCCATAGTTTGCTGACTCCTGGTCTAGTTCACACCCTTCTTTTATAGATAAAGAAAATGAAAGGCAAAGTGGGGAAGGGTTTTCCAAGATCATGTAGCATAAGAGGGAATCGCACCCCATGTTTCACAATGGGGCAACTATAGACAAAGAGACTCACAGAGATAAATACGGGTACACATGCACTCATACCTTATATGTCACCACCTTGATTCTGTATCTGCTTGTTCATTTCCGTATTGGTGTCTCAGTGACCATCCCCCAAAAAACTGACTATGACTTGTGGCCTAGAGAGACCTCATCTCAGGGTGTAAGCAGTGTCTACACTGCCTGAACTGTGTACCTCCAACCCCTTTCCAGATTTAGTGCTTTGAACTTCTCTTCAAAGACTGGCCTGGCCAGTACAGCTGCCAGCTACTTGAGCAAAGATGGAGCTCTTAGAATTACTCTTTTCAGTTATTTTCTCCATCCTCCCATACTACGACATTTGAGTATTGCTCCAGGAAACACACATGTCTAATTCCATGAACTGAAAGCCTATAGTTACTCGCTTTAATGTCTGGGGCATGATGCATCCAAGTAGGGAGACAGAAAATTCTAGTCTTTCCCATTATCTTCCTAAATATCTTGTGTGTGTGGCATTTTACATCAACATTATATACACAGCTTGGGCCAATTTATCCTTATCTCCTAAAGCCAAAAGGAAATGGGTATCAAATACACCCTTCAAATAGAAATAATCCTGTTGATTTAATAGAGTTAAATGGCTGTGTTCAGTGTTGTGCTCCTTGCACATTAAATCGGACTGGTTGAACAAAACAGGGGTACATGTGGGCCATTCACTTCATCAAATATGTGACAGTCACTGTGTTCACCTCCCCTTTAGGTGGCTCATGGTGCTGGCAAAATTTCTCATCAGCATTCTCTCCTTTTCCACCCACAGCTCACACTGCCATCCACTCTCACTTCCTTTCATCTACGCCTCCCCCTGCCTTTTAATTTTTTTTACATTTCAGGCAAATCTACATAAAATATGTCATCAGCAAATGTCCCATGTAATAGGGAGAGCCGAGGTCTCACAAAGATGGTATTTAATTTTTTCAAGTAAAAATGCCTGCAGAATGGACAAGTATATCTGTTATTGGTGACAATGGGAGTAAATTGAGATTTCGTTTGAGCTATTTGAATTCCTCTAAAGGAGGCTTCTGTTCAGAGGAACCCCATAGTAATTCCCCTCTAGGGCTTAATGAAGGCTGTTCATTCTCTCCTGGGCATGGTAGAGAGTTCACATTTGGGTGTGAGTTAAAAAGTCACAAAGGTATGTACTCTTTATATTATTAGACATGAAATTTTATCTTTATCTGATGGAAGATGCACTAGACTGCACTAGATTTGTTATTTGTGAGCCACTGGGTGGACCTTCGAGGGGAAAATAACAATCAGAGAAGTCATTAATGGAGCAGGCTACCACAAAGGTAGTGAGCTGCCTGTCTTTGGGGGGGTTCAAGAAGAGGCAGGATCACATTTGGTGGCACTGCTGCTGTCGTGTGGTTAGACTCTATCTGCATAGCTGTCTTTAATTGGGTTCTACAGAACATGGGATCCAGGAGATGTTCCAGGGTCAAGGTGGTTCCTTGGAAACTTGGACAAATTGTAATTCTCATCCCCTCCTTGAGATTGCCATTATCAACATTTATATTATATCGAAGAAGTCCTGCAAAGTGAAACCAGAACGACTTTGTTTTGCCCAGCATCATTCATTCTTATTCCCCACGGAGCACCTGAGGGTTTCGCAAAGAACACACTGGGAAACATTAAACTAGCCCTGTGACTAGCAAACTGTGGCCTGTGGGCCAAATGTGGCTCACTGCCTGTTTTGTATGGCTCACAAACATAAAATGGTTTTTATGTTTTTTAAAAAATCAAAAGAGGGATATTTTGTGACTCATGAAAATTATATGACATTCAAATTTCAGTGTCTGTAAACAAAGTTTTATCGGAACACAGCCACTCTTGTTTGTTTATATATGGTCTGCAGCCGCTTTTGTGCTACAGTGACAGAGTTGGTAGCGACAAGAGCCCAAATAGCCTGCAAAGCCTCAAATTGTTACTCTCTGGCCTTGTTTGCCAGCCCCTTCGGCCCCATGACTCTCAATATTTCCCTGTAGGTGGAAACTAGACTTGCTCTGTAGTTCCCTGTGGCTCAAGATAACGGATAAGATAGAACATCTACCCCCTCATCATAGAGACTTGCCTAAATTTACTTTCACAAGCTCAAGTAGATTTTGCCAGAGAAATGGGGAAACAGAGGTTGGGGTCAGGCAGGCCCCCAAGTTCCCCAGCATGTTCACAGCTGGGCTCAGCATATGAATTTCCCTTTCTGAAGGTCAGTGGACATGTCTGGGAATTTTGCAGCAGGGTCACTGCCTGAGTCTCCTCCCTCCACTGGGTCTGCTTCAGTGGTCTCGGCTCGCATCTTGCTGCAGCCCCCCAGACCTCAGCAGCTCGGAGTCCAGTCCTTCCCACGCCACAGCGGCTCCTGGTTCCTTGGCCTGCACAGGCTGCTGGTCTGCAGGCCACATGCTCTGTGTGCCGGGTTTCTCTAGTGCATTCTGTAAAGAGCAGCTGTTAATTTTATTAGTTAATTTTATTGCTGGCTTCTCTGCCCTCCCCAGGACTGCTGCAGGAATGAAGGAGAATTTCAGAAATCAATCCTTGGGTGCTTGCTTCATCCTGGCCATTCTCAGGGCTTACTTCGGCTGCTGTCGCCCCACTCCTCTGGGGTCTTAGGGTGGAGCTGTGATGCTTGCTGTGTCTTTCTGTCTCATCTGACTAATCCATCCACCCATCTATATCCATTTATCCATCCATACCTCAGCATACAGGTATTGGTGTTCTCCGGCACACAGAACAGAACCTGGCACACGGTCAGCGGGTGCCTGATAAAGAACGCGGGACACTTCTGGTGTCTGTGTAGGACACAGACCAGTTGGGGCCCTCCTCTGCAAGTCCATCCTTACCTCTGTCCTCTGCATTAGCTTCTCTTTTGGGGCTGGGAGATAGGAACTGTGCCCCCTTTGCCAATCAGCTTTACCTGCAGAGCTCCTTTTGGTGCCTAAGTTTTCTCATCTGTAAAATGGGGATGATAATAGTCCCTGCCTCTTAGAGTGGTTGTGAAGATTTAATGAGCTAATGCATGGAAGATGTTTAGAAGAGTGCTTTTTACATGGTTAGCACTTAATAAGCATTAGCTATTATTATTATTATTGTTATTGTCCGGGTGAGCCCTGTGGCCACACCATGGAGGAACTGGGCTGGCGCCGAGACTCAGTCAGCAAATGGAGAATATCCCTCCCACCCCTACCCCAACTCACCACCCCAGGACCCAGATGGAAGCAGCCCACAGACACACCAAATCCAGATGTGCTCTGTGGGTGCTGCACTGCTCCAGGCACAGCCATTTGATGGGGGTCTGGGCGTCTCAGACAAGCCCTGGTTTGGCTCCAGCCTGCTGATGAGATTCGTTCCAAGCACACATTTAATTCAGGTTCACTCAGGCCCTGCCGCTACTATAAGCTGGCTCAGGCCAGCTTGACTCACCGCTGTCAAGTCGGCCAGGAAATTCTCACTTCATGTAGCCTCCCTGAGCTGCTGGGGGCTGGAGGGCGGGCTGGGCTCTCTCTGGGGCTGTGCATTGCAGCCGCCTGTGTCACCGGAAACCTCTTGGCAGGATGACAGACGAGTTGTGTGGAGAGAGGGTCAAGTGCACTGACTGTGATTCCTCTGTCCAGTCCTCCCTGGATGTGGGGTGCGGCTGATGGGGCAGAGACGGCTGGTTTCCAGAGGGCACCTCACCGGGATGTGGGAGGGACGTGTAACACCCATTTTGCTGGGCAGCACCCATGAGGACATTAGAAGGACGTGGGAATGGCGCTAAGTCATCAGAAGATAAGGACGCAGGTTCTACTGGCAATGGGAGGCAGCTCCTCTGGGCTGGTCACCCGTTCCTCCGGTAGATACCCCTAGGGTATCTACTGGGTCTCCACCGCTGTTCCAGGCATTGGGCACATGTTGTTCTTCCAGTGAAATCCACAAAGTGAGATCATACAAAATATTGAAAGTGAAGATATTCTGCTTGCATTTTGCTAGAATGCTTTTGGGGGTGGGATGGGGTGTCCATGACCAATCAGTCCTTTGGAAGACCTGAACCATATCCTGTACCTTTAGTGCTGGACTGAGGGGACTGAACAATACACACACACACACACACACACACACACACACACACACACACATACACACACACACACAACTAAAGTTAAAATAAATTCCTCTTTCCTTCTCTCCCTCCCTTCCTCCTTCTGTCTTTACCTCCCTCTTTCCCTTCCTCCTTTCACTCCCCCTTCCCTCCCTTCCCCTTCCCCCTTCCCCCCTTCCCCTTCCCCCTTCCCCCTCCTCTTCCCCTTTCCCTTCCCGTTTCTTTCCTTCCTTCCTGGTTTCCTCCCTCCCTGCCTTCCTCCTTCCCTAACTTCCTTCCTGATCAGTAAAAGCTGGCGCCCCCTGGAGGCATCGTAGGACATGGAATGTCTGTATTGGTTTTCTTGGCCATTTCCCACCCGGGAGAGTAGTTTTCTTACCCAGTGTTTACCCGAAAGGCCTTCAGAGGTTGCTGATGGTTCAGGATCCCCCATTTAACAGAAAAAAAAATATCCTGGTGGATGGAGGCTTTCCTTAGGGCTTCCGCCTCAGCTTCGAGAAAGTTCTTTTAGCAGGGAGACTCAAAAATAGAGCTGCTGATGACAAAGTCGCCAGCCGTTGTTGGAGCACGTGCTTGGAAAGTCACACTGGGGGCTGCATGCAAGCCGATGTTTCCAAGTTTAGTTTACTGGGCTAAGTTTAGGAGGAGGCAGACTGACTCGTGCCTACAGGCCCCAAACATTCAAATTGGGTGGACCAGGAGCCCTGATTTGGGGGTCTAGGTCCAGAATGAGGCCTTTTGTAGAAAACCAGCGACTTCAGGGGATCAACCACAATCCACCGTTGCCCTAAATGTTTTATTGCAACAATGTTCTCTCCTCTTTGAGTAATGAGGGAACTAGGGCATAAGAGTTACTTCTTTCTGCTTCTTAAGGAATTAGGGCACACAAGCACTCAAATGCACCCAAGCTTCTCAGGCACCATGGCTGTCTTTTTGCTTATCCGGTTAATTTTAGTTTGGAAAAATTAGACTCGTGTTGAAATGGAAAAGTGCAAGGCGGGAAGCCAGGGGCTGTCGGAGTGGGTGCTTGGTTCTGAGTTTAGGAGACTGTAGGGGCAGAGCTTTTCCTGGAGCCCTGAGGTTTACCTTTAAACCTTTTAAACCCCTCCCTGGGCAAGCAGAGCTCTGGGCCTTCCTTGTTTATCTGAGGAGGGTTAATCCAGAAAGTAAATGGACTGGGCAGACCAGCACCTCCGGGTGCCTGTGGAGACCAGGATCCAGCAGTTTCAGCCAAAAGGGAGAAACCGTCACCTTTCTAGAACTGTTCCTAGACTCTGTTTTAACAAAGAGGTTGAATTTTGACCATTTTCCCATTTCCCATTTTAGCCGTGTGTGTGTGTGTGTGTGTGTGTGTGTGTGTGTGTGTGTGTGTGTGTGTGTGTGTGTGTGTGTGTGTGTGTGTGTGTGTGTGTGTGTGTGTGTGTGTGTGTGTCTGCTGATGGAGCAGCTGTCCTGAAGAGCTCACTGCAAAGGAGAGAGGGAAAAAAGACCCCTTTCCTGCATCACTCTCTCTCAAATTTGATCTTCGCTTAGCACTAAAAATAGCTTGAAACAGAGGCGGCCTAAGAAGAAGGCAGTGTTTCAGAGGGCCCGGCTGCCAGGCTGCTGCACAAGACTGCTGGAGTTTGCTGGCATCTGAGCCCCGACTCACCCCGGCGAGCCTGGGATTTAGAATCCCCAAGAAGGGGGCGGAAGGCTTGGGACCATTCTCCTGGTGTGTCTTTCTAAAGCGAGGGTCTGCTTGGTGACTGCATTGGTTGGAGAGTCTATCAGGAGCTAATTATATCAGCCGGGCGCTCACAGAAATGTCTGCCTGCGTTCATGCCCCAGGGGTGGCAAATAACTTCCTGCAAAGCAAAGCTGTTGTTTTCCAGAGCTGCCTAATCCCCTAGCCACCTGTGTGGGCTCCCTTGGAAGCTGCCACAGGGTCACTGTCTCCATCTGAGGTCTCTTGGCCACCTTAGATCTCTCCAGTAAGAAAGCTCAGGTCATTAGCGAGAGGGGAAAGCTGTTTCCTAGCCTAGGTCCGTGAGCTGTGTCTCTCTGGGCCTGGAGAATTGAAGATGGTATTGGAGATCAACTTGGGATCTGAGTGTAGAGATCCCTAACCTGCTCTTATCTGAGGAACTGTGGCCAGCAGAAAAGTTCTTGTCCTGGCTCTGCCGTGACCTTTCGGGGTGACCTTGGACAAGTCAGTTCCCTCTTCAAGGCCTTGGTGTCTCCACTGGTAAAATGAGGGGGTAGCAGAAGTTTGTCTCTACGTTCCCTTGCAGCTCAAAATGCCTCTGAGTTTTCTCATTCCCTTTAACTGCTCTTTGGTTGCAAAGGCAGCATGGACTTTTTTTTAACTGCACACCTACTGTGTGCTTGGCACTATGCTAGACATTAGGAGAGCTGCAAAGAGAGAAAGAAAACTTTTCTTAGCTTCCAGAGTGATTGTAGAGAAGCAGGGTATAATCAAGGAGCATCTCTGCTTAGCCTTCCATTGGCTTTGCGTTCCGTATAAAATAAAATCTGCAACACTTAGCATGGACTATAGGGCCTTGGTTGACATGACCCCTGCCTCTTATTCATCTCCTACCATTTTCTTCTTTCCTCCCTCCTTTCCAGAAAGATTTCAGTATGTAGAGAAGGAGGGAAGCATCTAGCAGAGGCAGCGAGCCTGTGGCCTTGGAGTTGGGTGGGTGGAGGATGCCGTGAGAAGAGGTGGCCACACTCCAGGGTTTCTTTTAAACCCCAGGCGAGTTGCTTTCCTTTAAACCATCTCATCATTGGACTCCCCTCTTTGAGACATCTCACGTAGTTCTGATTTGGTATTAAACATGGTAACCTCACTAGCATTAAAATCAACAGTAAGAGCCTCTTTTACAATTGGGCCATCTCCGCTTATGGAGACCCTGGTCAAAACGTGGCCTCTGTCCTTTGTTCTTTGAATTGCTTTGTCCGAACTGCTGCTGAATCTTGTTGCTGAAGGTCCATTCTCCTTCCAGAGGCCAGAGTAGCTCCACCTCTTTGTACCTGTAAACATTTCATAATCAGCACATTTATTTGAAATAATAGCCAGCAGAAGCACCCGGGAGGGGCTGAGGAGCCGGGAAACATTACCAGGGTAAAAGTCATTTTTTATTTTTGCAGCAAGGTAGTGCATTCAGGGGGGCCAGTGGGGAGCTGCCGGGCTAACCCCAAGTTGTGGGTAATTAGTGAATTTAGCATTGCAGAAGTTCCCCCAAATGAAGCTTAATTTTAGGTTAACTACTCAGGTGAACTTAAAAAGCAACAACGGCAACAAACCCTCAATTGGCCATTTCAAGTGTTTATAATTTAATTGACATGACTTAAGCAAAGGCAGTTCAAATCCTTCAGAGGAAGAGCTGAGGCCTTTCCTGGAGGCTAAATTGTAGAAACGTCACTGTTCCTCTGCCTTTGTGCCTGGTTTGCAAACCAGTGTGGGTCCGTCTGGTTGTTTTCCCTTCAGATTTCAGCAGAGAAGCAGGTTCCCTTAGCACCATGGCCCGGAGGGATTTACTGTGTTCGGGGCTAAGGGTTGTCTTTAACTGAACAAACCTTGTAGAGGCAATTGGGCAAGGCCCCCTTGCATCACCAAAAGATGCATTGCCTCTTTCCCAGACTGAGATAGAGAGATCTAGATAGAGAGAACAGGAATAAACAAATAACCAGATTCACTTTCATTTAACTCTTTTTCAGAAACAGCCTCTGGTGCTAATTATTTCTGCTGTAGATTTTGTCAGGCCTTGAATCCCAATCCTGAATTTGCCATAGGTGGCATAGTTTCAGAGATGCAAGATGACATGGAGAGCAATCCACTTCCCTGAAGGATAATTTTGTGTACATTAAGCAGCCACATTAAGCCATTTATAAGAGAGCTGTTTGTTCTCAGGGATCTGGAGGAAACCTGAATTTCTGATTCTGGGCTCTTTAATAATTTTCAAAAGAACCAAGGGTATTAATATTTAAATGTCTTTAAACTTCCCCAGGCCATCTTCTATCTCATGATCTCAAAGCATTTGAAAAGCAATAGAATTTTCTCCCTTGATGAAATCCGTAAGAGGACAGACAGAGGGGACATCAGCCCCAGGAGGAGCTATGAGCTGAAGAGGGGGGAAATCTAAGGTAAAGAAGTTCAAGTAAAATGTACAAGGTCGCTTTTGGAGCTTTAGACGTGGAGTTGAGTGAAGTGCCTTCATACCAGATTTTTTTTTTTTTTAATTTCTTTAAGGTTTTTCTTGACTGCTAAGACTTGGAAGGAAGGCCAAAGAGAATATGGGTAGAACTTACTTAAGGGTGTCTGTAATCAGACTGTACATGACATATAGAATATTACCGCTCTAGGGTTTGAGGATTAGAAGAGATCCAGCCCAGGGATGGTGAATAAGTTTATCTCCTGGGTCCATACTGATTGACTGGTAGTGGTAACAGTGAATGCTCAGCTAAAGAGTCAAGACTCAGCAACAAAGAGTAATCAGGGTTCTGCTATCAGGCATGCTGTGCTTGATTAGTGATGTCTGCCATGAGTGCCGGCTTGGAGATGGCAGAACTATTTTTCCCTCAGCTATCTCTGTTGTAGATTGTTCTCCCAAACATTTACTTTGTGGGTGATTAAAGTGAGGCCCAGGGTGGTGAAGTGACTTGCTCAGGGTCAAGGGAGGCAATCACAGGCAGCAAATGGACTTGGACCCATGTCTCCTGGCTTTGTCTAGTATTTGATACTTAGCTCCCTAAGTTCAATCTCAAAGGAGCTGCAGAGTTGTCTGCTTTCTATGGATGAGTTTTCATTTTCTTTTTTCATGCACTGCAACCATCTGGAGACTCTCTTTGGAGTTTGGAGAAGCAGGAGTGAATTTCAGAGCCACACTGATTCTACAGACAAACAAATATGCAAGCAGAATTCCCCCCTTTTGTTATGTCCATTCTCAAAATTCTCTTATCCCAGAGCACACCCTGATTGCAGCCCTCTCACTGCAATGCCTTCCCCTCAGCCCCCTCCCAGGGTTCCCTCCTCCTGGCCTCTGTATATGCCTTTCCACGCGTCCCACTTCCCCGACACCGTAAAAAGCTTTCGGTCGGGGTTGGTGCGTCATCATTTCCTCTCTTGCTTCAGAAGCCTCACCTCCTATATCTTCCTGCTTTCTCCCTTAATGTTTTATCTCTTCAGCTATTCATGCTCACGTCTTAATGGCTGCGCTCACAAAGATAAATACATTTTGCTTCTGACCAAAGGCAGTTTTCTGCCCTGACTTGAATTGAAAAGTCTGCAAAAGTTGCAGGATGGGAGTAGAGGCAGAGTCCTCAGCTTCGTCCTGGGAGCTATAAAAGTTGGCTAAGATTTTATAGCCTCCATCAAGATGAAAATGGGATTGCAAGGCTTCAAATTTGAAAGATAAATAATAAAGGAAAAACTCCAACTGTTGTCAAAGCAAGGTTCTCTTTGTTGGTTTTTTGAGTCTAACCTTTTGTGCCCACATCCGGGCATCTATTTCATTCCGCTGTAAGACCTAACTGTCTTCAGGAATTGATGCAAAAGTGGGGCTGGATAAAGGATTTCAGGCAATTGGCAGAGCCTGGAAGAAGATTGGCAAATCATGTTCTTGGACCATAACTCACTCCCAAACTCCTCATTCTTTCCTCAATTCTTGTTCCTCTCCTTCCAATGTAATGGGATTTGGAATAGAAGGCCCCATTAGCTGTAAGAGCCAGGCTGGGTTTAGATTCTGGCCTTGTTATTTATAGGGCATTGTAACAGACAGGAATGTAGTTTGATTTATCCAGTTATCTTTCCCGTTTGAGGTAGCCAGGATTCTTTGTCAAGATCGAATTTGCCATATTGCCTTCAGGAACCAACTAGCCGCATGCACCTGGAAGGGGCTCTGCCAGCACAGCCCCATGTTTCAACTTCCCTGGAAATTTTCCAGGGCTTCAAGGAGCCAAGTCACTGCTGTGGGAGGCCAAGAAAGTGCCCAGTGCTTGCTCCCTGGCGCTTGCTTCTGGTGTAAATGAATTGGTGGGAAACTGAGATGGACCTCCTCCATCCTGCCACTTGCCAAGTCCTGTGGATTTGCCCGCTGTCCTCCCCTTTCCACTGGCCTGGTTTAGATCTTGTGTCCTCTTCTTTCTCCCATTTTAACAGCTGCCCTGTCACTTTCCTTATTGACCCCATCTCCTTCCTTCAGTCTACCTTATCCACCATTACCAGATGAATCTTCTCTAGAACCTCCTTTGCTGAGGTTCCCCCATGGCTCAGAGACCATCAGTGGCCTCTCCTGGCCTTAAGGCTCACCCTCCCCACCCTGGTGGTCAGGGCTCACCATCACCTGGCTCCCACTCTCTTTCTAACCAGTCACCCTTCTGTTCTTCTTCCTTCCCTCCGTGTGTGCTTCTCCTCTGCCATCTTTAAAAGGCAGCCCTGGGTCTTTCCCACCTCTGTAATCCAGTATTCTCTGAACGCCCCATACAGTTGTGCATGTGACTGTCTCAGCTGCCTTCTTAAGAGCACAGGTGGAGGAGCTAGACTGGTTGAGTTTGACTTTTCCTCTGCCATTTACTAGTGTGACCTTGGGCCAGTGACAGGGGCTAGTAATCATACCTACTTGGTAGGGTTATTATGAGGATTAAGTGAGCAAATATTTATAAAGCACTTAGAACAGTAGCTGGCACAGATTAAGTATTATGTACATTGTTCAACACTTAACAGTAAACTGTACATTCCTTGAGAATAGGAAATACGTATTTTAATTTTATAGTCCCTTTGTCTTGTACTGGGTTGAACTAATCCTGGACCATGTTGCTATGAGAATGGAATAAAAAAGAGAGAGAGAGAGAAGGAGTACTTGTGAAAGCACTTTGTCATTTCTTCATTCACTTGACCGGTATTTATTGAGCATCTGACTGGACCAGGCTCTCTGCTAGATAATTGTTGATCACAGTGGAATGAGATACAGTCTCTACATGCAAGGAGCTCACAATCTAGGGGACAAAAAACAGAAATATAAGTCAGTAACTAAACATATTGAATATAATTGTGTGGAAGATGTCTGGCAAACATTCTGTTCTCATCCTCTGTTACAGAGGAGAAAACCAAGGCACAGAGGGTTTTCTTATGTAAGATCTTGTGTAAGATCATCCATCCATTCGATAGGCATCAGAGCTGGGATTTAAGCCTGGGTGTGTCTGACTCAGTGGCCCAGTCCCTTCTGCTGTGCCACGGTACTCTCTTAATTCAGAAGGGAGTGGAGGAATGCATGAGTGTGTGAAAGAGTGAATTGGGAGATTCCAAAGACACTTGGCTCCAGAAAGAGAAGATCAAATCAGGAATCAGCCATAGAGGGTGAATTCCAAGACAGGCTGGGCAAGTAGCAAAGCCCTGAAGCCATAGCCATTTGTTTAGTCTAGTGTTTGCCATGGTGGATGTTGGGGAGGTTTCATTACCTCCCTTTTAGGGTCCACCTCACCCTTATTCCCATACACGTGTGCCCTCCAGTCATTTCTCTCTGTGGCAAAGGTGGCTTTATTTTCTCCCTGGGATAACACCCTGGACAAAAGATGGAAGTGATGATGGATGGAAAAGGTACGTACTTATTCCCTCTTTGATCTACTTTCAACATAATGGCCCCATTTGGAAGGTTTCCATAGGTACAAGGACAATGCCTCTCCACTGGGCTTCGTCAGCCACCAAATGATCAAGGCGCTAGGGAAAAAGTCTGGAGTGAGACTGGCTGGTTTCCGTGGCAACCACCGCTTGCCTCAACCCCACACACATGCCTCCCTCTGTCTACGCAGGCAGGTGTTTATTTGTTATTGGCATGACCCGGGAGTGCCAGTGTGGCTGCATAGGTGCCGTCCCCACCTCCTTGGCTGAGGTCACTCTCTCAGTTTGGAGATGGACCTACAGCCGGGTGGCCGGAGGCTCAAGATCTGCTCCACCAGGAAAAGCTCTCTGGGAGGCCCTAACCCTTGTGTTGTCAGAGTGATGACAGCAATCCCCACGGTGTCAGAGGAGCCGATCTAGAACCACTGGAGTCAGACACCATGTAGGGTCCTGCAGTGAATCACAAATTTGCCCTGGAGAGCGGATGGTGACGCGCGTGTCTTTCATAAACATATGGCTTCCTGCTCTCCCCTGGGGATCCCCGTGAGCCGCCTGAGCGTGCACAAGGCTGAAAGACTCCAGACCTGAGCTGCCCAGCTCAGCAGCCCATGGCCCCACGTGGCCTTGAGCACTGAAATGTGGCTGTTCTGCAAGTACGACACGTGCTTTGGATTTTGAACACTCCATACGTAAAGAAGACTGGAAAACACCTTATTAATGATTTTATATCGATTATAGCCTTGGCAGTGATAATATATTAGGTTAACTAAAATTAATTTCACCTCTTTCTTTTTACTTAAAAGTCACTTTAGAATGTGACTCCTAGAAAATGTAACATTATGTATTTGAAATGTAGGTTAAACAGAGAGGGCCGCTCTCTGCTCTTACAACTCTGTGATCTTGGACAAGTTAATTCACCTAACTGTACCTCAATTTCTTCATCTTTAAAATGGGACTATCAATAATTGCTACTGAGTTGTCAGTTGAGTCAGTGCATGTGAAGTATTTCATACTGTGTCAGCACATGGTAAGAGCCTAACAGGATTCCATGTGAATTGGCAGCTGTTGGCCAAGTCTCCGTTCCATTCCCTTTCGAACTTGTACATGGCGGCTCCTCTGGCGGGTAGAAGGCTGCCTCTGTGAACCAGGAGAGTCACCCCAAAAGGAGCTTTTAATCAGATGTGGCTGATGAGTGCTTGATGGATAGTTTTCCTTCTCTGGGTGATCCCAAGATGACTTGTTTCCTAGATGAAGGGCCTTCACCTGGGTCTTTTATCAGCTTCTTGAAAAAGAAATACAGAGGGCACAAAAAGGATGCATGAAGAGGGAACCCTCTGATGGGTATCCCTTATCGGGGCAGGCCAATCTCGCTCGAGCCTACTGATGCTTACTCACATAGTTCCATGAGCCACAGAGCTTGACATGGGTTTCCGAGCATGCTTCCCCTGAGTGCCACTTTATGACACTTTTTAGGGGTTTGTGCCAAAGAGGAGGTTGTCTTGAGGGCATCTGAGAGAAAGAAGGGTCTGGATGTAAAGTTGTTTTTAAGTCAGCGATTGAAGAAAGTAAAATAGCAAGTGGATTTGTGATGACCCTCACTGTTATTTTGGATCATGGAGGACTTGTTGGAATCTCCAAAGAACAAGGAGGTGTCTTTTGTTTCTGGACCTTAGACCTGAATCATCAGGTCTCAACAAACTCGAGTATCAATTCAAATTGCTACTTATTGCTGAGAGAAATAGATGTTAGTGCTAACAGATACCTCAGACAGACCTGGTGGTTCTGCCTTAGATTACAGGGAAGGAAACTGAGGCCTAGAGGAAGCCTTGGAGTTTACACAGCAAATTAGTGTCAAGTCATATTTTTTGGAAGGGGTTTTTCTTATATTTTCTGAAATTCTCAATTATTTCTTACAAATCCCACCCCCCACTGAAAATTACTCCCACTCATGTCCCCCATATATGTCATTTTTTCCATAGCATTTATCATTTTCTAATATATTATATACTCTGCTTATTCATTTCAACATCCATCTCCTCCCATCCCCATTGGAATCCACACTAGCTCCATAAAAGCAGGGATTTTGGTCTGTTTGGATCACTGCTGTATGCTTAGCACCCTGCGCCGGGAACCACATAGATGCTGAAGAAATATTTGTTGAATGAATGAATGAGAGCCTGAATGGGTTGCTTAGATCCATCTTTGTGGTAGTAAGTTCTTCGGTCATCTAACTCAGAGTCCCTTGAAAAGAAATAGGAAAAATGCCCTAAGGTCGGAATGGTGTGGAGTTGACCGGGACTAAGGTATAAATATTGACTTTCTAATAGAGTGTAAGTTTGGGGATTTTGTATTCTCTTTTGAAGTGGAAAAGTCACTTCACATTACCAAGTCCACCTGCTGGCTTGAAATAAACAGCCGACGGAGTGGATGCTTGGGGCACGGTTCCTTCAGAACTGCAGGGATCTGTAATGCACAGAACTAGGTTAAGGGGAGAGGCATTCCAAATGAAGGGACTGCAAAGAGCACAGCCATTGTGGGCGGACACGATCCTCCATTCAACAAACCTTTTTTTGTGCATCTACTATTGCTGGGCTCCGAGCTGGATCAGTGTCTATGGTTTCTTTATGGGTGCATTTGAGGGAAGAAGGGTTCCTGAAGGGAATGTTGATGGAGAGAAGGATGAACGTTTTCTGCCAAGTTCCAGAAATTGTCTTAATTCCTTGGTAAAGAAGCCTAAGCAAGAAAGTAATGCAAAAAGAGGGATTGTCTTCAAAGGAGCCATGGTAGAGGCTCTAGATTAAAGGATTCCTTTGCAAGGAAACAGGAACAAGACAGAAGTGCTTTAGTGGTTGAACCAGTGGCTGAGTGAGGATAAATTTGCTTCTCACAGTAGAGTCCAGGCTTAGCTTCCTAAAAAGACTCATGGCAGGGCGTGGGGAGTGCTGAGCTGGAGGGCTCATTGTGGAAACCCAGAGGTAGGGACCAGATGCAGTGAGTAAGTCTTTGTTAGAAACTGAAGAACGTTCTTCATATTGTATATGAAAAGAAGATGAAACAGTATGATCCCTTTTGCCTAATAAAGAACTGTCAGATAAGAATATAAAATTTCCAAAAGATTTTGTTTTTCTCCATCCGAAATGAACTGTTGTAACCCCAGTTAATAAAAAACGCTAATATTTATTAAGGATTTACTAAGTGTCACACACGGTACCAAGTGTTATGTCTTTAATTTCTACATTCCTACTGTGATGTGGGTGCCGTATTTATCTAGTTTTTATGGAATCTGTAGATGAGGAAAGTGCAGCTTGGGGAGATTATTAAGTAATTTACTTTAGTAAGTGGTAGCCTTGATGAAGTGCTGGTCCATGTTTTATATTGGAAAATAGCACAGCATTACTGGGATGAGGAACTTCTGGCCTAGGGGCTAGATGAAGTCTTGACATGATTTTATCTCGTTACGGAGCCAGCATACCTGTTAATACCTGTAGTTGTAAATATGCACCATAGCTTTAAAAGCTTTTGATAATCTTACAAAGTTAGTTGTTCCTCTATGACCACTTTTCTTTATCTCTCATTTTGTTGCGGTTTTTTGTTTGCTTGTTTTGATTTTCTCTTGATGCCTGCATCTTGGTGGCTTTCTCAGTCTCTTTTCTTTCACTCTTGTTTTCTCCTCCTATGTGTTTATGAATCTGTTTTCCTTTCTTTATTTTCCCTTCTCTCTCTGTACCTATTGGTTTCCCTTAAGTGCCAAAAGAATTCAAGTGTGTTCTTATTGCTTGTCGGTTAGAAGAGAGTTTATGCTTTAATTTTTTAATTGTTGACGATTTACTAATACTTTTCTCTTTAAAATATAACGGCATGAAGTTGCTTTTTTGCTTAAGTGGTATTAGAAGAATATTCTGATTCCTGATTGGACAGTAGTCCTTGATGGGGTGGGGGAATGACTCCCAATTATGTTAATAGTTGTATAGAGGAATTCATATTTGGTCTCTTGTCTTCTCTGGTTATTTATTACTCAGTTTAATGCAGAAATCATTAAACAGACCCTGTGGTCTTCAGTGTCTGGGGAGAGCCGTGTTATTCCCCAAACATCAGATGAAACAACGTGCTTGTGAACCAAGAACTTCTGAATAGAAACCAGACAATTACCAAGGGTGTCATCAGCTTCTCATCTTGGTACTTGTAATTGAACAATGAAAATAAATGTACCTGTAAGGGCCGTGGAATGAGGCTTTTAACTGGAATAAGAGGATGGGGTGAAGAGCTGTCTTTTGGAACAGTACACAAATATTCCTATTATGAATAATATCTGTTTTGAGATTACTTAGATCCTTCCTGCCAGTTGATCACCATAGATTAGTTGGTTTATAGAGCTTTATTTTCATACAGTGCTTTACACTTTCCAGGATGCTCTCTCATGCACTGTTGGATTGGGCATTTGAATATCTCAAATATCCTGCAAGTAATGAGATCCTGAAGTAAGATTTTCCCTCTTCTATGTGGCAACTGAAGTTCAGAGAGGTCATGTTATTTGCCTTATGATGCACAGCAAGTCAGTAGTGACAGTGAGCCTAATGTAGGGCTCCAGAGCCAAGGTTGTTTTCCTGAATGCATATGGCAGGAAGGAGTGCTTGTACTATCCATGGTGCTGAAGGTGAAGAATGTCAAACTTGGCAGAATCAGTTCACAGTTTTGTGCCTTCACCCTCTTGAGAGAGATTCTCCTTTCTCTTCCTGAAGAGTCAGACAGTAGCACATGTTTTACACTTTTCCTAGGCTAAGCCTTTGCCCCAGACCTCAGGCACTTGTAAGATGGGGATGGGGCAATGAAGGGGAACAAACACAGGGATGCATAGAAAAGAGGCGTCCCTCACTGCCTCCCTGGGTCCATAATGAAATTATTCCATTTGGTGGGGTGAGTCCAATCATTTAACTCTCATAGCTCGTGGGCTCCAGTGATACTTTGGAGCCATGGTGACCCAGCATTTGCCTCAAGGGGATGAGTTCCAAGCCCTTTCAGAATAATGACTTATTTCCTCAGGTTTTAAGCAGTTCAAACCGTGGGGAACTTCTTTAAACTCAGTTAAAGAAATTGTATCCCTAGAGTTGGAAGCACATCTTATGCTGTAGGCTCTGGAAAGGGCCAATGCTCATTTAAATAGAATATCGCGTGCCGGTTGTGGCTTCTCACATCTATTGAGGACTCATGGTCAGCCAGGCACTGAGCGAAGCACTTGGCCTGCTGCTGCCTCATTTACTCCTTACACCCACTCTACGAGGTAGCCACTATTATAATCATCAGTTTACACATGTGGGAAAATGGGCTCAGATCGGTTGAGCGACTCGCTGAGGGTTGCGCAGATGCTAAGTGGTCTGCCTGGGATTTGCATCCAGCAGTCTAACTCCATGCCCTCTGCTTCCTAGGGACATCTTCTTCAGGCCTTGGACTCTTTGTAAACTGACAAAAAACCTAGCTGCTGTGGTTAAAGGGTGGGAGTGGGGAGGAAGCTGGAGCTCCAGCTTTCCCCAACCACCTTCCCAAAGGCCCCTCAGGAGCTCCGTGACCCCTGGGCTTCCTGATAGAGCTGCATGCCTGTGGTGCTGAGGCCACCCTCCTCTTGAAGCCCATCTCCTTTGAGGAGGAGGCCATTTCCATCATGCCCATGGGGGACCCGTCTCGGCTGATGCCTGGCTGTCAGGCTGCTGCTTCCTTAATGTAGCAGTAGAAGTTCCCAGCGGCCTCTCTCCTTGGCCTTCCTCTTGCTTCAGAGTAGGGAGATGAAGCAGGCCCTCGTGAGGAGACAGATGTGTGTGCTGGAGTTAGGAAGTCCCTGTCAGCAAGCCCCTTGCTTGGGGAGAAAGCATAGGCAGAGGAGGTGTGAGGTAGAAAATACCATTTTCCTGCCATGACTGAAGGGTGCTGAGAGGTGAACTGGGGGAGGTAGGGGGTTCTGAGACAAGCTGGTTCCCACACAAAATGAGCCTGGGAGACTGCGCCATCACTACTGCGTCTTAGCGCTGGAGCTAAAACGGCCTCCCAGTGTTGGCTGTGATGGGCTGAAATGGCTGTGCCTTTATTTCCCTCACCCCAGTCAGTCACTGGAGGTCGGCCACCCCTGAAGGGCGTGACCTTGGGCCAAGCAGCTTCCTGCAGCTGAGACAAGCCCTGAAGTGCTGGCGACAGCTCCCCTGGCAGCTGGACCGACACTTCCTTCCTTGAACGGGGTCTGGGTGGTGCACCCCTGTGGACAGTCCTGCTTAGATCTACGGGCTCCACCTTCTTTTCCAGCTGTCACCAGTCTGGGGTTCTGACCAGGCCTGAGGACGTGTGGGCCCAGCCCACGGAGGGCCCCAGCTCTTTGCTTCTTTGCCTCACTGCCGAAAGCACTCTTAAACTAAATATTCCAGCTCTTCATTTCAAAAGAGAAGCCCTTCATGTTTTTTTTCCTTCTGAATTAACTTCTTAAAGAAGAAATCACATACAGCAGTTGATAAAATAATTATTTTGAAATTGGCCATTTATCTTCTAGAAGAAATTGTTACTGGCTTTTCTGATGTTGGTCAACGCTTCCTCCTCCCTCAGCTGACTTTGAAATAGTGCCCTGCAGTGACCGTTCTTCATCATTTATTTTTATCTGAGCCATTCAAGGCCCTCAGTGGCTCCCAAGATAAAAGAAGTGGGCCCATTCTATTACAGGGTTTCCTCTTGTCTGTTCTCTTGCTTCATCTGTCTCCCTGCCCAGGACTGACTCTCCCAGCCTCATGGGAAAATTACACCCAGGGGCTTCTGTGGTGGGGATGGTGTGCAGAGCCTAACCTCTACCTGAAATATCCCCTGCCCTGTTGGAAGACTACAAGGGCCTGGTTTTCCTGGGCGTGAGCATTGCCCATGGGGAAGTGCAGCTGCCGGAGTGGTCACAGCCCTGTCATGGGCCACTTTGTTTGCCTGTTCCCTTGCCACGGCTGCAGCAAGACCATCTTGGACCTAAAGGGGCCAGGACCGCCAGCCTGGATGGGTCTGTGGGGTCTGGGCAATGCACTGGATTTAGAAGGCAAGAGGTCTTTTTGCAGACATTTATTCATTCAACAGTTACTTCCTGGGTTTGTTGCAGGTAGGGTTCTTGGGGAGCAGACTCTGAGAGAAAGCTGAGTGTTCAGGATGTTTATTAGGGAGTGCCCTTGGGACCCATACCTGTGTGAGGAAGGGGCTGGATGCAGGATTGCACAGAAGTCCAGCTGTGATGAAGGCCTGATGCAGCCTTAGTCAGCCTTGTGTGGAGCACTGCAGCTAAAATGGCCTGCCATATTTCCACATCTCTTCCATGAAGCCTTCCCTACTTCTCCAGCCCTCATGGCTTCCTCCTTCTCTTGACATATCTTCGCACTTATGTGTTGGCCATAATTATCCTCTCTAAGCATGACGTTGGAAAAAATGCTACGGGTCCTTTGAGACTGAACACGTCCAAAGGGCAGTGGTGTTGCGTGCCTGCTGATTTAGGCCTTGTGTGGAATTCCAGTGATCATAGTTTAGGAAGTTTGGTCTGGGTAGCTTCCTTCTCCCTAATATAGACACTTCTTCAAGCCCCCTCTCTGGATTCAGGCTGTCGTGAAATGCTGACACCCACTCATCCTTAGGGATCATGGGAAAACCCACCAGCTTTTCTGAAGCCCAGCTGGTAAAATGGCTGCATGTTAGAGCCTTTTAAGGGGTCTGTACTCCCCCTACCTCATGGATATACAAGAGGACATGTAGAGCAGACCAAAGCATCAACAAGTCTGAATTTTCCAGGAGTCCAACGAGCCTTTTGTTTACCGAAGGAAGAGGCCAGCATTGAGGTCATATGGAGGCAGGTTTGGAAACATCCCGAAGGTGCCAAGGCCTTGCCATCCAGCCACTCTGACCGATCACTGAGTCAGATCGCCAAGGATGTGTTAAGAGGGAGAAATGTGTAAATGTTTGGAAAGCAGTGACTTGTGAGCTGTAAATGGCCCTGGCATGTTTATAAGAAATGAGCAGACCAGAAAAGAAACCCCAATAGCTTTTTTATTTTATTTTATTTTTTGATTAAAATTACCAAACTGATGGATGGAGGGGGTGTTCTGGTTTTTAAATATTTGGGCCTCAGGAGTCTTTTGATGTAGCGCCTTGTGACAACTGCTTGCAAAGTGAGCTCAGACTAGCTTAAATTAGCTCAGGCCACGTGTTCGGGAAGGAGGCTAGAGGTTGGAGTAGTTCCCTCTATGGCCGTTTGCAACTCCACCTTCCACGAGTTCAGGACTCTTGTATTTGAGTGCCCAATCTTGAGCAGATCTGGGCTCCTAGGGAAGGTTTTGTCTCTGCTAATTTACCACCATGCATGATACTCAAGGTCTGGGTGATTTTGGAGAAGGCATCAGAGCAAGGGAAGTATATCATGGTTCCCAATCAGCCATGAACATATATGGAGATCAAATCTGTCTTTCCTCCCAGCTCCAGCTCCCACTGTCCACCCATCCCATGCCCTTCTCAGCAGGCTGCCGCTGCCACTCACTGGGCTTTGTGCATGTCTTACTCCTCCTGTATCCAGAGCTCTTTGTGCCCACAATTCCTTCAGCAGAGGGTGCTCTTTTCACCTATCTCTGAATAGTCCTGCTTGAACCATCAGGGGCAAGCTTAAAGTGGAATCTCTTCCACAGAATCTTCTTGGACCCACCAGCTAGAAGCAATCTCTACCTCTACTAAGTGCCATGTCAGTTAATTAGGTAGCTCCAAAGTGAAGGTAGGAACCGTCTTTGTTTTGTATAACCTGAGTGATGGGTGGCAAGATGGATGAGTAGAGAGCTGAACAGATTGGAAGGAAACAAGGATGGAGGGGTGGATGGAGTGTGACCTGGTTAATGAGCACTATATTTCAGCTGTCAGAGGGGCTAGCAATAGTGCCTCCCCCATCATGTGAGAATTAAATGGGATAGAACTTGGCACCTTGGATTGGCTAAGTGTTAGCCATTATTATTGCTATTTTTGAAAATACCTCCATAAGCTTTGCAACCTCTGAGGAAATTGTTCTCTTTAAGATGCGGTCTTAAAATCAAAGATTTGTAGGGCTTGTATTTCCCCATGTGGACCCACACCCTCATGTTACTGATGAAGCAACTGGGTCCAAAAAGAAGAAGGGGGGTGGTGGTTTGCCCAAACTCTCAGAGCCAGTAGCAGATGTGGTGTCAAAGTATAATCTCCAAAAAATTAAAAATGTGACACATATCAGCCTAAAATGTGCACACGTCAAAACTTTCACGAATGAAGGAACAAGCAGAATGGCAAAGTGAGGCTATATAGGCACTGGAGAAAGAATGGTGGAATAAGATTAGATACAAAATTGGTTGATGTCTTACAGGGCAATAAAATCATAAACTCTACTGAACAGAAATCATTTGTATTTCTACGAGGCAGACACATGTTATCAGGTAGCTTCACAGAATTTGGGCCTTTAATTAGTAGTAAATAAGTCAAACAAAGTTACACTCCTCTAGGTAATTAAACATTCCTTGGGAGGACCTGTAGAGCAGCGGTCCAGCATGATGTTGCAAGGACATGCAGCTCTTCCTTTGCCTTAATCCGGAGCCCAGGGCCACATCTCACCAGACCCACTCCTCTCCCTTCAGCTTTCTGCTCTCCCCTTTGCTTCCATTTCTGCCCTCAAAGGCTGGTTGTGCTCAGGTGACTTGGCACTGAGTAGGTACGTGGAAGATCACACCGTCCTGGCACTGGAAGGGCTTGGCATCCAAGAGAAGGGCAGGCCCAGGCAACTGATTGTACTACCACTGGGAGTGGCAGTGACAGAGCCAGGAGCACAGTGCCATGGGAGCTCACAGAGAGAAGTGACAGGGACATTAGAACTGGATGTCCAAGACTCACAGATCTGGGTGGTTGTGAAAAAGGACGGAGGGCATGCTGGGTCATGTAAACAGCGTATACAGAGGCTGGGGAATAAAACGCGAGTGCTTTTAATTTAATATGCATTCGTTGAGCTTTTGTCATGTGCCAGGTTCTGTGTTTGACCCTGGGCAGCAGAAAATAAGATCCTGATCCTGTTGGAGTGGTTCCAGGAAACTGGGATACAGGGACATTTGGCAAGGCTAGAAAGGTGAGAGTACCCAGCCTTTAGCTGATTTGGATGGTAACTCTTGGCCAAACAATTCATCTTTGTCCAGAGCCTTCTCTATGCAAAGCCCAGTAGCCAACCCCTGGGGAAGGCAAACAAGTATAAGCACATGGTAAACTCTCCAGAAGTTTACAGTTTAACTGGGGAAATAGGACACACTCACAGGAAACGCTAACAAAGTGAGATAGTGGGTAAAATAGCAACTGTTTGTGCAAAGCTTTGGGAGAAGGAGAGATCTTTGTGGCTTTGGTGATCAGAAAGAATTGCTGCAGAAGGAAGTCTTGATTGGGGTTGGGGATAAACAAAGGAGCAGGGAGGTATACTTGAAAGTGTTTAAAATGAAAAATATTATTTTGATATTTTTGTTCTCACAATTAAAAACAAAACAAAACACTATAGGACTGTACAACACAAAGAGAGAGCCCTAATATAAACTGTGGGCTTCAGTTAATAACATAACAATAATAATATTGGTTCATCACTTATAACAAATGTACCACCATAATGCAAAACATGAATAATAGGAACAACCACGTGTATGGGGGGGTATATGGGAACTCCATACTTTCTGCATAATTCTTCTGTAAACCTACAACTGCTTTAAAAAACAAATTCCATTCAAAAAAAGAGCAGGGAGGACATAACAGGCAGGGGAATAGCTCCCTGCACAGACTTGGAGGCAGGCAGATTTTCGAGGGTTCCCGGGAGAGGAGTTAGAATAGACGCAGAGGGCTGGGTGTAAAGCACCTTGACAGCCAAGGAACATGGAAGTCCATGTTGTCTCAGGGTTTGAAAGCTCGGATGCTGATGGAAGCTGGGAGGGTCATGCAGTGAGTAAAGTGGGCCTGGCAGGTGTCTTGACCACCGGAATGAGTGTCCCCAGCTGAAGGAAGCAGTTGCCACAGAGCTTGGCTGATGATGGCCATTTGGCCAGTCTGTATTTTTTCAAGGGAAGCCAAAAACCTCCATTTTTTTTGTGAAATGTCCTAATTTTTCACATGTAGCCAACTAATTAAAAAAATTAAAGTCACTCCATGGGTCAAGAAATATATATCTGTGGGCCAGATTGCACCTGTGGGGCTCCAGCCTGTGACTTCTCTGAAGGTGGTACACTCCCAAAGGTCCCTACAGACTCGGGTGCCACAGGGGCAGATGGCAGAGAGAAGATGGGGTGCTGATCTTGGGAACTGAGCAAGGAGCGTGCGGCGACAGGGCCAGGGCCATTTGCGATTGTAACCAGAGGTCATATGTATTACAGAGCAGAGCTCACCCCGACCGAGAACTGTAATCCCATGACAGTGGGGAAATAAAGGAAAGAGAGCAGAGCTGTCTGATTCAGAGTTGGGTGAACAATACAAGTCCGGTTTCCTTTCGTTGCTGCCTTTAAAAAAGTTGGGGTGGTGCTGGCCAGTCCTTGTAAGGAGGGCAGGAGTGTTTAATTCTTAACCCAAGAATGTTTATTGGAATAGCTCAGGGTCTTCATATGGTGTACTCTGAAAAGAACACCAGACTGGGGGGTGGGAGATCTGGGTTGTAAAAGTCACTGCTGTTTACTGAGTATCTGTTGAGTGTCAGGCTCTTTGTGCACATTTTCAGTTGTGCACATTCACTGGCCTGTGAAGAAGAAAGCACTGTGTCTCTACTTGTTCAAGGTCAAGGTCACATGCCTGGTCAATGGCAAGACTGGGATTGGAGGGTCAATCAGCTTCCTAAGTCTAGGTCCTTTCTTGTAGGCCCTTTTTCTGCTCTGGCCCATTCTGGGTCCCTCCACCTACTCCATGTCCAGCCTGTTGTATGACCTTGGCTAGGTCACTGCTGCTTTCTCCCAGAGAAAGGAGAGAGAAAACCCCAGGGCCTGCCTGGTCTGACCTCAACACACTGTGGCTCTGCAACTGAGTCATTTGCGTGGTGGGATTTTGCAATTGTGAAGATATTTGAATGTTGAGCTTCAAAGAGCTAGGATTCAGAGATCTGTCCATCTCACACAGACAGTGGGAGCAGTGCCAGAATGAACTCGGCACCCCTGCAGGAAGGGATGAGTTCTCCTCCTTCTGGAAAGAGCTCTGTGCAGGAAATAGGTACACCGGTATCTAAAAACCAGGCATTCCAGCATAGCTGTCTCCGACACCTCAACCTGGAGGCCCAGAATGCAGCTTTGACTATTTTCATATCTTTCTTCCTTTCTATCCTCGCTGAATGTTCGCAAACACCAGAAGGACCTGGAGCTTCAAAGAGAAATATTATTGATGCAGTTGAGTCTATTTTTAGCCCGCTGGGGCTGTTGGGCATCCGAAGCTGCAGCACTAAGTTTTACAGCCTCATTATCTATGTTGGTTCCTCTCTCCCCCGAATCCATTAAAAGATAACAGAAACAAGACTGTCTTTCAGACAGCATTCAAATGATTCATAGTTTGGGGCCAATAGATTCATGACCCCACCCTGCTGTAGCTGAGATATGCGTTTAATATTTCCAGGAAGCAAAAAATAAACAAACAAACAAATAAATAAAAAGGACGGGAAAACTTCCAATTACCCCCCCTCCCCAAACACACACACCCCGAGATTAAAGGAGGATTTTTTTCTCTTAAATATGGAGTTGTTTCCCAGACTCAGCTGAGAGGAGAGGTAGCTGTGAAAGCAAAATACATCTCCTTGCCATGAAGCAAGCGTTTTGGGTCACAGATCTTATTGATCAGACTGATGCAATTAGACATTTCTCTTGTGCAAACACTCTGCCTCCTGATGTCTCAATAACTTCCAGAGACACTGCCGAGATGACTCAAGGCAGCCAGCAGATAGGCTTCTGGAATGTTCCTCTGATTCTTGATGCTGGACTAGTGAAGGCAATCCTTAGGTATAGGAGATGTGTTGGAGCACCAGTGGGAATTTGGTGAATCCATCAACCTGAATTGCTCCTTGAAAATTTTCATTGAAGTAACTCGTCTGAGGGGGATTTGCAGATTTTTCAACCCTGGTGGGCATGTCAGGATCACCTGTGTAGTTATGGTTTTATGGAGCCCAGGTGTTCTGGTTTGATAATGCTGCCAGAATGCAAAACACCAGAAATGGATTGGCTTTTATAAAAGGGGGTTTATTTGGTTACACATTTACAGTCTTAAAGCGATAAAGTGTCCAAGATAACACATCAGCAGTGGGGTACCTTCGCTGGAGGATGGCCAATGGTGTCCGGAAAACCTCTGTTAGCTGGGAAGGCACATGTCTGGCATCTACTCCAAAGTTCTGGTTTCAAAATGGCTTTCTCCCAGGACGTTCCTCTCTAGGCTACAGCGCCTCAGAAATATCACTATTAGTTGCACTTGGGGTATTTGTCCTCTCAGCTTCTCTGGAGCAAGAGTCTGCTTTCAATGGCCATCTTCAAACTCTCTCTTATCTGCAGCTCCTGTGCTTTCTTCAAAGTGTCCCTCTTGGCTGTAGCTCCTCTTCAAAACATCACTCACAGCTGCACTGAGTTCCTTCTGTTTGTCAGCTCATTTATATGGCTCCACTGATCAAGGCCCACCCTCAATGGGTGGGGCCACACCTCCATGGAAATATCTCATCAGAGTTATCACCTACAGTTGGGTGGGGCGCATTTCCATGCAAACAACAACCTAGATCCAAATGTTCCACTTAATCCCCACTAATATGTCTGCCCCACAAGATTGCATCAAAGAATATGTCTTTTTCTGGGGGACATAATATATTCAAACCAGCACACCGGGCATGGGTGTGTTTTAAAAACTCCTGTGGTGATTCTAATACACAACCGGGGTTGAAGCAATGAATTAAAGACCTTACTCAGACTGACTTAATGAGTGCAGAGGCCAGATTCCCCTGAGCTCCTAGAACTGGGGTTCACGCCTGACGACTAATTAGAATCACCTGGGGCAACTTAAAAACATTCCAGAGATTTTAATTCCATTGCGATGTGGCCTAGGCACCCACATTTTGTAAATCTCCCCAGATGATTTCACTGTGATTGCCACTCTAGAGCCTTGCTCCTCGAACTCTAATGTGCAGAGCAGTTACCTGGGGGTTTTGTTAAAATGCAGATTCTGAAGACCTCAAAAAATAGTGAAACCTTGTAAAGAAGTCAGTTCATTCCAAATTTTGCCATAGATTTAACACAATTCCAATCAAAATATAAACAGGATTTTTTTTGTGTTTATAAATAAGCCAATTTCTAAAATTTATGTGGGAAGGTGAAAGAAACTAGAATAGCTAAAATAATTTTGGAAAAGAAGAGTATTTTTGGAGTAATTACTACTTGATTTTAAGACTTATAAAGTCACAATAATTCTTTGGCAAAGAAATAGACACAAAGACCAAGGCAACAAAATAGAGAGTCGAGAAATATGCATACACTACATGGCCCATTGATTTTTGTTAAAGGTCCAGTGGCAATCCAATGGAGAAAGGATAGTCTTTTCAACAAATAATGTTGAAACAATTGGACATCCAAAGGTAAAAAAGTACCATGACCTTAAACTTCATTATCTTACACAAGAATTTACTGAAAATGGATCATAGATAAACATAAAATGTAAAGTGATAAAACTTTTCAAAGAAAACAGGAGAAAACCTTTGTGAAAAAAACTGGGATAAAATACTTGCAAATCACGTATCTCATAAAAGCCTTGTGTCCAGGTTATATAAAGAATTCTCAAAAACTCAACAGCAAGAAAACAACCCAAATGAAAAAACGACAAAAGACTTGTACAGATGTTTCACCAAAGAGGATACGTGGATGGCAAATAAGCATATGAAAAGAAAGTTCATCATCCATAGCCATTAGGGAAAGGCAAATTAAAAACAGATTATGGTGGTAGCTACACAAATCTTTGTGTGTTAAGAGTCATAGAACTATACACCAAAAATAAAAAGTTAATTCATTGTATAATGATTTTTAAAAACTTTAAAAAATGTAGATTCTGATTTAGGAGGTATGCCATGGGGCCTGAGATTCTGCATTCCTAATAAGCTCCTGGGCGATGCTGATGCTTCTGGGAACACACATTGAGAGGCTACACTCTGTAGAGTGAACTTTGTAAAACTCAGCTAATAAATGGCAGAACAAGGATTTAAACCCAAATATTCTTGCCTCTCTGAGTACCCACTGTGGGCCCAGTGGGTCAGCCCCAGAGGCTCTGGACTCATCCATTGAGAAGCTTATAGTCCTATGAAGGATATAGGGCCTACTACATATGTAAGGACATGCATGTGTAGGATGATGGATGATCTTAAATATCAAAATCACCTGCATTGCCACCACCATCACCACACCATCTCTACCATTACCACCATTAACAGTGTTTCCACCATCATCTCTGCCATCTTCACCATCATCTCCATCACCACCATCATCACCATGACCACCACCACCATCATCATCATCATCATCACCACCACCACCACCAGCATCACTACTATCATCACCACAATTAACAGTCTTTCCACCATCATCTCTGCCATCTTCACCATCATTTCCATCATCAGCATCGTCACCATTACCATCATCACCACGGCCACCACCATCATCATCACCATCACCATCGCCATCATTATCTCAATCCCTTAGGGTTATTACAGTTGGTGTGGTATACAAAAATAATAAACAGCATCTCAAATAGTGAAATAATAATAATTTTGCATAGTGCCGGACAGTTTGCAAAGCGTTTCCTCGTGAATTAACTGGATCTAAAAAAGGAAGATGCACTAATTCACCTTAGCACAGCCTGTCCGCATTATTCTTTTTTCAAAGCCTCATATGTTATTTTCTTAAGATTCTCTTGTGGGACTCGGGGCTTTGCCAGGAAGAAAATGGAGACCCTGGAAAGTTCAGGTTATAGAGCTTGTTTGTTAGTGAAAGAGCAAAGAGGAACCTGCAGTATAAAAGGGTGGTAGAGGTGGAGAGAAGACCAAGGGAAGGGTAAAGAAGAGCAGAGACAAAATGTGGCCATAAACCATAGGTTCAGATACACAATGAAGGGACCCAAGGGCGCATCCTTGTTATGTGGCTAATCTGGGGAAAGCTATACTTTCACCTGACCCAAAGTACCTTCCCTCCACTGCCAACCAACTGAGGTTGTGCATGAAAGTTCTACTGTTGCATGAGAGGCTCTTTAGAATAGCCCATCTGGTTTCAGGCCTGCTTCAGCTGACAGCTAACTTTTTGAGTTATCTTGAACAAATCAATGAAAGCCTTAGTCCCTGGAAAGTGTGTTTGGGTTGCTCAAGTTTGGCAGTGGGAGATGCCCCTGCACTACTTTGGCTGCTTTGGGGCAGGTGGTGGGTGGGGCCTTGGAGAGAGGTAGGGAGTGGCGCCAAGGGGAATTCCAGAATAGGGTGCACCTATTTCTTAGGTTGGGATGTTGGGCTGTGAAGTTGTGCTGCTTTTGTCATTCGGTCCAAGTGCCAAAGTCTTCATTTGTCTTTGGTTGATAACTTTAGTTGATTCTTCTGTGCAGATAACTCGTGCACCTCAATTTTCTTGGCAGTTCCTCCACAATAGCATCCTCCTTGCTGCATGCAACTTCAGTTATTCCCTGGTTAGAATACCATGGAGACTAAAAGGCTTTTTTCCCTCTGTTTCATGCAGCTCTATTAGAAAAGGAGTCCGCTTTGAAAGAAGGTTCAGATTCTAGCCCAGTTCCTGTTTATTTATAGCCTAAGTTATTTCAGCAAATGCTGTCAAGTAAAAACTCTGATCAGAAGCAGGTAAACAAGCCAATTCAGTTACATTCCTAAGCAACACTTTCTGCTGTTTCAGAGGAATGATGCCATGTTAGGTTGGATCCTGGAGGCCATAAGGTTGGGAACCAACACAGTTGAGACTTGCTGAACATTCAAGCCTCGACACCCAGTTAGAGTCACTTAGGTCTTTTTGTGGAAAAAGCAAGAAATTATGAACCACACATACCAATTTTGGTTTTGCCACTTACTGACTCTGTGACTTATGAAACTTACTTAGCTTCTTGGAATCTCTATTTACTTACCTGTAGAATGGGTGTATTAACTACTCAGAGGATTGTGGTGAGGAATACATGAGCTGATGTCCATCTCCAGGACGATGCTTGATAGACAGCGGTTTCTAGAGCCCTGGTTCATGGAAGCTGTCAAAATTGTCATTTTAAGTGATTGACTGAATGGAGTCAGTCATTGGAGAATTGAATGATATAAATGAACACATTTTATCAGCAAAGATGTGTTGAACATCTTCTAGGTGTCATCTTGTGTGGGCTGATGGGGAAAACAAGACATCATCCTTGGTCTTGTGGAACTTGTGTGGAGTGCAGGTGGGGAGGCAATACTACAAATGTACAGTCATGAATGGTGATAGGTTATTTCACAAAGAACAGGGAACATAAGAGAGAAGAGGTTGGGGATATCTTGCAGTGGGGAGTAGCCAGGGGAGTTGTCTTTGAGAAGGCAATACTTGGGCTCCTACTGGAAAGGGAGGCTGGATATGATAACTGGGCAAAGCAGAGGAAGAACATGTGTACAGATCTGAGGAAGAAAGTGCTGCATGTAGACCAGGGAGTCAGAATAAAGCCGGGGATACTGCACTGTGGGGCCCAAGGCGGAGTCTGCCTGAAAGATTCCGGACAGCGGGGCAGGGGCACGTGGGCCTTGCAGGGCATGAGGAGCCTTTTACATTTTTTTTTTACATTTTCTCCCAGGCGCCTTTGCCTATCAGTGGGGCCCTCAGTTTTCCCTCTGGGAAGAAGGGTCAGTGTGCCCGCCTCACCAGACTGCCCTCCGCCACCGTCCCAGGACCCGGTGTGAGATAATGTGAAAGGTCGGGAGGGAGTGGAGAGCACAGGAGAGGTGGTGGAGGAGCTAATGGACAGCCATGACTTACAGCCACCGGCTGATGGGGACCCCGGGTCTGGTTCAGCTTCAAATGGGCTCAGCTCCTAGGGAATAGAGAGCGGGGCCGCGGTTTGCCTGGGCTGACTCAGAAACAGCCTTTCCTCAGCTCACATCACCAGCTCCATCCACACAGTTAAGGAAATGCCTGAGCACACTGTTCCCTGCCTGGGTCTGGCTGTCTGTTTCACCCCCTTAGCCCTGCTTCCTGGAGCCCAGCATCAGTCAGGGGCAGCTCTTGGTCGGCCGCCTGGAGCACATGGAGCTAGCCATGGGCAGTGGACGGTCTGTCCTGCCTGGCCACAGAAAGTCCCTTGGGCCACTCTGAACTGGAGCCAGTGCTCCTGTCATGAGGTGGTGACCTGGACCTCCACCCCCTTCCAGCTTGTCTCCTCCTTCTTCTCTCACTCCCTCCTTGTAATTGCTCTGCAGATGGAGTGGAAGGTATTGGAGAATTAGGTAGAAACAGCTTCCATGTTGCTTTTGCATCTTTGAGCTGGCTGAATCTCATTAGTGCCCAGGTTGTCCTGCTCTGCCTTCCTGTTCTTTGCTCCCAGCAAACCCAGGGGGCACCCATTCGCCTTGCTGCTGTGGGTAAGACGGGACTCCAGACAAGTGGCACAGCACCCTTCCTGGAAGGAAGGCCTTCTATTTGGGTGCCCAGTGTTTGAGGAATCCTTGGGTTCTGATCTACTCCAGGGTCTGTCTGCTCATTTTTGTCTGCCAAAGCAAAGGTGCTCTGAGTTCAGAGTTGGGGAGCCTGGGGCCTCATCTGAGATATGCCTAACCTTGATGGTGATGCTGGTGATGATGATGATAGTAATACTAATAATAGTTAAAACAGCTATCATTTAACAATTGACTATTTTATTTCTCTGGAACAAGACTGTGAACTCCTTTAAGCCTGGATGGCATCTGTGCCAGTTTGGATGTGTTGTGTCCCCCCAAACGCCATTATCTTTGATGTAATCTTGTGTGGGCAGACCTATCAGTGTTAATTAGATTGTAATTCTTTGAGTGTTTCCTTGGAGATGTGCCCCACCCAACTGTGGGTGGTGACTCTGATTGGATAATTTCCATGGAGGTGTTGGCCCACCCATTCAGGGTGGGTCTGAATTAAATTACTGGAGCACTATATAAGATCAGACAGGAGGAAGCTTGCTACAGCCAAGAGGGACGCTTTGAAGAAAGCACAGGAGCAGCTGGTGAGAGACAGTTTGAAGATGGCTGTTGAAAGCAGACTTTTGCTCCGGAGAAGCTAAGAGAGGACAAACAACCCAAGAGCAGCTAACAGTGACATTTTTGAGGAACTGTATCCGAGAGAGGAACGTCCTGGGAGAAAGCCATTTGAAACCAGAACTTTGGAGTAGACGCCAGCCTCGTGCCTTCCCAGCTAACAGAGGTTTTCCAGACACCATTGGCCATCCTCCAGCGAAGGTACCTGATTGCTGATGTGTTACCTTGGACACTTTATGGCCTTAAGACTGTAACTGTGTAACCAAATAAACCCCCTTTTATAAAAGCCAATCCATTTCTGGTGCTTTGCATTCTGGCAGCATTAGCAAACTAGAACAGCATCTTTTTCTGTGCATAGTCAATTCCAAGGACTATTTGAAATATCACTGACCCAATCCAGCATATATAATGAGTTTATACTCTTATGTAGGTAGAGCAGATTATTTCCCTTTCTTATCAATTTATCAATTAAGTTGATATTCTTAATTATTCTTACTATCATTTTGCTTATTTTTTTTTTAACCTGTTTGCTTCCCACTCTCTTTTCCTGACTTGACATTCATCTGTTTATTCAACAAACACCCCTGGGCACCTACTATGTTTCAGGCACTGACCAAGGTGCTGGGGACACAGAAGTGAATAAAAACCTGCCTTTGAGGGGGCAGATTTCTAGCTGGGGCTCACTTTGTAAGTTACCTGGTGGGGGGAGGCTTTTCCTAGACCCTCCTGAGGTCTTTCTTGAATGAGCCATTCATCCGGTAATGAATGAGGCCACCCAGGCTCTCACACGTACTCATTCCTGGAGTTGGAGCCACCTTTCAAGGGTTTCATAATGAGTACAGGGTTTTTTTTTAAGGGAAGCAGGTGTGTGGTAGACTCTGGACTCCTACGCGGTTCTTTTCTGATTATTCTGGGAGAGCTGCATTTCTCCGCTCTGGTTGGGGTGAGGCTGTTTTTGTCACCTCCAGGGGCTGTGTTGTTTGTTCCTGGAGCAGAGAGACGTCTGCCATCTGCACGGAACCTTGACAGATGCCACATTCAAAGAAGCAGCACCAGTTTAAACACACGCAGAGGCAGCAGCGTTGTCACTGTGACGTCCCCCCCAGCACCCGCACCCTCGCTTCTCCGTTCTAGGGCCTCTTCCTCCTCCCAGTGTTCCTCCCCCCCACCTGCGTGCCAGACCAGGTGCCCACACCACAGGTGCAGAACCAGCAGTACCTGGGCCACGTGAAGCCACCCGGAAGACTTGAGCAGAAGGACCTGAGCCAATAAATGCTAAGGGATTCTGTCAGTGGAATTAAGAACCTGCTGGGGAGTGAGCAAATCTCCGCGCCTCTGAGTTGGAAACAGGGTTTATAGATGGTTGACCCTCAGCGCCTTGGGGAAGGGCTGACAGGACATCTCCTCCTGGACATGAACAAGTTGTCTTTGGCCTGCTGTGGGGTGTGCCCTACTCAACATCTGTTATCTTCAGGAGCTAGAGCAAGGGCAGCAGTGTGGGCACAAAAAATGGGGCTTGCTTTTAATACTAAAGGGGAAACTGAGGAAGCCCAGCCCCTAGTGTAAGAGGGAGAATGCTTGAGTGGGAACTTCTAGAGTAAAACTCAGAGCAATGAGGATGAGTTTGGGGGAGGAAAGAACCAGGCCCAAATCCACTTACACTTGTATGAAGACCTGTGATGTAGAACGTTTCCCATTACTTCGTAAAATTGCCCTTGGTCTTGGCATTGTACCATCCCCTCCCTGTGGATCCTGGAAACAGCAATCCTGAAAAGTGTTTGTGGACATGCTTTAGAGAAGGTGGGTTGAGGGTAGGGGCCATAGGGCATGTCATCGTGCTTGGCAGGCTCCTGAAGGGGACGGTGGTCTCTGGAAAGATGGTGGAGGTCCAGGCCCCTGAGGTCTATAAGAGAAGAAGGAAGAGGTGAAGTCAGCAGTGTCCTGGGGTAGGAGTGTCAATCATTTGTTAGGTTCTGGGCACTGTTCTGGTGCTGTGTCCCTCATGGGAGGGTGGGGAGATACCTGTGCATTGATAATGTCCTGCCTTGATGGTTGAGTGTGGGAAGATGGGAAAGGAGACTTAAATGTATTTGACAAGATCTACAGACAAACCAATGAGATAAGTCTTACTCTTTACCATGTATGCTAATAAAAGACCACTAGGTGGAAAAGGCCAGTTTAACCCTAAAAGCTTCCAGAAGGACTTCTGCTTGGTGCGGTGCCCCCCAAACTAAAGTTCCAGATCTGGGATGCTGGAGACAAGCATGGTGGGGGGACTGGTTCCCTGGCTCTCAGCTGTGCCATGGGGAGGCCTGGGGAGTTCTGGGAAGTTTCAGCTGATCTGCAGTGCTCCTCCTTAGCAGCCCACCTCCCCGCCCCCAACACAGACATATACACTGCAAGAGAGCCCATCACTTTTATCTTGTTCTCACATTGTGCTTCTGCCTAGATATTTCACTGGGAAAAAGGCTTCAGGAACTAAAGCATGTCTTTACAGCCTGCATTAGATGATCTGCTAGCTCTCTCCCTCTGACTCCGATAAGCTGATTTTGTGACTTGTTTTTTCTGAGATGCAGCCCTGTTCATCGCATCCTGCTTTGTATTTTTCGGCTACTATTTCCTTCTTAAGCTCACATTTGAATTCCTAGGTAGTTCTTTCTGCATTTCCCCAGATTATATTTGTGACTCATTCTCTCATGTTGTTTTAAGGAATGAAGAGAATCTGAATCTAGCAGTCAAACCGAGTGCCTTCGTAGCTGCGAAAGCTTCTGGAATCTATAAACCGTCAGCTTGTATACAGGAAACTGAAGTTTGAGATAGAATAGCTTTTCCCTTAATTTAAATGACTACCTCTCATGGAAAATTTAATTTTTAAAATAAATCACATATTCCAAGAAAGCAGCAAGCTCTGCCAGATAAACAATGAAGATGTTTGCTTAAAAACGATTCTTTATTCAGCTAGAGAGGAACCAGGGGAATGGAGGAAGATAAAAAATGCTGATGGAAATACATAAGGCCAGATCTTGAAATTAAGGCTAAATTTATCATCTGCCCTTTTCGGTGGGCTCCGTACAAGCAGACCCTCTCCAGATCCTCCCTGTCCTTGCTTCGGTGCCACCAGAGGAAGCTACCAGAATGAATATCCCCCAGTCCATGGGTGTAAAGCCAAGATGTGTTAACTGATAGAGAGCCTCACCAGGTGGAGTACATGTATCATCTGGGAAATTTTTCTCTGCAAGCAAGAGAAATCTAGTTTAAGTTGCTTAATTAAGGAAAAGGGAATTTGTTGGCTCCGGTAACAAAGAAGTTCAGGGAATATTGGTTTGGCTTTAGACATAGCTGACTCCATGCACTCAAATGATGTCCGTAAGTCTCCTGCTCTCACTGGCTCACCCTGTTTTTCTTTCTTGAATCTCTTGTTTTCTGTGTAAGTTTTATGCTCAGGCAGGCTTTCATCCACATGGGTCTCATAACAGAATCAAATGCTTGTCATATTCACTTCCTCAGGGGAAAGAGAACTTGTCTTTTACACATAGTGGTTCCAGGAAGGGTCCCCCAAACTGAAGCTCATTGGAACAGGTTGGGTTGCATGCTTGTTCCTGAACCAGTTGCATGGCCCGGAAGAGAGGACTGGTGCTCCTACTGCCCAAGCCAGTGGAAACCTGCTTCTGCAGCTAGTGAAGGTGGGGCCATTGCTGAGCCTCTTGGATTGGGAGTGGGGAGGAGGCCCACATTTTGGTACCAGAATGGGCGATGGATGCTAGGCAGGTAAGGACAATGGCCATCCACCATGGCGTGCTTTGGTCAAGGTGGATTTGAGGAGCAGCCTTAGGGTGACCCATAGTTGCCAACTGAGCAACTGTTAGGTGATTTCTTCCTGTTTGGTGTCCTGGAACATCACCTCAGTTTTTGGCTTGGTTCTCCTGCCCTCTTGCTTCTAGATGTTGGTAGGCAACCAGAGTCTAATTTACTGAGACAGAACTGATCTAGAAGACCAAGGCATGCTCCAGGCCCACACTTCTTCCCTAACTACAGAGTTAAGAACTTGCTTCCAACCTCTGTACTTAATACTTATGGCAACTTCAGGCTCTCAGTTGAGAGCTGATAGCTTTTGGAGGTTTTAAGTTATTTTATTTGATTTTATTTTCTCACTTACTTTTACTGTTCATGGAACAAACTTTCATGGAATACCTTAGCTGCCTTTTATTGAGTTTTTGCTATGTGCCTGGCAACTGCGTGTTTAACAAATGTTAGATCAGAAAAACCACCTTATGAGATAAACAATTAGCCTTACTTTACAGGAGAGGAAACAGGGTCAGACTATTTGGTGACTTTTCAAAGGCCTTGCAACCTGGGGTATCCAGCACCTTTTTATGTTTGGGCTGGGTTTCAGGCATAGGGGGATGAATAAGACACGTTCCTTGCCCTTGAGCAATTCAGAGCCTGTGGATGGAAACATGGAGGCAAACAACTAGTCCACTATGTTATTGCTGTTATGTCTCTAGTTACATAAAAGAATGAGTAATATGCTTCTATGGAAATAAAACAGAAGGAAGTGATTAATTTTGTCTCAGCACAGTCTAGGAGGCACAAGGGACTTTTGAGTGGGGTCTTGATGAGTCAGTAGGAGTTTCCCACGTGGATATGGTACAGAGTAAATTTGTTCTTTAACTGAGTAATGGATGAGGTGGAGCTGCCAGTTTCAGGGAATGCAAATATCACCTCTGACTTTGCTTTCCCATTTTACTTGATAGTCAAAGCAGATGTACATTTGTCTTAGTCCAGATGCTTTCATTTGCAAATAAGAGAAAGCCCAACACAAACTGACTTAAACAGTAAAGGGGATTTATTGGCCCATCTATTTGAAAAGCACAGAGTTAAGGCTGGCTTAGGGGGAGGATGGATCCATTGACTCAACAACATTACCCAAGACCTGGTTTCTTTTTCCTTCTCTATTTTATGCATTGGTTTCTTCATCAACAGCAGGCTCCTTTGATGGTTCCAAAATGGTTGACAGAGCTTCTGAGGCTATATGCTTCCTTTACAATACCCATAAGGAGGGCAAGTGTCTTTGTCCCAGAATTCCTAGCAAAAGACCTGAGAGTTATTCTTATTGCACTGGCGTAAGTCACATGACCATCCCTGAAACAGTCGTTGTTGGTAAAGGACAGAGTACACAGATGGATTGAACTTTCCTGGAACCACTTGGATCCCCAGGTGGACTTTTGGTGATTGAAGGAATGAAGAAGTGGGCAGTGGATGCTGGGAAGGCATTAAAGACATGCTCACTACAGCATTCAAATTTGTGTATCTTCTCTTCCTTTTTTTGGCAGTACAGGTGGTCTTTGATGCCCAATCTGTGTTACCCCAAACTTGAGGCTTTACCTTGGGTAATCCGTCATTGAACTACTTTTTTTTCTCCTTGTAGTCTCTTTCCAGGTTGTCCTATGTCCAACGGGCAAGGTTGCTTTGACTTTTCCCAAGAGTACCCTAATTGTGTTCTTCCTATTAGTATATGATGAATTTCTTGGACAGAAATGGGTGCTTTAGCATGATGGCATAAGTACCACACAGAATGATCTGCAACTTTATAGCAATTTATCTCCTAGGCCTTTTACGGAGCTGCTTTCTTCAACGAGGGCAACAGATGTGATGCAGTTCTCTGAAACTCTTTCCAACCTCCATAATTACTGTTCTCCCCTTCCTGTTGAGATAACTGAATTTACTTTCAGTCATGGATGGTAAAAAAAGGGAATCTCCAAGGTTCTCTCCACTGATGAGAAGAAGGAATGTCTGAGGCCACTAGCCAGTTGTGACAAGCTGTGTATGGATTGTAACTGAAGCAGGTGGCCTGAGGGAAGGATACGCTATGGGAGATAGGAAGGTGTGGGTGCCAAGTCCTGATGCTGCCACGTTTTAAGAAGTGATGTGCCACAGGTTGGGGGAGGAATACAGACTCTAGAGCCAGGCTGCCTGAGTCTAAATCCTGCCTCTCCCATTTATGAGTTGTGCCTGGGTTCCCGTCTCAGTTCTACTGCTTACTAGGTGCAGTAGATTGAATCGTGTCCCACACAAAAGGCATGTTCAAGTCCCAACCCCTGTTCCTGTGGCTGTGAATGAACCCATTTGTAAGTAGGACCTTTAAAGATGTTAATTAAGATGTGGCCAAACTGTACGAGGGTGGGCCTTAGCCCAACATGGCTGAAGTCCTTATTTGCAAAGGAAATTGGACAGAGCAGTAGAAATCAGAGGAAAACCCAGAGAGGGAGGCAGATGGCCATGTGGTGGGGGCAGAAATGCCAGCCAGGGGACGCCAAGGATTGCCGGCAAGTAACCACCGAACACTACCGACTCTGCGAGAAAGCGAGCCCTGCCGACATCTCTATTTGGACCTCTAGCCTACAAAACCTTGAGACAATATGTCCCTGTTGTTTAAAATGACCAGTTTGTGGTATTTGTCGTAGCAGCCCTGCCAAACTAAGTCACTGGGCCTGGGTCAGAAATAGTCACAAGTTCCAGTTTTGCATTCAGGGTTGGCTTTTCCATGGAAGGAGGAGGATGTTTCCTCTTTGTCATTTGGCCTTCCACCTAGTTTGGAGGGTGGTGGCCATCACTTGACCTCTTTGGCCTCAGTTATTTCATCTGTAAAATGGGTGTAAGAGTACTAGCCACACCACAGGGCTGTGGTGAGGATTAATCAATTTAATATGTGGAAAATGCTTGGAACATCATTGAGTAAGCACTAACAGTGTGGATAATTGGATCTAACTTGTAGGGTGGCTGTAAGCATCAGAGACATTGCATATCTATTGCCTGGCGTATATAGGCACTTCATAAATGTTAGCGATTATTAATAATTATGTTGATTGGACTGTTTAATAGTAATGTGATTCATCTGAATAGAACTTTATGGTTTGTGGGGTGCTTTCTGCCAATGTTGTCCCTCTAGAACCTCATAGCTGCTCAGTGATGGGGCTCTACTTCTGACCAGCGACTCTCCTGGAGCCATTGAATGGCCTCCCTAGGGTCTCCTGGCCAGGTGGTCATTATCATGACCGGGCCATGAGCCCTCCTTTCCTCCCCACACCCCCCATCCTGGAGGCTTCTCCTCCATTTCTCACAGCCTTGTTTGAAATGCATGTGGTGCTCATCTATAATATCCTGATTGTCTCATTAATCTCTTCTAAGTGTCATGAAAAATACAAAGGGCTGGATCAGGAAATAGTCACCAATTCAGGGGATTGTTTTCCCTGGACGTGAAGAGACCGTTGTTTCCCATTTGGCATTTGGCTTTCCAACTTAGTCGGGGAGAGCTGTCGCTTTCTGAATTATCAACCAGTTTACAAGGTTGAGGTTGCATCTATATTTTGCTTCTAATATGTGTGTACCTTTTGTTGCTTCTCTGTCTGCATATGTTTTTCTTCCTAATGGATTTTGAACTGTACTGCTCAGAGGAAGAGCTAAGGAAATTTCTTTTGATAAGACCTGAGAGCAGTAAGAAGCCTGGAATTACCAGGCACCAACTTGGGCAGAATCATCAGACCCTGACAGCAGGACAGCGCCCACCACAGAAAGACCAGAGTATGTTTTGTTAAAACACACACACACGTGTGCACACATGCACGTGCACACACACACCGACTCTCAACATGGACTCCCAAGGTCCAAAATTCCAGACTTCATGCATTGTTTAATACAATAGCTTCTAGCCACGTGTGGCAATTTGAATTTAAATGAAATTACAAGTTCAGTTCTTCAGTCACATTAGCCACATGTCAAGTGCTCAAGACCCACATGTGGCTTGTGGCTGCCATGTTGGACAGATATAGGTGGTCATGCTAATGACCACCCTTATCCACCAATGCAGACCAATTTCCGCCAATGCAGACAGTTGTATCAGACCATGTTTCACACAAGGGAGAAAGGGAGTAGGACTTGGCAAGTGAGCGTTAGCATTTAACTACACATATCACAGACCAACAGAGATGAAATATTCCTTCTCTCCCTCACCCAACTCTCTGCATGTATTTCCTCTGTTATTTCCACGGTCCCTTACACCAGGAGAAACGAGAGATGATTGTTGCTTGATCTAACAAAAGCACTTAATGAAAATAGGATTTTAAAGATTTTATGGGAAATACCAGTGCATATCTGTTACCTAATTTGAACCCTGCATTTTGACAGCATGTAACATGCGTTTTATCCCATTGGTTCCATGACATGGGGGGTGGCCAGAAAGCCAGGGTAGAAACTTGCTTCTATTAGAGAAGTTCAGGAAGTCTATCCGGACACAATTTCCAACAAGTCTAGCCCTGATTAAACACTTTTAAATATTCCTGTCCAATCTAAGCTTTGACATTTCTGGCTGTGGACCACTCTATTGGGTGAAAATACTTGTTGTCCACCCAGTCTACTAATTTCTCCAAAAAAGCCTGCTTCAGAAATGACTTGCTTTTGATCCTATCAGGTTGATGTTTTGTTGTAAAAAAGGAATCGATCATTCCGTGGTACCAGAACCAAAGAACATTGTTGCATGAATATTGCACGAATCTTAGGGACCTCTTGGGGACTTCAGACCTAGTTTTGAGAACCTCTGATTTAATCAGTCTGTAGAGTTTAAATCACACACTTGGACAAGAATTCTGAATCCTTTTGTCCTTGGGAAGAAGGAAAAGCAGAGGGACAGCATGGGGTGACTGGCTTACAAAGAGCAAGTGGGAAGATGTGGCTGCCCCAGGATCTGAGACCTGAGTGGAGGAGCCCAGAAGAGGGATGGGTGGATATAGCTGCTGAGATGGTTTATCCAGGGGTGCCCAGAGCCTCTGGTGAGAATTGGGGTCATTGTATTCCGAATCTTTTGGGACTGGCTGACCAAACAGTCCCAGAGTCTGGCTGGAGAATACCTGTAGGATTTTTGGGTGATCGGTAACCTCTGAATGTGAGGATAACCTTCCCCAAATGTCCCCATAGTCTTGAGTTAATTTTGTGGCATCGTGGGAATTTCAGCCCCATGTTAAGGGTCACCTTTTGGGTGCCCTTTGACCTTTAGTCCCCTCAGAGTAGACTGGCGACATTAAGATGAGAATTTCTTGACCATTGTCACTGATAATTCTGTCTCAGCTCTTAAAAGATTTATGGTGCTTTAAACATATTGTGGTAATCAATGTAATAATATCTTTTTATTTTTGCTGCCTTCTGAGTAAAGCTCTTCAGAAGCATTATCCCAGTGGTTTTCAAATTCATTTTTTTTTTTTTCTTGGATCCTTCAAAATCTTTGTTCAAATGACATCTTGCCTTAAACAGATAAAAGCAGAATTGTACTGAAGGGAGAGGGGTGGCAGAGTCCAGCTCGGTGAACCTCTCTCCACCCAAACTTTTCCCTTCCCTAGACTGTGAGTGAGCCTGAGTCATCGATGAGCAATCCCTGCGCTTTGCAGTCCCACTCAGCCCTCACATTAGCCAGGGACTGTATCCTGTTCTCGGGTCACAGCAGTGACTTGGTGCTGCCCCCGGAGTTAGGGAGGGAGCTGAAGAGGAGGGAGTGGCCCCCACACTGCTGGGCACAACTCCAGAAGGGTCTGTCATGGCAGCAATGCAGGGAGAGAGACCCTTCCAGGGTCACTGGTGGGATGGGGACTGGAATCTCGGTCTGCTCCTGTCTATAATAGGGCACATTTCTTACAGAACTTGTTCTAGGCAGAGAGCAGAATTCCTGAGACAGATCTCCATGGAGCCTGCCTTCAAGGGGGCTGTGTGCTGCTGAAGACCTCCAGGAGATTTCTCAGCCTGTCCTGAAGGCCCGGCTGCTTCAGGTGTGAGTCCCTGGAGTGCCCTGCTGCAGTCTCCACCCAAGGCCGAGAGCGATTGTGTTCATTCTGCCTCTTTACTGTCACAAGAAATAAAACAGCTGCAGGCACGGGTAGTCAGTGGGTGCATTTGGTTCTTGCACAGGGACAAACAGTTGGCGTCCGAATTCTCATTCATTCTTGTCTGTGTAGCATGTCATGTGTGCGATGCCTCAGAATTCTTGCCTATTAAATGGGCGTGTAAATAAACCTATGTAAGACTCACTCAAGCTCTTAAAGACTCATTAAAGCTATTTTTTTACAGAAGGAATTAGCAAGTTTTCCCAAATGAATGTTGATCCTGGACCTCGAGGGCTTGCCTCCCATCTCAGAGAGAGTTATGGCCAGCCTCCATAAAACGTCAGAGCTGCTCTTATTTTGAGCAGGAAACCAAAGCAACCAAAGCCTTGGCTTCTTGTCTAACTTTTGCTAGTGATTTTCAGATTGACTCTAGATGCAGAAGAACTGCTGATCATTTTCTTACAGAGGGAAGTAGATGATGGGGAGGAAAGGAACTGAGTTCAGTTACTAAACTTGCTTTCCTGCTGCTGACTCACCCAGAGGATTGGGAGCAACTTTCTGGGTCCATGAGTCTTCATATTCACCTTTAAAATCGGATGACGGTACCTTCCAGTGGGAGGATAGCTGAGGATTGCATTAAAAAAGCAAAGAAACATCCTCAAAGACCGAGACAATCTTAGTTATCGTACTAAAAGCTTTCCTAGTTTTACAGGTAGCTCCAGGGAATTTGGCACCAGGGTTTAGATTCACTCAAAGAGAGAGAGGGAGGGAGGGAAGGAGGGAGATATTTCTTTTGTTTGTAATTCCAGTACCTTCCTTTGCAAGGCCAGCCTCGCATAGATACCCTAAAGAACAGTGGCAGCCTGTCCTCTGCACGGAAGCACTTAATTGTGTCTAATTGTGGCAATTTCTTGGAGTCACTGGGAAATTCGGCAGCTAATGAAGATGCCCCTGTTCTGTCAGTTCCCTATAGGAATATTCAATATTCTCTCTCTTTTTTTAATATATACTTATCAGCTAAGGGGATTAAGAAGTATATTTTTGGGAGCCTGCTGGGGATAAGAGAATTGCTATAAAAATCTCCGTCTTTCCCATCATATGGGTCCCAACAGCCCAAGTGAACGTCACACTTGTATTAAAAGGGCTATTGATTCCAGGCAGACTCTGACCTGGGTATCAGCTTCCCAGCAACCTGCCCCAGCCTGACCTCCTCTCCGTGGCTCTGCCCCTTGTCTGGACCTCTGTGGGCCTTCTGTTCAGCACGTGGCTGGTGCATGCCCAGGTCTGCAGGCAGACAGGCTTTACACACCTGGGCCAGGGGACAAAAGCTATAGGAGGAAGAACATTGGGCTGTTCACTTTTCCCTTCCCTCTCCTTGTACTTAGTGTTTCCAATAGCCAGTGGGAGGCAAGTTACTCTATTTAGAATAAATGACTCAGATGTGGTATTTCTCGAATCATGTTTTGGGATCTACTGGTGCCCCTGAAAGTTTGGGAAAGGTTGAAAGCTCTGACTTCCTGTTGATGGTTTGCATGTACATTTACATATTAAAGACCATGGGAGTCCTGTCCCTTGTCTGTTTAACCCAGTGTTGCCCAGTGAAACTAGGATGCTAGGGCTCTGCAGGGCACAGTTTAGATGTCTAGTTCATCTGGATTGACCCATCCTTTTGGATGAAGTTTGGATGTAGCTGAGTGAACAGCAAACGTGTAAGTTTTCAGCATTGAGTTTTGTGACCTTGAGTAAGTTACTTAACCTTTACATGCCTCAGTTTCCTTATCTGTAAAAGGAGCTTCCTCATTGGGTTGCCATAAGATTGAATGCTTTAATTAAGTTCTTAGAACAGTTTCTAGAATTTAATAGGTTCTATGTGTATTAGCTATGATTATTAATATCATTAATTATTATTTACCAAAAGCTTTTACCACTGTGATAATTGTTAATGCTTTCTCCTCATGTTGTAGCACATGGGATAATATAAGATTTCTACCTTGCATGAAAGATTGCCATACACCATCATAGCTATTGTTCTATTTAATCTTGACTGTAGTCTTACAAAGTAGATGCAACTGTTCCCATTTTATGGGGGAGGAAGAGGAGGAGATATAAAAAGACAAGTCCTAAGTCACACAACACATACAGGACTCCGCCCCAGGCCTGCTGGCTCCTAGCCCTCTTTCCCCCAGCATCTCTTAGAGCCACCTGTCACCTGGCCCTGACAGAGGCCCGTAGGCCTGGGCCTTGTCTCAGCTCTGGGAGGAAGCATTTGCCACCTTCTCCCCTCCCTAGCCTTGCCTTTGCACAGGTTACCTAATGTCTCTGACCTTCATCCTTCTCTGCTGTAACACAGGATGGTGATAACCTTTTCTTAAGGGCATAGTGAGGCTTAATGACATAACATATCCAAGACACCAAGCATTGACCTTCCTGCCACGATGCTTTACATCATGAACTCATGTGCTCTTCACACTGCCACCACGAGATCGGTACTCTTCACTTCCAAATGGGGAAACTGAGGCTCCCAGGGATTAAGTGATTTGCCCAAGGTCATAAAGCCCCTGATTGTGAAGCTGAGATCCAACCCTGGCAGCCTCACTCCATGGAAACCCCTCTTCTCTTCCCCATCCTTAGAGCCATGTGCTAGGATGCCTGGAGAGTTTGTGCAAGGACACTTACCTTGGCCAGCAGGGCAGTCAGCCCTGGGTATTGTAATCATGCTCTGATGGGCGGTATTGTCATTTGGACTGGAGGGTGATGTTCCTGGCCTGGAAATGGCAGAGTTGTTGTGCTGTTCCTGCAGGCGAGTGTGCTAAGTGCAGTCTTGGGTCCAGCAGTTTTATCACAGATGGTGGCCCATTCATTTGGGGTGTGCTTGGCTGGGGTTAAAGTCTGTTCCCACAGCACAGGACCCAGCAACAGCAACGAGTCCATTTACCTGTTCAACAGTCACACTGAACCAGAAGAGACGCCTTCTTGCAAGGCAGACTGAGAAAGTACCAAGCCCACATTTCAGTTGGTCAGGGTAAGAAACCCAGTGCATTCCGGGACAATGAGAAAGAATTCAAATGCATTCCTAATGTGAATTCTCCAGATAGACTCTAGTTAACAATTTCATAACTGTGGGTGCCCTTCAGCCTGAGGGACATTCGCAAAACAAATGAGCAGAGTTACCAGATTCAGGACTCTAAGAAAAGGAGGGAGGGAGGGAAGCAAAGGGAGAGCCTGAGATTAGTAACATTATTTTCCTACTAAATTAGCTCTCAAAGTCAAGGGGAAGAACCAAGGTGGGCTATTAAGGGAGTATTGATTTGAATGTGCTGAGCAGTTGGAATGTTTTTGTTTCCCTGACGTGAAAGCACACTTGGCTGTGTATGATTGGGTTGTAAATTGCTCAGTGGAGCATCAGTTGATGGTGACCTGATGCCGTGGAGTCCTGCAATTTTGGGAGAAGTGTTGCTATAGCACGCTTGCATTTCAGGGATCGTCATGGGGAATAGAAAGTTCCACTGCTCAATTAAAGCACATTTCCCCAGGATACCCCTATTTTACCTTCCTTGACTCACAGTGTCCTGGGGAGCATCTTGGGGTGGGGGGTGTGCTCCCCAAGGTCAACTGGTACATGAATGTGTCTGGGACTTGGGTGGTCCAAGCGGTTAGGAGAGGGAGCCAGGTGCAGACCTGGCCATCGTGGAGGTGGAGGATGAGGGCAGGTCCAAGGTAGATGGGGGAGTGGGGATCCCTCATTTATTCAGTCAGCCAGCATTTACTGAGCACTGACTGTGTACCAGGCATTGTTTTAAGGCATGACCATAGAACTGTGACCAGTGAGGTCAAAGAGAAGACATGCACAGTTGTCCTATACATGAAAAGTAATCCATGGGAGCAATGTGTTTGGGAGTCAAAGACCTGTGTTGGGGATCTGCCTTTGTTGGGTGCCCATTGCTTCATTAATAACCCACCTTGGTTCTTCTCCTCCATACTAAAGCTAGTTTAATAGGAAAAGCACTATCCACCCGCCACCGCTACACTCCTTGCCATCCTAGCATCTAGCAGTGGGTATTCCATGCTATATCACCTTTGTCCTTAAGCTGAAATGTGGACACAGGTATGAACCCCATCACTTTATCTTCTGGGATTCAGCTTCTGGAGGAGGAACATTAGGGAGAGAGAAGGAGAGAGAGGGAAGGAGAGGGAGGGAGAGGGAGGGAGGGGGAGAGAGAGAGAGGGGTGGGAAAGGAGAAGATCATCAGTTCTTCTTGTGCATCATGAGAATCAAGGGAGGTAATATAGAGATGTGTCAACTCCTTGGCGTGATAAAATGATTAAAGTGACAGAGCATGTGTGTGGCATTGGTACTAACAACTAACTAGAATTAAGGTCTGGAGCACACAAAAGAAATCAGAGCAGGATCTTTTGGGTGGCCATGAGCAGAGCAATGCTTGTGTTTAGGAGTGAGACCACCTAGACTTGTGTCCATGCTCTGCTGTGTCCTGAGTGATCACAGACAAGGTATTTCACCTTAGACTTCTTGACCTCTAAAATGGAAATAACCATGCTACTTGTTTCACTTAGTCTTGACTTTGAGATCAGGGTCTTCTGGGCCCTCCAGAGTCAGCCTGGTTCTCCTCAGAGAAGCACCTCCTCCTGAGTCTTTGGTTTGTTTTTTTCTTTCTGAAGGGACCAAGTCCATTGTTTCAGATCAGGGTGGCATCACCTAGCAAAGGCAGAGCTAGGAGGCCTGAGCTGGACAGCGAGGTTCTAAGTATCAACTTGGAACACGTGCCAGGGAGAGCAGGTAGATGTGAGAGGGTTCACCTGAATAATATGTGTGAAGAATTTAATACCTGGCACATGGGGGTGCAGTGAAAGTTAAAAACAAATAATCCTGCAAGTTTGAAATGGTTTCAAATAAAAAGTTTAAGACAAAAATGTGAAATAAGCATGTCTTTGGAATTTCCAAAAAAAAAAAAAAAAAAAAAAAAAAACCACAAAATAATTCTCGTTGAGTTTCCAAGTGAGGCAAGCAGGATGAGCAGCCAAAAATAAATACAGTTAAATAAAGATTGATTCTGGGGCCAAATAAGCTTCAAGATAATTATTTCTCATGGTAGTGAATCATGATGGCTTGCAAATGAATTTATCTTTTCCTGTTTTCAGTACCAAAGGCCCTTGATAGATGGATCACTCCTTTGCCCCTGGCTTCCTTCACCTGATCCCCTCATCTCTCCTTGAAATGAAATTAAGGGCCATTCATTTGGAAAAACCTATTAACTTCCTTTCCCCTCATAGGGCAGGAGCTCTTCCGGGCATCTGGGATGTCTCCATTAGTAACCCCTGTGGGCCTTTGGATGAGGCAGTAAAGTTTACTGAATATTCCAGGTTACTTCTCTGCATTTTTCAGCCTCTACCTAGGAGGCACATGTCACTTCTGGGCTGAGGTGGGAAACTCTGTGCGTGGTGCGCTGGGATGGAGTGAGGAGGTGCTGGCTTCCAGTGGTGCTGGGCAAGATGGTGGAGCATCTTGGGGGTGGGCCCCAAGTGGGTATGCGGAGCAGAGCTTTGTCTTCACAGGACTCCAGCTTCTCAGACAGGCTTCTCCTCGTGTTTTGTAGACCATTGAAAACCTCTTAACAAATGAATTATTCAGCTTTGGATGGGCCCACTCCTAAGTAGTTTTCTCTGGTTTGTAAATGTAACTTTTCCCGGCTCAAAAGTAGCTTTTGTGCTTCTCCCTGCCCTGGTCACTCTGTCTGTCTTCATGTTTTTATTTTCTCTGATATTGTCTTAATTGCATGTTTATGTATTATCTGTGTCCTTCTATAGAATATAATCCCTTGTCTTGTTTATACTATATTGCATCCTCTGGGCTTAGAACAGTGTCTGGTGCAGAGAGGAAGCCTGATAAAAAGGTGAATGAATGAGCATTGTTGGGGAGGCACCTCCCCACCAGCCCCCTGCCTCTGTCATCTTCTTTTCCCTGTCTTCAAGGCTGGGCTGTGCTCATTTGCTGAGACACTAGCGTGTTTGCTTTGAGGATGGACTTTGGAGCCAGACTATCTGGGCTCAAATGCAACTTACTACCTGTAGGACCTTGGATAAGTTACTCTCTCTGGGCCTCGGTTTCCTCATGTAAAAATCAGGATGATAGTGGTACCAATGGCCCAGGACTGTTTTGATGATTAAATGACTTAGTATCCATAAAGTGCTTGGCAAACTGCATGGCTCCTAGTAATTACAAGTGTGACCAGTTGTTGGGACAGGAAAGTTCCTGAACCCTAGGCCACCCCCTTCATCAACCTGGGCACCTGCTTCCCTTGCTCAGCTGGGGTTTCCTGGGTCCCATGCAGCACGTCACCGAGGAGCAGAGGTTGTAGTGGTCAGGGGATGGGTTAGTGAGAGATGGGGAGTCCCGCTCCCTTCTAGGCTGGATTTCTCACCAAGTCAGAGAACTTTCTGAGGAATCATAGGATCCACTGAAGGGCTTGTGGGATCCACTAAAGGAGTCAGAAGATCTACCAGCCCCATTCTTGCCTCCCTTTCTGGCCCGCCCAGGGCTTCCTTAGCAGGACTCAGGAACTTGGTGTGGTTGGGAACAATTCCTCAAAGAGCTCACTCTCCCAAATGGAAAGCAAGACCCACGTGCACCACAGTAACCCACCTTGGAGAGCCTCCCCCCTCCCCTGCCTCTAGAGGCCTCCACCACACCCCACCTCACCAATGATGATTGAGGCTGGCTCGCACTCATGGAGCACTTCCTGTGTGCTCTGCGTGCATGGAATACTTTCCTTGCACTAACTTCCCGAAATGCTCACAGTAACACCACTTTACAAGTGGGGAAACTGAGGCCCAGAGGGGTTAAGTAATATCTCCAAGATCACACAGCTACTAAGTGGCAGAGACATGTTTGGTACTCTAGGGTCTGATCCTTTCACAACAACAACAATAGCAAAAATATTGAACAAATAATTTTTAAACTTAAAAAATCCATATATTGCATTTATTATATACCAGGCAGTCTTCTAAGTGCTTTATGTACATTAGCTCTTTTACTCTCACACCAACCTGATGGGACAACTACTATTACTACCCACACCTTACAAATGGAAGTAGAGGCCCAGGGAGATCCAGCATTCTGCGAAGGCCTCAGTGATTCAAAACCCTAAGAGTTTGGATTCTGGGCTCTGGTCACTGCAGCGTCCAAGGCCTCGCACCCTCTAGGCCTCCCCCTGCCCGCCCACACCCCCCTCCAGCTGTCTACAAGCCCCAGGGCCACGCATCCCAGTGCGAGGAACCAGCTCAAGACCCCTCCAAACTGGAACCAGCAGCCCAGCAAGGGTTGAACCCCAAGCTGACGTTTCCTCCTTGGTCTTACAAAATGTGAAAGGTGCTGTTTACGCAGAGGCCAAGGCTGCTTTGCAAGCTCCCAAAGTGACACAAGGTAAATTCATTTCCTGCTGGTCAAGAAAAACTCAACAAGGGTATAATCAGAAGCAAATATGTGCTCCTGCGATCGGACCACTTGCGGGGCAGCACATAAATGAATGAGTTCTCAATGCCCAGAAGAGCAGAGCAAAATCCCATCCCTAGGACGTGTCGCTCATCTGGCCAGCACACATCGGTTTTTAATAAAATTATGGAAATATTGCTGAAGGGCCGAGGAAAGGATGGAACCTCACCAGAGCCCCAGAGAGCTTCAACCTTGAGAGAAGGACCTTCTGTCTACACCAAGGTTGGCCACGTTGCTCTGGGACCCTCCCTAGGCTTGGTGGGCTTATGCCTCCTAGGCTGGAAGTTTCCATCAAACCAGCTTAAGGCCCAGATCTGCCCATAATCCTCACCTTGAATGGGGGGCCATTCAGCTCTCTTGGAAGTGGTAGGCAAGTCCTTGATCTGAGACACAATTCTGAGTTGAGCTAGGGTGACAGAGGCAGGGGACCTCAGCTTCTCCATGCCCTGGTGTTTTTGGAGATGGGCATGAACATGATCATGTCTGTCACGTCTAGAAAATGCAGGCTGGGGTTTCTGAGCTCTGCAGTGCCTGCTTTCTCTATAGCCAACAGCAGGGCTCACATCCCCAGAGAGGTAGTAGATTAGATCAGTGAAGGAGCATAGAGGCTGGGAAGCAGGTGGAGGAGGAAGGAGAATTTGACAGAATTTTCTAAAATAGCATATTATTGATTTGGAAGAGGCACAAAAGAGGAAATGTAAGAGATGGGTGATAAGAGCCTCGGATGAGATGAGAGTCTGCCTGTTCTTTGATTGGAAATAACATTCAGCTGGTGTTTCTCAACTTTTTTTTTTCATGATCACCCTTCTAAGGAGCGTTTTTAGACTTTTTTTTCCCCCAATCAAACCCTCTTCCCATGAAATTTTAATATGACAGGTACATTGTAAATCTTTTTAGATATACAATAGCTGTGCTTCATACCTTAAAGGAGTAAGTTTGTTTCCAACCCGGTCCGAAGACCCAATTTTGTCCCCTTGGGGGAGCTATTGTCACCATTGGGAATGCATGCATTAGTTCCATCTCTGGGGGAACATCTCTGGGCTTTGTCAGGGAGGAAAGAGCTGGTCCTGCCCTCTAAGATCATACCTTCTCCTGGAGAAGGGGTGCTGGAGGAGTTGCCCATTTGTTGAGCACTTACTGTGTGCCAGGCACCAAGACAAGTGCTTTAGATACATCATCTCACCCAGTGCCCACGGCAGCTCTAAGGGGTTGGAATTATGATCCCATTTCACAGATGCAGTTGTTGAGATTCAGAGCGTCATATCTCCTTTGAAGAGACAAAACTTGCCCAGATGAATGAGGTAGCGATATACCTATGCCAGGGAATGGTGGGTCACGGTGGGCTCAGAGCTGATAGGTTAAGAACAGAATGGACCGGAGTAATGATTGGCGCTTGCTGGGGGAAGTGGGATGGGAACTGGACCTTAAAGGATAGTCAGGCTTTGAATTCCCAGGAATTGGAAGGGGAGCAGCCCCAGGAGTAGGAACAGCAGGAGAAAAGGCTGGCAAAGGAGTGCTGGCTGGAGGTGAGGATTCTCACAGAGATGGGTGGGAGAGGAGGGTGGTATGCCAGGCAAATGGGAAAACCCGTGGTACACCTGTTGAGTGTACAGGCTCCCGTTACAATGCACTACTGAGCCAGGGATCCAACTGCAGTGTACGGGGGACAGTTTCTACATGGCAAAAAGGCATTTTCTTTACAGGTTAGGGCAAAAGGTGGAGACACAAAAGGCAGGGATCTGGTTTTCCTAACTCAGGGGAGTTCAGAGTGGTCTTTGCAGTGGCAGTAGAAGAAGTCTCTGATAGAAAGTAGCAGAGCATGTGACTGAAGAGAGACTAGAATCCTGTTCTGTTTTCACCCCCAAGACCTTACTGTCTTATTCACCTCTTTCCTTCCAGGCATGTTGCTGTCCTTTTACTGACGTGATTGTATCAGTTGGATAGGCTCCAGGAACAGATGACCCCAGATCTCTGTAGCTTAATGCAACAAAGGGCTCTCATTTATGCTGTGTGCTCTGCACAGGTTTTAAGTCGTAAGGGGTCCCAGGCTTATGGAGCCTTCATTTTCCCCTCAGAGCTGTCATTTTAACATGTGCCTCCACTCTCACTGTGGTAGGAGAAGAGAACAGAGAGAGTTGTGCCTGACTCTTGAAGTTTCTGCCAAGATGTGACACCTGCCGCCTCTGTTGACATTTCATTGGCTGACGCAGGTCACATGGCTAAGCCCAATCTTCAAAGGGGTAAGGGAATGAAATCCTGCCGGGAGCCGGGGATGGGGAGAGCAGGACATATTTGTGGACAGCACTAAATATGACCACAATGATAATAATAAAGATATTGAATTCGTTTTTCAAGATTGAGCTGAAATATTTTTTTCTCCTCTCACTCCCTTGCACTCTAATTATCTCTCCATTAGAGTTCATATGATACTGAATGGTAAATATTTATTTGATGTAAATAAGCTAAAATAAAAACTCCTTAAGGGAAGGGAGTATATTGGATGAGAGAACTGAAAATATTTATTGATGCCCCACTCGCTGTATACCAGCACAGGACCAGGTGCACAGAGCAGAACCCTCTGTCGAGGGTGGTAGGCCTAGCGAGGGTGACAGGTGAGTGCTGGAGCACCTGAGTGAGTGTGGAGCACCTGACAGGTGAGCTCTGGAGCGTGCCTCCATCACAGCACTGACCACAGCCCACCTGCTTATTGTTTGACTCTCAAAGTTAGAAATGGGAGGTGGGGATGGGGAGGGTTTCCGAAAGGAGCTGGCCTTTGACCCAGTGACCTGGCACAGGTCCCACACACAGCAGGTGCATGGCGCATGCTTGGCTTTTATAACGCTTTGCTTTTGGCAATGTTTAATTCATCCCCTGACCCCACTCGTTCCTTCAGGAAGAGCAGCTATTATTAGTTCCATTTGACAGATGGGATGAGAGAGTCTCAGCATTGGCCCCTCAGCCAGCTGGATCTATTTAGTTCTGTGAGGATGAGAGATCATCTCCTCCTGGGCTATACCGACTGAATTGGACCTGCCAAGTCCAGGCTTCCCATCGCTCAGCTCCCGACATCATCAATCAAGTCTCTCAAATTGGTGGAGCTTACAAATGACAGTCATTTGAAATTGAGTAGAATTCGGTATTATTAAAATAGCACTCTAAATTTTAATCTTCTACATCAAGTTTTTAATAGCTTCTACTTTCACATAACGTTATGGGCCAAGCTCACAGACATTCAATTTAAATATTGTCAGGCAAGACTGATTTCTTTCCCAGCATTGCCAGATTTCCTTCCTTCCTTCCTTCCTTCCCTCCCTTCTTCCTTCCTTCCTTCCTTTTCCTTCTTTTTCTTCTGTCCGCCCTGCCTTTTTTTAAGAACTGAGTTAATTTTCAATGCTCAGAGTTTTCACAGAGTAAGAAATCTAGGGAAAAGTGCAGATCTTTGCTGACAGCCCCCCCCCCTTTTTTTTTCCTCTTCTGTTCTCTCGCCTTTGTTCCAGTCTGCCCATTGATGAGGTGGTGCAGGCTCCCCTGAGGATGTTGGATAATGGTTATTTCATTCTGGGGCATCTTTTCTCACCAGCTCATTGTCATAATAATGCCAGACAAGTTTTGTGATCAGTGTTGGCTTATCCCCCCATGTGCCCATTCAGTTCTCAGTCTCTCCAGTCCATGTGAAGTTCTCCCGGGGAATGGCAGCCATTTATGAAGGATGCCCCTCCCTCACGGCTGCACCCCCTTACCGTTACATGCCCACTCCTTCCTGAACCCCTTCTGTCTGGATGTCTTCATCCTCTGATACCTTTCCATGTTTCTCACCTTGATCCAAGGTTGGGCTGAGGAAGATGGGGAGCAGGATTAATAATGAGGAGGGACAAGGGGTGATAAAGAGGGAAGAGGTGGGTCTTGGAGTCAGACCTGGGTTTGGATTTGTTGCCTTGCCAATATCTAACTTGGAAACCTCTCAGAGCCTCGGTGTCCTCTCCTGTAAAATGGGGTTAGTGATACCTATCTCACAGGGTTATAGTGTGCATCAAAAGAGAAAATGTAAATAAAGCTCAGTGCTTATGCAGTGAGCCATTTTTCCTCTCTGCCAACCATCAGCTCCTAAAGTCCAGCCCAGCAGTTCCAGATACACTTTAGAATCTCCCAGCTCCCAACACCCCAGGCCTCATAGCAGACCAGTTAAATCAGAATCTGGGTGTGTAGGTTGTGGTATCTTTACTTTTAAAAATTTCTCCAGGTGAGTCCAAAGCAGGCAAGAGTTGAGACTATCTCCAAGTCCCGAGGGTTGCCTAAAGCTTGGATATAGTTTTCTTTTGAGTTCAGAGGAATCTGATCTTTAGTGCTTGTGGGCGAAGACCCAGCTCTCCTGTTAGCACTGGAGTGGGATTTTACCTTTTCTGACAGGGCCTAAGAGAAAAGGAGGAGAAGGGGAAGGGGTGGGGCAAGGGCTCTTATGGGCGAGACTGGGCACTCCCTGGGTTTTCTTCTTGAATACCTGCTCCGAGGGGTGGAGGGAAGAAGAAGTAGGAAAAGGAAAGAGAAAGTAGAAGTGGGGAGTATTTCCCTCCTAGATCCTTCTTCGGGCAAGGTTTTCCCCTCCTCTATAAATTGAAAAACCTTTTATCTAACTCTAATCCAATGTGGTAGCCCCTAGCCAAGTGTGACTATTAAACATCCAAATACGGCTAGTCTGAATTGAGATGGGCTGTGCCAAATACATACTGGACTTCAAAGACTAAGTATGAAAAAAAGAATGAAAAATATCTCATTATCAACATTTTTTTTTAAATTTTGGTACATGTTGAAATGACAATATTTTGGACAGATTGGGTTTGTTGGCATTTCACCTGTTTCTTTTTTACTTTTTAATGTGGATACTAAAAAATGTTACATCACTTATGTAGTTCACATTGTAATCCTATTGGACAGCACTTGTTTAACCTGTCATTTGGCACTCAGCATATATTTCTCGTAAGCATGTTTTAATGCTTCCATTAGACGGGCAGTTGGAGGGCAGGGACCACAACATCCCGTTCATTTCGAGTCCCCCAAACACCTATCATCACAGTGCATTGTATTCAATAGGCAGTTAGTAAATGTCTTTTGCAATTATTGATGATGGTGGTGATGGTTGTGGTAGTGAAGCAGAAGACGATAATGATGTAATAAAGTTCAAATGGTATATTGGGACCAAATGATAAAGATTTTTGAAAAACCACACATGATGGAATGACTTAGTTTCTCAAAATAAGGGTCTTCAACTACATCTTAATTGTTCGATAAATTTATAAATATAAGGACCTTTACCACATGGATCCTAAGTATCTCCAATAGTTTCTATTTAGATAGACAAATTTTTAAAAAGTCTTAAAATGAAAACTCTCCTAAAATGTCTAGTGAGCTCCTGCTAAGGGTCAGCCACTGCTGTCCTGGGTGATGGGGATATAGCAGTGAATGCAAGAGACAAAAATCCCTACCCTTAGGGACCTTATGTGGTATGTGAAAATAAACAGATTTCCAAGTAAAATGTTTATATATCATATGGGTGCAATTAACAGTCTGGAGAAAAATAAAACAAAGCAAAGAAAAGGGAGTGGAGGTGGGGCGTTTGGGTGACCCTTCCCTAGGGGTGTCATAAAGTTTGTAGCAATTGACCAAGTATCTGAAGAAGGCGAGCAATCATTAGCAAATCCCTCTGGACTCGCTTAATCTTATTAAGTAATTTGCCTAAAATAGTGCTTCTTTCATTCATTTATTCGTTGTGCAAATAAATGTATTGAAAACCCATTAAGGGCTTCAGGCAATGGTGAGACAAGGCAGTGGATTCCACCTCCCAAGGAGCTCACAGCTTAGTCGCAGGAGTGTGCAAAGTGTGCCAATTATACATCATCCTCACATCCTCTTTGAAGTAAATCCTCAATTAGGGACCACTTCAGTAGCTGCAGAGTCACGCGCTAGTATTCTAAGGGAACACAAGTGCACCTCATTTGAAACATTCTCTAACGTAGGTTGTGTTAGAACTGCTGTGGGAAAAAAGCTCTCCAGAAGCCTGGGGCCTGCGAGCAGATGCTGTGGGGCCCTGGTTACCATTCTGAGTCCAAAATAAATTGAGGCCTAACAATGCTGCAAATTCAATACAGTGATAGTTTGGGTTCAGATACAAAGTTTTGTGGCTTTTTTTTTTTTTTTTTTTTTTTTTAATTTTAACAATGTGAGTGCTTTGTAGAGATGTAGTTGGAGAGGTTATTTGCCAGGCCATTCTTGATACCAGCTGTGTCTTCCCCATTTAGTCCATAAAGAGAGGAGCCAGCAGGCCCTCTGACCAGGGAATTCCAAAGTAATAGGACTCACATCTTGCTCTGTGCCATCTGTACTGTTTGTTGTTTCACCTTGGAATTGGCTGGCAGAATGGAGACCCACTTTGACCAGCTGAGGCCATCCTAGAGCTCCAGGCAGGAAACAAAATGAAAACATGCAATATTTTACTCATAGCTCATGAATCTGTATTCTCTTCTTTAAGTGTGTGCACTTGGTATAAAAGAGAAAATACCTTACTCTTTGTTAGCGTCACCTTAGAAACTAGGAAAGTGGTCATAACTAAATTAATACACAGCCTCATCACTAAATGGGTCCAGTATCTCCTTGAAGTAGTCGGTATTTTGGCAGATGGGCTGAGGCTGATTAGATGCCTTTCATCTGAGAGCTGTGTGGTTCTGTGGTTTCTGTTTCTCTCCTTTTAATCCCTAACCTGTCCTCCTCTGCCTTCCTTGCTGCCCTCCTATGGATGTGCTCAAGCACGCTGCTAGTTCCCTGTCATTCCAAACCTCTCCTGTCTGTAACTGGTGAGCCATAAATCCCTGGTGTGCCATGCCTGGTGCCCTGGGGAGGAAAGCAGATGGCAGGGCTGTCCTTTTTTTGCTACCCAGTGGGGCTGGTGGAGGGGAAGCTAGGGTCACAGCAGGCAGGTGGGGAGGGGGGTTTCTAGACTGAGCCTGAAGGCGACACCAAATCATCAGCTCCCCCTCCATGCCCCAGAACAGCTCACCTGGAGCCAGCACTGCTGGCAGAAAGTGGCAGCAGCTGGGGGCTGCTTCAGCTCTTGAGCAAACAAAACAAGGATGCTGGGTGGGCTACTGGGAGTTGCAGCAATTTTGGCTTGTCACTAGCCACTTTGCGGTGGCTGCACTGAGGTTCCTAAGCTCTGCTACACTGGGTGTTTGCGCAAGGTGCCTCCTCAACCAGCAGCAACTTCCTCTCATTCTCGTCCTCTGCTGCCCGGGCCAACTCCTTTGTGCCCTTCAGTTCTCAGCACTGACCTCCCTTCCTGAAGAAAGTCTTCCCTAAAAGCCTGAAATTCAAGGTAGATATCCCTCTTGCCTACCCCCACCCTCACCCCCAGTTCCAAATACTCTGCCCATCACACTATTCTGTAATCCCTCTGTAATCTGTCTCCCACCCCAGGCTGTGAGTTCTTTGATGGCAGGGACTATGTCTTGTTCCTCGTTGTATCTCCAGGGCCTGAAAAGAACCTGGTGCTGTGACTGTAGACTTGAGTGGATTCCATCTATGTGCATGGTGGCATTTAATTAATTTTAGACATCTCTTGATTATCCACTTAATGAAAGGAAGTAGCACCTTGGACATGCCAAAAGAGCAGATCATCCAAACTTGATTTCTTTAAGGGCTTTGAAATGCTCCATAGGGCAATTTGGGAGAGGGGGACAGATTATCTATCTTCTTGCTTGTTGCCAAATTTATTAAATAAAAATGAGGACTATTACTAAGTGCTCTTCACTGCCTCCTCCTTCAGCATCATTTCATCCTTACTGGGTTTAGCTGCCCAAGAAACTTGCCAGTTTCCAGATTAAGATAGGAATGGTTGTTTATGGAAATGAACAGTTTTCGTTGGCCCACTGTTGTCATAATGCCATTTATCATAAAGTACTGTGTATAAATTAAACATAAGGATGAACAGGGTTTTTAAAGTTATTAGTTGTTATGTTCCTCATGCTCAGACCTGCTGCCAGTTGGTGTGAGGAGCCTGGGAATATGCCAAGTGGAGTGAGCCAGGCCAGTAGGGGATTTAAAAGTTCCCCAGATAAACCACGTGCTATAACCGAGCTCTCTTCTGTGCAGGAATGTGAGTGGCAGGTACAGCTGGGGGGAGAAGGGGCAGTAGGACACCGGAGTTTGCTTGGAGCCAGTGTGTGTTAGTGCCTCCTTTACTCTAGAGGCTGTGTGGCCGTGTGCATTGGAAAGAATATGCTGGCCTAATAATGAAAATAACAACAAAGCATCCTCCTATCGATCCCCTCTCTAGGCCAAGCAGTGGGCTTGACCCTTTGCCCACATTCTTGTTTACCCTCCAGTGTTCCTTTTTGGAAGATAGAATTTCCATTTTACAGGTGAGAAAACTGAGTCCCCATGGGCTAGCTCACTTTCTTAAAGTCACACAGCTATGTGTGGTGGAACTGGGATTCAAAGAGTTCTCCCTGGCTGCTTGTGAGAGCCAGCCTGTACTCTCCCGAAATTGCCATTCATTGCTTGTCAGTGAGTCACGTCAATCCCGGGGCCTCAACTACTCTACCCATTCTGCATAATGGGAGTGATACTGTCTGCTTTGGAGGATGCTGAGAAGATTGAGGGTAACTAAGTTGCATGACGACATTTAGGAATGTAAGGTGCAGTCATTATCATTGTCTTCCATCTTCTAAGGCATGGGTGGGAACAATGGGCTAATGCATTCTTCAAGGGAGCCAAGCACCCCGAGGCCCTGTGAGTCTGCTCTGGAGGATGACAGAGCCATGGGGCGGCAAGTGAGGGCTGGCCCCAAGCATGGCTGAGTGAGGGGTGGAGAGCAGCTCTACTGTGACATGAACTGAAGGCACTTAAGCTTCCTACAGCTTTCAGGGAAATCATGGCCTTTGTCCTTTTGCTATGTACTTTTTAAAGAAGTTTCTGAGCTCTTTGAATGCTGAACTCAGTTGGGAGGGTGAGGAAACAAACTTTCTTCATTTCTTACCTGATCTGTCTCCACAGTTTGCTCAGGAGGGGCCGAGGAGAGCATGTAGGTAACAGGTACAGAGAGAAAGAAGTCATCCATGTGGGAGGGAAAAGAGGTTTCTTCTGTCACCCATTTGGAATGGCAATAGTAATAATGAAAACGATGATAATATTAATAACAATTATATTTATACTTAACAAGTCCTTTCTGTGTGGCAGGCAGTTTTCTGAGTTATTTGGATACATGAGCTTTTTTTAATTTTTGCAATAACCTTATGAGGTAAGTACTAGTTTATGAACATTTTTATAGACGAATGAACTGAGCACACAGAGGTGATGGAACTTGCCCAAGGTCATGTCCTGATTAGTGATGGAGTTAGGATCAGAAGCCAAACACTTCATTTCCAGGGCTCGTAATAAATATATTCTACCTCCTCTTTTTGGTAGGCAAATTAGGGAATAGAAGAATCAGTTCATTTCAGGATAGAAGATCCATGGTATTCAATTCCTTATTATCCCGGCCGACAAAGGGGAGCCTGTGATTTTCAAAGTGATTCATGTTAGCTGTGGTATGCAGTGTAAGACTATTTTGTATGGTACATTTAGAATCAGGAGCGTAAGACATGGGGAAGCCCAATTACTAAGCAGAACACATTTATTCTCAATAATTATATTTATATTTGAAAATGATACCAAAGAGTCTATTTCCTCCTTGGCAAGCTCTCAGAAATCATGAATTCCTTTCAGTCTTCTTCCTTTTGTCTCTTTCAGAACCATGGACAGGGTTCCCTTGTGCCTTGGGGGGCAGTTTTAATAGTTAAGCTACTACATCTGTGATCTTGACTCAGTTTATCTTCTTCAGGACATTTTTCTAAGCCTTATAAAAAGTCACACTGGCATTCTCTGAGTACATACTTGCTGATGTGAGAGTGTATAATGCTTTAACATTTTCCAAGGATAATCTGCAGAGTGGGTAACTAGCCCTTTTTTGCTTTTGGTAGCCTTATTGGGATTTGACAAGCTTGACTGCCTTACAGTGGGACCTGCCTGCCTGAGATTTTGGTCCTCCAGTGTTGGTGTCACCAAAATCAAAGAAAGGGATAAATACTTAAATGTTCTGCAACATCATTAAATAATGGTGATAATGACAATAATGATGACAATACATATATTTTTTAAAATTTTATTGTGGTAACATTAAACAATTCCCATTACAATTCAGTGATATTAATTACATTCCACAATATTGTGCCACCATCACCACCATCTATTACCAAAACTTTTTCCTCAACCCAAATAGAAACTCTGTACCCATTAAGCAATAACTCCCCGTTCTCCCTGACCCCAGCCCCTAGTAACTGTAATCTATTTTCTGTCTTTATGTGTTTGCTTATTCTAGGTATTTCTTATAAGTGAAATCATACAATAATTTGTCTTTTTGTTTCTGGCTTATTTCATCAACATGTTATCTTCAGGGCTCATTCATATTGTAGCATGAATCAGAACTTCATTCCTTTCTATGGCTGAATAATATTCCATTGCATGGATATACCACATTTTGCTTATCCATTCATCTGTTGTGAATGATGCTGCCATGAACACTGGTGTGCAAATATCTTCTCAAGTCCCTGCTTTCAATTCTTTTGGGTATATACCTAGAAGAGGGATTGCCGGGACATATGGTAATTCTATGTTCAACTTTCTGGGGAACCATCAAACTGTTTTCATGCACATAATTATGAGTGCTTGTCACGAGGCAGGCACTTCCCTGAACCTTTGCATTTATTTTATTTAAGCCCTGCAACAATCCTAGGGAATATGCATAGCTCTCTCGATTTTATAGATGAACAAAATGAGATGCAGAGGGACTAAGTAAATGATGCAAGGAAACCCAGTTGGGTTGTAAGGAGCAGCATCCACCCTCTAGGTCCTGGAGTTCATTCTGTGTCCACTCCAGCAGGTTCCGTGTGTGTGTGTGTGTGGGGGGGGGGCAAGGCGACCTTTTCTGAGCTCCTGTCTATGATGTGTGCTTGATGAAGGCCGTCTACCCTGCACCTATCTCCTGGGCTTGTGTTGGGGTTAGATTCTCCACTTTACAGTAAAAGAAAGTGAGAGAATGTTTAAGTGACTTGCCAAAAACCACACAGCTTATAATACAGAAGCCAGGTCTGTCTGCTTTGAAAGCTTTTTGCAATGGACTATGCTGCTTCCCAGACTGCTCTTTATTTTATCATAGACAATTCTACCTTACAGTGAATTTTGGTCTCTCACTTTATGGGAAGATGTGGTCGGTACTGGATAGGATTTGACTCTCAGTCCCATGTTCTGCTTATGTCCAAACAAGGGGGTGGAGATACTCCAGAAGCCATGGATGGCAAGTGCAGTTGCCTTAGGAGTCATAAAGCATGAGCCCAGAAGCAAAAATTGGGGTGCCATCCAGAAGGGTTAATAAGCACCTCTAGGCTGGTTCATTTTGCTGGAACATCTGCTGCTAACCAGCTGCTGAGAGAGGGAATGTCAACCGTGACACTGCCTAGAGTAACCTTTAAAACAGAAGATATTTGGGTGTTGCAGTGAGGACAGATACTCTGTTGATTTGCTGATGTAAGTCCCAGTTTCTGCCACTGCCACATTGGTGGCTTGCACTTGTGCACCCAAGCAGACAGGTAGAAATGACCCTATAGATGGAGGGCAGGACTTACTTTTGTGTGATGCAGTCTCACTGGTAAGCACAGAATTACAGTGTCACCACTACATGGGAACACAGATCCTTCTAGAAAACTCATCTATTTATAGCTGAGGAAACTGAGGTCCAGGGTGAGAAAGCAGGACCAACAGTTGGTATTTGACCCCTAATCCAGTGCTTGTCCCATGACTCGGTGCTGCAAACATGATTAATATCAATAACATGAAAATGTTATCAGTGAAGCTTCCACGAGGAGTGAAACACAGGGCTATATAGTTTGAAGTTAATCAGCACCAAATAAGCAGTGGTCCTGCCTCAGAGAGTTCCTGATTGACAATCGGGGGTTTGAAATATAAAGCAAAGATGTTACCATTATCATTGTCATCGTCGTCGTCGTCATCGTCATCATCATCAACCGAGTAACCTCTCCTGAGCACTTTCTATGTGCTAGGCATGGTGCTACGTGCTTTATTTGTATTGTTTCTTAATTTAAAACTTATTGCAAACCTATTATTAACCGTGCTTGCAGATTAACTTCAGAGGCGTTAAGTAACTATTACAAAGCCTTCCATTATGGGTGCCACATGGAGGTTGCAGTTAATCAGGTACAACAGAAGCTTGGAAAAGACAAAGTGAACAGTGTAAAGGCTTCATGGAGAAGGTGAGATTTGCAGGGGAACTTGAGCTAAGCCGTGAAGAGGATTGGAACAGTGAGAACAAATGGGACAAAGAGGTCACTCCAGACAGTAAGGAGCCACCTGAATAGTTTTTAGAGTTGGAAAGATTGAAGGTTATACTAGGGCATAATGTATTGAATGATCTGAGTAATGAATAAATGGACTTTTAATTGCTACTGAGCACATTCCACTTTCCAGGCCCCTCGGAAGTCACTGGGCCTGCAGAGGTAAGAGGCAAACAGTCTCAGGATAGGGGAAAAGACCCCTAAGCAGACAACCACCGTCCTAGATGATAGGGGCTGGGTAAGAGGCACATTCAAGCATCTGTGTGACTTCAGAGGAATGGTGTCAAACTCAAAATAGGGTTATCCTCAATGTCTTGACAAGGGATAAGGCTTTATATTGAAGGCCAGTGGAAACCAAGGAAGGATTCTGAGCAGGGGAGTGACCTGGCCAGGTCATCCATTTGGAGAGTCACTGCTGACACTGGAGGAAGGAGACAAGAGGACCTCTTAGGGCAGTCCAGGCGAGCACAAGGCCCCAGGGAAGGCAGCACCAGTGTCAACAGCTAGATAAGGCAGAAAGGAGTGATAATGGGAAGTCAGGTAGATAGAGACTTGGTGATGAAGCAGTTAGAGATAGACCCCTAAGAAGATTCATGGGAGGTGGTTTGGAGCCAGCTTGTAACTGGCCTTGAAGATCATCCTCTCTCTTCCTGGGCATTTTTTCAGCCTGTGAGCAGTACAGGGAGAACTTCTATGAGCGTCACTCCCTAGCTTGGTCAGCTGCTAGAGCTGAGCTCAAAGCCAGGGCTCACCAAAGCCGGGGCTTGGGGCTGTCAAAGGCTCTTGCTTCATGCAAAGGCTGTTTCCCCTCCTAGGCTGGCCTGGGTGGGTTTGCATTTAGTGTACCAGCCACTCCCGCTCTCTGCAGTTCTCAGTGCTGAGGTTGAGCAGCTGCAGAAGGGCGTGCTTCCCGGAGCCTGGGCTTCCGGTGGAGGGGAAGGAGGGGAGCGGCACAGCTGGTGCCAAGAGAAATATTAACTTGACATTTAGCAAAAGGGTGAATCCGCTTATGGCACTGCTACAATGAGGCATTTGCATCCTGCATTGCCTTCTGTTTTCCTATTGTCTTTCCTCCTGAGTGGTCTGGCCAGGCTGCAGGCTTGGCAGTTAAAATCAGCACGGAAACAAAGGGACGTCTCCTGGGAAGTTCAAAGTCAAAATAGCTGTCTCTGTCTCTGTCTCTGTCTCTCTCTCTCACTCTCTCTCCTGCTCTCACTCTCTGGCACGTGCCTACTGCCCCCTTGCCCCCACTCCCCACCGCTCTAATACCGATTGTTCAGAAATCTACTTTTCCCTGACTCCTTCCTTGATTCCCCAGCACTAGCAACTTGGAGCCCTGAAGCACTTACTTTAATGGGATTCTTTGTATTCCTTCTGTTGTTTTGACTCTAGCCTGACTTTCTAGGTATTAAGAAAAGACACTTCCATGCAAGAAGCATGGATTAGACTCCTGCTGAGTACAGACAGGGATACTGAGTACACGACAGAAATCACCTCCATATGCACACGAGGATTTTAGCTTTTACTGGGCTTTTGCCCTTTCATCATCCCCTAGGGGCCCTGTGAGGTGGGCAGGGCAGGTGCCTTTCCGGATGCAGAACTGAAGACCTAGGCGTTTGGCTACTTATAAGGATCCAGGCTCTCCACTGGGTACTTTGTTTGCATTACATCATTTAGTTCTCACCAGGACACAATGGGGTGGGTGTAGTTGTCCCATTTTCTAGATGAGAAAACTGTAAGAGTTGAAGAATTTTCTCAGCTGGGAAGTGGCAAAGCCAGGTAGGAAGTCATCTCTACCTGACTACCTGACTCTGAAGCCTGTACCCCACAGCTGCAGGTGGCCTGGATTGGTCTGAAATGTGGACACGGTGCCCAGTGGGTACCATACTCTCTGGTCCCCTCCTCTCAGGTGGCCTGCAGTGGGTTTATGATGGAGTCGTAGGTGTTCTGGAGAGGAAGGGAATGTTCTTTTTGCTTCAGCACCCACCATGTCCTGCAGAACTCCCCAGAGAAGACATTCCTTCTTGTCTTGCCCAAAGTGAATCTGGTAACTTGGCATCTGAGTATTTAGTTCAGGACCATGGAGAAGCTCACAGGATATTGTCTCCAGAAGTTTCCTCCAGCCTTCACTCATGGCAGCCCTTGGCCAGTGGTTTGAGCCCAGTCTAAACTCTGTAACACCCCTAGGCACTGAATGTCTCCACTCCAGGACCCTCTCTCTACTGGGAAGGGAGATCAGACTAGTCTGACATGATACTTGACTTCCAAGGTTGACAGTGAAATGTGAGGCAGGAGAGAGAAGTGGAAAACATGTAAATAAATCTATATATTAGTTAACTTTTCTTCAATAACTAAACAAGGAACTCTCAGCTCTCCCAAGCTGTCTACACATTTGATACAACTAATCTCACAGCTCAGGAGGTATGGTGAATCTCTTGCCACAAAATTATGCTCTTGTAAAGTGATGGGTCTGACTGCAGTTGAGGAAATGACAAGAAGCAAACCCATGGTTACAGATCTAAGTTCTGCTCCTGGAGACCCCACCATGTGCTGCTCTGAGTCCCAAATGAATTCCTAAGCAGGCATGGAATGGAAACACCATTGCTTACCACTGGCACAGGCATTGTTCATTAGAATTTGTTCCTACCTCAAACCTACTCTTCCGTACCTGTAAACATCCTTCCAGGATGATCCAGTTGTCACTGAAGGAGAAATTCAGTTCCTGGGGTCTTGTTTTCCAAGAGAGTGGACCAGTTGCCTCTTTGTTGTTCTCAATGGGAAGACCAGTGTCAGCCCCTTTTCCCTCCATCAGATGTTGATGGGAGCCCAGTTGTCTGCAGAGCTAATGGAATAGATCCATCTCTAGACATGGAGAGTTGATGTGCAAGTCTGCATCAAGCATTTATGGGAATGTCAAGCCTGCCTTCCCTTTTTAAAGGGGACACGTGTGTTAGCACAGAGCAGACATGAGCTTCAGCTCTGGGGTTATGAGTTCTAATCTTGGTTTGATCCAAATCAGACACTTGGTCCTGGCTCTCATTTAATGCTGACGAAGCCCTTGGGGCTAACCTCTTTCAAGGTGCCCCAAATTATCTTGGTGATTTTTGAGTTTCCTCTATTGCAATGGCTGCAGATATGGTTGTGCATCAGGATTACCTGTATATGCTTGTTAATATGCAGATTCCTGGGCTCTACTCCAGAGTAACTAAATTAGAATTTCTAGAATCTGTATAATTTTTAAATAGTCCATCCGTCTCCCAGGTCTTGGGAGCAGTGATCCAGTTTATAACAGCTCCCAGGTGGAGGGAAATTTGCAGTGCAATCCTTTCAGTTTGGGTGCTCTTGTCCAGTCCTCATGCCCTGCCCTACGATGACAGCTTCCATCCTGCTTGTAAGGAGCAAAGCTCTCACTGCAAACTCAAGGTGCCCCTTCTCTGGACAGCTCTTCTCTTCCATCTGGCATTCCTGGAATACTTGGAGGACAAAAATAAGGGAAGAAATTTCCTGGTTTTTGATAGGCTCATCTATGCCACACATCTGGTGAGCTGCTCATTTTCCTATATCCCCTAGTCACCTCTGGTGATGATTTGATGATGAACTTGAAGAAAAAACTTTAAAGGTTAGAATTCAAGGGTTATTAAGTAGAATGTCAACCTAATAAAGTGATAACCTGTGTGGAGAGACGTTTAATGGTCACCAGCTGCAGGCTGTGTGTTGATATGGTAGAGCCACAAGATAAAACCAGCCTGATCCCTGAGTCATCTCTTTGAGACGAACATCACTAGAGGGCCACCAGGCCCAAAATGGCTTTGTCTGAGTGAGAAATGATTTATTAAATATCATGTGTTTGGAGATTTAGGGTTTATTTGTTACTGCAGCATAACCTGGCCTGTCCTAATTGTGGTTGGTATCCTCCTGAAGCACACTTCCTTGGAGAATAAGGCTTCAAGTTTTTGGCATTTGTAGGTTGCTTCTCCTCCTAAAAACTGAATGGAACTAGAACTTTCTAGGAACCCTTTCGAGCAGCAGTAATGATTTACTGAAGCAGAAAGAACATGGTTATTTTGAGTCACAAAAGAAAAAGAAAAAAAAAACAAACTTAGGACTTTTCCCCAGAAAGAATTAAAAATAGAGGCATCTGGACAGGGGGAAAAATTAACAAAACAACAGCACTGCCTGATCTGGGGTGGATGGATGTGTTCTTCACGAGTATTAATTACAGACTCATGCCATTTAAAAATATTTATTTAAATGGACACAGCTTGTAAACGAAGACTTTCTTATTCTGTCTGCTGGATAACAATTCAGGACATAGCTAGCTGAGAATTAATTGATTAATAACAAGTTATGGCTTGTGTATGTTTTCACTGACAATACCCTCAGGACCTGGGCTCCTTACAGCCATGTTTCTGACTGTAGGAGAAGTGGTTTGTCATTTCGGAGAATTTTATCACTTAGCAGAGTTTTCGAATCTGATCCATTCCTTTCTAGCAATGGCAAAAATCACTCATTTGAGAATGGGTTCTTACGTATTTGAGGATTTGTGTGTATGAGGTTTATATGGCCTATGTAGCATGTGGAATGATAGTAGGGTGAGGGTATTCTAGAAAGGGTCTTCCTTCCAGCATGGTCCATCAGAGTGCCTGAAAATCCCACTAGAGGAATGCATGTCTTTACATTAAAGATACACATGTCATCACCAGGAGTGGTTTGGTTAAAGGTGAACAGCTTGGGTGGGGAGGGCAAAAGATTAAACCATTAAAAGGATACATTTGAAATTTCTTTAGACCACTCCCTCAGAGAATGGGACACAGGTCAGGTAAGCTTTTGGTGGGGGACACAAATCAGGGAGATGAGCCACTCAGGATGCAATCTAGCAAAATGAGCCCAAGCAGAAGGCCGGAGTGGAGGACCCTGGTCAGCCCAAGAACTCTGGTTCCCACAGGTGGACAATGAAGTGGGGTGTGAGAGATGAAAGGCTGGGTTTTGTTCAGTATAGTTCTTGGTGTATCATAAAGGTCCTATGGGGTTAATTTTTTTCATGTTAAATATGGGCTTCCTGAATTTTTTAGAACTGTGTTTGGGCTGTAATGCTTATGCTGGGGTTATGTCCTATCATATATTGGGCAAGTGATCTAGCTGCTCTCTGCAGATGTGGTGAGGCTGGCAGGCAAAGGGAGAAGCAAGGTAGGGTCAACATCAGGAAGAACATATCTCTGTGCATGCTGGCCTGGGGAGGGGGTGGGAGGAGGGTGCAGAGGGGCCAGACTGCCAAGATGAGAAGGGTTTGGCCCGGAGGTGCAGAGCTCTGGAATGCATATGTTCATGGCCTCGTCTGTCCTCACCCGTAAATGATCAGCCCCTCTCCAGAGAGCAGTGGAGCCTTCTGCCTTCTTCAAGTATGTCTGGGGTCCCAACCTCAGCTTCAGGGTGCAGAGCACCCACATCCCAATTAGATTCTTAGGGGATTATTCCATTCCTTCCTTACAGAGAAGTCTGCATGAGGGTTTGGGGAACATCACCTCCCTCTTGAAGGCTTCTGTGGTCCAAATTAATCCCACTGTTTCCTGTGTCCCCATCTTTCTTATGGCACTTGGTAGGACATACACATTTCTTTTTGCATCAGTTGGAAGCTCCTTCTCCAGAATCCACCTTGGGGCCTCACCACCATTTTGTTTAGAGAAAATATGTTGATGAGTCTCTTGGGGGGAGGGGGTAAGACCTTAAGGAGAAGGCTAGACTATCAGAAGATGCAGAAACTGCTCTGGATCCTCTCTGGAGGATCTTCTGTTGGGTGAGCACTCGGAGTGTTTGCATATGAAAGCTTGCCTGCAGATCAGGGCACAGCTCAACTGTGCTACATCCAGGAGGGCTGAATCAGTCAGGATAGGCCATGCTATCCAGCAGTAACAAACAATCCCAACAGTGGCTTAACATGAGAAAGGTTTATTTCATGTTCAATAGGTGTGTAATATGGGCTGTAGTGGTGGAGGGGAGGGGGAGGGGAGGCTCCTCAGTACAGTCACTCAGCCAACCAGACTGATGACACAGGTCATGGCAGGGGCAGGGGCGAGCCACTCATAGCCTTCAAGCATCCATCTGAGGTGACGTGCATCACCTTGCTCACATTTCATGAGCCAGAGCAAACCTCTTGGCTGCACTTAACTTCAAAGGAGACTGGAAATTACAGTCTTACCAATTGCCTAGAAGGAGGAGAGAATTGAATGTTTGTGAATATCCCTAATGAATTCCACAAGGGGTTTTTGGAGGAAGGGTCAGGGACTTAGTCTTCTGAGGATAGGTTTCTACCTGGAGGGACTGTGTGGGGAAGGGCCAGGATAGGAAATCCTTGGAGGAACTAAGGTGAACTCAGTGGGGGTCTCATATTAGACCTGTTTGCTACAAGGTATGTGGTTTAAATCCTGTTCTCCTCCTTGGCTGTGTTGTGCCTTAATGCCCATGTCTGGGAGCACGGGACTGGGTGGGGATGGGGGGCAAGAGGGAAGGTCTCAGAGAAATGCTACTTTGGGGACCAGGTTGTTGAGGGAAAATGGCAAATCCAGAGGCTGCACATGTGGTCCAGGCCCTGCCTAAGCTGGAGACAGCTGACATCTGCAATATGTACCTATTGCTCTTCCTAGATCATACACTCTTCAAGGTCAAGGACTGTTATCTAAATTTATGTTCCCTGCAGAGCCTGAAACTTCTCTGGATGCAGTAGGTGTGCAGATGGTTGAGGCGTGTTTGTGGGTGAAGGAATAAATGAGTGACCTTGTATCTGCCTCTTTCCCTTGTCATGGGTCTTGTTGGGGGCCTTGTGGGGGGTCAGCAGCCAGGCAAGAATGGGAGGGGTGTAGGCCAGCACGATCTGCGCTCACAAAAGGCAGCTTTCCTGACTCCGCATCCAACCTTGACTTCTAAGGCTGTTGAATGAAGGCTCCAGCTGCTCCTGGGGTAGGATGCAGAAAGCTTCCTTACCTGTGCTCACCTGTATTGGAGAACATTCCCCCCAGGAGAATGGCTCCATCAACAGGCTGAGAGGATAGCCCGGCGGGAGACCTGGACCAGGAGATGGTGGGGGACAGCAGGCAGGGGAGCCTAACGCCTGCCAGGAGTTATGAGTAATGGACAAGAGGTTGGCCCTGGGCTGTCTTCTTTCATTGCTCATTCATTCATTCATTCACTTACTCCACTCCTTCATTTATTCACTCACTTTATCCTTCACAGTGACAAAAGAGGAGCATGTATACAGAGCACCTGATACAGTGCCTGGCACATAATGAGGGCCAAGTAAACGTGTTTGCTCATTCCTTCATCAGCAATAGTTTTTGAGCACCTGTTTTGTACTAGGCACTGTTCCAGGTCCTGGGGATATAGCAGAGAACAGAAGGACCAACAGAAGTCTCTGCTCTCAAGGAGCTTGTGTTCAAGTGGATGAACGGGAGTTATTGTTATTACTTTGAAGTATTTGTGGGTTCTGGGAATCCATAGAAATATACAAAATGATCTTGCTCCTCAGGGAGATAAGAGCTAGTGGGAGACAAAACACAATATAAAACACAACAAAGCAGCCTGTGCAGAGGGTCCAAGTGCCCTGTAGTGATTGTGACTGCTCTACCTGTTACTAGCTTTGTGACTGTGGACATGTTACCTAACCTCTTTGTGCTGTGTTTTCATCTGTAAAACCTCCTGTGGTCAGTGTGAGTTAATATTTTGTGATGCTTTTAGAGCCTTGTGGTGCACTAAACAACTACTACATACAGTTTGTTATATCAACACATGAATCTAAGAGGAGGGGAATGGAGGGCCCATATTGGAGGCTGTGGTTGGCCGGTAACAGAGAAAGATCATGGGTGGACAGGGACTCTCTTGGGTGGCCCTTTCCTAAGAAGACATCTAGTTTCCTCCATTCATTTCTGTCCTTCTCCCTCGTCCCCTCTTTTCCACTTTCTCCCCAGCTGTTTACAGTGTCTGATTCACCTTTGTACCCTCAGTGCCTAGCACAGTGCCAGGAAGACAGATGGTATGTAAATTTTGCTAAATGAGGGGGCAAATATTCCTCCATCAAATGTCTTTGGAGTTCACTCTGTTTTATTTAGGAATTGACCTCTTGCTTGCATGTTCCCAAACCCTCAAGGCAGAGCTTGATGAAGCCAGCTGGAAATCCCTGTCCCTCCTGTCCTCAGACAATCCTGATTCTTCCATCTACTGGATGTCACTGACCTTCAGCTGTAGGCCTTTCCTGGGAGCCTCCCTCGGGGCACAGAGGGTACGAGGTGGGATGGAGGGGAGTGGACAGCCTGTGCTCAGCAGGACTGACCTGGAGTCATTTCAGGCAGAGGGCTGAGCTGCTGAGAGGAGAGGACATTCTATCAGCCCTTGCATTCATTATTCTTAGGAAGGTGCAGTCTTCCTGCTTGTCACCCTGAGGCCATTAGTAGTAAGAGTCATGATGATGATGATCATCATCATTAGAGCAACTAGCACTTAAGATGTTTCCTAGTTTCCAGGCTTTCTGAGTCCTTTGCCTGCGTTGAAGCATGGTAAATCCCAGAGGTCACCCGAAGATGGATCCTGAAGAGGTCACCTGAGATAGACCCACCCATGCAGATGGCTTCCTGCATCTCCTTCTGGAAGGTGTTCTCTATCTCTGAATGGGGCAGGCCTGAAGTGCCAGGGAGTTAACCTGCCACCAGTGTGACCATTCGCCATGCTGGATGGGTTGGTGGAGTAGGTAACCTAACTTCCTCACCCTCAGTTGGGCAATTCCGAAGTGTGAGCCACACCGTCTCTTGGAAGGTTGGAAGGTCCCCAGTGGGACTGAGACAAGTTGCCCACAGTGGGAATAATCCACTCATCAATGTACCGATTATTGGATCTTTGCCTCACTTCCTCACTCACAGTGATTCCTAGGGGCATCTCCCAAATAAATGACTTGCTCCCAGGCCCTTGTCTTCTGGTCTGTTTTTAGGAGGAGCCCAGGCAAACATGATTATCCCCATTTTATAGATGCAGAAAATAAAAGGTAACTTCTCAAGATGGCACAGCTGTAAGTGTTGTAGCCAGGACCGAGCCTGGCTTGTGTCCAAAGCCCCAGCTCCTAATCTGTGTGGAGCGCCCCTCCCCCCCACCTTTCCCTCTGACCATGATTTTTAAGCCAGGGGCTTCAGGCTGCTTGTTTGAGGACTCGGGACCCTGAAAGCAGACCCGAATTGCCCACACACCCCTAGCTGAGTGTCATTGAAAGCAATCTGGGCAGTGAAATCCCACTCTGCTCCCTCCTCTTCTGTCAAGTAGCTGCCAACCCCTTCCCCACTTAGTTATTTGTTGGCAAGACACAGTAAAAGCATTTCTGGATTAAAGGCACAGTGAAATGACACTTGAATTCCCTGGGGAACAATTCTGCTGTGATGGATAAACATGTTAATTACTCAGAATTTAACCTGCAGCTGCTGCCTTTTGCGGAGCTTTCTCCCCTCAGCCCGGGGGCTGGAGGCCTTGGTGTGGCAGACTTTCCCGGGAGCTCCCTCTGGGCAGGGAGAAGTCCCCCATGTCCCAATCCTTTGCATTTGGGGCCATTATGTGCCCCCCCCCCCCCCAGAGTGTCCAGCCAACTCTTGGGAGGTGGTCAGTGGAGTGGTCAAAGCATGGGTTGTGATTCTAGGTGGCCTGGGTTCAAATCCCAGCTCTACCACTGATAACTCAAGGGACCTTGAGCAAGTGACTTAATCTTTCTGTGCCTCAGTTTTTCCATCTATAAAAAGGAGATAATAGCACCTGCCTCATAGAGGTGTTGTGCAGATCAAACATGTTTGTTTCTGTAAAGGACCCGGAAGGGTGTGTGCCAGGTAAGGAAGTGTTGGCTGTTACTATGGTTACGTGCCCTCTGCAGGTGGCTACCTGGTGCCCTCCCTCCCTTTCACTGGGTTCTTCTTTCTTAGTGTCCCACTGCCTTGCTCCTTGCTCTCTTAGATAACTTTGCAACTCACTTTTCTCTGAGCCTAATTTTACTTCCCTCTAAGGAGAGTGGAGTGAGGCACTTTGTAAAATATTCCAGGACTTGGGAGGGACTGCCCTTCAATTCTCTTATTGAGTAAACATCTAAAGAGTGCCTATTAGGTGCCAGGCTGTGTGCTGAGACCCGGGACTGCACCCTCCAATAATTTGTAGCCCCTGACTGCCAGCAGTTTTCATGCAAGAAGGCAGAAGGGTCGGCGAGCTGTTCCCACGGTGCGGAGGGGTGGGTGCTGTGACCGAGGCGAGTGGACCCTCTGGCTGGGACCCCCACAACACCCCATCCCCCTGGGCAGGACGTGGCTACGTGGGCGTTGGAAGTCCACAGATGTGGATTCTGATACTGGCTAAGCTTCTGGCCGTGTGACCTGGTAACACATCACCTTTTTCAGCCTCAACTTCCAACTCTGCAAAATAAGGATAATAATAGTGCTTAGCTGATAGGGTTGTTGGGAAAATTAGAAGTGAAAATGCAGGTAAAATCTTCAGCTCAGTCTATGGCACCTAGAAAGCACTCGGTGTGTGTCTGCAATTATGATGATACTGATAGTGTCCTCACCTAAAAATAGTTCCTCTTTCTCTCATCGAGCTTATGGGAATTAAGTGAGATGATAGGTATAAAACTACTTTCAGGGAACAAAACAATAATGATGGTTTACTGAGGGTTTTTTTTTTTTTTTTTGTCCTTGTAATATCCCTCCTCCCTCAGCTCCTGCCTCACCTGGGAGTCCTGGGTTGGAGGTCCGGGCTCAAGATTTCCCCAGGGAGCTGAGCCAGGGGTTTCCAGCCTTGAGTTTGCCTTCCACAGAACCGTGAACGATCGCGCTCCCTGGCTGGGAACGGCTGGCTGCTGATGGGGTCATTAAAAGTAGCAGATCTGATCTCCACATTCAGAGGTTCATTAATATCACCTCAAATTTATCTTCCTTGATGGGGAGATTTTGCCAGCATCTGATAAAAACGAAAAGCACAGCCAACAAGAGCACTTTTCCTGTCATCAGCTGTTAGCAGAAGGCTAGTGCGGCAGGCTGCTGCAGGCTAATAAAAATATAGGGGGAAAACGGGATTTTTATCTTCAGTGCAGAATTTGGGCTTCAGACCTCCTTCTGAGACCCCACCTTCCCCAAAGTGAGCTGTGAAAATACATTTCAGAACTAGCTTTTCCTCTGAGTGTGTGGATTCTCTCCCCTTAACCCATCCTCCCATATCCATCTGAATGCTATGCTCCCAATTAAACCATACTTGTCCCCTCTAAACACTTCAGTGAACCGGGCTTATCTTCCAATCTGGAATGCATCCACAAAAGAATATCAATGAGAGGCGTGAGTGGGATTGGCTGCCAAAAAGAGGAGGAACACATTAGGTAGAATGCAATTGGGTGTCAGCAAGAACCATCCCAGGGTGGGCTGCCGTGAAAGTGAGCCCCCCAACTACATTAGCTGAGTCAAGTGGGGCACCTGCAGCCAAGCAGTTGAGCCCTTGTGGGCAGAGGACTGAGGCCATGTTGCCAAGGCAGCCTTTGGTTGAGCTGCTGGAGACTTGACCGTGAGGAGCCCGAGGTGGTAGGGATTGCTGGGGGAGGCTGTGCTGATGTATGGTTGTGAGTGGTAGGGACAAGGAGCTTTTGAAATCTCTCGTTCAAAGGGACCCTCCCTCAGTTCATTATAAAATATCCAAATCCCTCATTTAACTAATGAGGACATGAAGCCCAGAGAGGGAAAGCCATTTGCCCAGGACACATGACAAATCAGTGGTGGCTGGGCTAGAACTAGGATGAATGTCTGGCTTCCTTGTTCCCAGTCTTTCTACCAGACCATGTCCTTACTTTTCTCCTTTGTGTGTTAGTTTTATTCGATCCCTTTCCGTCTGCTGAGCACTGTGCTAAGCAATGGATGTTCTCATTTAATCCTCGTAACAACCTTCTGAGAAAGATGCTATTGGCACCCAGTGGACACTTGAGGACATGAGGCTGGGATAGTGTAAATGACTTGCCTAAAGTTATGGACTTTTAGGTATTGGATTCAGGGTTCTAACTGTGACAGCTGGCTCCAGAGCCTTGCTTGTAATTAGCAGGCGAAATCAATTAGCAGGCTAAATCACTGGTTCTCAAAGTGGTATGCCTGGGGGAGCAGCCTCACCTGGGAGTTTGTTAGAAATGTAAATTCCTGGATGAGAAACTCTGGGGGTGGGTCAGCCATCTGTGTTTGAACAAGCCCTCCAGGTGATTCCCATGAACACCAGTTGGTCTAAACTATTTAAGCTGATAAATCTCCAAGTTTTACAGTGATTCTTCCTTCCCATGCTTTGCTTAAACCAAATTGCTGACTTCTTACACCTGAAGAAATCTCCAAGGTCATTGCTTGCTCTCAGCTGCCCAATTGCATGTGATCTCTTTTAACAGTGGGATTCTTCAGAAAGCCTGAGATTGGCACAGGTTCTCCACCACCCCGGGGCAAGTGTGTCTCTGAGCTTGAAGAGATGGCAAAATTGATGTTTCTGAAGCCTCCGTTGGCCGGAAGGGATTAAAATCCCTTAAAAGAGTGCTGTCTGCCTGCAAGCAATCTTGGACAATTTGCTCTAGTCAAGTGGAAAATTAACAAACCAGAAAGGAAGGGGACATGATTCGAGAACAAATGTTCATTGCAGTCAGGGTGCTGCCAGGCATCTAAGCAGTGCTCTTGTGAAACCATGAGGAATCCACACTGGAGATGTTTTCTTCTTGGTGCAGTAGACATTTATCTTGCACCCACCAAATGCCAAGCCCTTGGCTTAGTACTGGGAATGTAACGGAGTAGGTGTGGTCCCTGCCCACAAGAAACCCACAGTCTAGTGTGATGATCTAGTGATCGGAATCTACATTGGGGAGAATACGGTGGCTTTTAACTTATGCAGTTTATGATGTCTGGTTAATAGTGTTTTGTAACAATAAATCCCCAACTACCCCATTGGCAGTCGGTGACACAGCATACTAATGAAGACCGCACTTGTTCAGTGGTGTGGGCTAAAAGAATTGCAGCCCAGTGAAGGAGGGTCTGATAAAGACTTCTTTATTTAATGAACCGTGTCGTTGTGAACAGCTGTGGTGTAAACCAGCCCGGACAATTATGCAAGTTGGATTATGTCCCCAGTAAATTGATTCGACTTTATTTGATTAAGTTGGTTCTCCAAAGACAAATTCTTCGGAGTTGGGTTTGGAAGAAAAATCACCATTCAGACTTTGCTTCTAACTTTTAATCTCTGAATTGCTTTTGCTTACAAATCTTAAGAGGAAACCTACACACAATGGCTGCTGTGTTGTTATCAGCAAGAGAACCAAGAGTAATCATGTATCTGTAATAACTATTAAAGTTCTTTGTGCAAGATTTGCGCCGTCTTTTCTCAAAGAGCATGCCCAGGGGGGTGATAAGAGACTGGCAGGAAACTGTGACCACTGCTCTGAGTCCCCCAAACAGCCAAGCTCCAGCTCCTCAAGCAGCTATCTTCTTTTGCACACAGCCAAATGTAGGCACACAGCTGAACATAATGCAGAGAAGTGGAATGGATGTAAAATTCTTTCCAGAACTGCATCCCCACCATTTTCAGAGTATTAGACACCATCTACTACAGTGTTTTTCAAACTGTGGGTCATGATGCATTAGTAGCTTTTGAAATCTGTTTAATGGGTCATCACCAACATTTTTTAAAAATGAAATTGAATAGAATAAACATGTCAGTGTATCTCATTATACATGGTAAAGGTCATGTGGCTTAATGATTTGTGTGTATGAGTGTGTATGTGTGAGTATGTGTGGTGTGTCCTGAACCATGATGCAAAATACACTTGTGTGAGGACTGTGGTCAAAAGCATTTGAAGTACACTGCTAGTTCAACCCTTTTATTCTGTAGATGAGGGAGCAGGGAGAACAGGCATTTAGCTGCTTTCTGGTGGATGCAGGCTGTTGACCAGACGGTACGAGGGTTTTTAGGAAGGAAGTTGGTGAGCACCAGGAGCCAGCACGAGTTCACCAAACTCTCACACAGACCTGCTTCAGATTCCATCAGACCAAAGCTAGAACACTGGTTCCAGAGTTCCCGATGTCTCACGCCAGGGGGGAGCTGATAGGCTGGAATGTATGTAAACACAGCCAAGGAGGATAAGGAGTGGATGTGAAGCATTGTCTCCTGAGGAATTCTTGAAAGAACTGGAAATGTTCCTACTCTTCTCCAAGCCCTCCCCTCCCCTCCCCTGCCCTTCCCTCCCTTCTTCTGTCCTATACTATCCTGTAGCATCCCATCCCATCCCATCCATCCCATCCCATCCTTAATTCATTTACCAAATGATGACCAGGACTCACTAAATTGATTTCATGACCTACAAATGGGTCACAACCTGTAATTTTAAAAACTCCCAGATTAGGTTATATTTAAATTCCCTTCGACCTCCCCAAATTCTGTGAATCCAATGGAAATCACCACCATATCACTGGGGTATACAATTCTATGTGCATAGGCTCCCAGATAAAGTTGTTGACTGACCAAAGCCATCTGTTACTATTTCACTCACTCAGTGATTCCCTCCCTCGTTCATTCCATCAGCCCGGGTAGCAGGCACTGTGCTAGGCCGTGGGGCTGTAAAGTGAATAAACATGGTCCCTGGCCTCAAAGAGTTCGTAGTTTTAGGGAAACTGATTATGTTTCCCAGGGTTGTGAGTGTCCCAGTGGTTGCTTACCCTGGGTTCCCTTTGGGAAGAAGTTCCCTTGAACTTCAGCTCTTGTGCATCCTCCTCACTGTTCTTAGACTAAAGACTCGGCCCAATGGCTGAGAATTCCGCATCCTGCCTTCAATAAGAACAAAACTCAAAATTGACATGATAGAAAATGAAGGCTGACCTGTCTCCTTTTGGCCCCTGTTGAAGGAGGATAATGGGAAGAGAAGGCTCCTCTCACAGGTAAATGAGACGTTGTTACTTGTATATTGTTTACCTTCCTACATAGATCACTAATCCTGAGAACTGACTTGCAGGGACTAATAAAATGAGAACGCTCAAACCTAGGAGTGAATGTTTAGACCAGCTTTATGCCTGGGTTAAGGAAGTTCCTGACCCAAGTCCGGAAGTGCTCTGATTAGCCATTTCCCAGCCAGAGACAAGCCATCACCATGATGACACCATATCAGATGGGTTAGGGGTGAATTGGGCCCAGACGCTGGAATTCCCTAAGGCTCACCCACGACGAGAAGCCCGCCTCAGATGTTCCATTTGATGTTGATCTTTCCCTGAACTTCTGGAGTTCTGAGGGAGTTGAGAGGGCAGCGGTGGGTTGGTTTAGAACTTTGTGCCAATTTTTTCATAACTGTTTGTCCCCACAGTTAGATTGTGTACTCCAGGGAAAGAGTAGCTGTCAGACTGGGTCAAGTCACTCCATGCTCTTGAGTTGCTGGTTTTTCATACACAAAAAGGGAACAAGTACGTCACCCTGCAGGCTTGTAGGGGCGACTTGATGAGCACTAAGGGCCAGTCCCTCCTCCTTCCTCTTCCCCTGCCACTCCCGCCAAAACCAGCACTGGACACATGGTTTGTTCCTCCAATCTCAGAACCACCTTTTCTCTCCCCAACCCGGCCCTGGAAACATCACCCGACATTAAAACTCTTGGCCTTCTTGGTCCACTTTCTGGTCCTTCCTTTCTCTCCTCACCTTATGCTGCATCCGTCATTTTACTTTGGGCCAATCAGTGAGGATTACAAGTAGTTCCCCGACACATAGGGCTTTTGTAGTGTTGCATCTCCCTGCTTTTGCTCATGTTTTACCCTTTGCCTGGGAAGCTTCTCTCACACTCCCTGCCCCTCGTACCAGCTCTTTCTCTCTGCATCCTGCAGCCCAGCACTCTCCACAGCGAATAGAATAACCTCTTTTGGTGTCCTTCTAAATGGAGCTCCTCCTTGAGCAGTTCTAACAGGGCCGGCACCCAGTAGGCCATGCACAACTGAATTTGGGGGCTGAACACAATGACATCTTCAGCAAGGTGGGAAGTATGTGACATATGGACTCACCTGCCACCGCGTGGCTTGTGTAATCCCAGGAGGTCCGACTACCCTCCAGAATGTCTGTATTGGGCCCACTGCGCTCATCTCATCGAGAGAAGACCATCGTGAGGAAGGCAGCACCGCTCGGAGAATGAACAAAGCTCGGGTCTCTGCATAGGGTGAACAGATTCCAGTCCTGTGGAACGTCTTGCTTACTTAAATCTTTTACACAGAGGACTGGAAGGTGAGGCAAGGCCTTTTGCAGTGATTGGCCTGGTTAGGCAGGTCTCTGGATTGGGACATCAGAGCTGGAAAGGCTTTGCTGGATCATTTCTGGCCCAGCGTTCTCCTTTTACAGATGAACAAACCAAGGTCCAAAGATGGGGCCTGATTTGCCCAAGGTCACCCAGAGTGGCTGAGGAAACCTAATGAGAGATGTATCCACTGTGGGGTGGCAGCTGCCTGGGCTGGGAGGCAAGGGGGCGTGTTGCTACTTCTTCTTCCCAGTTGCCATTGTCTTTTCTTGAGTGTCCTTGTCCTTCCCCTGAGCCGAGAGACAGGGATGAAGGAGCATCCACTGCCATGGAAACCAGCCCTTAGTGCAGCAGGCTGCCCTCCCAGCAGACTGTGGCTTCTTTGCCAGGGGCTGCTGCTCTGCTGCTGGGCCTTCCTGGGGACTCAGTGAGCAGTCACCTATGTGCTAGGAGGAACATCTTTAGACATAAATTGCACAGACTTAGCAAAGTGGGGTTGGGTGTGCATTGTGGTAAGGTTTTTAGGGTTTTTTTTTTTGCCTTTTTATATCAGTTTCTCCCCTACCAGAGATTCTTAACAGGATTTAAGAATCTTTTTAAGAAGGAGACCCACCTTAAGCAGTCTTTGGTCTTCAGACAACAGAGCCAAACTTTTTATGGATAGCAGTTACTAGCTGAAAAGGGTCTGTTGGTAAGAACTGCCAGAAGAAAATCTAAAAGCAAGAGCTGGAATTGGGGGAAAGAGGGAAAGAGAGGAAATTTATTTTACTTTCAGACACATTTAAGTCTCTTAATCCTCCAGGAGTTAAATTGGGGCTTTAAAAATAAACATTCCTTTCACATGGACCTGAAGATTTCTGTGGTTGAAAAGGGCCTTATGAGGTCATCTTGTCCATCCCTCTGCCTCTGCGCCTATTCTAAAACTCCCCTCCACCTTGTTTATATGACTCTCTGGAGAAGGTGATGTCATAAGCTTCCACAATAATTTTTTCCACTGTCTAGCAAAACCATCTTCGTTGTAGCAGAGCCAAATTCTTTCCGCTGTCTCCAAAGCTTGTCTGTCTACTGTCCAGGGCTGGTTAGAGGCAGCTAGGATTTTATGAATGAGCACTGGGCTTGGACTCAGTCATCTACCTTCAAATCCTGACATTTAGATGGCATGATCTTGGACAAGTCACTTAATGGCCCCTTGTGTCAGTTTTAGATCTGAAGATGAAGACAAGGTTAGTGTGAAGTTATAGGAAGGAATAGAGATGAATGTATCTAAGTGCCTGACCCACAGTGATGTGTAAGCCAGGGGAAAGGGGCATGGTATGGCATTTTTTGGAAAAGGACCTTAGGCATTAACCCTTTGGTTGTTGGATCATGGAGGGGGTGGGAGGTGGGGTGGGTGGAGCAGCTGGGACAGCTGAAGGGTACTCACGGGGCCTGGAGCAGTGACCACTCATTCACCAACCATACCAAAGATTTCAATATTTTAGAAATCAGTTCGGCTGTACCAATGTGCCCTGTCTAAATTATCAGCCCTGGTGGTTCCTTCAAGGATGCTAAGCAAATCCCTACTTCCACACCTTTGTTTGTGCCTCTCACACATGCCCCCTGCCTTCACTGTCTTCTGGAATCTCAGCATCAATGAAGGCCCAACTCAAATCCAGCCTCTTACATGGACATGAGGATATGATTCAGCTCTGAACCCATAAACCTCATGTCCTACGTTCTTTATTTAGGAGGCAAGAAAGAAGAGGAAAGGTTATTCCTGCATGGCTGATAGAGCGGTTGGCTGAGTCAAACCGTCACAGAGCCTCAGATATCATTCAGCCTGTGAGTCATAGACAAAGAAACTGAGGCCCGGGGTGGGGTGTGTGTGTGGGGGTGTGCAGCTCACCCCAGGCCATCCCAATCATCAGCAATGCTTTTAGAACCTCAGTCTCCTGACCCTTCCACCTCAGTTTCTCGCCCAGTACCAATGACTGAGGCTGTTCCTGAGCCTGGAATTGGAGCGGAGCCAGCCCCTGCCCCAGGCTGCAGCCCTCCTGCCCCCGCCCTTGCTGGCTGAGTCACACGGAGGGAGGGAGGGAGGGAAATGCATGTTTGTCTGGGTAGTGGCCGTGAGGGGCCCCCCACCCAGTTTCCCACCCTAGAATTCACACCAGTGTTCTGGTGTTGGGGAAAATGAAAAGTTTTGGTGTCTTTCTTACCCACCTGGGGGCTCACTTTAAGCCACATGCTGGGATGGTGGTAGTTTCACTATTGAACAAATACCTTGCTTGGTTTGGCTTTTACAGGACTTGGTTTTTAAATGGAAATTCCTTTTATAGACTTGTTCTGCCACCAGGGAGGTGCTGGCCAGCCTTTGAAGCACCTGGGTTGTAGAAACATCTAGAAGGGTTATTTAGGCTAGGAGGCTATTAGATACGTTTGTGTATTTGCGTGTGCAAATTCTGCATTGCATCACAAAAATCCTTTTTTAAGGAAAGCAGCAGATGCAAAGATGCTGATGTTGTCTCCATTGAATATAAACAGTGTTGGTCACATAAGTGGTATTTAGGCACTGGGTTAGCATGTGGTTGGCTCCAGATGGGGAAAATACTGTTGAGATGGCCAGGATTCTTCTGGGAAGGGAGATCAAGGGGCTCTGGGAGCAGTAGGGGACAGTGTAGGGTAGGGAAACATGGTGCTTGGGGCTCCCAAGACCGGAGTTCAAATTCTGGCTTTGCTGCCTCCTAGCTGTGTGGCCTTCGACACTCTTCACTCCTTGAACCTGCTTTGTGGGTAGGGGCTCCATGTTAACTCAGGTCTCCTTTTCATGGGGTCTCCATGGATAACTGCAGCTGGGTATCTCAGAGGGCTGTAGCCCACAGTTTTGAGCTCTCCAGCCTTAGACATCAGAGCGGACTCAAGGTGGGGAAAGGTATACCTGTGGTGGTGGAGGGACCTACACATACGAAAACCCTTTTGGTTGCCATTTGGGCCACGTCTCAGTGTCAGGAATACGCCAGCTGGCTTGCTTCATTTCCTGAGTTCTGACAAAGCAGCAGCCGGAGTCGTCGTCTTTGCTGTTATCTAGAACAGCTGCTGGGATTTAATAGCGCATTTTAAGGAATTACCTAGAATCACAGCAGGCATTAAGAAATGGGAATGCGTTTTTGTAAGCCAAGCTGATGTTTGAGGGTAAGAGAGCAGGGTCTTTCCTTCCATAGTGGGTGAAACACACAGGACTGGGCTGTGGTTGTGCTGTAAACATGAGCAATCATTTCACCTGGATTCTGCTCGGGTTGGATAGTGTGTGAAAATGAATGACTGGATCTGGTTCAGGGGCCTCTTTCCAGATCAAATGCTCAAGGAAGCATTTGATCAAATGCCCCTCTGTGGGCGCCTTGAAAGTGACAACTATCTTGGCCAGGACACAAGGGCAACCCTGGATGGCACTTGCCTTGCATTCCTTCCTGTGCTCCACAGGGCGATGGTCCAATTAGGTATCACCCTCTCTTTCAAGCCCAGATATTCCTCTCTCAAGGCAACCACCTCCATTCCCTGAGTATCTTTTAGGCTCTCATCTTCTGGCCACCACACTGCTGGGAATACTGTGCTTGTCTTCAAGTTTAGTCTTCCTATTTTTTGGGAAATACGATTAATGATCATGCAATCATTTGCCAACAATAAGGACGGTATAAATTATGGTTATGAATTGAATCTAAGCAAAGGGGATATGTATGGGGCAGATCTTAGGGGAGGAGAAACTCCTGAAGACTGGGCTCATCCAGGAGGGCTTCCTGGAGGAGACTGACTTTGGATGAGCCTCATAAGACCAGCGCCCTGCACTGCCATATTTGGGAAATGTGCCAGGTTCAGGGGTGGCTGCTACCTCTGCTGTGAAGCTGTCTGATGAACTTTGAGCCTGAGGTGATAGCAGAGCCTGAGATAAATAGAAGGAAGGAGGTTCTGCTTCATCTGCCCTTTCTCAAGCTGACGGTTGGCCTGGGACCACTTGAAACCGCATGTGTCAGAATGGTGAGGTGGTTGCTTAACTTCGTACCAACACTGGCTCCTGAGTGGCTTCCAGTGATGACCTTGGCTGAAGAGACTGGATGCATAGCACTTTGCAAATGCCAGTTCAGTCAAGCGATCACCATTTATCCATTGTGCACCATCTACGTCCCTTGCCCTGTGTTGTCCTAAAAATCTGCTGACTTTCCCTCCTAGCCACCTCCTCCCCATCAAATCCATTCTTTCTCAAATGGTGTTCTGATCATGTTAATTCCCTTCTTAAACCAACCCCCCAGTCATCCCCAGTGTATTTACAGGCAAATCCAATCTCCTTATCATGTCCTACATGGCTGTCCCTTTGACTCATACCCAACTTTCCTTTCTCTATTTGCTGGTAATAATGTGACTTAAGAAAAGGGGAGGCAGGAAACGCCTTGCTCTCTGCTTAGGGTCTCTACTGATGTGGATCCCTTTGCTTGAAATGTTTCCCCTCTCCCCAGACTTTTGTTTAGCGAGCTCTTTTTCATCCTTCACAAACCTCCATCGTTCCTTGCCAAACCAGGATGGCCGTTGCTGTTTCATAACTCCTAGCTGGCTGTACTTTTCCTTTTCAGCACTTAATGAATTACCATTGTGTTATTTGTTTCATTTTTGTTTAACATCTTCATGTCTGTCTCTCCTCTCTTCTCCTCTCCTCCCTCCAACCACTCAGAAGGTCTTCGAAGGCAGGGACCACACCCATCTCGTTGCCTCCTGCACAGGACCTAGCACAGGAGACTGCAACCCAGCAGGAGCTTCGGACATGCTCGGGGAAGTGCTGGGGTCCTTTGGATGCCAGTTGGTCCTGGGTTTGCAGAGCTTCCCCAGCAGGTTTCTGTTGTGTGTCTCATTGACAAGGGAATCACGGGAGGTGATGTGAGCTTCAGACATCTTAGCCAGACGTTTCCATCTTTAGATGAGCTTTATGGCCAGGCATGAAGCAGAAGAAACTATTTGGACTCATAAAATGAATACATTTATAGTGGAAATCAGTGGGAGAGAGTAAATATGAAGCCCCGTGATGTCAGTTTATGGGCAGCTTTTTAGATTGTAATCACCCATTTAGAGTTTGCAGGCTATTAACTTTGTTTGCGGAGAGCCAGGGCTCTTGGGGACAGAATTTACAGGGCTGTGGTGTCCAGCACGTGGATCTGGGCCTCAAATTCACCCAAAGGGTTTTGGGGAGAGCTTTGGGAATGACTGGGGGCAGACGGCTGAGGGGCCTTTCCTCTAGTTCTCCTCTTGGAGATAGTTTTAAAAATATTTTAAAAAGTATTTGTTCACTGTCTTGTTATCTTAATTTTACCCTTGTCTCCAGGCCCCCTCCTTCCTGAAAGCTGAATGTCTCTGCAGGATTTCACTTCCGACCCTGGGTAGAGAGTGTTCTACTTTTGAGAACTTTAGGGGCCCCAAGGAAGAGTCAGGGCCATGGGTACTGGGTCAGATGGAACGAGTAGAGTCCCAGCTCTACCACTTAGCTTGTGATCGTCAGCCAATTTTTTGTTGTTGTTAATTTTTGGAACCTCCATTTCTTCCTTATAAATTGGAACCAATGATCCCAACTTCAAAGGGCGGTTGTAAAGATAAAAGAGATGAAATATGAAAAGCATCTGGTACTCAAAAAAAATTGTAGTTAATATAGTGATTATGATTGTTGTTTTAAAGTAAGCCTGGTACAGTGGGGACAGAGTGAAAACTAGGAGTCAGGAGACTGGCCCCAACTCTGTCACTGATGTGCTTGGTGATCTTGGGCAAGTTAGTTAAACTTTCTGGTCCCTGGGCTCTGTATTATGGAAATGAGAGGTTTGGTGCAAATGATCTGCAGGGCCATGCTTTTCAAAGTGTGGTCTGTGAACTGGCATCACCTGGGAACTTGTTAGAAATACAGATTCTCAGGCCCCACCCCAGATCTCCCGGATCAGTAACTCCGGGAATGAGGCCCAGCCATCTGTGTTTTAACTAGCTCTGCAGATAACTGGTATGTATGGTAAGGTCTGAGTAAGGTTACTCTCTGGTACCTTCCAGCTTGAGCATTTGTGTCTGATGTCACGCCAAAGCAGCAGTCACCTCTGGAGCCTTCCTCCTTGGAATCTGGGGCACAGTGACCTTTTGCACGAGGGGAACAGAGTAAAGCAGAAGAATGAGCACAGGATCCTAAATCAAGACCCTGCTGGGATTTGAACCCTGGCAGCCTGATGCCAGAGTCTGTGTGTAAGCACCACTCTGTGTCTTACTTGCTCGGTGACCCTAACCAAGTCATTCAACCTTCACTGGGCCCCCTTCTCCCCATCTGTAAAAAGAGGAGGATAATAGTCTCCATTTTTTAGGGTGTTTGTGAGGATTCAATGAGTTACATGGGAGAAACACTTATGAGGCCTGCATGTCATAAGAGCTCTGTGTGTTGGCTGCTATTACTGTCATTCTGCCCCTCCTCCTCCTGCTGCCCCTCCTCCTCCTCCTCTTCCTCCTCCTCCTCCTCCTCCTCAAGTGGCCCTAAGAACACAGCCACCTGGAACTTTGGGTGGAACGGCAGATATGGGACTAGAACTCAGGTTTCCTCACTTGCTCTGTGACCTTAAACAAGTTACTTAAGCCCAGAGAAGTGACATCTCCTCAAATGGGAATATTATTCTCTCTACTTGTGTAGATTGAGTGCCCAAATAGGGCCAGACTCTGGGCCAGGCTCCGAGGGTGCAGCAGGAAGAAGACAGACAGGCCCTGCCTGCCTTCTTGGTGGCCCAGGGGATTAGATGAGACCCCCAGTAAGAAAGCCCTTTGTGGTGTTAGTAATCCCTGTATTAGGGACACAGCTTCGAAGCAGGCCTGGGAGCTCAGTAGTTGCCCATTCTCCTGCTGAGTGTTCTGGAGACTTGTTGCCAGGCCTTGGGCCCCAGTAGGCCCATCAGGGAGAGAAGGGCCTGGCACGGACAGCACCTGATGTCGTGCATTTGCCCATGGGACGTGGGTAAGGGAGCCCTGCCCTGCCTTAGTTGGACCCACTGCTGCACCCTCCCCTCTCTGTTCAGTGCAGTCATAGAGGGCACCCCTGTCTTCATTTCCTGGGGGCTGCCGTAACAAATTACCACAAGCTTTGAGGCTTAAAGCTACAAAAATCTCTTTTCCCTCGCAGTGCTGGCAGCCAGGAGTCTAACTTTTTGAGGAACCACCATATTGCTTTGCTTTCTACAATGATTTTTTTTCTACCATTTTATTTTCCCAACCTCACTCCGGTGGTCTCTGTCTCCACCTTCACATGACCTTCTCCCCTCGAGCTCTCTGTGCCCAAATCTCCCCCTCCTTTCTCTCCGAAGGACACCTGCCCCTGGACTCTGGGCCTGCTGCGAACACAGGGCGATCACCTCCTCTCAGGATCCTTCCCTTCATTACGTCTTGACGTCCCTTTTTCACATCCACAGGCACCCAACTTTGGGACAGGGGCATGTCTTTTGGAGGGCAATTTTTCAACCCTCCATACCCTCAAGGAGCTGAGGCAACCTGAGCTGAGTCTCCTCTGTCTGCACAACCTCTACTTTCTTTTTTTTTATAGTTTTATTAAGATATATTCACACATCCTGCAACCATCCACAGTGCACAAGCAACTGTTCACAGTACCATCATATCGTTGTGCATTCGTCACCAGAATCAACTTTTGAACATTTTTCTTACCCCCCCAAAAAATTAAAAAGAACACCCCAAACGTTCTATCTCCCCCATCCCATCCTATTTTTTATTTTTTGTCTGTATTTTTTCTACTCCTCTGTCTGTACACTGGACAAAGGGAGTGTGTACCACAGGACAACCTCCACTTTCTCCAGACCTTTTCTTAAAAACTAATTTTATTTTAAAATTTCCAAAAATTGCAAATACTCTGTACCCACCAAGTAACAAAACCCATCTCCTCCCTCCTTCCTTTCCCTGGTAACCTCTAAGCTACTCTCTGTCTCTGTGGATTCACTATTACTAGATATTTCCTGTAAGGGAATTCATGCAGCATTTGTCCTTATGCACCTGGCTTAGTTCATGCATCACAGTGTTCTCAAGGTCCATCCATGTTGCAGCATGTCTCAGAACTTCATTCTTTCTTATGGCCCAATAATATTCCATTGTGCGTCTGTACCCAGTTTTGTTTATCCATTTGTCTGTTAATGGACGTTTGCGTTGTTTCTACCTTTTGGCTGTTGTGAATAATCCTACTGTGAACATTGGTATACAAGTATCTATTACAGTCCCTGTTTTCAGTTGCTTTGGGTATACACCTAGGAGTGAAATTGTCAAGTAATATGATAATTCTGTGTTTAACTTTTTGAGGAACCACCATACTGCTTTGCTTTCTACAATGATAATACCATTTTATTTTCCCAACCAGATCTTTTTTTTTTTTTTTTGACATCTTTATCCTCCACTTGCAAATGTTCTATCTTGGAGGTTTCTTTGGAGCCTCAATTAGATGCATCAGTGTTCAATTAGATGCAATCAGATGCATCAATTGGAGCCTCAGTTAGATGCATTGAAGTTATGACATAGGACAGGAGAATGGAGCTGCAGACGGGGAAGGGAAGGGAGGGCAGGTCCTTTAGGGTGATGTTGGCTGGGTTTGTCTTTCAGAAGGTGCTTTAAATGTTGACTGTGGGAAATGCACTTGGCTTTGCCCTCAGTCCAACTGTATGCAGATGAGGTCTGCCTGTGGCTTAACTCACTGGGCAGTTACGGGAGGAAGGCAACCTTTTCCTGGAAGCCGCATTTGGATTGCAACAGTCCTATCAGTCCCTGTGGTCCTCAGGAGCCTGGGTTCTCCTGGGGAAAGAGGCGTGACTCTCAGGGCCGTGCTGCCCCAGCTCACCTTCTGAAGAGCACCTTCTGAAGTGCAAGTTTGGACTCTCCGCTCTCTGCTGTGGTCTATTTTTTCTGTCAACCTAGGGCTTGGTGAGGAGATAAAATGATGTAATGGACTCTGTCTTCCTGAGTGTGTTTTCTAGTTGATGAGGTGAAACTAAGCCACAGGAAAGAATGCTGCCATTCATGCCAAGTGGAATTCATGCTTTGAGTGGCACAAGTGGAAGTGAAAGGAGAAGAGAACCTTGAGAGCTGGGGATAAGGCGAGCTCCATGGAAGACACAGGACTGTAGCTTGACCAAATGAGTGGGCTTTCAAGGGAGAAAAACAATCCAGATAAAGAGCCAGGCAGACATGGGATGGTAGGTTCATCTATACCTTAGCATTTGCAGTGGGTGTCTCAGTTCACAAACTTAGGTGTGAAAGCAATATCATATTTGTTTTTCAATCTTCTGATTGACTTAAATCTGCCTCCTCGTCTTCATCCACATCCTCATGGAGGGCTTTCTGCCTACCCAGGCGTGTGTGAAGCTGGTGGGTCTGAGAACGCAGCCAGCCATAGCTTGTCCCTTTTGGCCACTGATGGCCCCTGCTGAGAGACTGGTTGTGACATCCAGTGTACATTTGGGTTTGGGACTCTGCCGTGTCTGTGCTGCATGTGAGGCCTGGGAATCCCTGGGTAGGCAGGAAACCTGTGCCAGGAGCAATCTTCCTGAGGGCATCATGCAGCCACCCCTCTGAATTTTTGGCCTTTCGCCTCCTCCAGGAGGGTGAATAGCTCTGCTGCTCACAATCCTCCAGTGTCTTCCTTCTTTTTCAGTCTGGGGAAAATCTCTTCCTTTCTCCTGTGGTTGCCCCCAAAGGCATTCCCTAGAAGAGGTGTTCTCGTCCGTGATCCCATGTTGTATAAACCTTTGACGTCAAGCCACTTATTTTTCCCATCTCCAAAAATTCCCTAGCTGAGGCTCCCTGCTGGATATAGGCAACCTACAGGGAGGACAAATGTATATTGGTGTTTCAGGAAATTATCCCACCAAACATTTTAGAGCTGGAGGAGCAGGTGTAATATCTTTAAGTAGCTGAAATCAATCCTGCTCTTTGGGCAAATATTAAGTGGTTGTTTGGGTCTTCACTACACTTGCTCAGGAGCCAGGGAGCTCCAAGAGTGGGCAGCTGAAAACTAATGACCCACCTCTAGGGGGATTCTAGGCAAAAACAAATACTTATCTGACTACTCACCCTAAAATGCCCCCTGAAGCCCTTTTCCCATCATAGCATACATTGGTCCTGCCTGGAAGGAAGACCCAGTTTCAAGATCCAAGCAAACAAGATGAGGGTTCTTCTCCAGTTGGCTGTCACTTAGCATTTCCCACTCTGTGGCCACAGAGACAGACTACTGAGGTCTGAAGGATCAGGGCAGGTGGTGCTGGGGGTCTTTCTCCTGAAGAGGTGAAGACAGGAGGTGGGACTTATTGACGTTTTGGCCCAGCAGACCTGTCGCCTCCATGCAGTGGATTGGGGCCCTCAGTGGCAACATCCCAGGAAACTTGAAGTCTCTAAGACATATTTACTGGTGTTTGCTAAATGATAACAGATGGAAAGGTAATGTTATTTTTCCAAACCCTTCTAAACACATTCAATCATTTCTCAAAACCTCCCCAGTTGAGGAAGGTAACTTCAGGGTAAAGACGTGGCCTTGTTCTTTCCCTCTTCCATCTTTCCTTCTGCGATTTTTTTTTTCCTTTCATAAATTTTCAGAGGGTGAGATAGTCCAGCTCTCCAGGCAGGAGAATCGAGCAGGTGAAGTGTGATTTGAGAGACCCCTGCATTGTCTTGGAGCCCATCAACATGTCATGTTGATTCCTAGGCACTGCCCTGAGATGTCCTTGTTTGTTACTCCTTTGGATCAAGGCATGAAAACCTCTGTCAAAATGCCAGTCTTTTCTCTGAATCTCAGATACTATCTGAGGTGGATGGGAAACTATTTAATGTGAAAAGCTGATAATGTTTTAAAGTCAGTGGAGGGCTGGAGCTGGGAATGAGTAGGTAACAGTGGGTCCAACCTCCAATTTTATTGCCGATAAAGAAGAGCACTATATTTTAGGCATTAAGGGCACAGACCCTGGAGCAAGACTCCATGGCCTCAAATTTTGGAATTTGCTAGATTGAACAAGTTACTTAGCTTCTTTGTTCTGCAGCTTCCTCATATATGAAATGTGGACAATACTAGTACCTAGATTTTAGGGTTATTAATAGATAAAATTTCTTGGAATATAGTAGGGACTACTTAAGTGTTTGCTGAAATTGTCACAGGAGTACACAGCTTGTTTCTGAAGACCTAAAACTAGAATTGCCTATGTTCTCAGGACCCCATGCATTTTAAGGAGCCATTTGCTTAGATATAAAGGAATGTGACCAAGACATTGGATGGGACACCAAGGTTTGCTGACAAGGAAAGGTTCTCCATCAGGGAGCATTAGAACCCTCAAGGACTTTTAAAAAATTCCAGTGCCTGGGCCATACTCTGCATCAATTACATCAGAATCTGTAGGGGTGGGGGCTGGTCATTAGTATTTTAAAATCTCCACCAGGTGATTCTAAGGTGCAGCCAAACTTGGCAACTAATGGTCTACAGCTTCCAAACTTTATAAAAATCATCCCGAAAGCTCATTAAAAGAGATTCTGGATCTTACCCTCAGATATTCTGGAGAGGGGCCCAAGGAGATGCTCCGCTGCTACACTTTGAGTAGCAGGTTGACAGCACCGGCTTGGAGGGACCATAATGCCTTCGCCTTCCGTTCACAGTAGGAGGCTGTGGAGGGACAGGGGCAACCTGAATTTAGACTTACTTCACCTTTGGGGCTTTCCTTAATGGGGGTTGGGAATGGGGAAGTAGCCCCATGGATTAGGTAGTAGGAGACCCCTGTAGTTAGGGAAAAGGCCTCAGTAGGCTTCGGAATTCATTAGGAGACAGTGATCATTAGCACCCACGCTGAGCTAGGCCCTCAGGGAATAAGAAGGGGTTTTCTACAACACACCTTTGAAAAGGTGAATAGTGCAGTCATCTGAGGCAGAGCTGCTGTAGACAGTATTAATAATGGTGATAATGAATAGCTAATTTGTGTTGGGTGTGCTAAGCATCATGAATGAGCTCATTTAATGTTCATTGCATTGTAGGTATTACTGTTATTTCCCCTTCACAGATGAAGAAACTCAGACTAGAGAGGTTAAGCCACTTGTTAAGTGGTAGAACAGGGATTTGAACCTAGAATTTGCCATAGGAAAGCTTTAGTCAATTGCTTAAGGAGCTGTGCAGAGGGGAAGAAATACAGGGTTGCAGCAGAGAGAGAGCTCTTAACCAAGAGCTTCTCTAATTCAGAGAAGCTCCCCATTCCCCAGGCCTGGATTTGTTTGGTTGTGGGCAAGTTTCTCCACCCTTCAGCAGAAAGAGATTTGGAAGTGAGAGGAACCAGGGCTGAATCACAGGTTTGCTGTTTTACTATCCTTGTGGCCTTGTGGGAGCCAGAAAACACCCCCTAGGTAACCGTGAGCAGGAAGCTAAATAAGATAGTATGCAATGCCTGGCCCACAGGGACGTCAATATTTGGTAGCTTTTCTCCACTTGGCCCATTGCGACTCTGCTCCCAAGCCCTGGAGTCTGGGGCAGGAGATCATCATGCCTAGATTAATTGGCTTTGATTTGCTGCCCTGCTCTCTGGGCTCACTGGGATTCAGGTTTCTGATGGGCTGAAAGCATGAAGCTATTGCGAGATGCTCCCATTACCATGATTTAAATGCATCTTGGATGGCTGCTGTAGCTGTCTCACTGGATTGCCAATTTCTCAGAGAATTAAACATTTAGTGCCCAATCAGATATTTTCCTATGCTGAATACATGTGGAAATGTCTGCTCACCCCTCTAGGGGGTCGATTAAAGTGCAGTTGAAGGCAGCTTGTACTAATTTTCTAATGCAGGATAGTGTCTTTGCGGTTGGTGAAATGAGTCATGTTTATAATTTGTTCAAGTGTATCTCCAAAAGTAGAAGATGGAGGAGAGAAAAGGTCTTCAATAAAGAGGAAAGCTTGGCATAGATGCCAAAGGAAAAAGAAGAGGGAAAATCCCTCCAAAGTGGATCTAGTTTACTTTGAAACAGATTTACCTAACGTGATACAAGAAATTTGCTTCTGATCACTATCCCTACTATTCCCTATTTCTTATGGAATTAAGTCAGCATGAAAGTTGTCTAGTATCATCATGGTTGGTTTAGAGAATTAGGTCATTTGGAAATCTAAAGATTTCAACAAAATTCAAAATAGGTCAATTTCTAGACATCTGGGCTTAGGTGCTAGGTAGAAGGGCTCAATTAAAGGCAGGTTTCCTCATTTCCCAGCTTAAAAATGTCCCTGGAAAAAAAGGGAATCCATAATAAACAAATCCTAAAACTGGAAAAAAAAAATGCCCCTGAAGTCTTAGTCTTATCCCCATTTCAAAACAAGAAAGGCACAAAGGCACAGCCTCAGGAAGAATCTCTTCTTTTTCTTTAAAATGGTGTTCTGAGCCTAAGATCTTTTTCCCTGGAATTCCAGAAGAGGCAGAACAGCTACTTGTTAGCTGTAGGCAAGGGGATTCAGGTGTCAGATGGAGATGGAACTGATAGCTGCTGTAGTTCTCAATCCTGACTGCACATTAAAATTATCTGGGGAGCTTTCAAAAATCCCATGGCCCAGGCCCCACCTCCCACTAATTGAAAAGGCAATGTCTGGGGTGGCAGAGCCCCTTAGATGATCCCAGGGAGCAGGACTGACAACCACTGGAGCAGCTGCTCCCTCATGTCCTCCAGCAGGGATCTTAGGTGTTACGTTTGAGAGCACTGAAAGGGGCCAAGAAGGGACTTAGAGGGGCTGGGGAAGAAAACAGATGCTGCCTTGCATGGCACCTACACCCCCGGGGATCTTAGTAGAGACTAAGCTGCAAAAAATCCCCAAGAAGAAGGAAATCTTTAACACTGCATCTGTTCCTATGCAGAGAATGGTAAGTAGAAGATATTTCCTTGATTCTAAAATACATTGATTAGTAAGATATACCATGACTTAATAACTGCCTTTTTTTAGAGGATTAAGTAGTAAATATTTATTAAATATATACTAAAATATGCATTGGTTATAAGATACATCTTGATTTCAGAATCATTATATGTTGGAAAATGTGTCTCTTGGAATTGATCTCATAATATAATGACTTAATGTTTTATATAAATTAGCTCATTTAATCCTCACAATAACCTTATGAAACAGGTGCTTTTATCACACCTATTTTAGAGGGGAGTGAATTGAAGCACAGAGGCTAGTTAACCAGCCTGGACACAGCGCTAGTTAGTAATGGAACTGAAATTTGATATTTGTTTTTCAGAGGTATCCCAGAAAATGTGGTGAGAGTCACAGGGGCACTTTCTGAGTTTCTGCCCTTTTCCAGAGCTCAGGGATGTAGCTTTCCCTTCACCAGTGCCCTGAATCCACCAAGGGTACAGTTGTTTCTGTTGTGCACTGCACAAGAGTGCCTGAGTAAGGGGGTGAGTGGGGATGAAATCCAGCTAAGGGCCCTCACCCGGACTATATCTTCCTAAGGGACTATATCTTCCCAGAGGGTTGCTTTTCTAATTTCAAGCCTAAGCTGGTTGCAGCCCTGCCTAAGGGTAAGGAGTCCACTTGCCTGGGCTCGGGAGAGAGAACTAGAGAACTAGGTGGTAAGCAGGGTTTTGTGCTCACCCCTACCTCCCCCTTTCTGATGGTCATTTCACCTCTCTGGGAACAGCTTCTTGGAGAATCATTATAGTTGTTCTGTTTAATAGCAGGGGAATAGAGAATGGATCCGAGGTCCTTCTAGCTCTGGGGCCTTCAGAACAGAAGTTCCTTCCATACCAGTTTGCTCCAACAATCCTGGTGGACAAGGAAGAAAGAGGGGAGGTTTGGTTGACTGGGAAGTCCTGAAACCAACAGCTTCCAGAATTCCTAAACCCAGTCCTTCTTTCACAGTTTTCTCCCCTTTATTTTTCCCTTTCTCAAGCTCCTTGCTGTGAAGGCAAGCAGAACCTCTTAGGAGCAGCATTCCAGAACAACCTGGGTAATGGAAAGTCCAAAAAAACAACTGGAACTTGTTTCCAATGCTTGATGGGTTACACTGACTTCTCAGAAAGTGTGCATTTGGACCCAAAATGTGAAATAACATTTGGAGGCTCATTGGAGGAGGGCCCGAGGGTTATGCAGCCAGATGGGAAATCCAGATGTTGGCCTGGTGAGTAAGGTCCTTTTAGCAGCTCTTTTGGGCTGTCTAAGAAACAGCCTCCATAGGACCCTCACCTCCAGCCTAAAAATTGCTGCTCTGTGGGCAGAATGTCAGATGGGAGGGGCTGCTTAATCAATACGTGGAACGTTTAGTTGGCATTAAAATGATGATTTTTTTAAAAGAGCGAGAGTCAGTGGTAGCAGTTAAGTCAGGCGGTGTGGGAGAATTGGAAGTTGTGGTCTTTAACTCTCTCCATTGCTGTCACGTTCCAAAGTCACTCCATCTAAGCTGGCAATCTAAATTTAACTAGTCTGCAGGCTCTGCAAATACATCTTAAGAAAGTCCCCTAGCATCCCTGTCCAATGAGACTGCTGTTACTGTGGAGCCAACATGGGTGAAAATTTATGCATGGGAAAACAGCAGCACCAAAAAAATCAGTTGTTTGGAAGACTTATTCTTTATGCTTTAAACAGGGTGGGCCTTCTGATGCCTTGGGGTACAGGCATTCCTTGGGTGCCGTTAGGGTTGGTTTTCCAGGACAATGCATAATCTCTGCCCACGCCAGCCTGGCTCCTGCTGTCTACAGTGAAGATGTCTCTACAAACCCTCCTCCCTGCCTTTCTTGCAATAGGAGCCCTGCCTAGCTGTGGATTCTGCAGCCATAGCTCCACTGGGCGAAGATTGGTAAGAGTAGCTCTAGAAGCTAAGGGCCAGTCCTCTCTAGGCCTATTGCTCTCATTCAGGGTGTGACAGGGAACCTCAAATTAGGGAACTTTGAGAGGTTGCCTGATGTGGTGGAGCATCAACTCTGCTGGGTATTAGAATCATTTGGGGATCTTTTTCAGTTAGTGACACCATGCCCATCTCTTTTGCTGGTAATGGTGCATCTTCTGAGAATTCCAAGCGTCTGATTTTAGAAAGCATCTTGGTGATTTCTGATGGTCAGGAAACCCCTCTGATCAGTCCCCCAACACTTAGAGGGGCATTTGGGGTCACTCAGTCTTCTTTGTTGACAAACTTTCTCTGGCTCAGTGGAGTGCACTAGATTGCAATTATTATTTAATTCATATGATTCAATCCATGAATCTGGTTTAGATATAAACGTATGTGGGTTGCTAGTTTTTTGGACAATTTCAAGGACCTGACTTGAGAGTGAGAAGCAAGCCTTTGAAATGAATGCCCACTGCTGCCCTGAGGGTGATTCAGATCATTCAGCGTCGCTAGTGGGACCCCTGTGTAGTCATTTGAGGCCGGTTAATGCAGGAATCCATCATTTAGATCTCTCTCTCAGAATCCAGGCAGGAGAATTTGGCCAGGGAAGGAAGTGGATTTTCCTTTCTCCATACCTGTGTTCAGATCTTGGGAAGAAAGAGGCTGGGGAATAAGAAGGCAGATGTAATGGGGCTGAAGATGACAGTGTCTTTTCTTTTTTTTTTTAAACCCCTTTCCTGTCATAGGTAGAGTCTGCCTCCTATATACCATCTGTCTTAGAGCCCAGCCAAATTATCTGTGCATTTAGAGCTTTACTAGCTTTGCCACCAGATGAGTGTGTAGCACCTTACAGCTTACAAAATGAGGTTCACATACCAATCTCCTTGAATTTATTGAGATGATTCAGCTGGTTATAAATCACCAAGGCAGCCCACCACGCACCGTGAGTGACAACCACGGAGCTTGGGCGAAGCTGTCAATTGAGTGAAATAAAATGATAAAGGTTTGTGTTCCCCAAGCAGAAGAAGAAAATAGCCGGAAGAATTCCACTGATGTTCTTGCAATTATATTTTTAGCTCTTTAATAATCTTCTGTATTGAGATATTTGAGAATTTTGGTAATAATGACCTGTGGATGGAATGAGTTGAGACAGTTGTTTGGACTCCAACCTGCTAGGGCCACTAGTTTGGAGAAAGACACAGTGGAAATCTTTCTTGGTTTTGTAGTTATTGGGAGACCAGAGGCAGGCTGATTATAAACCTCCCTCTTCACAGGCTCCTTTGTGTCTCACCAATCCTCCTCCACCGGGACCAGGTCCTCAACCCTCACCAGTGTGCAGTGCTCTTAACTTCTGGAGCAATGCAACTAGTCTACATCCTCATTAGATGTCTTGGGTGCAGCCAGGTGAATGGTTCCAAGAAGTTCAGGCTCGCATGGGCTTTTCCCTTCCTTCCCTTGTTCCTCTCCGCATTAGCCACCTAGACTTTCTTCTTAACGTTTTTGCTATCCCCATTAAGCAGATTGGCAGGTAGGGTCGCACATCTGTTTCCTTCATATCACCATATCACCATGTCACCAGCTTGACAAATGGGCCTGACTCATGCTAGGGTAGGGACGCCATTCTGTTAAGAGAGTAGTGATTAGCCAAATGGACTCTGAGTTTGTCCAGCATGGACCGGGAATGGCGGCTCCAGCCAAATCATGAGACGTGTCCGTCGTTCATTAGACTTTCTTGTAAATGATTGTGTTCTGGAAATCCTGTTGTGTCTCCAGCAGAAGGAGCAGTCAGGGCTGATGAGCAACCACTTGGGTCAAGACTGGCTCATTGTCCCCCTTCTGACACCCGAATCAGATTACCGGGAAAGGTGTGCTTCTGTGTTGGTTTCCTATGGCTGCTGTAACAAACGACCACAAACTTGGTGGCTTAAAGCAAGATAAATGTTTATCTTACAGTTCTGGAGGTCAGAAGTTCAAAATTGATCTCACTGAGCTAACATCTCAGCGCTGACAGGGCTGCGTTCCTTTCTGTAGACTCCAGGGGAGAATTTGTTTCCTTGCCTTTTCCAGCCTTTGGATGCTGCCTGCATTCCTTGGCCCATGGCCTGTTCCTCATATTCTTTCTGCTCCTGCCTCTGCTACTACCCCTCCTTCTCTGACCCTGGGCGTCTGCCTCCTTTTCATAAGAACCTTCTGATTACACTGGGCCCACTGCACTGAGCAAGGATAGCTCCCCATCTCGAAAGCCTTAGTTTACTCACATCTGCAAAGTTCCTTTTGCCGTCCGTGTAAGGAAAATATTTACCGGTTCTGGAGATTAGGGGGCCATCTTTAGGGGACCATGCTGTCAACCACAACTTTCAATCAGTGATTTCTGTTTTATTCATCAAATTGTCAGGGAGCATTGCATTTCCTTTTTTTAAAAAAAATAATTTTTAAGAGGTAAAATATGTACTTGCAAAAGTAAAATTGAAACGATACAAAGGAGCATGTAATTTAAAGTGTCTCTTCACTCCTGGTTCTAGTGCCCCATTCTGCTTTCCCAGAGGTGAAAACCTACATTCATTGCTGATTTCTAGTGTGTCCTTCCAGTGAGAATCCATGCATACACAACATGTATGTGTGTGTGTACATGTATAACTTCCTCCCACTTTTTTTTAACATTTTCATTTATCTATATCTTAGTGATCTCTTCATATCAGGACCTATGTAACTGCACTTTTTTTCTTTAACAGTTATGTAGTTTCCCATTGCATCAGTGTATTAGAATATCTGTAGCCAGTTCCTTACCGATAGTCCTTAAGGTTGTTTCTAATTATTTGCTGTAAAAATGTAGCCACAAATGCCTTCTTACATTTGTCTTTGCACGTGTATGGGGTTGTCTTCGTGGGGTAAACTTATATGAGTGGCATTGTTTGGGTCCCAGGCTATGTACACCTTCAGTTTTGATAGTTATTGTCCCATTGTTTTCCAGAGAGGTGTATGTCAACATGCTCTTGGAGAGCCTGGTATCTGGGTCTGGCCAAATCCATGCTTAGCAAGCCTCTGCCAGGTCACTCATGGAAAGCCCCTAGGTCTTCTTATCAAAGCCCTGTCTCTGACCATGCCCACCGTCTGGGAGGTGGCCACCAAGTCGGGGTTAAGGCAAGGATTCAAAATACCCCCACTTGGTGAGCTGCAACAGACCTGGACGTAGGATTGCAACCACGGCAGATACCCACGCAAAAAGCTATTCAGTAAGCATTGTATTCCAAGATACTGTGCCAAACACTGAGGACACAACACTAAGTCTTCTTGGAAACCAGTGATTTCTTTCCTCTCTCCAAGTTGCTGGACCTAGACAGTGTTGAGACTCTTCATTTGAGAACTGCAGTGGCGGGCTGCTCAGGAGGCATAGACTTGAAAGCAGCATTGCATTTGCCAGAGAGTGCAACCATGCTGGCTGGGGCCAGAGTGCTTGGAATGGACACAGCTATTGTTTGTGGAAGAGATTTAATGCTTCATTAGAGAAGAGCTGTGGACAGAAACCCGGCAGAGACTTCCTAATGGCATTCTGATGAAAGGAGCAAACAACCTAAATGCCAGATTAGTAGCATTTTGGGGAAGAAGGCACGAAGGGGATTGCATTTCTGTTTCCTCCTTTTCCTCAGCCTTGCTTAGCAGCAAACATTTGTCGCTTTGAAGAAACGAGAAAGAGGCTGGCTTCTGGAGCAGAGAAAAGCAGCTCTCTTGTAGACCAAGGGGGCAGGTTGAGAGTTCTGACAGAGTATGTCCTGGAATAGAATCCCGGAGGGTTCAGTGGATGGTCTTGCAATATATGGCTAGGCTGGTACTCCTGGGTCTTTCCCCCAGGAATAATCTAGAGCACCAGAGGGTCAGAGGGGACCCTGTGTGTCAGGGCTGCCTGCTCACAAGCGCGTACCTCTTCTCTCCTTTGATCTCTAAGTGTGGTGGAGCCATTTTCAAGGGAACCAAGATGTTTGTCACCCCTGTCCCTCTTCATGCAAGTTGATTAAGGAGGTTGTTTAGTTCACCTTTAGCCATTCAAGAAGATTCCTGGATGGGAAAGCAACTTGGGGGAGAGGGGTTAAGTATCTCTCTCACTGTGGACAACCATTCCCTATACTTTGTTGGAGAATAAAAATAATATCCTGCTAAAACCCTTCCTTCAGGAGCTTCAAATTGCACCTTGAATAAATTCCCAACTCCTTTTCATGATCTCCAAGGACTGGCATGATCTGTCCCCTAAGATCTCCAGTTTCGTCACATACCCCTCTCCCTGTTGCTCATACATGTCAGCCACACTGGTCTTTTATTTATTTATTTTTTAACTAGGAAAGTTGTAGCTTTACAGAAAAATCATGCAGAAAATAGAGTTTCCATATCCCACCTCCTCCCCCAGTTTACCCTATTATTAACACTTTTGTTAGTGTGGTACATTTGTTACAATTGATGGAACAATTTTATTATTATTGTTTAACAACATTGTTCAGTAAGTTACACAACTTATTGTATAACTATAAGCCATGGTTTACACTGGATTCACTGTGTTGTACAGTCCTACTGTTTTTTAAAAATTTTTATTCTGGTAACATACATACAACTCAAAATTTCCTGTTTGAACCACATTCAACCATATTTCAATTAACCGTAATTCAGTGGAGTTAATTACAGTCCCAAGGTTGTGCTACCATCACTATGAACAATTACCAAAGCTTTTCCTTCACCCCAAATAGAAACTCTGTGCCAATTAAGCATTAACTCCCCATTCCCTACCCCCACCCCAGCCCCTGGAAATCTGTATTCTAGTTTCTGACTTTATGAATTTGCTTATTCTAATTATTTCATATCAGTGAGAGCATACACTATTTGACCTTTTGTGCCTGGCTTATTTCACTCAACAGGATGTCTGTAACATTGTCGCATGTATCAAAGCTTCATTCCTTTTTAGAACTGAGTAATATTCCGTTGTATGTATATATCACACTTTGTTTCTCCTTTCATCTGTTTCTCCATTCGTCTGACACTTGGATTGCTTCCATCTTTTGGCAATAATGAATCATGCTGCTATGAACATCAGTGTGCAAATAACTGTTGGAGTCCCTGCTTTCAATTCTTTGGGGTGTATACCTAGAAGTGGGATTGTTGGCTGATATGGTAGTTCTATACTCAATTCTCAGAGGAACCACCAAACTGTTTTCCACAGGCAGCTGTACCATTTATGTTCCTACCAACAATGAGTGAGTGTTCCTGTTTCTCCACATCTTCTCCAACCTGTGTTATTTTTCATTTTTTAAAATAGTGGCCGTTCTAATGGGTGTGAAATGGTATCTCATCATGGTTTTGATTTCCATTTCCCTAATGGTTAATGATATTAAGCATCTTTTCCTGTGCTGTTTGGCCATTTGTATATCTTCTTTGGAGAAATGTCTATCTGAGTCTTTTGCCCATTTTTTAATTGGGTCATTTGTTCTTCTCTCGTTGAGTTGAAGGATTTCTTTATATATTCCAAATATTAAAACTTGGTCAGATTTGGGTTTCTAAATACTTTCTCCCATTCTTTCCACTTTCATGATGAAGTCCTTTTATGAATAAACATTTTTAATTTTGATGAAGTCCCAATTATTTTGTCTTTTGTTGCTTGTGCTTTTAGTATAAAGTCTAAGAAAACATTGCCCAACACAAGATCTTGAAGATTATTCCCTTTGCTTTCTTCTGGGAGTTTTATAGTTTTGGTTTTTATGTTTAAGTTTTTCATTCATTTTAAGTTAACTTTTGTGTATGGTGTGGAGCAGGGGTTCCCCTTCATTTATTTGCATATGGATGAGAGTTTTTCCAGCACCATTTGTTGAAGAGCGTATTCTTTCCCCACAGAGTAGACTTGGTCCCCTGGTCAAAAATCAGTTGTCCAGACACATAAGGGTTTATTTCTGAGGTCTCAGTTTGATTCCATTGGTTTGTATGTCTTTCCTTGTATCGGTACTATGCTGTGTTGATTATTGTAGCTTTGTAATAAGCATTAAAATCAGGAAGTTTTCAAATTTCATGTATCTTTTTCAAGGTGTTTTTAACTATTCAGGGCCCCTTACCCTTCCATATAAATTTGGTAATTGGCTTTCCATTTCTGCCACCGTGGCTTTATAATATTCTTTAAAGTCAGGAAGTTCTGCCACTTCATTCTTCTTCTGCAAGATGTTTTGGGCTATTTGAAGCCCCTTACCCTTCCCAATAAATTTGGATAATTAGCTTCTCCATTTCTGCAAAGTAGGCTGTTGGAATTTTGATTGGGATTGCATTGATTCTGTTAATCACATTGGGTAAAACTGACATTGAAACAATATTTACTCTTCCAATCCATGAACATGGAATATCCTTCCATTTATTTAGATGTTCTTTGATTTCTTTTAGCAATGTTTTGTAGTTTTCCATGTATAAGTCCTTTACACCCTTGGTTAACTTTCTTCCTAAGTATCTGTAATATTCAATACCTGTATGGATCAGAGTCCAGTTAGGAAAACAGGGTGAGTCAAGAGAGGGTATTTAATAAGGGGAACTAGTTACCCAGTTGTAGGAAGAGCTGAAAGGACAAATAGGCCACAATAGGGCACTCAAGAAATTTGCAAGAGAAGAGAATATGGACCTGGAAGGACAAAGGACAAAGGGACAAAGGGAGCAGCCCACACTGTTGTTGGGAGACCCAGTTATTGCTGGAGGCACTACTGAAGGAGAGAGAGGGAAGGAAAGGAGGGAAGGAAGGAAGTCAAGGGGGAGGGTGGGGCAATTCCCAGCTTCTCCCCTCACCCACTCTCCAGGCTTCTGCCAGAGCTCCCATTGGCTGAGCCCAGTGGTGAACGATCTGGCAAGGAGCCTGGGAGGTGTGGTTTGTTAGGGTGAGCTGCTGTAATGAAGAAGAGAGAAGGGGAAAGGCAGGGAATGGATTTGAGGACACTGCAAGGACTGGTTTTACCTTACTTATCCCCAGCTGCTCTGGCAGTCCTTTGCACTTAGTAAGTCCCCAATAAGTAATTGTCGAATGAATGAACAAAGGGGATACACCATTCAACATCAATCAATTCCAATGTCAATTCTAATGGGGCAAATCCTGAAATTTTAATGCCAGAGTCTGAGGGGCACGGAGGGAGCTGTTAGGCCTGGAGCTTGACAATGATTCCCTTTGGCCCTGACAAGTTCTATCTCTTATTTCTAGAAAGAGCACTCTTTCAATGAGCTCTTTCATCTGAGCCCGCTGATGCTTTTATATTGTGCAGGGTTTTGTTACTTGAGGAATTCCTTTGAAGACAATTTTAAACTTTCACTCCTTTGTTCAAGTTTAAAATGTGTACATTCAGGGGCCCTTCCCAGAGCCCTGGACTTGCTCGTGGCACCAGAGTGTTAGCTGAAGAGCAGAATTCAGGATTCCTAGGGATCTTTCTTTTTGGAACGCAGGGTAATTTATATTACGTATTCAAGTCTCTATTGCCTCATCAGTAAGGTAGAGTAAAGAACATCTAGGAGGGAACGTGAAATGACAAAATAAAAAACCCAAGTAAATCACCAGCACATAGGAGGCTCTTGATAATGTCCTTTTCCCCAAACAGTGAGATGTGGCTTAGGTGTCTTCTACCTGGATCCACCTGCTGTGGTTCTTCTCAGCTTTTTCTTTGATATTCAGGGTTTTCCAGCTGATTATCCTCCATGAAAGAATTTGGCTGGAGCATAAGTGGCAGATGTCCCCTTATTAATGTATCTCCTTCTCATTATGACATTTTACCCTGCTATAGGAGTAACTGTAGGTTTTCCATGAATTTTCCTTCAAGGGTTTTCTGGGGTATAAAAAGAAAAACACCACAGGCTGCCTAAACTGATTTATGTGGGTAATTTATGGAGTGCATGTTTTTCTTTTTTTCTCATTTTTTTTCTTTTCTCTTTTCCTTTTTTGCTGATGTGGTGCTTTTACTGCTGTGTCCCTGGAGTTTTGCATGGGTTGAATTATGAGCTGCAACCATTTTTCTCATTTAAATGTTAGAGTTGACTGGTACTTTATCAAAGCTCTGTAACTACCTTTTATTATAGGAAATCTCAGCAAGTTAGAATCCAGGGACTTTTATTTAAACCTCTAATGTTATAATGATGCTGACCTGTAATTAAGGCATTTCTGAAAGTTACTTCAATTGAATTGCAGAAATGAAGGTAACAGCCCAAGGGGGCTGGCACTAAATTCATGGGAAAGACATACATGGGAAGTTGTGATGTGGGAGGAACGTGTGTGTGTGTGTGTGTGTGTGTGTGTGTGTGTGTGTGTGAGAGAGAGAGAGAGAGAGAGAGAGAGAGAGAGAGAGAACTCTGGATTTCTATCTGAATTGCTAATATGATGGTGGATGAAGGGCACCTTTTGAAGAACACTATGTGTTTGTTAAACATTCTCTATACTGAATCTCCAGGTCTTTTTTCCACTGCCACTCCCAGTCAGCCTCATGAGACACTGATGAAAAATATACCTCAGCTTTCAAAACAGTTAACCTCTCCCCTATCAATTCACAGAACCAGGCTTAGTCAAGCTCATGATGACACAGAATTTTCCTTGCCTCGAAAAGTACTGGTTAAGTATTTTTGTCCTCTGCTTTTCAAAAGTGGAGTCATTGTGTTTTCCTTTTTCAGAGGCACTGTCAAGGCTGCCAGAAAGTGGAATTTCCCACGAGACCAGAGTTTCATCAGCCTTCATTCGTGACCTTGGCGCTTTCAGCTTTAGAGGACAAACGTGCCCCTCTTTGAGTGTTGAAGGAAAACAGTTAATTCCCAGTTAAGGGTCTGTGCAGTTAAATAATTGTGGGATAGAAGTAAAGTGCAGTACCTCGCCCCTCCCCCATCCCTCAGGTGTCACAGTTGGGGCACGAGCCAAGGAGAGCTCAGGCCTCGGACCCTGGGACCTACTTTGACTTCTCTCTCCACTCCTATTCCATCTTCCATCCTTTTAATTTTAAAAGCACTTTCATATGTTATTTCATTTAGTTTCCACTGGAACTATATTCATTTAAACTTCTTATTAGGTACTTAATCAATGATATTCTAAATATGATCGATCTAGGGAAAAAATATGAGGAAAGATATCTGGGAAAAACCTATTTTGGGCCTTTAATTATTTTATTTTATTTTTTAAGTTATCACACAGTAAACTTGACTTCTTTCCCTTTGGGGTACATACAGGTCTATGAATTTGAACACATGTGTAGATTCATGGAACCACCACCAGAATCAGGGTACATAAAACTTCCTCCTTCTCCCCATAACCCCTGGCAATCTGTTTCTCATCTTTATAGTTTAGTTTTTTCATGACTGTCAAATAAATGGAATCAGCTCTTTGGGACTGGTTTCTCTAATGGGCTTTGTTATTTGATTGACGCAAAATATACATCCTTTGGGGTCACCTGTATCATTTCATTCCTTACTCTTTCGGCACAAGCTTGACAGAATTTGCATGGTTCCTTAAAGGAGAACTTTCTGGAAGTTGGTTTCAGGGACTGAAAGGCAGCTCTGAGAACTTCTTTTCTGTCCCAAACACCGACACCTCGTGGGCCCTTGATAACTTTCAGCTGCTGCCCATTTCTCTCAATGGGTGAAGTTGTAGGTTGTGTGCATCTAGCTCATTTCCTGCTGGTGCGAGGCCGACTTTATAATCAGATCATCGACTGGGGCCACCAGGCCCTCCCAGACTCCACCCAAGCACACATGTCCCTGGAGCCCCTGTGCCTCTGGGGCTGTCTGCTGCCTGGAGAATGGAGCTGTCTGCATCGGGGGCAAGAGACTGCTTGGTTCAAGGTAGAAAAGAAACAGAGTGTGGTTTTCCAGCCAAGGAGGTAATTGGGGTTGGTGATGTAGATCTGACAGCAGGAGACTTCCCGGAGAGCTGGAGGAGATAAGCCTGTCAAGATCCTCCATGCCCAGGGATGCTTGCTGCAGCACGCTGGGGCAGTGGTCCTCCCCGGAGGAGAGCCAGCAAGTTGCAGCGCTGTTTCTCAGAGCTCCGAATAGTCACCAATTCTGGAGCTAAGCTGGAGGGAACCAACCATGTCGCTTGCCCAGGGGATGTCAGCCAGCCTTTCTTTTGGGCCAGCCAGTGGATGGCGTGCACTTCTGAGACAAAAGCCCTGGCTTCTGTTATGTAACTTGCTCTCTTTGTCTCTCTCCAAAAAGCATGTTAAAATGCAAGTGGGAGCAGCCTTTTACTTTAAGCCTCAGATCTCCTCTCATCAGCCAATCTGTCAATTAGTGGGTGTTCTAGTTTGCTAATGCTGCAGAATGCAAAACACCAGAGATGGACTGGCTTTTATAAAAAGGGGGTTTATTTGGCTATACAGTTACAGTCTTAAGGCCATAAAGTGTCCAAGGTAACACATCAGTAATCAGGTACCTTCACTGGAGGATGGCATATGGCTTCCGGAAAACCTCTGTTAGCTGGGAAGGCACATGGCTGGCGTCTGCTCCAAAGTTCTGGTTTCAAAATGGCTTTCTCCCAGGACATTCCTCTCTAGCAAGCTTGCTCTTCTTCAAAACGTCACTCACAGCTGTACTCCGTTCCATCTCCTTGAGTCAGCATGTTTTATATGGCTCCACTGATCAAGTCCCACCCTGAATGGGTGGGGTCACGCCTCCACGGGAGTATCCCACCAAAGTCACCACCCACAGCTGGGTGGGGCACATTCCAAGCAAATCTAACCAGCTCCAAAACGTCTGTCCCACAAGACCACAAAGATAATGGCATTTGGGGGACACAATACATTCAAACCGGCACAGTGGGCAATACCTTAGAGCTGTCGTAAACCATTCTTGAGAGCCCTCTAGTGTGGTTAGAGCAGGAGCTTTGAAGGTGGAGCACCTGGGCTCCAGGTCCCATCTCGACCTCTGTCTTGCTGGGTGACCCTTGGACAAGTGGCTGACCTTTCTGAGCCTTGGTTTCCCCATCTGCGAAATGGGGATGGATAATAGTACCTACTTTGTAGGATTGTTGTGAGGATAAATTAGTCAATACTTGTAAAATGACTAACAAATACCAGCTTTTCGTTAGAAGTTAATTTTGAGGACTCTGTATCTGGTCCCCTGCACTTGTGTTTTGCAACATTGAGGTTGATAACTGTTGATTAGGCTAATGGCTTTACTTTACAGAGAGGAAAGCTCAGGTCTGAAGAGCTCATGTGCCCAGGGGCTGAAACGGCACTGGAACCCACTCCCCTTAAAACCTTTCTTTGCCCTGCAGAGCGGAAAGCTGATGATCTGTGTCAGTTGTTTGCTACTGGGCACTTAGTTAACAGGAAATCTCTATTTGCTTGGACTCCCATGCATTGTCAAGACAATAGCAATTGATTTTCAGACCAACAGCTCCAAATCACCGGAGAAAGATGTCCCTTACTTAGTAGAGTTTTTGTGTCGAGCATATTTTTGCTGCCTTCATGTATCTGCATAATGACCACCCATATATGGCATATGGTACATGATAGTTAACCGGAATTTTACTTAGCAAGAGTCCTTTGTTCGCCAACCAGTAGTGATAACAGAGTTTATTGCCACTTGATTCCCCTTGGCCATTCCATCAGGGTCACTCATTTCTCTCTGGTGTGCACCCTTTCCATCGAGTTGTGTTCCAATGACAAACAACCCAGTTACGTGATGACAAGTTTGTTAATAGTGGAGCTCAAGATAAGGCAGTGTTAACTCCCTTTGCCCTAAGAGTTTGCTGCCTGTCTGTTGAGTGATCCAGAGACTTGTCAGCCCTTCGAGTTGACGTGCGTGAAGCGAGGAGGAGCACGTGGTGTTCTTTCACTTGTACATTTGCCCCAGTCCTCGGCGCTCAGGCTGCCACCCCACCCCCTTTCCAGGAAGCCTCTCTCTCCTTGCAGATGATCCTCATGCCAACTCCTGTCTAAAAAAATGCATGCTTTTGATTTGGAAATACATTTTCTTAGACATGCAAAAAACTGTTAAGAGTTCTGGCTTCAGCTCATTCCACAAACTGAATAACTCCCAAATGTCCATATGAATTATTTGTAGTCAAATTTTGGATCCCAAATTGGCTTTTCCTAGTCACTGATCAAGTTTCTAGACTAGAGCAGGTCATCGAACATTGCTAAAGTGAATACAACAGGAACGGGGCGGGGGTGTGTGTGTAGAGGGGGACTAATATCTGCCCAGTGTGACGCCGTCTCCATTATTAACGTGAGGACAGTTTGGGGGTGTTGTTTATGTGCGGCTTCTGAATTATCTGTGCAGTGGGTTTGCCTCTTTGAACGTGAATAAGCAGAAGTTGATTATACACACAGGAAGGGGTCTGAGAGCCCAGGGAGAACTCCTTCCACTTGTGTTTTCCTTTCCATTCATCTTATTAAAGTGGTGTGAACCATGAAGCATGAATTAACTGGGACTATGGCTGAATGAGTTCAGATCTGCTGAGCAGGCCGATTCAGGAAACTGTCCTCGTCTCCCTGCTGTTTGCCGTGTACAGACACTATTCCTAAGTGAATGTGGCATCTGTATTGGATGAAGGTCGTAGCGCAGTATGAAACGTGATTGCATGTCTACTCTAATCCTCAACAGGCAGTGCTTTCCACATAGGGGGTTTAAAAGGACACACGTACCATCTTTCTCACAATATTTGGGTCAAAGGCATTTCTAGACAGAGATGAAAGGTATAGGCCATTAGCTTAGAAACCCAACCACAGGAGAGATGGAGGTCTGGCTGAGGATGCCTCAAGTTTTAGTAACCCCCCCCAACCTCCCTGCCAATGCATACAGATACACATCATCCCCAGCCAAATTTGCAGAGACTTGCTGATAAGCTAATAACATTGTGGCTTGCCAGAGAAATTCATAGGTCTGTAAATTTCATGCATTCCAGTGACTCACTCTGCAATTTTAGAAATGAATGGGCTAGAATTAATTGTGGGCCTTCTTTCCAAGGGAATATTGGAATTATTCTTAGGTGCCATGGGGAGTAGTTGGTTTATGTACACAACCCCATAAATTGCAGTGAGAGTTGCTCTGGATGACATTGTAAGGGACAGGTTTTGGCAGGGGCAAGAGGAGTGAGTTTAGGAGGCACACTGATACAGCCCCAGAGGACCCTGACTCACAGGGTGAGAGTTCTTCCTGTTACATTCTGTTTATCACAGGGAGGAAAGCAAGTCCCAGCTTGTTTCTACCATGTCTTTACCATCTCCCCAAACCTCTCTAAGCAGTCTCAGGCCTCACTGTTTGCTGCGGAAACAGAATCAAAATGGAATTTAAATAACCTAGATTTATCTTTTTTGCTATGTATTTAGGGTTACCTTTTAGCTATGGCAAGTGAGACTGACTTTTCCATTTCTGGTAGTGATACAAACTTCCTTTTTAAAATTAAATTTAGGAGGATGCAGTTTGAAGTGAAAACATCGCGTAATTAATTCTTCAGGTAGAACCGGATTATAAACGTGAGTGATCGAGGTGAGGAGACGCTGCCGTAGGAGGTGGTGATCACTTTGATTGCAGGGGGAAGCAGTGAGGAAGGGTTAATTCCTCCTCTTGTAGACGCTGCCTCCTTTCTAGCAGAGCATTGCTGCTTGCGGACCTCTGCGTGGGCACGGGGTGCTATGTAATTGCTTTTCATACATGTCATTTGGTCATTCTAACAATTCCACGGCAGCGGTATTTTTACAGTCTTCTTGTTCTAAAGCTTAGAGCAGGTAACTGGCTTTTCCAAGGAGACGCGGCTGGTGAGCGGCAGAGCCAGCATTTGCACACAAGCAATATGACACCAGAGCCTGGCATTTCACCACTGTGCCGCATTGCATTTTAGCACCTAAGCAAGCCCCCAGGGAAGTGAACAGGAAATGTAATAAGAGAAAACTCTAGTCTTTCCTGCTAGCAAATTGAGTATATAGTGAAGGAAAAGAAAAACACATGCACAAAAAAAAGAAAAATGCTACCATCAATTTAGGCAATTGAGACCCTTAAACCATTCCCCTGTGACATCTGAATTTTCGCTTCTGTTTCTTTCATGCTGCTCAGTATTGAGGATTGGTTGATGCTCTTGAAATCCCTAGGAATGCTCATTAAAGATTAGACTTTTTAAAATTCTTTCTCTCAATGTCTTGATCACTAAAGCTTTTGGATTTGGAATGTTTGACTTGGTTATATGCCAATGTTTTATACATTGATGTGAAGTTTGTTTGTTTGTTTGTTTAAACTTTAAAAGAGGGCTTCTTTTGCAACTAGACTTGATTTAGAGTCCATCAGCAATATTCTTACATATTTAGCCTGAAAGTATTGTAGGATAATATATGCGTTCTATAAATGTACTTGATGTTCAGCTCAGCTGAATACATTTACTCCTTTAAGTTTTCTGGGAAAATTTCAGGACTGTCAAGATAATTACTTAAGTTGCTAGATTTTTATTAAACCTCCAAGAACATAATTAACTCATTTTACAAATTGTTAATGCTTACAGAAATCTGTGATAGATGAGACCACTTAAGACCCTGTCATGGCAAAACAGTTTTGCTAACTGGAGGAGGCAGTCTGCTACCACTGGTCCCATTCTAATATTGTAAGAAATAAATGAATGTTTATTACTAGCTACTATAACCTTAATTTGAGAATTCTTTAAAAAGCAATTACGTGTATTTAAGGGGAGTAAAGCTGGCGTTTACCTCAATGTTTTCAGCTTAACAGTGTCTCCCCTGAAAGAAGAAAAACTGTACCGTGCTAGTTGAAGATACCATTGCTTTTGAGTTGATCCTGCTCTAATTTTTTAAAAAAACTTTTTAGTCTGGAATGAATTTCAAACTTGCAGGACAGTTGCAAAAAGAATACAAAACCATACAGAGAACTCCAACATACCCCGCAATTCCAAGATACTCAGATTAACCAACTTTTAACATTTGCCCCATTTTTTTGTATCTAATTTTTAACCTTTTAATATCCCTGTATCACAATCTAGCCCATTTTAGGAAATAGTAATTTGAAAAAAAATATCAGGGATCAGTCTTAACCTCTCTGTTCAGTTGCATTTTACTCTTCCTCAAGTGGCCTGGAGAATTTTGTTCCAGGTCCCTTAGTTCGGGTTGTTTATTGCTGGGGATTATTTCCAGTGCAGGGTTTTGCAGTGGTCCTCCCTTCTTCTAATCATGCCCTGTAACCCAGCCTCCTTTCCTGGACCATTCGGGAACATCCTCTTTCTGGGCCCTGAATCCTACCCACTCCTCCCTCAGTCTCCGAACTGCCCTTACATTGCCTTTCCAGTGCACCAATCTCTTTTCTGCCACTGGGCTTTGCCTCTGTTCCTTCTAGAGAATTCTTCTCTTCTCCCCTTTTCCTTCCCCCACAATACACGTCTTTTACCTGGATAACACCCATTTATCCATCAGATGTCAACTCAGGTGCTACTTCCTGGGGAAACTTTTCCTTAACCCTGTTTCTTTGTTAGCATCTCCCCTAGATTGTGTTCAGTTCCTTCATGCACTTCCTTTAGTTTGGGTGTGATTATTGGCTGAATGTCCACTTCCTTCATTCAACTGTAAGTTCCATGAAAACAGCCACAGCCTTGTTTTGCTACGGTCATATCCCTAGCATTCAGCTCCGTGCTCAGCAAATAATAGCCCCTAGATTAAATATTTGTGGAATATGTAAGTGGATAGGTATCTGATAGGATGGTGTGCCAGCTTCCATGTTCTGCTGCTCTGCCCTCTATAGCAAGCAATTCCACTCTCTACCGTACTCCTTGAGGTCTCTCTGAAAAGGCCTCTGATTTGGGGCCATGGGGGTGTCAACTTGGCAGATGCCAGGAGATTTCTGGCATTTGCTGAAGTTTATCAAGAACCGGACAGGGAGGGCGGCCAGCCCTGTTAGGCTGTCAGCCTGCACACCTGTGTGCCGCGGTACTGGCAGGTACCATCCTGGCAAGCTGCAGGGCCACAGCGTCTTTCCCCGGGGCAGCTGGGGAGCAGGCTGCAGTGAGACTCCCCAGCTGCCCTCATTCTTGAGCCAGAATGAGGAGGCTTTACGTTTTAACTGCAGAGCCCTGAGGTTGGGAGACAAGGAAACGCAATGTTCCTACTGAAATTATTGATACAGAAAAAGGATGTTGTAGATGAAGGAAGTAGGTGGACATTTATTGAATTCTCTCCATGTTGCAGGTCCTGGGTTAGCACAGACACACACACATTCTCTTGTTTAATTCATGCATTATCACAGATTAGTAAACGGGACCACCAGAAAGTAAGGGCTTTGCATTTAAACCTGGTCTCTTTGGTTCCCAAGCCTTTTGATTTCCACTTCCATAAAGGGACTTCGGCTGGCCCCCACCAGCCTGGCTTGGTAAGTAGGGAGCCCTCCTCCTGCTGGAGGTGGAAATGTGTTCAGTGTGTTCACCCTCAGGGCGCTGACACCGGGGTTGGTGGTGTTTTCTTGTCAGGCTGGCTAGTTCCTTGTCATTGCAGACTGGATTTTGGGAGGCAGGGGGGATAATCACGACCACTAGAAGGGCAAAAGTGATGCAAAATTATTTCTCACAAGGGGCCTTTCCTCCCCACTTCTCCGGACATCATCTAGTTTGCAGAGCCCCACGAGATGTGAATTTCACTTGCAGGCGTTCAGCTGTGCCTTCCCTGCACACACCTGAGATTAGATCAGGTCAGGCCTCCCAGGGGAACACCTGGCTTGAGAGCTGAAGGACAAAGAAGCATCTAAATAGGACAGGGGTCTGTGGGAACTCAGTATTTTCAGCATGATTTTTCTGTAAACCCACAACTTCTCTAATTAGAGAGAGAAAATAGATTCACGTAACAACAACAACAACACAACAACAAAGAGCCTCCCCGATGCTTGGCCAAGTTGGTGGACAGCTGCTGTAGGGCAGAAAGCATAGTTCTCGTGACTAGGAGGCTGTCTGCACCCCACTTGCCAAGCCATCAGCCCCAGAATGGGACGTGTCTATCCAAAGGGGGAGGGGTGCCCATTTTTCTAAAATCGTACAAAACTTTATAAAGGCTCTGTTGGTCCTTTGGATGACATAGTGTCATGTCTTTGGCACTTGTTGGAACCAAGGTCTTGGGCCGAATTAATATGTCTTATATTTAACAAGAGCAATGTGAAAGTGAGAGCAACATGGAGGATAAAATCAAGGATATTTTCTAATTTATGGATTGACTCCCAAAAGAAAAATTGTCCCTAATTTATGTTCAGTGATCTATATCTTTAAAGGAAGAGAGAAAGGAAAATTTCCACTCTTTATTTTCTCCATCAGTTCTAACATCTCTTGCTAATCCCATCTGTGTTTCTAACTTTGGGGTAGAGCAGTTTTGTGGTTAAATTGATATAAAAATGAATATGTGCTAGAGATTTTATTCTACTCATTAATCAATGAGGGAACCAGGCAGATGTTATAAACGACTCAAAAGAAGAGGCACATTTATATATGAAGAATATCAAAATGAATGTGCAAATGGAGGCAAAACTGCTTTTTCCACAAGGGGAGGACGGAAGTCAATTGAACCCCTCTTGGACAGGATAGAATTTACATGTCTATGGATGGGAATTATTTTGCATTGCTAACATTTATCTACAAATTGCAGAACTGTGAAATAGCTTCCATAGAATCTGAATCAGATACCCAGGAAGGGTGTCTTCTAGAGTCTGCGAATTGCCCATTTTTCTAGAAAAATGCCCAGTTTTCTACTGAAGCACACATTTCCCCTTACACTGGTGATTTGTACTGTCTCTAGCACATTGGTGGGTGCAGATTAGCTTTTGTTGTTCTGGTTCAGATTTCAAGCTAAGGATAAGACTTTCTTCAGGTTTAAAGTGGCTTTTGGTATGTGGTGTTCTCTCCTGGAGAAACAGGAATCTCCAAGTTTTCAAAGGCCCTGTGGTTGGTTGAAAGGGGAAGGGTGAGTTGCCTTTCGGGACTGGGGGGGAGGGACCTGTTAGCCTAGAGACTGAGCAACAAGATCGTGATTTTATTCTTAAGACTGTCACACATTTCCTTGTGACCTTTGAGCTTGCCATTTATCCCTGTGCCTCTTAGAGCCAGGAAAATAAGTGTTATTTGTTAAATGCACTGAGGTTCCCTGTTGAAAGGTACCAGTTAACTGCAAAGTGTTGTTGTTAATTTGCTCAGCTTTGCCCTTTGTATTCTTCCTGAGATTTTGACGTCATGGGTATATTTGTCTTCCACGTCTTCCCTCTCTTCTCTCTTCCCACCATTAATTTCCACTGAAGCAGGTGGTGACCTCACCATGGGATGAGCTATTTTCAGTAGCTACATTGGGATTTTTCTATCTCTTCTCCCCAAATCAGAGTTATAAGAAGCCACCCCAGCTTCTTTCCTTGGCTTCAAAATGTTTAAGTAAATAGTCAATGGAATAATTATTCTAAATGTAGTAAAGTATCACGTTGTCTTAAAAGACTTGCTGTAAATTCAAAATTAGTCTTGTCAAAGCTTAATGTAATTCTTCAGCTCTGCCAGACAGAGCTCTGCTGGCCCAGGGCTGTAGGGTGGTGGAAAGTAAAAAAAGCTGGAGCTTCCAAAAAAAAAAAAAAACAAAAAAAAAACAAAACCCTAAATAAAAATGGGGAATGCTTCTGAGAGCCACTTTTCTCGGTTCCTATTAATCATGAGGTGGCCTTCAGGTATATTTTCACCCTGTGAGTAAAGGCAATTTTTATAGAAATTTCTAAACCAGATTTGCAATGCAGTACGCCATGTATCTACACAATTAGCTTCACTTCAGAAAACCAACTCACAGAGGGTTGGGTAATGTAGCTGGGAAATTTATTTTTCCTTTCGGCTGTGATGCTTTAATGACTTCATCCCTCAATTTTCCTCCTGGTCCCAGGTAATAATATTCTTATACAAATTAAGTCACACAATTCTTAACTTTTACCACACCAAATCCTACAGCCTCACTTCAATGGTTGATTTGCTTTGGGTGACTCGGTACGGTAGAGAAAATCATTTTTGTCTTCACTGTTGTTCCAAGTTGCTATAATTCAGGGCTGAGGCAGGGGTTTGGAGACGGCTTTGTTCTTTTCCAGACAATGCAGGAGTGAGGAAACAGCAACGGCATTTCAATCCAGTGCACTCAGACACGGTGCTCAGATTCGTAGACACTTCACACGTTCATCACTCTACTTGCTGTTGATAGATTATTTCCCCACTCATTCTGGCCACACCGATTATGTGCTTCTCAGTTCCTAAGGCATTTATTGTCTCTCCTACTGATATTTGCATTTAGCCATACAAAATCTGATGTCGTTGTCAGTCTATTTGTTGGATATTAATCTTGTCTCCCCATGAGAAATACACATTCCTTAAAAGACAGAATCATATTTTATATTTCTCTTTTGCCCTCTTGCCATCTAGCAGGTGCTGAGAAAATTCTTTTGCATTACCTAAACACACCTGGCATCAGCTATACTCTCCCTAAGTTGAATAGTCACAGAAGTCTGTGATTATACACGTATGCATTTGCAAGACAGACTTGAGAAATATACCATGCTCATTTTTTTAAAATTCAGTTTTATTGAGATATATTCACATACCATACAATCAACCACAGTGCACAATGAACAGCTCAGAGTACCATCACATAGTAGTGCATTCATCACCCCAATCTATTTTTGAACATTTTCCTCACATCAGAAAGAATCAGAGTAAGAACGAAGAACAAAAATAAAAAAGAACACCCAAATCATGCCCCCCATCTCACCCTATTCTTCATTTAGTTATCCACTCATCCATCCATACACTGGATAAAGGGAGTGTGATCCACAGGGTTTTCACAATCACACTGTCACCCCTTGTAATCTACATTGTTATACAGTCATCTTCAAGAGTCAAGGCTACTGGGTTGGAGTTTGGTAGTTTCAGGTATTTATTTCTAGCTATTCCAAGACAATAAAATCTAAAAAGTGTTATCTATATAGTGTGTAAGAATGTCCACCAGAGTGACCTCTTGACTCCATTTGAAATCTCTCAGCCACTGAAGCTTCATTTCGTTTAATTTTGTATCCCCCTTTTGGTCAAGAAGATATTCTCAATTCCACAATGCTGGGTTCAGATTCATCCCCGGGAGTCATATCCTACGTTGCCAGGGAGATTTACACCCCTGGGAGTCAGGTCCCACTTGGGGGGAGGGCAATGAGATCACCCACCAAGGTGGCTTAGTCAGAGAGAGAGAGAGAGAGAGAGAGAGAGAGAGGGCCACATCTGAGCAACAAAGAGGCACTCAGGGGGAGACTCCTAGGCACAATTATAAGCAGGCTCAGCCTCTCCTCTGCAGTAACAAGCCCCATAGGGGCAAGCCCCAAGACAGAGGGCTCAGCATGTCAAGCCGTCAGTCCCCAGTGTTTGTGAGAACATGAGCAACAATCCAGGTGAGGAAGCCCAACACCCCCGCATCCTCCCCCAGCTCCTCAGGGAAGCCCCGAATATATATTTTTATTCTCCGCCTAAATTACTTTGGGATGTGTTGTTATTTCACTCTGACCTATACAGACCTACCATAATTCACTTCCTATTCCAAGTTTGATGTAATTGTGGTGTTTGAACAAACTGACTGTAGAAGTTATATTGTTTAGAAAATATAGCTCCTACACCAAATAAACATCTCTTCCCTTGGTCTCACATGGAAGTTGACGTTTTAACACATAGTCAATTTCCCTTTGGCCCGATTTGCCCTAGTCTTAACCATATCTGCTTCATTCATATCTCTAATTGAAGTCTGGGCTCTTCTTCAGCTTTTTTTTTTTTTTTTTAACAGTTGCTGTATGCCTTAATACTTACATTCATATTTGCCGAGATCTCGCTCTGAGTTTTGGGTGTCACACAGATACCCAGTGTTCCAGAGACCAATCAGATCATGCACAAAGGGGTCAACATCTCAGAGTCTGGAGACAGCTATTACAATTCAGGTATAGATTTGACTGCTGTAAGAGCTTACAGTCTAGGGACCATTACGATAATCATTTTCCTGTTAGGCTGTGCTCTGAGATTCAATTCTGAGTTTATTCATTGTAGTTAGTCTGTATCGGTGAGGCATTATAGTGTTTGCCTTTGTTGCTGGTGTACTTCACTCAAAATGCTGTCTACAGGATCCATTCACCTCTTTGTGTGTCTCACAACTTCACTCCTTCTCGTAGTTGCTCAATATTCCATTGCCATGCTCATTTTTGAATGGGGTGGGCATGGTGTGAGACAGCTCTTGGCATTGGTTAAAGGAAAGGCACAAACAAATTGTTTGGATCAAAAGGAAACACTTCTAGTTGCCTTTTTCTTCCTTGGATGGGCCATTACGAAAGGTCTTCAGAGCCCAAGTTCAGACAATAACTGTAGACTTCTCAGGCAGCTTTGAAAGCAAGCACCATCCCACGTGGTGCTTAGGGTCAAGTATGGAAACAGGGAGATGAGTTATGGAGGGTTTCGCAATAATCTGGTGAAAGATGTTGATGGCTTGGACTGGGTTGGGTGCAGTGGGCATGGAACAAAGTGTGGTATGCTGGATCTACTGTAAAGGTAGAACCATTTTGATGGATAAATGATCAGGGCCCTTTTGGTGATGCCAGAAGTCCAGAGAATGAGCTCCAGGAGGAATGTCACTCAGACCCTCCCTATTCCTGGTGGACAGTTATCTGGGGCAGCTCCTGGGTGCTGATGTCTCTCTGGAGGTCAGTCCAGCTACTCTGACAGGTTGGCATGTAGATGGCATGTTGGAGAAACTGCCCAGGTCCTCTCAGCTAATTCCTCTCCCGGGGAGGTGACATCAATCATTCAGAAGTTTAAAAAATGGATTAGCTCACTGGGCAGTCGCCCTCCCACCTTGGGCACAGCCACATCATGGGAAAGCTGTCATCATGCAGCCTGTGCACTTTTGCATTCGCTAACTTCTTTATTGTGAGGGGCCAGGAAACAGAGTGCCATCCAGAGGAGGTCCACGGGACTCCCCATGTTACTGCTGTTCAGCAAAATCAGATTTTACTTATTCCCGCTTGGTCATTCACAGGGTTTGGCCTGGAGCAGTCCTGCTAACATTACAAGCAGGCTGTGTTAGCAGCACCTCACCTCCTCATCTTGGGGAGGGTGGGCTTTTTTCTGTAAGGCAAGAACAACCTGCTGTGAATATCTCATTGGGACTCAGGAAAGAAACAACAAAGAGAAGGGATGAACCCAGCATCTGGTAGCCGTCTCAGGAATCCCAGCCTTGCCCCATTTACTAACTGATTGACTCAACAGCCCTGGGCCTCAGTTTGCTCAACTATAAAGTGGAGATAATAGTAATAATGGTCCCCATTTCCTAGAATCTTTGTGGGGATTAAGAGAGTTAATATAAGTAAGGCATTTAGGATACTGCCTGGCAAAAATTATATATCATGTGAGTGCTTGCTACTATTAATAATTATGTTAGTTATCATACATTACACGCTTAGTATATTTATTTATTATATTATGTATTAATTATGGTATTAGTATTTTCTTAATCCAGGCTGAGTCCCTAGACTTTTGATACCTAAGGATTTGATTCAGAGTAGTTACTGGATTGATTTGTGTGACTCCTGTACAGATATCGTATAACGTGAACATCTTTAATTGAATACTTATTGAGCCTGGATCTGCATTGGAACTTCTCATCTGTGGTCCACAAATCCTGGTACCTGTTTTAAAGGTGAGGAAACTAACGCCCAGAGTATTAAGCAATTTCCAAAGGGCCACATGGCTGTGATTAAAATCAGTCCCTGACTTCGAACCCAGACCCCTCTCCGCTACCAGTGTTTAAAATGCCAGGTCAATGTATAACTGAGAAGTTTAGGAATTAACAAATGATTATGATTACTGAATCATTATTTAGACATTTCCTTTTCCTCTCTAGTGTATTAGAATAGCCAGAAGGAAATACCTGAAATTACTGAACTGTAATCCAGCTGCCTTGATCTCTGATAATGATTGTATAACTACATAGCCTTTATCTTGTGATTGTAAAAACCTTGTAACTGGCCCCACTTGGATGTACCCCCTTATCCTGTTTTTCAACTTTAGAGTCTTATGATCACAAAAGACAGCCCCTAATGTTTATTAATGAAGGAACTTGAGTCAGCCCAAAACTAATGCATACCAATTTCTAAATTATCTTACTAGACAAAGCTTGTCTATCTTACTAGACAAAAATTAGTCCTCCTGACATGTGCAGTAGTTTAAACTGTAACCTGTAAGTGACCTGTACCTCATTATAGTCCTAAAACTCATGCCCATCTGCCATTTTCTTACATACATTCTGTGGCTAAGCGTGTAATCAGTCTGGGCATGCTTAATGATTAGATCATCTCTAACTTCGTCATCTTGAGCTATTGTGCTCATTATCCTAAAACCTACCCATCTTTTTGATACTATAAAACTATCAGAGTTATTGCAGTTCGGGGAGACAGATCTTAGGCCGATAGGTTGTCTGATCTGCTGCTTTGCTCTTAGCTATAAACTCTTTCTCTCTTCAAAACCCCACTGTCTTGGGAACTGGTCATTTAAGTGCAATGGGCAGAGAACCCCTGCCTTTGAGAGCTTCTTGAGTGTCTACCATTTGCTCGTTGCTGAGCAAGGCATTTCAAGGCAGTTTTTCTCAACCTGGATCAAGATTCTGAGTTTGGACGTCTGGGGTTGGGCCTGGACATCTCTGTGTTCTCAGGCATCTCTGGGAGCTTCCAGTGCAGGTGGGCCTGAGCGGCACATACTGGAGGCACATCAGTGTTATGCACAGGTGTGGCCTCAGTGCCCAAAGCATCTTATTAGGGGAGGAAACCTCATCGAATTAAATAAAAATGCGTAGCAAGCAGTGATGCGTTGCAAGTCTATTCTGCAAAAAGCCTGGTTTATCTAGTTAACACAGTTACTGGTGAGAACCACGTTATACATGTTGAATGTGTTCAGACAGGAAAGGTATCATGGATGGCAAGAGAAGCTGGGAGATGCTGCATGAAACAGAGCTCCACAGACTGGTAGGGTTTGGGTATGTGGTGATGGGAGACGAGGGTAGTGCACGTAGGGATGCTGTTTGCGAAAAGGTCCAGAGGTGAAAGGCACATGGAATGTGGCAGAATGGTGAGGACTCCCACGGCCATGTTTCCCAGTTCCCTAGAGAGCTGAAGACCTTTCTGTAAAACCAGTGGCACTTTCACACGGCCATCCTCTGCCTTCACCAAGGAGACCATTGTGGGAGAGATGGAGTTGGCATAATCTGGGGGTGGGGGCCCCCTGGCGGTTGCATAAACGGGTTGGACCTTGGCACATGGTGAGTGCTGGGCCTCTCTTGCCATTCTCTTTTGCCTGGCGACAGTGTTACGTGCTCTTCTCCCTCACTGCCACCATTCCACTGAGTGATGATGGTAGACCAGCTGAGAAGTTCTGCAGACATGGATGATGTCTGTTTTGTGTGTTTCGTTGTGGTCTTTAAGCCTTTTGCATGTTCGTAGCTTTGCCAGGAGTGCCCTTCCAGGTACTGTGGGGAGAGAAAGGCAGGCATTGCTGCTTTCCCCCTTCCTTCTTCATCGTCCAGCCCCCTAAGTTTGCCTGTGCCTCTGATTCACAGTAGGACCTCGGAGAAGCCAGGTCTCCTCACTGGGTCCCAGTTTTCTCTCCTCAAATGAGGGACAGAACTAGGTGATCTTTTTTTTTTTTTTTTTTTTTTTTTTTAATTTATGCCACTGAAGAGTTTTATTTAGTGTGAGCAAAAGAAACATCAATGGATAATTTCCCTACAAGATGATCCCTATTATAACAGATGTGCAAGGTGCTTGGGGAGACCAGCAGACAGGCCTCGAACCAAGCTTAGAAGAGTTACAGTAGAACTAGGTGATCTTGACACTATTCCTTCTCAGAGTACCATTCCACAACTCACGTGCTGTTTTAAATCCTTGGAACTAACCTTGGTATTTAGTTGCCTTTGGGAAGACATCTTCCTTTACTGTTGTATAGGAATAAGAGGGAGACCCAGCCATTTTCCTTTGCATCTCCTGTTAGACTGGAGCTATGTTTGAGTTAAGGAAAGATGAGAAGGGAATCCTGAACCCAAGTACCATTCCCTCAGGCCCAAAGTCATGGGGTTTTGCTTGGTAAAGCTTCTTTGAGGTCAAAGGCTACCAAACAAGGCAGACTTGCCTTCAATGTGTTTGGGCCAATGACTACACATGAAAGAAATTCTTGGATAAAAAGCCTGTCTACACCCAGGATAACCAATGCCACAGTTTTGCCGAAGAACAAATCTGAATTGGGACTTTGTGATTAATCACTGTTGTGTTAATCGTAAACGGAGCACACGGAGTCACCCTTCCATCAAGAGGGAGGCAATCTCCTGGAATGATCGACACCCTGGGTAACTGGGTCCCCCTACATCTCCATCTTTATCACATCCATTCTCTGCTGCTCTCCCTGCAAAGCTCACCATGACATAGCATCTGTGGCAGGGTGGTTTGCCTAATCCAATAGAAAGGAAACCCAGTGGCAGTTGGCTTATCCATCACACTTACTCTATTTCCTCCAACAGTCGATAATTATTAATTGCCTATATTCTCCCTGAGCCTATAAACCCTGCCTCCCTTTTGTCTCTGAGATAGCAAATAGAGTTGGGACTAGCCAGCCGAGCTCTGTGACGTCTAACACACTTGTATTTGTGCTTTTGGCTCACTGCTGCCTTTGCTAGGATGAAATAGTGGGCCTTCCTCTGGGCATGGCTCAGCAACTCTGCTAGTGTCTGTGCTTTATTGGGCAATAAATTAATGCAGAGCACTGCCAAGAAAACAGATAAGTGGATAGGACAGCAAGCACATTTTTTAAAAGGGAAATGGCTTTGTTTCTCAGCAGCATCATTTATATGATTAGCTCAGTTATTGTTTGGGGTCCTTGATTGGGGATGGGGTGGGGGTCCTGATGGAAACTCATCACTGGGAGGAATAATCTAGGCACACTCACTGCCTCAAGGGGTTCGGGGAAGAGAAGGGAATTTGTTTAGAAGGCTCCTGGATCCTGGCAGAGGCTGGTATTCTAGTCATGTTTGATATTAATTCTGCCTGAATTTCAAGCCTATAAATAGTGTGTGTGGTTCAGGGCTGGCCTTACCTGCCAGGATAGTCACATTTGAAGGACTTTAGAGAGATCTTTTATGATTTGTTGTGGTCACCAACTGCGTCCCCATGGTTAGCAATGGAAAGAGGGATGGGGAGGGGAAAAGAGACTCTGGAGAAGCAGCTCCTGGTTTGCAACACAGGTCTCAGGAAGCCATCAGAAAGGAATTCTAGATGTTATCACAAAGGAAAACCTTCCAGACCCAAGGGAAAGACAATGCAAAAGACTAAAGGTTTGAGGGGGAAAAAAAGTATTGGTAGTTGTAGTGTAGTAGCTAAAGGAAGTGTTCCAAAATATTTTGACTTGGAAAAGAAAAATATAACTATCACCAAATATTGATATAGCTAGATATTGATTGGCTTCAGGGGCAAATGCTGAGAAATTCTGTCCTTAGGGAAATTCACGTTAAACATGAAAGCAAAACAGAAATTTTAGTTTGAAAATAAAACAAAATGAAAAAATAGAAAAACCCTCCCTCTCCTATATATACATGTAAACAACATTGTGTATGTCTTGTCATAACCAATTTTTGGAAGAAGTCCTCTCCCCGCTAGAATATCAGCTGCATAAAGGATCTTTGTCTCTTGGTCTTTGCAATATCCCTCATTCTGGGAGTGGCTTCCAGCATATAGCAATCCTATAAATGGATTGTTTTCTACCCTCCACATTCTACCTGTTACTCCTTTACAGCTTCACCACACTTCTGCCAGCACCTTCCCTGACTACTCCTGCCTGCAGTGACCATTCTTTCTTCTCTCCCCTGCTCATCTGATTAATTTTACTTCTTTTCGGTTATTGGAAATCAAGTTCCTTGCTTTCGACCATCTTTTCTTTTGTCTCAAATGACATTAAAATCTTAAAGTATCGAACTTTTTCATATCCACTCCACAGACCTTTTCAGGTTGCTGTAACATTTTTATCTGCATTTTTCTTAGAATAGATGAGTTGCATGAATGTGAATTCAATTCATCCTGCAAGCATAATAGGTTATCATAATAGACCCTTCATGTAATAAGTACTTCAGAAAATAATTTAGCCTTTCCTGAGTTTTATTTTTTTTTCACTTCAAATGATTGATCGGTATGCTTAATCTCTCAAGAACTCAGCTTTCTGATAGAAATTGAGTTTACATTTGCTTGTGACCGACCTGATGTCTGCTTTCAGAAACAGAGGAAGAATGAGGGAGCAGCAGGAGAAAAGAGAATGAAAGAGAAAGAGAATATGGATATATGATCATGTCCATATAGCTTAATTTATTATAAATTTTGAGCTGTCTTATAGAAATTATTTACAAAAAGTTAAGTATCATGGGATTTGAAATCAGAAGAGAGTAGACGAGTAGAAACTTCTTGAGCTTTAGTGAAAGTACCTTCATGACTTCTGATAAAGGGAACATTTCAAGCCTTTTTAGCTCTGGTGCTTATAATATTCTCATGTATCTATTCTTGGTAAGGGGTTTAGGAGAAATGGCGTGTGTTTGCCAAGGATTTGCCTTATTGGAACAAATCATTTGCAATAGAAATGTGTTTACTAAGATAAGTGCCATTTTAAATGTAGTGTGCTGTACTCCTGGCAAGGAATCTCAAAGATGACTCAAAGCTTTTTTGAAACATTGCCATATAATTAAAGAAAACCAACTTAATGATCTAACATTTAGCATTATTCTTTACAGTTTTACTCTTGGACTGGAAAATGGTTGCAAAAATAGCTTCATTTTAATTAGAATGAGAAACATAATACACATGCGTAGATGTGTCTATATATATTTACTTCATTTAAAAATTATTATTTGTAGAAATGGTCCACCATGTGTGACCAAGAAGTTAATTTAGGGATTGTGCTTTATTTATCTCATTCATTCACCAATGAGGATTCATTGCAGATGTGCCTTATGCAGGGCATTAAGAGGAATGCAAGAGGAATGTAATATTCAGTGCACAGCCTCGAGGAGCTTATAGTTTAGTTGGGGAGACAAGACGTAGACACAAAAATAGGCAGCCACATATCAAGTAGTTTGGAACTGAGTGTCCTCAAAACGTGGAAGATAAAATGTGCTTTGGACTATCAAGCAACGGGTAGCAGGGGAATCTATAAGTTGATGTGGGTGTTCATTCGTTCATTCACTCATGCTTTCTGCCCTTGCCTGTTTCTTGGCAAGGACTGAAGCCTCTATTGCCACTGGCAGGAAGCAGCTGTCCACCCTTTCCGAATCTTGAGGACCAAACCCTGCCCTTGGACCCAGAGGAGCCAAGGAGCGGGGATGGGATGGTTGTGCTTGCTCGAGGGTCCTGCAGAGCCAGAGAATCAACTGCCAAAACGATTCCGGTTATTGCAATCCAGGTGGTAGCAAATGGCCCTGTTAATGCCAAGCACTGGCTCAGTCCCTGTCTTCACGCTTCATCTACGTCTCCCCAGAGGTCGGGCTTGCAGCAGCCTCGCTGTCAACCTTGGTTTCAAGGATGGGTAGGAGCTGGGTGTGTATGGAAGGTGGGGGTCCTCAATGACTGAGTTAACTGAGGACCACCCTTCTAGGGTCCCTCACATGGAGACATTGGAGAACCAGGTAGTGCCCCATTTTTCTAACACAGAGACCAGATCTCTCCTGGGCTTTCATTTACCCCAGGCATCCAGCCCGTCCTGTCCTTGCGTATTCCCCTTCCTGCTTTCTTTTTACCTGCAAAGACTCTGTCCCATCACTGCTCAGGTGACCATAGTTTTCATACACATCTACTCAGTGGTTTTCAACTCTAGCTGCATATTGGATTTCCCTGGGGAGCTTTATTTTCCTAATACATCAGAAAAATACTGATATCTTGGTCCTATCCCCAGAGGTGCTGATGTAACTGGTATGAAGATTTGGGTCTTCAAAAACTTGTGCTTCTTCTCAGAAAGGATGTGATGCATTAACCTAATCTTTCAAACTTCTCTGAGTTACAGGGGATGGGGTGCTTATTGAAAATATAGATTTCTAACTTGTTCAGCAGACCTTTTGAATCAGAATATTTGGAAATGCATTTTTAACAAACAGCCTAAGTGAATCTTACACATACTACTACTTGCAAAACACTGCACTAAATCATTAACAACTTAGTATGGATTTTTTTTTCTACTTATTCCTTGTACTTTTTTGTTTTGTTTTTTTTTAATCTTCATTTTATTGAGATATATTCACATACCACGCAGTCATACAAAACAAATCGTACTTTCGATTGTTTACAGTACCATTACATAGTTGTACATTCATCACCTAAATCAATCCCTGACACCTTCATTAGCACACACACAAAAATAACAAGAATAATAATTAGAGTGAAAAAGAGCAATTGAAGTAAAAAAGAACACTGGGTACCTTTGTCTGTTTGTTTCCTTCCCCTATTTTTCTACTCATCCATCCATAAACTAGACAAAGTGGAGTGTGGTCCTTATGGCTTTCCCAATCCCATTGTCACCCCTCATAAGCTACATTTTTATACAACTGTCTTCGAGATTCATGGGTTCTGGGTTGTAGTTTGATAGTTTCAGGTATCCACCACCAGCTACCCCAATTCTTTAGAACCTAAAAAGGGTTGTCTAAAGTGTGCGTAAGAGTGCCCACCAGAGTGACCTCTCGGCTCCTTTTGGAATCTCTCTGCCACTGAAGCTTATTTCATTTCCTTTCACATCCCCCTTTTGGTCAAGAAGATGTTCTCCGTCCCACGATGCCGGGTCTACATTCCTCCCCGGGAGTCATATTCCACGTTGCCAGGGAGATTCAGTCCCCTGGGTGTCTGATCCCACATAGGGGGGAGGGCAGTGATTTCACCTTTCAAGTTGGCTTAGCCAGAGAGACAGGGCCACATCTGAGCAACAAAGAGGCATTCGGGAGGAGGCTCTTAGGCACAACCATAGGGAGGCCTAGCCTCTCCTTTGCAGCAACCGTCTTCCCAAGGGTAAAACCTATGGTAGAGGGCTCAACCCATCAAACCACCAGTCCCCTATGTCTGTGGTCATGTTAGCACCCATGGAGGTGGGGTAGGCGAATACCCCTGCATTCTCCACAGGCTCCTCAAGGGGGCACTACATCTTTTTTTTCCTTGTTTTTCTTTTTTTTTTTTTTTTAACTTTCCCTTCTTTTTTAAATCAACTGTATGAAAAAAAGTTAAAAAGAAAACAAACATACAATAAAAGAACATTTCAAAGAGACCATAGCAAGGGAGTAAGAAAAAGACAACTAACCTAAGATAACTGCTTAACTTCCAACATGTTCCTACTTTACCCCAAGAAAGTTACATAATATAGCAACATTTCTGTGAACTTGTTCCTACTATATCCATCAGAAATTAACAGACCATAGTCATTCCTGGGCATCCCCAGAACGTTAAATAGCTTATCTGTTCTTCTTGGATTATTGTTCCCCCTTCCTTAATTGCTCTCTACTGCTAGTTCCCCTACATTCTACATTCTTATAAACCATTTGTTTTACATTTTTCAAAGTTCACATTAGTGGTAGCATATAATATCTCTCTTTTTGTGCCTGGCTTATTTCGCTCAGCATTATGTCTTCACGGTTCATCCATGTTGTCATATGTTTCACCAGATCGTTCCTTCTTACTGCCGCGTAGTATTCTATCGTGTGTATATACCACATTTTATTTATCCACTCATCTGTTGAAGGACATTTGGGTTGTTTCCATCTCTTGGCAATTGTGAATAATGCTGCTATGAACATTGGCGTGCAGATATCTGTTCGTGTCACTGCTTTCCGATCTTCCGGGTATATACCGAGAAGTGCAATCGCTGGATCGAATGGTAACTCTGTATCTAGTTTTCTAAGGAACTGCCAGACTGACTTCCAGAGTGGCTAAACCATTATACAGTCCCACCAACAATGAATAAGAGTTCCAATCTCTCCACATCCCCTCCAGCATTTGTAGTTTCCTGTTTGTTTAATGGCAGCCATTCTAACCGGTGTTAGATGGTATCTCATTGTGGTCTTAATTTGCATCTCTCTAATAGCTAGTGAAGCTGAACATTTTTTCATGTGTTTCTTGGCCATTTGTATTTCCTCTTCAGAGAACTGTCTTTTCATATCTTTTGCCCATTTTATAATTGGGCCGACTGTACTATTGTCCTTGAGTTGTAGGATTTCTTTATATATGCAAGATATCAGTCTTTTGTCAGATACATGGTTTCCAAAAATTTTTTCCCATTGAGTTGGCTGCCTCTTTACCTTTTTGAGAAATTCCTTTGAGGTGCAGAAACTTCTAAGCTTGAGGAGTTCCCATTTATCTATTTTCTCTTTTGTTGCTTGTGCTTTGGATGTAAAGTCTAGGAAGTGGCCGCCTAATACAAGGTCTTGAAGATGTTTTCCTACATTATCTTCTAGGAGTTTTATGGTACTTTCTTTTATATTGAGATCTTTGGTCCATTTTGAGTCAATTTTTGTGTAGGGGGTGAGGTAGGGGTCCTCTTTCATTCTTTTGGATATGGATATCCAACTCTCCCAGCCCCATTTGTTGAAAAGACCATTATGACTCAGTTCAGTGACTTTGGGGGCCTTATCAAAGATCAGTCGGCCATAGATCTGAGGGTCTATCTCTGAATTCTCAATTCGATTCCATTGATCTATATGTCTATCTTTGTGCCAGTACCATGCTGTTTTGGCAACTGTGGCTTTATAATAAGCTTCAAAGTCAGGGAGTGTAAGTCCTCCCACTTCGTTTTTCTTTTTTAGAGTGTCTTTAGCAATTCGAGGCATCTTCCCTTTCCAAATAAATTTGATAACTAGCTTTTCCAAGTCTGCAAAGTAGGTTGTTGGAATTTTGATTGGGATTGCATTGAATCTGTAGATGAGTTTGGGTAGAATTGACATCTTAATGACATTTAGCCTTCCTATCCATGAACATGGAATATTTTTCCATCTTTTAAGGTCTCCTTCTATTTCTTTTAGTAGAGTTATGTAGTTTTCTTTGTATAGGTCTTTTACATCTTTGGTTAAGTTTATTCCTAGGTACTTGATTTTCTTAGTTGCTATTGAAAATGGTATCTTTTTCTTGAGTGTCTCTTCAGTTTGTTCATTTCTAGCATATAGAAACATTACTGACTTATGTGCATTAATCTTGTATCCCGCTATTTTGCTAAATTTGTTTATTAGCTCTAGTAGCTGTATCGTCGATTTCTCAGGGTTTTCTAGATATAAGATCATATCATCTGCAAACAATGACAATTTTACTTCTTCTTTACCAATTTGGATGCCTTTTATTTCTTTGTCTTGCCGGATTGCCCTGGCTAGCACTTCCAGCACAATGTTGAATAACAGTGGTGACAGCGGGCATCCTTGTCTTGTTCCTGATCTTAGAGGGAAGGCTTTCAGTCTCTCACCATTGAGTACTATGCTGGCTGTGGGTTTTTCATATATGCTCTTTATCATGTTGAGGAAGTTTCCTTCAATTCCTACCTTTTGAAGTGTTTTTATCAAAAAGGGATGTTGGATTTTGTCAAATGCTTTTTCAGCATCTATTGAGATGATCAATTGATTTTTCCCTTTTGACTTGTTAATGTGTTGTAATACATTGATTGATTTTCTTATGTTGAACCATCCTTGCATGCCTGGAATGAACCCCACTTGGTCATGGTGTATGATTTTTTTAATGTGTCTTTGGATTCGATTTGCAAGTATTTTGTTGAGGATTTTTGCATCTATATTCATTAGGGAGATTGGCCTGTAGTTTTCCTTTCTTGTAGCATCTTTGCCTGGTTTTGGTATTAGATTGGTGTTAGCTTCATAAAATGAGTTAGGTAGTGTTCCATTTTCTTCAATGTTTTGAAAGAGTTTGAGTAAGATTGGTGTCAGTTCTTTCTGGAAAGTTTGGTAGAATTCCCCTGTGAAGCCATCTGGCCCTGGGCATTTATTTGTGGGAAGATTTTTGATGACTGATTGGATCTCTTTGCTTGTGATGGGTTGGTTAAGGTCTTCTATTTCTTCTCTGGTCAGTCTAGGTTGTTCATATGTTCCCAGGAAATTGTCCATTTCTTCTACATTATCCAGTTTGTTGCCATACAGTTGTTCATAATATCCTCTTATAATTTTTTTAATTTCTTCAGGATCTGCAGTTATGTCACCTTTTTCATTCATTATTTTGTTTATATGGGTCTTCTCTCTTTTTGATTTTGTCAGTCTAGCTAGGGGCTTGTCAATCTTGTTGATCTTCTCAAAGAACCAACTTTTGGTGATATTTATCCTCTCTATTGTTTTTTTGTTCTCTATGTCATTTATTTCTGCTTTAATCCTTGTTATTTCTTTTCTTGTACTTGGTTTAGGATTGGTTTGCTGTTCATTTTCTAGCTTCTTCAGTTGATCCATTAGTTCTTTGATTTTGGCTCTTTCTTCCTTTTTAATATATGCGTTTAGTGCTATAAATTTCCCCCTTAGCACTGCTTTTGCTGCATCCCATAGGTTTTGGTATGTTGTGTTCTCATTTTCATTCATCTCTATGTATTTAGCAATTTCTCTTGCTATTTCTTCTTTAACCCACTGATTGTTTAGGAGTGTGCTGTTTAACCTCCAGGTATTTGTGAATTTTCTAAGTCTCTGATGGTTATTGACTTCTAATTGTATTCCATTGTGGTCAGAGAATGTGTTTTGAATAATTTCAATCTTTTTAAATTTATTGAGGCTTGTTTTATTTCCCAGCATATGATCTATTCTGGAGAAAGTTCCATGAGCACTAGAAAAGTATGTGTATCCTGGTGATTTGGGATGTAATGTCCTGTATATGTCTGTTAAATCTAATTCATTTATCAGATTGTTTAGGTTTTCAATTTCCTTATTGGTCTTCTGTCTGGTTGATCTATCTATAGGAGAGAGTGATGTGTTGAAGTCTCCCACAATTATCGTGGAAACATCAATTGCTTCCTTTAGTTTTGCCAGTGTTTCTCTCATGTATTTTGTGGCACCTTGGTTGGGTGCATAGACATTTACGATTGTTATTTCTTCTTGCTGAATTGCCCCTTTTATTAGTATGTAGTGGCCTTCTTTGTCTCTCAAAACATCCCTGCATTTGAAGTCTATTTTATCTGAGATTAATATTGCTACACCTGCTTTCTTTTGGCTGTAGCTTGCATGAAATATTTTTTTCCATCCTTTCACTTTCAGTTTCTTTGTGTCCCTGTGTCTAAGATGAGTCTCTTGTATGAAACATATTGATGGAAATGATGAAACATATTCATTTTTTTTGATCCATTCTGCGAATCTGTATCTTTTAATTGGGGAGTTTAATCCATTTACATTCAACGTTATAACCGTGAAGGCATTTCTTCAATCAGCCATCTTATCCTTTGGTTTATGTTTGTCATATTTTTCCCCTCGGTCTATTAATATCCTTTATTGTACCCATACCGAATCTCTTTAGTACTGAACCTTTCTCCAAGTCTCTCTGTCCTGTCTTTGTTTCTCTGTCTGTAGGGCTCCCTTTAGTATCTCCAGTAGGGCAGGTCTCTTGTTAGCAAATTCTCTCAGCATTTGTTTGTCTGTGAAAAATTTAAGCTCTCCCTCAAATTTGAAGGAGAGCTTTGCTGGATAAAGTATTCTTGGTTGGAAATTTTTCTCACTCAGAATTTTAAATATATCGTGCCACTGCCTTCTCGCCTCCATGGTGGCTGCTGAGTAGTCACTACTTAGTCTTATGCTGTTTCCTTTGTATGTGGTGAATTGCTTTTCTCTTGCTGCTTTCAGAACTTGCTCCTTCTCTTCTGTGTTTGACAGTGTGATCAGTATATGTCTCGGAGTGGGTTTATTTGGATTTATTCTATTTGGAGTTCGCTGAGCATTTATGATTGTGTATTTATGTTGTTTAGAAGATTTGGGAAGTTTTCCCCAACAATTTCTTTGAATACTCTTCCTAGACCTTTCCCCTTTTCTTCCCCTTCTGGGACACCAATGAGTCTTATATTTGGACGTTTCATATTATCTATCATATCCCTGAGGTCCATTTCGATTTTTTCAATTTTTTTCCCCATTCTTTCTTTTATGCTTTCATTTTCCATTCTGTCATCTTCCAGGTCACTGATTCGTTGTTCAACTTCCTCTAGTCTTGTACTATGAGTGTCCAGAATCTTTTTAATTTGGTCAACAGTTTCTTTAATTTCCATAAGATCATCCATTTTTTTTATTTAGTCTTGCAATGTCTTCTTTATGCTCTTCCAGGGTCTTCTTGATTTCCTTTGTATCCCGTACTATGGTCTCATTGTTCATCTTTAGTTCTTTGAGTAGCTGCTCTAGGTGCTGTGTCTCTTCTGATCTTTTGATTTGGGTGCATGGGCTTGGGTTATCCATATCATCTGGTTTTTTCATATGCTTTATAATTTTCTGTTGTTTTTGGCCTCGTGGCATTTGCTGAACTTGATAGGGTTCTTTTAGGATTTGTAAACCAATTGAATTCCTTATCTCTAATTTATCAGATCTACAGCTTCGTGGGGTACACTTTCTCTAACTAACCAGCAGGTGGCATCCACGAGCCACCTGTTGTCCACAAGCCAGTTCTCCCCTGCTTAGCCTTTTTGGTGAGTGGGGGAGTGAGTCTTGTGGGGTCCAATTGGTGTGCCAAGCTTGCGTGTGTAGTTGGTGTTGCCTGCCCTGTATATGGGGCGTGTTTCTGGGCAGTCAGGGACTGGGGTGGCCCTAACAATCAAATCTCCCTGGTGATCCTAGAGTTTTAAAGCTGCTGCAATAGTCTAATCCTTCAGTTCAGTCCTGCCACAGTTTGTCTCTGCCACTGACCCACAAGTCCTTGGTATTGGCGTATGGCTCCTGAGACTTGCAAGTGGGCCCCTCTTCCAGGCCTTGCACCCTGGGTCCTCTGTTGAGGGATGACTGTGCTATGTCACAGGTGAGTGCCTTCCCCCCAGGGCAGTTCTGGGCTGCTGGGCTGTGTAGGGAGGCTCCCAGTCTGCTGAAATGATGGCTGAATGGGGCTTTGTTAATTCACACTGCTCCACCTTCCCAACTCTGGGACAATCAGCTGAGGTTGCAGGGAAGGCTAATGTCCACGCCCAGTTTTGTGGTGTGTGCCTGTTATTTGAAGCACTTCCGTCACACTGGGTTGTCTGGGGCAGCTCTGGGCTATGAGGCTGGCGATGGGCAGGAGTGTTTCCTGTCCACCAGGATGATGGCTGTGAGCGGACACCCCCCTTTTCTTGGGAAGTTGTGGTGTTTAGTGAATTTTCCCAGCCACTGGATTATTGCCTTTTGTCTCAGAGCTGTCTTAGTTCTGCTCTTGACTTGACCTGCCCAAATTGCAAGTCTTTGAAGCTTTCTGTATTGGGCTTCTTAGAGTAATTGTTTTAGAAAAAGAAAAAAGGATTAAAAAAAAAAAAAAAAAAAAAGGGCCCTCCTCAGAGATCTAATGGGTTATTGAAATGCTAAGAGGCAAAGCAACCAGGGCCATTAAGGAAAGGTCCACAGGGCAGAGAGATCAGCTTTTCTTCGGGATTTGCATATGCGCCTCAGGGCCTGAGCTCTGCCCTTCCCCTTTCTATGTTCACCAGAACTCCAAAAATCCTCCGCTTTTATTTTGGAGTTTTTCGTGTTGTTTTTTTTCTATGCCTGTCTCCTCTCTGCTGGGCTGGCTGCTGTCAGATTCTCTGGTGTCTGGTCTCAGTCTATCTATGGTTGGAGTTTGGATCAGTAGAATGAGTTTCCGATAAGGGCTGCCACTGCAGTTCTCCCTTCTCCTTCCCGGAGCTGACAGCCCCTCCTCCCACGGGACTGAGCCTGGCAGGGAGGGGCGCGGGTCCCCTGGCCACAAAAACTTACAGATTTCGCTGATCTCAGCAGTTCCACGTTTTCATGAGTGTTGTATGAAGTATGCCCAAAGTCAGATTGCTCTGTGGTGTCCAGTCCACGCAGTTCCTGGCTTTCTACCTACTTTCCTGGAGGAGTAACTAAAACATACCAGTCCGCCATCTTCTCCTTGTACTTTTTAAGAGGCCTAAGAAAGATGGTGACGTACAGCTCAAAGGAAGTAATCTCTAATGGTGAAATGTCAGGACCTTAGATGGGGAGATCTTTTGGGGATCAAAGAGTCTCCCAGAAGCCCCTGATGTCATGACATGGAGGTGACTACCCATTCCTCAAGCCAGAACTGGGGAAGGGTTTCAGCTAGTCATTAGGGGCAGAGGGCCCTGCTTCTCTGCGGTGGGCAAGTAGCTTGTGGCACTTTCTTCCTCCCAGGCTGAGGATTGCTGGGAGCTGCTGCCTGAGATGCTTGGCTTGCGTTTGTCTGCATTGGTGCATTGTCTCCTGGGGATTGCTTTATGTTCAGTTATCGCTAGGAGATGTGTGCAGGGAATCACTGTGCCTACACAGACAGCAGTCCTGAGCTAACCTTCTTGCCCACATCGAACCAGCCACGTGCAGGGTTAATGTTTCAGACCATCCTGCACAACCTAATATTTCCCTTAGAAATAGTAGCCACAAGCAGCTTTCTCACACCACTCTGTTTTTATCATTTTAGGTACAGAGCACATATGATGAGGCCCAATCCCCACATGAGTTAGAGTTGTGTGGGGTCAGAGGCTGGATTGCTCTTTTACAGCAAGAAACAATTTGGAGAGCAGGTTGTGCTGGATTGTTCCTGTAAACCTGCAGCTACCACTTCCCGTGACCTTAGGAGCTGATTTAGTGGGCTGCTTCTGATCTGGAATCTCAAGATCCGTTTTCCATCTTGTCGTCATCCGGTGGCTCAGTTGGAGTGGATTGGCCCCTGTCATCTCCAGCAACTTATTAATCATAACTCATGTCAGCTGAGACCTTAAAAATCCTTTAGTTATCAAGGGATCCCAAGGGTCATAGAAAGGGTCCTAGCTCCGATCAGAAAATTCCCTATGCTGTGCAAGCAAAGTGTCTGTGTGTGCGCATGAGTGTGAGTGTATGTGTCCATCTATGTGTGTGTTTGTAGGGGGCGTGGAGGTTTTAGATGGTATCTGCTCACCTGTTGTTAGGTCAGGTATATCAGGTCATTAGGCAAAGAACCAGAAGTTCTCCTCAAGTGGCTGTAAGTATACTTCAGATACCTGATGGTGCTTTCCCATCTCCTTGTTGATATTTAGCAGCCAGTATGTCAAGATGTATTAGGCCTCTCCAAGGGTCCAAGTTCATCTTAAATTTGGTGACCATATTATTTATCATCTAAACAGGAGTAAAAGATGAGGCTCTTAATAATTATTCTAAGATATCAGGCAAACTGGGAAGGAGAGTCACCTTAGGCGTAAAGGCGTGGCAGAGTCTCTAGTGTCAAGAAGCTTATTAAAATGGCATCATTTTAATAAATGATTAAAATGGCATCAGTGGCTTATTAAAGAAGTCAGCACTCTTATATAATAAGGGGATTCCCTCCACAGTACAGCTGGCAGATGATCTCCTGTATCTACTTGAATACCACCAGGGACAGAAAGCTCATTACCACCTGTAGCAGCCCATTCCATTGTTGGATGATGCTCACTGATAGACGGGGAAGCATACCTTCAGAAACCTAAACCTCTGTATTTGAAGTGGGGGGATTTAAATAATTTTATTTTCAGCAGTGACATCATATTTACATTCTTGAGGTACCTTTCTGTGATGGAAATATATCAATTTAAATTAAAAACAGAAAGAAAGCGCCTTGCTGGCATTGCCTAGCCCATCAAACTAGGCTATGAAAATGATTTTGAACATTTCAGGAAAAAGAGTTCCAACCAATTGTCTTGCTTCCAGAAATCTTCAAAGTATCTTTTTATAGATCTTTTAAGATGATTTTATCCAAGTAGCAAGTACTTAAACCTAACCAACTGAAAATGTTTTTTTGCACACATATTCAAAGGAAAAAGAAAATCTTGAAAGGATGAAGTTTTTTCTTTTATGATAGCTTAAGGCAGTGGGTCTCAAAATGTGGTCCCTGAACCAAGGGTGTCAGCAGCACCTGGAACTTGTTAGAAATGCAGATTCCTGAGCCCCAGCCCAGACCTGGTGCATCAGAAACTCTGGGATTGGGTTCTGCAATCTGTGTGTTAACAGGCCCTCCAAATAATTCTAATGCACCTTCAAATTTGAGACCCACTCTTCAGGGCATGAAAATCTCATCTCAAAAGGCTTTCGATGCTGGGGGCCTCACCTTAGCATCCTTCACCCTGCTTTGCCAACAAGAATTAAAACTAGAGTTCAGGTTCCAAAAAGCAGTAAAATTCTTCAACCCCTTATCCCTTGCTGGCTCCATCCTGAGTCCATAGTTGACTCTCGATAACCTTGTGGAATGAATGAATGAATGGATGAATATTGAATAGTGTGGGGATTCCATAGGAATTAACTCTTGTGCATAAAGATCTCTTAATGGAGTGGATGGGGATGGAAATTTAGTGATCAGACCAAAACTGTGCTGAAAGGAAGGACTGAATTATGTCAATAAGAGCTCCTAAGTCCAGAAAATATTATGGTTCTCCCCAACAGATACATTTTAAACATGGATAAAACATATGATAAGCTTAAGGAAGTCCAACTTGTTCTGATTTCTCCCTGGTAACTATTATAACTTTAAAATATGTGAAACAAAAAGCTCTTTCTGAATCTGCTGGTCCCCTGATTTGCTGATGCTCTAAGCAAGCGCTTCATCTGTCTGTTGGAGATGCTGAAATATGAAGCTGAGCCGATCCTCTTACAAATGCTCTTCCTCTTTTTAGGTGATCATGGAAAATAACAAGTGATATTCCATAAGACAGAGCTCTTTTTCCCTCTTATGTGTTCAAAGTGTGTGGCTGAGAGGGGCAGGAAAACTTGTGGTACCTGATACGTGCTCACCCCCCCATCCCCCATCACTAAACAGATGCCCCACGAATGGGGAGCATGTGGTTTTCTGACTGTGTCCAAATAGCTTCAGTTCCCTTGTGTGGCCTTACGAGCATCTGATCCTTGCTGGGTGCAAGGGAGTTTGTGAGATGGTTGCAGTAAGTGAAGCAGCAGCTGGGGCTGTGTGTCATCCTTTCTAAATCAGCAGCAATGCAGTGTTTAGTGGGGTGTCCTACCCTCGCTTGGGGAGATAGGACATATTTAAGTGTGCTGAGATTTGTGCCGATGATCCCGCCTTCTGATTTTCCAGGATGTGGGAGCAGGAATTTGTGAGCCTGGGTGATGCTATCTCATGAAGCGTTCTACTTCCTTCAGGAAGGGTAGCTTATCTGTAAGAATTCACTGGTAAATACAAAAATCATCTTCCATGAGGTGAGGGGAGTAGGGAATGATGTCAGAAGTGGACTAAGTGCTTTCTCTTTGGAGACCTGGATTTCAACAGAATGTCAACCTTAACAAAAGGGAGTTGCAAGTTTCATTCTAATTCTTGGTGGTGTTTGTCAAGGTCAGCACACGTGTCACAGTCATTGTTACAGGCAACAGTCAGTTCTGCAGAGAAGAAGGAGTGTGAACAAGCCAAGTGTGTGAACAGGCACGTCTGTACCCAAGCCCAGCACGGGGCGGGTGGCTGAGTTTGAAGCCAGTCAGTGTTGGTGTTCATGACACTGGTCAATTGGATGGTTGTTTCTCATAGATGCCCAACTCCCTCAAGACTAAGAGGCTTTGGTGGCATCAAGCTTTTTAAAAGCAGCACCTTTGGTGGCAAAAATCATCCCTGTAGAAGATGGAAATTTTAGGTTGTTTCTTGGGGTGTCTTTAAGGTCCCACTAGCCCATCAAGGGGCTGTTGGTAAGTCATTAACTCAGCTTGGCCTTCAGGTTCAGAGCTTGAGATCCCATGCCCTGTAGCTATTCCATTATCTTATAGAGGACATGGTTATGGGTTATTAAAGGGGTTGTAGGACCAAAGGCACATTCTATGGAAACTCCTAACCAGATCAGGGACTCAGCTTCAATTAACAGAAGACCCCTTAGATTACGGCTCCAGACGAACTCTCTGATCCCTGGGAAATTCACAGCCTGCTGCAGGCACCAGTAATAGATTAAGGTAGAGGGGGAGTACAAAGGGGGAGACTTGTAGGGTGTCTGTGGCTAAATGAGGATAGAGTATGGAAACTAAAGGAGAAATTCCAACTCACTAAGTGATTAAGTCAAACATCCCTAAGAGGAAAGGATCATTTGTCATACAAGTTTCTTAGAGATACCCGGGGTGAGTGAAAGGAAAGGTATTAGTATCTGCCTGGGAGGGTGATGACATTTGAGTTTTTAAATGTAAATATCCTGCTGGATTCTGCTTTCAGATTCTCAGAAGGTGCCTTCCATTTTTGTTGTTAATATAGTCTAGGAACTGGCAAGGTTTGAGGAGTAGGGCAAAAAGGGTTATAAATTTAGTCCTTGGTGACAATGAATGGCAATTGATAATGTGACAGTGTCACAGAGAAGTTTTCTTTTTCTAATATCCTAATTAAATTAAAACTCCAGTTGGCCAAACCCACATGCATTGAAGCCAGACAATTTCCCAAAATCTCATTAGCTGCAAACTCGAGAGCACCACCAGCAGATGGAAGTTTTTCCCCTAGATTTTTCAATAATTAGACAGAAAAGGTCTTTCAACCTTAGACATTGAATGGAAAGATTTTATCTGGCTTGCCAGTTTATCAGTTTTAATGCCATTAATGAAATTATGCAAAGAGCAACATTTTTACTTTTATGATGCAATGATATAATATTTCAGTGTCCTTAAGCCTCAACTCTTGTGAGGGACACAGATTTTAGGGAAAATTTTCTGAATTAATATTATAATTGCTTTCCCTTACTTTGATCTCTTATTTCAGTTATAATAAATTGGGGCCTTGGAGGAACACATTGAACCCCTCTATTTTTAATATTGGGCAGAATGAGATGAGCATAGCCAATGAAATTTTGGATCTTAGATGATAATTGGGGGGCAATAAACTTTAGAAGTTCGCATAGCTCTGGCCCTGGAGTTATGTCAACATGGACCCACAGCAGGGGAAAGAAAAGGCAATTAGCTTGTAATTTATATCCCAGATCCTTCCTTGGGGAACAAAAAAAAAAAAAAAAAAAAGACAGGAAGAATTCAAACCCTTCAGGTCTATCTATATTGGTCGAATTCTCCTCCCTCCCCAAAAGCCCATTATTCTACTTAATTATGTCCCTGTATCAGCTGATGCATGATTTATAATAAACGTATTCTTTATAGTTCCACTAAGAATGAGGCTGATTAGTTTCCTGGGCTTCATTTTTATCTAAACACATTTTGAAATTACCTAATTTGAAAATGGCTGGAGACATGTTGCTGGGAATTTAGTTAAGTAATAAATATTGATAGATATACAGCCTTAGTGATTAGCGAAGGGTAATTTTTCCTCTGTGTCCTGTGTCATGTGTGTATGTTTCCATGTGTTTTTACATGCATGCATAAATATTCATTTATTTATTTATACGCTTGTATTTCGATGTTGTCTTGTGTCTCTGAGTCTCATCTTTTTGTGATACATGCTTCACTTTGTTTGACAGATTCCTAATCCTGATCCAAATCTAAAATCTCAATGTCCTCACACAGTACCCCTATATCTGCACCTTACTTGAACCTGTTTTTTCCTGGAATCTTCATTTCTCTGACTCTGTGCAGGTTGCTTGTTTCTTCATGGCCCAGGGACCCCTGGACACTCTAGCCTTCCATTGCCCCTTCCTTCCTTGTGTAAAAACCTTTTCTCTCTTGAGACTTGTGCCATCTGAATATATCCCCCTCTGCCCACCCTTGCTGCTGCTGTTACCCACCCACCTCCAGGCCCCTCCCTGCGATTCAGTGGCGGCTTCTATCCTTGGCCCTTCTGTTCTGCCCTCGGCTCCAACCCTCACCCTCAAGTCTGGGCACGTGACTCTCCCAGCTGACACCTGTGCTGCCCGGGCCCTTAAACTCCTCCACTAGGATGCTCTCCACCCCACATGCCCCTGGGAATCTAGCATCACCTGAAACAATATCTCACCTCTGTCCAAGATTTTAAACTCCAAAGTCTCACTCAATGAGAGTAACCTGTGTCCTTCTAACTTTTTGCTTTCACTCTATCCAGTCTCCCAACTCATTCTCAGTCTACACTCCAAGTATTTATTTAACAAATGTTATTGAGACACTATTCGCTTCTGGGAATTTAGCAATGAATAAAAATGGACATGCACCCTGCCCTCATATGACTTACAGTCCAATAGGGGAGCATTAATCAAATGATTGCATAAAAGGAAGGTAAAATTTGCTTGGTAAGTACTACAAAGAAGAGCCACAGCCTAAGCTGATGGGAAACCTTCCCTCAGGAGGTGGGCAGGGAAGTGACAGTAGACCTGAGATCTGAAGGGTGAGAAGTCCGTGGGGGGAGTGAACTCTTCCAGGGGAAGCAAAACGCTTTGTGCAGAGGCCCTGTGGTGGTTGGGGAGGGGTGTGGTGGATGAGGTCAACTGACATTTCAAAGCAACTGGAACCTACAGAAGGAGGGAGTAGGAGATAAAGCCAGAGAGGAGAAAGGCAGACTTTTCAGGGCCAGTGTAGGCTGTGTCAGGGAGTTTTTTTCCTCAGGCCTAAAGTAGAGGAAGTCTTTTGAAGCAATTTAAGTTGAGGCCCTTTCCAGTTTACATATGTCTTAAAAATCCAGTCCATTCTACTGTGTGGTTTCATAGTGTTGCAGTTTTGAAAACACTAGATTCGAATGCCTGTGAAATCACATGCCCTTTTTCTAGGCTTCTTTATATATGAATAAAGCACATTTTTACTCTTATCTAGAGGCCCTGTGTGTCTTCAGTTAATGCTATAGTTCCGAATACAGACTACTGATGCACTTTTTTCTTCCTTTTTCCTTTCTTGCATCCTGAATACATCTGTACTTAAATTGTTTGCAGTCTTAGTTTCCAGTGACTCAATTTACAGCATTTTTTTTTTTGCACTTCCATAAATCAAATGTAATGCACCAGGATATTAGACAGGAAACTTGGGGACCTTTGGATGTTTAAATGACACTGTCGAAATACGGCTTTTTATTTGTGATAACAAAATTACCTTTTCTGATAGTGAGATGATATCTTCTATTGAGGACCAAAGGTGATTTAGGGATGTAAAAAACATACATACTTGTCAGACTGTGAAGGGAAAAGAGTCCTTCTTTCTTTTCCTTTAGAAACCACTGCAACTCAGAGCTTGAGGTTCTGGGAGTAAAACCTGCAGAAACGTGGGCTTTTCAAAGAATTACAAAGGCAAGAGGGGAGAGGGCTGGGTGACACCATCACTCAGTTCCCTACATGTCCTGTAGACCCAGTAGAGAGCTGACCAGTGCCCCCACCAAGGTGTGGCTTTTTGTTTGTTTGTTTGTGTGTTTGTTTTGAGTTGTGTGGGATGACACGCTATGTGAGCAATTGGTTGTGATGCTGGAAACACAAATCATGAATCTGATTGTCCACGGGAACTGCACTTGTTATTTTATGAAATAAACAAGTCTCTCTGGCACAGATTTAGTGACATGCATTATTGTTTTCATGTCAAAGCAGCTTTTAGTTTTTTCACTATATGCAGGAACATACCAAGATTACCACTAAATAATCATCTGTTTCAATCCTGCCATTTCACAGATTGGGAAACTGAGTCACAGATCGGTTAAGTGATGTGCTCAAGAGCATACTGTTGAGTGGGGCCGAGCCGATTCAAACCCAGGCCTCCTGACTTCCCACCACATCAGCCGTTGCCTGCACCTGGGATCTGCATTTCCCTGGAACAGCCAGGTGGACCAATCAGGAATTCTGCTTTCCTCTTCGTTGATTTTCTTTCTCTCCCATTGCCCTTCCACTCTGGGAGTTTATAAGGGGGTGGTGTCACTTCCTTACCCTCTCCTTCCTTTCATATCCCAGACTATTTCTATATGTAGAAACAAATGCGTATATGAATATATATGCGTGTTTCTTTAAGTACCACTTACTAAATTTCACAAGGGACTTCTAGATAGTTCCAGGTTCAGTGTTCCTTGAGGGCAAAAGCCAGGCCTGACAGCTGTCTTAGCTTTGTATTGCCCGGTTTCTCACGCTGGGGCTTCTGCATAGGAGTTCAGTAAATGTTAGTGAAGCTGTTAAATTCATCTGACCAAACACTGTAATTTTGACATTGGAATAATGTTGTCTCTCATCCACAAAATATTCCCAGATTGTTTTGTCTTGGGAGGTCTCACGTTTATTTATTTATTTTGTTGTCCTCCTGTGAATTTTATTGTATATAAATTGTACCTCAATTAAAAAAAAAGTCATGTGCCTTTGGGATCATAAACAGGAAATTGTCCATTTTCTGAGAAGTGTCACTGCCGCCAGTAGCCAGCCAGGCCTGGATCAAGCCTGTCAAATCGTTAATTAGGGTCGTTTGCTCTCCTGTGAGCTGAGCACGCACGTGTGAAACCTGCTCAGGAGAGAATTAATTCGTCCTACTCTGTACTTTTTAGAGTACTCCTAGCACAATTCCCAAAGCCTGCAGGCCTCCTACATGTGTTCTAAATGGGCTAATTGTTAAGGTGACATTTGTAAATTAATCTCTGACTTGAGCTAAGTGGTGTCCCCTGATGGCTGCAACTCAGCGATTCCCAGCTTGGCCATACAACAGAGTCACTGGAGGAGCTCGTTAAAAATACAAGGCGCTCTGACTTCCCTGAGCTAACGCTTCCTGGTTCCCAAAGCAGGATGAAGGCATCTCGGTTTACTTGTTTTTTTTTTAAAAGGAAAGTTCAGGTGGTAAAAATCTGATGGTTGTTACATTTGGGAGCCTCAGCTCCAAATCAGTCTCTGCAGGCCTGTGTAGCCAAGTGTAATTTAAGCCCAAACCTGGCAATTCATATCCAGTTTCTTAAACAGGCACAGTCTCTGAAGAGCCATCTTTCCTGAGTCTCTGGACTCCATATTCAAATCTCCAGATTTGTCTTTTCCTTGGAGAGTTCCAGCTGTGTGAGCAGGAATATTTTTGTCTTGCCACACTATTTTCCATTTTTATGAACTTTCTGAGGCATTTAGGGGAACTTCCGGGCCTGCTGGGGTTTCGATGTATGAAGATGTCTGTGAGTTTCCCTGCTTGGCTATCCATGTATCATCGGACTCCTCATGTCAGGTGTTAGGCACAGACCTTTTTTTATACACTCTGTGAGCCTGTTTTCCTGGCAGTGTTGTGTGCAATCACATGAAGTGTTTGATCTTGGAGTTTTGGAAATAGATGACTCACCAAAACCATTGTTCCAATGACATTTATCAAATTGCTTTTGTTTTTAGGAATCTGGCACTCTGTAAATATCACTCAGCACCTAGTATCGCTCCACAGCATATGGGTGTTTTCAGTAAATCTAAGAATATGGCAATTAGCACCCTCCGAGGTAGCAGTGGTGATTTGGTTAACCCACACTGTGGAGAGTCGTGCAAGCTGAGCAGGCTCTTCTGAAAGTCAGCAGAAGTTGTGCTCTGAGAGGGAGTGTTCAAATTATCTCGAATAATTAGGCTGCTGGTAACAAACTCTTGCATGGGACAATCCTTTGTAAAGTTCTGGGTCATCATGAAGGATTATTCTGCAGACTGAGCTGCTGGATCATTGTGCTTTTCTTGGCCCCATCTTGCCACATTCCTTGGGTTTCTTTCCTCCTTATCCCTTGGACTGTGGAAGTTCTCAGAAGGCTTCCCAGCAGCCCTCCAGCTTACCGAAGGAATTTCAGAGAAGCTGGAAGAAAGGATGCCTTAGGAAGGAAGAAGTTACTAAGACAAGAGCCCTTGTTGTTTCCTCCCTTCTCTAACTCCTTTTCCATTTATTAATGTTCCGCCTGGTCAATAACTTAATATATATTGCCTACACCATGCAATTGAGCACGAATTGCATAATAGCATAGGAGTAGTCTATGTAAGGATTACTCTATAAAAGAGTATTATTTCATGACTCCAAGTGGATTTACCTCTTAAATAAACACTTAGACTATTGGGGAGTGCTCTATAATGTAGCCATCACAATTTAGGCAAAGATCTAATAATTTCGTGTTGTTGGACTGGATTCTTCTATATTTAGGGTCAGTTCTCAGACGATGGGGGATTTTATAGAGAGCGAGCAAGAGAGAGAAAATAAACTAGTCCCTCTTGGCCTCTGCTTGGTACCCTCTTAACCACTTGGAGAAATGGACCTGTCCCCTCTGAGCTGACTTTGCTAGGGCCCCGTAGACGTGACTCTCCGTTGGGTTCCTATTTTCGTGGCCAAGTCCAAAGGGTTGATTTATTTTCTGTAGCACTTGGATCCAGGTTGACAATGTAATCAAGCCTGACATGATAAAGAGGCATTTAGCAAGTTTAAAAATCACAACACACATTTCTCCGTATACTGAGAAGTGTATCCTTTCCACATCAATCATGCCATGAAAGGAGGGTGATGGTGGGTAATGGAGGGTGATGGAGGGTGATGGTGGGTAGCGGTGGGTGTGTGAGAGTCTGGGAACACCCTGTACCTCATCCAGGGAAAGCCTTTCGGGCTGAACATGTAGACAAAGCAGAGATTCACTCTTCAGAGTCTTGGGTGCCCAGGAGCTTTGCCGGTCATATACTCCTGAATTTCTTTCCTCTCTTACTCTATCACAGAGATGCTGATATTTGAGTTTGCATCTTAAGAGGACACAGGATTCCTTCATCCCTCCTGTCACTGACTGATTTGCTTAAATAAGCAGTGCATTATTCCTTGTCACTGATGCAAAGCAGAGGCAGCTGGGATGAATTAGTGTGAGCCACTTTGGCCACCCCTATGCTGAGAAATTATCTGCTGTTGTAGAAGAGCTTAGATTTTAAGTTCATTTCAGAGTGGTGCAAATGGCATTTGGAAGGACTTTTTTTCCTCCCCTCCCTCCCCTTCCCTCCCCTCCTTTCCCTCCCTTCCCCTTCCCTCCCCTCCCCTCCCCTTCTCCTCTGCCTCCCCTCTCCTCCCCTTCCTTTCTCTGCTCTTACAACTGTGGATTTCAGTGACATAGGCCCACACAGCCAGAGGCCCAGCATGTTCAGATATACACACATGAAGCTAAATTGACAAGGATTAGTCAGACCAGCTGTTTATGAATGAAGGACACTTCCCCTCTGTTCTGGCCACACCCTTTCTCTTTGCAGCATTTTGAGAATGAGGTCAGGGCCAGGATCTAACTGCTTATGTTAGCATAAATAGCAGCACAGATCAAAATTAACCTTAAGCTATTTGCTTTGCTGCCTTGTTCAGATTATAGAGGAAAAAGCAGAAGCCTGTTTATGTTTTGTTTGTTTTGTTTGTAACTTTGCAAGTGGATGAGTGAAGGTGTGTGAGGGGTGATACTGAGTCAGGAGGGTGGGGTGGGTTAGTACCAGTAGATGGTAATTACAAAGACTGCAGGAGCTTCCTTGGATTGAACCGGAGCATGTTTTAGTTATTAACCCAAATGGAAGAATAAAATAAGCCCAAGTGGTGTGTGTGTGTGTTGTATGTGTGTGTTTACACGTTTCTTTCCAGAAGGAGAATTTATCAAGTTGCCGTGAAACCACGCAGTCCTTTTACAGTGTCCAGTTGTTTTGACTGGCATTTTCCTTTCACGTAGCTCACCCTCCCTCCCCACTAACTCCACAGAGTTTTGCAATTATTTTAATAAATATCTCATGCAGATTTCATTTTCCATCAAATGGTTTGGTGCGCATATGCAATATAGATATGCATGCATGTGACTCTCTCTCTCTTTCTCTCTCTCTCTCTTTCTCTCTCTCACACACACACACACACACACACACATGCACACACACGAGAGAGCTTGATCATTGCTACTAGTCTTGACATAAACTGAGATCCATCTCAATCTTCCATCAATGCCAGGGGTTTGTCAGTATCTGAATACCCTGAGGCCACTGCCATTTCCTAAAGCCCTTCAGCCTGCAGCCTCGTCAGGATTTTAGAGTGTAAGCAAGGTATTCAGTCTGCCTGGCTTGTGTATGTGTGTGTTTACGTTTTGTTCTGGAGCTTAACTGTTGGCTGTTGGCATCTCTTTTACTTCTGAACATTCTTTAGTTGCACTAATAGTTTCCTCTGTGAAAGATTAAATAAATTAGGATGTTGAGTGAGGACAGAAGTGTCAGTAACAGCCTAATCTGCTACATTTTCATTTGATGGACTTTAGTGTGACAGGTGTCCATTGAAGGAGATGCCAAAACTGTCATTTATATCAGTGGTGATTAATTTTGAGTGAAGTGTGTAAAGAAGAATAAGACTTGTCATGTAACTGGCCTGATGTATTACCTCGTTTGGTTTCCTGCACATAAGCTGTTTTCTTAAATATTCGAGATATGTTATAGCCATATATATATATATATATATATATATATATATATATATAATGAACATTTAACGTGCACACACATATATATGTGAGTGTTTGTACAAGCAAATTGATGTTTTTCAAATTAATATTCTTCTATAGAAGGAGAAAGTAGATTAGTGGTTGCTTGGGGCTGGGGGTGGGAACAGGATTAACTGTTAACAGGCATGTGGGGTCTTACTGAGATGACAAAAATGTTCTAAAACTGGATTGTGGTGATGGTTGGGCAACTTGGTAAACTGAATCATTGACTTACACACTTAAAATGGGTGAATTTTATAGTATGTAAATTAAACCTCAGTAAAGATGTTAAAACTTGAAATTCCTATACTGGAGTTCCTTTTTGCCCTACATAACCCCAAACTTCCACCTGTTCTTTTCCCACTGAAGTTTATTGACTTCCGTTGTAGAGAAACCGGGCAGTGAGGTAATAGACCCAGATGGAAACCCAGTGTCACGGGATACAAAAGTCTGCTCTGACCCCTGTTGGCTGGGAGCGAGGTTGCTGCCCCTGCAGTACAAGGAGCCAACAGCAGAGCATCCTGAAGCGATTGGCGCTGTGTTTCAGAGTTGTGCCTGCATGTCAAAAAATAAACATCCCAGTTTTCAGCTCTTAAGTGATGGCGTTTTTTTCTTCTTTTGCAGGTTGTCTTAGTCTTTGCTCTCAGCATTGGTGCACTTGTAATATACTTCATAGATTCGTCAAAGTGAGTATTCAGATGCATTCTCTTACCCTCTTTTCTAAAACAATCATGAGCCTTTACACTGATGGTTTGTTTACTTTAACACTAAACTTTGCAAGAGCCTTGGAAGACTTTTGGAGGAAGGCAGGGCTATTCTGTGCTGCTTTCCTGAATGCTTTGATTCTGCTAGCATAGGAGTTTTGGAGGTCCAGCCTTCTTGCTGACTATTATTTATCTTAAAATAGCTGTTTCCTGTTGAAGAGTATGTACTGAAGATGTCAAGAGGGAAGAGGGCTTTGATGTGAATTTGCAACCTGTGGGAGGGTTACCGTATTCAACAGATGAGGGTCTCAGCCATTCTTGACATGGTTTTAGGATCCTGTTCTCATTAAGGTTTTTCATTGCTCTAATTTTATTGGAGGTCAGATTAGAAAGCATGACACTATCCTTTGCACTTTCCAACTGAATATTCAGCAGAAGTATTGCACACTGACGTGTCTTGACTTGTGAAGGTAGGGAAATGGGATGGATGGAGAAGTTCATGATGACTCCCTTGCTCATCTGAGAATTCCTAGAGTGGACACTTGAGCAGACCCCTTGGGTGCCCACTGAGGGAAATGGTGCTTTAGGGACAAGATCTGTGTGACAGATAGTGAGGATCTTGCAGGAGGCAGAAGAGGGCGCTGGGCAGGACTGCTAGATGGCAGGCAGTTCTGCCCTGGTTCCTGCAGGTTCCCCCTTCTTACCCTGCTTGTCTGCATCATTTGTTCCCATTACTCCCCTTGAAAGCTTGAAGTGGACAGCATGTGGGAAACGAGTGAGGCTGGAGTCCTACTAGCCCTTCTGTTGTGACATGAACTTGACAACTCTGGTGTCAGTGGTCTTGGGCTCTTTGCCATGAGAATGTTTTCACTCCTTTAACTCTATCCCTAATAGAGTTGTATACTGACTTTGATACTAGGAAAACCTGCTTGGGGTCCCTGTTGACTCAGACCTCAGCATGCCTGAATTCTTAGCTTAGTACTGTTTTTCCGTGGCTCAGAATGGTGGTAATTTCATACATACCCGAGCTGTAAATTCCTCAGAGCCATCTGGTCTCCAGCCAAAGGATTTTGTGCACTTGGGTGCGGAGGCCAAAATGCCATGTCAGGGAAAATTAAGAAAACGATCCTCTAATATCCTATCTCTGGGAATCAGTCAAGTCTTGAGAAAGTATGGTCCTTCATCCCATCCACTGGTATGGGCTGGGCTGCCCTCACCCATCTCGGACAGAGTGTCCTTTAAAAGTCCTCCAGCAGGTGACATTCCACACACTAACCCTCATTGGTCATCCTGGCCAAAAAAGAGAGGAGCCTTTTAAGTTTGGAAGACACCATTGCTGTGCCACTGAAGGTAAGTCCTTTTTAAATATTTACCCTTAATAATTCTGGACCATATTTATATTGAACCACAGATCTTCAGTTCCCAAGCTTATTTTTCTGTTCTCTCCCCAGGAGTTTTTCTCATATCAGGGGGTGAAAACCCTGCCAACTTCCACGGCACTGGGCCAACTTCCAGTCTGGGGCCCAGGAAGTAGGTTGGGGTGGGTAGTCTCTGAACCTCGACAGAACAAACCTTTGTGTGGAGGTGAGTGTGGCGATCGGTTACAAGGACCGATGTCTCTGTCTTCCCTTTCCCTCCCCTTTTGCTCCTTTGCCTCTCTCAGAAATAAAATGCTCTTAGATGGATTTGGATGGTGTCCTTTTTTTATTTACAGTGTCTTCTCTAGGGCAGTCTTTTGTTCTGTAGATCCTAGTGTTGCCTCCATGTGAGAGGATGGGAAGGGATGAAAGTCTCCACAGCAGGGCTCTCTTCCCAAATGCCCTATGCCACTGGGTGCCCTTTGGATGTAATTATGATTCTGCTAAACCTTGGGGAACCTTACATTGGGAGGCCGCTCTGATTCTGTTTTCTTTTATGGGCTTGCAGAGAGTCTGCTCCAAGGATGGGCCTTCAATCCAGTTCTCAGCATTTCCCCTCAAAAATGCCAACAATCTTAGAACTCAGACGGTGTGCGATCATTCCTATGCTCCCTGGGGACTGTCTTAACCTGCATCTTTCTCAGTTCCCTGTCACCAAACTGTGTGGTTTGGTGTAGTGAGAGTTTGCTTATAAGACCTCATATTTATGTATCCCTTTTCAGTTTTCTTTTGCATTACTTCATTTGCAAAGAAAACCCAAGACTATTCTGGTTCTGCCCTGTGGGGTTCCTGATCAGGCTAGTCAACACAAACGAATCTTCCATCTTGCTGGAGAAAGCCACAAGCATGCTGAATTTAAGTGAGTGCAAGAATTAAGGTAGAATCTGTGAAGTAATCTTTTTGATAAGTCCACAGAGTCCCAGGAATTTTAAAAACAGAACATACTGAATGAATTATAACCAAGCTTAGTGGACAAGATAAAACGAAGTTCTATCCACACAGAAGTTGCACATGGAAAGAGGGTAAGAAAGCAGCCTTTAAATTATTAAAATCCATCATTTTCATTGAGAATTGTCACCAGTTGAACACACTTGTGGTTTGGCTGGCCGTCTGGCCATCTTGGAAGTTACACTAAGTTAATTTCTTTTGTAAGTTATACTAAATTATCACCCTGGGAAGAAAGTACCCAGTGTTCTTCAGATGAATTTTAGTTAATATTTACTCTCTTTAAATAAATCAGGAGACAATCTCTAGGCTTTCCCCTGAGTGAACCTGATTGGGTAGACGTGGTCGATGAAATGGCTCATGGCAGTGAAGTTCAACCAGAACTGGTCTCCCCCAGATGGTAGGGGCTTGCCCAGTAGCAGGTGTTCAAGATGAGTTCTCTGCACCTACCCTTTGAAAATGTGAGGAATGCAGATTAATATATAAAACAGCTTCCAGTTTCTGTCTGCATGGTTCACTCCAAGGCTGTCCACGTAAGGTGTTGCCAGTGGGAAGGCAGGCTGGGTGGAGTTTTTCTACTTTCTGGACAGGAGGAGGTGGGTAAGGCAGTTCACCTAAATGTCATAATTGGTGTTTTTTTTTGATATATATATATATATATATATATATATATATATATATATACATACATACACATATATATATACATATATATATGTATGTATATATATATATATTTTTTAGATGGGAAGCCAGTGGAAGTTTCAAGTAGATGAATAACAGGCTTGGCTTTCATATTTAAAGGATCACTCAGGCTGCTGTGTGGGAAATCGATGTAGGCAAAGTTGGATGCAGAGGGAACAGTTAGGAAGGCCTTGGCAACAGTCCAGGAGGAGGATTACAGTGGTTTCCAGAGGGTGGAGTTGAGCTGAGCAGTGATTGGATTCTGAATATGTTTTTAAGTTGTTTTATTGAGATATATTCACATACCATACAATCTGTGCAGTGTTCAATCATTGGCTTTTAGTATAATTGCAGAATTGTACATTTATCACCACAATCAATTTTAGAACATTTTCATTACTCCAAAAAAACACAAAACCCATATCCCTTAGCACTTATCTCTCAAACTTTGTATCCATAACCACTGATCTAATTCTCTCTCTGTAGATTTATTTTTTTTATTAAATTCAGTTTTATTGAAATACATTCACACACCATACAATCATCCATGATATACAATCCACTGTCCACAGTACGATAACATAGTTATGCGTTCTTCACCACAATCTATCTCTGAACATTTTCCTTACATCAGAAAGAACCAGAACAAGAATAAAAAATAAAAGTGAAAAAAGAACACCCAAATCATCCCCCCATCCCACCCCACCTGTCCTTTAGTTTTTATCCCCATTCCTCCACTCATCCATACACTAGACAAAGGGGGTGTGATCCACAAGGTCTTCACAATCACACTGTCACCCCCTGTAATTCTGTAGATTTCTTTATATTTACGTTTTATAGAAATGGAATCATACCATATATAGTACTTGGCATCTGGTTTCTTTTACTTATCATAATGCTTTTACAAAAATTATTGTTATTTATTTAATTTTTAGTTAGAGAAGCTGTAGGTTTACATAAAATCCGTATAAAAAATAACATTCTCATATACACCCTCTATTGTTGGCACTTTGTATTTGGTTTGGTACCTTTGTTACAAATGATGAAAGAATATTTAAATATTGTTAACAGTCCATAGTTTGCATTAGGTGTATTTTTCCCATGTACCACCCTATTATTAACACTTTGTAACAGTGATGTACATTTGTTATAATTCATGAAAGAACATTCTTACATTTGTATTATTAAATACAGTCATCATCCTCAACGGAGTTCACTGTATTATACAGTCCCATGTTTAGCCTCTAACTTTCCTTCTAGTAATATACATGACCCCAAAATTCCTCTTTCAACCACATTCACACAAATAATTCAGCACTATTAATTACACTCATAATAATGTGCCAATATTGCCACTATCCATTTCCAAACATTTACCATCAACCAAATTAGAAATTCTGCACAAATTAAGCATCAGTTCCCCATTGTCTGCCCTCATTATATCTCCTGGTAATCTACATTCTGTATTCTAACTCTATGAGTTTGCTTGTTATAATTAGTTCATAGCAGTGAGATCATACAATATTTGTCCTTTTGTGTCTGGCTTATTTCACTCAACATAATGTCCTCAGGGTTCATCCACGTTGTTGCTTGCATCAGGACTTCATTCCTTCTTACAGCTTGATAATATTCCATTGTATGTATATGCCACATTTTGTTTATCCATTCCTCAGTTGATGGGCATCTGGGTTACTTCCATCTTTTGGCAATTGTGGAAAATGCTGCTATGAACATCAGTGTGCAAATGTCTGTTCCCATCCCTGCTTTCAGTTCTTCTGGGTATACACCGAGTAGTGGGATTGCAGATCATATGACAGTTTTATACTTAGCTTCCTGAGGAACCACCAAACTTTTCTATGGTGACTGCACCATTTAACATTCCGACCAAAAGTGAATGAGTGTTTCTATTTCTCCAAATTCTCTCCAATATTTTTAGTTTTCTGTTTTCTTTTTAAATTAATAGTGGCCATTCTAGTAGGTGTGGAATGATATCTCATTGTGGTTTTGATTTGCATTTCCCTAATAGCTAGTGATATTGAACATCTTTTCATGTGCTTTTTGGCCATTAGTATTTCCTCTTTGGAAAAAATGTCTACTCTTGTTTTTTGTCCATTTTTAACTGTATTGTTTATCTTTTTATTGTTGAGTTGTAGCATTTCTTCATGTATTCTGTGTTAAATCTTTATCGATACGTGGTTTCCAAATACATTCTCCCATTTGGTAGACTGCCTTTTCACTTTCTTGACAAAATCCTTTGAAGCACAAACATTTTTAATTTTGAGGAGCTCCCATTTATCTATTTTTTTCTTCTGTTGCTTGTGCTTTGAGTGTAAAGTCTAAGAAACCATTGCGTACCACCAGATCTTGAAGATGCTTCCCTATATTTCCTTCTAGGAGTTTTATGGTACTGCCTCTTATATTTAGGTCTTTGATCCATTTTGAGTTAATTTTTGTATAAGGTGTGAGATAGGGGTCCTCTTTCATTCTTCTGCATATGGATATGCAGTTCGTCCAGCACCATTTGTCCCAGTTGAGTGAACTTGGCAGCCTTGTCAAATATCAATTGGCCATAGATGTAAGGGTCTATTTCTGAACTTTCAATTCAATTCCATTGGTCAATTTATCAATTTTTATGCCAGTGCCATGCTGTTTTCACCACTATCACTTTGTAATATGCTTTAAAGTCAGGAGGTGTGAGTCCTCCAACTTTGTTCTTCTTTTTCAATATGTTTTTTAGCTATTCTGGGCTGCTTACCCTTACAAATAAATTTGATAATTGGCTTTCCACTTCTGCAAATTAGGCTGTTGGAATATTGTTTGGGCTCACATTGAATCTGTAAATCAATTTGGGAAGAATTGACATCTTAACAATATTTATTCTTCCAGTCCATGAACATAGAATGTCCTTCCATTTATTCAGGTCATCTTTGATTTCTTTTAGCAGTGTTTTGTGGTTTTCCACGTGCAAGTCCTTTACATCCTTGATTAGGTTTGTCCCTAGATATATTATTCTTTTAGTTGTTATTAAAAATGCATTTTTCCCTTGATTTCCTCCTCAGATTGCTCATTACTAGGGTACAGAAACACTACTGATTTTTGATCTTGTATCCTGCTACTTTGCTGACCTTGTTTATTAACTCTAGAAGCTTTGTTGTAGTTTTTAGGGATTTTCTGTGTATAGGATCATGTCATCTGCAAATAGTGAATGTCTTACTTCTTCCTTTCCAATGTGGATGCCTTTTATTTCTTTTTCTTGCTTAAGTGCTCTAGCTGGAACTTCAAACAAATGCTGAGTAACAGTGGTGACAATGGGCATCCTTGTCATGTTCCAGATCTTAGAGGGAAGGCTTTCAGTCTCTTATCATTGAGTGCAATGTTAGCTGTGGGTTTTTAATATATGCCCTTGATCATGTTACGGAAGTTTCCTTCTATTCCTATTTTTTGATGTTTTTATCAAGACAGGATGCTGGATTTTGTCAAGTGTCTTTTTGTGTCAATTGAGATGATCATGTGGTTTTTCTCCTTTGATTTGTTAATGTGGTGTATTACATTAATTGATTTTCCTCGATTGAACCACCCTTGTATATCTGGGATAAAACCCACTTGATCTTGGTGTATAATTCTATTAATGTCCTATTGGATTCGATTTGCTAGCATTTAGTTGAGAATTTTTGAATATATATTCATTAGAGAAATTAGTAAGTTTCTTTTTTTGTGGTATCTTTATCTGGCTTTGGTATTAGGATGATTTTGGCCTCATAGAATGAGTTAGTGTTCTCTCCTCTTCAATTTTTTCAAAGACTTTGGGAGGATTGGTATTAATTCTTCTTGGAATGGTTGGTTGAATTCACCCGTGAAGCCATCTGGTCCTCAGCTTTTCTTTTTGGGGTGGTTTTTGATGACGGATTAACTCTCTTTACTTGCAATTAATCTGTTGAGACCTTCTGTTTCTTCTAGAGTCAGTATAGGTTGTTTCTGTGTTTCTAGGAATTTGTCCCATTAGATCTGTGTTTTCTAATTTGTTGGCATATAGTTGTTCGTAGTATCCTGACATACTCCTTTTTATTTCTGTGGGGTCATTAGTAATGCCAATAGTAATGTTGTTTCCTTCCTTCTGCTTGCTTTGGGATTGGTTTGCTGTTCTTTTTCTAGTTCCTCCAGGTGTGCAGTCAGGTGTTTGATTTTGGCTCTTTCTTCCTTTTTAATGTAGGTGTTTAGGGCTATAAATTTCCCTCTCAGCACTGCCTTCTCTACATCCCATCAGTTTTGTTATGTTGTGTTCTCATTTTCATTTGTTTTGAGATATTTACTGATTTCTCTTGCAATTTCTTCTTTGACCTACTGCCTGTTTAGGAGTGTGTTGTTTGGCTTCTGTATGTTTTGAATTTCTAGTTCTTTGCCTTTTTTGATTTTTGCTTTCCAGTTTCAATCCATTGTGATCAGAGAAAGTACTTTGTATAATTGCAGTCTTTTAAAATTTGTTGAGACTTGTCTCGTGACCCAATACATGACCTGTCCTGGAGAATAATCCATGGGCACTTGTGAAGAATATATATCCTGCTGTTTGGGGATACAAAGTTCTGTATAAGTCTGTTAGGTCTAGTTCATTTATCGTATTATTTAAGTTCTCTGTTTCCTTACTGATCCCCTATCTAGATGTTCTATCAATTGATGAGAGTGGTATATTGAAGTCTCCAACAGTTATTGCTGAGGCGTCTTATTTCTCCATTCTGTTTTGCCAGTGTTTATGTCACGTATTTTGGGGCACTCTGGTTAGGTGTGTAAATATTTATGATTGTTATTTCTTCTTACTGGATTACCCCTTTTATTAATAGATAGTGTTCTTCTTTGTCTGTTATAACAGTTCTACATTTTAAATCTATTTTGTCTGATATTAGAGTAGCTTCCTCAGATCTTTTTTGGTTACTGTTTGCGTGGAGTATCTTTTCCAACCTTTCACTTTCAACCTATTTGTGTCTAAGATGAGTCTCTTATAAACAGCATATAGATGGATCGTACTTTTATATCCATTCTGCCCATCTGTGTCTTTTGATTGGGGAGTTTAATCTGTTGACATTCAATGTTATTACTGTAAAGGCAATACTTCAACCATTTTATCCTTTGGTTTTTATATGTTATATCTTATTTTTGTCTCTCTTTTTACCGTTTTAGTTACCCTTACTGATAATATTCATTTCTGTACTCTCCTTTAAGTCTCTCTCTCCTGTCTTTTTCTTTAGCCTGCAGAATTTCCTTTAGTATTTCTTGTGGGGCAGGTCTCTTGTTGACGAATTCAGTTTCTGTTTCTCTGTGAATATTTTCAACTCTCCCTCATTTTTGGACAGTTTTGCTGGATAAAGAATTCTTGAATGGCAGTTTTCCTCTTTCAGTACTTTAAATATATCATACCACTTCCTTCTTGCCTCCATGGTTTCTGATGAGAAATGGGCACTTCAGTCTTATTGTGTTTCCCTTTTATGTGATGAATCACTTTCATCTTCCTGCTTTCAGGATTCTCTTTATCTTTGGCATTTGACATTCTGATTAGTATGTGTCCCAGAGTAGGCCTATTAGGATTTTTTCTCCTTGGAATATGTTGCACTTCTTGGACATGTGTATATATGTATTTCAGAAGAGTTGGGGAATTTGGGGCTATTGTGTCCTCACATTTTCTTTGTGCCCTTTTTCCCCTATCTTCTCCTTTTGGGGGCACCTGTGGCATGTATGTTTGTGCACTTGATACTGTCATTCAATTCCCTGAGACCCTGCTCATTTTTTTCCATAATTTTCTCTATCTGTTCTGTCTGCAAGATTTTGATTGTCCTATCTTCTAGTTAGCTGATTCTTTCTCTGTTGAAATCTGCTGTTATATGCCTCTGGTGTGGTCTTAATCTCTTCTGTTGTGCCTTTCATTCCCATAAGTTCTGTTACATTTCTTTTCATACTTTCAAATTCGTGTTTATGCTCACCCAGTGTCTTCTTAATATCCTTTAACCCTTTAGTCATATTTCCTTTCGTCTCCTTGAATTGATATAGGAGATATGTTTGAACATCTTTGATTAGTTGTTCCAAATTCTGTGTCTCCTCCAAAGTTGTAATTTGTTCTTTTGACTGGGCCCTATCTTCCTGTTTTTTTAGAATGGCTTGTAATTTTTTGCTGATGTCTAGGCATCTGATTATCTTAATGAGTTTACTCTAAAGGTCAATTTCTCTTTCTTGCCCAGGGTTTTATTGTTGTTTAGCTTTGTGTTAAGGCTCTTCTTTGACACTTGGTTCAACTTATTCTAGACCTTTTGAATTACCTATGTTTGGTCAGATTTTTTCAGCTCTTCTTCATCTGATTCTCATCCTGCGTATGTAGCACAGTTTTCAAGATTGCACTGTTTATGCGATTGTTTCACTCCCAGGGAAAAGCTTCCTTTCCTCCCTTCCTTCTCTTGATCTGTTCTGCTTGTTTTTGTTTTGCCTCTATAGATTATTTTTAACTCTCCTTTCATTGCCTCTGGCTGTTTTTTGGCTGGAGGGCAAATTCTGGGAGGAGGGTCACACTGGAGAGGACTTTCCCAAGTCAGTATTTCCCAGCCAAAAACTGGGCCAGAGACCCATGATGGGGGTGCAGACAAGTTCAAAAGAGCCCTGGGGAAAGGGTAAGGAAAGATACCCCAACATGTTTTTGATGCCTCCCTGAGGCTGTGCTTTCCTGTCCTGCCCAGAAGATGGTGCTCTTCAGAAAACTTTTCCCTGTAGCCCAAAGGAAGCCCTGAGTCTTCAGACTTCCACCACCTTTGCCCCTGTTGGGAGTAGGGTTGAAACAATGGTTGTGGCAGTTCCTGTCCAGGCTAAAGAAGTGGCTCAGAGCCAGGACCCAGCAATTCAACCTCACTGATCAAAAGCCATGATCAGCGCTCAGCCATGCCCCACCCCACGCCTTCTTGGGGAAGAGGGCCACCCGTCCCTGTCCATGTGCGGCAGCCAGCCAGGGACTGGCCCCGAGGCAGCTCACCTTGAGAGTGGGGGCTGGGCAGCAGCAGTCACCGTGGAGTGAGTTCTTTATCACAGTTTCTCAGCCTCTTTGTCCCACTCTTCCTAGATTTTGTACAGTGCTCCCCTGGTCTCCGGAGTCCCAGAACAGTTGTTTTAGAGAGTTTCTGCTTGTCTAGTAGCTGTTTTTGGAGTTGATGTGAGTCCTTGAGTTTCCTACTCTGCCATCTTCCCCAGGAATTCTGTATTTTATGATTTTTTTTTTAATCCTTGAAAACTTATTTTACTGTAAAGAGGTGACAGAGTTATTTCTGAAGGCATCCTCCTCTACACATCTTTCATTTTCATTTGTTAGGCAAAGAGAGAACCCTTAGTAGTTCTTTTTCATTCAAGGGTTTGAGAGACCCTTCTTTGGGTCTTAATTTTCCAAGAGTGATCTCTATGGAAGCATCACTGTGAAGCCTCAGGTAATTACTATCCAGCAAAGACAGATTGTCCTCAGAGCTCTTGGAGTCAGAAGCCAATTGTAGTTACATTAAACGGTGTTAAAATTATGCTGCTTCTTCTCAGTGATAGAGTCTATAGATACTCCAAGCAGAGGAAAATGTTTTACCATGTCTTTGGATGGATATAAATGTCAGTGCCTTAACAAACATAGGGGAGCATTAAACCCACCACACACATGCATCCCATTCCCCAAAATAGCTCTTCCAATTTGGCAGATAGTGTCCAGACGGGTTCCCTTTCATTCTTATTCTTTTTTAAAGGCTTCAAGCCAAATTTAAGGCATACATCACTGCACTTCCTATCCTGAGATCTCCTGATTCCTACATTGATCCTTTCTTCCCACACATTCTGATACGCTGTGAAGAAAAGATTTTTTAAAAATTGTAAAACCAAGTCAAAAGAGCCCCGAGACACCCTTGGGGTGAAAATGTCAACTTTACTAGTTCCATCCCTGTCTATTTCCTTCCTTTGACACAGGAACAAGAATTCTTCTCTAATAGATATGGAAAAAGAAAAAAAGACCCAACCATGTCAGCTTGAGGGCAGGATTCATGGATTGCATAATGCAGTAGTTCTTGGTGCTTCCAGAATGTCAGGAGCAAGTTGGAAGAGAAAGAGGCTCAGGCCCCTGGGTATTTGCATTTTTGCAGGGGCATTCTGGGAGAGGATGACTCATGTCTGAAGATATCTATTCCTTTGATTCATGTTTAAACTCTGCTATTCTTATGCAGTGGTTACGTGAATTATGAAAATTTAATGCTGCATATACTGAAAAGGAAGGTCAAGTCCTGATCACTGGTGACTTCAATGCAGGCTCATGTCTTGAAAGTCAAACTACCTGCTGTTAGCTGAGTGAAGCTGAAAGGTTATACATTGTTAAAATATTCCTTAATGACTTTGCTCCAGAATGGTGGAGCCACAGTGGCGGCACCTGCTGATGTTGCCAGTCTTTGCTCTTGGCTTCTAGTATCAGCAGTGCCATTATGGGGATGTGGATGTTATGAGGGGAGAGGGAATAGCAGCACACATTTTGGAGAGTGTCTAATCCAGGGGCTCGATTGCCATGGTAATGGTGCCGTTACATTTTGAAAATGCCTGCTCCCAGTCTTATTAATTTTACTTGTGCATTCATTCATTCATTTAGTGTCCATTCATTTGTAACCTCTTCAACATGATTATGCTGAATACTTTACAAGCTGTAAAATTGCTTATGGTTAGGTAGGGTAATTAAGGAAAATTATCTTTAAGAGAGAATTTGACCAATTTTTTTATGATCTCTGAAGATATAACTGGTATTGTTGATGTGATGAAGATTCTTAAATCTTTATCAGAGCTGACCTGACAAGTTTAGCCACTCCAGTCTTCACACAGCCATGACCTCTCATCCTTCAGCATGGAAATTGTCCTTCAAAAGGGAAGAGGGAGCTGGTGGTTGGATGGAACTAACATTCATTGCTCATGAGCTGTGTGCCAAGTACAGTGCTAAGCCTTCTAAAATAGCACATGCGATCCCATTCATTTCTCCTAACAACTTCATACATTAGATAATACTTTTCCAATTTTACAGATGAGGTGGCTGAAACTGCAAAAATTACCCCAAACCACATAGCTAATAAGTGGTGAAGCTGGGATTGGAATCCAGCCTGTGCTAAGAATGACAGTGAAAGAAGGCCTTTTGTCTCCCCATCCTTACCAAGTTCTTTGTTCCTGTTATTTGGCATACTAAGGGAGTTAACGAAAGAGGCCCTGTTTCTCCACTAGATAAGCTCTTGTATTTCTTTGGAGAGTTATACAGTGTAGTTAATTTGCAATCATTTTGCATCGTGTTGCCCAACATTTATATACCTAGAAAATAAATATTATCAAACCAATGAAATTTAGGAAAATTTGATCCAAAAGAGATTTCTATGGAGATCTTTGATATGAAAGATATTTGGCCTCCCCCTGTAATCTTGCTCTGACAGCACACAGGGGTTGACTGAGCAGCTTCTAGATTCCCAGAACTGTGGCAGGCGCTGGGCAGGCTGTGAGGACAAGTTAGATTGCCTCTATGATAGTGCATGGTGAACTGTAACGTGCTGCAAACGCTAGCTTTCACTGTCATCGTTAGCACGCTCCCTCCTCCCACCTCCCACCCCCACCATCCCCACCCCACAGCCTGAACAGCTGGGCAACTCATGGCATAGACAAAGAAGCTTCCCCATTTTCTCTCAGTTCCTTTGCAGAACCCGGCCTTTCTAGTAGTTGTCTGAAAAATTAGCTCCAGCTCCCCGCTTATGCCCTTTCTGAGAAGTCACAGCATGCATTTAACCTTTGTTGAAGAAGTCAACCCAAATCGCTGTGTGAAGCATCTCGGTTTTCTCTAATTATTTTTTCTGTTTGTTTTTAAATACGTCCCCCAATTTTCTCCATCCCTCCCTGACATTTTTATTGCCAGGCTTTGATTTGGAAAATTATGGGTAGGGAAAGTTCAAGGGCAGGATGTTCAGAACAGCACTGCACATCTGTGAAGGGACCGAACGGGAGAGCCAGCAGCTGTTGAAAGAATGGAATGTCAGATGGTGGAGGACCTGGACCCACTGAGCGACTGGGGAAGAGGAGGCGCTGCAGGGCAAAGAGGCTGCAAATAACTCCCAATGGGAAGTCCTTGTCCCCTTTCAGAATATAACCTTTAATGACAACACCTGGTTCTCTGACATGGGAGTAACCCTAACTCAACCTTTCTCCCTCATCTAGTTTTCCACATGGGCATTCTTTAATCAATTGGGTATAACCTAGTAGACAAAACAGGCAAGGAACAGAGTCAACCTCTGTATATGTCTCTGTCTCCAGGCAGGTAGATTTTGGGGGATGGGATCTGTTCTTTTGTTGTCAGATAGGCTTCACCTTGAACTTCACCTTGAAGCCCTTTTTCCTTTCACCTTCTCCACTGGTGAGATGATCTTGGCCTCCTTGCTTATTTTTCATCATGCAGGAGATGCATAGCTCCTATATGCAATGACATTTGTAAGCACCAAGAGAACTACTTATTTGGGGCATTTTATTGAAAAGAAAGTCAGGAACTATGCTAGGAGAAGAAGGAAGGATACAGATAGAGCATCTAGGTTTGCTGCAAAAGACAGTTTTAGAATATAATGTTGGAACTTGAAGAGGCTTCAGAGTCCATGTGATGCACCTATTCTCTCAGCATCCTCTCCTAAAGAATGAGGGTTAAGTGACTTGCTCAAGGTCACCCAACTAACCAGGGGCAGAGCTACAGCTGGAAGCCAGAGCGTTTCCCTTCTCAGTCGTGGCCCTTTCCTACTTCATCTCTTGGGTTCTTTCTACTAAATAAAAATGGACAACCATGTAATAGCCTATCCTTGGAATAGTGAAGCAAAAGATGACTCTTTATGCCAGATTGGATCTTTAGGCCATCACCAGGGGGCAAAAGTTAGGACTCTGGGAAAAGAACTAAGATAATCCTAGGTGGAAAAGATGAAACTCAGGCAGGTCGATGCTTGACATTAGTTTATTTTGTTCCCATTGAGGAAAAACCTGAATTCCTTGATTTTATGATCCTACTACTCAATTTTTTTTTTTCTGTCCTATTTCAGAGGGGGCAATAAGAGTTTGGTTCTGTTGTGGAAGGTTAGCAAGGCTGAACACATTGCTTCAGCCTGTTTGGAATTTGTTATGCATAACTGTTGAGGACATTTTGCCCAGCTCCCCATTTGTTTCTCATGTGTATGCACTGTTAACTATATAAAATTAATATATTTCCCCTCTGAAATTAGAATTAATTATTTCTTTTCCCCACTCATCACGCTCCAGAATGCTTTTGATTATCTGATGTTCTCTTTGCCTTATGGCTTCTTTTAAAAGAATGATTGTTTCAAGGCAAATGAGGAAAATTTATTGCCTTTCATGTCACTTCCATGTCCTCTGCAATTAGCAGGTGTTTGTGCCACGAGAGGGCTGGATCTTCTCCCCACTTCTCGGGATTGGTCCTCTACCTAATGTCACAGCCGACGTGCCTCAGAAACTGCGGAGAGACTGGTGAGGTGGCGGGGAGGGTTGGGGGAGGAGAGCCAGCTGGAGGGAAACTTCATGGCTCAGGACAGTTAATTCAAACAAAAGGGCAGAGCTCACGCGTAACACGTCCGCTGTCATGCTGGGGTACAGGGCCGGCTATTGCAGCCCCATCAAGGGCTTTAAGGGCCAGAGACAAGAATGGAGATGTGACTTCTTTCTTTTACATTATTCTCCTTGTCCTTCTTCCTGACAGCCTGACAAATTGTAGCTTTGGGGAGCCCCTGGTTGGTGGTGAGTCATTTGTGGTTTAAAAATAGAATCCCTTACAGCAAAGAGTTCCTTGGGACTTTTTGATGCATATGTCACTGTTCATAGAATTTGGAAGCAGGGAAGGTGTGTGTGCGCGTGTGCATGTGTGTGTGTATAGGGGTCACTCATGTCCCACCTATAAATACAGAGGGGAAGAAGAACATGGGAGGATTAGCTGCCACCTCATCACAGTAACAGAGATGAGGCTGAAAACTATACCTGTGGCCTGAAAGGTGTCATTCAGGAAATAGATCTCTTTTGAGTACTGACTATGTGAAGCATTTTTCTAGGCTTTGGTGGATTTCAAATACTATGTAAAGGGCTGGATCTCTTCCATTAAGATGGAAAATATATATTTTAACAAGGGCCATGGACTCCAGGAGAAATATAGGATTCTCCGTAAATACAGAAGTGAGGTAACGAAAGAAGGTAACAGGTGAGATATCACTAGGTGATATATTATTATTGACTAAATTGAGCACTGCTAACAATAAGTGCTGAAGGTTGAGAAGCCGAAAAGATGCTGTGGAGTGTTTTGGCTGTGGGGAAGATTTTGAGCTGAGGAGGCAGGAAACAGTCTCCTCTCCCTGCAACTCTAGGAAACTACAAGAGGGGATTCTCCTTATGTCCTGAGGCACTTTTGCCTCTTGGTTTTCATTTTCATTGTGCACTGGGTCATGCATATTTTCAGTATGTGCTTGAAATCAGCCACTGAGATTGGGGATTGAGTATGCTTTGGGGATCACACAAGAGAATCAGAAAAGCCAAGCCATTTCTGCTGGTGCTACTATCCATTCTCCAATTGCATATGATTAAGACCTTTGGAAAATTGTAAGTGGAAATTTCTAGAAAGTGGCTTACCGAAAGGTATCCCCTCCATCTTTTAAAAACTGAGGTCGGTGTGCCATGTGCCTTAATAGGGTCCTTATTTATAAGCTTGCCATTGCAGAGCATCATGGGATGTGGTGGGGAGGGAAGGTACTGGACAGAGGGAGAATGTTCTCCTGACAAAGTGGTCTCAGAACTGACATGCTTGTCTGGAGATCCAGTATTTCCCCCCAGGGCCACATTATGATTTCCAAGAGCATTCTTGTGTCCCTTTCCTCCATTAAAATATATTAAAAGTTTTAATTTATGATTATGTTCGTATGAAAGCAAATATAATCCATGCTGGATCCATTGGTATATATGCATTATTATTAAATGTTTTTTCTTCTGATTTTAAAAAAATTAAAACATTTCTGTGGGCCCCTAAAAGTCTTGTGGGCCCAAGGCCTGAGCCTGCTGTACCCTATGGCTGGTTTTCCCCTTCCCCGTCAGCCTCATCCTTCTGGAAATTTTGGTGACAGATAAGAAAACACGCTCAGAGACAGATGTCTTATTCCATACACTCCACCCCCCATGTCAGATGATACATCGTATAATTGTTTCAGATGATAAAATAAAAATAAACATTCCATTTCTAGCCCCGTCTTATGACTCGGCCTTGGGAAATATTAACTTCAGCAAACAGCATGTTTAAAATGGCACCTGTAGATGCCACAAAAGATCATAAGAAAATCAGATAATCTCACTTTTCTGGTGAGTTTTGGGAAAACATATACTTTTTCCATCATTATCTTTGGAAGTGAGTTCTGCTGGTTTGGGAAATGTGTTCACTGAGAGTACCACCCTAAAGAAAAAAATATCTAAATCAGAGGTTTGCAAACTTTAGCAGACTTGATGAGAACCGTGGTGAACAGAAAGCTCAGGCCTCATCTTAGAGCAGCATCCCAACTCCAGCAGATGGTTCGCGAGCAGGGGCACAGGGCTGTGGGGCCAGGTCTTCCTGTATTTCAAGAAAGGAGAGAAAATTGGACTTTTATGTTGAATCTCCAATTTTAATATATTGGCCGCCAATTCTAAAACTTTTAAAGTCCTCCGCAGGCCAAACAAAACACCCCTGCAGGCCAGATTTGGATCTTCAATCTTCAATCTCCGTTCTAAACTGTCTTTCTTTCTGGTGTTGAATAAGCTTTGCTCTGAGTGCCAGGGAATGTTCGTTAACTGTTGGGCCCCCATCTCCCAAAAAGGACCCCTTTGCTCTCCAAGCGGGAGCAAAATTGACTCTGAGTGTTACTGGTTGTTTCCCATCTAACACATTTCCAAACTCTGCTTAATTAAATTTCCACTTTCCTCTGGGCAAATACTGTATGTCCCAGCAATAAATCACCCACGACTTACTGTAAATCCCCAAAGCTACATATCACCAATTCCACGTCATCTCTGAAAATAACGTTGTTAGAACCTCATAAACACAAACTCTGTTTGTTTAAGAACTGCAAGAGCTTTTTAAACATGGTTGCTAAGTCACAAGGGTGTATTTTCCAGGACATAAATGGAAGTGAACATATCCCCTTTAAATTGGCAGATTCTGTATAAGAAAAGAGGCCCAAATCCGTCTGTTCTGCCAATGTGTTAACTTGACCAAAACAAAGTTGATTACACTAAGGATGTAATATTGGGAATTGTTAGAGAATATCTTCTGACTGACTTAGCTAAATAGGCACATTATGGGAAACTTAATTTTAGCAAATGTGGGTATGCAGCCCTGTTCAACATGGACAAACCTTGTCGTTTTCATCAGCCTTGAAGTTCACAATTTGTGGAACCTTATGGTCAATATTTACTGATGAAATTCTAATGCCATGGCCCCTTCAAAAGCAACATTGTAAATATATATGACCTTTCTCTCCAGGTATGGCCTCATGTCTGAGCTGTAACTTCATCACCTGGCCTTTCACTTTTCACCTGGAAACTTGGCAGTTAATGTTAGGGTGGCATTGGAATCTACTCGAAAATATAGTCTAGAGCTCAGATGTTTTCAGTAGCCAGGAAAAAGATGGCCACTCCATTCTGACAACCCCTATTCGAATCTGTAGAATTGCTTCATCAGTCTTGCTTCCCAGTGGAAAAGATTCATGGCACCTTTTGCCTGTCATTACACTCTCAGGAAGAAGTTGTAGGTAGGACTCTAGGGCTTCCAGTGTTGGCATCTGCTGCAGACACCAAGGACACTCTGCCCCGAGTCCCCATCCATGCACAAGCAGGGAGCTGCCCATCTCTTTCTTGACAGCCTCCCCATTTCACCCTCCCAATTCCAGCAAAGGCAGGAAATGAACCATGGCCCGTTTTGACATAAAAATTGAACTTGATGCCCTGGAGGGACCTTCAGGGATGGGATGTAGAGAAAGGTGAAAAGAATGTAGATGCTGTGAGATGATTCCACCTGGCATATGCTTTTCCTCTACCAGCAGGAGGAAGTGGGCGAGGAGTACATGAAAGGTTTTGCCCTCTCCATAATAGCACGAAGAGGAATAATAAGGCAAGGTCTGTAAAGAGCAGCATTAATAATTGAGATGTGCTCCAGGCAGCCGTGCAGCCTGTCAGTGCCTGCCGGCACAATCTGTTATCAAGTGCATGGTGAGGTTGGTGAATAGACAAAGAGGGAGCATTTGGTGGCCGGGTGGCTGTGTGCACGTATGTGCAAGTGCTCAGAAAAGGCATGAATGAGTAAAAGGTGGCAGCTCCAAGCAAGTAAAACTATAGAAAGAAGCATGTGTCAATTACTGTGTAGAACGGTGGTGGTTCTTTTGTGCGCCGAGGATCCCTTTGGGACTTTGAGAAAAGCAACAGTTTTGCTCGCTTAGGCCCCTAAAGTTGGTCTATGGAACCCAAGCTAAGGATTACTTCTCTATATAAGGTTGGTCCATCTGCTCGCTTTCCCTGGTTTCTTCTGCTATGAAAAACACATGGAAGACAGAGGGCTGTCCTCATACCCAAAGTTAAGTACGGATTGCAACAAAATAAGTCTGAGCAGCAGTCATTGTCTGCAGTGTGTTTTCACGTCTTGCACAGACATTCTCCTTGCCTGCTCTCCCCTCCCCCCCCATCCACCACGACCACAGCCCCCCACCACCCACATTTGGAATCTTAAAATAATGAAGTAGTGATGCTAATGAAACTAGGGACCAGAGGCCCCAGCTTTCTAGCTACCCTTCAACACCAAGCCACGCTGAAAGCAGCAGGTTAAGGCAAGATAGATCTATCGGGCAGAGCCTAAGAGCGCTCTGTTTTCTGCTTCTCTTAGCATTATGGGTCAGCAGCTGTTTTTAGAGGCAAAGTTCTCCCTTAGGCAGGGATTCAGGGTTGCAAATAATCTCCAGCCAAAATCAATCCGTCTGAGACCCACTCTCGGGGGACCAGGACCTGGGCACTGTTGGGAGGGTGGCGGGGTTGCGAAAACAGATTAGAGAGCTGCCCGTTCTTTAAGAGGTGACGTCTCCTGCCCACCACTGGGAAGAAAACGGTGGGCGTGGAGGGTTTGGGGATCTCCGTGGACTTATCTGCCCAGGCTTCAGACCAAGTTGACAGAAAACAGAAGAGCAGTTTCAGAGACAAGCCTCGTCTCCCTTGACTTCCCTGCTTCCTTCCGATGTTTTCCTGCCTTCACCTGTCTCCAAGTCAGCCGAGTGTGACAGTTTAATTGGTGCGGGGAAGGGGGGCAGTGGAGAAGCAGGCAGGGGCGACTGGTGTTCTGGAACAGGGAGAGTCTCTGGAGACGAGGGAGGATGGACAGGACGGAGAGCTCTGCAAACAGCAGGGCAGCAGGGCCTGCTGGAGACGGGCACTGGCTGAAGAGGCCACACTTGCCAGCTTTCTCTTCCTTGAGGTGCTCTGGCCAGTACTGCACATTCTTATTTATTGTTGGGGCCCTTTCCACTGAGGGTCTGGCTGGGAATGATAATGCTGGGAAGGGAAGGTAGCTCTGCCTATTGGTGAGGAGCAGCGTTCGGAATCAGACCCTCCTGGGCTTAATCCTGCTCTACCATGTGATAGCTTGTGTTTTTGGGCAAGCCAGTTCACCTCTCCAAGACTTAATTCTTTTCCTTTGTACAGTGGGAGCATGGTGGTGACGAGGGTCAATGATAATATCTACCTTTTAGTAGTAGCAAGTGGGAAAAATTAAATGATGCATGTAAAAGCTCTTAGCACAGTGCCCAGCATGAAAGTGGTGAAAAAGCATGAGATATTATTGTTATTGTCCTTTTTAAGATTTTAGTCAGGTCTTTAGAAAGAAAGGATGTGAACACAGCAAAGTTAAGAAACAAAACAAAATGCAGTGCGACAGTGTGATTGTGAAGACCTTGTGGATCACACCCCCTTTATCTAGTGTATGGATGAGTGGAGGAATGGGGATAAAAACTAAAGGACAAATGGGGTGGGATGGGGGGATGATTTGGGTGTTCTTTTTTTCACTTTTATTTTTTATTCTTGTTCTGGTTCTTTCTGATGTAAGGAAAATGTTCAGAGATAGATTGTGGTGATGAACGCATAACTGTTATCATACTGTGGACAGTGGATTGTATATCATGGATGATTGTATGGTGTGTGAATGTATTTCAATAAAACTGAATTTAATAAAAAAAAAGAAAAAAAAAACAAAATGCATTGCAAGGTGGTGGACAAGACTAGTGCTCTGAAAACTGCAAATAGCAACTCATTAATAGTTTGGAAAAGCAGAAGGGTGGGTCACAGTGAGCATTATAAAAAGGTGAGCTTGAACAACCTAAGATAAAAATACTGATAGGGAAGGTAAGTATTATTTTATGAAATTTTTTTCCAGTTTCTGCCCCCACCCCTCCCTCCCTCCTTCTCTCCCTCTCTCCCGCTCTCATCTATCTAGATCTATACTATATAAACATTTATGGGTACTGGCTTGTGATGTATAATAGATTTCTTACTGTGGAATTTTGCTATGAAATAGTGTGAGAGACATTAGTATAGACAATGAGTACTTTTAATCTAGAAGAGAGCAAGCTGCAGTCATTTAGGAAAACTGCAGGGAGGAAAAGAGAGCAGAGCTGTGCCCCAAGGCATGGTTCAAAGTTGGATGATGCAGAAGAAGAGGAAAGGGTGAGCAAAGGCATAGACCAGGAAATCCCAGGCGGTGCAGGGGTCAGTGACTGGGCTGGCTGGAGGACAGGCCTTCCGTGGGGAGTACCAGGACTGGGTCTCTTGATCACATGCATGAATGCAGAGGAAAGGGTGAGGCTATTTCACGGGTTTTGGTGCTTCCAGGTTCTGTTAATGTCAGCAAAATTATAGAAAGCCATGTAGTTTATCCATCCCCTTGGCCCCTCTGCGCCCTCTAGCTGCGTAACTGGTCAGCCAGGCCTGCAGCTGGTCAAGTAAAACTGGGCACAGGCAACAGGAAAGGGGCCATCCTGGACACATGTCTCTTGTTGGTGAGTTCACCTGGGCAAAAAGGGCCTTTGGTTCGACCCCATTTGCCATGCCCTCTGGGTGACCAGGATTTTTCATGTTCCCTGTTTCCTTTGCAGACCCACTGGATGGGCCTCCAGGTGCCCTGGGCAGCTCTAGTAAGAAGAACATCTGTTGCCTTGCTCCAATTTAACTTCTCTGCTGTAGGCTTGATGAGGTCACAGCTAGAAAACACTGAGACCTCCAGCTGGGGATAAAGAGCAGATCTGCCTGTCATCAGACCCTGCTGCCCCCTTGCAACCTGACAAATGAGACAATCTCCAGCCAGGGACAGTTTATAATTGTGCAATTAAATTAACTTGGATTTCAGCTTAATGAAGTGTTTAATGTCCTGAATGAAGCTGAGACCTAACATTTAAGAGGCAGGATGGACCCCAGGAAAGGAAAAAACAGACTTTGGCTAATGCCAGTTAGTATTAATTGTGCTTGCAAAATAAACGTCTCAGAAATTCCTCCTCTGGTATGAGACAACCAATTAATACCAAATTCTGTTTTTTTTTTGCTAAGGGGTTTTCCTGCTATAGCTTAGAAATGGGGCAGAGGAAAGAACATTTTACTGGAAATCTCTGCTGAACGCCTGTGTCCTGGAGAATATTTCTTAACTTTACAGAATCTCAGCTTTCTCAATTGAGCAACAACAAAAATCCTCCCCTCTTTCTCCAGAATTCTATTTTTTCCCCTAAAAGTGTTTTGTTGTAGTTAAAAACCAATACTCTGAAAGCAGGTAGACGTGAGTACAAATTCTCACTATGCCAGTTACTAGCTGTGTGACCTTGGGCAAGAGATTAACCTCTCTGAGCTTTGGTTTCCTCAACTGCAAATATGGATTATGATAGTTTCTGCTTCTTACCACTGAGTACACTAAATGAGATACTGCACAGAAAGCATTTACCTAGGCCTAGGACATACTAACATTTGTTAAATACTGATTATGATGATGATTTGAACGTGAAATTATTTACACTATGAATTATACATGACTAACTTGGTATCAATAATATTTATTTTCATTATGCTGATGACTTAGCTCATGTTTAGAGAATTACAGATGATTCAGTCATTAACTCAATAAATATTTATTGAATGGCTATTATGTGCCAGGCACTATTTTAAGCACTAAGCACTTACATTCTAGTATCAGAGGAGGATAGGCAATAAACAAGTAGACATATAAATAAATAAGATAATTTCAGTTGATGATAAGTGCTGGGAAGAAAATAAAACTGGTAATGGGGAAAACAGGGTTTCTTAATGTTTTTGTTCCAAGGACTATTTTGGCATCCTGGTGAAGTCTATGAACCCCTTCTCAAACTGTTATTAATAAATGCATAACATAACAACATTGGGTTGCAAGAAAACCAATTATATCTAAATACATTTATCAGAATATGAAAAACAAATTCATGATAGAGTATGCATGCTTCTTGACTAAATACATTATTATCAAGCTCTAGCAACAGTTCTAATATACCACCATAATTTCAAAGTAGGAATGTAAATGGTATTTTGAAATATCTGCAACAACTGTCATATGATATGTAAATATCTGGGGTTTCCACTGCTAACGAAGTGATGTGTATCCTCCATACTCTTTTAATTTGTTGCCTAAAATCATAATTAATGGGAATGCCAAACTTCACTAAGAGGTTAATAAAAATAAAGATGTCATTCTTCTCATCTATGTCTCAGATTCCCGGAATTCTATCTGAAGACCCCTTAGATGTCCATGTATCCCAGGTTAAAACCTCTCATATAGAAAGTAACTTTTCCTGGGATTGAGCTGTTACTTCAGAGAGAAGAATAATGTGATTTTGCTCTAAAAAATCATTCTGGACATTAATCGCAGTAGGAACAAGAGTGCAACAAAAGAAAAAATAGGTACTTCAAACATCATCAAAATTAAAAATGTTTGTGCTTCAAAGGAAATGATCAGGAAAGTAAAAAGACAACCCAGAGAATGGGAGAAAATATTTGCAAGTCATGTATCTGATTAGGACTTGTATTTAGAATGGGCTCTTAAAATGCAAAAATAAAAAGACAATGAATCAAAAAATGGGGAAAGGATACAATTAGGCATTCTAAAAAGAAGATATACAAATGGTCAATAAGTATATGGAAAAATGCTCTACATCATTAGTCCACAGAGAACTACAAATCAAAACTACGATGAGATACCACTTCATACCCACTAGGATGGCTATAAGAAAAGTGACAGATAATGACAAGCATTGGTGAGGATGTGGAAAAATTGCAAACCCCCCTCCCCTCCTCCCATGTTGCTGGTGGGAATGTAAAATGGCACAGTCACTTTGAAACAGTCTGGTAGGTCCTCAAAAAATTAAACATTAAATTGCCATATGACCCAGCAGTTCCAGTCCTAGGTATATACTCAAGAGAAATGAAAACTTACATCCACACAAAAACTTGTGCACAAATGTTCAGGGTAGCATTATTCATAATAGTCAAAAGGTAGAAAAACCCAAATGTCTATCAGCTGAAGAGTACATAAACAAAATGTTTTATATCCATACAATAGAAATTATTTGGCTATACAAAGGAATGAAGTCTTGATACATGCTACAATATGGGTGAATATTGAAAACATTATGCTAAGTGAAAGAATCCAGTTGCAAGAGACTACTTATTATATGAGTCCATTCATGTGACATGTCCAGAATAGGCACAGCCATAGAGACAGAAAATAGATTAGTGGTTGCCTAGGACTAGGGGGATGAAGGTTTTGGAGATCATAAATGAAGGGTACAGAGTTTCTTGTTGGGGTGATTAAAATATTCTAAGAGTGATTATGGTGAGGACTGCACAACTCTTGAATGAACTAAAAACCACAGAATTGTACACTTTGCGGGTGAATTATATGATGTATGGATTATATCTCAATAAAGCTGTTACAAAAAAAGTTATTTGACAGTGGTGTGGAGAATAGAATTTGGATGCAAGGACAATATTTAGGAAGCTGTTTAATTAGTCCCAGCAGTGAGGACAGTACCTTGTTCTAGACTAGAGGCAGTGAGGTGGTGAGCAGTGGTAGGTTGTGGGTGCGTAATGGAAGTATCAGACAAAATGTGCAGTTTAGTTGAAAATTGAGAGGAATCGAGAGTGGCTCCTGGTTGTTGGCCTTAATCAGTGGTGTTTTCCTCCTAGAAGACCTGAGTTTCAGTTACAGTCTGTGGAGATCTGTACAATCTGTTTGGAGGATTGGTGGTAGAGCAAAACCCTATAAACTCTTGGGTTTCTGGGGTTGCAGGGTGTTATCATTTTCACTGTACTTTCTTAACAGGGAAAATATACTCATGCATGTGCACACACATTCACACCCATCTTCACGTGAACACTTGTACATGCCAAACAACCACATAAAAACCACATGCATTGGAAAACCAAGCCATGGAGAAGGAATGAACCACAGCCTTGTGATTTCTCATGCCAATGTTAAATTTGTTCAGTGGAGACAGATCTGTGATTAGAGCAAGTAGGAAAGAATTTCTTTAAGAACTTAGGTATCTTAAATGTGCCCATCAAGCATGATTAGCTCCCAGTCACATGTATAAATAGTAAAGCAGAGGAAAAGGTAACATTTCAGGGCCTTGGGCATTACAGGCTTTTGTTAACAACAGCAAAATACTGGGTAAAATAACCAGAATTTCTCCAGTCTCCTAGTCTCAACTAAAGCCCAGGCGAAGTAACTCGTCAGTCCAGGCGTGTTAAAATCCACTTTATTTAGGGTCCTTCCCCAGAGACCTGTGGCTTCAGTAATGAACAAGCTCTGGAAATTAAAGAAGTAATCGGATTGTTAATTGAGGTTATTTGCTTCACCTCAAGCAGAAGCCAATTAAACTGACTCTTCCTGAAGATTCAGTGTGCTCTGTTGAAGAGTCACGAGTGTTACATGATGTTGAATTCGCCACGGCTTGTTTTCCTATTGAAATGGGCCACCATTTTCCCTGGAAGGATGGAGTGGTGGCGGCAGAAGACTTACGGGGATCTTAGCCTTGAGTTAGAGGCAGGAGTTGCGACACCCTCAGCTATGCTTGAGGAAGATTTTTTCCCTCAGTTTTTATCTCTTTTTCCTCTGGTGTCCCTTGGGAACCTGGGTGCTTGGCTCTGTTAAACTGATTTACAGAGAGTTATTTTCTAATCTTGACTGTGCCAACATAACTTTAGCTATTTAACTCTGGGACAGACACGCAGACTTACATGGCTCAACTTCCTCATCTACAAGGTGGAAGTGATTCCTGCCCTCACCACTTCATAGTTTGTTTTAGGATAAAATAAGTTGGTGGAAGTGAAAGTTCTTTGCAAAGTCAGATCCTCTGAATATAGGACCTCATTATTAATTTAATGGGCAAGAGGATGGGTCTGTGAGTTGGGGTCAGGCATTTCTGTTTTCTGGAAAAGATTTGGTTTCCATTTGTGTGCTTGGGGTGACTTGAGCCAAAGCACTGAACAGGTTGCAGAAGATGTTTGTGGGTTAGTTCTTTGAGGGATCCTTATTTAACTTCCCCTTCACCATTCTGGTTCTGTCTTCATCATCCTCTCTCCTTCCATAAAGGAGGTGGTAGAATAGAGAACTTGTGAAATATTCTTCTATACTTTACCCTTTTTAAAAAATGAAGGTAGAATTCACAAAGCATAAAATTAACCATTAACCATTTTCAAATGTACATTTCAGTGGCATTTAGCACATTGGTATTTTCATCATCCCAAAAGGAAACCCTGTACCCATTAAGCAGTCATTCTCCATTCCGCTATCCCTCAGCCTCTGGCAGCCACCGATCTGCTTTCTACCTCTATGGATTTGCCTATTCTGGGTGGATCATATGAATGGAATTATGCAAGATGTAGCCTTTTGGGCCTGGCTTTTTTCACGTAATGTTTTCCAAGTTCATCCACATTGTGGCATGTATCAGAACTTCATTCCTGTTTACAGCAGGGTGATATCCATTGTATGGATATGCCACATTTTCTTTATCTACTCATCAGTTGATGGACATTTGGGGTTTTCTACCTTTTGGCTCATTAGGAATAACACTGCTCTGAACATCTGTGCACAGATTTTTGTGTGGACGTATGTTTTCATTTCTCTTGGGTATATACCTAGACATGGAATTGCTGAGTCATATGGTAACTCTATGTTTAATTTTTTGAAGACCTGCTGGGCTGTATTCCAAAGGAGCTGTGTCTTTTCACATTCCCACTAGCAATGGATGACGGTTACAATTTTTCCACATCCTCGCCAAAACTTATTTTTTGTTTTTTGATGATAGCCACTACTCCTTGTTTTTTATTTCTAGGATAAAAGCAGATGACTGTCAGCATTCGAATCCCAATCTGGTTCATCACCTATGATGACAGCTCTAGGAGGGGGCTGGCAGGGTTGTGGGAGGAACACAGACTTTTGACTCAGAGCTGAGATTCAGCTCGAGTCTGTCTCTTCCTACAAGTATAAACTTGGGCAAACTGTAATCTCTGCAAGTCTTGATTTCCCCATCTGTACAATGGTAATTTTGTCGCCTACATTAGGACACCGTGCTGAACATATGAGTGAACTTCCTAACACATGACTGGCAAAGGGAAGATTGAATTAAATTCGCTATTCCTTCTCTATTATGAATACTGATGGAGCAAAAGAGATGAGTTTTCAACAGTATGCTTTTAGTTTATTCATACTACTGTTTTGGTGTTGGATCTTATCATAGAATGCTTTCTTCCCAGTGGGTTTTCCTGCCGAATTGTGCTTTGATTAAATTAATATTAAAGTTTTACTGTAATTATTCTCTATGTTTATGTCAGTTGACAGGGATGAGGAAATGGATCTGTGTGACAAAATCAGGACCATAACCTGGGCTAACTTTGATCTTGAATTTCCTCTGGTGACGATCCAGCTGTGTTTGCTCTCCATTGTGTCCATGTTTCCGGATGGACTTGGAGGACCTCTCGTGTCTTGCTTCTTGCTCCTTGTGTTCCTTCAAGAATGTGGCCTTCTTATTCATTCTAAAATATGAAATTAAAAATGTGGGCCACAAACTGCTTTACTAACTTTTAGGGAGTCAACAATTGCTTAGATTACTTAGGATGTAAACCTGCATCTTGGCAAAAAATTTCAGCCTCGTCTCCCAAATAACACCCACTAAGAAGTCCCGGTGCTGCCTTCTTTGGAGTGGCTTGTTCTTTCCTCAGTTGCTGCCCAGGACGTGCCGAGGGCCTCTCCTTCCTCAGGGTTTGGCTCCTGAGGGAGTTGGGGTTTGCACTGGGAGGAGGGGGGTTGCCCTGCGAGTCCGGGTGACCCACTCTGGAATTTTCTGATCACTGAAGGTGGTTGAGTAATGGGAAAGAACAAGAAAAGCAGCTGGAGTGTTTAGACCCAACACTGGGTTAGCTCAGAGCACGTTAGACCAAGGAGATGCCAGAACAGGTTAATAATTTCCTATGGCTTCCAATTGATAGTCTTTCTTTATTTATTAAATAAATAGAGATTCCAAAAGGAGCTGAGAGGTCACTCTGGTGGGCACTCTTACGCACACTTTAGACAACCCTTTTTAGGTTCTAAAGAATTGGGGTAGCTGGTGGTGGATACCTGGAACTATCAAACTACAACCCAGAACCCATGAATCTCGAAGACAGTTGTATAAAAATGTAGCTTATGAGGGGTGACAAGGGGATTGGGAAAGCCATAAGGACCACACTCCACTTTGTCTAGTTTATGGATGGATAAGTAGAAAAATAGGGGAAGGAAACAAACAAACAGACAAAGGTACCCAGTGTTCTTTTTTACTTCAATTGCTCTTTTTCACTTTAATTATTATCCTTGTTATTTTTGTGTGTGTGCTAATGAAGGTGTCAGGGATTGATTTAGGTGATGACTGTACAACTATGTAATGGTACTGTGAACAATTGAATGTACGATTTGTTTCGTATGACTGCATGGTATGTGAATATAGCTCAATAAAATGAGATAAAAAAATAAAGATACTTCTGATGAGGCCTTGAACGGAAAAAAAAAAATATATTGACTTAGGGGACAGATTGAGCTTGGTGGGGGTGAATGGCTGGCGGAAGAGGAAGAAAAATCTTACACAGGTGCCTCAGAGGCCCTCGCTACCCTCCTTATGGTCTAGAGACCCTCTTTATTCTTCAAATCTGTCCTTACGGGCGTTTAAGCCTCACCCAGTGGCTTTTCCAAGTATTCTTTCTGATCATATATACTAAGTACTCTCCCTGAAAATCCTGTCATTCCACCATGTTACTTTTCCAGCCATCTTTTTATAGATCAGTCCCCAGGCACCTGACCAGTCCTCCTGCCCTCTAATTGATCTCTGGCTGAGAGTTCTTGAAAAAAAAAAGAAATTAATTAAATCCTTACTCCATGACAGGCACTGTGCTGAGCTCTTTGTAAGCATCACTTCATTTAATCCCTCATAACAGTCTGTAAGGGAGAATCCATTATTATCCTGACTTTACACATGGGGAAACAGAGGCACAAAGAGATAAAGCGGCTTGTTAAAAGGACAGTCAGGAAATGACTGAAGTAGGATTCAAACCCAGACCTTTTCCTTTAAAACCTCTTGCACTTGAACTGTTAAAAAAAAAAAAAGCTGAAATAGAACCCAGACTTCAATTAGAGATATGAATAAAGCAATCTGGTTAAGACTAGAGCAAATTGGGCCAAAGGGTAAAGGTTGAAACTGACTGTGTTCAAACTTCAACTTCCATGTAAGACCAAGGGAAGAGATGTTTATTTGGTGTAGGATCTATATTTATTTGGTGTAGGATCTATGTTTATTTGATGTAGGATCTATATCAATTACATGAAACTTTGAATAGGAAGTGAGCTGTGGTAGGTCTGTGTAGATTAGAATGAAATTGCAACACGTCCTAAAGTAATTTGAGTGGAGAATCAAAATATATATTCGGGACCCCCCCCCTCCAAAGAGCTGGGGGAGGATGCACAGGTGTTGGACTTCCTCACCTGGATTGTTGCTGATGTTCTCATAAACATTGGGGACTGACGGCTTGATGTGCTCTGTCTTGGGACTGGCCCCTATGAAGCTTGTTGCTGCAAGGAGAGGCAAAACCTGCTTATAATTGTGCCTAAGAGTCTCCCCCTGAGTGCCTCTTTGTTGCTCAGATGTGGCCCTCTCTCTCTCTCTCTAAGCCACCTTGGCGGGTGACCTCACTGCCCTCCCCCCTATATGGGACCGAACTCCCAGGGGTGTAAATCTCCCTGGCAACGCGGGATATGACTCGCGGGGATGAATCTGGACCCGGCATCGTGGGATTGAGAACATCTTCTTGACCAAAAGGAGGATGCAAAATGAAACAAAATAAGGTTTCAGTGGCTGAGAGTTTTCAAATGGAGTCAAGAGGTCACTCTGCTGGACATTCTTATGCACTATAGATAACACTTTTTAGGTTTTAATATATTGGAATAGCTAGAAGTAAATACCTGAAACTACCCAGTAGACTTGACTCTTGAAGACGATTGTATAACAATGTAGCTTACAAGGGGTGACAGTGTGATTGTGAAAACCCTGTGGATCACACTCCCTTTATCCAGTGCATGGCTGGATGAATAGAAAAATGGGGACAAAACCTAAATGAAAAATAGGGTGGGATGGGGGGTGATTTGGGTGTTCTTTTTTTTTATTTTTATTTTTTATTCTGATTCAGATTCTTTCTGGTGTAAGGAAAACGTTCAAAAATAGATTGGGGTGATGAAGGCACAACTATAGGATGGTACTGTGAACAGTTGATTGTACACCATGGATGATTGTATGGTATGTGAATGTATCTCAATAAAACTGAATTAAAACAAAACAAAACAAAACAAAAAAAACCTTGCACTTGGCTGGGACAAAAGCATGAAATGTTTCTTTTAAAGTCAGGATTTCAAACTCCTGATGACATCAGCAACATGAGAGCAGTTGTGGAAAATCTGATCTTACAATTTTACATGGAACAACTCTGGTGATTTGTTTTTGAATCAAGATTGCTATAATAATGAAGTACGAGTATCCATAATGGATATCTTTCTGAGAGCTGGTGGGAGCCATACATCTATGAAGATAGTTCTGCTTTAATTTGGTTCTCAGGAAGTTTACATAAGACCCCTGCAGATGCCAGTGGTTATTCTGTGTCTAGCATTTGGCAGTTTCCTCCACATCTTTAGAATGATGCCAAAGCTTTAGACTAATGGACATCTGAAGTTCTGAGGATTTTTTGGCATCTGGTGAACCCCAAAATCGGAACCTGGGTTTAAGCAGATGCTCAGGAAAGAAAGTGATAGCTTGCTTTTCCTATCTGTAACTAATCGTAAAAGGCCAGGGAAGATAAATGACAGAGAAATTTTTCCTCTGCTACTTTTCTCCATGGACCTCATATTGCTTGATATTCGGCTGTTTCCAGGGTGTTGACATCAGTGGAAGCGGCATGCACAGAATAATTATCTAATATGCCATAAAACTCCATGCTGTGGTCTCGCAAAGGAAATATTACCCCAAGAAGAGGGGCAATCGAATTATATAAAAAGGCAATAAAGCTTTCCTTAATTACTCCCTAAGAAGGACAATTCTGGCTTGTAAGATGAGCTAAAAGTACAAAAAAAAACATGCATTTTGTAATGAGGGAAGTACACCTGTCTCAAAGAATGCTGCAATTATCGTTCTGGTTGTTGGCTATTACTAAAATTGAGACCATGAAAACTCTTCAATTATATACTCAGGAGTGTGTGTCCATCCCAAAATAGTCCCCCTTCCCCCCTTTTCCCTTCTTGTGGAATAAACAGCTTCCATCAGCGCTGTTATTATTTATTCCTCTTCTCTCCTGAAAGCATCAAGTCTCGGGCTGGGTGAGAATATTTGGGGAAGATAAATGACTCCCAGTGGCCAGGTTGTAGATTACTTAGTGCCAGTTGTCAGTTCTTTTCTCCCCGGGAAAGGTTTGAAATGAGATTGTTTTCGACAGACTGTCCATGATAAATGATTTTCCGAGTAAGAAATTGCTTTCAGTGCTGAACTTCACCAAATCACCCTGACAAATGTCTTTGGCTGCAGGGGGCCTTCCCATGGCTGTCTCAGGCTTGGGGGAGCAGGGGGGGGGTGTGGCGCTGAGATCTCAAGCCAGGATGGGTCAAATAGAGTATCTCCTGGGTGAAGACATAAAAGGATAGGAGCTTTGTTTCTGGAATGTGCATTTGGTCAGCTGTTGCTAAAAACAAACAGGGAGGCCCAGAATATTCCAGATCTGAAGGGAGAAAAGGCTGGCAAGGCTGGCAGGGGTGGTGGTAGGCTGGAGGGGCTCATACATCTCTTAGTTCTGGATTATTATGCTATTTCCATGTATAACTGTTAGGAGTGAGGCGGCTGATGTCACTTATAAATACAATAGCGATATTTCCACGCAGTCTGGGTAAGAACCCTCCAGGCAGTGTTCTCAACCTTTTATTAGTCCATGACCCTTTCTGGAAAACCATAAAAATAGCACACCCTCCTTTAATATTATCTGGCATTTCAAAAGAGATTAAGTACCAGGAGTAAAATCACAAAGAGATTTTAGAGCATGCCTTTTCCAGCTGCACTGGGTGCCTTTTCCGACCCCAGGTCTCTCCTCTCGTTGGCAACAGAGGCCCCGGGGCATTGACGGGGAGCTATCTGGAGAGCTGGGAGCTGGGGTCCCAGTCTGTGGCTTCTTGGGGTTGTTTAATCAGTGCGCAGGTGAGGCAGGGACTCCGCAAGCAGGGCCTGCAGTGCTATCTGATCTGCCAAAGGGATCTCAGCAGCTCCAGTTACAAAGGGCCTTGTTTTTCTCCTCCATTTGGCATGCAACCTCCAGGGCTCCTTGACCACGCGCCAGATTCCAGTATCCCTGTCCTTCTGCGGCCACAGGAAGTGGTGATTGCATAGCAGCCAGCAGCCGGGGCTGGCCCCATGAGCTGCCCCCAATTGGTGGCAGGCGCGTTTACAATTTCCAACTCCACAGGCTCCGAGAGCAGCCAGGTGGGATGCTGCGCCCCACAGGCCCATGCTGGGGAGGTCCTGGCCCTGGGTTGGGGGTTGGGTGGCCCACTGGCACATCCCAGACGATTCCTGGGAATGCCAGAAGTGGCTTCTGCTGTGGCTCGCTGGTTTTCCCAGCTGTGGTTAAGGCCCTTGGGGCAAGCAGAGAAACCCAGCCCTCTCACTCCCTCAGGAAGAGCCCGCCTAGCTCTTCCTGAAATGATACAGCCTTTGTTTGGGGGCATAGATGTATGGACTGAGGCCTCTGTGAGAGGAAACAAAGATGTCCCCAAAGCACACAGTTGGTCAACTTCAACTCCAGCCTCTTTGGTTGCAATGTCCGCTCTCCTTCATCATTCCTTGCCTTGCTGTGTTCCTCTCTGCCTGCTGTGCCTGATGACGTTCTCCCCTCTCCCAGGATACTGCAGAGGAGGCCTTTCCACGCAGCCATCCCCAGTAAAGCTGAGTGTAAATAGCCCAGCATGCCCTCCGTTTTTTCATCCATCCTTCAAACATTGACTGGGTCTTTGTGCTGATTTGGATGTATTATGTCCCCCAAAACGCCATTATCTTTGATGCAGTCTTTTGTGGGCAGAAAACGTATTGGTATTGAGTGGGTTGGAGACTTTTGATTGGATGTTTCCATGGAGATGTGATCCATCAACTGTGAGCAAGATCTTTCACTGGATAATTTCCATGGAGGTGTAGCCCCACCCATTCAGCGTGGGCTTGATTAGTTTACTAGAGCACTACATAAGCTCAGACAGAAGGAGCAAGCTTGCTACAGCAAGAGGGACAAGAGTTGAGAGAGGAGCTTCAGCTTACAGAGACATTTTGGAGATGGCCTTTGAAAGCAGACATTTGCTCCAGAGAAGCTAAAAGAGGACAAAAGCCCGAAGAGCAACTAAGAGTGATATTTTTGAGGAGCTGAAGCCTAGAGAGGAACGTCCTGTGAGAAAGCCATTTTGAAACCAGAACTCTGGAGCAGACGCCAGCCACGTGCCTTCCCAGCTAACAAAAGTTTTCCGGACGCCACTAGCCATCCTCCAGTGAAGGTACCCGATTGTTGATGTGTTTCCTTGGACACTTTATGGCCTTGAGACTGTAACTTTGTAACCAAATAAATCCCTTTTACAAAAGCCGATCCATTCCTGGTGTTTTGCATTCTGGTAGCGTTAGCAAACTAGAATAGTCTTGTTATGTGCCAGGCACTGTGCTGGGTGCTAGGGCCACAGAAGGGAACAGAAAGGGCATCTCACCTGCACAGGACTCCCAACAGCCCATGGAATCTATCAAATAATCATAGTGGTAACAATAATAACAATGGCAACTGAATCATATTGAATGCTTACTTTGTTCTAGTCCATGTTCTAAGCCTTTTCTTCTTTGTAATTCAACTTATCCTTATAGCAATACTGAGGTAGGTGCTAACATCATCCTTATTTTGTAGATGAGGATACTGAGGTTCAGAGAAGTTGAGTAGCTTGCCCAGAGGCACACAACTCATGGCCGACATGGCCAAGATATGTATCCTGAAATTTCCAGCTCCAGGGATGGATGCTCTACCTTGGTTCTGCAGTGGAAGGAAGTTAAGGTTGGGGTGGACAGAAAGGGAGGGAGTGGTCAGCAGCTCAGGGGGATAAGGAAGACTGCTTTAGGGAGATGATACTTGAGCTGATCCTGAGATGGATGAGGTATCCTTGTTTTCGACATCGATGGGAAGCCAGTCTTGCTTTCCTGATGACCCGGTGCTGTCTCCAGGAGCTCGGCGTATTCCATGCCCCCTTTCTGGTGGTGTAAGGACCTTCACAAAAAAGGTGCATCCACCACTATTCTCCATTCGAATACCGGGACTTGGGGGCTGTACTTTGAAGAGGAAAAGATGTATAAATCTATGTGGTCGGCTCCATCTTCAGAATACAGTGTTTAGAGTCAAAGTCCTGTGTGATTGAAAACCTTTTAGGAACATTCAGAAGGAATGTGGCTCTTCTGAATCTGAGGCTTTGAGCCACGGACCTAGGCTGTGTCTTGCTGGTCAGAACAGAAACTAGGATAATTGAGTCTCTGTTGAGGGAACATTCACATCCAGGGCTAATTAGATCAGCTGAGCCCCAGGTGTGTCTGTGCCCATGGAACTAGATAGACAGCAAATGTGACTAAACGGGAGTGAGAGACTGACGGACTCATGGAAAGCACCCCCTGTCATTGTGCACTGACTTTGGCAGCAGGCAAATAGCAGAGGCGAGTCTGGGAAAACAGTCTGAAGCCTGTAGCCAAACAGATTCATGCTGGGAGATGCACAGCCAGCTTGCTCATGGACTCCTCTGTTCTGGAAATTCTTTGATATCAGGCCAATATTCCAAGTACTGAAGGCTTCTGCATACTTACTTATTGCTCTAGTGGTTTATTGGGCTATTTGGTTTTGCAAGTCAATCAGCACCGTGCAGACTTTCCATCTCTGTCTTTACTCCTCCCAAGATCTCTGCTAACTGATGCCATTTGCAGCATTATGCACCATCTTTGACTGGCTGTCTAAAACCATGCTGCTTAGAGAAGCTGTTCATGGTCACAGGAGAGTCCTCAAAACTGAAGAAAGACAGGAGTCATGGCAGCAACTCAGAGCCAGAAGAGAGAGCAGAACATCTGCCTTTGGGAAAATGGGCTTGTAGCCTAAAGGGCTTCATTAGCCCTGGCAGTGGCTTCTAGAATCCGCAATCTGATATTCTCCACTTCTTAGTTTCCCGCTACCTTGTGTAAGTCCGCAATCCAGAAAATTTCTCAAGAGGCCATCATTGTTTGTGATTCTTAATTTTGGTTCATCTTAGGCACATTCCAATTCCCCTGCATATTCTCTTAATCTTGTTTTGGGAAAAGAGAGCTTTTCTAGCTGGGGAATGGAGCTGATAATAAGGAGTATGAAGACAAGAAACCAGATGGGCAGGGGCTACCTGAGCTGCACCGGGAGGAGCAAGTAGCTGGCTCAGTGTCACCTGAAAAACCAGCAAATTCTGTGGCGTGGCATGATCTGATGAGAAGAACAATGACTACCATAAACAGGCTCCAAATTAGAGTTCTGTAAAGCCAAAGAGAAATGATATAATTTAAAAAATACATTAAAACCCTGCAACAGTACGCTCCATAATCCAATTCATAATGTTAAATATATTGAGAATGGTATCAGCTCCAATCTGCTACCTACTCTCAGCTAATAAGGCCAAAGTTCGTTCTTCTGGGTTTGGTGGCAGTGCTACTTTGGGTTATCTTGTCCTCAATGTTCTCCTGGTCCAGTCTCCCTGGAATCTGGCTAATAAAACAGGACCCAACTGATCAGAATGTTCCTGGATCACTGTCTGTGTCCTGGGAGCCCCAGCAGTCAAAGGATCTAGAATCATCCTATTGATGGTGAGGCCAGAGCAGCCAACTGCCCCGGGCTGCAGCTGGGATGCGGAAGATTTGGATCCTGCAGTAGGACCCGGGTGGCTGGCTGTGCAGGCTCCCTCAGGTCATTTCATTACCCTTGTAGTAATGCAACTCCACATTCCCCATGACTGAAATGTTCAGACTTCGCTTATCACATTATAGCAGATGTGGGGAAGGGATGGAGGGTTGAGGGGTGGAGGCTTATTTCAGTACCGCTTGGGCATATCACTATGAGATCCATGAAAAGGACTATAATCTAATACAATGTTCAAAAAAGAGTGCTCTTCCTTTCTGATTCTTACCAGATTCCCACTGACAGGTTGTCTTTGTCGAACAGGGAACTACACCTATAACAAAACCTGAGCTGCACCTCCCAAACCCAGGATCTAGCTTTTCTCTCTCCTATAGTGAGAATTTTCATTTTGCCCCTTTTGAATAGGAATGCTATACATTTCCCTATTTCAGGAGTTTAATGTTCTCCTTGTACCTGTGATCCACTGTGTCTAGAACTAGGTGCTTTCTTATAATATTTTGGGTAATCACCCAATAATCCTAAGGCAAAGTAAATTATTATTATCATCATTTTACAAAAGGGGAACCTGAGGCTCAGGGAAGTTACAACACTTATCTCAACCTATACAGCTGGCAAGTGACAGAGCTGGGATTTGGACCTGCATCTGTCTGCTTCCAAAGCCAAGGCTCTCCCATGTTGTATCACAAAAGCTCCTTATGATGCAGTGTTTAGGCAGATAGAGGATTTAATCCTTTAATGCTCAATGCTCTTTTCCTTTTGGGGACGTAGACCCCCTTGAGAATTTCATATGAAAATTGTGGACTTCTGGTGGTGGTAGGGGAGCGAGTCAGGAAACACACACACCCCACACTTCTGCGCACAATTTCGTGGGCTGCCTGAAGCCCGTCTTTGGAGTGTTTAGACTTATAGGAGTCCCTGGATCCCAGGTTAAGTTAATTGGAGTCTTGGGAAGATTCATTAAAAATAAAAGATTCAATAAGAATTTTTAAAGACAAACTTGGGGTGATTGGAAGGCCATTTCCAGATATTTCTTTTTGGCTCTTCAGTAATAAAGAGCAGGGATGAAGTGAGAGGAAGACGGAGAAGAGGTGAGTAGTGTTGGAAGCAGGACAGAAGTCATTCAGGAGTTATACAGTGAGCAGTAAAAGCAATTGGCATTGTGAATAATTAAGGGTTTTTAAAACCCTGTGGACTTGGTTGAAGCACCATTCACAAGCACTTCCTTTTCAGGTTAAAATTATTTGGAGTGCTGGTTATTTATCTTTTCCCTTGGTGAACCAAATGACTAGTCCTGATTTATAAACCTTCCACCTACCCATTCTCTGTTAAAATTGGTGTGGGTGAATGATCAAAGATATTCTCGAATTCCCCGGGGCCATTGTTTGTAAAACCTGGTTAGTACTGGCTGGGTCAGTGGCCACTAGACATTTCTCAGAGCCCCAGAAACTGTAGTTTTCAATGGAAGGAGAAAACAGGTGGTCTCATGAGTTTGGATGCCATTTGTATGATGTCTTGAGGCCAACATTTTTTTTCTCTTCTATTTTTTTTATTACTATTTATTCACACACCATATAATCATCCAAAGTATACAATCAATTGTTCACATTACCATCATATAGTTGTTCATTCATCACCCCAATCTGTTTTTTGAACATTATCCTTGTACCAGAAAAAGTGAAAATAAGAATAAAAAAAAAAAGAGTAAAAAAAGAACACCCAAATTGTCCCCCGCTCCTGCCCTATTTTTCCTTAAGTTTTTTGCTCCCATTTTTCTACTCATCCATCCATACACTGGATAAAGGGAGTGTGATCCACAAGGCTTTCACAATCACACTGTCACCCCTTGTAAGCTACATTGCTATACAATTGCCTTCAAGTTTCAAGGCTACTGGGTCATAGTTTGATAATTTTAGGTATTTACTACTAGCAATTCCAGTTCATTAAAACCTAAAAAGTGTTATCTATATAATGTGCAAGAGTGCCCACCAGAGTGACCTCTCGGCTCCTTTTGGAATCTCTCAGCCACTGAAGCTTTATTTCATTTCCTTTCATATCCCCCTTTTGGTCAAGAAGATGTTCTCCATCCCACTATGCTCATTCCAGATTCCTCCCCCGGAGTCATATTCTGTGTTGCCAGGGAGATTTGCACCCTGGGGAGGGCAGTGAGTTCACCCACCGAGTTGAGGCCAACATTTTAACAGAAACTAGAATATATGGGCAAATGGGTTAAGGAGAGTCAGATCCAAGAGAATGGAGACTTTTAGATTTTAAAACTAAATAGCTTCACACTCACCCTCTGTCCCCTCCTCCAAGCAGGAAGAGAGGGAGGCAGATACAACCTCCTGCTCATTGTGTTAGAAAAGACTCCTTGGGGCCCATTTTTAGAGTAGCCCCTTTATATGCACAGAAACAACTCAGAATTCCTTCATATTGTTTATCTCCTCTGACAGAAATTGCCTTTTTAACCTCATGAGATTTCAGAGATGTGTAAGACAAGGGGAGTTTTCCTAGCAGAACTCTTCAGAGGGTGGAACCTCCACTGCAACCTGGTGTGCCAGCCTTAGGAGTGCTGCAGAGGAGAAAAGACAGCACAGGTGTCCGGGGGACCGCAGAGGACATGGCGCACCTGTGGCTCTCGGGGCTGACCACACAGCTAGGCGTGACCTTGAGCAAGTCAACCTGGACGTGAAAGCACAGCGTCTGGTTCCAAACTACCTGAGTTCAAATCCTGCCCACTCGCCAGCTCCCTGGGTGAGCTTGGGCATGTTACCTAACTTCCTCTCTGTGCCTCAGCTTCCCCATCTGTAATGTGAAAACAAATAACACCCAAATGAGAACAAAAAAGGCTATTTATTTAGAGTTTACTGTCGGAAGGGAGTTGGCCACCATCACCTTGTGTTTGGCAGAGACTCCAAGGCAGGCAGAGGAGTGGGAAACCTTTATAGTGGAAAAAAAGGGAGACTCCAGGCGTGCCTTGATTGGAGGTTATTGGCATGAGGGGCTGGAGGCGGGCCAACGAGAAGTGGGGCATTCTGTGTGATTATTTAGGGGAGCATATTTGGCTTTCTCCAGCTGTTCTTAAATTGGAAGCGGGGGCAAAAATTAGGGAAGCTGCCAGTTACTGGTCGAGTCCTGACTAGTTTGGGTTGATCGTTGCAGGGATTGTGGTTTGGCGTCCTAGACTGCTAGCTGCAGGGAGTGCAGGCCGGAGTTTCCTGGTCATTGTCCATTTGTATTTCAGTATCAACACCCACCTCCCAAGGTTGTTCTGAGGATTAATTGAATCAATATATGAAAGCATTTAGAATAATGTCTGTCTTATTTAAGAAGTTGGTTCAAATCGGTGAGCTGCCTTTGGCTGGAGCCAGTAAGCCCATAATCGGTGTTGGAACAGTGCCCTTAATGACTTCTAGTTATTATTATTTAAACTGTATAAGTTTCACGTTCTCTACTTATAAAATGGGGCATGATGATAAGGAGATAAATGCACCTGAGGGGCTCAGGACAGTGTCAGGCAGAGCCTGTGTGCTCAGTCAGCACTGTGGCAGCAGCAAATCTAAGAGCTAAGAAACAGGCCAGGAGGAATCTTGAGAGTCCCCACATGAATTAAGAGTTGAGGTTGCTCAGAAAACTTATCATGGGTGGGAGCCATTAAAATGATGATCTGCACTTCCTGTGCCCTCCTGTGCTTTGGCAAAGGCAGCTCACCTCTCTGAACCAAGACACCAGTCCTGCTGGTCTCTGGAATTTGTAACACTGTCCGCTACCCCCTAGTTTCAGCACAGCAAGCGGGCATGCCTGTGCTTTTTATGTAATCAGTTTCAGCTCATTGGAAATAGTGCTTCAAAGAAATGAGTGTATTAGGGTTCTTAGGAGAGTGATTTCACGATTGTATTATGCCGATGGAGAGCAGAGAAAATCAATGCTCTCCCATAGGCCCTGTGGTCTGAAAGGGTAGAATTAATTTATTAAGCATGTCTGTGAAGCGAGAGCTCTGGGGCATGACTCCAATGCCAATTGTCTGGGAAAGCAGAGATATGGAGTAATTCTTATCAATAGATGAAGAGAGCCAGGCAGGTACTTCAAGACCAGAGGATCTGAAAGAATTTGGAATAGTCTAAAAAAATTTAATAAATTTAAAGAAAGCACAAGAGTCTCAGAAATGTTGAAATCTGACCCACATTAGAGAAAGGTCCTTCTTGAGATCATGGATATTTGTGAGTTCTCTTGTGGGCTTGGGTGCAGTGACGCTGCCTCTTGGCTGGAGGGGTGGAACCAGCTAGTGGTGGAGCTTAGCTCTGAAGGCCCCTCTGGGATTAAGGCTAAAATGCCTTCCAGGAGCCAGGCTGGACACAGTGCAAGAGCAAGTGGTGGGCACAGCGGGGACCTGGGTGGTCTGCCCTGTCTGCAGGGGCCACCTACTGAACCCTAGTGAATTATTAAGTCTTTCAGATCTTCTGTTTATTCAAGTGATCAGTGTCTTAATGTTAAATGTCTGATTCTTTAAAAACTGTGAGGTTAGTCATTTTGCATCTTTCCCCCGTAGAAGGAGGCCACAGGGAAAGGATGCTGGATTCCTTCAACTGCTGAGACCTCCCGCCAGCTGTCAAGAGGAAAGGACTCAGGGCTTTGGGGGACCCAAGGGAGATGATCTCTTCCTCCAGCCCTCCTCCCCAAATGTAACCTCCTTCAGTGGTGGTCCCTATACTCCTTCCCAGGGCTTCTTCTCTTCCAGAAAGCATCCCTCAGCCCTCCTGTTGTGTTGAGATACATATTTCAAGCATTATGGAAATGGCTATTATAAATAGGGTACAAAGCACATTTTTAAAACTTTATAATCCTTTTCTGGTCCCATGGCATTCCTACCTTCCAGGAGCTATGAAATGTTTATGTACAGGGGGCCCCCACTTGAAAAGAAAAAAGAAAACTAATTTCAGAACAGAGATTGGGGATTGCCTATTCTGAGCACAAATGGCTTTTTCTCATTACAAAAGTTTCCATCACAAGGTTCCATGACAGTGTTCTCACTGAATTTATAATAGGGTGTAGCTTATAAATCAATTCGATAGACCCATAATTTTTAAGAAAACATCTGTGGTATTAAATTGAAGTGTGCCTGCACTTCATACCCCCCTTTTTTTTCTCATCTTGATTTTCATTTTCCACTTTGTTCTGTCTGTCGTTATGTATCTCCATGTTTTCGTGCTTGCAACTCTTGGAGACTTAAAAAGCAAACCCGCATATTGAAAGGTAGGGAGCTCATGGGTGGCCACAAATATTCTCCACATACTGAATCATAATTTCCATCCCTTTAATATACAGCAGTTGATGTTGGGAGGAGGCGGCCACACAGAAAGTGGGGGGTGGGATGATGGGACTGATCTGCATCTACATCTCAGTAGCTGACACAGGAAAAACTAGAGTTTATACCAAACCCATAAGGAAGGACTCTGCTCACAAAGTTTTCTCATTTGAATGTTGTTTTATAATGTTGTGGCAGAATGTAGATTGGAGGCATATCTTAGGGTCCTGGCTCTGCTCCTAGCGACTGTGCAAGCTTTCTGTAGCCTGCTTCCTCATCTGTAAAGTAGGGAGAGTAATGCCTGCCTTGATTGAAGGCTTGTTGTTGAGAGTTAGGTGAATGATGTGTACACAATATCTAGCCAGTGTCCAGCTTAGAATACTCATTTGATGAATGTTAGTTCTTTTTTCTTATGAATGAGTTCACAGTTCATGAATTCCCTCTAAAGAAGTAATCCTATTTAGAAGGGTTCAGGTGCATAGCTCATTATTTTTAAAATGCAATTTTTTTTTCATATTTTAAAATCTCTACAATCAGGAAGCATTTTACAACTGATGGCTTCTTATGGTTATAATTGGCAGATTTGTTTCTTTCTTGGAACATTAAGTAGTGGTCTATCTTTTAGTAAGATGACAACTTTAGATTTAAGTAAATTGAGTATTTACATTTTTAAAGGTGAGTTATATATTGCATAGGTGTAATTCTTTATGCATCTGAAAACACTTGAGCTTAAGTCATCTTGTTCAATGTGAGTAACAAAAGAGCTGATTTATTTTTTTACCAGCTGTGTGATATTATCACTGAATCTCTCTGTAGGAGACTCTCAGTTTTCATGGCTATAAAATTAGACTAGTAATAGTATCTCCTTTATAGGGTTGTCATAATATATGTAAAATGATCTGAAGAGTCTCTGGATGTGCATTTGATTCTGCACAGTACTTTTCATCTCCTATTTACTGAGTTTCCTCCCCTTTCTCTGTCCACCTACACAGGCTACTCAGCAGTCTGTTCCTCAGTTTGAGTGCTGAAAGCTAGTCGGTGGTTGCATAAACTAACTCAGCCAGGTCAGTACTCTTAGCTGCTGCTGCTTTCTTTTTTTGTTGTTGCAGCTTTATTGAGATATATTTCTTATATTATAAAATTTACCCATTTATAGTGGTTCAGTGATTTTTATATTTACAGAATTATGCAGACATCACCAAAATCTAATTCTAGAATATTGTAAACCCTCCAGAAAATAAAAGCCCTCACCCATTAGCAGTTACTCCGTTTTCCCCAGTCTTCCCGGCTCCTGGCAACTTCTGGATATGCCTATTCTAGACATCTCACATAAATGGAATCATATAATACATGGACTTTTGTCACTTGCTTCTTCCACTTAGCATAATGTTTCAAAGTTCACTGGTGTTGTAGCATGTATCAGTACTTCATTCCTTTTCATCACTGAATAATATTCCATTGTGTGGCTATACCACATTTTGTTTATCCATTCATCAGCTGATGGGCATTGAGGTTGGTTCTACTTTTTTTTGGCTATTATGAATACTGCTGTTATAAATATTTACATCACGTTTTTGTAGGGATGTATGTTTCATTTCTGTTAGGTATATACCTAGGGGTGGAATTGCTGGGTCATATAGTATCTCTATGTTCAACATTTCAAGGAGCATTTATCTTATAGTATAATTAGCTCTGTCTGGCCCCAGCTTTCATGGTGGCCCTTAGTTTACCATGAGCATATACTCTGAAGCTTATAGATGCCATTATCATGGTCATTTAATTATTGGTTCAACAGAAACTTAACCATCTGGTCTGTTTTAGATGTTGTGAAACACCAGTAAAAATATAAACCAAGATTACAGATTAGTAAAAACAAACACATAATCTGGTGGGGGAGACAGGCCAAAAACCAAAAAAGCAAAAATAAAACAAATAGATAAATATAAAAATGAATTGCAGATTGTATCATGCTCTGAAGAATAAATAGAAGACCAGTTAAATAAGAGCTGGCAGGGAAGATAAAGAGGAGAGAGCTATTTGGACAGCACTCATGGATGGGTTTGAGGTAGAGAGATAGAAAAGGAAAAATCAGGGTCCTTCTAGGTGTTTGGCTTGAATAATAGGTAGATAGATGTACTGAGAAGGGGAGGGCTGCATGGAAGTGGGGTAAGTTTTTTGGGGGGTGGGGGGAATCAAGATTTCTGTTTTGGATAAATTTGGGCAGTCTGTAAGACACAAAAGAGGAGATGGTCCTTGGGAAGTTAGACATGAGAGGCCAGAGATTGGAGTAGAGGTTTGACCTGGAGATAGGAATTTTGGAATTATAAAGATGAATTTTGAGCCCACGACAATGGATGTGATTCTCTAGGGGAGAGAGTGTGGAGAGAAAAGAGAAGAAGGCCCAAGATGAGGGTGCAAGGCAACTCGGCATTTAGACGTAGGCTGAGTAAAGCAGTGGGAGTCTGCTTGGGAAGCTGAGGAAGAAAACAGCCAGGAAGGGTGGGATGGCAGAAGTCAGGAAGGCCAAATGCTGTGGAGACCTCTGGAAGATACAGGCCCAGAATCATCTGAAGGGTTTGCAACGTGGGGGTCATTGGCATCGTTGACAAATACAGACTTGGTAAGTGGGAGGGAGGGAGGCCAGGGCCTCAGGTGCACTGGGGGATAAACACAGGAGGAAGTGCAGATGGCAGTCTTTTGGAAATTTGACTGGCTAGAAAGAAAATAAGAGATTTGGGTAGCTGAGGTCAAGGAAGTTTTCTGTTGCGTAAAATGGAAGGTAGTCGAGCCATGTTTCCATTTTGATGCCAGTGATCCAGTAGCAAAGGAGAGATTGCTAGAATAACATAGAAGGAACAGAGCTGAAAGATCAAAGTCTTTTCTGAGAAGGGTTCCAGAGGATTTGTGGAAGGCCCACCCTTTCAGATGAGGAGGAAAACTGCTGGTTGCTAGGGAAAAAGAGTGAGATTTTGTCTGATTTTCTGGATTATTTTTAATGACATTATGGGACATGGGAGGTGAAGTGAGAGAAGAGAAAATATGAAATAGTGTCCTTGGAAAATTGGTAAGCAAACCAATTTGAGAAAAATAGCAATTTGTCAGTCAGCCTTGAGAGTCAATTTGCAGTTCGAGGTCATGAGTTTAAAGGGCAAATCAGTCATTTCAGTTGCTTGGGGGCAGGTGTGGAGCAGAGAAACAGCTGAGTTCGCTGTGGGCAGGGCTTTTGTTAGGGATTGAGGAGGCTGCAAAGAGGAGATGGTAGCACTGGACCATGGGAATGAGACTGGACAAGGAGGGGCAGAGGTGGGGCTGAGAGCAGATCACTGGCAGTGGGTTGGCATTTGGAGGTTTCCTTGAGGTTGCTGAATGATGCAAACAGGGGATGCTTGAGCAGGTGAGCCCAATGGGTAGGAGGTTGTGGTTGAAGACTGGAGTGTTTGAGATCAAGGTATCAGAACTGTTGCATCTGCAGCTGATGACCAGAGTCCAGAGAATGGCCATGGAAAGAGGTAGAAGATACAGAGGGAAGGAAAAGGTCACTAACAACTAGCAAACGTTGGAGCTAAGCAGCCAACACTGCAGACGGCTCATCTATGTTGTGAATATCTAGAACGTAACAGGAGATGGGGTGGAGGGCAAGACTCCCCGTCCTAATTACTAGGACCACTTGCAGTTGTATTATGTGATCAGGAGACACTTTCCCAACTTGGTTCTTGTGCCTTGATTACAATTTCAAATGTTAAAATTGACGTGCAGAAATGAAAGTTTCAAAAATGCAAATCCATTCCTTGTAGTTACCACTTTAACTTTTAGGAATGGTTGTGTTGGTGATCTGGTCCTTAGAGACTGGATGCTTTTGCCATCGCTAGAACCTTTTTCAGGCCTCCTAGGCTGCCTTCGATTAGCACAGAGAATAAACATCAAGGGTCAGATTAGTGACAGAGAAATGAATAAGAAGCCCAAGTGAAGATACTGGAAGCCACTCACCAGTCCTCAAACCTTAGCTGCATTTCATGCATGCCGGCCTGAGCTGTCTTCCCTCTTTGCAGGGTACCCTGTGAATTATACCACATTGTTACACATCATAATTGTATCATTTCACGTCATAACAATAGGATTTCAACAGTTATTATTGCACATTCTAATTATGTGATTACTCAGTCTTTCACCAATTATGTAATTAGATTTAATTACACCAATTGCACAAATAAACGATAGTCAACTACAAATTACTTAAAATAAAATCCACAAACTGTGCATTCATCGGCAATTGCCCTGAAAACAAGAATAGAAAACAAGAAAAGGAAGAAGGCTTATGAAACCAATTAGCAAATTAAAGGACCATTGTGCTCTGGACCAGTCTTTAAAAATAATGGCAGGAAATCACCTTGCCTGGAAGTTGTCTTGTCATTTTTATTTTCCTTCAAGAAGTGCGGTGGTGAGAATTAAGGAGGTCACAGGCGAGAGTGCTGAGGCCCCTTTGCTGTGCCTTGACTAGTAGAGATTGCTCTTGTTTCCTTAACCATGTGCTCTAATAAGAAAGGAGGAAGGGAAGAGAGCAAGAGTGAGGAAACAGAGACGGTGAGAAAGAGAAGGGAGGAGAGAGGAAGAATATACAATTCTGACATTTAGTCATTACAAATACTAGAGTGTGTTTTAATGTGGAGGGCAGGATAGCTGCTAAGACAATTCAGATGGATTATCTGAACCTTAGTCCTTACCTAACTCCCTCTGGAATTTCTGACTTTTTCTTTCCTTCACCCTCATTTTAGTTCCCCAACCCCCTCTAATATTATTCTCTGGCGCTAGAACTTTAGAGCCAGTGACCTGTCATATTCTTTCCAAGAGTGAATTTGTAAAACAAAAAATTAGTAGGAGAGCAACAGAGTATTTGGATCACATACTAAATGTAGTCATTGTTTTTCTTTGACGTTATCTCAGGTTATTGTGTACTTTTGGATGGGGGTGTCTATAAGAAGTTGAGAATTTGGGGTGGTTTCAAGATGTCCACTTTGTTCTTCTGGAGACGTAGCAGAGGGGTGTTCTTGTTTGGCCAGTGGGGTTTTTTCCCAGCTCTACTTTTAGAGCCAGTATAGAGAACAGTGATGACTGAACTAGTCACCGAATTCTCTCAGCTGTTTCTGTGCCTGGGGAAAAAAAAAAAAAGACTACCCTGGTGCTTCTAGAGAGGCAGAGAGAAGGCTCTGTGGAGGCGGAACAGGCACACATCTGGGCGAGTGGGCTCGCTGCACAGGCACTCTTACAAAGAGATGTAATTGGTAGGTGCCATTTAAGCACATCTATACTTAAGGAAAATTACCCGCTGATCTTGGCCGAGTACAGCATAACCACTGAGCTCTAGGACTGCTCAGCCTCTGCCCCAGGATCTTACGGTAGTTGACAGGATGAGGATTACTTCAAAAGTAAACATAGCGGCTGTTGTGTGTACTTAACACTGCTATAAAAATAAGTCTCAGTGCTATTCGAGGTCAGATTGGGGGTTCAGTGTACTTGGTTGGCTCTTGCCTGTACATTAAAAATTAACAAACTGCACAGCTGCAGTAACACAAATGAGGAAAAAAAATGTGCTTTAAAATGGAAAACAAAGGCATTTTAATATGTATTCTCTTCTCCTCTGATTTTGTCTATGGAAAGCCCTGGAATGGATAGTGGAAGCTAGGGGCTTTAATCTAGACATCCATCAGTCCTTTGGTTCCTACATGACTCTAGGATTAAATTTCAGTTTTGGCTCTTCTATGGCCTTTCATTCTGGCATGGGAGTTAAATGCCTGGTGAGGTTTATGAGAACTGACCGTTCACATCAACTCCCGGCTAGGAGTTGAAGGATGGCAAGTAGGATAGGGTAGTACAGTTTTGTAGAAAATCTGAGCAAGCAACTCCTGTGTGATCAGAACTAAAAGAGAGGAATTGTGTGTGTGTGTGGGGGGGGGGTACATCTTGCAACCAAATAGCTCTTTATTTCATCTCCTCAAATAGACCAAATCAGATAAAGTTAAGCTGATACTTATTAGCCAGTTTGCAAGTGTGGCATTCTGCTCTCGCCTTTTCTTGTCAAAAATTAGGAAGTGTTAAATAGAAGATGTTCTGATATTATGCAGCCAAAGAAAGCTATTTTCTAAATGAGAGCCAAAGAAGCAAGAGCAGTTTACACAAAGCAAGTCAATTCGCTGAGCTGCTATATAGACTGCATTCCAGATTCTAAGCCCAGAGTCAATCATTCCTGGTTCCTCTTGTAATCAGAAAAAACAATGTGAAGATTAACATGGAGTAGGTCTGCTATAGAAAAGCGCAAACGGGAACTAACCTCGGGGACTTACAGACGTGCTTTCCTAATTAAGCATTTCTGTTCTGCATGCAATTTCGTTATAATAGACTCAGTGAAAAGATAATTCCTACACAATGCATCATGTAAGTATAGGAACACCGTGCAAACTGAGCAGACATAAACAAAGAAGGAGATGGAGGGCTGGGCCACAGCACAGCCAGTCGCTGGGAAACATAATTCAGCCAATATTTATCACTAAGTGGGAACACAATTTGAGTCCCTGATCTGAATCCAGAGTCCTTTTTCTTAACCATTAAATTATAGAGGCTATTATGTGCTGATATCTAAGGACACGGAAAATTACATCACTGTAAACACACTCTAAGTGTGGGAGATTTGAATAGGTGCGCTGAAATCTATTTAGGGACACTCCCCTATTAAATTTATGTAACAAGCAGAGATCTGGATTCAAATGGGATGGGCTATCCAATTTCTTCTTCACATAACCTAGCAAAGCAACTGACAAGGAGATGTTCTGTTTTGCTTCCAAGTGAGATTGGAAGTATGTGGTTAAGTGTAAATAAAAAACTAGATATCAAACATCTTTCCAGGTGCATCTATTACAGAACATTAAATTACCCTATGCTGGAACAAGATGGATGATAATCCTTTGATGTGAGTACAAATGTCATACAGACATAGGAAATGAGGTGGAAGCAGCACTGATCGAGAAGCATGGATTGACAAGGAAAACATTAGAAAACTGTTGTTGGCCATAGACTTAACCTCAGCAAGGTTGTGCTGGAACTTAAGCTTTTCCGCCCTCCCTTCCTCCGTCCCTTTCCTCCCTTCTCTCCTTTCCTCCTTTCTTCCTTCATCCATCTATTTGTTTATTATTTTAAAAACATTTATTGAGTACTGTTCTAGTTTGCTAATGCTGCTGGAATGCAAAACACCAGAAATGGATTGGCTTTATAAAAGGAGGTATGCTGGTTTGGATGTATTATGTCCCCCAAAAACACCATGTTCTTTGATGTAATCTTGTGGGGGAAGATGTTAGTGTTGTTTAGATTGTAAGTTCTTTTGAGTGTTTCCATGGAGATGTGACCCACCCAACTGTAAGTGATGACTCTGATTGGATAATTTCCATGGAGGTGTGGCCCCGCCCATTCTGCGTGGGCCTTAATTAGTTTACTGGAGCACTATATAAGCTCAGACAGAAGGAGCCGCGCTTCCTACAGCCAAGAGAGACACTTTGAAGAACGCACAGAAAGCTGAGAGTAGCTGCAGATGAGAGACAGTTTTGAAGATGGCCGTTGAAAGCAGAGTCTTGCTCTGGAGAAGCTAAGAGAGGACGAATGCACCCAAGAGAAACTACGAGTGACATTTTTGAGGAACTGCAACCTAGAGAGGGATGTCCTGGGAGAAAGCCATTTTGAACCCAGAACTTGGAGCAGGACACCAGCCACATGCCTTCCCAGCTGACAGAGGTTTTCCGGACACCATTGGCCATCCTCCAGTGAAGGTACCTGATTGTTGATGCTTACTTTGGACACTTTATGGCCTTAAGACTATAACTGTGTAACCGAATAACCCCCTCTTATAAAAGCCCAATCCATTCTGGTGTTTTGCATTCCGTCAGCATTAGCAAACTAGAACGGGGTTTATTTGGTTACACAGTTACCGTCTTAAGGCCATAAAGTGTCCATCAACAAAGGGTACCTTCACTGGAGAAAGGCCACTGGCATCCAGAAAACCTCTGTTAGCTGGGAAGGCACATGGTTGGTGTCTGCTTGCTCCCAGGTGGTGTTTCAAAATGGCGTTCTCCAAAATGTCTGTCTCATATCCAGCTAGCTATGAGCTCCTTCTGTCTGAGCTTATATAGTGCTCCAGTAAACCAAACGGGCCCATGCCGACATGGGCGGGGTCCGCAACTCCATGGAAATTATCCAATCAGAGCCACCACCCACCAGGTGGATGGGTCACATCTCCATAGACCACTGAACCAATAGGTTCCAACCCAATCCACACCAATACGTCTGTCCCCACAAGAATGCACCAAAGAAACATGGCTTTTTCTGGGGGACATAAATATACAAACTGGGCAAAAGTACCTACCTGTGTCAGGCAGTATTTCTAGGCTCTTGGTGAAACAGCAAACTGTCAAGGCAAACAAGTTTCCTGCCTTCATAGCCTTGCATTCCAATGGAGAGGAACAAAAACTTAGGGTTTTGAAGAACAAAAAGAAGGAAAGGATGCGGAGCTTAGTGGGCAAGAGTGAAGAATGATATGGGGGTGTAGAAAAACCTTATGTAGAGGCAAAATTAGGGGTTCCGTTGCAGATAGATCTACCCAAGAGCAGATACAACAGGTCTCAGTTCATACCTTTAAATTTAACAACAAACAACAGTTAATGAGCCCTGCAAGTGCTGGCGGCTGTCTAAAACACTTGTCATATTGTAGCTGATTTCAGGGTTTCACAACTCAGTGAATTTAAAACATCTCTACTACATTGAAAAACAATGATTCAATGTCAGGTTATACTTAAAAACTCTTTTGTTGAGGGTAACAGTGAGTTAGGACACAATGACAATTTAATTTTTTTCCAATTTCAAAACAGGATAATGCTGCATAATTTAATTGCCTTACACTCATAGATAATTTTTTAACCAAGGAAAAGTATTTTATGTTGATGGGATGTTTTTTAAAACTTTAAATTAAACTAGTATTCTCCTTCCTTATGCTGAAACTGGCTCATTGCCAATGGGGTCGACTAAATGGCTTCCATTTTGTTGTTCTCAACCCATGATATATTGTTCATAGTTTCATCTGAGCAAAAGTGGTATTGATTCATACATTTTGTTATTGCCCATAATAAGCAACTATTAGTACATCTTTTCTTCTCTACTATTAAGTTAGGTCGTGGATAGGTACAAACAGTCTTTTTAGAATTGCTTACACAGAGCATGGTGTTTCAGAAGCCAGTGACAACTTTAAAATTTTTACAACTTCATTGCATTTTTGGAAAATAATCCCCATTTTAAAGATCCATTTACTCTTTAAGGAGATCAATGATTACAAGGAGCTGTCCAATCAAATTGTATGGTGACTTGAGAGGACAAGTTAAAGGGAAAAGTCAATGTCATATGTAAATGCTTGGTTAAGAGTTTACATCATTTCAAACTCCTAAATGGAGTTGAAAAACTATGCAGGAATCACCTTCATCTATATAAGATAGGTTTAAAAGTTACTATACTTTTTTGAAGATTAGAGAATATGGAATTATTATATTCGGTATTACTTGAAGAATTAAAACTCTTGGTTCACATGCAGTCAAACCAGCTTGTTCCAAGGAGAAAACTTTAGGTTCAATTCCTCTTCCACACTCCTGTTCCAGTCTCCTTTGTAGACATTTTGTCTCATTGCATTGTTGATTAAACATTCCCTTCTTTGAACTGGATTCCTGGAGAAGTGGCCTGAAAAGAGAGACCTAATCCACCTGTGTAATATTTGATCAGCCCACATCTCCAGATTTTTAGCTTACACTGTTAATATGCTTAATGTCAAGTTTGTACTGAGCTTCGTGACCTATAGCATAAAAAAATATCTTTTAAAGAGAAGAGGAAAGAATGAATTTGGGTACCAGTCATCTCTATGTATTATTTCCATCCTGGCTTCCCTGCCCTTGCCTCCCTCCCCCCGTTATAAAAAATAACTCTCAGAGAAAAATACTTATGCATCAGTTGAAGACAAAGGAGTTTTAATTGAGTTTTAGGCATTTTGTTTCATGCTGCCTGATGACACAGTGAAATCAAATGCTCTGGGGGGAGATCCTTCTCCTGTGGGATTCCAAATCTCCTGTAACACTCTCAGGGCTTTGGCCTTTAGTGGCTGGCAAGGTCAGTTGACTTTCCTAAGTGGTGAATCTTGCTATCTCAAAGACTACACCCATTCAAAGATGCAGACTTTTCCCCCCACACACATGGTAGGTGAGATAACATGTTACTCTTCTGGGACATGGGAGGAATCAGTTAATCAGTCCTTGGAGGACATCGCATCCTCTAGAGATTGTAGTAATATTGTAGCTGATGTAATTGATGAGCTATTTAGGTTATTGATCTTTGCAGAATCCCAGGGCCATTTAAAGCCATGTTAGAAGATGGGATTTCTCCATTATGCTTGCCACCAAACCTTGGTGCAGTTGGATTACAATCAGTTTTCCCAGGCCTCTCCAGCTCCTCCCTTTTTTTCTTCCTACTTAAACATTTATTGAAGGCCAACCACACAGGCCCCATTCTAGTGGGACCATAGACATCAAAAACCAAGCCCTGGTGCTTGGGTTGCTCACAGTCTAACAAGGAAAACAGCCATATATGCAAACAAATAATTACCCTTGCATCAGCAATTCAGGCTACAATGGAAGCTCCTGCGCAGAAAGGAAAAGCCCAGGCAAGGGTCCACTTACCTCCTTAGGGGAAGCTGGAGATCAGAGAAGTCTTCCTGAAGGAAGTAACCACTGAGCTGGCTGTTCAAAAGTGAATAAATAAGAGTTTGTAAGGGAAGAGCCTGGGTGTGAAACAGAAGGGAGAGGTCCGCAACTCATTCATTCTTAGCAGGTGTTCATTCTCACGGATGCCCTGTGTTTTTCTTTTTAATCTTCTTTCTGCCCTTGTTGTTTATCCTTGTAAGCCCAAGCCACCAGCAGGTAATGACAGATGCAGGCTAACAGCAGCGACACATCATTCATTTCAGGAAGGATTGAACTTGCTTTTCCTGGATAATCATTTGTTGAGGTTTCCGCTGTGACAGAAGACCTTATTCTTTGCATGTTAATCCATTTTTCCTTTTTGTTCCTCATAAGAAACATAGAAACTGTTGACATGTTCCTTGCATAATCTGGCATCCTAAGCACCCATCCTTGGCTCCCCTCAATTTAGCCTTGACTTCACTTCCTATAAAATTGCCTCTGACATGCATTATTTTAGTAGGCAAAGCAGATGGCCACCCTTGGGTGATTTTAGGTGTACTACAAAGACCACCATAGTCCAAAATATCTCTTTGTCTAACCTGAAATTCCACAACTGGAAGTTCATTTTTGAAGCCTTTTTGGTTGCTTCTTAAAATCCTAAGTCCTTCTAGCATGTATCACCTCATGCGTTAAGCAGGTATCAGTGATTGGCACGTTAGCCTGGAAAGCACTGAGCTCGGGGAAGGGAAAAGAAGAAAGAAGAGGCTGAGAAAGAGAAAGATAGCTTAGTCCAGCGCCAGCTTTATTGTAAGAAGTGGAGTCATTATAACATCACTAGCGTTATTCAGCAGGCCTTGTCACCTGAGGCTGTGACTGTGGGTTAATTCTAGGAGCTTCCTTACCTCATTCATGACCCACGTTGATTGACAGCTGAATCTGTCTTAAGGGATTGTCTATGAGAATTTGCATAGTAGGTAAATATCTCTGCTTCAATTAGCATTCCTCTGAGGAAGGGAAGAAGACAGTTAATGTTGATTGATATCTCCACTGTGTCTTACACTTCTGTACCTTTTTGGAATTTAACACAGTATTATATGTGTAACAGGTACTAATGAATGCTATTTAAAGAAGACAGTTTGTAGATTTTTTTTTTTTTTTTTTTTAGGCTCATGTCACCACAAATAGAATGCTATCATGTTAACCTGGTTAAGGTAAAACCAAACAGGCAAAGAAACGGAATTGTTTTATTATAACTTTTAAAATTTTGAAATAGTTTAAGATTCACAAGAAGTAGCAGAAACAGTATGGAGTTCCTATGTACCTTTGCCCCAGCTTTCCCCCGTTGATAATATCTTGCATAACCATAGTATGTTGTCAAAACCAGGAAAATGACTTTGGCACAATGTTTTTAATTAACTGAGGTACAGACTTTTATCGAAAATGGACCTTTTTTTTTTTTTTTATTAAATTCAGTTTTATTGAAGTACATTCACACACCATACAATCATCCATGGTATACAATCCACTGTCCACAGTATGATAACATAGTTATGCGTTCATCAGAAAATGGACTTTTTTAAATCCTTCTACAACGTCATATCGTGGGTAGATTTGTGTAGTCACTGCCACAATCAGAACACAGATCTTTTCCATCACTGCAAAGAAACTACCTTATGAAAAATTTTATTTTGAAAAGAATAATAAACAAATTGAAAAATAAATACTGACATTTTATATGTCTTCACATTTAATGAATTTTAAAATACTATTTTCATATTAGATTGAGGTTTAATGTCAGTGAAAAAGCAATTGTTTTTCTTGACAACTTGTAAATATAATATGTCTGGGTTTAAAAAAACTCACCTGTGTTGTTTCTTAGCCCCCTTCTCCCCCCTCCCCCCCATTAAAGCATCTTTGAACTTTGGCCCGTTCTGTTGATCAGAATAGAAATTTGTCAACTACTGAAAAGTTCTTGTCACTTTGGCATGTTCATCCAAAATCACACACAAATGCATAAATATGAAAGGGTACAAGTTCAATGATGTTTTCTAGTGGGAGCACAGGTTTTGGTAGGAGGAGGTGAAGAGCTGTTGGGAAAGATCTCCTGCCGGGGGCATTGGAGGCTATGGCTTTTAGGGTCTGCTGTTTCACAGTTGGTTTCCATCTGATCAGGACCAGAATAACCTGGAGATGGTGATGAGGCTCTGATGTTCTTCATGTGTTGACTCTTGGCTGCTCTGCGTGTATGTGTGTGTGTGTGTTGTTTGTTTGCTGACCAGGGGCAGCAGGAGGGAGGAGGCTGCCCTTGTTGGGTACCCATCTTTTGACAAAGTTGGGAGAGAAAGGCAGGGGGGCTTCAGGTAGCTGAGACTCACTCCCACTCTTCCCAGCCCAAGACGGGCTCACTCCTTTCTCCATTCTTCAGAGGCAACAGCCACTGGGATTGGAGCTTTTCTTTTCAGCTTTAGTTAAAACTCATTACACTCTGCTTCTGAAGGAGGCCACGCACCAGTGGCTGCCCCACAAAGGCGCCCTCCTGCTGGGTGGTCACTGCACTGACCCTTTCCTGGAGTGTCTGCTAAGCGGCAAGATGGCAGTTACTTAATACCAACCTGCATTCCGATTATGAGTTCAGTTCATCTTGTTTTCTTCTTCTCTACACATCTGTGTGCAGAGGGCTCGCTTCCCTCTGCATCAGCATTTTGTTCATGGAAACTCCAAATTCGGATGGACTTGGAACAAAAGAAACTGTCTGGAATAAGTGTGATTGTGTGGTCATGGCAGCTGCATAGACAAACATTTCCTGTTTTTGCTTCATCAGCAAAGGGTACAGAGTTCCCACCACACTTGTTATAACTGAAAGTTGAGCTAAGTGAGCATTAAATACATTTGGTTGAAAGCTAATGGCATTTTCCCTCATCTTTCTTGACTCCAACCAAAAGAAAGCCTCACCCCTAGAACTCATGGGGATCTGAACTGAACGGTACCTGAAGCCCTCCATTATAGCATTCAGCGAAGGACAATCAGCACATCCTGCCCAGAGTGGGCTTTGAGCTGTTAAAAGGCAGTTGAGTTGGTGGCATCTCTCCCCAGGTTCTTTAGAAAATGAGTAGTGGAGGCAAAGAAGATGTCAGCTTGAACTCTTCCGTATGCCTTAGGTGTGTTCATGTATAGTTTGACTTCAGCCGCTGGCATGTGCCTAGGTGTGTACGGGTGCCTCTCATTCAGTATTCTGGAATATGTCCATGGCAGGTAGATTCCAGCTATAATGTAGAGACTGCTTCTTTCCAAAGAGCAGATAGAACAGCTTCTTAATGGTGAGGCGGGGTGGGAGCTACTTTGGAAGAGAAGAGGCATGTGCTTTGATTTCTTTGCGATAAGACTCCCATGTTGGACATGGAGGGCAGCTGTGGTAGGATAGCTAGCCATGTGGCTATGCAACTGCTACAGTGCTGCCGTTGGCCTAAGCCCCTCTCCCTTCAGGAACCCCTGACAGCATGAGGCCCTGGAGAAGGGGCTTTATTAAGGATGTTCGCATACTTTAATTGGACTGCAATGACGGTTTTCATCTGGGTATTCGCATAGATGACATTTTTCCTTTGGAATTTAATCTCACCAATGGACCTTTGCCTCCATGTTCTCCTGCTTCCAATTCCTTCTCCAGATTGAATCACAGATAATGACATCTTTCTTCTGCATTTAAACTCCCATCACCTCCCTGTTTCCCATGCGATAAAGACCAGACATGCTGGCTAAGCATACAGACGAGTCACAGTCCCCTGACTGGCCTCATTTCCTTCCAGTCCCACAATCTACTTGTATTCCTCCCAGGGAGGGTCCATCCATTCGCAGAAAGCACTGTGTCCTCTTTGCTTCCATGTTTCTGCCCACGCTTGACCCTCTTCTTCATGCCTTGCTCTGCCTTCTCTCCCTGACAAATTTCTACTCAACACTCAAGACTTACCTCAAATGGTAGACAGTGGCCATCTGCTTCTTTCCTGTATTTGAGTAATCACGATCATAATTGCTATCACTGACATAGCGTTTACTATGTCTCAACCACTAGCTGAATAGTTAGCATTTAACCAACTCATTGATTCCTCTCAACAACCCCAGGAGGGAGGAATTATATACATTTTATAGATGAGGAAACTGAGGCACAGAAAGGCTAGATAATTTGAGTTAGGTCATAGAAGATGGCCAGTAGAAATTCTGAAGCAAGATACTCTTATCTACACACTGCTAAAAATTAAAATTAAATGGAGTCCTCTACTGAACAGCAAATTTCACAAGAGCAGGAACCATGTTTTATTGAGTCTTATGTCCCCAGTACTAGTACAGCACCTGTCACATAAGGAGATAGTTGTTGAATGAATGTACACACTACTTCCTATAGTTCCTTTCAAAAAAATGTAATCCTTTTGAAAGCGTGCCATTCAACTTGAATGACATGCTTTCAACGTTAAGTTTTTAATTTTTAAAAAGGAATAAATTGTGATCCAATGGAAACAGTTGCATCTTGGGGAATGGGGAAGGTAGTGCCGGAGGGATCCTGTGTTTCATTTCTACCTGTATTTGCTCACATGCTCAGGTGGTGTCTTAAGTCTTGGTGGGTGTTCTGCTCTTGCTGAGAGTACAAGGGTGAGACAGTGTACTCTTCTTGCAAACCAGGCCAAAGTTACCTATCGAGGCTGTAATCACACACACAGGTGGTAAGAAGGCTGAGCTCCAGGGGCACGTTTGAAGGAGTAATTTATAAGCATGAGGGCGGCTCTCTCCCACTGTTTACAGTCGGAGCCAGGAGGGAGAAATTGTGAGCCAGGAGTAGACCTCACCATTCTCTGAGTTGTGTTCAATGTGTTAGAGATTAGAGAAGAGGCAGAAAGGGGAAGAAAAAAAAAGAAAGCAGATAATGTTATATAATGCTAAGAGGCAGTTCACAGGAAGAGACTTTTAGATATCTGATGAGACATTGACCTTAAACTCGAGCTGGGTGGGCCCCCTTCAAACGAGTAAGATTTTCATTTGCTTAAGAAGAACTCCAATTTTTATTTTATTTTTCTGCTGATTCATCGATTTTGACATTTTGGTAAAAACCTCTGGGAAGTGCACCTTTAACTAAGGTTCTGTTGAGTGGTTGATGTGTATGTGGAGGTCTCATGGTTTGACCTGTGTGCTGAGGTGAATAAAAGGTGCCTCCACTTGGGAGTGGGTTTAAGCTCAGACTTGTAGGTGGCTTTTGAGGAAAGAGTTGCATAGAATCATTTCAACATCTGTGAGCCCTTTACCCACCCTCACACCACCCCGAGTTTTCACGACCCTTCGGTTCTCTCAGCAAGCACCATGTAACATCTTGGGGGCTCCAGGAGGTCTGTAAATCAGTGTTAAGGATGTTGGCACTTAACTGTTTCTTATTTATCTGACCAGCCTCAGCTCTGCTCCCATAGTGAACTGTAACCCCAGGAAATCATGGTGTGTATCTCTTTGTAACTGATGCCTTGCTTGTCCCTGAATTTTCCAAACATCTTCAAAAATTATGGTTGGCGTTAAAAACGCGAGTGATGAGGTTATTTGTTTATGCAAACTACATTATCAAAATGCAAGCATACGAAAGGATGGCCAGGGAAACCATCTCATCAGAGTAACCCCAGTTCCGTCCCCACCTGCTCTCCGTCTTTCCCCGCTCCCTGTCCCCAAAGCTGCCTCTTCTCGCGTGTAATGCCAGTGCTCTCTACAGTGTTCTGTTTATAGTGGTTTGAACATTTTTCTGCCTGTGTCTTTCATTGCTGAAGTAACTCACCTCTCTCATATCGACTCTTACCCAGGAGCCGCACTGCAGACTCTTTGATGTAGGTCTTTTCTGCATGGCAGCTAAGGCGAAGCTGTGGTTTTCATTGCATGATGCAACCTCAGCCTTCCGGTGGTCGCCTCCAGGTTAACCAGACCCTTTTCCTGCACTGCCCATGCATGGCCCTGAATGCAGTGAGCACTGGACGCATGCATGGAATTGAAGTGGAGAGCATTCCAGTACACTGAAGCACTGGGTTTTAGGATTCTCTTTGGACATCCTTGTCGGGCCCCAATTCACTGTAATACTACAACAGCCACTCTGTCCCTTGAAAATGCAAGACTAAAATGTTGGGAAAGAGAGAAATATATCTCCTCTTTTCAGGTATATGCTCAACAAAGGCTAATGACAAGGAATCTAGAAGCTAGGGTCCAAGTTGCAATGTGACTGATAATCAGGCATATACATTCCTGACTATGCGTGGGTATGACCAAAGTGATCAGTATTTCAATAATATTGAACAATATTGAAAAATATTATCTAGTTTGGTTTTGCTTAGATCCAATAAAGATGTAAAATGTATATACTTTAAAAAAGTCACTTCTAAGCTAAATTCCCTGGGAAATACAATCATTGGCTTTCTCATAGTTTATTGCATTTAGAAACACCTTTAATCCAAGTTTAAAAGACGGAAAATGGTAATGCTCTAACAAATATTGTGTTTGGGGAAGCATGTTGGCATTTCATTCAGCGTTATTGATTAGTAGTTGTGATCATTTTCTCTCCTTGTTTGCCTGAGGGCTGTCTAATGACTTTCTTTTAAAGGTGCTTTTCTTTTTTCGTAACGTATACTTTTTCCTCCTTTTTTTCTCCCTTTATTCTCACAATGGATACTTATAAAACATAGACTTGATAGGATATTTTCTTACTGTTTTTTTTTTGTTATTTCATATAAGAGGATAATTTCCATTTTAGACAAACCTTGATATAAATTGGGCAGTACAAAGCCTCTGTATACTTAGAGTTAGGGATAAGTTCCTATAGAGAATTCCCGATGGCAAGAGCTTGTCTGTTCTAGAGCCCCTTAGACTAAAACTATGCACTTAGTAGGCAGAATGAATCTAAAGTTGATGGTGTCTAATCTTTTTCTTTCTTTTTTTTTTTTTTTTTTAATTTTCCCTCCTGGTTTGGATCCCCATTTAGAGAGGGTTTAGTCGATTGAAGTTCTCCCCACACTCTTTATTTTTCCTACTCTATTAAAACATATCCTACTCACCCTCCAGAAATACACTTTGCCTAGAATTTCATAACATGTTCTTTTGGTACCCAGTAAACACTTCCTCTGAAAGGGGGCATTTCATTTTTTGAAGCGAGCTGGTTTGGAATTAGGATGCAGGCCTCTGAGGGAAGGTGATCTTCAGCACATGGAGATACGGTCACTTCACCAGCACTTTCTTCTGGGCATTTGGTAAAAGAAGCATCGGATTCTTTGTGCGGTTCTTCAGCAAAGAGACCCTTTCCTCTTTCTCAGAAAATGACAGTGCTTCCTGAAAAAGTGAAACAGTTTCTGCACTCCAGCAGAGTGGGGTAACTGGGTCCATTCATGAAGACAAAGGAGAAAATCACAAGAAATCAGCGTCCCGGGGGCATCCCAGGTCCCTCACAGACATGTTTTTACAGTGATGGGGATAACAACTCCAGCGAAAATCAAAGACGTAGCAATGTAATTAAAAGGGGGAACTGCAGGAGGAAACAAGATAAAAGAAACTTCACCCCAGCGAGCATGCAAGTCCTGCTATCCCTTTCTAAATTTGGATCCAAAAGTCAAGAGGATGCCATTGATTTAGTGGAAAGAACAGTTATTCCTGAGGCATGAGAAAGACAAAATTAATTTTGATAAATAAATGATTTCCAATGCTAACCAGAAACAAATGGAAAAGAAACAAAACAGAAAAGAAGGTAAAATGTGCCAAGAGATAAGAAGTTATTTTTATGAAGTAGTTAAGAAGGAAATTAAGAGTGTGTACTTGAAGATGTGATTGCATAATCATAGGGTTTAATAAGTCATTACCATTTAATGATGACACTTTGTTTCTAAAGTGTAGTAAAATGTAACACTTGTTACATTGGATTTTCCCTAGTGTGTTGGTAACTGCTGGCCAGGTTGTTTTATGACATTCCTAAGCAGTGACTCCTGCCTTGTACCCAGCAGACTCATGACTGCTAATCAGCAACATCTCAGACTCTGCTTTTTGGCTGTGAGGCTGCTAGGCTCTCAACAAAATTCCTAAATAGGAATACTTACAAAAGTTCCATGCCTCAGCTGTCTGCCAAAGACAAAGCTAAGACCCAGCTCTTTTATTTCCTTGTGCAATAAAGACATAATTGTTTTTTACACCAGATGTCTGAAAGACTTGTACCAGGTCTTTCACTATGTCTTCTTGCAAAAAAAAACAAAAAACAAAAACAAAAAACAAAAAAAATCTCAACAGAAAAACAACCTCATGATGACAGAAACAAGCCATCATAATTATGCTTTAGCATCACATATAAATTCATATATAACTTTGAATAAACGCCAGTGTCCTGGTGGTGAATATATATGTTAGGTAACAATACTTTCTGTACTTCAAAGTACAGCAACAGATAAATGGAACAACTATTTCTTTGCATATATATATATATATATATATATATATATATATTTTTTTTTTTTTTCCTGGATTCTGTGAGGTCTCCTAAAAACGGTATCGGGCAGGTCTTCAGAGTTGGAATCCTTTGTTAGTGCAGCCCTTCAAATGAGACTGCTGAAGGAATTGTGTGCCATTCTGCCCGGCTGCAGATGTGGCTGGGAGATAGGAATGTGGAAAGCATGGAAGGTCTCTTAAGTTGCTGGCAGAATATTGGAATTCACCAAAGAGAACATGGAAGGGATCTTTACCCCACATGCCAATTCCTCTGCCCCAATTAGACTGCCAGCCTCGGACCTTAAACAGGTATAAGTCCTTGCAGGTAGAGGCCCCTAGCAAGGATACACTTCCAAGACCAGGCTGTTCAGACCTGTTAGCATTATGGCCAATCCAGGGAGGAGCACAAGGGAAAGGAGCACAGGCCCTAATCCAAGAAAGAAATTTATGAGGTAACCAGGAAGTACCCGGAAAAGATCAAGATAAGCATCTGGAGAAGGAGGCCCAACAACTCTGGTCTTTAACCAGTAACAGGACAAAGAGGTCTCTGACTATGTGAAAGCCTGTTATGCAGGGGACTCCGGCTGCAACTGCTCACACCTGCCCTGATTGGCCAGCCTTTCGTATATAGGGAGTTCATGGTTTTTCTCACCAGCCTCTGCCATTCTCTTTACTCCTAGTGGAGTTTCTCATCTGGGGTGAGGTGGGGTGGGAAGACTGGATGCTGAAGTGCTTGGTGCTTGTGTCCAAGGCTTTTTCCTTGTTGTTCTCTTCCCTTCAGAAATGGGGACACCAGGCAGTTGCCCCCCTGTGTCCAGGAGTCAACTCTTGGTTATCACTGGTTAGAGAGAATTGTTTATGGGCCTCTTAACACAGGTGCAGGTCACATTTAATATCTAGGGAAAAAAGGCATTCGCAGCAGAATGCAGTGCTTGGAGGAATCAACTAGTCTCATTTCCCGGGCACAAGTGTCCATAGGCCCGGAGGGGATCCTGGATGGCTCCAGTAATCAGAGGTGCCTCTCTCACTTGCCACTCTTTGTATCTGTGTCCTCTGCTCTGCATTCAAAGCTAAGTCTGAATTCAAAGCTCTGCATTCAGACACAGGTTGAGTCACTTATAACCTGAGATGTTCCTTTGGAATCTTCTTTGCTGGAGAAGGAAACATTTTCTTCTACTGACTCCTGATACACTAGCAGACCTGAAAGAGAGTCAAGGCCACCACCCAAGAAGAGGAGTAGCTAAGGGTAGATTGGTTTTTCTCCCTCACCCAGACTGTCCTGTTTTGCGGATGGTCTCAGGGTTGAGTAGAGAGCCTGTATTTGTGCTGGAGCACTGTGTGCGTGCGTGAGTGTGAGTGTGTGTGCACACCCATGTTCACTACCGCATGTCCATACATGGGTCTTTGACCCTGCCCTTGAAGAACTCTTGCTCTTTTGTGTGGTGTGTGTGTGTGTGTGTGTGTGTGTGTGTTTGTGTTTGTACTATATGAATCACTGACCCCACCATGTCCCTCTACTAGATAAACAAGAATTGCCTACAGTGATGGCTAGCCTCAGTGGAGATGGGAAAATGAGAGCATGAGAACTGGTCAGTAATGAATCCTCAGACAGTTTTGTGAAAAACAAAGCAAACAAAGCTTGTCTGGCAAGACTCTGCTTTTTGTAGCCACTTAACTCTGGTTTATTACATAAAAGTTGCTGGCAAATATGGGCACTAATTCTACTCTGGTAACAACTATGATTGAAATAATTGTAATCTGTAGACAAGCTTGAGAAAACAAGCATTAGTGGGTATGTTGTCTTGGACATCATTCCAAGAGCCCAACAGTGAAGAAATACATAATCTTAATTGGAGTAGAACTGGAAGAGATATTTAGAAGACATATGACTGATTTGTCCTCCCTGCCTGTCCTCCAAATCTACTCTAAGCCAACCAGGGAAATGAATCTCTGTCTCTGCTAAAGACTCTGGAAAAGGAGAAGATACAACCTCCCGTGGCCACTCAAAGTGAGTAATGGTGCCCTCTGTCAAGAAATCATGGTTAATTATTTAGTATTTATGAGACATTGCAGCTGCCTTCATATAAATGATTTGTCCAGTGTCTTTCCCATAATATTATCTGAAGTTAATGCTCTAATATTTAGAAGCAAACCAGATATTAGTGGAATCTTCTCACAGTAGCTCACTGTACATTCTATTGGACATTCAAATAAAAACCTGATTAGGAGTCCATAAAACACATACAAATGGGAAAATGAAATGTAGAAATAATTTATTCTATTAGTTTTTTTTCAGCTGGAACAAAGTGCCTTTTGGGAGCATTTTTCTAGAAATGGCTCTTATTATTATGGCCATTTCCTTAGTTTTAAAGATAGCTATCACTTATTGAGTGCTTTATACCAGGCACTGTTACTTCCAGTATCTGATTTAATCCTTACAACATCCTTTGAAACTTGTGCCCTTAGTTCCAGTTTACACATGAGAAAACTTGGAGAGGTCAAATAATTTGTCCAGGATCATGCAGTTAAGAAGCCATAGAGACCACAGAGCAATCTGTCTTTGGGCATACTTCATACAACACTCATGAAAACGTGGAACTGCTGAGATCAGCGAAATCTGTAAGTTTTTGCGGCCAGGGGACCCGCGCCCCTCCCTGCCAGGCTCAGTCCCGGGGGAGGAGGGGCTGTCAGCTCCAGGAAGGAGAAGGGAGAATTGCAGTGGCTGCTCTTACAGGAAACTCATTCTACTGATTCAAACTCCAACCATAGATAGACTGAGGCCAGACACCAGAGACTCTGAGAGCAGCCAGCCCAGCAGAGAGGAGACAGGCATAGAAAAAAAACAACACGAAAAACTCCAAAATAAAAGCAGAGGATTTTTGGAGTTCTGGTGAACACAGAAAGGGGAAGGGCGGAGATCAGGCCTTGAGGCGCATATGCAAATCCCAAAGCAAGGCTGATCTCTCTGCCCTGGGCACTTTTCCTTAATGGCCCTGGTTGCTTTGTCTATTAGCATTTCAATAACCCATTAGATCTCTGAGGAGGGCCGTTTTTTTTTTTTTTTTTTTTTTTTTTTAATCCTTTTTGCTTTTTCTAAAACAATTACTCTAAGAAGCTCAATACAGAAAGCTTCAAAGAATTGAAATTTGGGCACGTCAAGTCAAGAGCAGAACTAAGAGAGCTCTGAGACAAAAGGCAATAATCCAGTGGCTGAGAAAATTCACTAAACAACACAACTTCCCAAGAAAAGGGGGGTGTCCGCTCACAGCCACCATCCTGGTGGACAGGAAACACTCCTGCCCATCGCCAGCCCCATAGCCCAGAGCTGCCCCAGACAACCCAGTGTGACGGAAGTGCTTCAAATAACAGGCACACACCACAAAACTGGGCGTGGACATTAGCCTTCCCTGCAACCTCAGCTGAATGTCCCAGAGCTGGGAAGGGGGAGCAATGTGAATTAACAGAGCCCCATTCAGCCATCATTTGAGCAGACTGGGAGCCTCCCAACACAGCCCAGCAGCCCAGAACTGCCCTGGGGGGACGGCACTCACCTGCGACATAGCACAGTCATCCCTCAACAGAGGACCCGGGGTGCACAGCCTGGAAGAGGGGCCCACTTGCAAGTCTCAGGAGCCATACGCCAATACCAAAGACTTGTGGGTCAGTGGCAGAGACAAACTGTGGCAGGACTGAACTGAAGGATTAGACTATTGCAGTAGCTTTAAAACTCTAGGATCATCAGGGAGATTTGATTGTTAGGGCCACCCCCCCTCCCCGACTGCCCAGAAACACGCCCCACATACAGGGCAGGCAACACCAACTACACACGCAAGCTTGGGACACCAATTGGGCCCCACAAGACTCACTCCCCCACTCACCAAAAAGGCTAAGCAGGGGAGATCTGGCTTGTGGAGAACAGGTGTCTCGTGGACGCCACCTGCTGGTTAGTTAGAGAAAGTGTACTCCACGAAGCTGTAGATCTGATAAATTAGAGATAAGGACTTCAACTGGTCTACAAACCCTAAAAGAACCCTATCAAGGTCAGCAAATGCCACGAAGCCAAAAACAACAGAAAATTATAAAGCATATGAAAAAACCAGACGATATGGATAACCCAAGCCCAAGCACCCAAATCAAAAGACCAGAAGAGACACACCTAGAGCAGCTACTCAAAGAACTAAAGATGAACAATGAGACCCTAGTACGGGATATGAAGGAAATCAAGAAGACCCTAGAAGAGCATAAAGAAGACATTGCAAGACTAAATAAAAAAATGGATGATCTTATGGAAATTAAAGAAACTGTTGACCAAATTAAAAAGATTCTGGACACTCATAGTACAAGACTAGAGGAAGTTGAACAACGAATCAGTGACCTGGAAGATGACAGAATGGAAAATGAAAACATAAAAGAAAGAATGGGGAAAAAAATTGAAAAACTCGAAATGGACCTCAGGGATATGATAGATAATATGAAACGTCCGAATATAAGACTCATTGGTGTCCCAGAAGGGGAAGAAAAGGGTAAAGGTCTAGGAAGAGTATTCAAAGAAATTGTTGGGGAAAACTTCCCAAATCTTCTAAACAACATAAATACACAAATCATAAATGCTCAGCGAACTCCAAATAGAATAAATCCAAAAAAAACCCACTCCGAGACATATACTGATCACACTGTCAAACATAGAAGAGAAGGAGCAAGTTCTGAAAGCAGCAAGAGAAAAGCAATTCACCACATACAAAGGAAACAGCATAAGACTAAGTAGTGACTACTCAGCAGCCACCATGGAGGCGAGAAGGCAGTGGCACGATATATTTAAAATTCTGAGTGAGAGGAATTTCCAGCCAAGAATACTTTATCCAGCAAAGCTCTCCTTCAAATTTGAGGGAGAGCTTAAATTTTTCACAGACAAAGAAATGCTGAGAGAATTTGCTAACAAGAGACCTGCCCTACTGGAGATACTAAAGGGAGCCCTACAGACAGAGAAACAAAGACAGGACAGAGAGACTTGGAGAAAGGTTCAGTACTAAAGAGATTCGGTATGGGTACAATAAAGGATATTAATAGAGAGAGGGAAAAATATGGCAAACATAATCCAAAGGATAAGATGGCCGATTCAAGAAATGCCTTCACGGTTTTAACGTTGAATGTAAATGGATTAAACTCCCCAATTAAAAGATATAGATTCGCAGAATGGATCAAAAAAAATGAACCATCAATATGTTGCATACAAGAGACTCATCTTAGACACAGGGACACAAAGAAACTGAAAGTGAAAGGATGGAAAAAAATATTTCATGCAAGCTACAGCCAAAAGAAAGCAGGTGTAGCAATATTAATCTCAGATAAAATAGACTTCAAATGCAGGGATGTTTTGAGAGACAAAGAAGGCCACTACATACTAATAAAAGGGGCAATTCAGCAAGAAGAAATAACAATCGTAAATGTCTATGCACCCAATCAAGGTGCCACAAAATACATGAGAGAAACATTGGCAAAACTAAAGGAAGCAATTGATGTTTCCACAATAATTGTGGGAGACTTCAACACAACACTCTCTCCTATAGATAGATCAACCAGACAGAAGACCAATAAGGAAATTGAAAACCTAAACAATCTGATAAATGAATTAGATTTAACAGACATCTACAGGACATTACATCCCAAATCAACAGGATACACATACTTTTCTAGTGCTCACGGAACTTTCTCCAGAATAGATCATATGCTGGGACATAAAACAAGCCTCAATAAATTTAAAAAGATTGAAATTATTCAAAGCACATTCTCTGACCACAATGGAATACAATTAGAAGTCAATAACCATCAGAGACTTAGAAAATTCACAAATACCTGGAGGTTAAACAACACACTCCTAAACAATCAGTGGGTTAAAGAAGAAATAGCAAGAGAAATTGCTAAATATATAGAGACGAATGAAAATGAGAACACAACATACCAAAACCTATGGGATGCAGCAAAAGCAGTGCTAAGGGGGAAATTTATAGCACTAAACGCATATATTAAAAAGGAAGAAAGAGCCAAAATCAAAGAACTAATGGATCAACTGAAGAAGCTAGAAAATGAACAGCAAACCAATCCTAAACCAAGTACAAGAAAAGAAATAACAAGGATTAAAGCAGAAATAAATGACATAGAGAACAAAAAAACAATAGAAAGGATAAATATCACCAAAAGTTGGTTCTTTGAGAAGATCAACAAGATTGACAAGCCCCTAGCTAGACTGACAAAATCAAAAAGAGAGAAGACCCATATAAACAAAATAATGAATGAAAAAGGTGACATAACTGCAGATCCTGAAGAAATTAAAAAAATTATAAGAGGATATTATGAACAACTGTATGGCAACAAACTGGATAATGTAGAAGAAATGGACAATTTCCTGGAAACATATGAACAACCTAGACTGACCAGAGAAGAAATAGAAGACCTCAACCAACCCATCACAAGCAAAGAGATCCAATCAGTCATCAAAAATCTTCCCACAAATAAATGCCCAGGGCCAGATGGCTTCACAGGGGAATTCTACCAAACTTTCCAGAAAGAACTGACACCAATCTTACTCAAACTCTTTCAAAACATTGAAAAAAATGGAACACTACCTAATTCATTTTATGAAGCTAACATCAATCTAATACCAAAACCAGGCAAAGATGCTACAAAAAAGGAAAACTACCGGCCAATCTCCCTAATGAATATAGATGCAAAAATCCTCAACAAAATACTTGCAAATCGAATCCAAAGACACATTAAAAAAATCATACACCATGACCAAGTGGGGTTCATTCCAGGCATGCAAGGATGGTTCAACATAAGAAAAACAATCAATGTATTACAACACATTAAAAACTCGAAAGGGAAAAATCAATTGATCATCTCAATAGATGCTGAAAAAGCATTTGACAAAATCCAACATCCGTTTTTGATAAAAACACTTCAAAAGGTAGGAATTGAAGGAAACTTCCTCAACATGATAAAGAGCATATATGAAAAACCCACAGCCAGCATAGTACTCAATGGTGAGAGACTGAAAGCCTTCCCTCTAAGATCAGGAACAAGACAAGGATGCCCGCTGTCACCACTGTTATTCAACATTGTGCTGGAAGTGCTAGCCAGGGCAATCCGGCAAGACAAAGAAATAAAAGGCATCCAAATTGGAAAAGAAGAAGTAAAACTGTCATTGTTTGCAGATGATATGATCTTATATCTAGAAAACCCTGAGAAATCAACGATACACCTACTAGAGCTAATAAACAAATTTAGCAAAGTAGCGGGATACAAGATTAATGCACATAAGTCAGTAATGTTTCTATATGCTAGAAATGAACAAACTGAAGAGACACTCAAGAAAAAGATACCATTTTCAATAGCAACTAAAAAAATCAAGTACCTAGGAATAAACTTAACCAAAGATGTAAAAGACCTATACAAAGAAAACTACATAACTCTACTAAAAGAAATAGAAGGGGACCTTAAAAGATGGAAAAATATTCCATGTTCATGGATAGGAAGGCTAAATGTCATTAAGATGTCAATTCTACCCAAACTCATCTACAGATTCAATGCAATCCCAATCAAAATTCCAACAACCTACTTTGCAGACTTGGAAAAGCTAGTTATCAAATTTATTTGGAAAGGGAAGATGCCTCGAATTGCTAAAGACACTTTAAAAAAGAAAAACGAAGTGGGAGGACTTACACTCCCTGACTTTGAAGCTTATTATAAAGCCACAGTTGCCAAAACAGCATGGTACTGGCACAAAGATAGACATATAGATCAATGGAATCGAATTGAGAATTCAGAGATAGACCCTCAGATCTATGGCCGACTGATCTTTGATAAGGCCCCCAAAGTCACCGAACTGAGCCATAATGGTCTTTTCAACAAATGGGGCTGGGAGAGTTGGATATCCATATCCAAAAGAATGAAAGAGGACCCCTACCTCACCCCCTACACAAAAATTAACTCAAAATGGACCAAAGATCTCAATATAAAAGAAAGTACCATTAAACTCCTAGAAGATAATGTAGGAAAACATCTTCAAGACCTTGTATTAGGAGGCCACTTCCTAGACTTTACACCCAAAGCACAAGCAACAAAAGAGAAAATAGATAAATGGGAACTCCTCAAGCTTAGAAGTTTCTGCACCTCAAAGGAATTTCTCAAAAAGGTAAAGAGGCAGCCAACTCAATGGGAAAAAATTTTTGGAAACCATGTATCTGACAAAAGACTGATATCTTGCATATACAAAGAAATCCTACAACTCAATGACAATAGTACAGACAGCCCAATTATAAAATGGGCAAAAGATATGAAAAGACAGTTCTCTGAAGAGGAAATACAAATGGCCAAGAAACACATGAAAAAATGTTCAGCTTCACTAGCTATTAGAGAGATGCAAATTAAGACCACAATGAGATACCATCTAACACCGGTTAGAATGGCTGCCATTAAACAAACAGGAAACTACAAATGCTGGAGGGGATGTGGAGAAATTGGAACTCTTATTCATTGTTGGTGGGACTGTATAATGGTTCAGCCACTCTGGAAGTCAGTCTGGCAGTTCCTTAGAAAACTAGAGATAGAGCTACCATTCGATCCAGCGATTGCACTTCTTGGGATATACCCGGAAGATCGGAAAGCAGTGACACGAACAGATATCTGCACGCCAATGTTCATAGCAGCATTATTCACAATTGCCAAGAGATGGAAACAACCCAAATGTCCATCAACAGATGAGTGGACAAATAAAATGTGGTATATACACACGATGGAATACTACGCGGCAGTAAGAAGGAACGATCTGGTGAAACATATGACAACATGGATGAACCTTGAAGACATAATGCTGAGCGAAATAAGCCAGGCACAAAAAGAGAAATATTATATGCTACCACTAATGTGAACTTTGAAAAATGTAAAACAAATGGTTTATAATGTAGAATGTAGGGGAACTAGCAGTAGAGAGCAATTAAGGAAGGGGGGAACAATAATCCAAGAAGAACAGATAAGCTATTTAACGTTCTGGGGATGCCCAGAAATGACTATGGTCTGTTAATTTCTGATGGATGTAGTAGGAACAAGTTCACTGAAATGTTGCTATAGTATGTAACTTTCTTGGGGTAAAGTAGGAACATGTTGGAAGTTAAGCAGTTATCTTAGGTTAGTTGTCTTTTTCTTACTCCCTTGCTATGGTCTCTTTGAAATGTTCTTTTATTGTATGTTTGTTTTCTTTTTAACTTTTTTTTTCATACAGTTGATTTGAAAAAAGAAGGGAAAGTTAAAAAAAAAAAAAAGAAAAAAGACAAACAAGGAAAAAAAAAACAAAAAAAAAAACGATGTAGTGCCCCCTTGAGGAGCCTGTGGAGAATGCAGGGGTATTCGCCTACCCCACCTCCATGGTTGCTAACATGACCACAGACATAGGGGACTGGTGGTTTGATGGGTTGAGCCCTCTACCATAAGTTTTACCCTTGGGAAGACGGTTGCTGCAAAGGAGAGGCTAGGCCTCCCTGTATTTGTGCCTAAGAGTCTCCTCCTGAATGCCTCTTTGTTGCTCAGATGTGGCCCTCTCTCTCTGGCTAAGCCAACTTGAAAGGTGAAATCACTGCCCTCCCCCCCTACGTGGGATCAGACACCCAGGGAAGTGAATCTCCCTGGCAACGTGGAATATGACTCCCGGGGAGGAATGTAGACCCGGCATCGTGGGATGGAGAACATCTTCTTGACCAAAAGGGGGATGTGAAAGGAAATGAAATAAGCTTCAGTGGCAGAGAGATTCCAAAATGAGCCGAGAGATCACTCTGGTGGGCACTCTTACGCACACTTTAGACAACCTTTTTTAGGTTCTAAAGAATTGGGGTAGCTGGTGGTGGATACCTGAAACTATTAAACTACAACCCAGAACCCATGAATCTCGAAGACAGTTGTATAAAAATGTAGCTTATGAGGGGTGACAGTGGGATTGGGAATGCCATAAGGACCAAACTCCACTTTGTCTAGTTTATGGATCGATGTGTAGAAAAGTAGGGGAAGCAAACAAACAGACAAAGGTACCTAGTGTTCTTTTTTACTTCAATTGCTCTTTTTCACTCTAATTATTATTCTTGTTATTTTTGTGTGTGTGCTAATGAAGGTGTCAGGGATTGATTTAGGTGATGAATGTACAACTATGTAATGGTACTGTAAACAATCGAAAGTACAATTTGTTTTGTATGACTGCGTGGTATGTGAATGTATCTCAATAAAATGATGATTAAAAAAAAAAAAAAAAAAAAAAAAAGAAGCCATAGAGCTGGGATTTTAACTCTTCCATCTAACCGCAAACTGCTCTTGAGTTCAGTTTGTAATGCCCAGTTTTCGCTTTTGATTTGCTTGTCTGGGTGTATTAGTAGATGAAAGATATGGAATGAAGATGAGAAGTAGAATCTAAGCTCAGGTAGAATATTGAAATCTTGAGAGAAAATGTAGAAGAGTTCCATAAGAAAGTGGCAGAAGCTCTGCTATCTAAGTTCAATGAAAACAGATTAGCTGTGTGTTTCACTGAGAAACCCAGTGTTGTCTGCAGCAGCCATATTTGTCATTTTCTTTGTCTCTGAGAAGAATGATTCATTCTTAGAACACATTGTTTAGGTAGACACACTGAGCCATACTGCTGCTCTGTGTCTACCACTGTTATAGTCCCAAGATGCTCATATCACTCAAAGTTCAAGAGAACAGAGCCCATAAGATTCCAAAGAAGACTTAGGGTTTATATGTCACCCCTCCATATGGTCCAGTTCATTTCAATGAGGCTGTAATGAGGCATAGGTTTGTGGCTATCACATCACATCTCATCGGAGCAGAGGCATAAGCAGAAGCCTGCTGCTGTCAGAAAGATTAATCAATCTACTGATACAAACCTATAACTGAGGACTTCCTGACAAAGCCATTTAACAAACTGGCTTGGGATCATGATAGATCAATATTGCATGGTAACAAAAAGTGTTTTCTATTCACATTAGAACCATTGCAAGGTCCAGGAAGGGTGTTTTAAAATAAAACAAGGGGCCCATTTTGATGTTATTATCGTTCATATTAATAAATGAATGAACACAAGCCTGTCAAGGATAACAGTGTCATAGAAGGTGATGACCCCAAGATGTTCTGGGGTAAAGTTATAATGCCAGGCAAAAGAAGAGGCTGGCTTGTTTGGTAAAACTAATCAAAGCCACACAACTTGTTGAATACACCCCCTACCCAGTATAAACACCAAAAGCACCAATATGGGAAAGATAAACTCTTAAGTGCATGGCTCTGAACTGCCATTAAAATGTGAGCCCTAAGAAAAGGAAAAAGATAGAAAGGTTTCAACGTGGCATCTTGGAGACATTCGTGACGTGCCTAATTAGACAATGTTCTACATATTCCTTAGTTGATTGCTTTCTCAATGATTAATTAATATCATATCATTAGCAATATGTCTATTATTAGCTTACAGGTTATGTTTCTGAGACCTGAAATTTTATGAATGATGTTGATTTCTTATTTGGAGTTCATTGCAAAGACTTGCCTCCCTTTTAAAATTAATTGGTCTCATAACATTCTGTTTATTAGGTGCCTTTATTGCCATTTTGTAAGCAGGATAACCAAGGCATTTAGTTTAGCTGGTATATCCAGACATTACAAGGAAAGCTTCAAATCATGTAGATCTACCCCCTCTTGGTAGTAGATATGCTCCAGAGAATACATGTCTGTATGATATATTTTTTCTGTATTTTGATTCATTGGAATGGTATGCAAAGCTTATCAATTGTCTAGACAAGAATTATAAGTATTCAAAGTATCTAAATATTTTCAGTCACAGTATGTTCTTTCTTGTTCTTCTAGTATGAGAGAGGATGTGAGAAAATGGGACACCTGAGGGTAATCCATTTTTAAGCAGAGGGATAACTAGGAGTCATTTCTCTTTAGGCAGAATAACTTCCCCTCAGCAGACTGGGCCAGTCTCCACACTGCTGCTACCACCAGGGTTCCAGGGAGGACTTCTGGAGATTAGTGACATCCCATATGACAGCCTGGACAGAGCAAAGTTAAATACAGGTCCAATGTGTCAGCTTCCTCTGAATTGTCCTAGAATATTTTCTATGGTAGTTTAGACTCTACCACTCTTTTTGCATAAGCTCGGAGCAGATACTATGTGTTATGCTGCTGCTTCCTCTCCAAGGAGGTTGCATTCTATCAGGGGAGCAGAAAGGATAGTGGGTCTCTGTCCCAACTCCACCACATAGCTACCTGACCTTGGGCAGGTGAGGGTAATAACAAAATATCTAATTTATAGTCATGTTGTCAGGATCAAATGGGAGAGTATCTGTAAATGTGGAAGGCCTATACAATAGCCAGGTATTATTTTACTGGATTGAATAAGAATCAGCATTATGAAACAGGTAAGAATTCCTTGCTCCTGATACCATAGGAATTCAGAGAAGGGAGAGGTCAGGCAGAACATGGATAATTTGCCGAGCCAAGCCTGGAAGGATGACATTTGAACCCAAAGAGTGGGGAGCATGGCAAAGGGCCCCAGCAAAAGCAAAGATTTAGAATTGGGAGTACCCACTGTGAAATAGTGAAGGCAGCTGCATGGCAGCCTACAGTTTGGACTGGCAGAGTAGAAAATAAAGTTGGAGGTGTGGGCGAGGTTAGATTTTGGAGTTTCTTCTCAACCGGCCTCAGATTTGATGTAAGAGGCAGGAGGGAGCTATGATGATGGATGAATGATGCCTTTTAATTAAATTAATCTGGCCACACTGCAGAAGGGAGACTAGGAGAAGGTCTGGAATCATGAAGCTTATTTTCTCGATTCATGTATGAGGGGTTATGGGCTTGAACTCTGGTGGTCCCTAATCCTGGTGGGAATTGAGGGGGTTCCCATGCAACTTAAAAAGGGACTAGCTCCAGGAGTGAGATGAATTTGAATGTTGGAAATTATTTCAAAAGATCTGTGTTGTTCTTTATCCAGTCGCTTCTCTCTCATGTGGTTATTTATTAAAGCATCTTGGATTTCTGTTGTTGTTGCTCCTAAGCTGCTTAACATTTCTTTAAAACTTGTAAATGAAAGTCCCCATCACCGCCTCAATCTGTACTTCATTATTTTTCCTTTTCATCTTAAACTAAAAATCTGCTCAGCTGGCCCTCTGCGATTGTTAATTGGAAAGTCACCGGTGAAGCTTGCACGGTGGCATGGTAATTACTTCCCTGTATCTTCTTAATTTTTTTTTCTATTGTTCACATGTGAAACTGAAAATCACATGTGAAACTGAAAATATCTGTTCAACCCCTTGATCTCAGCAATTAGTTAAATGCTGTGTAGCTGGTTAGCTGGGGGCTGGCTCAAGTGCTTCAGCCTCTCTGTTCAGGTTTGAATGGGAATCTCCTCAAGCAGCAACACCTGCGATTAGGGTGCAGTTGGGAGAAAGTTCTGGAGCAGGGGATCTCAGCGTGGGGGGCCCTGGATGAGTAGCATCAGCATCACCTGGGAAATGGTTAGAAATGCAAATTTTCAGGTCCACACCCCAAACCTATTAAATCAGAAGCTCAGGGGGTGGGGGGTGGGATCTGGTGTTTTAACAAGGCCTCCAGGTGCCTGCTGGAGTTGGAGTAAACGCTGCCCTAAAGGACTGTCTTCAGAGGGCTGGGCAGCCCGAGTCGGAGAAATTGGAACACAGGCTTCAGGAGATACTGGGGAAGTTTAGAGGCTGAGAAGAGAAGCCAGTTACTTCCCTCTTGGAGATGACACAGATAATCCAGGGGAATTACTGCTGGACGTGAGATTTTGTCTTTCGCTTCTTGCCATCTGAGAGGAAACCCGGGTTACCGTGTGCTTTGGAAAGTTGAGTTTTTAAGTCGGTCTTTAGTAAGGACTGCAGAATCTTCCTGCTCAAGGGTTTTCATTGGATATTATATTGTTAAATAGATGAAGAAATGAAGAAAGAGCTATATTCCCCACTTTGGTGAGTGTTGTTTCCCTATATACAGAAATCTATTGGAGAAGATGCTTACTTGATGGTCAAGAGGAAATGGGAATTTCAATTTCACCCTCTGGCCTACAGTCAATATTTTCTCTAGAAGATACTCCTCTTTATTGAGATTCTTTTGAAACTGACCTGGTTGTGGAGTCCTGGGCGAAACACTAACTTTGCTTAAGGTTTTAATATCACACTTGATACCCATGGACTTCGGAGGCTAGGAATTAATATAAAGGTAGGCTTTCCAAGTATCTTGTGTCTCTAGTTACTAGTCAACCTAGAACAATTTAGTGAAAGTCAGTTTTTCTACTACTAGGGTCAGAACTAGTGCCCCCTTTCAGTTCTTAAAACACCATTTTTTTTTTTCTATTGGCAACATATGTCCATATAAGGCCTATTCTTATCAGAAAGGCAATACAAATTGTGTAATCCAGAGTCACTATACTTTGTAGTTAAAAAAAAAATGTTCTTTCTAGCTCTTGAGACCTCTGTGTATCTGGATGTAGGGAAACTTACGTTACACAAGAAGATGGAAGTGTATATTTCATTCTCTATCCGGTAATGACCATTAATCATTAAGATAAATTCCCTTAGGGGAGGAAATAAATCCCAGTTGATGTGGCCATCCCTTTTGTTGTTGAATATGTATTCTCATTTTCATAAGATCAATGGACTTCTCCATAGGTTGTCTCCATTTGGGGAATGACATGCTGGGGCTTTGGATTCTGTACTCTGGCCTCTGATCGTGTGAGTCCAGGGACTAAAGGCACTTGTAGGATTTATCTCAGAGGGGATGCTGATAAACAGTTCTCTTTCCACTTGAGAAAACTAGGGCTCTCATGAAAGCAGGAAAGAGCTAAAAAGGATAGAAAACAGTCTTCCTGAAAACTCACTGGGTGACAAGGCCCGGCCTTCTTTTTGTCCCAGAGTCTCCTGCTTTCCTCCCCACCCCTGCCTTATTGGTGAGCTTGTACTGTTGGTGAGCTTTAGCCAGAGGACAAGCCATCACCTGCAACACAGACAGCATACTTTAGTTCCTTTAATGTTTCAACTCAAGGAACGAAATGAAATGCTGATTAAATAGGTTCTAAATTTTTGAAGGAGGGATTAGAGAAAAAGACTTAATGGTTTCAAACTATTTTTCTCTGTAAAAGAGGGGTGTTGAGGCATATTTTTCAATTTCGTATCCTCTAGCTGAAAGCCCTCCATTGTTGCCTTTGGGTATGGGTAATCCAGGAGCTGAGAAGCAGAAATGACCAGGAAGGGAAGGGACAACGGAAAGAAATTGCTACAGTCTGGTTCCTTATGATCCTTTGAACATCTGCTTCCACATATGTTGGACTACGTCCTCAAGGACATCAAGCTAACATCACTGTCCCCACAATTCCATTCTCTTCCATAGCCTAGAAAATACTTTTTTGGCTGGATGTATTGCAAGGTTACCACCGAATTAACCACAGAGGCCACGAAATTAATAGGAGCTAGGGAACACATGGTACCCCAAAATATGCCACCAATAACTCTTGTGAGGGCAACAGTAGAGTTATTGTTTGGCCCTGGTGAAGTGATAGTGGTTTTTCCATGATTGACTTGGGGACTAAGGCCTTCTCCCTGTGTCCTTGATCTTGTACACATCAGTCTTGATTAATACCGACTTACAACGCACTGCTAAGTCATGGCAGGTACAAGTGAACACATGAGTGCATGCTTACCTACAAATCTCCCCACACTTGCACAGTCTCTTTTACACACACACACACACACACACCATTTATTCTCCATGGAACATTATACCAGTGGCTTCCAAAATATAGAGATGTTTTGTCTCCTTACACCTTGGACTCTATAGTGAATTTCTGGTCAACCTAGTCCACATACTTCCTTTTGCTACAACTAGAGTGCTAGGATCTCTGATGCCTTTTGGACCTTGTGGATCTGATTCTTGAAACAAAACAAATTGCCTCTGTGGCCTCGGTACTACAGAAGTGCCACTTATTAATTCTAGGCCTGGATTTTCCTTTTTTCACCTAAATTATGGTAGCTGTGTAGGAGAGTGAGCAAAGAGCAGTGTAGGCCATGATGTTTAGTTTTTTTGTTGTTTCTGCCTTCTTTTAGCATTCAGGCCTGACTAACTGAATTCCATGCTGTATTTCCTCTCATTTCCTCACCTTAGCGAAAACCTGCAGTTGTCATTTCCTTTATGAAAAAAAACTGTTTTTCAGTGTTTGTGTTTTGTTCAGTCTGCTTAGTCTGTAAATGCAAATGTAATTTCCTCTTAAGGCTCAGATGGAGGTTTTTCCACATCTTTGTGATTTGGGACATGACAAAGGGCATGTTGTGACTTGCGTTAGAGATGAAGAATGGATAGATCCGGTGCATGTAACCTGATATGCAAGAGAGTCTTACAGACCTACCATGTCTCAATATGGGCCCCACATCCCTGTACTGCACAGATTCCTGCCTGTTGACCAAACAAGCATTGTCCTTACAGAAGTACAACTATACTAACTGGTATTGCATACAGCGATTTCCAAAGTGGTGCTACTGGGAAATCCTCTATTCTTCACTTCTCAGGCTATTTTCTCTTGGTTCCAGGGGTCCATGTTGTTACCCATTTGGGGAAAGTATTTTGCTCTCTCCAAACTCCCTCCCCTTTCCCCTACCTCACCTTTATGTCCCTGGCCTCAGTATTAACATTTGCTTACTGATAACGGTATCCTGTGAATTTTCATTCACAGCTGTGAGGTGCTTATGAGACTTTCCTGCTTCCCACACAGCCCAAACCTTGGGGGCTTTCACAAGCTGATCCCCTGATCAGTACTGATGCAGGAAAGCATCTGGAAGCCATATACCAGTTTGTATAGTAGTTTGGAACTGCCTACTTGAGAACAAAGTAGAGTGTGCTGAGGGTTTGCACTGGCTGCTTGACTCACACAAAGCCAATTAACCTGCATGCCAAAAAACAAACAAAAAAGGTGAATTAACCCTTAGAGTACTGCTTCAGATTCCTCCATATTTTGGTTTAGTGGTCTTGAATTTTGCCAGTTGGGCTGAGCTGCTTTCCCCAGGTTAGAGTGCTGCACATAAAGTCTAGCCAGAACATCAAGCAGGATCCTCTCCTGCACAGCTGCTTTGAGATGCTTCTGGGCCCTTTTTAAATCAACTAATTGCTTTCAAAAGGTCCAAAACACAGCCATTGTGAATTAAAAATGGGCTCTCTTACCAATGTGCTGGAGCTTGGAAGGGGCTGCTTTGAGCCTTGGTAGGGTCCCTTAAAAGAAAGAAGTCAGTTCTTTAAGGGTTAATATGAATTTATGGAGTTTGGTGGTTTTTCCTGCTTGTCCTTCCTCTAAGATATCTGCATGATCCTCTTTAGAGTCTTAACTGTTGAATGATGATAATAATATATATGTATATATAATTGCAAAACAAAACAAAACGAAAACAACAAATGAAAGTCAAAAGCCCGAACGGTTGAATGGAAAGTCCCCTTGGCAATGCTTGCTTGATTATCACAGGGGTTAGAAAGAGTAAATGTTTTTATTTTACACACGTTCATTTTGTCCTCTACCTCAAGCACCACCACTTCTCAGCATCGTGGAAGCCTTGACAATGCTTTTCATTTACCTCTTGCTTTTTTTTTTTCTTCCTGTCTAACAGCCCAATAGAATCCTGCCAGAATTTCTACAAAGATTTCACGTTACAGATCGACATGGCTTTCAACGTGTTCTTCCTTCTCTACTTTGGCTTGCGGGTAAGTTTGAGATGTTTGAGATGTTGTGAGTATCACGATGAGGCACGAGAGGTCACCCCCTTCCTCCACCCCCATCGGCATCTGCTCTTGCAGTCCAGGCAGGGTCCATGTTTTCTGGAAACAAACCTGCATTCTGGTTTTCAGGCTGTGAGAGAGTCCTTTCCTTAGGCATCGCCTGGAATGCATGTTAGTTTTGTTTCAAGGGAGAGAATTACACATTCACTGACGTTTCTCACCCTCTATTCACTGAATGCATTGTTCCCTTAAAAATTAAATAGAATAAAAAACAAACCTCCTACTCTTAAAGTTATATTTAGCCAAGCACTGAAAGGGCAGTTGGAAGAGTAGAATCAGAGATGTAGATTGGCAGAATTTGGGGCTTGGGGGATTTGTAATAGACCCTGTTAATGAAGAATGCAGATTACAGGGTATGTGTGTGTGTGAGAGACAGAGAGAGAAAGAATGTGTGTACAGTGCTTTATATATAGTTATATTTACATTAGAGACTCTAATAAAAGTGAGATCACTCGACTTTCCCCATGATGCTATTGGAAGCCACAGAAAAATACACTGCCTAATCTTTCTCCAAGGCTAGCATTGCATACATACAGTCACTCTCTAGTATAGGCTGTGTATCAGAATTCTAAGATTAAAGTAGCATGTGATTGGTGTAGATCTGAGAAGGACATAACATCTTCCTCTGGACTCCCATGAAAAGCCAAAATATACCCTTAAGGCAAAAGAGTGCTATAGATTTGATGCTAGCATTAAGTTTCTCATCCCCCCCCCCCCCCCCCTTTCTCTCTCCTTTCTTCTTTTTCCCAGTTTATTGCAGCCAACGATAAGCTGTGGTTCTGGCTGGAAGTGAACTCTGTAGTAGATTTCTTCACAGTCCCCCCAGTGTTTGTGTCTGTATACTTAAACAGAAGCTGGCTTGGTAAGTCAATCTGTCTTCTCCTTATTCCTTACATGGCTGAAATAGAGCATCTAGAGTGGATCAGAGGGCGGGGCTGTCCCTACAGAAAGAAAGTTCTGTGCATTCATGTGACCGACTCTCTTGGCATTTTGGAAGTTGCTAGTGACGGTTTTCTTTGGAGCACCAGTCCAGAAGGACTTGCACAGTTAGTGCCTCAGGCAGTGCAGCTCTGTCATTGTTGAAGCCCAGAGGTCATTGCTGTCACGCCAGGACCTCGGTTTTCATGGTTCCATCACTTTTCATTCAGGAACCTGGAGTCAGGCCTGGGCCCAGAAGCCCGTGGGGACGAGGCTGCTTTCCAAGTGGCTGGTTCAGCTGCCCCAGAAGGCCTGCCTGCCAAAGATAGCTTCTCCCTGCTCCTTGGTTTTATAAAGATTGGGTCCTGCCTGGTCTATTAACGGTTGAGCTCCTGTATGGGGAAGGGTGAGGCAGAGCTTCTGGAGTCACCGCTTACCTTACAGAAGCTCCCTTCTGTGTTAAGGGGAGACGGCCCGCTAGTGCCAGGCTCAGAACGTCACTTCCTGCAATCGGGACTATGTCGGTTTGGTGGGAAAAGTAACTGGCTCAGGGAGGATGGTTGTGCCAGCCCGGGTCTTAGCAAGACAGAGTCAGGTCCTCTTGGCCGTGCTGATTATGTTTCTCCCTGAAGTCAGTGTGTTCCCGCTGCCATCGGGTCTGCTGGGGAGGAAGGGAGGCTAAAAAAGGACTTGGAGGCCTATTTGTGGATTCTTTGCATCTTTACTTTTGGATTTTTTGTTCAACTTATTTTTCCTCTCAAAGTACTGTATACGTATTGTAATCAGTGAAAACGTTCAAAAAATGCATAAAGAAAATGTTAATCAGCTCTTCCCCCGCAGCCCTTGCTGCTTTCTTCCTGAGATGACCAGTGTTAACAGTGTCCACATTTTTCTTTCATCCACGTTCTACCACAAACAGTGCGGGTGTGCGCATGTAATTGTCTTACAGGTGGTAGCTTTTGTACAGAAAATTGTATCAAATGAATCACATTACACTGCAATTTGCTGTTCTTACTCATACATTATGGGCATCCCTTTGGCTCCATAATTCATTTTATAATAGCAGCATAAAATTTCATAATTTGTTCACAGCACAGTTTATTCAGCCATAACCTTGATGATGGACCCCCTAATTGTTTTCTTTGTCCTTTTTCTGCTGCTATAAACAGTGGTTTAAAACACTCCCTCATTCATGTATCTATACAATTCTATTTCTTTAGATAGTTTCAGGTTCTTGGAATAGGAATTGCTGGATTTCTGTTTGTTCAGATATTGATGGATAACTTTCCAAAAATGTTGTCTCAAGATACACTTCTATCAATCCGTCTCAGTGTCCTTGCTAGTACTGTGAATTGGTCATGCACCTAGAGTGGAGAATTAAAAAAAATATAAGTATCCATTCTGTATAATATATATGATAGTCACACACACATCCATACCCTAAAGGCTTCTATTTTCCAGTGGTTTTCACAGAACTATATTCACTTGCTCAGTGGAAACATTCTTGTCTGGATCTCAGAACTGTTTGCTTAGATTGGATTTTCTAGACAGTGTGATGAGACTGTTAAAGCCACACACAAATCTAATAAATGAGTGTAACCTGAATGTGCCCCCTGAGGCCCCGGAGAGCAGTGTGCAGGAGGATGTGTGCTGCCCATGGGTGTTAGGGTCCTCTGCTGCCTTAGCATAGCTGTTAACTGGCTTTGTGCCTTTGAGGAATTCCTTTTCTCCACTCAGCTTACTGGTTTTTCATTTGTAAAATAAAGGTGAGGCTAGATGGTCTCTTTCAGCTCAGAACTCTCTGACTTGTGTCATTAATGGGAGATTTGGGATCTAAGAGACAATGGAAAACCAGCAAGAAATACAGACCCATAAAATGTGAGGCCTGGAAGGTCATTTAATCCAAACCTCCCATTCTTTAGATGGGAAAACTGAGGTCCAGAAAAGCAAAGTGATCATCCGCCTTGGGGAAGGACTGGGAAGTTAGTGGAATCGTCAGCAATATCCCTGAATCAAAATTGTGGATGGGCTATTCACTGGGGCTCTTTCTAAAACAAACTATCCCTAAGAGTTCAAACACGTGCCTGTGTGCACGCACGCACACATATACCCCAAACAAAACACCAAGCAGGTGCAGGAGGGAGGGGAGCTGCCTCCTTGTCCTGGCTCTGCTGTAATTACTCTGTGCACTCGGATGCCCACTTTGCTTTTCTGGACCTCAGTTTTCCTGTCTAAAGAATGGGAGGTTTGGATTAAATGACCTTCCAGGCCTCTCACTTTATGGGTCTGTATTTCTTGCTGGTTGTCCATTGTCTCTCCATCCCCTGTGATCATGGATAATTGAAAGAGGCCCCTTCCTGCCTGTGGTAGAGAATAGAGCTTCTTCTCAGTGAGCAGGGCCTGCCCCAGAGAGAGGTGTGGAGGGAGCCAAGTCTCCTTATGGTGAGCAGAATGGTCCCTAACGTCTCTGTGTCAAGAGAACCTGGATGCTTTTAAATCCGTACCTTTTTATCAATGATTTGATCCTGATTTTTAGAGATGTGATCTGATCTAGTGAAAAATCTATTGGACCAAACAGAAAGGGGAAGAGAGAGAAAAGAAAAGGAAATAGATGAGATTAAACTGAGTTTCTAATGAATACATCTTTGCATCAACTATGGTTGCTCTTCAAAAGAAATATGATCTGAAACTTGATTTGACTTATTAATTTAACATTATTTATTGAGCACCTTCTGTGTGCCAGGCGCTAATCGAGGTGACGGAAACAAGTAAAATAGACAAAGTCCTGCCCTCTTACATTGCACTGGGAGGAGGGAGCAAGAAAGAATGAGCCTAAGAAATAAGTTATGTAGTATGCTTGAAGGCATAAGTGCTACGGAAGCAGGAAACATGGACCAATAACTTTTGGGCAATAAAGTAGTAATAAATAATGTTTCTCTTCTTGTAGGAAAAGGTACCTTTTAATGAAATATTTTTGGTTCTTTGGTAACTAAGGCCCCTGGGATCCCAAACTGATCTACCTGTTATGGAAGAGAAGTCAGCATAAAAATATTTCAGAGATCCCTGTGTCTGATCTAATACATGGATTATTACTTTGAGAAACAATTATTTACTGATGAGTTGCCAGAGATAAAATGAACATTCCCATGAAGTGTTGTTTATAAAGTAAAAGGAATAGTATCATTAAATGGGCATTTCAGGAGTGCTCCTCTTCTCTTGGAAGATGAAAATGTGCTGCCTTTACTGGTTGAGGTGTGGGACAAGATCCAGGAAGCTGAAATCTATTCCAGTTCTCCTGCACAATCTCCCTGAGCCCTGCTGAGGCTAGAGGGGTGTGCTATACCTGGCTCTGTGGGGGATAAAAAAAATGGAATAAACACCAGGGCCCCTACCTTACCTTCCCCAGAGCACAACCAGTATGATCTAGAACACCATGCTTGGTATATTATTGTTAATATATGACTGCATATTATATAGAGAAACTTACTTTTGGATGTAGACCATCTTAATGCATTCAACTTAATAAGAGCTAATATACAGGTATTACTACAAGCTGGATACTTTTCTAAGCATAAATGAACTCACTTACTCCTGAGAGCAAACCTACAAGGTAGGAATTATTTTCCCCATTTTACAGATGAGGAAACTGAGGCTCAGAGAGGGTAAGTCTCTTGTCCAAAGTCAAATAGCTCTGTGGACATGGAAGGGGCGATTTACCCCAGTGTCTGACTGCAAGTCTATACTCTTACTCCACTCTTCTGCCTCTGTCCTTATTGTTGAATGGTTTTTGGTTTGGGGGACTGGGCTGAGAAGGACTGACTGAGCTGATTTCCTCCCGCGTGTCGGCATCACTCATCTCTTCTGAAGAACACACCTTCCAATGTTCTCCTCTTGTCTTCCCCGTTCCTCCTGGCCCACGTCAGTTTCTAGAATTGCTGGGAGGCACATCGAGCCCGCGCAGTGCTTCCTATGTCCCATGTTCCTTAGCAGTTTGGGGATCTGCCGGCAGATTGGGTACCTCCTCCCTCGGGGACCAACTCTGGGCGTGGCCATCTCCAGTCACATCTTTGCTCAGCCACTTGCTCACGGGTCACTTTGGACAAAGTTTCCTGTCCCAGGCTCTGTTTTCTCACCATGACGACATGGATGATAAAAGCACCCACTTTAAGGGCTGCCGTGGGGAGTGCCAACAGAGCACCGCGTGCCCAGTGAGAGCTTCTTGAACGGAAGCCAATTCCATCCCCAGCCCTGTTCACTCTACTTCCCATGATATTTTAAAGCACCAAAGGAGAAAACAAGCCAGAATGGAACCAAACCCAAGCCGGTGGGATGTGAGGACATCTACCTCGGCAGACAGCATGTCGCTGCTTATTTTAATTCCTGTTCCCACACACCAACTTATTCATTTTCGTTTCTCTCACAGAAATCTTTATCCTACTTCACTAAAATAAATGTACCTTGAAATGAGAGATGCATCTTAGTTTGAGACTTGAGTAACTTCCTACTGGGGAGGACTCTCGTGGCTGGCTGGCTGGCTCTTTTAGGGGCTGGATCTCCAAGGTGGGTCAAAGGGCTGGGCCTCCTTGTACTTATGCTTTTGTTGAGAGACATTTAGTGGGATTAAAAAGGAAAGAATAGGCAAAGAACAATAAGGCACTCGCCAGCTGGTCATCTAACTGGTTTTTATTGAGCGCCTACTGTGTGGGGCACTGGGATAAGAGGGGCTCAGGCCTGGCCATCCTCTTTCCTAGTTTTACTCTGATTCCCCACGTCGTCCCTTCTTCTCTAACTGATGAAATTGGGGTGTGGTAAGGAGCTGTGGACATTGGCACCATAGTTAGAAAACTGCAAACCTGGTCCTCGAGACTGCCTTAGACTTAAAATTTTCCAACATATGAACCATCAGCAAACTCTGTTAGAAAAGAGGAAATGGGTTAGTGCCCCCAACACAGGGAAACTTCAAAATTCATAAGCAGCTATCCTGAATCATATTATATTCCCGGTCAGTCCCCTTATGGGTCAAAAAGGTGATAAAAACAGGAGTTAAAGAAAAAAAAGTACAGATCCTTAAAAACAACAAAAAAAGGACAAAACTTAGTTCCTGTTCCAGACCAAGGTTTTAATCTAGGCTTGGAACCAAAATAAACACACATGCAGCAACAGCAGGTAACACCACTCAGGGTATAATTAACGAAATTGTGCTGTACGGGCTGTAAGGGCTGTGGGAGCTTGGAGAAGAGAGAGCTGGGGTAGGTGGAAGGATATAGGAGAGTGGGGCTCGAGTTGCTCTTACTCATAGTGGGGTGTACACAGGCAGGGTGGGAGCATGTCTGAGTGAAGAGAAGCCATGCAGGGAGGGTGGCAGTCGCCCCTTTCCCATGAGGCTGTACCAGGTATTGTCCTCCTATCCCTGCAAAGTGGGTGTATTAGTTTCCTGTGGCTGCAGTAATAGATGACCATGTGCTCAATGGCTTAAAACGACACACATTTACTATCCTGTATCCTGGAGGTTGGAAATCTGACACTGGTCTCACTAGGCTGAGATCAAGCTGGCAGCCAGGCTGTGTTCCTTTTGGGAGGCTCCAGGGAAGAATCAGTTTCCTTGCTGTTTCCAGCTTCTTGGGGCTGCCTGTACTCCTTGGCTTGTGGTCCCTTCCTCCATCGTCAAAGCCGGTGATGATTGCTCCAACCTTGATTTTGTCCTCACGTCTCTCTCTGACTCTCCTCTTCTGCTTCTGTTTTCCACTTTTAAGGACCTTTGTGGTTACATTGGGCGCACCTGAATAATCCAGAATAATCTCTTTATCTGGAGGCCATCTGATTAGCAACTTTAGGTCCACTTTGCTGTGTAACCTAACATAGTCACAGGTTCTGGGAATTAGCACATGGACATCTTTTTTCTTTTTTTTTGGGGGGGGGGGTCATTATCCTGTCTACCATAATAGATTTCATTATTATTATTCCCGTTTTGCTAAAGAGGCTCAGAGGGGTTAAGCAGCTTGGCCAAAGTCAGGAAGAGTTGGAGCTGGAATCTGTGCTCCTGTTTAGATCTACTGGTGGCTTTGCAAAACCAAGGGTAGAAAGTCCAAGAGCTTTAGGGGACATTCAAGGCCCACCCCAGCCTTGCCTCATGGTATTTTTCCAGGACACTCGGGGGAAGATCCTCTCTGGAGCTTGGGGTGCTTCTCTCCCCTTGCAGTGATTTTTCTTCTTTGCATGGGAACAAGTGAATTCCTAGACAGACTTGCCTGTTACCTGTCGTTCTTAAGCAGGTCGCGTGGAGGCCTGTGCACCCCTTCCTGTGCAGCTGCAGCAACTTCAGGGTTAGGGCTGCATATCCCCTGCTTAAAAGCCTTCTTTCCTTCAAAATCATGCTTGTTTTTTTTTTTTTTTTAAGTTTCTTAAACGAGCAGGGTGCCAAATGAGGTAAAAGGAGTGCAGTGTGTGGAGGTCAGAATACCATTTTCCCCTTTTAGTGGTTCTCCATCCTCTTTGGGGGCTTGGCTGAAGTCTTGGGGCTCTCTCCATTTTCCATCCCCTCTGGAGACCATTTGCCCCAGAGCCATGTGATGAGAGTCACAGGCCTTTGATTAATACCTGGATGTTGCATGACGGCATCTCTGCATTCAATAAGAATAAACAAGAGTGGAAGCTTTAGGCTGGTTTTATTTTCCTGGCATCGGTGCAGTTTGGCCAGAGTGGAGGCAGCCTCTTGTCGGCCCGAGCTCCCGGCTCCCGCTCCACCAGGCCATTGGTCGCCTCTGAGCACATGTGCCCTGCTGCTGCGTTCCTTGTGCCTGTTCTGGGAAAAGGCTCTCCCACCTTGCTGATTGAAATCCTGCTCACCTGGAAGGCAGGGCTCTAACTGTCTCCTTTCAGAAACTTTCCCATTCTCCTAGTTGGGACGAATCCTACACTGACCTTTGTCACCCTTTGCTTTTATGATCAGTGCTGTAAGAGCTGTAAAAAATAGTTCTGCTTTGTACTATCATATTTGGAAGCAAACTCCACTACAGCAGGGATCAGGGCCGCCTGGTTTTTCTGGGCCCCTGGTGTCTAGTTAGTGTCTGCTTTATAATAGTTTGTGCTTGTTGAATGAATACATGAATCTTCTTTTAATGATAATAATTACCCAATGCTGATTGCTTATTAAGAGCTAGACCCTGTGTTCCTCATCTCAGTTAATATTCACGGCAACCCAAGAAGTAAATACTCGCAGTCCAATTTTATATGTGGGACACTGAGGTTCAGGAATTAGGTAACTTTCCCAGGTGGTGATCAGTGGATACAGGAATCATCCTGGTCAGTGTGATTCTAGAGCCCGTGCATTTGAAATTACTAAGCCAGTAGTTCTCAAAGTAGGGTTTCTAGACCAGCCTCAGCACTACCTGGGAATTTTTAGAAATGTAGATTCCCAGGCCCCATCCCAGACCCACTGCATCAAAAACTCTGGGAAGTGGGATCCGGCATTCTGTGTTTCCACAAGTGCTCTTGATGGTTCTGATGCTGGCTTGGTTTTTAGAACCACTGACCTGGGATATGCTGTGGTGGCTCTCAGATTTGGCTGCACGTTAGAATCCCCCGGAGAGCTTTTATAGTTCCTCATATCCAGGCCAAACCTACGCTCAATTACATGGGACCTGGGGTCAGCACTTTTTAGGACTTCCCAGTTGCTTTCCATTTGCAGTAAAGATGAGAACCACTTGTATGTATCTTCCCTATTAATGTTGAATTAGTTCCTTCCTAGAAGAGTGCTTCCTAAACTTCGCTATCTATACGGAGCACCAGGAGATGTGAGCACACAGGGTCTGACGCAGGAGGTCTGGGGTATGATCCGAGATTCTGCATTTCTGCAAGCTTCCTGGTAATGCCACACTCCAGTAGCTCTAGAGTCTAGGCTGTGCTGTCCAAGATGGTAGCCACAGGCCACATGTGGCCATTTAAATGTGAATGAATTAAAATTAAGTAAAATTTAAAAACTCAGTTCCTCAGTCACGCTAGCCTCATTTCAGGGGCTCACTAGCCCCACATGGCTGAGGGCTACCATATTGGATGGGGCAGGTATAGTGCGTTTCCATCATCACAGAAAGTTCTGTTGGACCCCATTGCTCCAGAGGTGAGTCTTCTGGTAGAGGGTTCAGGACACCTGCACACAATGGGTGCTTAACAAAGTTGACTGATTTTTAGGAGAAAGACCAATGGTTCAATTCTATAACTAAAGAAGTAAATAACTTGCTTGGATGGATGCTAAAGAAATCATTTGTACATCGTCAAAAGGTAAACCTTTTGCCATCCCCCAGTTAAATTTAAACATGTTTAAGGCCTTGGTAGGAAGAAAAGCACAAAAGGGACCCCGGCCGGATCTTCCTCAGGGCCCGACCCCTGTTCCCTCCCTTACCGCTGTTAAAATGGCCTTTCTGCTTGGAAGGAAAAGGTCTCTGGCTCCCTCTAGAGGACAGCTCTGGAATTTGCTGGATGACTGTAACGTTAAGTAGAATGGAAAAGCCCCATTGCCTCATCTTCAGATGGGCAGTGAGCGGTGGGTGGAGGTGGGTAGGCTCAGGTTGCATTACTAAAAGGAGACCTTGGCTCGACTCAGCCTCTGTGAGCATGAGCTCCCCACTCCCCCTCCCCTGGGGGCGGCTCAGTTTTTTTTCAGCCACAGAGCCCAAGGTGAGAGCCCCAGGGGTCACCTGCTCCAAACCCAGAAGGGAGGTCCAGCCTTCACCTCTGAAGCCTTCCAAGTAAACCCTCCTTAGAGTCAATGGTTTTGTTTAAAAAATAAACTAAAGAAAAGGAAAAGAGAAATTGTGGCTTCCCCTCTTGGGGCTTCGTGTCTTTAGAAGAGAGGGGTCGGGCAGAGGTGATGGGGGAGCTCTCTAAGAGAAAATGTATTCTTCTAACCAGATTAAAGCCAGATGTGTTCAAATTATACACATATGCATATATATGTACATATGTATATGCATGTGTATAAAATATGACATTAACTCAGCTCATCCTCCCAGTTTACAGATGGGGAAACTGAGGCCTGGAGAAGATAAGTAACTTGCTGAGAGTCATACGGTATGTGGCAGAGCCAGGCTTTGAGTCCCAGGCAGTCCCTGCTCACTGTGGTACTCTGCTGCCTCTCAAGCAATAAATTTGTCTAGCCAGTACAGTTACACCTTTTTTGTTGTTGTTGAATAGTCCTTCCAATCAGATCAAATACTAAATGGGGCTTCCTCTTTGCTTTGGTCCTCTGAAGAAAAAAAAAAAAAAAAGGCAAAGTGACTTCCTAACAGAATTTTACTGGTACTCCCAGGTAAAAAAGGAAATTAAGAATAAAAGTATCTTGGTCCATTTTTTTTTTAACATTTTGTTTTGTTTTGTTTTAAATTCAGTTTTATTGAGATATTCACATACCATACAGTCATCCATAGTATACAATCAGCTGTTCACAGTACCATCTTATAGCTGTGCCTTCATAACCCCAATCTATTTTTGAACATTTTCCTTACACCAGAAAGAATCTGAATCAGAATAAAAAATAAAAATAAAAAAAGAACACCCAAATCACCCCCCCCCCATCCCACCCTATTTTTAATTTAGGTTTTGTCCCCATTTTTCTACTCATCTATCCATACGCTGGATAAAGGGAGTGTGATCCACAGGGTTTTCACAGTCACGGTGTCACCCCTTGTAATCTACATTGTTATACAGTCATCTTCAAGAGTCAAGGCCAGAGGGTTGGAGTTTGGTAGTTTCAGGTATTTACTTCTAGCTATTCCAATATATTAAAACCTAAGAAGTGTTATCTATACAGCACGTAAGAATGTCCACCAGAGTGACCTCTCGACTCCATTTGCAATCTCTCAGCTGCTGAAGCTTTATTTCTTTTCATTTCGCATCCCCTTTTTGGTCAAGAAGATGTTCTCAATCCCATGATTCCAAGTCCAGATTCATCCCTGGGTGTCATAGCCTGTGTTGCCAGAGAGATTTACACCCCTGGAAGTCAGGTCCCATGTAGGGGGGAGGGCAGTGAGGTCACCTGCCAAAGTGGCTTACCTAGAGAGAGAGAGAGAGAGAGAGAGAGAGAGAGGGCCACATCTGAGCAACAGAGAGGCACTCGGGGAGACTCTTAGGCAAATTATAAGCAGGTTAAGCCTCTCCTTGCAGCAACAAGCTTCATAGGGGCCACTCTCAAGACAGAGGGCTCAGCACATCAAGCCGTCAGTCCCCAGTGTTTGTGAGAACATCAGCAACAACCCAGGTGAGGAAGTCCAGCACCTCTGCATCCTCCCCCAGCTCTTCAGGGGCGCCTTGAATATATATTTTTATTCTCCACCCAAATTACTTTAGGATGTGTTACTATTTCATTTGAATCTGTACAGACCTACCATAGCTCACTTCCTTTTCAAAGTTCCGTGTAATAAAGTGTTTGAACAAACTGACTGTAGAAGTTATATTGTTTAGAAAATAGAGATCCTACGCCAAATACATATCTCCTCCTTTGGTCTCACATGGGAGTTGAAGTTTGAACATAGTCAGTTTCAACCATTACCCTTTGGCCCAATTTGCCCTAGTCTTACCCAGATCTGCTTCCTTCATATCTCTAATTGAAGTCTGGGCTCTGTTTCAGCTTTTTTTTTTTTCCATTTTTTTTTTAAATGAGTTAATAACATTTCTATAACTCATCTCTAAACTACTCCCTCCCCCCTTTTCACTTGCCCACTTTTGGGCTTCTTGATCTGTTTTATACGAGTTAAATAACCCATGTTATTACTCTTAGGCCATCTTGAAATAGTATAATTTTAGAGATTATGGGCTCTACTCTTCACCTGAGTTTCTTGTGTGTGTAAAAAGGCAGTGGCACTTTGTACCTCAGAGGGAGAGCGAATTCTGTAGTCTGGCAAGAAAAATGAACTCATTAAATTCTGTTCCTGTGATTGGGCTCAGAGGAAGGAAGTCCCAGTAAAGTAGAATGCTAAAAGTCTGGATGTATTTCAGGATGCTGATTGCCATTCCAGTAGGTGCTGGAGCTGAAACTCCTGGGGGAGAAATTATTTCCCTCTATGAGATTTCCAATTGTGTTCCTTTGATATTGCTTTGTCAGGAACATGCTTTAAATAAGTTGTCTTCCGTAGGTAGCAGAGATTCTAAATCCTCATTGACTTGCACGGCTCTGTTATATGCCAAATTGGAAATAACATCCGAAAACGAATGTCTTCAAGGAATGAATTCAACAGTAGGTGTTCATAGATGCCAAAACCTCTCCAGATGGCTGTTCTTCATCTGGGGTATTATTGGAACAGCCTCCACAAGCAACCTAAATCTCTAGGGCTGGACACATATTTACCTTAGCATCATCTTCAAAAAAATAGATGCCTTGATTCTTTTCAATAAAATCAGGGCCCTGTGGGATAGACCCGGCTAGGAGATCATGCAGGGAGAATATAAACACCAGAGAGCTTCTCTGAGATGCTACTGCATTTTTTCAACTTAACACCTACTGTGTGCAACTCAACGGATTCCTAGTTGCTACACAAAGATAGGGAAAACCCAGATCCTACCCTTAAGATGTTGATAATCTGTCTTCATGATAAAGAACAATATTATAGGAATTCAAAGGAGGAATAGAGGAAAATTGGCTGTGTCAGCCCAAAGTATCTAAAAAGTAAACATATTGCTCCCAGAGCAGTGTTACTCAGTGTGGTCTGTAGGCCAACAGCAGCACCTGGGAGCTCTTAGAAATGTACATCCTCAGGTCCAAACCCAGGACTAGAGATTCGGACACTCTGGGCAAGGACTGAAGAGTCTCTGAATTAACAAGCCCTCCAGGTGAATCCTCATAGATGCTAAAGTAACCTGGGCACGGCATTAGAATCACCTGGGGAGTCTTGAGTACTGTGTGTTTTAAGGTTCTCCGAGTAATTCCAACAAGAAGCTGGGATTGAGGAGCCCGACAGGGTAGTGGATCTTAACCCAGAGGAATACACCTGAGGAACTTAAGAAAAAGTAACCCATTTAAGCTCCTTACTTCCCGGATCTGTTGAGTCAGACTGATTGGACATGATTAAGGAAAAGGATCTTTGGAGCATGGATGGCTGGTCAAACCACAGACTGCTGGGCTTCACCCCCAGAGCTGCTGAGTCAGGGCATCTGGAGAAGGGCTTGAGGATCTGCATTGCTAACAAGCTCCCAAGTGATGCTGATGCCATGGGTCTGGGGGTCCACGTTTGGAGATCCACAGGTCTAATCTAGACTGGGGGCTGAACTTGGCAGCTATGCCAGTTGTCAGGATTCTAGAATTCCAGTAACCTTGCTATTTGTATGCTCCAAACTATCATCATTTTGTTGATGTATCCCTGCTTCAGTATGCTTTGTAAATCCAAATTCTGACTCATTTGCATTTAAGATATACCCAGCATCTTATATTCCTCATTCTAATTTCTACAGAGGAGCCCTTTTTAGAAAGCCTTCTGTTCTCCCACATGAAATACCCTTCCAAGGTATTTCCAGTCCTTGGTTACTAGTGATAATGAGCATCTTTGTTTGTGATTTTAGGTATTAACATTTTCCCCAGAGTCAGTTTGGGTCGATAACTCTTCCTTAACTCCCTGGAATTGGGTTGGGGTCTGCCCGTGCAGGAAAACAGGAAGATCAAGAAGGAGGGGAGAGGAGAGGAGGATGGTCCCAGGCTCAGTTCCCATCCCTTCCCTGGAACCTGACTGCCTCTCTTCCCCAGGCCTAGAGCCCCCCAGCTTCCTCCTCCAGGGAAGGATTCTCTTAGGGCCTGACCCCTCTCTATGCCCGGAGAATTTATTTTAACAAGACCTGCCTTTCCAGTCATCCTCCCTGAGACACCAACACTCAGGTGTGGACCCCAGCCTGCTCCCAAGAGTAAGCAGATGACGGGGGTTGGGCAGATATCCATTTTTCAGAAAACACACCATATTATTGCTCAAACCAGTATGGTGTCATTTTGCTCCCATATCACAATCACTAAATTCAACCTCACTCACTCTCTAAGGCCAGATAGGAACTTAGCAACAGATCTCATAAAGGGTATTGTTCACTTAATTTCTGGATGGATTGCAAAACTACCCTTTTGCCGGTTTGGGGGCCCATCAAGCTCTCCCTTTTTGTAACTCAGTCTTACTGTCACTGTCCTTTATATTCTCACCCAGTGTCCCTTTTCACCCCTGTTGCCCTATTCCTCTGACTCCAACAAGCCCTCCCACCCCATTCCCAAATATATCTCTGTTCCCATGGCTTTGGTGGCGCCCCTTCTAGTGGGTACTCACCCATCCTCTCTGCTCACCTGGACTCAGCCAGTAATGATCTTCCCTCTTCTAAAGCCATTAGCACCTGAACATTCTTTTTGATCATGGTGGTCTTCTGACGTTGATTGTATTTTCATGAGTGGTGTGTCCTGGCTCGTCAGCTAGATCAGGGACTGGCAAATCTGGCCCGCTGCTTGTTTTTGTAAATAAAGTTTTATTGGCACACAGATGCATCCATTCATTTACATATCACCTCTGGGTGCTCTCACACTACAATGGCAGAGTCCAGTAATTGAGAGAGAGGCCAGGTAGCCCAAAAAGCCTGAAAGGTTTACTACCTGGCCCTTGAAAGTAAAAGGTTGCTGACCCCTGGTTTGGATTAGCAGCTACACTACATATTCTTTTATAGTCCTCTAAGTGTTTGGCTCAATGTTTTGTACAAAGTAGCTAATCAGTTTTGATAAACTGGGCATGAAAGTTCCTCCCAAATCAGTTAGAAATGTAATAGAAATAAAGTAAAATATATTTGATGTTTTATTTTTGTTGCTGTTATAGCTACCCTATATCATGTTCCAGGTATTGGAGGGAGCTCTGTACATGCCTGTCTCATTTAACCCTCTTACCAACCCCATATGAGATAGGGACTAATATTACATCCTTTTCATAGATGAAGATGGAGCTTAGAGAGCTGAACTTTCTTATTAGCTGTGTCACTTTTGCAAGTGATGCCAGAAAAATCTGAACCCAGGTCTTTCTGATCCCAGAGCCTAAGCTTTTAATTATCACCAGGTTCTCATTGCACAGTACTGCCCCTTATGTGATGAGAGGCAGAAATCATCAATCTTCAATCAAGCAGATCAGCCATGTAGACAAAACCAGCTTATGTTATAAACTTTGGGACTAGGATGAGGCGTGGAACCTGATGGTGAGCGCCTCCTTAGATTTTGTGCTCTAGGCGCCTCGCTTGCCTTGCCCTAGTCTTGACTCTAGTTGTAAAACTTTTTATAAATGTTGTCATTACCGTCTGCGTTCATTCATTCACTCACTCAGCAAACTTTAGAAAAAGGGTATTGTGTTAGTTATCGAGCTTGGAATTTAAATTGTGTATGAGATGTCTTATCCCTAGTGTGGGAAAGATGAGTCTAAATCTGAGTTTGCAAGCCCAGATGTTTACAGGGACAGGAAGGTAACAGGAGTGAGGCATGTCAGGTGGCAGCTGTCACCAGCAGGAGAGTAAATGCCCTGTTTGAAAGTGTAGCTGTTCCTGGCCTTTGGCTAATTCTTGCTGTATTGACACCTTCTCAGTGCCTTATCCTTTCCCCCCTCCTCCTCTTCATCCTCTTTCTCTTCCTGCTACTCTTCTGGTTCATTTTTTTTCTTTTTGCCACAGTGTGTTGCATTTGGAAACTGGTACAGATTGCAGCATAATTTTTCCTTTGTTTGAGACATAGGAATTTCTGATGTCTTGTCTATAGAAAATGGTCTTCATAGATGGGTTTCCTTCTTACCACATTTATTATCCAGTCTCCATTAGAAAAACTGTAATAGAAAGCCTGTAACTTGGCCTCTGCTTGGAATTGCTAAACTGTTGGTAACAACAAACAAGTTAAATCAGATAAACTAAAAAAAAAAAATCTCACTGTGGTAGGTGAATATTTTAGGAAACTTCTTCTATAACTTCAGTTTGAAAACTTGCTCAGAAATCCTTTTTCCAGTGCTATTATGTCTGGAGAGAAGTGCACATTTTCTGAGGACTTCTGATTCCCACTGTTTTCTATTGATTTTAAGCAATAGCCTTTGCTTGCCCTCCATTAGTAAAGTGCAGGTAAAGCACTTCTGGTCTGGTCGAGAGCGAGGACCCTGGCTCCACTGCGAGCACAGTGGAAACTCTGGCAAATGTTGCTGTCACAAGCTTTTCCAGATACTGACTGCCCCAAGTATGTATCCAATCACTGAAGCCCTCAGAGGCTCCCTGGGCCCCCATTTAGGCACATCTGCGTTTTCTGGGACGCTGCTTGGAAAAGATTTGTTGTGTCGTGCTGCCACCTAATGTGAGGAAGTTGGAATGAAAAACACAGCAGTTCTCAGGATTCGCTCCTGGAATCTTGGTTAATTAAACTCGGCTGAAATAAGGCCCTGAGTTTTTTTTAACTCTTAAAAGATAATTCATTGCTCAAAGGACCCTCAGACCATGTAGAGAATCCTGAAAAAGACACTCATCAGGCAAATAGTTAGCTGTATGTGTTCAAGCTAAACATGAACTAAAACCAACTCCCTGTACAAAACCAAATCTAAAAGGACATTTGAAGTAGGTTGAGGAGAAGTTACCTGTTTTGCTAGATTAAAGGACCATATTCATTTGTCTGTATAATCTTACTAAGTGCAGTGAGGTCTTTCCTTCCTTCTTTTGACTGAATTGGTTTTGAATTTGAAAGAAATATTGAAGTGATCCATCACTTTCCTTTTTTCCTGTCAAGCTTTCAGCTTCAAAAAAATGAAATAATGTACAGATTCTGAATAGATATGTTTGTCAAACCTGAACAAAAATAGAAACTTTATTAATAAACTTGAGTCTAGTAATAATGCATTCCCCCAATAAAGAGGAACTGATATATGAAATAGAGCTACAATATTTAAGTGAGGACTGCATTATGTTAGCATTGTGTTAATATTTTATTCTCCCTCCTTAGGAGGGCAAGTTAGCATAACATTTTCATTGACTTCCACTGGGTGGGTCCCAAAGATCATTTCTGTGGAAGATAACAGAGCTTTTCATATGATATGCTTTCAGTCTCTTAGCAGATGCAGCATAATATGAAAAGCAGCCAAAAAAAGTGGTGAAATATTTTTATCCAGGGTTGTCGTTCCTTGTATAAATTCATTTTTAGGGACGAGAAAGTCTGGTGTTTTCTATTATGGGTTTTCTGTCACTTCCTTTGACTCTCTGGCTGGTCCTCATCTCAGCAAAGTTGAAAAAATACATTTTAGATGGAAATAAAGATGGGAAGAAACTAGAAGTGGGGTAAGGGCTGGGGCACACTGAGAAACGGAACTCTAGAGGCCCTTATTGGTATATGGGAAGTTTGGGGTTTTCAGTGGGAAACGTGTTCAAGTGGTTGGTTCTGTTATACCAGGACTAGCTGGACCCTGGGAGTGGTGGTGTTGGTTGTGGAGCATTGGATTATCTGGCTATAGCTGCCGTGGAACCAGGCTGTTAACAGGGCAAGGAAAACACATGACCCAAGGGTGCAAATGTGTGTTTCTCAAAATCACTTTTATGAATGGGGTCCAGATAGAGAAGAAAAACAACTGTTTCTATAGAGAGCCATGAAATAATTCTAGAATCAAGTTTTCAGTTTCCTTATGTTCCAGGGGATTTAAACAATGACCAGTGGCATGTGTGTATGCAAGAGGAGGGAGGATGACGTGTATGTATTTTTAAGTAGCCGCCCATAATGAAATAACGATTTAAAAATGCCTGTGGAAAAAAAAATCTTAATGACTTTTAGCTCTAATAGGACAATTTGTGGAGGTCAATGTCACCTCTCTTTCCTGCTGGTGTGTGTTCAGCCTGGCTGCCCTTTATGCCAAAGACCTTGAACAAGCCTTGGCTAGATCCCTAAGGTTTCCTCCCTGTCCACGGTCAGCAGCGATCTGTGGAATGGCTTGGTGTGGGCCGACTTGTCTTGGGCAGGGCTCATGTGTCATTCAGGAGAAGATGCACCAGGATGCTGAGCCAGAGCGAGGCTGCCTTATGTCCACAGAGATGAGTGAATCGAAAAGCCAGTGGGGGCTGGTTCTGAGGACATGAGGCATTACAGAATATTAAACTGGAAGGGCTTAGGAACATCATGTCCCCCTCATTTTACTTATGAGAAAACTGAAGACCAGGGATATGAAGAAATGTGCCCAAATTCCTTCCATTCATTAATATTTTTCCATTTATTCCTCAGGGGACCTTGAATGTCTCCTGTGTGTCCATCTTTGCTCGAGGTGCTGAGCTATAAAGCATAAGAGTTTGTCCCAAGTCAACCTAAATGGGAAACCCTACCGAGAATGAAGCGTCTCAAGACAGAAAAAAAAGAGGAGCAAAGAACTCCACCTTCGTGTTGTAGCTCAGGAGTTGATGTGGCCATCTCTAATAATTACAATAACTATCAATGTACAATCAGTGGCCACATGCCATTTCTTAGTGCTCATCGTGGTTGCAATTGTCAGGGTACTTGTAACATTATTTGAGTAATGTCTTTCTCCTCTCCCAGACTGGGAGTTCCATTTAGGTAGTTACCTTTCTTGGCTCACTGTTTTAATTCTCAGCACCTGGCAGACAATTTTTTTTTGGAGGGGACAGGGTGTGAAAAAGTCAAACTTTATTATTTATTTTTTGGCACCATAGCCAACATTTCATAGCATGGGCCCCTTCAAGCCACTGAAGAATATCAGTGAACATGCTCATATACGCATACACGCAGAACACTTGGTATATGGTGGATGCTCAATAAATATCCATTAAGTGAACAAGTGAAAGAATGACAAGTTCCATTCTATAGGACAGGGATCCTCGAACATTTTCTGTAAAGGAACAGATAAATATTTTAGGCTTCACGGCAATACATTCTCTGTCGTAACTATCCAACTGCTGTTAAAATGTGAAGACAACCGTAGGCAACATGTAAAAGAAGGGGAATCTTTTATGGACACTGAAACTTGAATTCTATACAGTTTTCACATATCATGAAATATTTTTTTTTTTAACTATTTAAAAACATTCTTATCTTGCAAGCTATACAAAACAGGTGATGTGCTGGGGTTTGGCCCATGGGTTGTAGTTTACTTACCCCTGCTATAGGAGATAGATTAAAGGTTAGAGAAAAGGTTTTGTGAAGTTTTTCATTGATTCAATATTTGTGCAAGTATTTATTGAGTGTCTTCCCTCTGCGAGGCTCTGTACTAGGCATGGGGCATACAAAGAGAAATAAGACACATCGTCAGCCCTTGAGTGGTTTGGCATCTAATTGAAGATGACACATGTAAAACAGTTAAGTGTAAAAAATATATGTAATAAAGTGCCCTAATCTTGGCACAGCGGGGGAGTGGTCATTTCTATCCAAGAAGGACAGGAGAGCTTCGTGGAGGTGGTGTTGCTCGGAACAAAGCCTGATGAGTAAGTGATTGCCGGGAACAGAGCGAAGGAACCATGCAAGGGAAGGCTCAGAAGCAGTTTCTGTTACAGGACCAGAAAGGCTGCTGGGCCGACGTGGTGAGGACTTGCAAGGCAGCCCTCCGGGGCAGGGACCCTAAATCCCAGGACTTCGAGCATTGTGTGAAAGGAATTGGAATATGTACATCTGATCTGACAATCCTCTCCTTAAAAATTCCTTAGACTCCTGTCGTCTACAGGAAAGAGTGGAAAGAGCACCCTGTGCGGAGAAACTGGAGGGGAGTCAGGTTGGAAACAGGGAGACCACCAAGAGCAATTCTGAATTGAGAGAAGCAGAATGTGGGCCTGCGTTCACAGTGGGGTAGCAGGAGAGATGGAGAGGCGGGGAGAAGTAAGAGAATACTAAGGAGAAAGACCTCATAGGATTCGTGGCTGATGGATGTCCTAGGGGCAGGGGGGGCAGGAACATTCTAGAATGATGTCTCCCCTCATGGCACCACCACTCACACAGAAAACAGTGAAGGAGACTGTGTTTGAGGAGGGGGTGATGGGAACTTGGGTTGTTCCTCCTGTGATAATTTTTCAAAGTTCTCTGCAAGAGGTTTAATTCTCATATCTCTAAAGTGGGAATAATTATTTCCATTCTTCTTTTGGGAAACAGAATTGGTGGGTCTGGCCTCTCACAGGAGAAGGCATCATAAGGACGACTAGTAAATAACAGAAAGACAAGGTTATTATCCTCGGCAGGTTAGAGCATCGAAGGATGATTCTCAACCGTGTTATAAATGAGAACTCCAGGTCTATTTAATTAATGCATGTGATACACTCTAAAACCGACTGGGAACTTCTAGATTATACCTTCTAAATGTTACAGTGTACCTGGCATCTTTCAAGTATCCCCTCTCTATATGCTGGAAAATCAGTGTAGATGGAGTGATTTCCCAGTATCTTGAAGTCGATTTGCTTGTCTTGTGCACAGAGACTCTGTTAGTTCTATCTCATTCCTTACCCATTGGAGCGTGCCAGTGGACTTTCAGAGAACTTCCTTAGAGATCAGAGTGAAAGATTCAGGAAACAGTGTTCCTCTCGTTTGGCATGGCTCTGCCCAGTCTCCATCTTAATCCAAACTACAGGCAGAAGTGTTATCTGGATTGTAGTCAGAAAACAATAAAACTCCCTGTCTTATTTCTTGAAGATGGAAAGTGTTCCAGGAAAATATTAATAAAAATAAAAGTAAGACAAGATTAGAATCTTAAAGGTTTTGCATCATGATTTTCTTGTTTGTTTGTTTCTGGTCTTTCTTAGTTCAATAATCCATATTCCGGCTAGGGGTTTCCTTCTCCATCATCAACTTTGTAATCCTCCAGAATTCTTTTGGAGATTCTGAGGCAAATGGCCCTGGGAATAGGAATTTAAACAGGAACTTAATTGTCCAAGAGATTTAATTTGCTTATTAGAACTATTTGATCCACAGTATTATCTGCATAGGGGAATAATTCCCTTAGCTGCAGTAAGTTTTACAGCCTCTTGCTTGTAGGATTGCAGTTCTTTCTACATAAAAGGATGCTTGGAACAGGGCCACCTGGAGTGCCAATTTTGCCTTTAACTGGGCCCAAAGTAATAACAATTTAAGGAGAATCTGCATGCTCTTGAGCTATGAAAGCAAGGCATAGAGAAGAAAGAACAGGATTTGGGGACACAATTTGAGAATGATCAATGATTCATCCACTGGAAATATATTGATGTGTAATGACTGTGCTTGCCATGCAGGGTATACTTTGAAATGTAAGACATAATTTCAGTCCAAGGAGCAGCTTAACCTAGTTATAGATGTGAGAATTCATAAATACCTTGTCTACAATAGGAGTTTAAACTCTTTGAAGAGTAAATTAATGATGGAGGAATGAATAAACAGTTAAATATTAACAATGAAGAATAAATATAAGGTACTCAATAAATGTGTGCAAATGTCCTTTTTATTTTGGATAGAATTGCATGTTCCCCATGTGTTAATTGCATGACACACACACACACATCTATACACATGCACATAATCGAGGCCAGCCTGGTAGAGTCGTAACTGAATGATGGAATCTACTCTGCCTGACTTGCTTACATCAGGCATCTGATTGGCACAGTGCGGTAACTAATATTAAAACCAGTGGGCTCTACCAGTGAATCCAAATGGAAAATCCTCCCTGTCCTGCTTACCTTGCCTTGAATGAATAAATACAGGCATTGGTAAAACAGCCATTATTTGTGCCTTCACCTCGCTTCTTGTCCTTGAAGGTCGCTGCCTGGGCAAGGACCTTGGAGCAGTCTGGACGTGTTTCCATCAATGGGCAGGACACGCTGGGCCTGTGCTGCACGTTTGTGAACGGCTGAAAGGGCCTTGGAGGGACCCTGGCCTCCTGGAAAAATAGGTTCCTAAGTCAACAGCAAGGTGTCAGCTCCCTGTATTTTTCACAGTGCGAGTGAAAGCCAATCTAAATTATGAGTTGTTGAGTCTCCTGCCTGAATCTGTTCAAGCCTTAATTTGAAAGCAAGCTCAGTGCCAAGGGATTATGACTTAGGAAAGAAGTGGGTTCATGACCAACAGAAATTGGGGCCTACCAGGAAGGCTTGAGTTTTTTAATTTGTTTTTTTTTTTTTTTAAGATGTATTTATAAGCACACAACATTATCTGCAGCTGTTCAACAATGTGAAAACATTTTGAAAATGTTACTGTGTTTGAGCAACTCTGCGAGGTAGTAGTGGTATCTCCAGTTTGCCAGATATAGATGAGAATGTTTCAAGAGGTTGTGGCTAGTCCAATGTCACACACTAGTAAGTGGCATAGCCAGGGCAGAGCTGGGATTCTTTTAACCAGTGACATTCCCAGTATGATATGAGACCTAAGGCACACCCATCCCCTCAGTGCTTATATATGTCAGCCTCCTAAACCAATTGTATATAAATTACACACACACACACACACACACACACACACACACACATAATACAGGGAGAACCGTTATCTGATAGGAGCTGCATGGAGGGAGCCCACAGTTCAGTAAGTTGAAAGCAGGGAGAGGTGCCTGTGCCATGGAGTGCTGTAGGAGTGGGTCTTGAGTTGAACCTTAAAGATGGGTAGGGTTTGAATAAAGGGAGGGAGATGGAAAGGCACTCCAGACAAGGGAGAAGGGTAAGCAGGGATTGCAATTTGCATGCTGCTTTGGGAAACCAACCACTCTGGATATTTCAGGGTGTTTATGTAGGGGGTAGCCGATGGATCTGCAGTGGGTTGTGAAAGTAACTGGAGGGGATTTATGCCAGGACAGGCAGGCCTGTCAAAGCCCCTTGGGGGAATATCAGGGAAACTGGAGGAGAGCATTTCCAGTTATGGTCCCTCTCTTTGACCACCTCCTACAGATGCACGATGGGTGGGAGTCGCACACACACCTCTCTGCCCATTCCTTCATTTCATTTTATTTAGTTTCATTCAACAGATATTTAATGTGCAGCCATTATGTTCCAGGTGCTTTGTTAGGTTTTAGGGAATTTACTAAATGGAACCTGAATGAACAAAAGAAATGAGACCTGGACTGGTGAACTGATTCATGGGGGAAGGAGTGGTAAAGAAAGAGTTCCCAGTGGAGTGGGCTAAACAGAGCAATGGTGTGTGGCTGTAATGACGTCGGAGCACAGTGGAGAAGAGCCACCCCGTGGTCCCCAGGGACGGCTTCCCCAAGAGCTGGCATCTGGGCTGGTCCTTGGAGAGTGTGAAGAGGACTTTGCTAGCCAGAAAAGTTGTAACTAGGCAGGTCATACAAAAGATTAATGTTTGCAGATGAACAAAGGCCTAAAGATTTGGGAAAAAGCAAGAAAGTAGGTGTAGAAGAAGAGAAGGTAATGGCAGGATTTAGGAAAAATGTCTCCATGTCAGACCAAATAGGACATCACCACCAGCTTACATCCCCGTAGACAAGCCCTGGGCAAAATGGTTCTGCTGTAGGTCTAGAAAGTTTTCCGAGTCAAAGCCAAACACTAAGCCCATCTTTCTTATAAGAGGTCCGAGGAATATCCAAGACTAGTTGCCCAGGAATTTAAGGAGAAAGACTAAAGGCATGATTCAATAAGGAAGAAAAGAAAGGAGGAGAGTGGTGATACCAAACTATTTCTTTGCTAAAACTAAAGCAAGAAGTAAAGTATCATTTAATATCTGACCTAGAATGCCATTCTGGGGGCTTAGGGAAAAACAGAATGTATTAGAGTTCTCTTTAGACCTTGGATGGTTTATGGCAATAGCTCTTATTGCTGGTAAAATTATGACCTTGTAATGCACAGCTGTGTCGTATATTCTCCAGCTCCCAGTACAATTTATGGACTAAGCCAGTTGCTTTGAAAAAGAATGGGGAAAACTTAAACAGAGAAAGTTCATCAAGTGTTATTTTTAATGTATAATGCCTTTAGCCTAAACCTGCATTGTTAGGAGGAGTGGGGGTGGGGGAGCTGTTGGTCAAGGTTATTGCCAGAGTTCTTGTAGGGTGGAGCGGGGTTGTGAGGGTTGCTTCTTAAACTCATATGTCGACTGGCCAGTCCATGATATCCAGATCACACGATCCTCCCTCCCTCCCCCAGAGAGAGCTGTCACCTTGAAACCCCTTCCTCCCTTAAAATAAAACCCTGGGAGCTACCTAGTTTGACCTTGACTCACCAGGCCTTAAACGTGAACATTGGAACTTCCCCTCCCTTGGGGGAAGCCTTCCTCCCCAGGAAATGAAAGGGCCTAAGAACAAACTTGCCAGGAAGCCACAACTGGGATTTCCAGCAAGCTTCTCAACTCAGTGTGGCATTCACCCTGGGTTACAGAGCTAGAGAGGGAAGGAGCTGGGAGCCACCTAGGGCCCATGGAGGAGGGACTGTGGAGAAGGTCAGATGCACCCCGAGGAGGTGGAGGAGAGCGAGGAGCTCCCCACCACTGTAGGTGACCGTGGTGGGCGAGCAGTGGCCGTGACCCAGGGACCTTGTGCAGCAGTGTAAGATGTCTGGGTCCTATCACCCTCCCCTGTAAAAATGGAATGAGCACAGCCTTCGCTACCTAAGGGCGTTACTATGAAGACCAAATAAAATGTTCCGTATTTTAACCCTAAGCCAATGACTAAGGTATTTATTTTTCTCTTAATCTGCCAGTTTCATTTTCCCTCGTCGAATGCAGTCCTTTGACCTCAAAGAAGACTTTTGAGGACATTGACCTGACTCAGATTTCCTTCTAAGTGTCTTGATTTGTTCAGTCCCATTTCTGTGTTTCTTGTTATTCCCAACCATTTTCTCCAAGCCTATTAGAGATCTGGCCACTTCCCCTGTAGAGAATCTATTTACACGCATGTATTTGAAATTATGGCTGGCTTCTCTAGATCAGGCTCTTGGTTGGTTCCCCTTGCTTGCTCCCTGCCTGCCCCCTGCCCGCGGGTAACTGGGAGCGATGGGAGGGCATTTGTGATGCTGGTGATCAGGGGCGCTGGAGAAGATGCCAGCACGCACTGCCTGTTAAAGTACTGGGGCGTGGAGGACACTGCAGCTTCGTGCTCAGTGTCTCCCAGACTTTGGCCCTCACTGTGGAATTTTGCCCAGTTCAAGGCAGGACCAGGGCTTTTTCTTCTTCTTCTTCTTCTTTTTTTTTTTTTTTTGGTTGGCACATTGCATGGCAGACCTTAAAGATGCTTAGAGTTTCTCCAAGGGGAGGAGGCTCTTATTTTGTTCCAACATGAGGAGGGTTTTATTTTATGGGCTTGGGTTAAAGAGACCTGGGCATCATAATGATGTATTCCCAAAATAATTCTTTCATCGTTTTAATAAAAACAACATTCTCATTTAAAAGAAATGGAAATGGCACAGAAAATACAAAGAATGGTCAAATAAAAATACCATAAAATTTGGTAGTAATAGGTAAACGTAATTCTAGACATTTTTCTATGCACAGGCAAAGTAAATATATTAGGTAATCAGAAACATAAAATTGAGCTCATACTATTCATGCTTTAAAAAAATAAAAGGATTAAATGTGTTTACTTGAACATAAAAAAATTCCGAAGAAAAATGAAGGAATAGCTAAACTTTTCTAACTTTTAGTTCCTAAGACATTCAGGTATGATTATGAGAAAGTAATTAGGAACAATTAGGAAAAAACCTTGTTTTAGTTTAGATAATACTGATGAACTTTCTATTATGAAAGAAGAGAAATTGCCACATATACGCTTCCTGGCATATCTTCTCCCTCATTTGTTACTTATGTTACTATTTTTTTTTATTTTGAAATAAATTCAAAGTTACATGAATAATTGCAAAAACAATACTAGCCCCATACACAGAATTCCATCATACCCTGACCCCCCTCCCCCAATAACTCAATCCACCAACTTTAACATGCTGTCACATCGCTATTTCTTTCCCTCCCTCCCTCCCTCCCTATCTATCATCCATCATCTATTGCTGTCTTCTGAACATATGAGAGCTAGCTGCACACATCCTTGAACATACACTATAATTCACGTATACACTTCCCATGAACAAGAACATTCTTTTATGCATTTCCGTTAAGCGCAGCTAAGAAGTATAAGAGATTCAACAATGATACAAAGCTTACATTCTATATTTCCTTTTCCTTATGTCTCAACTGTGTCCCTTCGAGCCACCTGTCCTCTACCCTCCAATCCCATCCAAGTTCATCCTTAGCATTCAATTGTTGTCTAGTTAGACTGTCTTTTTTTTTTTTTTTTTTCAATTGTGGAAACATATATACAGCCTAAATCTTCCCATTCCACCCGCTCCCTAGCCTTCCATTAGTGGGATTAATCACATTTAGAATGATGTTATGCTCTTTCCCATCATCCATTACTAGAAATTTCCCTTCACCTCAAACAGCAACCCTACACTCCTTTCTTAACTCCCCATTGCCCCTTCCCCCATTTCTCTTAACCCAAACTCTACTTTTCATCTCTATGGTTATATTCTCTGATAATTTCTTTGTGTTTACTGTGGGGTTTAAAATTAACCTCTTAAATCCCTATCAATCTTGTTTTTCTTTGATACCACCTTCACTTCAATAGGGCACATAAACTATTTTCCTATACTCCTTCATTCCCCCACCTTTATATAGTTGTCTAAAATTACATATTTTACATTGAGTTCAAAACCACTGATTTGTCCTTAGAGTTTGTGTATTTTTTATCACGTAGGAAGTAACTAGTGGAATTACAGTTCAAAAATTATTGACTTCTATTTGTATTCCATTGTGTTTGGAGAATGTTCTTTGAGTATATTCAATTTTTTTTTTTTAAAATTTCTTGAGGCTTGTTTTATGTCCCAGCTTATGGTCCCTTCTGGAGAAAGATCTGTGATCACTAGAGAAAAATGAGTGTCCTGGTGATTTGGGATGTAAGGTACTATATATGTCTGTTAAAATTCTCTATATCTCTTTCTCCTTTCTTTGTCTCTCTGTTGGTAAGGCTTCCTTTAGAATCTGAAGTAGGGCAGGTCTTTTATTGGCAAAGTCTCTCAGCATTTGTTTGTGAAAAATTTAAGCTCTCCCTCAAATTTGAAGGAGAGTTTTGCTGGATAAAGTATTCTTGGCTGGAAATTTTTCTCTCTCAGAATTTTAAATATGTCATGCCACTGCCTTCTTACCTCCATGGTGGCCGCTGAGTAGTCACAACTTAGTCTTATGTTGTTTCCTTTGTATGTGGTGAATTGCTTTTCTCTTGCTGCTTTCAGAACTTGCTCCTTCTCTTCAGTATTTGAGAGTCTGATCAGAATATGTCTCGGGGTGGGTTTGTTTGGATTTATTCTATTTGGAGTTTGCTGGGTATTTATGCTTTGTGTGTTTATATTGTGTAGAAGGTTGGGGAAGTTTTCCCCAACAATTTCTTTGAATCCTCTTTCTAGACCTTTACCCTTTTCTTCCCCTTCTGGGACACCAATGAGTCTTAAGTTTGGACATTTTATTGTATCTGTCGTATCCCTGAGATCCATTGCGATTTTTTCGATTTTTTTCTCCATTCTTTCTTTTGTTCTTTCATTTTCTGTTCTGTGGATTTCTAGGACACTGAGATGTTGTTCAGTTTCCTCTCGTCTTGTATTGTGAATATCCAGAGTCTTTTTAATTTGGCCAACAGTTTCTTTTATTTCCATAAGATCTTCTATTTTTTTATTTACTCTTGCAATGTCTTCTTTATGCTCTTCTAGGTCTTCTTTATGGCACTTATATCCTGGGCCATGGTCCTCGTGATGTCCTTTAAATCCTTTGCCATGTTTTTGTTCTTTGATTGTTGTTCTTTGATGAATTGTGCTAGGTATAATGTTTCTTCTGAAATCTTCATTTGTGTGTTTGGAGCTGGATTCTCCATATCGTCTGGTTTTATCATATGCATTAAGATTTTCTGTTGTTTTTGGCCTCTTGGCATTTGTTTTGCTTGATAGGGTTCTTTTAAGTTGTATAAAAAAAAAAGGGATATCAATCTAATTTTTCAGGAACACAGTTTGGTGACTTACACTTTCTCTAACTAACCAGCAGTGGCATCTGTGAGTCACCTATATCCCTCAAGTCAGTTCTCAACCTTTTTTCCATGGTGTGTGAGGAAATGATTCTTGTGTGTTCAGTTGGAGAACTCAGTTTGGGTGTGTTGCTAGAGCCGTCCGCCCTGAATGTAGGGCGTGTGTACGGGTGGCCTGGGAGGAAGGGCAGTTCTACTGTTCGAATCTCCCAGGTTCTAGGAGATTCAAGGCCACTGCAAGAGTCTAAGCCTTCATTTCAGTTCAGCCCCAGACCTTCTCTCTCGCTGTCCCACAAACCACCGGACTTGGCGTAGTGCCCCTGGGTTCTCCGAGCGGATCCCCCCTCCCAGCCATGATCCTCCCTCAGCCGAGGGAATGCCGTGCTACGTCATCAGTGTGCGCCGTCCCTCAAGGGAAGCCCTGGGCCACTGGGCTGTGCCGCGGGGCTCTCAGCTTGTTTCAGAATGCAGAATGTGTGAGGCTGTCTTTACTGCAGTGCCTTGTGGGCTGAGAACAGCTGAGGTTTTCTCCACAGAGACAGAGCAAGGGACAGAAAAACTCCCAGGTTCACCTGTCAGCCAGATATAGCACCCGATTCTCTGGGCTCCCTATCCTGAGACAGATATGTCCCCCGATTCTCCCAAGGTCAGTTGTCACCAAAAGCCTCTGTCTGCTTGTTGAGGATTCGCTGTCTGTATTGAGCAGTTAATATTAAAACCTCACTTGGGGCTGGGCTGAGAAAGTGCACAGCACGGCTTTCATGAGGGAGGGGCTCTCGGCTCTAGGTTCTCGGTTCTCAGCGCGGGTCCGCAGTTTTACTTACAGATTTTATGCTGTGTTCTCGGGCATTCCTCCCAATTCAGGTTGGTGGATGTTGAGTGTACAGTCACATTTGTCTCCCTGCTGTTATTCCAGGTTATTTACTGGTTTTTTTGTTCATTTATGAATTGTTCTGGGGGAGACTAAGTCTTCCACTTCTTTCTATGCCGCCATTTTCCCAGAATCTCACTTATGTTACTATTTTAACTTGGTCATGGTTTAGAACATTTTCATTCTCCTTTGGGACTATAGTTGCCATTTTTATTTTATCTTAGTTAAGTATTTTAAAGTGTTCAGTACTCACCCTGGGTCCTTTATTTTATTTTTCCAAGGCTGCTGCTTATTGATTCAGTTTAAATGGTAACAGTGAAGAAGCACTTTGTATGTGGGTTGAGGTTCAAGGTTATTGAAGAATGAAGTTTCTGGGGGCAGGTCAAGGGCTGAGTGTGAGCTTTGGGGAGCAGGACAGTGCTGGGGTTGGCTTGAACCCAGCTCCATCGCCTATTTGCTGGGTGAGGTTGGAGAAGCTGTTGAACCTTTCAGTGCTTCTGTTACCACATCTGTAAAATTTGGATCATCGTGATCCCCACATAGGGGATTTTGTAGGGATTAAATGAATCATTTTAAAAATGCTTAGAAAATACATGAACCCCAGTAAGTTTTTTTTTTTCTTTCCCCTCTCTTCTTATAAAATCACACCCTTCTGAGATGGGTAACAGGCAAGGAAGGATGTTCTGAGTATCCCACACTTATCTCACCTCTCTCATCTTTTAAAATGCCAAATCCTTTTAAATCTGTTCCTGTCATTCACCCACTTAAAATTCTTTTATGGCTTTTCTTGTTCTTAGACTCTAACCCAGTCTCCTCCTTGGGATCTCCAAGGTCAGCTCCTGCCTTGTCCCCAAGCCTCTCTGGGACCTCCCCATCATTCTTGCTCCTTCCTGCCCCAGAACTTGGCCTGTATTGCTTGTAGGGGTTCTTGGATGGTTGGGCCTGTTCTTACCCTTCAGTCAGCTCGTCCATCTCCCCATTGGAAAGGCCCTTTCTGACAGCACAGTCTAAAGCCCCCTTTCGCCTGAGGTTTGTTCACTTTGTGACTACTTTGTTTATTTCGGTGGTCCATCTACCTGCTAGATGGGTCATATCTGTCTTACTCTCTGCTGTGTTTGCAGCACATAGCGCCTGGCACCAGTAGAGACTGCATACATATTTACTGAATTACATATATATCTATATGTTTTAATTAAGTGATCTGAATTAATGATTCCACATTCCTACCCTCTTTTCTCAGTTATTGAATAAAACCAGTATAAGCAGTGGGATTGTGTGGATTGATGTAGGGCTCTGGGTGGGGGTGATGGTTAGGTTAGAGGAGGAAGACTGAAAGGCCGTTGGCACTCGCGGAGTGTCCGCTGAGTCCTCGCTGTGCTGGATGCTTTGTGTTGTATTTTACTTAATCTTTAGAGCCGCCTGTGACCTATGCATCATTGTTCCTATTTCAGATGACCTTGAGAAAATGATTGGATCTCCTCTATTACTTTCCTATGGCAGCTGGAACTAATTACCCCAAACTCAGTGGCTTAAAAGCACAAACACTGATTTTCTTACAGTTCTCAAATTCAGGAAGCGGAGGTCAGTTTAATGGGGCTGAAATCAAGGTGCCAGGAGTACTGTGCCCCCCACCTCCCCGGAGGACCTAGAGGAGAGCCTATTTCCTTGCCTTTTCCAGGCTTTGGAGCCGCACTTCTTGCATCCCGTGGATGGTGGCCCCTTCCTCCCTCTTCAAAGCCAATAGTGTAGCATCTTGCTTCTGTTGTCACATCTCCACCTGCTTGTTTTGCTAACAAATCTCCCTCTGCCTCCCTCGGATAAGCACACTTGTGATTACATTACGGGCTCACCAGGATAATCTAAGATAATCTTCCCATCTAAAAATCCTTAACCTCTGCAAAGTCTCTTTGGCCATATGAAGTAACCTTCAGTTTCTGGGATTAGGAGCTAGATGCCCTTGGGGGCCATTACTCAGCTCTCCACATCTCTCAAAGCTAGTAAGCCAGGGAGCTGGGACTGGAGAAATCCGTCCACTAGATCATGATGCCTTTTAAAGAAGTACAGTGTGGTTACCAACGTCAGGCAGATCACAGTAAGCCCTTTCCTTGGAGGTATGAGCTGCTCATGTGTGTCCCAGAAAGAACAATATCAAATGTCACATTTATATAGGCATGCGCCTGAGAAAGGAAAAGCTTCATAAGTAAGGGTGTAGAAGAGGATTTGGGTGAAGGTGAGGAAAGACATTTGTCAGTAGAATGTTGGGCTTTGGCTGGAAATCATGGGATGCTTTTCTGGATAAAGTTCACCTGTCTCAGGTATTCTTTTCCCAAAATATGCTTCGAAGAATGTTGGTGGGCATAGAAAGTTGGTAGGCATTATTTGGGAAGAGAGCTCCATGGCCAAATAAGTTTGGGAAATCCTAGGTTAGAGTTTCTTAACTGCAGGAATTCTCAGAGCCTTTAATATGCTGGTGCACACTGTCAATCTCCGATGACAGGATGTGGCATCTGTCTAGATGAATTGTGTCATTCAAGGGCAGCTGGTTCAGCTGGCATGGAAGGGCCAGTGACAGGAATAAGGAAGTCTGCAGGAGTGAGTCAGTGCTCCAGATACAGCTGAGTTTGTTCCTAGTTACAAAATAGCTAAAGGGATTGTGGAATTATGAGAGAAGTTTTTGTTTTTCCACTTCTGGCTACTTTTTAAAAACTTTGTAGTTATATATAATACTATATATAATTACATATAATATATGTATTATATATAATATATATAATGATAAAATAAAATTTGTCATTTTAACCACTGTGTACAATACGGTGGTATTAATTACAGTTAAAATGTTGCACCACTACATTTACCACCATCCATTACCAAGATTTTGCGTCACCCCAAACAGAAATAGAAACATCACCATTAAGCACTAACTCCCCATCACCCCTCATCCCCAGTCCTTGGTAGCCTCTAATCTTCCTGCCTCCATGAATTTGCTTATTTTTGATATGTCATTCAAGTGTAATCATACAATGTTTAGTTTCTACGTCTGGCTTAGTTCACTTAGCATAGCTTTCAGAGTTCATCTGTGTCTCAGCATGTATCAGAACTTAATTTCTTTTCACAGCTGAATAATATTTCATTGTATGTATATACCACATTTTGTTTATCCATTCGTTGGATGGACGCTTGAGGTGTTTCCACCTTTTGGCAATTGTGAATAATGCTGCGATGAACACTTGTGTTCAAGTATGTGTTTGAGTTCCTGTTTTCAGATCTCTGTGGTACATACTTAAGAGTGGGATTGCTTGGTCTGTATTTCTGTGCTTAACTTTTTGAGGAACTGCCAAACTGTTTTCCATAGTAGATGTACCATTTCACATTCCCATAAGTAATGCGTGAGGGTTTGAATTTCCCCACATCCTCTTCAACACTTATTTTCTGTATATTTGATTTATCTATTTTTAATAATAGCTATCATAAGAGGGTATGAATGGTATCTCATGATTTTGATTTGCATTTTCCTGCTGATTAATGATGTTGAGCATTTTTTCAGTGCTTATGGGCTCCTTTGGCTATTTTTAAAGTATTATTTCTTTGTTAATGAGTGACCTCCAGAAGTAGAGAGCCACATAATTATAGAAATTTGACCTGAAAGGAACATTGTTATCCACTACCACCACTCCCATTTTCTTCCCCCATGCCTCTCTCCCTTCCTTCCTTCCAGCAAGACCTACATCACAGAGGGAAAATGGCCTGTAATACGTCATTCTGGCACAACACATTCTGACCTGAGAATTATTCTCAAAGGAAGTTTGAATTGTCAACCAGTGTAAGGTTTTGCATTATCTGTGGGTTTCCTTTGTGGATTATGGGCTCAGCACTCTTAAAATATTCATTACTTACTGTTTTCCCTTTCCCTTTTCTTTTTTGTTGTTAGTATTTGTGCTTCTTTAGAGTAGGGGCCATGTCTTACAGTGTTTTTTGGCTCCAACAGAAAGGTTATTTGCTGCTGAACAATTCATTTCACATACCTGTCTTCTTCCTCTTTGCTCAGAGGTTGGCAGTTTATTCCTCTGTTGCCCCCTCATGTGGTCAGTAAAATGGCCACAAGGAAGGCATTTGATGAAAGAGGAGGAAAGGGCTGACCTATTTTATCCCTCAGTCCAGGATACTGGTGCTTTGATTTTATTTGCAAACCCACAACCTCAGGCAGTTGGTGAAGGAAACCAGGATAAGCAGTGGGATTGTGTGGATTGTTTACATCGTCCCTTGTCCTTGGCAGGAAGAAAGAATGCATTTATTGCAAATGATAAAGTGTAAGTCCGCCTTATTCATTTTCACATAAATCATGTCTCTGCAGGCCTTTTCAATCTGAGATCAACTTGCTGGAGTTTTTCTTATCTATGAGATTTTTCCTGTTGTGTAGAAGCTATTTTGTAGAGATCAAGAAGCAATGTTGAAGTGTGATCTGTCTTCATCAGTGAAGTAACATGCTGTAAGGCCTTTGGAGACATGAGGTGTTATTATGAGACCATTAAGTTTTGGTTGCCTTCTGCCCTGGTTCTAGGAAAGGATGGAGAATTCTAACCACATCCTCTCACTCACTGAGTCTGTGTGCAGAAATGGGTGAGACAAACAGAATTGGCAGATCAGTGAAGCCTGCAACTCAAGCTCAGATCAGTGACTTTTTTGTACTGAGGGACAATCGGGTTGAGGGATCCAGGCTAAGATTGGAGATAGATGATTTCACTGGGCAGTGCTAAATATGATTGAACTAGGCAACCCAACAGCACAAGATCTTGCCTAGCAGAATATTGTAACAGCCTGAACCAGCTGGCGAAGACCTTTAGCATAACAAAGGTTTTATGAGCTAAGCCTAACTGATATTCATTTCCTCATTCCTTCAGCACATATTTATTGAATGCTACCATATGTTGGACATTGGGAACACAAACATGAATAAGGAGACAGAAGTCATTTAGCACTTTATAGGGAAAAGTGCTGAAATGAGCATATGAGCCAAGGACTTTGGAATTACCAAGTGGGACTTGCTAACTTGTTTTTGGTTGGAACTAGTTTATGCCTTTAATAAAGCTTTTTTTTTTTTTTCCTTTTCTTTTTTCCATTTTTCTTTCTTATAGCATTGTAGGTTTACAGAAAAATCAAGCAGAAAGTATAGAGTTCTCATATACCACCTCAAACAGTTTTCCCTATTAGCAACATTTTGCATTAGTATGGTATCTTTGTTGTAATTGATGAAACAAAATTGTTACAATTTTATTATTTTAACAGTAGTCCATAGTTTCCATTAGGGTACACTCTGTTGTAAAGTTCTATGGATTTCTTTTAAAATTCTTTTTCTGGTAACATATATACAACCTGAAATTTCCTATTTTAACTACTACAAATAAACAGTTCATTAGTGTTAATTATATTCACAGTGTTGTGCTACCATTACCACCATCCATTACCAAAACTTTTGCATCACCCCAAACAGAAAACTGTGTAGCAACTAAGCATTTCTCCCCATTGCCCACCCCCACCCTGGCCCCTGAAAACCTGTATTCTTGGGTTTCCAACTAGAAACCTTACATTCTAGTTTCTGATTCTGAATTTGCATATTCTGTTTATTTCATAAAAGTAGGTCCATGCAATATTTGTCTTTTTGTGTCTGGCTTAGTTCAGTCAGCCTGATGTTTTCAAGGTTCATCCATGTCAGAATGTCATTCCTTTTTACATCCGAATAATAATCCATTGTATGTATGTACTACATTTTGTTTATCCATTCATCGGTTGGTGGACACTTGGGTTGCCTCCACCTTTTATGAATTGTGAATAACGCCACTGTGAACATCAGTGTACAAATATCTCTTTGAGTCCCTGCTTGCAAATTTTGGGGGTATATACCTATAAGTGGGATTGCTGAGTCTAGGGTATTTCTATGTTTAAGTTTTTGAGGAACTGCCAAACTGTTTCCACAGAGCTGCACCATTTTGCATTACCAAAAGCAATGTGTGAGAGTTCCAATTTTCCCACATCCTCGCCAACACTTCTATTCTTTCTTTTTTTATTAATAGTAGCCATTCTAGAGGATGTGAAATGGTATCTCATTGTGGTTTGGATTTGGATTACCCCAGTGGCAGCTGATGTTTATCATCTTTTCGTATGCTTCTTAGCTGTTTGTATATCTTTTTTTTTTTCGAGAAATGTCCTATTCAAGTCTTTTGCCCCTTTTAAAAAAATTGAGTTGTCTTTTCATTGTTAAGTTTTAGAATGCCTTTATGTATTCTAAATGTTAATCCTTTATCAGATGTGTGGTTTCCAAATATTTTCTCCTATTCTGTAGGTTGTCATTTTTACTTTCATGATAAAATGCTTTGTACAAAAGTTTTTAATATTGACAAAGTCTCAGTTATCAACTTTTTCTTTTGTTGCTTGCGCTTTGGATGTAAAGTTCAAGAAACCACTGCCTAACACAAGTTCCTAAAGATGTTTCCCAATATGTTCTTGTAGGAGTTTTATAATTTTATTCTTATATTTAGGTCTAACTCCATTTGGAGTTAGTTTTTGCATGTGGTATGAGGAAGAGGTCTACCTTCTTTCCTTTGCGTATGGATATCTAGTTTTCGTAGCACCATTGTTGGAGAATCCTTTCCCCATCTAGTGGACTTGGCACCCTTCTCAAAAATAGATTTGAGGGTTTATTTGTGAACTTTAATTTGATTCCATTGGTCTATATGTCTGTCTTGTGCCAGTACCACACTGTGCTGATTAATGTAACTTTGTAATAAGTTTTAAAATTGGGAAGTGTAAATCTGCCAACTTTGTTCTCTTTTCTCATGATGGTTTTAGCTCTTCAGGGCCCCTTACCCTTCTATATGAATTTGATGATCGGCTTTTCCATTTCTGCAAAGATGGCCATTGGAATTTTAATTGAGATTGCATTGAATCTGTAAATCCCTTTGGGTAGAATTGACATCTTAACATTATTTAGTTTCCCAGTCCATGAACATGGACTGTTCTTCCATCTATTTAGGTATTCTTTGGTTTCTTTCAGCAATGTTTTGTAGTTTTATATGTACAAGTCCTTTATATCCTTGGCTAGATTTATTCCTTGATATATGATTCTTTTAGTTGTTATTGTAGATGGATTTTTTTTTGTATTTCCCCTTCAGATTGTTCATTATTGGTGTATAGAAACACCACCTGATTTTTGTGTATTTATCTTATACCTTACCACTTTGCTGAATTTTTTTGCTAGCTCCAGTAGCTTTGTTGTGAATTTTCAGCACTATCTATATATAGGATCACATTATCTGCAAGTAGGGAAGGTTTTACTTTTCCCTTCCCAATTTAGATGACTTTTGTTTCTTTTTCTTGCCTAATTGCTGTGGCTAGAACTTCCAGCACAATGTTCAGTGACACTGGTGACAGTAAGCATCCTCATCTTGTTCCTGATATTAGAGGGAAAACTTTCAGTCTTTCTCCGTATGACTTTAACAGTGGGTTTTTCATATATACCCCTTATCATGTTAAGGATGTTTCTGTCTTTTGCTAATTTTTGAGTGTTTTTTATCAAGAAAGGGGTTCTGGATTTTGTCAAATGCCTTTTTTTTGTGTCAATTGAGATAATCGTGTGTTTTCCCCACTCTTGTTCTGTTAATATGGTATATAACATTGATTTTTTGTTGTTGTTGACCCACCCTTGCACACCTGGGACAAACCCCTCTTGATCATGGTGAATAATTTTTTTAATGTGCTGTTAGCTTTGATTTGCTAGTATTTTGTTGAGGATTTTTGCATCTATATTCGTAAAAGATGAGGACTAATGAGAAGCATATAGTGCACATGGTGTGGGGAGAGGGTATGAAAACTTGTCCTTTGGAAGAAACTCTTTCCCCTCTTAGGTTAAATAGATCACCAAGTCCTCACATTTAAAAATTAGAGACATAAGATACCTTTGTTCAGCAAAGGAAAAAGTCATTTTAAGCAGGTGTACTGTAGAACCTGAAGAAGAGGGACAGAGAGACCCTGTCCTCAAGAAGTTTCCAGTTTATTTGAAGATAAATGGTTTATATCTACCTGAAGCAAGCTGGGGAAAAAAAAAAAAAAACAGCATGATGTCAGGTGCTAACATGCGAAGGAACTACAAAATATTGCTAATTACAGACATCTGCCTTGGAAAAGTTAGCTGCACCACTCTGCAAATTAACCATCCACTCTTCTCTCCAAAAGGCCACCTAGATCAGGGGTTGTCAAACTGTGGCTCACGGGCTAAATCTGGTCCATCACTTAATTTTAAAAATAAAGTATTATTTATTTGTTTGTGTTTTGTCTGTGGCTAATTTTCATGTCACACTGACAGAGTTGAGTAGTTGTGACAGATATCTATGGCTTGCAAAGCTTGGAATATTTATTATCTGGCCCTTTACAGAAAAAAAGTTTGCCGACCCCTTGGATTTAGATTGTTCAAGTTTGTCCTGGTGTTAATTTAGAGCACCAGAACAAAACATAACTGAGAGGCACCTGGTGGCAAATTAATCCCGCCCCCTAAACAAACACTTCATTTTCCTTCTCCAAGTTTACTTCAAATTAATTTAGAACATCAGAACTAAACACAGCTAAATCCCATGGTCTCTGAGGCCCTTCCAAAAGTCCTGGTACTGATTCAGTGTCATGCTCTCTGCCTTTATAGAAAGCTAAATCAAGAGTGCGCATTGAAAAGGAACGCCTCTGTTCTCTGTGAACTGTAATCGAAGGTATAATTCACCATGTTCCTCAATCTTTATTCAAAACCTCTGGCACAAAAATTCTGCTTGAATTTAATTTTCACTTAAAGTGGATCCCTGAATTGACTTCACAGTTTTTCTATGTTCACAAGAATCATAACCCGGGATGTTTGTCTCATGCCATAGGTGATAGAAGATGTGGAGGCAATTTCAGAGGTGAATTTAGGAGAGGTTTCCTTGCAGGTGCCAGTGCTGGGACTAGGGGGAAGCAAGAGAGGGGCCTCGGGGATAAAATTTAAGGAGATGCTCATTCCCAGAGCCATGCAAATGCAGGGCTGGCCTTACAAAAGGGGTGCCTCCTTAAACTTTCCACCTGAGATGCCACCCTGGTCCTGGGGCTCCCAGGTGCCTGAGAAGGTCCATTCCCCTCTGCTTCCAGAGGGGCCCCGTCCTGGCTCATCCCTATATAGGGTTTTTACATTTTTCTAAACCGTGTATGCATGGAATTCTCTTTTAAATTTTTAAAAACTTATAAGGAACGCTTTCTTGTGGTGAACATATCTGTCAGGGACTCGAGGTAGGGATTGAATAATTTTTGCAAGTGCATGTGGTTCACAAATGGAGATGCTGGGATCCCAAACCTGGCAGTCTGGTTACAGAGTCCGCATTTGTCATTACCGTGCTAAGGGGTTTTTAGGAAGAAGCTGGCAGACCTGCTCCACGGAGATAGGAAGGGTTTTTGGCAATTAATGATAGGAGACCAGTTGCCCATTTATGATGGTGCAGAAGAGAAACAAGGGCATTCTGGGAGCAGAAAATAGACTGGCTTGAGCTCTAGGACTTGGTAGGAGGAGAGTTTGCTAAGGGCGACCTTGTACCTGTCCTTGTGCAGGACTTTGCAAACCTGATCTTGTTTAATCGGGATAGGCATCTGTGAAGTAGATAGTGTAATCTCTATTTTAGAGATGAGGAGACTGAGGCTCAGGGTTATATAACTAGTTCAGCCGCACAGCTGGTGGTGGCAGAGCCTGGGTACAAATCCTTTGCTCTTTCTATTACACCAGCTGTCACTCTGCGTTGCTGGGATTTCATGACCTCTGGCCCCACTCAGAGCTGGAAAGGGATTTACAGGATTACAGCAGATGATATCTGTGTGAGGTATGAAATTCAACTTCACTGTTTCCAAAGTTGCTACAAGCAGCCTCTGTTTGGTTTCCACTGATGACAGGGAGGTCATTGTCTCATAAGGCAGCCCATCTCTTTCCTTTTTTATAACTTTTTAGTTTGAAATCTTAGACTTACAGGAAGTTGCAAAAATAATACGAAACCCATACTGAGAACTCCAGCATACCTCCCACCAGACACACCCAGATGTATGAACTTTTAACATTTTGCCATGTTTGCCACATCTGTCTATCCATCCATCCATCCATCTATCCATTCATCTACCCACCCACCCGTAGACAAGGATATCTGTCTTTTTATCTATTTTCTAAACATTCAAGGGTGTTTTGCATACACCATGATCCTTGAACACTTAATACTTCCATGTACGTTTCCTAAGAACAAGGCTATTCACTTATATAAGCACCTCAAATACAGTAATCAAGTTCAAGAAATTTAACATTGATTTAAAGCTTACAGTCTCTCTTCCAATTTTTTCATATGCCCCCATAATGTCCTTTTGGGCCTTTGTCTTCCATTATTAGATCCTATCCAGGACCACGAATTGCATTTACTTGCCTTTGTCCCTTCAGTCGCTTTTTGAAAAATTGTGGAAACGTGTGACATAAACTTTCCATCTCAACCTCTCCCAATTTAATCTCATTCATAATGTTGTGCTACCCTCACCATCATCCATTACCAGAACTTTCCCATTACCCCAAACAGAAACCCTGCCATCTCTTTATTGTTAGTAAGGAATATTATATATACATTAAAATGCATACACCTTAAGGGAACAGTTCAGTGAGTTGTGACAGCTATAAGCACTGGTGTAACTATTTCTCATATCCAGATACAGAGAATTTCCATTCCCTGGAAAGTTCCCTTGGTCATATCTACTCGCTTCCTCCCCACCGTGGGCAACCATCTCCCTGATTTCTATCTCTATATTAGTTTTGCCTGCTCCTGGACTTCATGTGAATGGAATCTTACAAGCTATTCTCCTTTGTATCTGGCTGTTTTCACTTAAAACAAGATTTTTGAGATTCATCCATTTTGTTGTCTGTATCACTCATTTGTTCCTTTTTATTGCTGAAATTATTACACTGTGTGGATATATCACAATTTGTTTATACAATCCAATGGACATTTGGGTTGTCTAACTTTTGGTTATTTTGAATAAAGCTGTTATGCACATCCTTGTATAAGGGGTTTTATGGTCATATTTTTTCCTTTTTCTAGGATAAGTACTTAGAAATGGAATTTCTATTTCATAGGCTGGATATACATTTAATTTTATAAGAAAAATGCCAAACGTTTTTTCAAAAGTGGTTATACCTTTTTACACTTCCACCAGTAATGTATGAGAGTGATAGTTTTGCTTCTTTGTTAACACTTGATATTGTCAATGTTTTAATTTTAGCCATTCTGAAGGATTTGTAGTGGTATCCCATTGAGATTTTAGTTTGCATTTCTCTGATGATTGATGATGTTCCATGATAAGAGTCATGGAATAAATGTAAAATGAATTAAGATGCATTGTTATATTGGAACACTTTGCACCCATTTAAAATCATATTTATAAAGAATTATTTGTGATAGGAGAAATGTTTGCATTGTAAAGCCAAGTGAATGTGGCAAAACTGTTAATAGTCTGGTAAATATCCAATCACCCCTTTTCCCTTAGTAATCGAATACAAAATTTATTCAAGAAGGCAATGTTCTCAATTAGAAGGCTGCATTTCCCAGACTCTTCTGTAACTAACTGTGTCGTTGTGGCTAAGTTCTGCATTAAGAAATAAGAAGTGTTTGGGTGGGACTTCCCAGAAGGTCCTTTACCATTTTCCCCACATCATATAGAGGTATGTCGTAAAGTATGATTGCTAAGATACTAGCAGACATCTTGACATCTTGACATCTTAGGGATGAAAACTGTATATTAGGGATGGTAAAGCCAAAATGCCTGCAGAATCAAAACTGACATTGTTATATGTGTAACTGCCATATGTATGACTGCAAGGAAATAGATCAAGATGACTGAAAATGGCTATCTCTGGATAGGAAGAGTATAGCTAATTTATATTCATTATTCTTTAATTCTTTTATAATCATAAGAATTAATATTAGTTAAAAAAACACTCTTCCTAAATTTTTAACCTATTTCACAGGACTTGCCTCCACTTTACTTTTATTTAAAAGGATATCCTTACCCGTCTCTCTATTCTGATTTATCCTCAGCAGATAATTAATGATTTATGCTGCAAGCTCAGATGTTAGATCCAGGTGACATGGTTTGCTTAAGACAGTTTGTGCCACTACATAAGATCATCAGGCCAGGGTCCCAGGTGATGTGGCAGAAGATACAAGAGCTTGGAATGGATTATGTGAGCTCCTTAGACCTGGAGGAACCCTAGGTAGGCTGCTAAGCCAAGAAAAGAAGCAAAGTAATGGGGAGCCCCACTGCTCATTTGTATCCATAATTTCATGTATGTCTTTTGCATTGCTTAGTGGCAGGGATGGTTGTAAAAGAGAATGAAAAGGATGTGAACTAAGCCCAGTTCCCTTGGCCGATTGTCCATTGTGGACTAGAAGTTGCAGTCTGGGCTGCCTTGGAAAAAGCCTTATCCTCCATTGCCTTTTGTTCCCAACTGCATATCCGACCTCTCCATCTGAGACTTTTGAAAAAAGAAAACACTTCTCACACTCTGCCTTCCCAACTGACGATTTCTGAGGCTTTGCTTATCAGCCATGCTTGGTTAGTAAAAACACCCTTAGTTCTAAATAAAATCTTTTTTTTTTTTTTTCTATTTTAAATGATCTCTCTCCACACAGTTGCATTCCACCATATTGAGTGTTTCCCCATTCCTTTAATATGTTACAACAGTCAGATACCAGAATAAAGAATCATAGTGAATATTTTTAAAAAGGATTTTCTTTCATTCATTTGCAGGAACATGAATTAATTTGGGTGATAGGAAGAACATTTTCCCTGAGTCCTCCACATCTCTTCTGGTCATGTTTTACCACCTCCCTGCCCTCTGCCTTTTCAGAAGCCTTACTAGCTTCCATCAGAGTTACAGTCATGGTGTAAGCTATTCTGTATGTTTAGCAGCTGCTCTGTTTCATATTTTCTACCCTGGCAAGGACTCTGTTCACATGACTTTGCTGCTTTTATAATGGTTCCCATTTTCTTCCTTCCAGTTGTCCCAGTTGTCATCACACCACAACTGGGAAGGATGTCCAACACCACCTTCTGCTGCTCTTCCTAGAGATGTTCAAGGACAGATCTCCAATTTCAGCAGGGCTCAGTGGGGATAGATACTCTTTATTCTGTGCAGCATCAGCTGGGTTGGCTCATTGTGGCTGGAGGGTTCACTTCCAAGATGGCTCATTCACATGGTTGACAGGTTGGTGCTCATTATCAGATGGGTGCTCAATGAAGCTGTCAGCCAAGGATCTTGACTTCTTTCTATGTGGGCTTCTCCACAGGGTGGCTTGGGCTTCCTTACATCATGGAAGATGGTTTCATCTGCCAAGTCCTCTCAGTGTCTCATCCTGTTATGGCATCAGGCTGAGGGACAAGGTGTTGAATATTGTCATCGAAATCAGATCTAGCTTCATACCCTCAGTTGAGATTCCTTGTTGAGTAGATCTCGTCTTGATCACAGGACCTGACATTTTTTCTCTTTCTTCAGTAAGGCATCTGCAGGGTCGTTCTCCAATCTATATACTCCTCCAGAGTTGCAGACAATTCAGAATTGTCCTTTTTCTAATTGAATCTCTGGAGAGGAGTTTTCAGTAGCTGTTTATGTCACCATGTTGATGACATCACCACCTTGCCCATTTTTAATTGGGTTATTTGCCCTTTTTATTATTGGGTTGTAGGAGTTCTTTATATGTTCTAGATTCAAGTCCTTTGTAAGATATTCAATATTGCAAGTATTTACAATACTTGGCTTATATTTTAATTTACTTTAGTTGTGTTTTGATGGAAAGCTTTAAATTTTAATGGTATTTATTTCAACTGTCTTTTGCTGTAGTTAATGCCTTTTCTGTACTAAGAAATACTTGCTTATTCCTACGTCCTTAGGGTACTCTCCTATGATCCTTTCTAAAATCTTTAGCTTTTACATTGAAGTCTGCAACCCCTTTCAAACTAATTTTGTGTTATAGTGTGAGGTAAGAGTCAAGATTAATTTACTTCCCTATCCAGTTTTTCCAGCTTCATTTTTCAAAAAGACGTTCCTTTTCCCATTGAATTTTGTTGTGTTTTTGTTATAAATCAAGTGACTGTACAGATGTGGGGCTATTTCTGGGACTCTCTATTCTATGTTATTACTCATCTTGTCTTTGTTCAGCCTTAACAGTGTGTTAACACACTTGAAATACCATTGTTTATAGTTTTTAATCATAAAATGGGTATTGTGCTTTGTCAGTTTTTTGATATTTATTAAAATGGACATCATCAAATTTGTTAATGTGGTGAATTACATTAAATTGTTAATGTAATTTGTTAAATCAATTTTGTGTTTCTGGGATAAACTCCACTTGGCCATGGTATGTTAATCCTTTTTATTTACTACTGAATTCATTTTGATAGGACATTTTTAGTTTTTTGTGTCTGGGTTGGTGAAGTATGTTTGTTTGTAATTGTGTGTGTGTGTGTGTGTGTGTGTAATGTTCTTGTCAGGTTTGGGTGGCATGGTTATGTTGGTATCATAATACGTATTGGGGAGTGTCTCCTCTTCCTCTATTTTCTGAAAGAGCTCATGTGAGATTGGTATTATTTCCTTCTCAAGTGTTTGATAGAATTCTCCAGTGAAACCCATTTGGACTAGACATTTTCTTTGTGGGAATATTTTTAATTGAAGTTTAATTCCTTTAACAGATATATGGCTGTTAGAGTTTCTATTTCTTTTTGTGTCAGTTTGAGAAAGTTTTTCAAGGAATTTGTCTATTTTATTTAATTGTCAAATTTGTAGCAATAATATTGTTCATATAATATTCCCTCATTATCTTCTTAATGTCTGTAGGATATGCAGTTATGTCCATCATTTCCAGACAATGTTAGCTGTTAAAAAATTAGTCTCCCAGCAGTTGTTTCATTTTGGATGTACTGAGTTTCTTTCATGTCAGAAATTGGCCATTTTCATCCCTCTTCAGGATAGTTTACAAGCTGTTCCCTCAACCTAAAATTCCCCTCATAACAACTCTTATTTCCTTTCCCTTGGAAGTCTGTTACCCAACTATTAGAATTCAGCATTCATGTCAATTCCACAGTGAAACCCTTTCTGCCACACATATCACAACCTCTTCCACATACTTATACATTCAGATACACACACACATATTATATACATCATACACATAAGCACATACTCACATAGGTAGTTATTTATATTTTTCCTTTGCAGCACTGCGCAAATTATTAATTACATACAATTATGATGGAATCCTTACTTTGCTTCTCTCTCCTACTAGACTATAAACTTTTAATCTCTGAATACCCAAGACCTAGTGCAGCATTTGGCACCCAGTAGATGCTCAATACATCATGGTTAGGTGAATGAAAGGAAAGAAAGAAGTAGCTCTCTCTGAAAAGTCTACTTAATGATTTTGGCTTTGCTAGAGGGCACAGTGCAGATTGGAAATACAGATGAGGACCAGACTATAAGGAGCCTTAACTAACAATTTAAGGAATTTAGATATATTTGTTCATGCTTTTTATATTTTCCTGATCTTTGTTCCTGCTATATTTTTGATTTTTGTTTATGCTCCTTGCCTTGGAGATGGAGATCCAAAGAGGAGGCTGGGTTGGTAGTGAGCAGAAATGCTCACAATAGGTGGACCACGGGACAGGGGAATGAGTGTCGTAGTTGGAACTCTAATCAGAGTCTCCCACATCTTCTTTTGAGGGACTCTGGGCTTTGTACATGTGGGATTAGCAGAGGATTTGTGGATCTGGGTTATTTGGTTGGGGGGTAGGACAGGAGGAGTGGGGCCACTTGGTTTTTTTTTCTAGTCAGATTTCACATCCAAAAAGTATGTTCTCCCTAGCAATCCTCAGTTGTCAGGAAGGATCACGGAAATAAAACAATTGGCTCAGTGGGACCCAAACTGCATCCTCCCCAAATCTTACTCTGCACCCCTGGATTTGAGGAATTATAGCCTTCTCTCCTTCCATCCCCCTAAATCATGTCCAAAGGAGCTTACATGGTATTTTCTAGTATGAAGCTGATTGATAAGCTTGTAGGACACAATGGATCAGAGCAGCCCCCCCTCCCTTTCACCCCTTTTCCTGACGTCACTGCCTGCATCTGATGTCCAGAGCATGCTGGGAGTTCTTGCAAGTGGGGCTGGTGGGTCAGGACCAGGAGAGTCGCTATTTGCCTCACAAGGACATAGATGCTGCTGATCCTCTCTAAGCTGTTTCCAGCACAGGTCAGAGGAACCCGGGCTTCTCTGGGTCCTTCCAGAGCATCAGCTGGTGCAAGGAGTGAACTGAAGGCAGCCTAGAGCCCAGCCGATCTATGCCCACACCATGATCCCCAGTAAGATTTTAGTGTATCATCACCCACCCAGCAGCACTGGCACAGAGGTTTACAGATCAGCCGGGCGCCGCAAAAAGTCCCTGGGGGATTTGTTCCATAAAGGCTACCGGGTGAAGTCCGGGCCCCAGATCCCAGAGAAGGAGGAACCCCGGCACTTCTGGCAGTCGTTGGCATCTTGCAGCAGGGTTTGCGCTGCTTGGGGTAAGCTCCCTCCCAACCATGGCTCTTATCATCCCAGACGTATCCTGTATTCCTGGAGGCTGCCCAGGAAGACGCCCTGTGGAGAGGTGATATCCTTCTCCATTCCCCTCTCCTTGGCATACCCACTGAGCTCAGATGGGATAGGTGAGGAAGAAAGCTTGTCCTTCCTTTGTGAATGAATTTTACAGGCTCCGGAATGGTACTGAGCTATTAAAGGATATATCTCATATATGGGAAGGGTCCGGCAAATGACAGATATGACCTCTTTCTTATTCATTAAGTGGCAGTAGTTTCCAGTGAGTCAGCATTTCAGAAGAGGCATTTGGAGCTGTTGACTATATTTATTTTCAGGAGCTACCGTGCTTAAGTTTGTTTACTTCTTCCCTACATCCAGCCGTGGGAGTGTGCTCTTCCATGTTTTGAGGGGTACTTTGTTATTTCCCCCCATTAGAGATCATAAGAAAATTCCTCTGGACAGCTTGACTCAGCTGTTTTTCACTGGAGATTTGGTTTTGTTTGGGCATCCATAATGTATAGGAATTCCAAATAAAGGGCCTAAATTTACATTTCTGGACCTAAACATTTGTCTTAGGGAGAGAGATCTTTTATTTTCAGAAAGTTTAGCAGTACCAGAGGATTCTTTAAATTCAACTATAGGCCCTTTGAAACTTAGCTTAGAATTCTGATGTGAGTAGGGCACAGCTCAACCCTCTTCTGCATTTTATGTTTATGTCTAGCAAAATGTCAATTAGCAAGACAGTTACAGGTGAATCACAGTCAATCTTGTTCATTAGCTTTGGCATAATTTGGGCTGAATCTGCATGGACTTCTTTTGGAATTTCAATATTCATACTCCTTTGTATGTGATGCCTGGGTCTGCCGGCCAGATTTTATATTTCCTCTCCCTCACCCCCAAATAGAGCTGCTTTGTGCTTGATAACATCCTAAATAGGCAATGGCCAATGCTAAAGCAGCTAGAAAGAGGAGCAAAACGATGGGATTATTAAACTAAAAGTTGGATAGATTATTTCCTGAGAGGTTTTCGTGAGAAAGACCAGAGATTTAACTTAGTATCAGATAACCTTCTTACTTTCCCTCTGACATGATGCATCATAACTTCATTCACATTCATTTATTTTAAGTCGTGAATGCTTTGTGCCAGTCACCACTGTTCAGCAAGACGATAGGTACAGTGGAGAATAGGTCAGTGAGTTGCTGCTCTCATGGAGCTGACTCTCTACTAAGGAGGACAGGCAGGAAACATCTAAACAAGCAAAATAAGGTAATTTTGGTTAGTGATAAATCCTATAAAAGAGAAACAGGGTCTGGCAGGGGTGGGGGGAGACCACACCAGATCACGTGGCCAGAGAAGCCCTCCGTGAGGCAGTGTCCACTGAGCCAAGAAGGAGCCAGCCTTGCAGTGATCTGGGGGAAGAGAATTCTAGGAAGATGGAACAGGTGGGAAGGCCCTGAGTTGAGAGTGAACTGGGTGGTGCGGAATTAGCCAGGGCAGGCAGAGTGGCATGAAGTGAACAGAGACCAGGTCACGTAATGCCTCCCAAGGCAAGGTATGGAATCTGAATTTTCCCCCATGAGATGGAAACCGGTTGCGGGTTTTTCTTTAGCCGGGAGTGATATGATCTGATTGATGTTTTAAAAGATCAGTCTAGCTGCTTTCTGGAGAATGGACAGCAGGGTCTAGGGGTAGGGGTAGTAAAAGTAAAAGAAGACCAGCTTGGGGGGGCTTTTGTTCAAGCTGGAGGTGATGGGAGCTTGGACCATGGTTTTGGCAATGGAAAGGGAAAAGATGCATTATTTAACACGCATTTAAGAGGTAAAATCAGTAAGACTTGTTTGTTTGCTTATTTGTTTTTCTCTGTCAAATAGAAGCCCCCACAAGTGGGAGCCTTACCATTGTGTTTAGTGTCTAGAACAGTGAGTTTGGCGCAGAGCGGGTGTTTCAAGACCCGTGCATGGAATGAATGCGTGAATGGACAAATGAACAAACGAATAGGTGACAACCCAAGTTTGATTATCAACTGATATTTAGTATCTGTCAGCACAGGAAGCAGGACTGGGATGAGGTAGGGCAAATAGCCTGAACGATTGTCAAGGACAAGGATGGTGAAAAGGTCAGACAAGCAAGAACTGTTTACAAAACAGAAGGTTCTTATCGAGGAACAAAAGCCCAGGGGCATTGGAGAGCAAGCAATGGAGTTCTCTCCTTTCAGCTGGGAAGGAGAAAGTCGGACTCACTGTGCTGGGGGTGGAGGGGTGGGCTGGTGACGGCACAAGAGTGCAGGGAGACCCCCGCCCCCCCCAGAAGAAGCCTCCACGTGCTTGTGTGGCTCTTCCTCTCCCGTTAACTCTTGTCCTTGGTTTGATCTCTTGGGCCACAGGGCCAGATGACAATGACCTTCTCAGCCTCATAAATATAATTGCTCTTCAGGATTTGCATGGGGGTGGAGGGATTGGAAACAGCAGAGGTTTATTTGAAACTTTCAGCTTTTGGATTTAAGGATTAAGGAGTTAATGGGAATAGAAAATAGCAAATTGGAAAAACCCTGGCAGGCCTTCCACCCCTGGCTGGAATGTGCTGGCTTTTGTGTTTGCACAGTCTTGTCCTCACCCTGGGCCCTTGCTTGCACATACCTCTGCAGTCCTCTTTGTCCAGGTGGATGGCACTCCTTGTTCGCCTCTCACTCTCTGTCCCTGTAGTAATTCTGGTTTCAACTAAGAACAGCATCCTAAATCCCTTAACCTGCCCGGTTGATCATTGTCAAAATCCCACTGCACTTGTCCTCAGGACCCTAAACCCATAACTCAGGTCCCAGGTGCCAAGTTGAGCCTCTAAAGGGACAGCAGTGCTTGGGGGACCTCCCCACCTGAATCCTTGACATGGGCCTGGGGCTAGAGCCAGAAGAACCTGTGCTACAGTCCCAACTTGCCACTGACTTTATAGCAACTACAACAGACTTATGAATAAAGATAGAAATTTTAATATAAATATTAGAGAAAATCTGAAAATGCTTGAGCAAAATTAAAGATATCCAAAATCCTGCCTTCCTAACATAGCCACTATCATCATTTTATGCTTTTCCTTCCAGTTTTATTTTTCGTACACCTACAATTTTCATAATCTTATCAGACTGTATGTACTTTATATCGTACCTCTTTAACGTATAACATATCGTAAGCACTTTCCTTGTGTTACATTAGTTTTGAGCTTGCATGATATCCCATAAAGAAGATGGATTATGTTTAAGAAGACCTATTTTTAGATACAGTATTAGGCTGCTTTCCGTTTTTCTTGTTTAATAAATAATTGTGCAATGAACATATTTGTTCCTGTAGCATTTTTCCATATTTTGTTTTATTTTCTTAGGCTAGATTCCCAGAAATGGAATTAATTTGATTCATAATGTCAAATTACTTTCTGAAAAGGTTGCATCAATTTATAATTCCACTATCAAATTATAAGACCGTTTCATTGCTTCGCCGTCTCTACTGAGTAAAATTCAAATATATTGCTAGTTAAGTAGAATAAACCCAATGCTTACTGTATTTTTGTTTAATTAGCATTTCTTTTATTTCAACAAAATGTGATAATTTTTAATGGTTGTTTGCTAGTTATATTTCCTGTTTTATGATGTGTCTATTCATGATTTTTGCCTTTTTATTAACTAGTGATATAGTATTATATACATATGCTTTTTCCACCACAAACAATTTAAGTTATTGTAACATATTTGATAAAATTATTTTTCTAGTGGGGTATTGTCTTTATCTTCATTATTTAACACACAGAATTTTGATATTTTATGGTGTCTGAACTGATATTCTAAAAATTTTCTGCTTTCTTTCACATCTGATTTTAGAACTTCTTCCTCTGTCTACAGGGCTAAAAATGCATAAAGGCATTTTTTTCAATTTTTGTATGATTTATTTAATCTTATATTTAATCTTTGTTATCTCAAATTTATTTTGATTTTGGTATGAGATGAACAATTAAACAATTATTCCATCACTATTGCATAATGCATGTCTTTCCTTTGATTTAATACTGCTAATGCCACCTTATATTAAATTCTTCTCTTTATAATATATTATCGTATATGCTTCTCTATATAATAGAGTCTGTTTCTCATCTATTTATTTATTTTGGCTAACCTTGTTATTCCATTGCTTTGTGGTCAATGTGGCCTATATGATTTCTGCATTTGGAATTTGGTGAAATTTCTTTGTGGCTTAAAATGTGGTCAGTTTGTGACTCTTTCAATGGTTGTTATTAAAGAATGTGTGTTCTTAGTTTACTGAATAATATATATGTGTGTCTATCTCTCCATTCAATTGGAGGGAGATAGATACAACTGTATCTCAAGTGCATTAAATTTTATGAAGATATCCTTTACTTGTGTTTATTTTTGGCTGATTAATATGAAAGATTATGGAAAATGAAGACTAAAGTTTCCCAAATTGATGTGGCATTATTTTTTTTTTTTTTTGGTTGTTCCTATCAGGTTTTGTTTTATGTATCTTAATGGTGTATTCTTTGTGAAAAGTTTTTTCACTGTTACATATTCTTGATGGATTTTTCCTTTTATCAATGCGTGGGATATTATTTGAGAGGGAACAGAGGAAAACAATTGTGTTTAATCTGTCATGTTTAACCAGAATGCTCTGGATTATTGTTTTAATACAAGATGAATTATATATGTTGGCATTTTATATAGAATATTTGCATCTCTGATTTTAGTGAGATTAGTGTATTTTATTTTTGGGTTTTTAGAGTCAGATTTGATACCAGGTTTATGTATACTTTATAGACTAAATTCTGTTGTTTTCCATCTTTTTTGGGGAGAATAGTTTAGAGTCTTAATAAAATCTGAAAGTTTTAAAGAATTTGTAAATTATTTGGGTGCAGAGTTTTGAGAAGTGTAATAAATTTTTCAATTGCGATCTCAATTATTCTATAATGGTTTTGTTTTTTTGTACGTATCAGCTTTCAAAGTTTACATTTTTCAGAAAATCATCCTTTTCACTGAGGTTTCTGTAGTTGATATTAATATATAGTTTTGCATGATTTTTTCATTTTTTTCTTCTACATAATTTTCAAAAATTGTGGTAAAATATATATAACAATTTGCCATCTTAATCATTTTTAATTGCATAATTCAGTGGTGCATGATTTTTTGGCTTTCTTTTTCTACTTGTTTCTCTATTGGATGAGCCAGGGATTACTTTATTTCAGTTTGTTTGTTTGTTTTGTTGTTATTGTTTGACAGTAAAATGATTTGTTATTTTTAAAAATCACTTTTAATCTTTATTGGTTTTCTAATTAATTATTCAATTATAAACAAGAAAGTAGAAATCATCTTTCTCCTAGTGTCATTAAAACTACCTTTCCCCTAAAATCTTAAGCTGAATGCATTATTTTATAAGTGTCTCTTACGATTATACTATTGATTTTTTTTTTTTTAGTTTATAGTTAGCTGGTATGTGCTTTAAAATCGATTTAACATAAGTAGAGTAGCAGCCTGCATAGTGGGTAGAGCATTGGCTTTAGATTGCTCAAGAGATTAACCCTTGTAAAGGGGAATTTGCTAACTATTTGCGGGAGAAATAAAGCTTGGTCCTGTTGGCTCACTGTTAGCCATGATAAATAAATGCATCCAGGTAGATTAACAAGTTAAAAGTTAAGAAAAGAAAAAATGATACCCTAAAGCAGTGGTTCCAAACTTGGCTGCATGTTAGAATCATTTGGGGATTTAAAGAAAAAAAATTCTAGATGTCTAGGTTGCACTCCAAACCGATTAAATCAGAATGTCTGAATGTGGGAGGCAGTAGGTATCAGTATTGTTTAAAAACCTCCAGGTGGCTGCAGAGGTGCAGAAGCTGGGAACCATTGCCCTACAGACTTGTTCCTCAGTGTGGTCTTCTGACCAACAGCATTGGCAACATCTGAGAGCTTGTCAGAAATGCAGAATATCATGTCCCACTCAGCCTCCTGTAATCTGAAAGTTAAGATGGCAGGTGATTCACCTACACGTTGAGTTTGAAGAGGACATCTCTAAAGCAGATGCAGCAAACTAGGCTCCAAGGCCTAACTATGTCAGTAAAAGTTTGCTGGAATTCAGCTATGCCCATATGTTTACGTCTCATTTATGCCTGCTTTGCAAAAGCAGAGTAATTCTGATAGACCTTAAAATATTTACTATCTGCCCAGTTCCAGATAAAGTTTGCAATGCTTCTCAACCTTGACTGTACATTAGAATCATTTCAAGCTTGAAAGCTTGCCTGCCCAGGCCCAGGAAGTCAGCTTCTCTGGGGGTGACGCCCATGCAGCAAAAATTCTTAAAGCTCTGCATTTGATTGAAATGTGCGGCCAAGATTCAGAACTGCTGTATGGAAGAGATAGAAAACGGAGATGCATTAAACAGATATGTTTTCATGATGGCGGTGGTCTTTTTGGATATTATAATAAAAGCAGCAATGATGAAAGACTGATATATTTGACCGTATAACTTCTAGAATTTGGGAAACAAAAATGCTTTAAGCAAAATTTTAGACTTAGAAAATGTAAGCAAAATCAAAAGAATAATGATGAACTTTGAGAAGTAACATAATATACAATAATATAATTAATATTGCAACAGTGTACATTAATAATAATAGGAACACACAGGTAAACTCACAAGGGCCACTATAAAGCAATTCAAAAAAGAAGAAAATAAAATGACTAATATGAAAAAATATTTAACCTCATTTGTTATAAAACAAAATAAAGCAGCAATGAGCTATTTGCTACTTATCAAATTGAGGCTCTTGCTTTATTTTTCTTTCTCTCCCTCCTTTTCCCAACCTTTATCCCTCCCTCCATCCCTCCCTCCTTCCTTCCTTCCTTTATCCTGCCTTCCATTCATTCATCACAATGCCGAATTCATCTATGGGGATGTGGACAAAAGGGCATTTGCATACTGATGGGAATGCAAATTATTAGGACTGATTGGCAAGATTTGTCAAGTCTTGGGAGTGCTTACTTGGGTTCTTATGTTTGGAATTATAATTGATGGGCTCAAGTCTGTATTAGGGTGATGGTTACAAGCTTGGGCTCCATGGAGTTAGACAATCCTGGGTTGAAATCTGATTCTTACAAACTGTATGCTGGTCTAGTTGTCTAGTATGTGTATCCTTAGCTCTTTTCTTCTGTTGTAGGGATTAAATAAGAGCTCTTTCAAGGTTTTTTCATATAGTAAGTAATTTAAAGTAGATATTCAATAATAGATTTGCATCATTATTAAAATCATCTTTTCACCAGTGACTTAGAATAGCACTATAAATTGTGTATGTATATGTGTGTGTGTGTCTTTCTGGGCTTTCTATTCTGTCTGTGTAAATGCTAATAGATTGATATGATTAAATTAACAGTTTTTGGGTATCTTCCATGTGCCAACATGTATTATCAGAATATTAAATCTACTGATATGCAAACCTCCAAGGTGCATTTTAATGACCATTTTATATATAAGAAAGCTAAGGCCTAAGGTGGGAGGTATGTTAACAATCTTGCCTCAAATCACCTAAAATTGGATCCCAAATCTGTTTGACTACAAATTCTCTAGTTTTTCTCCTTCATAAATTATAAACTAGAGATAAATTCCCCTTCAATATTCTTCCTTTTAAAAATTCCTTCTATATAGACTTTTGTCAAATATCAAAGGAATTTCATGGGGTTTATTGAATGTACTTATTTGGGGATGATGAGCTAGTGATTTAATGAGACATATTATCTTCCTAAGTGGGAAGCTTTTTGCCTCCTTGATATTTGTATAATTTTCTATATATTCTGCACATTTCTTATTATACCAGTCATAAATGTATTTTTATTTCTTTTATGAATGGGATTCTTCATTGTTTTCACAATCTATTACTGCTATGTAGGGAAGGCATTGAGATTTGTGTATTTATTTTGTAATTGAACAACTTTTCTGCATGCACTTAGCAACTGGAAATCCTAAATTGTCCTTCAACTACCCCCCTACCCAAATGGCACATCATTTTGTCTACTCCATTCCCCATTTTTTTCCTTATAACTTCTTTTCTTATTGCATTGATGAGAAGATACACTAGGATGCTGGGGGTGGATGTCATTTTCTGGCCTTAAGATGAATTGAAATTCCTCTAATGATTTGCCGTTATGTATATTTTCATGTCATCTCTTGGTTTGAAAGAGGTTTTATTTATTTATTTATTCTTTAAATTCATTTTATTGAGATATATTCACATACCATGCAGTCATACAAAACAAAGCATACATTCAGTTGTTCACAGTACAATTACATAGTTGTGTATTCATCACCAAAATCAACCCCTGACACCTTCATTACCACACACACAAAAATAATGAGAATAAAAATTAAAGTGAAAAAGAACAAATAAAGTAAAGTGGCCTCCTAATACAAGGTCTTGAAGATGTTTCCCTACATTATCTTCTAGGAGTTTTATAATACTGTCTTTTATATTGAGATCTTTGATCCACTTTGAGTTAATTTTTGTGTAGGGTGTGAGGTAGGGGTCCTCTTTCATTCTTTTGGATATGGATATCCAATTCTCCCAGCCCCATTTGTTGAAAAGACTGTTACGTCCCAGTTCAGTGGCTTTGGGGACCTTATCAAAGATCAGTCGACCATAGATCTGAGGGTCTATCTCTGAATTCTCAATTCAATTCCATTGATCAATATGCCTATCTTTGTGCCAGTACCATGCTGTTTTGACTACTGTGGCTTTATAATAAGCTTCAAAGTCGGGGAGTGTAAGTCTTCCCACTTCATCTTTCTTGTTTAGAGTGTCTTTAGCAATTCGAGGCATCTTCCCTTTCCAAATAACTTTGATAACTAGCTTTTCCAAGTCTGCAAAGTAGGTTGTTGGAATTTTGATTGGGATTGCATTGAATCTGTAGATGAGTTTGGGTAGAATTGACATCTTAATGACATTTAGCCTCCCTATCCATGAACATGGAATATTTTTCCATCTTTTAAGGTCCCTTCTATTTCTTTTTCTTTCTTTCTTTTTTTTTTTTTTTTTTTGAACCAAAAGCCCAGTTTATTCCAACACTCAGGGCAGCAATGATAGGAAAACAGTTAGGAATGGATCAGCAAGATTAGTGAAGGAAATGAATTGGATTAGCTGAGTCACTAATCAGAGCCATTCTGATTCTCTATTTTTCCCCTTTGAAATCAGGTGGGGATGTTACGGCAAAAAATATCTGGTTGGCAGAGAGTGTTCTGGATATCCTGAAGGAGCAGAGGTAGAGTCCACCATGACGAATGGGATAAGAGCCAGATATGGCCTTGGGGGTGTGAGTGTGGAAAATGGGGATGAAACGATTGTGTGAAGACTCATTAGGTGGCCCCAAACATCTTAAATTAGAGAGGGGAGACGAGGGAAGGGGAAGGCAAGTGAAGGCATCAGTGCCATGGTGTGACCCTAGGGATGAAGGAGTGGGAAAGAAGGTCTTTGCTAAAATATCTCAGAGCCCAGGAAAATCTGATTCATCTGATAAGGGTTTATTTTTGATCCAGACTCCTTGGAATGTTTATCTGGGCAGGGTGGAGGGGAATGAATGAGCTCAGCAGAGTGGGACCAGCCAACCACCCATGCCTGGCAGGTACTCTTTCTCCCTTCCAAGCCTCTCAGTCCAACCCATACTCTCTTTCTGAAGTGACTGAGGAGGCAGGGGGCAGGGAGGAGGTGCAGGGTGGGAAGAGGTAATGAGGACCAATGTGCTTTGCTAGAGTTTGCATACAGTGTTTGGAGGCTCCAGGGGTAGAGAGCATACCTTCTATTTCTTTTAGTAGAGTTATGTAGTTTTTTTTTGTATAGGTCTTTTACATCTTTGGTTAAGTTTATTCCTAGGTACTTGAGTTTTTTAGTTGCTATTGAAAATGGTTTCTTTTTCATGAGTGTGTCTTCAATTTGTTCATTTGTAGCATATAGAAACATTACTGACTTATGTGCATTAATCTTGTATCGTGCTACTTTGCTAAATTTGTTTATTAGCTCTAGTAGCTGTATCGTCGATTTCTTGGGGTTTTCCAGATATAAGATCATATCATCTGCAAACAATGACAATTTTACTTCTTCATTTCCAACTTGGATGCCTTTTATTTCTTTGTCTTGCCAGATTGCCCTGGCTAACACTTCCAGCACAATGTTGAATACCAGTGGTGACAGCGGGCATCCTTGTCTTGTTCCTGATCTTAGAGGGAAGGCTTTCAGTCTCTCACCATTGAGTACTATGCTGGCTGTGGGTTTTTCATATATGCTCTTTATCATATTGAGGAAGTTTCCTTCAATTCCTACCTTTTGAAGTGTTTTTATCAAAAAGGGATGTTGGATTTTGTTGAATGCTTTTTCAGCATCTATTGAGATGATCATTTGATTTTTCTATTTTGATTTGTTAATGTGTTGTAATACATTGAATTTCTTATGTTGAACCATCCTTGCATGCCTGGAATGAACCCCACTTGGTCATGGTGTATGATTTTTTTAATGTGTCTTTGGATTCAATTTGCAAGTACTTTGTTGAGAATTTTTGCATCTATTTATTAGGGAGATAGGCCTGTAGTTTTCCTTTTTTGTAGCATCTTTGCCTGGTTTTGGTATTAGATTGATGTTAGGTTCATAAAATGAGTAAGGTAGTGTTCCGTTTTCTTCAATGTTTTGAAAGAGTTTAAGTAAGATTGGTGTCAGTTCTTTTTGGAAAGTTTGGTAGAATTCCCCTGTGAAGCCATCTGGCCCTGGGCATTTATTTGTAGAAAGCTTTTTGATGACTGATTGGATCTCTTTGCTTGTGATTGGTTGGTTCAGGTCTTCTATTTCTTCTCTGGTCAGTCTAGGTTGTTCATATGTTTCCAGGAAATTGTCCATTTCCTCTACATTATCCAGTTTGTTGGCATACAGTTGTTCATAGTATCCTCTTATAATTTTTTTAATTTCTTTAGGATCCGCAGTAATGTCACCTTTCTCATTCATTATTTTATTTATATAGGTCTTCTCTCTTTTTGATTTTGTCAGTCTAGCTAGGGGCTTGTCAATCGTGTTGATCTTCTCAAAGAACTAACTTTTGGTGTTATTTATCCTCTCTATTTTTTTTTTTTTTGTTCTCTATGTTGTTTATTTCTGCTTTAATCCTTGTTATTTCTTCTATTTGGTTTAGGATTGGTTTGCTGTTCATTTTCTAGCTTCTTCAGTTGATCCATTAGTTCTTTGATTTTGGCTCTTTCTTCCTTTTTAATATATGTGTTTAGTGCTATAGATTTCCCCCTTAGTACCCTTTTGCTGCATCCCATAGGTTTTGGTATGTTGTATTTTCATTTTCACTTGTCTCTATGTATTTAGCAATTTCTCCTACGATTTCTTCTTTAAGCCACTGATTTTTTAGGAGCATGTTGTTTAACCTCCAGGTATTTTTGAATTTTCTAAGTCTCTGATGTTTATTGACTTCTAATTGTATTCTATTGTGGTCAGAGAATGTGCTTGGAATAATTTCAATTTTTTTAAATTTATGGAGGCTTGTTTTATGTCCCAGCATATGATTTATTCTGGAGAAAGTTCCATGAGCACTAGAGAAGAATGTGTATCCTGGTGATTTGGGATGTAATGTTCTATATAAGTCTGTTAAATCCAATTCATTTATCACATTGTTTAGGTTTTCATTTTCCTTATTGGTCTTCTGTCTGGTTGATCTATTTATAGGAGAGAGTGATGTGTTGAAGTCTCCCACAATTGTTGTGGAAACATCAATTGCTTCCTTTAGTTTTGCCAATGTTTGTCTCATGTATTTTGTGGCACCTTGATTGGGTGCATAAACATTTTTGATTGTTATTTCTTCTTGTTGAATTGCCCCTTTTATTAGTATGTAGTGACTTTCTTTGTCTCTCGTAACAGCCTTGCATTTAAAGTCTATTTTGTCTGAGATTAATATTGCTACTCCTGATTTCTTTTGGCTGTAGCTTGCATGAAATATTTTTTCCATCCTTTCACCTTCAATTTCTTTGTGTCCCTGTGTCTAAGATGAGTCTCTTGTATGCAACATATTGATGGTTCAATTTTTTTGATCCCTTCTGCCAATCTGTATCTTTTAATTGGAGAGTTTAATCCATTTACATTAAACGTTATTACTGTAAAGACATTTCTTGAATCAGCCATCTTATCCTTTGGTTTATGTTTGTCATATATTTTCCCTCTCTCTCTTAATGTTGTTTAACGTACCCATACCGAATCTCTTTAGTACTGTACCTTTCTCCATCTCTCTCTCTCCTTTCTTTGTTTCTCTGTCTGTAGGGCTCCCTTTAGTATCTCAAGTAGGGCAGGTCTCTTGTTAGCAAATTCTCTCAGCATTTGTTTGTCTGTGAAAAATTTAAGCTCTCCCTCAAATTTGAAGGAGAGCTTTGCTGAATAAAGTATTGTTGGTAGGCAATTTTTCTTGCTCAGAATTTTAAATATGTCATGCCACTGCCTTCTCGCCTCCATGGTAGCTGCTGAGTAGTCACTACTTAGTCTTATGCTATTTCCTTTGTATGTGTTGAGTTGCTTTTCTCTTAGTGCTTTCAAAACTTGCTCCTTCTCTTCCGTATTTGACAGTGTGATCAGAATATGTCTCGGAGTGGGTTTATTTGGATTTATTCCATTTGGAGTTTGCTGGGCATTTATGATTTATGTATTTATGGTGTTTAGAAGATTTGGGAAGTTTTCCCCAACAGTTTGTTTGAATACTCTTCCTAGACCTTTACCCTTCTCTTCCCCTTCTGGAACACCAGTGAGTCTTATATTCGGACGTTTTATATTATCTATCATATCCCTGAGGTCCATTTTGATTTTTTCGATTTTTTTCCCCATTCATTCTTTTGTTCTTTCATTTTTCATTCTGTTGTCCTCCAGGTCACTGCTTTGCTGTTCAGCTTCCTCTAGTCTTGTACTATGAGTATCCAGAATCTTTTTAATTTGGTCAACAGTTTCTTTTATTTCCATGAGATCGTCTATTTTTAATTTACTCTTGCAATTTCTTCTTTATGCTCTTCTAGGGTCTTCTTTATGTCCTTTATATCCTGTGCCATGCTCTTCTTCATGTCCTTTATATCCTGTGCCATGGTCTCGTTGTTCATCTTTAGTTCTTTGATTAATTGCTTCCAATACTGTGTCTCCTCTGATCTTTTGATTTGGGTGCTTGGGCTTGGGTTATCCATATCATCTGGTTTTTTCATATGCCTTAAAATTTTCTGTTGTTTTTGGCCTCTTGGCATTTGCTTAACTCGATAGGGTTCTTTTAGGATTTGTAGATCGATTGAAATCCTTATCTCTAATTTGGCAGATCTACAGCTTTGTGGAGAACACTTTCTCTAACCAGCAGGTGGTGTCTACGAGCCACTTACTCCCCTCAAGTCAGTTCTCCCCCACTTTGTCTTTGTGGTGAGTCAGGGTGTGAGTCTTGTGGGGTCCAACTGGTGCACCAAGCTTGCATGTGTAGTTGGTGTTGCCTGCCCTGAATATGGGGTGTGTATTTGAGCAGTCGGTGGTGGGGGGTGGCTCTAACAATCAAATCTCCCTGGTGTTCCTGGAGATTTAAAACTGCTGCAATAGTGTAAACGTTCAGTTCAGTCCTGCCACGGTTTGTCTCTGCCGCTGACCCACAAGTCCTTGGTATTGGCATATGGCCCCTGGGACTTGCAAGTGGGTCCCTCTTCCAGCCCATGCACCCCCATGTCCTCTGTTGAGGGATGACTGTGCTATGTCACAGGTGAGCGCCGTGCCCCCAGGGCGGTTCTGGGCTGCAGGGCTGTGTAGGGGCTTTCCCAGTCTGCTGAAAGGATGGCTGAATGGGGCGTGTTAATTCACAAAGCTCCGCCTTCCCAACTCTGGGACAACCAGCTGAGGGTGAGGGAAAGGCTAATGTCCATGCCTGATTTTGTCATGTGTGTGTGTGTTGTTGGAAACACTTCCTCTCACACTGGGTTGTCTGGGGCAGCTCTGGGCTGTGGAGCTGGTGCCTGGAAGGAGTGCTCCCTGCCCACTGGGAAGATGGCTGTGAGGGGACGCCCCCCTTTTCTTGGGAAGTTGTGGTGTTTAGTGAATTTTCTCAGCCACTGGACTTATTGCCTTGTGTCTCAGAGCTCTCTTAGTTCTGCTCTTGTCTGGGCCCAAATTGCAAGTCTTTGAGGCTTTCTGTAATGGACTTCTTAGAGTAATTGTTTCGGAAAAGAGAAAAAGAGGAAAAAAAAAAAAGAAGGGCCCTCCTTGCAGATCTAATGGGCTACTGAAATGCTTAGAGACAAGGAGATTAGGGCCATTAAGGAATGATCCAGGGAGCAGAGAAACCGGCTTTTCAGACAAAGAAACTCGCCTTCTGGATTTGTATATGATCCTGACTGCCTGAGCTCTGCCCTTCCCCGTTCTGTGTTCACCAGAACTCCAAAAAGTCTCTGCTTTTATTTTTGGGTTTTCCTTGCTGTCTTTTGTATCCGTATCTCCTGTCTGCCGGGCTGGCTGCTCCCAGATTCTCTGGTGTCTGGTCTCAGTCTATCTATGGTTGGAGTTTGTATCAGTAGAATGAGTTTCCGATAAGAGCCGCCACTGCAGTTCTCCCTCCTGGTTCCCAGCACCGATGGCCCCTCCTCCCACGGGACTGAGCCTGGTAGGGAGGCGCATGGGTCCCCTGGCCACGAAAACTTACAAATTTCGCTGATCTCAGCTGTTCCACACGTTCGTGAGTGTTGTATGAAGTATGCCCAAAGTGAAATTGCTCTGCGTTGTCCAGTCCACACAGTGCCTGGCTTTCTACCTACTGCCCTGGAGGAGTAACTAAAATGTACACCTCACCACTCCGGCATCTTGCCCCGCCTTGAAAGAGGTTTTAGCAATAATTTTAAGGGAATCACCTTACAGTATGAGGCACAAGGATTATTTTAAGAGTGATGAACTTCGATGTTTACAAAAAGCTGTGTTTTGAATCACTGAGTTGATCCTGTTGCCTTCCTCCTTTGATTTATAGGCGCAGTTAGAGAGATACTTACTAATATTTAACTATACTTGATTTTCCGCAGTGAATTTTATCTTCTCGTATCTCAGGTTGGGTACCTGAAAACAGACTTGAGACCAACAATTTTTCTAGCTAGTCTGGCTTGATGTAAGGATAAAATCGAGATTCATTTTTTTAAACTTGTGCGGAACTTCTCTTGTGCTTTTTTGTTAATGACTTCAGTGTCATGAAGAGGACCATTACAAGGGTTGGGCTGTGTACGTATGGGTCTGTCTGTCTGTCTCTCCCTCCCTTCCTCCCTCTTTGTAAAAAGATTTTGGGGGGAAACTGTTCAACAATTTAAACTTTCCTTTGATTTGGACTGGCCTTTCCCCCAATCAGTAGTCATAAGGTGTTTTTTCACTTTATATGTATTTCTTCTCTTTTCATTCCGCTCTTCCCTCTTTTTTTTCCTCTTCTCCTCCTTGCTTTCCTTGCTGTGTCGAGCTTTCTCTGAAGCAGATTCCTTTCTTCCTGAGGATGCCGCTCTCCTTTTCCCTCTGAGCCTCTTTCCTGGAGAGAACCCAGGGGTCTGCATCTGAGTTTAGGTTGTGGCTCCTGCACCTCACTTTGCTCACAGTTCCCCCAGCATCCAAATCCATCTCCGTTTTCTTTGCAGTTGTCTTACTTTGGGTTCTTCCAGGAGCTGAGCCTGAGACATGGCTCCTGGTGCAGGTGGTTTGTTTGGGAGGGGCCGTGGGAAGCAGTCGTGAAGGAGCAGGAAGAGTGAGGCAGGGAGGGAGGAAAGACCAGACGAGTGCCTCCCTGATCTCACTACGGGTGTGCCCAGCCAGGCTCAATCCATGTGGAGTGCAACACAGAGTTGCCCTTTTGGAGGGCGGGGGGTGGGGCTGGGACATTTATGCACGGACTCCCACTCCTGCTGGCTGCAACTTGCTTCTTGGGGGCTTTTCTTATCCCCTCTCTTTCAGGCTGTCTTGTGTGGGCTGGAGGGTCTCTTTTATGGGGAAAAATGTCTTTTCCATCTCCAAGCTGGGAACTACTATTCTCTTGAGAACCCATGTGTTTTTCTCTTTTGAATACTAGTAATCTTCTGTCTTCCTGCTGCTTGCTCTTGCTGAGAAGGTGTGAAAGCAGGACGTGCAGCTGACCTCTGTCAAGCAGGCATGGCCCTGTGACCTGCAGTGCACGTGTTTCCTGTACCCTTATTTTCTGCACAGGATCTCAATGAAAAGAAAAGCTTTTATTCCGTGTGTTTTTATGAGTCACTTTAAAATGTGGCAAGCTGCAAATAAACAAATGAGATAGGATGCAAATGGCATCATTTAAAGATAAGAAAGAAATCCAGTCCTGAGTTTGTGTTATTTGTATTCTATTTTTGTTTCCACGAAGGAAAAAGTATATCTGTGCACACCCAGAATTTTCAGGATTAAAGCGTGAGTTGCTGATAGGTTACTAATAAAACTTGACATCTTTGACTGGTTTCAATGATAACTGCCAGTCTTTTCCTACCTCTAGTTTCTAAATTTGTTATTGTATTTTTCAGCAGTATGCAACATTGGTGTCCAGGTAAGATCAGCAAGCTATGTCAGACTGGATGCTTACAACCAATGACAGTTTGTTAAAAATACACTTCCCATTGCAGTCCGTACCCTCTTCCCCCTGATGGCAATTTAGTAGGTCTTGAGAACATCTTTGAAAAACTTTTGCACAAACTGAGCAAGTGAAAACATCTTTGAAAAACTTTTGCACAAACTGAGCAAGTGATACATTTTCTGAGACCTTGGACATTTGAGAATTTTTTTTTTTTGTAGTTTCTACTCTTGAACAGCCACTTGACTGGGTATAAAAGTTGTGAGTCAGAATTTGTTTCAAAATTCTGAGTGTGGTTCAATTGCTGTTAAATGATTATTGTTATAGAGTAACAATATGCTGCTAGTTTCACTGCTTTTATGATTTTAGGAGATTTATTTTAATACTCAAAATTAAAAAAGAAGTGCCAGATGCTACTTTACATTGATTTCTAAGCATTGATCACAATTTTGCCTTTTATCCTTAGTCTTTTTTTTTTTTTTTTTTTGTACCTATACAATAACCTTTCTATGATGCTCCGGCTGTTGCTTATATCTATATGTTGTTCATACTTCCCTTTGAAACACATTTCATTTACTGGTTGGATATCTGTGGTCTTTGCTCCATTTCTATTTTCTCAAGTCTCATCTTTTCTCTTCTTTTTCCATATTTTCCCAGCATTCTGAGATTTCTTCTCAATTTTGTACTCTGCATCAAGGTGTGTTTCCAGCTCTGCTAACTTAGCCTGTCATCAATTTGGTGATGGCCCTGCTTTTGGCTCCTGAGCCTGTTCATTTCATCATCACTGTATTTTCTTGTTGAGTAAAAGTAATATAAATAGCATTTAGAATTGAAGGTGAATGCTTTCTGAAAAAAATCTCTTGTCCACGTAGACAAATCCTCATCAGATGAGAACTTTTCCTTGGAGCCGTTATCCTTTTCTCCTTTACTTGTGCCATGGGATTTTCCCCAATGGGCTTCAAGTTGATTTTCCCTTGTTAACTTACTCTTGAACAAGGACGGCTCTAACTGGGCCCAGTGTGGAACCGTTTAGGGGGAAAAGTTCCCGTCTGTCTTCTCCCCTGTAAATTCGTCCTGGGATCTGTAGTCAGCACTGTCTTTTAGTCCCCCCTTTGCTGTCCCACATGTGGAGGCAGGATGACATCTCATCCACTGGCTTTGAGCCCCTCATGCCCTTCCTCCACTCTGAGCCCCTTCTTGGCACATGGGGGCTGATTAATAAAACGCTCTCAGGAATGAGCCAAAAGGAAATCCTCTTGGGAATGGGTGTGATATTGAAAGCATCTCAAAGCTGTGATCATAGCTGTTTTGCAACCAGTTCTCTTTGGGGACGGCCAAGTCTCTAAAGCCCGTGACTGACTCAATTTTTTGACTTATAAATTTGACCTCAGCTGAAATATATTCTACATTCTACCCTTGCCTATCAAAGCACAATAATAATTTGTGTTTTCCTTGCCTCTGTCTCTTTTCTGCCACCTAGAAACACTGACTCCTTTATTGACCTCAGGAGAGGTTCCTGATTTAGAAAGGACAAATATTTATCTTGACACTTAGTAAAAGTGGAATTGTATAAAGTTTGAATCCTGAAGTTTGAATCTTATTGATCTGACTCTTGTTTTTTTGTCAGGGATAGGGGAGAAAAATAGATAACCTTGTAGAAAACAGATAGCACTGTGGACTGTACTCTTATTTTATTGGGGCTGAAGATAAAGATAAAAAAAATCCATCAAAGACTTAAGGTTATCCGATTTGTTCTTAATCTGCTCTTAGCACAAGGGTAATGTGCTACTACAAATGCCAGTGTTTTTCAGAGATGAAATCTTCCCCCAAAAGAGGAACATAGAAACAGTTCTATACAATCAGAGATCAGCAAATGAGAAACCCCATTCAACTGGGCTCTCCCTACAAAACCTTCCCTAAAGTGGCTCCAGACAAGGCACCTTTAGTTAGAAAGTCAGTTTACCAGCTGAGATTGAACTAGTCAAGAATCAGAATGAAAGTACCTGTCCAAGGTACACTGATGGTATATCTTCTGCCAGAAATACGTATACGTATCCCTTCAACCTTGTCTGCTGCAAATCAAATGGGAGAGTGCAAATATTAAAACTTCACATTGCAAATAATCCATCTCTGTTTCATTTCTCTTTCCAGGTTTGAGATTTTTAAGAGCTCTCAGACTGATACAGTTTTCAGAAATTTTGCAGTTTCTGAATATCCTTAAAACAAGGTAAGAAGTTCATTCTCATGATTTTTCTCACTCCCGCACCCAGTGCTAAGTTGTAAATATAGGGTGTGTTTGCTTTCATCACAATAAAATCGGAGTTGCGTTATTGACAGAAAGAGTGATAGAACACAGACATGGGGAGAAAGCCCAGAGGAGGACCTGGAGTTGCTTTCTTACCCAGCGATTTGGGAATTGTGCAGGAAAGAGAGAGGCACAGCCATGCACGTGGACAGGCAGGTAGGGATAGTTTGGGGGAACTGAGGTCATTGCCTGGGTACTTTGCGGGGTGCTGTTGCTTGGAGATCAGCCATGGCTGGCATGGAGAGGGGTGTTCAGCAGATGAGGGATGGATTTGCTCATTGATTGGGAAATCCTTGCTGCCAGGTTCTAAATTGCCCCTTTATTACACCACTAAATAAGAAATTGAACCTGACTGTAAAAGCAATAGAAGCAGTGCTCTTTGAGAGGCCATTGCAAACCTCATACTGCAAACAGAAAACCATTTCATTTCAGAGTGCATTTAAGATATTCACTATGTAGCCCCTGGGGCTTGCTCTGTGAATTACCTTTTGGGGAAAGCCTAAAAACCTCCCACTGAATATACCATGACTACTTCTGTTAACTGTGTTATGATCTGGAAAGCAACCACTGGACCAGGAGGAAAAATCCCCCAGAGGATCTCTTTCCTGATAACCCGCTGGTTCGCAGAGCTGGCCTGAAACCAGGGCCGTCCTGTCTTGATGAATAAACTAATAAAAGAGGTTAGGCGCACTCTAATGGAAAATAAGTGCAGGTCATAAATTTCTCTTATAGGAAATTACACTTAAGCTCACTTCTAATGTTCCCTGTCCTCTCTTGCCAGCCTTAACGTGTTTGATAAATGCTTAAAAATGGGACCCTTCTCTATTTTGTGATTTATAATTAATATACCTGCATTTTGGAGGGCTTGGATCAAGCACTGTTTTCCCAGGAAATGAGGGTAGGACTCGGCTTCCAGAACCTGACACGTCCAGCAAATACAATCAAATGTTGGCTGTTGTCCGTGTTGTGTTGTGTTGTGTTTTGTTTTGTTTAATTCCAAATTGGTTTCTCCACTTCCACTACTCATCTATGCAAATATAAGGTTAATTCATTTTCTAAAAATATATATATATATATATATATATATATATATATATATATATATATAGATAGATAAAGACTTCTATGGCTTTGGGTATATGTATCTATTGTAGCATGTCCTATCACCTTTCACATCTCATTATCCTGAGGTCATAATTTGTCAGTTCTCTGTTTATTAGTATATAATATTATAGATATATAGTAAATACAGTTTTTTCTTCATATTTTCCTCTGAGTGACAATAACCTTATTTTCTACCTTTTGTATGGGTGTTCTATGCAATGTACCCTGTGCAATGGTTTGTACTTAAAATACTCTTGTATTTTTTTTAGTGGGGGTGGTGTTAAGTAGAACCAATTACATTCCCTGGTATAATGCTTTTCTCCCCCCATTTCTTGTTTACCTCCTCAATTAGAGGAATTGTTATTCTCTTACACCAGCATTTTAAGAAGGTGTCATTCCTCTGAGGAATAACATGGAAGGGCTTGGATTCTCGCCCTCCTTGCTATGTCATGGGTCCACTTTGGACTTTGTAGAGAACAATGGGCCAGCTGCATAAAGATATCTTTTTTGGGGGGGAGGGCTGTTGTTGGGAAACCCACCAATTTCTCATTCCTTGGAAAATATTCCTCCCCCTGGCATGCAGGAACTGTCACTGGCAGCCCTGGTGAAGAGGCCACCTGGTGGGTGGTTTGTTCTCCCAGGGCTGAAGCAGTCAGCTAGGGAAAGAGGTGGCTCGAGGGAAGAGGCGTGGGGAGATGTTTGGGGATGACCCCAAAATAGCAATTCCCCAGTGTCTACTTTCCATTAAATCAAACTCCTCCAATTGTCAAAGGGTGTTTTTCTTCACAACCCCACGAACTACAATTCTCCAGTTCTGTTGTATGGTCACAACCAGTGATTAAGATGACTCAGCAAACTGGAATTGAACCCCTAAGGTAAGGTATGGGGGCGCTCAGGGGTTAGGAGGCAGGGAGAAAGGTAATCGAGCTCATTTTTGGCTTGAGTTGTGGGGCAGTCAAGGATCTTCTCAGGGAGAAGGGGTTGTTCCAGGTAAGCCTGCAAAACACACATGGGTGAGAAGATTGGGCTCTTGGATAATTCTGTGCTCCTGGAGGTTGGAGGTTCTGTGGCACAAGGAAGTGGGGTAAGGTTAGGAAGGTAGGCAAGGGCCAGGCCACCAGGCACAGATTAACATTTCATTTAATTGTAAGGACTCCATAGGCTTTAGAACAACGGTCTGAGCCCATTCTCTCTCTAGGAGCCCAGCTAATCTCAGCCCCTTCCCTCTTTGCACCCCCAAGCCCAGGTCCCAGAGGCCCTGCTGCAGAGAGATGGAAGGCTTGAGCATTGTTGCTGTGTGTCTCTGTCTTGACTCCTCTTACGCTGCTTTGACAGCAGGGGAGGGTGGGTGGAGCCATGCAGTCACCCTTAGGGGAGTTTTTGTCTGGCTTTTGCTGGTGGCCAATTCCTGCCAATCTGTGTTAGGCAGGGATGGAACCATTGAACGTGTGATTTGAAATAATGACTTGAAGTTGTTACAGGAGGCAGGGATGGAACCATTGAACGTGTGATTTGAAATAATGACTTGAAGTTGTTACATGTCCTGCTTCTTGGCCATGGAATCCTGGAAAAGGTCTCTGGTGGGCCCTGCAAGGGTCTCATGTCCAGCCTTTGAAGATTGACCATGTTCACTGATGTGAATGACCCTCATGGCCATTGTAAACTACTAGGATGGGGGACTGGAAGTGATAACGGAAACACAAGAATGATTTTCTATAGATGGGTTAGGTTTTCATGATAAGGTCAAAATCCATCCTTCCTTAAGGTCTAAGAACTGGTGTAGGATGATTCTAATCATTCTAATAATCAGCAACTTTTGTGTTTGGCCGAGACCCCTGGACTATGAATCTCCTCAGTGGCCCCTTTTGCCATGCACAGCCCACAACCTTGCCCCTGCACCTCCTCTCTTCTTCCAAGGAGCCCTTCTGAACCTGCTAAGGTTTGAATCTCAGAATATGGAGAAAGTCCACTAAAGAGTTAACCTTGCATCTTTTGCATAGCTTTCAGATGATTGCCTGGTCTTAGAGTTTAATTTGGAAAGCAAATTCCTAATACCAGGAATCTGCAATGATGCTGATGTCATAAAAATAATCAGATTGCAGCCCTTAAGATGGACCATTTCAGCAGCGGTGATTAAATGTTCCACATGCAGCAAGAGCTCCCGGAAGCACCATTAATATCGCTGTGACAATCATTTAGAGATTAATAATGACCATATTTAGGTTGTTTGTCCAAAGCACCAAGAGGCTCAGGGACTCCAATAGGTTTAAATCTCAAGAGGGCTCAAAATGGTTGTTGGTGGAGCACTGATTTGTTCAGGCCCCAAGGAGCATGTAAGTGAGTGAACGTGGCACTTAATTATCCCTGAGATCTCCCCATCTGCCACCCGTGGCCCTCTCCTCATCTGTTTCTCACTCTCCAATGTTGGAGCAAATTTAGAGGGTACACAAGGGAGACACAGGGAGGGTGTCTTGCTCTGTTTTGGTTTTCTGTTGAGAAACACACCTTGAGAACAGGTTGTGGTGATGATCTAGCTGCAACAAAGTTCAGAGTTCATTGATCACCAGGGTTGCTTCACTTGATCTGGCATATTGACCCACTGCTTCTGTTTGCCTTATTTCCACTCTGCCAATTTGTGGTTGAGGAAATTGTCCTTCCACAGAGAGACCACCACGAGTGAGGGGGGCCCTGGGCCAGGCAACCTGCTCCAGAGAGCAGAAAGGCAAGCGTTGCATTCCTTCTTAGCTCTGATAAGTTTAGATAGAAAATTTTAAACATTGTTTTGGTCACTTTGTGATCTCCTTTCATGGCTACAGAAACCACTTGGAGGTGAGGTGGGGATGGCCGGACCCAGCTTGGTGCCTGGGAAAATGGATGAAGTTTAAGATGTAACAAACCTGGACTTGCCTTTGTGAACACAAGATTCACACTGAAACTTCTGGGGCCACATAATTCATTGCACTGTCAGGCACAAAAGAGGGTGGTATAAGAGTCTGCCCTCTTCTCTCAGGGGAAGACAGTCCCAAACCTGCTTTGTAGAGCTGACTACTTGTTAAGTTCTCAGAGAAAGTGTTTTGGATATCAACCACTTCTATTTTAGGCAGATGTTTTAATTGCAAGCAACAATACACCTCAAAATAGTCTTGGTGAAGACTGAGGGTCCAGAACTTGCGGCTTCAGGCCTGGATGGATCCAGAGGTTCAGATTCCTCATCAGGATTCTGCCTCTCTCTCCATATTTTCTCCTTTTGGTTTCACTGTGAGGAAGCCTTTCTCCTTCAGGAAGATGATACTCAAGGGCTCCGGGCTTGTAGCTTTTACATCCAAATCTCAGAGAGAAACTGTCTCTCAGTTCCTGAAAAATGCCAATGATAAGACCCTACCTCTTAGCTTTTCAGAGCTTAGAGTTCCTCCATCTGCCAAACTGCCTTGGCCCCTCATGGGGGGAGGGGTGGGGTTCTTGGTTGACATCCCACACAGGTCAGAGTCTGTAGATAGTTGCTCTGAAGAAGAGACACAGGACAAACCAAAGAGTGGGAGAAAGAGAGGTCTGTGCAACTTCTGTATACTGCCTCCCCCAATTATTTAGGTGACCAGGCTTTAGATTAGAAAGGCACAGGTTTGAACACTAACCCCACAGCTTACCAACCATGTTTCCTCATGTAAGCTTCTTAGCTGGCTAAGCCTTAGCTCCCACATCTGACTAGTGAGAACAATAATACCTGCATCAAAAATTAAAAGTGATGAAGAACTCAACATAAGATCTGGAACGTAATAAGGGCTTAATAAATATCAGCTATTATTATAATCTAGCAACTCCAGAAAGGACCAAGAAAGATTGAATGCACATTTTTGTTGTTTTCCTAGCCTAAGGTTTTGAACCAGAAGAAAGTCTTTCCACATATGTCAAAAGATCAGTCTCACCCACAGAATTGAAAATTTCTGCTTATTCTTCCCCTGAACTCTGTCAGGGAACTCTGGAACAAGGAAGACCACAAGTTCCTCTTCTCAGTTACATTAAAGAAGAAAGACTGGAGAAAAGGGAAAATGGAAAAAAACTGGACTTTGACATCATGCATCTCTCAGGACCGTTGACCCAAACCTTCCCCAAGGGGTCCCTTCCCAATGGCCGACTGCCCCATCCCCCATTCCATGTCACACAGTGGCTCCAGTATGGTCATCAGAATTTCAAGAGGTTAATCAATATGTCTGGATAGTTTCCTTCTTCCTTGGTGGCACACTTTCTGACCGTTTTAATATCTTAGGCACAGACTGTGGGGTGAGGTACAGCTTTACTTTAGCAATCGAGGAAAGACTTCCTGGCAGATACCAATCTGCAACTGCTGTGCTACAGAGCAGTGGCTAAGAGCACAGACTCAGAGCAAAACTGCCTGGGTTCAAATCCCAACTCTGCGGCTTGCTGTGTGAACTTGGATGAATTTCTTAAACTCTGGATGACCTCATAGGGCTCTTTTGAGGATTAAATAAGTTAATATACATAAAGCACTTAAAATAAACCCTCAGAATGTGAATCATTGGCAGAAGGAGAGAGAGAGAGAGGTGGGAGAGGGCAGAAGTGACAGATAAATCAATCAAGAATGACAAGCTGAACAACCTTGTGGTCTGCATGAGGCCACTATCAGGAGACTACAAGAGGTAGAAAATAGAGCTCTTTAGCAGCCTCAAATGATGGGATGTCTGAAGAAAGTGGGATTCATTACCAGTGAGTGGCTGTAGGTAAGAGCCATGAGGAGGAAAAGTGACTTTGGATTGCAGAGTGCATGGAAAGACTTTAAGGAGGTCTTGGGGATGTGAAAGAAGTCTTGAAGAATATGAATGTTTGGAAAGAAGGAAAGGGTGTTCTGATTGAGTTAATAGCATAGACAAATATAAAGTAAATAGGTTTAGCTGTGATGAAAATTTCAAGAGTTTTTGCAGAACAATAGTGGGAGAGCTTGGAACTTTAGAGGATATTGAAGAGTTGAGGCATAACATTTTAGTCAATGGTAAGCCATTGGACAGCAACTGAAATCAGTCCTCAAGGTGTTTAACACAGTGGGAGTGAACAGGATAATGTGTAACGGGGGGGAGTACAGAGAAAGAGACCATTCATTCAGGACATATTCACAGAACTCTAATCTGCACCAGGAACTCACTGCTCCCAGGATCCAGAGGTAAATAAAACAGATAAGGCCTCTGTTCATGGAGCTTAAAATTGAGTGAGTTCCAATTGATCCACTCAGGGAATACCGGTGGATGCTGAAACTATTAAGTACACAGTTCCTGGGAAACAAGCTATTCACATGGTCCCTGAGTCTTATTCATAGATAACTTATTAATTACAAAGGGAAATGGGAGCTTTCCATGGAGAAATCTGGTGTTGCCACCTTACCCAGTGCCCTGACCAAGGGTCACTGAGTTGGGATGTCCAGATGTGGTGCCACCCCCAGCAGAGTATTTCTTAACAGGACGATTTAAGCAGAATCCAATCAGAGGAAATAATCAGACAAATCCAAAATGTGGAACATTCAACAACCCAGCTGGCCTGGGTCTAGAGAAAAGTATGTGATATTAAAAACAGATTTTAAATGGTGAGGGTGCAGAATGTTAATTACAGATTAATAGGGATGAATATAGTTGTTGGCAAAATATAGCCTATGGAGCAAATCCGGTCCACTGCCTATTTTTATAAATAAAGTTTTATTGGAACATTTACGTTGTCTAAGGCTGCTTTCAGGCCGCAATGACAAGAGTCGTGTAGTGGGGGCAGAGACGATATGTATGCTTTCTGATTCTTTACAGAAAAATAATTCCTGACCCCTAGATTAAAGTGATGCACGAATCTTGATTAGCTCTTGGGTCAGGGGAAGAAATGAAAACATCTATAAATATAATTTTAGGGCAACTGAAGAAATTTAAATAAGGACTGCATATTAGAGGACGTTGCTGAATTCCCATTAATTTTTATAGATGTGATAGCAGCATTGTGCTGATGTTGCAAAATGTCCTTCTTAGGAGTTCAGTGCTGATAGATTTAGGGGTTGTGTCATGATGTCTACAACCTACTCACAAATGGTTCAACTCCACCTCTTCCCCTGGTGGGGGCAGTGGGGGGGGGGGGCGATAAGAAGAAAAAATATGGAGAGAAAGCAAATGTGGCAAAATCTTAATAGCTGGTCAACCTAGTTGAAGGGCCCCGAAGTATTCATTACACATTCTTTCAATTTTTCTGTAGATGTGAATATTTTCAAAATAAAGCTGTGAATTTTTTTTTTAACGTTTAACAGAATTAGAGGGGATCAACTTAGGGACCCAGCTGTGGTAGCCCAGCTGTAACTTTCCTTCAGGCTCTGGCCTGAACTTCTTGCCTGCCCCACTTAAGGCCCCCTCCCTGCCCAATTCCCTTACAGTTGAGAAAAGTTTGGCGAGTTGGAGGCGTCCTGCCTCTCCCCTAAAGGGGACACTATTGAGTGCCTTCTCTCTTTATAACTTGGAGATTTTGCTTGTTGTCTCTTTTGCACAGCAATTCCATCAAGCTGGTGAATCTTCTCTCCATATTTATCAGCACGTGGCTTACAGCAGCTGGGTTCATCCATTTGGTAAGTAACCTTACAGATGGCCTCAGCTCTGGCTTTCCTGGGGTGAGCCCCTCTGTGAGTCATTTTATTACCTGGAATTTCTCTTGCCAAACAGAAACTTCAGCCCAGCTGTAGAATGTAGGAAAAAGGAAGCAACAGCGCAGTAGTCCAATGAGTTGGGGTTCCAACCCGTTTACCCTAGACTAGTTCTGAATGGTGAGTGATGTTTGCGCTATTAACCCAAGTTTTTCAGCTCACCAGTATTGCGGTGGGGGCTGTGGAAGATTTTTCATCCTGCTTGCAATAACCAAACACAGACACAAGATGGCAGTGCTTCCCTAGCAAATGCCCTGAAAGGGTCTGAAGTCGAGGCTGGAAGTTGGACCCACACCTCTCTGTAAACAACAAATTCAGATCCCTCTGTTTCTCTCCACCTCTTTACAAAAAGCCACCTTTGATTCTTTTGCCTGATTACTTGTCAAGTTATTTTGTACCTCAGAAATGTTAATTCTTTTAAGTTAATGAGTCTTTGAAAGCCTTCTATTAGTAAGTCAAGCTCTTCTCACCCTCCTAAGGCAGGTTTTCCCCCTGAATTAGAGAGCACAGCTATTGTTGAAAGAGCATTTCATACTAACACCTCATCTAACTGTGAAGCTTTGAATAAAGGTGACCTTCCCCTGCCAAGCCTCTATTTGTATAAGGGGTAGAAGGATGCATTTAGTTACCACCACTTGGGTTTATGGAACCATCACCCAAAGGAGGACAGGCCTGGGATGGAGGCCAGAGGCTCTGGTTCAGGCACCGGATGGGCTGGCGTCTCACCCAACCCTTTATGCTGAGGGGCTGAAATCACTGTAAGGTGAATTGCCCCAGCTCGTGCTGCAGCACCTCAAATGAGGAGCAAATATGAGCCTGTGGTCTTCAGTAGGTCAGCAGCGGTGCCTCCCAGAGCTGTTACATAACATGTCTTCTGGTTGACCAGGAAACCCCCATGAAAATGGCACCTTGAGGACAAACTTTGATGAGTGAAAGAAGCCAAGTCCTGGAATGTCCTGCAGAGGCAGAGCAGGGGGCCATCCACACGGGCCACACTGGCGGGTTGTATGCATTGGCTGTCCAGTGCTAATAGGCCTGGAGTTTGGGATCTAGCCCTGGTCCCTGTTCTTTCCTGAGAGTCTCCTCTTCTCCCAGTGAGAGAGAAGGCCTCTCTCCCTACTGCCTCACAGCATTGTTGGCAGATCACATATAATGGGACAACAGGAAAGTGTTTGGTAAAGTCTAAAGCAGGAGAGGGCAAATCACTGCGCAGGGCCCAAGGCAGGCCAAATCCGGCCATACTCGTTTGTTTATGGATTGTCCGTGGCCGCTTTCCTACCACAACGATGGAGTTGCATAGTTGTGACAGGGACCGTGTGGGCCACAAAGCTGAAGATATTTACTCTCTGGCTCTTTTTCAAAAAAAGTTTGCCAGTTGTTGGTCAAAAGGGTTGCACAAATGCAAACTGTACTCGTGAGCTCACCCTTCCAGCTCTGAGGGAGATTCTGCAGCCTGAAGGGTAGAATCCGTTGTTGATGTTCTAGGAAGGAGGGAGGGCAGGGTTGGCAGCTAGAGGTGCTCCGAGGTCTGTTAGGGATATGGTCATAAGATCTGAAGGAGCAAGGCCCAGCAGGCATCTTCTTGTGTGAAAGGATTGTGAAAGGAGGTGGCCCTCGGGGATTTCTGCAGGAGAGCACAAACCAGGCTCACCGAGGTTCAGCAGGAACTCTCAGAGCCAGGGAAGGGCTGGCTTTTCTACCTTGAAGAGAAATGCTGTCAAACATGACCAGGGGCAACGTCCTAAAATTTAGCTGGCCTTGTGTCAAACGATGAAAAGAAGACGAGACTTGGGTTGTCTCCCTCCGCCTCTGCCTTCTCTTCTCTGCCCCAGTCAGCTAGGAAGGAATTGCCCATCGTGAGAGCTCTGCTTTCTCCATCACCTGCTCCAAGATGCTGACCCATCACCCACAGAACTCAGCCCAGGGTACCAGACTGCCTTCTTCTGAGAGCAGCATGGCTCGGGAAGCAGCATGCTGGATCTCTTGGGCTTCCTGGTGCATTATATATATATATACATAATTTTGTTTTCCTTTTTCTATCCTGGCCTCTTGTTTTAGGTGGAGAATTCAGGGGACCCATGGGAAAATTTCCAAAACAACCAGGCTCTTACCTACTGGGAATGTGTCTATTTACTGATGGTTACGATGTCCACCGTTGGCTATGGGGATGTTTATGCAAAAACCACGCTTGGCCGCCTCTTCATGGTCTTCTTCATCCTTGGGGGACTGGTAAAAGCTCTTTATAATGATCTTGATATTTATGGTTATTAGCTTTTCCTGTTATCCGTGTCCTTAAAGCTTTGTTATTAGTATACTATGTTTCTGCATTAGAAGCAAGCAGTTGTCTCCGTGTGACAATCGGGTCAACTAAATATGAAGACGATTGTGACTTTTCTGCATATTCTTTGGTATAGTAAACTTGTTTCCCATAGACGAGAAGTTATACAACCTGGGTCCATCGCCCTTATTGGGGACAGCCATTTAGCCAGAGCAAACCCAACTGTCTTCAAGTGATGCTGTTCATAAGTGAGAGTGCCAGTTCCTTAGTGAGGTAAATTTAAATCTGAGGTTCTGCTAGGACGGTTGCTGTCACTGGACCCTGGTTGATGGCTGTTGATACCTTGCAGACAGCTTGCGGTTTCAAGAGCTCACCCTCCCCTCTACTTCCAACAAACACTGTGGCTGGGGCCTGCTCCAAAGTGTAGGGTCCCATATGAGAGGGTGAAGGGGCACTGGTCAGGTCCAAGTGGACGTCACCAGGCTAGTGGAGGGTGGTTTTGTAAACAGCCAGCTCCATCATGCAACGACACGTGTGGAATTCTCTCCTCCCTTATAAAGCAGACAGTTTCACTGTTTGCTTTTCCGGTCTATGCAGATCTGTATTTAGCATCAACTGTCTGTTATGATGTAATTTTCAAGGGGGATTTGTGGCAACACATTGGTGTTTGCTGCATTTCGTCTTTCAAAAGTAGCTTTAAGTTTAGATTTTTGCCATAGATGAGGTAAGTGATTAAAATTATAATTCACCGACAGCTTTCACTTATGTACACCACACATGCATTTATATCTCTTTATGCATACACATCTCTGTTTTGTATGCATACGTCATAGACATTTAAAAATGTGTATAAATGTATGTGTGTGCATACATTAATGGAGCATTTCTACAGCACCTAAAAAGTCCCGTAGATAATGGCACCCAGTTATCTGAAAGCAGGCCTTAGGAGTACCCAGCCACAAGCAAGATGTTTGTTGGACAAAACATGGCAGATTGTTTTTCTCCTTGTTATCCTCTCCTCCCATGTAATCTCCTAAATTTACCTTTTGAGTTTTTGTGATTTTTTTTTTAATGGAAGGGTTTATTTTTTTAATCTTCTTTTGGTGTTTATTGTCTTTAATAACTCATAAAGACATTAATTTTCCTTTGAATTTTAACTAGAAAGAAAAGTCTTCTCTTGCAATAGTTTGTGTACACACGTGTGCATGCTTAATTTTACCAGCATGCATGTTTTATTTTATTTATTTCTCTTCTGAAAGAAGAGCCAAATGCCAACTTTTTTCTGCTGCTTTGTATTTTCTCAACTGTGATTTTTTTTTTCTTTCTAGCTGTCTAGGTTGGCTAGTGTTTTATTGTGTCCCATGCGTTCTCAGGAACTTACCTTTTTTGTGTGTTTTTTATTCTTTTTATAATCAACTGGATTCATATATCTCTTCAGAGTTCTAATCCTTTTGTGTTTCCAAATCTTAGTGTCCCCTTTCTGAAAAGGTCCCCCCTTTCTTTGGCCTGTCTTTTTAGTCTCTTCTGTCTCCTATCTTCTCCTCAGGCCATGTTTGCCAGCTACGTCCCTGAAATCATAGAGCTAATAGGAAACCGCAAGAAATACGGGGGCTCCTATAGTGCGGTTAGTGGAAGAAAGTAAGTATGCCAAGAGCTTTTGCTGTCTCCACTGCAGTAGAATCCTCTCTGCATGCCATTTTTTTCTTTTCTTTTTTTTTTTTTTTTTGGCTCTTGTTTCTTTGTTTCATGCATGCAGGCAATGTTTGCCCGCTACGTGCCCGAAATTGCCGCGCTCATCCTGAATCGGAATAAATTCGGCGGGACTTTTAACAAACATGGAGGCAGAAAGTAAGTCAGTTGCATCAGAAAAGGCGTGGTTGAGTGGCTCCTGAGAGTCCCTGTGGGGGTGACGTCAGAAACCTGCCCCTCTCCCACCCCACCCTGGGTGCTCTAGCGGGGAAGGGCCGTATTCTGCATGGGGTGTGATGTCGGACGTTACCCTGGGAAGTTTGTCGTGCTCAGACCAACCACCCAGGCCTCATTCCCACTCACAATTTTCTTCCCCAGACCTCCTTTCCAAGAAAAATAGTGCATTTATCCTGGAATGGGTCCTTATATAACTAGGCCCATATTTTAGGTTCTGACCCCTAATGAGGAGGCCAAGATTTTTCATTCTTCGCCTTACCTGGCTTAGTGATTGCATGAATTCTAGTCCCCCTAACTAATGCGATGCCATCCTCTGGTGGTCTTTGTGCAGCAATAACGTGGAATAAAACTCTAGCAGGGAAGTCCTAGAAAGGTCAAGGTCAAGATCATCTATTGCCTACTGTGAAGGCATCATGGCCACCAGACAGCCAATTCTCCCTAGCCAAGAGGCACCAGTCTGTCCTCAGAGATACTCATTACTCCATTGAAATTCCTTCCGGGCAAGAAACATTATATTTATGGTTTGTTGGGGCACTCTTTGGTATTTGTGATGAGTCTTGTTTGACTTTGCATCCATGAATGCTTTCTTTTTGAGAGCTGTTTCAATGTGTGCTCAGATCACTCATACCAATATTGATATCAATATGTGGTTCTAACATCAGTCAGAACAAAGCTTTCTTTAAAAGCTTTCTCTCGGGCACTCAGCTTTGCTTGACTTTGTGAGACATAATTTACATACAGTGAAATGTACACATTTTTAGCATCCGGCTTGAGGAGTTTTTACCTAAGTGCACACCCGTAATGCCATCCAGATCAAGACGGAGCATTTTCATCACCTGAGAAAGGAAACTCATGCTGCCTCCCAGTCATGAAAGTTCCTATAAGGGAACTGGATTTTTCCTTCATTTTTAAATGAACTCTTGAATAGCCTCTTCTGTTGTAAGAAAAAATGAAACAAAACCAGTTGCGTTGCAATTGCCTCCTCTCATCTTGATGGTGTGTCACACTGGATGGAGCAACCCCCCTCTCCTGTCCGTGATCCAGTGCGTCCTGAGCTCAGGTGTCCAGTCCTCTGTTCAGAAAATGAGTTGATGGGGGAGAAAAGGCTCATTTTCTTGAACTACCCACAGGACACCAGTTTCCTTTCAAAGGAACAAAGGGCCGTGGGCAAGAGGGGCCAGTTGGCATCTGTCCAGCGGAGGCAGTAAATTCCTCCACCTTCCCTCTGATGGAGTCCTGCTCTTTCTATTATCTTAACGGCCCTGGATTAGGTTAGAACCAAGCTGTTCTGATTTCTGGGCCCTTGGTTGGCTCCCAAAGGCCAAATAAGTCCAGAGATTCTCATTGTGGTCATCTCTCACGTGCCAAGAGGAAAACTGCTTCTCTGTCTGTTTAGGCTTTAAGCTGGGGACAGGCCGCCATAAAGCAGAAAGCATTCGGAGAGCCTGGGGTCTCTCTATGGCCTCCCCCCACTTCTGTCCGTGCCAGCATTTCCTTATCATGGCCCTGAAGAAGTCAATAAAATCAGTTACCCTGAAGTCTAGGTTGAAAAAATTTTTTGACTTTTGCTCCAGGTAATATTTTTTTCAAAATGGTTTCCCTAATCAAATGTGGGTGGGCTCGTGACTGGTGGCTTTGGTTGATAGGTGACCAGATGGGGCCCTGAGACCAGACTTGGTCTGATCCGGTCATCTTGTTGATTAGCACTTTCCCCCAAACCCCCATGTGCTGATGACTTCAGATCAGAGATTTCCTGCAGTTTTTGTTCTTGCTTTGTAATCTTTTATCACCACTTGTAGCCTGATTTTCTCTCTCCCTCTCTCCCTCTCTCTCTTACTCCCCCCCCCCCCCCTTTACGAAAATGCACACTTTGCTTTTAACATTCTCTTTGGGTCTCCAATGTCCCCCAGCCCTGTGGACAAAGTCGTGCTGTCATCAGCACTGGGACCATTCACTTTACTTTATGCATTGTTTCCCAGTTCAAAAGCTAATTACTAAGTAGTTTAAAGAAGCCCTTTGGTCACTTAGATCTTTCATCAGAGAATATAAGCTTGGGAAAGGAATGGTAATAAAGGGCCATTAGCACCCTTTGTTTGATGTTGTTTTTCCAGTGGGTAGAACAAGATTGATGAAATGTTATGTTTGGCCAAAATTTGAGTTTTCATTTGGAATTCAGTGCTGAGAGAATGGGCTGTCAGAATCAATAAGTTTTCTTTCGCTTGGGATATGGGCATGTGGTAGTAATTAGCAATATAAGGTCTTTAGTTGAGCAACCAAGCATGAGTTCTGGCAGTAAACATAATGAGAAACTACAGTTGTTCTATTTCTAATGTCAGAAAGTTTCCAGATAAAATTAAATGCATTTGTAAAATGAAAGCAGCTAAACTTTGTTGAAAGATACAGTTCAGACACTTAAAATAGCATGCTGTGCTTGGCGGTTTTGTGTGTGCATAAATATATGTGCTATACTCATGGACACACGTACATATACACTTCATAATCAAATGAATGCCCAGAAAGTCATTAAAACATATACATGGTAAAGGGATTTGTTTATGCATGCATCTTTTATTCAGGAATAACCTCCTTAACAATGCATTTACTTGTCAAAGGACCCAAAGCTAACCAAAGTAACTTGTAAACCAAAGCTATGGAGACAGAAAATTTTGAAATTCAAAAGCTGTAGACAGAAATGCTCAGGGTTTGTTAATGCTGCACCCAATTTCTGGATATTGGAGAATATGAAGGTTTCATTGGCATCTGATTTTCTATTTTGATCTACATATTTGCATCATATGTAGCCTTCAGGAAGTCAGAACATCTCCACCATCATCGTGGTGTCGAGGGCCTGGGCAGCTCCAACATTTTCATCAGTGTGCCTTGCCTGGCATCCCACTGCACGTCCAGAGCCAACAGGAGGTGTAGGTGCACACATGTGCACAGCTGTGATTGAATGTATTTTACATAGATGTGTTGGGGCTCTGAAGAATAGGAATCTGGGTGAAAACAACCAAGGATTCAGAAAGAGACCAAAGCAGGCTCTCTCCCCTAGTGGGAGGTGCTGAGGACCCTTAGCCTCTTGGGCTGATGCTGTAAGCCTTAGTCAAATGCGTGGCCCCTCAAGCAGCTCAGCCTCCCTTCTTGAGGCCACACCCTCCCCCTTCTTTTCTTTGCATCCTCAAAGCTGCACTGAGGTGTGTGGGGGCCACAGTGGGGGGGGGGTGGGAGTGAGGCTCCCAGCTCCTCACCTCCCTCCCACAGCCCCTTGCCTTTCCCCCCAGGGTTTTCCTCTCTGAGTGTGACTCAGCCCACTCCTGGCTAATTCTTGACAACTGACAAGATCGTGATCAGAGGTCACATGTCAAAGGCCATGGAAAACAGTCGGTCACTGGAAGACTCCATCTGCCGTAAATCCCTTGTTAGCAGTAGCCGGGCTGGGGAGCATCCAGACCTCGTGTTCCCCATGACTGCGTGTGTGAGGCCGAAACGGAGACAGTCCTAGCCCAGGAGGTTGTGACAGGTTTGGATTAACCTACTGATTCCTGGCAGCCAAGGGTGGAGGGGACACAGAGCAAAGAGGAAGGAATATCAAAGGACAAGGTGTACGCAAAACAGGAGGAAAGTGTGGGTGATCAACTTGGAGAAGCTGAGCCCCCCCCATTCTGGTTTCGGGAACCAGTTATCACAGACTAATCCAGCTCTTTCTCCAATTCAGGAAGGCCATCTGTAAACCTTCACGGCTGTGGCTTCTTTTAGAACGCATCCTTATGTAGGCAGGAGTGCCGCACACTTCTGGAAATGAGACTGTGAATCAATATGGCCCAGAAGTCAGTACTGACAATAATAATTACAAACACTGGCACAGATCCTGATCAGTACAGCAACCCAGGGAGGGGGGTGCTGTCATCATTTCTAGTTTACCAGTGAGGAGACTGAGGAACAGAGGGGTAAAGTAACTTGCCTGATGTCACACAGCTAGTAAAGGGGAGAGCTGGGATTTGATCCTGGGCACTCTGTCCACTGTGCTGTGCCGCCTCTCCAGGTCATCTCCCGAGGATTCCCTCTGCTCTAGACTAAATGTCCCTTTCAGCACACATCCTTCTCCACCTTCACCTGTGAGTGTGCTCGGAGCCCTGTGCACAGAGGGAGGGAGAGGAGCAGGAGGCTGTGAGTTTCACATTGGGCCTGTCTCCTCCTCCTGCTTATCCCCCCGCCTCTGAGGCTCTGAGCCAAGGTCCAAGGAGGGACAGCAGGGGTGTGATGGGGACAAAGTCATCTCTCCCTTTGTTTTCCTCATCTGCTTAGACTAGATTGGGCAGAGATCAGTACCCAAAATGAGATTTGTAGCTTATCTGTGGATTTCAACACTTTGAACCCCTTCCAGCTCCATCCTTTCTGGGCTGTTCATTTCCTGGACTACCAGCCGCAGCAAATTGTTGGAATCTGCCAGAACTTGGGCTCCCTCTCTGGGCAGACCCTACCTGCCTAATATCTTAAGAATTCTATTTTTTGCCTGTGGAGACGTATTGACCTGCACTCTTTAATTCAACTCTTTAATTTTTTGGTTGTTCTGTAGCACTGTGCTTTGCAATTCTGTGGTGGTGATTTCTCCTTCCTTCCTCCCTCCCTCCCTTCCCACATTTATCTTCATTTGTTTCCTGTGTTTGGAAATGGAATTTTGGATAGCAGAGGTTCAGATAGCGAGCTGCACATTCACATACTGGGTTTCTTTTATTACCGTATTCTTATTTTTTTTCTTTTCTACAAATGGTTAAGTTGGTTCCTTAACTTTCAGTGAGAATTAGACTAGCTGGAGCCCCCACATGCTTCTGCAGGGTACACTTTATGTGTTTATTCGTAGCTGAGTTGGAATATTAATTAATACACGAGAAGCTGTTCGCTCCTGGAGGGAGTTGGGGCAGTTGTTTTCAGCCTCAGATGTGCCTTCAGGATTGTAAGGAGACTTAAACCCTCATAGGTGGGGAGAATTTGTCATACTTTTCCATTTAAAAAAGGAAAGTAGGATGCCTTATGACGCTGTTTAATGTAGATTCTCAGGCCTTAAAGATCGTCGATAATTTGGGGGAAAATGTCAAGAACTAAAAGCTACTGGGCACCGAGCGTTCACTGCCTCACTGTCCGTTCCTGTCCTCCACCTCCGCTGGGTCAGCCCCTCTGTCGGTGGCCCCCACTGAGATCTTACCATTTGCCAGGTACATTGTTGGGCTGTGTTGGAAGTGAGGGATTCAGTGGTGAACAAGCTACCCACAGAAGCTGTCCCATGGAGCTTTCAGTCTTGAGTAAGGTGCTTACAGGCAATGAGCAAGGGTCTTTACTAAAGAAATACACCAATTACACATTATAATGCATGCTACAAAAAAAAAAAAAAAAAAGACCAAGAGTCAATGATAGAGAAAAACGGGGGGTTATTTGCACTAGATAAAGTGGCCCAAGTTGGTGATACCTCAGAAGGGTGACAATAAGCCTTTTCAATTGCTGCTCAACCCAGTTTGCGTCACCCTAAGCTGAGATGGCACCCTAGGTTTTAAAATTTAGGTCATGGAAGTATTCCACCTTCATTTCTCTCTCCGACTCTATTTTGCCTGGCACCAGAACTGACCCCCCCACATACCTTTCCAAGTTCCTTGTTACTGGATCCTTATTTATCTGTCTTATCAGAAATAGGCTCTTCCCATTACTCATCCTCCTTTGTTCCTTTCTGAAACCACTCTCTGTCGCTTCGCTGTCTTTTATCAACATGGAATTCCACTCCATTCTCTCCTCCACACTCAGTTTTTGCCTGCCATGATTCTAGACCACTTTTAAAAGGAATTGAATTTTAAATGGTCTTTTATGCCAAGGCAGGGATTATGCTCTACAATGACATATTTAATCTACCCCCCATATTCCACCCCCACCTAAAAGAGAATTGACATGAATCATTGCCACTTGTTCATTGCACATGTGTTTATTGACTGCCTGCTACATGCCAGGCACTGAGGGCAGATGTGTTTTCTGTATACCCAGATAAGTCTCCAAATTTGCCACATCTCTCTTTAGCTACACATTATCCTATTTGGCCACCAAAGTGATTGAGATGTTCAAACTCAGCACTTATTTAAACCTCCCCTCCTGGTTCCTAGAGGTGACAGTCTTCCTAAAAGAATATTTCCATCTCTACTCTCTGAGAAGACTGGGCCTCTGGCTCTTGGGAATAGGATCCGGGGTCAGGTTCCTGGGGTGTTGACTTGGGCTGAGTAACCGGGTCTCCTTTCCTTTCCTGTTTGTGCACATCTTGGGTAACACTCAGTCTCACCTCTCTGGGGGCCTGTGATGGTGGCAGATTCCCTCACAGGAAAGTTTCCTCTAAGATGTCACTTGCGATTTCTTTATCACAGACGTTCCCTTAATCCCTCAAAGACAACCCTCTGGTTGAAATGTGACTGAAGCTTTGCATTTTACACAGACTTCGATTCCTTGTCAAATAAACCATTCAGCACTCTTGAAGAGTAAACCACGTGACTCCCCAGGCTGAGCTCCCCAGCAGTTTTGTCAGATCCGCAGATTTTAAAAGCCATAAATTAGCAAATCATCAACATATCACCAGGAAGGATCATCTGGTACCCATTCTAGTCAGAAGGAAACAGGGTCCTCAATAACTGATCTTCACAAAGATATGGAGAACTGTAGACAGACAGATACAGTAAATAGGAAGACAAAGAGATAATTCAAGTTGACAGACCATCTTGGACTGATTAGGCATTCTTCTTTGATTAGCATTAAACTTTGTGGGAAGGGATAAAAAGAGATTGCCTTAATACCTTGGAAAAATGACCCCTTGACTACTTGTGAAATCCAGTACTGAGAGCCAGATACCAAAGCAAGTGTCATTAGATGCTGTATCTTATAGTGTAGCATGCCACGTATTCCTTTCTGAGGACAGGGTAGTGAAATACGAGCCCACAAGGTCTTGGTGGGTTTTGGATGTGGGTGCTTCTTTCTTTGCATCTGCTTTGGATTCTTCTAAGCCACATCTTCAGTCCCTTTCAAACTTGAAGTTCTATTTAAAGAGACTTGGATGCATATTAAATCAATTTCCCGATAGCGCAAGTGTCCCCCCTCCCCACTTCCCTGCTGCCTTGCTTCCCTTCCACACACTTAGAAAAATGTTCCTGCTATTGTTCTGAAAACAAGAATAGAAATGTAAGTGGGAGATGCACTGCACACATGAAAAGAAAAAAAAAAGTCAGACTCAAGCCTAGACTTTTGCTCTTAAATATTCTCTTGTCAAAAAAGAAAGAATTCTGACTATGACTTTTCTAGTTATACCCCTGTGGATTCTTTCTGCTCAAGCTTACATTTGGTTGGTGAGTCTTTATTGGGTAGATTCAGAATCTAAAGAACAAATGCAACCGCCCAAGACTAAGCCCCGCCATGTTTCCTGTCTTCCTCCTGTGTCCTTTGTTCTGATAGAAGTCTTTACAAAACTGTGCAAAAGTGTTCCTGATAGATTTGTGGGTTCACCTTACCACTGCTGCCATCGTGCCCTGAAAGTAAACCAGGTGAACGTTGCAACTGGCCAAGTCAAATGCCTCTTCTATGGGAACACTCTAGAGGCTGATGCAGTGTGAAATTCGTGGCAATCTGAATCCATTGCTTTCAGGGTTTGAATCTCCACATTTAGTAATGGTGTCACTTGCCTTTCCATGGTGTTGCCTGCCAATGGCCTGCTCCCCCACCCAGAACCACAAGGGACTGTTCCAGATCTGGGTACCAAAGGACAGTGAAAGCAATCTTTGTCTCCCCTTTGCCATAGCTTCTCCATAGGGAACTTGGGAGCAGCTCCGAGAGAGAAGCGTGCCCGTGTCTGTGAGAGGTTTTATGACCTTAGCCATGGAGCCTAGAAGGCAAAGGCCACCTGGTATATAGGACAGATTTAGGAAGATTCCACCCCAACAGATTTCTCAACAAACAATTGTTTGAGCAACTGTGCTAGGTGCTATGGTCAAAAGGATGAACAAGATGCGATTCTTGCTCTCCTAGAGCTGCCTGAGACTTTGACCAATCAGAATCCCCCAAGGAGCCATGATAGCCAAACAGAAACTTAACCTCAGAGAACTTCATCCAGTGAAATGCTCTTTTGGCAGGAATTTCATTCCATAAAATCACAAAGGTGTAAAACGATCATGAAGGTGGCAAGCATTTAAGAGAGAATGCTCCTAAAAGCATTTGATAATTCACATCGTCAAATGTACCCATTTGTACGGTTGCGGGCCGAGGTTACAGCAGGATGCCTTGTGTAAGTAAAAACCTAAGAATCTAATGATGCACCCAGTAAAAGAGGGGTGCAGAGGGATTTGGAAGGGTGAGAGCAAGGGGGAAGGTGCCGGCCCTGCAGTCCACTCCTTTCCATGCCTCACAAATCTCTCCAGGGCAGTGCTGCCTCAGCAAGCCCTAGAACCCACAGAAGCTTTCCTGTAGGGTTTACTTGCAATTAATGGCTAGCAGCATATGCTGGCTGGAGCAATGGCCTTGTATGGCTGTAGGATATGTCACCTTGGTCATTATGGGAGGGTCATTCCCAACAGCATATGCTCCAGGACCGTGATGCATGACTTACCAGAGTTGTGAGGCAGAGAGGTGGGGCTCCCTTAGCAAAGCCAAGCTTGCCTGCCCCATCCTCTCATATGCAAAATTAAGAACCATCTCTTCCCTCCGACTTGTCTTTCCTCTATTCCACCTCCATCCCCCAAAAGTGGGGTTGACCTTTGCATCAGTCTCGTCTTCTCTTGACACCTGCTTGGTTGAGAAGCCATTCTCTAGTGGAGTCAAGTGTATCTGCTTTGGCCTAAGTAAAGGGAAGTGCTGTTCAGTGCCCTGATTTCTCTCTAGGAGCAGAGAACCACCTGGCATTGGAAAGCTCAGGCCAGGGGAAGACTGGCTTATTAAAAAATGGCCAAAGACCACCAAGCCTGAACTAACGGGATGAATACAGTGCTGAGGTGTAAGGCTGCTGGGGAGAGACACAAGAAGGAACCAGTACAATCTGTGAGAGTTGGGCAATTATGGGATTGCTCACTTAAGAGGGCTGCATAATTCCTTTCCAGGACAGATGGACGGAAGGAAGGAAGGGAAGGAGAACAGAGAGAAAGAAACCAAAATGATGGTCATAATGCCACATACTTGGCTACAGTGAAAATTAAATGATGAACTGAAATTAAGGTGAATCTTGCAGTCAGGGTTCTTTGGTTGTAGGCAACAAAAACTGATTCTTGCTGCTTATGTAGAAAAGGAATTATTTTTTTGGAAACTTAGAATAATTTACGGAATCCAAGGAAAGCTGAAGAGCAAGATCCCAAAGGAGAGATAAGAGCCAGGGAAGCAGCTCTGGGATCCAGGAAGCAGAGACATTGGGGCAGTCTTCATAGGGCTTTGCTATGAGAATGAATCAACTCCCACTGTCAACATAGTATCACTCCTTCAAGATTTAAATTGGGAGGAAAATGCCCTAATTGGCCTAGCTTGGTCAGGGAACTTTAAGGTTCCCAAGACTGTATCTAATGGGGGGGGGTGGTGGTGGTGGTGTCTGTTCTAGTTTGCTAATGCTGCTGGAATGCAAAACACCAGAGATGGATTGGCTTTTATAAAAGGGGGTTTATTTGGTTACACAGTTACAGTCTTAAGGCCATAAAGTGTCCAAAGTAACACATCAGCAATCAGGTACCTTCACTGGATGATGGCCAATGGTGTCCGGAAAACCTCCGTTAGCTGGGAAGGCACGTGGCTGGCATCTGCTCCAAAGTTCTGGTTTCAAAATGGCTTTCTCCCAGGACGTTCCTCTCTAGGCTGCAGTTCCTCAAAAATGTCACTCTTAGTTACACTTGGGATATTTTTCCTCTCTCAGCTTCTCTGGAGCAAGAATCTGCTTTCAATGGCCGTCTTCAAACTGCCTCTCATCTGCAGCTCTTGTGCTTTCTTCAAAGTGTCCCTCTTGGCTGTAGCTCCTCTGCAAAACATCACTCACAGCTGCACTGAGTTCTCTCTGCCCGTCAGCTCATTTATATGGCTCCACTGATCAAGGTCCACCCAATGGGTGGGCCAACACGCCGTGGAAATTATCCAATGAGTCATCACCCACAGCTGGGTGGGGCACAGTCCAAAGAAACACTCAAAGAAATCTAATCAACACTGATAATGCCCACACAAGATTACAGCAAAGATAATGGCGTTTGGGGAACACAATATATTCAAACTGGCATAGTATCCCAAATTAAAAATGAGGTGATAGGGTACATGCTAGGCAGTGAAAAACAACCAGTATCTCCTATACTGAGTGGTGTTTTTTGTTTGTTGGTTGGTTGGTTTTTAAGACTTGGACTAAGGCTTCATCTAGGCTACACACTTATATTAACGCATCTATACCTAATAGAGGTGTAATTATGATTTGGGATGGTGGTGGTGCAGAAGGGAGCCCTCTGGGGTGGCACAGGTCCTGGCCCGATTGTATATTGGTAAGATGTGTGGGAAGTTCTGGTCTGGTCGGAACATCCTGGTATTCTCTGTCGTGGCTGCCAGCGATCTGTCCTCTGACCTTGGGGCTCTGTTACCGAGTTGCCTTTGCTATCCTTTTAGAATCAATTTACTCAAGCCTTCTGCCCCTATTCAGGGAAACAGCCTGTCTCCTCTAGAATAGCTTTATTGACAGCTGGATGCTATGATTACTTTATTCTCTTCCTCACTAGGAGGGAGAATGCGTTTCCTTTGTGATTAGAGAAGTACTGGATGTGGCACTGGGTAGGAAATTATCTTATGTCCGGCCCTCCTTGGGTTTTTCATTTGGTTTCACAGGAAATGGTTAAAACAAACAATATGCACTCACAGTTGTTTTGTTTTCATTTTTGTCCCCTTGAACATGTATAGTCTCTCACAAATGTGAAAATACCCTAGTGGAATCCAGGTGGCAGAGTCAGCTGATGAGCTAGCAGGCTTGCGGGTAACTAACTGTGAAATCTCTTCTACATTTACCAGGGCATAGGGTGTCCAGACCCAGCCTGCTTTGCCAGCCAGTCCATTGGCCAACAGATAGTTACAGAAAACCTCTCGTGTTTGGGGCCCAGTTCTCAGTCCCACGGTGGAGTGGAAAGATGAGGCTGATGGAGGCTGGAGTTAGCCTTTGTGCCCCTCAGGGGTCTCCCCCACAGAGAAGGCAGTTGCTTTGGGATAGCCTCTCTGTAGAGAAGAGGTAAAACAGAGGGCATGGGAAGGTGCGGTTTGGATTAGTCGTCTTCTTTTTGGGCAATGAAGTCGTGAACCTCAAGGGAAAAGCTGGGACAGTCTGAAGGACCTGTCCTAAATCAGGGAAAGCTGCATTAAGGTAAAGCAGTTGAAGAAAGTATGACCAGGCAATGTAGGATATAAATGCCAGAAACTTCCAAAGTCTCAGCTTGTTTGAGGGCCGTGAAGAAGTAATTATGTAGACACTGAATGGCCCAAGTTCAAACCTAGGAGCAGAAACGTGAACTTTTAAGTAAGGACCACTGTGGGCTTTTGTTGTTGGGTCTCTAACCACCCCCACCCTGCTTTCTTTATGATAAAATGCGGCTGAATTCTCTTGACAAGGACTTCTTAAAATTCATTCCCATCGTTTCAGCGGCTACCAAGGGTGAGAGGCACTGGGGGGAGGTTGATCGAGGAAAGCATGATTAGGGGCCTCAGCAGAAAGACAGAAAAGATTCTAGCATATGTATTTGATATAAATATTATAGTTTTACAGAGACATCTAGATCAATATATGCCACATTTCATCTACCTCCTTGACAAAGTGAGCACGATGTATTCAGGGAAAGCTGTACAGGATTTTCAATTTACTCTGGATGATTTATTGTGACAGGATAGCTATGGGTTTTTTAAGTTCTTTATACTTGTTCCAGTAAAAATGGATATAGTATCTTTAAAAATAAACAGCCCAGAGCTGTGCATTTCACATTGTCTTGCTAGAGTGAGGCACTGCCAACGAGTGATCTGAGACCTCCCTGCCCCTTGTAGGACCTGATTACAGTCAAGTTTGTTTCAGTCCCTGCTCTTCAGCTTTATTTTGGGGGAAGGGGGTAGTGGTGGGGAAAGTAAACAGGGAAATCAATTAGGAAGCTATCGCCGTTGTCTAGGCGAGATATGATCATGGCTTGAACTGGGGTGGTAGCAGAGGATTGCAGTACAGGGGATGGATTCACCAGGGTCTCGGGGGAGCTTGATAGGCTCCTGGCAGCCCAGTCAGTCTGGGCTCCTTCTGGGTCTCACAGGACTGGAGCCCCGGTGTCCTGACTCCCTGGCCAGCATCCTCTCCATGGCACCAGCTGTTTGATTGGAAAGACCTCCGCAGGGTGGTTCCGGCCTTGTGCTGGTAATTCACTTGCCCTGAGTGTCTGCTGCTTAGTTACTGCATCAACATAATGCAGGTAGTAGACTAAACATTCTCCGAAGGCCTCTCCGATGCTAAGATAAATGTGAGAATGGCAGAGGGAGCTCGCTTTCTCAAAGGCCACTGCCTGTAACAACCACTCTCGGAGTCTTTTCTTTTTTAAAGGATGTGTAGTTTAGTTTCATGGAGCCACATTGGATGTCTGGATGTCTCATTCAAGAGAAGTGTCATTCACATCAGAGCCTTGAAAAAATGGGTCTGGCTGCTGCCCTTCCTGCCTCCTCTTTTGCCTCCTGCTATAGGTCAGTTCCGCCGCGTTGCCCATTTCGAAAGGCACCAGTGGAGTTCTGCTCGGAAAACTGAGGTTCCAGCTGTCCTTGGGCATGCAGGCTTGCCTGCCCTATCATCAAGAAGGGCGTCGAGTTAATACTACTAATTGAGGTGAATGTGCTGGATTTCATTTTGGAGGTGGAGATGGTTGATAATGGGAGAAGCACAGCAGTGTTCTTAGGCAAGCTGTACCCATGAAATAAGCAATTGGCAACGTTCTGGTGAACCTTGGTAGAATTCATAATAGTCAAGCATGATCTTATTCTGAGTAAGTCATGCTCAACCACATGATGCTGTGTTTATTCCACAACCCACCAGTGTTACCCCTAATTCGACCCAGCCCTTGTTTATGGAGCCCTTACCCAGCATCAGACACAGCTTGCTTATATTGGATGAGTAAGTCATTACTGGCTTTAACTCCCTTCCAGATAATGCCATCTGCTACTATTTTGGCGTTCAAGATGCGTCTTCATCTTCTCAGATGAATCATTTAATGGTAACTTGCGTTACCATTGCCTGAGAAAAGATGTGTTCACAGAACGAAATAGGGCTTTGCCTATATAGGAAAAACATCAAACATTAAAATGTCCTTTAGATCAGAAGTGGTTATTGACTTACGTTTGTTGGCCATCTCCTCAAACTGTGTGGCCAGGTCTATAGAAATCGGTCATTAAGATCGCCAGTAGTCCAGAAAATTAAAATCCAGTGCCATGGATGGAAACAGCTTTAGGCACCTTCGTAACTTAACTTTCCTCAATACTGTCCATTGTGAATGGATCATTTGGATGTTTGTTATCCTCTGCATCCCTGGGGCGGTGGGAGAGCCTGGGACTGGGCACAGTATGTCATAGTGTCTAAAATGGATATTTGCAGCCCTTTGCAGCCCCTTGGATGGCCAAATTGTGTGGCTTAAGTTAAAGACGTGGTTTAGAGTTCCTGCCCAGTGGGACCTGTGCTTTCTTCCTGTCACTCAGCCTTTGCTGTCTTGAGCCCCCTGTCTGGCTGAGCATGTGCAGCCAGCGTCTAGTGATATTGCAGCAGAGGTGATGTTGGAAGCGAGGTTTGCCTCCATCCACGCCAATCCCCAAACTAAGCCTCCTCCCAGCCCGTTGAGGACCCCCTCCAACACCGCCTCTTCCATGAATCCAAGAGGACCTCCTGTTGGCCCAGCCCTGCCATTTCTTGAAGGAGCAGAAGCTGAAATGCTCAGCCTATGTTCTTTCCCCTCACTGCCATCATCTTAGAACTAGAGTTCTCATCCTGCAGATGCATTTTACTTGCTGTGGGATGTGTGGCTTGCATTAAGGAAACTGAGGTTCAGAGTATCTGAAAAGAGGCAGATAAGAAAAGCACAGCATTGTTTGGGGATAGGTGAGATTACAGGCCACAGAGCACCTTACATGTGTTAGGCAGTGATTTACGGAGTTCATATGAATCTGCCATTTTTAAATGCTTACAATGGGTCAGACCACTTATTAGGCACTTCATGTCTATTATCTATTTAAATGAATCTTCAGGATACCTTCGTGAATCAGGTACTAGCTTCAGTCCCACAGAGGCTTCAACACTTTAGATGTAAAAATGCAGAATTGGACCTTGCCAAAGACTATTTAGTTATTCAGTGTTTAAGCTGAGTTTGAATCCTTAACACAGGGGTGTCAAAATGTGATCTCACCTGGGATGTTTGTCAGTGCCATGGAACTCAACAGAGAGATTTTTGGATGAGGATCTTTTTAGTGTTCCTCAAATCATTCTGTATCCTCACTCTACTTCCAAGGAAGGCAAACCCTGTTGTCTGTCTTAGAATATTCTTCAATTATAGTTTCAGTAATAGAGGCTCTAGGAAGTTCTGCTTCTCCTCCCTGCAGTAACATCCCTTCCAAAACTACTTCCACTGGAACTTTACAAAGTCCTGGAAATACTTCTGGAAGATAAATTTCCCCCTTTCACCATCCACCCCTCTTACCCCCGCAGAGCCTCCGGTACTTTCTCAGACTCTGGCTGGCAGAAGCAGATCTTCTAATGCAGATGCTGAGTTACAGAGCCAGCTTCTCCCCATCCATCAATTCTAACTGCATTCAAACATTTTCAATATGTGGGCTCCTTGATAGCTTTCACTGTATGGAAAACAAAATGGAGGGAAATGATTATTGGCACAAAAGGGGGAAGCCGTAAATCTTCAAATCAGATATAGGACAGATTGGAACAATATGGGTTCTCCAAGGTTGCCATGATAATGGACCTAATAACTCTCCTTGGGCAAAAAGGCAATCTGCTTTCAATCAATCTCGCTCTTTCTGAGCAAAAATACCAATTATGTTGAAGGAAGACTTTTTTCTTCCTTTTTGATAAAGCCTACTCCCCACCCCCAGAAATCACACTGTAGCTAAAAGATATATATTTTCAATTGTCTAGAATAGTATTGGACAGCTAGCACCAAATGAGAAAAGTCAATCCTTTTTTTTCCCCTCCTCTCTTGCCAACATTTGTCTACTTCTTAAGAGAAGTGAAAGCTAATTAAAGGCTTAAGGGATAATATTGATCGCATCGGAATATATTTCATATGTACCCAGCACATTTTCAACTAAGAGAACCCTGACTCTTTCTAAGGCTGAATAAATCAATTGGACGAGCCTTTGATTCAAGGGTGAGAGGGGTGAACTCATCTCCTTTTCTTCCACTTCTCACACATCTTTCCTGGGGATGAATGATTTCGGAAGAGGAGAAGGGATTGCCAGCAGACATGCATTCAGTTCTTTGCGTACAGGACAGAAAGGATGAATGTCCAGACACTGCTCTGGACCTCTCATCCATTTGAGTCCTGCTTTGAATAATAACCAGGCATATACTGGGATAGCATTTTGAACTTTGCAACACCTGGGGCAGGAGGCTGGCAGGGTGGTATTTCCTCATCCATTAAATGGGAATGAGTAGCTTGTCCAGGACCATACTTATCCTTGCTGGCAGAATATAGAATCAAATCTGGCTTACTTTCACGTCCAGGTAATGGAAGAACCCTAACTACACATCTGTCCTTTGGGGTTATGTATACACTGTATTCACCTTGGCCTCGTTCTGAATCTTGGAAGTTTGTGGGCAGAAAGCCTTAAAATAGTGCCAAGCAGCCCCATTGTCATCTGTGGGGAGGTCAGATCTGGGGGCTGGGGAGTATGCTGATTCTCAGTTATTTGCTGAATACCCTTGGCAAATCCAAAATAAGAAATCTTGTTCGAAACATGCAAATTCATCTGCAGCCCACTTTGTCCAAACAAGTGCATGTGTGTCACAAGGAATGCTTTATTATATGAGATGATGAATGTGTTTAAATCTACGGTGTTCAGTTTACATTGTGGGTTCTTATTATGCAGTGTGTTTTGCAGTCGATCACTAAGGAGAGAGTTATTCATATGAGTTTTGGGCATAAAATTCAGATGGGTGGCCAAGGGACACTCCCTCATCCTAGCAGGTACAGGCTTAAGAGCAATGTGGTCACATTAAAACGTCTCTGTCTCTTGTGAAGTCATCCATTGACATCCTTCCCTCCTCTTGCCCGATCGCTAATTGCATCACCGTAACAATAACAGTCCATAATGGTGATATGATTAACTGCATCATGCATATTATTGATTTACTCTTTGTTCTGCATCATTATCCTTTCATCAATGAGTTTACTGAATTATTCTCACGTACTTAGTCAAGCACCAAATTACAACGAAAGGGCAGGTTCTTGTAATGGCATCTAATGGAACATTGCATAAGCGATCATCACTGCCGCCTCTTATGATCTGCCTCCAGCCAGTGAGCTCTCTGCTTTATTGGAATGCACACAGAGCAATTATTGAAGTGCAGGAGACCTGGCCATTCTAAATTTTACCCAGGAAATTACCGTGCTTGATGTTCGCCACCTGCCCAAGCTTCAGAGCCCAGCCAGTGATTTGGCTTCTGTCACTTTCAGTCTTGACAGAGGAGACAGTGACCTGGGCTGAGCCTCAGGCTATAGTCTCTTCCCAAGAAGCCAACAAGTTGCATCTTCATACTCAATCCCTGGCCTTTTGGTCTTGGGGCTAACTCTTGTAGCTAAGTGGTTACTTGGAATCATCTAGCGAACATAAGTAGCGACCTTAGCCATCCCGTGCCAAAGCCAGTTGGTCCAGGTGCCGACAGATAATGGAGGGGCAGTTGATCCCAGCAGTTCTGGAAAAGGAGGCTTATCTCCTCAAGGGCAGCCACCATTTCCAGAAACAGAAGCCCATATCACTCTAGGACAAGGCAGTCGATTCCAGCCTCATCCCTTCCTGGCTTCTCCCCATTTTGAGGTGGATTCCTTTGGCTCCCAGGAAAATCCCAGGCACCCTAAGGAAGCAGCTCTTGGGGATGTGTGGCCTGCCGGCATCCTCTCCTATTCTGCAGGCATTCTGCCCCCATTTAGACCTGAGTAATGTGCACTTACTGTAAAGTGTTACATGCCCCCATTGTCGGAGGAGTTATGGCGGAAAAATGCAAAATTTCCTTTTTACAGCTTATGGCCAGCAGAGCCTATAACGTGTCAAGCCGCACATTAGCCACCCTGATAAAAGTCCGCTTTCTTACACACAAAATCATCATTTCAGCAAGATTTGTTATCTCATTACCTGATAAGCTCTATGTCATAAACCAAGACTCATACAGTAAATCTCTCGGGAGGACGCTTTGTGGGCAGAAAGGGAGATATGTGAAGATGTGGGGGGTTTGATAATGCAGCATTTAAGCACGAGCATAATGTCACTTATTGTTAAATGCCTAAAACCACTTGGCCAAACGATTGGGCTTTTAATAGGATTTTGTGCAGCCTCAGGTGAGAAGCCATATGCCTTTTCTGTCGAGGAGTCTCTAAGCACCTGCTAGCACCGCTGCTTTGCCTCATGGCCCTCCCAGGAGGGGAGCTGGGTCTTCTTTTTTTTTTTTTTAATTATTTTTTTATTTTAGCAAGGCTGGGGGAGTTGGCGAACGCATCCTCTGCAGCTGCTGCGCTTCTCTGTGCTGCCACGGGGTGGGGGGTGGTGTCCTCGCTGGGCCCAGGCTGTCCTGATCTCACTGGCTTCTCCCATTCAGGCATATTGTGGTCTGTGGACACATCACTTTGGAGAGTGTTTCCAACTTTCTGAAGGACTTTCTGCACAAGGACCGAGACGATGTCAACGTGGAGATCGTCTTTCTTCACAAGTAAGGGGTCCCTGATGTTTCCAAACCCTCCACCCAATCACATTCCCCACGGGGGACTCCCAGAGGGTCTGGAGGAGTGGCAGTGGTGATGATGGTGGTGGTGGGGAGCAGGGCAGAGTTGAATAGCCATGATCCTTTCTGGCATTGTTGGAAAGGAAAATACAGAACCGATGGAAAGAGAAGCAATGTGCTAGTTAAATAAGGAGCACATAGCCTGCCTCTACGGAGGCAAACGGGACCAAGTCTGTATTCCTCTCCAGAAAGCACAACAGTGGCCTTCATTATTGGTCAGACACATTGTAACTGCCCCTTCAGCAGCCTGGAACTGTGTGATCCGGGTGCGTCCGCAGTGCCTGGTGTGGGATGATTGGCTGTGTGGTGTTGGCAATTTAGGAGTGCGGGAGTGAGATATTGACCGAGCAAGACACAGACATAAAAGGGAGTAGAGTAAAAGATACTAAAATCAGAACAATAGTAATGATGACTGCCATTCCTAAGGGGCTGTGCTGTCACTGAACATGCCCTGGAACCAGATCACTCTATCTGATCCTGTCTCAACCGTTTACTAGCTGAACCTCTGGGTCTCAGTTTCCACACCCACAAAATGGGGAGGTAATAATGGTTCCTACCCCAGGAGGCCATTGTGAGAATGAAATGAAGTAATCCATGTAAAGTGAGCAGAGCAGAGTCAGGCACATAGTAAATGCTCAGTAAGTGCCAGCTATTCTCATAAAATATTTGAGAAAAAGACTCTACAAAAATCTTCAGAGGTAAATCTTATCTTTGTTTTACAAGAAAAGCAAGATATTTCTCTGCCACCAAAGGTTTTTGAGGTTTTTGTAGCTTTGCCTGACTTCCCCTGTAGTAACAGGCAGCCTACCACAAGGAATGGAAAGAACTAGGGGACTCAGCTGGTTCAGTGTTGACATGGGAGCTACTACTTTCTTTATTTGGAGATGGGGATATCATGGGGTCAATCCTGGCACCCCACTGCAGAGGGCAGGGACAAAGCTCCCATGTTGGTGTTGGCTGGACGTTGGTGACTGTTCTGCCGAGGGCTCAGTCCCACTCCCAAGGCACAGAGAGAGGTGTGGGCCCAGGGTTACCCTCCCCACAGGCTTTCTGTTCTGTGCACCCCCTTCCTCAGGCATGCTTTCATAGAATGTCCTGCAGTTAAATGACACCCAAGCTTCTGACTTGCCACCATGCTTGAGCACTAGTATGTTTTTTCTCAGCCCTGCTCCAGTCACCAAAAACATAAATCAGGCCACGGTTAGCACAGGAGCAGGTACCCACAGGTCCAATTCAGTCTGTAGCCACTGATTATGAGTTGTGGGGCTAGTCTTCTGCCCATTTTGGCACGTAGAGGGGAAGCATAGTGTGTAGACTCTGCCCTCACATGGATTGGAGATTTCAAGATGAGCACATGTACAACAATTAGACGACAATGCAATATCCTGTATTATCCAGTGAATGTGGAAATCAGTTTAATCCAGCAGCCCAATCACATGGGACAGCAATATCAGTGAAAGTTGGATTTTGATTGAGTTACCTGTGCAGGCTTTGTGAGAGACTTTGGGTGGGGCTTGTCATGGACCCAGGCAGATTGGTCAAGTTTGCCTAGGCAACTGCTTTTCTACCATCCCCTGCTTTAGTTTGGATCAGCAAGCTGGCTGCCACTGGCTCAGTGGCTAGGATTCACCTTTGTGTCCCCAGCACCTATCAGGGCCAGACTCCTAATAGATGCCTCAGTTAATTAACCTTTCAAAGTTTTGGGTTAATAACATACCTTTCCTCTTGCTAGGATTGTTTTGGGGTTTGAATGAGTTAATACTTGCCAAGTGCTTAGAACGGTGTCTGCCACATAGTAAATGCTTGTGAACGTTATCAATTATTGTTATTACATTGTTGGATTGTTCAGTCCTTGGGACATGATAGGTTCTGACTAAATACCATGTCCCAGTGCCTGCCACGGCACCTTATATAGAGTAGCTGCTTTTCTTCTCTGCAGAATTAATAAACAAATGAATAGGTCAACCAGTTTTTTAATCCTTGTCTTTCAATGGGAAAATATGATGCCATACAGTTTAGCACTAGCCAGTGTGGTTGTGATGACTGGTGTACCAGCTGTGTGTATCAAGCCTATATAAGAACAGTACAGAGAGTAAAGGAATTCCGTCTGCAGCTTTGCAGAGGCGACGTTTTTTGAGCTGCGTCTCTGGTAGAGAAGCAGAGAAATGGAAGTCCTTTTGGAGGGAAGAGCAGGCCAGCTCCAAGGTGGCATCTGTGGGCAATCACTGATGTCTCGGCCTCAGTTTCTCTATTCATAGAGTGGGATCCCATCCGTAACAAAGTCAAAGATATTTTGCCCCATAGGCTACAGAATTTGTAAAAATCATGAGCCTCTTTATTTTATGTTCGTACTGGTTTTGGTTTCCAGTTGGGCTGGGTTTTACTTCTCTTAAGTGTGAACATTTTATTTGTGGCAAGAGTGGGGTGAAAGCTCTCCCCTGGGTCTGCCTCTGTGGAAATTAGAGGGAAGGAAGTCCACGAGGCTGAAGTACCTAAGTCCATTAGACTAATGGCTCTTTTTCTCTCCCTGCACAGCATTTCCCCCAACCTGGAGCTTGAGGCTCTGTTCAAAAGACATTTTACTCAGGTGGAATTTTATCAGGGTTCAGTCCTCAATCCACATGATCTTGCAAGAGTCAAGGTAAGGAAGAGGAGGTGACTTCTGCTTTTACTCTAACTTAGTGGGGGTGATCTGGCTCTGTGGTGAGAGGACACGCCTCCCAGGATGGTCAAAAGGCATCTCCTAAATCCCTAATGAGATACATCGTATACCATGAGTCTTAATTTGCTCCTTCTAATGGTCCTGGGACCTCGTTCTGCTAGCACATGCTAGACCTCCAATAAACATTCTATAGTTGGATTTACAACATGACACTCCTTTTGCTGGTTCCCTCAGTATCAGCCACTCCTAAGGAAGTAGACTGGTATACAGACCCAATAGTCTCATATACAACATAATAACCAAGTAATTTCCATCTTGAGTATGAAGTTGGAGTTAATGACACTCTGACATTTATTATTTACATCTGAAAGGGATGCTAGTGATAGTGTGTGAAATAATTTTTTTAGTAATCCATAAAAATTTTTGAGCTTCCTTTTTTCCCCAACAAAGACTCAAGGTGCAAGCCTAAACATGCAGGTGACAAATCTTTCTTTCCAGAACTTTCTATGTTAGAATCTTCTCATAAAGCATGCCTGAGGCTTAGAAGGGAAAGGGATACAGAAATGTATCGCTTACTCACTTCATGTAGCACATCCAATATTTGCATGCCAGTGGTTATACTTTAATATTGTGAATCCACTGGAGCCTAAACATCAACCGTGGTCATCATGTAATTCAGTAAATAATATAATGGGCAAACGTGAACAAGCCAGAAAAGGATTTGGTTGGGTTCTCTGGATTATTAAAGAAAACCAGAAACAATTTATGATATACCACAGAGGAAACTGTGCCTTTCCACCTAATGCAGGAATGGTCTGTTAATTACAAAATACCAAGTAGGACAGATTACAGACCTGAGCCGACGTGAAAATTCTTATGCTTAGGTAGCCCAGTTAACCTTAATATTATCTAAACATTATCCAGGTTTTGGCTAACGTGAAATCTTGTGAGAAAACTGGTTATTGTTCATGGATCTAATTTAAGTACAGGTAACTATTAGTACAGCAAATTCATGATCTCCTCTAAGTTATAAACCCCTTTTGGCTCATGTTTAGATAATTCAGTAGGCTGTATTTTAAGATAACTCATCTTTTCATTTCATACATGTAGATTTGTTCTGTTTTGGATATTGGTATAATAATTGAATACTAAACAATAGAGGGTTCCTGTCTGATGTAGGGTATTGATCCTTCATATTCCACAGATAATGAAAATATGGGGAAAGTTTAGATGAAGGATTTTGGAGTCTAAACTTCTGAGTCTCTACTCTGTTAACTTGCTAACCTGAGAGAGGGTTCAGCCTACCTACCTCCACTTTCCAACTGGAAAAATTAGGGAGATGGTACAGATGGTCTGGAAAGGAGGAGAGGAGGGGGCTGAAAGGCTTAATTAATTGTTATTTAAAGAAATCTGGGAAATTTACGTGTAAGCAACTGTGCAAAATGAAAAGTATAATTATCAAGGTACATGTTGTACCCTCCGGCTGCAACGGGATGAAGTGTTTATACCATAACAAGAACTTGCAGCCTACACTTTTGACAAAAACTATAATTTTCAGGATTATTTTTTTTTCCTTTCCCTTGCAAAACACCAGGTTCCCCAACAGCTGTCAACAGAGACTGCAACCAAGTGTTGCTATTTATGTGTTTGTGATTTGTGAATTTCCTTTTGGTGTCTTAGATAGAGTCAGCAGATGCGTGCCTAATCCTTGCCAATAAATACTGCGCTGACCCGGATGCTGAGGATGCCTCCAACATCATGAGGTAACTCGGGGAGTCTGTGGAGGGCCTCGGGCTTGACACTCTGCTGCCCACCCAGTCCTCTTTTGGGTCCTCTGCAGAGGACCATCTCTGCTGGGCCTTCTTTCTCGCACAAGCCATCCTGCAACTCACCACCCGTGTAGGTCCTCGGGGAAGAGGGCAGCGACGTGGATGTAGGGCTCATCCACAGGAAGCTCAATGAGCAGACAGGAGGGGCTCCAGGGCTCACAACTGGTGTTAGGTTTGAGATACCTTGAAACAGAAGTAGAAGAAGAAAGAGATTAAATGGGTGCAGACCTGAATTAAGGTACCATGTTCCCCAAGGAAGAGTGGGCTTGAGATATCTCATCTGTGAACAATTTTGCACTCCCTCCCACCCCGTAGAGGACATGTGGCAACATCTGGGAACACGTTTGGTTGTTACAACTGGGGAAGGGTGCTGCTAGCCTCCAGTGGGTGGTGGCCACAAACATCCTACAGTGGACAGGACACCCCACCCTCCCCGCAACAGAGAATCATCTGGCAATAGTGCCAAGGTTCAGAAGCTCTTTGTTAGCGCCGTATGTGGCGTATTGATTAGTAGTCCCTCCCAAGGTGCATTTATTGACCAATAAACTTGTTTCAACCATTTTCCCAAAATTAAATAGTTTTCTTCACTTGTCAGTTTTTCTCATGCTTTGGATACTCATATGAATCTCTAAGATAATGAACTACAGAACTTTTCTCAAACCAGTTTGACTACAGTCCCCTTCACCTTTCTTTTCCAGAACTTTCCTGGGAGGATACTCTTTGCCCAGTGCCCTTCTTGGCATTAGGTTCATCTAATGTCAAGCTCCATCCCCAACTCCGACATCTTATTCTTTTCTCATTTAAGAAGAAAACTTCAATTTTGTTGTATTCATAAACTCATATTCCACATACTGTTGTGACTATGAAATGACTAAAATGTTAAAAGACATTTTTCTCCAGATAGTTAAAGACCTCTTGAATTCTTCTCTTCTCTAGCATAAATTACATAATAGTTAAGAGAGCTGGAAAGGAATAATAAAGAGAACATTCTGAAGAAGAAATGAACTAAGAGAAAAATTTTCATTCCTCCTTTATTCCCAGAAACATTTGCCTAATTGTGAACAGCCTTCCTTTTGGTCTAGAGAAAGATTCCCTCTCTGTTTTAGTTCTCTAGCTGCTAAAACAACACCGTACAATGGGCTGACTTAACAGGAATTATTGGCTCACAGTTTTGTGGCTTGGAGAAGTCCATATAAAGGTGTCAGCAAGGTGATGCTTTCTCCCAGAAAATTGTGGCGTTCTGTGGCTGGCTGCCAGTTATCCTTGGCCCTTTGCTTTTCTGTCTCCTAGTGCTTTCTTATCCTTTCCCTTGTGGGTTCTGCTGACTTCTAACTTCTGGCTTCTCCTTCTGTGTCCAGTTTCCTTTATTTATGACTTCCCCCATATTAGATGAAGGCCACCCTCATTCAGTCTGGGTGCACCTTAACTAACAGCATCTTCGAAGATCCTTTTTAAAAATGGATTCGCACCCCAGGACCAGGGTTGAGACCTGAACATGCCTTTTGGGGAACATGATTCAATCCCCAATACCTTCTCTCTGCAGATTGGTTACTGTTCCTGGGAATTTATGTGAGACTGAGTGTCAGGTAGTTGCTTTCGCATCGTTACTTCGTCTCCTTTGTCTTTGCTTTTTGTCAGTGGCCCCAAGTGACATGAGCTTTCCCATCAGTGAGGTAGGGAAATTTTTCTGGTGTATTTTAGATGAGCAAACACTCTCATAAGCATCTGGTCCTTGTGTCTGGCAGGCAACATCTGGCACAGTGGTCTCTTCCCATTTGCTCCTCTTTGGTGATATGCTTAGTGCAGTCATTTTAAGGAAATTGATGAATGAGCTCGGTGAGTGTTGAGCTGATCAGGCTGCAGAGAGATGGTGGAATGGGGTCTAGCTTCACACCTGGGCCCTTTTCAGCAACCCCCCCCATCCCCTGACTATTTACAGCTGGAAAAATGACTACACCAGCCTATTAGCTTAGGATTTGTCAATGTGCCCATTCCTTCAATACTGAAAGTTTTTCTGCCCCAGAATCATGTGAAGTGATAAAAATGTAGCCTCTAAGAAACTAGATTTCATTAGCGCCACAATTTCAAATGAAGATCCAAAAGAAGCTGAAGCTGAAGGTTTTAGCACCACTGAGAAGTTTGGGGCTGGAAATACTTTTTATGAAGAGTGAATTAGAAATGAGTAACAGCTTTGACATGGATATTTCTCTTAATCACATATTTTATTTAAACCCTGACTGTGATAGGGTTGATATGAAGACATATAGATAACAGGGTGATTGGCCTAATGCCAAGACATAAAAATTACTGAATACAAGTAGTATGAGAAATGTAATTAAGCCATCCATTAGCCAGAACCAGAAAGAAGGCCCAGGCAGCAAAAGAAAATGGGAAACTCAGGGTTAAAAATAGGCTCATTCCCTAATTTGTATACTCCTCCTTCCCCCTTAGTTTAATGAGACCAATCTGCCCCTTTTGAAATTAAAATGTCAAAGATCCATTTGAAATGAGCTAAGGCAGAGAACTGGCTCCTGGTGGAATGGCATTCAGATGGCTGACAGAGGCTCAGAGCCCTTGAGTTAGAAGCAAGGGCCAACACAACACTTTTTCACAAATAAAAGGAAATCCTTCAAGTGCAAAAGCCCAGGGTGAATTTGCGCAGGGGGAGGCCTCAGAGTGATCCGTTACCCAAATTCACAAGTTGCAGCTTTTCAGGCAAAGCTGCTGTCCTGGCTGCTTTCTCTCCATCTTTGCACAGAAAGAGATCAAGCGAGGAGCCCTTCTTGGTGGGAAGTTGGTGGGGGCGGTCATATAATAAATGCACTTGCACTTATAGGAAGTGGGCCCTTCTGTGGAATTTCATTCTCTAGCTTTCCTTGTCACAGACGGAAATGTACAATGTCACCTCCGATAGCTGGTAATGACAAAAAACATAACTTTACATGTGGAGCGAGCTTTTAATGATTTCAAAGCATTTTCACATCTGGTCTCCCATTTGCTGCTCATATCAAGCCTGTGAAGTAAATAAAACAGGTACTGTTGCCCCCACTGTCCAGATGAGGAAACAGGCTCAGACAGCCCGGGGACTTCCTGAAGGTCACCTAGTTCATTAGTGCCAGGCCTGGGACTAGAACCCAGGTGTTATGATTCTGTTACTTCTGGCCCCTTTCCTTGAGCACAGTGGTTGACATGGGGAAGAGAAATGAGGGCGGGGGCAGGAGGTAGTTAATAGTGAATAGGGACTGTGGGCCATTTGGGGGAGATGGCCAGCAGGTCCTGGCCTCTGCAAGGAGACCCTGGCACGGATCTCTAAGTAGAGTTAAAATCATCATTTGGACACTATTGAAGGCTGAGTGGTTGATCTCATCCTAAGGGCCCTGCTTGGAAATCATTTTGCAGAAGTAGCCAAGTGTGTGTGGCAATTAGAAACATTTGTCTTCTGCTTGTTTGATTTGTCATTGTTGTCTCAAGTTGTTAACTTGGAGAATTTGACTCTGGTGCAGATGTTTCTAGGCTCATCCCTAAGGTATGGGAGGTTGGAAATCTCCGGAGGCCCCATGATGTGTGCTTCTTTAAATGCTACATAAGCAATAAGCCCATGACCCCTGTTCTGGAGCCCGTCCATCCACCCCACCCCTCTTAGGGACATATGCATATACCATCACCATGTCATCACAGGCCCCTTCTTTCTTTTATGCCCAGAACACAGTCTGTGGCCCTTTTGTGATTTCTTTTACACCAGGGTATGGAATGGGGTGCTGGAGAAACAGTTAAACTAGAGCCTGTACCCTCCCTAGATGGCCCTGGCTGCTGGCCCCATATTTCTTCCATTTGGATGTAATCAAATTAATCTTCCCATCAGAGAATCCCTGGGTAAGACAGCCTCTGCCTCAGCTTTGGTTCTTTCTTTTTCAGAGTAATCTCCATAAAGAACTACCATCCGAAGATAAGAATCATCACTCAGATGCTGCAGTATCACAATAAGGTAACACAATGAGAACCCATGCTAAGCTGGAGATGCAAATGAGGGTCTGGGTCTTGTCACCAGACAGCCACACAGACAGTCGCAGGCACACACACGTGTACGCCAATGGAACTCCAAGCCCTCCATAGAGGAATGTGTGTAAAAATCTCCCTGTGACAATCCTTTGGTCCAGACACCTAGTTTTTTCGTTGGCTGCATGAAGTTTTTTCGTTGGCTGCATGAAGGAAGCTCCTTCATGTATTGATTCAATCATTCAGGAAGTATTTGTCGGACTCCTGGTTTCCAAAATATTGATGTATTCTTTGATCCCGTCCAGGTACTACAACTTCCATTTTTACGTGCTGCAGTCATTTCTTCAATCAGTAGACAATAAAACCTACTATGTGGTTTGCACTCCACCTGACACCACATTGGGTATAAGATAAGGAGAAGTCCTACTTTGTGCCCTCAGGGATCTAGTAGTTGTAGGGAGAGCCACATGCAAGGACTATGACTTCCATAGCTGAGAAGGAATGTCATGTTCATTGGGTGGAGAATGTGGAACCCAGCATTCCCAAATTCAAGGTGAGGATTTTTGCAGCTGGATTTGGGAAAAGAGTCGTCTATCCAGAGAATAAATATAAAGGAGTTTTCCTAGCATTATAGTTTATAATTGAGAGATTGGAAAGAGAACAAATGTTGAGTCTATGTTGTTTCCCTCGTGATTAAATTCTCAGTAAACTAGAGTCCATTCTCTCATCCAAAGGCAATGCTCCTTCACAGAGCCAGTCAGAAACTCCCAGGAAAACAGCTTTGGGGGAGGGAAGGTGGCACCTTTCCCCATTTGATTGGAAGTCAGTTATCTCCTTAATGAGGCTTCGAAATCAGAGGATGCTCAGTACCTGGAGCCAGGTGTCCTATTCGAACTAAACAACTCCCTGCTGGGTTATGAGTGAGAGCGTGCCCCGTCTTATAGGCCATATTCCCTACAAAACAGGCAGCCAGGTGACCCAGAGAAGACCCCATTCTGCCAAGTGCACCAGCCCCATGCCATTAAGTCTTAATTGCTGGCAAATGCTGGTCCATTTTGCTGTGTGGAGGCCCACCAGAGGCCGTTGGTGGGTGGAGCCTGCTGTCGGTGACTGGCCCGCCACTTGGAGCTGCTGCCCACTGCTGACCATTACCCAACCCTCCGCAGGTGTCCCTGTGGTGGAGCCCAGTACTCTCTTGCCAGTGGGTTTGGTGGTGGGCACTCAAGGTCACACTCTCCTGCTCATCTCTGGAAACCTCAAAGGCATCGAAGAGATCAAGTGAAGATATTGGTAACGTGCAGGCTTCAACCCAGAGAAGTTTTTGGATGGCAGTCGCTGTAGGTGGAGGTGAATTTTATGAGCAAGGCTGTGACTAGTGACAGCTCCCGAGGCAACAAACTTCCTTCTTTCATCTGTGATTTGAAATTTCATTTGGTGTGGGAGTGCTTCAAGCTGTTGTTTAGATTTTTGGCTGAATTTAGATTGAATAAAAGAATAATGTATGTTTAGAAAGGGATGTCAGTTCCTTTTTTTCTTCTTCCAGCGAATGCTGAAGCAGCATCTTCAAGAAATTAAGGAGGATTTTAGCTATGTGATTGTTGTCAAACTCAAAGTAGCTCAACTGACCTAAGCTCCAGATGGGACCGGGTCAGTAGTTACATGAGCTTATCAATGTGAATATCTTTTACAAACCCTTGCATCAAAATTATTCAGAAACAATGATGAAGACGTAAACCTATCCGTGATTATTTGCTTAGGACACATTTTGCTTAGAGCCATCCCAATCATCAATGTTGGGGGTTTCACGGTTAGGTAAAATCACCTATTGGGATTGCCCCTGTAAGAATAACAAAGGGGATAAGGTACCGAATGGCTTTGACTTGGGGTATTTTTCTCTGTTATTCCATTGTGTAGAGGGAAAGACTAGTTATCATCTTCTAGAGAAAGAACAGAAAGCCCGTTGGTCTCTGTTTGGGATCTCATTCTTTGTAGAATTCCAAAAGGGCACTCGTTACCCACTTCATGTTTTGTTCTGTTTTCTAAGATGCTCCCACCTACCGTTTCAACATTTCTTCTTCCTCTTCCTTTTCAATATCTTTTTTCTTCTTCTCTTGGCACTTTCTCATCACCTGTGACTAGGGTCCAGAGATCGCCACCCTTTAAAAATAGCTTTTGGAAGAGAACCTGATATGTGTGTGCAAAGTTTTGTCATTGTAAACATATTCCATGGGATATTTAATTCCATAATTGGACATCAGGCTTAAAATACAAAGAATTTCAATCCCTTATGATCTAATAATGGAGGTATTCTAGGGCCTAGAGGGATAAGGGGAATCTAGGTACTTTCTTTCCATGTAATACCGGGGCTCAGTTTGTCATCATCATAATCTCAGACATTTGTGTCATATTTTATGGTTTTAAAAGAGCTTTGATATCCATGATCTCATTTAGTCCTCATTTGACCATCTGTGCATTTTAGCATCCCAGTGTGACTTCAGACCATGGGGTCTAAGCTCTGTCATAGTGCAGCTCTGGTAGGTGCGAATTGCAGCCATTCAGCAGCCAGCCAGCTAAGAGAGAGAACTGCCGGCTGCCACCTTCTTTACAAATAGAGCTGTGGCCCATCAAACCAAACTGTGCTTCCTCAGAGCAAGCATTAGAGAAGTTCTGGTGCCCTCCAACGTGAGTATCTAGTATCACTAGAATTCATGGAAAGGAACGCCCCCAGCCCAGCTGTCTCTGAATGTGGAAGGAAGATGGTACAGGGCATCTTCTGATTTTAGTGTAAATGACTTGAAGTTCTTCAAGGAAAGAATGGCTTATGACATCTTGGAAAAGTGTTACTCCTGAAGACTTAGCAATTAATTCATTAATTTGAATTAATGAAATTCAAAAATTTCAAAATTTTTGAAGTTTTCCCAGCAGACTCTAGTGAAAGAGGCCTTTGTTTCTGACCAGAAGTCAAACCTCAGTGTCTCAATGGCGATGGGAGAGCTTTCTCACTATAAACCCTTACACTTGGATAGTAATACTAAAGTGTTTCCTCTTAAATGGCCTTCTTAATTCCTTTTGGCGGCTTCTCCAATGTTGTATATGCCGTGAGAGATGGAGCTGGGACTGGAATTCATGCCCCTGGTTTCCCAGGATAGCCTATTTTTATGTTCCTTCTCAATGATGTGGTCCAGTAATGGATGTGGGTAAGATGCTGGTTCTTTGTATTCTCTGAGTTTGAGATGATTTGCTTTCAGACTTTTGTGCAATATAGCACTGCCATTTTCTACTAGCCCCCAATTTCCTTCAAATGAAAAAAGACAAAGTTGCCAGAAACAAAGACTTGGAGTTCCTGGGTCCATCTCCCCTCTTTGTTTCATGAACACAGCCTTGAGCTTTCTCCCCAGCATCTTGGATCATTGCCCCCTGCTCACTGTCCTGTGTTTGCAGAAAATATTACAGCCCAAAAAAGGAGGCTGTAGAAGGCTGAGAAATGAAAGACACTTGAATTTTATGTGTAATAATATGTAAAATGTGTTTCTAAAGAACTCAAACCAGATGGGGACATGAGGACCCAAGGCCTGAAAGAGCCTAGACTTCATACATTGGGTGGCACATGGGTATATGAGTAACCCTCTTGAAAAAGGTTTTGATGGTTTGTTTTAAGGTGCCCTGCAAGTTATGTCATGTCTGTGTGGAACTTTGGCCACCCAAATACCCTGTCACAGCAGATGACTTTCTTGCTCATTACTGAGACTTAATTTCTCCTCATTCTTTTCAGATAATGTTCATGCAAATGAGTATTTCTCCTTTCAAACTAATCAGTTCTCTAGGAGGCCAGGGAAGCAGAGGGGAAAAGTGGCTTTCTTAGGCCAAAGAAGGGTAGGGAGAGAAATGAGATAAAAGGTAGGGCTGGTTGTTGGATTTGAGCACATGACATGAGGATGGTCTTCTGATACTCAGTTGGATAGTAATTACTATCCCACATTTAAGAATATTTTAACCCTGCTCTCGTCAGGTAGGGGATAGTCATTTCTCTTAGGAGTAACCACTGCTTGGTTAGGACTCATCAGATTTTCATAGGGGTGGATTGTTTTCATTTTAATTAGGGAAGTTGTAGGTTTTCAGAACAACTATGCATAAAATAGAGGATTCTCCTATACCACCCTATTATTAACACCTATGGAAGTGAATTTTTGCAAGAAGGGATTTTACAAAAGTGGTTTTCCTGAAAGCAGAGCATGAAACTTTTGGACTTGGTTTTTTTCTACAGCAGAGTTCTTGCATTCTCTTTCTAGTCCAACCATTGTATATTGTCCTGGAAGTAAAATTTCCTTTGGTGCTCCTTGTGTACACTGATCCATGGAGAAAAACGGTAGTTTCAGGGCTATAGAATCTTGACATTAGCAAAGACCCGAAAGGTTCCCTAATCAACCTCACATGCAAAGCAAGGGTTTTTTTCTATCATGACATAGATAAATCCTGACTAGTTTTAGGGACAGAGATGTTGTATTTTTGGAGGCAGCCATCTCTGTTTGTTAGATGAATTACTTCCTTAGAAAGTTCCTTTATATAAAAACCAAAAACTGATTTCTTGTCATATACACCAGTCGGTCATAATTCTGACTTCTGGAACAAAGCAGGATGAGTTTAACCCCTTCATCCTCCTAAGGTGATCCAGTGCAACTGTCCTGTCTCCATGAAGTTGCTCCGTCTTCAGTTCAAACATTGCGGCTCTCTGAACTCTTCCCCAAAAGATGTTTTTTAGAACCCTCACCTCTCCTTGTCCTTGTCATTTTTCTCTGGAAGTTATTCAATTAATCATTTTCCCTCTTTAAATCTGACTGTTAAAACTGGATCAAGCATTATGGAACTAGCCTGCCTAGTTCACAACAGAATGAAATGTTCATTTTCCCTTGATCAGAAGGCCATTTATATCAAGGAAATACTGACTTTCATTACAATCTGTCACACTTTTGGCTTCTACTTGGGGTTTTAGTTACCCACACAGTTAGGTTTTTTTTTTTCCTTTCAAATTTTTTTCTCATGTGTCAGCTGCCAGTTAGGTCTTCTCATTTTGAATTTATAGAACTGATTTTTTTTTGAACCTAAGTGCTGTACTTGACATTAAGGCCACTTAAATCTGGTGGGTGTTTGTTTGTTTTTGCCTGTTTTCCAGACTCTGGAGAACTTTTGATAGCTTGGTTCTTGTTTCCAACTTGTTATCTATGAGTCCCTGCTTTAGACCATTTAAAAATAATTGGATGAGCATGCCTTCAGTGTTCGTATTTCAGGGTTTGACCTAACTGTTGAATAGGATTGGTCTACTGCAAGAGCTTATAAAATGTCTACTCTGGTACTTCTGACGATTTAGTAGAATTGTTTTCCAAGTGTGGCCCCCAGATCAGCAGCAGAACCACCACCTAGAACTTGTTAGAAAAACAAAGGCTTCAGCCTCCCGTCAGACCTACTGAGTCGGAACCTCTGGGTATACAAACCTTCCAGGCGACCCTGATACCCTCTTAAGTTTGAGACTTACTGATCTAGGGTATTGGGAGGCAGATTAAAAAAAGAAATGCCAAGTTTACAGGCATCTGGCACTCTTGAGGTCTCTGCGGAGCCAGGCATCCTTGTAACAGTGGGCTGATGTGTCTGTCACAAGAGGAAATTCCCTCTGGGCTCTGTTTGGCTAAATGACAACCCGAAAGGAGAACTTGGGTTTGGTTGGTGCAGAAACCGTGTTCCCGAGAGACTGAAGTCGAGTGAACGGAAGAGTTGAATAAGACAGCAAACGCCAGATCCAGGCAAGGAAGAGGAAGGACGGGGTCTGGGTGACCCCTGGACAGTTTGGGCAAGGCTGCGTTTCCCAGAGGAGATTTTAAACAATTGAACATTCAAAAAAAGCAAGGTCTCATACCTGTTTTTTGTTTCCACAGGCCCATCTGCTAAACATCCCGAGCTGGAACTGGAAGGAGGGCGATGATGCAATCTGCCTCGCGGAGCTGAAGCTGGGTTTCATAGCCCAGAGCTGCCTGGCGCAAGGCCTCTCCACGATGCTCGCCAACCTCTTCTCCATGAGGTCATTCATAAAGGTAACGTCTTGTCTTATTAGAGCACATTAGTCCAGGATTCAATTTGTCGTGGGGTTGAGTAGAGAGCACAGCTTAAACTCAAAACAGATCGGCATGCTTTAACCACTTTGGTTAAGGAGAAATTCCTTGTTAGGATTTAGGCACAAGGCCAGCTCCTTTCAAAATTATGTTTTTATTTTTATTTGGCACATCCACGGCCATTAAATGATTGTTCAAAGCATAATCCTCCCTTTTTTTTTTTTTTAGATAAACCACATGTTTATCTATCAACAAAGCCTCCACTGTTAAAACAAAAATATGATTTATATACATTCCATATGGCACCAGAGCGCCTAAAGAAAAGAATTATCATTTTGCTCTTTTACATCAAGTGGCTGGTGGACCTCTCACTGTGCGGATAAATGCAGACCATGTGTTTGTTCTGAAGCCCAGACCTCAACAACATAATTCATTTATTTATTTCTGCACAATCAAGGAGGCCAGCAGGGCTGACATGCCATGACTATTTGAATGGAGAGTGGAACGATGAGCTGAATCCTTAGCGGCAATGCCCTTTATACTGGGAGACAGGCGGTCTGGATATATTCATCTCCTTGTCAGTCATGTTCACCCCAGAAAACCGGCTGACAGCGATCCCAAAGTTCCCAGTGTAGCCACTACCCGCTGGGCCAACTCGGGCCAAGAGAGAAAGGCCCAACTCACAGGCCAGGCTAGGATTGAGGGTCCAGACCCCTACCAAGAGGGCTTTTGGAAAGTAGGATAACCGTAACACCAGTTTGTATTCTTGGAATGTTCTTGGCCTAGGCAATCAAGGTGGGAAACCAGTGCAGTAACACCTGACTTGTTTGGGCCTTGCTGATTGGGCATTGGTGGCAATTAGCTCCGGATAGACTTGCGTTCCTCATCCTGTTATCCTCTAACTAGTGGAATCAGTAATGGTTGCATCTGAGAAATCAGTGGGTCTCTGTGAGCTGTCACAGAGGAGCCCAGAAGTTCTGCCATAGAGGTGAGACTTCCAGCTTCTGCTGCCATTGTCATCAAATCCATCCTGACCAGTAAATTCTTTTGTGCAGCTGAGGTGATGGTCCTGGCTGGAGTGAGGGGGATGGGTGGGAAAGTCAGGGGTGCAAGTGATTGACTGAGCCCATATCAGTGCTCACCCTGGGCATCCACAAGTTGGATTACTCACAGGAGGATTTTTTTCTAGGATGTTACTCTTTTTACCTACCTAATTTACATTATTTTGTCTCAATAGATAGTTAACATCACTCTATGTAAAGGAACAAATTATTTCAAAGTACCTTCGGTCATTTTAGCCATGTTCATAGCAGTTGATACCTGGATTAAAAAGAAATCCTTCTCCTGCACTCACCATGTGTCCAAAGACCTCACTCAACTTGGCAGAATTCCTAGCTCAGACCCAGCTTACAAATAAGGACGTTGCGTTCCTTTAAATGTCATCTTTAATTTAGGCTGCTATTCCTTGCACAGATGAAATGGAATGTAGGCAAAATGGAAGTGGCAGGGAGGTCTGTGTGGCTGTGTTTGGTGCTTAGGGACCAGCCCCTGAAGCCAGATGTAGTCATGTGTCTCTCGGGACTCTTCAATGCAAGGAGCCCAGACCCAGGATGAAGGATTGTCACCAGTAGAGCTCTCTGGCTCTTTCAACAAAGCTCTGGTGGTTTCCTTCCAGCAGGGGATTTCCCACAGGATCAGCTACGTGGTCTGTGGAGCTGGGCTTTGCTTCCTCATGTGGATGTGACATGGGCCTTGGCAGGGCCCCACCACAGATGGGGGCACTTGATGTGCGTATGATTTGACTTTGTGGTGCCTGCATGGTAACTAGAGCTGCCTGCAAGAAAATTAATAAAATGGATGTGACGTTGATTCCTCAGTGCTATTACCAGCAGAGAGAACTTCTGCCCAGCTTTCCTCAAGACCCTGAAGGGCCTCACCTCTACAGCCAAGGCCATCCCCTCCAGCCGAGCTAATCCCACGGCCAAGTTCCTATTTAGGAAGAGTCTGTGGGAAAGGCTGGGCCGGGTCCTGGTGTAACCAAAAACACACTTCTCTCCCCAGGTTATGTTACCACATTATTTTGTCTGGGGCCAGCTCCCCCATGTTTGGAGGTAGCTCTCTGAATATGGCCTTTTGACATTGAGGTTGTCTTTGTGTTGGAATTCTCGAAGGCACATGACCTGGATAAAACGAGGCTTCTCTTCATAAACATACATTTTTCATTTAAAATGGGGACAGCTCTGTTTGTGTGCTCCACATTCTAATTGCTGACTTTGTGGAAATCCTGGACCTTGTCTCCTTTAGGTCATAATAAACACCACTCTGAGGCTCTCCTTGACACGTTTTATGTATTATCTCCTATTCCAGGGGTCACGAGGCCCTCACTTATTTTGTGTGTGTATGTGTGGCAGGGCAGACCGGATGGGAAAAGAAACCTATCTGAGTTTCCCAGGCTGCTAAGACAAATCTCACACAATGGATTGGCTTAAACAACAGGAAATTATTGGCTCGTAGTTTTGAAGCTAGGGAAAGTCCAAAATCAATGTGTCAGCAAGGTGATGCTTTCTCCTCAGTCTGTGGTGTTCTGGGGCTGGCTGCCTGCTGGTGAACCTTGGGCTCCTTGCTTTTCCATCACATGTGATGTTCTCTCCTTTTTCTTCTGGGTTCTGTTGGCTTCCAGCTTCTTCTCCTCCATGGGGCTTTCTCTTCATAAAGTCTCCAGAATTAGTATTAAAGCCCAACCCTCTTCAATTGGACCAAAGCTTAACTAAAACTAACATCTTCAAAAGGTCCTGTTTACAGTGAGTACATTCCCACAAGAATGGATTCAGTTTAAGAACATGTTTTTTTTTCTTTTTCCTGAGATACATAATTCAACCTACCACAAAATCAAAAAACGTTTTACAGTTTACAGAAATTGCTTCCTTCCCCAGGGCAGGGCAGGGAGCCCATCAGCACTGCCACGGGGACAGGCAGTTCTGTGTGGATGGAGTGAGAAGAAGCAAGACTCAGTCTGTGGAGAATGCTTAGCATTTGTGGAAGCCAAAGATGGACTGTGAGCTTTCCCTCTTCCCTGCCCTGGGCAGGTGCCACATAGCTGCTTCCTGTTTCCACAAAACACCTCTACTCTGCCAGTGCTCCACGGAGCAGGAAGGGGGATGTGGTGGATTGAATCATGTGCCCTGCAAAGACGTGATCGTCCTAATCCCCAGTCCTGTGGGTATGAACTCATTTGTAAATTAGTTTATCAAAGATCCTATGAAGATGAAGTCAAATGAATCAGGGCAGGCCTTAATCCGGTATGCTGGAGTCCTTATAAGTAAAGGAAATTTGGACTCAGAATGACAAAAGTGAGGAGGAGACAGAGACAGATCACCATGTGATGGAGGTTTTTCCAGCAGGCCAAGCCAGAATGCTACAGACTACTGAGAGAGCATGGACTGCCAGTACCTTGATTTTGAACCTCTTAACCTCCGCACTGTGAGACAACGAATTTCTGTTTTTAAAGCCAACCAGCCATAGTATTTGTCATAGCAGCCCTGACAAACTAAGATGAGGAACAGGACTGTAATGGTGACGATATCACAGGCAGATGCACAGTGACTAGTGCTTGGGCTTTTATTATCCTTGAGGACAAAAGCCAAGACTGAACATGAGGGTGATGAAGCACTACAGAAGAGAAAGGCTCTACCGGCACATAGGAATTGTAATAGAGGTGCCAAGAGATATGGGGGAGCACTTATTATCCTCCCAGTACTGTCACTCGCAAAGATCCTGGGGCACAAGTCATTATGCCTGGAAGTGCGCTCCCATTTGGAATATGTCATCTCTGAATCGATCTAAACTTTTGGGAATAGATATTTTTTAGCCCAAATCTTTGGGGGTAATGAGTTCCTTAAGTTTGCTACTCACTTTTAAAGACTTTTCCCTGGCTATGTGTCCTTAATGCACTTCATTTGAACTTCAAGGCATGCCCTCTACACTTTCTAGTGTGCCGAGAATTCTTTAACAAATCCATGTTCATATCAAGTACCTTTATGAAAGAGGCTCAAGTTGGACACCCAGGGGTCCTTCGGTCTCGCAGCTGTTTTTAATGACAGGTTAAACATTTTGTTCAACAGTGTCTTGTTTTCACCCTTGAATCCCTGTAAGGAATGCAGGTGAGTGTGCTGATCCCTGACTTACCGACATCTACATTATCAGCCAGGCCTGGAACATCCTGTTCATTTACTACTATCTGATCTCCTACCACCAGCTTGTCAGGTCCAAGCAAGACTCTCCCTAGTGTCTTTTGTAAAGCCCAAGACAATGAACTGATTTAGCCTGTGTGCCATTGGCCAGTGCCTGAATAAGTGGCCACACTTTTCTCTACTTGGCTTCCTCACTTGGATGAAATTTATGATCCATTGTTTGTTTGTTTGGTTTAGTTTGAATTTAGAGTCTTACCATGTAATACTTAACTTTCTCTTCAGCATATCTGGTTTCCTATTGGGGCTTGACCTGCCGTATTTATGAAATGTGCTATTATTCTTATTAGGATTAGCTGTCCTTGGACATGAGAAATTGTGTGTGTGTGCATGCTAGGGATTATTAACTCTTTTTTTCAAACTACGTTGTCTTCCAATTTAGCACATTTACATAGTTCCTAGTATTACCGACTGTTTTTTATCTGCCAGGCTATCAAGCTATTTTATACACACACACATATACAAATACACAGCCAGGGGCAAGGAATGCACTGCATAATTATTTCCTTTTTTTTCTTTATTAGAAAAGTTGTAGGTTTACAAAACAATCATGCGTAAAATACAGGATTCCATATACCACTCTATTATTAATAACTTGTGTTGGTGTTGGATGTTTGTTACAATTGATGATAGCACATTTTTATAATTGTACTATTTACTATAGTCCACAGTTTAACTTAGGGTTCACTGTGTAGTGTAGTTCCATGGATTTTTTCAAAAAATTTTATTCTGTTACCATATTTACAATCTGAAATTTCCCCTTTTTATAACTTTCAGATACATATTTCAATGCTGTTAATGACATTCACAATGTTGTGCTAATATCACTACCACCCATTTCCAAAACATTTCCATCATTCCAAAGAGAACTCTGTACATTTTAAGCCTTAACTTCTCATTCTGTATCCCCATCCTGTCCTCTCCTGATAATCCATATTCTAGATTCTGACTGTATGACTTTGCTTATTATAATTGTTTCAAATCAGTGAGATCATACGGTATTTGTCCTTTTGTATCTGGCTTATTTCACTCAACATGATGTCTTCAAGGCTCACTCATATTGTTGCATGGATCAGGACTTCATTCCTCTTCATGGCTGAATAATATTCCGTTGTGTGCATATACATTTTATTTATTCATCAGTTGATGGACACTTGGGTTGCTTCTACCTTTTGGCAATTGTGAATAATGCCACTACGAACATCAGTGGGCAAGTATCTGTTCAGGTCCCTGCTTTCAGATTTTTGGGGATATACCTAGTGGTGGGATTTCTGGGTCACATAGTAATCCTGTGCTTAGCTTTCTGAGGCATCACCAAACTGTCTTCTGTAGAAGCTGCACCATTTTACATTCACACCAGCAACGAACAAGTGTTCCTATTTCTCCACATCCTCTTCAACAAATAATTACTCTTCAATAATAAATCAGTTCCCAGAATAGAGAAAGTATGTGATGTGTTTCTTTTATTTTTTTCCGCTATTCCACCAGATTTGGAAATTGTGGGTGAAATGTTACTTAATACTGATCACAACACAGATTGTTCCATCACATTTTCTATTTCTGAATGAGGAGGTACTGGGGGAATCAAACCTGGATTTTTCAGATTGGGTCTTGGCTGAGGTGGACTTTGCTTGTCATGCAAACCATATATTCATTATTGCCATTACCATATTGAGATAAATTTTCAGCAATGAATAGTCCTAGCACTAATCACAGCCAAGGGAATCATTTTCATGCCTGTAGCTTTGCTTATATTTACGTGTTTGTATACATATACTGAAATCTCTCTATCTCTCTTTTTATCTATCTATATCTTACAAGCATTATGGCTTAGGAGCTGGATATATAAATAAAAAACCCATCATGATAGCTAAAATATGCATGTATTACCTCATTTAATTCTTACAATGACCCTACCCAAGCTGAGACATTATTATGATGCCAACTTTACAGTGCCAGATACCATGGGTTAAGAGAAGTTTAGCCACTTGCATGAGGACATACTGCTTGGAATTGATAAACTCGGGTGTTAAAACCCAGGCTAATTGGCTCCATGTTGGTTTTTGAGTACATAAGAAAAAACTGATAAATGATAAGAAGCCTTAGCTAGTACCATCTAAGCACAAATCTTAACTTTCTGTAGTTTGTTGTATGGAAACCATTTATTCATTAGAGATTCTCTGGGTGCCTACCGTATTCCAGGCGGCATTCTAATCACACCGCATCCTTGTGGCTTCAGAGATACCGAAAAGCTTCAGGAAGCTTCTGTGTGACTTGATGTGTGGACACATGTTTGCAAAGCCCCATCCTTTGGGTCTTTTTCCCTGGTCAGCTTTTCAAGGGCAGAGGTCACTGCATCAAGATTGTGAGGAGTTAGCCAAGGCTGGGAGAGTCAGGGTAGGGAATGAGCTAGACTCCCAGGAAGGTGTAGAAGTTACACACCACTGCATTCAAAGAGTGAAGTTAAGTGGCATTGAAACCGGTCGAATATGAAGGGCTAGGATGGCTTAGTTATATACTTCTGGAAAACAGCAAGCAATTCCTATTGTCTGTTGGGTGCAAGTTCTGCAGATCAGAGGTGTTCCTCCGGATTTGGAGAGGTATACTAGAATCAAGACTCAACCCCATGTGGAGTTGAGGTGGTGGTTGGGGAAGAGGTTGACATCTCCGAAATGGGGCCAAGGCTCCAACTTTAAGGCTGCGATCAAGGTGTTCTCGACTTCCAGAAGGGAACTCTAATGGTACAAGGGTAAAGAGGGTAGAGGGTTTGTCCAGCAAAGTAAACCCACATGGCATAAGCTAGTGAGATATAAGCTGTTGCTTGTTCCACTATCCATGGGCAATGGCACCCAACCCACAAATGGCACCACAACAAACGAGTCCTGCTGATATCCCTTACCATGGAAAGTGGCTTCTGAAACAATTGCACTCATTTTCTTGTTAATCTCATTTAATTTTATGGCTTTTAGATACATTGATGACTCTGAAATTTTTATCTCCATCCAGAACCTCTTCCCTAAACCGTCTATCATTTATTCAGCAAGTACTCAACATCTCTGCTTGAACGGCTTGTATCATCTCAGACTTCACATATCCAGAGTCAAACTCTGGTTCTTTGTCTGTAAAACTATTCCTCCCATGGTTTGCCCATCTCAGTATTGGCAATGCCACCCTTCCCATTGCTCAGACTGAAAAGTTTGGAGTCATCGTGACTCCTCTCTTTTTCTCATATACCAGAGTCAATCCATCAGAAAGTCCTGTTGGTTTGACATTCAAAATATGCCCAGAATCCAAGCATATCTCCCCATTTCCATAGTTATTCCCAGGTCCCAAACCACCGTCTCTCTTGTGGAGTATTACTTCAGCCTCTGGATGGTCCCCCTGCTCTGCCCTTCCCCCCTCCCTCAACAAAGTATCCAGAGCAGTCCTTCTCAAACATGAATCAGCTTCTTGCCAGCCCTCTGCATAAATATTGCTGTGGCTTCCATCTCACAAGGATATAACGTCCTTACAGTGGCCTCCAAGGTACTAAGCAGTAAATTCCGTGGCATTGCTGACCTCATCTCCTCAGTACTGTCCTGCTCCTCTCTCAAGTCATATCCCCTTCAACTGTTCTAGGGTTCTGCACTTGCTGTCTCTTCTGGCAGGAATGCTCTTCCCCTAGCTAAATGCCCAGTCTCCCTACTCCTTGTCTAGAACAGCACTGGACTCCTAATAGGTACTCAATAAATATTTGTTGTGTGAATGAAAGAATAAATTGGCCTCAGCAGGGTGGGGCCAGGGCCAGCAGAGACTTAAGATTTGGTGAGATTTTGGTGCTGAAAACTCCTTCCTTTGCTACTGTATGTGGTTGTCTTGCCAAGTTAGAAAACTTCAAATCAATCTAGAAACTTGAAATGCAAAGCTTTATAATCTTTGGCAAGGGCTGTGTGGAGACTGGTTAGATTTGGTTGTAAACCATTTCTACTGCCAGAAAATCCAGTCAGTGTGTTGTTTAAATTCACAAATCAAAATACACACCCAAGTCTTGAAATGAATTTGCTAAGCCTCAGTATCCCATTTGGGTGAATGTCATTCTACATCCCCTTTTCTTCCTCCTGGTATCTCACGAGGCCTCAGAGGCTTTGTTGCAAAATGCTGCTCTCCCCCAAGGCCACCCACGCTGCCCAAGATTGCTAACACCCACCTGAAAGTAGGGCAGCTTCTGTGGAAACTATTTCAAATAAAGAGAGAGGTAATCCATGAACTATTAATGGGGATGCCATTCCCCTATGGCCCTGGTAATTTCTAGAACATGGAATTGAAGAATTCTCAACCTTTACAAATTCTCAGGGCAAACATTATTAGCAAAGAGAAGCCCATACAGCATGTTAAAAGATTGCCAGAAAATGTCAATGGGACTTGTGAATAAAATAAAATAAGTCAAACCCCCCCCTCATCTTCTCCCCTCCTCCCCCTACCATACCATGATTAGAAAGTCATTTCATGTGTCTTACATGTTTGGTCAGTCAAAGGCAAATGTACATGATTGATGGTGACAGGGAACACATTTAATTCATTATTCTTTACTTTGCAGCAAAACGCTTTGTGTAAACTGTCTGCCTAGCATTAAAGGTAAAACAAACTTAGAAACCCCAAAATGTTATATTTTCATCTAATATTTTCCTTTTGGTTTTATATCTGTAATCACATATGGATTCTTTTATTTGCCTTTGGCATGGACTGAACAAAGGGAAAGGCAGCATAGAAAGATTATGTAACATGTAAACAGAGCCCAGTGCCCAGTGAGGAGAGAGCCACAAGAGCTGCAATGGCCAGTACGTAACGTGTGAGACCCAAAGGAGCGGCCGTGTCACCTCATCCCTTATCACCTGGAAGGATACTGTCACTACCATGAGATGAGGACCATCTTCCTAAGCCTCTGCTCAAACATCAAAACGAGTCCTTTCAAAGGTTATTGGCCTTTATTTAATTGCATGCATTTCTGGGTACACATGGCCAGCCACAAACTGAGCACACCTAGCATCCCCCTTCTTCTAACTTTTTCATTTAGGTTTGTTGAGCAGCATCCCTGATCAGTGACGTTTTCAAGCAAAAATCTCAGAATGCTAAAATGCTATGGAAACCATCAGGAATGAAATCTCAGATTCCCGTATTAAATGTACTGGTTCACACTACCCACAAGGAACCAGGAGTGAATCCATGCCCAGAACAATGAAAAGGGACCTGGAACTTTGAGGCCACATTTCTACACTTCTCGGGGGTGCAAAAGCAAGAAAGCACCATTAGAGTGATACAGTGGGTATTTTGTCAAGAACTTTGTAAGAGTGCCTTAAGCTTGTGTGGCACTTTACAGTTTACAAGGTATATATTTTTACTTATACTTTATTTAACCAGGGAACACAAGCATTTCTTAAATATCATTAGGAAACACCGCCTATTTCAAAGGGACAAACAATGTTAGTAAAAGGAAGAAAGGACATTTTCTAGGGGTGAAAGTGTAGTTAATCCGAATCCTCCCAGGCTCCTTCTGATCAAAATAAAGTATTCAAGTAATTTAATCACCTTGGGCCCCAAGGGGTGGGGCTTTGAACTGATAAGTCCTCATAGCTGTTTGAGAAATCTTGTTGTAGTTACGCAGTATTTCCTCTGGCCATTTTCCATTATAGGCAAATGCTAAAGATATGTGATCCCACTAAGTTTCAGAAATAATTGTGCAGCTGTCTCTTTATTTTTAAACTGACAGACAATAAAATTGATTTTTTTTTGTATGTAGTTCTATGCATTTAACACATGTTTAATAATGTGCAATACCACCATTCTCAGGATACAGAACAGTGTCATCACCCCCAAAACTCCGTCATGGTATCACTTTGCAGTCTCACCTTCTTCATACCCCTCTAGCCTTTGGCAAACACTGGTCTGTTGTATGTCGCTATAGTTTTGTCTTTTTGTAATTTTCTTATAAATGGAATGATACAGTGTGTAACCTCTTGAGACTGGCTTTTCTTTACTCTTCACAATCCTTAAGATCCATCCAGGTTGTTGTGTGTATCAGTAATTCATTCCTTTCTCTTGCTGAATTGTATGCCATTTTATGGATGTAATTCAGCTGGTTTATCAGTTCATCCTTTAAGCGGCATGTGGTTGATTACACTTTGGGATGATTATAAATAGCGCTGGTATAAACATTTGTTTCGACATTTGTTTGGGCATAAGTTTTAATTTCTTGATGGTATCCTAGAAGTAGGATTTCTTTCTGGGTTATATGCTATTCTGGTTTGCTAAAGCTGCCTTTTTGCAAAATACCAGAAATGGATTGCCTTTTATAAAGGGAGTTTATTTGGTTACACAGTTACAGTCTTAAGGTCATGAAGTGTCCGAGGTAATGCATCAACGTCAACTGCGTACCTTCACTGGAGGATGGCCAATGGCATCCGGAAAACCTCTGTTAGCTGGGAACACACATGGCTGGCATCTGCTCCGGAGTTCTGGTTTCAAAATGGCTTTCTCCCAGGGCGTTCCTCTCTAGATGCCTGCTTGCTCCTGGGTTGTGTTCTCCAAAATGTCTCTGTAAGCTGCAGCTCCTCCAAAATGTCACTCTCATTTGCTCTTGGGGCTTTTGTCCTCTCTTAACTTCTCTGGAGCAAAAGTCTGCTTTCAGTAGCCGTCTTCAAACTGTTTCTCATCTGCAGCTCCACTCTCACCTCTTGTGCATTCTTCAAAGTGCCCCTCTTAGCTGTAGCAAGCTCACTCCTTCTGTCTGAGTTATCAGAGTTATCACCTACAATTGGGTGGGTCACATCTCCATGGAAACACTCAATCAAAGAATTACAATCTAATCAACACTAATAGGTCTGCCCACACAAGATTGCACCAAATATAATGGCATTTAGAGGGACATAATACATTCAAACTGGTGCATATGGTAAGTGTATGGTTAACTTGATAAGAAACTGCCAATCTGTTTTCCAGAGTCACTGTGCCAGTTAGCATTCCCACCAGCAATGAATGAGAGCTTCTGTTGCTTTGCCTTCTTGCCAGCACTTAGCATTGTTAGTGTTTCTTATTTTAGCATTCTGGTAGGTGTATAATGGTATCTCGGTGTGGTTTTTATGTGCATTTTTCTAATGGCTAATGATATTGAACATCTTTTCAGGGCCTTATTTGACAGCTATGTATGCTTTTAGTGAAGTGTTTGGTTCTTTTTTATTTTTATTTTTTTACTCTTGAGGTTCAAGAGTTTATATATTCTGGATGGAATTATGTTGTTGTTGGAATGTGATCTGCAAGATTGAAAAATTTTGGATTTTTTCCTCAAAATGTTAAACATAAAATTACCATATGTCCCAGCAGTTTCACTCCTAGGTATCCACCCAAAGAAATGAAAACATATGCATTAATTTCCTATGACTGCTGTAACAAATTATAACAAACTTGGTGGCTTAAAAGAACCTGAATTTATTCTCTTGAAGGTTTGGAGGCCAGAAGTCTGAAATCAGTTTTACTGGACTAAGTTGAGATGTCAGCAGGTTGGTTCCTTCTGAAGGCTCTAGGGAAAATCTGCTTCCTTGCATTTGCTAGCTTTCAGAGTCTGCCTGCTTTCCTTGGCTTATGACTCTTCCATTCACATTACGCCAACCTCTTGCTTCCATTGTCACATCTCCTACTTCCTCTTTGGGAATCAGTTTTTCCTCTTCCTCCCTCTTATAAAGACCCTTGTGATTACATTTAGGGCCAACCCAGATGACCTCATTGTCTCAAAATCCTTAACTTAATCACATCTGCGGAGTCCCTTTTGCACTGCAAGGTAGCAATCGCAGGTCCCAAGGATGAGGACTTGGGTGTCATTGGGGGCCATTGCTCAGCCCACTACAACCCACTGTCTAGTCCCCAGAGATACACAACCATCTCACGTGCAAACTATAGTCTTCTCATCCCATCTCCAAAAAGTTGCAACCATTTCTGCCTCAATTCAAGTCCAAACGTCTAAATATCAGTCCAAAAGTCTCATATCTCATAACCTGAAATCACTAAATTAATTATAGGTGAGACTCTAAGTACAATCAGTCTGGGGCACAATTCCTCTCCATCTGTGGACCTTCTAGGATAACAATTATAGACATTCCCATTCCAAAATGGAGAAAATACAAGAAGAAAAGGCGTCAGTGGCCCCAAATAATTTCAACAGGAAAACTTCATTAGGTTTTTTTCTTTTTAAAATGTTTTCAGTTGTGAAATATAACATATATACAGAAAAGTGATAACTTTCAAAGTATGATTTAACAAGTAGATATAGAGCAAATTTCGAAGAATGGTATGGGTTACAGTTCCACCATTTCAGTTATTTCCTTATTGTGAAATAAGAAAAATGATACCTTTGAAAGTACAATTTAACAAGTAGTTATAGAGGAAATTTCGAAGAATGTTATGGGTTACATTTCCACCATTTCAGGTATTTCCTTCTAGTTATTCTAATACCCTAAAGAGTAAAAAAAAAATTATATAAAGATTCAGTATTTGTAATCCTTTGTTAAATCCTATCTTGTCTGTTGTTACCCTTCCCTCTCATTTGATCACTGTCACAATCTTCAGGGATATCTAGGCAGTGACCACCCTAACTGGTTCATATTGAAAAGGGGTGTCGACATTTTATGGAAGGGGAAGGCATCTGGTTGATGTTCTAGAGGCTGTTGCCTCTAGGCTTTGGGATTTATCTGGCATAGGAACACTCTGGAGGATTTAAGTTTCTGTAAAATAAACTTAGTGAGTGAAACTGTTATTGAGTCTCAGATAGGGACCTGGGTATTGTTTAGGATCCTCAGAACTACTTTTGATTTGGGCTTGGCATACTGTGGCCATTTGGAATATCTAACTGAAGCTTGCATAAGAGAAGCCTCCAGGATAGCCTCTTGACGCTATTTGAAATCTATTTTGTTACCTTTCTTTTCTCCCTTTTGGTCAAGTAGGTATTCTCAATCCCTCGATGCCAGGGCCAGGTGCATTCCTGGGAGTTGTGTCCCATGTCGCCAGGGAGACTCACTCCCCTGGGAGTCATGTCCCACGTAGAGGGGAGGGTAATGAATTTATTTGGAGAGTTGAACTTAGAGAGAGGCCACATCTGAGCAACAAAAGAGGTTCTCTGGAGGTGACTCTTAATCACAACCATAGATAGGCTTAGCCTCCCCTCTATGCCCATAAGTTTCACAAGAGCAAGCCTCAAGGCCATGGGCTTGACTTATTCAGTAGGGAGCTCCTAATTTCATGTAGCATATATTCTGTCCAAGTATTAGTGTGGTGTTAGTAAGGTATTCCTATTATGTATAGTTCACAGTATGCAATAGTTTTTCCCATATACCAGTCTGTTGCTAACTCCTTGTACCAGTGTCACACCTTAGAAGTAGATCATGCAAGCACTCATATTTGTAGTGCTAATCTGTGGGATATGCCTTTAATCAACTCTTTTTAATCATGTTAACCTTCGTTACAACACTGATACTTATAATCCCATTAATGAACTGTCATCACCCCTGTCCATTCCCATACCTTTAAGTTCAACCTCATTATCGGGTCTGTACATATTAGGTAATCATTCCCCCTTCTCTATCTTCTGTCACTCTCTAGGATCTCTATATTCTACATTTTAAGACACTGATTTTACATTATTCAGGGAGTTCATATTAGTGATAACATATAATGTCTCTCCTTTTGTGTCCTACTTTTTTCACTCAGCATTATGTCCTCTAGGTTCATATATGTTGTTGCACATTTCAGGACCTTGTTGCTTCTTACTGCTGCATAGTATTCCATCATATATATACACCACATTTTGTTTATTCATTTGTCTGTTAAGGACACTGGGTTGTTTCCATCTTTTGGCAATTGTGAATATGCCACTATGAATGTCAGTGTGCAAATATCTGTTCGTGTCACTGCTTTCAGATCTTCTGTGTACATACCCAGAAGTGGAATTTCCGGGTCGTGGGTGAATCGATATTTAGTTTTCTGAGGAACTAGCAAACTATTGTACACAGCAGCTCTACCATTATATATTCCTCCCAGCAGTGGTTCAGAGTTCCAATTTATCCACTCTTCTGTAGCATTTGTAATTTCCTGTTTGTTTAATGGCAGCCATTCTTACTGGTGTGAGATAATATCTCATTGTGGTTTTGATTTGCATTTCCCTATTGGCTAGTGAGGATGGAAATTTTTTTTCATGTGTTTTTTAGCCATTTGAATTTCCTCTTCAGAAAAATGTGTTGCCATATCTTTTACCCATGTGTTAATTGGGCTATTTGTGCTATTGTCATTTCTTTATGTATGCTGGGTATCAGTCTTTTATCAGATATATGGTTTCCAAATATTTTTCCCATTGGGTTGGCTACCTTTTCACCCTTTTGACAAAGTCCTTTGAGGCACAGAAGCTTTTGGTTTTGACGAGTTCCCATTTATCTATTTTTTAGGAGTTTTATGGTACTGGCTCTTATATTTAGATCTTTTATCCACTTTGAGTTACATTTTTATATAGGGTTTGAGGTAGGGGGCCTCTCATTATTTTGGATATGGATATCCAGTTCTCCCAGTTCCATTTGTTGAGGAGACTATTCTGTCCACTTTCAGTGGATTTGGGGGGCCTTGTCAAAAATCAGTTGACCATAGATTTGGGGGTCTGTTTCTGAACTCTCAAATTGATTCCATTGATCAATATGTCTATCTTTGTTCTGGTACTGTACTGTTTTGGCCATTGTAGCTTTATACTAGGCATTAAAGTCAAGAAGTGTAAGTCCTTCCTTTTTGTTCTTCTTTTGTAGAATGTTTTTTGGCAGTTTGAGTCCTCTTTCCCTTCCAAATAAATTTGATAACTAGCTTTTCCAAGTCTGAAAAGTAGGTTGTTGGAATTTTGATTGGAATTGTGTTGACTCTGTAGATCTGTTTGGGTAGAAATGACATCTTAACAACACTTATCCTACCTATACATGAATGCGGAATATCTTTCCACCTATTTAGGTCCTCTTTGATTTCTTTTAGTAAAGTTTGTAATTTTCTGTGTAGAAGTCCTTTACCTCCATAGTTAAGTTTATTCCTAGATACTTGATTCTTTTTGTTGCTATTGTGAATGGATTTTTTTTCTTGAATGCCTCTTAAGGAACATTATTGACTTTTGTGCAATAATCTTGAAGCCCACCACTTTGCTGAATTTATTAGCTCAAGTAGCTTTGTCATCAATTTCTCAGAATTTTCCAAATATAGGATCATATCATCTGCAAATAATGGCAGTTTTACTTCTTTCTCTCCAATTTGCATGCCTTTTACTTTTTTTTCTTGCCTAATTGCTCTAGCTAGAACTTCTAGCATGCACAAAGGCGAAAGGCTTTCAGTCTCTCACTGTTGAGTACTATGCTGGTTGTGGGTTTTTTCATATATGCCTATCATATTGAGGAAATTTCCTTTAATTCCTTCCTTTTGAAGTGTTTTTATTAAAAAAAAAGATGGTGATTTTGTTGAATGCTTTTTCAGCATCTCTCAAGATGATCATTTGATTTTTCCCTTTTGATTTGTTAATGTGTTGTATTGCATTGACTGATTTTTGAACCATCCTTGCATGCCTGGAATGAACCCCACTTGGTCATGGTGTATAATTCTTTTAATGAGCCTTTGGATTCAATTGGAAAGTATTTTGTTGAGAATTTTTGCATCTATATTCATCAGGGAGATTGGCCTGTAGTTTTCCTTTCTTGTAGTATCTTTATCTGGTTTTGGTGTTAGAGTGATGTTAGCTTCGTAAAATGAGTTATGTAGTGTTCCTTTTTCTTCAATTTTTTTAAACAGTTTGAGCAGGAATGGTATCATTTCTTTTTAGAATGTTTGGTAAAATTCCCTGTGAAGACATTTGGCCCTGGGTTTTTATTTGTAGGAAGATTTTTGATGACTGATTGGATCTCTTGGCTTGTGATTGGTTTGTTGAGGTCATTCTAGTTTGTTCATGTGTTTAGAGGAAGCGGTTCATTTCCTCTAAGTTGTCTAGTTTGTTGGCATACAGTTGTTGATAGTATCTTCCTATGATTTTTTTTTTCAATTTCTTTGGGATCCATAGTAACGAACCCCCCTCTCATTTTTGATTTTGTTTATTTGGGTCTTCTCTCTATTTGAATTTGTCAGTCTAGCTAAGGGGTTGTCAATCTTGTTGATCTTCTCAAAGAACCAACTTATGGTTTTATTTATTCCCTCTATTGTTTTTTGTTGTTGTTGTTCTCCAGATCAAGGAGAACATTTCTGCTTTAATCTTTATTATTTCTTTTCCTCTACTTGCTTTAGGGTTAGTTTGCTGTTCCTTCTCTAGCTTCTTCAGCTATTCAGTTAGGTCTTTGGTTTTAGCTCTTTCTACCTTTTTACCATATGCATTTAGAGCTATAAATTTCCCTCTCGGCATTGCCTTCACTGTATCCCCTAGGTTTCGATATATTGTGTTCTTGTTTTTATTTGTCTCTTGATATTTACCCATATCTCTTGCAATTTCTTATTTGACCCATTTTTTGTTGAGGAGTGTGTTGTTTAACCTCCATATATGTGTGAAAGTTCTGGTTTCATGGAGGTTATTGATTTCCAGCTGCATTCCAATATGGTCAGAGAATGTTGCTTTGAATAATTTCAAACTTTTAAAATTTATTGTGACTTACTTAGTACCACAGCATATGATCTATCCTCGAGAATGTTCCATGAGCGCTAGAGAAGAATGGATATCCTGGTGATTTGGGATGCAGCGATCTATATATGTGTATTAAGTCTAATTAATTTATCGCATTGTTCAGGTTTTCTATTTCCTTATTGGTCCTCTGTCTTGTTGTTCCATCTATAGAAGAGAGTGGTGTATTGAAGTCTCCCACTATTATTGTAGAAATGTCTATTGCTCCCTTCAGTTTTGCCAATATTTGCCACATGTACTTTGGAGCTCCTTGGTTGGTGTATAAACATTTATGATTGTTATTTCTTTGTGGTGAATTGTCCCTTTTATTAATATATAGTGTCCATCTTTCTCTCTTATGACATCTCTGCATTTAAAGTCTATTTTTTCAGATATTAGTATAGCTACCCCTACTTTCTTTTGGCTGTAGCTTGTGTGGAATATTTTTTCCATCCTTTTATTTTCAATCTCTTTGTGTTGATGGGTTTAAGATGAGTCTCTTATAAACAGCATATCAATGGATATACTTTTTAATCCATTCTCCCAGTCTGTATCTTTTAATTATGGAGTTTAATCGATTCACATTCAAAGTTATTACTGTAAAGGCAGTTCTTGAGCCAAACATCTGATCCTTTTGTTTTTATTTGTCAGATCTATTCCCCCCCCCCCGCCTTATTTCCCTTTAATTTACCCTTTTTAATACTCTTCAGTTCTGTGCCCTCCTCTAGACCTCTCTGTCCTTTCTTCTTTCCTCAGCCAGTAGAACTCCATTTAGTATTTCTTTCAGGGCAGGTCTCTTGTTAACAAATCTTCTCAACATTTGTTTGTGAAAATTTTAAACTCTCCATCACTTTTGGAGGAGAACATTGTTGGATAAAGAATTCTTGGCTTGCAATTTTTCTCTTTTAGAATCTTAAATATATGCTACTGCTGCCTCCTCGCCTTAATGGTGCCCATTGAGTAGTCAATACTTAGTCCTTATGTGATTTCCCTTGTATGTGGTGAATTGCTTTTCTCTTGCTGCTTTCAGGACTTCCTCCTTCTCTTCAGCATTTGATAATCTGATTAGTATGTCTTGGAGGTGGTCTATTTGGATTTATTCTATTTGGAGTTCGTTGGGCTTCTTTTATTTGCATATTTATGTCTTTTATAAGGGTTGGAAATTTACCCCAACTCTTTCCTCTACTCTTCCTAGCCCTTTAATCTTCTCATCTTCTTCTGGAACACCAGTGATTCCTATATTTGTGATCTTCATGTTGTCCATCATTGCCATGAACTCCATTTCAAATTTTTCTATGCTTTTCGTCATTGGCTCTTTTGTGCATTCATATTCAATTGCTGTGTCCTCTAACTCACTTATTCTTTCTTCTGCCTCTTCATATCTGCTGTTATGTGTCTCTGGTATATTTTTTAATTTGATCTACAGTATATCTTATTTCCATAAGATCTACTATTTTTCTATTAAACTCTTCCAAATTGTTCCTTATGCTCTTCTGAGTCTTCTTGATGTCCTTTAGCTAACATATTGAAGTTGATTTGGAGATTTGTATGTCCTTCTTTGATTAAATGCTCTGAGTTCTGTCTCTCCTCCATCTTTTTAATGTGGTTATTTGGCTTGTTCGTATCTGTTTGGGTGTTCATATGCTTTTTGATTTTCTGTTGACTTTGGGGCATTTGCTTATCTTGATAAGGTCATTTTGGGGAAATGTAGGACTATTTGAACATTTATATAAAATTTTGGCAGAACCACAGCTTTCTGGAGCACACTTTCCCTGTTTTACCAGCAGATGGTGCTCTTGAGCCACCTCTACCCCTCAAGCCAGCTTTTCCCTGACTGTGGCAGAGCAAGGGCCAAACCTGGTGGAAATTCAACCAGTGCAGCTCTTATCTTTAATATATATATATAATCACTGCCAGCCCAGTGGGTGGGTGGTGGGCCCTGTGCATTTCTGCATAGAGTCCACTTAAGTGTACAGTGGGTTTGTTGATTCCCAGACTTCCGAGTGGATTACTCTCGAGCTGTGGAGCTGTGAATCTCACCCTCCCTATCCTCCAGCCAGCTCAATTTAGGATTCCATTTAGTATTTCTGTGTGCTCATGAGCCTCTGGATGGGGAAGAAGCTCCTGATACTTCCATATGGGCACCCTTGTTTATCCCTTCCTCTCACCTATGTACACTGGGGGCCTCTGTGGAGGAAGAGTAAATGCACCAAGTTTTTCTGTATGTAGTTAACACAGGTCCACTGGTACCTGAGTTCTCTCCAGCTAATTGCTGAGATGGGTGCATGGGAGTGCAGACCTCTTCCTTCCCCTGCTTGGCCAGCCCAGCTGCCTATCCCAGTTGAATAAATTCACCCCATCCTTTCAGTTATAATTTCTCTGCTGTTTCAACCGAGTCCCCATTATATATTGTAGAGGTCCTTCTCTGGCCACTCATATCCTGGAACTGCTATCATAGTTGTTTTCTGCATTTTCTCTAGTTATTCCATGGGGGAGAAATTTGCTCTGTTTCTGCACTGCCATCTTCCCAGAAGTCTCCATTAGTTTTTTTTTTTTTTAATGCAATTTTATTTAGATATGTACACATACCTGATAATAATCCAAAGTGTCCAATCAGTGGTTCACAGGATCATCATATAGTTGTGCATTCATCACCACAATCAATTTTTTAATATTTTCATCTCTCCAAAAAAAATAAAAATAAAAATATAAAAGAACACCCAAATTATCCCATATCCCTTATTTCCCCTATTATTTATTTATTATTTGTCTTTGTTTTCTTATTCATCTGTCCATACACTGGATAAAGGTAGTGTCAGTTGCAAGGTTTTCACAATTACACTGTCACACCTTAAGAGCTATATAGTTGTGCAGTCATCTTCAAGAATCAAGGCTACTGGATTACAGTTCAGTGGTTTCAGGTATTTCCTTCTAGCTATTCCAATATACTAAAAACTACAAAGGGATATTTTTATGACACATAAGAAAAGCCTCCCAAATGACCTCTCAACTATTTGAAATCTCTCAGCTATTAAAACTTTGTTTTGTTTCATTTCTGTTCTACCTTTTGGTTCAAGAAGCCTTTCTCAATCCCACAATCCCAGGGCCACATTCATCCCTGGGAGTCATGTCCCATGTAGCGGGGAGGGCAGTGAGTTTACCTGCAGAACTGGCTTAGAGAGAGAAACTATACCTGAGCAACAGAAGAGGTTCTCTTGGGGTGACTCTTAGGCATAATTATAAGGAGGCTTAGCTTCTCCTTTGTAGGAATACATTTTATAAGGAAAAGTCCCAAGGTCGAGGGCTTTGCCTATTAAATTGGTAGTCCCCAATCTTGCAAGAATATCAGGAATTCCCCAGGTGGGGAAGTTAAATATTTCCAAAATTTTCCCCAGTCCCTCAAGGGGGCTTTGCAAATACTTTTTTATTCTCTGCCCAAATTACTCTCGGATGAATCAGGGCATCACACTAACCTGCGCAAACCAACAAGATCTCACTCCCTCTTCAAGGTTCCATCTAATTATGGTGTTTGAATAAACTGACCATATAAGTTAAATTAGATAGTGTGCTACAGCAGATATAGATTTAGCACCGAATAAACACCTGTTCCTTTGGTCTTGCTCAGAAGTTGAAGTTTTAAAATGCCATCAGTTGATTAAATATTGATGTCCGCATCCTTGAATATCTCCAAATGGGCAGTGTTTGGCTACTGCTTCTGTTTAAAATGATGCTGTGTTTTGGTTGTGGCCCGAAGCTTTGAATTGCTACTTGGCCTCTCCTTTCTTCAATGGAGCACTCAGCATTCGAACATGACAAATATGGCAAAATATTAGTTAGGTTGAGTCCTGCTTGCCTCCACTCCATCATCTTTGTATGCATCAAATATTTTTTGTTTGTTTTTTTAAAACGGTTTTTAGCCGATGTTCATGAAGAGCAACGTCCTTAGAACTGTGCCGCTAATTAAAGAAAATCCTATCTAAGGTGCATTTCTTCACCAGAGCTGTGTCACACCAACCTTTGGGCCCTCTGCTGGAAAAGTAGAATCAAGTCTCAAATAATGCTTTTTTAATTATATCCTTTAGTATTATAGATGTAGGACAATACTGTATTATACCTCTGTGAATGTAAAATATCTTGTACCTGCTTTATGATAGGTAGTAGTGACCATGCTATATCAGACCTGTTTTTAATGATGTTATTCTAGAATGTTTTCTTTCCCAATGATGATTGAGAAGCTAATAAAAAATGGGTGTCAGGTACCATAACAGTAACAGAACTTGCTGTTTTCTGGGATTTTTATTTTTTACTTTTTTTGTTTCTCTTTTTTTTTAATGGAGTATGCTGGATGTCTCTATGATTTTGTTCAGATGACTGCAGAACCTGGAAAAGCTGTTGCTGCTATTGATGCATAACATACTGCTATTGGTCTTTTTATATATATATACATACACACACACACACACACACACACACACACACACATATATAATTTGAATCTTTGGAAACTTTAGCTGTGCTGTCAACTTTGGAAAAAGTATCCCAGTTGTACTGTGTTGAGTTGGCATTGTACAGAAATTAACAGCCATATTGGTCTAGAAACATTAAATTTAAATTTTTTCCATTTGTACAGGGGTAATGCACTGTATTAAATATGTAAGGTCTTATCTACATGGGTTTGATTACAGAGACTAATAAAGTATTCTCTAAATAATAAAAAAAAACGAAAACAAAAAAAAAAAAATTCCATCAGTATTGTCCTTTGCCATTTAGTTTGATTTGCCTTAGTCATAACCAGATCAGCTTCATTCATACTTTTAATTGAAGTCTGATCTCTTTTTCAGCTTTTTTTTTTTTTAACAATTGCTGTATGGGTAATAGGGATTTTTATAGCTGCAGAACTCTAGCTCTGAGTCTCATGTGTCACATAGATACCTGAAGTTCCAGGGAATGACCAGGTTGTATACAAAGAGCCCAGTATCTCAGAATTTAGAAATAACTGCAACAGCTTGAGAATAGACTGCTGTAAGACTTGTAAAAGTCTAGGACCTTTTACAATAAGCCTTCCCCTGATAACATCTGCTCTCAGATTCAATTATCAGAGTTTGCACATTATATTTAGTCCATATTAGTGAGGTGTTATAATAGTCTCTTTGTTTCTGCCTATGTTACCTCAACATACTGTCCTCAAGGTTCAGTCATCTAGGTGGCATGCTTCACAACTTCATTCCTTCTTGCTGCCACTCAGTATTCCATTATATGCATACACCCCAGTTCACCCTTCTGTTCATTAGTCGCTGTACCCTCAGACCACTTCCACCCATTGCAAATTGTGAATACTTCTGCCATAGATACCAGTTTGCAAATGTCCAATCATGTCCTTGTTTTCAGTTCTTCCAATATATACCTAATAACAGGGTTGCAGGATCATATGTCAACCCATACTTGGCCTTGTTTGGAACCACCACTCTGTCCTCCATATGGGCTGCACCATTCTACTTCCTTATCAACAGTGAATAGGTACATCCCTCTCTCCACATTTTCTCCAGCAATTGTATCTGTTTATTTTTTAAGCAGTTTTATTCATACAGCATACAGTCCATCCTAAGTAATCAATGGTTCCTTGTCTATTCACATAGTTATGCATTCCCCATATAGATTGTGTCTCTATGAGGACATTTCCATTTTTCTTCAAAGAAAGAAGAGGAAAAAAATGAATATAAAATTTAAAGAAATAAAAAATAAAATAAAATTAAACGGAGAAACAACAACAACAACACCAAGAATCCCATACCCCTCCCTTATATCCCCTTCTTATTGACATGTAGCTCTGTATCTTGCCATGGAAGTATATCACAATATTATTGTTAATTGTAGACTCTAATTTGCATTGACTGTATTTTTAACACCTTGCAATGTTGACATTCATTTGCTCTCCTTCATGTAAAAACATTCTGATATTTGTACATTTAATCACCCTCATTGTCCACTCTAGGTTTCTCTGAGTTATACAGCCCCAGTCCTTATCTTCTGTCTTTCCTTCTGTGTCTTACATGCCCCTAGCCCTCTTCTTCCAACCCAACTCTCAGCTTTGTTTAGTTTACTTACAATATTGTGCTACTATCTACCATTTTGTCTTTTGTATTTTATATGTCCTATCTTACTTCATTTTTATTTTTTCCTCTCTCTCTCTTTTTACACTAACTGGTAGTCTTCATTTCTATATTGTCCTCCAAACCTCTCTCTCTCTCCTGTCTTTTCTTATCTGCCTTTAGTGCTCCATTTAGTATTTCTTGTAGAGCAGGCCCCTTGTTCACAAACTTTCTTGTGTCTGTCAGAAAATATTTTAATCTCTCCCTTATTTTTGAAGGACTGCTTTGCTGGATATAGAATTCTTGGTTGGCAGTTTTTCTCTTCCAGTATCTTAAATACATCATATAACTTCCTTCTTGCCTCCATGGTTTCTGCTGAGAAATCTGCACATAATCTTATTGAGCTTGCCTCCTATGTGATGGATCACTTTTCTATTGCTACTTTCAGAATTCTCTCTTTGACATTTGACAGTCATATTAGTAAGTGTCTTGGAGTAGGTCTATTTGGGTCTATTCTCTTTGGGATATGCTGCATTTCTTGGATCTGTAATTTTATGTCTTTCATAAGAAATGGTGTTCTGGTTTGCTAGAGCTGCCATTATGCAAAATACCAGAAATGAATTGTCTTTTATAAAGGGGATTTATTAGGCTACAGATTTACAGTTCTGAGGCCATTAAAGTGTCCACACTAAGGTATCAAGAAGAGGATACCTTCACTGAAGGAAGGCTAATGGTGTCCAGAATACTTTTGTCAACTGGGAAGGCATGTGTCCAGTGTCTGCTTATCTTTTGCTCCTGGGTTATGTTTCAAAATCGCTTTCACCAAAATGTCTTTCTCCAAAATGTCTCTGGGCTTCTGTCTTAGCTCCTCTCTATCAGCTCCTGTGCATCCTTGCTTCTTTCTCCCAGGGTGTTTCTAAGTGTCTGGGAATCCTCTCTTAGCTCTCCTGGGGCAAACTCTGAGCTTCATTTCTTAGCTTAGCACCTCCAAATGTCCTGTCTGCATATCCAAGCATCTCCAAGTGTCAGTGTGTGTTTCGGCTCTTGAGCTCTCTTGTATACTTCAGTGAACTAATCAAGATCCACCCTGAATGTGCGGGGAGCACACCTCCATGAAAATAATTAAATCAGAGTTCTCACTTACAGTTGAGTGGGTCACATCTATGGAAACATTCAGTCAAAAGGTTCTACCCTAATCAAGACTAATAAGTCTGTACCTACAAGATTGTATTAAAGAACATAGCTTTTCTGGAAGACATAATATATCATAACCAGCACAGATGGGAAATTTATTTTCAGTGATTATATCCTCCATTATTCTTTCTGCCCCCTTTCCCTTTTCTTCACCTTCTGGGACACTATGACATGTATATTCATGTGTTTCATGTTGTCATTCAATTCTCTGAGCACCCTGCTCATATTTTTCCATTCTTTTCCCTGTTCTTTTGTATGTAGGATTTCAGGTGTTCTGTCTTCTAGTTCACTAGAAAACTGTCTTCTAGTTTTCATCTCCTTTTTTGTGCCTTTCTTTTCCATAAATTCTGCCAATTGTTTTTTCAGACTTTCAAGTTCTTCCTTACGTTTGTCCATTGTCTTCTTTATATCCTTCATCACTTCTGCCATATCTTCCCCCAGCTCCTTGATTTGATTTTGAAATGCTTTATCATGTTTGTTTGAATATATTTAATTAGCTGTTTCAAGTCCTGTATCTCATTTAAAGTGTTAGTTCTTTTGACTGGGCCATATCTTTGTTTTTCCTAGTGTGACTTATTTTTTTTGTTGTTGTTGTTGGTGGTGTCTAGGCATCTTGTTTCTTGGATTGGTTTATTCTATAGGTTGTTTTCCCTGTTTTACCAACGGTTTTCTTGTTGGTTTGCTTTGTTCTCTATCTGTTCTTTGGTGTTCGGTTCATCTTATTCTAGACCTCTAGCATTGCTTTTGTTTAACTGATCACTGTTTCTCAGCTCTTGTTATTCTGGAACCTTCTTTTGTTTTGTTTTGAGGCGGCTCTACCCAGATATGATCAACCCCAAACAGATTTTCCCAGACCAGACAGGCTCTGGTCTCAGGAGGAGGGTGTAATCAGTATCAAGTTTCCTGAGGATGAGACTCAGGAGGTTGTCAGACTTTCCTGTGAGGCCTCTAGACTCTGTGCTTTTCCTGTCCTGCCCAACAGGTGGTGCCTGTCAGCCCACAGTTCCTGACTGGTGTAATGAGTTGTGGTGCCTTTAATTCTCAGCAGACCCTGTCCCTGCCAGAGGCATGCTTAAAGCAAGCTTAATCCCTTTGTGTTTTGTTTCTCAGCCCCTGAAGTCTGAATTCTCTGAAGGAGGCCAGCCACACCCCTTTTCTTGGGGGAAGATACACCCTTTAAGGAATTATCTCCTTCATTTGACCCCTTATTTTGTCTCTCAGACCTATCTTAATTCCACCTTTGCCTGGGTCAGCTCTGACAATTGAAAATGCCTGAGGCTTTCTCTAAAGAACTGCTTAGAACAGTTTAAAAAAAGAGAGAAAAAAATCCCCTTTTCAGAGCCAGTCCCAAGTCCCCCAGTTTTGCCAGATAAGAGCCAGAATTTGTATCCATATCTATGTGTCTCTTTTCTTGGGGCACAGCCCTTTTCCAGTATTCTGAGCTCAGCTAACTCCAAAAGCCTCTGTTTTCATTCATTCATTCATTCATTCATTCATTCATTTATTTTTAAATTTTTTGTGTCGGTCTCACCTCCTCTCTGCCATTAAAGACCTCAGTGTTCTTTTCTGGCTTGCTCTGGGTTTATCTGTGCTCATAGCTTGTATTCAGTAGTCCAACTTTGTTAATTAAACCTGTGATAGGAGCCTGGCTGAGTTACCTGCCCTTGCTTCCAGCAGAGACTGCTTCTTTTTCCCACTGGGGAGGGTTCAAAGTCAGCCTGCTGTGCCAGTGGGGGAGGGTCACCAGCTCTGCCATTTGGGGGGCTTTACTTACAGTTCTACACTGTGGTCTCAGCCATTTCACCCATTCCAGATTGGTGTACAATGTTCACCCAGTCACAGACATCCCCCAAACAGTTGTTCCAGACTATTTACTAGTTGTTCCTGGCTGTTTACTAGCCGCTCTAGAGGACTAACTAAATTCCATACCTCCCTATGCCACCATCTTGCCTTGCCTCCATTAGGTTTTAAAGCCTGGAAATAGTCCTTTTGTTTGAGGCTTTGACCTCTGTGCTTCAAGGCTCCATCCTCTGGAATGAGAGCTCCAGTGTCGGATTTATCGTTTCTTTTTCTTAAAGGGTAACACGTGTGTGGATGAGTACTTTTATCAGCATGTCTCATGCATGTAGAATTTTGGGAGTCTGACATCTCTCATTCTTTTTGTGTCCTCTTCAGTCCATATTGTCAGTGTTTTTGCTCCTGTAATATCCTCAAAAACCCTGTGAGTCTCCTGTGCATGTCATGGGGATTTACTTAATTGCATAGGAAGGTCCTCCATGAATTTTTCTGGGTGATCCCATTTGTATTCCTGGCTTCTCCTGAGATGGTTGAGGGGATCTGTGAGTAGCATGCCTTATCTCTTTAAAGAGCCATCTGGGTGGTGGAATGCTATGACTTTTAGATTCTTCTGAGGTACTTGGCAAAGGTTCTCAGCCACAACCTTGGCTTTCTCTCCAGAGCATGCTTCCCTGCCAGCAAATATTCTAATTTTAACATCTCTTGCACCATAGATAATTTGAGAATTTCCCAAATTATCAAGTCCTGGTCCCTGCTTGCTTAATAGTTCTTCCTTCATTTACTTCTTTTCTCTTGCATTTTGCACTAAGCAGTAAGGCTGTACCTTCAACACTCCTTGGAAATCTCCTCAGCTAATTATCCATGCTGATAGTTTAGAAGCTTTGCTTTCCATATTGTGTAAGACACAATTCAGGTAAACTTTCTGCCACTTTTATAACAAGGATTTTTCCTTAGTTACTAATGACGTATTCTTCATTTCCTTCTGAATCTTCACAAGCAGCAACTTTAAAGGCCACATTTTTTCCAGACTATCTGTTTGTGATGATTTCTGTATTCCCTTTACTGCATTCCTGACTTTTTCTGAGCCCTCACTAGTGGAGGCAATAATATCCATGTGTCTAACAGTCTAAGGCAATATAGGCTTTTTCTATCATGTTCTTCATAATTCTCAGGTATTTTTTTCCAGAGCACTCTGCTTCCAGGTATGAAATTCTGTATTAGTTTTCCATGGCTACTGTAATAAAGTACTAAAACTTAGTGGCTTCAACAACATACATATATTCTTAGACTTCTGGAGGCCAGAAATCTGAAATCAGTTTCAGTGGGCTAAAGTCAAGGTGTCAGTAGGGCCAGTTCCTTTCGGAAGCCAGGGAAGAATCTGGTTTTTTCATTTCCAGGTTTTGGAGGTGGCCTGCATTCCTTGGCTCATGACTCCCTCACTTCACTCCAAACTCTCGCTTCCACGGTCACATCTCCCACTTGCTCTTCTGGAGTCAGATTTGCCTCTGCCTTCCTTTTACAAGGGTTACATTTAGGCCAACTCATGTAACCCAGGAAAATCTCCCCATCTCAGGATCTTTAACTTAATTACATTTTCAGAGTTCCTTTGGCATATGAGGCAATGTTCAGAGGTCCCAGGGATTTGGGTGTGGATGTCTTTGGGGGCCATTGCTCAGCCCACCACATGTTGACATAAAACTTCCACATGTGTTTCATAGCAGCAGCATTTATAATAGCCAAAAATTAGAAACAGCTCATGTGTGCATCAGCTGATGAATAGAGAAATAAAATGTGGTATAGCCATACAGTGAAATAGTATTTGCCAACAAAAAGGAATGAAGTACCGATACATGCTTGAAAATGAACATCGAAAACACTGTGCTATGTGAAAGAAGCCAGTCACTAAATACCACGTATCGTTTGTTTATATGACATGTCTAGAATAGGCAAATCCGATGAGACAGAAATTAGATTATTGTTTGCTCAGGCCTGTGATTGTGTATCTGGACTGAAGCATACGTGGTTTCTTGTGGGGGGAGATGAAAATTTCTATAATTAGATTATAGTGATGGTTGCATCACTCTGTAAATACACACACACAAAATTTTTGTCCTTTAAATGGGTTTACTCCATGGTACGTAAATTAATATCTCAGAAAAGCTGTTAAAAAACTAATAGCCAGGAAAAACAAGTTTTACAATTTGATGAAGTATAATTTGTCACACTTTTCTTTTATGGATCATGCTCTTTGTGTCATATCTAAGAACGCTTTGACTTCCCCAAGGTCATGAAAATTTCTTTTTTTTTTTCCCCTAAGAGTTTTATAATTTTGTTGTACATTTAAATGTATAATCCATTTAAAGTTATTTTTGTATAGTGTGTGACGTTTAGACTGAGGTTCATTTTTTTTAAAATATGTATAGCCAATTCAGCCATTTGTTGAAAAGTTAATGCTTTTTCCACGGAATTGCTTTTTCAACTTTGTCAAAAATCAGTTGGCCATATTAGTGTGGATCTGCTTCTAGAGTATCAAATCCTTGTCTGTCCTGTAACCCTTCATCTGCTTGTCTGTTCCTTAGCCAATAATATGCTGTTTATATTGGTGCAGTGGGATTGTGTAGTGTGAATTCTCCAAATATGCTCTTTTTTAAAAAATTACTTTGGCTATTCCGGTGTGTTTCCCTTTCCATATAAATTTTAGAATCAGCTAGTCTTCATTTACAAAAAAAAAAAAAATCCTATTGGGATTTTGACTGGAAAAGATCACTTTTGGGGAGAAATGGCATCTTTACTACGTTGAGTCTTCTCATCCACAAGCAAGGTAGTTCTCTGTCTATTTAGATCTTCTTTGACTTCTTTCATCAGGGCTTTGCAGTTTTCAGCATACAGGTTCTGTAAAGTGTTTTGTTAGAGTCATACCTAAGTATGACATTTCGGGGGAGCTATTATAAATGGTATTCTAAAAATCAGTTTCTCATTGTTCATTGGTGGTATGTAGAAATACAACTTATTTTTCTTTGTTGGCCGTGTATTGCACAACCATATTGTCCTGCCTGGACTTCTAGTAGGATGTTGAATGGGGATGGGACGGTGACAGTGGACTCCCTTTGCCTTATTCCCAGGCTTAGAGGAGAAAGCATTCCGTCTTTGATCGTTACATATGATATTAACTCTTGGTGGCTTGTAGATAGATGTCCTTCTTTGGAGGTAGAGGATGTTCCTTTCTATTCCTAGTTTGCTGAGAGTTTTTTTCATGAATGGATGTTGAATTTCCAAATGCTTTTTCCATATCAGCTTATATGATCATGTTGTACTTCAGGCTTATTTAGATTGTTAAAATGGCAGCTCACATTGATTGATTTTAGAACATTGAACCAGCCACCTTGCTTTCTCAGGATAAACCCCTCTTGGTCATAGTGTGATTATTCCTTTTAAAATATTGGCTGATATGACTTACTAATATATTATGAGGATTTTTGTGTATGTACTTGTGGGAGATATTGGTACATAATTTTCTTAAACTGTGTTTGTCTAATTTTGGTATTGGAGTAATGTTGGCTTCATAAAATGAGTTGGGAAGCATTTCTTTTCTATTTTCTGGAAAAGATCATTTAGAACTGGTGTTATTTCTTCTTTACGCGTATAGTAGAATTCACCTCATTGAGGCCTGGATTTCATTTTCTGAAGTTTCTTAAATACAAATTTAATTTCTTTGATACTTATAGGACTATTCAGGTTATCTATTTAATCTTGTATTAGTTTTGGCAGTTTGAGGTTATTGTAGGAATTAGTCCAATTCATATGAATTTTTAAATTTATGTGCATAGAGTTGTTCATAGTATTCTATTATTATTCTTTTGATGTGTGCAGGGTCTGTGGTGATAACTGGTCCTTCATTCATGATTTTGAATTTTATATCTTATATTTGTTTTCTCTGTCAATCTCACTAGATCTACATTTTACTCATCTTTCCAAAGAAGCAGTTTTTTGTTTCATTATTTTCTCTATTTTTTTTGTTTTCAATTTTATTGATTTATGGTCTAATCTTTATTTTTTTTTTCCTCTCTCTTTGCTTCAGCCTTATTTTGCTCTTTTTTTCTAGTTTCTTAAGATGGAAGCTTAGATGATCAATTTGACTTTTCTTCTTTTCTAATATGCGCCTTTAATGCTGTGTATTTCCTTCTAAACACTGCGTTAGCTGCATCTCACAAATTTTGGTATGCTGTATTTTCATTTTCATTTGGTTTAAAATATTTTCTTTTTTCACTTGAGACTTCATTGATCCATGGATTCTTTATAATTGTGTTGCTTAATTTACAGGTATTTGGATCTATTCTTATCTTTATGTTATTGATTTGTTATTTGATTCCATTATTGTCTGAGAAACTACTTTGCATGATTTTAGGTCTTTTAAATTTGTTAAGGTGTGCTTTATGGCCCAGAATGTGGTTTACCTTCGTGAATGTGATGTAAGCTCTAAAAGAAAGTGTGTTCTGCTGTTGTTGAGTAGAGTGTTCAATAAATGTCAATTAGAACGATTGGTTGATGGAGTTGTTCAGTTCTCCTATATCCTTGCTGATTTTCTGTCTCTCAGTTCTACCTATTGCTAAGGAGTCCAGGTCTCCAAGACAAAAACTGCGGATTTGTCTATTGCAGTACTGTCAGTTTTGCTTTACGTATTTTGAAAGTCTAGTGTTGAGTATATATGCATTTGAGATTGCTATGTTTTCTTGGTGAACTGACCTTTTTATAATAATGTAATGCCCTTATTTACACTTGGCAATTTTCTTTGTTCTGAAGTCCACCTTATCTGATGTTAATATAGCCACTCAAGCTTTATTTTCAATAAATGTTCTCATGGGAAAGTTATAGCTTTTCCCATCGTTTTGTTTGAACTTACATATATTAATAAATTTTAGATGAGTTTCTTATAGAAAGAATATAGTTGGGCTATTTTCTAAAGTCCATTGTGACAATCTCTGTTTGTTAACTGGTATGTTAGAGCATTTATACATGATGTAATTAATAATATATTTGAATGTAAGTCTCATATTTTATTATGCATTTTCTGCTTGTTTCCTTGGTTTTAGTTCTATGCCCTCCCCATTCCTTTCTTCTTTGGGGTTATTTTGAACATTCTTTTAGTATTCCATTTTATCTATAGTGTTTTTATTATATCTTTTATACTTTTTTTACTGGTTTTCCTTGGGATTATTATATATATATGTATATGAGTATGTGTGTGTGTGTATATATATCTACTTAGAACTTTTCAAGTCTACTTAGAATCAGTATTTTGCCTCTTCAAGTGTAACATAGAAATCTTACCTACATATAGGTCTGTTTACCCTCCCGCCTTTTCAGTTGAAATAGAATTACATCTACATACATTGAAAACCTCATCAGACAATGTTATGTTTGCTTTCAACTATTAAACATTTTGAAGAACTCAAGAGATGAACAGTCTTTTATAGTTATCCAGATATTTACAATTTCTGTTGTTCTCTCTTCTTTCCTGATGCTCCAACCTCCCTTTTGGTCTGTATCTTTTCTGTTGTGTTAGAAGAAAATCCTTTAGCAAGTCTTTTAGAGCAAGTCTGCTGGCAACAAATACCATTTTCTTCATCTGAGAATGTCTTTATTTTATCCTCATTCCTCAAGGATATTTTTGGTGGAATACAGAATTCTAGGTTGACGTTTCTTTCATCACTTTAAAAATACTGTTCTGCCTTCTTGCCTCCATTGTTTCTGAGAAGAAATCCTAGTCATTTTAATTTTGTTAACATGTGAGTAATGAGTCATTTTTCTCTGGTTGTTTTCAGGATTTTCTCTTTGTCCTTAGTTTTCATTCATCTGACTACAATGTATCTGGGCATAATTCCTTTGAGTTTATCCTACTAGAGTCATTGAGTTTCTTGAATGTTTAGGTTTGTCTTTTGTGAAATTTGGAAAGTTTTTGCCTGCTATTTCTTCAATTTTTTTTTCTGCCCCATAATTTTTTTCCACTTCTTTTGGGATTCCTAATGATACAAATGCTGGACCTTTTTCTAATGCCTTAAAGGACCTTAAGGTTCTGTACAATTTTTCAATCTTTTTCTCCTTGTTTTTCAAAATGCGTAGTTTATACTGATTATATTTAAGTTCATTGACTCTCCTCTGTCATCTCCATTCTGCTATTGAGCCAATTCAGTGAGTGTTTTATTTTAGTTATTGCATTTTTCCAGTTCAAGAATTTCCAGTTGATTCTACTTCCTATATTGTTTCTTTGCTGAGATTTTCTGTCTTTCAATTCCTTAGGAGGGTGTTTGCACTTTGTTATTGGAGAATTTTTATAATAGCTGCCTTAAGATTTTTGTCAGATAATTCCAGTATCTGTGTCATCTAGGCACTGGAATCTACTAATTGTCTTTTCCCATGCAAGTTGAGATTTATAGCTTTATAGTTGCATTCAGTAGCAGAGACAGGGTGGAATATGTTGACTTCATATTATCCAGAACCAGAAACCCAGATTCTTCTTTAGAAACTCTAGTGAATGTTTGTCCTCTATAGCTGGTCCAGGGAGAACATTGCCAGTAAGGCAGCACCATCATCATCATGTCCTTCTAGCATATTCAATGATCATTTGCTTTGGGGCAAGTTCGAGGTAAGTCACCTTTTCGTCATAGGCTATGAATAAAACAATTGGCTACATTACAGTGGAATCCAGAGCATGTCCTGATAGAACAACGTGAAGCGGCTGTTTCAACCTCAAACTCATTTGACTGATTTAGAGAAACTTTGGGACACTAGTACAATGGCGCTGAGATCAATTTAGCCATCCATCTGCCATCTTGAAAAATGGCATGCAATAAAACGTTTCAACGGGGTGAAATTTTTGGAGTTTTTATCATCAACTGCCACATGTATTTCACAGTAACAAGAGTGATGCCGTCCCACTGATTTAGGTTTCAAGTTCAGAGAAATACAAGTGATGCTATACCCTGTGTGCACTAGGGGACAAGCCCTCAGATGGAAATGTATGGTATTATTTGACATATCTGAGTGAGAGATATCACTTCCTTCCTCCCTTTCTCCCATACCCTGTCAATGGACAGGGCATCTCTGCCCACTGAGAAGTAGCATATATCTCTGTGCACAGTGATCTTAGAGGGCAAAAGTTCTTTGTTGTCAGTCTCCCTTAGAACTCGGTGTTTATTCCTATCTTCTGTAGTTATGGCATTGCTTTTTAGGACAATCACTCAGCTTCTCTTCCTTTCTCTTGACTGTGATAAAACAGGTGTCATGTGAGGAGTTTCTGTTGTTTTTTTGTTTTAGCCAAAGTTTGACAGTGAGAAAGCCATTTTTGTCAGTAACTGGGTATTTTCTTCTTCTCTTTGAATAGCCACGTGAGCAAGCAACCAATGAAAGAGGACTGTCTGGTGCGCCCTAAAAATTGGGATTTGATTTTTTTCTACCTGATTACCCAAAGATCTTCAGTGGTGTTCCCCTGTGCAGATATACCATGGACTATTACGTTATCCAAATTGTTTACCGCAGCCCTTACCTTCCCTTTCTCCCTCGCTTGTCAAGTGTGAGAGGAGTTGTATGGCTGTGTAGTGGGCAGAGGTATTGATAGGCCAGTGGATCCTGGTTGTATGACTGTGATTTAAGACATGATTTGCTGAGAAGCCTTGGGAAGGTTACTTAACCTCTCTGAACTTCATACTTGCCCTCTGTCAAGAAATGGAAGAGCTGACAGGATTATTAGAAAGACTGTCAGCGCATGAAAGCACGTACATTTTCCCCATCTTCCTTCTCAGGAGCAAGGTGATACCATCTGGATTTATTTGTTTTGAGACTTGAGTGGGTTAGGATTTGGTCCCTGAGGAGAGAGGACAGAGGGATGAGCCTGATATAAAACCGCCTTCTAGGAGGGCATAAGGGCATCCCTTCCTGTATTGCTTGCAGTCGTGTGTTGCCAACATTGTGCAAGTGACTGATGTTGGGGGAGGTCCTTGGGATTCTCTGTGGTAAGATACAAAGTCAGCAGAATTTTCTGCCTGAATACATTTTCCAGGGCAGCAGCATTGTTCATCAGCTTAATTGGCACTGGTTCCACCAACTGCCTCAACCTTTTTGTCAAAAACCCAATCCCCCAGGGCTAGATGATTTTCTCTGCACGGATAGGTGAGAGCTAAGTGCATCTGCCTGGCTTCTCCCAGGCCTCTGCAACGAGTGGAGATTCTGCTGACTGTTCTTTCCCATTTGTTAATGAAAGCCCTACTAGTGAATGCAGCCTTGCTTGGGATAGAGCCTTGCAGTGATAGTGACTGGAAGGAGAACAGCTGTTTGCTGGAATGAGTTACCTGCAGAGAGCTCTGACTATAGCAATCTTCTGGGTCCTGCCTGTGGGATAGAAATATATTATCTCCTTGAACTTGCTCGTTGGACAAGTTAGCCAGGTGACATAGAGACCTCTTCCTTTCCCAGACAGGATCATCCCAGGTCTTCTCTCTCTTCCCATCTTATGCCAAGATCAGGGTGAGAGCCAACCAGCCTGGCAGTTTTCTGGGGATACTGGTCTATAAAACATTCCTAGAAATGCAACAAGGAGAAGGAAATGGGACCTCCCAGAACTCTTCCCAGGAGAAGTAAAGTTTATGGTTGGAAGGAATCCTTTGGTAAGCTCTTTAGGATGGGAGGGATGAGTCCCATTCTCCCAGGAAACATGGTCAAGTGTCAACATGTGTTTTCTCACTCACCTTCTAATGAGGAGAGTCCAATTAACTGTAAAGCTTTGGTTTTGCTGAAGAGTGTATGCAAATTTGGGTCCAGAGTTGACTTGCTGGAGGCAGTACAGGCTGAAGGCTCTGAGCAGTGGTCATTCTGCTCTTGTATCACCCCACCCAGAGCTCAGACTCTCCTCCAAATACAAGTTGAACAAGTATTTTTTAAAATAATGCTTTGAGCAAGCATGAATTTATAGCATGCTCAATTCTGTGAACCAAGGATGTCCCAGGTATCAGTTCATAATCAGTCTGGGAGGTGAGGCTGGAAAAAAAAGCAAAGCCAACAATTGGGAAGATAGATGAGAGAAGAGAGTCAATTACCCAGTTGAGGGCTGGGAACACGAGTCCTGCCCAAGAACCAGAAGGGGCTAATTCATTCTACCTGTCAGGGTCATTTGGGCCCGGGGCTGACCACACATGACCCTTATCCTACACTGGGATGGCATCCTTTCCTCCAGCTATCTGCCTTCTTCTTATCATCATATCTATTCAAGGTCAGGTTAGCCTGCTGGCCACTGGGAAAGCCATGGGGTCAGATGCGGAGCTCCCAGGGAATACTGCTATCTTATTGGGGACAAACTCAAGCTACTTTTTTGCTTCTTCTCAATCCAAAGGACTATTGAACTATTGATGGTGATGTTCTAGCCTTTTCTAGAAGTAGCTGAGCAATAAGTAACCATGAATCACAGACCCAACATGTAATTGACTTATGTTCCTTTGCCTGAATAGAGGAGATATTCTCATATCACCATCATCATCACCACTCATTACTTATAACGATAGCTAACATTTACAGAACATCTACAAGGTAGGCACTCAAGTACATGCTGTCTTTTAATATGATTGAAGCACCTGCACATTAGTCATGAAAGAGGCACTCAAAAACATTAGCCATTTGCCGGGTGCTATGTTACATACTGAGCACCTCGTTTCACCTGCTCAGCAATTATAGGAGAGAGGTACTTGTGCTGCTCTCATTTGACAAGCAAGGGTATTGAGGTTTAGAGAGCTTCTGCTCCTTGGCCCAAGGGCACAAGACGAGGCTGGGATTTGAACCCAGAGCCTGCCTGTACCCAGGCACTTTGCTACGTTGCTGCCACATCCAGTGAGCCCTCAGGATCATGGTCCTGCCTTCAAAGGGAGCTGCTCAACTCAGCTAAATACCTCAGAAATTTATAGGCTGCCCATTTTCAATCTCTGAACCAAATGTCTTTTTGATGAGGCCCAAAATACACTCTGGGAAGCCACAGAGGGGAATTTCTGAAGTAATTTCTAACTTCCTGCCTGTGAAAATATTCTCTAACTGGCAAGAGACTTTCCAGATAACAATGAATACACAATAAAGCGGTGCCTCTGCCTTTGATACCTGGCTCACAAATAACCCATTTGGCTTCCCAATCACCCTGATACCTAAAACCAGCAGAATTTATGCTCGCGGCTGGAATGGCTCTGTTCAGCCAGAAAGCAAAAGTTTATGGCCAAACCCTTTGCTCTGAAATGAAATCCAGTCTCTTTGGCTCGACTTTATTAGGCCATATTGTACAGAGATAGGGGACATAAGTATCCAGAATCTGCTGTCACTAAAATGGGACTGGGTTGGCGAGCGTTTTCATCCTCACACTCAATACTGTGTCCTAAAATTGGAACATTGAATAGAAATTACGGACGCAGATCAGGGTCATTTTCCAAAACTTTATTTTTAATTGAATTATACATCGTCAAGTTCTTCTTTCTATATTTACACATCCCACATCAAAATGGAGATTAAGCTATCATCTGGGTCATTGGATTAATGGAGACAGACTAAGTAGATAAATCTGGAGCCTTAAAATATGGTTTAGACTAATTATCCAACGACCCAAACACTTGGATACCCACCATGTGCTAATTATCTACACACTTCCCCTATAAACTGGCTCCAGTATTTAGCAATACTTCATGCAAAGCATTCCTGTTTCATCTCTAACTCAAATCCTTTTGGCTGCAATTGATTTTCCTTAATCTTTGGTCCTCAGAGACATAAACGGAGAATTTCCATCCTCTGTTTTTCACCATCTGTGGGAATAGCTTTTTACTACTCAAAATGTGGTCCACAGCTGGGCAGCATCAGAATCTTCTGGGATCTTACTAGAAATGCAGAATCTTAGGCCCTGCCCCAGAAGTATGGATTCAGAAACTGCATTTCCTTAGGATGCCTGGGTGATTTACATACACATTATAGTTTGGGAAGCCTCAGAGGACTGGTACTAAGTAAGCCCTCAGATGTGCCTGCTGCTGAGAAATCATCCTGCATCTTAACAGCACTGGATGTGGTGAGGTTCTCACCAAACTGTCTAAAATATTGAAAATTTTTCAAAAATATGGATAACTCTGCTGTTGGTTGTCTCATCCAAGGCAAGCTCATGACTCCTCTGCTAATTGAAATGTTCTTTTTCTAACTCCTTTCCTCTTCTCCTAATTTAAACAAAACAAAACAAAAATTGTTTTTGGCTTCAATTTTAGAATTTACTGAAATTGCCAACTATAAGCTCTGCTGGGCTCAGTCTGTTTGCTGCTGTATTGGTGTTTGCCTTTACTTTGGAATCTAAACAGTGAAGAAAAGGGGAAAGCAGAGTGCTAAGTCACACATGGAAGACAGCATAGGCAGGAGAAAATGGGAGGAAAGAATATTTCTCTCCATAGGGATGAAAGTAGGACCCTAGGCTAGTAGGAAGAAGGCCTTTAGTTAGATTGGTCAGGATATACCAGTCCTTGAGAGTTCCTGGTTTTTGATTTCAAGCCTCCCAGCTATGGGACTTAGAATTCAGAAAACCATAAGCCAGTTGTTAAGTAGTCCAATGTATTCTGTGATGACAAAATTTCCCAGAAAACATTGCCCATGTATGAAGTTTTCTGGGAAGTTTTAAAATGACCCAAATCTACATGCTCCCTATTAGTTCCCAAGTGTCTTAGATTCCTGGTTGCTGTGACGAATACCACATAATTGGCTGGCTTAAACAACAGGAATTTATTGGCTCATGTGGAGGCTGGTTGCTTGTCTCCTCCTGGGGTCAGTAGCTTCGTGGCAGGCTAGCCATCCTTGGGTTCCTTGACTTTCCCATCACATGGTGATATCCTCTCCTTTCTGTTCTGGGTTCTGTTGACTTCCAGCTTCTCCTGCATGTGGCTTTCTCTTTATAAAGCTTCCACTAACAGGACTAAGTCCCAATCTCGTTCCATTGGGCCACACCTTATCTAAAACTAACGTCTTCAAACTTCCTGTTTACAATGGGTTCACACCCACAGGGATGAATTAAGACTAAGAACATGCTTTATTTTGTTTTTTCCCCCCCTGGGGTACACAATTCAACGTAATATACCAAAAGTATGGAATTTTTCAGCATGTAGAGGCAGGAATTGGTTCCTTCCCTGCCGTGACCCTGAATGCCATGAAGTTATCAGTGCTCACCTATGGTTAGCTGGCTGGAAAAAAATTGTGCTTTTTTACTTTGTATCCCTTTTTCCTTTATCTCACTCAATTCAACTCAACAAATGTTAGCTGAGAACCTCTTATATGCAAAGTGCTGTGCTTATTCTAGAAATTACGAAGTTGAGAAGACAGTCCTTCTCTTAAGGAGCTTATCGTTCTGATAAGGGAGGGAGATCATTATTAGGGTTCTCTAGGGAAACAGAACCAACAGGAGACATCTGTAAATACGAGATTTATAACAGTGTATCATGCAACTGTGGAGATGTATGAGTCCAAATTCTGTAGGGTAGGATGCACAAATCCAAATTCCATAGGGCAGGCTGCAAGCTGGCAACTCTGATGAAGGTCTTTGAGGCTGGCTGGCTGAAGGAAAAAAATGAAAGTTCTCTCTTCTCCCTTAAAAGTCTTCAACTGATTGAATCCAACAGATTGTATTCTCTCCTTGTGGAAGTCACTCCCTTAGTTAATTGTAGATGTAATCAGCCACAGTTTCCATGGAAATGTGACCCACCCAATTGTGGATGAGATCTTTTGATTAGATCATTTCCATGGGGCTGTGACCTCACCCATTCAAGGTGGGTCTCAGTAAGTTTACCGGAGTCCTTAAGAAGCTGAGAGAGATGCTTAGAGAGAAAACTCCCAGAGACATTTTGGAGATAGCCATTGAAACCAGATGTTTGGCGTTTCTAAGCTAAGAGATGAAGCCCAGAGTTCACCCTGGAGGAGCTAAGTGAGAACCCTCAAACGCTTAAAGAGAAGGCCACTGGAATTAGAAGCTGGAAGCAATGCAACCTGGGAGCGAAGGACCAGCAGACGCCAGCCATGTGCCTTCCCAGATGACAGAGGCGTTCTGGACACCATCGGGCTTTCTTCAGTGAAGCACCGCCTTTACTCAACTTCATTGTAGTTACCAGCATATGATGGAGGGATCAAGTACTATGACGGTAGCTAGTGATAACTAATGCATACTAAACAGTTAGAGCTAGGTGCTCTTCTAACCAGTCTGTGCCATTATCTCATTTAGCCCTAACAACTTCTGCTGGAGTTGGTTACAAATCGTATTTTCCTTAAGGCAGGGGACAGCACATCAAGTTGGGGAAATTAGATGTAAGATCTTACAGATGAAGTAGCATATGATTTGAACTTTATAGAAAGAGTCGGATTTTGACAACTGAAAATTACCAGAGAGATGTATATTTCTGACAGACGGGTCAAAGGAAGCAGAAACTCAAGTATGGGAAATCGAGGAGAGGGTGTTTACAGATTAGCATTTCCCATCTCCACGAGCTGCTCCTTGAAATAAAGGATTCTGGTACTAAATACCATATTTCCCCCTTGGAGATTTACAATTCATATTGGCATGTTAAATGAGTATTTAAGGAGCATTGCAAGCAAAAATCCACTGTTTCCCAAAATACCAATTTAACTTTCTTCAATCCAGTATTTCCCAAATTTATTTCATTCAGTCAATGAGTATTTGTTGAACTACTGCTATGTACCATGCATATTGGAGGCATTAGAGATGTAGATAAAAATTCCTGCCTTTAATATAACCTACATTCTGAAGCAGGACACTACAGAATCCTCTCCCCTCTCTCTTTCTTCCAGGTGACACCTGTGATTAAGTTCTGGGAACTTGCCTTGGGCCATCTTAGTTGATCATAATCCTGCCACTTTTCTGAAACTTCATGGAAATAGTGGGAAGTAAGGTTCATGAGATCAACAGGGCCGTATTGTAGACCCCCACAACTCCAAGGGCGGTCTGTGGACCAGGGCCGTGAACTGTTCATTACTGGTTCACGATGAGATAAGTACAGAAAATAAGAATAAAGGCTTAGAAACTTTTACAGCTTTAAGAGTAATTTTCTGTCATTTGAATCTAATGGTAAAAATCTGGGGCTTGTACTTTGCATGTCTTATTTTTTCTTTTTTTTGGGGGGGTAATTAATTTTTATTAGATTTTCCAAAAGTATCAGTCTGTGAAAGGATGCATATTAGAAATAAAACCAACTCCAGTGGTTTGAGAAGCACTGTCCTGGAAAATCCCCCAGCTAGGCTGTGTGACCCTCCTGAGAGCATTTACTTCCTGCTCAGGCTACCCAGATGAGAATTATTTTTAGTGGCATTTTAAGAACCTTATTATTTGAAGAATAAATGAGGACGTTGTTATTATTAGCAAGATTGCAAAACCAAATTTCTATTTGGACAGATAGTAAATGGGCCAATCTCTAAGAAGGTCTGATGTCTCTTAAGCATAAACACATTTTCTACATCATAGAGAAAAATGAGGGAGAGGGTTGAAAACCCTCTCCTTCTGAAACAAGTACCAGTTTCTTGCCACATAGGTAACTTCCTTCAATTTCTAAACAGTAATAGTTTTTCAAAGTCTTCATACCCCTCTTACCCTGAACCTTCCTTGAACCTCAGCCCCCTGGTACTCTTTGTCTCTTCAGAAAGGATCTGAATGTGTTGAGGCAAATGCCATGTATTCTCATTCTTTTGTGTGTGACTCCCTCCCTCTCTGAACACCTCATGTGGGCTGGTTGCTTTTCATAATGCCTGATGGAACAAATCGCATTTGAGAGTCTGCAGCCCACTCGTCTCGGGGTACGAGATTTGGCTCAGATCCACCCTGAAATTAATCTTTGGAGTTGTTTGTTTATCTGTTCAGTGTTGAAGCGACCAGTTATCTGGCATTCCATCAAATCCCAAGTAGTTTGTTGCAATTGTTTTTGTCCTGAAGTCTTTGGAAAAATCTGAGATCCTTTTGCCCTCTTTGTACATTCTGGAAAATGCAGTCTGAAAGAGGCCATAATTGTGGAATGCCAGATTGTTATGGATTCCCTGAAATCCAAATGCTACTCTAGGAGGGACGGCAGACCTGAGTCCACGTCCAAGAAGTGCAGCATTGATATGCAATTTGGCACAAGGAATAAATATATTCTGAAAAGGTGCAAACTGCCTTTCGGTCCTCCTCTCCTCTGCAACCCTCTCTTGGTTTTAGCTTTGCCACTGGTTTATTCCAGTTCAGAAAGCTGGGCAGTGTGCTCTGTGTTGGCACCTGTGAGTATTTAAGCTAGAGAGATTCAAATATTCTGTTATTTAATTACACAAGTTGCTTTTAGAATTTAGTTACGCCAAAGAATGTTGAGGCCGGGAAGGGGTGGAGAAGGAGATTGCCACATGCCCCCTGATAAAAACTGGGGTAAGTTTGTTGACATTGGAGCAAAGGGGAGGAATAAAGGAGGAAAGAGAGAATCCAAGAAGCCTAATGATGAAGTCTTCTTAATTAGCCTTGTTCTTCCCAGCAACAAATGAGGAAAGGAGATGCAACATCAAATCAGATTTTTCCCATTGTCCGTGCATGACGTTCAGGGACATATAGAAATGACCCAACTTATTCTAGTAAGCTGCCCCCACTCTTCAGCCCAAAGCTCATAAATGCTGGTTTCATATTTATCATTGTAGTCAAGGGCTTGACACATTCTACAAGTGTTCTCTCTTTTTGTAGGAATAAATATGTTTTTATGGGATCTAAGATACATAGGTCATTTCATGTCACTCTACTTTGCTTTATACTGTTACAGTATAGAGGACAGTGACAATTTATAGTCTATATGTATAAATATCCACTCAGCTGTTGCTAATTAATTCTTAAGTATTTCGATGATAAAATTGCATCTTTTAGAGAAGAATATTAATTGAACAGTAAGATAGATTTTTTTTTCCAAATGGTAAATGTCATAAATGCCTATGAATTCACCAACCTCCTACTACCAGTTTAGGGCAAAATTGGGAACAAGTGTGTGTATGTTATGTCTTTTCTCTTCTTGTTGCAGCTATTAACAGAATGGCCATTGGTTTTTATAATTTCCTTTTAGTTCTTTATTTTTGATTTGCATAGTATAACATGCATTTGGATTAAAACTGTACTTTTTTTAATTACATAAGGATTGGTGTATGATAATCTTTGAAATTATGTCTGTGATGCTGGAGGTAGGGATGGACTTTTGTAAAATTATTTGGCTGTTATCAACATGTTTGTTCAGACTGTTTCCTGGGAGCAGAAATCGCAGTGGTTGTAACATACTCCAGCCAGAGAGTTGAATTTTTCACATTCATCGGGCTGTTAGCACTAGAGAAACACACTTTCTCTCTAATCAGCGGAAGCATAAAAAATAAAAGGTGTCATTACTGGCCCACCATTAGTAACGCTTACAGAATCTGGGATCAGAAAGGTGTTAACTTTTCCTGGAGCCAAGGCTGATGTTTCCAATCAGAAGGTCCATTTGATGGCAAAGCTGTCTGCCTGTGGATTTGTGTGAAACCATTTGCTTGGGAGGTAAAGTAGACTGGCTGAAAAATTAGGCATTGAAGGGTAGGTAAATAAGACCATGAGAAATATAGACAAGATAGCCCAATGGCTCAATTCCCTTTTCTCACTTAAGGTTCTGTGAGTGTATGATGAGTACGGACCGCACCTGCTCGTCTTTGCTAGGTGTATTCTAAAGCAGCTGGAGTTTGTTACAGCCAAAGGATCCATTGCTATCTCAGGAAATGCTTTGCCTTTGATTGCTGAATGGCTGGAAAATTAATTTGGCACCTTTCCTTAAGTCATTTCGGTTCCATTCTTGCATTTTTCTGCTGGGAAGTGGATATCCACATTACTGTTAAAAATACATCAGCAATACTAATGTGGGGGACAGCATGTACTGTTTTGGGAAAGAGGTTGTAGGCTGGGATGGTTGTATTTTATATAGTAGAATTAATGCTGCTCATCTCTGAGAAGAAGTTTGAATTATGCTTTTACCTGGACTCACAAAGTCATAGGCTCCAGGGTTTGAAATTTTGAGTTCTTGATGAGTTTCTGCTTGGTTATTTCCACCCTCAGTATTTATATGTAGCAAATCCTCCCTGTCCCCCAAAATCCTAGTACAGCTATGCCCCTAGGGATCTACCCTATCATCTCTAGGAAGACATATGGTAGGTGGTAAGAGCAGGGACTCTGGGTCCTGTTTGTACCACTAAATGGCTTTGTGACCTTCAGTGGGTTACTTAGCCTCTCTGTGCTTCCGTTTTATCACCTGTAAAAGGGGAATCATAATAACAATAACTCCCTCCATCCTCTGCAGATCTCTTTGTTCACTGTCATCTTCCCTTGTTAAGTACAACTTCTAAAACTCAACATATTTTACTATGATTTTTCCTATTCTAAGAATGCATTGCATGACAGCCAACAAAGGTAAAAAAGATTGTGCACTTTAGTTTGTGCTTTTTCAAAGTAAATCAAAGATGCCATGCTTGAGACTTAGGAAGATAACCCTTGCTAGAAGGTGCTAATCTCAGTCCTTGCCTTGGTATAAAGAGTGAAGTTCTGTTTCCTGAGTTTGAAATGAGCTATGAAGTCAAAATGCTGGGTCCTTTTCCCCTGACCCTTCTGATGTGATTGGCTTGTGATCTCCTGATGTTCCTGAGGTGGTTCTGATATCACAGCTCACTGCTATCATCCCTAAGGGTCAAAGGGTCTCATGACTTTTTATGATAACTGACTCTCAGTTTTAGAAAGATGATAGCATAATTAAATTAACAATATATACAAAAATTTAAATGTGCATCTGTGTGTGTGGAATGCCTTTATCAGAAACCTCCAAAATATGCTGATAATCTGTGTGGAAGTAGTTTTAAAAGTACTAAACACAGAGTTATGATGATGGTTTTAAACTCCCAAGTGTTTATACAACTGGTTGGGTGCTATTATATCAGCATCATAAATACCACTTGAGAATCTACATGTGGATGTGGGACAGGCGTTTTGCTTTCCAGAAACATTGTGTTCATGTTGCCAGTTATTTGATTTTCAGTCCTCAAGTATTTCAGATCATCCATGAAGGAAAACTTTCAGGAATAGAGATAGGGAAAAATCAGTAAAAGTCAGATCTTTCTGATCAGATAGATCTTAGTCAGGCCTATCTGGTGCTTTTTCCTACAAAGAGAAAAATTGGGGAAAACAAGTACAACTTTAAAATTAGATTTAATCAGCAACTAGAACAGATTGTAAGATACAGAATAAGCTCAGTAAGTATTTGCTGACTGAATGGATCAGTGAAACACAGCATTTGCTACATTTGAAACAAACATCAACCATATTGCTATCCTACAAAGAATCTGTTCCTATTTATTTGAAAAGTTTAGTGATCCACCTGCAATAAAATTTGCTCTAAGCTTCATTAAGACCTAGAGGCATGAAAATAATGACCATGATTGAAAGAACCATATTAAAGCCATATTAATTGAAGAATATCATCAGTAATCAACAATTGAGGTAAAGGTTCATCTTTTCATTATTTTTAATATTGGATATAATATTTATTAGCAACATAGTGAACACATTGTGAAAGGGATGTTTATGCTATCTGAAAGAATAGGCTGAAGTCTCCCATTCTGAGGATACTATTTGCCCATGAAGCTCTACCATTAGGTTTTATAACTGCCAGTAGTTCACAAACTATCACATATACTGATGAAACAAATTATGATAATATTGGTTCCAAAATATTCTGTATCTCAAATTCATCACTAATGGAGACTAGACTCTCTTAGAGTTTAGTTAGAATGAGTGGCTTTTGCTTATGAAGTCAAGAATATGTTGTATTTAGAAAAAAAGTTGAAATCTTATGATTCTGGGAAATTAAAAAGTTCATGCTCAATGAAACACATTGCAGTTAATTTTTAGAATCATACAGTGTAGGAATAGCAATGGTTGAGTGATTTTTTTTTCCTAAAAGACCCCACTCTGGGGAAGACCATTTTGTGGTTAAATAGTCCATACCCAACCACCAGTGCATAGCTAATAACTAATGTTCAGGAGTAGGTTAAAAGCAACTCATTCTAATGAGGTTAACTCACATACTCGAATCACTCAGGCTGAGCAAAAGGCAGACAAATAGAATAGAGGCGCTGAGCATCCAGTTTATTTCTAAATTATTCCCGTTTTTATATTCTAGAGTGTCACGAAGTAGAGGGTGACCCTTTCCCAGTCTCTCCCCATCCTCCTCCAATACCAGCATCCCCTTTCCCCCCGTTAAATGACAGATGGGCCACAGGAAAGATGCCTTTTAATAGGAGATCAGCACAGGAGGTTGTAAAGAGCCACTTCTGGTTGGCTGGGAAGCTTCCTCTCGTCTTTCCTTTACTTAACAGCCTCCCTTGGAAGCAAGGCCTGGGAAGCAGCAGCTTACAGATCCCCAGAGGACACACAGCTGGTCTTCAGGGAGCCCCGAAGATCCCCAAGCTCCCCGAAGGGATCAGCATTCTTCTTGTTATTCACTTTATAATTCTTAAAGATTGACTACAATGTGAAATTATTTCAGAAATTCCTAGTGTCCTAAGGTCGTTGGGGCAAGACCTCTCTCAGACCACATTTCACTTTTTGTGATATTCATGGTTGGGTCAGAAAAATCTACTTTTGTTTCCAAAATAGAATTAGATTTATCTTTTCTTTATGATATATCCATATTCATTGAAAAGAGCCTTCAGACAATATAGAAATCTAAAGCAAAAAAGTCGTTTTATCACTCAGAGATAATGTTTCAGTATAAAAGTTTTTCAGATTTTTCTCTGGCTTTACAAACATTCAGATAATTATATAGTATTTTAAAAGAATGGGGCTCAAACTATACACACCATTTTGTAATGTGCCTTTTAACCTAACTGCTATGTGAACAGATAAAAATTTTCATGATAATTTTTAACTGCTTCTGAGAGTTCTGTGTATAAATGTACCGCTGGTGGTGAGCATTTAGGATATTTCCAGTTTTTCATCAATAGAAAGGATGTTGTTTTAGGTATGTCTTTGTATACATGTCTGTTTCCTTGCTATGAATACTTAAAATGGAATTGCTGTTGTGTAAAAGGGTATATGTTTATAAATTTTGATAACTGTTGCAAAATTGCTCTCCAAAAGAGTTGCATCTGTGTGCCTGGTCACCAGTGCTGTATGTCAGTGCCCATGTTTCCACACCCTCGATATTCATATGTGTTAAAAAATATAGTGATGCTCTACGAATTCATCCAGACGGAAAGTAGATTAGAGGTTACCAGGGGCTGGGGGGAGTAGGAATGAGAATCTACTCAGGGTTTCTTTTGAGGGGTGAGGAGAAAGTTTTGGTAATGGGTGGTGGTAATAGTAGCACAACATTGTAAAAGTAATTAATGCCACTGAATTGTGTACTTAAAAGAAGTTAAAATGGCAAATTTTATGTTATATATGTGTAATATCTGTAATATATATCTACGTTACCACAATAAAATAAAATAATTTTAAAAAGAAGTGATGCTTTGGAGGGGGTGTGCCTCCAGCCTGAGTTGGGGGTCATGGAGAGCCCCACCTGGGTGACCTGGTTGTGTTCCTGGCTGCCAGAGAAGCTTGCCGTCGCCTAACCAGGGCATTCATTTGTTCGCCTGTTTATGGAACTCAGGTCTCCCTTTTGCAGCCTGAAGTTGTATTTTAAACCCTCCTCCTGTGCTTTTCTCCCTTAGATTGAGGAAGACACTTGGCAGAAGTACTACTTGGAAGGAGTCTCCAATGAAATGTACACAGAATATCTCTCCAGTGCCTTTGTGGGTCTGTCCTTCCCTACCGTTTGTGAGTAAGTGACCGTGTCCACGTGCTCCTTGGCTCATGGCGAGATTGCGCGTGCCCCTTGCAGGAACACGCCCCACCTCTGCTTGGTGTGTCCCCTGCACCATGAACAGGAACGTGGGGTATTCCATGGCCCCTGCCTTGGGGATTTCAGCCAGCACCACGTCTTCCTCCAGGCCTGAGAAGCTCAGGCTTGAATCTCTCATGTGTACTAACTTCTTATCTGCAGTTATCCTTCGTGTCTTGAATTATGCTCTTGTGATGCAGACACATTTCTGAAGGGTGGCATGAGCCCTCGTCTCTCTGACTTTACTAGGGCAAAAACACATCTTGCCAGCCTCTTGATGAAAGGCGTTTTTTGTCTCTTTTCCAATCAAGTTGGATCATAAAGAGACATCAGAGAAGCCACTGCAATAAAGCCCTTCAAAGTGCTTTCCCAATTTTCTTAGGAAATACAGAACCAAATGTGTAGATGGAGGCCTAGAAAAAGCCCTTAGAAATTTAGTCCTGATGTGGAAAACTGCCACGTTATGCTGACAGTGAGTAACTCTGAGAATAATAAGGCTTCCTTCTCCCAAAGTTGGTTCAGCAGAGTGGATCAGAACAAGGGGCAGCCCCAGCCTGTGCTCCAGGTAGACTGGCTGCTCTCCCCTGAGGTGTGACTTCAGGAGCTCCAAGTGTTACTGATCCCAGGAAACTTCCATCATGAGGCAAGGTGATTCCTCAGATTCCCCACTTGGAATCTCAGATGTTGGGTCTAAGCCAAACAGGGGCTCTGTCTCCTCTATTAAAACACAAATTCCTGGGAATGGTGAACCATTAAGCCTGACCCATTGACACCTTAGAAAGGGATGTGATAAATTCAGTCTCACTGATAAGCAACTGGGAAGAAATGGGGGGATCTGGGAACCCATTGGTCCAAGGAGGAAAAGCCGTCCCTTGTGCTCCCCGCTTACAGACCAAACTTCCCACCTGTCTTAGTTACCCAGGGCTTCCCTAACAAAGCATCACCGAATGGGTGGCTTAAAGCCAGGTAGTCTTATTTCCTCACAGTTCTGGGAGCCAGAAGTCCAAAACCAAGGTGTGAGCAGGGCCAGGTTCCCTCTTAAATCTGCAGGATGTGATCCATTCCATGCTCCTCTCTGGTTTCTGGCAGTGGCATTCTCTGTCTCAGTCTCCAAATGGTGCTCTTCCCTCGGTCTGTCTGTCCAGGTTCAAACTTCCTCCTCTTAAAAGGACACCAGTCATGTTGGATTCAGAGTCCACGCTTCTCCAGTATGCCCTCATTTTAACTTGCCTAATTCCATCAGTGACAGCCCTATTTCCAAGTAAGTTCTCATTCTGAGGTACTAGGCAGTAGGACTCCAGTATATCTTCTGGAGGGACAAAAATTCAATCCATAACACCCACCTTGGGTGCAGAAGGTCAGGAGGTGCCTGAACAAAACCAAGTGCCCTTTATCGTAAAGGAGGGGTTAGTCTTGCAGGCTCTTGGCTCCTCTCCCAGGATGGTTTTCTGCTCCAAAGGCAGCAGAGAGGAGGTGGAGCACTTGGTAGCTTCCTGTTTACCTGGAGACTCCTGTCAGTGAAGTCGGCAGATGCACTCTGTCAGTCCTGGGTGCAGGCCCTTAGCAATCCAAAATGGTTTGACTGTTTACTGCAATTTCTCGCCCTGTCTCTAAGCGAAAGTTTAAATGCTAAATGGGCTGGAAAAGTGAATAGGTAATTGATTCGGAAGGAGTTATTTTCTGAGAACGGATGCCCTATTGTAACTTCCATGTGCTCCCTTGAGAGCTGTTTCTCTTTCTGCCACAGAAGTTAACCATTCAGAGACATCGGGTCCTGGAACACCGAGGCTGCCCCAGGGGATTTTCTATGCCATGGAGCTTGGCCTGCCTAGGAAAGTTGGCCCAGGAGAATTCAGGACTTATAACAGAGGCTGGTTCTGTAAAAAGGCAAATGAAGCCTCATACATTTAATGTGGGGGTACTCTGGGCCCACATCACAGAACTGCCAGTGCCTGGAGGGTTGGGGCATGAATAGGGGATGGGCAAGATCCCCTTCCTTGATTGCTGAGTTTTCCTGGATTGACAGGTGTTCATGTCTAACGTGCGTGGTCCCTCGAAAGCCCCTGGCTCTCCCTGCTCTGGCACTGCTGCCCTCACTCTGCTGAGCCCAGTCAATTCCTATCAACCTGGAAGGTTAGGACTGCTCCCCCTAGAGGCTGGAACTGGGACACCCACAGGATAAATTTGGCTCTCGTAATGTCCTACACAGCGTTTAATTTCATAAAAAAAAAATAGTTGCCAATATTTCAAAAGATTGATGTTTAACATTTAAAGAAACTAGATTTGGGGCTCTTTTGAAAATATGGTTTGGCAAAATAGGACTGTGTTTCTACCGAGCGCTAATTGGCTAAAACCGGATGATGGCTGTGACAGGTGGGTCACGTGTTCTCCGTCTCTGTAGCAGGGGGCTTGGTGTGGTCCTTCCCCTCTGTGTCATCTTAAGCCAGGCCAGGGGGATATTTCCATCCCAGGCTTGGCCCCGTAGGTGTGTGTTTTACCAACCTTGACCCACTGAGTGATGGGAAACCTCAGTGGCCTTCAGAGCCAGCACAAGTGTTGGGTAGGAGTGGCTGCTGTGACTATTTCCATTGATAGAGTCTTGGTTTTAGAACATGTGCCAAGGAGGAGAAAAATCTCTGAGACCCACCTTGTTGTCAGAGAATTTAATATTTGTTCAGCCTGGCTTCCGGAATAGAGAAGAAAAATATTAAAAAAAAAAAATAAACACAAAACTTCTGATATGAGTGAGAATGTGCTCAACTCAGTGCTATTATTCATTTAACACAGTGATATAGCAGAGGTAGAAGTAATCAATAAAGAAAGGACGTTTAATGAGATTTAGGAACATCCCAAAACATTGAAGCTCTCTTCAACCATTTGATTATCTGGAGGCTTAATTATCTGTGTTTTCTACTTTAAATTAAAGGAAAGCCATAACTCAAAGTTACCAGCAGTTTAATGATAACACTCTTCAATTCAGGTTAATTAAAGCACAGCCGTAATTAGAGTGTAGTGTTGTACATCACCAGGCTGGCGCATAAGTATTTTCATTACAGTGAGAATTGGCTATTCAATTTCAAGATGACATAAAAGACGCCAAAATATATTTTAAACTGGTTCATGTAGAGGAGAAAGAATTGGAGGAATATTCTGGGTATAATAAAGCACAGATAAAATATACAGATTTCCAGAGCAGTTTCCGTAATTATGTGCTGCACTAAAACAATATGCAGCCAATGATGTTTTAAAGCATGAAAAGAAATACATTTGTTCTTCCCTTGGGCTGACTATATGCTTCCTTGCAGGGGAGGGATCACCACATAGGAGAGCTTGGACTTTTCTCAGAAATTGGGAATGTCATTCTATAAGAAGATAAGGGGTAGGACAAATGGGTGAAATGAGAGTTTGTTTCCCCAGAACAGTAAATGGAAAGTAAGAGAGGCAGGAGGGGCAGAAGGCACCCTGAGGAGGGCTTTTTAAAAATTTCAAGCTAGAGAGATAATGCCTCTTCTCCAAAGTGAGAGTCCCAGCAGTTGCGACCCTGGGCCTTTCCGGCCTTAGTTGTGTGTACTGCATGGATGACAAGATGCAGCTATGCTTGTTATTCCAAAGAAAATAACTAATGTAGACAAACTACAAAATGATTTCGAAATCTTTCATCTCATGTAATCCTCCCAACTGTCCTTTGAAGTTTGTACTTATATAATTATCCCTGTTTTATAACTGAGCTGTGACCCAGAGGAGTCAGAGGCTCTTTCCAAGGCCACCTAGCAGACAAGTTAGAGAACTAGGATTCAAATGCTGGGCCCTTGGTCTACTGGGAGGGGCTTGGAGTAGCTGCTAGATGAAGGTTGTCTGGTAAAGGATCTCCAGGGAATATTCCAAATGGAGAGGTGTCTAGGCTGCATCTCTGGAGATTTTAATATATGGGATAAGGCTCCAAAAATCTGCATTTTTTTTTTTTTTTTTTTTTTTTTTTTTTTTTTTTTTACAAGCAAGCTGAGTGATCCTGATTCAGAGCTTGGTACCTGGGAACCCCTCACACCACTCTCTGGAATATTCTCCTCTTGTTCCCCACTTTGGGCTCATTGGAACATTTCTTCCTGATTTTAGTCCGATCGCAGGATCACAGTTGGGGCAAATCTTCAACATCTGCAGCTAGTGTGATGATTTGGGCTATTGTCTGTGCTTTTTTCCCATCATTCCTTCCTCACATGAGGCATTTGGCAATCTCCAGGGACACAGGAATGAGTTTATCGCTCTGCCTTGCCAGGCAAACCCCTGGCTGCCCCATGCACCCAATACCTAATCCAGATAGGCACAGGAAAAAATATGTGTGTGGAGGGACGCTAAAGCCCTTTAATTCTCTTGGTCAGGTTTCCTCTTGGTATTATAAGAGCAGTTTCAGGCTGGGGAGGATTGATTACTGCTAATTGCAAAGAAGTAAAGAGGAAGCAAGGGCAGTTCGGGATGCAACCCTCAAAGACACCTCTCGGCTCTGTTGAAGAACATGGCATGTTCTTTACCTTCCCCAGAATGCCCATAAATTGCTCCTTTTAAGGGCCAGCAGTTCCTGAGATCTCCCCGTGGTTTTGCGTAGCTGGCTTGCTCCCAGCTCTGTGTGGCAGTGACATCAAGGCAAAGGAGCTTTGGGATCTGAAGTAGAGACTGCCACCCAGTGTTATCTGAACACTGGAGAACCTTCTGCCTCACTTTCCCTCCCACTTCCTCCTTCCTCATGGTGCTGATGGCGAGGGCCAAGCCTGTGGGGAATAAGGACAGGCTACGAGGCCATGCTTGCCGTTAAGGGGTCCTATTTTTGAGCAGTCCCCACAATAGGATGCTGTGTGATGTGTGGTGTGTGAGCTGTGAAGTCACAAAGGCCTGCAGTCAGACTTCCAGATGGGCCATGTACCAGGTATCTGATTTTAGGTACTTGATTTCGGTGTATTTCCTGCCTTTGACCATTACCAGCCACCTGACCTTAAACCTGGTGCTTACCGTCAGTTTCTTTATCTTTAAAAGAGTAACAGTTTTACTTCTCTCTCAGTACTAGTTAATGCCCATTTTCCCTCTCTCTACCTCTCCTTCCGCTATCGCTCTATCCTACAGCACGGAATGTAGTGCAAACACCGAGGAAGCAAGAAAATACTTTGTAATATTTCCAAGTTACGTTCACCCTTACTCTTTAGTTCATCAGTTGACCAGATACTTAGTGAACTTTGGGACTTGTGCTGTTGAGCCAGACATCGTTGTACAACTTCTGGAGAAACCTGTAAAGGTGACTAGCGGTACTTAGAAAAGCCAAGTAAAAGCTTCTGTTCCCTGTGGTGGCTGCCCTTAGAGAGCTTGCAGTCTGGCAGAGGGAAATGATCCCCATTCTCAGGGAGAAATGAGTGCCCACTGGTCAGTACTTGACAAATGCACACGCCTGGAGGACGGATGGGGACCATTAGGGGGAGTCCACTGTCTAGGCTGGGGTTGACCAGGGGAGGCTCCCTGGAGTGTAATAGCACTTGAGCTGTGCCTTGCAAGGAGGCTTGAATTCGGATGGGGGCAAAGAGGGAAGAGTCTGTTGTAAGTGGAAGGAAATCACGTAAGTCTCTATGAGATTTTTCTGACAAGGATAAATTTGTTCCCCCTTTACATGGGAGAGAGAGACAAAACAGGTTTATTTGAACACATTATGTTTTAAGGTGTAATCAGGGATAGTGTCTCTATCATGAGAAGTAGCAGATGTGAAGATGCACTCTCCTGCATCCAGGTGAGAAAGTGGGGGCAGAGGCCAGAGGCCAGAAGGGCAGGTAGGAGGAAACCACAAGTTCAGCCGTCGGGCTGCTGCGAGAACACCGTGTTCCAGGTTCTGAATCTCAGGGTATTAGTCATTCATCACTTGCGAAACATAAAAGCTTAATTGTATCAGGTTTTACAGCTCAGAAGGGAGGAGGACAAAAGATGTATTTAAAATACCATGCCTCTCTCCATCCCTCGGCAGCTGATGGAGCAGTTAAAATTCAGATTTGATGTGGAGCAGTTAAGGCCTGAGAACGAGGGTAACTCCAATCAGCTTGGATCTGCCTGGGCGGACAGCGACTGAGCCCAGCGCAGATGGGAGTGTGGGTGCTTCTGGGCTGGTTTAAGACAGTGCAGGGCGAATTCTATATCTCCTTGCCACCTGCATCCAGGGCCCTTATGATATAATTCTGAAAACCCTCCTCTCATCTTGTGTGGTTTCACATGGAGGGATGGTTGAAATGAAGCTGCTTGAGGGAATTTCAGACTGTCCAGAAAAAGCCGGGCCTTTAGTCTAAACTATGGCTATTTTAACTTGAGTTCTGTGAAATTCGTAGTTTTTAGAGAAATATATCTGAATTTGAATATACAGCAGAAAGAAACAAGACAGATCTGATTGTTAGAGGATAGGTTTCTTTAGCCTGGCTGTAGAAATGAGTGCTTTATGAGAATTTATGGAGAGGCTCAAATCTCATCTTTAAAAGATATCTCCCCCTCAAAGGACTGGTCCAATTGATCACATTATTTGGGGAGCATTGTACTTAAGACTAGGCATATAGGAACACAGGTGGGCATAAAATATTTATGATGATTTCTAAGAAAGGGAGCCCGAAGGTGGCCAATAATCCCTCTCCTTGCTGTTGAATAAACTGGTGACCACGAACTCACAGTGGCAGGTCCCAAATTCTGTATTTGAGGAGTCAGTGTGGCAGTCCAGTTGGAAACAGGCTGGAAGCCAGGGGCTGGACTTGGTGCTGGGTACACATAGCTAACACACAGGTTTTATTCACATTTTACATTTCCGATTAGTAGTAACAGCAATACTTTCTAAAGAGGCATTAATTCATACGTTAGGCAAATGTTAATTGTCCACATCAAAGAATGTGATTATTTTTAAATTCGGGTATCTTGGGGGTGCTAGTGGAGATATTGTGCGTGTGTATGTGTGCGTGTGCATGTTTAGGGGTGAGGGATGTTCTAAAGCCTTCCCACCCCTCTCCTTATCGAAGCTATTGGTAGACGAAGTATTAACAGCCTCTTAGTGCACATTTTAAATCACTTCCGTGTTTTTGGCGCTGAGTCTTACAAATCCCACTGTTTCAAATTTTCTTTAACTAGATGTTTCCATTTCGAGGACCTATTATTTTAAATCAAAACTCCAGAAGGTGAATCGATTCCATTCTAGCCCCTTGATCCTAAAGATATATTATATATGTGATTACATGTGTTGGCCTGACATTCCCGGTCCCTCGGACGACTGAAGGAGGGCTGGAGGTTCAAGGTCAGTTGGGTTTGGAGGGCATGATAGGGGCTGCCTGCTCTGTCCTCATCTGCCCTTGGGAATTGGTTGTTGTTAGCAGCTCCAAACTGCATCCTTGCATACTCTTCCTGAGCACATTCAAAGGTGCAATTCCACGACAGGTTTCTGTGCTTAATTCACACCAGCAAGTGATCTTTTTAGTCAAGGGAAGTGATTTAATGGCAAGAATAATTTATTTCCCTCTGGGTAGGTAGAAACAGTTGGACTCGAATTCTTGAGAGCCTTTGTACAGGAACATCTGGGCTGAAACTACTGTAGTTAACAGATGATGGCAGTAAAAAAAAAAGGGGGGGGCTTTGTATAATGTCATCAAATTTGGTAGACCTCTACTTAATTATCAAGAAAGCAATCTAACTTGTTATTACAACAGTTTTATTGCAGATTGCTGGTTTAAGAGCTTTTTGTGACAAGTGGCATTTTTCTCAAAAAAGGAAGTGGTTTCTGTTCTCCTGTAATTATTTTTGCAACCAGCCACAACTTCCTGCATTGGACATATTGGGACATTTTATTTTAGAAACGAAGAATTAAATGCTTGCTCAGTTATGGCTGATTTTATCCTGTTTATCACATTTGGAAGGCTTCATTACTTCTTTTTAAGAAAGTACCACCCCTTACCCTGCTTTCTAATCCTACCCTAGTCTTGCATACATTGAAACACAGTAGCCTAAGTAAAGCCAGGAGAATGACTATAAGACTGGATGTTGTAAAGCCCATTTTGCTTTTCAAAAACCAGTGGTATTGAACGATGTAAGTAAACATTTAACACCAGAATATCAATTCTGTGTAGTTTGGGAATGTATTCTTGGGAGTGAATCCCTTGTAACAGAATTTATATAAAGTCACAAGGATAAATTGCTGTCTGTATCTTACAATTGGGTTTGCACCTTGGTAGAGTGGATCGAAGGCAAAAATTAGATTCCCAGTAGGACCTCATTTTTTGCCACCAATAGATTCCAAGACCCTTTGCTTAAGTTGAAAATCACACATAATAGCGAACCCTATTATTGAATAAGTGTTTCTTATATAAATATACCTGTCACACATCATGCATTTTTAAATAAATAAGGCAAAAACACACCCTAGTAACAATAAGTAAACAACGTTAATCATAGAAGTAATTTTTAAAAATTTTGACTCTCTCTGGAGGGCACCAGCAGCCTACACCACCCCGAGGTCTCTCTGCATAGTGCCCCTCCATCCCAGGAAAAAAAAAAATTGGCGGCGGCCAATGGGAGGCCGGGAAGGTGACTGACAGCAAGCTGGGCGTGGTGTTGCCTAGAGACGCTGGCTGGGTCAGCTTCTGTCTCACCCCCGTCCTCGGTGCACTCCACCCCTCTGCCGCTGCCATCCCTGGCTCCATATAGGGTGCTCATAATAGCAAATCCCATTATTTAATAAGTATTTCTTATACTGACATACTTAGCACACTTTTTTTTTAAATAAATAAGGCAAACACTCAAGTAACAATAAGTAAACAAAATTAATCATAGAAATAATTTTTTAAAACCTTAATTCTCTCTCTGCCTTTATTTTTTTTCAGTTGTCAACCCAGTATACTTGAATTCATGTGTGTTGAGTCCAAGTAAAATGAGGTCCTACTGTACTTTTTCCTTCTTCATCTGACTTTTCTAATCTCTCTGCTTCTGACAAACAAGACAAGTTTAGATGCATCTTGTTTCATGATTCTATATGCCCTTCTAAGCCTTTTTTGCCTAGGCTTTCCTAGTTTACCACTTTATCTCTAGTCCATTCTTCTAACAACTCATGAGATTCTGCTCTCTATTTATTTATGAATGTATCTAATCAGACTTTATGAAGCACTTATCATTTGCACTTTGCAAAATGCCAAAGGGTAAAAAGCGTGCTTCCTTCAACTGGAGAACCTCAACCTAGAAGGAAGAGAGACAAATGGACAATTGATGCCCATACTCTGTTTACTCTCTGCGGTCTGCTTGTTTCTACCGGACTCTCATCAGAGGCTGCACCTCTGCTGCAGCCTTAAGCCCAAGATTCTGATACTGGCCAACACTCTCTGGCAGGGTCTAACAAAAAAGTGTGATTTGAACTCTCACAGGGGCAATCATAGTTCTGCTTGCAGTATAAATTGTGGTTTATTACATGATATTTGATTTTTTCCAAAATCCAGAGGATTCCTGTTAGAGCAGAGATTAAAAAACTTAGATGTCTGTAGGCAGCAGGCAGTTAGCAACAAAGAGTGAAGAGTGAGGAGGTTTGAGACAATAGGGAGTGGTGGGGACTGTGGCAAACTGGAAAGCACATGTCCCATCTAGAGGAGGTAAGTACTTTGTAGCTTCAATCCCTTATAACCATATGAGAAAATAGGTCCAGCATGACCATATCTTATTTTTCAAGGAAAGTCAGTTTCATATGAAATCTCCTGTTGGCATCTAATTCCGTTTTTAAAACACTCTACCAGCCAAACAAAACATCTGCATGTCAAGATTGTGGCCACCACTTCATTTCCTCTGCTCTTATGAAAAGCATCCTTGTACCGCACTAGATCTGGAAGGGCAGATTTCCACTTTTGGCTTGTCTGTGTAAAAGCTGTTTGATCTTGAGCAAATCACTTTCCCCTCCTTGAGCCTCAATTTGTCATCTGTATAAGAAGGGCAGGACCAACCAGTCCTGAAGGGCCTAAGTCCAAAATCTGTGGTTGTGACAGCATTCGCCTACACTCACTCTATTTACATTACTTTGTTCGCCTCCTCTCCTATCCTTTGCCTAGTGAGCAAAGGCTTGTTTTGAGTCAAGTGACTTCTCAAGAAGAAGCTTCTATAAGGCTGTGAGAAACCACGTAGGCAGGTCTGGATTTGAAAAGTTAAGAAGTTATGAATTTAAAGCTGGAAGAAGACACAGATCTGCTGACCTACTCCCTACCCAGGAAACTGAGGCCCAGAGAGGTTAAGGGACATGCACAAGGCTCCTAAATTTTATTCAGTTTCCCGCATTCGGAAGCGCTTTTCTTTTTACATCTAGTTGGCAAATGGTATCATAATAGCCAGGAAGGCATAATTCACCATCGCTCTGTCAACCATTTCTTCCCTTCCCACCAGAACGGTAAGGACCATTAGAGCAATTAAGATGCTTGATCGTGTGAACCACCTGAGTCCCAGATTGGCGTGGCTGTTGCTTATTCTAGGATGTCGGCACATTAGCCTTTCCGAGAGCCCTGCTAAGTTAAGACCAGCCTTCTCCTTGATCTTTTGGCATTTAGCTACTACTTACATTAGCAAGCGGTTACTTAATTTGGTAATTTGGTTCAATAAACATTGCATAAGCTACCTGACTTTGATACATTTTTAAACAATTCAAGCACCAGAAGTAACAGCCCCATAAAGGGTGCATGTTAGCGGTGCTCCATGGGTCATAAATTAAGAAGGGCATTTTTCCCACAAGCTGTAGTTGGATATGTGGGTTGGTGTTTCAGCAAGCTGCCTAATCAGCACAAAGCCCAGGTCATTAGAATCTGCTGGCAGGAATCAGAGAACCTGCAAATCACCGGGAGAGCCCATATATGCCTGGATTGAAGGGGTCCCTTTGAAATCTGTCTGTTGAAGGCAATGCCGAGGGACCAAGACCCCACATGTGGGAATGAGCAGTTGGCCTCATTCCCACTGGAGAGCATGAGGTCTTCACCAGCACCTTTTCTGAAAGTGCACATCCCCATATCTAGCATTTATGATTATGCCACTGCTCTATTTAAAACCAACCAAAAGCTTCCTATTCCGCTTAGAATAAGCTGCAGGCTCCTTCCATGGCCAGCAAGGCTTGACATGATCTCACACCCCCATAGCTTCCTCACTTACTCACTATAACTCTTGACTTTGTCCTCTAAGCTCAGCTGCTTTGGCTTTATTGCTGGTCCTCAAACACCCCAGCTCATTCCTGCCTCAGGACCTTTGCACTTGTTGGTTCTACTTTGTAGAAAGCTCTTTCTCCAGATCTTGTCATTGCCAGTGTTACTCAGTGCTCATCATTGCTCTCCGCTCTAGCGTTGGTTCCTCCAGAAGGCCCTCCTGGACCTTCTCAGCTGACTCACCCCTTCCCGGTCACTTTTTATCCTCTTAGATTGTTTGATTTTCACGTAGGACTTGTTGTCATCTGGAGATGTGTTATTTTTTCAAATGTAAATTTGCTTATTGCTCGTCTCTCCCAATAAAGATAGGCTTCACAAAGGGCAAAGATGTTGTATAAATTGCCACATATTAGTTGACATTATGGGCTTTCTGAGCTTTTATCTCAGCACTTATGAAATAGAGATAGCAAAAGAAGTCTGAGTAGCTGGAATGATATCTGCCTCTTAGGGATATCGCAAGGATTAAATGACTTGAACAAGAAAGGCCCCAACCTGTAACCCAGTGTCTACTCCCCTTTATAATGCCTGAGCTAAATAGCCATCAGCTCATTTCTCAATCCATCAGTCAACCAATGTTTTATTATCTAAAAAGAGCTTGTTTTAGTACACTGGCATTGCTATAAGAAATACCAAAGTCACGTTGGCCAAAACAGTAGGAATTTATTGTCCCACGGTCTTGGAGGCTAGAAGTCCAAAATCAAGGTTTTGGCAGGACCATGCTTTCTCCGAAGTCTGTAGCAATCCAGAACTCAATCTCTGCCTCCAGCACGTGGGCATCTGCCTCAATCTTCTACTCTCGTGTCTAATTTCCTCTTCTCATAAAGATTCTATCCATGTTGGATTAAGGCCCACCTTCATTCAGGTTGGCCTCACCTTAACGAATACCATCTTCAAAGATCCTACTTACTAATGGCACATCCACAAGACTGGGAGTTGGGGCTTGAACCTGTGTCTGTGGTCCAATCTGTATCAGCCTTAAAACATAAGTGGTAACTCTCATTGTAGAAACTTGTAATATAGAATATTTATGTATATGTTTTGTTTGTTTTTGTTAGCTATCTATATGGACATGTAAATACTCACACCGAAATATATCATGTTTATATTTTTGTATCTTTTTACATAATATTTGTTGATCTTATATCTTGAAATAGTATTCAAAGAGTGGTGACTCCGAATGCTGCATCACACTGTATTTTATTTAGCCATGGCCCTATTATCAGAAATTCAGATCGCTTTCAGTTTTTTTACTCATATACATAACACAACCCTAAACATCTTTGTGCTTACATCTTTTGCTGCAGCTCTTATTATTTTCTTAGAATTGAAATCTGTAAGTGGAAGTCATTTGCTTATTGAACTTCTCTTTATCAGTAGTTCTATGATCAGCACTACGGGAAATCCAAAGAAGTCCAAACCCCTTATAAAAGTTACTCAGGTGGAGGAGACACAATTCAGATGCATGAGACAGTAGGGAGCAACCACAGCCAATATGAGTTTGACTAAGGGGTAAATTATGTGGCTCTGGGTAGGGTGCTGAAGGAGTTCTGAGAATAGAACATCAGATGGCCATTGTAGCAACTGGGGAAGACCCACACAGAAGGCATAGATTAGACATGGACCTGGGAAGTTGGGTAGAAAGGAGAGAAACCTTCCAGGTGGGAGCCATCCATGTGCAAAGGCACAAACCAGCCAGCCTTGAAGCATTCTTGGCTGTTGCAATGGTCAAGAGCCCCAGCCCGTGGGGGAGGCAGCTTCAGCAGCACCAGGAGCGACTGCTCTACTTGTGTGCTGGGCACTTACGTAGACACTAAGTGTTATTACCGTCATTCTGAGCGCACAGGGGTCTGCTCGGAACAACAATTTGAGCTGTTTGTACAAAACACCGAGATGGAATCCAAATAACTGGTCCAGCTGCTCCAAATATCTCCCTCCCTGTGCAGTTAACATTTTACTATCCAACCAAGGGAACTAATGAATCTGGCCCAGAATAAATCCCCAGGTGCAAATCCCTGCTTGGGGTCTGTCTAGACATCCAGACCTGAGTGCAATTTGTGCTTTGAATGCTCAGCGCCTCATCGCTTACAAGAAATCACCCTTTGGCATGGTGGCTGCGGAATGAGGGCCCCCTCAGATAATGACTGCATTAGGCAATGGAAGGTCGTAAGAGTGTTTGTTATGTGGTTCTGGTCATTCCGAAGCACTGACTGGGAGGTTTCTCCATCTCATTGCAGGCTGTGTTTTGTGAAGCTCAAGCTCCTAATGATAGCCATCGAGTACAAGTCTGCCAACCGAGAGAGCCGGTAAGTTTGCTGCAACCCAGCTGCCGGCTGATATTTTGGCTGGCGAGAGTGCATTCTGGAAGCATTTCGTTCACTTCTTCTTTCTTAAGCGTTGTTTATTTGGTTAGAGCACTTTTCAAGGTGTGTGCAACTGGACACCAGCCTTGCATCCCAAGAGTGTTTATTTTGAGGGAGCGAGGGATGAGCATCCAAATCTCCACCCGATCATGCCCACTTGCACTTTTTACCCTCTAAGCATAAAACCATGGACCAACCCTGTCCTAGGACCCTTTTTTACTGCTGTGAGTCAAGCGCAGGTGGACTCTGGCATCCGTCTGCAGCAGGTTTAGGGCAGAGCCGTGATGGGAGATAGAAGATCTTTTGATAACCAAAATACCAGCAGCCTTTTGTGTACCATATGTGCTTTTCCGGGTGCAACCTAAATCCAGGTGGCAGAAGATCAGCTTCGTGTAAATTATCCAGGAGAGTGAGGCTCAAAGGCAGGAGCTCTATTTATTTATTTTGTACTTAATTACATGTAAATCAGACCGAGGAGGTACTGGGTCTGGCTGAAATAGATAACACCCCAGTCAATATATGAGTTCACACAGGAAGAGAGGACATTCACATTAATAAGGTAGTCTGCTGATGGGGCATTGTAGGCATTACAGATAAAATGGAGATGATTATTGTTCCCTTATTCTTACTAGTAGTGTTGGAAGCAAGAGAGCTCATTGAGAGATGCCTGGGCCTTTGTCATCTGAAATGACACCCATAGTTCCTAGTTGTGTAAATAAGCCTTCCTGCAGATACCCTGGGTGTAGAGTGCAGAGAGCCTCTAACATATGTCTTTAGGACTGTCCTGTACCCTGAGCAGAGTGCAGGGTAAGGCTGGAAGTTTCTCTGGTCCCACAATTGCTTGGGTTCCTGCTATCATTATTTAAGGAGTTCTCATCATCCCGATGAATGATCCAATAAAGCCAGATTCCCAAATGTACAGTCTATGTCTCTCAGACCAAAAAAAAAAAAAAAACAACCCCACAAAAAACACTGGATTGTAAGCAAGTCGATCCATTGTTTTCTGTGACCTGTAACCACCAGATCAGATTGCTCCAACATCAATCTGATCTACTTTGAAAATCCAAATCAACCAAAAGAAAAACATTGGTAGATTTGGTGACTGCACATAGGACATGGCCGTAGCATTACTAAATATGCAGATAGAGATGCATTTATCTTTTCTGTGTTGGCAAAGTGAAGAGTATTATCTGCAGAAAACTGTGGGTCCTGGCTATTTCCCGTTCAACAGATAAACTGGAATTTGCTGGGATTAGTGTTTGTCTATGTTTTTGCCAATACTCACCTGTGGAGGAAGAAATATGTGTCCTGGGTTTTTGCAAATGATATTCTTCATGTTGCCAAGTCACTAAATCTTTGTGTAACTCGATGTTCTCTCTATCACTTTTGTGCATCTTTCAAAAAAGTGTCATGATGTGTGTGATGCTGATGCCGGATGGTGTTTTCCAACCATTCCGGAATAATTTCATGGCAGGAGACTGCACACTGAGCCTTGACCTGTCATCTCCCACCTGCCACCTTTTGGTCACAAGGCTGGGGGAATGTGAGGGTGGTGATGATTCAGTGTGTACCTGCTGTCATCTTTCTAAGAAAAATAACTCGGCCTTCCCTGAAGACAAAATCTTTTCTTTGACGGACCCTCTGATTGATTTGTAAATCTGAGATGTTGTCAACAAAGCCGTATTTATAGATAGAATTTTTATTTTTTTATTTTTTTCAGGAAAATGTTAAAAAAAAAAATAGACCACACTTGGCCTTGTTTTGGCTTTCTGGGTGCGATTGCCGGCTTTAATCCTCAAATGTGGCTTGGTCTCATTGTGGAAGCACATTGGTTCTTGTGGAAAAAGGCGTGTTTGAGGGAATGTGGATCATGGCTTTGAGAAAACACAAGGACTTACCAAACGCAATACCTGTGTTAAAATAATCCAATTTTTTATCCTTCCTGAGATGATAATTTTAATTTTTCTTTAAAATGTTCCCATGTCTCTTCCTCTCACGTTTTCTAAGTGACTGGGTGTTTAAATTTAGAGAACTCTGCTGCTCCTTTTCACTCCCTTGCCTTCAGCCTGTGTTTAACTACCGCCTTTGTTGTTAGTTTCATGCCATATTACTGTTTTCATGCTTTTCTGAAAAACCTTGTTTTCACATACATCCTTCAAATAATTTGAAACAAAGGTTTTATTCTTTCCTTAGGGTGTCAGTCAATTGATTATTAAATTGTTTGATTTTAAATTCTTTTCTTGTCGTTCTGCAGAAGCCGAAAGCGGTATGCTCTCTTCGTTAACTTTCCTTCCAACTTCCACCCTCAGTCTTCATTCCCAACCACAGGACTAACCATTTGCCAAGAATTCAGGAAGATAACTCCTACTTCTTTGAATATATATATATATATACACACTCAATATATATATAAAATATCATTTCCTTGTCTAGTGTATATATAAATACATATATATATGTATCTTTTGTATATGTATATTTATATATAAACCTCTCTCCAACTAGAGGACATAAACATTGAAAGTAGTATATTGCTGTTCTTGTTTGATTTGTTGATTCTTTGGGATGACGCACTAACTTCTTTGCAGGAAACCTAAAATAAGAAAAGACACAATCCTGTTTTCAGTCATGGCACCAATGATGGGAAGAAATACTATTAGAGCTGAAAAGGAGGACATTTCTCTCCAGCCCTGTGTCTGTTTCTGTATTGTCCTGATGTGTCCTTGGTGTTCACCAAACTCTGTGGTGCCATCTCATCCGCATCCCACATCCACATTCCCGGTGATCTCCTCCCCGTGTCCAGCTTTCAGTTTATAGAGCAGAATTCATGTCCTTTTATCCACAAAACAGAGACCAAGCCCTTAGGCTAACATTTTTAAATATATGTATATACTTAATTTTGATGATGACATTTTGACTACTCTATTACCTGAGCAGTACTCAATAGAAACTTAGAACACTGCTATTAAATTATCAGATTATCGCATTTGATTGACTGAATGAGTACTGTGTATTGAGATGAACTCATGGCTTTTTCTTTCTTAGTGTGTCTGGGCATACTTCTTAATGTGAAGTATCTCAACTTTCACCATGTGACTTCACCTGTTTTGCTGCTGTTTTGTGTTGCATGAAGCATGACTAAATCCTCATCAATGGCATTTTAAAGGAATCTTTGGGGGTTAATAGTTTCAGCATAGTTTTTCAATAATGTGTTCTCTAAGACAGTATTGTTGAAAACATACTATTGAGATGCTTACTCGTTCATCTTCGCAAGAGTTGATCTTCTCCATGTCATGTGTTTGTGTTTGTAATTGTGTGTGTGTGTGTGTGTGTGTGTCCGTGCGTCCGTGCCCATGTGCGGATTTGTCCAGAACTCTTTCCAAAGTCAGATTCCTCTGTGATTTTTTGAGTAGATGTGTGAAAATAGAGGTGGCTTCCTGTCAGTTTGGTATTATTGATATGATCCAACTGCAAGAAGTTACTGCAACACTTTGTATCTTCAAAGGTCCACAGTGGTTGCACCTCTGCTGTTGGCTTTTGGCCTTTGAGTCCTTTTATCTTGTGGTGAAGGCATGTTGTGATGCAGGCATGTCTTGTCCTAAAGTGTAGCAGAAAGTGACATGGCTTGCTCCCAGAATATCCAGCATTCCTCTTTCTAGATCAACTCTTTCTCCATGAGCCCCACATGACCAGCATTTTCCTTATGTGCAAATATATTCCAAAATGCCACTTCTAAAATTATTGAGATGGATTCAGGATAAACAAGTCCTTGCCAATATGGTCCAGTAGCTGTTGTTTGAGTCTGACAAACTGGGAGCAATCTTTACTATACTGTCTCCGTGTAAGTGAACTGGGCTTCAGTACTGATGCATGGATTACGTAACTATGTCTCCTACATATATCCTATAAGTAAATGTCCATGTCTAGCTGTGTGGGACTCCAGCAGCAGGAAATATAAAGCCCAGAAAGAATGGAAAGTTCCAGAAAGGTGATAAGATTTGGGGTTTCTCTGGGTTCTGTCCTAACACAATCCATAAACTACAGTGCAGTTGTGTTCCCTGAGAGGGGACACAATTGGTTCAAAGTCCCTGTTGATAGAAATTGTGTATGACCTTCTGTGATCAAAGAGGCCACTTCACAGTGTCCTGATTCATCTGGACACAGCATAAACCATAGTCCTAGCTGGTTCTTATTTGCTTGCTCTAGTTAATGAAGTCCCATTAGCGTGTAAGATGCAAATGTAATTATCACGTTATCAACTGCAAACTATATTATCATGTGAGTGGTGATTTTTTTTTAATTGCCTGGGGAATGGTACATTACACCTACCAAAACTGGCGGAGGGAGGAGAGAGATACACACCTATCATATAAATCTGTAATGAGAAAAAGTTTCCCTTAAAAAATATGTTTCAATTGAATTACCAATCATTGGTTGCCTCCCCAAACAGCAAATACATAAAGTCTATGATGATTGAGGAAGGAATCGCTGGATGTTTCGTAGTCATTATGCACAAGTGGTAGAGAGAAGGGACAAATCATTTTCCCTCCATCACACCCCAATCCTCCAACCTGACCTGAGTTCAGGAAGAGATACAAAGCAAAATACGATGCCACTTGAGAGCTGGTGTTGGAACCTGATGGGAAATGTTTCCCTGTTGGACTCACCCCTGCTAGCTAGTTCCTTGTGATCATGTTTCATGTGTAGGAATGCATATTCAGTCCCCAGTGAGTACTGTTTTCAATATTGGAATCAATTGCTCCAGCTTCCCAAGCAGCTAGCTTTTAATATATTTATATATTTACATATTTATGCTTAATGCCTCTGGGAGGTTGTCAGTTTTTTGTTGCTGTTTTGCCAACTCACCAGACGAGGTGCTGTGTCTTGTATGATAGGCTGATGAGAATTGCAGTTCGGTCTTTGAAAGAACAGCTGTGACTACATTTTTTCCTTATGAGAGAGGAGAAGGAGAACTTTTGGAATGGAAACCAAGGACTTATGTTTTTCATTAATTTAACAAATAGTTGAAAACTGCCTATTGCATGCAGGGTGCTCAGCCTGCTACTATGAGAAATTCAAAGGAAAATGAAACATGATATATTTTTTTACCCCTCTACTCAACTATGGGTTCCCTATGGAAAATATGTATTAGCTCCATATAGTGGATGAAGAGCTAAATAATAAATCTAGATACAATAACAGGCTGAGAGCAAAAGAAAAAGAGAGAGCAAGTGTCCTTGGGGAAGGGTTCCCACCTGCCCTGTGCCTCCAGCTGTCACTGAATGTTTTCAGTTGAAATTAGGAAGGTCACGGAAGAAAGAGGATAATGTATATGTTTCTTGAAATGAGGGAAAGTCCATCGCTGCCAAGAAAATGTCCCTATTGGAATTCTGCTAACTGATAGATGGGCTTTTTTCTGAGCAATTTTCTTGATACTTCACATGGCACATCTTGAAGTTTATCTCTGATATGCTAGTGAATTAGACAAAGTAGGAGCCAGAGAACTGATTTAAAGTGGTTCATGGGAAGAGAGACTTTTGGCAGTCGTAAGAACCAAACAAACTTAACATTGGATATTCGTGTAAAGAGATCAAAGATCTCTGGAAGGATTTACATAATCACATTAGGAGGTCAATAACAAATTCTAAAGGCAGTAGGCATTTTGCAGAAATAAACAGTTACTTCTGACTTGGAACTTTATCATCTTTGTGTTTTTAAGAAGAGGAAGCTTAACGCTTTATTTAAACTTTCTAGATTGGGACTGTGGGTAGAAGACTTAATGTCTAAAATATGAAAAAAAACAGTAATTACTTCCTCAAAGTGTCTTTGAGACTTTGTACCCTTACACAGGGAATATTATATGTTATTGTCCTCTGGAATCAGGGGCATATGCTTCTTTAAATATAGGAGCTGAATCCAGAGCAATGGGCATCTTTATATATCTAGATTTCTTTCTCTTGTCATTCTCAAGAGCTGGGCTCATTCTTTGGATTCCCATACAAAGGGCTTCCTTAGCCTTATCTGGATTTCTGCAAATGGTGCTGCCTTAAACCTCACATAGAGCTGATTTAAACCCTCTCCCTCTATCCAAAGGGAGCAAGAGGGCATCCTAGAATCACACAGTTACATCATCGGAGATGCTCACAGTGCCCTACACAGTCAGCTCAAGGAACAGGGAGACAATCTACTGTGCAGCCAAAGGTCAGTCAAGAGTAGCCCATCTCCAGATATTTTGCAGGGAGAAAATGTTTCTGAGACTGCAGTCAGTTAAAAGATCTTTCCATGCCAATAGGTGACCTCCTGGGTCGCTTATCAGTGCCAAGGGCAAAATGGGGCTGTGATACTTGTCTAGTTTTTATAATCACCTGACTTACTATAATTAATAGCTGCCATATATTAAGGACCTCCTCTGTGCCAGTTGCTCAGCGCATAGACGCACTTCAATTTTCTTAGCAACACTCTAAGGCAGTGATGATTCACTCCATGTTACAGATGAAGAGCAAGGCTTAGCTGCACTGACTTGTGAGGCCCACTTGCTTCACCAGTATCGGCGGTCAACCTGAGATTTGACCACAAATACACCTGACACCAGTGCCTAAAATCTTTTCCCTCCACCACACTGACTTGATTGCAGCAAGCTTGAAGGCTCTAAGATCACATCCTGCAGTCTCTAGAAGGCCGATCCCAAATTTTCACTGTTAGGCAAATTCTTGTTAAAGAAGACAGGAAATGAAAAGAAACTTTTCATTGATAGGAACCTCGCTATCACCATATCTCCCACAATGACACAGTGGGCTCGATCATTGGAGGATAAATTAATGAAGCATACAATATGAAAAGAGGAAAGAGAGCTCCATGATAGGCTTGTTTTGCACATATATGTCACCATGATGTTGATGGATGTCAAATTTCCCTGTTGAATTCCATTGTTCAAATCATCATAGAATTTTTTTCCCTACTCAGAAGCCTTTCTTACACACTCTTAGATGAATGCTTATCAAAAAATGTAGACTTTTCTAACTTGAAGAGTGTAATCCTTTGGGCTACAAAAGTACACAGAATTCTTCACGTGTGTCCCTATACATGATTCTGGAACGTACAGTTCTTCACCCTGTAACTTCATCTCATGATGGGCAGGGTTTTTGATAAGAAGCCTGCATTCCATTCCATGAGGTCGGCTAAAGGAAATCTCTGACAATTCCATTTAAAATGAAATATGTTGGTTTTTTTTTAACAGTAACAAATAATAAAAGTAACAATAACCAACATATACTGAGCCCTCTCTGTATTATCCCATTTAATCCTCTGAAGAAAGACTTATCATCATCATCCCCATCTTGTAGGTGAGGAAACCTCTAGGGAGGTTTAGTAACTTGCCCCAAGTCACACAACTACTAAATGGCAGAGCTAGAATTTGGACACAACATCTGATTTTACAGCCAAGGCATCCAAGAACTGCCCGCCGTAAAGGGGGTAAGAAAGTGTGCAAAATCCAGAAGTATGCCTTTCTGAATTATTGTATTTGATTGTCTTTGAAAGGGGAATGCATCTATACCATGGAGGCTCTAACCCTCTCTCCCCATGATCACATGAAGTCAGAAGGCTGGTTTTACCAATGTGGAGAGTAATTACGAGGTGCTTGTATGGTGCCGCTGCTGGTTGCACCCTGTGCTATTAGCCTGGCCTGCTGCTTTCTGATTTGTGAGGAACTTCCCAGCTGCCTATGGTTTTGGGGCAGAACAGGCAAATCTTGGACTGTTGCTATTATTTAGTGTCAATAACAGCAGTGGCACAGGTTCGGTTTCCTTCTGTCAGGCTTGTTATGGGTGATAGTAGATGTTCTTGTGACTTTAAACCATTATTCTGCAATAATGACCTACCCAGAGATCTCCCAGTAGAACAAAAGTTCACCTGGGTCCTTCCTTTATTACTACACACATATGGCTCTGCTGGCTGCAGTGCTTTTGTGGAATGATTTGAGCAGCAGAAAAAGATTTCATGCTAATTATCACCCTCCATTTTGATTGTTTTCGGCACTTGAAGACTTCGTTTAGCCTGATTCCAAACATCTAGAACCTTAAGCACAAGCTTTTCGGATCAAAGGGTACCTCTGTTGTATGTGCTACTGCATTTAGAGTCCCTAGATTCGGTATCCATTAAGCCCAAAGCCTCATCTCAGTATCTGTGTAAGAGATCCCCGAGTTCTGCTTTTGAGCTGCTGAAAATTAAACTTCTTTGCTCCATTCATTGATTAGCTCAGAATACATTCATCTCTTCTGTCAGTCCAAACATAAGTTGATCAACTCATCTATTTATACCACTTTGAAATAGGACAGCGTAGCTTTAGGCTCATACTTCCCTGCAGGGGAAGCTTTCTTAGGGGTAATTTGAATTTGTTTTCTAACCATTCATTGCTTGCCACAGTCAGGATGTACTCGGCACACATCTTATTCAAACACCATCATACATTTTTGTGAACAGCAGACTGAAATCATTAAGTATTTCCAACTGCTGGCATTTTTCTTTTTCACTGTTAGGGTAGATCCAATTCTTTCTACATAGGCTGCACATGGAATTTACTTCCATGGCCTTATCAATGTCCTGCAGATGTCTTTTTCCTTCTGCATTGGTTGTGAGTGTCCTGTACCATTCCCCACAGTAATATGTGTGTGTAAACCTGTATGTTTCTGTATGCATATAGGGGTCCCATTATGCTGTGTCTTTTAAAGGAAGATTGGTGTAGAAATACCTTTATTAGACCAATAACACTTCAACGTTGACCATCAATAGCAGCTTCCAAGGGAATACATTATTAGAAACCGAGATTTGAAGTCATTTGCCCAGGATGGTGGCCAGACTGCCCCGTCATAAAAATCTGGGCCCTAAAAACCTAGATTAGGTTTAATTTCCTCAACTGGGAGTTTGCCACCTTGAGAATCAACTTGTAGAGCTTGATGATGGCATTATCCAACTGAATGTGTGAGACAGTGGACATCAGGCTCTGGACAAAATCTTTGGGGAGAACATTAGACTAGTGGGCCCCCTATAAAAAAGGATATGGTATAGTCTTTTAGGTTTTGTTCAGAACACAATCTCACAAATGTGTCTTCTTTGTTTGTTTTTGTTCACTGAGCAGTATATTAATTAATCCTGGAAACCATCTTAAGATCCAAGAAGGTACTTTAGGATTTTTCATCGCAAGTGATGCCAAAGAAGTTAAAAGGTAAGAATTATTTATTTTTACCTGCTCCCCCCCCCCCCCATCCAGCTGGAAACATCTTGATCCACTGAAGAAGGCATGCTTCCATGTGGGCAGGGATCTAACCCCAAAACTTCATAACCTATATATGAACATCAAATGGTGCCGAATCTTAGGAAGAGGAGATTGTGCTTTCAGGTGCTTCCATGGCCTCCTTTCCACAAAATCAGTTCCATATCTTTGAGTTAGAAGAATAAACTTGTAGAACCAGGAGGGTCTAGTTAGTGCTCCCTCATTTTACAAATGAGGAAACTGAGGTCCAGAGACAGATGTGACTTGTCAAGTTCGTCTTGATTCCTGATTACCTAGAACAATGTAAAGTGGGACAACTGGCTCCTTGTCTAGTGCACTTAAGGTGATATTATCTGAGCAGATTTCCCCCAAAGTTTTCAGTTTTCTACTTTAGGTACCAGATTAGGCCAAACGGATTTTCAAAAAAGTTTGGGTTAATGTCAGGTGAAATAGTAAACTGGTGATATTTCTTTTAGGTAAGTGCCTGAAGTCAGGTTCAATTGTTATGCCTCTTTAGGTACAGCCCAGGATTTAATTGGCCTTAGAGTTTGCTGATACTTTTATTAGTATCTGTAAGCCTGTTTAGGCAGGCAGCTTAGGGGATCATAGTGCTCCTTGCGGAACACCATGGGATATTATTATATAAAGTTCTATCTTATAAATGTGGAAAAATTTAGTAGCAGCAGATGTGACTCAAGTGTTTATAGGAGTCACTCTGTTCAACAATAAAGGTTACATGAAGTATTTAAAATGAATAATTCATCATAAAGATATATAATTGATTGCATCAGCCTATTGTCTTCATTTGGTGAGTTCCTACTCAAAGGCAGACACCAGGCTTGGGGTTTATGTGCTTTATTGTTACTCCTCAGAATAACCCTATATGGTAAGTCTCCTTAAACACCCAGGGCTTTGGTTTTCTCATATGTTAAATTGAGATTAATGGTTTGTCCAAAGCCACACAGCATATAAGCAAATGACAAAGCCCGGATTGGAACTGCTCTTTCCTTTTCCAAAACCCACACTCTTTCTCCCAAGTGTAATGATCCTAGCACACTCTGCTGTAGGGTCTGGTACGTGCCAGGTACTCCATAGGCTCCATACCTGTCAACTCGTTTAATACACACAACAGCCTGTTGAAATATGCAGCGTTACTCTCTCCATTTTGCATTTGAGGAAACTGAGGCACAGATGGGTTAACAAACCTGCCCGCAGTCACACTTCTGGTTAGAGGGAAAGCCGGGATTTAGAATTGGGCAGTCCAGTTCCAAAGCACACAACCACTATTTGACAACTGATCCTCATTACTTTCTTCCTCCTCCTTACCCACCTTAGGAAACCAGGTATGCCAGTTACAAAAGGTTTCAGAAGAAAAGAAAATGGGGAGGAGTAGCAAAAAAAAAAAAAAAGTCCTTAAAGCGGAGCTATTGCCAAATGACTTAGTTTTATTTCTGCAAAATGGGGGAATAGTGCCGTTATTCAGTTGTGGGAAAGGAACATCTGCTTACTCACTTCTCGGAACCTCGCTGTCCTTCAGGGGGTACCCTGAGAGCTGGGTTGCCCTGGGTGGCGATACATGGGGCTAAAGCTCCCTGAGTCTTCTGGAAGGGAAGGTTGTGAGACATAAAAGCTTGAAGCAACATCTCATTGCAAGTACAGGAGGCTGAAGAGCACAGTGGCCACATATATCAAGTGTACCTCCCAGATAGCAAATATAACATGAAGCTCCCATTTGGGTAATTCTATTTCCTATTGCGTTTCTCACTAATGAATGTCACAAATACCAGGCAGTCCAACAAAAAAATTACCTCCTATATTAGGGAGTGCAATATGTCTCGTTTCAGTGCTTTATGGTATTCACAAATACATGCTGACACAGTCAGCTACAACACCAGCCTGTAATTTTCCATGGCGTGTGATGTGTCAGGGCAGATGCTGTCAGTTAGGGGATTTCAAATAGATGAAGACTGGAGAAAACCAGAGAAAGGACATCAAAAATTTGAATGAGATTAAACAAGTTTTGTAAAAATGGAAAAGTGTATTACAATGATCTGGTACTGACTTTGCACCTTCCGCTGGAAAAAAGCAACAAAAGAAGATAATGGATTCTAGCATGGAGAAACTTTCAGTTGCAATGTTTTAGGAAAAGAGGAACAAAGCCATCGAATTCCAGCCTTTAAAAGGTCACATTGGGATAGGCTTTCAGAACCTGTCCTTTACTTGCTGCCACTAACTATTTTGCTTTTTAAATAACCTTTAATATGGGAGTTATAAACTGTTGGCTCATCAACTAAATTCGTCTCTCAAACATGATTCTTTTGATCAATTAAAAAAATGAATGAGTTGGCAAGATGAAAAAAAGTCACAAGGTTTATCCTGAAAATTTGGCAACTCTAGCAGTACTGGGCAGCGTTCTCATACTTGTTCACTTGTTTTTCATTCAGCAAATATACAAAAAGTAAGAGTCTATAGGTCTCTTACTGCATGGAAGGCTCTATTCTAGACATAGAGATACAGTGGCGAACAAGGGAAAGGGGTTGACGTTGTAGGATAGGAGAAAATTACAATTTTCTTCTTCATAGTGGAGATAATTAATGTACCTGGGTCACTGATTTAGGTTGGGTACAGGTGAAGGCTGCACTTAGAGTGACATTTAAGCAGAGATAGAGGTGATGGGGAAGAACCCACCCAGCAAAGATCAGAAGGGAAGAGGGGACGTGTTGGGGAAATGGTGCATGAAGGAAACAAGTTCAGGGTGTATGGAGGACCAAAGAAAGAAAGCATGGCTGGGGCAGAGTCAGTAAGCGGGAGAATGGTACGAGATGAGGTTGGAGAGAAAGGCAGGAACCAACTTGTGTAGGACTTTATAACGAAGCTAGATTCAATTGTAAAATGGAAGTCATTGATAGGGTGTGATATGATCTGATTTATATTAGTGAAAGTTCTCTCCAGCTTCTTTGTGGGGTGTGGGACGTAAAGGAGCAGGAGGAGAAGCCGAGAGACTGGGAGGCTACTGCATAGTTCAGGGTAGAGATGATGGCAATTTGGGCTAGACTGGTAAGTAGTGGTGGAGAGAAGGGAGTCCAGTTCAGAATATATGTTGACATGTCCACAGAACCCACTGATGAACTGGATATAAGAAGTGAAGGGGAAAAAGGCTCAAGAATAAAACCTACATTTAGGGCATAAGTAGTTGGGTGGATGATGGATCCATCTTACTGAGATGGGAAACTGGAGGAGAAGCAATAGAGACAGAGAGAGAGAGAGAGAGAGAGAGAGAGGAATTGTTGATGCAGAAGAGGGGCTGTATCTGTAGACGCACAGCCTTGGAAGGCTTGGAAGAAGGTCCCGAGTGTGAACAGAGGGTAGACTTTCGATTGGCACAGAGAAACTTCAACTGTAGGGACAGGAGCCAGGTGGAGAGGATGGGCACAGAAGCAGCCAGTGGGTAGAAGTCACCAGGGATTATGAAGGAGGCCATAAGTACTTCTGGTTTCTTGATGATGGGTGAGGCAAGGTCACCAGCTGAAGGCTGCTTGTGGAAGGGATGGGGGGCAGCTGGTAGAGGAAGTGGAAAGGGAGAACAGAGAGAGGGAGAGAGGAAATGGCTGTTTTGAAGAGTGGGAAAGCAGGCACTAGGAGAAGAAATGGAGTGTGAACAGGTGTCTGAAATCCATGAGATCAGTCAGCACAGTTGCCTTCCCCGCAGGAAGCACTCAGATGCTCAGGTGCAGGTGTAAAGTAAGGTAGGGATTATGTCAGGTGAGCTCGACAGAGGCAGAGAGGGATGGGGGAGGACTGGTGCTTGCCAAGTTGTGCCACTTGGCAAAAAGTGAGAGTTTAAACATTCTGTCCCCTCCAGTTGGGGAATATGTCTCCAGGTTACCAGCTCTGCTCCCTGCCCCCTAGCCAGGCCATATTACTCAGTAGCCCTCCCTGCCTGGCCCCTGTAGGAATATCACTTTAAGAATATAATGTTAATTCATGATGAAATTGTATGTTACCTGTCAAACAGTCTATTCAGACTCATCATCTCTATGGTATGGGGATGTTTAAGACTCTGGGCTCTGATGCCAGACTGTGTGGATTGAATCCTGGCTTTGCCATTCTTAGCTGTGTGACCTTGGGTAGTTCAGTTAACCTCTCTGTGTTTCATTTTCTTTATGTGTAAACCAGAGATATAATCATACCTCCTTTAAAGGGTTGTTTGAGGATCAATTAAGTTGATGCCTTTAAATGCTTAGAACAGTGCCTGGCCTGTAGTCCATGTTCTGTAAATATTAGCTGTTATTGTCACTATGATTATCATGTGTAGGAGCATCAAACGGGGAGAAAATGACCAAAAGGTAGTGGAAGCAAAATTGTTGTCACCATCTCAGATACGTTCTCCTTTCATGTCTTTCCCTTTCAATACAGGTCACCTTTGGAGATTTCATAGATACATTGCCACTGAGGGCAATCAGCTACCTTTTTTGTTTCGATGTGATTGAGAGCTGGCATTAAGAGTTGTTATGGCAGAAAGAGAATTGGGCCGGGATTCAGAAGTCCTGGGCCAACCAAGCTCCCCCCAACGGGAGGTTATGACAACCTCCTCAGTTTACAGAGGAGGACAATGAGTCCCAGAGACTTTGGCTATAAGAGCTCCAAGATCTCATCCAGATTGAAAAGGCTTAATGTTGGTTCCAACCGGTGCCAGTCATAATTACAAGTCCTGTGAAAAATGTTAAAAGAAACATCTAGGAATAAAGAGGTCAAGAATTGCATTTCTTTAGCCACTCATCAAGGAAAAACCATGATTATTTCTGGCATTCAGATTCATCTTGGGAGTGGTAAAGGCGCTAAGCCAGGGATTTTGTTCCTATCCAGAAAGTTGTAAGGCTGTTCCAATTAATTAAAAAATAATAACCTTTTGTTTCGAAATACTTTCAAACTTACATGACAGTTACAAAAATAACACAAACCCCATACAGAGAACTCAACATACCTCTAACACACCCCAATATCCAGATCAATTTTAACATTTTACCATATTTTCCATATCGTTTTATCTATCAATCCATTTTCTGAACACTTGATTGTAGGTTGTATACATCATGCTCCTTGAACACCTAATACTGCCATGTACATTTCCTAAGAACAAGTTCACTTATGTAACTGCCTTAAGCGCAGTTATCAAGTTCAAGAAATTTAACATTGACCTGAAGCTTATAGTCTATATTCCAATTTTTTTACATGACCCAATAATTTCATTTTGAGCCTTTCCTCCTCTCTTGCTACAGCCCATCCAGGACCATGTATTGCATTTAATTGTCATTGTCTCTTTAGTTGTTCTTTTTCTAAAAATTGATACAACATAAACTTTCCCATCTCAACCCCTCCCAAGTATACCATTCAGTGGGATTAATCACATTCCCAATATTGCAGTACCCTCACCACCTTCCAGTACTAAAACATTCTCATCTCCCCAAACAAAAACTCTACACCCATTATGCATTAACTCTCCATTCCCCCTCCACCCACCCACCCCACCCCCAGCAACCTGCACTCTAGTTTCTGTCTTTATGAGCGTGCATGTTCACCAATATTTTCTTGGTAGTTACCATGGGGTTTAAATTTATCATCCTACATCTATAACAATCTCGTTTGCTTTGATACCAACTTAACTTCAATAGTATATGCCAACTGTGCTCCCATATGCCTCCTTCCCCCCAACCTTCCTGTGATTCTTGTCACAAATTACATATTTATACATTATGAGTCTGCTCTAGTTTGCTAATGCTGTCAGAATGCAAAACACCAGAAATGGATCAGCTTTTATGAAGGGGGTTTATTTGGTTATACAGTTACAGTCTTAAGGCCATAAAGTGTCCAAGGTAACACATCAACAATCGGGTACCTTCACTGGAGGATGGCCAATGGTGTCTGGAAAACCTCTGTTAGCTGGGAAGGCACGTGGCTGGCGTCTGCTCCAAAGTTCTGGTTTCAAAATGGCTTTCTCCCAGGACGTTCTCTAGGCTGCAGTTCCTCAAAAATGTCACTCTTAGTTGCTCTTGGGGCGTTTTTCCTCTCTTGGCTTCTCCGGAGCAAAAGTCTGCTTTCAACAGCCTTCATACTGTCTCTCAGCTGCAGCTACTCTCTCAGCTCCTGTGCATTCTTCAAAGTGTCCCTCTTGGCTGTAGCTCCTCTTCAAAATGTCCCTCTCAGCTGCACTGAGTTTCTTCCGTTTGTCAGCTCCTTTATATGGCTCCAGTGATTTAATTTAGACCCACCCTGAATGGGTGGGGTAACACCTCCATGGAAATTATCCAATCAGAGTCATCACCCACAGGTGGGTGGGGCATATCTCCACAGAAACACTCAAAGAATTACAGTCTAATCAACACTGATATGTCTGCCCACACAAGATTACATCAAAGATAATGGCATTTTGGGAGACATAATACATTCAAACCAGCACAGAGTCCAAAACCACTGATTTATCATTATATTTTATGCATTCGCATTTTAGATCTTGTAGGAAGTAAGCAGTGGATTTACAAACCAAAAATGCAATAGTAATGGTATTTATATTTTCCTATGTCATTATCTTTATCAGAGATCTTTAGTTTCTCATGTGGCTTCAATCAATTGTCTAGTGCCCTTTCCTTTCTACCTGCAGAACTCCCTTTAGCCTTCCTTGTAAGGCGAGTCTGGTGGTAATGAAGTCGCTCAGCTTTTGTTTATCCTGGAATGTCCCAATCTCTCCCTTAGTGTTTTTTGTTTTTTTTTTTCTTTCCCCTCCCTTAGCTTTGAAAGACAGTTTTGCTGGATACAGAATTCTTGGTTGGCATTTTTTTGCTTTTAGCACTTTAAATATGTCTTCCCACTGCCTTTTTGCCTCTATGGCTTCCAGTGAGAAATCAGCACTTAATCTTATTGGGGTTCCTTTGTATGTGACATGTTCTTTCTTGTGGCTTTCAGAATTCTCTTTCTATCTTTGGTATTCAACAGTTTGCTTATAACATGGTGTGGGTCTGTTTCAGTTTATCCTGTTTAGTGTTCTTTGAGCATTTTGGACATGTAGATTCTTGTCTTTTGTTAAATTTGGGGAGTTTTCAGTTGATATTTCTTTGAATATATTCTCTGTCCTTTTCTCTCTTTCATCTCCTTCCAAGCCTCGCACAACACATATATTAGTTCACCTGGGGGTGTCCCACAGGTTCCTCAGGCTCTGTTCACTTTTCTTCATGTTTTCTTCTTTTGATCCTCAGACTGGATGATTTCAGTTGTTCTATATTCAAGTAAAATGGATTATTTCTTGCTCCAATCTGTTGTTGAACCCCTCTAGGGAATTTTTAATTTCTTTTACTGTGGTCTTCAGTTCTGTTTCATTCTTTTTCATAATTTCCGTCTCTATATTGATATTCTCTTTGTATTCCTCAATCATTTTCCTGTTTTCCTTTAGCTCTTTATCCATGTTTTCCTTGAGCTCTTTTAGCATACTGCGGACCTTTTTGTTAAAGTCTTTGTCTGAAATAATCAGGTCTGATCCTCGTCATGGATAGTTTCTAATGTTTTATTCTTCTCCTTTGCCTGAGCCTTTGCTTCCTGTTTCTTTGTACATTTTGTAATCTTTTGTTGAAACCTAGGTATTTTTGATATTTCAGTGTATCATTTGAATTTAGATTCTAAGACATCAGTTCCTTAAACTTGTATCCAGTGACTTTTAATGCTGAGCTTTCCTTGAATGGTAGGAGCTAACCAAAAAAAGGAAAAAAAGAAAACACTTTTCCCAGTCTTTGCAGACTGACCTATGTAAGTGCTCACCTTCAGGATTTATCCATGCATTGCGTTTAGTGAATAGCTCCAGGCTAATGGGTAAGGGCCTCCCTGATCCTTTCTGCTCATGTGTCTTGTCCTGGGCATGCATGGGTGGCCCTAGGAGTTCCCCTGTTTCCGTAGTTCTCAATGCCCCCTCTTCCCTAGGAAACAATTTCCTCACAGTTCCAGGCACTGCACTGTATGTCCTACAGCCAGAAATCCCTTGCCCCAGGCAGCACGACTTCATTGCTCTCCTGCAGCATTCTGTAGGAGAGCTCAGTGAGCTGCCTTCTACCTGCAGGGCAAGTTCTGGGACAGCAAGTTCCTCAGGCCACCATCTGTGACAGATTGGGACACACAGATATGCTCCCAGGATATGCACAAGGGTTACTCTGCTCTTTCCGGAACCGGGACCAGGAATTCACACTAGGAGCACAGGCTGGCTCTATGCTGAGGCAATGAGGTGTGGGCGAGGGGCCGGCCAGGATGCCAGGAGATCCTCCTGCTTTTAAGCAGCTTTTTTCTTGATCTGGTGCTTGCCCTGTTACTGCGGTCCTTTAACTGTTCTCTGGAGCCCTGAGAAAGAGGTTTCTGCCAGTTCTTACTGATTATTCAAAGCTTCAGTGGTGGAACCTATTGAATTTTTTTATTTTCTTAGAGCAGTTGTATATTTATATAAAAATCATGTAGAAAGTACGGAGTTCCTATGTATCCCCTCACCTTTCAGTTTTTCCTGTTGTTTATGTCATTAGTATGGTACATTTGTTATAATTAATGAGCCAATATTACTATAATTATATAATTAAAGTCCATACTTTATGTTAGACTTCATTCTTTGTGTTGTACAGTTTTGGTTTTTGAAAAATTTTACTGTAGTAACATACATATATATAACCTAAAATTCCACATTTTAACCACTTTCTAATACATAGTTCAGTGGTGTCAATTATATGCATGATGTTGTGCTACCATCACCACCATCCATTACCAAAACTTTTCTATCACCCTAAACAAAAATTCTGTACCCATTCAACATTAACTCTTCATTCCCCACCCTGGCCCCTGGTAAGCAGTATTCTAGTTTTATATGTTTGCATATTCTAATTATTTCATATAAGTGAGATCATACAGTATTTGTCCTTTTGTGTCTGGCTTACTTCACTTAATGTGGTATCTTCCAAGTTCATCTGTGTTGTAGCACATATCAGAACTTCATTCCCTTTTACAGTTGAATAACAATCCATTACCTGTATACACTACATTTTATTGATCCATTCATCTGTTGATGGACACTTGATGTTCCAATGAATATTATTACCTCTTTAGTACTGAAACAGTATGATCCTTCAGTGCCATTCTCCTAGGTGCTGTAAGTTTTTGACAGTGCCTGATTGATCTTGTTTTTCTCATCCAGGATGTCTCCTCCACAGCCAACACACTTCATTGTATAAGGACACTCTAAGTCAGCTCAGGGGATTTTCTTGTGGTTGCCCCCTCTAAGTCTCCTTCCCTCCACCCTTCCCAATACCCTCTGCCCACCGCCATTTAAGTGGTCAGCTGGACGTTTGCTAGATAGTGAGAAGAAAACCTTCATTCACTGCATTTCTCAGGGCTGGATAGTATGGGTGCTGGTGCAGCTTGCTTTGGAGGAAATACAGGCTGTGAAATCCCAGGGGGAGTCTGGCAGAGGAACTGCTCGATTCCTGGATTTTGTTTGCCGCCGCCCCCCCCACCCTCCTCCACTCTCTCTCACGCTCTGTGGCTGACGAGAAAAGGTGCTTTCAAAGTGACAAGGTTGATATTTTATTTGATTGAGGAATGCCTTACTTGTGACCCTTTTAATACGCATTTGACCACTCTGTGAGGACTCGGGAGGTGTACGTCTCATCCTCACCAAGGGCCCAGGGCTGGTTTCCCACGTGCCCCGATGAGTGGCATTGCATGCTCTTTTCAGAAAGGAAAAGACAAGCAAGCAGACCCAGTGTGTCATATCAGCAACCTTCCCCCCACTTCCTTTTCAAATGAGAGTTTACTAAAAGAAGCACTAACTCAAATCTCAGAGTCCTGTGTTTGAAATAAGTGATCTTGCAACAAACATTTCCTTCTGTAAACGTCTAAACCTTTCAAGAGATTAAAGGAAATTAGGGCTGGCATGTTTCATTAATTTGGCACCATAGTGGAGGAAATGTGGTATTCATTTCATTCAGGCGGATTATGAAACGTGTCAGTTTTTCCATTCTCTTTCTGCAGGGCATTTTTTTACTGCAAGGCCTGTCATGATGACATCACGGATCCCAAAAGAATCAAAAAATGTGGCTGCAAACGGCGTAAGTAGTGTTTCTTTCCCCTTCCCTCCCTCTTTCCTTCCTATCCCCCAGATTCATTTTCCTTCCCCTTTTCCTAGCAGAGAAACACAGAACATCAAGAGTTTTCTTGAATATGTTGGTTTCACCCAACAGTTGAACGAGACGTGAGACAAAGCCCTGTCCTTGCTTTATTAGGGTCATAGGATGAAAAATCACCACCACCAACACCTGTGAGCAAACCTAGTGCCTAATCTCCATTTCTTGACGCTAAAGAGATTTCTAGGTATAGGTGTCCAGTCTAATAGGGTTACATGTGAGGTACAAAAAGCAGGAAAATGAAGGCCATCTAGGAGGGGTTGTTTTTGCATTGTGATTTCCAGTTTCAAATGTAAATATGGCCATACTAAGGCTGAAAGGAAAATTGAATCTGAGGACTCAGTCTCCCAAATGGGAGCTGACTCTTTTTGGGTTTCGGGCTCTGTAGGCTTTGGTGCCAAAGGTCAGAGTTTCCATTTGGGATACCCTCAGAGTTGCCCAATAAAAGAACTTTGCTACTGTCGATGATCTTCATTTGTCATTGCCCCAGTGGTCAACCCCATAGCCCCATTGCCCTCTGGGGTAGGCTGGTATGTGCTCAGCAGCTCCTAGTATGTCTTTCTCAAGCCCCTCCTCAACCAGCTTGCTAATGGGCACTCTTGAGATAGGTATGATAAGTGGGGAGTGTCGGATTGAGCTCCAGAGAAACCACGGCTTACAGGGTGCTTTGCTTTGGGAAGGCCGGGTCTTTGGCAGCAGCTATGTTGCATCACTTAATAGAAATTTTTATAATCCTAGAAAAACCAATGATAACGAGGCCTGCCTTCCTACAGAGATTTAATGTTTTAAAAGTCACTTATGATTGGTTTTCGCTTTGATCCTCACCATAGCCCTGTGTCATTGGCAGAGGGTGGTATTATTAATTGCATTTTACAAAAGAGGAAATGAAGGATCCCAGTTTAGGGAGAGGATGAGATTGCTAACAGCCATTCAGCCAACCTAGAGGGCTCCGGCTCCCCCAGGGGCCTCCCATGAGGCTGGGCTCCTAGTACCCTCGTATTTTCTGCAGGGAGGAAGGGCAAGTTGGTGTATCTTACATCCAATGAGTAAGAAAATAGTGATAAAAGATCACCTGATAAAATACTTGTTCGTAAGGAGAAACCAGATAGAAGGAGCACCGTTCCTGGGTGTGCTGAAAGAGGCAGGGCCTTTATCTCTGCACTCATAAAGGGGTACATGGTAAATACAAGATTAGGGGCCTATACATAACCTTCCAGTGGAGCCCCAGAGAAAAATCTTGGGCAAATACCCATCGGAATGCCCTTAGTCTAGAACAGTTTTTCTAGAAATCCCCTCAGGATGGTTCTAAGCTCGGGGCATCTTGGGCCTGCTGTTTTCCTCACTGCCCTACCACCAACTTAAACCACATGTCCCCCCCCCCCCCCACAACTCTGTCATCTTACCAAGATGAGTGTTTATTGATCTCTCAAAACAAGAGCCCCTGGCTGCTTGGGGCCTGAGAATTCTCCAATTTTGACAACCTACCAGGAAAGTCATCTAAGGGAGTGTAAAGCACAGAACAAATCCCCCTCCCCATCCAATCCCCTGAGGCCCTGTGGCTCAAAGGGCCTGTCTCACCAGATAGTCAACCAGCTTGGCTGGTTAGGAACGGAGAAGCACAGCTCAGCTGACCAGGCATCTCCTGGACCATTTCCATCAGGAGAAACATGACATTCCGAGGGGAGAGGTCAACGAGAACAAGTAACAAATACAAGAGGTTGAATTCCTTTCTAAGGAAACTTGTCACAGAGAGAGGGTGGAAATGCAGGAGAAGGCTGAGGCCACTAAGCCACATCAGAGTGTTTGCCAGAAAACCTGGTCCCATGGGGGTATCAACAGCAAGAAGAGGCTACCATCCACTTGCTTGTTTATCTTCCACTTACTAGTTGGTGCCTTCTTTGTATGAGAAGCTAGTCTTGGTGCTAGGGATAAGGTGATGGACAAGACAAAATCTCTGCCTTCCTGAAGCTTTCACTGTAGCAAATGGAGACAGACGGTGGTCATATGAACAATTAGATAAGTTCAGATAGAGATGGTGCTATGAAGAAAATGAAAGAGGCCTCAGAGAGAAGAGTCCAGCCAAGGATGCGAGGAACGTTTTTGAGGTCCTCCTTTAGAGAGGGAGGTTGGGAAGGTCTCTGCCGGGAGGAGGCAGTGAAGCCCAGACTCCTTCCAAGTAAAGAGGACAGCACAGGTTAGGTGGCAGGAATGAGTTTGTCGAATCTGAAGGACAGAGTAAGGCCAGTGGTGCTGGCAGGATTGGAAAAAGGAGGTGTACAAGAAGTCAGAGAGGGATGCAGGGGCCACATCCTATGGGGCCTTGCAGGCTGTGGTGAGAAGCTTGGGTTTTAGTCCTGTAATATTGGAATGGTTTAAGCAAGGAAATGACATCATCGATTTTTATTCTAAAAGATCTCCCTGGTGATTCTTGCTCTGATGCTGTAGTGTCCCTTTTAGGACACTCGAGTGGAACACGACAGACGATTTTTTAAGACCCTAGAAATAAGGATTTGGCCTCTGGGGTATTTTTCCCCCTTGATTCCAGGCAAGCTAATAGTAGCTGCTTTTAGCTGCATCCTGGAGGGAGAGGCACATAATTGTTTGAAATAATTTTATTCTCTTCATTTCCCTTAAAGTTGGTTCAGCTAGTGAAGCATATGATTTTCCATCATGTGCACGGCTCCAATTGCTGCAAACGGATTGCCTCTAGGAAACCAAGCCAGTGTGACAAGGGTCTCTCCTTTTTCTCAGCACCCTCCCTCTTGGACTCTGTACTGCACCCAGGGGCTCTGCTGGGAGGTTAATATTTGATATTTGTTATCAAATAACAATCTGAATTGTCCAAATGACTATTCTTCCTAATTAAAAAGCCATAGCAGCCTGTGGTACAGAGGGCAGAATGCAGATGTGTTTGTGCGTAGGGGTGGGGTGGGATCAGAATCAAATGAACTGCTGAAAGCAAAGCTCCCCCTGTAAGTGAGGAAATTGGGAAGAGATGTTTCAGTGCAAAGAAACTTTAATCAGAAGGTCATTGGTTATTGGCGGCTGGTATAGCCACTTAGAGCCAGGGTTGTTAATAATGCATTAGTGGGTTCCCATCCCTTTGGACACACATCGCCTGGTACCCAGCCCAAGTCAGAGAAGGCAGCTGACCCACATAGTCATTTGTCCAAGCCTTTTAGGCCACGTATTAATAATTTACTCTGGAATGATACATCTCCACGAGGGCAGAGCTAATGACAGTCACTGGCCTTTTCCTACAGCTTTGTAGCCCTCCTCCCCCAGCCCCACTTTTCCCCTTCCACCTTTCCCCCTCCAGACCCCCTGTTCCCTTTCATTCAATAACCATAAACGTTTTACATCCTACTGTCTGGAGAAATCTCGACTGCGACATTTCAGGTGCCCATTTCCAGAAATTCTGTGATAGTATAGTTTAACTTTTACATTTCTTTCCATTTCTTCATAGCTCTCCAGCAAGGAAGAAAGTCAAATTCAGCTGCCTGGTCAAGAAGCAAGCTCTCAGAGCCTCCTACTTACCCGTTTTCCTCTTCCTATAACAGACATGTCTAATGATTTCCATTTTCTTCCCCTGGGCCTCTCAAAGTTTGCCAAAAGGTGGACTCCTAGGGACAAGTCATGTCTAAATGATGTGTTTGAAGGATTTTTTTTTTTTTTTTTTAACTTCTAATCATTGACATCTTTTTGATTTATTTTTCCTCTTTGCTGCCTTGGGATACGGCCCCTACTCTATTTTAACTGCACACTGGTAGTGATATATTGTGAGTAAAACGGGTTCAGCCCGGAATCCAGTTCCCCCCGTCTTTCTCTAGAAGAGATACTCCTTTTATTTTCTGTATAGTTTCAGTTTTTTTAAAATTCCTTTTGGTTTTTCTGTTGCATGTAGCAATGACCTCATGCCCCCACTCCCTCATCCTTCAGCACTGTCCATAGAATAACCTGCAGCTAGAGAGTGAGACAAGGAACCCACTCTCTGTCCATCCACCCCACCCTACCCCCGGCCCCTTGCCAACTTCGGGTGCTGTCTTATTTTTCCATTTAAAAAATAAGACCTTAACAGCAGTGTTTCTCTTGAAGGAGTCAACTCAGGACTTTTAGGGGACACTGATTAGGCTGAGATAATTACCACTAGAGCTGCAGATGCCTCATCACTTGGGGTTCCTTGTCATGCTTGCCTTTGATAAGTTATACTTGATCTCCTTTGCTATTGAGCTTGCATCCATATCCTGAACACATATGCTACATATATATTCATATGCTGTGAAATATATATATATACACATGATATGAACCAGTGCTTTATATGTAAAAATGTTTATTTTTATATATAAGTGTGGAGATATTTTATAGAGAGTGTGATGCATTTATTACAGTATATGTGCCTCTCTATATGAGAAAGTGCTTGATGGAGAATTAATTGCGTACCCACTTTTGGTGGATATCCAAAATGTAAGTATCCAAACTGCCTGGCTGGAGACAAGTATGTCTATGGTGGTAATTATTTCCTTCAGTCTATGAAATTCCCTTGCTTTAAGGTAAAGTTTCTCTTTCAATAAATACTCATTAGGCTATACCCAGCTTCTGTCTGAGTGTGTCAGGCATCTTGGACGATGCATTAACTTGCTTAAGGCTGAAAAGGTGACTTGAGAATGTTCCATTTCATTAATGAGCAATGGAGAAGCTGATCAAGTAAATGTAAATCTTCTGAGTCCCTACCTTACTCAAGGAGTAGGACCCTCTCTCACCAAACAAGATGTAGTAATTGAGGAGAATTTTTAAGGCCAGTATTCTGTGTGTGACTTCGAACAATCCTGCTTTCAGTGACATAAGCAATGGGGAGCAGATCTTTACTCCCAAGACTCCACTGAAAACGAGACCCAACCTACAGACCAAGTCAGTCCAATGTCTTGGGAATCTGGAGAAGATATTTCAGTCTTCGATCCGCTCAGATTCCTTTGCAGCAGAAGAGGCAAGCCAGTTATCTGGTTTGGGCTTGTCTTCAGAATCTGGAGGGCAACTGGTATAGAAGCTCAGTGTAAAACAAAACAATGACCTCCTTCAGTTCAATCCGCAATTCTGCCAAAATTGACACTGTGGCTTTCTTCATCAGCAGAGCACCCTAAGGATGGCCTGAGGCCACTTTCATGCCTACAGAGCTGCCGGCTATGTCTAATGATTCCTTCAGAATCAGAGGGGAAACGTGATGTCAATCAACAAACGACTCTAGTGCCAAATTCCTCTGCCTTCCCCAGCCTCCATGTGGTGGTTGAGGGCAGGAGTCAGCTAGCTCTGTGTGCTCAGTGCTGCTGACATTAACTAGCTTTTCCCTTTCCCTCTCTCCGTTCTTGGAAAGCCACCTGGAAGATCTTTCTTCTCCCTCCAGAAGCTAATGGGAGGAATTTCGCTAAGTGAAGACATCATTCCTAATTTACAGGGCTTGAAAGAACGCTCCCTGATTCCCAGTGTCACATCGAACGAATGCCGCAACCTTAAACCTCGGTGTACTTTTTCTTCCCTGGATATTTTTATTTGTAATTTTAGTTACTGCCGAGCATATGAAGAGCATGCTCCAGGGTTCATGCTTGGAGAGAATCCTTCCTTCATTGGACCGGTTTTAAACGTGAGGTTACAATCTGAAAAGTGTCTGTTAATTGTATGGCAGATTTTTTTTTTCCACACCAGTGTTCCATTGAATTTGCTCCATTTGAAGGCTGAAATATCATTCCCAACAGTTGGAGAACTCCACTTGAGACTCTCATTCTGGCTATGCTTTTCCTGCCCCTTCCAATCCACCCTGGAAATTAAGATTCTGCAATTGAAAATTGGCCGACAATTTCATTGCTGATGCAGGAGGCAGATGGTGCTGAGGACAGGATGGAATCCAACTCTGTTCTCCATTCCAGGCTTGGCATGGAAGGGCTAACCAGCAGAGAACCTAAGTTTGACAGCCAATTGTCAGTTTGAGTCAAAGAAAAAGCAGTATCCAAGCCATGTCTGGAGAAGCTCCCTCCTTACAAGTTTTTCTCATGATCACCACCTTTGAAAATACAGAAAGTTGTCCAAGAGTACATCTGAGAAATAGTTCATTTTTAAACATGCAAGAATAAACAGATAGCTTTGATGATGTCCGTTGGGGAAATACATTTTGTTGTCTCCCTAAATAGTGCTAGGAAGTCATAATGGAAATACTGGATGAACATATACTTAATTGTGGTGAAGGAAAGCACATAAAAGCTTTTTTTTTTTAATTTTTCCCCAAATTGTGAAACTGCTAGAGTTCTTTGGAAGAAGGTGAGACCTAGGGTCTGAATCTTGGAAACCACATAACCTCCTTCAGTATGTGGCACTTGTCCAAGAGCAAGAACTGCGCAATGTGGGCCAAAGAGAAAACGGAGTCCTCGGAGGCTTATATTTCTGCTTTCCCAGAGTTAAGTCTGCATATGGGGGCAGTTAATTGAGTGTAAATGTCCAAGAACCCTAAGACAGAATGACAAGTAGCTATAGTATTCACACCTATCAGAAACACACTCTCCTCTGCTTCCTGTTTCAGCAGGCTGCCAGCAGGCTTTGAGGAGACTCTGCTGACGGTCCTCCTCTGTGCTGGTCCAGGGCTGCAGAGCCGTTGTGCTTGCAGGTTACCACTTTTGACCATCCTAGGACCATCTCCAAGGGCCTCCCACCCCTCTTCCCTGCTACCCCATAATAAGTGCCATGGATTGTGATAAGCAGTCGAATTGAAATGACACTGCATATATTTCAATTCTGTACTCGTGCGCTCCAGGCCTGCCAGTTCAGATTAACTAACTGTGCTTCCACACCAATCCACTAGATGTCCCCACAGATCTACTTTCTATCACTATTGAACACCTCAGGAAAACGCCCTTTTTTTTGAGGATTGGGCTTTGGAAAGAGAGCAATGGGTGACAATTTAAAAAAAAAAAAAGGAAAAAGAAAAGCAGTAAAGACCAAAGGAGGGAGAAGCACTCTGTGTGGCCAGGAGAAGACAAGAAACTTCCTTCTGTTTTAAATAAATACTGAAACTTCCAAAGTTGCTCTGTGAAACCAAACTTTGGAAGTTTTAAGTGGCACTGCAAGTATCTGAAATTAACCTTCTAACCTACATCAGCTCCAGAAAAGGAAACAATCGCTGAGGAATGGAAAGAAAGTATAACCAATTCTGAAGGTCCACAATTCACTAAAATAACAAACAGCTATCCGATTAGAGAGCTAGGCAGAAAGAAGAGGGAGATAAGAGATGATGTTTTCAAAATTAGGTCCGTGACTTAATTTTGATGTAATTTTAGTTCGCACCTTGAGAGTATAATTTTATACATAGAGCACCCACATCTTCTGGAACATCTACCGCTGGGGAATCCCCATCAGTTTTTTAGTTAAAGAGCTTGTTTGTGACTTGTTATAATGTCCCAGTGGGAAAGTCTGCCTGGCTGTACAATCCTTCTAGCCCAGTGGATCTCCAGATGGGTCATAGTTGGCCTTACCTTTTAAGAAAGTGGGACCCAGAAGTATACCTGACAGTGTCCATGAAAACAGACTCTTCCCAAAAATACAGCAAACGGGCTACCTTCCCAGTTGGCAGTAGCCAGTATGATTCAGAAAGGTTTGGCAGTATGTGGGGCTCAATAATTTTTAACTGTTTCTGTTTTGTCTTTGAGCCTCTCATTGGTTATTTTTGCTGGATTTTGTGTGTGTGTGTGTGTGTGTGTGTAGCAGTATCTGTTTGTCTTTTGAGATTTCTATATTACATTTGGTGTGAATGTAAAGATGACTGGGGAGGAGTGACGAGTAATAGCATGTTTTCTTTTTTTTATGCATATGCTGCTTTGGAATGTGACTGCTTATAATTAACAGTTAATCTTCTTATAGCAAATGATTTTTTGCTGCTTCAATTACCATTTCTAGCCTGTTCCTGCATGCTAACAATATGGCATTTTAAAACAATGCATGGTCTCCAGAACAGCCAACAATAACAGAGGCAAACAGTCCCTGAGAGCTACTAGTTTAAAGTTGTGCTTCTTTCTGAACCCTTATGATGGGTTTACCTTTGACAAAATAGTTTCCAAAGTTATTCCATCCCATCATGCTTCCTCTTGTCCATAAAGACAGTGTGTGTGTGTATATATATATATATATATATATATATATGAGAATTTTTTTCTCCCATAAATGTGTCAGATTCTATTATTGTATATGTACCCAAAATGGCTGCATGGAAATGAAAAACAGGGACTGTTGCTAACGAGAAGCATAGCCTTTCTGAGTTTGATGGGCTTCTCTTCTGCTACAGCATTTGATTAAATTTTTTTTCAATACAAGTTATCTACAGTGAAACAAATAGTCATCCTCGTTTCCCTCCTTGATGTACATAGGAAATCAACGTTTCTAGTAAAAGAACTAAGAATGCAAAAGCAAACGAGCAGTCTCCAAGTTGTGCACCAAATACGGATACATTTAAAGTAAATTTCTTTTTGTGTCTTCAATTGAAGACTTTCCTCTCACCAGGTATTCAGGATGTCTGGGCATTCACACCAGGCCTTCCAAATTCCTCAGATTCAAATGCTGTAGCGGAACTTTTTTTTAATTAATTTTCTTTTTTTGGTGGAAGCTTAGCTCAAAGGAATGATGCACTATGCATTGAACAGGGCTGGGGCTGCATGGTGATCCGAACAACCGACACGTAGCTAGTAGCTAGGATACTGAAAGAGCGTATCACTAAAAATGTGAGCCCAGTTTACAGGAATGGAATTGTTGCTGAAGAGTCTCTCATTCATCTCCCCCAGTGGCTGTTTTTCACAATCATAACATTACCCTTGCTTGACAAATATACTGTATGGCGAGTCTTAAAGGTCTTAGAACAGGACTTGACCCATTTGAGAGATTTAAACCCCTCTTCCTGGTGACTGTAACATTCAAAGAGGGCAAAACTACAAGCCATATTTTAAAATAACAGTGCAACCATTCTCCGCAAAGAAAAAGAAGTCGGGGTTGGGGGGGAGCTGAGGAAAGTCTTTCAAAATGGAAGGTGTGGTTGCGGAAAATAACACCTCTCCAGTTCAAGACTGCTATTTGGATGTGACACTTGGAACAAATATGAATTCTTCTACCCCTGTGAGAGAAGCAGGCTGGTTCATGCTAAGTGATAAGCAAACACGTTTGCCTGTTGTAGCATCAAAAGGAGGTACAAAAAAGGTCTCTCGTTGTACTGAAATATAAATTGGCTTGAAGGGTTAAGGTGAAGGGCTTGAAAACTACTGCAGTGATGTCGGGACAATTTTTGTAGATTAGTCCTCAGGTTGGATCCTGAGGCCGTGCAGAACATACAGTACCAGCTTAGAAGAGCTACCAAATGCCGCATGGAAATCGCAGGAAGATGTTTAATGTGGGATCTCTTCTCTTATTTCCTGTTTTGTAATTTTTAACATTTTTGGCCAATCTTTTCTTTATGAGAAGAAAGTGTGCTTAACCAATAGCTCGATTGCTTTCTAAATTTTTGGTGAGTGAGGAGGAAAAGGTAGATGTGATTTTCAGATTCTCTCAGCTTTACACAGGAAATACACCCATCAGTAGCTGAATGCGTTCCAATAGACCAACATCTCATACGCTTTTGGTGATTTCTTATTTGTGAACTTCCTTTAATGTCAAATCCGCAACGTTAGCCTTGAGTGGCTGCATTTCTTATACGGACAGATTTGGATATTTGTTCTGTCAAGAGTAAATTTAAAATTCCTGTAGGCATCGTGTAAACTCACTCTGGGGAAGTTGAGCAGAGACATCCTCAGATTCTATATTAACACGTAATCGCTTCATGTCTAATTTGATGAGAGCTTGTCCCAGGCTCCGCCTAACGCTCAGAAATGGATGGAAGTTAGAAAACCCACGTATTAGCTATTTTTCACACCTCAAAGAAAATCATCCATTGTACCCAATCAGCAATTAATTGATTGGCTGAGTATATATACTTTGTCCTGTATTAATTTGCATCAGGGGAAAAACTGTCGTGACCTTTTTGCTGTCTCCAATATGTTCTTCACATCCAAGAACCCGATTGTAATCAGCCATACCCTTTTCCTGTGGTCAACGTCTTTACCTCGGGGAAGGGGAGTGGGGGTGGGGGGAGGGGAGGTGGGGAATACTATGCAATAGCCTTGGGTGTGTATAAAAGCAATTTATATTTTCGCTGCCTTTTTGATGTACAACGAAACTGTTACCAACAATCACTGCATTTTTTGTTTTCTGGGTCAAGGCTGTTGCCAGGAACTAAGACCTCTGTTAAACCCCTCCAGCTCCCTTCCAGCTGCCTCGCGGCATCTAACCTTGCCATTAACTACCGCTCTTCCTGTCCTCCCATCCAACCTCACGCTTGTAGCCAAGATGTCCATCTACAAGAGAATGAGACGGGCATGTTGTTTTGATTGCGGACGTTCTGGGAGTGACTGCGCATGCGTGTCAGGCCGTGTGCGTGGTGACGTGGACACCCTTGAGAGAGCCTTCCCACTTTCTTCTGTCTCTGTCAATGATTGCGCCACCAGTTTCCGTGCCTGTAAGTTTAACCCCGATGCACGCAGTTCCGTGTCTGTGCTGTCTGTGGGATCCTCCCTGTCCTGTGCTGTGCACTGTGGTGTCCGGGCCTCTGTCGGGCTGATGTTGTTTTTTTCCCCAGTGTGACCTCTGACGTGGTGCTGTGTCGTCCTCCGCCTGTGTTTCTGTGTATGTGCCGTGCACGTACGGAGGGTCTCCCTTCCTGTGTCGTGAACCCAGTGTGCTTCGTGTAATCATGTGATATTATAGCCTGGTGGTATTCTCTCTCTTTTAAATACATGTGAATGGAAGTTAATGTAATAGCCTATCAAATACTATATTCGTGCAGAAATATGTAGAGATGTGTATGTTACTATTTGGGAAAAGGCTGAAAATTGGCTTAGGTTGAAAGGAGGAAGGAAAAAGGTGTACGGAGAACAAACCAGCTCTGGAGTTAAATTACCGTTAGTGAGCTAAGATGGTTTCCAAAATACAACAGTTTAAATGCAGGTGGATGTTTTTTATTGGGTCCTCTGAATCTGTATCTCATTCTTCCAGTTCCAGATTCCATCCTTTATTCTGGAAAGAGTTTTCTAAATCTGCCAACCCATTTAGGCTGATGGATTCTAGAGCTTCCCCTCAGGAAGATGACTGATTCAAAGGATCTTTTCATTAATATCTTTTATTTTTCCAAGAATAGATCCCCCTGCTTAACGAAGGTATCAAAATAAAAAATACAAGAAACGGTCCTCCATGATATCCTTGAAGGCATGGCACAGGCCTTGGGCGTTAGAATTCTTTGTTGCCTGCAAGCTCAGAGACAGGTAGCTGGCAAAACTGAGATCTGTGCCAAGACCTCCATCATCCTTTGGCCTTCACCAGACTTTGCTGATGTTTTACTACCACAGTACATAGGTGATGATACTGAAAACTCCAGTTGGCATGCAGGGACACTGGGGAGTGGGTCATTGTCCAAGGGCAGAAGAGGTTGTGGTTCTGTGTGAGCACTTGGGTGCCTTAAAGTATAGCTTTAACCTCAGTTTCACATTTTTGGTAGCATGGGACGTGGCAGACGTTTTTCCTTCTGTACTTCATCCCCTCCTTTTTAAAGTATAAAACAAACTTATTGGTCTCCATATCACCATCCATTTTCTCCCTTTAAAGGTGCCCAGAGCTGGTTGCAGTGAACTTTCACCAGCAGGGTTTAGTGCACCCTGAAAGCAAGGAGGAGGAGAAGCACCATTAGCAGTTGAGCATTTAGTCTCATGAGCAGTGAGCTTCGTTGACTCACTTATGCCATGTTGAAAATGGTCTCAGCACTGTATGTCACTGATCAACAGAGACTTCCAGGGCTAGGGTAGCTGTAACTTTGCTGTGTACAGGGGAGAGGGGTGCCATGCCTGGCATTGGTGTTCACACCTACAGTTCAAGTCAGTTCATGATCTGTGCATCGAGCTCTATTAGAGGCATTTGGAAAAGTGTAATCGAGGACAAGAGAACATCCTCTGTGATCATGATTCACTGTTCCTGGAGTGGTGCCAAGGGACTAGATTCATTTGTTAAAGTGATGCCTAATGAAGGTTGAATTGAGAAGGACTTTGGACCATCTCAACCATGTTGGCCTAACACGTTGGAAAGGAAATTTCCTTTAAAATCTTTCTTACCCTTTTATTCTCACCATAGGATTTTTTGCTAGTTCGTATGACACTAGCAAGGTGACCTGGGTCACAACCATTCAAAGAAGTTGTCTCTCTACAATGTGTGGCAAGACACATTTGAAGGCAGGAGCTGGGAGGAAGAGCAAAGAGTGACCCAGAAGGCACAAGTTAGCTACATGTCTTTACTTGCAAATGTAACCACCAGCCACCGGGGTCACCGTTCTGCTAGAGGCACAACTTCTTGGTGACGCTATATCCTTCTGTTCTTATATAGCCATGAGGCTTTAAGACCTTGGCCAAAGATTCAGTAGAGAAAAGGAAGAAGCCACTCAGGCTTTGAACTAGGGCCCCATGGTCAAATCTTGGCACTGACCGCTAGCACCAGTCACCCCCAGTGTAAGTAATTTCTATTTTATGTAGGAGAAACCATAATTCAAAGGGTTTATCAGCACTGCAGTTATATCACAGCATTGATGGAGGCCAGGAGAAGAAAACCTTTTGGGGTTGGATTGCCCATTCTTGTTCGAAGCATGCATACATGATCATCCTTCTTTCCCCTCCAAGAATCAGCCCTACCTTGAAGGCATGGAGCTCCAGACTGTACATTGAAGCCCTAACTGGTATCGACAGCTCAGAGGGCTTTAGCCTCCTCTGTTTCATCAATTCTCCATGCCGTCGTCACTCCATCAAACAAAGGCAGATTTCATCCATCTCTGTGTGAGACCATTCACCTTTGACTGCTAATAATAAGTTAGAAAAATCCATTCCAATTTGAGCTCCTTCATGAACCCACATGAGCCCTTCTTCTCCAATTAAAAACAAAAGTCTATCTCTGTGCAGAATTCCACTGGCAGAGCTTCAATAGAAATCCCCGAGCTTCCCTCACTGGTGGTGGGGTTGGGTGGTGCCCATTTGACAGAGCTGGTTGACTCAAAGAGCAGTGGTGAGAGTAGGCTTTTCATTAAATATGAGCAGATGTGAAATGTAGAGGTTTTGGCAATTAGAAATGGCAGGAGAAGGACCCTTGAATCAAAGTGAGGTCAGATGGGTGGATCAGATTACTTCTCTTACATTCTTTAGTTGTTCTGAAAATCATTTTGAATTAGTGTCAGCAGAGCCACGATGGGTTTTGCCCTTTGTCTTTTATGCTAGGGCTGTATTGTTTCCCAAGACACTCATTAAAGGTCATTACCCTATTATGGAGCTTGCTTTGGTCGCAGTTTCCCGGTTGAGCTAGCGTGCTTGGAGACTGCTTAATTCGTTTCTCTCTTTCCTTTGTCTCCCTCTTTATGTTTTTTTTTTTTTTTTCCTTATAAGGAGAAAGATTTCCATTTTCAAGGAACTTTAAATTGAAACACCAAGTCCCATTATGGGTTTTCTGAAGTGGGAAGAGAAGTAGCCAGTTCCCAGAGGAGTGGTTAACATATTAAAAATGTTCACACAGTTTAAAAAATCTGCCTCCTAACAGCAGGGTGTACCTGCTCAGGGCACCTTTTTGGGAGGTGTGACCCATCATCATGTTTCAGTTGTTGTTAAGTCATCTGCTATTTAACAGCTGTCTCCTTCTGTGGAACTCAAGAGGAGATGTAAGGCCAGGCTGGGCTGACAAATAGATCTTCACAGACGAGGGTCTAATTTACAAAAAAGACTTAAAAAGAAAAGTGTCAGAAAAAAATAAGGCAAACAGTGACCAGTAAGAATTCATCATAGGATTATTTTATTTTTGTCGGGGCTGAGTTGTTCTGTGTGGTGGGCTACAGTTGGTGCACATTAGAATCATCTTCCGATCATGCCAATTTTGTTTCTCTTGATGGTCCTGGAGGGAGGATCTGCTCCCTTGAAGAACACGAGGATATGTGCCCTGGTCTTTCAAAAGTAGCTGTGTTCTAGTACTGTAAATATAAGAAGTGTATATTCACATATGCATATAAATATAGTTGTAGGTTCTTGTCTTATAAATACAAATTTAGGTTCTAATCCATTCCATTCCTTGTCCTAATATAATTTGGTAAAGTGGCCCTGACTTTCTCTTGAGGAGTTCATTCCTGTTATTTCAGTCTTGCCTGATATCTGATTGGGAAGTCTAATAGAAACGGACAATTAAAATTATGATGCAGTGACAATATTGATTCAGACCTGCTGAGACCTGCCTGACGTGAGGCTGGTCCCAAACTGTCAGAAAATGTGACACGAACAAATTAATCATGTGGTAGAAGAGAAACAGATCTTCAGACTTGCATTTGGAAATGGTTTTAGCTAAAGTACATGTGTGATCACTCACACCAACCTTTCAATGTACTAATAGTTTAAACCTGCACAATTACATGTACCCTTTTGCAAACTACTGTAGCTAATTTTAAATTGTGCAGGACTTTCATTTCGGGTATAAATATAATACAAGGAGGCATTTACCTCCAGTGGTTCAGTTGAGAGGAAAAGTCCAATACGATTAGGTTGAAGGGAGACATACAAAATCAGTTTAGTGTAATCTTGAGTCTTGTCAGATAATAAACAAAAATCAGTTTATCGCAAGTAGCCTTTGGTTTGTGCAGGCAGAGAATTAACATCGTCAATAGAACTAAAGTCACTCGAGTGAACTAATGGCATTTTGAAGTACATAAAATCAGATACTGGGGCAGGGGGTGGAAATATCTCTAGGAAAATGTCTATAAAAGGACATACCCAATGCTGACAGTCTCCAACACCGCTTAAAATGAGATTTAAGGTATAAGCTACATTTAAAAGTCAGCAGCCTATAATGATCTCATTCCTTTCATGTACAGTTTGGGGTGACTTCATCAAACTCCTCAGTCCTAAGCTTTTTTGGCTAATTTTACTTCTGGTCCCTGAAACCAATGACCTCACCAATCCCCACCCACCCACCACCACCACCTAGAATGATAGAAAATGGAGAGCTACGGGAAATGCAGCCCAAATCAGTTTAGTCATTGTTTTCCATGTGCTTTTGTTTTTAGCCCATTCATTCTGAGTCTCCCATTTTCTCATGCGTGCTGGAATGATGGAATCTCTCTCCCTCCCCACCCCCACCCCCACCACAAACATTCACACCAAACACCAGAGTGGCCTTTGGTTTCTACCCTGGCTCTTTAGCTAACTCTGGCCCATGGTGCATGATTTGGCTTTTTGTGCTTTATTACAGGAAATGAAAATAGGAAGACGGCGCAAGCATAGGCAGCTGCTCAACCCTTCCACGGTAAAAAACGTGGACCTGCAAGGCAGTCTTTTCAGCACCTTTTTTGGTAGCAGAGGTCAATTCCTCTCTCTTGACTTTGTTAGCAACATGTAGCACTGGGTTGACTGGAAATATTCTTTCCTACATGTTTTGGGTCACAGCTTACGCAGTGGTCCGCTCCTTAAATCAGCATCGTAAGGCAAAAATCAAGCTCGGTTAAAATTTCCCTCGAAAAGAGTCTCTTAAATGGCCCATCTCTAAACAGCTCCACACAAACCAAGTTTTCATCCAGAATAAATAGCTTTTTTTTTTTTTTTTCCTTTCTCTTTTCAGTTTGGTGCCATATGAAGTAGTTGGCTTGCATTCAGGGACCTTGTGCCCTCTTTCCCCCCTCCCCATAAAATAAATATTGTTGAATTCCTTATGATAAATATGCTTATGAAAAGGCTCTGCACATCAAGGAGAGAGGAAGGGAACAGTAGGAAAAAGGCCGCCAACACTTGAAAATAGGTTCTTTGAGTCAGGTTTGGGAGATAAGAAGTAGAAAGGTCAGGATGAGAAAGATGAAAGGGTCTTTTGGGTGTACCCCTGTCACCTGGACATCTCCCTTCCCAGGGACACAAAGCCATGACAATGGCTCTTTACAGACCAACTCCGAGAGACATTGTTGGCATGCCACAAGAAGGCCGAGCAGAGGCGCTTATGTGAGGTGACATGGAAATTATGTTTGCATTTTTATTTCAGGACAGTGGCCGCTTGTTGGAATACTCACCCTGACAGCTCTTTACCACCAGGCACCAAATCTTCCTCTTAGCTCCATGGTGGAGGATGGATGTGGCCAGTTAAGCCTCCGTCTCCCCTCCTCTTCCACTATGTTGGACGACAGATGCCAGGTCCAGCCCGCCTTCCACTTGAGCTTTCTTGTCAAGGCTCTGCCTTGAGCCCAAATCCTGACCTTTACTGTATGAAATAAAGTACTGATGAACAAGCAGAGGTTTGGAGTAGAGCAGGCTTGGAGCAAATGTCAACTCAGTCTCTACCTCCCTCTCCCACGTGCACCAGGAGCCTGGATTAGACCCAGTCCCGAGCTTGCAGCGCCTTAGGCTTTATGGGTCTGGGGAGGCATAACTTACTAACAAAGAGTTATTAAATTTTTATCAATTTTACAACACAATGTAAATGCCTCCTATGAATCTACATTGTATTCATTATCATTTAAAACGTTAATTAAGTCAAAGTTGCATTTAATTTCCCTCTAAATGGGCCTCTGGGAAGAGGCTTTTAGGAACATCTGTGGGAGTGTGCAGCGCACGGAGATGGGAAACCGCCGGCCCGCACTCCGGAGAGCCCCCTGAGTCGATTGCCATCGTGTGTCTGGGGCTAATTTGTTGTGATGTGATTGGGCATTTTCTCAAATTAGGATCAGACCAATCATGGTGCAAAGCGGCCCCGAAGAGGCTTGTCGGGCGGTGGTGCAGGCTCCATGGCACCCTGCCTTCAAATCACATCCAGACGGAAGCAAGCAGTTGATCCCCAGCACCTCTGGACCCCATCATGCCTTGGGATTCTCCCTTCTCATGTGGCACACATCAGAGCAGTTGGACACTTCATCTGAAAGGGACGTTTGTCATCCGGCCCAGCCCATTTAGGACATTTGTCAGTGTGCTCCTAGGAATGATCTTGGCACTTGGGATCTCAACTCCCATTTAAGCCTAGAAGCAATAAGCACAGAACAGCATGATGGAAACCATTGTCAGGACAGCGTGCGTGCGTTAATCATAAGCAGGCCGTGTTCACTGGCCAGGAAAGAAGAATAGTGAGGCCTAGGAAGATTTGCTGAAAATTGGCTTTCCCCTTTTGAGACTGGGGTGATGTTTTGTGTATCTGACTGCATATAGGCTCACTCCCCAAACGTATCTGTAATTATTACCTTTGTACTCCATCCCCCAGGAACCTAGCAACTGAGGCTTGCTAATAGGGCATGGCTCTAGGAAAGGGTCAGTTGGTTAACCTGGATTCAAGTTGTCTCTGGTCTCACTGTATGCAAGGCACTCTGCCAGCACAGCGAGGGCATGTGTGTCTGCATGTACGTGTGCACACTTATAGAGATGGTATCACTGCTATTAAATTTAACACAGCGTTTTCACATTGCGGGTACTGTTCTATGTTCTTCAGATACCTAATTTAACCCTTATGTTGTTATTCCCATTTATAGATCAGGAGACTAAGGCACAGAGATTAAATAACTTGTCACAGTTCGCACAACTACTCAGCGGTGGGGTAGGGATTTGAAAACAGGTGGCCTGGCTCCCCAATCTGTGTTCTCCTGTCTTTGTTGGGTGGCTCTCATTGGAGACAGCATTGGAGATGCTGGGAGAGAGAGAGATGCAAAGTGCTCTGGCAGTTTAAAGGGGAAGAGGTCAACAGTTGGTCATCCAAGGAAAAGTCAAGGAGGATGTGATACCTGCGATGGGCCTTGGAGAATGGCAGCAAACAGGTGTTGTCACAGCCTGAGTAAAGGCATGGCAGCGGAAAGGCAGGAAGTCTCCTGGCAAACATTGGCCACCCAGTTTGGGCAGAGCTTAAGACCTGTTCTGGGCAGGATAGCGGGAGGAACCCTGAATGGTACAAGAGGACCCCAGATTGGGAGAGACCAGGCCATGGGGGTTGGTGCTTAATCTGTGATACTATAGAAAGCATTTAAGGTACTTGATCAGAGAAATGGCCCCACAGAAGCTTTCTTTTAGGAAGAAGGAACTACCAATGAGGAGGCAGTTGGAAGACCCTCCCACCGAGCAAGGCTGTGTTAGGAGGGAGCCAGGCCTGAGCTACTGGGATGGACCTTACAGATGATCTGCAGCCGACAGGACTCAACCGCTGAAGCCCATCATCCAAATGCAAGTGCAAGAAGTTAAAATATTTTTAACAAAGTGTAATGGATGGTTCTGAAGCAGTTGAGTTTCATTAGTGACATTTCATGAGCTTAATTCTCCCCAGCGGATGCAGCAGCCATTGTGATTCTTATTTGAGCTCAGTGGACTTTTCTTCTTCTTGTAGGAGGATTTGCAGAGTCTCCACCAGGACTGGAGACCTACCAGGCTGCAGCCACAGCCTCTGGTCTTGGGGATCTCCTCCATCTATTTCCTTTTTCTCACCAGCATTTCTACTTCCTCCCTTATCATCCTCCTTGTTGGGAATAAGACTCAACACTTTGGGTGTGTTGAAGGTAGCAAGCAGGCAGCTCTCAATTGCTGGCGTGACAAGTACTGACCCGATCTGAGCAGCAAAAAGCAAAGTGAATGGAGTCCAATAGCTGGGACGGACACATGCCCAGCCCTGAGGGGCTTGTCTTGAGCTGCCTGTGGTAGCTTCAGTTAAAGGTAATGGTAATTACTTTTAAATCCTTGTGTATGGCAGTGAGACATTTCTCCTATCCTTCTCAGGGAGATATTATGTCTTGTTACTTCTATGGAAAAAAATAAAGTACTTCACTTCCCATTCATTTAAAATCCACTGGAGTTTTCAACCACTTATCCAGTGGTTGAAATACAAAATACATTTCTTGTGAAGTACTGCCACACAAAATGTTAGGAAGTCCTGTGGTGTTTCTAAGCACCATGAGACAATTTTCTTTCCTTTTTATTCCTCGGTGCACAAGACTTTTGTCTGCATTCGTCATATCTCTCAGCATCCGTCGGGCATAGCACTTGTGCACACCATCATCCTCAAAGGGTCATTAAATCAGCATGGGAAAGCAGTTGAGTCGTGGCGTCCCTCACAGGGGGAGGGTGTGTATGCTGAGAATACCGACATCTGGAAGTGAAATGTGGCAAATGCACTCACCCAACTAGCCATGTGCTGTCCCTCCTCTCTCCAGGGCTTTCTCCTACACCAGCATGTTGAATTATCTAGATAATCAGGTAGTCTTCCATCCCCACATGCTTCCAAGCATTACCCTAAGAATTCTGCTTCCCCAGCCAACCATCTTCCCAAAGGGACTCTGAACTGAAAGAGCCAAGCCTAGCATTGTCAGACCCACACCTTTGAAATCTCTGAGGGCATTAATTGCTAGCCATTGCCTGGTTTGGAGGGAGATTGCTAGGCATATCTGTCGATATCCAGTTCAGATGCACTGGTCTAAGGGACTGGAGATTCCAAAGCAATCTTTCTTCTTTGACTACCTCATACAGTCATCTTAGGCTGGAACTATCCTCTCATCCTCTCACATCAAAGGGAGACAACAAGGAAAAAAAAAACTGCCCTGGCATCTTCTGGTAAACCTGAAAGCCTCCATTCTATCTCCTTAAACATGGCAAGAAGGGTACCACCAGTTGTTCCTAAAGATACAGAGAAAATCTGATGCAAGCTCAAAGTGGAAGCCTTTATGGCAAATTGGCATCGGTGAGGATCGATCAACTGTACTGAGAGGCTCTTAAATGAAGTGAGGAAAACTGCTCCCCAGGGCCGGAGCCACATAAGATGTTATCAGAATTGGATAGGCGGATGTCTGTGGACCATAGAGCATGGACCATCTTCTGGGAGTGGAGCTGGCTGCCTGGATGAAGTGATCTCCATTTTAGCCGGTGTCAGTTTCTTGGGTTGGAGCCTGCTGGACTGCACTCAGGCAAGAAAGAACCCAGGGGCTGCCTTTCTTCCCAGGTCAGCCTTGGCTGTGCTTCGTGTGTTGGCAAGAGTATTTGAATAGGAAATAGCCTGAAGGATTCCAGTTCAGTAAATATTTGATGAGCGAAAGAATGAATAAATGAAGGGTTTCTCAACTAATGGTTGAAGGAATAGGTGATATGCCAGAAGCAGATCAGCCTAGATCCATGAAGTTTTCTAAAAGTTTCTAAGCAGCTTACTAAATAGCGTATGTGTGTATATAGAAATAGGAATACACAAGTAGATTAAGAGGAAAAATATGCAACAAAAAAATCATAATGGAAGGATCATGAAAATGACCAGTTAGTAAGTATAGTCAATATTCTTTGTGAAGGAAAAATATTGGGAAAGAAGATCTAGAAATGAAGCACAGGAAAAAAAATCACAGTAGGCCCAAATCCACCATTTTTTCAAGTGAGGAAAGATAGCAGTATCACCACACAAAGGATAGATGTGTATGCAGAGCGTTAGTTCCAGAAAATTAAGGACTTGGGACATTTACATTTAATTTTTACTAATTTTGATGATCCTAATAATTTTCCTATGAGTCAGGGTGGCATGAAAATATTGATGCATCTGTTAGTGCCATATGAGGAAGGAGGCCTGTTTGTAAGTAGGTGTTACCATCTGCAGATGGCCACACTGGTCTCTCCAAATGTGGAGAAGCATTTAAGGCAGCTCCTATTAGGATGACTGACTCTGACTGAAGTGGTCAGAGTGAATCCAGCAGCACCCAAGTGACAATTCCTCCCACCTTGAGGTGTCCAAAAGCTGAGTGTCTTCTGAGTATTTTCTCATAAGTGTCATTAGTCTAGTTATTCTTCTCAAGACAAAGAAGGGGCAGGAAGCTTTTTTGATTGCTCCCAGAGCTCTTTCAGGCTGCACCAAGCAGCCTTCTACCTTTGAGTGGCTTTGAATTTCTCTGTGCATTTTGTAAAGGTTGATCTGGCCATTTCTTTAGTGCAGATGAGTAAATTTCCGCCTATAAAAGACCCAACTGAGAGAACATGTCCAGTAGGCATGCTTCAAACCCAAAGCCCTAAACGTGTTACCAAAAAAGGAGATACAGTGACCTGCAGAGAGGAGAGCCATGCGTGAAAATAACAGAATGAAACATGCTGGGGATGCATGCAGGGAAGCAGGGGCTCAGGTCACGTAGCCTGTAGTCTTGGGAGCAGAATGTGAAATGCACAATGGTCTGGTTGTTGGAAGCACTGCACATTCACAGATGAAGGTGCGTATCAGCTAGGCAGATATTTCCTGTCTTTTCTCCTCCATATATGAGAAGATTCCCAAATCATTCCCATTACTGCGAAATGAGCTAAATGATCTCATTGTCAATTAAAGCTTGAAATTCTTGGGAGCCTTGGAGCAGGGAAAGTAAGATAATGGGTGAGATGTGTGCATTTTCTGGGGACTTAGGAAATAAAGTGCTGGTGCTTAGATTTTCAAGTAGATGTTGGTTTTTGTAATGAGTGTAATGCCTTATGTTTTTGAGTCTTCATACCTCTCAAGTACCAACAGCATCTCATTGCATCTATGCAGTCCCAGAATAGACATCATCTCTTACTAGTTGTAGGACTTTGGGCAAGTTCCAGATCTTTCCTGTTCCTTAGTTTTCCTGTCAGGAAAATGGATATAATAGAACCTTCCTCATAGAATGATTGCAAGGATTAAATGATAGAATATATATAAAGTTCTTACAAGAATGCCTGCTCCATGTTGAATGCCATGATGATGATGAAGATAATAATCTTTAATGTGTGAATAACAGAGACAGATGAACTTGACCAAGATCACACAGTTAATAAATGAATAGGCTTCTAGATGAGAAGACTGTCATCTCCCATAATATTGATGGAAATAATGATAGACCACTTTAGCCATTGTTAATGCATTTTATTCCAATGATTGACTCTTAGCAAGCTATCCTTATAAAGGACGCATAGTAAATGAATATACCTTTAGATGAGAGGACTGTCATCTCCCATAATATTGATGGAAATAGTAATAATAGACGACTATAGCAATTGTTAATGCATTTTATTCCAATGATTGACTCTTATCAAGTTACCCTTATTAAAGGACACATCAGCTACAGGCAGGGAAGTTCATGGATGGTAGCCAAGAGTTGAACAGCTTAATCTAACAGACTAGAAAATTAACATTGAGTACATTTTTATTTCAGGGAACAAATAATCTCAGTAGAAATAAACCAACAAAAATGCCAAGTAGCGGCTAATAGCTCCCTAGGATGTCCATTCCCATTTTGACTGCCCTGAGAGCATTTGTTTTGTGTAAAATGAGGTAGGTAGAAGCACATATCTCTAAGATTCCAATAAACTCTAAGGCTCTGACTCCATATATAGACTTCTCTCGATTCTTCTGATTGAAACAAAAGTTGGAAGTCTTTTTTGTTTCAACCCTTGCTGTTGTAAATCCTTCTAGGATGTACTAACTGACATTCTAGTAAGCCCTGTGAGGAAAAAAAAAGAACATCTTTTTTAAAGATAAAGCATCTTGGAGTATACCAGTGTTCTTTTCCAGGTCGTGGATCTCAGTTTCTAGGCCAGGATCTGTAGACACAGGGCATCTATAGAGAGCACATGTAAGATTCTTACAGGTTTGTGCTTTATTATCAACTTGTCTCTTTTAAAGTGTCTCTTTTCCTCCTCAAGGAGGATACAGAAAAAGTGTCTTTTATCCTGGTGTCTCTGTTTATCAGAGGTCCAGCAAATTGAAGGTTATCTATATTCAGACCATGGTCAGCTATTGAAACTACCCAAACCCACTTCATTTGTAGTTTTCTTTCCAAATGGCCCCAACCCTCACATAATGCACATAATGAATAATAACTGCATATCTCTCCAAAGATTCTTCCTCATCATGTTTGTTTTGCTTTGTTTTGTTGTCATCAGACATCCAGGAATATAACTTGTGGAAATGCATATGTACAGGACCAGATAGGGACACTCATCTCCAGGCAAAGGGGATTTTCTATTTTCAATAAAATTCATCCATTTTATGGATGAATGTCAGATATCTCTCTTTTTGTATTTTAGCCCAGCTGTCAGAATCTTTGCTAGGATCCTCTTAGGTTCTGGGATCTGTGAGTCCTGTCATTCCCTGTTTTACTGAAACCCTGTCTTCATGGCTTAATTTTCCTATCTCTAAAATGGACATGGAGATAGTCTTGGAAGATGTGTGGTCTTGGAAGATGGAGGAAGGGATGGAGAACAAATGAGGGGAACACATGGGGACAGATGACATTTATTTCCTTTAAATCTATCAAAATCTGTTTTCTTGATGATAGTCTTGCTCTCAGCCTACCTTTGAAATCCAGTTGACCCTGAGATGCTTTATGAGGAACTGGACTTGGCTTCTGTTTAAATTTCTCATGACTGAGACTCGTGCTAAGAGCAGGGCCACGCCTGGATCCCAGGCCACTGCTGCTTTTATAGAGTAGATCTAGATGAGGACAGGTCTAGAGATGAGTTGAGTGAGTATCGATAAGCATTTAGAGATTCTGAGTAGTCTGCTGTCTTGCGCTCTCCTTCCTCCATCCCACTGATGGCCCAGCCTCTGACTTAGACTCTGGATTACATTTCAAATCCATCCTCCTCTCATCCTGCACAGTGGTGCTGCCAAGGCAAGGCACTCATTTTTTCTCAGCTGTTCTACCACAGTTGCCTCCCAATTAGTCCCCCTTGCCACCAAACCACTACCAATGTTACTGTTATAAACCACATAATTGATCATGTTATCACCATATGTTTAAAAGAAAACTCAACAGCCTTTGATGGCTCCTTGTTTTTAATAGAAGGGGATCCCACCTCTTCACATGGCATAAAGGCCCGTCACAGTTTGGCCTCAACCTATTTTTCTGGATTCATTCTCCACGTAAGTATCCTTCATCAAAGCATTATCCAAAAATTGCTTGCTCTCATTACTTTATCTATTTCTATAGCTGGTGATGCCTTCCTACCACTCTTCTAGCTGATTGAATCCTATCAATTCTTTAAAACAGGGGTCAGCCAACTATGGCCCAAGGGCCACATCTGGCCCACTGCCTATTTTAGTAAATAAAGTGCTCTTGTAGCACAGTCACGCCCATTCATTGACATGCTATCTATGGCTGTTTTCAAGTTACAATAGCCAAGTCGAATAGTTTGCAACAGAGGGTGTATAGTCCCCAAAGCCCAAAATATTCAATATCTGATCCTTTACAGAAAAAAGTTTGCTGACTCTTGTTTTAAAGGCACAGCTCAAATATCCCCATCTCTGGCCCATTCCTCACCCCAAATCAGAATGAATGGGTCCCTTTTCTCTAATCCTGAAACACTTTGTATAAATCCCATTTAGAGTGGTTTTCATGTTGAGTTTTTTAGAATTTAAAAAACAAGTCTCATGGTCTTCAAATTCTCAGTACATTGCATACAGCAACCTAGACACAGTGGGAATTCAACAAATATTTGCCGAGTAACAAGTAAATTCTGTAGGGAATATGTTTCCATGCTCTATTAGGTATATATCTCAAGAGAAAAGAAGGTCTTCAGCTTAGAGATCTTCCTTATTTTTTCTCTTGTGCTATCTTGAACGAAGCATTTGTATTTTAACAGCTGATTCCTTTGACTGCTGGACAAGCCTCGAATAGCTTGATCACTGCTTCTTTTGAAGGTGACACATTTCTTCCACCGCTTCTGTTGACAGGTTCACAGCATTAGGACTCTGTAGTGGATCTGGGGTTGCTGATGTATTCCCCTGCCATGCATCATTGGGTATTTGAGTCGGTGGTTGGGGATGGAGTGTGAGGTGTCCATTCCAGTGGCTTAGCAAACCCACGTTTCACTACTCCCCAGGTGACCTCACTCTGCCCTTCAGTTCCACAATTTCTAATTCAAACAAGCTCTTTCCATCTACCTATGATTCCTCATTGATTTGAATTTATCTCACCTGCTCTGAAGGCCGTGCCTTTACTTTCAGTCACTCAGCCTCCAGCCAATTATCTCTCTGTGCTAATACATTGGGAGTTATAACTAGGCAGGGTAAGCCCTCAGCTCAAATCTTGATGTCCCTAAGCCCCACCAGATGTTCCTCTACCTCCATCGTTTGAAATTGCTCTTGGCAACCCTGTCTTTCCAAGAAAGTTGTAGGGAATTGAGGTGCAAGATAACATGCTCTCTGCCTGGGCTTGAGAACCTCCTGGTCAAGTTCCCTGTGACGGACAGGAGAGACACTTTGGGCTCAAAGGAAGCATTCCAACCTTTGATTCTCTTCACTCATGTGCCTCCCCCGGCTTAGGCAGATGGGAGAACCTGATGTTAAGGGATTCCAGTATCCAACAGGAAATAACAAAATACTGTTGTTGTTTAAGGGATACCTGTTTGGTTGCTGCATGAGCTGTTTGTTGTTGTCATTAGAGATTACATCTCAGTAACTTTTTGAAATTAGAGTGGCCTTCCCATCAGCTGAATGGGCAATGGCACTTGCCTCCTTCCTGTAACAATCTCAAGAATTGCTCTACCTTCCTCTTAAGTTCTGGAACATTATCAGCATGGTGGTTTTGCTTAAGATCAAATCAGAGCAACATAGGAACTGTCATTTTTCACTGATCCCATTTGAGCTTTGTTTGTTTCAAGTGAAAAATACAATCCCTATTGTATCCATCTATCCTTTAGAGTGTTTTTTTTTATTTTTTATTCTTTTTTTACATTTTCTGTTAGAGATCAAATCAGAATTGTGAGTAGCATGGTCATTAGTTATCACCACCGGATTTCACAACCTACACTTTATTTCTGTTTTTTGCAAAATCACCAAGCTTCTCTCTTGCATGACGATCACTCCCAGTGAAGCTACGATAGGCGTTTTGTGGGTGCTTTGGTGTTAATTTATTTCTCAGTTTCCTTTGCAGCTATAATCGGAGTTACGCATCACATTCCCTTCTCTTCCTTCTGTTGTGTTCCTTTGCTATCGTGTTTGTGTGATCTTTTTCTGAAAAATGACAGGTAGTGTTTCTCTGCTCACTGTATCAGTGACTTATATTCTCCATGACCTTTCCATCGCCATTTAAAAAATATAACATTTTATAGATGTAATCTTAGTTATTTATAACTCAGGTTTTGTTACATGAGAAAATTTCCTAAATGGCACCTTGGCTTAGCTACATTTTTTAAAGGAAGGGAAAAATATTCCTTGCAAAATATCTTCCTCTAAATTGTGAATGAAGGAAAAGCTCTCAGTCAGTAAGATTATAATGCATTTTTCCTGTTTTCTTAATACATCGAAATGCATGAACATTTTAACATAAGTGATCAAGTTGTGGTGTTTAATAACACATTGTTAGAGCAAAAATAGCTATCCCTTTTGATTTATTTGGATATTTACTGGGTGACTTAGAGTGCTTTACATATTAGAATTGGTTTGTCAACAATTAACATTCTAGGTTTTTATATAACCCATACTTCAGGTAATAGAAGATTATTAAACTCTAACCAGTGTGTTAGAAATCTGCCGAATGGTAATAAAATTCTTATGTATAACAACAGCTGAGAAATACTGCTGTATATTTATGCATAGATCACAAGATAGATGGCCTGGAAACCCCAGAGGGGCTCAAATTCTGTGAAACCAGCAGGTGGCGCTGCTATTCTATAAATGAGCTCCCCTAACTGGATTGGAGTCTACGTACTCACCTCCCCACCCTGAGACACCTCCTGCTTTTTCTCATCCACATTCCTCTCCTTTATTTCTCCAAAATGAGTCTCTCAAACTGTATTTTTATTTTTGGCAGCGGGGGGTGGGAGGCTGGGATATACCTCTACTAAGACAACACTTCACAAATGCTAAGATTTCTTTAAAAGCAACTAGCTTCATTTTAGTGCTCACTTGGAACAAGTCTGAGTTAAATAAATGTTACTATGTTTCTTAAAAAGGGAACTACACAATACCAGATTTCCACCAGGAAGACACTGTTACCCCTGCCATCTGACTATTCTTACATGGCAAGTTCCCAATAATATTTATTTATTCAAATTAATTCTCCAGGCTTCATTCCATACCAGGATAATGAGGAACATTTTTATAAAGGTGGCTTAAGTACTGGATTAATGTGCTATATAAAAATAAGTTTAAGATGATGCTCTTTCATCAGAAATCACTTTAGAATCCAGGTTAATCAAAGAATGTTCCTTTTCTTTCTGGGCCAGAACTACGTACATTTCTGGTAAACAGGATCAGGTTTGTTTTTTTTTTGTTTTTTTGTTTGACAGGCTTGTCTACACAAAGACAGGTCAGCTCAATTGTTTGGGGCATCAATGAGGCAAAAAAGCAAACATACAAATGAACGAAAAGCCTTTTCTTTTATTCCTTGGTCCACATACAGCTTATTTTCCAACAGTTTTTTTAAAAGATGCAGTGATGTTTTTTGACTAATATCTCTTTTTAAACATGTATTCCTGCTTTTGCGCAGGGCATATGGATGTGAACACAGGCCCGGGCAGGAGACAGTGAATTGACTGAGGTAATGGAAGGGAAGAGATGACATAAATTCCAGGAGGATTCGTTTATTTGCTTATTTTCTTCATTATTAAATTCTCACAGTCAGCCCACAGAGAACTTTACATCTATATTTTACTATTTTTGTAATTTAAAATTTTGATACCATTATTTCTGGTAACCCAATAGGACTTTTTTCTTTTGAGTTTTTTTAACTTCTCTCAGGCATAGCAGGGGTAAGGGTGCAGGTAAAGGATCCAGATAACATAATGTACATTCTTATTTTTTTAAACTGTATGTTTTTATAAAGAAAATCCTAAAGTGTTACATATTCAGGAAAACCAAGGAGCAGTGGATAGCAGGGAACATTTTCTTTTCTTCCCAGCAAATCTGCTTTAAAGTGCCGATTTTGTTGAAAACGTTTTTTAAAAGATATTTGTTACAATCAGTTTCCATGTAAAAGTCAAGCCCTGATGGCTTTCCTTCCAGCTCTTTTAATATGGGACGGGATCAACTCAAGTTGTTGGACACAGGAAATAACCTTCTCAGAGTCAAGATTAGATTTACCTGGCCCGGCTGTGAGAACAAGCCATGTGAGTTTGACAGGACCACTTTCCAAGGAATTAAATGACTGTATTTTCCTGTTGACTTCACCCTTCTGAATAAAAATGAGACCCCCAAAGGAACTGGACAATTGCCAAATCCTCCTTGCTTTTAGTTCTATGCTTACGTGTATGTCTTGTCTTGGACCCTTATAACTTTTAAGTAGCCAGTAAAAAAGCAGGCTGAGTTACAGGGTTTTTGATTGATTTTTCCAAGATGCAAACCAGCCACTCCTTGAATGTGAGTGTTTAAATAGAAGGAAGGATACCTTTCTGGGGTTTCAGATTGTTAGCAAACATTGTCCAAATTCTGTCGTTTGGAATTCAGGGCCTTTCAAGAGCTGCCCCATATCCCCAGCTCTGCCCTCAAATAGATCATACTGCTCCAGCCAATATGGTTTTCCAGTAGTTCTTGGATTAGTACTTCGTTCAAGCTGTCCCCTCCGCCTGATATGCCCTGCGCATCCTTACTGCCACATCTTCGTTTATTCAGCATCTTGGGTTTAGTGTCACCAGTGTGCCAGGCACTTGCTTGACTCTATGGAAACACAGATGAATGAGGCTAACATCTTTTTCCATCCTGTTCTTGTCTCAAGTCTTTCTTTCCTGAACATCCTAGATCCTCTAGCACTTATTGTCTAAGGCATTTCATTTAGTCCTTGCCTGATATTGTCACATGATATCTTTTGTACTGTTGTTTTATGTAGCTTATGAATTATATATATTTTTAATTCAATTCTCATTTCTCCAGCTAGACTTGTGGTTCTCTTTGATAGTGCATCTTTAAAAAGATTAAAAGGAAAGGAAAAAAGAGAAAGGGAAAGAAAAATCAATGTCGAGACCCCACTTCAAGGTTCTTATTTAATCAGTCTGGGGTGAGACTCAAGCATCGGTATTTTGTCAAGTTCCTTCATTCATTTTAATGAAAGCCAGATTGAGAACCAGTGATCATGATCACACTTTCCTTGGATCAGGAAACCTGCTTTTCCTCTTCTATGGCTCTTCTGGGTTGAATCCGGAAGTGCTCGATAAAATATTTGTGGCTGAAACCATCAGTCAGTCCATGGTCAACCCCTGCAATATCTGTCTGGTAACAGAAGAGAGTGTTAAACCCAGACTCATTCCTCGTCCTGAACAGGACCTTATGTTCAATTAATGCCAATCCCTCATTTTACAGGAAAGAAACTTGCCAAGGCCTCATAGTTGATCCAAGCCGGGAGTAGAACCCCGGGGCTGTTGACTATTGGGCTATGCATTTCCATTCTGCAATTCTGCCTCAGTGGCAACTAGCAGATATTTATTAGGAGCCTTACCAGATGCTCTGTACCATGAGAGATTGGGGCATTTGTAAATGATAGTAGAGGAGTTTATAGTCCATTTGGGAAAGTAGGATCTATTGAAGTGGATAGCAAATTTATAGTGCAATAAATATAAGGAAATGCCAGAAGGAAGTGAGATGTGAAATGCCATGGATTTTTTTTAAAGAAAGAAGAGGTTGTAGCTTGTTCAAATTATCCAGGAAGGCTTCCTGGAGGAAGCAGGCTTAGCCTGTTCCTTGAAGGGTTAATGAAAGCGTAGTGGAAGAAATAGAGTTGCTGTTTTCCTGCCCCTTTGTTCTCCTTCTCCTCCTGCAAACTCCCACATGCGTATGCCATGTAACTGACCTTCCGTAAGAAATAGGGAAAGAGCCCCCACAATCAGGCAGCATGAATTTCCTGTAATTTAGAGGGAACAATGGGTTTCTCCACTTTTCCATCTGACTTTCATTTGTTATTGCTCCAAATGGCCCCAGCCCTCTCCAGTGAAGCCTGTTTTAACATTTTCTGGCTTTTCTTGTTTTTATGACACTTGGCAAAGCCTAGTATTTTTGACCTGAGCAGTTCATTAGAGCTATTTGGGACAAAGTGACAGTTAAATGAGATCCAAAAGATGAAGGGTGGCTGTAGCCATTGGATACAAATCAGCTGCTTTGGGTCGGGGTGGGGTTGGGGGGTTGAATCCATTCAAGTGGAACAAAGTCAAAAGGAAGCAGACTGGCATTAGGCAGAAGGACACACTTGCAGATGGCACTAATGACTTTGATTTCTAAAAACCAAGATGATGGTGATGGGTAACATTTCTTACGAGATTACCAGGAACTCTTCTAGGGGCTTTTCATGTTTTTGAACCGTGTACTTCTCTCAACAACCCTATGAGGTAGGTACTCCGATTATTCCCACTTAATAGATGAGAAAACTGAAGCTAGGCAGTTTGCCCAAAGCAAACTGACCCACAGTGTGACTTCCAGGTCTGTGTGCTTAACAGTTACCCTAGTACAGCTCAATAGGAGTTGACATTTGTCAAGGATTATCCCATGCTGGGCACTGTGTTACCCGTCTTACCATCCTCATCTCTGCAATAGGCAGTGGTGGGGTTTTTGACCAGTGGCGAGCTCCATGAGACAGCCACTCCCACCCCCAGCCTCAGGGAATTGTTACCCTCCTGGAATGTGGGCTCAGTCTTCTGCAGGATCTTTAAATAGAAGGTAGTAATCTATATTTTCAGGTACACGCTCCGGACTTAAACCTTGTTCTGAGTTTGCATTTCAGTGTAGCCTCCTTTTCCCATCGTTAAACAGAAGGCAAGGCTAGAACAGCCCCCTCAACCCTTCTAGCCCTGCCAGCATATTCCATGCCTTGTTTTCTAACCATGCTGACTGGAAAGAGGACCCACCAGGCACTAGCATTTTAAAATGTTGCACAGGATGCATCGGAGAATAAATTATAGTGGAATACAGATAGTGATTTTATAGTTCAAGAACATCTTTAGAAGGTGACTATGCCCTTAAGAAATAAACTAAATGCTGTATTTAGTGTAAAATCACCATCTGGACTGGTCCTTAGCTCCCAAGGTTAAAAGCCTACAGTATTTCTAGTGTTCTGGCAGGGCATTCTTCATCGGGCCACGCCGTGCACCTGCATTGCACTAAAAGCCCATGCATTTTACCTTTATCAGAGTTTCAGAGAAGGTACTGGTGCAGCCATCTGGAATAACATATTAGAATCCCAGGGGGCTCCTGACACCACTGGTTCAGTTGAAGATACGGTGGTTAGGGATGAGCCGATAGTAATAATGATGATGTTCCTAATAATGATTCTTATCTTAATATCTCATGGTTTAGGAAAAAACAGTCACGTATAGTTTCACAATTAGATTCTAGGCTGTTCTTCAAAAAGCAGACTCACTAGGGCAAGCATTAATTTTAAAAATGTAAACAGCAAAGCGAAAATGGAGATGAAAATATGATTGACATCTTCTGCCAGTCATGTTTATTTGAAGCAGTTTAGGGGGAGGAAAAAAAAATAGAAGGAAGATAACATCAAAGTCAAAACATATAAGCAAATAAAAACTTCAGCCTCCAAGTGGAAATGTAAATCCGCATTGTGTTAACCATGAGAATTTGCCATGAGGAGTGAAATAAACTCCATGAGAGACCTGACCGCTGCTTTCTTTTTTTGTTTCTCACCCTGGGCAGGTGGCAAATCTCAGATTCCTGAGGCAGCATGATCTTTTCTCCACTCCTCTGGGTTTCTGACAATTTGTAAATCCACAAGGAAGCATTCCTTTGCAAAGATGTTCCTTAACAATCTCCTGCAAACAGCACAGGGCGATCAAAAGAAATGACTCTTACTTTGTATTTGCATAGTCCAGGGCTGAACAAGGGAGCACATAGACACAGACAGAGACCTCTTCTCTGTGATGATAGGTGGGGAGGCCGAACCAGCATCTAGAACAGAGACCCTGGGGAAGTGGACAGAACAGGGTTGGGACTAGGGTAAGGCGAGGGAGGCCTTTGCCTTGGGTGCCAAATTTAAGGAGGCACCAAAGGATGTAGTCATCAGGATAAATGAGAATTAAATGCAATGTTTTAAAAATTTAAAACTGCAAAAAAAAAATCCGTGATAAATAAAATATTAGAATTTCAAATAAAGACAGCCTCAGTACTGTCTCTAAAGCTGGTACTTAAGTACCAAACTTCACAAGTCAGGAGGGATTAGAACAATAAGGACATCAGAAACACTGGCAGATGCTGCCGTTGGCGTGGGCACTTTCAGTGGGCCAGGAATAGTGCTTGGTGCTTTCCAGACATTTTCTCTTGATACGTTTCAGAGGGCCCCAATTTGGCCTACAGTAAATCCAAATCTCTTTGATAATAAACCATATTAGAAAAGGGTTCCTTTATAGGCCCCATAAATTCCATTATAGTCCATTTTGTCTTTGTTAAATGTAAGGGTTGAAAATTACAATCGCTTTATTCACAGTGATCACTTTAGACACACAGCTCCAAAAGATCAGCATTAACTTTAAAATATATGTTAGCATGCTTCTGTCTATGAAGCACCATGGCTTTGTGGTCTGCAGCTGATGGTTTTATTAAGTATACTGCAGGAGGGGAAAAATCAAGGATAATTATGAATTCATAAATACATAATTCATTGGCATAAGATGATTTTAGTGGGAGAGAGACAGAATTATCTATTTCCTCAAGAAAATAATAGAGATGTTCTGATTAAACCCATAATCAAGTGTATATGAAATTCTAGCCATACCGATGAGGTACATTTTCTTCCCTGAAACTACCTTTGATAAGAAATGCATTACAAACTCATCAGTTTGGCTTCCTGTTAACAAAGAGACAGCAGCCGTCTGGATCATTCTGGATTCACGGTGAAACTGCCACCACATGTATCCTCCAACTAAAGCTGTGCAAGTTTGACAAGGGGCAGATGAATCCAGGAGTTATTGTGCAGGAGTTTAAATCTATGCGGCAGCTGACGGTTGAAATAATCATCTATATATTGCTTTGAGCTAGCTGGGGAAAGGTTGAAGCTGTATATTTTCAACATATCTAGTCTAATGGTTAATCTGTTGTCTCGTACGGAGCTCTTGCAGGGTGGACTTACAGCACACACTGACAGCTTCGAGGAATTGCCCATGGTAGATGGCGTTTGCCTTGATTTTCAAAGTACTCACGGGATGGATGAGTCTAACCTACCTTGAGTTGGAGAATGGGAAGCTTGCCTGGCTCATTCACAAACCCGAGGGAACCAGCAGGGCTGATGGCAGGGAGAAGAGAGAACTAGACTTCTCCAGCCCTCCCAACTTTCCCAAATCTGTGTGCTTCAAGTGGCTTCCATGGGGGTTCCTTTTATTGCATGGCTAAGGATGAGCAGATCAGGGAAAACATTGTCCTTCTTGAAAACTGGAAAGCCAGGAAAATTTGAGAAGATAGACTAGATCAGGGGTCAGCAAGCTTTTTCTGCCAAGGCTAGGTTGTAAATGGGGGTTCCTTTTATTGCATGGCTAAGGATGAGCAGATCAGGGAAAACATTGTCCTTCTTGAAAACTGGAAAGCCAGGAAAATTTGAGAAGATAGACTAGATCAGGGGTCAGCAAGCTTTTTCTGCCAAGGCTAGGTTGTAAACATCTTGGGCTTTGTGGACTGAGTGGTCTCTGTGTAACTGCTCAACTCTGTCATCATAGACTGAAAGCAGCCGTAGACCGTATGTAAGGATGGCCATGGCTGTGTCCCAATAAAAATTTATCTGTTGACCCTGAGATTTGCATTTCATACCGTTTTAATGTGTTATGAAATATTCTTCCTTGCTTTTTTGCAATCATTTAAAAATGTAAAATTTCTTGGCTCATGAGCTGTACAAGCACAGGTGGCATGCTGTAGTTTGCTGACCCTGTTTGCTGATCCTGAACTTGAGAGAGATGAGGGAAAAGAAGGCAGTTGCTGGAGTCAGGGGACTGCGCGTGTCATTCCTGCTCTGAAACTTGTCCCCCTAAACGTAATTCTCATGCTAGGCCAGAAAAGGAGCCAGGTGGACATTTTGGCCTCAGAATCTTCACTATCGAGTTGGTTAGTCCAGGGAGTCGGGAGTGGGGAATAAGAGGAGAAGGAAAGTTGGCAAGTGGCTGTTTTTGTTGGACCCCTGTACCTTTTTCCCCAGTTTGATTAATATGAACAAAGCAAAAGTGAGTTTCCATTTTCTACTACCTTCCCATTCCTCAAACTGCGTGGCAGTGACTCAGGGAAATTCTTGCAGTTCTCGATTCAATTGTGTATTGCCCTTAGGATTCCATTGTTTGTCCCTGAGAAGCGAATACCTAGCGATTTTTGTTTGAGACATTTTTTTTTGCCCTTGAGGTGATGGAGACAGTCTGTTCCCAGAAGAAAAAGGAAAGAGAAGAGCCAGTGGCAACCATATCTCCAAAAGGAATTTCCTACCGAACCCACAAGACAGAGTGTTGGGCAGATTGTTAAAGCAAGTCAAGATTTTAGTGAAGATGTATGAGCTGAGATGCTCAATACAGGGGCCTTTGATGAATTTTGTGCTTCTCTGAGGATGTATACAGAGTGTCAGGCTTGTGGTTTGAGATGGAGGGGCTGTGCATGTAGGAGGAACATTTAACCCACCCCATTTGATTCTAGAGGACCTCTTAGACCTGCAGTCTTTCTGTAGAGAACATTGCTTTGCAGGCCATGAGCATTTCTGTTAATATATTTATACTGTAGTTTTTCTCTCTTCCAAATAGGAGCTGAATTCTTTCATTACTGTGTTGATGGACTCAAACTTATACAATTCAGCTTTCCTAGGTAGTGAATAGAGCCAGAAATATACCCTATGATTAACTTCTACATAACCTATTGTTCCTTAAAGTCTCCTTCCCCACTCTCCTATTAGCTTCACAAAAGCTAGAAATGAAAAAGCTCCAACAAGCCACCCCTTCCCTGCCCCCACAGCCACCTCCCCTGCATCTAGGGGGCTGGGGCAGCCTCTTGGAGATACTTTTCCATTCTCATTTTACATAATGACAGATTACTTTTCAATCTACATCCTCTAAGTTTTCCAAATGTATCTATTTCATGGTTTTCATCCAGGAGTTGCCCAATTGTCCTCCTTGTTAGTATGTATGATAAAATCATGGTTAAATTGTTTAAGGTTATAGAAATTTAAGATACTGTTATTGTTGGGGTTGTTTTTGAAGGCCAGTATCCTTCATCTTTTCATTATCTGTTTCTTGATAGTCACCATGGTATGTCAAAATATAACGTCAGAGATTGATCTTATCAATTTTACCTTGTTCCCCAAACATCTTGAGGATGTATGTTAGGCCGAGGTTTTGAGACCAGAAACTGTCAGTCCAAGTATATGGCCTGCTTTAAACCCCTTGGTTCCGACCTTCCAGGCATAGAGCTTGGCTCCACTGCCTCTTACCTTGTCTGACCCGGGTTTAGCAGCTCCTCCTCTGTGATGGGCACGTGGCCTTCTCCTCTATGGGATTCATCCTGAAACAAAAGCCAAGTGTTCCTTTTCAGAGTGTATATTACCAAATTCACACTATGGGTTATTTAAGTGGCATTATTGTTAGTATTATTACTACTAATATTATTATTATCATTTTTCCATTGTTGGCTAAGGAAACGTTTACACCTTCTCACCAGTCCCATTTGTGTGAGAGGCAGTAAGAGTTCTAGTCTATGATTACAGAACAGAAAATTCCCCTCTGCAAAGTAGGCCCCGTTCTGTGCTCCCACGCAGCGATCGTGTTCTCGTGGCCACTTTGTAAACCTTGGGTGTTAACTCACTCAGGCTTTGTGGTGAAAAGCTCAGGCAGTCATATTAGAACAAGATCAGGCCATCCTGGGAGTTTTGCCCATTGTGAATTAAATGTGGCAAAGTGACTGTGTTGTTGTGACATACATGTGATTGATTTTTCTTGGTGACAAGTTTGATAACCCCAAAGAAAATAGAAAGCACACTGCTTGATCTCGATTCCAGCAACTTTGCCCTCTCTCCTTAGCCTCAATTCTAGTAAAACAACATTTATATCCTGAAAGACTGAAAACACACACCTTCCTTTCGTTCATGTCACTCGTGACAGAAGGAGGTGCTACACATCACCGTTCTTAACAGTGGTAAATCCATGATTTTTAATGCAAGTTAGGGGGTGGTATCACAACTAGTGTGGCTGACCAAGCCAATGGTCATTTAACATTGAGGGCTGATGGCTTGTGAGATGCTGATTATGTAGTAGGATTCATTTTAGCAGGCTGCAGGAGAAAATGGGTCTGATCCTACTGCTAAACTGAGTTTTCCATGTCTGTGTATGTTGTTGGGGACTGGGGATCTTTGTATGTTTTTTTTTTTTTTTTAAAAGTATTGCACAAATATCATCTTCCGAATTTCCAGATCTTATCCCTACTGACATCAATGACAATAACACAATAAAAAGAATCTCAGGAAGTCATCAAGGTAAAAGGAAAGAAAAAAAAAAAGCCTGCAATTCAGCTGTGGGAGATAAACCTCCGTTTTAATTCAAAGCTATAATTCTATTCACTGTTAAAATTGGTTTGGAACTTTTATAACAAAACATTTCACCAAGGAGTAATTTCCGTTTCCTTCTCTCTTTATTGTTTGGCAGTCAAGGCTGAAGCTAGATCACGCTATCCCAAAGACCCATTTGGGTTCAAGAACACAACTCCCAATTCTCGGCTTGTGACTGAGCCAGGTGAAGGAGTACTGGAACCCATCCCAAGTTTTTAATAATTGCCAGGGGTGTCTGCTCTGCCCTGTGCCCCTCAACATTCTACATTAACATGCTGAGCTCACTTGAAGAAGACAGTTGTACTACTGTGGCTTTCAGCATGCCGTTAGCTTGTTGGGCAGCAAAATACCATAAAGGAAAGCAATAAAAAACAATAAATAATAATTTAAAGTACCCCCAAACTAGCAGCTTGCTCAAGACTTCAGTAGGAAGCCTGTTAGCTAGATGCCTTTGTGTTCAAACCACTTTGCATGACTCTTACTCTGAGTGATTCTAGTGTGAATATGACATTACTAATGACCTGCTAAGTGTGCGCAGATGTGGGTTTCTCCAGATGTGGTGATTAATAATGTAATGGAGATAGCCAGCCAACTCATGTTTATGGGTTGTTTGCCTTTTATTACGTTTCTTAGTTTATTTGCTTTGAACTCTGTTTTAACTCCAGCCAATAAACTCACTCAAAGGGCCTCATCCCCTAAACTCCGTTGAGAAACAGGCAATCGGGAATGTGCCCCAGGCTGGAGCTGAGCGATGGGTCCATCCCATTCTGGCGCTGGACTATTTTGGGAAGCTGAAAGTTGTAACCGTTGCCCCATTTTATTCCAAGGGCCCTGTAAAGAGGCACCAGTGAACCTGGACATGGTGTGTGCAACCTGGCTAAGGCAGAGAAAGAAAGGGATTTCTTTAAGAAACAATCTAGTAAAATGTATGATCATTGTGAAGTAAGCCCAGTGCTCTGGCCAGTGTTTCTGGAAGATGTTGCCTTGCCTCTGCTTGCAAACAGAATGTGGCTGAGAAGCCGAGTGGAATGTTGTTACAGATGTTCGACTCTGCACTGAGGCTGTTGGAATTACCACCACATCTTAAATCAATTCCCAGAACATTGTCTGGAGGTTATGTCATTGAAATAATGAATCCTCTTTAGTCAAGTATAAGCAAACATGTTAAAACATCATTGTAACTTTAAATTAAACTCCAGCATAAACCAGGGGATCTGAAGGCTCATTAGACTTGTCTGACATTTTTCTAGCACTGAGTCTTCCCAAACTGTAAAACTGTGAGATTCAGTGCCTATTAGACAAGCGAGCGCTGGGAAGTTACAGCAGCACATTAAGTGTTATACTTAGGGATGTGCAAAAACAAGCCCTTGAATTTTATGAGTACTTGGAGACTGGATGGAGTTCAGCTCCTATAAAAATTCCACGTTGGATTCCTGAACTTATTTGTGTTTTAAAGATGCTGGAAAGTCAGGTTTCTTTAAAGAATCTTATCTTCATGTCACTTCCACAGCGTGGAGGCAAGTGAAACTGCTAGAGACAAAGGTGCATTTTGGTTAGCCAAGAAGTAGGTTAAATATGGGCTTGTAAATGTGAGTTGTCATGAGGTAGTGGCCCATTACTTCAATACATTTGTCTTTCATGAAAGTAAGTAAATTTGAGTCTCCCTTTTAATTCGATTTTTATTCTGCTCATGTAGTCACAGAAGCCGTGAAATGAAAATTATATTTTATGGCTCAACTAAAAGTTTTCCTAGATCCACTTTCTTTAAATATGCAGAAATTGATAGAATCCATATAAAGGATAATAATTAAATATGGTTTATAACCTCCTTATGAGAAAGAAGTTATCACTGCTTCTCTTGGGAGAACTAAGCCATATGTAATGGTCTCCATTACACAACGTTCATATATTTAAACCGGAGACATTTTCCCTTTCTCTTCAGGGAACAGATCTGCATTTCCAGCCTGTGAGTTCAGGAGGAAATCTTTGAACACGAGTTTCATTTAAGAGAACAAATCCCAGTTTAAATGCGATATGATTATGATGGATGATCTTTCTGTGTTGCAATGAAAATAAATAGTTTCCTTGCATAGAAGGAGGCATAACTTTACCACCAAAATGAGGTATCTCCCTGGAGCTGGCTAACAGATACTAACTTTCAAGTCTCCCCTCTGAAGGTGGCTGCAGGTAAACATAGACAATGACAAGGCATAAGGATAACGGGCACTTAACCAAAGAGGGTTATTTATTGTAGGCCCGATGTGAGTGGGGAAACAAAAGTTAAGCAAAAGAATCCAACAGAAATGCCAGTGAGGTGACAGCTGTTTAGGTCTCTAATATAGACTTCATGATATAATTGGACAAGACCATGGTAACATCTGGTGGCTTTGAAAAAGCTAGCCATAATAGATGACATTAGATAAAAGACCTTTTTGGAAATTTAATTCTAACCATAAGAAGGCTGATGTGAAAGAAAATGACAGAACTTACACCCCCATTAGACACACTCACATACACACACGCAAACGCACACACATTATTTAGTCCAGCATGCTACTTAATTAGTCTAGGTCACTGTGAACACAATACAACAATTTCAAGTGTCCACGTTAGCAGGGCACGTTGTATTTGTGTGGAGTCAGCACAAGACTTTCTACACCTCGTTAGATAGGGACAGCAATGAAGTAAACTCGTCTACACACACACATACACACACACTTGGTCGCTGCCTTTCTACCCCATTATTGCCTTGGATGCATGGGCCCCTATCCTTCGAAAGGAAGATGAATTCAGGTCAAGCTCAGAGTGCCGGTTTGCTTGCCAAGAGATGTGTATCAACTCTAAGTGATTTTTTTCAATACCGTTTATGTGGCTTGTATTTATTTCCTTTAATCTTTTAAGTGCTGTTTAGTCTCTGTGATTTGCTGCGGATTCTCATTTCTGATAAGATGTGATGTCTTAGCAGCCACATAGCTCCTGCCTGCAGCACTAAGTGATAGAGTTGCAACCTGAGTGTGGTCCTTGGGCAAGGAGAGCAGGTGGTAGTGTTGGTTCAGGGGCTGTGGACATTTGCAGGTGCTATCTGGTCTTCATTTCTTCCGTGCACCATTCTTGTCCCCTTTCCCTGTATCAGCCAGGATTTAGACAACCCCAGAGAGACAGTAGACTAGGAGAGTCTATAAGGTATGACAGAACAGGTCTGGAGGGTAGCTGATTATTATACTCCCTTTGGAGCCATTTACCATAACATAATACATTTATTTTGGGTTTTCAGAGAAGTATCATACAGTGCATGTTCTGATATGAGTCTTTCTAGATAAATATCAAGTAGCTGATATGGCATTTCTTTCCCATCAAAGCCTTGTATGCCATTAACATATCAAGCTTCTTTTGATGTCATCACTGCTAATATTTCTCTTCTTAGCTTTAAGGTTAACTGCCGTGCATTCTGAGTTTCAGGGATGCTTCCTCCTAGACTGTGTTGCAGTCAACTCTAAGAATCCGAGGATCCTATTTTTCCTTCTTGACATTACAGCTTTAGCCTGAATTGGGGGTGGGGTGGGGAGAGGAGTACTAGAATTTTGTCTCTGATGCCCTTGGGTGACAGACTGGTATGCATCTGCTAATTATCAAGCCGCTCTCTTAAAAAAGAAGCATGATGCAGGCTAATACATCTACAAAGCTTATTAGTGGGTGTCTTTGGGCAAAAGCAGCTGAGTGTGCTGTGCTGTTTGTGAGCGAAACTTCACATTGCTTAGCGATCTGTGTGGTTTAGACATTTGGAAAACAGCCTTTATGCTGTCTCCCTTATGCTACCCTCCCTCGCCCACCCCTGCGTCACTGGAGATATCATTCAATGGCAACCTCCTCCTCCATTTGGGTGCTCTTCTCCAGCCTGGCTCTCTGACCTCACCAGCCCCAGTTCTCCTGTCTTAATCAATTAAGAAAGGACTCCGTCTGCACAGCCCCACATGCCCTCCCTCTTGGGAGGTGGAGGGCTAAGAGCAGAGCGGGCTGGAGATTCTTGAGCCAGCAGGTGCCAATGTTCCCAGTCCTGACTGATGGAAACATTGGCTGCAAAGGCCTGGAATCCTTGCCTCGCTTCAGGCTTTCTCTCAACTGCAAGGATTAGGAACCAGTTAAGTTGGTTCATTTGGAGAAGCAGCCGGGCTGGAAGCTCCCATGCCGCTCTTTCAAATACAACTTCATTTCTGATTTTGGTTATGAGAAAGCTCATCTGATTGCCCAGCAAAGCAAAATAACCAAAATTAACTCGAAGAATAACAATTGAGCATTCCCATATTTTGGGAATGGGGGTGGGTGGAGGGAGTATGCAGATCAATTATGATTCCTTTTTTTTTCCGATGGCAGAGGTGTTTACAAAATGCTTTAGTCGGTTGAAAGTGCACATTCAAAACGCTGCACCGTGAAGAGCGGCTGCCTTCACCTTTTCTAAGGTGGCCTCTTTGACTAATGCATTTGGTCTTTGTCATTGGGCCCCCAAAAGACAGCCATGAATTACGAGCGAGTGACTGAGCCTTGAGTGTGTGTCCTTTGATAGCCTGCCTGTATTTCACAGTCTGCCCTCCAACTGTTCACAATCTCATGAGCTGCCTGTATTTCCAGTTGAAGATGAGCAGCCGTCCACGCTGTCACCAAAAAAAAAGCAACGGAACGGAGGCATGCGGAACTCGCCCAACTCGTCGCCTAAGCTGATGAGGTAAGGACCAGGGCTGCGGGGGGGCTGCCTCTCCAGGGCCTTCTTTCCTGTCCCCTCTCTGCCACCTCCCCACCCTGCCCAGGATCCGGGCCTCTCCATCCTCAGCCAGACCCTGGCAGGGGGAGAGGAGCGAGATCTGTAGATGGCTTCTTAAAGGCTGGAGTATTTATTCTGTCAGCTTGTCAGCAGTTAATGATAGAGCTGAAAAATTTCTGTCACGAAAAACAGTTTGAAAAGCTGTTTGAAAAATACATAGGCTTTAAAGTCGTAGCTGTCACCATGTCCTGTCTGTGTGTAGTTCCTAAACAGCAGTGGCACTAATGACGGCGGGAGCCAATCAGAGGGACGCGCGTGGTTGGCTTGCCTCCGGCGACTCGCTTTCTGCTGGATCCCCTCCGAGGACTGTTTTCTGTACTTAAGGCCATATGTGAAATGTATCATCACAATCAGAAAGGAACCTGAAGATTACCTTCCTTTTATCCTGTCGATTGAAATCAAATTTCTGTTAATTGATTTTGACTCATTAAAAAAAGTCTAATAATCTGTGGACTTGCCAAAGCAAAGTTCAAAAGTAATCCAGTTCTGCTCAGGCTAAAACAGTATTAATTATGAAATACAGAGTGCGTTGTCCCTTTCCTTTCCTTTCCTTCCCTTCCCTCCCTCCCTCCCCTTCCTCCTTCTCTCAACTCTCCTCCCTTCTTCCTTCCCTTCCCTTCCTTCTCTCTTCTTTCCCTCCTTCCCCTCTCTCCCTCCCTTCCTCTCCCTCCCTCCCTATTTTTCTCTTCCTTCCTTCCTTCCTTCCTTCCTTCCTTTCTTTCCTTCCTTCCTTCATCATCGTCCCTCCTCCTCCTCCTTTTTCTTCTTCTTCTTCTTCTCCTTCTGTCTCTCTCTCTGTCTCTCAATATGTCGTCCTCTAGGAAGGGGCAAGTGAAAACAAATTTCAACAGAGATTTACAGGGTCCTATCCTTGGCCTATTCGTCTTTCCTCAACTCCTCCTTATCTTCTATTCATCAGGCCAACCCAGCACTTCAGTGAAATGGGAATGAAGTTTAGATTCACACTCCTCACCCTAAACAGGTTCTTGCCATCCCATGGGAATACCCACAGTTCTTGCAGTCACTTTCCTCTCTTTGTTGCAATTGGCCACTCCCTTCCATTTGATTAATGAAATAAAGTGATTTCTTCTCCTCTCCCCTTCTTGGTCACACTAGTGTCTACCTGGCCTCCCACGTTCACCTTTCCAGGGAGTAGGCAAGTAGTGGTTGAGACGTGGGTTCTCCATGGAATATTCACCCAGCCCTATCTCTTGTTTCATTATGGCCACCCATTCCTGTTAAATGTTTCCTGAAAAGTTCTCTATCTTACTCTTAGCTCAGCCCTGCTTGGCTGTCACTGATTTATATGCTTGTTTACAGTTTATGAGGAGGGATAAAATGCACCAACTGCCAAGCTTCTCATTTTTATGACGCCAGTTGTCATGCCAGCATTCATTTCCTATTTACTCACCTTTAGGCAATCACCTTATCTAATGCTAATAGTTTTATCCATTTAAAGTAAAGAGAAAGGCAGCCTCTTTCCTTTGCCTAAATTTAGAGAAGCAAATAAATAAGTAAAGAGAAGTCTGAAAAATCAGAAACCTTTGGAGCCAAATTCCCTGTCCCTGTTTACTATGTAAAGTATGGCTCGTTTCTTTGATCTTGAGTAATAATAATTCTGAGGAGTTACACTGTTTTCATAAGCTTCAAAGCTGTGTCAAAGTTTTGCTGCTTAAGGGTACTTCTTTATTCTGTTGGCTCTTGGGTACCAAGATGACAGGTCTTCTGTACGAGGTGGAGGCTTTTTTAAGTCGTAGCCTTCAGCAAAACATCAAATTACCAAATCCAGGGTAACATATTTCTACACAAATGCCTTTCCTGTAGATATATTATACCATATATATTAAATACTTTAGTGTTACACGCTACATTTTATGTGCAATAGAAAGTGATGGCTTGAGGTAGCCTGGGGGGACTTTTTTTTTCCACAAGCAGAAAAAGCTAGTGTATACGGTATCAAGTATGGTTTTTACAGGACTTTCTGCCCAAAGGCCTTTGTAAATAAGTAATGATCAACAGATTGGCTGTGGGTTTTTGAAAAGCATGCCTATGTCAGTTTGCATGATAGGGGAGAATTTTCAAAGTGGATCCTGCTTTCATTGCCTGCCGGAGAGGGACCGAGGGAGGCCGTCATCCTGGGCTGGAGCTGTCTGCTCCGTGGTCCATCAGAATTGCTAAACGTGGGTCTGGTGGGGAGCTGAAAGTTGCCAAGCTATACAACTCAGTCTTCTCATGTTGGTGCCTATGGGCTGCTGCTGCTGCTGCAATGGCTTCTGGCCCCCAAAGGCCTGCACCTCTGCTCAGCTGCAAGGGGCCATCCCACAACAAGCCCGAAGGTCTTAGAAACCCCTCCTTTACCTTGACTTTGAATGTCCCAGGGGCTGTTCCTACTCTGATGGGAGAGCAAAGACAGGACACTTGCTCAACCTTCTGTCTGTTTTCTTTCACTTTCCATGTGTAAATGAAGGACCCATGGGCCATTTGGTTTACTTCTGAATATCTGTTTCTGGTGCTGAGGTTGCCAGGGCCTAATTTTGCTGGAGCCCTCTTGTTTATTGACAGAAAGCAGAACTCATGCAGCACCTTCTGGCCCCTGCAGTGCCTCCCACCTCTTCAAACCTCCCCCTTCAGTTCTACAGCAGATAGGACTCTCAGGTCCTATTTCTGATGACCTGAACAGTCCATAAAGGAAGCTAATGACTTATTTTGGAGTGGGTTTTTCACCATGAGTTTGTGGCCTGCTGTTTGAGCAGAATCAATCATTCTGAACGTGGGCAGGTTTTAGAGGCCTATGGGCGCGGGTCGAATAGCTCCACGAGAAACCCGAGAGCTCTGAATGGACTAAGATGGGCTTTAATTTACCACTGTGGCTTCTGCAAATAAAACAGACCCCCAGCTGAGGTCTCCTTCTAGATCATCTGCCAGCATGAAGTGCTCTGGAGACTGATACTAATGATCTTTGTCTCCCCTTTGTTCTGGTATCAGGCTTACCCTGTTTTTTAAGTGACACTTAACTCTCTGTACAGTCATTAGGTGAAAAGTCTCATTTTGTGTGTCTGGATCCTGATATAGTGTGGTTTTTGGTCACCCTGACAGAATGCAGCCCTCGCGGCCAGACTGGGCCACGTGGTGTGTCTGCGCTCCAAGCCCTTGGCTCCTGGGCAGTAATAACTGTGGGCACCACATCTTCCGAGGAGTAACAGGCCATTCTGGGGGCCCAGGTTCCTAGAATAACATGGGATTACTCAGGGAGCCCCTCTTAGTTTTCCACTAAAGTCACAAAGTACCTCTTGCCCAGTTGTCTCTAGTCAGTGGGTTTTTGCCTTGTCAGGATAGGTGTGTCTTGCTTCAGTTGCACAACTCTAGAAGGAAAGGACTTTGCCTCTAAATAACTAAATCAGTGGTTCTTAATTTGGGAGCCTTTGACCAGAGCCCTTTGAACATCCAATAAAAGTTTTCTAGGAAAAAAAAAAGTACATGGGATACAATTTGCCTATGGTGGCAGCAAGTTCATGGATTCCCTAAGTCCCCCACCCAGGACCCCAGGTTGCAAATCACACTCAGTGCATTCCACAGCCGCCTTCAAGCGGTAGCGTTCACAAATGCTTTTTGGTTGATGAGAGTATTTCTCCAGTGGGCATATGGCAGAGAATAAATGCCTGAGTTGTCATGCTGTCTCCCCAGAAGGAACCCACAAAAGGCTATGCAGTTCAGCTGCCTGCATCTATTCATTTTTTCAGATTAATTCCCATCCAGTAAATGTTCGCTGAGAGCCTACAGTATTCAAGGTGTTATGAAAGGTCTTTGAGGGGTATAAAGAAAAGTGTCTTAGACTAAACTCCTGACTTCAAGTTGCTCATAGTTTAATGTAGGAGATAGACCAGCAGATACAGCAGAGTAGAGGAAGAATAACTTGGAAATTCTAGCATGACCTGTGCGAACAAAAAGAGCTGTGTTAACTCTGGTTTTGAGGGCTAAGCCTGTTTGGCAGAGGAGGTCTCATTTAACCTAGCCCCAAAGAATTCTCTACTGATAGTATTAGCTACCTTGTTCAGCATTTTCCAGGTGCCAGACATCATTTAAAAAACTGTAGGCCTATTAATTCATGCAATCCTAACTATAACTCTAAGAATAGGTATTATTCCTGCCCCCATTTTACAGTTGAGGAAGGTGAGGTACAGAGATGAAAAGTGGAGTAAGTCTAGTTGTTTTACCTAACGAGCATGATTTGAACCCAGTGGTTTAGTGTCTGAGCCCCCCTTTTATTAACTACTTCAATGTTCTGTCTGATGGAGGAAATAGGGAGAGTGCTCTGGACACAGCAGATGATTTTATGTGACTGAAGCAAGGTGCCTTTGGAGTAGCATAAGTGGAGCTGAAAATCTACAAGTAGTTTGGCACCCATTCACGTAGGGGAACACTTGCATGTTTCTGAAGAGGTGGTGTCATGCCTTAATTTGCATTTGGGGAAGATCATTGGTGGCCGTATAAATCGGGGTTTGGAACCTTCCATCAGAGCCTCCTGAGACACATGTTAAATAAATATGGAGGTGTGAAAAAGATGACCCAACCCAACCCCAGCCTCTGCCAAGGCCCTTTGGATTCCAAGCTTCATTGAAGGTCTGCTGTAGAACAGTGGACCAGGACTGAGCTAGGGAGCTTTACCCAGGAAGGGCATGTGTCATTCCTGACATCTGTCCAAGTTGCGTCTATTTCATCAGGGACTAGAAGACTTGGAGTAAGGGAGAGGACCATGGGCCATGGTGGTTTATGCAGTATATGTTGTATAGACGACTCGTATGATTTACAGCCTCCAGCGGGGCTGGCAAGAATAAATGGCAGGCACCAAAACCAGAGAAATTGAATGCTTTGAGAAGAGCTTCATGTCACGAGACCCAAGAAATATTAGACGTGGACCTTCCTGAATGGGAGGGGAAACATGATTCGAGGAAAATGGCTTATCCTCTTAGGCATCAACCGATCATTAAGAGAAGTAAACTCGTCTGCTTGTTAAGTCCCGTCCCCCCTCTTACATCTCATGACTTTTGTGGGGTCTTTTTATTAGGACTTCCCATGTTAGACTCTGCCAGTGTGAACGGTCCTAGTAATAGGAAGTGGCAAAATGGCCTGAGCCAAGTCAGAGTTGGGGATAGCATGCTCCTGTCCCCCAATTCCTTCCCCTGAGCAGAATAAAGAGAAATGGCAGTGACAGATTGGCTAAGTAAATTCACCTCTTAATGAACAAACAGATGACATGTGACAGGGCCCTGTGGGACTGGAGAAGAAGAAAGTAGTGAGTCTTGTCATACCAAGGCTTGGGGGAACTTGACAGAGGTCCCTGGACAGGTTGTACACTCAGCAGAGGTTCATTATCCTGCCCTCTCGTTTCAAGAGCATCTTGGACAATCTCCTCCAGGACTGAAGAATGTGTCAGTTCTCCTGGGTTGTCTCCAAAACATAAAGGTAGTAATTTTCTTCTTCCTCTAAGAATGGCAGCTGCCTAACAAGAGGTGATGTATTAGGTGACAGCAGTTCTCGATTGTTTGTTTACTTGTTAGGCAGAAAAATAGTGCAAGTGGATAGACATAGCAAAGCTGAAACACACCCTAGGTTTTGCCAGGGTGGTTAGAGTGTGGCCTGCAGGTTTTGTCAGTGTGGCTTCAGGGATGTCATCTGGTGGGAGATGGGGAGCAGTGGCATCTCAGGGGAGATTATCTTGACAGAAGAGGGCGGAAGCAGGGTTGAAGGATGACCCAAGAAGGAAGCCAGTATCCAAAAGTCACCGTCTGTACGAAGGAGCAGGAAACACGTATCTGCCCCCAAAAAGACACCCCCAGGAATGACAGGGACCCAGCTGGAACCATTTAAGGTACCGGAAATCCAAATATGGGTCTTTTTGAGGCCATCTGAGACTGCCGGTCCCGTGTGACAACACATTGAATGTTACATGTAAAGACTTAGGTTACCAGATCCCATGTGGTTTTCTGTGGAGCAGAAGAGGAGAAAGAGTAGAAAACAGAATTCTGATTACAAGTATTGCCCTTTAAGAAAACTGATATTTAATTTGCTTTTTACTATTTGCTTTTTTGCTGATTAGCTCATGGAAAAGAGAGCATCTTAAGTGTAGCAGCTAGGTTAAGAGTCTCTATCAAGTGTGGATGCAGCCACTCTAGTCCCGGAGAGGTACATCAGCTCAGATAGGCAAGCTGTGTGCAATTTTGTCAGCAGTCCTGTAACACCTCCATTTGAATAGCAGGGCCGGGACTAGGGTGAGGCAGGCAAGGTCCCAGATCACAAAAGTTACGAAGAAACTCCCTCTTAGATTTCTGCAAAGGCAGGGTTGACACTTGCGTGAACCTGTGAGGTGCCTCCTTAAATTTTGCACCCTAGATGTCTCACTCACCTCATCCTGGTCCTGGCCCTGTTGAATAGAACCACATACAGCCTTCAAGTCTGAGTGTTGCTAACAACTTTGGTAGGATTTACTTAAATCACTTTGGTTTTCAATATGGGCAAAAGTTTATAGCATTGATTCTCAAACTTTAAGCATGCGTATCCCAACAGATTCTCACTCAGTAGGTCTGAATTTCTAACAAGCTCCCAGATGACGCCAATGTGGCTGGTTTGGGGACCACACATGAAGAACCACAGCTTGTAAGAATCAAAGCAGAGGGAGAAGCTTGAATTGATAGGGGCCCACCCCTCAGAAATATTCAGACATTGCAGTGGAGCACAAAATAGTTGCTTAATTAAGAGGGTCTGTCTTGACCACCATTGGGCATCAAACCTGTGTCCTTCCTGCTGATTGGTTACAGCAGCAGGCCCCAGGCAAACTTGAGGCAACTGTGACTGGTCAGAGACATATTTCAGAGGCTCCCTTCAGATCATGAAGTTCATTATTATGGCATGTTCTCTATGGCCTAATTCAAATGCTGTCCCTATATGTGAAAAACAGGGCAGGAGCTCTGGTTGTTCCCAGAACAGATTGTCCCAAGATGCCAAAGTGAGTGGGCTCTTACTGGGCACATTTTCTGGTCTCCAGAAAAGGTCTGATGAGTCTCTGTTGACTGATTCAAGAGTATTCAGAGACCAGAAAGCATTCATGAGCTCTTTTGGTTGGTTGATCATTTATTAAGTATCTCCAGTGACCTTTCTGCTGAGTAGTGAATGAATATGGAGGAGTAAAATAGGTGTTCCTTGCCCACGAGGAGTTCACAATTCAATGCATGAGGCAGACATGGAAATTATCTCTGACTAAAAGTTCTGTCACATTTCTATAGGAGCACATAGTAAGGGGAGATGGTTTTTGTCTCTCTGTTTGGGGAGGATGGCTTCATAGGGAACATTTGAGCCAAGCATTGAGGCCTGGGAAATGTCCTGGTATATCCCAGCATGGTGTCTGCCATAATAGATGTTCAATAAAATCAGTATTTGCTACTTGGATGAAAGGCCTGCATAGAGATGAGAAATTCATCTTCATTTTATCAAGCCTCCCGTTTCCCAGGAAGGCCACTGCAGGGTCTGCCTCAATCGAGATGAGATGCTTGTACAGGCACAAAAGGCCTTATCAGGTAACGAGAAACGAGGTTGCAAAAATCAATCAGGGAAAAAGATGCAATTTTCAAACCATTTAGTAATTATTCTCTTTTGTAACTTTTTTTTCATGTGTTTGGTTACTTGTTCTTTAATATAAATTTCTGAAGTCTGTTGTTGAACCCACTGACACAGAATAGACTGGGATTTTCTTTATTTGCCTGTAAGGGAAATTGTACTCTTTAAAATATAAGATGAGTTTCCTCACAGCAGGTTTTCTACAAAAGGGATTTGTGGTTTTGCTTTAGGCTGTTGTGCTTCTGCTGCGGCAGGGCATTTAGTTCACTTCCTGAGATTAATTGACGGTAAGTGGCATTCCTTGCTCAACGATCCTCAAAACAATGATCTTTTATTCTTTATTTGAAGTCGGGCATGTTTAATTCCTTACTGTGGACTTTGGAGGTATGAGCTGAGATACGAGGAGCATAGATATGAAAAATTTAGCTCACTGGGGCTTCTCTATTGTTCTTTAAAAGGTAGATATTCTTAAACTGTGCCCTCAGTTACTTGGGACATGGCAAAACCTTGCCCAGCCTTAAATGATTATTGAGACTGCCCTTAGCACATCATCCTCACAAGGGCTCAAAGGTAATTTTCTAGTGATTATTCACACAAGCTGCCCAGTAAGATGCACATGATGCTGGCCTCCCTCTCTTGGTGGCTTGGGGCACTGTGACTTGGGGTGCTGAGATGGAGAATGAACAAGATACAGCTGTCTCCTGCAAGTGGGAAGGTGGGAGGTGCCCCCACCCCCACCCCCAGCAGCTCTGGCTTCCAGTCAAGCAGATCTCTCAGTGCAAATTCTTGCTCCTCCTCTCATTAGCTATGCAACTTTAGACACATTACGTAACCACTGTTTTCCATCTAAACCAAGGGTTTATAATCACAGAAATTACCTACAAGTGTTGATGTGATGATTAACACAAGGTGTAGGTAGAGTTTTTAGCACTGCTTCATTAGTCAGCATCAGTGAGAGTTCAGGTCATGGTAGCTATTCATAATCATAGTTTCAGTAGTAATAATAATAGTGGCATAGAAATAATTATAGTAACCCTGTATCTTTATTATTGAACTACCCTACCCTTCCTGCTTCCTCTCACCATATTCAGGGCAACAAATGCATGAATGGGTCCTAAACAAAGTATAAAGAATGATGCCGGTGATAATAATGAACACTTACTCGGGACTTGTTCCCCATCAGATTCTATGCTAAGAGGTGACGTGTATTTACTTATGTAATCCTCACAATAAATCCATTCAGCAGTGATGACAATTTATACTCCCATCTTACGGATGAAGAAACTGAGGCAAGGGGCAACATGGCAAGAAGTAGGTGAGCAAGACTTGAATCCAGACATTTTGGCTCTAGAGCCACTGTACTTAACCACCATGCTATGTTGTCACTAAGGAGATAGGTAATTTTCTGCCCCCAGTGGTGTCAACTCCCAAAACACCCCCTTTGGAGATCAACTCTCTTGGTTCAACTGACTAGATCAACTGGCTAGTGTCCAGGCTGCTTCTTTGCTTTGGACTGGTATTGATTCTCAAACACAGATGCAAAGTTAAGACTATGGAGAAGTTCCTCTTGGGCAGAGCAGATCTAATGGGGTATGTATGTTGGGGGTGGAGGATGTGTTAAGGAGGGGACAGACATTGGCTCAGACTCTTTGAAGAAGATATTGTGATCTCTGGTATATTTCCTTGAAGTTCCTAAACTACTGCAGGTTGCTTTTCTCCCTTAAATGAATGGGTAGGACCTAGCCCAATAAGGCAACTGAGGTCATCAATTAAGTAATACCTGGGACATGGTGCCTGTTTTTTTTTTTTCAAGGTCAAAAATACAGCAGATATCCTGCACTTCATAGCATTCCTGTTACCCTAAAATAAGGCATGCACATGGCTAAGCAGTTAGTGACAAAGGAGCCTTGAATTAATTATAGTGCATTTTAGGGGAGTTGGGGATTACTTTGTGAGTCAAGGAAATGTATGAAGTAACTAGGACGTGAAAGACAATATCCAGGATTGGTCCTCGGATCCAACTCAGTGGTCTGTGAGGAGTTGTCTGAGGGCCTTTGGAAGTGGTTATCATCATTTTGTAAACGGTTGATGTTAGGAGGCTTTGTTCTGGTGTTTCTAATGGCCCTCCTCTTTATGTGCAAGAAACTGCCCAGTTCTTCTCCTGATCCTCCCCTTACCCTTGGTTGGTCCTTGCTGGCAAAGTCTTGGACATTCTTCTATTAAGATAAACTCCAGAAACCATAATTCAGAAGCAAAAGTCTGTTTGGACAAATGAATCTTCTCTCTTCACCCGTGTCAGATCAGATGTCACAGCAGCAGAAGCTGACCTAAGGCTCTTGAAATTTCTGTAGGAACAGATATAGTAGAGAAATTTACCCTGTCTGGCCCCAAGAACAGCATTCTTCATTGCAGTGTAGTTATAGCTTCTCTTGTTGCTGGAATGAACTACATTCCAAGATTCCTCCTAGACAATGGAATCTACCAGACGTGGAACAGGGCTGGCTCTTAATAGTCTCTAAAATTGTCAGTGCTCCTTATCTCCCAACTTCGTTTCAACAACAACTTTCTTCCTCTACTCAGTGCCCTCTGGCTTTTTTTTTTTCAATTGAGATTCTTCACATACCATACAATTATCCAAAGATCCAAAGTGCACAATCAGTTGCCCACGGTACCATTATACAGCTGTGCATCCATCACCACAGTTAATTTTTTTCAATTTTTAGAGCATTTTCATTACTCCAGAAAAGAAATAAAGACAAAAAAAAAGGAAACTCAAATCATCCCATACCCCTAACCTCCCCCCTCCTCCATTATTGACTCATAGTATTGGTATAGTACATTTGTTACTGTTGTTGAAAATGTTAAAATACTACTAACTGTATTATATACTTTGCAATAGGTATATATTTTTCCTATATGCCCCTCTATTATTATCTTCTAGTTACAGTGTCATACATTTGTTCTAGTTCATGAGAGAGATTTCTAATATTTGTACAGTTAATAATGGACATTGTCCACCACAAGATTCACTGTTTTATACATGCCCATCTTTTAACCTCCAAATTTCCTTCTGGTGACATGCGTGAGTCTGAGCTTCCCCTTTCCACCACATTCGTAGACCATTCAACACTGTTAGTTATTCTCACAATGTGCTACCATCACCTCTGTACATTTTCAAACGTTTAAGTTCACCCTAGTTGAACATTCTGCTGATAATAAGCAACCACTCCCCATTCTTTAGCCTGGTAACTTATATTTCATGTCTATGAATTTACATATTATAATTAGTTCATATCAGTGAGACCCTGCAATATTTGTCCTTTTGTGTCTTATTTCACTCAATAGAGTGCCCTGAAGTTTTCTTCATCAACCCATTTTTTTAAAGACGGTTTTGTTCACACACCATACATTCCATCCTGAGTAAACAATTGTTGGTTCCCTGTATAGTCACATATTTATGTATTCACCACCATCACCACTATCTATATAAGGACATCTCCATTTCTTCCACAAAGGTGGAGGAAGAGTCAAAGAAGGTAGAGGGACAAAAGAAACAAAAAAGAAAGAGGGGAAAAAAAAACATGGCAGCTGGGAAGAAACAAAAGGAAAGATAGCATTGAACTAAAGTAAAATAAAGAGTCAGACAAACAACATCACCAATGCCAAGAGTCCCATACCCTTCCCCTATTCCCCACCCCCATATGCATTTAGCTTTGGTATATTGCCTTTGTTGTATTAAAGGAAGCATAATACAATGTTTCTATTAATTAAAGTTTCTAGTTTGCATTGATGTATTTCCCCTCCAATCCCACCCTGTTTTTAACAGCTTGCAATGTTGACATTTATTTGTTCTACCTCATGTAAAAACATTTGTACCTTTTATCACAATCATTGAGCACCCTAGGTTTCACTGAGTTATACAGTCCCAGTCTTTATCTTTCCTCTTTCGTTCTGGTGTCCCACATGCTCCTCACCTTCCTCTTTCAACAATGTTCACAGTCAACTTCATTCAGTGTACTTACATTGCTGTGCTACTATCTCCCAAAATTGTGTTCCAAACCTCTCACTCCTGTCTTTTCCTTTCCCTCTGCAATTCTTCTTTTAGTGTTTCCTGTAGAGCAGGTATCTTGTTCACAAACTCTGTCATTGTCTGTTTGTGAGAGAATATTGTAAGCTCACCCTCATATTTGAAGGACAGTTTTGCCGGATATAGGATTCTTGGTTGGTGGTTTTTCTCTTTCAGTATCTTAAATATATCACCCCACTTCCTTCTTGCCTCCATGGTTTCTATTGAGAAATCCACACATAGTCTTATCAAGCTTCCTTTGTATGCGATGGATCGCTTTTCTCTGGCTGCTTTCAGGATTCTCTTTTTATCTTTGACGTTTGATAAGCTGATTATAAGTGTCTTGGTGCAGGCCTATTCAGATCTATTCTTTTTGGGGTATGCTGCACTTCTTGGAGCCATAATGTTATGGTTTTCATGAGAGATGGGAAATTTTCATTGTTTATTTCCTTTATTATTGCTTCTGCCCCTTTTCCTTCTGGGACACCCATGACGTGTACATTCCTGAATTTCGTTTTGTCCTTAAATTTCCGAAGATGTTGCTCATATTTTTCCATTCTTTTCTCTATATGTTCTTTTGTGTGTAGGCTTTCAGGTGCCTTGTTCTCCAGTTCCTGAGTGTTTTCTTCTGCCTCTTTAGATCTGCTGTTGTATGTCTCCATTGTGTCTTTCATCTCTTGTGTTGTGCCCTTCATTTCCATAGATTCTGCCAGCTGTTTTCTCGAACTTTCAATTTCTACCTTATGTACGCCTGGTATTTTCATTATATGCTTCATGTTTTGCCATATCTTCCCTAAACTTTTTTAATCAATTTAGCATTAGTTGTTTCAATTCCTGTATCTCAGTTGAAGTGTAACTTTGTTCCTTTGACTGGGCCATAGCTTTGTTTTTCTTAGTGTAGGTTGTAGTTTTCTTTTGTCTAGGCATCTGGTTTCCTTACTCCAATCAGGTTTTCCCAGACCAGAACAGGCTCAGGTCTCAGAAGGAGGCAATAGTATCATGTCTCCCTGAGGGTGTGTCATAGAAGATTGATACACCCTGTGATGCCTCAAGCCACTGTGCTTTTCTGCCCAGTAGGCAGCATCTGTCAGCCTGTCACTCCAGACTGGTGTTAAGAAGGTGTGGCCCATGGCTGTTTTCTCCCAGGCTCTGGGGTCTGGTTCTGAATGGAAGGCAAGTAGTAGAGCTTAGCACCAGCTCTTTCCTCTTAGGGAAGATACATCCCCTAGGGAGATATCATTTGCATTTGAATAGTCTCTCTGACTCTGCTGTCTCCACCCTTGTCTGGGTCAGAGTGCTGGGAACTGAAAATGGCTGAGGCTTTCTCCACTGAGCGAAAAAAAGGACAGAAAGCCCCCTTCATGGCCAGTCGTGGCCACTCTTAGTTTCACCCATCGGCCAAAGATAGCACCTCGTCCTCTGGGCTCCCCCTCCCTCCCTCAGAGATCCTCTGGCTCTTCAAGATCGGTCATCACCAAAAGCTTTGTCTGCTTGTTGGGGATTCGTAGTTTGTATCAAGCAGTCAATATTTGTTAATTAAAACCTCAGTTGGAGCTGGGCTGAGGTATATTCACTTGTTCAGAGAGTGCTGCTGTCTATCACAGTGAGGCTTTGCAGTTTGGGCTACTGTAGGGGGAGGGGGCTCTCGGCTTGGGTCTGTAGTTTTTACTTACAGATTTTATGCTGCAGTCTTGGGCATTGCTCCCAGTCCAGGTTGGTGTATGATATGTGGACAGTCACATTTATCCCCTACCAGTTATTACAGATTATTTACTAATTATTCCTGGTTGTTTATTAGTTGTTCCAGAGGGCCTAACTAGCTTCCACTCCTCTCTATGCCTCCATCTTCTCCCCCGCTGGCTTTTTTGATGCCCAACAATGATCCAACTGTTTTCAAAATCCTTCCAGCCCCCTTTTCCAGCAGTGAAAACACAGGCATCAAATTTTTTAAGGCTTCTAGGCTCAACCAAGATTTATAATTACATCCTCTCCATATCCCCAGGTCCTTTTGAATGTCTCAAGTGATGGGAGCCCACTTACTGGGAAACAACTCATTTCAATTTTGAAAGAGCTCCTATTTTTATAACATTCTTCCATTGGGGAGATTTGATTTTGGTTCCGTTAAATCCCATACATCATTCCTCATTTGCCCTCTGGGTCACGTGCAATCAGTTGAATCCATTTTCCAGTTGAGAGCTAAAACACTTCTGAAGAGAGCCTGATTCTTCTATACCTTAGGTGAGATACCATCCCAACATCATCACCTGTCATTTCAGGTACCATTCTGTGGCCTGTTTCTTTTGGGCCTCTGTTCTCTGAATGGGTCCTAACAGGTACTAGTGGATCAACACTAACCTATGCTGAGATTCCCACTAATCAATCAGGATTCAGTGTTACCTTTTCTGGGAAGCCTTCCCTGAGGCTCCTCAGTACCAGGCAATTAGCTTCTTTCTTGGTGTTCTCAAATCACCTTGTATACCAGTTTGCTATAACATTTACCACAGTGCATCTAGCTATTGATCTACATTTTCTATCCCCTGCTATATTCTGAATCTCTCTTTGACCAGGGACTGTGTCTTCACATTATCTCATATCCTCCATTCCTGGCTTGGAATAGAAGATTCATTTTTATTGGTTGTTTGACTTATTTAAGAAACCAAAGTTAGAATTCTATCTACCATGGCTAGTCAGGGAAGGACATGTCTTAATTCAGGGAGATTTTTGATGGTCCTCATGTCCGACCCTTTGGGTGAAACTCTGGATGACAAATTAAAGTATACAGGACAAAGTGAGAGACTTGTGGGAACTGTAGAGTGCAGCAGAGCAGTCCACTGAGAATTCCACTCAGCATTCCACTCAGTATCCAACCTAGATACTTCTGGATGTTCTAATACAAAGAATGGCCTGCAGCCCTTGTATAAAATTATACCTGATTCCTCCAAGACCCCACCCCATTAATGAGGCTTAACATTAGCTGTTGTTTTTCCTCTAATTGAGTGGTGATTGAGCCATCAGACTTGTTTATTTACCTTTCTAAGATGAGGGTTGGATGCTGCTACCACCAAGGAATGATTGTTTCCCAAGAACATAGGGAAACAAAATTTATCTCTTCTCTCCCAAGGAACATATTTTCTAAGAGGAACTTTGGCCAGCTTGCTTTATCACTCATGCTCACTGATACTATGTGCATGTAGTCCTGGTTATCTTTTTCTTTTTTTTTAATTTTATTTTGAAATAAATTCAAACTTACAGGAACAGTTGCAAAAACAATACAAAACCCATACACAGAACTGCAGCATACCCCGACCTCCCCTCCCCTAATACCCTGATCCACCAACTTTAACATCCTGTCATACCACCATTTCTTTCTTTCACTCCTTCCCTCCCTCCCTATCTGTCATCCATCATCTATTGCTCTGTCTGCTGAACATATGAGAGCAAGCTGCACACATCCTTGAACAAACAATATAATTCACATATACAATTCCTGGTTATCTTTTAAACCCTGAATGCATTGGGAAAAGGTCTCAGATCTTCCTGAGATAACACTTCTTCTCCAACCAATAAACAGGTTAAGTGAATTTTAACCTGGCTCTGTCTGTATCTTCAGGGCAAATTTATTAAGATCCTCTTGCAGCTAAAATACATTCTTCTAGGGCTGCAAAGAGTTCACTCTGTTCTTTTTTTTTTTTTCCAAACCTCTTCTGTATGGATGCTTTTGATCAGATAACCGTACCAGGTTATGGATATTTCTAGCATTATTATGGATTCTTCAAGGACAAAAAAAAATCAGAAGGTGCTCTCACCCTGATCTGTGACCATTTCTTATCAGCAGCTGAATTTTTATTTTAGCATTTTTGACCTAGTACAGTGTTTAAAAGATGGTCTGTTGTTTACAACACCTCAGTACCTCCCAACAACCCAGCCATTGAGACGCTATTCTGAGTTAGATTGCTTCTTTCAAGATCAGATATGACAGTCCCTATAGTAATCTAGTATGTTCATTGAAGACAACTTTGTAGGATGTCCTCGTGTGTTACTTGTCATTTGGTGCATCCCCAAATCAAAATTCTCATACATAAATAAATGCAGTGAGGGCATTTGCCCATCTTAGGTGGGAGTGGGGTCCTACTGGGAAGGTCACAGTAGATATCCTAAAAGCTGAATCTCAGGTCTGTGAACCTCATAACAGAGACTGCTGACCCACTCTCTGTGTTCTAGACATTTAAATGGGAAGTGCTAGAATAGAAAAATTTCAGAGGGATAAATACTAAAAACTAAATAGAGGTCACCCTTTGATGCTTGAAATAGATCATTGCAAAGGTAAAAAGCACTTGTCAATAAACTTTTAGAGTTTGAACCCATTCATATTTCCAATCTTAGATTGACAGTATTATCTAGGGAAGAGAGCCCCATCACAAGGATAACTAGGTATGGCTGGGGCGGTATCCTAATTATATGTGGTCAATGTTGTAGAAACAACAATGACCTCCTTCAAAGCGAGGTACAGAGTCACTGTCAGAGATACAGTCTTGGACAGTGGATGTCACCCAGCACGTGGGAGCATGTTTATTATACTGTAAGCTTCTTAGATCTGGCTGATTCCTTTGTAATTCTTAAGGTGGTCAGTGTGGCTCTGCCAACCCACTGGAGCGGAGGCCTCTGTAGAAGCATCTTCCTTTTCCACCAATCATTACCAGGCAAGAGAGGTGAATATAGTCTGAGAATAATTCATGACGTGTTTATTAAGATGCTTCTGAGCTCAAGGCTCCCATCCAAGGATGTCACAGTTGGGAGGTGGAGGTGGGGGTGTGGGGAGACAAACACAAATACTGTAGGATGATTAGTGCAAATACAGTTGTCAAGGCAAAGAGAGAGAGGGTTGTTGCTTAGTATTGAAATCATGTATTCCACATGTGGGCATTTGGTAGTCAATCTGCTCTGAAGTGACATGCTGCTGAATCTTTAAAGGGCTTCAGCCGAAGAGAACAAAATCTGATTGGGCAAATTGCTAAAATATTTAAAGTGCAGCCTGTTAAAGCTTTTACTGTGAAGAGCATCACGTCAGAAGTTGTAGCCAGGAAGAGCAAGTAATTGGCTTTCCATCCTCATGCCAGTCAGTCAGCATGAGGCTCTGTTCTATTCCTTCCTCTCCATTGCCAAAGCTAATAGCGACCCTTTGGGGTGGGGGCGGGAGGCAGGTGTGTGCAAATGCACGTGCCGGGGAGATTGGATGGCTGACAAAATGAGGAGGAGGAGTGAGGTATCCATAAAAAGGGCATCTGAAACCACAGCATGATGTGAAATCCACTTTAGGAAAAGGGGAACAGGAGAAAGGCAGAATTCTTACCTGGCAGAGGTCACCTGCACTTCCAGGTGGGTGGCGATGTGAAGCAGTTGTCTTTCAAAGAATGGGTTCTGCAAGCAAAGGGAAGGCCTTCGGTGACAATCACTTCCTCTCCATCTTTCAGCTCCTCTGAAACATAACTCTGGGACACTTTCCATTTATAATTTAGCACATTCTCCACTTAGACTTTCCTATCCTTTTCTCCCCAGGCACGACCCCTTGTTAATTCCTGGCAATGATCAGATTGACAACATGGACTCCAACGTGAAGAAGTACGACTCCACCGGGATGTTTCACTGGTGTGCGCCCAAGGAGATAGAGAAAGTCATCCTGGTGAGTGACGGTCCGCGGGACCGATGCCAGCCCCTCCTGTCCCAACCTACAGCTGCCAGGAGTGAGGTTTTCCTAACTGGATAGGAGGATGATAGAGACCCTGGTCTTAATTATTTTTGATAAATGAAATGAGTATCATATATTGGAGGAGCTAGAACTCTGACTAGAAACTGAGTGGAGAGTCGAGTTTTCAATTTCTGAGTATCTCTTCAGGCATCATAATAAATGTCACATGCTATGCTGACGGCACCTTGGGAGGCAGAGTGGACCACAGTTTGCGTGGATGTGGCTTTGGGGCTGAGCCCACCTGCACCATGCCTGGCTATGGACAAGTCACTTAACCTCTCTGTGCTTGAGTTTTCTTATCTATAAAAAAGATAAGATGAGAATGGTTCCTAACTCATAGGGTTGCAGTGAGATTAAAAGAGGTAATACTTTTAAAGGGCTCAGAACAGAACCTGACATACGATTCAATAAAGTAGTTACCCATTATTTTCGTTAAATGCCATGAAGAAATCAGAATGCTGCTGTTTACGAAGGTCTTGTTTATGGCAAGACCTTGTATCCTTATATACAATAGATCCTGAAAGCATAAACCAAGCTTCACATATTTTTGACCCTTCTTAGCATACATTGTAGGCAGACAAAGTGCATTTGCCGATGATGACAATGATGAACCACGGGGAGGCCGGGGCTCAGAGCCGCATTTCTTGGTTGGCTCACGAACATCAGTAGCAGCTGTGGCTTCTCCCAGTCTGTCCCAGGAATGTCGGCAGAGATAACCATCCCGTGCTACTCCTTAGTCCTATTAAAAGCTTTAGGTTTTAATGCCTCCATCGGCTTTCCTACAGTTTATTGTCTTGCTAATCCATGAAAAACGGATTAATAATCAGGAAGATCAGACAGAAGGGTCTGTTCTCCCTTGTGCCTCTAATCCCTGGATTGCTATGGTCTGTTCCTTTCTGTCTGCCAAAAAAATCCTATCATCTCTGAAGTCATGGCCATTATTCCAGGTCCTCAGAATAGCTTTTCATCCTAATGCACTAGATTTATCCCTGTGTTTTGAGAGAGAGAGAGAAAGAGAAAGAGAGGTCATGTGTGCACGCTTGTGCAAGCACGCGTAGGCATGCATTTGTGCATTTTCTCAATTTAATTATAAACATGCACTAAGAGCCCAAATAGCACGGTGCTGGATGCTGTCTTGAAGGTATGACAGTTGCAGGCAAAGCGTAGAAAGCCATAACTCTCAGGAAACACCCATTGTCAACTTACCAGGAGTGCAAATGGTTCTATGCACAAAGCTGCTCCATGAGCTTATATCTTGACCCTGTAACCCCCACACTTTTGTTCTCATGATCTTAACTGAGCCTGGTGTTAACCCTCTGTGGTGGATCCTAGGCTGGGTGCTCTGTCTGGGATCCAGAGTTTCAACTGCTTTCCTAGATATTCCCGAGGATTGCATGCAAACTGGCATTCAGCCAGCATCCCCTACCAGCCGTGGGAGAGTTTAGGGAGGTGACTTATTGCCTCTCTCATCTGAAAAAAACATCCTTTAACAAATATTTATAATGAGCCAACTATATCAGGCAGTGTTGAAAATTTGACAGCTGCTCTCACCGGCAAGGCAGGTGAGTAAATAATAACATTTCAGATATTGGTTAAGTGGTATGAGAAAAATAAAGCAGGATGGTGGGCTAGAAAGGGGCTGGGAGGTGCTGTTTAGACAGAGTGGTCCAAGAAGACCTCTCTAACATTTGAGCAGAAAAGAGAACAGTAGGAAGGGTCAAGCTACAAGAAGCTTTGGGTTTGCGTGTACCCAGTGGGTGTTGGATACTAGCTGCTTTGAGGGGTTAGAAAATTTAAGAGATGGCCCCAATATCAACGAAAAAACAATCTAACTGGAGAGAAGATATAAAATGTAACCACAAAACAATATATTTAAATGTTAAATGATACAAGGAACAAAGTACTAGTCAAATCCAAGGGAGAAGGAGTGATGTGTTCTAGTGGTTCGAGAAGTCCTATTGGATACAAAAGGTTGTGCTTTGAAAGGGGTTAAACCAGTAAGGCTCAGCTTGGGTTGGACCTTGAAGGGTTCATAGGAATCACAAGATGTACAACTGAGTAGTTTCTCTAGTGGTCTTACACCTGGCAGAATCAGACTCTCCAGGGATGAGGCCCAAAATTCAGTATCTTTTCCAGGCTCTCCAGATGTTCCCAGATTTGTGCTCCTGGGATCAGCATCTGTGCCTCGGCCATTCTAACATCTCTTCTTGACTTTCCCATTCTAGATTTCCCAGCTTCCACTCTGGATGGAGTTTGTAACCCTCTGGTTGGTTGGGGAAGCTAGCCTCCCAGCTGACTTGGCCAATTAAAAATAATTAGGGGACCCATCACAGCACATTACAGACTGGATGCCTCTTTGCTGGTGATACCTGGATACACACACACACACACACACACACACTCACTCACTCTTCCATGCAGCCAAGATAACTAACTCCAGGTCTTCTCCAAGAGGTGGTGATGTATGTTATGAGTTCCCCAGTGTAGCCTCACTTGGTCACTATTTACAAGGCATTCCTTACAGCCTGCATATCAGGTTTCCCTGTACTGTTGCAGAGGGACACCAATAATGGTGACAGCCCCTGCTTTATTCTAACGATCAGGGAGTGAAAGCCAGCTTCCTCCTCTCCTTAGGGGTTACTGTGATAACCCTGACATTGTCATGAGTTGCAATATTGGCATTTGAACAATCAATATACCAGTCAATTGTAGGGATGAAATCAAGCAGAATTTGATATGTGCTCTGGAAATTAACATGCCTCCCCCAAAGCACTGTGAGCCACTGGGGCCATCCAGGCTGGACGGGGAAGGAAGGCATGAGGGAAGCCATTGGACCAGAAGGAGAGGCAGAGAATGGCTCACCCTGGCCTCCTTGTATTTCTATGCTCTTTACTATCACAGAGAGCGAAAGGGCCATAGCGGCTAGCCATTTACACTTCCTAAGAAGCTGGAGTCCTCTGCTAACTGATTATTTGGGGGTGTTCCTCTGACTGGTTTGCACAATATACAACCCTCCAGGCATGTTCCTGGATACCCCAAGGAAGTATTAGCTTAGGACAGGGGTCGGCAAGCTTTTTCCATAAATGGTCAGGCAATAAATAATTTAGACTCTGCAGGCTACACGGTCTCTCACACACCTAATCAACTCTGTGGTCATAGCAAGAAAACAGCTGTGGGCAGTCCCTAAATGAATGAGCATGGCTGTGTTCCAATAAAACTTTATTGGAATTTGAGTTTCATGTAATTTTTGCATGCTATGAAATATTATTCTTTTTTTTAGTTTTCTCAACCGTTAATGTATATATATCACTTTTAGATCACCAGCCATACAAAAACTGGTGGCAGACCAGATCTGTCCTGGGGCCCGTAGTTTGCTACCCCCCTGGCTTAGGATATCAAGCTCTTTCCACTGGCACATTGATGAATGGATGCACATCTTTCTCCACATCCAATGATAGAGAAGAGCACTGGACCCTCTCACTGATGAATCTAGAACTCAGTTCAGTTTCTCAAATTGACACCAACATAGGGATCTGACCATTTTATAATCTTCCCAGCAAGAAAGGTAGGAAAGGCAGCTCATTTCCTCAGTTTCCTAGAAACCAAGGCTTTCTTTTCCAAGTAACATAAATACTCCTATTCCCTTCTCTTTTCACCACTTGAAAATTGCACCCTCATATCTTTTTCAAATATTCTGTCAAAGAAGGCAGGGTCGTATGTGGATATATGTTTTCATATATTTATTACATCAATATTGTATATACACATACACTCAATATTATAGATATGTATGGTATGTATATAATATTGTTGAAATAAAAATAATAGCACATTAATAGCCTATCGTAAGCATTTGGCAAATGTTCGCAAGGTGCTTTACACCGAGGATTTCTTTACCCCTTACAACAACCCTAGGAGGGCGTCTTGCCCATGCTCCTGTACCTCTCCTTGTTGCAGACCCGAAGCGAGGCCGCCATGACCGTCCTGAGTGGCCACGTTGTGGTCTGCATCTTCGGCGATGTCAGCTCAGCTCTGATTGGCCTCCGGAACCTGGTGATGCCCCTCCGTGCCAGCAATTTCCACTACCATGAGCTCAAGCACATCGTCTTTGTGGGCTCCATTGAGTACCTCAAGCGGGAGTGGGAGACACTTCATAACTTCCCCAAAGTGTCCATTTTGCCGGTAAGTCCAAGGCCATGGCATTATTGATGCTTTTTTTCTTTTTCCTTTCATTCATAAAAGAAAATCCCAAACGGATAGGGTAGTTGTGGCTTTGATCATGCTTCATCCGGTTGTGGGCCTGAGGACTCAGCCCTTCCCCGATGCTCCATCTAGGAAAATCCAAACCCTGGGAGACCTTATTAAAAGAGATTTTCAGCCAAGTCCACCCCTGATGAAGGAGTGAAGTTTAGCTGGTATCAGATGTATTAACCATGTCAGCATTTAAACACTCCCTCCCTCGCTAACACAAAACCTAGTTTCTGAGGTATTATAAGGTTTATAGCAAAATTTACTCATGGACTGATTTCTAGCATTTTACTTATGGCATTATCAATGCTTGTAGAAATCTTGATCTGCAGTACTTTCTATTTTTAATGAAATATAAATAACAGCACTCTTTATTTATATCTGCTGTATACTTGGCCAACCCTCCCATTCATTTAGAAACCTAGCAATGTTTTCATGGGTCTGTGTGTGTGTGTGTGTGTGTGTGCATGTGATACTCTTGGTTACAAAACTCTAGGATCCAAATCTAAAAGGAACAGTTTGGTGCTCCATAATTCAGTGTGAGGATATGGGATTGATGATCATGTAACTACCTCTAATCATCGATGAATGTGTTTTTCATAAACTTCCTGAAAATTGCGGAGTTCTGTGCCTTTCAACATTTGATGTAGTTCTCCATGTCACAAATCCATGCAAATAGCATCTTATCCTCCAAAGATGTTTCTTGGAAGTTCACTTCTGTAGAACTAATGCATATGGATTGGATGCTAAATTTAGAGGTCTGTTTGTTTCCTTATGGAACTGAAATCCATTATTTCTTCCATAGCTTCTAGAATCCCAAAAATGGGAAAAAAATGAGTCAAGTAATACAATTCATTAAAGATAATATACAAATCTGTCCACAAATAATACCCTTTAGTAGGCATCATTTGCCTTTACATAATGCATGGCACAATAGGTACTCAATAAGCACTTCAAGAAGCAAAAAAAATATCGGACAGGTCTCTTTTGGATGTCAAGACAAAACCCACTGATTTAGTGAACACATATGTTTAAAAATAGTCACCTACATACAAATAAATAGTCATATACATGGAAGGGCATAAACAGATATATTCCTTGCTAATTCCAGAACTATAGTGGATTTGATTATATATTCCGATGATTGTCTATGCACATATGCTCTTTCACATGGTCACTAGTGAACACATTTTGGACTCGGCTCTAAAAGTATCTTTATAAAGAGCCTATTGTTTTTCTGGGCTGCATGAGTCTGTGTGTGTGTGTGTGTGATGTTTTGGGGGTGTGAGTTGTGTATTTCCTTCTGTGTGCCCTTGTACACATCCACTCACCTTCATATAGATGAATGAGCTGTCATATTTGCAGGTGCTTTTCAAAACTTCCAAAATTTGGCATACTCAAGCACAACATATTTGTACAAAATTGACCTTTCCTATGTCTTCACATATTTCATTGTTTAAACAGTACCCCACATGTAGGGCCAGCCTAGGAAAACACAAGATGTTGCCATGTATGTCATTTGTATTTCTTGTGCTTTGAAATCGTGTGTATACAACTGTGCAGGCATTGTCTTATATCACAATTACTGCTCAATTCCCTACAAGGTGGAAATTAAAAGAATATGGATGTAGGCAATTGAGGCTTCTGTGCTGGCAAAATGATTCAGGCAGTGGTCAGACTTCTTTTGTCTAAAGAGATCGAAGGAGAAGAGGGCATTGTTCTCTCCAAAGATACTGCTTCAGGATCCAGAAGCTTCTCGGCACCTGTACCACTACATGCCCCTTCCTCCATAATATCTACAGTCTATTAGAGGCTAAGAATAGAATCATGACTGACTCTGAGTCATAAAAGATGGTTAGTGGTCTCGATCTCTGCAGCCAAGTCCCCTCCTGCCAATGCCACCTCTTCAGAAAGAGGAATGAGAGGAAGGCATCCAGAAACATGCAGCAGCTGGGAAACCCTCTCCTTGCACGGTCATTGAGTCGAAGGCAACTCCATACAGGCAAAGTAGGGGCTGAGTTCAGGCTGGAGGACCAAGGAGGCTGGAGGCTGGACATGAACCCCCAAATGATGCTGCCTGGCATGTGGGACCTCTGATATTAGCTGGCTCAGTTAGCTCTGCTGTGCCCCTCCTGAGGACACAGAGGCCTTGCCCCTCTCCTCCAACACTGACCTTCCCGTTTTACCTCTAGTGGCACTCCCGGGCTCCCTGTCATCACCTCCTAGATCTGGGTTTTTTCCACTGTCTTTTGTTGCTATAGCATTTTAAAATAATTTGTTTACTGGCTTATTTATTTTTAATTATACATGTTATATACAAATACTTTCTTGTTATAAAATATTCAAACAATACAGAAGTATATAAAGTCAAAAGCAAAATTCTCCCTTCACCCCCCAATCTATTCCCCTCCCCAGAGGTAATTACTGTTATTAGTTTAGTGTGTATTTTTCCTGAGCTTTCTCTCTGAATTTACATACACTTATAAATATATTCATAAATACATGGTTTTGTTTTGTGATTTTATTTTTTTTTTACATAAACAAAATCGTACATTGTTCTAGAACTTTTTTCCCTTACCCCTCTATCCTTCCCCATGGAGGCTTACTGAGCGCTAGCTCAGCCTCTTTACCTGCTGCAAAACTTTACCTGGTCCATTGAATGTGACCGTGAACTTAGCCATTCCTCTGTTGTTAAACAATTAGGCGATTTCCTTTTTTTCTCCTGTTGGAAATATGCAATGAAATTATGTGGCCTGAAGCTTAACTCCATTTCATCCTCCCTCTGCAAGAGTTGCATAAATTCCACTCCCTCTCCCCACCCAACCCCAACCCCAGCCCTCCACCCCCTCACCCCACCCCTCCCTCCCTCCCACTCCCCTACTCCACCCCCTCCCTCCCTCCCACCCGGTCTTCCAAACTGAGCAGAGCTTCCAGCCCCACCCCGTCGCCCCTGGCTATTTCCCGCTGGTTGCACTGGAAATGCCAGCTAGAACTGCTGTCTTTTGCTGGAGACAGAAGTGACCTGCGATTAAATAAACAGGCATTTGAAACCCACCCCTCATTACATCCTGAAAGCCAGAGGTTGCCACAGGATAGTTACTTAAATCAAGACAATTTCTGGGCAGAAAGAAGATGTAGAACCCTGGCATTATTCCTCTCCCCCGCTTGTTAGTAGTAGCTTGATCGAGTATTGAGAGCAAGCCTAAAATGCTGCCGTCAGCTCCGGCTACCCTTTAGATTAGCACACCGCTCCTATTCCCCGGACGCAGTTGGGCCAGCTTAATGTCAAGGTATAAAAAAGACACTTGTTAAAGAATTTCCCAAAGCTCTGGCTCCATCTTTAATTTGTTTTTGTTTTTATTAATTTATTTTTTTGCCTCTTTCCCTCTCCGCCCTCGGTCTCACATTTGCCGTTTTGTGTTTTTTTTTTTTCTTTTCTCTTTCCTCTTTCCTTTATGCCAAAGGGTACGCCATTAAGTCGGGCTGATTTAAGGGCCGTCAACATCAACCTCTGTGACATGTGCGTTATCCTGTCAGCCAATCAGAATAATATTGATGATACTTCGCTGCAGGACAAGGAGTGCATCTTGGCATCACTCAACATCAAATCTATGCAGTTTGATGACAGCATCGGGGTCTTGCAGGCTAATTCCCAAGGTAAGGACAGCCTGTAATACTTCTCTGCTCTGCCTACGGGGGACAGGGGCTGGCAAGAGGGATATCCTTCACTCCGTAACTCAAAGAGGCTCACATCAACTGGCTTTTAAAGGGGCATTTGCTGCCTCTTTTTGGCTATCCTGGGAAGCAGGCTCAAGACCTGAAAGCCCACCTGCAGAAGCAGGCTGCCTTCCCAGAGAGTAAACAAGCCTTTAAATTGCCACCCTGTCAGCCTTCCCAAACAGTGGCTTTATGACCAGGGTCACCAGCTAAATGTCAGGGCACTAAAAAGATGCTGGCTGAACAATTCCCAATGTTTGTTGCCAGTATATATTTTTGCCATTGAGCTGGGATGGAGTGTTGGGCTTTGCCATTGTTATAGCTGCATTTAAGACTGTGCTGATGGAGGGAATGGTGAGCTCTGGAGAATGGAGACTCCAAGCACTAAAAGTCATTTAGCAAGAGGTGACACCTGTCAGCCCACACATTCTCCTGTGGGAAGCACAGCAGCAGTAAGTGATGCACATCTGTCTTCTATTCTCTGCTTTCAATCTTTCCTGTCAGTTGCTCTGGGATCCTGGGTAGGACAAGAAAAGACATGGTCTAGGAGTCTCTAAAAGGTAGTCCAGTAAAAAAAAAAAAACAAAAAAAACAAAACCGTAAAGAAAGACCTCAGCAATCAGGGATTTGGCAGAATAGAATGTAAAGCATTTTCCTCCAAATAACACCTCTGTGTAGGCTTGCCATGAACTGAAGGGCCATTGTCATGGGTGACCTACTGGATGGGGTGGCATTGGGTGCTTGATGGGTGCCTGAATCCCATCACTCTAGGATCCAAGGTTGAGGAAGCCTCACCCATGAGAACTCTAGAGATTGAGGGACGCAGCACCACCTTATTGGCCATTGTTGACACTCCCTCCACCCAAGGCAGGCTCCTGTGGAAGCTCAGTCCTATCATGCAGCCTTGAGCCATGTGCTACATCATCTGTCGTCAATACTCAGCATCAGCACCACCCCATTCTAACGTCGATGCAACATTGCAATATAGCTAGGGACAGTAATTCTAGAATTCTCTTTCCTGTATGGTTCTGGGTTGGAGTCTGCCAACCAGAGAGAGGCACTGGGGTAAGATTTGGAAAGTGGAATTGAAAAAGCCCTTGATTCTTCGCAGTCAGTTGTAGCTGTAAGCAGGCGTGAGGTTCAAAGTAGCTATCAGGTGAGCTCTTTGAGAACCAACTGCTTTGCTGCTGAGGTCTCAGAGAGTGGGTGGGGCATCCCAGAGGGTCTTGAGATTGACAGCAGCTTCTGGGAAAGCTGGTGAGAACCTTCCAGTCTGCTGCCACAAGTGAGATGGTTAACAGTGGCCTCCCTGAATCGCCCCTCCAGCCTTTCCAATGCTTGTGTCAACTTCAAAGTTTCTCCATACTTGGAATAGAGTGGTTTCTGTTCTGACATAACCCTGACTGATACAACCTGAAGCCTAATTTTGAATTCTCCACTGCACTATCTCCCCTAACCCAAATCTGAATCTTGGGATCCACATGTTCAGCTGTGCCCTCAGGAGAGGGCAACATGGCAAGACCCTAAGAGAGGCCCTGAGCTCCTTATCTACCCAGCTGCATACCTAGGACGCAAGGCTTGCCTCCTACGCAGTCTGCCCAGGGAGTGGAGGTGAACAGAGAGGTTAGAAGACAATAAGCTGACCTTTTAGGAAGTGCAAGAGGCAAGCTGGCACAGGGTTCCTGCCTGTAAGTCCTGATCATCAGTGTATAAGCCCCCACCCTAAACCCTCAGCATGGGCATCACCTGGGAGTTTGTTAGAAATGCAGAGACTCATGGCCCACCCCAGACCTACTGGGTAAACTTGCATTTTTTTTTTACAAGATACCCAGGTGACTCACAAGATCTCCAGGTGATTCACCTGCACTGCTTTAAAACAATAAATCTTCGGACCAACCAAACCTGGTCCAATGATCATTCTGGCCATCCTATTAGATGCTGCTCCTCTCCTGGAGAGGAATTTAGCAAGGGGAGTGGAGAGAAGGGAAAGCAAGAGAAGTTCTCCTTTTGGGAAGAGATGGGTCCTAACAGAAGGGGCAGGAAAACATGCCCTTTCCCCAGTATGTCTATTTCCTCTCAATTCAATAATTGTGATTTTTGAGGTCCATGTATCAGAATTTCAACTTATAATTTAGTTGCAAGTGCATCTGACCTAAGTGTTTCTACCAACTCTCTTAAACCTTATTCTAGCCTCTCAGATCCCATATGATTGCCGAACTGTAAAAATGCTTCCCTCCCCTCCCCAGATACTTATTCAATGCTCAAAAGTCTTCTTTACTGTTCTTAGCACAAGGATAAGCAATAAGAAAAATAGGTTTTGGTGGGAGGTATGGAGGAAGAAGAAAGGGACATCGTCTTTCTTGTACACACACACGCACACAAGAAGGCAGAATATGTGTTTCCATGCCCTGAAACAGTTTTCATAGACTCAAGATCAGCAAGCATTCTGTTTCTGCTCTAAGTGAAAGCAAGTCAAAGCTATGGGCCCACAGAGCTCATATTTCTCATTGTTCTCCTCTCTTGTCCCTGATCTCCAACTCTCTCCTTTCATGACACTCTGGCCTTCCAAAAGGCAGGTGGTCATCAAGACAGGGAAGCACTTCCTCCCCAGGGGGTGAGCATTCTGTGCCCACCGTCATCTGCTCACTCTGAGCCCAGCTCCTTGGATTCCCACAGGGCCAGATGAACAAGCTGAGTTTCCCTGCCACACACATCCTCTCCAAGACCCTTTTGACCAACTGGAATGCCCACTTAGCCTAAGATACCTTTATTACTATTCATCTGGCCATTTTATGTGACCAAGCTCAAGGGGAGTTGGATTATCAGGGCACAAAATGGATTTTTTGTTACCCTTTTTCATTTTGGGAAACAAATCTAACTTCCCCTGACAGGTAACAACATAGATAATTTCACCACTCTCATCACTTTTATTCTATGGACCTTTATGAAACCCCTTCCTCTACTTTCTCCTGATTGCTGTGTCTCCATCCCTCCAGGATCCAACAGGACAGAAATGTGAACTTGCTTAGGAAAAATGTGTCTGCCCTTGGGCCAGAATATTCATGCAATCTTATGGGAAGATTTTCCTTTTTCTAAGATGATGCAATTCAACACGAGAAATGTGTCTTAACATCAAGAAGGTAGAGTGTTCATGGGATTAGGTGACTGGTCACTACATGCTGTGTGTCAGTAGGTCTTCTAGATGAACAAAGCCTCTCTCCCCTCCTCTCTTCCCTCTTCCCATCCCTTTTGGTGTCACTTTTCCAGCCCACATGGTGTCGGAACTTGGCCCGCCTAGGGATTCTGGACCAGACACTTTCTGAAAAGATCTGAGATGCGATGGCTGGTTGTCAAAAACAATTACGGTGAGAGGTGGCATACCTCATGCTGGATGGCATATCTGATGTGACAGTTGGGTCTATGAGATGCAGTTTTAATATACAGCAGGCAACACTGCAGTGACAATTATATAAAGCAGGTGAAGTCACTTCTTGCTGGTCAGCAAACATCAGCTCAGAACCACTTTACAGCTCTTTACCAGCAACTAAGTGCCTTTATTTACAGAGTGGCTGTCACTTCCCTTTGGCTGGAGAGCTGGTGTATTATTTAGCACACATTTATCTGGGGAAAACATTTCAATTTAAATCAGCTGGTACAACAGTGGCTCTTGCCAAGCTGTTTCCCAGTGGTTCTAAGAGATGAGAATGGAGTCTGCTCTTGGAAGGGGGGGTGGGCGGAGGGAGGGAGAAAGAGTACATTTCAGAGAACTGTCTGAGTCAGTAGCTGAAAAGAGGAAGATGTGAGTGACTGTTCCATTTTGCTTTAATATTAAGTTTATGAATCGAGTATCTTGTACTTCTTCGTGTAGAAGTAAGAATTACTTGTAAGGGTTAACCTTCCAGTAAGAGTAACTCGTAAGGGAAAGGAAGAGAGATAAATAAGTGCCCACTCTGTGTTAGGTACTATGATAGGTACAGACACAGGGATGACTTGGATTCAGCCACTCACTGTCCTCGAGGGGCCCAGGTTAGAGAAGAGGCATCCCCATAAATAATTGCAGCCCAACTGGATAAGGATGAGGGTAAAAATTTGGAGGAGCAGAGAAGCCTTCTGGAAAAAAAAGAAAAAGTGGCATTTGTCGATGTGTTAAATGCAAGAGGCTATGAGCACTTGAAATGTAGCTAGTGTGACTGAGGAACTGAATTTTTAACTTAATTTAATTTTAGTAAATTTAACTTTAAATAGCCATAGATGACTAGTGGCTGCCATATTGAATAGCACAGTTCTAGAGCATAGTCTTGTATGCTTGCTCAGGGCCTGGATTTGGGGGATTCATCAGAGATTTAGAGAAAGTAATGATTGAATCTGTCTTTTGAAAAGGTAAAAGGTAAAAATATGAGCACAGTTTAGAGGTGGAAAGAGATGAAGCATGAGCTAGGCCAGAAGACTATTCAGTCGATTAGAAGGGATGTGAAAAAGCCTGACAGTACAGCTTTTGTTGTGTTGGTAGGGAGAACAAGACAAAATTGAGATGAATTTGAAATATAGAAATGATAGCCATTGAAGGTCAGATGGATGGAAAGGAGGTGTGGATGAGCAAGACTGAGGAGGTGGAGATGAGTTCCAAGGTTGACTGTTAGATGGTCATAGAAGTGACTGAGGAGGCAGAGGACCCAGGAGAAGAAACAAGTTTTAGGTAGAATATAAGAAATTCTGTCCTGGTCCTTTTGAGTTGAAAGTATCTGTGGGATATCCAGCACGGAGAACATATGGCCACAGGGATTAAGTTAGGTTCAAAGAGTCATTGGTGGAATCATGGTGATAGGTGGTATTTAGGCCTTTAAAGTATTTCCCAGGGAGTCAGGCAAAACAATTCAGAGAAGAGGACTAAACATGGAACCTTGTGAAACACCACCACTGAAAGGACAAGCAGAGGGATAAAATCTAGCAAAAGTGCTGAGGGCAGATATTTAGGGGAGTAGACATGGGTGTGAAAGGTAAAGGAGAAGAGAGTTGAGCAAATTCCGGATGAACAATCTAGAATGAATCCTAATGATTTGTTGATGTGTTTGTTTTCCTGAGTAGACTATGAGACCTTTAAGGGGAAAGGACTATTCCTAGTCCTGCTTATTTTTGTGTTCCAGTTGCCTCTAGCACAGGGTCTGGCACAGACTTGCCATGAAATAAGAATTTGTTGGACTGAAATGATTTGAAAGAAAGGAGGGCTTAGTACTGTCAGATGCTGCAGAAAAGTCAAGTAGATGAGGGTCAAAAGAGGCAATGGTGCATTTGACCATCAGGAGGTCGTTGATGACCTTGGCAAGAGCAGCTGAGTAGCCTGTTGCCTGTAGAAGCTGATATTCAGGGGGGTGGGGGATGAGGCACTAATGAGAGGTGAGAATTGGAGTATATAGTGCTCTTTCAAGTACAGGTAGGGGAAGAAATAGTGTATTTCAGAGGAGATATCAAGGAAAGGATTTCATTTAGTTCTTAGAATGAGGAGAAATACAGCGAATTTGTTGGTTGAAGTAGGCCAAGATGAGGCTCCTTAGAGAGGGAAAGGTTGAAGCTACAAGAGAGTTGTTCAGTGATAGAGAGAGGAAGGGAGAGAGGCAGGAGAAGATGATATGGCCTCAGAAAGGAGAAAGAATGAGAACTCGTCCCTCTGAGTCAGGGAGGCAGGATGGGGAAGCTGAAGCTTAATTTGGAATTGAGAGGTTGATATGAAAGAAGCTCAGTCAGATGGCTTTTGCTTTCTTCATGGAGCAGTGAGTTTGGTTTTCATTGAGGAGTTAAGGGGGTGGGACAGTTGGGGCAGGGAACTGATCGTGATAAAGGGTTGGAGCAAAGATCATGAGAAGCACGTGGGAGAGATGATTGGGGTTATGTAAAAGATGAGTGAGCTTGGTGAGGATCAGCTGAGGCTAGACCTGTGGAGATGTAATGAAGCCAGGTAGCACATCTATGAGGTTTTCATTGCAGCACTTGTCAGGAAGAGTAGAGAGAGTAGAAGTTGGCTTTACCTTGGGATAGGGATCAGTAGGAGGGAAAAGATTCAAAGGTGCTGGTGAAATACCTTAAAATGAGCAACCACCAGGTCTACCTTGGTGGGTAGAAGTGCCAAACCAGAAGATGGGGCTTATAGACTGAGGAGCCAAAAAAAAAAAAAAAAAAAAAAAAAATAGAAAATACAAATCCCTGTATGATCAAAGAGCACGCATGTTATATAAGGATGTGGCGGAGCTGAAGGGTAGAACCTTGGATCAGATAGAGGAATATGTGATGGCCTCAGAGAAAGAAATATACCTTGCAGAGCCAGAGCAGAGCTTAGTGGTATTATACTGAAAACTTTTCTTGCCATGAGGACTCCAAGCCCAAAGCAAAACCCATCTGAATAACAACAACTGTAATAATAACTGCCAATGCTTCATAAATGTTTGCTGTGATTGTATGGTAGGAGTTTTGACAATTGAGACAACATGCATTTCCTAGATGACTAGTTTACATCTTTGGCAGCACATTGTAATCACCTAAAGGAACTTTGAAAAAGTTGCTGCCTGAGCACTTTGGATTTAATTGGTCTTGAGCACAACCTGTTTAACAGGAGTTTTACAGGCTTCCCTTGTGCAGCCAGGGCTGAGAATCACAGCCCTAGGTTGTCCTCAGAATTGCTGTGGGAGGTAAGGAGGTTCCTATTTTGATTGTGAAGGTGAGGAAACTGAGATGTAGAGGAATTAAGTGATGATTTCTACCCAGGTCTCCAAGTCTTGTTTTTATAGGAAAATTCTGTCAGCCCAGCTTAACTGTGGTCTGCCTCTTTCCTGTCATATTTTTGGATGATCACTGGCTTTCTCAAGGCTGAAAAGCCTTAAGTGGAGGACAAAATGGGTGGAGATTGCGGCAGAGACAGGCTTTAACTGTATTCTGCCTGAGTGTCTTAAGTGTCTGTATTTATCAACCTTGTCCTTGTCATGCCTCATGGTGATAAATAAAGCATCAGGACTCAGGGCCACCTGAAGTGCATGGACAGAGACATTCAGCTGCTAGAGCTGGTTGTTCCTGAGCACGGCTGTGGAAGGGCAGCAGAGCTGACATCCGGCACTGCCCAATAATGTTCGGCAGCAGTTACTCACCTCCAAAGCCAGCACGCTCTCCTCAGATTCTGGATCCCTTTAAGAAGACTGAGCTAAATGTGGGTGTTGGCTAAGGTTCTTCTGTGGTTCCTTTATCTGTTGTATACCCTGATTTCATCTGATTCCTGGTGGCTGGTGTGTAGGTGGCAATTCAGTTCCACAGACACTTACTAAGCACCTGTCTTGTGTCCAGACTGCCCATGGCAGGCATTGCTGGAGAGACGGGTGAATAAGGCACACTTGTGATCCTTGGAACCTCATATGCAAATGTACAACTCTGGTTCATAATTCTGGTTTATTACTGTGAGAAAAGAATTAAATCCTATGGGGGCTAACATTGGGGGCAGGCAGAGAAGCTACAGATTGAGTGTGAGATAGACTTTGAAAAAAGGATGGCATTTCCACGGGCAGAGATGAAAACAGCTGGCTTGACTGAAAAGAGTATTGGTGTGGGGGTGGAGATACATGGGGATGTGTTGGAACGGCAGCAAAGAGTACAACTTGGCTGGAATACAGCACGTATTTAAGACATCAGGGAGAGATGAGGCAGAAATGAGGTTGGGGCATTGAGGAATGGTCTTTAAGAGTTAGGAAGCTGTAAATAATTCGATAGGCACTGGGGAGCTATGGAAGGTTTGGAAGCAAGGATTGGACCTGGGCCTTAGGGAGATTGAGCTGGAGGCCCTGTGAAACATTGTTTGGAATGGAAAAGAAGAGGCTGCAGGCACACTGGTTAGGAGCTGTGATTGTCTAGAATTAAACGAGAAATCCCTGAACTTGGAAAGGAATGGAAGGTTCTAGTGTGCAACATCATCGATGTAAAACAGACTGCATGGAAGTGAGCTTCATGGCATTCATAGGAAGAGACCTGGAGTGGAGGAACTGGCTTTTAGAAGAAGGTAGTGGATGGACAATAGTCAGTCGTGGTGCATTTCCACGTGGACTCTGTAGAAAGGCCAGATGGAGATGAAAAGCAGATGAACGGAAATGAAGTCCTGAATCCAGGAGAGGGTCACAGCTAGAGAGCTGGCACTTGTTCATACTCTAGGAGCAAAGTAGAGCCTCAGGGAAGAGGAGTGAGGGTAGAAGGTTGGAGGTCATAAGTCTGAGTAGCATCTTGGAAAGAAAGGTTGGAGGCAGCTGCTGGTGGAAGCTGGGAGCCCACGAGCTGAGCTGGGTCCTTGGCATCCCAGGGGAGGGAAGAGCAGAGACAAGCCACAGAAAAAATGCCCACCACCTTATTCCCCTCAGCTCCTTCAAAGTTATTTTTCTATATTCTATGCCCTCTTATAGGCTGCCAAGTTAAGAAAAAATTAAAGTGGGTTGCACACACATCACCAGGCACACAAGCACGTGTGTGCATGTATGCACACGCGCCACATTTCCTCTCGTACTCTGTGACCTTCAGCCACAGCTACACTAAATGAATATCCACCTATAAGCAGATGCTTTCCTTGGATGTGTGGTTCAACAAAGGATAAGAGCCTCAAGTAGGGGATGATGTTTTCCTTTGGAAGAATGGCAGTAATCCTTGGGGAGGCAGCATTAACTGGGGGCACAAGGTACATACACCATTCCCCTTCTAAAGTCCGAGATACCTCTTACTGTTCCAGAGAAAATGTGACTGCTGTTTTATCTTTGGATGAGACACTGTGGATAAGGAACTTGAAATTATTGGAAGGGCAAAATCAGGATTCAAAAGGAACTTCCTAAACTGGAACTTTGGGACAAAACCTACAAGATGGAATGTAATGAGGACCACTGAGCATTAAATGTCAAATAATCACTAAAGACAGGTTGGGGGAGACCTATCTTTAACATAAGCTAATGACTCATTAATGCAGTCTTAAACCTCATTCATAGAATTATAATCTGTTTTGAGCACTGATTGTTTCATCCTGGCCTGTCTGAGGGAGAATGTGTCAAAATCTATGAAAATTGGAAAGAAGGATTGACAAATGAAGAATGTTGCAAAGGGGACAACCACAGTGGTGAAAAATCTGGAAAATGTGTCACTTACCAAGTGCCTAAGAGAACAGGGCTAGCAGACTTTGTCCCATTGGACCAAACCAGGCCCAATGGCTAATGGTGAAGGCAAACCAGATTTTAGCCCAACATAAAGAAGACATTTCCAGAAAAGAATGGGCTGCCTGAAAGTATAGTTAGCATCCTCTCACTTTATGCCCATTGCCAAAGGAAAGCTATGGAAATGATCTTTGTAATGGAAGGGAGAATGGATTAGATGAGTTCTCTGATCCTTTATAACTGAGGATCTCTGGTATTTTTCTTGGTTTTTATGACATAGGGATCTCTGTTTTATATGCTCTACATTCTTAGTCCAGAGGGAGAACTGTGGTGTTTGGCAGGACTGGGGTTATGGCTTTTTTTAGTGGAAGCACTTGCACACTTCCTGAATGGTGCTTTGTGTCTGAGACGGGGAGCAGCCAACCTTGGGATGAGCAGCTTACATCTGGATTCCCCATTAATTTGACATACCACCCCTATCTTCCATTCCCATGTCACCCTTCAACACTTGCCCTTCCCAGTTTCTTCCCCTCTTCAACTCCTCTAAGCCTCACTTCCCTCACCCCCAGGCTGCTCCATCTCTCTTGCAAACACGCCTAGACACATATCCTCATGCACATTCTCCCTCTTTGAAATCAGAGAAGCATTTTTTCAGCTGCTCCCATATAACATTTCATTACCGCAATATTCTCTCTCAATTCTGAAATGGTGGTAAGGGAGAAGCCACTTTTCTTTATACCCGCCGAACGAACAAAGCTCAATGCTAAAATATTTTTCTTCACTTGTAACCGAAACTGCTGTTGGCTTCCTTCCCAAAAACCAGAAAGACAATTATACTTAACTGTTTAGAGATTTATAAATACCACACTGGAGTAGCCTCTAGGTAGTAACTTAAGATACCCAGCCCAATAATTTTCTTTTATTGGTTTGTGATTTAGATCTTTTTTTGAGTCCTCTATAATAAGAGTAGTACATTTCATTAAAAGAGCTTACTAAACAATAAAGAAAATCTGGCTTAGGGCCCCGAGCAGGTCTCAAGTACAGAAAGGGGCCTGCTCTGTTACATTTATTTTGCGGGCATCACAAGACATATCTCAGCACAGCAGTGCAGATGTATTTCAACAAAGCAACAATTGCAGCTGTTTTCTAAATGACTTCAACTTAGGAGAATTTTTTCCTACCTAGCATATTTCACCACATGAGAGATCCTTTTAAGACTGCCATTTACTATTCCGGTAATAGATTCCTAGAGAAAGAAGGAAAGCAAGGAGAAACAAGAACGAGAACTGCAGCAAGAGGTAGAAGAAACCTGGTTACTTTCTGAACCTACGGAGGTTTTATCTCCCACACACGAGTGAAAGTCTTTCTTGGGGAGTGAGTCAGAAAGAAGGAAATGACGTTTTCCTTTCAACTGCACGCAGAGCAGATTCACTTCTTCCTTCAGGATATGTCCAGCTTGGGGCAAATGCAGTGAAAGGGAACCTTAGCTTCAGAGACAGAAAACCGATGTGGGGTGGTGTCGGGGTTGGGCTGAACTCATTGTCTTAGTATCAGGTGAGGGAGTTTTTCTCATGAGCTGGCTTGCTCCTCAAAACTTATATGCTGAGTTAGAACCCCTTTTTAAAAATTATAATTTCCTTTTTTCATATAAGCCATGTGACAGGCACGTTCATATACAACACATACAGTATCTCATTCCTCTCCCTAAAGACCATCTGCGGCAGAGATCATGAGTTCCGTTTAACAGACGAGAAAACTGAGGCCCAGGAAGGGTAAGCGACTTGCCCACGTCTCACGGCTAGTCAAGAGCACGTGGAGTTGATCCCCAAACCATCTGAGACCAAAGCCTATGCTTTTCTCACTATACCAGTCTGCCTAATAAAAGAGTGTAAGTTTTATTCTGATAAAAATAAGCTGATATTTCTGACTTAAACGATCATGGAGGCATTCCTGGGGACAGACATGCAGGGGAGAGAAAGCACCCAAGCCTGCCAGCCTCACTCCTAAATTAAGCCTCCAACCCAAGGGGCTGGGGTTTGTTTAGGGCGTTTCTCATCTCCATGCACTCCCATCTTCTGGGTCCCTTGTCTTCCCCATCCCAGCAAGGAGAGACATGAGGATCTTTGGCCCAAGTCTTTCCTGTTCCAACAACTGGACAGACAAGAGTCGAGTTGGAGAAGCACAAAGCATTTTGGTGTGTAGCCTGCTTTGTGAACAGTAGAAACATGAGCTTTTTTTTTTTCCTCCCATCCCCTCTGTTATGAGATTTGACTTTGGAGCTGTCAGAAGAGGATGAAAATTAGAGACCCAGGCATTGCTTTCTTTGTCAAGAGATTTACAAAATATTTCCAGGTTTTATCTACTTGTTCCACTCTCCAGATGGAAGTTTCCATAGAAGGCAGTAGATGAGAATGAACAGGCCACTCTAGTCCCCAAAGCCTATGATTTCAGACAGGTCATAACACTTGGAAAACGGTCCAGGGAAATTGCCCTGTGGGACAAGCATTCAGTTGTATAATCAGAGGTAAAGGATGTCTTTTAATCCCGTGGACTCTCTGATGAGAGGGGCCCCTGGTGAGGTGCTGGAAAAGGATGAATCAACCAACAGTTCTTTTCTGGAGCATCAATGTGGTTTACACTCCATGCCTGAGGTTAGTGTGTTCGTTCCACGGTCCATGCAGTCGTGGAGCTCATGGGATGTATAGACAAAAGTGACATAGACGTGAAATAAGTTGTATAACCCAACTTGGACTCACATATTTAATAATATGGGATTTGGAACATTCTAGAGTACCTTGCAAAGTACATATTATGAGTCATATAATTTCTGAGACATGAATTTAATCCATGTGCCGTGACGATAATATGCATGCCTCGAACTAGCAAATGAGCCTGGCCAACCGGCCAATGCATTTTTCTCTCATTCCATCCTTTTATATGCAAAAACTCATGTGAAGTCTTTAAAACTTTTTCTTTTTTTAAAAAGTGGCCCTGCCAAGGAGTCAACTGATTTATGAATGATTTTACTTCTGGATTTAGGAAATATTTAAAGATATGAAAGGACCTTAAATGCTTCAATTACACTTCATGGGATGTTCTGGGGGAACTATATACTGTGAGGACTATCGTTGTCATTGAACATCCTGTTACATATCTCCAGTCAAGATTTCCTACTGGATATGTTAAGTGCCACGTGTGTATTTCCAGGCAATGTAGTATGAGAAGGCAGCGGTTGCTTTGAGCTGCAATGATCAGGGAAGGCTTCGCAGAGTAAGGGGGACTAAGCATTCAGAAATGGGTATGATCATCATAAGTAAAGGAATTGATGGGCATCCGGAAGGGGCTGAGGCTGAGTAAGGGAAGACATATGAGCAGGAAAGGTCAGTGTATTTCATGAAGGATCATTCAGCTATACGTCTACTAATGTTATAACCGAGGGGCCTTAAAGGACTCAAGATGTCCAAGGAAGTGATTGTAAGTGAGGTCACTTACTTTGGATTGGCCCTCAAAATTACGGCCTGTCCTCTTGCCTTAACTGACCTCCCTGCCCCCCACCAACTGTCAGAACTTTATTTAAACTTACTTCACACAACATATCCCACCAAAGAGGTTTGTGGAGGGAAACAATGGTTTAATCCTTAAATGAGATAAGGCAGTTGATATTTAATGTCTTTATTAAATGCTGCACCCTTTGCCTCCAGGCTTCATTTGACAGCTGTGCACTGGGCAGGGGATACAAAGTTGGAAGACTTTGAGCCAATCTGTAGGAACCGCGATCGGATTAATTTGCCATTCTTCTCTAGTGTGAATTTGTCTCATTCCTTTAGCCTCTCTAATAGGTCCTGACCTTCATACTTTTACTGGCCTCTTTGGATGGACCAACCCAAGGCCTGAGGAGGCTGTAGGGTTGAGACTTCCAAAGTGCAGAAACTGGGCAGAACACACGTCTACTTTCTGCCCTAGGGAGCTCTGAATGGTTCCCAAGAGCTTCCCTGGCCTTGCAGAGATGGTGACTCCTCTCAGCAGCAGATGGGCAAATGGTGTCCTAACACCTGGGGAAGAGGAAATCAGCAGCTGGGTTTTGTTGCTCTAGCTTATGTTGGTGAATCACAAACATGGCAGTCAGAGTGATGATGCAGCCAAATAGGGTCAAGAAAGCAGATTTTAAATCCCAGATCTGTTAATCATATGTCATTTGACTTCAGATAATCAGTCTGTGATTTTACTTCTTCATCTATAAACTGGGGGTTTTAAAGCAGCCCCACCCAAAGACCCTGAGGGAGCCATGTGTGAATCCAAAAGATGATGGCTATAGAGGAGCTTTGTAATAGGCTTGGAAATAGCACTTTGCAGTTAAGCTTAATCATGACACACATAGACTGTGGAGCATACAGCTTAGATTTGAATCCCAGCTCTGCCACTTACTACTGTGTGATCTTAGGAAGTCTATTTAACTTCTCTGTGCCTCAGTTTTCCCACCAAGAATAATAATTTTACCTCGCTTATTGAGTTGCTGTGAGAATTAAATGAGATACGGGTGTTCTCTAGTTCATATAGTACCTCAATGTGAATTGGATAGTCACACCTTTCTCAAGACACTTTACTTCCATCTGTTGAAAAATTGTCATACCATATTATGTTTAAACAATTCACCTTTCTGCCATTTGCTAGGAAAAAAAGGTTGTGATAAATATGCAAATATACCATGTCCATGATATGAGTGGTGCCCACTTAGAATAGGCCATTGTTCAGTGTCCAACCTTCACAACCATACATGGCAGCACTGAGTGAATAAATGTAAAGCACTCGGTACCTAGGATGTAGTTAGAGGTCAAGCAATCCTAGCTATTTTTTTATTGTGAAATATAACCTATATAAAGAAAAGTGATAACTTTCAAAGTATGATTTATTGAGTAGTTAGCAAATTTCAAAACATGTTATGGGTTAACAGTTCCACCATTTCAGTTATTTCCTTATTGTGAAATATGACATATATACAGGAAGGTGATGATTTTCAAAGTCCAATTTAACAAGTAGTTATAGAGCAAATTTCAAAGAATGTTAGGGTTACAGTTCCACAATTTCAGTTATTTCCTTATTGTGAAATATGACACATATACAGAAATGTGGTAATTTTTAAAGTATAATTTAACAAGTAGCTATAGAGCAAATTTCAAAGCATGTCATATGTTACAGTTCCACCATATCAGTTATTTCCTTCTAGTTATTTTAGTACCCTAGAAACTAAAAAAAAATTATTTCTATAAAGATTCAGTCTTCATAATCCTCTGTTAAATTGTGTCTTTTCAGTTGCTACCCCTCTCTTTTGATGACTTTCTCAATCTTCAGGGATTTCTGGGCAGTGACCACCCTAACTTGTTCATATTGAAAAGGGGTGTCAAAATTACGGGAAAGGGGAACGCACCTGATTGATGTTCCTTGAGAGGCTCTTGCCTCTGGGTTTTGGGACTTATCTGGCATAAGAACACTCTGGGGGATTTAAGTTTCTGAAAAGTAAACTTAGTGAGTAAAACTTTTATAGAGTCTCAGATGGGGACCTAGGTATTCTCTAGTTTTGGGGACTACTATTGGTTAGGGCTTGGCATACTGTGTCCATTTGGAATATCTAGCTGGAGCTTGTATAAGAATAACCTCCAGAACAGCCTCTAGACTCTATTTGAAATCTCTTAGCCACTGAAACCTTATTTTGTTCCTTTCTTTCCCCCCTTTTGGTCAAAAAGGCATTCTCAATCCCTAGATGCCAGGGCCAGGCTCATTCCTGGGAGTCATGTCCCACATCACCATGGAGATTCACTGCCGTGGGAGTCATGTCCCACATAGGAGGGCAGTTAATGAATTTACTTGCAGAGTTGGACTTAGAGAAAGTCCACATCTGAGCAACAAAAGAGGTTCCCTGGAGGTGACTCCTAGGCATAATTATAGGTAGGCTTAGCCTTCCCTTTACAGCCATAAGTTTCACTGGAGCAAGCCTCAAGATCGAAGGCTTGACTTATTAAGTCGGGGGTTCCTAAGTTTACATAACATGTATTCTATGTTATGCTAACTAGCTAGTTATGCAAAAATGCTAGCTATTTTTATTGTTATTATTATTCGGTAGTTTTACCATTTTCTTTTGCTTGGTCCCAAAAAATAAATAACAAAGGTAGGGTTATCTGTTTGTACCCAGGAGCCAGAATTATGATTCATTCTGCTTGTCTCTAAATATGCATAGGAAATAGATGCATATCTGTTTCACCTTTGGAAGGTGAGCAGTCCAGGTAAGGTAGACTTGCAAAATCTAGAGAGGAGTTGCGGTAAAATTGGAGCAGGATTGACAGTGACCACTGGGGTTTTCCTCTCAGTAGACACGGTAGGATGGCACCATGCACTGGAGCTTCTTTGTGAAGCCAAGGGGGGCTAGGCCTCTGACAGCTCACTGCAAGAGGCCCTTGTACCCATCCACTCTATGGCAATTGGTTATGGCAGAAGCCCCGATGCTCGGGGTGAAATGACACCATCCCACAGTTGCCACTGGCAGAGTAGGGCCTGTGCTGCTCCAACTAGACAGCAGATGGCACCCGGTTTCCCTCCTTTGCCTCTTTTTCCCTCAAAAAAGTAACTTCAGCCCTCAGCCCAGAGACCTGTGTATGGCATGTTAGTTCTTAATTGAAGGAGGAATCTTGGACCCCTTTATGTAGCTAATGAAGTCATGGTTCTTCTCTCTGTCCTTTCCCCCTGCCTCTTCCCAATAGATGTATGCAGAAATATGTGCACTCAAATTCAAGAGGTGTACCTAGCCCAGAGGTTTTCAACCTCAACTGTACGTTACAATCACCCGGGAACCTTTTAAAATCCCGCAGCCCAGCCCCACCCCAGAGCAATTAAATCAGAATCTCTGGGGATAGGACACTGGCATCAGTGATTGCCATAGCAGCCCAAGTTGAGAAGCACAGGCCTTGTCCCTTCTTTGCTCAAGTTAATGATCTCTGATCTGCATATGAAGTCTCCTGATTCACCAAGTTTAAATCTCCATAGACCTGGCAGCCTCCAAAGGGTGATTGCTGGGAATTTTGGAAGTCCTATAATGGACGTTACAGAAACACAGCATATATGAGAAATGAACTTTGATTCACAAACTTCCAGGGGGTTTCAAGCCTCCCACCATCCCAAGCCTGAGAGAGCAGGGAAAATAAACCAGGGGTGTATCCCCTTGAGAGATCAAGGTGGGCAGGCAGGCAGGTGCCTGTAGTACTTTGAATGCTTAATCTGAACAGGAAATGGAAGAGTTCTGAAAATCAATCAGACCATGGGTCTAAAGGCAAGCGAGGAAGGTAAATAATGAAAACAAGAACGTCAGGGTTGACGTTTCATACTTAATCTATAAGCACACTTTTAATAGGCCTCCAGGTGATTATAAATTCATGGCGGCTTTCTTTTTATTGGGGTTATATGCCACTGTTCCACATTTCTAAAGGAAGTCCTTCCTGGTGTGCAGAAGCACATCTCTTTCTTCTTTCTTTATTTATTTATTTAATTTGCATTTGGGACACTCAAGTTTTTTTCTTTTTAAACGTGTTTGTTATGAGCATTAATTATATACCATGCAAGGAAGCAATCTGTGTTATGAAATATTAAATCAAAATGCTTCCGTTTCCCAGATGTCCCAGAGATAAATACGGCAGTATTTTGAAGCCCCTCTTGGAGCTGTTTTGCCTGCAAATTTATAGTTTTGTCTCCATTTTCAGAAAGCCCTGTTTTCTGTGAAGTATGGCACTCTAGGTAGTTTTTAAGGAGCAAACTCCTCTGGAGTTGCCTGTGTCGGCAACAACTCTTATGTAGATGGCACACGAGGGATGGCATGTTGATCAGCTCCTTTAAGATGACAAGTGGGCAGAGAGTGTTACTGTCTGATTGCACGCCTTACGTCATCTGTATGTAGGAATAAGAGGGCCGTACTTTATCTTTAGCCGTTTTATAAATATTTAAGTCCTTATAGTTGCCTAAAGATATTAAAGCATATTTTACAGTAGTCGGAATATAAATATTATATATAGTGCAAGATACCAAAGTGGTTTAATGAATTCATAATTTTCTGTTCACTTTTATTGGAATGTGTTTTATGTTCCAAAAGTTCCATTTAAAGAGTAAAAATACCATTCTGCTCCCTGACAACACATCGAGCCTTGGCTGGCGTTAACAGGATCTCGGTTCCAGTGTCCATGGAAGCTCCCATTGGAGGCAGGGAGGCAGGAAGTCAGACCTCTGGAATTTATTTCCTCAATCTCTACATTAAAAAAAAAAAATTGTATATATATAAAACTTTGTGAATAAGCGATTCTGGTGTTTTTTTAGATCATAAAGTGTTCCAAAGAGAAAACTTTTTATAGCCTTGTTCTTTCAAGGAGATTATTTAAAAAAAAACCCCCAAAAAAACAAAAAATAAAAAAACCCAGGTAAGAAAAATGTAGCTTACAATTTGCCTGCCCTCCCGACCCCTCTTTGTAAACAGGGATGCAGACCCAGCTTGCCAGTATAAAGTTGTGATTTAGGATCTCGATTTGCACAATGGCTTCCCAAAGCATCCCATTTCTCCCTAAATTAAAAGAGTTCCAGTTTGCTTTTTTTTCTTTTCCTAAATGCAAGGGGGTGACAGGGAGAATATTACTGCACCTCTTTTCAATTTTCCTGTGAAATATAAAGACTCTTTAATATTTCACAAAGTTTCTCCAGCTCCCAGTGGGAGTCCATGCTGGGTAATGTTTGCTAATTTCCAACAACAAAACTAGACACACAACACGGGTAAATTACCTGACCCTTTCCGTTTTAATGAGACAACAAGGATTTCGTGAAGTGATGTTGTTTCACTGGTTAATGGTGTCAGCAGTGTCGTAATTGTGGGTTGAGACGCGTTAGCTGAACAACCACATGTAGAAAGAGCTTTCTCTCAACAAATCCTTTGGAGACTAGAACTATATTATCATTAAGCCTTTGTCATTTGCATGCTGCTAATCACTTACTTTATTATCCCATGTATCCATTGTCTTTCTTTAATTGCTCTTTAAATTAAAATTAAAAATAGTTCTAAAGCCCACAATGGCTGGGATAGCATCTTGATTATGAAGATAACTTCAAGAAAATGGAAGGATGGTAATATATTGCTGAGATTATGAGAATCCCACAGTTCTGCACCGTGCCTGACAGCCTCGGGGGCCTAATTGTGATGGTTTCTCTTCCTTTCCCATACTGTTTGTTTAATAAATGGTTATTTATGGCCTTTTTGGCCATTATAGCAACTCTAGAGAAAGTATATCCATCTCATTGGTTTGGGCACTGAATTTTCATTCTCTGGGCACAAGTACAAAACTGGGTTGAAAGGCAGAATCTGCAGGAAACTCGTGAGGGCCTCAGAAAAGAAACTTGTGATTCCCCACTTGCTAGTTTAGTCTCTGCAAGTGTCCTTTTAAAACCGGAGGTAAGGAAAGAGACGTGAATTTCAGTCATCCCCATTGTAGGGATGAAGAAACCGTGGTCCAGAGCGGTTGCCATGACTACGAGCTCACAGCAGGGAGTAACCTCAGATTGTGAGTGAGTGGAGTGGATGCAGGACTCCTGGGCACTCCCAAGGGAGGAGATGGTGGCCTCCCTGTCACTGTGGTGTGCAAGCTACAGGCTGTCACATGTCTCTTGTGTGTATCTCTTGTATGCACTTACCGCTGCGTGTTCTCAATACAGACTTCGTGGGAGAATACTGGAAGAGAGAGTTTGTGTCTTCCACTTCCTTAAGAAAGCAACCCCATGGACTTTGCATTCTGCAGTCATTTCTGGAATATTCAGTGACTAAACTGAGAATTTTCATGGAGGCCAATTTTATGTATGATTCCCCAGCATGAAGATCATAGGTTTATGAGAACCGGAGTGGACTTGGGGTGTTACCCTGTCTGCCTCATGAAACAGATGGGGAAACTGAGTTGGGATAAGATGTTGAATCCCTCTCAGTTCTCACAGATAGTTAGGGATGATCTAAGGCTAAAACATCATTTGATTCTGTGTCCAGTTGTCTGTCAGCATGACCAGCCCATTTTTGACCTAATACAGAAACCAAGATGATGATGATGATGGTGATGACAATGATGATGATGATGTTAGTGCTTATAAAGTAATTACTGTGTGTCAGGCACTATGGTAAACTGTTTAACTAGACTATTATTAACTCATTTATTCTCTAAAACCTACCAATGTATTTCCTATTTTGTAGAGGAGGAAACTGAGGAACAGAGTTTAAGCAAATTGCCCCAGATCACAAGGCTAGAAGCTGAAAGAGGCAGAATTCAGGCAGTCTCTCTCTCGAGTTCAAGTTCTTCTCCACAACTTTATGGCTGATTTCAGGTCTTAATTCTGCTGTGAACAGAGCTGCTCAAAATCAAACTAGCACAATCAACTTCTTCTTTAGGAAAAAAAATAAAATAAACACACACACACACACATATGTATATATTATGGCTATCTGATCCCAAGATCTGAGATTCCAGTTATGTATTTATCTACCAGTATAAACATATAATAGGAAAAGGTAGCACAACATTGTGAATTCCATTAACATCACTGAAACATATCTGAATATGATTAAAAGGGAAATGTTAGATTGTATATGTGGTAACAAAATAAAAATTTTCAAAAAATCCATGGAACTATACTACCCAAACAGTGAACCCTAAGTTAACCATGGACTTTAATCAATAGTACAATTATAAAGCTCTGCCATCATCACTTGTAACAGATGTTCCACACCAATGCAAGACGTTGGTGATGGGTTGGTATATAGGAATCCTGTTAATTTATGCATGATTATTCTGTAAATCCACAACTTCTCTAATAAAGAAAAAACACTTAAAGCAGTTAAAATGCACTCACAGGGCTATCAAATGTTTGGACCCTCCACCCATATCTAGGCCAGGCATCCTGTCTCTGTACCTTTCAGAGACAGCTGGTGGAGAGTTGTAGGTGATGGGGCACTGCTTTTCCTGAATTGCATGGTAATGCCTTGGATTGCTTGGCAAATCCATCTCTTACAGCTACTTAGCTTTCTGTGTGCTTAAGATATGGATGTTTTCTTTTGCCTGTGATTTCGTAGCTCTGGCTTTTGCGACGCTGGCCATTGGTTCCCATTAAAGCAAACAACTGGAGCCCATTTGGCATTTGGTGTTTTAAATGTAAAAACACATTTGAATTACATGACAAATATTGGAAAACAAAGCCCAAAGCACCGTGAACATAAAGAAACTATTTATAACATAAACTGTTTATAATGTAAAGGTGGTTACATTTTCAGTCAATCTGTCACTTTAATGAGCTCCGCATTTCTTTGATTAATGCTTACTAATGGCAGAAAAAAAATGTTGATGTAATGGAAAGAAAATGGTATATAGTCTAGGCAGCATGAGGGCGGTTTTCTGCGTGTTTTATTAGTACCCGCTTCGTCTCACTATCTCGCGATGTGTATGTCTGCCTTTTTCCCTGGCATAGTAGGCCTCTAGTTTACTGGAAATGTGATCTGGTAGGAAAGAAGATCCCATGTTAGTGTTAGTGGCAAAACACCCTTTGTCCTCTGATAGTGACAGCAAAGAAGAAGGTTCTCAGCATAGGAAATAAGAATTAGTAATGATGATGATAAAGAAAAGCCTGACCCTGCCATCCTGAAATGAGGAATCCAATAGGTAAGGAGAAAAAAGAGAGAGAGAGAAAAGTAGACACAGAGCATTTAAGCCAAGAGTAATTAGTACAGTTTAAAGTAGTCAGTGAAGGAGATGAAAAATGTACCATGAAGAAAATAAATGAGGGGGAGAAGTTAGTCAAGGCAGGCTTCCTGGAAGAGGCAGTGCAGGAGCAGGAACCGAGCTGGGGAAGAAAAGAGGGGACAGTGATTCCGAGGTGAGTAAGGCTTGGGGGGGCTGGAATGGGGACCAGCAAGTGCCACTCCCCTTGTGAGTGGGGCACCAGGCCTGGCTGCCCTCCCCCCTAACTGTACCCAGAGCTCTGTGGGCTTTGGCGAGCTCTTCCCCACCACATCAGCACGTAGCTGCCTTCTCTCAGAGATTGTGAGTGGCCCTTAAAAAATGGTATGAGGGAAGATAGCAGTGAACTTGGACCTGTGAAAACTCTTTCTCGGCCCTGTTCTTCTAAAGTCCATTTACCCTGTAACCTTGGACTAGTCACTTCCCCTCTCAGAGCCTAAACTTCACCATCTGCAATATCAGGTGGCTGCTCAAAAAACCTTTAGAATCTTTATAGCCCTAACAAACTGTGTCCATCCACCATATCGACCAATTGTTCTCAGCCCACAGAGCTCACTCAAGGTTTTGGGCTTTCCAGGGTTTTTTTTCTGTTTTCAATTTATAATTTTTATATTTTTCCCCATCACACAAGTGAACCATGCTCATTTTAGAAAACTTAGCAACTGCCTGTAAGCAAAAAGAAGGAAATATACATTACCTATAATTTTACCACTCAGACATAAGAAAGCTGACATATTAGACTTATTTCTGTAGATTATAAATGCTTTCCCCCTCATAAATAGACTAAACATACTAATTGGTAACCTGTATTTTTCCACAAGTATTTTGTCATGACCAATTTTCCATGTCATTATGTATTTTTCTGTTATTTTTAGGGGAAGCATGAGTAATTAATCAGTTTCCTAAAATTGGATATTCATGTTGTTTTCAATTTAACATTTTTATTAATAACCATGAATGAATATTGTAGCCAATTCTTTTATCTAAGGAAATTGTAACTGTTCACGTATTTTTGGAAATGAAATTGCTTAGGCCAAAAGGTGTGTAAAATTTTATGTCATTTTCATAAATCCAAAGTAAGTATGTCTGATTTTTAAGTTGCAAGATGAAATAGGAGGGGGTCAAGAGTAAATTGAGAAATTACGGGAAATTTACTATGACACTATGAGCCGTTGGACAAATGAAGACATTAGACCGGGTAATGTTTCTTTCCAAATCTGTGGGTTTCAGTTGTGTTCGAGTTGTGACTAGCTATTTTCTTTCCTTCCTTCCTTCCTTCCTTCCCTTCCTTCTCTCCTTCCCTCATTTCCTTCCTTCCTTCCTTGTTTCCTCCCTCCCTGCCTTCCTCCTTCCCTAACTTCCTTCCTTCCTTTCTTCCTTCTTTTGTTGTTTAAAGGGACTTTTTTAAAATAAAGCATCTACAATAACCAACCCCTCTGGGAGACAGATACTAGACAGTCAGCTGTTTAACAAACGAGACTGTTGCTTGGAGAAACAACTCTTGCAAATATATTTGTCTCATGAGTGTGAGATTTGTCTGAGTGCTGAATATTTCTTAAGATGCTTAATGGGCAAATAGCTATAGAGAGTTTTTGTTTGGGAGTTTGGTTAAATTTGGTGGGTTTGGTTCAGACCCAAAACAAATTCTAAGAAGGATGAAACATTTTACACAGGGTATAGAGCCAGTTCCCCAACATGCTAATCAAAATGTACCAGTAAAAACGTCAGTTACCTATTATAAATAGAAATAAGTGGAGAAGGTGGTTATGTACCTAGGTCTGGTCCCTGGCCAGTGGAATTGAGCAGGAAACTTTGAATGAAGATGCAATCATGGATTTTTAGTAAAAGTCAGACATGCATGAACCATTTCACCAAGAAAAGGACAGAGATTTTTCTCAGTTACTGTATTAGTCAGGACAGTTTGGTTGCAAGTGATAGAAATCCAACTCAAAGAGGCTTAAATATAAAAGGAATTTACTGATATAACTGGGGTACCCTTGGCTTCAGTGAAGTGTAGATACAGGAGCTTATATGATGTCAGAGATCCATCTTGATCTCTTGGCTTCATTTGCCCGGTTTCCATTCACCCTGTGGTGGGCTAAATGGTCACTAGCAGCCCCATGCTAACATCTTTCTGGCTTCACAACCACAGCCTCTTTAACAACTTTTACACAATGTCCTGGGGAGGCACAGCCCCAGACCCACCTCTAAGCAGTGGTGTGGCCAGGATGATGGAGGACCATCTTGCTGGCCTTCTGAAGTCAGACCGCCTGGCTTCATGTTGTCAGTCTGTGGCCAGAGTGGGGACAGGGCTGGCCCCCCACCGAGCACTGTGGACTGGGTTCCTCATGTGGAGTCAAAGGTGGACGATAACCACAGTTGTCAACTCTACTATACCGGTTCTGCCACTAACCAGCTCCATGACCTTGGATATAGTATCTTCTCCTCTCTGACCTTCAGTCTCTTCTTCTGCAAAACTGAGGGATGGATTAGAGGATTTTCAGAGTGCTTGCATCTCTAACATAGAATGATTGGTAAAGGGGCAAAAGAGATCCAATGATGTGGTTCAGGTTTCACAGAATTGTCTACTTACAATATATCTAAGCTCTGTCTTTAGACTCAGGGCAGAAGTCATTTGTCAGCTCTGGTTTCTCTCCTATGCGCAGGGTTTATTTGGCATAAAGCAGATAACCACACAGTCAAAAGCAAAACTGACAGGGGAGTTTCCCCCTTTCCCTCCCCAACACTGACCTCCAGCACACTGTAGGGGCCTGCTGCTACTTCAGGCTCCTACGTAGAAAGTGTCTAGTTGCAGGACCCTTTGGGCAGCCTTGGTAAATAATCTTTTTTTATTGAGTCAACACTGGTCAGCTGCTTGGCCTTCCTGACTCCAAGCCTCCACCTTTGTGGGAAGCCACTGAAAACTACTGTGACAAAATATTACAAGGTTAAACTGATTTTTTTTTTTCTCCCCTTGGCCAAATCTGTCTTGCAGTCTTTTCCAAAAATCTATTTCCAAATCACCCCTGTTCTCATGGATTTTTTTCCCCTACAAGTTAAAAAGCAATTCTGCTTCTATACATAGACTTTTCTTTACTTCAGCTGCTGAAGAATTTGTTGGAATACATACTGCAAAAATGAATGCTATGGCTATTATTGTAGTTGCTCTGGGGAGCTATTCAGATGCCTCATTTATTGGAGCTTAATAGATTAAAAGTCCAAATTGAGTCTCATGATATAAGCCTAATCAGGTTCTAATCTGCATAATTTTCCCATAAGCAGCGCTGGGAAATTTGGATAATTTATGTTTCAGTAGTTGCCAATCATGTGTTAAATAGCATTGTTGCATTTACTTATCAAAACATTTTTATTGATCTTCACTTCAGCTGACATTTGGCTTTGGGATTTTTTTTTCCCCCTGGCATTAACAGGAAATTTAATTTACTTCATAGGTGATGTAATATGAGATGTTTCTCTTGATTTTAACATGTCTTTATGGATCATTTTTAACAGTGATCTTTCCCTTTTACAACTTCATATTGAATACCTGTCTCAGCAAACCTAGATGACTCGGACTAATTTATTTCCCTAGATTAACGTAGCATATGGATTTCTAACCATCATTTATATGCACACAATAAAAGATAATTTGGCCCACCATTTGAACCGGTTCCTTTATGTTAAATCCCTGGGGGTTGAAGGAAGAGGCACTTACCTTCACTTCTCCATCTATTCCAGCGGAGGTGATGGATAAGAACTTCCCTCTCCCTCTCTCCCCAGCAAGGCTTGGGGATTTAACTAGGGAAGATTTGGAAAGTGCTTTGTGTTTCCCCCATGGAAAAGCACTGTAATAAAGCATTTATTATACGTACTGAATTGTGCGTGCTGCCGTGCCAAAGCAAGGTAGACACCGCTACAGTGCTTCCCGTTTGTTCTCTGCTATTGTTTAAAAGCGAAAACTATAAAAAAGTAAGACTGGCTCAGGCCTCAGACTCGCTTGCCAGGGTTGGTTTGTGAAAATGGCTCTCCCCCACACAGGGGTGGCAGCTTGGTGTGCAATTACTCTGAAATCAGGCTGCCCGGCTGCAGCTTCCAGATCTGCTGCTTAACGACTGGGTACACTTCAGCAAATTACTTGACCATTGTGAACCGTATTTTCCACATCTACAAAATGGGAATATTAACATGCCCTAATGCATAAGGCTTTTACGAGGGATATATAAGGTGGCCCACGTAAAAGCCCTTAGCACAGATCCGGCACATAAGAAGAAGAAATATGGTGTGGTGGTTTAGAAGAGACTCGAACCATGCCTGGTTTCCTAGATATCCGCCTGTGGCCAAGTTCTTTAACTTCTCTTTCCTTGAATTTCCTCATCTGTAAAATAGTTGTATCTACATAGGATGGTTTTGAGACTAGAGAAATTATTACGTGAACAAAAGAATTTTTCTACATAGGATGGTTTTGAGACTAGAGAAATTATTAAGAATTAATAAGACTAGAGAATTATTAAGAACAAAAGAATTTAGTATGTTGTAAGCACACAATAAATATACCTGTTATTAAGTTATATCCAAATCTTCTTCTTCATTTTCAATTACCTTAATCCATCTACATCTAGAACATTCTTACCTTTGCTTTGTGTTCCATAAGGAGCTTGACATGTAGTCTTTCTAATTTTCTAATGTGTTCATGTCCCCTTTACAGTGGAACTCTTTTCTAGTCATTCGCTCTGGTAGATCCTGTCTGAACCACGGCCTTTCTTCATTTGAAACCACATGCTACCTCTTGAATGCTATACATGTATGCACATATGTAGCAGGTACCCAAAAGAGGTTATGAAAAATGAAACGATCATTTTCTTGTTATTCTTTGACTTGTTAGGAATGGGTCAGATGTTTGCACTAAATTCTTCAATTCCAAGCCATCCCAAATGAAACACCCTTGCCTGCACATGTAACTAAGGGGCGCTTAACCTTCCAGTAACTTCAATGGCAGAGACCCAGTAGTTCCAGCCCCTGGAATAATCAATAGCATGAAAAGAACATCAGCCACTGCTGATTTCATTCAGCTGAACCCAACATGGCAGGATATGACTGAGGATGCTAATACTGGGAAAGAATTTCAGGGAAGATTGAGGACTTTCAGGAGTCTCAGAAACAAATGAACAAAGTTCGTGCACCCAAATCATAAAGGGGTAATTTAGGGCTAGAAAAGAGAAGGCTTTAGAGAAACTCTGACGTTGTTATAAGGAAATAAATACCTGTTTTAGATAAAGATGGGCTACCATACTTGTTTCGTAAAAGGCATTGTACTAAATGTTTTGCATACAGTATTTCATGTATCCTCACAGCTGCCCTGTGTAGTCAGTACTTTCATTTTATAGATGAAGAATCAGAGGCTTGCAGAGATTTGAGGAAATGCTCACAGTTGCATGACTCATAAGTGGATGTGCCAGAATTTGAACCCAAGCCACTCAAAGACATAGAAACAGTCTCTGGCCTGAATACAGCAAACGGAGTGAGAATGCCTGCACTTAAGGCATTATCCTCATGTCAGATGAATGCAACGTAACGTAAATCCAGTTAAATCTTCCACCTAGAATTGGAGTGGGGGTGGCCTTCAGTTTAAGGAGTAAAGGGTAGTCTTTGGCAGTCAGTTTTAGTGCAAAACTTGGCTCCCCTCCCCCCCATCTCCATGCTGCATGAGATTTAAATTTTAATTTTTTTCCTGATTGAGAAATTTTCATTCCATCTCTCTACTGCCAACATTCTTAGTCATTTTCTCTGGCAAAATAAGTGGTTGTTTTTAAAAATTAGTTTCCTGAGTGTTGGTTTAACTAAGGAAAGGAGTGTTGCCTCCCTTTTCAGTATTCTGTAGCTAGAGATTAGGATCCCTGGAATATATTCTGTGTGCCAATGGATTTCATATGCAGAGCTGGAATGCGTTTTGCATAGTTCAACTAAAGGTATACCCGCTCCTGTAACCATTGGGGTTGGGGGGGATGGGGCAGGGCAGGAGGCAAGACAATTAGGAACCTGGACAGAATTTAGAGCTGTCCCTTCATCATCTGCTGCTATGATGAGTCAGGTTAGACGCCATCAAAGGGCACCTAAGGCCAGATGCCCCAACCCATCCGACACAAGGATCAGAGCTTCTACTCCCTCCAAGGTTGTTTAGAGAATCTGGGTCAGCCTTGCCATTTCAACCATGATTTCCCCATATTAGGATCTCTAAGGAAGAACATACCTTTTCATGGGGGAAAAAAAAAAAAAAGCTGAAATCTATTTCTTTTGTCTTTGCCTTCTGCTCTAAATGGGAGACTTCAAAGTAGTGAAATAAAAGGAGACATCGCTGGTGAAGTTTCCATGCCAACAAAAGCATCCCCTTCTTGGGGTCACTCGTAGGGGAGAGAAGGCCCTTTGGGGGAGAGCTGTACTTGGACAGCCACCATGGTTTGTCAGTTGCGGATGCTAATGGAACCGAGCTTGGTGACTGAAGGAGAAAATGGAATATGAAAGCAAAATGAAAGAGGATGATGAGGCAAGCATGTCATTTCTAAATGAAGGTTTCATGCAAAGGAATTGAGACTTTTCATGGCCGAAAATGGAATCTTTAAATAGGATACAATAAAAGGAAGCTTTGGCTTGTTGCAGGTTCTGTAATGAAATACAGCTTTCCTAATACCCTGTGACCTGCATTTCTCCCTGCTTTATGGGTGCTATTCCTTGACGTACAAACCCGTATTTTCTCAAGTCAGCGTCTGATGATGGATGTCAAAATACAGGCCATGTATTATGCATATAGCATTACCGATTTAAGGTGTTTACTTGTCAAGTTTAAGAAATTCAAAAACGTCACATCCACTGAATCTGCACAGCTGTCACTTGCAGTTTTTCATGCCTTTGAATGAAACTTCTGATGAAAACAGTTTAGTTTTCCTCTTTGCTATTCCAGGGGAAAAAACAGCTAGTATTTAAAATGCGTGTTCTTGGTTATGTGGTTGAAGAGCACACATTCCAAACTTTAGAGAGATGGACACTATGCCGCCTTTCAAAATGACTTGCCCTGTTCCCAGCATTTTAACATAAAGAATAAAAGTAAGAGTAATCAGGGAAAGAATAGTAAATAAAACTTCTCATTCTGAAAGTATGGCTTTCAGTGGTATAAAATGTATACACAGGAGAAGGAAAATATGGAAACACATTTACATTTTTCTGGCATTTCATACATTATGCACCTCCCAAACAACGGGCAATTATTGAGCACTTGTCATTTCATTCCTGATAGGTAAAGTTTCACACATAGTCAAAATGCCAGGTTCAAACCAATCTTGTCATGTTACTGGAGAGCGAGTGAAGAATCCGGTTACATCATCTATTTGGAGTTTTGTCCTAGGAAGCTGAGCAAGTGACTTTGAACCTGTTAGTCCCTAATTTGTTGATAAGCACATGTAGTGACCCATCAAGGGCAAAGAAGAGAAACCAAAGTGAATGTGAACGTGTACCTGTCTATCCTCTGAGGGGGTGGGCGAACAGCTGGCCCTGCAGCCAGTGTTGAGCTGATGGTACCATTTGCCATATACTTCACTTGGTAAAAGTAATTTTCACCAAATAAATGTGTGAGGTAGATACATTTGTGAAATAGAGAGTTTGGTACTTTCCAAGGTGTTCCGGGTCTCTATGCAATATCCTCAAAGAAGCAGTCATTCAGCTGGGATGATTTCTCACCCTCGTGAAACCCGAAGTTGTTGGTTGGACCAAGCTCGTCCTGTTATGGACTTGGAACTGGGAACTGGGGCACGAGAGACAAAGAAGCCCAAGCTGCCAACATTGAAGCCAAGCAGGCTGCTTTCCAATTGTCCTGTGTCCACACCCATCTCATGAGATCTGTGTTGGGCACACTGGGAAGTTCAGGGGGTCCACCCTGAGCAGAGGACATGTGCATCTGCCAGGATGATTTCAGTTGCAAGTAAAGACAATTCCTCAGTTTGGCTTAAGCAAAAAGAAAAACCTCATAAAGTAAGAAATCATGAGGTATGCTGGTTACAGGGCTCTTTGCTTCAGGAACTCAAAGACGGTTCTTTTTGTCATTCCATCAGCAAATCTCATTAAGTTACCTTTGTCCTCAGCTGGTAGCCATCCTAGTGGCAAGAGGACTGCCACACTTCCAGGCTCTGCAGGCATGCAGTACAATGTCCAGTGGATTAAAAGAAAATCTCTTGCTATTTGTTTCATGTTAAGGGCAAGGAAATGTTTCCTGGAAGCCCCCAACCAAATTTGTTCCCCATGTTCTACTGGCCAGAATTGTGTAAAAAAAAAAAAAAAAAAAAACGGACTTAAGTCACTCACTGGCAAGAGGATAAGCAATCAAGTGGTTTAATATAATAGATGGACAGTCAGGATAGGCCAGGTTATGCTGTGGTAACAAAAACAAAACCCAGCTCTTAGTGGCTTTAAGCAACATTTAATTCTTTGTCACTCAGAAGGCTTTTTGGGGTTCTATGTGACTCTCCTGGGCTGCTGCTCAGCCTTTGTCTCCGTAGTACCTGTTTTTCCACAGTTGCCATGGCCTGCAACGAGAGAGGTGGCAAGCCAAGCACCAGACACTAAATACTTGTACCAGAAGTGCTACACGTTGGTTCTGTTCACTTTTCCTGGGTCAGGGCATTTCATATGTCACATGGACATATCTAACTTCAAGGAGGCTGAGAGGTCCAGTCCTCCTGTGTAGCTGGAAGGAGAAGGGAACCAAAATCTGTGAACAAGATGAAATAATTGGTGTAGAGTCTGGATTTTTTAGAGAACTATCACAGTGAGTTAGAATTGTTTATAACACTCTCCTACTTTGTCCTTCTAAAAGATAACTCATCAGAGTTCATCCTGGGGTGACTCATAAGGTAACATCCGGGAGAATCTGAATATACTTTCATTATTTCCAAATGTTGCACTTGGCTAATTTTTCTCCCTCCTCTCTTTTCCTCCCCCTAGGGTTCACACCTCCAGGAATGGACAGATCCTCTCCAGATAACAGCCCAGTGCATGGGATGTTACGCCAGCCATCCATCACGACTGGGGTCAACATCCCCATCATCACAGAACTAGGTAGGGAAGAATGTCCACTTCGGGGGGCTTTCTTTGCCCTTTCTTCCAGACCATGCAGGATGTGTGGCGGCTGGCCCGATTCCTAGCTCTTTCGGCCTAGCAGGCTCTGGTGGGGTTTCTTTGGGGAGAGGTCAGAGAGAAGTGTGAGTAGAAATATGGCAGATCACCGAAGGGAAAACTGATCTATCTTTCCTTTGAAATGAGTAGACAGTTTCCTTCATGCTGGTCACAGTTGTCAAAGCAGCATGAGATGATGGATTTGAGATTGGGACATATATTAGAGAAAAGGGGAGGAAAGGCAGAGTACATGTATTCTTTCTGGGGATTTGCAAGGAAAGCACCTCTTCTGAGCATTCTATTTGTATAGCTTCTGTGATCCAAATCCTTCAGTGACATACAGCCTCAGGTCTAAGGCAAACCCATTTCAGGAACTGGGCAGAAGCATTGGCCTAATGTGTAAATAGCTCTGTATTTACGCTAATCCAGTTGGACTTCTCAGCCAAAGCCCCTTTTCAGTGAATGCCAATCTGGTCCAAAATATGTTGGGGTTTTGAGGGCCATGATCATTGGCCAAAGGAATCCAACTTTTAACATATCCACGTTGCTCCCCGCTACCATTTGTAAATTTATAAAACTGCTGATTGGCCTCTTCCCCCAAAGACAGTCACAGACTTCCAATGGTCCCGGGTCCCTTTACTTTAGAATGTTTCCTCTGTTAGTCCCTCACTCTTTTCTTTTTCTGTACTTTCCTCCACTCCCTTTCCCCAATCTTTTAATGCCGTATCCAATTAGCTAAACCGGGCAAGTTGCCTTTGGTATCTGTCAATCAGGAAAAAAACAGTGGGACGCACATTCTAATGATAACTGAACTGGGTAAGAAGCACTGTTTTCCTTTACTTTGGTATCTCTTTTGTTCTGTCGTTGGTGTTTCCAACTATCATCAGCTTGTTTTGTATTTTACTGGCTGTAACGGAAAGGCTACCCTCATGGCACTGCTTTGAATGTGTTTTATTTGTGGCTCTGGTTGGAATCGACTGTCTTGTTCTGGCCTTTCTTAATGATTTTTTCCCCCACACAGCATCAGTAAACCTTTGATCACACCCATCTGACCTGGCAGTTGTTTCCAAAGCATCTTTGCTCTAATTCATTTTCTTTGCCCTGGTCCTTTTTTTTTTTAGTTTCTTTCTTCATGTGTCCCCCTGCTCTCCCGCCTTCTCCCCTTAAATTCCTCTTCCAACACACTGTCAGTTTGACTGACACATCTTCACAGCTCTCAGAGGAAGTCAGAGGAGAAATATAAAAATTTTAACATAAGAAACCTAAGACTGAGCATTCCCTCCAGCTGTTTATTTTCCTTTATTCTGACTTTATTTGCCTCTCCACTCCCCCCCTCCCACTAGGCCCTTTCTCAAAAGCTCTGGTGCTGTAGCCATAAAAGCAGCCAGCTCCTAGGAGACCCTTTCTTACTAAAGCCTGGTCTCAGGAAGGGTGCAGAGGATGAGGTTTGCAGCCACCAAGGTGCAGCCCTGCACTCTGACACCCACCCAGCTGGTTCAGAGCCCTACTCTGGGAGGTTCAGGAAGAGAAAGATCTCCTGTTGTGACTGCATCTGTCAAGCCCTTCCTTCCATGATTCACCATGTCTTGGTTAATAACTCCATGAGAGGCCCCCATCAGAGGCAGGTCTCAGGACCAGGGATCAATCTTCTAAATAGAGACAGCAGAAGTGCTGCTCAGCAGCAGCTGAGTAGAGGGGTAGGGTGCACCCACCTTCCAGTGAATCACAGATGAAACAAACACTCCATTTGCTTGGCCCCAAAATATAATTCAAAATAAGAGAGCAGGCTCTTAACACAGTAATCTTGCTTGTGAGGTGTCTAGAAACTAAGCAATAAATTGTCCACCATCCACCACTGCATTATTGTCAACATAGCAATTTATCAGGACCAAATTCACTCAGTTCAGAGAGTATTGCACTCTTTTCTGTTTCCAACAGTAGGAGAGGTGTCTTTTTTATGTTCAGAGCAGTTGGCTGAAAGCCCAGGTTTCTGACTTGCTCTTCTCAGAACCTTGAGGCCGTGAGAGACCCAGAGAGCACAAGTGGTCCAGACCATTGGTTGACAATTCATCCAGACATCCCCATGGCGGAAACCTGCAGAAGCATTTCACAGTCATTACTCCAGGAATTCCTTTTTCTATCTAGTTGGAATTCATGTGCTGCTGATTAACTGGGATATCTTGCTTGGTGATCAGTGGAAGAGGAAACAAAGGCTTTGTGCCCCAAATCTGAAGCAACAATGCAGAGGTTTGATTAGCAGGTGTTTGAAATCTCCTGAAGCACTTGTCCCTCACTGAATGTCTTCTGGATGCCAAGAGAACCTTCTATGTGTTCACGCCAACCTTAAGTTATGCCTTAAGTTCTGACTTTTCTAGTTCTCATACCACCTTTGGCAATCATACCATCTTCTGACCACTTCACCTGTCTGCATTTCTCCTATCGATATTTACCTACTTGTTCTAAGATGCATTCTGCATTACACCAGCCAGGAAAATGCCTTTAAAAACACAGAGCATCCCATAGTCAAATAAGCTTCTAAAACTGTGTAGGAGATGCCAGTCTTCATCTCTTTAGAGCATCCCAGTTGATATTTGCATATTCAAGAGTCGTAGAAGTTCCACAAGGAAGACATTTGCCTAAAGTTGTTTAATCCTTTGGTTTCCTATTTCCCAGTCATATTTGACAACAACATTTTGGTGTGTGTGTGTGTGTTTTAATCACCTATCAGCATCCCACATACTTTTTATTCTCTAAAATAGACATTGGGAAACACTGGCTGCTCTCTGTCTGAGACTTAAGCTAATACATAGGATTTTCACTCAACCCTAGCCTAGTGCCTTGGCATGCTTTTCCAATGACCCAAACCCCTCTTTAACTGAAAATCTAGGCTCATCTCTCTCTACCTGGAGCCACTTCCCCTCCCAGTCTAGTAACAACCCTTCCCCTGTTGTCTGTCTTGAAAAGAATTAAGACGCTGCTCCTTTTGAAGTGTTGATGCACACACGAACAGCTGCTGTTACAAATAATTGAAGCCACACTTCTCTGCATGTTACCCCAAGTTTACACTCTCAGATTCACAAAGCAGAAAGACTAGACTGTGGCCCACTATATGCCTTTGGGTACATGGAGGGAGGTTAGGAAATCCACCCCTTGGCCCCGGTATGATCCTTGAGCAAGGTCTTAAGTGCTTCTTGAGAGGGGCAGAGGGAAACTGGGGGTTTTCATAATGTAGCAGGTAAACAGAAAATTTAACATCAGATGGGCAACCATGATGGCAGCTAACATTTATTGAGCACATGCCATGATCCAGGGGCCGAGCTCTCCGGGCACTATCTTATTTAAGCCTCCTGACAACCTCATGAAAGAGCTGCTCTTATTTCCCCCATTTTACAGATGGAGAAACTAAGATGTAGAGTGAAGAAGTATTTGCCAAAGGGCATTAGTGACAGAGCCTGGATTCAAAGCCGAGTTGTCAGTTTCTGGATTTTGCAGTCTCAGCCACAAGCCTGTAATTGAAGTACCGCGGAGGCAACATAGACCCAGATGTGATAAACTTTGGAAGGAAAGAGCAAAGATTTTCCCCATTAGAATCTTTCTCTAGGGAAACAAGATAGTGTCATTTGAAAATAATTCCTCGCCTAGCCTTTAGCCTATTATCATTTATTGTGCCTCATACAACAAGCAAACAAAAGTGAAACAAGAAAAGTTACCCACAAAGTTACTTTCAGACAAAAAATTAAAACAACTCTGGGAAAGAGAATTAGCTGCTGATACATTTAGAAAGGACTCAGAAAAAGGAATCCTCATTTATTCTCTTCCTAAAAGCATAATAATTATTCCAGAAATCACGAGTATTCAGCTTTCCCCCACCCCACCCCACACACACTTTTTCCCCTATCACTTGCTCTGCAAACCTGATAATTTCTGAAGCCAAGATGGGAATGGAAGTTAATTTGTCATTTAATTTTTAATAAGTTAAAGACATCTCAGTGACACAAGCGATCAGTCTGCACGTGCATGCTGGAGGAGTTCTGGAGGAATTCTCAGATGGGAATGCAGTTCAGCATCAAACGCTGCATCTGCTTGAGCAGAATCACATGAAAAGGCTGAGCTGTTGAGAAGGGGAGAGGGAGAACGTGGGTGTCCCCGTGCACTTCAGAATTCAGAGCAAAAATTTGTTGAAGAGCAGCCAGAGACAGGCAGGGATACACCCCACCTGGGGGTTCCCTTGTTTTGAGCAGGGCCTCCTGGGTCGTGGGCCTTGAATTCAGGGCCGCGGACACCAGGCACAACCAAGGGCAGGCTGTAGGTCATGCCTGAGGGAGGTGACTTCCTTGCCCTTTGCCTTTGCTATGCTTCCAAGCTATTGCTCTTGACTCAGTAAGTTGCTATCCTTTTCTTTGTGGCTAAACTTACCATCCCAGCATGGCTACTCGTTATTGAAATCTGTCTCTCAAAGGAATTGGCTACCAAAAAACACTCACGGGTGTTTTTTTGGTGATGATTCCAAATCGATCCCAAAGGATTGACCATAGCATTGTGGGCTTGTCCTCCGGAGTTTGCCATGGAGCGAGCCTGTGTGAACTCAGTTGCTCTCCAGGCCTCAGAACCTTAAAGAATCACAGAGGAGCCCTGCATTGAGTCCCTCTGTCCCCACCAAGATCCATCTTCAGCTTCTGCCATGTTTTTGTTTCTTTTTCAGTGACTTCAGTGTTTTCAAACTAATAGCCTGCTCTCTCTCTATCTCTGGCTTAGCTGCCTAGGCATGGTGTTGGAGCTAATACTTATTTTACGCTTTTTCTAGTGAACGATACTAATGTTCAGTTTTTGGACCAAGACGATGACGATGACCCCGACACAGAGCTGTACCTCACGCAGCCATTTGCATGTGGGACAGCGTTTGCCGTCAGCGTCCTGGACTCCCTAATGAGTGCGGTGAGTCATCCAGCTTCCCTCCTCCCGACTGTTCAGTAGTGGTGGGACACGAAACGATTATCTCCATCATCACGGGTCCCGTGCTGGCGCCTGAGCTCCCATGGAGCACAAGATGATGTGGTTCCCCGCCCCCCGCCAAAGCTGACAGTCTAGAAGGGCATACAGACATTAGTCATATAATCACACAAGTGAACATCTAATTATAAATTCTTGAAAATGCAAGGAAGGAAAGTTTCCGAGGGCATGAGCCAATCTAAGTGAGCACTTGACCTGGCCTCATAGATCAAAGATTCCTTGAGGAATCATATAGAGTTTATACTAAGATCTGATCAATAAAGGATGGACATTTTGTTGGGGAGCGTATTCCCCAAAGGAGGCTAGCAGAGGCAAAGTTTCTGCTGGTAGGAAGGACCCTGAACCTCTCAGGGAAGGGAAAGGAAAGCTGGTGTGTTGGGCTGTAGAGAGAAGGGGAAAGAGGAGTACAGGGCAAGGGAACATGAAGGACCTTGAAAACCACAGTCTTGGTCTTAATCTTAAAGAGGAATGAGAAGGCAAGGACAGGTTTTCAGTTGGAGTGGGCAGTGATCAGGTTGACACCTGGAATAATTGCCTTGGCCAATGAGTGGGAGATGAATCAGAGAAGCAAGACAACAGCAGGAAGGCCAGTTCAGAGGCCCTGTAGAGTAGAGCTGGTAGAGATGGAGGGACGTGGATGGAGCTGAGCAGCATTTCGTAGGTGCGATTGATAGGATGTGAGCATAAGGAAGAAGAGGACAGTGTGTCAAAGGGTTTCTTTTGGTGAAATGGGCACCTGGTGGTGCCAGCCACTAGGACAGAGAACTCTGGGAGAGTAGCAGGGGTGGGGGCCAGACTTAGCCAGCTCTCTGCTGCAGAGAAGTTGCCACATGGTGGCAAAGAGAAGGATGTGGGGATGGGAAAGGGGGTTAATTGCATCTCAGGTTTCTTTTATAACTTTATATGCATCAATCAATCAAGACATTCGTTTGCTTACTTTTGAGACCAAAAACAAAAGTTTAAAAAGAGGCCCCAGCTCAACCTAGCCATCTTGAACAAGTAAAAGCAAAATCAGACACGAGGCTGGGTTATAAACTGGGTATTGTGAAGTATTTCCACCGAACACCTTTATCATTATACAGAAAGCCTCTTTATATTGGAGTCCTCAAATTCACAACTTGTGAAAATGCAGATATAAACTGGATAAAACATAGCTTTAGAGAATCCATGAAAAGGAGTTTTATTGAACACATTAAAACCATAAGCACAGAGTTTTTATACATATAGGTTTGTTAAAGTGCTTGAGTGCTAGTCTCCTGAACATGTGAAACAACTGATTCACTAATTATGCATGTTCTCATTTGTTCATTAAATCTAATCCCAGGAGGACCTCAATTTGTGGAAAGAAAAAAAACCATAAATCTTTGTAAGACTAATATAGGTTATTCTGTATTCCTGAATGTGGTCCAATATCAAGCATATCTTAGTTAAAAATCAGAACTATGGATTTAAAAATAATTGTGATGCAATATTCATTTGAATTAATGTTGATTGGGCTTCATACCATGCCGTTGCTTTCCATGTCAAGAAGGAGATAAAATGGTCCCTAGAGAAGAGCACTCTTGGTTTCCCAGGGCTTATAACCTGTCTGATGGCCTGATGATCCCAAGCAAACTATTCTATCTACTAGTGATGTTTGGGCTCAATTTGCAGAAATCCCCTGAGCAGGTCAGAATGAATGATGAAAACCATAGAACGTGCTCATTATAGCACCATCTTCTCGAACTCTGGTTCCAAACTGATTTTTGTAATTTGTCTCTAGAAATTTTGTTTTACTTCTCCAAAGTAGAGAAATTTCAGAAGACTGTTCTCATTAAGAGATGATTAAAATCTTTACAATAGATCATTTTTGCTCAGAAGAAGGAAATACTCTCAAAATTTTTTAAAATCCAAATTTACAAAATTGTTTCTATGTATTAGACCTTCAGTATGTTCCAAGCAGGATTGGCTACATAATGGGCAATTCTTAAGAAATTCAAAAAGCATTAAATCAAATGAGGGGTTAGGGGAGTTTCTAATCCTGGAGCCCTGTATAAATGCATGGGTCACACACCCATGAAGCCAGCCTTAATTCCAAGGCTTAAAACTGATTTTGAGCACTAGAGAACGTCCCCTTTGTACAGCCAAGGAAGTACATGATGGCCGTAGGGTGGGGGTGGCAGGCACATCTGGATCTGTGTGGCCCAGCTGTCCGACTGCCGCATCCCTAGGGGTGAGCTCTTGGAAGCTCAGATGGGAAATCAAGGTGAGTTGGTTTCAAAATTTTAAAAGATTTAAAAAGTCATCCCCAATCCCCTTTTTTCAAAGGGGATTGCAAACCAAAATGTTTTCCAGAGGGTGGCTTGGGCATGTATGGATGTAATGATCTGAGAGCAGCATTTCTTCTGAATTCTGGCTTAGGGAAAAAGGGTGTCAGGACTCTAGTGACCGTCTTCATAATTATCATCACCCACATCATTTGTCAAGGGCCCAGAACTGTGCTTGGCACTTTAGCTATATTATCTGATCTTTTAGAAGATAAGGTGAATAAATCAGATTTAAGTGTTGAATCAAGGCATATTTACTGACCCCCTGATAGAGACTTTTCAAATCATTAATCAAAATGCCTATCAAATTATTCCAGACCTTGTCTTCATTGCCTACATGAGCAAGTCCCAAAGGGAGGTGTCTCTGGTTCAACACACAGCTGGATCTTTTGATAAAATGTCACCTGTGATTTCTTTGCATTCCACCCCCAACCCTAATGTATGAAAAAGTTGGCGATTAGTCAGGTACCAAGGAGGTTAGCTTAGAAGAAACTAGAATGGTTGGCAGGAACATAAATTGAGAAAGTGAGACACCTCTAAACAGCAGGAATCAGAGGTGATCTTCCATCTCAGGCAGTCACAAGCTATCCTCACAACATCCACACAAATCTCTTTAGATGTTGATTATCTCCTTTTTCTAGCATTTCTCGCCAAATTGCCATTTAATCATGTGTCTAAACTAGTCACTGAATTATTGTCCTTTATAACTCAACTCCTGCTGCTTACTGCTTCATTTGTTAAAAGAGTAATGTTTTGATTCATCACAGGCATTCCCGGAACAGATAGGGACATTACAGAGATGGACTGGTGGCTTTATTCTGCAAATCAACAGCAGAAACACATGATGAGAAAGCATGATTATGCTTATGGGTTTATGCCTCTAGGAAGAGCACAAGTTAGAAATGTATCTTCCAGAATGATACCAGCTTGTTGTTCACAAAAAAATGAAAAGATGAAGGGAAGCCTCTCCAGATTTAGAGCTGAAACTAGCATAGGAGCATGCAGATTTCTTTTCCATTCAGCCACCACCACCTTCATCCCCAATCCCAATTTAAGTTCCACTAGGACCTTGGAAAGAGAAGGTAAGGCCTGGGCTCAACAGCTGGACTACTCGGATGTGGATCCCTGTGTGATCACGTTAACCTCTCTGTGCTTAAGTTTTCTCATCTGTAAAATGAGGATAATAATAATACCTACCTCATAGGATTGTTAAAATCATTATATGAGTTCAGGTTTGTAAAGTGATTAGTGCAATGCTCACTTAGCACATGACAAAATCTGTATGTTTATATTGTTGTTATTATTTATTCAATATATTTATTGAGGCCCTGCACATCTGTTTTGGATGCTGGGGATTCAGCACTAAAGACAAGAGAAAAAGGCCCTGCCCTTATGATGCTTGAAGTTTCATTCTAGTGTGTTAAGATGTAATAAATGTATGAACAAGAAAATCTCAGATAAGGGTAAGTGATTTGAAGAAAATGAAATAGGAAGTTTGGATAAAGTGTGAAGGGGTGTGGAAGCCTGTTTTAGCCAGAGTGGCCAGGAAATAACTGTCCAAAAAAGGTAATATTAATACTGAAACTGAAAAATTAGAAGGAGAGAACCACGTGAAAACCTGGTTGGGGGATGGGTGGGTGAGGTGAGCTAGCTTCCCAGGCAGAGGAAACAGCAATGGAAGATGCTGAAACGTGATAATGAGCTCAGATTTTCTGAGGGAGTAATTGAAGACCATTGTGGTTGGGATGGCATAGATGTGGGTGAGAGATGTACAAGAGGCCAGCAGAGAGGTAAGGTCATTGGCCACATTGTAAAGATTTAAAAGGCCATAGATAGCCACACTGTAAATATTTAAAAGTCTGGGGGTTGAATGCGCTTTCCTTTGGACCCCACCAGTATCTTCCTAATGCCAGTGTTTCCCATGTGGACTGACTGGAAGGGCAAGCCCATCAGTGAGTCAATTTCTGAAGTGTTAGCCCTGATTATTTTTCTGTCCAAAATACCATCTTTGGGCATTCATTTTAAGAATAGAAAAGCAAAGGCACCCTATGTTAGCATGAGTCCCTGGCTTGATATCTTGTCTCTAATAAATGATCTATCAGAGAAGTCTCACCCCATAGATTACTTCTTCATTTCCCAAAGTTTTGATTTTTAAAACAAATTTGTTGCTAATATTTAAAAATGGTAAGATTTTACATAAAATATGGGCATCCAGCTTTTTTTTGACAGGCATCCCAAAGCAGATTCCCAGATCCCTGCTAAGCAACATGTATATACACTGAACCAGCTTTACCAGCCTCCTGCTGCCTTCTAATTTTGTTTGCCTGCATTATAATGTCCATGGACAGACAGTCTCCTTGGCCTTTTGGCAATTCACGCATCCAGTGGGTCAGAGAATAGTGCACACGATGTCCATTCCCCTCAAGCCCTGGACCTTTTCCAAATAGATGTTCACCACAGTGAAATATCAGTGTTGGAGGGGCAGCACGAAGATACCCCATTGAGGGAAGTAAAAAGGGCATCTGACCATGAGCACTAATGAGTTTCAATTTTGTGGCGTTTGCATTCTTACTTTTTTAGCAAATAGGATTTCTTGAAGTTTCCAGTTTGCAGGGACTACCTAATCTGGAAAAATAAAGAAAAAAGTTTATGCATTTCCCATAACAGTGTAAAGAGAAAGGGCAAAGAAAAGCCAGAGGCTGCCTTTGCTAGTGCAAACTGCATCTGTGAAGCATTAGAGGCACAGCAGAGGGCTCTATCCTATTGAGAGACCCAGCTTGCAAAACCCCTGGGAGCACAAGAGAAACTTCAATATGAGCATATATGCAGGGTCTGTCTGTGCTTTTCCCAGCTGCTCCACAATGCCCAGGGCAGGTGTTTGCATATGCACAGAATTAGTAATTCATAACAAAGGGAATGCTTGGAGGAGGAGCAAGTTGGTACCAGGCTGTGAGTTAGGATGTTAGCTACCTGGTCCCAGCCTACCAGCAGCCCTGGCATGTCCTCTGGGACTCAGGTTCAACTGTTAAATGGGAATGATATTAACAACCCCTTACCACTTTAGGGGAGTCAGGTAAGAACAAAGGTACATGGAAGTCTTTTCAAGGAGCAGGTGAATATATTCTCAAGAGCATATGTAACTACAAAGAAGTAGATGTATTGTCTATGTATATACATGTATGCATGTATATGTTTGTAGGTGTTATGCACACACATATCTTAAAGTGATTAGACTTAGGTAATGAGTGGGAAGGTTAGTTCAGTGAGGGGCATGCAGACGAAATATTTCTGTGTTTTCATCTCTAATATCAGAGAATCGGTCTAGATCACATATGTGCCAGAAATGTCTGGACTTATATTGGTCAACTGGAAGAGGGGTCCACATGATTTACTCTCTTCACTGACTTTAATTGAGGCCCAACCCCTTGGAGTGGCCTTATGGTGACCTGAGTTCCTGTCAGCCCAAGGTAACCTCGTGTCGTGTGATTTCAGTTACACCAGTGACTCCGCAGTGAGATTTTCTGTTCCATAGCCCCAATTCTTACACTCCACTCAAGAGCCGCCATGTTGGCTACGCACAGGAAACAGGCAGTGCAGGGGCAGTTGGGCAAGCGCTGGCGTAAGAGAGGCAATGGTGCTGTGTTCTGCCGGACTCAAAGTATTGCCCCTGTCACATCAGGCCAGGTGGGCCCGAAATAGGGGGGAAAAAAATCAAATAGTCCTCATGCCTCATAAAAGAAAAAGACTAAAAATAAAAGTCTACACCATGAAAACTAGCAAATATAAAAAAATGGCAGCTATGACATGGAAAATGACAATTTTAGAGCAATTATAAACGAAAGGCAAAGTGCCATTAAAGTTAAGGCAATGTTATTAAAAGATGTGTTAATTTTCAGTTAAATTTTCTATAAAAGACCAATTAGTTTAAAAGGCTTGACAGCATTAACAGTGAAACATAAGCTCTGGTAATTATACTTTAAAAAAATAAAAAGAGGAAGATGCCGGAGCCTGTGGGGGAGCAGCCCCCCAAACACGCACCCGCTGCGGAGCCTCTGCAGAGTGGGCTAGGTGGCACTGCGGGCACACGTTCCCCTGTGGAACCAGTGGGTCCTTTCCCCAGCACTGCATGGTTTCCTCAACGTCTAGTAAGTACTCTATTTACAGGACCCGAGATTCACCAGATTTCAGAGGCCAAGGGGGCCTCTGATATATGAGGTGGGAGTGCAAAGGCACAGGGAGAAGGGACTTTGGGGAATTGGTTACCTTGCTAGTTGGTGTTTTTAGCATTTCTGCTAAAAAAAAAAATTGTGCCTTCTGGGTCAGGTGAGTTGCAGACATGTTCAGATGTTAGGAAGTTATATCCTTGAACCCTACACTAGCAGCTGTTTATTTTTCTTAATCCCCATTATACAGATGAGGAATCCAAGACATAGAAGAGATGGGCAACTTTCCCATTGTCATAGCTATTGAATGGCAAAGCAGGGACCAGGAGTGCCTTTATGCCCTACTCAGAAGAAAGGCTTCCCTGATCTGGCTTCGAACCTTGAACGTAGCAGAGAGAAGAGGACTTCCATAGTCCTTAGATTACACAGATCTCCTGACTCCAGGCCCTGAACAGAACCCTCACTCAGCTCTCTTATGTTCCCCAAAGCTCATGTGACACAGCAAAAGCCCTGGGGAAGCCTCTGCTCAAAGCCTCCCTGGAGGCTGGTCCTGCAGGGCTTGGGGCAGGTCCATGCTGGAGACCCTCAAAGGCTTTTAGCCTGGGTGTTAGGAATATGGGCCATGGTGAGGCACAAAAAGACTAGCAATACAAAAGCTTAGGAGGCAAATGATCACACCTACATATTACAATTTCCCCATCAGAATTTTGTGTTATTTCAATTTTAGCATTTCTGGTAAAAAAAAAAAAAATTGTGCCTTCTGTGTCAGGTGAGTTGTAGACATGTTCATTTTAGCTGGCATATCCTCTGCAGAAATAATCTTTTGATATTTGGGATTTGAAGTCCTAGCGCCAGTTTGGCCTATGATGCTGAAACAGCCTTCTCCTATGCAGAAAGCCCTGGATTGGTGCTTAACTGCAGGCTGCTGGATGCTCAGTGAAGTGGTCCACCACCACATAAAGAAAGCTCTGTCCTTCAATAGGAGCAACTCAGCCTCCTTTTTCAGAGAAGGCATTGTTTTTTTCACCAAATTATTTCAGATCACAAAGAGACCTTGATATATGCTCAGAACACACCCATAAGCAACATTTCGTATTCAATAAATGTTAATGACTGATTGATCAAAAAGTTTATGCTGTTTCAGTATAATTGATTTCAGTGTGGAAGGGGAAACATGTTAAGGGCAAATCCTACAGATCTGACAAAAAATAGCCTTTCATGTTGACCATCTAGATTTGTCATTGCAATAGGAAATTTTTAGTGTTCTTTGTTTAAAAACTTTTTGGCTGTTTTTTTCATTAGACAAGATATCCATGCTTATTGGAGAAAAGCTGGAAAGCAGAGATATATAAAGATGAAAATTTAAATAACCCATATTCCAAATACCCAAAGATAAGCATGGTTAGTTTTTTAATATATTTTCTTCCAGATGGATAAATATGGAATCATACAGTTTAATATCTTGGTTATTTCTTTCCTTTTCAGTTAAAATTTTGTCTAGAGCATTCTTCTATGTAATATTCTTTGGTGCCAGATTTACAAAGCCTTCATAGGACTTCATAAGACTCCATCCTATGGATGTACCATTATCTATTTAACCATTACTCTGTTGTTGGACATGTACCTTTCTCAAACTTTTGTTATAGCAATTAACACTGTGATAAACACGTTTCGGTTTGCTAAAGATGTTGGAATGCAATATACCAGAAATGGGTTGGTTTTTACAATAGGGGTTTATTAGTTCACAAAGTTACAGTTCTAAGGCCATGAAAATGTCCTAATTAAGGCATCAACAGGACGATACCTTCTCTGAAGAAAGGCCAGTGGCATCCCGGGTTCCTCTGTCACATGGGAAAGCACACGGCTGGCGTCTGCTGACCCTTCTGTCCCAGATTTCATTTCTTTCAGCTTCTGGCTCTTTCCGTTTCTGTAGGTCCTTGCTTGCTTCTCCCAGGGCTTTCCTCTCCAAACTCTCTGGGTGTTTATCTCTTTCAGCTCTGTGGCTTTTATCTATCCTTTATCCTCTCATAGAGGACCCCAGTAAAGGACTAAGACCCACCTTGAATTGGGTGCATCACATCTCAGTTGAAACAAAAGGTCATACCCACAATAGGTCCCCACCTACAAGAATGGATCAAAAGAACATGGCCTTTTCTGGGGTACATAACAGCTTCAAAACAGCACACCATGGTTGAAAATCAATCTTTGAGCAAGTAGCCATTTATTACCTTGAGGAAAATTATTGGGCTTATAACAAACATGAATATTTTTCAAGATCTTGGTACATATTGCCAAATTACCCATCAGGAAAATGTATTAATTCACTCCCATCAATGGCATTTAAGTGCCTTCTCATCAGTCTGGCCTGCTCTGATTTCGTTTTTGCCGATCCTTTTCCCTAGGATGTTTTTAATTATGTTTAGATAGTTTATGAAGTGTATACAATTTTGATTTGTATCTAATCATGTCAATGCAAATTTTTTGTCAATTCATCTATAGTTTTTATGTTTAAAATGCGCTTGCTAAAAAAGAAAACTGTCAGGTATCCTGAGATCGGTTAAATATTCAGCTATATATTTTTATTCAGCTATTTATGGCTGTGTTTTGTTGTTTTTGCCTTTATTTTATAACATTTGCTTTTTTCTTAGCAAATTAAGATAAATATATTTTCATAATAAGAAATATAGAAAATACATAAAATTATAAGAAAAAAATCAGAATTCTATCACTAAGTGCTTACCATTAAGAAAATTTTGTCGTACTACTAAAGTTAATTTACATAACTATAAATACATCTACTAGTTCAGGTATATGTTTTTAATGTGAATTTTGGATCATAATGTTTATGTCCTTTTTTGACATTTTAATATATCATATAATTATTACCATGCTATGATGAAATATTCTCTGAAAGTGTATTAATGTCTGTACAATATATGTCATGTAAGTGTACCATTATTTGTTTAATCAGTACCAAATTGTTGAAATAATTTTTTTTTCCGTTTTCCCCAAATCATTTGTTGACTAAGGATAGCTTCACCATGATCTATGGTGCTTTTCTTATCTTATTAAGGAAGGGATCAGTAACCCTTTTTGGTTAAGGACTAGATAGTAAATATTTTAGGTCTTTACAAAGCATGCAGTGTCTGTCACAACTACTCAACCCTAATGTTGTGGCACAAAAGCAGCCATAGACAACAAGTAAACAAATAATCATGTCTGGGTCTCAATAAAACTTTATTGGAAAAAAAAATAGGTGGCATGCTGGATTTGGCCCAGAGGCTGTAGTTTGCCAACCTCCATATTAAGGTTGAGTCTTAGAGTATGTTTCTCACCAATCCAATCCTGTTGACTGATCTGCTGATTTTTAATATCTACAATATTATTAAATATTTAAAATTTATTTTAATATCTGCAGGACAAATTTTGTAAGATTCTTTGTCAAAGAAAATTTAGAATAATGATGTCAAATGCAAAAAAATCCAATTGAAACTTTAGGTATTTATCAAATTTTACTATGAAGAAAATGACACTGTAATGTTGAGTTTACATGTTAAGAAACATAAAATTTATCTTTATTTTTTTTCAATAATCTTCTCTACCTCTCTGTAGATGATGACTACTTTGCCCTCACCTAAAAATGGCAGCTATTCTTATTTATGGCAGTTACCCTGGTATTATACAGAAGCTTCTAGAACAATAGTGTTCCCTGTTATGCTGGATATGTGTCCAGCATTAGGTTCTCTTTCTTGTTTCTAGTTTTATTTGTATGTTTTTCTTTTCAGTTATATTTGTCATAGGTTTGTTTGTTATGTCAAAGAACGAGTTCTTGGATTTATCAATTCACTAAATATCCCATTGCTGTTTCGTTAATTAATGCTTCGTATTTTCACTCTTTCTGCTTTTCTTAGGAAAAAAAACAATAAAAGACAATATTTTAATGCTTAGCTTTATTTATTGTAATTCTCCCTTATTTAATAATGAAAACATTCAAGTATATGAATTTGTCTCAGTAGCTTTGGCCTTAGTCCATGAAGTTTTTATACGTCATTTTTAAATAGCTTCTAAATTTGATTTCCATCTTGACCTAGTAGTTATTTGGGATACTTTAAAAACAAAACAAAAGAAAACAAAAAAACTTCAAAGTGTCAGGATATTTACTTTTGCTTCTTCTTGATTGTATTTAATGTTTGAAATGTGGATTGTACAGCTTATAATTTATTATATACTTTGAGATTTTATCCTTTTGGCCTAGAATTGGTCATTTTTTGTAATTACTGTTTAGACGGTATCTTAAAATGTTACAGAGTTTAGCAGAAATCTACTAAATCAACCTTTTCTTATTTTTTGGTTTGAATTGTTAAAGACAAACACAGTGATCTGGGGACTTTACCCCATCACCCTCAGTCCATTCTTATTGTACTATAATTTCTAATTACTTTTGTCCATAAAACATATACCTTAATTTTAAATTTTAACTGTTATTGATATAAAGTTCACTGGTTTAAAAATTTTCTTGAAATATACCCTGTTATGTCTTTTTTATTGTTTGTCTTGTAAAGATGTCAGAATTTGATTTTGGTTTTGGTTTTTGAACAGGTCTGAGAGTCTTTGCCATTTTATAGAATCATTTAACGCACTGGATAATATAGCCCCTGTTTATTTTCTGTAGTGATGTGTAAACTATCCATTCTGTATTAAATGCTAGTCAGTGGTTACCAGTCATTCTGTAAATATTCTTGAAATTATATTTTTCTAAATATTATTATCTGGAACTGTTTAGTAGCTCTTGATTCCTTCCTTTATAAGATCAGGCAGTTTCATGCCTTTACTTCCAACCCCTCTGCCTCACTTTTCTCTATTTAAGAAATAATTTTAATGTCACTATTTTGATAGCTTATTTTTACTTCATGCATTTTTTTTCTTTCAAGAGCTAATTTTAACATTTACATTCAGTTTTGTGATAATATATACAACAGTTTTTAAAAATAATTCCATGTTTGCCTGGTTTCCATACTCTCTACCAGTATTTGCAAACCCAATTTGTTCATTTTTTAATCTTCAAAAAAAGTTTAAATTAGCTTTAAGAAAGTTGATATTTGAGTAATTTTTAATAAAGTAAATCAATAAATGCTTAGGAATTGAGAGTCAAAAATATTTCTATTGCTTTCAGAATGTAGCTGCATGTTGGGATGTTTCCCATCAAAACTCAGTTGATCTTATTATGTTTTCTAGAGAAGTCTGAGGCCACCTGACTTTGTACTTTTTTTCAACAGCATTGTTTTAGGTTATTTTTCTTCTTCATTTAATATTTAAATTCAAATATTCACCTAGTGCAGGGTTAGGGGTTTGTCAAGTTCCCTTGGTGAACTCTTTTAATCTGTATCTTCTTTCCATCCTTCAGCTTAAGACTGTTTTTTTGTGTGTGTTTTATCTGTTTGAATTGTTTAAAACTTTAACTTTGCAAACACTTACTGCTTATCACTTTGACCTCTGGCATCTTTCCTCAATATCAGCATTTTCATTTTTTAAAAATGATAATCTTTTATATATTTTTCTTTGTAGTTGAGAAGTTGTTTGCCTTTTTTTTTTTTTTTGTATTTTCAGTTCTGCAATTTACTGTTTCTTAACAGATATAAAATTGACTATTACAGGTATTTCTTTTTTTAACAGCTTTATTGAGATTTAATTTACCATACAATTCACTCCCTTAAAGGGTACAATTCAGTGTCCTCCAGCCTTGAGCAACCACTAACCTGTTTTCTGCCTTATGGATTTTTCTATTCTGAGCTTTTCATATAAATGGAATCATAGAATACGTGGCCCTTTATGTTTGGCTTCTTTCACTTAGTGTAATGTTTTTAAGGTTCATTCATGTGCATGTATCAATATTTCATTTATTTTAATGCCAAATAATATTCCATTGTATGGACTTACCACATTTTGTTTATGTATTCATCAGCTGATGGCCATTTGGGTTATTTCCATCTTTTGGCTATTACGATTAATGGTGCTGTAAACATCCATTTGCAAGTTTTTGAGTTTACATGTTTTTATTTCTCTAGGAATGGAATTGCAGGCTTATATGGTAACTCTGTTTAACCCTTTGAGGAGCGTCCAGATTGTTTATCAAACAATATATTAGGGTTTCAATTTCTCTGTCCTCATCAACACTTCTTATCCCATCTTTTTCATTAAAGCCATCCTAGCAGGTATGAAGAGGTACCTCATTTTGTCTTGATTTGCATTTCCCTGCGGGTTAATGTTGTTGAGCATCTTTTCATGTGTTTATTGGCCTTTGTATATCTCCTTTGGCTAAATATTTATTAAAGCCATTTGCCCATTTTTTAATTGGGTTATCTTTTGGTTGTTTAGATGTGAGAGTACTTTATATATTCTGGATAGTAAGCCCTTATCAGATAAATATCATTTGCAAAAATATTCTCCCATTTTGTAGGTTGTCTGTTTATTTTCTGAACAGTGACCTTTGATGCACAAAAGATTTCGATGAAGTCTAGTTTTTCTTTTGTTCCTGGGTACTTTGGGTGTCATATATAAGAATCCTTGACCAAATCCAATGTCATGAAGATTTACTCCTCTTTTTCTCTAAGAGCTGTATAATTTTTGCTCTTTCATTTAGGTCTGTGATACCATTTGAGTTAATTTTCATGTATATTGTGAGGTAGGATCCAAATTCATTCTTTTTCATGTGGATGTCCAGTTGTCCCAGCACCATTTGTATGAGACTCTTCTTTCCCCTCATTGAATGGTCCTGGTGGCACCATTTTGGAAAATCAATTAACCATAAATGTATGGGTTTATTCCTATACTGACAATTCTAACCCATTGATCTGTATGTCAGTATGTCCATATGTCAATACCATATTGTCTTGATTGCTATAGCTTTATAGTGCATTTAGATATCAGAAGTGTGAGTGCTCCAACTTTGTTTTTCTTTTTCAAGGTTGTTTTTGCTATTTGTGTTAACTTGCAATTCTACATGAATTATAGAATCAGCTTTCCCATTTCTGCAGAAATAATCTTTGGGATTTTGATAAGGATTACATTGAATCCGTAGATTGCTTTGGGGAGCATTGCTATCTTAATATCATCTTCTAATCCATGCACAGGATGTCTTTCTATTTATTTAGAGCTGCTTTAATTTCATTCAGCACTGGTTTGTAGTTTTCAGTAAGTCTTGACTCCTAAGCATTTTATTCTATTAATGCTATCATAAATGGAATTTTCTTAATTTCATTTTCAGATTATTCATTGTAAGTGTATACAAAGGTGATTTATTTTTGAATATTGATCCTTATATCCTGCAACCTTATTGGTTTCATTTATTAGTTCTAGTAGGTTTTAGTGGATTCCTTCAGATTTTCTATATACATTCACTTCTTTCTTTCCTATGCAGACGTCTTTTATTTCTTTTTCTTTCCTAATTACCCTGTCTAGAACCTTCAGTATAGTATTGAATAGAAGTGGCAAAAGTGTGCATGATTTCCTTGATCTTAGGTGAGAACTTTTAGTTTTTCACCTGTAACTATGAAGTTAGGAATGGGTTTTCATAGATATCATTTACAAGGCTGAGGAAATTCCCTTCTGTTCTTAGCCTGCTGAGTGTGTTTATCATGAAAAGGTATTGAATTCTTTGAACTAGTCCTAATAATATCCATTTGAATTTCAATATCTTATAAAAATTGTATAAGATGTATGCAGTTAGCTTTTTTATCTTTGGTTTTTTACTTCTTATCTCTAGAATTTAAAAAAATTTATTATCAAACATTTGATTCCAGAAAAAAGTTCAAAAAATTTGATTCCAAAACAAAATCTTCCTAAATTTTTCATTTACTTCTTCCAGTAACTATTTAACCACGCAGAAAAAAAAAAAAAGGAATTTTTCTTTTATATAGTGAGCACTGTGGTTCCCTTTTTTTAATTTCTTTATTTGTATTGTTTATTCAACAGACTTACATAGTAGTTACTGTGTGTTGAACACTTTGAAGTGAACTTTACAATATCAATTAATTTTTTCCTCCCGATAACCCTGTGAGATAGGTATTATCATTATTCTCATTTTATTTATGTTTTTTTATTTTGAAATAAATTCAAAGTTATAGGAACAGTTGCAAAAACAATACAAACCCCATACACAGAACTCCAGCATACCCTGATCCCCCTCCCCCAATACTCCAATCCACCAACTTTAACATGCTGTCACATCGCCATTTCTTTCCTTCCCTCCCTCCCTCCCTATCATCCATCACCTATTGCTCTGTCTTCTGAACATATGAGAGTTAGGTGCACACATCCTTGAACAAACGCTATAATTCACATATACATTTCCCATGAACAAGAACATTCTTTTATGCAATCCCATTAAGCGCAGCTAAGAAGTACAAGAGATTCAACAATGATACAAAGCTTACATTCTATATTTCCTTTTCCTTATGTCTCAACTGTGTCCCTTTGAGCCTCCTGTCCTCCATCCTCTGATCCCATCCAGGTTCATCCTTGGCATTCAATTGTCATCTATTTAGACTGTCTTTTTTATTTTTTTTTTCAGTTGTGGAAACATTTACACAGCCTAAATCTTCCCATTCCACCCCCTCCCTAGCATTCCATTAGTGGGATTGATCACATTTAGAATGTTGTAATGCTCTTTCCCACCATCCATTACTAGAAATTTCCTTTCACCTCCAACAGCAACCCTACACTCATTTCTTAACTCCCCATTGCCCCTTCCCCCATTTCTCTTAACCCATACTCTACTTTTCATCTCTATGGTCATATTCTCTGATAATTTCTTTTTGTTTACTGTGGGGCTTAAAATTAACCTCCTAAATCCATAGTAATCTTGTTTTTGATACCACCTTCACTTCAATAGGACACATAAACTATGTTCCTATACTCCTTCATTCCCCCACCTAATGATTTGTCATTAGAGTTTGTGTATTTTATATCATGTAGGAAGTAAATAGTGGAGTTACAATTCAAAAATTATTGACTTCTATTTGTATTCCATTGTGATCGGAGAATGTGCTTTGAATATATTCAATTTTTTTAATTTATTGAGGCTTGTTTTATGTCCCAGCTTATGGTCCCTTCTGGAGAAAGATCCATGATCACTAGAGAAAAATGAGTGTCCTGGTGATTTGGGATGTAAGGTTCTATATATGTCTGTTAAAATTCTCTATATCTCTTTCTCCTTTCTTTGTTTCTCTGTCGGTAGGGCTCCCTTTAGTATCTGAAGTAGGGCAGGTCTTTTATTGGCAAACTCTCTCAGCATTTGTCTGTCTGAAAAATTTAAGCTCTCCCTCAAATTTGAAGGAGAGTTTTGCTGGATAGAGTATTCTTGGTTGGAAATTTTTCTCTCTCAGAATTTTAAATATGTCATGGCACTGCCTTCTCTCCTTTATCGTGGCTGCTGAGTAGTCACAACTTAGTATTATGTTGTTTCCTTTGTATGTGGTGAATTGCTTTTCTCTTGCTGCTTTCAGAACTTGCTCCTTCTCTTCAATATTTGAGAGTCTGATCAGAATATGAATTGGAGTGGGTTTATTTGGATTTATTCTATTTGGAGTTTGCTGGGCATTTATGCTTTATGTATTTATATTGTGTAGAAGGTTTGGGAAGTTTTCCCCAACAATTTCTTTGAATACTCTTTCTAGAACTTTACCCTTCTGGGACACCAATGAGTCTTGAGTTTGGACATTTTATTTTATCTATCATATCCCTGAGATCCATTTCAATTTTTTTGATTTTTTTCTCCATTCTTTCTTTTGTTCTTTCATTTTCTGTTCTGTTGGACTTCTAGGACACTGAGATGTTGTTCTGCTTCCTCTATTCTTGTATTGTGAATATCCAGTGTCTTTTTAATTTGGCCAACAGTTTCTTTCCTTTCCATAAGATCTTCTATTTTTTTATTTACGCTTGCAATGCCTTCTTTATGCTCTTCTAAGGTCTTCTTTATGTCGCTTATATCCTGGGCCATGGTCTTCTTGATGTCCTTTAAATCCTTTGCCATGTTTTCGTTCCTCGATTGTAGTTCTTTGATTAATTATGCCAAGTACTGTGTCTCTTCTGATATTTTGATTTGGGTGTTTGGAATTGGGTTCTCTGGTTTTATCATATGCATTAAGATTTTCTGTTGTTTTGGGCCTCTTTGCATTTGCTTTGCTTGATAGGGTTCTTTCAAGTTGTAAAAAAAGATACCAATCTAATTGTTCAGAAACACAGTTTGGTGGCATACACTTTCTCTAACTAACCAGCAGATGGCATCTGTGAGTCACCTATACCCCTCAAGTCAGTTCTCCTCAACCTTGTCCCCACGGTGTGTGGGGAAATGATTCTTGTGGGGTTCAGTTGGTGAACTCAATTTGGGTGTGTTGCTGGAGCCGTCTGCCCTGAATGTGGGGCGTGTGTATGGGTGGCCAGGGAGGAAGGGCAGCTTTAATATTCAAACCCCCAGGCTCCCGGAGATTCAAGGCCGCCGCAAGAGTCTAAGCCTTCATTTCAGTTCAGCCCCAGACCCTCTCTCTCGCTGTCCCACAAACCAACGGACTTGGCGTAGCGTCCCTGGGTTCTCCGAGCGGGTCCCCCCTCCCAGCCACTATTCTCCAGGAGCTCAGCTGAGGGAATGCCGTGCTACGTCACCAGTGTGCACTGTCCCTCAAGGGAAGCCCCGGGCCGCTCTCAGCCTGATGCAAAGATGGCCGAATGGGGAGTCTCACCCCCCCCCCCCCGTTTCTCCTTCCCAGCTCCGGGACAACTGATGGGGCTCTGGGCTGTAGGCACAGCCCCGGGCAGGAGTTTATCCAGCCCTCCGGGGAGCCAGCTGCAAGCCGTAGGGTTTCTTTCTGCCTCCGGCTCTCCCCTCCGCTCCCCTGGCCCTGAGGGTACCTGCAGCAGGCTATCTTCAGGCCAGACACCAAGAGGCTGGGCCAGCCCTCTCCTGCTGTGTTTTACTGCGTGGTTCCCACTGTTACAACTGCAGCCACTCCTGGGTTTTTCCCTTTTTTTTTTTTTTTGTTTAAAAAGAACCAGTTGGTCTCCAAACGCCAACCCCTGGCTTCCCCACACCGCAGCACGGCTGCGGGTCTTCCAGCGAGCTTACTCACTCGTCTCAGAATGCAGACTCCCAGTTTCACCAAGTATATGGCCCCTGTGGTACTAGCAGACCTCGTCCAGCTGGCGCATTGCTGAAACCGGTATTCTGGGTCACTTTCTGGTTTTTCTCTAGTATTTTTCATGGAGGTGTTTTTTTGCCCTGTCTCACCTAGCTGCCATCGTAGGTTCTCAGCGGTTCCCTTTTGAAAAATATTTATATTGTCTCCTTTTGCTCTCTTTCTTTGTACTTGAACAAGGGGGATCTAGACTGGCACACTGATTTTCAGTACATGAGGTGGTGAGTGTTCTGCCATGTACCTTACGTACTCTTAGAATCGCCCCCCACCAATCCCTATGTGAAAGGATAATTGTAGCACGGAGGCCCTTGTCAAAGTTCTGGGTCCAGCACTCACTTTTATAACGTTTTATAACATGGTTTGCAGAACTGAGGAGAGGTCTGCTTCTGTGTTATCTGATGGTTGAGAAGAGGGTTTATTCTGAAAAGCTTGGGAGACACCTCTCTCCGTGCTGACCTCCCCCACAGCCCACTTCCCGTCCGCTTCCTGCTGCAGACACTAACAGCCGTGACCTCGGCTATGCCATTCCCCAAAATAGGTGGAGCGTTAGAACGGAATCAGCCTGAAAGTAGAGTTAAGAGTGAAAGAAAATGGATTTGGTTTGCCACCGTGTCCCCAAAAGAAAAAGTGGAAGTAAAATAAAAACAGAAGAATAAAAGGGAGGGTGGGCAATGAGGTTGACTGGTTCTCTCATCAGCAAAAGTCCGTGTCTCTGAGATGAGGCCCAAAGTTGTAATTTGTCAGTGCTTCCTGTGTGCCAAGCACTTTTTTTAGTGCTTCACATGCATTAAGTTATGTAGTCCTCAAAAGAATTCTATTGTTACATTTTATTGAGAGGGAAACTGAGGCATGAAACTGTTAAGCAACTTGCCCAAGAAGCATCTGAGAGGTGAGACTGCCCCATCCTGGCTCCTCCCCACCCATTGATACCTCCTCCTCTATTTATTCTTCCTCTCCTTTTCTGCCCCAGGGCACACCTGAGCTCTGATTGTATATAAATTCTCCTTAGAATCTGGCAGGTTTTGAATAATATTCCTGGTTTCCGTGGCTATTAGAGTTTTGCATCATGTTGGGTGTTTTTGCTAGTATTTCAGTGAGCAAATAAACCTGGCCCCACTAGCAACGCTCATCCTTAGAAGTCCTCATGGAATTCTTCATGTATAAATGGGGTCTTAATGACCATGCTTATTTTACGGATGAGAAAATTGAAGCCCAGAATGATTAGTCAACTTCCCCAGACATAGAACAAGTGCTGGCAAAGGAGGAATGAGAACTCACGCTTACCTGGTTGGTTACCCACCACGCTTGGCCAAATAAACTGACTAAGGAACTGCTGAAATAAAAATATTACCTGTCTTTCCTAGCATGCTCCCAAAGGTAAATACGTCCTCAAAAGCCACAAGGAAAGACTTGGCTTGATTTTGTTTAGCCTTTTTTATTTCTTTTGACCCTGGCAAGTAGAACACAGACCCTTAACTGAGATTTTCTCAAATTAGGATGGATGAACTTTTTTGATAACCTACTAATTTTTCTAACTCTCATTCTTTGGTTCGTGTGACAGACCTGTTATGTTTCAGGCACAGGGCAAATGTCCACTTCAAGGGAAACTTTTTTTAATAAGCTGCATTTGCCCCAGACTCCTGAGGTTATTTAAAAACCAAAAATATACACATCAGAACATCCATGTCATCCTGAATTTACCTGGCATATTAAATTGGTAGAGACTTCGAGTTATCAAAGCATGCGATTCATTGGCTGGGTGAGGCCTGAGTGTTTCTCCCGCCTTCTCATTGCAACAGAGAAAGAAGTTTTACCTTTGTGGGGTGAGGTTGCTTCCTGGCACATGGGAGGCCCGGCCTCTGGGGCTGTCCTCTTGGAATAGCACCCTGGGCAGGCTGCATTGTATTACTCGGCTCCAAAATCCCGTAGTGGACACACAGGGATTGAGGAGAGAAAGTAGGGTTTGCATCCCTGCTAGCACCAATTATGGTAAACACCAATCATTTAGATTTTAGGCCTTCAGTTCCACCCCCTCCTAGAGCTGGTGTGCAAAAAGCAGACTCTAGCGGCAGAGCCAACACAGGAGAGAAGAACGGAATAATTGGAGGCTGCTGTCTTGTCACTTCCCACATAATATTATTTGAAGAGACAGACCACAACTTTAAGCAGGAGACACCAAGAAAAGTTGTAATTTGGATGTTGGCTGGTGTGACTTTAAGGGTTTGTGCTTAAAGGACATTTTTCCCCTCCCTCCCTGTCTCTCTCTCCCCTCCAGACCTACTTCAACGACAATATCCTCACCCTGATACGGACCCTGGTGACGGGGGGAGCCACGCCAGAGCTGGAGGCTCTGATTGCTGAGGAGAATGCACTGCGAGGGGGCTACAGCACCCCCCAGACCCTCGCCAATCGGGACCGCTGCCGCGTGGCCCAGTTAGCTCTGCTCGATGGGCCTTTTGCGGACCTGGGGGTGAGTTCGTGGCTCAAGGGCCCCCAGAGGCCATGGTTTGGGAACGGCATGATGTGAATGCAGGTCGGACGGGGATAGTTAGGCATCTGTTTTTTTTCTACCTTGGGCAGGAAATAACGATAAGAGGTGATGTTTGTGGTTTGTTTCCTGGGTACCAGTCCCGGTGCTTTACACAGCGTGCTTCATTTTAGTCCTCATGGTAAACCTTTGATGTAGGTTCTATTACCAGGTGCTACAGGGAAACCCAGTCACAGAGACTGATGGATACTAGCCGGAATTTGCACCAAGGCACCTGGGTTCAGAGCCTATGGGCTTAGTCCCTCCTTTATGCTCTCCTCAGGTGTCTTAACATGACGTGGGAGGTGGCAGGTGGTTCCAAACTGCAGACAAGGTGGATTTCCAGGAGTCTTGGCCTACCTCTGGGGTACTCCACCTTTACTGTACATTGATAGTGTATGGGGAGCTTGAAAAAACACTGAGCCCCAGTCCCCAGGAATCTGGTATTTTGGGTGTCTGGGTATTTTTCATAGCACCACAGGTAGTCATGTGCATCAAGAGCCAACTGTCCAGCAGACCAGACCTCGTGTGGGTCCTTTAAAGCCTCGAATTCCAAGCCTAGGTCTTCCACTTTCTGCAGCTGCTCCGGTCACCCCCCACTTCCCCACTGGCCCTGTGACCAGCATCTCCCTTCATGTTCCATGCACCAGCCAGCCCAGGCACATTGGCAGAAGGAGGTGGCCTTGGTCCAAATCCCCAGCCCTACTCATGCATTTACAGGGTGGAGCCATGAGTCTTTAAAATCAACTTGGTGCACCAAGAATTGTGTCCCCAGAAAGTGCAAATAGTGGGAAGAGACCCAAAGAAAGTGTCGCTGTCTCCATTTCCTCTGAAACACTGATGCTGACATTCATGTCAGTTGGTTATGATTAGGGACCTGGGCAGGACTGAGCTTTTTTGAAAGTCAGCTCTCAAGCTAGTGGCTCTTTTATCCATCATGTAACTGATACTCTAAAAGGATAAGGACTCAGGGTAAAGGTAAGATTTGTCTCCATTTGTGTCCTCTAATATGTCTCTAAGGAAATGCCAGTTATAGGAAGGAGAAATGTAGCCTGTTTATTCCCAGGGAGGTCATCCTCCAGTGCCCTTCCTATAATCACGTCTACAAGGAGCCAGCATTTTCAAGTGGATGAATTTGCTTTCACCGTCCACACCAGGACCCAGACCCTTGGAAGGTGATTGTGAAATGATTAGAGCTGTGAATCCCAGTTATGCAGCCAGCAGACCTCCAGCTCCTTGGGAAACACTTTCTCTTCCACCCTTGCCATCTCTGAGGTCTGTAAATTGTGCTTTTCACACAGTCCCTCCCTGACAGAGTCTGTCACCACAATACCTGGTGAGGTCTTTTCTCCTTGTGGTGATTTTAATTATCACTCGGGAAGTTTTGACGACACAGTCAGATTGCAGCGGTTATGACTGAGGGGGGTCTACACATAAATCACCATTTTGCAGAGCTGGTTTTTTCTCCTCAGCTGAACCTACATCTGAGACTGTCAAGCTTTACACCCTCAGAGGAAACCCCCTATTATCTAATCCCTAAAACTGACAATATTGGGTGAAGGCTGTTACCCAGGTTGACTTCTTCAGCCACATCGCTCTGCCCAGACACAGATCCCAACACAAGCTTTCATGGACCCTCACCCCTTTTTTTTCAGGCAAATAAAAATATTTGTCTGTTCTTTGTCTCCCAGGATGGTGGTTGTTATGGTGATCTGTTCTGCAAAGCTCTGAAAACGTACAATATGCTTTGTTTCGGAATTTACCGGCTGAGAGATGCCCACCTCAGCACCCCCAGTCAGTGCACAAAGAGGTGAGTGCTTGTCACCCCAATGCTGAGACATCAGTGTCTTTTTCTGTCCCCTAGAATATGGGTGACAGTCTATATACATACTCTCAACACAAAGTATTTTGCCTGCATTAGATCTTAGCGTTCAGAGGTTACGGGCAGCTCTTCTCTTTCATTACAAATAGCTGATGCAAAGGCATAATGGGAATGATTCGTGTTTTTTAGAATAGTTCCATCAGCCAATAACAAAACTCAGAATAGCAGCATCTCCCTCAAGCTCCAGCCACTGAGACCACCTGTTGGTACCTAAAAGAGACGTTACCTTGTGTTTAAGATAAATGGTCCTTTGCCACATCTTAAAATCCTATATTTTTACTTAATATATTTTTAATTGACTCATGGTTATTTTAATCACCTTAAGCTGAAAAATAAGTTTAGATGTGCTAGTTGTATTTTTCAAATATGCATTAAATTCATAGCAGACAATAATTAAAAGTACATCTAAGCATTAGCATATTCAGTGAGCTTGTATAATATACCCCAGTAAACAATGCTGTAGATGAGTTTTTCTCAGCCTAGCTTGCATATCAGAAGCACCTGGGAGGGATTTTTAAAATTACCCATTGAACTGGTATAGAATATATGTGTGTGTGTGTGTGTGTGTACATAATTTTTGCAATGCCCAGGGATTACAGTGTATAGTCAGAATTGAGAATAATTGCTGGAGATCAGTGGATTCTCAAAATTGCTTGTTAAAACACAGATTGATGAATTCTCATCCCCAGAGTTTTCTGATGCAGTAGATCTGGGTTGGGGGCCCCAAACTGTGCACTTTTAAGAAGTTCCCACATGAAGCTGATGTGTCTAGTCTGAGAACCACTGCTGTATGAAAGTCAATTTTTAATCATTTCTGGCATTAAACTGAGAAAGCCTGATCAAATTGGGAACAATAAAGGAGGCAGAGAATTGTTTTAAATTCTTCTATTTAGTAAGATTCCACCAAAGTTGATTCTTGAAAGGTGGAGTGAAAAAGGTCAAATGAGATACCGGGTCATGGAAAACAAAGGTCTTGAATTATGTGTCTGGGATTCTCAGAAAATTCTGGGATGAAAGGTGCAGTGTGGTCCCTGAAACCTCAGGTGGTTAGGCTACTCAAGATCAGAACTGAACTTGACATTGTATTAAAAGGCGCACCTAGACCAGAAGCAGCACAATTTGGTGTTTTCATGTACTTGGTTCTCTCAATTCAGCTCCTCTGATTAAACTTTGAAAAGAACTTTTAGGACTTTGGACCAGATCCCCTGCTAGACTCAGGCAGTCCCTTCTGGCTTAGAGAAGAGTCAAGTTCTCCTCTACTCTAACTTCTTTGCTTTCCCATCTAGGTATGTCATCACCAACCCCCCGTACGAGTTTGAGCTCGTGCCCACAGACCTGATCTTCTGCTTAATGCAGTTTGACCACAACGCCGGCCAGTCCCGAGCCAGCCTCTCCCATTCCTCTCACTCGTCCCAGTCCTCCAGCAAGAAGAGCTCCTCTGTCCACTCCATCCCATCCACGGCAAACCGACAGAACCGCCCCAAGTCCAGGGAGTCCCGGGACAAACAGAAGTACGTGCAGGAAGAACGGCTTTGATATGTGTATCCACTGCCACCGTGTGTGAAACTATCTGCCACCCATCTCCCCAGTTGGTGTTTCCAACAGTAACTTTCCCTGTTTTCCCCTGTAGTTTTCTTCCCCTCCCCCCCCTTTTTTACACATATTTTGCATATGTATGATAGTGTGCATGTGGTTGTCATTTTTATTTCACCACCATAAAACCCTTGAACACAACAGCAAGTAAGCAGACGGACCAAAAGTTATTTATGATTCTAGGGGGGAAATAGCATGCTCCAGACAAAGAGCTCACTGCAGGAAGGAGTCCACAGATTAGAAAGCTACATTAAAGTAAGTTTATTTAACCTAGAAGAAAAGCTTATTCTGATTCATCAGGAGCATCAGGGTGCTTTGGGTTTTGACTTTTTCCCCCCCTTTCTTTTTGTTGGTGGTGTTTTTATACACACACAATAAGGTAGCACATGTTTATTTGAAACAAGCAAACAAAAAACAATGAAAACGTATTGATTGTTTCCACTCTCTGGGCTGAAGTCTCACCAAGCATTTGAAAGGCTTTCACCATTTATGTAGATGATTATTAAGCACCCGCTTGTCATAATAGAGCATGAGAGATTTTTCAGTTACTCACCAAGGCCTTTAGTCCCAAAGCTTTCTTTCCTTTTGATAGTTCATATGAACATTCTTACCTTAATACAGAGAAAAGAATAGTATTCCACTCATGGATGTATCAAATTTTAGTCATTTAAGTAAAAAGAGGTTTGGCTGCATATTAAATTGTTATTCCATCTCCTGATGCTGCCATATGAATAGCTTTTTTTTTTTCTTTCACTTTTGACATTTGGGATGAAAAGCCATATGTATCATAAATATCAGCTGCAATATCAGCTGCAAGTCACTAAAAACTGCCTTCCTGGGATTTTTTTACATCTTTTAAAAGGTGAATTACTTACCTTATGTACAGAATAAATGATGCTCAGGAAAGAGCAAGTATTTTTCCATACATTCTCAGGGGACCATTTTAGTCCCCTTTGTTTGATTTTCTATGGCCTCAATGCCAGCTAGGCACAAGAGCTTGGGGCAATGGTAGGGCAAGAGGAAGATAAACCCAGCAGCAGATCATGTTTTTCTAGGAACCCAGATGCTAAATAAACCAGAGTATAGGAGGCTCAAGCCACAGTTGGTTTAACAAAGACAAAAGCCAGCTAACTACCTTCAACTAGTGGCACAGCTGCATGGAGCCAGCTGTCCCAGAACAGGAGGCTGGTGGGAGAAACTCATCATCATCAGTTTCTTTAACATGGCCAACTCACTTAGGCAGGTGATTGAAAATAGAGAACTACTCCTTAGGATGAGATGGGGGACGAGAAGAAGATTGCAACAGTGAGCCAAACACATTTTGGTATAGTTATCTTTTTCTTTTCTTTTTTCAGTTGGCAGATGCTTTATGCATGCAAATCATGCTCAAGACACTACAATAGATCTTAAAAATTGGCCAAATCCACCACAACTAAAGTCTAAATATTTGTATGGCTAGGCTAGCCCTAGGGTGATATATACATATTTGAAATGCTTTTTTTTCCTTTTTTTTTTTTTTTAATTCTGCTGAACAGAGGGGATGGAAGAGAGGAGAAAGATGTCATAGTGGTGCCATCTCTAAAAAGGTGTTTTTATGGTGAATGTTTTGGGTTTAGATTTTGGACCCCCTATTCTCCCAAGCATGATAGTTTTGGAGATTTGCTTGCTGTGTGAATTGACAAGCACTTTTACTGACAAAATGGTGAGGCTCAACCAGAACCTCCATCCCACACACACCAAAGACAGGGGTAGTGCAGATTTCAAGCCAGTAATGGGGTGGGGAGTAATTGTCTACATGGCTATTAAAAAGCCTTCCGAGTGGGAGATCTTTTTTTCAAATTATTTTTGTCCCAAATATATATATTGATTTATATATTCGTATAACTATCTTTATATATAGCTATATATAACTATATATATATAGTTACATATATATCCCCTAGTTTTGGATCTCGAAGACCTCTTCATGCATCCTTTGCAAAGGAGGCTATAAAGTTAAGCCCTCAGAACATTTATAACTATAAGAATGTGCCAGTTAAAGTGCTCAACAGAAAATATGACAGTTTAAAAGCATTGTAAAACTCACATAGCTTACTTCTCTCTCTAAAGTGCAACAAGGATGAATAGAATGGGCCAAGGTATGACAATTAATGGTTCTGCATGACCTAGCCACTGCTGGGGGTTTTCTTCTATAACGTTGTCCTTGTGAAAACTTTTGTGACATTAAAAAAAAAAAAAAAAGGAGTTACAAATTTTATTCTGTTATTGGTTTGTTTCTTTTCATTTAAATTGTTCTGTTTGTGGTTTTATTTTGGTTTGCTTTTCTTTTTTTCCCCTTTGCCCCCCTCCTTTTCCCTTCTTCTCTTCCTTCCTCTACCTTCTAAATTGCTCAGCACCATAAGGCTGTGCCGCTGCTATCGCTAGACCCCTTAGAGTTTGTTTTGATGTTCTTGGGTTTGGGGTTGGGTAGTTTGGGGCGAACTTCTCTCCATCTGGCTTGCCTTTAAATCTGCACGTGGCCTCCCTGCCCACCCCGATACCTTGCTCCAAGTCCAAAAGCATTTTCTCAACAAGAAACCCAGCTTCCTTCACTCCCAACCCACCCACTGCCATTGCCACTACCCCAACCCAACCTCTCCATCAGTCTGTCCACATCTCTGTGTTTATCATGGCAAGACCTACTAAATTAAGTGATGACGCCAGCTGATAAACTTTTCTGAAAAACATTTGCAACTATTCCATTTGGCAAACCTGCTTCTCTGTTAACATTTTATCCTCTCCTGATTCAAACCAGGAGGATTATTAATGGCAAAAGCATTGGTCTCCTTTATATTTGATCAGAATGACCGAAAGTTAAAACTGTCCAGCCGTAGGTATCACCTGAATATCCCACGCCCAATTACTTGATGATTCCATCTGTGTGTTACCAGGATCTCTTCTGCCACCTGCCTTTCAAACATTTGTTAAATCCCAACTGGAGATTGGGCAGATAGAAGTAAATCCAAACTACACCTTATATACAATTTTTTAGCACCATTGATGAGATGATAACTGAAAGGGAATGGGAGCAGACTATGGCATGAGAAGGCATTTGGGGATTGTCCCTGGACTTTAATTAGGCACAGGATTGTGCCCCACAGGTAGATCATTGAGTGAGTATTGACTGTCCTTGGGTAATGATACATTCGATAATGGAAATAGTAACATTATTATTCCTATTTTCCTAGCTAAAACTAGGGTATTATACTTTGCTCCATAGAGTAGAGAGGTTCCTCCCTTGTTTTCCGTTTGAATACAAACTGCCCATGCCTCTTTCAGGTGCTCCTCTGCTCATGTGGGGAGGAGGCATACGAGTTCCTCCTTTATATCTCTTCCCCTACCCCACCCACATAAAAGCAAGTGGATAAGGGCGGAGTGTGAAACCTATTTTGAAAAGAAATTATATGCATTTAAAAAAAAATACAACAGATAGAAACTTAATGATCCGCACCATTCTGGAAGAGAAGCAAGTTGTAAGCCATTCAGTCCAATTTGCTTTAAGCTTTGAAAGAGGTAACATTTAAAATAAATTGGTAGACCAGTTAAATTCTCTGCGTCAGTACTCAGATGATCATGAACTCAAGACCCCTAATGATTCCTACTCATGGTCCTTCCCAAAGGCACTTCAAATGATTAGCGAGAAAGCTGGACCCTTATACCTAGAGTCAACCGTCTGCCACAATTGGGAGATGTTTCATATTCTGTTCTGAATTTAAAGATTATGACCCAGAACCTTACAATAGGTGCTCCAGTTTTGGCATAAATGTATGTTGAACTTTTTAAAATCTTTAGTCATTTTATAAATTGTCATCTCCTTTGGCTTAAAAAAAAAGAATGCTCCTAGGTGCTTCCCATGATCTTGGTACTTTCTCAGGCTGGGTACGCAGCTTTTGAGAAAGTGGCACAGCCAAGTAAGCTCAGTGAGCAGAGAGACTGCCGGCATTGTCAAGATCCCAGATGACCAGAAAAACCTGACTGGCTCTTCTTCAGTACTGGCAAAGCCTTAAGGTGCCCGCATCCCAATAGAGACAATGAAATCAACTTGCCAGGTTCCTGTAGCAACAGGCCCCTTGCAGGAGACATAGCAGAGGACAGAAACTTGAGGACCTGTGGAGGTCAAAACAGGATAAACACCACTATCTCAATGAGCTGCATTCAGCCCATCCCTGCTTTGTCATAACATGATAAAAGAAGCAGCTGTGGGCATCTGTCACTGAACTGATTTACTGTCTCCCACAGAGAGGAGAGGATGCACAGTCCTTGTGTAGGAGATAAGAGAGATTTATCCACTGCCACCGAAAAGAAAAGAGTGAAGATTCTGCCCTCTGGGTGTGGGCTGGGCTGAGGGCCATCGCGGATGGTTGGGAGGGAGCTGTTTGCCCTGCCCACTGAATCCCAACCTGAGACTTTAGGTTAAAAGAGACAAACAGAGGCATGATGCAAAGTTGCCAAGAAGTGAGGTTTCATAAACAGGAACTGCTTTGTTTCTGGTACAAATGATGTTCATCTCTGTCAAATAGCCATGGAGAGGAAAGGGGTCCGTCGGCATGGGTGGAGCCGGGTGACGCATCCAGATTGGCAGGCAGAGGGGGTGCACAAGACCACCTATGAACTGAGAAGCGTGAAAGCACACAGCGTCACCTTTGAAGGGCTGTGCCCCTCCTCAGTCCTTCTGTTCTCGACTGTTATCTCCATCCGAATGGACTCTTTCCCTTTCAAGTCTTTTCCCTAGAAACCTCATCTTCTGGTGTAGCAAGAAGAGGGCCAATTATTCCAAATGCCTTGCTGTATCATCATCTCCCCATTCCTGCATTCATCTCTGGGGAGTTGTTATGTGAAAAGGCTAAATCCCTCAGCACTGACAACCCACAGAGCTGGCAAAGAGGCTCAATTTTCCCACCACAGCCTGTTTCTCTCTCTCCCTGTATGGGCCCAGGCAGCCCAATCAGCCCATGTCCTTCCAGAAAGCTGGGGCCCGTCCCTGCCATAGCCCACTCCTGGCAGATCCCTGCTCACCTGCAGCCGCGTGGCTGGAGGGGATCCTGACTGAACCCCACAATCCCAGCGATGAAGCTAGCTCTAGAAGACGCCGATGACTGTCAGGCAGGACAGGATGCCTGGCCAGTGAAAGCAATATCTCAGGGACACTCAGGCACCACGCAAGAGCACCAGCCCCGAACACTCCAGAAATAACACAAGCTGCCCCTTCCTCTCCTTCACCACCAAAGACTCCCCAACCAAATCCTCCTCTGTCATCTCTGCTGCCACAATCCAGTCTCCCAGCCAGAACACAGCGTTATACACTCCAGTTCTCCACCCCAGCTCCTCTGCTGAAGGACATCATCTGAAATCACCTGATAGGTACCACCCATCCTTACCTAGCCCTTTAGTAAGGGAGAGTATGCACATTATGGCTAACCTTCTACTAACAAGTAACACCCCAGCACTTTCTATGGACCAGACATCATCTAAGAAATTTATGAGTACTAACATGTAACCCTCACAACCACCTCAGAGTTAGATGCTGCTGATGGATTGGAAGATGAGGAATCTGAACTACAGATTGGCTCAAAGGCACACAGCCAAGAAGTGGCTGAAGTCTATGAATTCAGTCACTTCATGTTACACCAGCTAATATTAATGGTACTAATAATCTTAACATCTCATATATGCTTACCATGTAGCTGGACCTGTAGTAAATGTTTCATAGGCTTAGCTCATTTTGTCCTAGCTACAATTTGAGGAAGGTTCTAATGCCCTGCTTTACAGAGGAGAAACTGAAGCTAAGATAAATTATAGAATGCCGTTCTGACAGCCATGCAAACAGTATGTGAGAAAGCCAGGTCAGCTCGACCTTAAAGGACTACCCCATACCATTTTCTTGTCCACCACCTCATTGTTTGTCCATGGTAGAGAGCTCAGACCATGATTCCTCTCAATAGACAACACCCAGTGGCAGTGGCAGCTCTTCTGGCAGCATCTTCTGGCTCTATTAGCCCATATGCCATAGACTGCGAAATGCCACTCCTTCCCTAACTCCACTAAGTGAAGTGTGGGAGAAACTTCTGGAAGATCATGCATCACATCCTCAAAAAGCTTACTAACAAATGGGGTTATTTTTCTTTCAGTTGTTCCTCTAATGCTGTTGGTGATGAAAGTAGAGCCCCTGGAAATCTTTCTGGCATGTGGGACAAGAGCAGGAGAGGAGTTGAACTCAGAGATTCAGTTTTATCTTCAAGCACTTCAGATATAATTTGCATTCCTTCTCTGAGTCCTCTTCCTCATGGCCAATTTTGTAGCCACTCTTTGTCTGTTTCTTCTTTGGAAGGCAAGATTCAATAAGCCAAATTGCCATTTGACATATTTCGTGTGCTTCCCACCAAAGTCAATTTATTGGTGATCATTTAAGTGTATGTTCCCCTGAAGCTCTTTGGGAGAATCTCTTCATAAAATACTTTTGCCACCAGACACATTAGCAAAATTCTCAGTGTATTAATGTAGTTCCATTTTCTTAATGTCCCATCTAAACAAGTCTTCAACAACGCATACATTTATATCTCATTAGGCACCAGAATCAAACCGGTGCCAAGCACAACGAAAATGCCAACTCCTCGGCAGGATGTGCCTTAACACAACTCTTTACTTCCATTGACGCTGCGTGGCTCAAATGCAGGGACTACTCTGCTTAGATATTTCATGGCAAGAAATTTAAAAGGAAAGAGAGAAGCAGAAAGGGGGAAATAATCTTCCCTTTCTTACAGACAGCAGAAGGAAATTGATATTCTCTGTGCCGTGAAAGGTCAAGATGCCAACTCTGAATTGAACTGTTAAGACTAAATTCTGAACAATTATTCTCTGCAGCAGTTGTAAAAATTTCAGCAAATTGCAGCTGTCTTAGGTCTTTCACCCAAAAGACCTACTTGTTTCCATCAGCAGGGTTCACTCTTCCTTCCAACCTAGCACTAAATCCCACTGCAAAATCGGTCCACGTAGCAGCATAGGCAAAACTAAGGGCAGCTCAGACAAACAGAATACAAATACCAGTCTCAACCCCTCTGAAAATCATCTTTACACATAAACCATCTGAAAAAGTCATAGTTTGAAATTGTTTCAGCGGCCTGGCAATGCTTTTAAAACATGATAACCATCACACTTTACTCCTCTCTGAAAGGTTACTTTAATCATAGATCACAAAAAAATTGGTTTCCACAAATGCATAATGGTTCATCTATGTCACACTTGAACTAAATGGTTTTTTAAATGGAGCTGAAATTATTTTGATGTGTACACAGTCCCAGATTTCTATACAACCTTTTTTAACCATCCCATCAGGAGTCTTGCTTCTAAAGCCTCATTAATAATTCAGATGTGCTGATGACTAAAAGATCTATGGAATTGAAGCTTAGGAAAGGAAAAAAAAAAAAAAACTCTGCTTGACAAAAAGATAAATGAATGTAGAAAGAAGCTGTAGGAGTCTGGCAAGCTGTAGATCATCTCAGAACAGATTGTAACTTTATCATTCTGTCAGGGGGAATAATTTAAAGCACTTAATCAGTTAGCTTCACTGTGAGGATGTAGCATTATGAATTCCTATCGTCCAATCTGTTCAAATCAAAGTGAACTTAATTATAATAGGTGAGAGAGCCAAAGCAGGAGGGGAGAAGAGAAAGATCCAAGAGGCAGCAAGTTTACTGTGGGGTAAAACTGAGCTGCTGAACAAAGGGTAGGAAGGCTTTCACCCAGGCACACCTCTGCTCCAGTGGCATGGACTCAGAACACTTGACCAAATATGAACCAAAGAGAAACAAGCAGAGCGGTTATGAGCTGATCAGAGGTGTCTAATTTATAATTTTTGCCCAGTGGACTACGTATACTCTCACACCACACACACACACACACACACTCTTCCAACAAGCCAGATGAGAAATTTTCATTAATCAGTCCAGGACCATGGACAAGGCATTTAGGAATTTCCAGGTAGACAGAAAAGGAAGCTGGAGAGGCCATTGCATCTAAAGCAGTGGGAGAGAGAGCTTGAGAGCAGAGGAGGATAGCTTTTTCCCTTGTACTTTTCTTTTCCTCAGTCAATAAAATGAGACAAATGATTCTCAACTTAGAATGTCCTGTTTGCTCAGTCCCTATCTATATACATGGCTGATTTCCCAGAAACTATCCATCCTAAAAACCAGGTAGGGTGAGGACTCAGTCTTGTAGAATAGCCCTGCAGGATTAAGAGAATGCTAGACCTTTTTCATTCTCACCCCAGCCTGGAAATAAAATGCCAAGATTTCATTGAGCTCCCTTGTGGACAAGTGGAGCTATTACAGTCAGTTAAGATCTTTCATCTAGGAATTCTTTTCATACTTCTGTGCCAACCCAGAGTTGTCTTTCTCAAAATAAAAGCCATCTCAAAATTCTCTTCAAATATGGGCCACTATTCTGATTTTCACTCTCATTGGCCATCAGATTCAGTGGGCTTATCTTAAGACCCCAAGGGTGGCTACAAAAGACACAGAAGAGTGATAAAGTTGAAATATACCTTTAAGTTTTGCCTCTTACAAGCAAAGCCAAGTAAAGACTGGGAGAAGGTGACCTTGCATGAGAATCTAGACATTGTCCTTCCATGTTCTGCTCAAATCAATGGATGCACAAGTCTTTGTTCAGATGCAATGTCCATACCCAATATCTTGATATATTCAGCACCTTCTCCCTACCCAAACTTTTCAGGGTGCTAAAGTAACTACAGAGAACATTGCCAAAGTTCATCTCCCAAACTCTCCTTATTTGCTGAAGTCCATCCACAGTCCCTCCAAGTTCAATAGCACACCTGGGTCATTATTTACTATAGACAAGAGGTAGGTTTAAGGTTCTGGGTTCTCCTGCCTCTCTTAGCATTTACTCACTGTCAACTTCTATCAATTACCTTTTGGCATTTTTCAATGTACTTTCCAAAGGCTTTGCCCTAGGACTAATTAACCTTCTCATTTCTCCTTCTGTTCTCTATCCATTTTGCCCTTTAGCAGAAAAGAAATGGTTTACAGATGAACCGGATAATGCCTATCCCAGAAACATTCAAATCAAGCCCATGAGTACCCACATGGCTAACCAGATCAACCAATATAAATCCACAAGCAGCTTGATTCCACCAATCAGAGAAGTTGAAGATGAATGTTGACTCCCAGGAGACCAGAACTATTTTTTTAAAGCCTGACAAACTTCATAAATGGTGATGTGACTTTTCCTCCTCTTACATGCTGAATCACTGGTGGAAACATTAGGCTAAGCAAGAATTGCAAGAAAAATAAAGTAGACAGATTTTTCTCTTTGTCTGCCTTGAATATTGCTTCCATGTATTTTGGAAAGAAAATGATATCATTTATAAATGAACATACTAAGATGGTCATGTATAGCCTCTAGCATTTTAAATTATTTTTATTTATTAGAAAGAAAATCTATTTTTCTTTTTTCCCATTGTCAAATATCTCCCCTATATCAGAACAATGCAAAATCAAAATGAATAAGTGGCCAGACTCCTTAAAACACATTTCTCTTCTTCCTGTCTTTTTCTTTGAGGAGAATGATGGTCACCGCCAAGATTAATTGTAATAAAGGGAAGTGGGTTATTTAAAAAAAAAAACTACATAGTCAAATTATGTAAACATGTATTTTAGTAAATCCACAAAAAAGAAGAGATAAAGAGGCAGGTGAATGCCCTGTTCCTTTCCTGGATGGGTGTGTATTTTGATCTGCATTGGCACCAGCTCTTAATAAATGGAAACTTATTTATTTTCACAGTAGAAAGTCATACTTTTCAGTTTTAATTTTCATTCTGTATTTCTTATCCCTTTCTTCATATATTTAAAAGGAAGACCTTCTTGTAGCTTTTCAACAGTTGCCAGAACAGGTTTACCTGGCCATCCAATGATGCCAGGAGATTTGTTAACATGCCTGGGATGTGGAAAATGAAGACAAGGTGCACACAAGACATTGCTCTGTTTGATGTTCTGACGATAGGCACTCCTACATGCTGTTATGCTTCTTGTTTCATGTTCCCAAATCACTCAAGCAAATAATTTCAACTTTGGAAGAGTCCAGTGGACTTTCTCCCACCCCCAAGTCTCAGAGCTTTTATCCTGAACATTTGTAATCACCAGTGAATATAGTTTGACGTAATAATAGAATATAACTCATTTATTCTTTAACTAGGTCTTTATTTGAAAGCCAGAATGTTTCCAGATTTTAATTTGCAAGCTTTCCACTAGTTGCTGGGACAAAACACACAAACTTGCAATAACAATTTAAAAAATGATAATAAAAGGAAGCAACAGATACATTTAATATGAACTGGTAGAAAAGATCTTTTAAAATTGCCAGCAATGAAATCAAATGTATCAGCCACTTCAAACTGTGGTCAAAAGATTTTTCCATCCATCAGATGCTATTACGATGTCTCAGGGTTCTGCTGTCGCTTGCATGCTCAGTGTACGGTCACTCAGCAACTGTTATGTTCCAAACGATTTAGCAAGCCTTTCACCTTCAAAAATTATCAATCTTTGATACAATCATCAGGGTCTCTGGAAAAGCATGGATGTGATAGTGACTGTTATTTTCTTAAAAATGTAAACTGTGGACACTTGAAGAAACCAAACAAACTAAAAGAGCCCCGAAAGGTTCATGATATCTATCTCATTAATTCTTTAGGCCATGACCCTGTGGTATTCTAGTTACATTAGTGAAACTGGTCAGAGCAAAGCAAAGAAATCACCATGAAAACCTATAGCCACTTAAGTACTCCAGTTACCAGTGTAGGCAAAGAGCTTCCACGTCTGTCCACTGCCTGCAGAGCCAATGTATTTGTGCTTCCCGTCTTGTAGGCGTTGTCCTGCAGTGACTTGGGCTGTGGTTACCCTGTTGTCACATCTTGTAGAATTAGTTCTATGAAAGTATTGTGAATATAACGTAAGTCCAGTGGATTCTTGAAAACTACTTATAATCAACTTCTAGTCTATTCAGCAGACTAAAATGACATCAATAGTCTATTTATTCAGGCATATGAACATTTCCTGGTTCCCAAAGGAAGTAAAATAGGCTTGTGGAGCGAATCCCACGCTGAGATTTGACAACTTTCCTGAAAACTAGGCCTTCTTTTATGTAATGATTTTGCACTGGAGTTACCCTAGTACATCGTATCAATCTGCACTCTTCTTTCCTTGTACTATAGGGGCCTCCTCTTCATTCTTGTTCTTGATAATCATCTTGGAGTTTGCCATATCTATGTTATCTCCTCCAGCAGGCAATAGTGGCCACTGAAATGGTCTTCTGTTTGAGAAACACAGGGCCTCATGCCCGCTGCAGTCTTCTCCCTCGGTTTCTCTATAACACGGCAGTCTGGAAGTACAAGTGCAAACTCCATCCCCATCGCAAGTCCATCTATGGCTAGATATTTGAATCTAAATCATTTTTTCTAAACCATAATGGCTAAGGTGGTTTCCTGTAGCACAGGCCCACCTTCCTTCATAAACCCTATAAAACAAGCTAGTAGCAATCCATTTTCTTCTAAAGTGGAGCAGCACAGTCATGTTCTTTTGTCTTTTGTAATGATGAATTGTTCTGGAACATAAAATAAAGTCGGGCATTTTTTATTTTTTGGGAGATACACAGAATGAGTGGTTAGTAGCCCCTTTGGCAAAAACTGGTGTCTGGGAAGTTGAAAGTGAAATGGAAACAGACACAAGATTTTTAAGGCCATTGAAGGGCTTCAAGGAATGCTAAACCTTCCCGATTCGTTTCTATTTCTTGTCCCAAGGAATTCCTCATCCCATCTCGACTCTCATAGACCCTTCTTTCTGCCGAAATCCACATAGACCAATGCTATTCTTCTTTGGTAGAGCCCATGTTATAGGGCTCTGATATCCCACATTAGGGTTCTAGAGAAACCATTTTCTAAGCTAATAACTGAAAGGAACTTTGGGAATCTAACACTCAACAACAGAGTGTTTACAAAGTAGAAAGCCCCTACCTTTAAATGCATCATCACCATCATCATTTTTCTCATTAAAAAACAAAAACAAAAAATACCTTTTATTTCTATCTGGCCAATTTTGATTTTAGGATATCACCTTGAACCAATATAAAGGACCTCAAATAAAAGTGATTGTGACTAAGACATTTGGGCAACAATCCAGAGATCTTTCCTTCTATGGGTCAGGGCATCTAAAGATGTAATTTGCATGAAATATTACTGAAGACTTTAATTAAACAGGGAATTTGACCTGTTTGGTTAGGGTTGGAAAGGGGCAAAGAGAGAAAGCATTAGAGAATTGGGGATATTTTCATATTGAAAGGGGGAGGACCCCAAGTTTCCTATGTATGGTCTCATACAAAGGTTCAAGAACCACATCCATGAAAAACTAGCTATGAACTTAGAAAATATTTTTTAACTCTTTGAGTTCAGTGCCTCATTCATAGATGAGGTGATTCATCTAGATGACTCTAAGGTCCTTTTCAGATCTGAGAGTCTGTGATCTAAGCTGGGAGATGCATGAAGAAGCAGCTATCTCCCATGGCCAAGCCCTTGGAGACTATCCTGTCCTGTGCTAGAACAATGGTCCTTCTTGTTGCATCACTCAAGCAATATTCCTGACCTTAAGGTACTGCACATTTGTCTGCACTGGACAGTTGGGTTCATTCCTGTGCTTTTCACTTTGGCTCCTCCTTAGGTTCAAGGTGCAAATTTCAAAATTCAAATTCACCTGAAATACACTAATCAGATATCTCTGTGTGATCTTAGAGTTTGCTTCTCAATCTCATTCCTGCCTGCCCTTTTTCTTGGTGAAAGGCCCAGCTTCAGTTAACTCCTTCATCTCTAACTCATATCCAATTCCCAATATGTGGTTAAAGGCTCCCAATCCCCAAATTCCTATAGTTTTCCTCATTTATGTTTCCCCACATGGATCTACACTTCAGGTAGAAAACAGTCTTACTTCTAACTTCATTTCGTGTCCTCTGTTTAATTTCTTTTTCTTGATTTAATACACTAACGGTCTCTTTACTCATTACATTCATAATTCTATTTTTTATCTCATTCTTCTTTGTCAAAGAGAACTTCAGTAAAGAAAGGAGAGAATGGGAAGGGAAAAAGAAAGAGAGGAAGGGCGAAAGAAGAGGGGGAGAGGAAAAAAGGAAGGGAGGAAGAGAGAGAAAGAAAATCAAACCAGTTGACTAGGATGTGAATTGCCTTGTGTCTGAAGAGACTAAGCAAATCCATTCAACTTGGGCATTGAGCACCAGTGCAGAATTTGTCCATTTTAAAGATTCTGTTCCTATTTTGCTGCTATGGGAATAGTAGTACAATCACCAATCACGGTGGTCCTTGAAAGAACTTTCACTCATTATGACTTGACTCACCTCTTAAGCAAAAGAACTGAGAATTCACTTATAATCTACCTGGTAATTCTTTTTTGCCCTTCCCCTACTCACCTCATGTCCCCTAAGGGCATTTTTTTTCTATCCTGCAGAGATGATCACATTTAAATCCAATGGTCATTTGAGGAGGAAATGAGACTCTTTGGATTTATTTATGAGAGAGTAGTAATGGCAATGATTTCCAGCCAGCTTGCTCCAGTGGGACCATTAATATGTTTATGGAGAGAATGTTCTGGTGGGTGTTGTCCATGCAGTACCTATTATTAATATTTTCAATATTGCCATAAAAATAAGACAATCCAGAAAAGTCTTTTATTTTTAATTTTATCTCTCAAGACACCATAAAGCCCAATTGCTATTCCTGTGGTGTGCTTGCCCAAAACATGCACAGCAAGAAGGGAGCTTGTGTGTCTAAAGAGCAGTCAATGGCAGTTTGAAGCTCTGTAATATCACAGCCCCACTTGGTTAGACTGGGAAAGGAATGTTGTAGTAGACAATCTCTACAAGGACTACTTCTTTTCTTGTAGAGAAAATGGGGCTGAAACTACATCTAAAGATAGGTCAAATTCAGATCAGACCTCAAGTTGCTGGGAAGAAAACAAAAACAAAAGGATATAAGCAGCATTCCAAGCACCACCAACCAATGACATGTACTAATGTCAAGAGCGAGTGTTTGGGTTGAAAACAAGAAGAGGTTCCATTGAACTGCATGGGGAGGAGAGAATTCAGGGAATATTAATGCCTAATGGTATTTCATCGGAAATAGATGACTGGAGAAGAGATATAAGGACACTGCAGGGAGAGGGAACTTAATGACACATTGGTAGGACTGTGACTTCAACACAGATCTTTTCACTTATGGTGACGTATTTGTATAAAGGAGCTAAGGGAAACCATGATGAAGACTTTTAGAAGGGGCTAGAAAGTAGATCATCTTGATGGCTAGGCTAAGAAGTTGGGACTTGATTTAGTAAATTATAGGAAACCATTCAAAGGAATGAAAGGTGATGGATGCCAATGAATATGAGAAGGCAGTTTTTGAGGTCACCATGAGAGAGCACACAAAACTGCATGGAGGTCTAGAGAGAGCAGACTGCAAGTTGACAGCCCTGCATATGCAGTACTTCCTTCCCTTACATGTCTTGCTCCCTGTCACAGGGTATTCTGGTCAAAGCACATTCTTGCTCTACTGAATTACCAGAATGTCAGCAATAGACTTGCAAAGTAGGTTAAAGAGCAGGAATACTCAGATTTTTTAAAACTGCCAAGCATACTATTTTCGAGACCTTATTATAGAAACATAAAGGGCAGGCCATTAACAGATTATAGACCATGATCAATAGTCTAGAACTTTATAAATTCCCATTAATAAAACATCCTGTCAGATAATCAGTTAGCTATTGCTTAGTAACCAGTTAGCATCCCATAACATTTGTAAAGGGAATGGAGGGGATACAAGGAAGGTGGATGATATAGGTCCTGCTGTCAACAAGTGTATAATCCAGCTACAAAGACAAAACACACTCACTGAGCCATTAGAAAGATTCAAGTGTAAACACTAACTTCATAGTACCACATATCACTATGACTGGACTTAACACAAGGATATATGAATGCTCTGGTTTGTGGTGGTTTCACAAGATCTCTTTTCTCTAGAAAGCCTGATTTAAGTTTGGTCAATAAAGATAGAGAGGAGTTAGAAAAGTTAGAGGGGCAACATTCCAGATATGAGGGCAGGGAGCATTTGGTTTGTGGCAGGGTAGGGAATGCTAATTAATAGTTAATAGATACTTATTGAATAGCTACCTTGTGCTCATTCCCATCTAAGACTTCTAGAGGAAGACAGCCTACCTGCCTAATTGAGAACACAAGAATTGCATATATAATAAAGATGGTATACAAGATAGGTGTTCAGTAAATAATGTTTGAATAAGTGTGTGTTCTAAACAGCAAGTAAATGTTATGGATCATAATTTGTAGGGGCTACTGTTTGTGCTGGATGTTGGGGCAATGGCTATGGGAAGAAAGGTGTAGAAAAGGTTCTTTCTGAAGGTAACACTTCATCTGAACCTTGAGGTCAGAATAAGTCTGAAGAGTTGGAAAGAAGGAAAGAAGAAAATAAGAAAGAAAGGGGAGCCAGTAGGCAACTAAGAGTTAGTGTATTGGATTCATCCAGACTGGAAAAAAGTGAAAGCTATCCACTAAGGAATGACAGGAAGGCAAGGGGGTTGGAAAAGTGGGGCTGAGGAGACGGCTTCAGCAGGCCCTGTAGATTTGGAAGTCATACCCAAGGAGGTTCTCATAAAGTTGGGGCATGGATGAGCCCTCCAAAGGAGAAATTGTGGACACACAGGATCAGCTGGAAGAGTACTGTTTAGGGGCTATAACCATATTTTTAGGGGCTAAAGGAATAAAAAAATAGACATAAAGTTCCTACCCTTGGGACAGTAGATCTAGGATACTCCAGAGTCAGGAAAATGGGAAACGAGAGAGGAGAACTTTATGAAAGAGAGAAGTTCATCTATGAGGTTGGATTTGAAGGGCATAGGTGACTCAGAAGAAAAATGACACACTTGGCAAGGAAGGGAGCTTTGCTTATTTGTCTTTATCCTAGAGCGTGTCATGAGGAATGAAGTGTCATGAACGGGAGGTCGGTCAGTCATTTCTTCCTTTGGATGCTATGGGAAACGGAAGACAGAGAGGGGACTGAGCCACTGGCACCCTAGCTGGAGAAGGACCCAAAAGAGTGAGCTCTTGGGGCGGGCATAGTCTTTCATACTTCCCTGTTCATGTCACTACATCATTCCCCATCCCATTACAGGACAGCACACATGCTGGCAGCTTTGGATTTAGGGTTCTTAAAATGAATGCTGTGGATCACCTCACTTCGGTGGCTTTTCTGAACAAACAGCATGAGGAGAGATTTTTTGGGTAGTTGAAAGCTGACCTTATTTCTAGGTCAATTTTAAATTTAAAAAGGTTTCCTTTGATCAATGCACCTCCTGTAGGACTTCTTCATAACTTCTTCTCCTAACTATGCCATTCAGCACAACAGGGATGAAAGTGACACCATAGCTTCCCTGTATGTTTTGTTTAGGAAGCATTACCAGGCCCCACTGTTTAGAACATTAGACAGAAATGTGTACATAGCACTGACACACGCTTGCCAGAATGACCCGGAGCTTTCCCCACATGGGATTTCAATGGAGAAGGCAGTCAGCAGGGAAAGGAGCCCTGCCAACAAGGCTGACACTAAAACCAGAGCCGCCATCCACCCCAGAGAGAGGCCCTCTCCCCTTTCCTTCCTTCCGCCGAGTACAGCCTGAGACACATTTGACTAGAACTGCAACATTTCAAACATAAACCAAGGACTGCCTGGAAATCATAATTAAAAATGTTCCATTCCCATGTGGCACAATCACATCCTGCTTAAACCTTCTGGCCCACATCCCACCACCCAGATGCTGAAAGGAAACCTTGTACTCCAGGTTTCTTCAGGGGACAAAGTAAAAAAAAATAACGTACATACACAGAATTCAGCCTACATGTCCGTTAAGGGAAAAGAGCGTGGCTCATTCATCCATCCTTCAAACTTATGGATGTTGCTATTATTATTATTGTTGTTGTTGTTATTATTACTATGACCTAACGGGAATTGGTGGAAAGAATAAATGCTGGTGCTCTGAAATGATCTACCCAACTCTGTCATCTGTAACAACCAGTGATAACTCTCTTGTCTTGTAAAAAGGGTTTGTACATAACTTGTACATGGTTTCATTTTGTATTTTTCGCAGATTAAAAATTTATGTATTTGTGTTCTAAAACTAGGAGTGTTTCTTGTGCTTCTGTAGCAGTCACATGGCTGTGGGGTAGGGGAAATCCTGTCTGACTGCTTTCTCTCTCTCTGATGTAGGCAAAGTTGTGGACTCCTAGGAGCCCTGGGTTTGCCTTTCAAGCTGTGAGAGCAAACAGAGCCCACACCTCCAGGAGGATGGTCAGCACGTGCTGGCCCCAGACCACAGTGGGCACCTAGGGGCAGGAAGAGCCACGGTCATTAGATGTGATGCCTGAGGACACCCACAGGGCATGCCAGGACCAGAGTCTGCCCTGTTTCCCTGAGGGACCACATGATCCTCTAGATGGCTCCCATAGGAGGCCCCCTAAAGAAATGGACTGTGTCAGACAGCTCCTTGGAAAGTAGGAAGTTTCTCTCCAGAGCCAACTGCTCCCAAGCTAGTTACCCTTTCTTGCCATCACACAGAGAAGCAAAGTTCTTTCCCCCTGCGTATAATTTATCAAAACCCAAGACCACCTGCTAAAAGTTTTGCTCATCTTGCTTCATGCTCACCTCCAACAGGGTGACAGATGAAGCAAAAAGATATCGTAAAGGCTTGTGATGTAGTTCGGGGGCCAGGATTTAAATCTTCAGAATCTTGTGAGTTTGAACTCTTTTCAGGAGGCTAAATCTCTGAGGTTAGGGCTGGTTCCTATTTGAAGAAACCACCTAAACTGTGTGTGTGTGTGTGTGTGTGTGTGTGTGTGTGTGAGAGAGAGAGAGATGTGTGTGTGTGAGAGAGAGACAGACAGAGAGAGAGAGGTGTATGCGTGGAGGAGAAATGTATAAATGCTTGGCATTTAATGAGTGTCTTATTCATTCATTAGCCAAATATTTATCAAATAGCTATTACATTCCCATGCCTCTACTGGGTGCTGGGGACACAATAATGAGTAATGTCTTGCTTCCTGTCCTTCAGTTTAAAGAGGGAGGGATAAGCAGTAAATGGATAACTGTCATGTGTTGAACTGACCTAAATGGGTATGCATAGCGTGTTACTGGGAATGCGTAAGAGGGCCACTTAGCCATTTGAAGAATAATCCACCAATTGTTTGATACTTTCAAGAACAATCTTCTTTCACCAAGCCAATACCAGTCTGAAGCAAAATGCATTCCCAGGGGTCAGCAGATGCATGCTTCCCTGTCAGAATGTCCCAATTCCTGACAGTCCTCTGCACTCCAGTTTTTCAACTTGCCTTCTCCAATATTTGCTAACAAATCTGGATGTTTTAGGGGAATGTAATTGCAGAGCATATGGTCTCCATTAGTTAGGCAAACTCCACTGCCAAATTCGGCTCCAAGGAAGGAATCTGCATAAAGGATGAAGTATTAGGAAAAGATCGACAGTGACAGATAAAGCAAATAAAAGAGATGAGACAGTGAGTTGCATACCCAGCACGATGGATGTGGAACATATTTTTCTATTTGTTGAGAAAACAATATATGTGAATTTGTACTAAAATCTCCCTGTAGCAAAAATCAAAGACAACCATTCACCAGAATCAATGTTAACTGCTTTGCAATGTCAGATGAGATAGATTCTGCCTGGGAAAAGAGATAGGGGAGCAGACTAGACAGTGTGCTAAGGAAATAAAGCGTGGAAGACATCAAAATGTAAATATGATTTGGGTGCAATTTTAAATGTTAACAGACCAGGCATTTAAGGGGGGTAATAGAATCTTTTGCTTACTACCCTTTCACTCCCAGAGTCTGAAAACATACACTAAAAATAAGAGAAATGCCATCCCCAAGACCCAGGAAAGATGATTTGGCAAGATGAGAGCATGGGAAGGAGGCAGTTTTGCTGTCAAGCCGAGATTCTGAGAATCGTGAAGGAAGCATGGCCATGCCTGAGCCCAGACAACCCTTTCCAGATAGCTAATGTGAAGGTTTCACATCCATTGCCACCAAGTGCCCCCTTGGTTTGCCCCCTTTTGTAGTTCTCTCATCCATACCTAATTTGACAGGTTTTTTCTGCAGAGCAATTCACCTTAATCAAGTCTTTAAAAAAATAATCAACTTAGTTTTCATAGAATTCACAATCTTTTTTGGTACTTCTATTTCTTTGGTTAATGTAATAATTAATGAACACTACAATGAGTGCAAATGTTTAAATAAGTTTGAGACCAAGCCTACCTGCCCGTTGGCAAGTAAACAGCTCAAGTGGTGAGTGCAAACAGGTATAGATGGGGTTAAGAGCACCCTGCGAGGCATAACATTTCAGGGTGACGTGGAGAGTGGTCAGCATGTTTGCTGGGGAATAGACAAAGAACATCAGCTAATCCAGCTAGTTGAAAAGTAGTGCTTGGTTCAATGACCTTCTTCTGGAAATGATATAAATATCAATGGGGGACTTTTAGTTAAGTGAAATTTATTCATCCATTCAATGGAGCACTAGGCACCCAGTAAAAAGGTGACGTAGAGTCAAGTATATTAGATATTGGCACACTATGGCTCTTAGGCCAACACTGGCTTGCCACCAGTCTCTGTAAACAAAGCTTTATTGGAACATAGCCCTGCCCATTCATCTATGTATTGTTAATGGCTGCTTTCCCGCTATAACAGCAGAATTGAGTAACTGCAACAGACATCATATGGCTTATGAAGCATACAATATTTACTATCCAGCCTTTTACAGAAAATGTTTGCTGAATCCTGCCCTACATTCACATTGAAAAGTGTCTATGAACTGCTTTAAGCAAAACACACAGGTGGACATGAAGTGTATAGTACGATCCCATTCATGTTAAATAATTAGATAAATTAAATATATTTATACATTCTTTAAAATTTGGAAGGAACTAAGATCGAACCATAATCAGTGATTATTAGGGTGGGGCAGGAAGCAGAGGAGAAGAATTAAGAGAAGTATGAGGGACTTCTGCCTTTCACTTTATACATTTACTATTGTTGAGTCTGTATGCAACCTGTGAAATAACTGCAGCCACCCTTTAACCATGAACACAGACATCACCAACAAACTGAAGACAGCAAAGCAGAAACATGGAAAGCTCATAGGTTCTTGGTGACAATGCTGAACTGCTGAATCAACCAACCCAGTGACTGTCTTACCTCTGGATTTTCATTTTATAAGATAATTGCTTAAGCCATTTTTAGTTGGGTATTCAGGTATTTGCAGTCAAAAACACCCTGATAAATATAATATCCCAAATTGAAAAGGGTGTGGGAAACTAGGGACTCAATGGTAGATGGTAGAATTATGATTGGAAGCATCCTTTTGGGAGCATAATTCAGCAATGTCAAATATAATTAAAACATTAAGTAATGTCAGAGAAATTCCACGTGTGGAAATTTAATCTATAGTTATTCTCATATCTGTGCACAGAGATATATCCATAGAGATGTTCATTCGTTCACTGAAGCTTTGAGTGCAACGAAAGTCTGGAAAAAGCCTAATGATTCATCAGTAGAGGAAAAGTTAAATAAATTACTTTTTATATAGACTACTAAGTAGCCCTTAGAAAGACTGATAGACAAATAAAAAACATCTTTATATATTGTTATGAAAAAATATATATACAACATATATAGATGTTACGTAGTGTATAGCAGGCTACTTGTGGGTTATGCTTATATAAAGAGTACTTCTGGAAGGATAAAGAAGAAACTATTAACCATTTTCCAGAGAGGGGAGCTGCATGATAAAGTCAGAGATGGGCTAGTTCTGGAATTTTAAAGACAAATTAAATTAAGAAATTAAAGAAACAGATAACTTTAAAATAAACTTTTTAGGAAAGAGACTTGCTTTCCCAGTTTACTTTTTTATACCTTTAAAATGTGTATAGCTAATATGTATTAGCTATTGTAACTAATTAGTTGATTTTGTTTTAATTAATCCATGGATACAAGACTCTTGGAGCACCTTTCCCTTCTTGGGCAGATGCCTTGATATAAAAGATTCTGCAAAATAGAATGAGGCTGTTACCCAGACTGACGTGCCACGTTGAGGACAGTGGAAGAAGGCAGCCACAAACCTTAGAATTAAGTAGCTCCATCTCGCAGCCTCCTTGTGCGGGTGCTGTGTGGGTGCTGGAGAGTGCAGTTACGGGAAGAGGAATTTGTTGTGGAATAAGGTACATGCTTGCCAGCCTGGCAGGTCCACAGCTCAACAGTTTTGGCAATTTCAATATTATAGACGAATCATCACTGCATTTCAGGGTCACCAATTTTTTTTCTGGTTTTTCCTGAACAGTTTATTTTTAAGTTACCTGTTTCTTCAATTTCTTAATTTAATTTCTCTTTAAAATTCCAAAACTAGCCCATGCTTACCAAAAGTACAATGAAAAGATAAATAAAGAAATAATCTCCTCACACCTCTCTACATTCTCAAACCACCCTCCCCCAATTGAGGAACAAAGGGTTAACATATGCAATTATGTAAAAGTATGACGGTAAATGTTTAACAAGTGTTTGGGCAAAAGGGGGTTTCCTACAACAAGCATGAATTTGCAAATTGCTTTTCATAATTAAAAAGGTTATGAATTTATTCTTTTCTTTCTAGATTAATTGGTATAAATTTAACATATCCTTTTAATTTTCATGGGAATTAAAATGATGAAAAGATACAAATAGAGTATAAATATTCTATGTTACGCATCTTCTGTAACTTACAAAATGTTTCACTTTTCTAGAACATTCAAGTCATTTCCTATTTTTTTTCCCCAACACACGGAGTGTCCTTTCTCTATGATAGAACAGATTTCATGCCGTTCTCAGGAGTTAAAGAGTGAAAGTGGGTGGAATTAAGAGTGAACACAAAGCTAAATCTTAAGGATTATAATCTGTAGATGACTATTCTCTCCTTGGTCATTGAAACCCAAAAAACTCATGTATACATTGAAGGATAAAATTGCTGTTAAATAACCACTAGTAGTATTCAAACGAGAATATACACATTCCACAGTTTCAGAACAAGCACACTTACAAAAAAGCAAAGCCAAGATAAGCATATAATGAAAGAGTAAAGCACAAAAGGGAACAAAAAATAGAAAAGACAACAGAAAATATGATGGTAAATCTAAGCATATATGAATAAATAAAAGGACTAACTTTATTTCTAAGAAAGATCTACGGTGGCAAAGTAAAACCCAAAAGGATGCTATATAAAAATGTTAACTAAAAAAGGACTTAGTTGAAAGTAAAAGGATTGCATATTGGGCAATTGGAATTAAAAAAAAAAAGTTAAAAGCAGAGGACACCCGTTTCTTAATAACAGAGAAGGTTAACATCAGGACAAAAATCATTAAATGAGAAAAAGTATGGCACTTTTTATGATAAATGTACAAAGTAAAAGGTTTGAGAATCAGAGATAGTTGTAAATATCACATAATAAGAAGCAAAAAGAACATGAAACGCAGTTAAAAATACTTAGAAGGAAATTTGTGGCAAGCAATATTAATTCCCTTCTCTCATTCCATGAAATTTAGATAAAGTGAACAAAAATAAGTAAGCCTACAAACTAACATAATTAATAAGGAAGGCTCTATATGTAAGCTTCATGTATAGATAGATATGCATATAGATGTACACACATAGGTATACATATTTATGTGTGTATGTCTGTATGTACAAATACATGTATGTAGAGGTACCTATATATATACGCACACATGCACACATAAGCTGAAAACAGAATATACTCCCTTTTCAGCAGCTCATGAAATAGCAAAAATCTATCACACATTATTGTACAAACCCCAATAAATTCCAAAAATAGAAATTATACATAACAGTATTTGATACAAGAAAATTAGTAACTAATAACACAAGAAAGAAAAAACTATCAGACTGTATGGAAATTAAATAATTTGTCTTCAAGCAAATTTCAAAACCAAAATTAGAGACTATCTTAAAAATGGCCTAAAAAATACTACATATCAGGATCTATGGAAGAGTTTTAAAATTCAGCTCAAAGAGAAATTCATATCCTTAAATATAGATATTTATGCAAGAAATAACAAAATAAATTCAGCATATAATACAAAGAGTTAGAAAGAAAAATGAAATCTACTTAAGAGAAGCAAAAGAAATTAAATAAAAAGCTTTTTAAAAAAGGTTAAAGAGACATTAATGAATCAGACAACAAAAAAATTCGATAAGCATATGAAGGAAAGCAATGAAATAACAGGAGAATCACAAATTCATAAAATAAAAAAATATGAATGAGAAATAACTACAAATACAAAAAACATGAATCTCAAGTGTGTTAAACTCTATTAAAATAACTGACAATTTAGATAAAATGGAGGGCTTCTTTGGAAGAATATAAACTGGTTCTAGAAGAGATATAAATAGAAATTTACCAATTGCAGTGGAAAAAATAGGCAAAATTGCCAGAGTAGAATCAATCCTAACAAAAGAATTCCTAGGCCTATATAATTTTAGAGGTCAAGTCAACCCAAATTTAAAGAACAGATATTTACAATGCTCTTACAGAGCACAGAAAAGAAATAATGCTTCCAACTATTTTGTGACATGCTTAAAACATGTTTTACAAAACCTGACAATTACAGTAAAAAACTATAAATATATACAGAGCCCATTCTCACTTATGACATTGATTCTAATATCATAAACACTATAAAAATGAATCCTTCAGCACATATAAAATAAAGGATGCTTTGCTATTAGGAATATAATAGTGTAATTCTCCATACAAATAGATCAAGGAAGAAAATAATTATCATTTCTGTATATGGTAAAAGATATTTGATAAAGTGTAACAGCCAATCTTGATGAAAACTCTTAATAAACTAGATGTCTATGATTACTGTCTCAGCATTACAAGTAATACAAATTTTATAATAAAATGAGAATCACACATATAATGAGGAAACTCTAGAAGTCTTCCCATTCAAAAGAAAAGTCAGGAAAGAAAGTCCAATAATATTTAACCTTGTTTAGGATATATAGCTGATTTTATCAAACAACAAAAAGAAGTGAAATATTTTTAAAAATTAGAAGGGAGACAAGGTTTTTATTATTTGCACATTACTATTCTATCCATGAAAACACCAAGAGAATCAACTGAAAATCACTGGCATATTATAAAAGAATTCAGTAAGAAGTTTGGATAATAAATTGAACTACAGAAGTCAGTAACATTCCTAATCATAATCAAAGAAATAAATAAAATAAAAAGTAGAAAAAAAATTAAAAATACAATGAAAGAAAAGATCTCATTACAAAACTAAAACAGTAATAATGAGCTCACAAAGAAATGTCCAATGACAAGATGCTCAATATTATCAGTCATCAGAGAAAGGCAAATTAAAACCCCAGTGAAAAACCAACTCACATCCACTAGAATGGCTAAAATTAAGACTGACAGTACCAAGGGCTGTGAGCATTATGGAGCAAGTACTCTCATTCATAGGTGGTGGGAATTCCACCTTGAAAACTATTTTGTCAGTGCCTGGCAAAGTTTATATGTATTTAAAACAAAATCCAGTGATCTCATTTCTAGAAATAAAAACATATCCACCCTAATATTCATAGCAGCTTTATTCATAGTAAACCCCAACTGAAAACAACCCAAAGTCCACCAATGGGTGGATGTCTAAACAAAATGCAATATAGCCATGCAATGGATTACTGCATGTCAATGGAAAGGAATGAACTAGTGATGTGAGCAACAACATGGGGAATTTCCAAATATTATGTCAAAGTGAAGAAGCAAGGCAAAAGAATACATGCTATATGATTCCATAGTCTAGGAAAAGCTAGGAATTGTAGGAAAAACTAGCCCATTCAAAAGTGACAGAGAGGAGATATGCAGTTCATTAGGGAAAGGCAGAGGAATGGATTGCCTGACATGAGAGAAGAGGGAAATGTGGAGGTTATAGAAATGTTCTAGCTCTTGATTGCAGCAGTGCAAATTTGTCATAATTCATAGATAAACACTTAAAATCAGAGAATTCTATTGTATGTAAACAATACTTCAGTAAAATTGATTTAAAATACAAAACACATTGTAAAACAATTAATAACCAAACTTTGTGGCCCTGACACATGACTTGACAAAGAGATTAAAGAAACAGAATAGAGAGACCAGAAATTTCTCCCAAGTATCTGTTAGACTATAATAAAGATGGGATTACTTATCAGTGGCATGAAGGTAGTGATTCAAATGATATTGAAATAAGAGCAGCTATTGGGGAATGGGATAAATTTTCAAACCTATGTCATACTGTTTTAGTTTGCTAATGCTGCCAGAATGCAAAATACCAGAAATGGATCAGCTTTTATAAAGGGGGTTTATCTGGTTACAAAGTTACAGTCTTAATGCCATAAAGTGTCCAAGGTAAGTCATCAACAATCAGGTACCTTCACTGGAGGATGGCCAATGGTGTCCGGAAAACCTCTGTTAGTTGGGAAGGCACATGGCTGGCATCTACTCCAGAGTTCTGGTTTCAAAATGGCTTTCTCCCAGGACGTTCCTCTCTAGACTGAAGTTTCTCAAAAATGTCACTCTTAGTTGCTCTCAGGGCATTTTTCCTCTCTTGGCTTCTCCAGAGCACATCCGTCTTCGAACTGTCTCCTCTGCAGCTACTCTCTCAGCTTCTGTGCATTCTTCCAAGTCTCCCTCTTGGCTATAGCAAGCTCTCTCCTTCTGTCTGAGCTTGTATAGTGCTCTAGTAAACTAATCAAGGCCCATGCTGAATGGGCAGGGCCACGCCTCCATGGAAATTACCCAATCAGAGTTATCACCTACAGTTGGGTGGGGTGCATTTCCATGGAAACAACCTAATCCAAATGTTCCAACTTAATCCCCACTAATATGTCTGCCCCCACAAGATTGCATCAAAGAACATGGCTTTTCTGGGGGACATAATACATACAAACTGGTACACATACCTAATGCAAAAACAAACAAAAATTGCTAAAGGATTAAGAAGAAAAAGTAATAGAAAAGCATAGGCATGAAAAAGATCTTTCAGATTGGGGAGGGTATTCTAACTATGGCATAACATTCAAAGGCCATAAATGAAAACATTGACATGAATTAATTTTTTTAAATCTTCACATGAAAAATAAATATACATTAAAAATAATGAATATCATAAACCCATTTGTAAAAGACAAAGATGGTACCTGTTTCTAATAATCACAAACTAGTAATTTGTTCCAAATGTTCCACTGAGAACAATTAGGAAAGAGATATATAGGCATTCCTATCCACAACCCTTTGGTATGTCGCATTCTTATATTTATATATCTCTTGATTCAGTTTGCTGATTTTTGCAAGATGTTTTCCATTAGGAGACATATTCTGTAGTTTTTCATTCTTTGTAAAGGTTTAACATTCATTGTCAGGTCTTGGTATCGAGATAATGTAGACCTGGAAAAAAATGATCTGAAAAGTGTTCTCATTTTTTTCTATTGTTCAGAAGCATTTATATAAAATCAATGTCTATTTTTTTTTCTTAATTTTCGGAAGAATTCATTGATGAAGCTGTCTGTACTTGAGGCTTACTTTGTGGGAAGGTTTTTCATTATACATTTGATATCATTAATAAAAATAATACATTTTGATATTCTTTACCCTTCTTCTCTTGGTTTTGGTCAGTTGTTTCTCTAGGAATTTGTCTATTTCATGTAAATTTTCCAAAATTTTATTATCAACTACCTCATGATATCCTGTTATGTTTTTAATATAAGAATGACCTGTGGAAATATACTGTTTTTCTTATTTTTAATTTTTATTTTTAATTTGCACCTTTTATTCTCATTTTTAATTTGTGCTTTTCTTTTTCCTAATGTAAACACCCTTCTGATTTCCTTTAGGGAGAATCTATTGGTGATGAATTCTCTTAGTTTCCATTTGTCTGAAAATATCTTTCTTTTTCATTTGCCCTTTTTTAGATAACTTAGGTTATCTAGCTTAGTCTCAACAGACTAGTTGTTTTACCTTTATAGTTAATCTGTCTCTTCTTTCTGACTACTTAGAAGATACTTTCTTTGTCTTTGGTGCTCTGTGATTTCGCTATGAATGAAATGTCTCTTTCATGTAAATTTTCAATAATTTTAGTATAAAGTTATCCATAATATCCTCTTATCTTTGTAAAATTGGTAGAATCTATAGAGATGTATTCTTTTATATATTTGTTACTGATAATTTGTGCCTTCCTTTTTACTTTTTTTCTGCATCTGTTTTGCTAGTTTATTAGTCTTTTCAAAGAATCAACTTTTGCCCTAGTTAAAGGAAAACGTTCCCAAAAGGAAAGTGTGAAATACAGAAAGAAGGGTAAGCAAAGAAATTAGTAAGCATATTGGAAAATCTAAGGGAACAATGACTGTAAGAAAGGAAACAAATAAATCTAAGCTAAGGAAAAACCAGGGATAAAACATCCTAAGTTCTTTAAATTGCTCAGGAGAAGGGCTATTGATTAATTTTTGACATTGTTAAGTTTAGTACACAATGTTACAGTTTAAGAGTAACCATTAAAAGAAAGAAGTAGAATGTATAGCTTCCAAATCAGTAGCAGAAAAACCACAACAAAAAAATATGCTAATAAAAAATAAAACAGAAAAACATTTAATATTATAAAGAAAAGCAGTACAATTAAGATGGTGGAAGTAAATCTGAATAGATATAGGCATAAACAAGCTAAAAACGTTATTCAAACATTTGTTTAACCTTGTTTATAGGACTTTCAGAGGCAGGCAAGATACAGTTGGATCACTGAAGCTACCTTTCTGATTATTCATTATTAAATACTGATACTAAATAGTAATTACTGGTAATTAATTACTGATTACTAAATACTTGAGGAATCTGAAAAATTAGGAAAAATAATATGCAGACTGGGAGGTGAGTCAAAACTTGAAAAATCAGCATTAATAGGAGACAGAATAAGAGAAAAACAGCCTTGTAATTATAACATTGTGTATGATTATGAAAAGTGTTCCAAAAGGATATGACAGTTCTGAACTTCCAGGCACCCAATAACCAGATCTCAAAATTTTTTAAATAATAAAATTTACAAGGAAAAGACACTACCACCATAATGAATGCTGTTACAATTTTTGAAATATTCTACATCAGTATTTGATAGATCAAGCTGACCAAAAATTGGGCAAAGTTAAAAAATATGAAAGCATATGTGATAACAAAGGAGATTATTGACATGACTCTGTACAACCTAGAGAATATACATTCTGTTCAAGTACACATGAAATATTTAGGAAAAATGATCATGTAAATAACCCATAAAGCAAAACCTCAACAAACTTTAAAAAAAATAGTCTTAGGTCAAAGAAAAGATAATTTGAGAAATTAGAAGATCCTGCATCTGAATATTAAAGAATATTCTACACATGAAAATTTACATGGTACAGATGAAATGGTACTTGAAGGGATATTTAAAGTCATACATACTTAAATTAGAAATGGAGAAAGGTTTAAATTGATGAGTTCATTATTTCTTTTAAAAAAGAACAATAGAAAAGTAAAAGGAAGGAAATAAAAGGTAAGCATTAAAAACATGCAAATGATATAATAGAGTGCATAAGCTTTAAAGACAAGGCTTGCTTCTGCTTCTTTGGAAAAAGTTCTAAGATTAACTGAACAAAGAAGGAACAAATAAACAATATTAGATATATAAAAGGGGCACTTCTGAAGATATATATGAATGGTTAAAATAATAAAAGTTTTATCAACAAATTTATGGTAAAAAAATTTTAAAAATTTAAATGAAGTTAAACATTTAATAGAAACAAAACATATCAAAATTGGTTTAAGACCTTGTGGCTCACACTCCCTTTATTCAGTGTAGGGACAGATGAGTAGAAAAACGGGGATGAAAAGTAAATGAATAATAGAGAGGGATGGGGGTATGGGATGTTTGGGGTATTCTTTTTTACTTAATTTTTATTCTTATTCTTTTTCTGTGGTAATGAAAATGTTAAAAGATTAATTTTGGTGAAGAATGCACAACTATATGATGTTATTGTGAATAATTGTACCCTGTGGATGATTGTAGGGTATGTGAATATATCTCAATAAAACTGTATTAAAAAAAGAAAAAATTGGTTTAAGAAAAAAGGGCAAAGTTAAATAGACATATGTAACAGGAACAAATTATTTCTATATTATGTAGGTTATTTCAGAGTATAGAAAAAGGAGAACAGCCTTCGAACTGAAAGGAAAATACATCCTAATAACATTTATGAATATAAATGTAAAAATATTCAACAGTATACAAGGAAACTAAAGTTAGTAATTTATTATAAAATAGATAATGCATCAGAATGAGGTTGGGGACCAAGATAGTGGTACAACATACTCCAGGGTTCTGTGCCCCCACAGAATCTCTGAACTTCTAGCAAAAACTGGCAGACCAATCTTCCTCAAAACTTCAGAAAACAGTTAAAGTATTTCAGTAACTGGGCTAGTGCTGAATCAAGAAAAAGCAACTAAAAAATGGTAGAAGCAGCTCATGGTGCCCTGCTAGCGCCTACCCCACACCTCCTGGTATAATGTGGCGCAGGCCCATGCCCTCATTGTAGGTCCCTGATCCTATCCAAGAGGAGAAGATTAACCCCTGTATGCATACTGAGTGCCTATATGTTGATGTCAGTCCAAGTAGCAACCTGGAAGAATGAACCAGGACACTCATCTCTGGCTCACCCTCCCAGAAATTTCCCTGCAGACAGAAGCAGCTTATGCACAGCAAAAGCAGTATAGGAAACAATTAAATCAAAGTAGCTTAGGGCAAAGGATTATCAGAGGAAGTAGGGGGGGCATTCAGATTCCTATAAACAGGACTTCCTAAGGCCATGGATGAGCTGACTTCTGAGAGTCAAGCTCAGAAAAGATAGAGAAGACCCTGTATTTTGCCTCAGAATGTTCTTCTTGATAAGAGGGCAAAACTCTGAATAAGAGAACCAGTCAATTTGCAAAAAGACTATGAAAGGTGGTTTTTTTATGTGTTGGTTTGTTTGTTTTTGTTAGTGCCCACCACTCAGGGAAATCTCTGTCATACCACTATCTGGATTCAAACATAAGAAACAGACAGTTAAGGGACTAAATCTCAGAGTTAACATTTTAAAATATTACAATTTACAGTGTTCAACAAAATATTACAAGACGAACAATAAATGTTGGCCCATCTAAAGAAACAAGATATAAATCCAGAAACCTTCAAAGAAGCCAACCAGACTTTGGACATGCTAAACAAGGACTTTAAAAAGTGATCCTCAACATGCTCAAGGAGATAAAAGAAATCACAAGGAACCAAAGGAAATCAGGAAAATAACGAATGAGCAACATGAGAATCTCAATAAAGAAATAGAAATTTTTAAAAGAAACCAAACAGAAATACTGTTGAAGACCACAATAACTGAAATAAAAAATCCCCTAGAGGTTTGCTGCAGCAGATTGGTGCTGGCAGGAAAAAGAATTTAGTGAATTCAAAGATATGAAAACTGAAATGATTCAGGCTGGGAAGCAGAAAGAAAAAGGAATTTTAAAAAAGTGAACAAAGACTAAGAGACCTGTGGGACACCATCAAGCATACCAATATAGGCATTATGGGGATGTGAAGAGAAGAAAGAGAAAAGGGGGAAGAATGAATATTCAAAGAAATAATGACAGAAAACTTCCAACGTTTAATGAAAGACATGAATGTATACCTTCAGGAAACCCAATGAACTCTAAGCAGGATAAACTCAAAGAGAACCGTGCCCAGGCACATAGTAGTCAAACTGTCAAATGTCAAGGACAAGGAGGGATTTATGAAAGCTGCAAGGGAAAAGCAACATGTTATGTACAAAAGACTCCCAATAAGATTAAGTGCTGGTTTATCATTAGAAACCATGGAGACAAAAAGGCAGTGGGATGAAATATTTATAGTGCTGAAAGATAACAATTGCCAACTGTTTCAGTTTGCTAAAGCTGCCATTATGCAAAATACCAGAAATGAACTTGCTTTTATAAAAGGTATTCGTTAGGTTAGAAATTGACAATTCTAAGGCCATAAAAGTGTCCAAACTAAGGCATCAACAAGAGGATACCTTCACTCAAGAAAGGCCGATGGCATCCGGGGTTCCTCTGTCACGTGGGAAGGTACATGGCTGGAGTCTGCTGGGCCTCTCCACGGGTTAGCTTCTGGTTTCTTTTGCTTTTCCAAAATGTCTCTGGGCTTCTGTCTTAGATTTTCTCTCAGCTCCTGAGCATCCTTGCTTGTTTCTCCCTGGACATTTCTCTCTAAGCATCTGGGGGGGTCCTCTCTTAGCTTCTCTGGGGCAAACTCTGGATTTCATCTCTTAGCTTCTCTCCTGGTTCTGGTTTCAACAGCTATCCCCAAAATGTCTCTGAGTGTTTTCTCTCTAAGTGTCTCTGAGTGCTCTTGCTTTCTCTCTCTCTCAACTCTTTTAAGGACTCCAGTAAACTTTAAGACCCACCTTGAATAGGTGAGGTCACACCTCCATGGGAATAATCTACTCAAAAGGTCCCACCCCCAACTGGTGGGTCACATCTCCAGGGGAACAACCTAATCAAAAGATCCCAACCACAATAAGTCTGGCCCCATAAGAGTGGATTAAAAGAACATAGGCTTTCCTGGGGTGGAAAGCCAAAACAGCACACCAGTCAAGAATTTTACATCTGCCAAGACTGTCTTTCAAAATCTGAGGGAAGGAGTAAGACATTCCCAGATAAACAAAAGCTGAGGGAGTTTGTCACCACTAGGCACGTCCCACAAGCAATGCTAAAGGGAGTCCTTCAGAGTGAAAGGAAAGGACACCGGAGAGGAAGTGGATTGAAGCAGCATAAAGAACAAAAGTCCTCTAGCACAGGTAGCCATACGGATAACTACAAATGCCAATACAGTTGTATAGCCATTTTTGGTATGTAACTCCATTTGTTACTTCTTACAATTTCTAAAATGCAAATGCATAAAAAGCTATGAAAAATCTATGGTTTTGTATATACAATGCATAGACATATTACTTGTAACAAGTACAACATAAAGCCTTGAGGACAGAGGGATACAGCAGCAGTGCTTGTGTGTGCTATTCAAGTTAAGCTGGTATCAAACATAACTGTTTTCAATTTAAGATGTTAAATTTAAGCTCCATGATAATCACAAAGAAGATATATGGATAATGTGCACAGAAGGAAATCAGAAGAGATTCAAAATGCATGATACAAGCAAAAAATCAAGTGAAAATAAGAATAGGCACTACTGGAAGAATTGAGGGGAAAAACATATAAGTCTTACAACCACAAAATGACAAAAAAAAGTTGTACATTGTCAGTAGTTACTTTAAATGCAAATTGATTAGATTCTCCAGTTAGAAGGCAGAGATTGGCAGAATGGATTAAAAAGTATGACCCAAGTATATTATGTTTACAAGAGATTCACCTTAAATTTAAAGACATGAGTGGTTTGAAAGGATGAACAAAATATACCAAGAAAATAGTAACCAAAAGAGAGTTGTGTAGCTATACTAGTATCAGGTGGAATAGATTTTAAGTCAAAACACTATTGCAAGGGACAAAGGAGGACACTATACACTGATAAAGGGGTCAATTCAACAAGACAACATAAAAGTTACAAATACATATGTACCTAAGCTAATAGCAAGGTTGCAAATGTGTGTAAATAATGTCAGATTTGAAGGGAGATATACACAGTTCTGTATTAATAGTAGTAGACTTCAATACACCGCTTTCACTAATGGATAGAACATCTAGGCAGAATTAGAAAACAATTAGAAAACAGAGGACTTGAATCATACTATAAACCAACTAGATCTAAATACACATTCTTCTTTAGTGCACATGGATCAAGTTCCAGGGTAGAGTGTACGTTATATCACAAAACAAGTCTCAAATTTGAAAATACTGAAATCATACAATGTATCTTCTATGACCACAATGAATGATGTTAGAAATCAATAAAGGGAAAAATGGAAAATTCACAAATATGTGAAAATTAATACAGTCTTAAACAACCAATTGGTCAAAGAAGAAATCACAAGGAAAATTAAGAAATATCTTGAAATGAATGAAAATGAGAACACAGCATACCAAAACTTATGAGGTACAGCAAAGGCAGTACTGCAAGGAAAATTTATAGCTTTAAGTACTTACATTAAAAAAGAAGAAAGATCTCACAACTGGAAGACCTAGAAAAATAAGAGCAAACTAAACCCAAAGTGAGCAGAAGGAAGGAAATAAAGATTAGAGCTCAGATAAATGAAATATTGAATTAAAAAAACAATAGAGGGAATCAATGAAATCAAAAGTTGGTTCTTGGAAAAGATCAATAAAATTGACAAACCTTTAGCAAGACTGACAAAGAAAAAGATATATGGCCACAAATATCTAACATCAAAAATGAAAGGAAGGACATTACTATTGAACCCACAGAAGCAAAAAGGATTATAAGAGGATACTAGATCAACTGTACACTTAAAAATTAGATAACCAAATGGACAAATTTCTAGAAACACATGAACTACCTACACTGACTCAAGGAGAAACAGAAGATCAATAGACCAATAAAAAGCAGAGATTGAATCAGTCATCAAAAGCCCAGAACCAGAAGGCTTCACAAGTGAATGTTACCAAATATCCTAAGAAGAATTTACACCAATCCTGCTCAAACTCTTCTAAAAATTTTAAGAGGAGGGGAGGGAACACTCCTTAACTTATTCTATGAGGCCAACATAACCCTCATACCAAAGCCAGGTAAAGATACCAGGAGAAAAGACCATCACAAGAAAAGCCCAAGCTAGGAAAAAAAAAAAAAAAATAGATAAATGGGACTTCAACACAATTAAAAACCTTGTTGGAAAGGACCTCATCATGAAAGTAAAAATATATCCTATAGAATGAGAGAAAATATTTGGAAATCACAAATCTGGTAAGAGTTTACTATCCAGAATATTTAAAGAAATCTTAAAACTCAACAAAAAAGGACAAAACAATCCAACTAAAAATGAGCCAAAGACTTTAAAGTCAGTTCTCCAAAGAATATATAAAAATGGCCAATAAGCACATGAAAAGATGCTCAACATCATTAGCCATTAAGGAAGTTCAAATCAAAACCCTAAGGAGATGCCATTTTACATCCACTAGAATGGCTAATATTAACAAAATGGAAAACAACAAGTGTTAAAGATGATGTGGAGAAATAGGGACACTCATTAACTGCTGGTGGAAATGTAAAATGGGGCAGCCACAGTGGAAAATAGTTTGATATTTCCTCAGAAAGTACAGAATTACCATATGAACCGGTAATCCCACTTCTACATATACATATACAAATAAATTAAAAGCAGGGACTCTCACTGATGTTCTTAGTGGCATTATTCACAATTGTTGAAAGATGGATGCAACCCAAGTGTCCATCAAGATGAATGATAACCAAAATGTGATATATACATAAATATTCAGCTGTAAGAAGGAATGAAGTCTTACACATGCTACAACATGGATGAACCTTGAAGACATTATGCTGTGTTAAAGAAGACAGAAAAAAAGACAAATTTTGTATGATGTCACTTCTGTACAATAAGTAGAATATGCACATTCATAGTCAGAAACTAGAATATGGGTTACCAAGTTCTGGGGTTGTGGAAGGCAATGGGCAATTGATGCTGAATTGTGAGAAAGTTTTGTTTGGGGTGTTGGAAGTGTTTTGGTAATGGTTATGGTGATGTTACCACAAATGTGAATGTAATCAACACCACTGAATTGTGTATTTGAAGTGTAGTTATAAGGGGGAATTTTAGGTTCTATATGTGTTGCTAGAATAACTTTAAAAACACAACATAGAACTCTACAACACAAAAAGTCAAATCCTAATGTATATTCCAGACAAGGTTAATAGAATACTTATAATATTGCATCATCAATTATAACAAAAGTTACCACAGTAATGCAAAATATTAATGATAGGGAAAACTGCGTATGAGGGTCGGTATATGCAAATTCTATATTTTCTGCATGATTTTTTTTCTGTAAAACTACAACTTCTCTAAAAAATAAAAAAAGCAACTTGGATTTAATACATGCATGCAACTGTGGTTTACCTCTTGAAAATCCATAAAAGGTTGAATATATTAACTGATTTTTTTAAAAAAGAAACCATATGATAATCTCAATGGATGCAGTCTTTAATAAAGTCAACACTCACTTATGCTTTAAGAAACAGCAAAGTAGGAAAAGTAAGGAATTTCAATAACTTACTAAGAGCAGCTAAAAATACTGACAGCTAGCACACTACTTGGTAGAATTTTGAAAATATTTATTTTAAATTTGAGAACAAGACAAGGGTTTACACTGCCACTGCTTCTATTTAATATTGTTCTGAAAGTCATAACCAGTACAGAAAGAGAAGGGAAAGCAAGAGAGGAGAGGAGAGGGGAAGAAAGGGGAGGGAAGTGGAGGGTAAGAAAGGACTATGACTTAGGAGAAAACAAAGTACATCTCAATGTAGAAAATGTTTTAATGACAACTTTGAGTTATAATTCATGTACCATGCAATTTTCCCATTTAAAGTATACAATTCAGTGTTTTCTAGTACATTTATAGAACTGTGCAACCATTGATGCAATTTTGGAATATTTTCATAACCCTCAAAAGAAACTGTATCAATTAGCAGTCATTCATTTCCTTTTCCTTCTCAGTTCTAGGCAGTGACTAGTCTACTTTCAGTCTTGAAGGATTTGTGTATTCTGGACATTTCATATAAATAGAATCATGCAAGATGTGGTCTTTTGTCACTGGCTTCTTTTACTTACCATAATGTTTTCAAGGCTTGTCTATGTTGTAGCAGAAATCAGTATTTCATATTATTTATCCATTGATCAAATTTTGACTGTTTCTCCTTTTTTTGGCTATTATGAAAATGCTGCTATGAACACTTGTGTGGACAAATATTTTCATTTCTCTTGGGAATACACTTAGGAGTGGATTTACTGGTCATGTGGGAATTTTCTGTTTAACTTTTTGAGGAACTTTTCCAAAGCAGCTGCACCATTTTACTTTCCCAGCAGCAGCCTATGAGGGTTCCAGTTTCTCCACATCCTTGCCAACATTTATTATCTGTGTTTTTGATTATAGACATCCTAGAGGGTATGAAATAATATCACATTGTGTATTTGATTTGTAGTTCCTTAATGACTAATGACTTTCAGCAGCTTTTCATGCTTATTGGCTGTTTGTATATCTTCTTTGGAAGAATGTTTATTTAGATTTTTTACCCAGTTATTAGTTGGTGTTTTATTTATTATTGAACTGTACTCATTCTTTATAAATTCTAGATTCAAATCCCTTATAAGATATGTGATTTCCAAATTTTTCTCCCATTCTGAGTTATCTTTTCACTTTCTTGATGGTACCCTTTTAAGCAAAAGGTTTTTAATTTTGAAGTCCTATTTATTATTTCTTTGTGCTCTTAGTGTCATATCTAACACAACTTTCCCTAATCCAAGGTCTTGAAGGTTTACTCTTTTATTTTCTTCCAAGACTGTCATAAACTTAGCCCTTACATTTGGCTCTTTGATTTCATTTTTTGTATGTGGTCTGAGGACACCATCCAAAGTCATTCTTTTGCATGTGGATATACAAATCTACCAGCCAAATCTGTTGCAAAAACTATTCTTTCCATATCCAAGTATTTTGGCATCTTTGTCAAAAATCAACTGACCATAAGATCGGGGGTTATTTCTACACAATAAATTCTATTTCATTGATCTATATATCTATCTTTATGCTAATACCACATTGTCTTGATTACTTTTGTAATAAGTTTTGAAATTGAGAAATATGAGTCCTCCTACTTTGTCTTAAGATTGTTTGGGCTATTTGGGGTACCTTGCATGTCCTTTGAATTTTAGGACCAGCTTGTCAGTTTCTATGAAGAAAGCCAGCTAGGATAATAATAAGGATTACATAGTATCTGTGGATAAATTGGAGGAGTATTGCATTTTAATATTAATTCTTCCAATCCATGAACATGGGATGCCTGTCTTTCCATTTATTTGAGTCTTTAATTTCTTTCAACAATGCATTATATTTTCCAGAGTATAAGCTTAATATTTTTGGTAACAAATTTAGATCTAAGTGTTTTATTCTTTTTTTGATGCTATTTTTAATAGAATTGTTTTCTTTATTTCGTTTCTGGATTGTTCATTGCTAGGGTATACAAATCCACTTGGTTTTGTATTTTGATCTTGTATTTATCAACCTTTCTGAATTCATTTACTAGTGCTAATAGTTTTTAGCGACTTTCTTTATACAAGATCATGTCATCTGCAAACAGACATAGTTTTTCTTCTTTGTTTTCAATCTAGATCCTGTTTATTTCATTCTCTTGCCTAATTTCCCTGGCTCAAACCTCCAACAAAATGTTGAATGGAAGTTATGATAGTGGACTTCCTTGTCTTGTTCTTGATCTCAAGGGTGGGTGGGGAACATTTGTTGTTTTACCATTAAGTATGATGCTAGCTATGAATTCTTCATAGATGCCCTTTATCAGGTTGAGAATGTTCTTTTCTAACCCAAGTTTGTTGAGTGTTTTTATCAGGAAGGGGTGTTGAATTTTGTCTTTATCTTAAGATGATCATGTGGGTTTGGTCCTTTATTCTATTTAAATATTAAATTGATTTTTGACCGTTAAACCAAAATTGCTTGCTTGGACTAAATCCCACATGATCACGATGCATAATCCTTTTCTTAAATATTGCTGCGTTCAGTTTGCTACTATTTTGTTGAGAATTTTTGTGTCTATATTCATACAGTGTATGTTCTATAGTTTTCTTTTATTGTGATGTCTCTTTGGCTTTGGTATTAGGGTAACTGGCTTCCTAAAGTGGGTTGGGAGGTGTTCCCTCCTCTTCCACTTTTTTTTAGAATTTGTGAAGAATTAGTATAATTATTCTTTAAATATTTGGTAGAATTCATCGGTGAAACCATTTGAGCCTGGCATTCTCTTTCTGGGTTGTGTCTTGGTGACTTATTCAATCTTTTTACTTGTTATAGTAAATTCAGAAATTCTATTTCTTTTAAATCAGTTTGTATCTTTCTAGGAATTTACTCATTTCATCTAAGTTATTTGTAGGCATACTTTTATTTCTACAAGTTTGTTATTAATATCCCCTCTTTCATTCCATTTGAGTGTTCTTTTATTCTTGGTCAGTCTAGGTAAAGATTTGTCAATTTTTTAAAATCATTTTAAACAACCAGCTTTTGTTTCCATTGATTTTTTCTATTGCTTTTCTATTCCATATTATGTTAATTTCTGATTTAATACATATTATATAGTTTAATCTGTTTGCTTTAGATTTAGTTTGCTCTTCTTTTTCCTATATTTTAAGGTGAAAGATTTGAATATTTGTTTATATTTCTTCTATTTTCGTGTAAGCATTTAAAGCTATATGCTTCTCTTTAAGTACTGCTTTAATGCATCCCATAAGTTCTAATATAATTTTCTTAATTTTCATTCATCTCAAAGTATATTTTAATTACCGTTGTGATTTCTTCTTTGACCCACTGGTTATTTAGGGGTATGTGCTTAATTTCCCTATGTTTGTGAATTTCCCAAATCTTTTTCTGATACTGATTTCTAATTTCATTCCATTGTGATCAGAGAATGTACTGTGTGCATTTCAAGCTTTTTTAAGTTTATTGAGGCTTGTCTTATGGCTTAGCAGATGGTCTATCTTGGAGAATGTTCTGTGAGCACTTGAGAGGAATGTGCATTCTGTTGTTTCCTTGTTCACTTTCTGCCTAGTTTTTCTATCAATTTTTGGAAGTGGAGTATTGAAGCCTCTAACTATTGTTGCTGAATTCTCTATTTCTCCCTTCAATTCTTTCAGTTTTTGCCTCAAGTATTTTGGGACCCTTTTGCTAAGTGCATATATGTTTATAATTATTACATCTTCATGATGGATCATCCTTTTATCATAAAATCATCTCAATTTCCAGTATTATTGTTTTGTTTTAAAGTTGTTTGTCTGAGATTAGTATAGCTATTCTGTTACTTATGGTTACTTTACATATGATAAAAAATTTTCATCCCTTTACTTTCAACATATTGGTATATTTTAATCTAAATATGTGTTATGCAGCTAGCATACAGTCAGATTTTTGTTAATCTAGCCTGACAATCTCTGGCTTTTTAATTGCTTAATTCATTCACATTTAATATTATTGATATAGTTGGATTTAAATATGGTTTTGAACTTTTCATTTTCTATGTCATGTCTCTTTTATTTCCATCTGCCTGATTTAGTGCTTTCTATTGCATTAAATGAATATCTTCCAATATAGCATTTAAATTCTTTTAATAATTCTTTCACTGTATTGTTTTTAATTACTATCTTAACCTGTTGCTTCATTTTAAGCCTTTGGTTTCCACTTCTGTCTCTCATAAGAAAAAAGGGAGAGGACACACTGGATACTTAAGAAATCAATTTTTCAAATTATTTTCACTGAGGGATTCAACTGAAAAGTTGTCCTACCATACCCAAAGGGACCCGAGACTCCAAAAGAACACAATCAACAGTTCAGCTCATTCCCACCCCTGCAGGTAGAAACTAATTACTGAAACTACGTACTCAATTTAGATCTTTTAATGGATAGCTAGAAGGTTGGGCATCTCTTCACATTTGCCACAGTGTCAATCAATTGGAGCAAAGAACCATTTTTATATCAATCAACAAATCCTTAGGGATGTTGTAACCAGTTATGATGCATTACCCTTTGACCACTGTGACTTGAAGTTTCCAGCACTAAAGAGCATGTGCCAGAAATAATTAAAAGCTACTCTTAATTGTGTTCACATATAACTGAAGCCTTTGGCACTGGGGTGTTGATATCGCCTGGGTGATAAGGATGGGGAGTCCATCTTCCCTGTGCCACCATCAGTGTAGCTATTAATCACACACAGTGGGTTGAGATTCAAAGCCATTGCCCTAACACTGCAAATATTTAACACTGATGTGATTACTATTATCCTGTATTAATGTCCTGCCATAAGTGTTAATAAGGTCGTATAGGAAACTGACTAATTTTCAATGCCCCGGGCACTCCGTGGTGAAAGAGATGGATTTTCCAGGAAACAGCCATTGTGGAAAACAGCAAAATATAGGGCTGAGGCTGGTCTTACACACTTTAGTGGTTACAAAAATGTCTCCACCCACCCCTGGTGAGTTAGAGCTGGCTTAGTTGTGGCACTGAATCACCTTATCTCTCCCAGTAACTGTTCTGTTGTGCCTGGCTCAGGGCATTCATCTGAATGACACCAACCTCAAAATCAGAATTTCGGCTCTAAATCTGGAGTGTGTGATATTTTTTCTTTATAGGTCAGATTTTGTTGGGTCCAAAAGAAGAGCATGTCGCCAACACACAGCTGGCTTGTACTTGTTCACAACTCACCTTGACCACTGCCACATCCTGTCCTTAGGATGACCTTACAGTAAAGGAGAGCTAAAGGGAATCGCTACAAAAATGAGAATGGCTGAAGTAAATAAAACAGGAGGCAGCAGGGGCTGTGATGCCCAGACTGAAACAGATTAAGACAAATTCATTATACTGTAAACTGCTCACATTATATGGGAGTCTATTACCGTGAGTTCATGTGAATGAGGAAGGGGCTGGCGTGGTAGATTCCTACTATATTTAGAGCCCATCGATCACTCCAAAATCCCTAAGGCCAGAGAAATCCAAGTCCTGATGGATTGTTCATGGTTCTAGAGGATGTGCAGAGAGTAGGTAAATTAAACCCCCAGATAGCCCTATCCATGGAGTGAAGTACATCAGAGGCATTTCTTCTCCATTAGGACTGTGAATGCTTGAGGATAATTCACCATCCTGAGGGCACAATAGCAGGCTGGTCAGAGAGTCTGGTGCTCAGAGTATTTCTGTTGACTTCAAGAAGATTGTTCTCAAACATAAAAGCACTTAGCACATAGCGAGCCCTCAATAAATATTGACGATTCAGTAGCTGCACAATCACCTCCTCCATTTCTGCTTCCCCACTGCACTATTGGATGCATAATCCAGATTACAAAGTATATCACCTTCAGCTTCTCTTTCTCACATTGCTGCTTCTTTCATTAATTCTTTCACTCATTTAATATTGATCTAGCAGTTGCCATGTGCTAGCCATTTTCAACCACAGGTTTCAATGGCCTCAAGTCTAGTAAAAACTTTGGCATCAGATGGCACTGGTTCAAATCAAGGCTCTGTAACACTATGAAAGTTTCTTAAATGTCATTGAGCTTCAGTTTCCTCATCTGTAAAATGAGCAAAACAATACAAAGGCCAACCTTGCAGTGTTGTTATACGGATTACAAGCTCTAGCATATTGATGTATTTAGCACAGAGTTAAGCACATTGTAAGTTCCATAAATGTAGGGGCTGCAAGGCCCAGTCTGAATTCAGGCATCACCAGAAACCCTACCCTAGCTTACAGGAGCCTTGTTCATTTTGTCTTTCCCTGAGCTCAATTAGTACTTGCTACGTGTTCTGTCAAGTTCAGTTCTTAATGTTTTGATTCACTTGACAGTCTTTCTTCCCTGGCCTATTATTCCATGATTCTCCAACAGTGGAAAAATACAAAAGGAAAGAACCCAGGTTATGGGCAAACCATGAGCTGGGGACTGAGTCCAAATAAAGAGCAGTGCAGAAAAAGCCCATCTTCAGAATGGAAGAGCCTTCAAAAAGGCTTGAGAGAGACAAATGGAATCCTCGTAGGGAAAAAGAAAGACGGGGCTCAGAAAGGAGAACAGATGAGCACCTGATGGTTATACCAAAGGAGAATGAAGCATGCTCAGCAGTGTGGGGAGTTCCCCAGGATACAGGAATTCAGGAGGGGTGGGGAGGGAGTGGTGTTGAAGATGGTGGTCGATGACGCCTGCATAGGGGAAACAGAAGATTGCCCATATGAATTATGTGGCAGTTAGTGGAGTCAGAAGCTACCAATAGCCATGTTCACCCTATTTCTTCCTCTAGAGTCTTCAACTCTTGTTGTCTATAAGCAACTTTAGTCTCATTGGTGGGCAGGGAGTGTCCCATAGTGACTGTAGTTCCATGTTTCCTAAGCCCCTTGGCACATCTGGGTGTCCAGTTATAGGTTGGGATCCAAGAAAATACTTCCAAAGGAAAGACAGACAGGTAGTAGCCAGAGAGATAAGAAAGTGGTACGAAGAGTTACGGCCCATGAATCTCAGTGTTCCTGCTTATACAATGAGGTTCTTAACTCTGAAATTGGAAGCAAAGTTTTATGAAGGTGTGTATGCACACAGGCCTAAGGACGGACTTTGTAGATTTCTCCAGATTTCCAAAGAGGACTGCAAATTGCCCCTGCATGGCTTTTCTCAGAGGAATGAGTGACACCCATTGAACATCCTCAGGGGATGCCACAAGGGGCAGCAGAGGAAAGGACAGAGAATCTTGGGCCAGGGCCCCCATCCCATTGCAGTAAAAGCAGTTCTGTAAGTTTATTTTCTCATATTGAAAAAAGGTTTCCTCTTTTAAAAAGTTAGAAAAATAATCAGAAAAAAATGGGGAAGAGCAGTCTAGCATTAACTCCTGCATATACAACCACCATGGCAGCCGGGCATCTCGTCAAGGGGTGTTCCAGTGTCTACCTGGTGCCCGTGGCTTCAGCCCTGCACTGCCACCACACGCCATGCTTCATACTTCACTTCCCCATTGATGTCTGCACTTCTGGTTTCCCAGTTTCCATTCTTGCTATGCCCTGGTACTATCACTTATATAATTCATGGCAACCACCTTGGCTCTTATTAAAGGTGATTCAGTTTTTCCGCCCCCGCATCTCCCTGGTAACACTTTTCCCAATTCTGTTCAACCTGAGAACTCCCCAGTCCTAACTCTCTCACAAAGGCAGCCTCTCCATTGGGCTCACCTGGACCCTGGGCCCTATAGGCAACACTTAGATATCCGTTCTTCTTTTAGAAAATGGAACCACCGCAGAGATAGAAGCCCTTCATGCTCCCCACCCATCCCTCAGGTCCTCTGAAATCCAGAGGGCATTCAAATCAGCGCCCATCCAAATACCAAGCTGTAACTGGCAGCTTGAGCTCAGTTAGTACTTGCTACCTGTTCCATCAAGTTTAGTTCTTAGTGTTTTGATTCACTGTACAGTTTTCCTCCCTGGCCTGTATCATTTACATAAATCCCCACCAATGGAAAAACACAAAAGGAAAGAAGCCCAGATTATGGGCAAACTATGAGCTGGGGATTGAGTCCAAAAAAGGGCAGTGCAGAAAAAAGCCCATCTTCAGAAAGGAAAATACAAATCAGTGGCTTCTACCAATAGTGATATTTTCGTCACAGAGAGGGGTGGTTGGTTCAAAGATGTTAGAGCATATATTACTCCTGGAATCTCCCTCATTGTCACAAGATAGCTACTGGAGCGCCACCCACTATGCATTTAAGGGAGTTGAAAGAGTAAGAAAGAAAGGCTGTGCCAGCAGAATGAGCCCTTATATCAAGACAGAAATGTATTTTACACAAGACCACTTCCAGAAGACTTCTGCTTATTTCTCATGGACATTGGTCACCCCCAGCTGCATGGGAAGATAGGACAGAAAGTAGTGGTTTTCTGGATTTTAGAGAAGGAAATAGCAAGGGAGAAAGGGATTGGGAATGGCTATTCAGCAGCCATGCAACAGTGTTTTCCCCACGTGTCTTACAAGACTGGGTTATATCTGAGGGGTAGGGGGAGCTGTGGAGGAAAGCATGTAGCAGAGGTCAGCCACAGTCAAGAATTTTATGAAAGGTCTGCTGAGAAACTACATTTAAGAATATATATATATATATATATATATATATATATATATATAGTGACTATGATTCCCCTGACAGCAAGACCCAGTGATTTGCAACATACTTGCATTTCATGGCCCTTGTTCCAAGTACTGTCACTCTGTTTTGTGTCAGACACTTGAGTTGTTTCAAGATCACCAGGCTGGCCCACTATTAAATTACACACACGTGCACACTCTCAGACCCTTTAGGAGCCCCCAGTGTATGATGAGACGCGTGCTTGCTCTTCTGATGGCTGTGGCATCAACACCATTGATCTATTTGAGCAAAGATGCTTCTTTGCAACACTGCAACTCCAGGAAGATTAAAACAACCCCTGCCCCAGAAATCTTGCCAAAGAGCTGGAGTCTAAGTTACTTTAAAGCAGTTTTATACACATAGTATCATCTGATCCTCACGACAATCCTGCAGAGCTGGATTTTCCCACCATTTTAGAAGAGGAAACTGACCCACAGAAATGAAACTATTTGCTCAAAATCACTCTGAGTATGGGATGAGCTGCACTTCTCTAAAGGAAGACTTCCTGGGTTCAAATCCCAGTTTCTTCTAATGCTGGATGAATTCAAAGACTGCCAGGGAACCAGCAAAGCAAGGGCACTGAGAAATGAGGGAAAGTCAGCACTGAAACATAACTGTAAATTTAGTTTAGAAAAATCTGTTCCTTTATCTTTGCTGTAGCAAACCACCTCCAAACTTGGTGGCATAAAGCACTGTTTATTATGCTCATGGATTCTGTATTTCAGGAACTCAGACCACAGCAGGGATGGTATATCTTCCCCATGATACCCGAAGCCTCCACTGGGAAGAATTAAATGGCTGTGCATTACCGCCTGGCCAGGTACTGGAATCATCCGGAAGCTTTTCACTCACATTCCTAACTCCTGGATCAGGATGACTGAAAGGCTGGGCTCAACAGAAATACTGACTTGAGCCCCTCATGCATGGCCTCTCTGTGTGGACTTCCTCATAGAATGGTGACCTGAGGGGAACTGGCCTTTTCACATGGCCACTTAGGGTTCTAAGAGTGTTTGTTCCCATTTATGGGGCAGAAGTTGCATGGCCTTTGATGGTGTAGCCTTGGAAGTCACATTAGGTCACTTATACCATATTCTATTGGTTCAAGCAGTCTTAAGTCCACTCATATTCAAAGTGGGGGGACTTCTTTTGATGGGAGGTGTGATGGTTAAGTTCATGTGCCAATTTAGCTAGGTTATGGTATTTAGTTGTTGGGTCAAGCAAGCACTGGCCTGATTGTCCCTGTGACGTTACTTGTGGATTTAAATCAGTTGACTGCATTTATGGCTGATTTCATCTACAGTCCACAAAGCAGATCTCCTTCAGCAGTGAGAGGAGTCTCCTCTTTCAATCAGTTGGAGGCCTTAAAGCCAGAACTGGGGACTTCAGCAGCCAGAAAGAAGAATTTCTCTCTCTAGCCAGCCTGCTTCTCCTGGAGAATTCAACATCACACTCATCAGCGTTTCCAAATTGCAATAGAATTAGGAATTGCCAATCACCACTATTGTGTGAGTCAGTTGCTATAATAAATCTCTCAATATTCACCCACACCCTCATATGTATCTCCTGTGGTTTCTTATTTCTCTGGAGAACCCTGACTAATCCATGAAAAGTGCTGAAGAATTTACAACTATGTTTTTAAAAACACAGAGCAGAAGAAATCTATAAATGTTACCTTTATTTTGAGTTGCTACTGGTCAGGAAGAATGCATGATACTGTTTTTCAGAGCTTTTTATCTCTAAATGTATTTATCTGGCCCTATTAATAACTGTGCAACCACAGGAAACTTACCCAGCTTCTGTCTCTTTCCATGTCTTTAAAGTTGGGATAATAATAAACCCCATCTCATTAGGCTTCTTTGAGAAGAAAATGAGATGATTTATGCCACATGTTTAGCAAGGGCTTGGCGGACAGCAATATTCAACATTATTTAACACGTACATCTAGCACTTACCATGTGCTAGGCTCCGCTCCAAGTGTTTCACAAATATTACTTCATTTAATCCTCATTTTACCCCTATGACCTAGATAACATTATTTTCCCTATTTTATGAATTCTAAAGGAGTATTTCAAGAAACTGAAGTGTAGAGACCCATGGTCAGGTCACAAAGCATGTAAGGGCAAAGTCAGGATTTGAATTGGGCAATCTGGCTCCGAGTCCATGCTCTCTCAACTGCTAGACTCTGATGCTTCTCAGTTGAGAGCACAGATGTGAAGATATACATAAATACATAACATTTCACATATCCATAACAGCAGTGCGAGCCCAGGAGTTGGGTTTGTGCAGAGACTATTCATGCAGCCTAGGGGTCAAAAAACCAAGGCTGTGCTCTAAAGCCAGCCACCCCCATTCATTTTGTGGTGTCTATGGCTGCTTTCGTGCCACAATGGCAGAATTGAAGGGCTGTGAAAGACTATGGCCTACAAAGCTAAAAATATTTATTATCTGGCATTTCACAGCCAACTCCTGATCTAGACCTTAACATCAGCAAAATGGTATAATGGATTTTTTGGAATTTCAGACATGCCGTGTCCTTGTCCTGATTAATTCCATCATCTAACAAGTATTTGAGTTCTGAACATGTGGCAGTCATTGTTTTAGCCCTTGCAGTTTCCTGGGGGACAAACAAGAGACCTAGTCATTGCCTCCATAGAGTTTGTATTCCAGCTGAAATTTAAACAAACAACAACAAAAACTAGTAAGCAACACCCCAAATGATTGTATTTCATAATGATTATTATGAAAGGAACAGACTAGTAAGTAACCGAGTTTAAACAATAGATTTCTTATCAATAGAATCCATTTGAGTTGGGAACCCTATTACTGCAGCTAAAACAATTTCAAAAAGAGGGTCTATGGAGGAGAACATATCACTCCGTTACCTCTGAGAGAAGTGGTGTGGAAGGGTGGCTGGGCCGAGAGGAGAGTTGAACCTGATTGTATGATTTTTCTCCTCGGAAATATGAGCAACTTGGATGCAAGCATGGCAAAAGCAGATAGTGAGGTCAAAGGTTGAGGTTGTAGATAGTAATGATAAGTGGAAATAAGATGATAGGTGAAAGGATACATTTGGCCTGGAGACATCTTGTTTTGCCAGCACACAATTAAAACTCTGGATTAGAAAGCCTTTTGATGGAGCAGAATTAATTTGGTTCACCCCTTCCTACAAGTTCTTTCTTGTTTCACTCATTTATGTTTCTTGCCCGACCCTGTAAGCATTTGTGATTGTAACCACTGAATTGTAGAGATATATGAAAGACTCTTACCTGGACAAAGAGAGGACTAAAGGATTATGAGAGAGTGGTAGGATGAATGAATTGGACACTGAAGTTTTGATGAGGTCAGATGAGAGCTTAGGAAATAGTAAGGCAAGAACTGAAAAGATAAGAGGAAAGCCTTAAAAATGGAAGACTAGAAGTCAGCATTATGGAGGTGGTATGGACTCCTGTTTATCAGATATAGGGTGTGATGCTGAGGGTCAGTGCTGAGGTAGGGTGAAGCAAAAGGATTACAAATATACATTGTGGATATATACATACATATATATATATACACTTACGTGTGTGGAAAATGTGTATAACTTGCACATATACATATACACACAAAGGCAGATATAAATTCACACAAACATGTATAAACACAATCATGTTTTGAATGGCTACTTGACATTCAAATTTAAGAAAGTTCCTTTCTATATGATGGAGACATAGTTTGAAAATGTTATTCTGGACATGCAATGAATAGATTCATTAGGAAATAGACTCATAGGACAATCAGCTAAGGAAAAGCTTGGGCTAGAAAGGATGAAATCCCTTTTTGAAGCAAATAATGTCTTTCTTCTACTGAAAACCAGAGCACATTGAAATTATTAAAAACATATTTAGGACTTGGACTTCCAGGTAGCCAGAGACAATTGTTTGCCAAGACTAGTGGCTCCCCATGTCTTCTTGTCTTCTGTGTGTGTGTGTATGTATCGCACACATTCAGCATACCAGAACACAGAGAATGACCAAACATCAAAATAACTGTAACTTAAAGGAAAACATCAAATCTCAGTGAGAAATCTTTCATATTTCCATCAAAAGCCTTTGAGATGAGCAGGTAGAGTTCAAGGTTCCTAGATGGAAGCCAGGAGCAAGACTAAAATTTCTCTAAAACCTCAACCAAAGTGAGAAAGGCCACTCTAAGTGGAAAATGTTTTAAAATGCGTCTTGGTTGATGAGACCACTAATTAGAAGGAAGTACATGTGAATTGAAATGGCAGATTTTAAGAGGCATAGATTTGGGGAATAAAAAAGCAAAAAGGAAGACAGACGTAATCATTGGCAATTGGGTGATGAAAGGCCAAAGAATAAAAAAAAAAAAAAAAAAAGGAGGTCCTGCAAGACAAAAACAACAACAAAAAAGACCACACAAAACACAAAAAATCAGAAGCTATTTCCCAGCATAAAAAAGGTCACTGGATTTCACTGAGTAGAGTATGGCTTTGAACTAAGAATCTTGCAAAACAACCCCAAATCTAGAAAATGAACAAAAGAAAAAAATTCAGCTCTCAAATGACTAAGTAGGAAAAAATAAGAACAAAAATTCTTATACCTCAGGTGAAGAAACTACCCACAATGCACCTCCAAAAGAAAAAAAAAAAAAAAAAAAAGCAGCAAAACTCTCCAACTTACTTAAATAAACTAAAAAGCACCCTGAATCAGAAATTTAATAACTAAGAACAGAAATGGACAAAAAACAAGGAGGAATAAAAAACTGAATTAAGAAATTAAAGAAAAAGATTACTTCAGAAATGAAGACTAAATTGTAAGATGTCCAAAGAACAGTAGCCGACCAAAGTTTAATAAGTTGTATTGAAGATATTCATGAAATTAACCAAGAAAATAAAAATGAGATAAAGAATCAGAGAATGTGGCAAAAATAGAAGACAGGCAAAAAGGAATAACATGTTATACAAAAGGCAAAACAAAGTCATAAATAGTATTTGGAACTGTCATCCAAGAAAACCTTAAAGAAAGCAAAAAAAAAAAAAACTGAATCTACATATTGATAGGTCTCATTGGGTACCTGGAAAAATTAACCTGGAATGCTCAACTCCAAAATACATCCCAAAGAACAGGGAAAAATCTCAAGGCCTTCCAGAAAGAGCAAATAATTTACAATAGCAAATACCTGGACAGGGATCGTATCTATCAAACACAACATACAAAACAAGGCAAAAATAGAGCAGCACTTTTAAAAAAGCTCACTAAAATAAAGTGTTAACAATGAATTTAACACTAGCCATGCTGTTTATCAAGTATCAAAGTTATATAAAATCCCTTAACCATGCAAGTACTTAGAGGATTTGATACCCATAGCTCTTGAAGAATATTTTAGAAGATGGGCTTCATTAAGTCAAGCGACGACCTGGAAAACTTATGAAAAAGGACTGGCAGTGAGTACACTAGTTTGTATAATTGTAGATCTAAGATGAAAACAAATGTGGAAATGAATGTGGAAGATTAATGTGCAAATACTGTACATTGTGACCAACCCCAAATAATGCAATTGAAAGTAGGATAAAAGGAGATATGGAAACAGGGAACTAGAATAAGTGCATTGTATAGGGAATAGTTTGGAGGTAAAAAATACTATCAAAAACTGAAAATTTCTAAGATGGAAATTTATGTAAGAAAACACATGACTAACCATTAAGAGAAGCATAAGTACAAAGACCACTTCTGTAATAATACAAACCTTCCTAAATATTAAAGAAAACAAAGAATATCAAATAACACATCACATAAAGAATATATGCAATATACATAAAGTAAAATATTACAAAGTAGGGATCAAACATGTTAAGCACATTGATACATTTGAATGTGCCTTATTCACTTAATAAAAGAAAAACAATTAATTTTTTTCTCACAAAATAAGGCCTAAGTATATGCTATACGCAAGAGTCATACCCAAAACAAAGTATACAAAAGGCTAAAAGTAGTGTATGGGGTGGACTAAGATAAGCCAGGTAATTTGAAATAGTGATCCTTATAGCAAAGTAGAATTCAAGCCAAAAAAGCATTAAATGAAGTATAACTTTAAATACTAAAAATTACAATTCAAAATAATAATAGAAATATATATGAACTAAATAATTCAGTAACGGCCTTCATGAAGCAACAATTATAGGACATGCAAGATACACTCTAATAGAAGACTTGAACACACCACTCTCAGTATAAGAAATAAAGTGGATAAAAAAATACATAAGAAAATGTCAGACCTAAAAACAACCAATGAGGCAAATATCATGATTATATGGAATTTTATACCCTGATGACAGAGTCTATAGTTTTTCATGTGCTCAAGGAACAGTCACAGAAAATTGATTCCATATTAAATCACAAGGAAAAGATCATTAAGTTCAACAAATTATTAGTATTATATACAACATTGTTGGATCACAATGCAATGAAACTAGAAAGTGTTAACATTAAAAAACAAGCAAACCCCCTACATGGATCAGACACCCAGGGGAGTGAATCTCCCTGGCAACGTGGAATATGACTCCTGGGGAGGAATCTAGATCTGGCATCGTGGGATGGAGAACATCTGCTAGACCAAAAGGGGGATGTGAAAGGAAATGAAATAAACTTCAGTGGCAGAGAGATTCCAAAAGGAGCCTAGAGATCACTCTGGTGGACACTTTTACGCACAACATAGAAAACACTTTTTAAGTTCTAATGACTTGGAATAGCTAGCAGTAAATACCTGAAACTATCAAACTACAACTCAAAACCCTTGAATCTTGAAGACGATTGTATATAAAAATGTAGCTTATGAGGGGTGACAATGTGATTGGGAAAGCCATATGGGATCACACTCGCCTTTGTCCAGTGTATGGAAGAATGAGTAGAAAAACGAGGGAAAAAAAAAAAGAAACGAAAAGAAAAGAAAAAGGAGAAAAAAAAGCACCCAGTGTTCTTTTTTACTTTAAATGTTCTTTTACACTTTAATTTTTATTCTTATTATTTTTGTGTGTGTGGTAATGAAAATGTTCAAAAATTAATTTTGGTGATGAATGCACAACTACATAATGGTACTGTGAACAATTGACTGCATGGTATGTGAATATATCAATAAAATTGAATAATAATAAAAAAAAAAAACCAAGCAAACAAGTCCATTCACCTGGAACACAGAAACCAAACATCCATCCAAACAAAAATGTCCACTTCCCTAAAACAACTCTTGGTTAAAAGAAATATTAAATAATAAAATGAACATACATGAATTAATTTCAAGCTCAAAAAAGCCTAGAAAAATAAAAATCCCTTTCTTATATGAAGCAAATGTAACATTGATAACTAAATGTGATAGAGTAAATTAAAAAAAACTAGACAATATTGATAAATATTCTTACAAAGTTACTAAATGAAATATTAGTGGATAGAATCCAATACTGCATTAATAAATCACCATGATCAAAATGACTTTATTCTAGAAATGCAAGGTTGGCTCAATCAGGACATCTGTTAATTTAACACACTAAACTGATAAATCAGAGGGAAAAATCATTATCTCCACAGATGCCTGAAAATCCTTTGTCAAAATTCAACACACATTCCTTATTAAAAACCTCAAGAAAATAGGGGAAAAATGATACTTTTTTATCATGGAAAAGTACATATATCTACATCTTAAAGCCAGCATATTTCTTATTGGGGAAATGCTAGAAGCATAAGAGCAAGAACAAGGCAAGGAAAGCCACCGTCTGCACTACTATAATATAGTATTAAAAGAAGTAGCCAGTGCAGGAAGACAAGAGGAAAATAATTTGAGGTATAGAATTGCTAAAGAAGGCATAAAACTATTTCTATTTGTAGATGACTTGACAGTAACTCCAGAGAATCAATAATAAAACTAACTTAAAATATGGTCTTAATACAAACAATAAATGATTTGTGGACATAATAGTAAAGACAAAACACCATTTAAAACAGCAAAGAAGATTAAATGTGTAAGAATAAACTTAAAAACTTCTGAAAGTAAACTTGAACAACAGGAAAGACATTCTCTGTTCTTGGACAGAAAGACAACTTCATATATGTCAGTACTGTCTGCATTAATTTATAAATGTAGCAAAATCCCAATTAAAATACCACAAATTTTTTTTCATGGAGCTAAACAAATTTATACTAAAATTTTTGGAAAATCAGATATGCTAGTATAGTCAGGGAAACAAGGAAAAATAAAAGTATGGGGTGAGGGTAGCCTAGCCCTACCAGACATTAAAATGTATTATAAAGCCTCTATACTTAATAGTATACCATACAGGTTAATGAATAGGCAAACAGATCAGTGAACTAGTATAGAAAGTCCAAAAAGAGACCCAAAACATATTGACACTTAGTATAGTGTTCTGTATAGCTATTTTTTAAAAAAAAGATAAAGTAGATCCATGCCTCACACCATATATAAGAATAAACTCTCAAAGGTTTATTTAGATCAAAGTTTTAGATCTAAAGAATTTCTCTGGTATGCTACCTTTTGTGTAAAAATAAAGAGAAAAAAATATATGTTAAGCACAGGATGGATAAACTAGAAACTGCTTTATTAGAGAATAAAAGAATTCATGAGTCTACACTCCCATAAATAATTAACTGACTAAACAAATGGGAGAGAAGGGAATGTTCTTCCTCATAGTTGAATTCCAAGTAATAAACATAGACGGATGACGGAAATAGAAAAATCACCATTTGTCAAATGCCACAATGATTATTTCAGGTGAGTATTAAGGGGATACAGAAGGTGGGTGGGGGTGCAGGGGGAAGGTGGGGGACTTAAGGCAAAAGCATGTTGGGATAACAGGATTTGCATGAAGTCACAAAGCAACTACTCATAAGATACCTATAGTTACAAAGGAAAAAACAGAGGTGGTAACTGACAACATCACTTTAACAAAATGAACATTTAGCATCACCAGTCATGGGCACAAACTGACATCATGTGCCTCCTGAATGAAGCACTAAGAAAGACAAAACATCACTTTCCGTAGTTTTTGCCAAAATAAGCATAACCTCAGTTTAACCATTAAGAAATAATAGGCACACCCAAATTGCAGAACATTCAATAGAATAGCTGGCCAGTACTCTTTTAAAAAGTGTCAAGTCATGAAAGTCAGACTGAGGACCTGTTCCAGATTAAGGGTTACTAAAGAGTCAAACAATAAAATGCAAATTAATCCTCAGAGCAATGTAGAAAGGGTCCTGGATTGGACCGCAGACTGGAAAAGAACATTGAAATTTTAATGAGGTCTATAGCTTAGAAAACAGTATTGTATCCATGTTAATTTCCTGATTTTGATCATTGCCTTACTGACGTTTGTGGAATCTGGGTAAAGGCTGTACATGAATTCTTCACACTTATTTTCCAACAGTTTTTATGTTTGAAATGAGATCAAAATGAAGAATTAAGAAAAGACAAAAAATATTTAATGCTCTTCTGTTTAATGGCCTATGCTTAACTGATGTACACAATCCCAATTTTTTTCTGTGTTTCTATGTAATTATATAAGAAGAGTGAGACCTAGCTATTGGTTCCTTCGGTGCTTCACTGATATATAATAAAATAATAAAAGTTCAACTTGGACTTCACAGCTATCCAAGCTGAATATATCCATCTTACCCTCTACCTAGGACATAATAGACAAATCATTGTTTCTTCCAAGTTATTAATAAAATAAGCAAAATTCTCAACTGAAGAGTCTTCTTTTAATGGTTAACACAATTAATAAGGACCCAGGATATTACCAAAACACTTCTTATTGTTATAGGGAATTGGACAAGGCAAACACGCCTTACCTTAAATGCATCAGGCACCTGGAAGTTTCCCGTTGATTCCTTGATCTGAGCAAATGGAAGGACTTTAATCAACAAAATGTACACGGTCAGCAAATGGTGCTTCTCAGACACAGCTTCTTGTTGTTGCTACAAAGGACAATCTAAAGTAAGCTCATGGACCGGATGGGAAACTCCAAACTGTGTTGTTAAAGGAAGTCTTACCTTTACAAAACACCTGCACCCCTTGGCCCTTGGCCCACACCCCCTCGTTCCTCCCAGGTCCTTTCAGTGGCCCACGCTGGCACTTTCCAGCCCATCACCACACTTTGATCAATAGTTGTGTTGCAAATGTTATGTCTTAAAGGTTGTCAATATTAACCTTTCAAGTGCACATCTTTTGAGACTGATTCATCAACAGCGCTACTATATACGTTTTATACACTGCAAGCACTTACTTTTACAAGGGAGGGAAACTGAAATTTCCAAGCTGGCTGCTCTCTACCCAGTCACTGCTTTCTGGAATCAGGGAGACATCTCACCAAACTAGGCTGGAACAGACCAGCCCCCTACTTATCCCAAGCTCTAAGACAGCACTACCAAAACCTCCTCAAGGGCAAATATATTTGTTCTAATTCACTACAACCCCTAACATTGTGCTGAGCCATGAGGAAATAAATGCTCAATAAACACTCCCAAGTGGGACTTAATCCTGCATTGACATGTAATTAATTTTACCATTTTACTATTTAAATTTTTAATGGGTTTACTTTTTCAAAACTTGATACATGGAGTTACTCACTAAAGGTTTTCCAAATTTTAAATAATTTCATATAATTCTTAGAACAATCTGGAAAGGTAGATAATCTTATCCCTTTTTACAGCTGAAGACATGAGAAGAGGTAGGATAACTTTCCCGAAGTCACTTAGCTAGTAGAAATGGGACAGCTGGTATTCAGTTCTGACCCAAAGTGATGCTCAAAATCAGTATGCTATGTGTGCCAGCACCAACCAAGGCAGAAGAGAATTTAGGATTTAGGAGCCCTCCTAAGTGTGTCAAGTTTGTCCTATAAGTGGGAGCAACAAGTGCTATTCATTCAACTATTCAGATAACCCAGTTACCTAAGGGTATTTGGTGCCTGGTCAACAGGACATAAAATCAGAAAATCTGCCTGAGGTACCAAGATACCCGTATTAGTTTCCTACAGCAACTTAACTAGTTACTACACATTTAGTGGCTTAATACAATGCAAATTCATTATCTTATAGTTGTGGAGGTCAAAAATCCCAACTCAGTCTCATTAGGCTAAAGTCAAGGAGTCCACAGGGTTGGCTCACCCCGGAAGCTGAGAGGAGAGTCTGTTACCTGGAATTTTCCAGCATCTAGAGGCTGCTAAGGGTCTCCCTCTGCTTCTGTTGTCACATCTCCTGCTAATGGTTCTCGAGCCTCCTGCCTCCCTCTTAAAGAGCATGTGATTACATGGGGCCCACCTGGAAACCCAGGCTAACTCCCCCACCTGAACATCCTTAACTTAATCACATTGGCAAATTTCTTTTTACGTGTGAGGCAACAGATTCACAGGTTCCAGGGATTAGGACATGGATCCTTTGTAAGGGGCCATTATTTACAGATATAAAATTTCAGAATGAATTAACACAGCATATGCAAATTTTCAAAGCAAATATCTGAGCAGGTTTCATGACTCTTCAAACTACGCCAACATTTTGAGGGCATAAAAGAGTTAAGTGTGGATTTTGAAAGAAGGGATTTTGAGAGGAGGATTTCTTCCATGAAAGCTGGGTGATGAGTCCTTCCCAAGGGGGAAGGGGGAGGGTAACCTACTCCCTCACTTTATGTCTTATGGGAGACCACTCAGGGAGCTGGCATATGTCCCCTGGCATTTAACTGCTGTCTGAACCATATCTAAGGAATCTCAGAGCAAATGTCTGTGCCCACTAGCCTGGGCAGTGGGGCTGAGGGACAGTAGAGGTCTGAAGTCTAACAAAATATAAATTTAAACACACACATACCCTATAACCCAATAATAATGATAATAATAATAATAATAATAATAATAATAATAATAATAAATACCTTATGCCTACCAATGGCAGGGCACTGGGCATTTCCTATGGACCAAAAGTAAGCCCTATAGGAGGAGAGTAAGGCTGGTGCCATTTTAAAATTCTACCAAAGTGCACCACCTGGGAGAGTGACAGGATCTGAACAGACACGTTTGTGAGAAGTTGTCCTCCAACAAAACCAGAAAGGCCCAAGAAAAGTCTAGAGGAAGATGAGATTTTTCCCACAACCTTACAGTCAGAGGAGCCTAAAAGCACCCAAAAGAGAATTCACTTTAAACTTACCCAGAATCAAAGCTTGTCACACTGCAATAGCGTTTTTCAAGCAGTAACTTTATTTTCGCTTTTTCCTCATTCTGCTTCAACCTTGGAATAATGCAAGATGTATATCTATTGCAGTGCTCTTTAGAAGAGCAAAAAACTGGAAACATGCTAAATGTCCAAAAATAAGGAATTGTTCGATATTATTGTGTATCTATTCAAGAAAAAATATAGAAGCTTTAAATATGTAATTAGAGCTCTGAATGATATAAATGTTCATGATACCTTAAATATTGTTTCCTTTATCTGATAATTTATGGAGAAAATTGTGCAAAATTTTCCACTGTGACTGTTTTTGTGTGCACATTTTTACAGGTGGATACATATGTGCCTATGAGTTTTATAAATTCTTGATGAATTTCTGCTTTCATCTGTGGTCCCCTGTATACTTAGTTTTTAGAGTAAATTTTAAGTCGTTGATTTTGAAAAAGTCACAGTTTTCTTCTTGGAATATTACCCTGGTTTATCTTTTCTCAGACTGTTATATTTAACTCCTCTGCCTCATGTTATATGATGTTATTTTACAACTTGAGTTTGTTTTTCATTCAGTCAAATACTCTCTTTTAAAAGGTATATTTAATCTGCCTCAACTTATTTTGAAGCCTGAGGTATCTGGACTTATCTCTGCCATCTTATATTACCTTTCTGTTTTCCATCTCTTTTCCTTGCATCTTATTTACCTTGTTCCCTGCCTTCTGTTGGATCAGTTCTATTTTGCTCACTGAAAATGATCGATTATTGAAAAGTTACAGTTGACTGTATGTGTTTATAATATTTTAAGAATGAAAATACAATGTTAAAATTATATATATATATATCCTAAATATGGAAATAAATTTTCACATTTTACCTACCAATTAACACATTAACCTACCTACCTCCTTTCAGACACTGTTTAATCTAATAGAACTCTTAGACACAAAAAGAAAAGCTCAACACATTTCAGGTTATCAGTGTTACACAGTCTACCTTTTCTAACCACAGTGAAATAAAATTAGAAATAAAAAATAAAGACAGTGAGGGACAAACCTAAGTTTGGCTGGAAATCAGTGTCTTTAACACTTGGATTACAGAAGAAACCACAGTGAAATTGATGAAATATTTAAAAGTGAATCCCATTGGGAATATTACATGCAAAAGCTTGTGAGATGCAGCTAAAGTTTTACTCAGGGATAAATTTATCTGCATATATGAAGAGATTTAAAAATTTTAAAAATACTGAAAATACGTGAGTTAATCCTACAACTATGTAAGAAGAATAAAAGAAATCAAATCATAAGTGTACTCCAAAATAAGTGAAATGAAGGAAAAAATAAGGATAGAAGTTGAAAATAATAAAAGAAAAAGCAAAAGAAACAGTAAACATAATAAAATGAAAAGATTTTTTAAAAAAAAGGTCCACAAAACTGACAAATCTCAGGCTAGCTGCATCAGGTAGACAAAAATAAAGTAAATAATATTAGTAATGGGAAAGAAGTTTGAATTCTAGATATTCTGAAAATTAAAAAAAATCATAAAAAGTTATGAATAACAATGCCAATAAGTTTGGAAAATGTGGATGAAATGTTCAGAAGTCTAGAAAATTATAGATTGTTGCAACTGTCTTAAGAAAAATTAATGATCTGAATAAACCAATAACCATTAAAAATCCAAAGAAATTTTTAAGGTCTCTCTCCCCTCAACAACAACAACAAAATAGCTTTATAGGAAAATTTGCTAATCTTCAAGGAACACATATCTTATAAATTGTTTCAGAGAATAGAATAGAAGAGGGAAACAGACCAGCTCACTATTTCAGGTTAGTATAACTTTGTTAATATAATCAGACAAGTATAAGACAAGAAAATAAAATTATAAACTGGTTTCACCTATAAATTTAGATGCAAGAATCCTATATATAATTTTATTAACTGTAGGTCAACATTGTAATAAATATATATATTACACATTTATATTAAATATCATAGCATGGACATATATTTATATAGAAATTTCTATATGTGTAGAGATATGAATTGTACATGCTTATTTACTTATGTGAACCATATGAGGATAGATTATTTTGAAAAAACAAACTATGTACACTGCCATACTACTATTGAATATATAAGTACCTAAATGTAATTAACATATACCTTTTTATATTTATTAAATAATACATATACGTAAATATATTAAGCATCATATATAGGGAGAAATACATACCATGGAACCATGCAAGGATTATTCAACTTCAGAAATTCTTTGTAAACCATGAGATTAAAGGAATTAAAAGAAGGGAATACAATCACTTTTAAAAATATGGAAAAGGAATTTAATACAATTTAATGCTCATTATGGATTTTTTAAAAGGGAAAGATCTTATCACAATGCCAGATGAAAGAATCTTCATTAATCTGATCAAATATTATTTCTCAAAATCTGATGAAAATGGCATACTCAGTTGTGAAAAATTAGAAACCTTTAAAACCTTTAAAGTTAGGAAAAAGGTAAAGATTCTTGCTATCACTGCTTCTATTTAGCATTTTATTGGAGGTCTTAACCAATGTAATAAGAGAAGAAAAAGAAACAAATAGTATAAGTATTGGAAAGAAAGATGCAAACTCTTTTTCAAGAATATTATTTTCTACCTTAAAAATTTCAAGAGAACATACAAAGTATTAGAAATAGTGGGATTATTTAGTAGAAGATCAACATATAAACCTTAGTAATATTTCTATATGCTATCAATAAACAATTCAAAAGTATAGCTTAAAAATATAATTCCCAGCAGCAACAAAGCTTTTAGAATATTGTGGATAAAAAATAATAACTTTTATTGATGAACATTAAAAAAATTGCCTAAATAAATGGGAAAATGTGACATGTTCATTGGTGAGGAGTTTCAATAGCCCTAATTTTTTTTTCATTTCCTCTAAATTTATGTATAAGTTACATGCAAGTTCAATCAAAATGTGTAAGGAAAAACAACTTTTATTAATGCTGGAAAGCAGATGGCAAATGAAATGATCACAAATGCTTGCTGTGAGTCTGCTGTCAAGTGCCAAGAAGACCAGTGTCTACAAATGTTCCCCTGGATTGAAGCTTTAGCTTTCCATGGTGTGTTATAGTATCCTGAGTATTAAGGAAATTAGTAATTTCAAATTTGGCAGCACCCACAGCCACACGCTTTATCTGAACTATTGGGTTAGTGATCGTCACACTGATAATTTGCTCTTGACTCCTGACTTCTTTTATGTTAAGGGCCCTCAACCTGTAACCCACCTGACCAAATGTGAAATTACACCAGTGATATTTCATGGAACTTAACCAGATGGTTCTAAAATTCATATGGAAAGCTAAAAGATAATAACAATAACAAAAACGATGCAGCCAATTTTGAAAATAAAAAAAAGGAGGGAAATCAGTCAGTCTTATTTAAAGTTATAATAATTAAGACATTGTGGTATTGATTCATAGAAAAATTAACCAGTAGGTCAGAGTAACCCCAGGAACAGACCTATAAGTAAATGTAGGCACTTGATATGTGACAGGTTTATCACACAAATTAATGGGGAAAGGACTCCCTAGTAAGTAAATAAGATTGAGACATGTGGAAACAAATAAAATGAGGTCCTTACCTCACACTTTAAGATTTTTTCAGATGATTAAAGGTGTGAAAAGCAAAACTTACACATTTAGGTAAAAGCATTGAAGAATGCCTTTATAGGACAGTGGAGGGGGAAGGAATTCCTAAATAAGACACAGAAAAGCCCAAATCATTTAAAAAAAAATTGATACAGTTGACTAGCCTAAAATCTTCTCTTTAACAGTCTCCAGAAACAAAGTGAAAAGAAGTCACAAACAGGAAGAAGTTACTTGTGACATATGTAACTGACAAAGTTTTAGATCTCAGAATATACAAAGGACTCTTACTTAACAGTAAGAAAAAGCTATTCCAAAGGTATACAGGCAAGAGGCACAAGTAGGCATTTTTAAAGAGGACACATATGAAAATATATGCAACCTTACAAATAGTCACTAAAATGTGAACTTTGAAAATGTTTCAGTCATCAGAGTTGGAAGTTTGACAAAGTGAAGTGTTGGAAATATCAACTCATGCATGTTGCTAGAGGGAGCCCAAATTAGTTTGATGACTCTGAAAAAGTATTTTAGCAATTCCATTGTATGCGTGCTCACCAGATAAACTCGTGTGTGCACACAGAGACATGTTCAAGAATAATCATAGAAGCATTGTTTAAAATAGCAACTTTAGAACATCCTGAAGTCCATGAGTCAATAAATTAGAAGGAAAGGTGGTATATCCCAGCAATGGGACATTATACAGCAGATAAAATGAAATATCTAGAAAGGAATGTGTCAATATGGATAAACTGTAAAAACGAGTGCCTAGCTACAAAGTTATCCATACAATGGTATGTCATTACTATAATATTTAAAAACACTTAAAACAATAGCGTGAATTCTATGACTGTATATATCTGTAGTAAACATTCAAAAACTTGTAGGAGAACATATACAAAACTTCCTGAATGAGACACTTCTAGGGAGGTAACTAAGGAAGCTAGGATTAGGGTAGGGATAAGAAGCCGTTTTAACTGTCCCTGCAAGGTTTTATTCCTTTAAAAAAGGTTTGAAGCAAAAATAGCAAAATGTTAAGATTCATCAAATCTTGATGGTTAGTACATAAATGGTCATTATATTATCTTTCTACTCTTATGAATATTTGAAAAAAATCATAGTTAAAAATGTGAAAAAGAAAAGTTAATTGCAGAGTTTATATTCTGATCCCCCCTTTTTTTAATGTGTAAGCACCTGCGTACGCAGGTGTGTACATGGGCACATACAGAGTACATTTTTCCATCTTTCCCTCATCTCCTCATCTTCTCATACCCTGTTCAGTGTCCCAAGCCTGATGCAAACCTTTGGCTCTAGCACATCCTGTCGCTTTATCCCAGAAGCCAAGATCATATACACAGGGGCAGTTCCGGTGAATATCCCTTTCCTTTGCTTTCATCCCTTCTCCTCCTAGACACCACTATCCCATGAACCCCCAAAGAATTTCAGAACCTTTCTTTCTTCCTGTGAAAAATTGACTTACAGCATCTTGGACTGAGCCCCACAAAAAAACAGCTCTGCCACATGTATACACTGTGGAGAGCAAGGAATCATACTACTGCTAGCTTTCTCCATATTTTCTACTAGATAGGGATTTTCTCATGGGTTTTTTTTTTTTTTTTATTTTTTTGCCTCAGTATCTGTCTAACAAAACCAAAAAAAAAAAAAAAAAAAAAAGCCGTTAGTGCACATGTTTAGGACATGAACAATTTCTTTTTTCTTACAAGTCAAATTGAAAATGATCCCATTACAACCCCTCAAAATGCTGTAAAATAGAAAGCCTCTCTTTGTTTCTAGCTGCAAATTTTTTTTATTCTGCCTCATTTGAATGTTTGTTCATTCAGCATCCTCCCTCCCCTCTAGCAGAAATGAAAAACAAATTCATGTCATGTGACCTCAGGTGGTGCGGACTCATTTAGGGAAGGAATTCATGGTTAGAGGCAGTGCCCAACCTCATCTCCAAACAGCTGTTTAAAAATGTTCTTCCTTTGCTTTATCTAAACTCAAATGGATAAAACAGAAGTGAACCCATTGGTTGCAAGACTTATTAATACATGGATCTGGAGAAAACTCAGATTTTGTTCCCTGAATTGCTATGAAACAGACCAGGCCATTCTCAGCACTAGAGCAGGGAATGGGGTGAGGGAGTCAGGGTGGGGGAGTGGATTTCGACTTAAAATTCATCCCTCCATCTATTGAAAATCCACCTTATCTGCAATTATTTTCTAAGCATAGATAGGCTGCAAATCCCTACGCTTGGTGCTTGGGTGTATTTAATGACCTAAGAAAGGCTGGAGAAAAGATATGATATGCATTCGTGCAACCACCCTCAGCTGTCTTCCAGGATTATTAAGTACCCAGCACTGTAAACTCCTACTTCTTTCTTTAAAAATTGTTAAAGCAGAAATGCCAGTATGTCAATAGCAGGGTAATATCCGGATCATATATTATTCCTTCCAGGATGCTAGAAAAAGGCAACATGCATCCCCCAATGAAGACAAGGACTAATCGCAGAGCCAGCACCAAGCCTGAGGAAATTTCCCCAGAGAGCTCATCATTTTATCACATGTCACAGCTTCTCTCTGTCTCAACGTGCTCTTCCCTTCCCTCCACAGGTATCACCATTCTGTGGAAGGAGCTTTAGCAAAGTCTACTTAGTACAAGGCTGGCCTGGTGGACAGACAGATACCCAGACCTTCCTACATGGGAACAGAGGCTCACGCCAGCCTCTACACCAGCAATTGGTAGTTCGCTGCATCTGCCTGCCTTGATCACTTGGGCAAAACAATACTGGCTGCCAGCAGCCTACGTGTCACTCCTCCTTACATAGTTTGCCGTCTTCTTCATCTCTTTACATGCATAGCTACCCTGCACACATGCACGTGTGCACATACTCAGACACACACTTGGCCATGCATTTAGAAGGGAGGTTGTCAATACAGTTTGTCACTCTGCTTTTGAAAAGTGCTGACCCGTTCTTCACTAGATGAGGATGCATAACACTTACAACCACAGGAAGCTGCGCGATTTTGCATTTGTTCCCTTCTCCTCTACCTGGATACTGCAGATAGCATCAATCCAGTCACTACCTATCATCTATCTTGTATAAAACAGAAACTCCTCTCAGCTTTGCCCATTTGGCTCAGTCCTGCAGGTCTGGAGAAATGGATAGGTACAATTAAACCTTACGAGAGCAGGACGGAGGAGAATGTCACACAATGCCAAGGGTCAACATTAGCTGGCCTGGCCCAAGGCCACCACAAACCAAGAGCTGCCTCCAGGGACCAAGGTTTCAGGCAGATCAAATGATGGAGAATGGAGCCCTTAGAAAGCACACTACTTGGCTCCTGGGCCAAAGAACCCATAAATTCGTATGTGCTGGGGCCGGGCGCGGCAATGGGGGGCGGGCTCTAAATTCCATGGCGATGGCTCAGAGTTGTCTCTGTCTTGCCAGACACAAAAATGTTAAATGTTCACTGAAGTTTCAGTGAGTTGACCTGGCCAGAGATTTAACTGTTCCTTGTACCCTTTATTCAGCTGCAAGTTTCACTGCAGCCCTTAAGTCCCCACTTCTGACAGAGTCAGGATGGGCTACTAGTGATGTTCAGTAACTTGCTGACAGTGTATAGAAAAGAAGAGATTGTCAGGAAGACTTTATGAAGGTTGCAGGGACAGGAGAGGGCAATTGTTTTCTGAAGTACAGTTGTAGCTCTGTGTTAATAACTGCACCTGACATTTCCCTGACAATAGCTCTTTGCTGGGTTTCACGTTGAGTGGCCAGAATGATTTAGAATTTAAACCCTAACAACAGGGGACAATCAATTTAAGTGAACAAAACATTGCATTTTGTTTTCTCCAAAGCCTTTGCCTGTCACAGAAACTCTATGGAAGACCAAAAAAAGGAAGGGTGGGAAATAATGCAAACACTTCTCCCTGGGAACATGCTAGGCTTGGTAATTAAAGTGTTTCATGCTTAGAACTGCAATTCAAGTACTTTTAAAAATCAACAAAGGCACCGTTTCTTTGTTTGCCTTGGGGATAAGTAGCTAAAAATAACTAATAAATATTTGGGAATCCCTTTCCACCACTAGACCCAACCTAACATCCCACTATAGACTTTCCCTCCATTAAAATGGATCTCCCTATTCAGCCCCAATTCTTAAATGGATGTCTTGGTTCGACTCTTCTGCCAGCTTCCCAATATCTTCATGGGCACTGATAGCCCACTACCCCCTCAGTTTTTGGCACTTTCCTCCTAAATTAATTGTCAGCTTTCAGGAGAGTTTAATGGTATGTTATGCTCTGCCAGTTGGGTTCTTCTACTTCTGTATGAGCCTATCAAGCTTGCCTAGTCTCTGGGAGCAACAGAAAGTCAATAGCAAAGCATTGACTTAATTTGGAGACCCATTAGTCAAGGGGGCTGTCTCAGAGGCTAGGAAAAGGCAGAAAAGTGTCACCTGTGACCTTTATCCTCAAAGCGCTTCCAGTCCAGGGCGCAGAGACAGCCCAGGTAGGAACTGGAGGGACAGGCTATTGGACACTGTGGAGCTCGCTTCCAAACCTAGGGTGGGGAGAGAGTAGGATGTACAATTGGGAGAGTCCTGATGCTGAAATTCCTTTAGTCTGCATATGCCAAAACCGAGGCCTATGAAGCGAGATGATTGATTGGATATTGTCAAGGATGAGCAAAGCTGGGATGGTGCACTATTAGAAACAGCTAATAAAAACAATCACCAATGTTTCATGTGAGCTTACTAAGAGTCAGAACCTGTGCTAAGAGCTTTATATGTAGTTATAGCCTATCAACCTTACCACAACCCAAGAGGTTGGTCTTATTGTTTTTCTCCGTGTTGGCAGATGCACACATGAAGCGATTGACTTCTCCAAGGCCACAGAGTTCATGACAGAATGAGAGGACCAGGTTGTGAATCCAGGGGTCAGACAACATAGTCTGTGTATCTTTACCCTTCTACTAATTATTCTAATTACCTTCAAATAATAAGAAAAAAAGATAAACTGAAATGAAGTTAAAACTCCTTTCCTGTGGGTGTGAATTCCTTGCTCTTGGGTACCCTAACCCTGGCCTCTTCCCATTTGGGTCTTCAGATATCCTTAACAGCATCCATCACAGACAGAATCTTTCACTAAAGGGCCTTGTCTCCCTCGCTTGTAAAATAAGAGGGTCGGACCAGATAATCTCAGCGGTCCCTTCTGGTTCTTACAGTCTATGATTCTATGATTTCAGACAAAGACTGCCATCCTCAAAGATTGTAAATTTCAATCCCCTTCACAAGCTCTAAAGAGGAAGGAAAGGAAAGAATTGATCGCAGGCTTGTGCAAATTTAAGTAATAGAGAACGGAGATGCTACCCTTGTGAATTCTTGGGTGATATGCATGACTTGGAAAAAGAAGTAAAGTATTTCACGCAATACCGTTGGGCACCCTTAGTGCAGCCTTTCTTCCTGAAATAAAAATACAGCTCAGTTTTTCAAGTAAGTTGGTTGATGTATCATCCTGTTCCACCTCATCATTCTCATATGATTCAACAAACATTAGAGAGAAATTTTTTCTGCTTAAATTCTTTCCTGCAACCGAAGTAAATATCTTACTTTTATAAAATACATTTCCTAAAGATGAAATACAGTCCTACAATGCTGTTTCAGATAGATTTGCTGTAAGTCAGATACCCTCGTTCGAATAATAGACTATGAGCATAATCCATCTTGGGGAGTCAGGAAGTACAGAATTTGGTCTTATTAAGGTGCTCTGTTATGGGGCTCACTGACTGATACAATGAATTGTTTTTCAACAGGGCTGTGGCTGCCACCATAAGTCTTCGGCTTGAATGAAAAGGCAATTAAGAAAGGAACTTGGAACAAGAAACCCAAACTCAAGACTCTTCTCTCTCCAATTCTAACATAATTAAAATGGTGTTTAACTACCACTTGGTTAACCTAAATAAAAGTGTGCAATTATGGAACACCAGTGAGACCAACCATAATTCAATAAACTCTCCTACTAGTGCCACTTGATTTTCACTTTTCTTGTAGGAGAAGTTTATTCTGTGGTATAGCAAACTCTGAAGGTAGGCAATGGAAAGACTGCATATCTCAATTTCCTTTGCACAACCCTCAGCTACTCTAGAAACTTAGCTGGTGGCACTGAAGGACATAAGCACTTCTTGCCAGTTTGCACAGGGGCCATTAGCCTAAGAGTGTTTAAAACCCATATCTCAACTTACCTTCTTACTTAATCAGGATAACAAAGGCATAGTGTCCAAAGAAAAAGTACCGTACCCCATCGAGAACTGTATTAGCAACATATGACTGCATAATAAGGTACCTCAAAACTTAGTAACTCATAAATACACACCTTTGTTATCTCATAGTTTGTATGAGCCAGGAATCTGGGCACAGCTTAGCTGGGTCACCTACTTGAGGGTTCCTGCAAGGCTGCAATCAAGGTTCAACTGAAATAGGATCTGCTTCCAAGCTCACTTGGTGGTTCTACTGCAACTGGCAGATGGAGATTTCTCATGGCTGATGTGGCCAGATGATAATATCTGGTTTCTAACTGTTAGGGTTCTCTGTTCCAAGCAACAGAAACTCTGACTAGCTCAAGCTCAAAATAATGTTTTAAGGGAGGAAGGCATTTACTGGAAGAATATTTGGAGCCACAGACTCAGTGGAAGAGCTGAATAATGAGACCTCTGGAGGGGCAGGAACCGAAGCCCTTCCTGGGCTTGCAGCAGGAGCTCCATCTCTCTGGGACCCCAACATACTGATGGCACAGCTCCAAATATCTTACATTCCCACATGCCTCCTCTGCTTAAACCAAGATTTAACTTCATAGGAGAGAGATTCTGATTGGCTGCCCTTGAATCATCATCCTACCCCAAAAGTCAAGGAGAATCTTATGACTGTCACTCCTGCCAGAACCACATGTGATGGGGGCAGAGCATTTCTATAAGGGGTGGGAGGTGATGCTGAGTAAATTCAAACAAATGATTGATATCACTAGTTTCAAAAAGATAGCAGGGAAAATAGACGTTTGAGGCAGTTAATTTCGGAATGGGATATCCACCCAGGATCTCCCGTCTTTATTTCTCGGTCAAGTTAGGCCACAGTAATATCACGGTTAACCAGATTAGCTTTGTTCTAACTAAGAATGCCTATTTTGACCAGTAGTACTCGATAGTCCTTACTTATATTCCATTGGAATGTAAACTTCCTAAGGGCAGGAATCTGTTTGGTTCACTAATGCATCATCACACATGCATAATACATAGGCACATAGTGGGCCCTCAATAAATATTGGATGATTAATACATTGCTGACACAAGTGAACATCGGTACAAGTGAACAAAATCTCACTCAGAGGTGAGATTCTAGGGTCAATTCTTAAGGGGAAAGCTGGGTGCCATAAAAATTACCACACTCTATTACTACATAGTAACTCCAACTGGGTTCTTTCTTTCTGTAGTTTTCTGGTTGAACATCATAAAAAGTAGTTCCTTTGGATCTGGCAGCCATGATGTATACAAATGCTATCATTAAGCATTCTATGACAGGTCCTAGGAACTGAGAAAGACTGATCCTGAGCAGATGTTTCTGTCCCAAATTGTGCTCCTTCTAGGACACACATTCACACCTATAAGGTCAACTCATGGGAAGTGCCTTTTGGAAGGTATCAAAGTTCTTAAAAATGTCCACACCATTGGACTCAATATGACTACAACTTGGAAATTATCATAGAAAAAAATAACTAGCGCTATTTAGGGATATATATTGCAGTGTTCTTTTTAACAGCAAAACTCAAGAAATGAAAATGTAAAATAGTTGGAGAATGGTTAAACAAGCAGATCATGGATATATAATTAAATATCCTGCAGCATTTAAAGCTCTTGCTTATTGGTAGTAAAATGTTACCATCCCCATTCTACCAGTGGGGCAGCTAAGCTCAGAGGCAGGTGTCATTCAACCTCAATACAGGAAAAGTTGACCTTAAGTTATTTAGTACAATTCAAATTTAGTGTAAGGGTCTTCTCCATACTGATCCACGCAGCTCTCCAATTTACACTTGCTCCTTCCAGTGGACAGAATGGTAGGCAGGATAATCCTGCCCCCACACCTCCACCCAAAATGTTCACATCCCAATCCCTGGCACTTGTAAATATATTCGGTTTCATAGCAAAGTGGAATAAGGTGGCAGATGAAACTGAGGTTGCTAAGCAGCTGACTTTAAGATAGGGAAACTTTCCTGGATTATTTGAAAATCACCAATGCAATCACCAGTGTCCTTAAAAGTGGGGGAAAGAAGCAGAAGAGAGTCTGAGGGAGAAGTGGCTACAAAAGAATGGTCAGAGAGATGTAACATTGCTGGCTTTGAAGATGGAGGAAGGGGGCCAGGATCCAAGGAATGTGGGTGGCTCTGGAAGCTGGAAATGGCAAGGATATGGAGTCTTCCCTAGAGCCTCCAGAAAGGAACCCAGCTCCACTGCCACCTTGATTTTAGCCCAGTGAGACCCATTTCTGACCTCCAACCTCCAAAACTGTAATAATAAATTTGTGTTGCTTCAGCCACTAAGTTTTTGGTAATTTGTTACAACAGCAATAGGAAACTAACTCAGAAGGGTTATATAGTCAAAACCAGTTTGATGTTCCAGAACTTGCAGGTCAATGTAGAGGAATGGACTGAATATGGCCAGAATAAACCTGAAAGACAGATTTTGGAATATCTAAAATTAAATCCATTGAAATTGTATAACAGATTTTAGACCATTATCTTGCAATTTTATGCCACTTTCTGGCTTTTTAATTGGGGCTAACCTCCGAAATATGGTAGTACATACATAGTACCTTAAGTTTCTCTGGTTTCTTAAAAATTCTTAGACACGGATATGAGATTAATAAAATCTCTTTGAATGAATGAATAGACCATATAATCAATGAGGTTAAGGACCTACTCAAGTACTTCTTCATAACCCACAGCTTGGACATTCTCAGCAGAAATTTAATAAAGAGTGTTGTATAATATGTACCTCTTGTACAATATACCAGCCTTGAATTGTTAGACAGGAAATAAAGGAGTCATCCAGTTATATGGTTGCATATTAATCATTAGATTTCATACTTGATCATAATTATTTTATTTATTACCATTTTATGCATAAAGTGCAATTTTCAGGAGCTTATAGACAATCACATATATCCAGGAGTTTGTAACCTAGGAAAAGCGGGCTTGGTTTCTCTGGGTGCCTTTTATTTACTTGCATTAACCAAGGGATGTATTTCTAATTATGTCAGGACATCACCCATTGATGTGACTATTGTTAAAAGATCACAAATTAAATGGCAAGCACTGAAGGCAACCCGGAGTTTTTTGAGAGCAATCTTAGAGCTTGGAGAATTCATAAACCAAGTAAACCTTCTGACATAACTATAAAATGTGGTATAAACCCTAGAAAAAAACGGCCATCTTGAAAGGGTAACAGCACTTTTATGAGAATTCCAACCGCATCATGGCAACATCAACCCGTCAAAGCAAATGAAGGGTAGTAAAAGTAAAATTAAACATGATGAAGGGGACACCAGCTTGCTAACAGCTTTCCAAGCAGTAAAGCTTTCAAATGTTATCTCTTCATTGGTCTGTTCAATCACACATGCCTGCTACCAAGCTTTATCATATTATGTATCTTTCTCATCACTGCGGCCTGCCACGGATTTGATGGACCTGTCTGTGTATTCACACAGCAGGGAGAGCGCTCTCCCCTTCCCCCCGCTGCACACTGCTCTCGTTGCTCTCCGGTAATTCTTCTCTGCCACTGTCCTCTCGCCCTTGTTCTGGTGTTCACCGTGAGTCTCTCTGGCATCAACAAAGCTCGCAGTGCAGCTCTGAGCTTTGGGGACTAAAAATAGATCAAAGCCCAATCCTAGTTTCAAGTCATCCAAGAGATAAGTTCCAGTGTTCCTCTGACTTTGTCCTCTCTCTTCACTTCCAAAAATTATCATCCTTCCTTCTTTTTTCTTCCTCTCAACTAATCCCCCTTCCCTACCCCTCCTCCAACCTCCAGCAGGAAAAGCTGTGAAGACATTTTCATGTGGTAACTGACAGACCAGCTAATCCCCTGGTCTGAATACACTTTCTTCTGCTTGCAGGGACCCAGAAATTTCAAGGTCACATTTATTCTCTGACCAAAGACACAACCACCAGGGAGTCAGGACAAAAATCTGGCGCTTTTCGAGCTTTAAACCTCCCCTCCAGTATTTCCCAGTCTCACATAAATAAGGTTCCCATTCATTGTGCCTGCAGTGTTTAGTGTTTGCCAAATTCCTCAGCCTTTCAGACCATATGAGTTATTTAAATGGATGGGAAGAAAAAAGAAAAACAAATTATTAAACAACCAATATGGGCTTCCCATAGCCCACACAGTGACTGGGAGGTTCAGGAAAAAATAAAAGAGCCCAGATATCATGCTGTGCTGCTTACAAACAGGCAGGAGAAAGAGAAACCAAGAAAAGAAAGGCAATGTTGCTGCAGCCAGATTTCTCAAAATAATTGACAGATTTTAGTTTAGGTTTATTGTCTGTGAGTGTTGGTAATCGAATTGCTTTCTACATTGTAGCTCAGTATGTGAATCCACATCCTTTCTCAATGATCAACATTAAAGTGTGTTCTCAGTTAAAAAAGCTCCTTTGATTCATTCATTCAGTCAAAAAAAAAAAAACAAAACTTATTGGGCCTCAGCTGTTTGCAGGGTAGGACTTAAAATGCATTTGAAGTCTGAGAAAGGGCAGTGCAGAACTTAGCCATGTTTCTGTATGGAAATTAAGGAACATCATTTGCCATGTGTATGCATTTTGATGGTTCCCACTTACTCTCTCCTCACAAAGTCCTCTCCATGTCTGCCTCACATTGAGCCCAGTCTTAGGCATTTGGTTGCCTTAGTCCTAATCTCCAGCCATGAACACAGAAGCTTGCCTTTCCTGATTTTCCATCTCTCATTCTGCCCTTTTAGAATTGCTGGCTCCTTCCTCACCTCCTTGTAACAGACGCTGCTTAGATGATAGACATTTATTTTGGGAAATAATAAAAGTATGAAATATACTTGGTTCCAATGAAAGCCCATAAGGATTCTAATAAATTTAATCATGTTGTGTGATTGTGTGCATTAATGAGCTCTCTCTCTCTCCTTTTGTTGTTTTATATTTTGGTTCAACCGAACTTAACATAATCAAACCAGTCCGTGAGCTTGTCTCCCAAAGGGTAAAAACATGGTTATGTTGTTTATGATGTCAAAGCCAACACATTGTACTTTTTGGAATGTCATGGTGTAAACTAAAGTGCAAATTACAGACGTTCAGGGCTGAAAAGTAAGGTGAGGTCTAGATTAGTAGAAGGATGTTTTTTCTAATCACCGCTTTTCACCAATTTGCTCTATGGCCTTGGACAAGCTACTTTTATTTCTAAGTTAAACATAAACCTAAATAAATCTATAAGTATAAATATGTATACATCTGCATCTTTAGCATCAACCACATGTGAATGTTTTGTACTAGGTAGTAGGGCTACAGAAATAAATGGGTTCAGACTGTGCCCCTCAAGGATCCAGTCACTGAGACAAAATGAAAGTTAATTACAGTCAGTGTAAGAAGTATAAAAGTACTTAGTACAGATACTAAGTATAGTGAGGACACACAGAGGAAATCAGCAAGTCTGCTTGACGGGGTCACAGGAAGTATCCAGAAAGAGGCAGTACTTGTGCAGGGTTTTGTAGCCTGAGTAGGAGTTCTCCTGGCCAATGTAGGGGGGGCATGCAGAAGGGGAAAGGCATTTGATAAGGGCAGATAGTTATGCAGCTGGTGCTGTCTGATAGTGAGGGCCTCCTGTGAAGCTGGGGAAGTGAGGAAGGCACCCCAGCCATCCAGGCCCTGCTCATCAGCTCTCATTAGATCCTTAACAGTCTAAATCCCTTTGCACCTTAGAGCTTTGGTGAATTCCTGAATTCCAGAGGCTTTTATTTGTGTACAGGTCTGTTCTAGGGACTCTGGACAATGGAAAACACACTCTCTCAGCCTCTTCATATTTTGGATAGAAAGACCAAGCACAGTTGAAATAACTGGAATATCATCACAAAGAAACAAATGGACAAGTCCAAAAAATACTACTGCAAACTCTTCCCTTCTGGGTCTTCATTTCCTCCTGGATAAAAAGAAGATAGTTAGATTGAATCTTCTCTAAGTCGTGCTCAAGGCATCAACTGGACTATGACAGTGGTTTTCAAACCTGAGTAATATATGCATTGTTTCCCAAAGGAAAAAAATTTCACATATCTTTCCAGTGTTTGCTTAAATTATTAATATCATTTAAGACCATAGACTCAAGAGCAACGCTGCCTGTGTTTGAGTCTCATATCTGCCACTTCCTAGTTATGTGATCTTGGCCAAATTGCTAAACCATTCTGTGCCTCCAGTCTTCTGATTTGTAAAATGGGAATAATGATAATATTCATAGTATTGTTAGGAGAATTACTCGAGTTAATATTTGCAACTTAAACATATGCCTGGCATACAACAGGTGCAATATGTGTCAATTTTTTAATAAGAAATTAATAAACCTAAAACTAGAAATGAAGTCTTTATGTATATAGCTCTTACTCAACTAGAAAACAAAACAATTTGAAAATTATTCAACTTTAAACAAAAAAACAGAAATAAAGATAAAATAAAACTATGAAGTCAATAAAATTCAAATTTTCAGTGCTAATTTAATGTGGTAGACAATATTGTTTCTGTCGAAACTAAGTCATGGATGTTGTCATTAATTACAGAAAGATTTAACCTCAGATCCAGTTCCATCATGGCTATGTTTGGGTTTTGATAGTGATGATGCTCAGCAGAGGAAGTCTGTGTGCTTAAGTAAGCTTTTCAAAATGCTATGACTGCCATCAGGACTTTGTTGGCTAGTTCAGGACAATCAGACCTCATTTGTTATCAACTTTTTAATCATGAGCAATCCTGGAAGTCTCATTTTAATTAAAAATAATGTTGTTAGCATTGCATTAGTAGTGAAATATTCATTAAATTGCTCTCTAAACCACAAAGTTGCTTGAGTCAGAAATTTGGGGGAACAGTCATGACTTTTACTTCTTTATTTCCATCCTACAACTGAGCAAGTCTTAAGAATACCACTAAAATATTTCCTGTCTCTGTTGTCTTCCTTTTTTCCACATTGTCACTGAAGGCTGGACTTCTGCCAGCCTCCTAACTATCTACCCCCTGCACCCTCATGCCTCCAATTTTTCTCCTTACAGAAGTTGGCACAGACTTTAAAAATACAACTGACCACAATGCTCTACTGACAAAACCCAGGTATAACATGGCCTTAAAGGCAAGCAGCTCTCCTTAACATATGGTGGTCATCCAGATGACACAGGCTATATATATGTAACATACATACATATATGTGCATGTGCATATACTAAAACCACAAAGTTTAAAAATTCTTCTCCCAGATGGATGGACTCCTGAGAACATGATTCAGACCCATGGGATTAGAGACCCTAGTTTGAGTAACACACTATTCCACATACACTTCTAATTGCTGAGAAGACAATGTGAGAGGGTTTTGCATGGGAAAGTTGCTTCCAGAAGTGGGGCTTATAAGCTGCTTCCTCACACCTGTACTTCTGTTAGACAGAGCCTAGAGATATCCATTAGTATGATGACTTCATCATAAGTGGAGGTTTCATAGCAATTATCCTAAGGATTTTTGGGTTCCAAACTGTACATTTTGGTTAAATCTGACCCAGAAGCTTCTTTCTCAGCCTCTATTAATTTAATGCAGTCTGTGATCTGTTCCAGTCCAAATCAACAAATTTCACCATTAATCAGATGAGCCTCTTTGTAGAGTTTTGGTTTTCAGCTCCACTTTGGGATTGGGGCTCCAACAGAAATACCCTGCTGTGTTGGCCTGGGGGCAACTGGGCTGAGCAGACTCTCCTTTAAAGCACAGAATCATGGAACAGCAGCATGCAATCTAGTGTTTTCCAAGTTCAACCTTCTTACTTTACACATGGAGAAGCCAATGCTGAACTTCCCAAAGAAACTAGAAACCTTAAAGCATCAAGCTTCTGGAAGCATCACTATTGAGTGGGGAGAGTAAATGAGTAAAGGCTGTTTGGCCTTGTTGGAAGCACTGGGGTCTGGCTCCAAGAGCTGTGGGTTGCACTCAGTACCACCTTCATTTGGCATCATGGCCTTGGCTTGACCTTGTAGTTAATGCAGATACAGTCTGACCACTCTGTCTTCTCTGCCCCCAAGCTTCACAGGCCACAAAGTTGTGCCAGCCCTTTTATGCACTGGTGGATGTATTTGCATGTCTGCCCCCTTCTACTACAGACTTCCCAAATAATAGAGATAAGTAACTTGTAGGCAAAGAGATTCTGTGGTCAAATACCTTTTAACAGAACAGAATGAAACGAAGTAAAATTTTTCTTTTTTCTTTCTTTTGTAGGACTTCTCAGAACATTTAATATGTCTAGGTGTGATGTGAACCTCTACTGGCGTATAGGCAGGACATAGAATTTCATGCATTTTTGTGAACAAAGAACTATTATTTTTCTGGGAACATCTGGTATAAGTTTAAAAAATACTACTTTTCCTCAGATTTTAATTCCCTGCACCAAGTTATCATGTCTCCATCATCCATATGCCCCAAAGATATAGCACTTGCTGAGCACATGATCTTGATTATCAAGCAGGTTTAATGAAAGAATGAGTGAGGTGATGGATTTCCTGAGTTCTCTATCAATTCACATCCATATACATAGAGTTAAGATTATAAGTTATTTTGCTTAATGGTTTTAAAGGATTTGGAAGGAGAAGGATTTGAATGAACATAAATTGTTAAAATTAAAAACACTTTGCATAGTTTGTGTTAGCATCAATACCTCTTCTACACTTTCATCCTATTTCTGCTAAATAATTGCTTCATGGAAAATAATTTGTTGTAACCCCTGCTTGATATGGGGTATTAGATAGCTCATAAGCTATTTTTACTATAATATATATAAAATTTTTCATGGAATCTTGTAGAAAACACAGGTGAATAGATTATGTGCTGGTCCCTTGAGTTCTAGGTTGCATAAAAAATGGGTACACATAATGTCTTAATAAATATTCACCTGTAACCCTCTTTCTTCTGATTGCATTATTTGTAATAGCAATCATAATTACTAAAACTATTACTATGTAGATGATTATTACTATAAATGTATTTATTTACATACACACACATATATACATATGAACAACCCACATATATGATACTATGATCCATTAATTAAATAACTACTACGTACCATGGTGACAGACACTTTTATATCTATTGTTCTCATCCTAACAATAACTCTGCAAAAACTGGCATTATTATGCCTATTCTAAAGAATAGGTAACTGAGGCCTAGAGATATTTGATAACCACCCAGAAGTGAAGGGACCCTGTTCATTAATTTTCTGAAGGAATCCTCAAGAAGTACTTGCTCAGCCTAAAACAGACTTGCTCATATCTTGCATTAATTCTGTTTAGTATGACAAATTATGGCCCATGCCCAGAACAAGAATATGCAACTAGAATGGAGGGCAGATAGTAACCAAGCAACAGTGAGTAGTATTTGGAGCTTAACACTGCACTGCTATAACTCAAGACCACCCAAGGCCCAGAGGAGGGCACTTTGCCTAAAGTGGACAAATGGACGTTTGCCTGATGCTGATCAACTTGCCAGGCATTATGCTCCCCGTTTTTTTTTAACCTAGCTTACCTAATTCTAGCAACAGACATAGGGGGCTTTTTGCAGGTAAGGTAGAACAGAGGCCAGGAGAGTAGGAGTAACTTGCCCACTGTCACAGAGCTAGTTAAGTGGCCTCTGGGACATCAACCAGGGGAAAGCTAAATTTAGCAGCCAGGTGTCCAGTAGTTCCTGCAGTTTCAACACGACCTATTGTCTCCTTAAATCCTGTCCACTTCTGTTGCCGAGTCTTAATTAATCCAGGGTTCTTTCTAACCATGTTATCTTGTAACCATTTCCTTGTGAGGTTTCATTACCATAACTGTCTCCCCAGGGACTTTCTGCTGGTCCTCCCATCTGTGTCTCCATAAGCCCCCACTGAAGTTGATGGGCCACAAGCATTCAGCTGCCTTCCCTTGCAGCCAGTTTCACTCCTCCCCACTGCTCAAACTACTCCTGGAGCTCTGCTTTCTGATGCAAGGCTTAGCAGGGAGCCATAATCACACATTACCCGCAGCTATGCGCCCTGACAATGCAATCATCCGTCAGCAAACAAGTTCAGTGGCTACGGCATGGGGCTGTCTGGACCACAGTCGGCAAAATCAGGATGTTCCCATCATGCCTCCTAACCAAACACGAACAATAAAGCTCTCCACTGCCCAGAACGGAAATGCGGCTACCTCGGCCTTTCCTGCCCACAAGGTGAGATTCAGACCTAGGCACAAAGAGAAGGGGATATAGCTCAAGACAATTGCCCTTGTCCCATCTCTTTCACCAAGAAGGGTTGAACACGTTCTGTAGAAGGCTCTTGGAGACCAATGAAAATTCTCTGAATATATTTTCTGTGAGGAGTATGTTCCCAGGGTTATCTGGCAAGTTTGTTTACTGGATAGTCAAAATTTAGCCTTTTATTCAGGCAATGGAAGAGAACAAAGGTCTATTTAGAGAACCATGGGACCCTCAGAGAGGACACAGAGCCCCTGCATGCTATTAAAGCAGGCCAGGTGGGTGACGTCATCAACATGGTGACTCAAACAGCTACTGGAAACTCCTTTCCAGAGATTCAACAAAGGAAAGGACAATTCTGAATTGTATGAAACTCTGAAGGAGGATATGGACTGGAGAAGGACTCTGCAGATGCCACATTGAAGAAAGAGAAGAAATATCAGAAATGGAAATGTCCTCATATAGATGGTGGTGGTGAATGTGTAACTATGTGATTATACAGGGAACCATTGATTGTTTTTAGAAGGGAATGTATGGTGTGTGAAAAAAACTGTCAAAAAATAAACAGAGGGATACAAGTGCTGGAGAAAATGTGGAGAAAGGGATGTACCTAATCACCATTGGTGGGGAAGTTCGATGGTGCAGCCCACCTGGAGGGCAGTGTGGTGGTTACAAAGGAAACTAAGCATGGGGTTGCCATATGTTCCAGCAACCCTGTTGTTGGATATATACTTGGAAGAACTGAAAAGAGGGACACAAATGGACATTTCCACAGTGGGGTTTATGGTGGCAGTATTCACGATTCGCAGTGGTTGGAGGTGGCCGAAGGGTACATTGACTAATGAACAGAATGGTGAACTGTGGTGTATATATACAGTGGAATAATGAACTGCTACAAGAAGGAAGTAAGTTGTGAGGTGAATGGACATTGAGGACAGTATGTTGAGTGAAATAAACCAGAATGAAAAGGCAAACATTATAATGCCTCCCTAATATAGACTAACTCTAATGTGCAAACTCTGAGAATTGAATCTGAAATCAGGTGATCAGAGGAAGGCTTATTGTAAAGCTTCCTAGATTGTAAGCTCTTACAGCAGTTACATTTATTCCTGAGTTGCAATGGCTATTTCTAATTTCTGAGATGTTGAGCTCTTTGTGTATAACCTGGTTGGTCCTTGAAAATTTGGGTATCTGTGTGACACCTGAGACTCAGAGCCAGAGTCCAGCAGCTATGAATGTCAGCATTACCCCATACAGCAAATGTTAAAAAGTCTGAAAAAAGAGATCAGACTTCAATTAGAGATATGAATGAAATGGACTTGATTAGGACTAAGGTAAATCAGACCAAAGGGTAAAGGATCATATTGACGGTGTTTTAAAACTTCAACTTCAGTGTGAGACCAAAGGAAGAGATGTTTATTAGGTGCAGTATCTATATATTTTTTGTAGCACACTATATAATTTAACTTGTATGGTCAGTTTATTCAAACACCATAATACATGGAATGTTGAATAGGGAGTGAAATCTGGTTGGTTTGTACAGGTTAGTGCGAAGCCCCAATACATCCCAGAGTAATTTGGGCAGAGAATTAAAATGTATTTGCAAAGCTGCCTTGAGGGACTGGTAGAAAATGTGGAAATATTAAACTTCTCCACCTGGGGAATTACCAATGTTCTCACAAGCATTGGTGACTACCAATTTAGTAGGCCAAGTCCTCGATATTGGGGATTGCCCTTATGAAGCTTGTTACTGCAAAGGAGAGGCTAAACCTACTTATAATTATTGTGCCTAACACTCACCCCCCAGAGAACCTCTTTTGTTGCTCAGATGTGGCCTCTCTCTCTAAGCCAACTCTGCAGGTAAACTCATTGCCTTCCCCACTACATGGGACATGACTCCCAGGGGTGTAAATCTCCCTGGCAACACAGGACATGATTTGCAGGGATTAGCCTGGCCCTGGAATTGTGGGATTGAGAAAGCCTTCTTAAATCAAAAGGGGATGAGAAATGAAATAAAATAGTTTCAGTGGCTAAGAGATTTCAAATAGAGTTGAGCGGTAATTCTGGAGGTTATTCTTATGCATTACATAGATACCCCTTTTGAGTTTTTAGTGTATTGGAATAGCTAGAAGGAAATACATGAAACTCTTCAACTGCTACCCAGTAGCCTTGATTCTTGAAGATGATTGTATAACTATATAGCTTATGCTGTGTGACTGTGTCATGGTGAAAACCTTGTGGCTCCCACTCCCTTTATCCAGTGTATGGGCAAATGAGTAGAAAAATAAGGACAAAAAGTAAATGAATAATAGGGAGGGGGGGGAGTATGGTATGTTTTGCATGTTCTATTTTACTTAAATTTTTTATTCTTATTCTTTTTTGTGGTAATGAAAATGTTCAAAAATCAATTGTGGTGATGAATGCACAAATGTATAATGGTACTGTGAAGAATTGATTTTACACTGTGGGTGATTGTATGGTTTGTGAATATATCTCAATAAAATTGAATTTAAAAAAAAGCAGGCCAGGTAATGTAGACCATCCGTCTCATGTCTCTCACCCCCTTAACATTTAATTAAATTATGAAGAATTTCCAACATGCAGAAAAGTTGGAAGGATCTAATAGTGAACACCCATATATCTTTCTTCCAATTAGAGTTTATTATACTTACTTTATGCTATGTCTATCCATCTGTCTACCACTCTATCCAGCCATCAATCCATCTTATTTTTAATTGTATTTTAAAGTAAGTTGAAGACATTGATACACTTCATTCCTGTACCAGATTGAACATGCCCCCCCCCCAAATTCATGTCCATCTGGAGCCTCAGAATGTGACCCTGTTTGGAGATAGGGTCTGCAGATGTAATTAAGTTAAGATGAGGTCATACAGAACTAGAGGGGACCCTAAATCCAATAACTGGTATCTTTATAAGAAGAAGAGAAGACACACAGAAAGACAAAGGACAGAAAAAGGCCATGTGAAGACGGAGGCAGATAATGGAATGATAGAGCCACAAGCCAAAGAATGCCCAGAATTGCCGGGGCCACCAGAAGCTAAGAAGAGATTGGAAGAATTCTTCCCTAGATCCTTCAGAGGGAGCACAGCCCTACCAGCACGTTGATTCTGGATTTCTGGACTTCAGAACCATAGGAGAAAATAAATTTCTATTGTTTTAAGACACCCAGTTTGTGGCCCTTTGTTACAGCTGCCCTAAGAACTGGATGCAACCCCAAATACTTCAGTAGGCATATCATTAACTAAGTTCAAGATTTACTAACAATTCTCCCTCATTTTTTTCTTTTGAGGCAATTTGCATCCAATGAAAGGTAGAAATTTTAGATGGACTTTTCACAGAGTTCTGACATATGCATACACCTTTGTAATCCAAATCCCTATCAAGATACAGAACGTGACCATCACTCCAGAAAGTTCCCTTGCAGAGTCCCAGTGAATCTCCACCTCCAACTCCCTAAAGGTAAGCACCCTGCTGAGCTTTCCCCCACCATAGATTAGGTTTTCCTGCACTAGAATGTCATAAATGGAATCTTAGAGTAGGCACTCTTGTGTAAGGTTTCTTTCCTCAGCATAGTGATTTTGAGATTCATCCATGTGGTTTTAATAGTAATTCATTCCTTTCTATGCTGAATACTTTGCCATTGTATAGACATACCACAATTTATTGATCCAATCCCTGCTTATGACTACCTGGGCAGTTTCCAGTTTCTGGCTATTAAGCATAAAGCTGCTATGAGTATTCTTGTAGAAGTCTCTGTGAGGACATAACAATTTCATTTCTCTTCGGTAAATACCTAGGAGCAGAACTGCTGGTCTTAGGGTAGGTGTATGCTCAGTTTTACAGGAAATTGCTAAAACTTTTTTCACTCTCACCAACGAAGTTTGAAAGCTCAGGTTGACTTACATACTTACCAATGTTGAATGTTGTCAGTCTTTTTGAACTTAGTCATTATTGGTATAGGCAGCTAGTGAGTTGTTAATTTAAGTTTCCCAAATGACTAATGATGGGGAGCAGTTTTTCATGTGCTCAGTGTCATCCATATATCTTCATCCATATATTTTCTTTTGTGAAGTGTCTGTTCAAATCTTTTGCCCATCTTTTCTTTTTTTAAAAAGACGGCCTAGTCAAACCTTGACTCTCTTTCCAGGGAGACAGATACACAACCTTGCATACGTGTGTGTGTGCCTCCATTAGAAAGCCCCAATACATTCCTGCCTCTCCACCCCCTGCTCTGGTCAAAGGAACCTGGAGAGAGAATTTTTGAATAAATGTCGGTTGCACTCCTCATTGCTGGGTGCTGCCAACAGGCAGCAGGAACTGATGGCTTGTTAGTAAAGCCTGGTCCCTTTGTGAGATGTTTTCAGAATGACTGATTTACAATGAAGTGGTTCCTGGTGGGTGCATGCAGGTGGAACTGATGTGGATCAATTCCAGTGGTGCTAACTAATCAGCTGTTTAAACTGGCAGGGAGAGCGCTCAGTGACAGACACAGTGCGACCATCATTTTCCCCTAAGATTACAAATTAACTTGTTCGGGGTTGCTGAGGTGTGTGACAATGCGGGGCCCAGCCTCAGAGGAGGGGTGTGTGGCTGTGTCTTCAAGGCCTCTCTGGGATCTGCCTTTGTGCTAAGGCTGGACCTGGGCAAACAGAACTTGGCTGGAAGAAGAAAGATCTCCGGAGACGTAGGACATTTTCATCCCCACAGAAATTCATCCTGCCCCCAAGTGAGGGCAGCAGCTGAATTTTACCTATTCCTCTTTTGTTCTATTAGCTATTTGCCTGACCCCATGCCAGACCTCTCTTTCTTTTTTCCACCCAACAAGAACACTCAGGGAACCAACCTCTGTATTTTCCCTCTTTAAGAAAACTCAGTATCCCCAAATCCAGGCAGTTCTGCGGTTGAGAAAGGCTAGTGTTTTGTTTTGTTTTTAAGACTTTTCCTCCAATATTTTATAGCAGAATTAAACTGTGGTATCCTTCAAGCACTGCACTTTAAAATATTAGGGAGAGAACTTGATGCTGAAAATGAGGAGGGTGTGTACTGCAGAGGCCAGAGGAGCTGAAGGATGGGGGCATTGCAGGTAAGCTGGAGCGGGGTGGAGAAATCGTGGCCCAGGCCTGGCCACTGACAGGAGGGTGTAGCCCAGCTCCAGACTTTGGGACCAGTCCTGGTCTCTTGAATTTGACTGATACAAGCAATCTCATACATTATCTTAGAATACATGATCTTATCCTCATAGGGACTGTAATTTTATAAATGAGAAAGCAGAAATTAAATGACAGCCTCAAGTAGATGCTGTGGTTGAACCTGAACTCAGATGCAGATCTTTGGACTTTAGGATTTCCCATTACAGTTCTAGAAGCCGAATTCGCAAGCCGAGTAATATACGTACTATGTGAATCATCTGAAACATCATTCAGTTTTAAAAGGCAGATCTGTTAACCCACTTCAAATCACCACTTTAAAAGGGTGTCCTTTTTCAGAACTTGATAGTGTTACTCTAAAGTGTTTCTGGAGGAATAATCAGGTGAGAGCAGAGAAGGCTGCAGACAACGCAACTAGACATTAAAACTTAGTGGAAAGCGCCAACAATTAAATTATTGTTCATATTCTTTAGTTTTCAGAAAATTTCTGAAGCTAACAGTGATGTTATTTATTGGGTTACAGCCTTGTCTTAATGGTCAACAGTTTCCTGGAACAAAAAGTAAAATCATATTAATCTAGGTAGCCTCAGTTCTCAGTCTTAATAAAGTCATGTGGCTGCAGAAATTCTCAGTTCTTAAAGGAAGGAATGGAATTCCCCTTTGGCAATATATATTAAGATTCTTTGTTTTTTCTTGTTCTTTTGTTTTATTTTATCTGGAAATGGGTTTTTAAAAATTTTTTTTGATAAAGTTAATTAAAAAAAAGATTCTTAAAAATGTTTTTACAATATTAACTAGTAGTTCCATTCTTAGAATCTATCATATGAAAATAGTCAGGAACACATACTTTTATGTACTGGGTTCAGTAGTAGCTCTGTGGGATAACCCAGCCCTTGGCACAAAAGAAGGGAAGTAGAAGTGTGGCAGAAAAATTGGCAAAGATGTCTCAATTTTGCTTTTGATCCATCTATGGAAACCAAATTCAGTATCTATTGGTGATTTCTCCTCTCCTCTCCCCAAAGCTGGCCATATAGTTCTAGGAAGCACACACAAATGACTCAAGCACCAGGAAAGCCTGAGATTAAAGCTCTGACTCTCTAGTCACTCACTGAATAGTAGACATGTTGATCACAGCTCATGAAAGAATAACAGTCATCTGGACGGACTCCATGATAGGGAAAATGCTACAAATTCCAGGTGACGAAAAAGCTAGGATTTCATTCTGAATATATAGACTCTTTCTTTGACTCTTGTTTATGAAAACAACACATATAGTGTACAGAAATAAACTCATATTTGATTTTATCTTTTTGATCGAAGATAATTTTATTTGTACCAAAATCTGTGGCCTTGGATGTGTGGCACTTGAGACCCCAGATGGTTAGAAAATGTGTAAAAGAGTGAGTTGTGGTTCTAATTGGGTTCATATCTCCTCAATGGCTGGACTTTATATCCCAACATACGAAGATACCATCAAAACAAAATCCCTAAGATTAGAAAGGGAGAGAGAGAGAGAGAGAGAGAGAGAGAGAGAGAGAGAGAGAGAGAGAGAAACATTTGGTTTTACAAAAGGAAAAGGGATGACAAAAAAAATCTGAGATTTTTTAAATCAAAATTATAATGTAGATCAGTGCATATTGATTTATGAGTACCAAAGAGAAAAAGAAGTTCTCACCAGGATCCAAGATGGGGTTATTAAGAAAAAATCATGACAGACAAGCTCAAGTTCCTTCTTTTGATATTGTTTCAAAATCAAGAAAATATGGTAGACATTGTACGTTGATTTTGCTATAGCATTTTGTGACCAAGTCCTCAAAATCGTCTTGTGGACAAGTGTGGACTAGGAATACTAACTCAGTAAAGTAGCTAGGACTTGGCCAAAGGATTCTTCTCAAGGTATGAGTATTAATAATATGTGGATTCAGTTTGCATGAGCATTTATAATTATGAAACTTCAGAATAACTCTGAAACAGTGAGAGTTGGTCATGGTGCAATTAAATCTTATATTATGTAGTACAAACATTGTAGTGGATATCGGTCATATCTAGAGTCATTTAAAACTCTGTATGTCCTGCAACAGAAAATCAGTAAATGTCTCCTATCTCAAAATCTTCTGAAACCTTATGTGATTTGCTGTCTTGATGATGATGATATAACAATGATGATGATGATATTTTGTTTGGGTTGCCTGACGTCAATAGCTCCTGGGTCAAAATGTATAGCTTCAATGAGCTATCTAAACAGAATTTGAGTTTCATTTTGCTCATAGTACACTTAGTGTCCATCTAATTTAGCCAGTGACTGTTAACTTCAACTGAAAACAAGGATCAAGATCAAAAAACACTTCAGTAATTGAAGGAAGTAGATGATCTGGATCTAATTATGAAACAATTAGTCAAAGTCCGTGAAAACAAGAAATATATAAATGTGATATTGCTGCATCTCGTTGAATGAGTCATTCATTGAGCATATGTCATTGCATTTATATCCTTCCAATCACCTCAACCATGTTAGGATGACAGACTACTAACAAGGAGACAATAATTGATACACAATAAGGCTATGGGTATCAATTATTTTGTACTTAAGCATTATGTAAGAATGCAGGTGGTAACTGGATAGAAAATGCAATGTTACACTTAACACCACAATAATATATATTCTATAAAAGGTAGGGGGAAATGTCTTTTACTACTATTCATTATGAATGTATTTATGTATACTTTTATATGGTCTCAACATTCTTCTAGGCACCAAAGACAAAGAAAAAGGAAATATTGGAGAGCAATACATTCAACAAAGGAAATAATGCAGAGTAAGATGTGAGAGAGAGGTTAGGGGAGAGTTGGGGTTACTACGTTTTCGGTGGTCTGGCAATGAGGTGAACTTTAAATTGATTCCTGAATCACTGGACAAAATCATCCAGCCATGCGCGCATGGGACAGAAAATTACAGGCGGTGGAAAGGATGTCAACAGCCTTAATGTGGGGGTGGAGCAGTGTGTTCTGGAATGAGAAACGCCTCTCATAGCTGGAGTGTGGTGAAGGGATTAGAGTGAATCTGATTGAGGTTGAGAGGTTGGAACAGAGGCCAGTACACAATGGGACTTACAGTCCAAGGACAAGAGTTTGATTTTCAGTCTAAGAAAATGGGGAAGCCACTGGAGCGTTTTAGGGACGGGAACAATATTATCTGATTTGTTTTGAAAAGGGCCCCTCTTGGCTGTTGAGGGAGTCTGCAGTACAGATGGGCAAGAATGGAAGTGGGGAGATCAGTTGAAGTATTACATCAGTCCAGGAAGAAAGGATGATGGCTTACACTAGGGGGGTAACTGAAAGATGAAGAGAAGACGAGACATTCAGGATATATTTGGGAGGTAGGCTGAACAAGACTTGATTACGTATGGATGAAGTGGAGTAGAAGAAACATGGAGGAATCAAGGATGTTTCCTAATTTGGGAGCTTAAGCAAATTTAGTAGATGATGGCATCATTAACAAATACAGATTACAAATAAAATTTTAAAAATTGAGATATAATAAGACAAGCATGTGTTAAAAATATTTACTTAGCATCTACTTTGTGGAAGACTGTATAGTGATGAATTTGGCTCCAAAAAGGGGCCTAGGAAGTGACCTCTAAATATTTGGAGTTTCCTGTGATAGAAGTGTCTTTTATTACTGAATGTTATTTAGTACCACACCTGATAGTTCTTATGCTAATGAGATGACAAGGTGGGGCCAGGCATGGTGGCAGTCTTAGGGTGGCAGGCTGGCCATACCAGAAAGACTAACCACGTAATTGGGAGTTGAGGCTTTGAGCCACATCATGTCACCCCAAGTGCCCCAACATCTGGCTGGAGAGGAGGGCTGGAGATTGAGTTCACCCACGTGGCCATTAGTTCCGCCAATCATGCCTATTTAATGAAAGCTCATATAAATTCTCAGGTGAGCTTCCATGATTGACAATGACATGGGAGTGCCAGGAGGGTGACAGGTTCTGATTCCATGAGGAGAGAACAGGGAAGCTTGCATTTGAGACCCTCCTAAACTCCACCTGTACTTCTTTTTTTGGGTGGGGACTGCTTCTTATTTGCATCCTTTTTGCAATAATAAAATTGTAATCATAGCTATAGTGCTTTTAGTGAGTTCCATGAGTTGTTCCAGTGAGTTATTGAACCTCAGGAATGGTGGAAACCCCCAAATTTGTAGCCAATTTGTCAGAACTGCAGGGACCTGGGCCCTTGGACTTGTGACTGGTGCCTGAATGGCAGTCTTGTAGATATTTGCCTTTCACACTTGGACTCTGGTCTGACTTGAGTCGTTGGAGTTAGAATTGCTTTGTACTGTAGTTGCTGATCGAAGTTACTGCAATATTTGCAGTTGGTATCAAAAGTTTTTGCAGTGTATGCCAGGATGCTTTTTTTGACAAAATATATTTTCTTATGTTTAAAGTAATTTTATTCCTATGAGACTGTGGCTACAAATCACATAGAGATTTAGGCCTGCATTGTGTGTTGCCAGGAGGAAACCTCTTTCCCAGAAGGGCTTTTCCAGAAAACAAAAACAAATGACTTTCAGGGGTTTTCCAAGAAAATGGAACATATCCTATAGGGTTGCTGATAACAGTACCTGGTGATAAAACTAGTTTAGTTCCATAGCTTATCAGAAAGGAGAAACATACTACATTAATCAATGTACATATGCTCCCCACTTTGTGAGACCCCATCTATATAAAAAGGAAACGATCTCAGCCAATCAGAACATTTCCTCACTTGCTTCCTTGTTCACCCTATAGGAGTTCCCCTTTCTATGCTTGGCGAGCTCCCTCCTACTTTCTAAAAGGGATGCTTCCAGATTCATGAGTTATTCAGTAAAGCTGTGAAATCCTAAATTGCATGAAAAGTGTCTTTTTCTTTCTTTTAGCTGCTATCAATATTTCTATTTTATTTCAAGCAAATTTTCTAAATAAGCATTTTTTTTTTCTGTCTCAATATCTTTGTGATTGTAATATAGCTCAGTGGTCAACAAACTTTTTCTGAGAAGGGTGAGACGGTAAATATTTTAGGCTTTGCAAGCTGTAAGTCTCTGTTGTAGCTACCCAACTCTGACACAATAATGTGAAAACAGCCATAAGCAATTTGTAAACAAATGGGCCTGGCTGTGTTCCAATACAATTTTATTTACAAACCAGACAGTAGGCCAGATTTGGTATGTGGTCTTGTGTGTTGCCAACCTCAGACATAGACTGAAGATCCCTAAACAAGACAATCTTGAGGAAGGGTGGAAACCAGGTTATGAAAAATGTAGCCAAGTACTTGTTTGTTGGTTGAATACAATGCACACTGCAATATATACTGCTATGCAATAGTAATAACTATAATTCTATTTTATTTTATTATTTTTTCATTTTATTTTAAAAATTTCTTCCTGTTAGTATTATTTTCAGGACACCTTCTTCTGGTTTCTTTGGGGAGACTCCCTCCTCACTCTATGTGATTCTGATATGACTACAAATCATGGTATTCTGCTCTCTGCCACAAGGGCCAACCTATTAGCCCCACCCTCTGGTCATAGTGATTGAGTTGGGGGTAGGTCCATGACTAAAGCAAGGCCAGTACGAGTCTTTCCTGGGCTTGATATATGGATAGAGGAGAGAGTTCTCTTGGTTGAAGGATTGTCAAGAGAGGGGGCTGACGATCTGGAACTTACACTGGCGGGTTTGCCAGGCATTTAGTCAGAATCAAGAGCCATGATGACATTGTTGGAGAAACGTAGTACAGCTATACCTAATGCCAGAGACATACCTGGAGTTTCCAGTTATGAGAATTAATAGATTCCTTTTTTGCTTGAGCTGTCTGGAGCCTGGTTTTGGTTAGTGGCAAACAAAAGATTACAGGCGAAAACATTGCCTAACTGAATCTAGAAGGGGAAGATGACTAACATTTGAATTCCTTGAAGGTGCCAAGCATAAAATCAGACATTAAACACCCTAATCTTAGTTAAACTTAAAATAGCTTTATGTTAAAGGTTGAAAGAACAAAGGCTCAGAGATAAGTGACTTGCCTAAAGTTGCAGAAGTTTTTGGTAGAGTTATGATTTGAATGCTGAGGTGTCTGACTCCAAAGACCATAATTATGTTATATGAAGCATAGAAACTAAATGAAAAAATAATAAAGTATACTTTTTAAATTTCTCTCCCTATCTTTTAAAAATTAGTTTCTTCTTGGGCTCTAAAACTGAGGAGTGAATAAAGATGATTCTTAAAGCATCAAAAAGATAGCTGCATCTCCAAGAAATTTCTTTAGATGTATTATATGAGCTCTTCAGCAATCAATCATGGATGGACTTTTAAAACTGCTTTGAATCTTATAATGAAATGTTTCTAGACTAATTATACATAGGCTAAAGCTGGAAAATGCTGCCCTTTTTTTTTCCCCCTGCCTTGAGAGACCAGCTTTCATATGTATGCAGAAAATGTGGAGCCTAGCAAGCCATTCATTTCCATATCTCTAAGAGACTGTGTGAGCCTGATGAGGAGGGGAATGGAAGGGACATAAAATCACTATCAAAGATTCATGCTGAGGAAACACTTCTTGAGAGCTATATGGAGACAGGAGTACAAGAGGGGTTTCTTCCTGGGTGGGAAGAGGTGATAATTAAACATAATTTGTAGAGGAAAATTAATAGAGATGGACTTGAATCCTTTATAGCAAATGTAAATTTCAAAGCAATTTTGTGTGGAGAAGTAAAAAGCTCTAATATATGGCTGAGTGGTATAGGCTGACAGTGATGGTCCTCTTGTGCAATGAGTTATTAAAGACCTTCATCTCGTGGTTTTCAATAATGAAAAGGGAGGCAGTTTGGGGGCATTTTCTGATATATGTCCCTTGTGTTGATTTAGCTTGTACAATCACTAGGTTATCTCAACAGCTTTATGGAAAAGGTTAAATTTGCTAAGGAGGTAAAAGACTAAAATGTAAGAAGCATGCCATTTTATAGAGAAGAATTATTTCCTCTCTGATACCAACTTACTATGACCTTGAGCAAGTCATTTAATCTCTCTGGGTCTTGGTCTCATCCTGCCCCAGGATCTTGTCCATGGCTTTTTCCAATTCTAATAATCTATGATTTCTTCTTATGATACAATGCTCTCCTGAGAATAAGAACCCTCAGGGACATTTTGCTTGGGGTCATTTCCCCTCTCTGTTCATGTATTTTTGAATGAATTCTAAAATCAGCTCCAGGACTGCACTTTCTTCATTGAGCAAGGTACACAAACAGGTGAAGGATCAGAGCCATATTACAAATGACCAAACATTCCTGCAAACTTACATGAAGATCTGCGGAATGAAAATTTGCCTGGAAACCAATAGCTCTGCTTAACCTGGCCAAATACAAATGGGTTTGGGGTATTCCTGAATATTCCTGTCTGTGAAGATTATATTTTTTGATGGTTTACTCAGTTTATTAAACTTCAGGGTTGTGCTGGTTTGAATCTGTTATGTACCCAATAAAAGACTATGTTCTTTTAATCCACTCTTGTGGGTGCTGGCCAATTGTGGGTGGGATATTTTAATTAGGTTGTTTCCATGGAGATGTGACCCCACCCATTCAAGGTGGGACTTAATTTACTGGAGTCCTCAAGAAAGCTCAGGCAGCAAGAAAGAGCTCAGAGCCAACACAGACCCAGATGCTTCCAGATGCTTGCAGATGCAGACAGAGACATTTGGAGAGGTTAAGCTAAGAGAGCAAATCTGAGAGAGAGACATTTTGGAGAGAAACTCTAAATATGTATCCAGAGTTTGCCCCTGGAAGAAGCAAGCAAGGACCCAACACAAGTTAAGACAGAAGCCCGGAGACATTTTTTGGAGGAAGCCACTGAAACCAGAAGGTAAACCTGGGAAAGAAGTTTCAGCAGAGCCAGCCATATACCTTCCCAGATGACAGAAGAACCCTGGATGCCATCAGCCTTTCCTCAGAGAAGGTATTATCCTGTTGATGCCTTAATTTGGACACTTTTATGGCCTTAGAACTGTACATTTATGAACTAATAAACCCCCATTGTAAAAGTCAATCCATTTCTGGTATATTGCATTTCAGCTCCTTTAGCAAACCAAAACAAGGGGTCTTAAGTAGGAGGCTTAATGATGTAATGATATATCATGTTTTTATAGACCTTAATAATTATGTATATTCAACTTGACTAAGTCATGGCAGAAAATAAGGTATATGGAGAGGGGTGGAATTACTAGCTCAAGTCAGACGTGGGCAGGGTTCAGGTCATCAGTGACAAAGGGATTGGCATTTCTGTTGTTGAGACATAGAATTAAAAATGTAATTCTATTTAATTAACATTTATTGACTACCTACTATGTAGGTAGTCATAGTAGCTTGTAAGATGTTCAATGCATGTTTTGATTCATAAGCAATCGAAAAAATTCCCCTCTCTGCTGCCTTGCTGCAGAAGTCCCCATGGCTAACGTTGCTTAATCTATTTTCTACACATCAGTACTACTAGGAAGACTCCTAAAGTTTATTTATAAGAAGGTTATTCCCCTACTCACAAATCTTCACTGACTCAACCATCACACCATTTTAATTATTAAATCATAATAATGAATCTTTATATTTGATAGGACAAATCCATCGTTTTAATTTCTTTGGATATTGCCTATTGTTGATCACTTACGACTGCTTATGAATTCAGAATCAGCCTGTTAAGTTTCTTGAGAATATCTTAGTTTTGATTAAGATCCCGTATAGTTTATAAATTACTTTGTGTAGGGTTAACAACTGTGCAAGACTGTAATCTCATCACTCTTTTTGTACTGATCAGCTTACCAATGTTTGCCTATTTAATTTGTCTTTTCAGAGAATCACCTTTTGGTTTTATTGATATTTTCTTTTTCTTTTTTACCCCCTCTTTGGGATACATGCTACCAACATGACTTATCACTGATGATGTTAAGTTTGACGACATGGCTTAAGTAATTTTTGTCAGGTAAAGCCCCTATCTACTCCCCTTTCCAGACTTCACTATTAGGGAAAAAAAGTCACTATGTGCAGCCCACACCTCAGGTTTCAGAAGTTATCCTGGACCTGCTTGAGGATAAAGTAACTACCTAAATTATTTGGAATTCTTCTGTATGAGAAATTTGTCTATGCTTCCCCATTTACTTTTTGGTTTGGTTTGATTTTTTATTCAATCATTCATTTAAAACAGTATGGACTCATGAATATTTATTTTATACTTTATATTTCAATATATGTTATTTATTTTATTGTTCAAAGTTTGCCAGTTTGGCCATTAGGAGCCCTTTTGGTTGGCTCCTGTATCCCTCTGACATGCCCTCATCATTTTTTATTTTTGAGCTGTCTTTTAGTTTCTGGCCCTACAAAGATGTTCCAGGCTCATCCTGTATATTCCCTGCCCCAGCTTGAGAAGCAGCTGTTTCTCCAAAAGAGCCCAAGTTCCTTTTATTGGAGAATGGTATTGGAACCATGGTGTGGGCCCTGGGTATGCTCTTCGCTAAGGAGTGTCATTTCTTCTAGGCCCTCTTAGTGGACAGAGCTTGGAAATACATATGTGTATACAAAACTGTGGTATACACACATACGCATAAATATTTCTGTATTTATCCATCCATATCTACATTAAGCTAAACATAAGTTCATACTGAGATATCCAACTCCAATTAAGTATCACATGGTTCTCTCGCCTTCTCTTCTTGCTTATCTGCAATCCCCAGCTCCAACAGTGGGAATCCTGGCTCCCACCATCTTCTACCCATTTACTTACTTGTTCAATTTTATTATACATGCATAGTATTTTAGAATTGTTAACCTGTATGCCCATGAGAAACAACTTTACCAATTAGAGTATGGTGCTTATGGACAGTTTCTTTGGTCTTTAGTCTTTGAGTTTCCACTCATTTCTAAAGTTACTTAGGTCAGCACCTCTTTTCCTCCACCCCATTCAGTGAGGTTATGTCAGACTTTTGTGAGACAGTTAGGTTTGTTTGTTGCAGTCTGAATTCAATCCTGGGACCCCTGACCTTCTAATCGATTTTTTTTTTTTGTACACATTAAGTTTCACTCTTTGAGCTATAATGTCTATGGGTTTTGACAAATGCATAGTTTCCTGTATCCATCCCTACAGTATCATTCAGAATACTTTCACCACCTTACGCAATCCTCTGTGCTTTACCGATTCACTTTTCCCACCTCCCCAAACTCCTGGCAGACAATGTTTTAGTTTTCACTCTCTAGTTTTGCCTTTTGCAGAATGTCATATATTTAGAATCACACAATGTTAGGTGGGTTTTTTTTTTTCTGGATTTTTCATTTAGCATTTAAGATTCATGCATGTTGTTGCTTAGATTGACAGTTCATTCCTTTTTATCACTGAACTGTATTCCTTTGGGTTTTCTTTATCCATTCACCTATTGAAGAGCAAGTTGATTGCTCCCAATTTTTAGTAAGAGCAAAGAAAGCTGCTATAAGGATTCACATGTAAGATTTTGTTTGCAAATAAATTTTCAAACCATTTGGGAAATTACCTAGGAGAACAACTGATAGACCATAGGCTAAGACTGTATTTAGCTCTCTAAGAAACTTCCAATCTGTCTTGCAAAGTGGCTCTACCATTTTTACATGCCGACCAGCAGTAGATGAGAGTTCTGGTTGCCCTGCATCCTCACCAGCAATCAGTATTACAGTTCATTTTTAAAATTTTGGACATTCTAATAGATGTGTAGTGGTATCTAATTGTTTTAGTTTGCATTTCCCTAATGACAAATGATATTGAACATCTTTTAATATGCTTATTTGCCATCTGTGTATCTTCTTTGATCTTCTTTGGTGAAGTATTTGATAAAGTTTTGCCCAATCTTTGAGTCCATGATCCAACTTGAGTTAATTTTTGGGTAAGATAGGAGGTCTGTGTTTGGATATGTGTATGTGTGTACAGGTGGATGTCCAAGCACCATGTCTCTATTGAATTGCCTTTGTTCCATTGTCTTTTTTGTTCCATTGGTCTATGTATCTATTCTTTTGCTAATACCATGCTGTACTGATTGCAGTAGCTTTAGAGTGAGTCTTGAAATCTTGTACTGTGAGTCCTCCTATTTTGTTCTTCATTTTCAGTATTGTGTGGCTACTGTACATCTTTTACTTTTCCATGTAGATTTTAGAATCAGTTCATCAATATTTACAAAAAAGCTTCCTAGAATTTAGATTGGGGTTGCTACAAACCTATAGATCAAGTTGGGAAGAATTGTCATCTTAACAATAATATGTCTTTTTATCCATGTACATGGAATATATCTCCATTTATTTAGATCTCTTTTATTTCTTCCATCAGTGTTTTATAGTGTTCTACATACAGAGCCTTTACATATTTTATTGATTTATTTCTCATTATTTCTTTTTTTATGTTATTGTAAATTTGAAAATGGTATTTTTAAAAAATAATTTCAAATTCTATAAAGGAAAGCATTGACTTTTGTATATTGATATTGTATCCTGCATCCTCACTATACTTGCTTATTAGTTCCAAGAGGTTTTTTTTTTGTACATTTGTTGAAGTCTTCTACATAGACAATCATGTCATCTGCAAATAAACACAGTTGTCTTTCTTCCTTTCCATTATGTGTATTTTTTAATTTCTTTTCCGTGTAGTATTGCACTAGTAGGAGTCCAGTAAAATGTTGAATAGAAGTCGTGTGAGAAGATAGCCTTGCCTTGATCCTGATTTTAGTGGGGAAGTATTCCATCTCTCATCATTAACTATGATATAATTATAGGTTTTTGTTTTTATATATACATGCATTCACACTTTTTATTAAGTTAAGAAAGCTCATAGTATTTCCTTGTTATCCTTTCATGTGTGTTATTGGTAATTTGTATCTTCTTCTATTATTTATTTTAACCTTTTTAGGGGCATATCAATTTTATTGATATTTTCAAAGAAGCACTTTGTATTTGCATTTATTTTCTCTATTGTTTTCCTGGTTTCAATTTTGTGACTTCTCCTCTAGTTTTTATAATTTCCTTATTCCCCTTGTTTTAGGTTTAGTTTGTTCTTCTTTCTCTAGTTTCCTAAGGTAGTTGTTTAGGTTAATGACTTCTTTTCTAATATATGCATTTAATGGTATAAATTTCTCTTGAAGTACTGCTTTTGCTGCTTTTCATAAATGTTAGTAAGTTGTATTTTAATTTTCATTTAATTTAAAAATTTAAAAATTTCTTTCAAGACTTCTTCTTTGACCCAGCGGTTATTTAGAAGTGTGTTGTTTAATCTCAAAATATTTATGTTATTGATTGTGAGAACATAACGTTGTATGATATCTATTATTTAAAAATGCTTTTAAGTTTAATTTTATGGCCCAGTATGTCATTTATCTAGGTGAATGCTCCATGTGAATCTGAGAAGAATGCATATTCTGCTGTTCGTGGATGGAGTATTCAGTTAGATCAGGTTAATTGATACTGCTCTTCAGGGCATCTATATCATTACTGATTTTCTGCCTGCCTAGCTATCAATTACTGACAGAGGGGTTTTGAAGTCTGAAATTATAAACATCGTGTTTTCTCTTTCTCCTTTTCAGCTCCATTAGTTATTGTCTCCTGTATGTTGATGCTCTGTTGTTAGGTGCATACATGTTTATTATTGTTATATCTTTTTGGAGAATTGACCCCTCTACTTTTATGCAATGTCCCATCTTTATCACTGATTATGATTATCCCTGATAACCTTTACTTTCCTGAAGTCTACCTTTTTTCTGAAATCAATGTAGCTATTCCAGCTTTCTTTTGATTAGTGTTAGCATGGCATATTTTCCCATTTATTTACTTTTAACTTATCTTTTATTTAAAGTGGTTTATTGTAGCTAGCATATAGTTAAATTTGTTTTTTTTTCCTTCCAGTCTAACAAACTCTGACTTTTAATTGTTGTGTTTCGATGATTCACATTTAATATAATCACTGATATAGTTGTTTTAAAATCTACCATCTTTATAAATATTATCTATTTGTTACATTTTTTTCTCTGTTTCCTTCCCCTCTTTCACTTCTTGTTTCTCTGTCTTCTCTGATTTTAATTGAGCATTTTATATGATTCTATTTTATCTCCTCTCTTGCATCTTTTATACTTCCTATTAAAATTTTTAGTGATTGTACTAGGGTTAACAATATACATGTTTAAAATAACTGAATTCCACCTTCAAATAACATTATACTGCTTCATGTGTTGTGTAGATACCTTATAACAGAGTATTCCCAATTCCTCCCACCTATCTTTTGCAATGTTTATTTTACTTACCCATATGTTATAATCACCCAATGTGCTTTAATCAACACCTGTCTTCTAGTGCAATTAAGAAAAAAAGAAGTAATATATTCTGTTGTACTTAATCATTTAATACTTCCCTAACACTCTTCCTTTCTTTATGTAGCTCAAAGTTTCTGACCTATATAATTTTCCATCTGTCTGAAGAACCTCTTTTAACATTTCTTGCAGGGGTGTTTTGCTGGCAATGAATTCCCTTAGTTTTTGTTTGCTCAAGAAAGTCTATTTCTCTTTCGTTTTAGAAGAATAATTTTAATAGTTATAAAATTCTATATTGGCAGTTTTTTTTTAATATTTTAAGGATTTCACTGCACTTTTTCTTACTTGCATGGATTCTGATGAGAAGTCCACTGTATTCTTGTACTTGTTACTCTATAGAAAAGGATTTTCCCCATTTGGGTTCCTTCAAGGTCTTCTCTTTGTCTTTGGTTTTCTACTGTTCATTGTGGTATGCCTAGAGGTGGTTTTTGGTACTTATCTTGCTTGTGTTCTCTGAGACTCTGGTTCTGTGGTTTGGTGTTTGTCATTACTTTTGGTAAGATGCTTGCCATTATTATATCCAATATTTCTTCTTTCCCACTCTCTCTTCCTTCTCTTTCTGGCATTCCCATCATGCATATGTTATGCCTGTTGATATTGTCCCACAGTTCTTGGATGTTTTGTTTTGTTATTTTCTTTGCTCTGTTATTAGTTTTTTTCCTCTTCATGTTTTAGTCTGGAAAGTTGCCATTGACCTATCTTTCCTGGGCTGTGTTGAGTCTACTGATAAGCCTATTGAAAGCATTCTTCATTTCTGTTACTCTGTTTTGGATTTCTAATAATTATTTTTGATTCTTTTTTATAGCTTCCATCTTTCTGTTGGCATTACCCCTTTGACATTGTTGTCTATTTCTTTTCCATTAGAATTCTTAATATGTAACCCATGGGTATTTTAAATTCTTTGTCCATTAATTTCAACTTCTGTGTCATATCTTAGAGTGGTTCTGATGATTGCCTGACTTCTCCAGTTGTGTTTTGTGTTTTTCTTGCTTTTTGCTATGCTTTTTCATCATCATCATCATCATCATCATCATCATCATCATCATCATTATTATTATTTGGTGAAAACCCAAAATATTGTATCTGTAATACCTACTGAGGCAAAGGGAGAGGATCTATGTTAGTCTGGCTATGAATTGGGCTGTGTTTAATGTTTGTTGTAGATGTAGGTACTAGGAACTTCAGAATCCTCTGCATCCTTGTTTTTGTTTCCCCTCTTGGTTTGGGGCTTCTCTCTGAAATACTCCTTAGAAAGTTGGTCTTGCAGCTCTCTCAGCTATAATCCACTGTTACTACACTGCAGTCTTGCTGGTGTGGCAATTGGCGGGGGGAGTGGACAGGAGTCTCAGTCTCTTAGTGGACCTTTGTCTTGGGGGAGCAGAGGTGGCCAACACAAGTGTTTATCTTCCTTCTCCAGGGGGATAGCCCCCCACCTTCCCTGGCTAGAGTTTCTTTCCTCTGTGGACTATGTATGTTTTTTTTTTTCCCTTCAGTTGAGACAGGAAAGCTGGAGGGGAGGCAGAGGGGCGGTAACCCCTCACTCAGATGAAATAAGGCTTCAGTATGGTGCCATGGTGAAGCCTTTCTCCCTGCAACATAAGCCTTTGTTATGGAGAAAGCTCTGGAAGGGTTACACAATGGCTGCTTTTCCCCTCCTCTCCTCAGAACCACAGGAGATTTTTCTTGGAGTCTCTGGAACCTACTGAGGTTCCTGGAAGCAAAGCCCAAGAAAGTTGGGTCCCTTGTTTAACTGGAATTTTTCTCACTCAAGCTGGTCAGCACTGAGCCTTCAGCAATTTGTCAAAATTACTGGCTAAGTAAGTGGTTCCAACTTATGGCTGCCAATGACTTCTGCTCCAGGGAGGAAAATATTGGGTGATATATCTCTCTGGATGCACCTGTCTCTCCAGGTTTGGGGATGACAATTTGTCCTGTCACCTTAGTTCTTTGACTGATCCAAGAAAATTTGCTGACATTCAGTTTGCCCAGATTTGTCTTGTAATGACATAATTGACCTCCTCCAATGCCTTATATATTGGATCTGGACTGGAAAACCCATTGATTTTAATGAGAAAAATTAGATGTGGTCCATTTCAGTCTTAGGGACACAATTTCTCCAAATAGAAAGACATATAAATTGGACAATTAAAACAACTAGATATAAGATATAAGCAGTAATTTAATAACCAATTGATGCATAATAAAATAGTTTTATTATACTTTCCAAAGGATGAAAACAAGATTTCAGAGTGGGTGCTGGTTTCAGGAGGAGGGGACAAAAAGTGATCACTTTTTGGAAGGTATATTCTTATACCTCACCTCTTTCTTAGTCAACATTTTGGAATTCATGGTTTATCTTGTACTTAAACACTTAAAAATAAAATCACACCACAGAAAAATACATTTTAAAGAAAATAAAGGTTGAATACAAAAGCCCGTTGAAACACATGGAAAAAGCACAAACACTCAACAGTCTGAAGTGTTGTTGAAGAAGCTACCCTTATTCCCTCTTGCTTGGAACAGATTCACAGATAAATATGTTTTTGATTCATTGAACCATGGCCTACAGTTTAAATTTGTTCCATATGATATTCTCTGACTAAAATGTTTTTTAGTAAATTGGTGAGTATGTCTTTGCTTGGAACTATAATATTGAAATATAATGTCTTAGAGTTTATTTACAGTGTTATTTTTTTTTTAAGGGGAAAATGTCACTACCAAAGCAAGAGGAGTGTGTACAAAAAATGGTATACTTTTTCAAGAGCTTATGGAAAAAATCATTAATTGTGCAGTGCCAACATGAGGTAATTCTGTAATTAGTTGTAGCTTTTTAAAATTTCTTTTAAAGTCTGTACTTAGTTAATTAGTAATTGTATTTCCTCCAAAGCAATGCAAAAATCTTAGCATACTTTCATATTCCTCAGCTTTGCCCCTCATCTCCACCAATGCCCAGGTGGCAACTCCCTCAAATATTAGTTGATATATTGTAAAAATTCTTTTCTTTTCATAATAATACCTATTTAGACCAACAAGTGGCTTTCATTTCTTAACTATTTCTTCACACATGTGGCTATGTAAAAAAAATAAAACAAAATAGAGTTACTATGGCTTAGAGATTTAAATTGGAGTCTAGATGTCATTCTGGAGATTACTCTTAGGCAAATATCAGCCAGATATCACAAACTGCCAAAATATGCAAAGCCTCAAGCAAAACACCAAGGACATCTTGACACCATAAAACAAACCACAAGATAAAGAACTCCAGTTAACTATCTAACCTGAAGGACAATTTGGAATACTCCAAATATCTAACAAGGTGGGACATGATTTGGGTTGTTCCTGAATCTCTGCTCCCCAAGTTACAGTCCTAAGACCCCAAAAAGATGTCTTTGTTGCCTTACAGCTTTCTTTATTATATCTTGGTTGACACCTACTAGCTTCTGGATTAATTTTCTTTCTTGAGGTGGTTCATCCTCTAATAAGTTGTTATTTTCAGACATAGCCAATAAGTTACAGACCTCCTGAATCCAAACCCTTAAATGAAAATTTCGGTGGGCACAGAATTCTACCAATTATTTAATGAAGATAAAATACCAATTCTATACAAACTCTTCCATAAAATAGAAAAGGACAGAAAATGTTCCAACTCATTTTATGAAGCCACTATTACTCTGATGCCAAGATCAGATAAAGATGTATAGGAACAATATCACTCATGAACGTCATTGTAAACATGCGTAACAAAATATTAGAAAATCAAATCCAGCAATATATAAATATATAACACATAATGAAGAGGTTGGTTTTATCCCAGAGATGCACGACTGGTTTAAAATCTAAAAATCAAAGCATTTCTCTATATTGACAGCCTAAAAAGGAAAAAGCTTCTGGTCATCTCAGTAGATGGAAAAAAAAGGATTAGAAAAATTCATCAACCATTTATTTTAAGAACTCTCAGCAAAGTAAGGTTAGAGGGAAGTTCCCCAACCTGATAAAGGACAATTATGGAAAACCTACAGCTAACATCTTCCACAATGGGGAAAGATTGTATGCCTTCTCCCTATGGTCAGGAATAATCATGGATGTCTCTTCTCACCACTTCTATTGAACAGTGTACATGAGATGTTAACTATTGCAATAAGGCAAGAAAAGAATTAAAGCAAACAGATTTAAAAGGAAGAAGGAAAATTGTACTTTTTTGCAGACAACATGATCATCTAAGTAGAAAACCCAAGGAATCTGCAAAAAGATACTAGAACTAAGGTGATTTTAGCAACATGGCAGGATATAAAGTCAATCTATAAAAATCAATTGTAGTAATCAGCAATTGGGCATTGCAATTGAAAAATAATACCATTTGCGATATCATAAAATTATGAGATATTTACAGATAAATTTAACAAAATCTACAGGATTTGTACATTGAAAACTATAAAATATTACTGAGAGAAATTATACAGTGTTGATGTATCTGAGACTCAATAGTATTATCATATTAAATAATCCCAAATAAGTCCATAGATTCAATGCAAACTCAATATCAATCAATATCCCAACAGAATTTTTAAAGAAATTGACAAACTGATTCTAAATTGCAAAGTCCTAGAGCAGCTGAAATCTATTTTGACAATAAGAACATCATTGCAGTACATATCCTGTTATAAGATTTTCTATTATGCTACAAAAGTCAGGACAGTATGATAGACAAATAGTTTAATGGAATAGAATAGAGAATCCACAAATAGTCCCACACATTTATGATTGATTGATTTTCAACAAATGTGCCAAGGTAGATCAATGGGGAAAATGGGGAGTCTTTTCAACAAATGGCGCTGAAATAACTGGATCTCCATATAAAAATTAAATTGTTTATGCTACATGACTACATATTTGCCAAAACTCATAGAATCATATGTTTAAAATTTATGACTTTTATTGTATGTGACATATGCCTCCATAAAGTTGATAATGAAAAAAGAAAGGCTCAGAAATGATAGAGAAAATTTAAAAAAATTTTTCTTTTTGCGTAAAAGCTGAGGATAATATAATAGACCAATAAGAATATTTTTAATACATCAAAACCAGAAGTCACCCAATTAGTAGACTCTCCTAAATAGTCTAGCCATGTTCTTCTCTCCAATCCAAAGTTCCCCTTGTGTTCTGGTTTCTTTTGTTTCCTTTTCCTTGAGATTAAAGATTAATCATCCTTTACTGGCAAAGGACCTGTAAAATGCAGCTTTGATTAAAAGGGTAAACAAATTGTGGTATTCTCATTTCCCCATTTCTAGGAGCTGAGAGTATAGGGTGAAGGAATTTGTGGTAGGGTTGGTCAAGTTCTTCCCCAACCCACACACAAGCAGGTGCATGTTACTTGCTAGCTCCAAGGCTGGTCCAGGACCATTAGCCCTGAGCATCAGGCTGAATTCAGACATGAGCCTAGAGAATGGAGGGCTCTGTGAATCCTTCCTTTATTTGCCTTAACAGCTGTTTAGGCCCAAACAGTCTAGCTATAAAAATTGTGGACTCAAGATATTTCTAACTATCATAATACTGGCATGAATAACTGCAGGTGGAAGTAAGCATTTCAGCAATTCTTGTTAGCTTGCCAATGGCTTCATAACCAGCTCAGTCACAGAGAAGTATGTAAAAGTTTACTCCTATTTGGAAGATCTTTATCTTATGCCTTTTATGTTTTTTTTTTTCATCTTCCAGAACTGTCATTTTAAGCACTTGCAGCCCTTCTCAAGAGGGAGGAAGAAAAATATATTGTGTTTATAATATATGATATCTGAACCCAGTTGCTACGATCACTCATAGGAGAGATGGGGAATAGTTAGATATGAGCTATCCCTCACCTTTTCATTCACAGAGATAAAAATGTAGAAATGCCATTCCAACATTTGGGTAAGATATACATACTAAGAAAAATCAAGAACAATAAATTGTCCCAGTAACTTCTATGTTCTTTTCCACAATAAAATGTTTTGATTTATTGAGGCAAGCAAGGAAAGCCTTTGGAATAAAAGCACCAGGTCACCAAATTCAATCTTTATATTTGTTTGGTTAAAAAAAGTCTTCCAGTTTTGCAGATGTTCCAGCAGCAACAGGGACCAAAGACAGAGCCTTTAGTTACCTTTATTTGCAAATGGAATGGGCAGAATCAAGAAGATGGTTCTCTGGCTCAAGAGCTGGATTGGCTTGAGAGATTTAGGGAACAGTGATAAACTGAAAATCTTCTGAGCAACAACCTTCAAAATGAGCTCCTACTTTGTAACCTTGAGATTGTTTTTCAGCTTAACTTACTCAGCACAAATGAACACCCTGGAACAGTGGCTTTGTGATGATTAGGTCCATGTGTCAACTTGGTAAGGTGATGGTGTCCAGGTGTCTGGTCAAGCAAGCACTGGCCTAACCATTACTGCAAGGACATTTGTAGCTGGTTAATAAACCAGAAGTCTGGTTTATTAAATCATCAGTCAATTGGCTACAGCTGTGACTGATTACATCAATGAAGGGTATGTCTTCTGCAATGAGACAATTCAATCCGCTGGATTTACTCCAATCAGCTGAAGACTTTTAAGCGAGAAAGTTAAAGAACCTTCACTACTTCTTTGACTAACCAGCAAAGCATTTCCTGACGGGTTCATGGAAGTTGCCAGTTTGTTTTTGAGGAGTTCATTGAACACCTTCATTGGAGTTGCCAGTCTGCTGCCTGCCCTGCGGAGTTTGGACTCATGCATACCCACAGCTGCGTGAGAGACTTTTATAAATCTTATATTTTATATATCTCTTCTTGATTCTGTTTCCCTAGAGAACCCTAACTAATATAGGCTTGTTTCTGGGTTTGGACTCAAGACCTTCATTTGAATGTTTTCCCATATTATAACTATATATTTGGTGCTCCTTTCTTATCCTTGTTTCACCTCCCAAATTGCAATCCACAGGAATTTGGAAGCTGTGGCATTAAAATCCTATGAGACACATCTAGAGTAATCCAGTGATATTTAGTGTTCAATATTTCTTTTTACAGCCATGTGTGGCTCTTTATAGGATGTTCTTAAAATGCTGACAATATTTCAAATTTTCTTGCATGTACCAGCCCAGCCTTATGTCTCCCTTGTAAAATGGCATGGGGGCTTAAATAAAATAAAAGAACATTCCAGAAAGGTTTTATATGTGGACTCCTGTTTGTGGCAAAATCATCCTTCATTCTTAGTGAGTCTATTAGAACTGCACAGGAACCTTAAGGACTGTTAAGATGATCAAGAGCCACATTTAATAGTTGCTACAGTAGCATCTTGACAAACATTTAAATTTTATATCTCTCAAATAAACCCATAAAACAGCATGATCTAAAAATTCTTAACAAATATATTAATAAAAATTTAAGCATGCATGTATTACTTACGCTTTTTAAGTTAATTACATAGCAATATTACCTTGCATACACCTTAATTGGATTAAATATTGATCAGTGCACTTTCCATTGATATTTCATTAATGCACAATAACTGCCTTGTTATATCTAGGTGTAATTTTCAATTAATTTAAAAGTCTGCCTGTAAATGAAAAGTTATGGAAAGATATGCAAGCAAGCCCTTTTAAACATAAATAGGTCTGGAAAATTCAGCCTATGAATTAAAGCAGAGCAGAAAAATTAAACTCTTCCTATTTTGAGGATTTAAAGTAATTAGGTCTAAGCATGGTGATCCACAATTTTTCCCCATAGGATTTCAACTCTGATATTAGTCAAAGTTCATCTATCATTCTGTGTTAGGGAAGAGGTTATGAAATATTACAATTATTCCTGAAGATTATGGTCTTTGTTTATTTCAAAAAGAATCTAGGTTTTAAACAGCATTGTAGATTTCTTAGCATGTGATTAAGGCTGTTTATTTTCATGCTGATGAGCTGAGAGCTGTTTCAATGGGGAGATGCTGTAATTTTCTCATGATCTGGAAAAATAATTCATGGCACTTTTTATGTTGTCATTAACTGTCACGTCTCTTGAGTTAAATATGAGCCCTGTCATTTGGAAGTCAGAAAGCGGCTCCTAAATTTCTCAATTTCATTAGCAATTGATTCAAATCATTTCCCGAAAATAGTCTGAATTGACATATGAATTGTAGTGGCTCCTCAGCTTGGTGATTAATTAATCAAGCCATCAGGTTCACATTAAACTATTTATCAATCTTACGATTTCCTGCTTTTCAGAAAAAAAATTAAAAAGTGCTCTAATGATATTTTATGAGTTCTAAGAAAAATTAAAATGGGACCCAAAAAAGTAATCTGCCCTTCCTAATTCAGAAGCTCCATGCTGTCAAGTGCTGTAAGTCAAGGCACTAGGACGAGATGGGGCTGGAATCTCTCCCAGGCAAGGGCACCTCGGTCATTTCTGTCAACCTCAGTCATTTCTGTCAACCTCAGTTTCTTTATCTGGAAAATAAGGACTGGAAAAAAATAATCTCTAGTTTTTCCTGTCACCTTTGAAATTATGTTAGCCTATGAAACAAAATGGAAGGTGATGGTTATTGTTACTTTTATTTTTATTATTTTAGTGAGTGCCATTGACTATACGTTAAAAAAAAAAAAAAGAAACTTGTGATTATTGATGGATCCTCAAAGAGTGAATAAAAATTATAATCAATGTTCCCAGAACAGCACTGGCCACCATTCTGCAATTTGTGTTTGAAATACTTTTTTCCCATTAAAGGCTACGTCTGACTTGGTCTCTTCCATTAAGGGAACACGGTTTATTGCTTTAGCCCGGAATGACTAACAGAATTGGGCCACCCCAAAAGATGTTTGTTGGCTGCAAGAACTGCTGGCAAAACAGAAAGTTGCTTGCCTATTTCATTTAAACTTTGCTGAGTTCAGTTAATAGCCTGTTCTTTTCAAAATACATGACCTGCCCACCAAATTCAGCCCCTATTCTGTCAAATTTGCCATGTATATAGCCACAAAACGGATGTCTCCTTTAACACAAATCCCACGTTACTGTTTACAATACACTGAGGTTTCTCAGGTTAACTGCATTTTAAGTGCCGGGCTTCCTCTGGCACTCCAGAACCCCCAGTGTGTAGAGTCACTCGGAAATGACCCCGTCCTGAGCAGCTAGAGTGGACTTCCCAGAGGGAAGCTCTTGAATCCTGTCCTTCTGTCCCCTGCCCACAGTGCTTGGACAAACTCCAGAGGGCCAGGCGTCTGAATGACAGGCCGTTTTCATGGCTTCATCCCCTCAGCTACTCCCTTCTCAGGAAGGGCGGGGGCTTCAGAGGAACAGAATGCCCTGCTCCTCCATTTCCTCTTCTCATCCTCAGAGTGAGTTGTGGCTGGTTGGCCACTGCTGAGTGCAAACTTCAGGTGAGGGGACGCAGACGGAGAGGACCAGAGAAGCCATCCCAAGGGCAGTTTCCTTTTCCTTGACAGCAGCAAGAGAGCCTCTTATCCAGAGGAAACTGATGATAGGTCTTGGGTTTGGGGCTCACCTAGGACCCTTGTAGCTCTGAGAAGCCCCCACCCCTGCCCCTGCCACACACACATGCACATGTCGCAGATGAGGAGAACAAGGTCCAGAAAAAAGAAGGAACTCAGCCAAGAACAAAACATTTTACAAAAATCTTATCTATACAGCCATGGCCTACAGGCAAAGGGGATGGAAATGGGAAGGCAGAAAGGCAATTGGACACACAGACTCACAAAGGACCTCAAATTTAGGCTTCAACTTTGTCTCCGAATTAGTTTATTCATATAATTGTTTTGATGCCTGACAGAATTGGGGGGGGAGGAGTTCTTCGTACAACCTGACATTTGCATTTCTTAATACCCTTTTTTATCAATTCTGTAATGATCTTATGTGTAGCACAATCATATTGCATTTTATTTGTCTAACTTAGAGAGTTAATTTGTTGGTGTCACCAGATAAAGATACAACATGAGTTTCAGAACACTGTTTCAGAATTTCTTCATTGTTTTCATATACCAGGAGCCTCTTGGCCTCTCTGAGGCTTTGCACATTTGTACAGTGCAGTCTTCGTTTTAGCCTCCACAATGCCAGAGTCACATCCTGTGGCAAGACAAAGCCTTGTAGTAAAAGGAAAATAACATATGGGAGAGGCATATCACAGGTCCCAGCTGAATGACCTCAGCCCTATAACGGCACTAGTACATTGCCAAAAGACACTTCCAATTATATTATTAAAGAGGAGGAAGATCCCTCACCTCCAGAGCATATCTTACTCCTGCTATTTGGTCATAAAGCACTTGTAATGCATAGCTAGCCTAAGCCCTTTCTGGAGTATGCTACACTTTCAAACTCCTGGGCTAGCACCGTGAGGATGGAAAGGAATTGCATTTGCAAATGTCAGCCTACCTCATTCATCTCCCCTCATTCAAACAATATGCATTCGAGGTTCAGCAATCGGAGTTATATATTTTTCCTTAATGTTGTTGTAAGGTAATGGTTCTCTTATCTGAAATTCATCAGCCTGCTATAAATTTAAACTCCATTACTGCCAATAGAGAAAAGCTAAGCACCAAACCACTTTCAATAAATTTGCACTTATGCAATTGAACTGATACGGCCTCAGAGGAAAAGGTGAAACTCGTCTTGAGATATTTAAGTTAGTCTGAGTCACTGCTTCGTCTGGTGGTAAATTGGATCCATCGAGAAATGTAGGGCAGCACTCATCAGCCCTGAGTTATAAGAAGAGATTTCAGGCTGAAAAAAAAAAATTGTCTCCCGCATTCATTATTAGATGGTGAAATTCTAAGAAACCACTGGCTCCCTCTGTTATTTGGCACAACTAAATGCTGGAAATGGAAACCCTGATGAATGAATATTTTTATGAACAACAGTAATCAGGCTCAGGCCTATCCCAAACCCATGGAGATTTGTCAGGTCGTCTTGAAGCTGTAAATGACAATGACTATAAACTCAAAGCAAAGAGGTTAATCACTAACATTTGCATGGGACTTCATGGTTTACAGAAACCACTTTTTTAGTCTGCACACAACTGGGGTGTACAACAGTTGTAATTTACCATCTGCTAATTACAATGAGGAAACTGAGGCTCAAAGAAGTGAAACAACTTCCTTCCAGGATGTGTGAAAGCTGTGATTTGACATTAGGTCTTCCTGACTCTGTCTTTGACGGTGGAAGATCAAGAACATACCCAATTCAGCAGCCTCAAAAGGCCTGCCAGGATCTCTTGGTTGAGAAGGACATCTTGATTGGGAGCCAAAAGAATAAAATGAGCTGCCCACAGAGTCACTGCTGCTGCTTCCTTGAAGAGGCCCCTAGAGGCTGCCCCTGGAAAGCAGACCAACTTGGGGATTCTGCTGGCCAATTAGAGTTGAAGGTTTTGCAGGCAGAGGACAGCGTGACCATGCAAGAACTTCCTAGGCTGTTGTGGAGCAGTCTTGGGGATTTAGAAATCTAAGATGAGTTCTGTTTATGGTTGGAAAAATTCTCACATCTCTCTGTGGATTCGAGCATGAGAAGTTTAACTCTCAGGATATAATGAGCATGCTACAGGTTGGGAGAGCTTAGCTGTCAAACACACACATACACACACACACACTCTCACACACAACTACACAACTCTCCCAACTCCTTCTCCTACCCCCAGCTTCAGTGCCCATTCGAAGGCCGGAACTGGCATCACATACCAGTTGCAAGAACTGAACAGTATTTGCACTTAATTGGACTATATACATTATTCATGAGTCTTGAGTCTGTGATGATTTTGGCATTCACTAGGAGGGAAAAATGGGGCATTAGTTTTCTTGGTACAAAACATTCCATATTAAACTTAATTTGCAATCCACTTTTCAATGTGAGGAATTAGAAATGCTTTTAAGCAAAGTTAGGAACTATGAAATAGCTTGGAAACAAGCACCAGCAACTTCTAAAGTTGGCAAAGAAGAGAATAAGAACGAGGAATTTCAGATGTGTCAATCCACAGCACTGCAAGCCCTGAGTATAGGAGACAGAGAGTCAGCCTACAATTCCAACAAAATAATAATAATGACAATGATAATAATGATAAATATGCATATACATATATTTAAGTATGTATATGTAGTATCTATAAATCTGTAGCTAGCTAGCTATATATCTGTTATCTACATATATCCTTAAAATTGATTTCAAAGCACTGGGTAAGTTATGGAGATTTTCTTCTAACTCAAGTTAGAAAATGAGGTCAAGTTTAGGGTTGTATCATGTGTTAGGGTTGTACCAGTAGCTCCTAATGACTTGAAGTTGAATTCTGCCTAGTTTCCCGTTTTACAAGTATATCTAGAAACTCAGAATTCAAATGATCTAAGTCAATCCTTCCTTTTGCAAACGAAGAAACTGAGGACACAAGTTTTCTGGAATCTTGTGTGTGCCAGGAGATGTGTGGTAGAGAAAATTGAGCTTTCTTGGCAACCTTCATGCATCCCCCTTCCCTGTAAGGCCACAGCTCCCTGAGAAGGCCTTGAAGACAGACAAAACACTGAGAGTCATGGGCAAATCTCTTCACTTCCTTAAGTCTCAACTCTTCAATTATAAACTGAAGATAAATCTCATATGTTTTTTATGAGGTTTAAAGGATATAACTACAAGAATAGTGCCTGGCATACAGTAGACCTCCATAAAGAACTCCTTAAAGAACTCCAAAGTCTGAACGCACAACCCATCAGGAAATTCTTGCTACTGCTTGCTAGTTGTTGCACACTGGGGACCTGAGCCTAGTTCCCCAGTTAGAGCCTGAGTTCCTTAAATCAGAGCCATCATTCTTCAGTGTTTGGCCCCGATTTTACAACAGTGGAGCAATTTATAATGTTCAGTCTTCACGTGTTCCTCCCAATGATGACGCACTTGCCATCAGAGATCAGTGATAATTCCATGCTTTTGCAGTGAATAAGGCAGAGAAATCTCATTTGCAAGAATTTGCATGAGCAAAGTCCTCTTCTTTATCTCAGGTGATGCTCATAAGGGCCCAGGCAGGCAGGTACCACTGTCCGATTGAATAGAAGGAAGAGACTGAGCATGGGGGGAAATGGAGTAAGTGCCTAAAGTCAAGCAAAAAAGGGCTGGGGCTGCAAAATAATCTCAGGTTCCTCATTCTAAGTCTAGCACCCTTCATCTCAATGCAGACATGCTCTTACTTACAATTTGGTCTAACCCTACAAGGCAAAGTACTTATTAAAGGACAATGCTGTCAGAGAAGTCGAATGGACAGGTTGGCTCATTGCTGAAAGTTTTTCATTTGAGGAGGCCCCCAAACTGAAAGAAAGTGACTGCCTGTCACCAAGGGTTTGGAAACCTAGGTGATATTTCTTTGAAGTTTCCCATGAAAATTCACCCCCATTTTTACATTCAACTCCAAGGTTATATATGTGACTATTTTAGTATACATCTTCCCATTAAACCTTGAAGTAAAATAGGATTTCTAAAAAAAAAAATGCACCATGTTTTTCCTGTAGTTCAGGGCATCCATAGCCCATGGCTGTGCACCCCAGATTAGGAAGAGTGATCAGGGGGCTCACTTTCTCTATGGTAACCCCCAAATCTTGGCTCAAGCCTGAGAGTGTGAAGAGCCCCCAGTTTATTACCATCAGGGCACAGCTAAGGCAACTCAAGGAGGATGTGCTAAAACATGGCAGCTGGGATGACCCATCTGTCAATTTTTCTTGAGCCAGGGAGGATGCTCGCCTTCCCACAGAAGCTGCAAGAGCAGCTGAACTCATTTCTCTTCTGTCCATGTGTATTAATTCCTGTTTCTGTAATGAGATACAGAAGAGAAAAAAGGGGAAGAGGACCGATGTGGAATCAGATTGGGCCTCATGAGTTATGGAGCCTGCCTTCTCATCAGCGATGTAAAACAGCCCGGGCTCTATTTACTGCCGCTGTCAGCAGGATCGATAAATAACATTTTCAGTGACATGAAGAGGGGAAGCGTGAGCTCAATGAAATGAAGGGGAGTCAGAGGTAGAAGCAGACAGTGCTCTTTTCCCTCTCTCTGTGCTGGTGAAAGTCACCTGCTTGGCTGGGAGAGATTGGAGATATGTGTCACAAATATGGTTTGACTCTTAAGGAGGGTGGAGGAGATCTCCCTGGGAGTGGGACTGGGGTTCTCTGCTGAAAGGGGAGGCAAGCCTGGGCATGACTTATTTTCACCATAACTCCCCTCCTCTATCAAGCAAAGCCCCCATCTGAGCTTTAAGCCACCATCACCTGCCTCCATCTTTTTGGCCACTTCAGAGGAAGGTATTTGGCTTATTGTTTGTACTTTAAAAGAGGCCAGGGCTCAGGAGGAACCCAGAGGAGGCTTATTCGTCTGCCAGATGGCTGAGAGGCTGCTAACCCTTGAGAAGGGCCTCCATGGTTACAGGGGTGCAGCAGGACCAATTGGGGTGACCTAGAATGTAGCAGAATTGCAGTTCCTGCCAACAAGAGTTTGGAGTCAAGAATTAAAATAATTGCAAAATTTCCATTTTGAAGGAGCCTCTAAAACCACCTTGTCCAATCTTCCACCAATTGTCAGAAACATTTCATCAAAACATGGGCAGTGGACGGGGAGGGGACTAATCCAGCCTTTGGTGATGGGGAGATCACAACCTCAAAAGGCAGCTCTTTCCTTTACAGGCTCCCTCCCTGCTGCATGGGTGGTTAGATACATTTGATGCAAACCCAGAGCCCAGCTAACTACGGTTTTTCTGCTTTGCTTGCTCTGGGACCAGTGTTTTACTGGTTGGCCTGGGACACTGGGAACAGCAAAGGCAGCCTCTCCCAACTTTGTCTTGTGGACAGCTTTGTAAAAAGATGCCCACAGTCAAAAACACAACACTGAAACTCAGTTTTGGGTTTGGTGAACAAAATAACTTTGACAGCTTCATTTGCATTAATTTTCCTTTTCTTCTGACTCCTTCCTAGTGTGTTCAGGTCGTTTGGGCTAAACACCATGGGTGGATGAGAATAATTTCCAAATCTTGGATTTATAAATGCTTTGGTGGCATTTAAAGGAATTGGCAGAAACCAGTCATAATAGCTCCAGAAGCATCTGGGGGAGAGAGAGGAAGAGAAGGAAGGAAATCATCAGGGTACAAGTGGAGAGAATGGTGGGCAGAGAGAGGCAAGAGATGAATAGAGAGACAATAGAAAAGAAAAGAGGGGGAAGGGGGAAGCAGGAAACAAGAGGAGAGAGAATATTAAAGCACAAGGGAGCTGGGAGCAAGGAGAGGTAAGAAGGGAAGGGGCAAGAGAGAGACTGTTCAGCAAATCCCCACTCTCATCAATTCTGCTTCAAATTTATAGACACTGTTAATTGGGGGGATAGCAACACAACCAAAAGAAGCTCTTCTCTAGACACCATGTTGAAAAGAATCAGGAGATATATGAATATAAGCTGCATGTGTGTGTATATGTCTAAACTCTGGACACTGGTTCCAAATATCCTGTGGGGAAACAACAGAATCCCCCTGGCAACATGAAAATGGCAGAATTAAAAGCCCCTTATTATAACATTGGGTGCTGACTATATACCATGCATTGTGATAAGTGTTTTATGAATATCAATGTATGCAATCCACATGCCAATCCTATGAAATTGGGGCCATTATCATCACTGTTTTGAAGATGAGAAAACCAAGCAGCACAGAGGCTAAGTAACCATCAAATGTCACACAACCGGAAGTGTAGGAGCCATGATTTGATCCCAGGCACTCTGGCCCCAGAATCTGTATGTTCGACCCCCATATGATTCTGTCTCTCATTCATTTTGGAATCATCCATCCATTCAATAGACATTTACTGAACCTCTATCATGTAGCAGTTAGTCAGGCTTGGAACCTCTCCCAGTAAAACCACCATAAAACATGAACAGGCAAATCCTCTGCTCTCAACGGTAACCAGTCTGATAAATGGTAATTGTTTCATTACTTGTCTCTGTACCCTGAGAGAGGTTAAGCACAGAAATCACTGAAACCTCATGAGAAAACCCAAATTTTGGGGGACGGAGTTGGATGATCAAGTAAAGTTTCCAGGAGAAGATGACATATAGGATAAATTCATGGTAGCAAGGAGGAGGATGGGTTAGAGCAGTGGTTTTCAAGTTTTAGCATGCATTCGAGTCAGCTGGAAAAGTTGTTAAAGCACAGATTGCTGAGCCACACCCCCAGAATTTTTGATTCAGTGGTTCTAGGGAGGGACCTAAGAATTTGCATTTGAACCATGCAAATTTCTCAGGATGTCAATTTTGTGGGTCTTGAGAACCACTGGGTACTAGAAATGCTGTTCTAAGCACAAAGAAGTCAAAGTGAGACCTAAAGAATGATTGAGCTGTTTTTTGGTGAAGGTGCAGGAGGAGAGAATGTCCGGAGGCAAATAGCAAGATGCACTTTGGGGCCCTGGACGTACTTCTGAGTGGCTGGACTATAAAGCTGGTGAGGGAGAGGAAGTGAATGCTGGGGTGGTAACTAGGATCCAGATAAATTTAACAGAGCTCTCACCCAGGCCAGGGAAGGTTACTCCCCACTAAAAGTGAATGGCAAGGTTCATCGTTTCCAAAAAGTGAAGTTGTTTTTTGATATGAAAGGCATATCAGATTTCTAATAATTGATCTGCCCTTCCCCCATGTTCTCTTGGAGTGCCTCCTCTAGGCTGGACTGAACTCAAGTTTCTGTTGCTGCATGAGATTCATAGACTCTCACAAGTTGATGAGGTGGCTTTGTCCATGATAAAATCTAGCTCTATGGAGATCCAATAAGTGGCTGCTTCTACAAAGGGTTTTGAGAGGACCTGGAAGTTTCTGCAGGCTGGGCAAGAAATCCCAATTCCCACTATTGTAGCATTCCCTTGGGTTAGTATATTGGATTACCAAAGAACTCCTATTTAGATGCAAATGTGTAATCTATTACCACTGTAGTCTCATGGATAGAGTCTTAGGGGCTTATTGGGGTATCTAATTGTTATGCATGTACTAGGTTGGAGTTGGGGGAGTAGAGGGGTCTATCTCAACAGTCCCTAATGAATGTCTCCACCTGCATAGAGACCGCTTCCCTGTATGATCACTAGACTGTGACGGATATAGACATACCAGCTGTGTCCACAATAATCTGTATATACATTCAATTTGATCTTCATTGACCAAGTCATTTCAGCCCATGTGATAGTTGACTGGGGTCCATATAGGTAGACATATACGTTCACTCCAGAATTGTTTTCATGGCACCAGTCACAAACGGACAACACATTTTTAAGAACTGCATCCTAGGAGAAGCAGGTGAGAATGGGTACCTACATGGGTGATCAGTAGGAATATGTTACATTCAGAATGAGCAAAAAGGGAGGAGTGGAGTAAGCTCAAAGAGGAATTAGAGATAGAAGGTTGGAGAGCACAATAGATTGGACAGCGCTGGGGTGCTAGATGCAAAACTCTTTCATACCAGGCTGATGGTTTAAGATTCTGGATGGGAAGGAGTGGGCTGGATTTTGCACAGATCAGTGAGTTTGGTCGTGGGACCAGCAGAGGAATGCTATTACTGCCTGCTCTCTAAATGAGATAGCATTTTTGGTATGGTGTAGAAGCACAAATCTTCCAAAAGGATATAAACTAAAAAAAAAAAGAAAGTCAAGGAGAAAAAATATAATTTTCTAAGCTCTGAAACATGAATTCATTTCCTCTGCAAAAAGGTTGAATACTTAAGGCATCTGGCAGTTATACTGGGATGACATAATTGGGGGCAGGGGATTGAAGATGAGTGGGGGTGAGATGTTCTAATGCTCTCAACCACTGCAATCATTTTTAGCACAAAAGGAGCTCTTTTCAGGGATGTTTAGCAAGACCTGTGAACATCTTATCCTCATCAGATGTTGATCAGAGGGATTGTTAATATTTTCTCTTTCTCTCTCTCAAAACCATGATAAATGTCAGCCCCCAGCTTGTTAACGGCTGAATTGGCCATCATTAGCTCCTGCTTCAGCTGACTGTCTCATATATCTTGGCTTAATACATTACCACGCCAGTCTATGACGGTATATAGGTATTTGTCTATTATGCTCAAGTAGCACGTTGAAGCATGTTTCAATTTAAAGTGACACACAAATCTAACTTTCCTCACACTTTAATTTGACTCAGTGGTAACACAATATGGGCATAACAGACAATGTAAATCTATTAGCAATTGAATAGTGAATCACTGTTAGAGTCTGTCATTTTAGTATTTATCTCGCTGAGTTGCATATGATCTCATTGAGCATTGCATATAGGCCTGCATTTTGCTTCCTGACATCCTAGGTAGAAAGCACATCTAGTGCAACATATGAAATATGCATGCTTCTTCCCATGAAAATATGTATAAATATATGATGTTAGTCAAAGAATTAAACAAGGATGACACAATTGATTCTCCTCCAATATGCATAATTATTATTGCATTTTAAAACAGCCTGAAGAAGGGGCATTAAGTATGAGGAATATTACAGTAACTTTTTTGTTTCTGAGGCTCTTTTTGGGAGAAGGAAATAGAATTTTCAGTTAACCACCAGCCCATGCCAAAAAACCACACTGACCTTTTTGTGATTGTAGTGGGATGGTTTTCTTTCCCTTATTTGTTGCTTGAAAAAAAATGATAAAAAGGACCTTTGAGAAAATTCAAATGTGTCGAAAAACACTAGTGAATACAGTCACAACAGCACTCATAAATTTGTAAAATGTGTGTGCATGTATATATGTGTGTGTATACATACATATACTTTTATTTATTGCCTTCCCCTCCACATACATCTGTGGGATAATATAGTACAGTGCATATGTATATACATTTGTATATACATGTATATTAGTATATACATATATACATGGTGTGCTGGTTTGATTCTATTATGTACCCCAGAAAAACCATGTTCTTTTAATCCAATCTTGTGGGGGCAGACCTATTGTGAGTGGGGCCTTTTGATTAGATTATCTCCATGGAGATGTGACTCCACCCATTCAAGGTGGGTCTTAATTAGTTTACTGGAGTCTTTAAGAGAGCTTAGGGAGGGGGAGAGATCTCAGAGCCAGCACAGATCCAGACACTTGAAGATGCAGACAGAAAGACATTTGGGAGATGCTAAGAGATGAAGCCCAGAGTTTGCCCTGGAGAAGCTGAGTGAGAACCCACAGATGCTTAAAGAAAAGGCCACTGAAATCAGAAGCTACAAGCAATGCAACCCGAGAGCAAAGGACCAGCAGACCCAGCCACATACCTTCCTAGCTGACAGAGGTGTTCCGGACACCATTGGCATTTCTTCAGTGAAGGTATCCTCTTGTTGATGCCTTGGTTGGGACACTTTAATGGCCTTAGAACTGTAAATTTGTAACCCAATAAATCCCCTTTATAAAAGCTAATCCATTTCTGGTATGTTGCATTCTGGCAGCTTTAGCAAACCGGAACACATGGCATATATACATACACATCCAGTATACAGACACATTGTTATATAAACATATAAATACATATAATATGTGTACATATATACATATAACAATGTATTGTGTGTGTGAGTTCCTATGCATATATCGCAACATGAGAAGGGAAGCTACACCTCATCCTTTGTGGTCTTAACCTTAATTTTGAACCATTATTCTCAACATATTCCATATTGTCCCTCAAACTGTCCCAGTTAAGAGCCTTGTTTTGTTTTGTTTTGTTTTAACTCTAAACTTTCCCATTGGCTAGGCCTTGGCCTTTTTTAGCAATGATGTTTCCATCCTAGAGTATTAGTTGGGATCATTTTTGTTGAAAATGATAAGAGACTTTCCGGTTACATTAGACCATGAATTTCTTTGTCATTGTTGGTGCTTGCTTAGCCTAGTTTGTAATAGGTTTAAGGACAGAACTTTAGGCAATGCTAGATCCAGATATTCCAATGATGTTGCCAGGGCCCTGGCCATCTCTCCATCTCTGGATTCTGTTCCCACTGCAGTGATTGTCTCCTTCTTGGATCAGCTCAGATCAGCTCTCTCCTGGCGATGGGAGGCCACTGGCATCCGTAGGCCTTCATCCTAATGGCTCCTGGTCTAAAGGAAAGAGAAACACTCTTGCTTTCAGAGCCTATAGATAGACTCTCAAGGGATGTTTCTGACCGGCACTACTAGGGTTACACACTTTGCCTGGACTAGTCATTGGAGCTATTTATGCTTTGGGTCTAGCCTGGTCACTTGAGCTTATGGCCAGAGGATCAGATGAGGTGTCATGATTTACAGCTCCTCAAGACCACATGGAATAGCATATTGGGGTGGGAGGATAGTAGCTCCCCTAGAAAAGGGATACTAGCAGTAGAAACAACCTGCTCACCTTATCTACTAAGGTGCATTGACCCAGATCACCTCCAATAATCACCTCTCCATATTTTACCAAACTTGGAACCCTTCTGTCCTTTATGGGCCCATCCAAGCTTCAACTGCTTTCCGCCTAAGCGTCCTCTAAATCACAGTGTGACATTGCTCAGAACTTTCCCAGGAGTCAGCAGGGTCCAAGAGAGAAAATACACTGGTGGCCAACAAGCCTTAAAATACACAGGAAAAGATAGGCAGATGGCCTCCATTCAAGAGCCTCAGAAAAGCAGCCAGACATTCCAAGACTGCTTAATAAACAAACAAATCACAGACATCCACGAAGACGGGTTCTGCTCATGACCACTAACTAGATCCTGGAAGACATAAAACATATCCTCAATAGTGTTTCCTAGCTGAATTTCTCCTTCTACCCCCCAAATTATCCCATACATAACCATTGAATATAAGCCTTTTCTAAAATGACTTGAGGTGTAATACACAGTGCTTGAATTGTAGGAAACATAGACTTGTGACAATGAGGGCAAGTTAGCTAATCTCTGTAGGCTTGGCTTATCCTTGATCCATAGCATAATTTCATGGGACAGTTGTGAGGGTTCAATCAATTTAATTCTTTAAACTTCAATTCATAGTCTGTACAATGGGTACATAGTAAAACCTTGCTCTTAGGGTAAGACAGAGATTGGAATTTCCCTTTCAATATCCATTCTACCCTTCTCCTTAGTGACGTAATCCTAGTTTTGGTAGACATGGCAATAGGCCCACATTTAAAACAACAACAACAAACAGCCTTCCTTGCAGATAGAGGTAGTCAATGAGTTAAGGAAAAATTGTTGAGAGACTTCCAGGAATGCTTTTAAAGTGGGCTCCTGCAGCTAACAGCAATACTCTTTTACCTTTCTGCCTTTCTTCCATCTGTAATTAGGATGTGATAGCTCAAGCTTCAGCAGCCATCTTGGATCCATGAGCCAAAAGACAAAGAGATTTGCTGAGGTCTTGGCTGCAACATCCTTGAACTGCTGAAACAATGCCAGCAGCCTCTTACCTCTGGGCTTCTTGTGATGTGAGAAAAAATAAACCCTTATGTGTTTAGTCATCTGTAACCAGCTTTCTGTAACTTGCTGCCAAAAGCCGTATGTAATTGTATAAGATTTTTTTTAAGGATTCAATAAAGTAATCTGAATAAAGCACTTGTTGCAAAATCTGGAACACTGAATCAAAGACACTTTGATGCTCTTGGGCTGTTGTCTTTTTGCTCCTACTAGAAGATGTCAATGGAAGATTTTCTCTCAACTATGTCACAACTGCCACCTGGCTGACAACAAATGTGAACTGCAATTGATTTATAAGATTACCTGATTCCAGAGATGTTAGGATGAGAAAATTATTTACCTTAGAAAATTGATGGATTAGGGTAATAATAATAGCTAACATTTATAGAGCGATTTTTATTCTTATTCATATTTATAACAGTGCCTTACTGTTGATTACGTGGTAAGGTGCTCAAAGTGTTGTTTTCCTCCATTTTTATCCCTTCTTCCAATGCTAGGGCCTATATGTCGAGGAAGAGGCAGCCTCCTTAAATAGTATATAAATGGCAATAAGCTCCAGGTGTTCTCAGGAGGTGGCCATCAAGAACATTTTCTTACTACAAGGCAAACCCAAACATGGATTTTGGAAAAATAATGAGTTTTGTAGCCAACTGTCTTTTGCAGGGGACCTGACAATGCTGGTCCTTAATTCCTGCTGGCTCTTCAGAGTAGGTTTGATTAATGGGCTGGAATTAGCACTATTGGGACAGGCCAGTTCATTGAAATATTCAGAGTCTCCTATCAATGTCACCCTCCACCCCAGCCTCTTGGGGAGACAGCCTCCACATCCCCGTTTCCATGACGATGCAGTACATTGAGTCGGCAGCACCTCCCGAGTAAACAGTAATCCTTCAGAAAAACAAGAAGGTCATTACAGCAACTTGTCAAATCAATGCAGAGGGTGTCGGGGCCGATTAAGGCATCTTCTCTCGCTGCTGACATGGTGTCGATAGTACTGGGCCACCACTGCTCGGGCAGATGATTGAAGTGAAGTGCCCACCAGTCAGGGCGTTGAGGTGGACTAATGATTCCCTGCATTGCCTATTAGAGCTCTGTGACAACTCAATCCTGTCTGCAGAGAGAGAGAGAGAGAGAGAAAGAGAGAGAGAGAAAAAAAAATATAGTGACTTTGTTGCTTTGTTTGAAGCTGAATTAAATTGACAAGGGCAGCTAATCTTTACCTACGGCGATTAACAGAATTAAGGACCACATAAAAAGGCCCCTAAGGTTTTAGCTTCTAGGCAGGGGCTCACTGATGTTTGTGAGGTAGGCAGGTTCGATCCAGGTTCTGGGCCGAGCCTTCGACATAAGAAGCACAGGTAATCCCGTCAGCACCCTGTGGGAGCAGCTGTGTGGACACAAGGCACTCACAGAGGATTCCCCTGCCCACAGGGCTCCCTGATTATTTTAGACTTTTGAATCTGGGCTGGGGAAATTCATAAATACATTCTTTTTAATATATTTCCCCGGAGAAATATTTTGCCTTATTTTAAAGCTTCCAAACTCATTGGAAACTGATTCCAGAGCATTTTTTTTCCCCCAAGCCATCCAGTGGTTCAGCAGAATAGGAGAAGTGCCTCATGGCAAGACAACAGAACTCCCTAGGAAGGAAATGAGCACTTTGAGATATTCTTGGACATGACTTATGATTTTTTCTCATTTACTGGAATATTTCTATCCTTAATGCAATTAAGGGCGTGAGATCTCACTTGTCCTTTTCCATTAGAATGAATATGGAACAATGATATCAAGAATGAAACTTTTACTTTTGTGTATAAAATTATATTTAACATTAACTGAGAACAATAGCAGGGGTCAGAAGACTTTTCCTGTAAGGGCCAGATAGTAAATACTTTAGACTTTGTGGACCCTATTGATGCTGTTACAACTATTCAACTCTGCCCTAGTAGCATGCAAACCACAGTATACAATATGTAAATGCATGGGTGGGGCTGCATTCCAAGAAAACCTTTATCCACTAACACAGGCAGTGGGCCAGATTTGGCCCACTGGCTGCAGATTGCAGATCTCTGACCAAAATGCGAATACACTAATTTCATTCAACCAATGTTCATGGAGCACTTTCTATTTGTCTGGCACAGGACTAGCTGTGATAGAAAAATGATGAAACAGACACAGTCTCTGCGTTTGAAGAACCGTGCAGTGTAATGGAGATGACAGCTATTTGACTACTTGCCTATAATATATTAGGGGCTGCAGTTAGAAGAGCACAAATGAAAATAATACTTTCTTACTGGGGCAAAAGAGGACAGAGAAAATCACAGAAATCCAGAGACTTTGGAGATAACATATTCACGAATCTCTAGGTGGTTATGGTGGGTAAGGGCTGTTTATAACGGCTGTGTGTTATGCCTCTGTGTGTGTGGTGGGATAGAGAGAGGGACAGAAAGGACAGGTGAATGAGGGGGCAAGGAGTAGGAAAGAAGACTTTGGTGGGAAAAGTGAGTTGGAGAAAACTTTAGAAAGGTATATTGGGACCAGAGGAAGGATTTGTATGGCATGCTAGGGAACTCAGATTACTCCCTAGGCAATAAAGAGAAATTAATAACTTTAAGCAGGGGAGTAATGCAATCAGCTGGCTATGAGAAGACAAGGAAAGACGAGGCAGAGACTATTATAATAATCCAAAAAAAAAAAAAAAAGGAATAAAATCTGGGATTAGGGTTGGTAAGTGAATAGAGAGGATGAAGAAGTGAGAAAGGTTTTAGAAATAGAACCTGTCAAGCTTCCACGCTTCGGGATAGGACAAATATGACTGGAGTGTAACCATGGCATCTCGTCAGGAAAGGTGGCCTTGAGAGAGTACAGCATCTTGAAAAGACTATGAGGAGGGTCAAGGAAGGCAGCACAGTCAAGGGAAAAAGATAGTCTAAGAGAATGCCCAAGAATATTGCCATGGAAACTGCCATTAGGAGTCAAATATGGAAGACGATCCAAAGGTAAAAATAAGGCAATGAATCGCTAAGGTGAGAAGTTCACAAGATTTGGTCAAGCTCAGAATGCAGAGCTAGGACTACAGTTGGGGCCAATTGTTCAGAATTGAGGTGAGAATGAGATGGTCCCTCAGTTTTATGTAGTGCTAGTACAAAGATCTGATAATATATGGGCTCATAAACTCAGATGCTATCAATAGCACTAGGAATTACTCCAAGAATTCTAGTTGGGCAATTCAAAGAAGGGTGACATTAACAGAGGTAACAAAGAAGGAAGACGAAGGCAGGAAGATATGCAGTTTGCTTTTGGATATGAAGAATTGGAAGCACCTGCCTGCTAATATGTGGTTTTTGAATGTAAAGATGTAGAGCTTAGAACTATAGATATAATTTTGAGATCAATCAGTATATAGCTGTGATTAAAGCCACGAGAATGGGTGAGAACAGCCAAAGGGAATGTGTCAAAGGAAAGCAGGAAGAAACAAAGAACCCTGTGGAAAATACTTAAGCAGAGGGCAGAGAGAGAGCTAACTCACTCAAAGGGAGAGAAGTAGGAGGAGAAAACAAGGAAGAAAGCTATTTCAGGAGGGAGGGTTGGTTAACATCAAATGCTGCAGAGAAGCGAATTCAGATAAAAACCAAACCTAACAGAAAAGGCTTTGGGCTGATTGGTGGCAATTGTGTGAGTGGAGTCATGTGGGTGGACTAACCAGTTGAGGATTGAATGGGAGGCACTGTTCAGGCTTTCGAGGATTAAAAAAAGGAAGAGATGATGGTAACTTTAGGAAGATACATAACATTGGAAGATAATTTAAGAACGAGAAATAGTTAAAGATATTTGAGATCATAAGAGAAGCCAATAGATCATGAAATATATATACATTTTTAAAAAGGACATATAGAAATGTCAAGAACAATGTTTCCTAAATTAGTCTGAAAACAAGAATTATCTGTGGGTGTTTATTAACTATATTCTGGGCCCCCATCCAGACCTACTAAATTAGTGTTTCCACTTGAGGGGCTTGGGGATCTGGCTTCTTAATAAGCCTCCCAGTTGATTCTTGTAAGCAGGCTAGTTTTGGAAATTGGTTTGAGATATTTGGGGTTAGAGTAGCAGTCCATAAAGTTGACTTGCTCATTGGAATCACGTGGGGTACTTTAGAAATGCTTGCTGCCTGGATCCTAGCCATAGAGGTATTTAACTGATCTGGGGATCTTCCTGGGATTGGGATTTTTATAATTTCCTTGGGGGATTCTAATGTGCAGCCAAAGTTGAGATGTGAATGTGAGAAGATGAGGATGAGTTAAAAGAATAAGGAGGAATAGAGGAAAATATGGTTGTTTCATACTTCCATGGCCTCTATTATATTGGAGAAGTAAAAGGTTTCATCATCTATTGAGAGTGAAGGGGAAGTAGAGAGTGGTGGATATAGGGAGAGGGGAAAAGGGAGAGAATAGGAATATGGGAGTTAACAGTACTAAGGACAATATCCATATTCAGAGACAATATCCATATTCAGCAGTGGTTAACTATGCAGAAACAGAGCAGCTGGATGGATTTGGTGCTGGGGGTGGCAGGGCAAATATAGCATCGTGACCAGGAAGAATAGAATTGAGGGAATTGGAGCAAGTTGTACTAAAGTAATTTAAGATGAAGGTGCAGTTACATGGGGGCTGTTGTGATTAGTTAGTGGAATTTTTAATTATTGGTCTTGGGACTCAGGTCTACAAGCTATGGCCACAGGGATGACTTACCAAGGTTGAATGGAGTTGAATGTCATTGGAGTAGAGTTGGTTAAGGAACTATGAAGTTTGAGTTTGGGGATGTGAGTTTGCCTAGTGGAGGAAATAATCTAGTAAGCTCTAGGTTTTTAAAAACCTGCATGGCAAACCTGGCTCTTCCACTTGCTAAATGTGTAATCTTGGACAAGTCATCCAATCCATGGAAAACGCAACTTCTTCATCTGTAAAATATTGATAACAATTATTGGAAAATTTAATGAACCAGGGAATGGTCAACAATGTGAAAGGCTTCAGAAGAAGCCCAAAAGGATGAGGGATAAAGAGAAATCTTTCAATGGGTCAATAAGATGGTCATTATAAGGAGAATCAACAGAGTGGGGAGTACAAGAGCCAAATTCCAATAGGCTGCAAATGAAGGTCAGGAGGTAGAAAACCTCTTTCAACAAGTTTGATTACAAGAAAAAGAAATATTTCACAATAAATTTAAGAAAAGTTTTGGCCCATGGAATGCTTACAGGATTGTTGCAAAGATTAAATTAAATGATGTGCATAAAGCATTTAGCCCATTGTGCACACTGTACTCAATAAAAGCTAATATTATTATTATCACTATTCACAGTACCATGGATCTGTGGATGATAATCACTGGGCTGGTGATTAGGAAGGAAATTATGGCCTATGAAGGAATAAAAACTCCATTTGCCACAAGGGTTTGATGATTATGTTGACTAAGTGAAAAATTTATGACATGTTGTCTGAAATAGTGAAAAAAATTATATTTTAAATCAAGGTAATCTTAGCAAACATGATGGATATAGTAGCTATACAGATAACCTAATCTATTAGGCAATGCTCTATTTTGCTGTATTTGCTACTAAAATGAGGTTCCATGACAAGTCTATTTACAGTTACTTGTAAAACTTGGGGGCATTCTATATTTGGTTTATGGAAAACTTTATATCTGCATCATATTTCTATGTAGCTCATCAGTTTATATTATTGATCTACTCAATCAAATAAACCAAAGATGCTGCAAAGAATTGGAAGTGGGTGGGGGTGGAGAGTGAGAATGAGAGAATCTATTGCAAAATATCTGAATAAGAGAAAGCATGAGATGAAATCAGAAATAATATATTTCATCTCTGGACCTGAGCCCTGCTGGGAACACGGCTATATCCTATAAGCATAAAATGCACTCTAGCCTACTGCCAAAGATACCCTGCTGTGTGGAAGGGTAGATTCTAGAGAAGATCCAAAATGGAGTGCTGCTCAGAGGTTCAGTTAGAGAAAAATATCCTAAACGCTATCTTAGGGACAATCTGGTAGAGGCCTAGTTATTTCTGAAGAACTAGGGCAGAACCAGCTTCCAAAACAGTGAAGGCACCACAGTCTGGGAGGAAGTCTTAATGGAGCACTTGGTTTTAAATGGCAACTACAGGTGAACCAGAACTATTTCTAAGGCCCTCAGAGTATGGGAAATTAGAGTTGTCATGCACATTAGAAGGCAGAACTGGATCCAATGTATTGGAAGTTGAAGGGGGGCAGAGGTCAGGTCAACATAAGGAAAGGCATATGTATAGTCGTAGACACCAAAGCAAAAATAGGCTGCTTAGGAAATAGTGGTATTTTTTGTTGTAGTTGGAGACCAAAAAGCTGAGATGAATGACAGGTTGCTGGAGGATCTTGTGGAGGGGCTTAAGCATCCAAAGGGTGTTTAGACTTTCAAATTCCCCTTCTGACTCTGAGACCTCACTTGTAATGTTTTCAAGAAAATTGGGGTCAAATTAATACTGACATTCTAGGATGAACTTAACTCTTCCTGAGCAAAAGTAAGCCAAGGGTGAGTTGGTCAAAGTTCTTTCTAACTTGATAAGCCACTTAATTTTGTGGGAAGAACACTGGAAAAGTCATGAGCCATTTTTTGGGGGTGAAACTCATTGTGTGGCATTTGTCATAGCAGTCTGGAAAACTAGGACATAAGTTTGAAAGCCAGATGTAGCTTTTCCTAAGGTCTGGGGTCTTAATCACTATACTACATTTTTTCTTAACTTCAGTCACTGACTAAGCTGCATGATTTTGGATATACTACTTTAACTCATTTAGCCTCAAAATATTTATCTTTTATTATAAAATGTGAGTGCTATTCTACAGTGATACACGGGGAATTTCTGAGTAGCTGAAAACAATAGCAGCTATCTAGTTCTACATGTCCCCATATATCCACTAAAACCATTAAAGAAAAGCAGGAACAAATAAAATTGCTGATAACGCACACTCAAATTAATTACAAGACAAAACGACTCTATATAGAAAGAAATGTTTCCTAATCCCTATGAGCTGTCATTCATGCTTCCACCTAAAGCGTTTGAGATGAACAAGGGCAGTCCAAGAAAACCTGCAGAGAAGAGAGAAGAGAGCTAAAAGTGGACTCATAATTTCTCTAAAACCACAGAAAGAGAAAGTCCACCTTAAGTGTGAAAATACTAAAATATAAAGATTCATAGATCTGATTACTGATGACAGGAAAAGTGCTTAAAAGTGCACATAATTTGAGTGGCAATCTTTGAAATGCTTAACTTCAGAGAGAAAACAAGGTGAAAAGAAAGGGGGAGATGCCCTGGATATTTGGGTGGTGAGAGGGAAAAGAAGCAAAAAAGAAAATTTTAGGGTTCTGAAAGAAAAAAAGAGTTCAAAATGAAAATAGAGGACAAAATATACCATCCCCACATCTTACACACACACACATATTCCACTAAAGAAATTTTGGCTTGCTACATGGGAAGAAGATGACAGAATTATGTACATATAAACATATATATATACACACACATATAGTGTATATATAATGTATATATATGTGGAAGACATGAAATATGAAAATATATGTTATATAATATATATATGGAAGACAATTAACAAGTCTGTTCAAAGTTCTAAAAAAATCAGAAAGCAAAATTCAACACATCTGAGCTAGTGAAAATTCTCCCTCATAAAATAACCATGGAGGAAAAAAAAAAGAAAAATTTTAAGACAATATTGAAAACTTAATTATACTTAAACAAGCATTTTGAGATCTGAAAAATCACTTTGTATCAGAAATATAAAAAGCAAAACATAAACAGTCACAAAGTAGAAAGAAATGAAAAGATATTCAATTGAACTGAGGAAAGAAGAGGAAAAATAGTCAAAATTATCTCACTAATGAAAACTAAATTACAAGATTTTCAGGGGAAAATAAGTTCAAATGAAAATTTATAAAGGGACATTGAATAAATGTTGGAAATAGCCAAGAGAATGAAAATGCAATAAAGAAAGCATTAAAACTGGTCAGAGCTAAAAATGGTGGAAATGGAAGACAGGCAAAGAAGAAATAACATTCATAAAATTGGAAGTCCAGAAGAAAAACCAATAATGCAGCACATCTAATATTCCAAACTGTAATTCAAGACTAGTTTCTGGATATGAAGATTATTGATGAAGATTATTGATCACTGGTTGTTATTTTTATATCCTGCTATAAAACTAAAGTCTTTTATTGAGTTAATTGTATTATCGATGATCTAGTTTTTTCCAGGTATATTATTATATATTCTGCAAATAGAGGTTGTTTTCCTTACTCTTTAGCAATTCATATGTCAGTTGTCTAGACATGTTAGCTAATACTTCTATTATGACGTCAAATAGTAGTAGATATAGTGAGCATTCTTGACTTATTCTGGATCTCAACAGAAATACCTCCAGTTTTTCCCAGTTATATAAGATGTTCTCTTGAAGGGTAATATATATATATATACACATACATACATATATTTATATATTTGTATAGATATGTATGTATATAAAATGTCATATTAAGATGCTGTCACTCAATTCCTATTTTCATAAGGGATTTCTCATGAATACGTACCGAATTTTTTCAAAGGGTATATTAGATCTATTGGAGGTAATCATATGATTTGTTTTCCCCCTAGATCTATTAATGTGGTATATTACATTAATGTAATTTTAAAATATTGACCAATCTTGCATTCTTGAACTAAATCCCATGTGGTCATAGTGTGTTATTTTCTTAATGTGATTTTGGATTCTGTTTGTCACTATTTAGCACTTTTTCACCAATATCCATACATGATATTGATCTGTAGCTAGAGTCTTTCTTAGGTTTAAGTATCCATTTTATTATATTGCTTTATAAACAGAATTAGGAACTTTATCTCCATTTTCAATGCTCTATAAGAATGTATGGAGCCATGGGTCTACTTGGTGAAATCCTATGGAGCTGATGATTTGGGGGACAAGTTCTCGATAACTCAGAAACTAGCCTGTTTAAGCCGTCTCTTTCTAAAAAAGTTTTGATTTCAGTAACCTATGTTTTCCTAGGAAATTATCAACTTCTCTTCTATCAGACTGCCAAAAATTAAAAAGTATGACCACATATTCCATGGATGGGGCAGCAGAGAAACAGGTACTCTCATACATTGCTGTTGGGAATGAAAACCGACAAAATGCTTTTGGAGGAGAATTCGGCAATATTTAACAAATTTACATATGCACTAACCATTGACCCAGTAATTTCACTTCGAGGTATTTATCCCCAAACTATACCTCCAGCATTATGAATCTCTGTAAATGCAAGGTGATTCTTTGCAGTATTGTTGGCAATTGCAAGAGACTGGAAACAATCTAAATGCTCACACATAAGAGTAATTGACTGTATATACCCTGGCAAAGTTCACAAACCTCCAAATTTAACACTGCCCAAAGCCTTAGGTCTTCCAGGTCAGAGTCTGCATGGACTTCTGGTGAAACAGAGGAGGTGGTCACCACTGAAGTGCCAAGCTTCCTTATCTGTTCAGCAGCACTGCAGCAGTACAATGTGGAGGAGATCTCAGAGGTGGAGTCAGACAATCCTGGGTTTATGTCCCACCTTTGTCATTTAACTTGGTGGCAACATTTGAAATGTTTGGAAACTTACTTGATATACCAAAGCCTCAGTTTCCTCATCAGTATTAGTGAGTATAATTGCTACTCACAGGGTTCTTGTGACATTTAAATGAAATGTCTTCGTTGTCATGTCTGTAGCATTGAGTCTTGTCATAACAGGGCTCAGGAAATGGTGGTTGCCATTCCAATACTCTCTTTTTCTCTGATGACTGATGCTGAAACACACTCCAAATTCATCTCCAATACATTTATAAGAACCAAAGGATATCTTCTGTATAGCATGACATTTATCTTAAGCCAGGAGACATATACTACAATTTGGGGATGTGGCAGGTGCACATAGTTTTGTCAATTACAAGAAGATTCAGTCCTGAAACTCCAGGCTTCCCTGATGCTATCAAGGCCTTCCCAGGGTGCCCAGTTGGGGGCTGACAGAGCAATCTGGGAACTGTTTCCTAAGCCTCTGCTGAAACTCTGCATAATACAGTCAGGGACCCTGAATCTCAGCACCAAGAATTAACCAGCATCATGTTCCCTTCTTTCAGTAGATACTTAATTGGTGGCTGTTAATCAACCTGACCAGCTTCCAATAATCACAACTTATTTGCCAATTTGACAGGACATACTTAGACAAAGAGAAAAAGAGAGCACACAGGAGGATAGGTGTAGCAATGGATAAATAATCCACATTTTAAATTGAATTTCAGGACTGAACTGAAGCCTTTCACTGGAGATTTTATATTGAACCTATCATTAACAGAATAATTCTTTTTCTCATTATTTTGAATTAGCCAGCATAAGAAAAATGTGGTAGCTGAACACCAATGTTTCATGAGAAAAGTAACTGAAAAAACAGACATGATAGCTTAGTTCAGTGCTACCCAATAGAACTTTTTGAAATCATGAGAATGTTCTATTTTGTGCTATCTAATAAGGAAGCCACTGGTCACATGTGGCTTTTGAGCATATGAAATGTGGCTAGTGCAACTGAGGAGCTGGAGTTTTAAGTGTTATTTGATTTTATGAATTCAAATTTAAATTTAAATAGCCACCTGTGGCTAGTGGCTTCTATAATGACAGCACCGATAAGAAACTAAAATAAAAGCAAAGTCCACTGAATGTGTCATGCTCTCAGAGTATCGGTGTTGGGCTGGCATTGCAGTAAGGGTTAAGGGCTGCGTGCCTCTGCTCTTCAAATTCTCCTGCATTCTTCTGTCAGCCTGTGCTCCTCAGAGTTGTCTTTAAATTGCTTCTCCACAGAACTCTATTTATTGCTTTCTGATGTCTACCTCATAAACTGTATTCTGTCTGGTTTACAAAGCCTCTGTGGTTAATTTTTTTTCTTATTGCTATCTATCCTGCACCCATTTCCCTTTTAGGTAACAGCTTTCTCATTCTCTTTGGAGGGCTGTCTCCTTTCCTACTTACAGTTTAAATGGTTTGGGCATAGCTGACTCACTCTGGAACTAAGAATGGAGACTGTGACCCAGTGAAGTAATGCCCTACATCCCTCTGGCCTCAGTAACTGGTGCAGAGATTGACACAGGACACCAGTCCATCCAATAAGTCTCTAATGGAATCTTTTGCTGGCATCATTATAAAAGTAAACTTACCTTTCCAACAATATTGCAGAGATGATAGAATGGAAAACTAGAGCATTGGTGACCATTTGCCTTCATATACAGATAAATTCTATATGGAGGATCACAACTAAAATTGAAGAAGGACATTCCTATTGACATTATCTTTGAACACCTAGATCCAGCCCCACCTGAAGACCACAAATGAATCCTTTTCTTTGTCTTTATTTCTTTTTTTTTCCCTTGAGCAAATTTGAGTTGTGGTTCTAACCCTTGCAGACAAAATAGTTCTAATATATAGCTTCTATAATATATTCCATAAGTTTGACTCTTTCCTAACTCTCCTTTTATTTCTCATTACTACTAGAAATGTGCCCTCTATTGGAGTCAAGCAGATCTCCCCCAACATTTTTTCTCTCTGTCTTTGCTTTTGGTATCCTTTCCATGCCTAATATAACATACTTTCTCTTCTCATTCTTTCCAAGTAGTCTTCTGTGTTCATAATCCATCCCAGAGCCCAACTCCCCACCCTGACTTCTCTAGGCCACCTCATCCCCCTCATTTCTGAGCCCCTGAACAGCTCTTCAATCACTCAGTCCCCTATGTTTGCTGTGCTTCTGTGAGTTTTTCTTTATAAACCAACTAGACTTTGAGCCTCAATGAGGGCAGAGGCAACACTGAATCCATTTTTATCTCTTGCATATAGACTCTCTCAGGGCTGAGTAAAATTCTGATGGACTGATTGATTGATTGATTGACAGAAAGCATATATTTCATGCACTCTGCTTTCTGGATGTCAAGGAAGGCAGGTGGTATGAGAAACTTCCTTGACAAGAAAACTACCAAACCTCACTAGAAATGTATGCAAATAACCTTTTGTTTATCTTTAAAGTTTTTGTGGAAATTTCATTCATGCCCCCAATCTAGGCTAGTGTTCTTTGTTTGGAATTGGTTCATGTCCTTTATTCAAGCATAAAATACAGAGGATTACTTGTGGCTGAGATCCAGGGAGACAGCCACTGAAGGCTGAAACAATTTATGTTCAGAGAACTTACCAGCCATATGTCTCCTACTGAGGCCATCATCCAAGCAGGGTGAGTTTACAAATGAGGACAATGGGGGATAGAAGAAAAGGAAAAGACATGGTCTCTGTACTAGTGGGTTACCAATGTCCTTCGATGGAAAAGGTAACACATCTGAGATAACAGTGAACTAGATAAGAACATATACATTGAATGGTGTAGAGTAGATCAGTTCTATAGAATTTAAGAGAGGTGGGAGATCAGGGAGGGCCATAGGATCAGGTAGGATTGTCTTGGATCAGGTAGGACTAAACTGGGTTTTTCAGGATGGGTATGAGCAGAATAGATAGAGAAGATACTTAATTGGGCATAGGAAGAGAAAAATTTTTAAGGAATAAAATGTTATTGGCTTTTAAATTTAATAAGGATTCAAAGGTCTGCTATTTAATGGTTCTGACTGAGAATCACTTTTAAACATTTTAAACAATTAGAGGCAGAGCCCCCTGGTCTGGAAAATAATTTAGGAACAGATTGTACATGTACATCTAAGAGGGCTCCACTCACAGTGTAAGCATCATAGATGTATTATGAAATTTTCTTGCAAATGGTAGTGAAATGATGTGTTCTTACAAATTACTATAATAACATCTGACAGATGGAAGTAAAGTTTTTTAGGGGAGGAGTACCTTTTTCTTATTCTTATAAAGTCACCCTATGGGCAAATGGCTTCTTAGAAATCACAGGCAGAGAGGACATGCCTTTTGCATTCAGCGTTCACCCATTCTCTTGTCTTCAGCTTCACCCTACAGGGTCTCAGGAGACGCTGGGGAAAGAAATGACACCAACTCTTGGGCCATTTTAGTTCCTCCTAGGGCTTTTACCTGGTGGGCTGGTTTGGATACATTATGTCCCCCCAAAAGCCATGTTTTTAATCCAATCATGTGGGATATTTGGATTGGGTTGTTTCCATGGAGATGTGACTCACCTAACTGTAGGTAACTGTAGGCAATACTTTTGAGTAGATTATTTCCATGGAGGTGTGGCCCTGACCATTCAGTGTGGGACTTGATTAGTTTACTGGAGTCCTTTGAAAGAGAGTTCCAGGTCCAGATGCCTGCTGTTTGAGATGCTAGCCCACAGTCTGCTCCAGAGAAGCTAAGAGAGGAAAATATGCCCCAAGAGCAGCTGAGAAAGACTTTTGGAGAGACACTTGGGAGCTGACAGAGCTTCTCAGAGATGCTTGGAGTCAGCTGAGAGAGGAGCTGAAACACAACCTGGGACCAGCAGACTCCAGCCACATGCCTTCCAAGCTAATCGAGTGTTCCGGACACCATCAGCCCTTCTTCAGTGAAGTGCCTTAGTTTGGACACCTTTATGGCCTTAGGACTGTAAATTTGTAACCAATAAACCCTTTTATAAAAGCCAATCCATTTCTGGTATGTTGCATAATGGCACCATCAGCAAACCAGAACACCTTGTCTCCCTTGAGAAAACTCAGATCAAAAGATATTAAATAAAAGGTCCAAACATGGCATACTGTGGCCATTTGGGGTGTCTAGTTGGAGCTTGCATAAGAGAAACCTCCAGGAAAGCCTCTCGACTCTATTTGGGATCTCTCAGCCACTGTAACCTCAGGTTGTTACCTTTCTTTTTCCCCCCTTTCAATCAAGTAGGCATTTTCAATCCCTCGCTGCCAGGGCCAGGCTTATTCCTGGGAGTCATGTCCCACATAGGAGGGAGGTTAATGAATTTATTTGCCGAGTTGGGCTTAGGGCGAGAAAGGCCACATCTGAGCAACGAAAGAAGTTCCCTAGAGGTGCCTCTTAGGTATAATGATAGGAAGGCTCAGCCTCCCATTTACAGCCCTAAATTTCACAAGAGCAAGCCTCAAGTTGAGGGCCTGATTTATTAAGTAGTGGGTTCCTAATTTCACTTAATATATATTCTATCCCAGTTTCTTACATTATCTTCGCATAGTTGTATAATCATCATCACTCTCAACTTTAAACAATTATCATAACAAAACATCCCAGAGCTCTTATCAGCTGCTAATTATTCATCCTTAGTATTAGTATAACGTTGGTAAGATATTCCTATTAAATATAGTCTATAATATGGAATGGGTAGTTTTTCCATATATCACTCTGTTGTTAACCCTCTGCACCAGTGTCATACCTTATAAATATATCACGCTAATACTTATTTAGTTTTGTGGTGCTACTCTGTGGGTTTCATGCCTTTAAACAACCATTTATGAACATGTTCACCTTCAATGCGTCACTGATATTTGTAATGTAGTAGTTCACAAATACATAGGCCCCTACCTGAGAGTCTACAAAATATTCACTTGCTAAGTTTTATCTCTCAGAAACTGAAATCCACCAGGGTGTTCCTATGCCAGACAAGTCCTAAAACCCAGAGGCAACAGCCTCTTTAAGAGCAACAATCAGATGCAGCCCCCTTCCCCATACTGTTGACACCCCCTTTCAATATGAACAAGTTAGGGTGGTCACTGCCTGGACACCCCTGAAGATGGAGAAAGAGTTTAAGTGAGAGGAAGGGAAAGCAACAACAACATAAGATTGAACAAAGGTCTATGAATACTGAAACTTTATGTAAATTATATATATATATATATATGTATATATATATGTATTTAGATGCTGGGGTCTTAGAATAGTTGGAAGGAGGTAAATGACATGGTAGAACAGTAGCCTGTAACATTCTTTGAAATTTGCTCTATAACTACTTGTTGAATTGTGCTTTGAAAGTCTTTACCTTTCTGTTTATATCCTATATTGCATAATAAGGAAAGAACTGAAACTGTAGAACTGAAACCCATACCAATCTTTGAAATTACCTATATAATGCCTTGTTGAACTGTACATTGAAAGTTAACACTTTTCTGTATGCATGTTATATTTTACAATAATGGAAATAGCTGAAGTTGTGGAACTGTGACCCATGACATTCTTACCTTCTTTGAGATTTGCCTTCTAACTACTTGATAAATCATATATATATATATATATATATATATATATATATATATATATATATGTTAAAGTTCACAATTTAAAAAATACATTTTTTAAAAAAAGGTCAAAACAAAAGTTCAGGTCAGGTGGATGGCCTAGAGAATAAACATTACAGAATTTCCTTGGGAAGAGAGTCCATTGTGCAAGCTTCCTTTGGGAGGAGAAATGGAGGTGGGCCCTGAATGAACAGAAGGATTTTCATAATGTTATATATAGGTGGGGAGGGCATTTTGAGTAGACGGGGAGGGCATTTTGAGTAGACGAGAAGGCACAGAAGCAGGAAAATGAATCCCTATAGACTGCAAATGGAGTGTGGGAGGTGTTGGTAGTATTTATTTTCTCCTCAAAAGCACAAGGAATTTTGAGATATAATTTAGGAACATCTCAAGCAATAGGAGAGCCAAAGTATTCATTTTCCAAGTTCAAGGAGGAGATATCAAACGTGACCGATGATTCATGGTATCCTCCCATTATGCCATCCATTCCATGCTAAAGTGCACAATGCAAACAGGAGATTCTGGTGTCATTTAGAGGGTCAGACATAAGATCATCACATGAAATGGCACAATGGTCTTTCCATCAGAGATTCTCTGCAATAAACCTACCACAAAATCACTTTATGTTCACTACTATTCCATTTCTCTGAAATAACTTCCATGGTGCATTCATACTGTCCTTGGGATTTGTCAAGTCAGTGCAATGCAGTGGGTAAGAGTGAAAGCTCTGGAGTCAGACAGCTTAGATTTAATTTTTGATTCCACCACTGATTTGCTGAGTGACCATGGTCAAGAAGCATCATATCTTTGTGCCTCAGCTTTCTCATCTGTAAAACAGGGTAATAATAGTACTTACTATATGGAGTTGTGAGGATTAATATCAGTTAGTACATGTAAAGTGTCTAGATCAGTGCCTAGCACACAATGTTACATGTGTTAGTTATTAATAATAATAGCAATAATGACAAAGTGCCAGGTCCTGTGATAAGGTGATCAAAGATATACTTTCTCTCATCAGGGCAGAAAGAAAATCTTTATGAAGGACCTATGTTTCCAGGTAACCCAGAGCTCCTCACTCTTAAATACGGTAAACCTCACCTGCTATCCATTCCTCTCTGGATTCATCCACCCAACCACCCTCCCTTTTATAAAAATCTCAATCAAAAACAATATTATTAGCATTGAACACTGGCAGATGGATCCACATGGGTTTTAATGAGGTTCACAATATTGGCTGCAAATCTAGTTCACCAGATTTACCCGTTTGACTCAAAACATGAGAAATCCTTACAGATTTGGATAACCAGTGGAAGGAGGGAGTTAGGATTTAGAGCAGGGAGGGCAAATATTTTGTGCCCTATGGCCTTTTTCTCCCTCTCATGGCAGACATCATTAACTGGTCCTGATAGTCCTTCTGGCTGAGTCTGGACAAAGCCTCAGAATCCTCCCTACCAGAACATTCTAGTCAGGGTCTGTATTTGCATGAGCAGTAGAACATTTTTGTTAGCTCTGCTTAGAAGGATTTTGAAAGTAGTAAAAATTTCAGAGGCACAAGAAATGAATGTAAACATTCTTGATGGTTTGGTTCATTCTGATAAATTCAGAAGAGGCTGAATGTGCTTTTGGAAATGTTGAAGACCTCAGGTAAGCTTTGAAGGAGAGCTCTTGGCTTGTTGGCTTATGGAACTCAGAGATAAGAAAATGTGCTATTTGCAAAAGAAATGGATGAGGACAAGCTGTGCTATGGCGGCCCAGCCAAGACTCAGAGGCAACTTAAGCCCCAAGACATTCAGGCTGTGGGTTAGACATGCTCTCATGGAGGGGGTAAAGCCCATGGTCCTCAAAGCAACTTCATTTGTCTCCAAAGGTGGAAGAGGTAATGGATTTGTTGTATAATTTCAGAAGTTCCGGGGAAGTCCTCCTCTTAAAATAATATGACTACTCCTCACTAAGAAATAGCCCACATTTCTACCATTATAGCTCTATTGCTTTGAGATTTTCATCCTTAAGAGGATGCAACATGTCTTGGTTGCCCATGGGGCAGTGGGAAAACAACACTCACTCAGGAGAGCAGAAACTTCAGATTTCAAAACTAACCTTGCCACTTTTTCACTTTGGGTCTGTGATCAATGATTTTCTTTTGCAAGCATCAGTTTGACCTTATATAATGTGTCTGTGGGTTTGGTTGTATGGTCTCTAAGATTCCTTTCAGGTTTAATAATCTGAGTTTCTAATTTCATCATTTACATTTTAAGAGATTTGAATCCTTTCCTAAGGGAAATATTTACCTTGGAGGGAGCTGAACCCAGGAAAAGACTGAATACATAAAGGGGTAGGGGAAAGGATTCTTCCATGGAAGGGGAAAGTCACAGAAAGAGAAGTGGGGGTCTTTGGGGCTCCCCTGGGTGCATGCGTCAAAGAGCTGGGGGAGTGAAACCCAAAATCCCAGAGAGACAAGAAAATGATTCTCCAACACTGGGAGAAACTCTCCCCTGGCAGAGTAGTTGGAGGGACACATTTTTAAACCAGAAGCCAGGTACATGGGCACTCAGAGCTGAAACCAGTTATCCCACAGTGCCTAGGAGTGTGCAGAGGAAGAAAAGACAGAAGCCTCCGAGAAGAAGGGCAAGAAAGCATGCCACCACCCATCCCTGTAGGAGGCAGTACCAAGATATATACTGGGTGGTTTCATGTGCACCTGGGCTCACTCTTAGGGTTTCAGACCCTGAAGCTGATTGCAGCAGGAATTCAAAGTGGTGGGCCTTGTACTTGTGGCAGGGGCAAGGGATCTTGGGATTGCTTTAATTTTTAATTTTAAGCCCAGTCAGGACTAAATCAGGAGTTGAGTGAATCTGTGTCTCAGAGGTGGGGGGGAGGGGTGAGTGTGGACATGTAGGGTAGATCAGTAGATCAAATCTTGGGGAACTTACACAATAGGAAATGAGGCAGTGGTGACTGGTTGGGTGCTTTCAAAAGACATATTCCTAAATTTAAAACACCATTGAATTTTTTGTCACCCGAGTGTCATTATTATATACTCTTTCATCATGAGTCTATGACCTAAGAGCTTTGCCAGGCTGTCCAGTTCGTCTTTTCACATACTACTACTCAGGTTGACAGCCATGATCTCAGAAAACACTTTTGGGAATGCTTTTCTTGAATTTAATATTTGTATCACCAGAACCAAAAGCTGCTCCTTAAAAAGAGTGTTCCTTGGTCAAAATATTTGGCAAAACTTGAATTCTCCATCCCCTTTTGGAGATGCACAAAGCAACCAGTGTATCGAAGTTTCTGATAAGTTCTGTAATAAAAAAAATCCACTCAACTTTAATTGCAAGTTTTTAAATTCATTTGACTAAACAATCTCCCACACTTCTCTTTCTCTTCAATTAATTTAATAAATATTAATATCCTTCAGAATGTGGGTTAATTGGAAAACATTTTGAGCAATGCTAGACCCTAAACATCAACCCTTTCTGTGTCCATTCTTTACCTCCTCTCCCTTTTCTCTTTCCTTTGCTACATGGTCTAAATAATAATCACAATCTCTCTTTTCCAATGTCCAGTGTATAACTGGGCTGAATCTTCTCTTTAAGAGAGAGCTATTTGGAAAACAATGAACCCTCTGTGTCATATGTCTGGTGGATCAGATTTCCTCCTGCTGCCCATGATACCTCCTCTGTCAGAAACCCACAACAAAAGAATTGTAAATTGTTGGGCAGATGCTCAGTCCAGTGTAGATCTGTTCTGTGTCATGTATTGAGTGTTGGCAACCAGTAAATATTCTACAACAAGAGGTACCAAATACCCTATGAAATCACAAAGGAGCTGCTTGGGAAGGATGCTTAGGGGGGCAGCAAATACCAGGACATTTAATTGGGCAATGAAGAAAGATAAGAAGAAGCCAACATTTCTGGGGTTTCTTCATTCTCCCTTCTGCTTAGACAAACCAACCACAAAATGGCCAAGTTCCAAGCAAACTATAACTAAAGAAACAAAACAAATGAATATAAGCAAAGCAACATTGCTAGCAAAGGACAGTGAACATCCACCATTTATTTTTTGGCCCATGGGGTTGCCTTTGAAAGGATGTTCTGTTCTAAAGAACTGGTTCCAGTTTCCAGAGCTAGAAAATATATACCAGACATAGTGCACCCATGAGACTGTCAAAAAGAATTAAAGCCGCTGTGAATTGGGAAAAGGCACTTCTCTTCGTGGCAGGGAGACTTATCTAGCTCAATGGCATGTCAAAGTTACCACATGCCATGGAGCCTCACATTCTACAGATGAGAGATATTATCCCACCCAGGAAGATGGCAGTTACTCCCAAAATGAATCAGAGGTTGTCATACCCATATGGACACCATTTGTGGAGTGTTTATGTGAAAAATATGAAATTTAGCTCAATAGGCTGAAGAAAGTGAACAAAAACACTCAGAACTACGAGTAGGAAAGAAACTGGAAAGGTTTATGGTTGTCTCCAATATTTCTCTTAGTAATAGGTCATTATCTCAAACTGTGTTCCTCAGAACACCAGAATTGAGCAAGACCGTCTTAGAAGACCAGGTTCTGTGGCACAATTACCTTGGAAAAATCTGCACTCTACAGCACCTGTTAGAGAAATCTTAGAGTAAAAAAAACCCAAACAAACAAAAAACCCAAACAAATCCTGTTTCATTTTGGTTTATCCCAACTTTCCCCAAATGCATATGAACATAAAGCCATATTGGGAACTTCCGAACATATTATAGTTTAAAAAGTAGTAATAGTAATCATTTCCTCTCTATGTATCAAGCTCTGTTAATCTTTAACTGGATTCGGTGATTCAAAGTTAACAAAACCTACCCTTCCTGATTGAAAAGTCCAACAGAGTCTGTGGATATGGAAGTGTTTTGAGAGGTCAGAATACTTGCAAATAATAAAATACAAATTTATCTCAGGTATCACACTGCTGGAAGCCTATGGAGGTGAGCCTGCCCTGATTGATAGAGGTAATGAATTGAACAAATCTATCTACAATATGACACTATTTGTTAGACACTCCTAAATGTGATATTTTTTTTCCTGATCAAAACGTGGAACAGAATAAAAGATGATAAAAGTGGTGGTTTGATTGAATGGGAAAACAATAAGCTACACAAGCTTAGTCTCCAATAAGTAGACGATTCAGATTTTCAATAATCAGTTCATCTATTCAACAAATGTTTATCAACCTTTGTATAGTTAGGATTATTTCTGTGGCAAGCGGTAGAAAATCTAACCCAGACTGACTAACAAAAAGGCCTTGTGGTAGATTACATTTTCCAAAAATGGTGACAGTCATACTTCCTGTCACACTTGCTCTTCCAGAATATTGCCAACCCCTTCTCTTGAACCTGAACTTATTATTTACCAAGCACACTTTCAGCAACTTAGGGTACTTGAGTGGGCAATACAAAGATCTCTGCCCTTGTGGCGCTCATGTGCTAGCAGTGGACAAGCAAACTGCTCATACTTCAGTAAGAAGCTTGAACAGCCACTTCTTTGTGTCCTCTCAAGTAGGCTGGTCTGCCTTCCATATCCAGGACAGCTAGCTCTGACCTTTTCTATATTTCACTGGATTCCCCAAAGAAGAGAGGGGCCAACTTTGATCTCAGCTGTTGTCCCTGCTGATAGCAAGAAAACAACTCTGAAGGCCCTTTAAGGGGTAAAGAAGTGAAAAACTCTTCCTGTCAGCCAAGCACTTTGGTCCAGGTCAGTGCAGCATGGAGCAGATTGGTGTGTTTGTGTGTGTGTATGCACATGTGTGCATAGTGTGTGCCTGGTTGCACTTATGCTCTGAGTGCCAGGTCCCAGGGGAAGACTGAAGCCCTCCCCACCTCCCCACTGGTGGCTCAATGATTCAAAGCTTCGAGAGGTTGGCTGGGCATTAATAATTCAGGAAAGAGGATGGCATTTTAGTTTTCAGTAAATGACAAACTTTATTAGAGAAAAGGGAAGGAGTGGACAAACCCTATTCTTTCCTGTAGTTCCCTATAAGGTAGGCAAGATTCAGTGAAATCCTAGAGGAGAGCACAGCAAACATCACTTCTCCCATGGATAATTGAAGTGGTCTGTACTGTTTGCTTAGGGAAAAAAAAAATCCTCCTTCCCAACTGGCATCCTCAAAAGTATGTACTTATATGTTCCAAAGAAAAGCCACACTACACAACATGAATTTTAAAGATAATTGCTGTTGTCCTCTCTTCTGGAATCTGAATTCTGGGCTTTGATTCAAAACTTGAGTCCTTAGAACAGAAAACTATGTGTGTTGGCTTTTTCTCCCTGTACCCTGAACAGTGATACTCAAATGCTCTTTAAAAAATCTCCACCCATCACACAGTAAATCATTCATTCGTTCATTCATTCATTCAACAAATCTATTTTTTAGAATCCACTATTGTCGGATACTAGGTAAAGCAATAAAGCTACAGGATAAACAAGGTAGGCTTAGTCTGTGTCCTCATGGAGTCTATACTCTCACTCATAACTCACCGAGCCCTGCAGCTGTGATGGGGGTAACAGCCACAGGCTCCAGAGAAGAGGTGGTAGAGAGCCCTACAGTACTTCAGGTCCAAGATTTATCCATAGGATTGCCACAATGCAGAGGCTAGCATCATCTTCCTCTCTCAAGCTTGCAATTAGTTAGGTGCACATTTTTCCCCTACCAAGCTACTCAAAAAAATCATTTTCATCTTTTATCTGAATTCAATTTGTGTGGAGGTTGGAAGACATGAGCAGTACAGAGCCACATGAGCACCTACCTGATGCTTGTCTTCACAGCCAGTTTCCTCCCACTGCTGGGGCCACTTGTCTGTCATCTACTTGGGCTCTCAGCCCAATCCTGCCATAGTCCGGAGGGAACCAGGGAGCTCAAATTTAATGTACAGGAAACATGCTGGCTCTGACTGTGGGTTCAGAGTTACCTCTCCTGAGACTGTGTGACTAGTTGCCATTACTGGTCTTTATCTTAACACCCTGCTCTTTTGTAACCGTGGCTATGTGCTCCTGCAGCCAGGGCTCCCCAGGCCTGTATGTAGGGATCTAACTCTTACAAATCCACTCCAATGAGGTGGTCTACTTTCTTGGTCCATTACATGGCTCTTCCTTTACTCCCCATCGTGGTGGGGATATACAAGCCTCTTCTCTGTACCCTCCCCTCTCAAAATTATGCTATTTGAGATATTCTGTTTTACCACCTGATTGGAAAGGAGGGCAATCAAGCTACAAGCCAAGGGCTCACCCAGCTGCCTCATCTTACTGCATTCATCACTACAGGTAATTCTTTAAGTGAGGAGTATGGAGGAGCGTTAGGGAAACTCACCATTGAAATGAGCGTGAATTAGGAGCTGAAGTAAGGTGGAGATACAAGGGGGAAGAGAAATTTTATAACTATTGCTACAAAGGAAGGAGGGAGAGTGAAAACCTTTTTTAAAAATTTTGCAGTCTTCTACAGTGCATACAAAATTCTAACTGAGCAGGTTATAAATGGAAAGGCTAAGGTAAGGTCATAGGTTACCACTGGCAGAATGCTATGGGGTGCTAAACCCAGGCACAAAAAGAAAAATTCACACATCGTAAACAAATGAAATCACTTTGTGGTCGTCATTTTTAGCTAAGAAAATAAATGCGTGTGTAGCACAATAAAGAACTTGGTTGGTCTTTCGTTTTCCTGGGCAGTAACTTCTAAATCATTGCAAGTTCTCCAATAGGAGTGTTTTTGTTATTAATGATGGGCCCAGGAACGCACCTGACAGTTCATATGCTAACAAGATGACAGCCTGGGACCAGCCACACCTGTCGTCTTAGGGTGGGGACTGTTCCCAACACAAAGACCAACCATGAGGTTAGTGCAGTGGGCGGGGAGGAAGGGTGGAGAGAGTTCGGTCACGTGGTCACTGATTCCACCAATCAGGCCCTTGTAATGAAACCGCATATAAACTCCCGGCAGTCCACGCTCGGGCAAGCTTCCATGATTGAGAAGATACGGCGGCGTTGGAGGGGAGGCGCCATCCGGCTGCATCTGGGGAGAACATTGACGCTTGTGTTTGAGACCCTTTCAGGCTTTGTCCTAGGCGTCTCTTCTTTCACTTCTTATTTGTATTCTTTGTGCAGCAGTGAAACTACGATATAAGTATAGCATCTTCAGTGAGTTCTGGGAATTCGTTCCTGCAAATTGTCAAACCCTAGGTGTGGGGTGGGAATCCCAGAATTTGTGGCCAGTAGGTCAGAAAAGTGGGTGAGCTCGCAGCTGGTGTCTGAAGCCGAATCTTGTAGGATTGCCCTTCACGTGTGGAGTTGGGCCTAACTCCCGGTAGAGGGAGAATCGAACGGATTGCAGCTGGTGATGGAAGTTACTACAGTACATGCAGTTGGGGTCAGAAGTTGCTGACGTTTTTGCAGTCGAAGGGAGTGTGGTATGCCATCATTCTACAAAACTTTGTAAAAGTTGCATGCAGCCTGTTAGGTTGTTTGTAGCATGGACCTACTAAAGGACCACCCAGATACAACATAGATGTGTATAAAAATGAAAGAACACAGAACAGCCCCATCAAAGACAAACCATAAGTTGAAAGAGATAAAAAATGGTAGACAAATAGTAAAATATTGGAAATCTTAAACTTTCAGTATTTCTGCATTAGGCCTGTGTTGCTATATTCAGGGGCAGGAACAAATCTTCAAGCATAGAAAAGAAACAATTTCATAGTAATTTCCATTGTACTCATTTGTTTCTGAGGCACAATTTTTACTGAACCCTTACTGTATCAAGCAATAGAAATTAAAATGTGTTTCAGCTGGAATGGAGACCTACTGATTGCTCAGTTGGTGCTGACTTGCCTCTGACTCCAGAGAATATTAAATACTTGCTGTTTCAAGTTCTCGTGGGCTCAAGCCAGGCTCAACCTGAAGACATAAGTAGATTTGGTGCTGAGGATGTAAGGCCACAGTAGCCATAAACCATGGTGTTTTATCCAGGGGGCTACAACTCAGAGCAGATGGTCGAATATTTCAGCAGGTAGGGTGCAGTCCGACCACAATCATTCTCCCATCTCGTCTCTGGTGGTGAAAAGCTGGACAGGCTCTAATGGCTGGCTAATGAGCATGATTAAAACCTGGTGATTACTCATCCTGGGAGAAAATGTTCAATCCTCGCACAATATATTCTGCTTCATTGTCTGTGAACTTCTTGCTGGTGGGGTTTGGAGATTGATGGACTTCCGTTATGTGGAGGGTGCGCAGTTTGGCAGAAATGAAGGTGTCTTGAAATTGTCACAGCCAGAGACTTGTGACGGTCTTCTGGAGATAGGAGGGCCCCTGCCAGGGATGCACAACTATTTTTTTTTTTTTTTCTCTTTAAAGCTCCGTCTTCTGATCTGACAAGAGAAGCAGTCTTGAGTCTAAACAGAAGTGCGTTGTTTTCTGGGTGGATTTGATTAACACTGTGCTATCGAGTCTTGACGGTCAGGGCAGATTACATTATAGTAATGACAAGTAGTTAAGGAATTTACATTGACTAATCCATACAATGCTAAAGATTTTTCTGTCAGGATTAATATCCAGAATGCGCAGGACTCACTGTCCTTAGGGTTGTGTTCCTTACACTGTTATGACAGTGGCTGGTATTTATTGTCCCATGATCAGAGCTAAGTGACAGACAAGGGCTGGACCCAGTGACTCAGTATGGTTTGTAGAACTTGGTAAAAAAGCACCAAGGCTAGTCTGTCTGTCTGTCTGCTCCAGCCCTCAGAGTGAGCAGGATATAGCCTGCCAGATGTGAGGGGAGCCTAGGAGTCAAGTTTCCCTCATTTGGGTCTACCTCCAGAACAGCAGTGGCCATGGAACAAACTTGGGGCAAAATCTCAGAGTAGGATTTGGGGACTAGCTGGAAGAGAATTGTGAGAGTCTAAAGCCTGAAGTACCACCTGTCTTCCAGTTTGAGTATTTTCCTTTTTCTTTGCACAAAGACTTTTGTTACTGGTGTTTGCTGTGTGTTTCTTTCTACACAGTGTGATGGAGAGAGAAAGGGTTGGGAGTGAGACTTGGACTCAAACTCACAGGTGATGTGAGTTTGGGTGTTTTCATCATTCATTTGATGGACTTACAGGATTGTTGGAGGGATTAAAGGAGATCAAATCAAATAAAAACTGTCCTTTGTATGTCATGTTATGCCATTTATTACAATTGCTTGGGTCCAGATCCATAGTCCTTCTCCAGACTGTACATACTTAAAGGAAAAGGATCTAGTTTTATTCATTTTCATTCAAAGGTAATGTTCAATAAATGGGGAATAAACCATAATAAACCTTTGCCAAGGCCTCATGCTTAATACAGACCACAAAAGCCAAGTCTTCCAGATAATGACAAATATGCTCTCCAAGGGGTTGAGAGCCCACTGTTGTCAGAAATGCAAATAAATCAGCATCTCTGCCCCAGGTGGCTTCATTCCTAGTGGGCCCATGCCCCGAAGGGCAGATCTTAGCTGCTAGGAAGCTGAATTCCCTCCACCAGGAGGGGCCCGATGTTGTTCAATGAAAATACTCAGTAGACACCTCTTGTCTTATGCCGAATCAATGACCCTGTTCTTGTCCTTCGATAGAAAGGGTCTGACTCACAGGAGTGTTCCCATCCTGTCTGCTCCCAACTGTCTTTCCTAATGGCATTTTCCACCTTCATGGACTGAGCCATGATTGGAAGAGCCTCCAGGTTCCTGTCAAAGGCTTGTCCCAGCTTGGGCTCCACAGCTGTGGAGTTGGCACACCACCAGACTTTCAGGAAGACTCCTGAAGGGGCCAGTTCTTACATTCCACCACCCAGAACACTCCCTTAGAGCCCATTCTTTGTGTCCCAGTTGGTTTTGGCTGAGGGGATCTTGGCCAAGAAAAAGGGTGCAAACACAGTCCCAAAATACAGCCCGTGTGACCAAGGCCCCTGCAGGGAAGTTGCTGGAAGACCTCCTTAAAGGTCTCCCCAAGGTGGTGTCCTCTGGCTCCTTGGTTCTCCTGGCACAGGCACCTTAAAGTCGTATTTGGATGCTTTGTGATGTTGGCTTGCACACTTGGGGCTGTTTCTCTCCAGTTTGAAAACCCTTTTTTTGGAATCAGGTTTTAGATTCTTTTGAGTCAAGTAATTGCTTTTCTCCCTCAAGTAGAGTTGTTGAAGGGCCTTGTTCATCTGGTGAGTACTTGCTTGCAAGAGCAGAAAACCAAATCAAAACAGAAGTTTTCTTTAGACTTGGTGTGGTTAGGGAAAATGCTACTTTGGGGTCTAACTGGGAAATCGGCTTTCAGCATTTACTCATTTGACTTGAAGTTCTTAGGTATTCCTGTGGAGGCAGTGAAGTTGGTACTGATGGGCTGGCAAAGAAAATGAGGTTCCTACTCTTGGAGAGCTTCCAAATAAGCTGCAGAAGTAAAATCTTAACCCTAGAAATAGCAGGAGAATAATTTCTAAGGAATGCATGATAATCTACACATGGGCTCTTTACATGAGATCCCAGAGCTCCATTCTCTATGTAATAGTGCTTGTACAGACACCTGCATGTATATATGTGAAGTATTTACATGTGCAAAATAATAAAAATATATGCATCTTTCCCTGAGGAGAAGAATCTGGTTATTGAGATCCTCAAAGTGTATCCTAAATTAACATCATGGTGCTAGAATAACTTACTTGTATTTTGGGGATCCAATCCCCAGTCAGGCTTTCCATGCTAAAACATGTCAAGAGGAACAAATCTTTCCTGTCTTTCCTTTTACCCTTTTCCTATCATGTTAGATTCTGAACAGATTATACTTGTCCAAGTCCTGTTAATCTATACATAAAAAGGTATATACTTAAATGAATAATTACTAATTCTCTGTCTCTTTGTGGATAGGATTTTGTTAATGAACATTTCTCTTCAAATGAACAGCAGCATCACTGGCAAACTCTTTCCTTGGTGCTTTAGTTTCCTTGCCTGCTCAAGCAAATACCATGAAATGTGTCAGGTTAAACAGTGGGATTTATTTGCTCACAGGCAAGGCTGGGAAAAAGTCTAAATCAGGGCATCACAAAGGTGATGGTTTCTTCTTGAGGACACTGGCCTCTGGGGCTGGCTGTGGGTGAGCGTTGGTCCTGAGCTCCTCTGTCACATGGCAGTGCACATGGTGGCCCCTTCTGGCCTCTCTGTTCCCTAGCAGGTTCTCTTGACTTTCAGCTTCTGGTTGCTCCTGGTGGCTTTCTCTCTCTGTCTGAATTTCATTCAGCTCATAAAGGACTCCAGTAATAGGATTAAGACCCATCCTGACTGAGTTGGGCCACACCTTAACTGAAGTAACCTCATCAGAAGGTCCTGTTTACAATGGATTCACAGTCACAGGAATGGATTAAGGTTAAGAACATGTTTTTCTGGGGTACATAAAACTGCAAACAACCACACTTGGCCAGGTGAGGAAAATGTTTTGCTTCATGTAACAAATTACATAATGCACTGCTTGTGCCACTGTGATGGCATTTGTTCATGCATGTCCATGTACTGCATCTTAATTGCTTTCTACCCACCTACCCCACTCTCCTTCCTCCCCCTTCTCTCTCCCTCCCTCCTCCCCCTTCTCTCTCCCTCCCTCCTCCCCCTTCTCTCTCCCTCTCCCTCCCTCTATAGAGAAAGTAAGTTGCTGGAGCTATGTCTTAAAATGTTTTTAGAATCCAGAATTTTCCAGTTGGATGAGAGCCAACATTCCATCCAATCAGAGATGGCTCCACTGGGCCATCTCTGGTGACAAGGCACATTGTAACTCTGGGGATACCCACTTCTGCCTTTTGACCATGCTGGCCAGGGATGCTGCAGTACATTAACTTCAGTGTCAATGATGCTCTGTCAAGTTACATAATGTGGTAGCCCTGATGATGAAAATTCTTCCTTACACCAGTTCCCTGTGCCCTCATACCTGGGGCCTGCATTTTGTCCCCTGGGACCACTGGAATAGACTGGATGTCTCTTATAAGGGAATTCTCTCAGCAGCGGAAGCTGAGTGAGTAATCAATAAGAGAATGAAGGAATTTCTAACTGAACCTGTGCTAGAAATTCAGAGGGCATGGAGAATTATTTTCAGAGTGATCCAGAGCTTGTCAGGTAAGCTCATAGCTGCTGGGAAACTGCCCTCAGTTTACATCCTTTTACTTCTGGGAGTTGATGGCCATCAGTGTGGCAGGTTAGGTTGGCAGTGAGACTACAGTGCCAGAGAAAACTAGGTTTCAGATGTAATCCCTCCTCAGATGTACTTGTTATTGTTACTTTGATCCCTGGCCATGGGCTGGACTCCTTATTGTTAACATACAGATTTCTCTCTTTCACACACACATACTCTTCCCAAAAGTTACTGACAAATGTAGAGTTACAACAAAACAGAAGCACAAGACCTAAAATTTGAAAGGAAACTGAAATCACTCATTCCTATCTTTATTTGATTCCCAAGGTCCATCTTTAATATCTTTGACCTGTATTTACCAAGCCTGATAATTGTTGTAATAGTAAGAGTAGATATTAATATAATTTATTGAAGTATTGTATATGAATTCTCATTTAATCAGCAACCCTGTTATATTGGTACAGTTATTCCTTGTTGTAATAGTAAGAGTAGATATTAATATAATTTATTGAAGTATTGTATATGCATTCTCATTTAATCAGCAACCCTATTATATTGGTACAGTTAATATTCATATTTTATAGACTAAGATGCTGTAGCTGAGAAGAGTTAGGTCAAGTTCCCAAGGTCAGGTAGCTTTTATGTGGCAGTGGATAAACTTTAACCCAGGGCTGCCTGTCTCCAGAGAGTCCTACTCTCGGTTTCTGTCTTCTCTGCTATCTTTCTGTCTCTGTCTCTCTCTCTCTTTTTAGCCCCATTCCCAATGACAGGCTCATTCTCTCATTCAGTGGTGCTGTTAGAAAGTTCTTTCTCAAGCAAATTTATTTGCTGATCCATTCAGCCTTCCATTCAATAAGCATATATTGGATGCTGTGTGCCAAATGCTAGACTGTAAGTTTACCTATTCATTGGGGTCATGCAGCAATTCTGTTTCCTTCTGATAGCTGGAGGTAGCAAGGAGGAACCTACTAAAGTTTGTTCTTCTTCAATCAGAATGTCCCCAGTTCCTTCAGAGCTCTTTATTCAGGATGGTTTCATTGCTTTCATCTTAGAGGCTGCCTGCTTCTGCATGCACTTCGTCTCTTCAGCCATCATAATGGCCAGCAGACCAACTCAGAACCTGCTTCCCATTCCTGCCATCTGAATGGGTCCTCTGGTCAATCATTTCCAAATGACTTCTTAGTTTTGTGACAATTAGTAACAACAAAAAAATTACATTGAGAATTTACTACATGCCAGTTACTGTTTAAAGTGTTTTATATGAGCCTATTCCTTTCATCTTCACCCCAGCCCTGTGAGCTACATACAATTATTGTTGCCAGTTTACAGATGGGGAAACCGAGGTCCTGAGAGGTTGAAGAACTGGCCCCAAATCATTCAGATAACTGAATCCAGGTAGTCCTGTTCTCGAGGTTGTGCTTCTCTTCTCATAATGCTTTGTATTAACTGAAGGTATATCACAGCACTCTCTGAAATGGGATGAGCTGTAAGAAAGCATTCTAAGCTGTAGGATATCCTTTTGGATTTTGGTCAAGGGAAGCATGTCATGGAAAATGCATCTCCAAAGGCCATAAGACTAATCCTGCCTAGCCCAGAAAGGCAGTTTGGAGGAATGTTGTCAGCAAGCCAAGGCCAGTGTGTCCTCAACCCAGTCCCTTCACTGAGCTTCCTTTTCCTTCTAAGATCCCAAGAGCAGTCTGCTCTAGCTTAGGCAGGCACCCCCCAGCTCAGCAACCCTCAATCCTGTTTCTGTGCTAGATACTCAGAAACCCATGCAAAGCTCACCTTTGCTCCTAAACCCAGGTTTTTCCTCCACTTCAGAAGGCACTGTGCATCTTACCTGAAAAGATGCTGTTACTCTCCTCCTCTAAATCCTCCATAAGTGAGGAAAGATGGAAAAATATCCTCTACTGCAACCCAGTTACACTTGGGGACCTTGGCTTACTTTGGGGACTGGTGTGCTTATCAACTATTAAGCTCTTGAAAACGTTTATTCCTTAAAACAGAATTTTAAGAAGTTAAACCATACTTATTTTTCAGTATGTGCCACAAGTCCTACTTATAAAATATTTGTTAATGTTTACTAGTCCTGTAATCAATAGGAAAATGTTTTCTAAAACTCCTGTTATGCGTGGGCAGAATATTCTCTCCAAAAGAAAGGAGCTTATTTAATGGCTCCTTTATTCGTAATTTTAAGATAATTCTCTTCTGAACATGTGTAATTTATATTTGTACTTAATTCTGTAATTAATAGTTGTAAAATACATGAAATATGTAAAGTGTTGCATAAGCACTTAATTAAAATAAAAACAAAAGTGATAATTAATTGTTCATCCCAAAGGCTAGACAGTAGTATAGTTCACAGTGACTATCAATTAATATTCCTATTGTTAATTATAAGCCTGACTTTTAGGTAGAGGAGAACATGTTAAAATTTCCCTGATTAAACACTGAGTCAAAAGAGAAAAAGGGTTCCTTAAAAATATTTTCATCATACAAAGCCTCTGTGGGAAAACAGTTTTCAAATTTTACATTTTAAATCCTTGCTTGAACTTGGTTTCATTATAAATTTGACTCTGAATTAAGCTACTAAAATACCACAGTTTTCAAGTTCTGATTCTTCCCCCAAGGAATCCTGAAAATACAGCAAAACCCAAAAAAGTGATTATAGTTTATAAAATATAAGTTCATTAGTGTTTTATATGACTGGAAATGGCTATAAGGCACTTACTGTGGGTGAGGAACTGTTCAAAGCATTTTGAAAAAGTGCTTATGTTCCCTAGACAAACTCGAGGGCCCACTGTGTGCTGACATGTGCCAGGTGCTAGAAGTACAAGGGATAAAAGTAGGTTCAGTCTGTAACGTGCTGCTCACCATCCAGACAGTGGCGTGGCCCTAAAACAAAGAATTACAAGTGTGATGGGCACTGCAAGAAGCGAAAAGGATCTACTTTGAGCTCTAGTTTTACAGATAAGGCAATTTTGATATAAGATGGTAAATAACAACATTGTAACTTAACCTTCCCTATTTTTTTTATTGATGTTCTCTGCCTTTTAAAATGACATCTTTATAAGCAATCCATCTGTTTTGACTTAGTTATCCAAGAAAAGAAAAAAACAAGTGTATGTACTTTTACATACTTTACTTTAAGGGTCAATTCACTGACAATAGAGTAATATGTGTTTATTGAGAGCTAGTCATTCACCAGCTATTCTGACGAGGTCATTGGGATAGCTCGAGATGTCTTTGTCAGTTGCACACAGCGGTCACTATTGGCAGGCCATTGGACCCGTGCACCTGTGTCCTGCCTGGGGGTGGCTCTTGGTCTGTCAAAGTCCAGTGTCTTAAGAACCAGCCGCTGCTACCCATTCTGCAAGCTCAACTGCCTCTCATTGCTTATGTCCTCTCTACATGCAGGAGGCCATTAGGGACAAATAATCTTATTTTGAAAAGTGAAATATAACTTCCTGTTGCTATGCTAATGAAGCAATAAAGTTGGAATTCGTAAAGCATTGTATTTAATGAAAATACTGCCAAGAAAGGATTTAGTGTGGTGCATTCCAGAATACCCACCCACACAGTGCTCTTCCTTCTGTACATCCTTTGGCACTGGATCATATACTTGTTGGTCCCAGTATTTTTAACCCTATGATGGAAAAATCCTTGTAATCAATGGATTAGCATATCATACTTGGAGGAACCTCCTGGACTTACTTAAGGGCAGGTGTCATTTTCTCTATAATAGAAGTATTGTGCCATCCCTATGTCAGTCTAATTGAAACTCTTGGCCAGGAATTTTTAATTAAAGGCCAATGGATAAACTTGAAAGGATTAATAAACACCAGAGCGTAACTGAGGTTTTTCATCCAATGGATATTTCTTGGGAGTTTGCATTTTTAAAAAACTTTTTATCTTGAAATACATTCAAACTTACATTACAATAAGAAAAATACAGAAAACTCCAACACACCCCTACCCCACCAAATACCCAGAACCACCAATATTATTTTACCACAATTACCTTATCAATCTCTCCATCCGTCTATTTATCAGTCCATTTTCTGAGCACTTGAGTATAGGTAGTATACATGTGGTCATGCTCCTCATACTTAATACTGCCAAATATATTTCCTAAGAACAAGGATATTCACTAATGTAACAATCTTAAATGCAGTTAAAGTTCAAGAAATTTAACATTGATATAAAGCCTAGTCTACATCCCATTTTTTTCATATATCCCAATAATGTCCTTTAGAATCTTTGATTCTCCCTTATTAGATCCAGTCCAGTATCACATATGTAATTGTCATAGTCTCTTTAGTTGCTTTCTTCTTTACTTTTTCAGTTGTGGGAATACAAACATTTTAATAAACTTTCCCATTCAACCACTTTCAAGAATACCATTCAGTGAAATTAATTACATTTTCAATGTTGTGGTACTTTCACCACCTTCTATTACTAAAATTTTCCCATCTCCCCAAACAGAAATCCTGTATCCATTATGCATCAACTCCCCATTCCTCCAGCTCCCCAATCCTGGCAACCTATACTCTACTTTCTGCTCTATTAGTTTGCATATCCTTTGATATTTTCTTTGTAGTTACTATTGGGGCTTGAATCTAACATCCTAAACCTCTAACAATCTCATTTGCTTTGATACCAATCTAACTTCAGTAGTACACACAGGCTAGTTCTAATGCTCCGTCCCCCCACCTTCATGTAGTTCTTGTCACACAGTACGTGCTTTACACTGAGTCTAAAGCCACTGATTTATCATTACATGTTATGCATTTGTATTTTAGGTCCTGTAGGAAGTAAAAGCAAAATCACAATAGTACTGGTATTTATATTTACCCAGTCATTATCTTTACCAAAGATCTTTATATCTTCCTGTGGCTTCAGTCAATTGTCTTCTGTCCCTTCCTTTTAACCTGCAGAACCCCCCTAAGCACATCTGGCAGGGTCAGTCTGTCTAGGTGTGATGAAGTCCCTCAACTTTTGTTTATCTGGGAATGTCTTAATTCCTCCCACATTTTTTGAAAGAGCTGTGCCAGATACAGAATTCTTGGTTGACGATTTTTTTTTTTTGCTCTCAGCACTTTAAATATGTCTCCCCACTGTCTTGCTTCTATGGTTTTCTATGAGAAATTGGCACCAAAGCTTGTTGAGGCTTCCTGGTATGTGACATGTTGCTTCTCTCTTGTGGCTTTCAGAATTCTCTCTCTCTCTGACATTTGACAGTTTGATTATAACATGGCACGGTGTGGGTCTATTTGGGTTTATCCTGTTTGAAGTTCATTGAGCATCTTGAATGTGTAGATTCTTGTCTTTCATTAAATTTGTAAAGTTTTCAGCCATGATTTCTTTGAATGTTCTCTCTGCCCCTTTCTCTTCTTCATGGGTTATTGTCATAAAATTCTCTGACTAGTCTTATCTGCACAACCAGCTTCACAGAACATCATTTTTAACCTGGGAAGAAACTTTCACAATTATCCATTCTAAGCACGTCAATTCTAGAAACAGAAAACAGAGCCCCAGCCAGATAAACTGATTTTCCTGGGCCCACGCAGCTAGTAAACAGCGGAGCTGAAATGAGAACCTGGGGTGCTTTCCTTTTCAACATTGCCTCTCATTCACCTTCCTTGAGGATAGAGGATAGTTTCCAATTTGTCTCTTTTTATCTTCAGCTACACAGTTCCAGACTTGTAACAAACACTCAATAAATCTCAATAAATATTTGTTGACTTGAATTGGAAATGAGTAGGCTTTGCTTACATGGCCAGGAACCAAATTTCAGAATCTGTCCAGCCAAGAGAACATAACTGCCACATTCCTTGGAGTTCTCCTTTCCGTATGTGGGATAGAAGGATGATTGTGCATAACTAGTTTCTTGAGTTATACTTTTGATCAAAGAGCCAAAACAGCTCCTTATCCAGCAGTAGGTTGACATCACTGGATCTTCAAACGTGAGCACTGCTCATCTTGATGGCATGGTGGGCAGTTTACACATAATTTCTCATTCACAGTTTAAGTTTGAGAGAAGAGATAGTCTGTGGGTAAGGAAATAATGGGTTGAATTTAAGCAGACAACCACAAGTACTAATTGTTTCTGAGGGATCGAATGTTTCTCTGCCTAGAAAATAAATTAATACTCACTAGGAGGGTAAAACAAAGCATTCAACTACTGAGGATAATCAAGCTTGAACTATTATCTGTCAGAGTCCCAAATATTCTCCTTTTCCATTTTGGAGAGGTGGAAGGTTGAATATGGTCCCCTCCTGGGTAGCATTGCTGTTGAAGTGAAGAGAGAGAGAACTACACATCATTCTGTCCTGTTCTCTTGGGAAAAGACATTAATAAAGCTCATATTTCTTCCAAATTAGGTACTTAAAGCATTCCAAAACTAGTTCTACACGGTAATAAAGGTGCCTTAGAAAATTCTTGGCTCAAGAATTTTTAAGGAGTTTATTTCCTTTTTAAAATATGTGAAAAAGGAGATATTTGCTATATAAAAATTAGAGTATATAAATTATTATACTTAATAGTAAAATAAACATCTGTGAACCCCCTAACCAACTTTAAAATGACATTAATTTCTCTGAATCTACATGTTAATCCCCCCTCACCCCACCACCACTTTCTCTGTGTGTGTGTGTGTGTGTGTGTGTGTGTGTGTGTGTGTGTGTGTGTGTCTACGTACGTGTGCTGGTTTGTGTCCCCCAAATGCCATTATCTTTGTGGTCTTGTGTGGGGCAGACGCTTGGGTGCTGGTTGGATTTGCTTGGAGTGTGCCCCACCCAGCTGTCGGTGATAATTTTGATGAGATGTTCCCATGGAGGCATGGCCCCACCCATTCGGGGTGGGCCTTGATCGGTGGAGCTATATAAATGAGCTGACTCAAAGAGAGGAACTGAGTGCAGCTGGGAGTGATGTTTTGAAGAGGAGCAAGCTTGCTAGAGAGGAATGTCCTGGGAGAAAGCCGTTTTGAGGCCAGAGCTTTGGAGCAGATGCCGGCTGCCTTCCCAGCTAGCAGAGGTTTTCTGGACGCCATTGGCCATCCTCTGGTGAAGGTGCCCAGTTGCTGATGTGTTGCCTTGGATGCTTTGTGGCCTTAAGACTGTAACTGTGTAGTGAAATAAACCCCCGTTTTATAAAAGCCAATCCATCTCTGGTGTTTTGCATTCTGCAGCATTAGCAGACCAAGACATATGAATATGTGTCTGGGTATTAAATTAACTGTATTTAATCTTTTTCAAATTATATACAATTTAAATTATACCATACATAGTCTTGAGACATTTCCTTTTTTATTATTATATATCTAAGATTGATCTATGTTGTATGTTACTGTAGATCATGGAAAAGTTAATGTTCCATGCTATGAATATCCTACAACCTATTTATCTGTTCTATTGTAGATGAACATATTAGTTGTTTCCAGTTTTTAGGTATTATGAAAAATGATGGCATGAACATTGTTTTAAATGACTTTTATTGCAAATATGTAAGAGGTTGACTAGTATGTATCCCTAAGGGTGGACTTGCTGGGTCTTAACGAATGTGCGTGATTAACTTAACAGAATGAAAGCAAATTGTTTTCCAAAATGATTATGGTGATGTGTTCTCTACCAGCAGTATATAAGAGCCATGCTGCCTTTAGACCTAGACAAGAGGGGTTTCTTCCTAGGCCTGTACATCAGAGAGCCCTATGCTTTAGACTGACTTTCTCAGAATTTTCTAAGTCCCTCTCCAATGCCTGATGTGGCCAGGGGTGTTGTCTGGGCAAGGCACCTTATGTCCCTTTTGTCCCCTTGGGACAATATTGACCCTTTGCTCCCTACTCATTCACTCCCCTTTACTTTTTACCCCCTATCCTCTACACAGAACTACAGGGTTTACCAGATGCTCCATGGAATTCTCACCTGTGAGGACTCCCAACCCATGTGGCTGTCCAGCAGCCCCAGTTGTAACCTCAGTTCTAGGTGTTGGCTTGACTATCACATTGTTCTCACTGGTCAAGGAAGTATTTCTTTTGCAGGATTGTGTGAGATTGGGTCACCAGAATGGCACTGACAAGCTGATTTGGAGTGGCTCAAATTGTTGATATAGACCAGGTGCTGGAAGAATAAATTTGACTGAGAAGCCCACATACTTCAGGGTATCATGTTTAAGAGTTTAGAGTGTTCCATAGTTCATTCAGCATTTAGTACTGTCAAATTTCTTACTTTTGCAACCTAGTGATAGCTCATTGTGGTGGTAATTTATGTATCCCAGTTACCAATGATTTTGGTCACATTTTTCATATTTTTATTTGCAATTTTTGATGTCTTTTCTGTAAAAATGCCTTTTCAAATCCTTTACCCAGTTAAAAATTTAACTTTTTGTTGCTGCTTTGGAGAGATTTGTTATGTTTTTCAGATACTCTTTTATTGGTCACATCAACACAAATACTTCTGCCATGATATGGCTTGTCTTTTCATTCTCTTTATGGTGTCCTTGGAGTAACAAAAGTTTTTAATGTAGTTGAACTTAGTACTTTTTGAGTTTTAAGAAAATCATTGAATTTTATGTCTGACTATAAATATAAAGACTATATTTGTCTTTAATCCATCTGTAATTAACTATAAGATATGAGGTGCATATGAAGTTTTATTTTTTATAAGTAGGATCATTTACTTAATATTAAGTCCAGAGATGTAACATGGCCTCCTCTTTTCATACATACAGTTTGAATATATTCATAAGATTCTGTCTGGAATTTTATTTTGTTTCAAATTGACTTTCTCTGTCCAACAGTGATATTACTTTAATAGTTTAGCTTTAAAGTAAGCCCTGATACCTGGTTAGGGAATGTCTCCTCACCTTATTCATCTTCTTTGGTAGTGACTTGGCTATTAGGGAGCATTTGATATTTCATATAGAGTTTAGAGACAGCTTATCAAATTTCATTAAAAAATAGTTGGAATTTTTTATTGTAATTGCATTGAATCTAAAAGTGAAGTTGGGGTGGATTGACAACTTGAAGATAATGAGTCTTTCAATTTATGGAATGTTCTCCTGAAAGTTAAGTCTTCTATAATATATTTTTAACATTTCTCCAACAAGGAATCACAGATGTTTTGCTAAATGTATTCCTGGATACTTATTTGTCATTATTATAAATGGTGTCCTCTGTATGTTGATCTTATAACCTGCCAACTTGTAAAAGCTCTCATTACATTTTATAATTGATCTTTAGATTCTTTTGTACTTTCAGTGTAGTAAATTGTATCTGTGTGATAATGTTTCTTCCTATAAATTTTATTTCTTGTTTCCTATTGCATTAGCTAGGATCCCTATTACAAAGGATAATAGAAGTGGTGATACTGGAACTCCTTTTTTTCTGACTTTGAAGGTAACATTTCTACTTGCACTATTAGCAGTGATGCTTGTTGTAGTTTTTTTGTTAAATATCTTTTGTCCCTTTTGTCAAGGAAGTTCACCTCTATTCCTAGGGTTGTGTGTGTGTGTGTGTATTTAGTTAATAGTTGTTTAAGCTTATCAAATGATTTTCTTTGTTTATATCAAATATTCTCTTAAATAGTCATATTTAATGTACTTTAATGTTGGGAATTATTTTTCTTTTTTTTTAAATCATTTTATTGAGATATATTCAGAGACCATGCAGTCATACAAAACAAAGCGTACATTCAGTTGTCTACAGTACCATTATATAGTTGTGCATTCATCACCAAAATTAATTTTTGACATTTTCATTACCACACACACAAAAATAATGAGAATAAAAATTAAAGTGAAAAAGAACAATTAAAGTAAAAAAAAGAACACTGGGTGCCCTTTTTTTTTCTTCCCCCATTTTTCTGTTCATCCATCCATAAACTAGACAAAGGATATGGCTTTCCCAATCACATTGTCACCCCTCATAAGCTCATTTTTATATAATCGTCTTCAAGATTCATGAGTTCTGGGTTGTAGTTTGATAGTTTCAGGTATTTATTGCTAGCTATTCCAATTCATTAGAACTTAAAAAGGATTGGCTATATTGCGTGTAACAGTGCCCACCAGAGTGACCTCTTGGCTCCTTTTGGAATCTCTCTGCCACTGAAGCTTATTTCATTTCCTTTCACATACTGCTTTTGGTCAAGAAGATGTTCTCCATCCCATGATGCTGGGTCTAGTTTCCTCCCCGGGAGTCATATTCCACATTGCCAGGGGGATTTACTCCCCTGGGTATCAGATCCCACATAGAGGGGAGGGAAGTGATTTCACCTGCCGAGTTGGCTTAGCTAGAGAGAGAGGGCCACATCTGAGCAACAAAGAGGCATTCAGGAGGAGGCTCTTAGGCACAGTTATAGGGAGGCCTAGACTCTCCTTTGCAACAACAGTCGTCCCAAGGGCAAGTCCTGTGGTAGAGGGCTCAGCCCTTCAAACCACCAGTCCCCTGTGTCTGTGAGCACATCAGCAACCATCGAGGTGGGGGAGCCCAACACCCCTGCATTCTCCACCAGCTCCTTGAGGGGGCGCTGCATATTTTTTTCATTTTTTTTAATTGTTTTTTTTTAAATCAACTATATCCAAAAAAAATTTTTTTTAAATACAATTAAAAAAAAGCATTTCAAACAACTACCATAACAGGGGAGTAAGAAAAAGACAACTAACCTAAGATAACTACTTTACCTCCAACATGTTCCTACTCTACCCCAAGAAAATAACCTAATATAGCAACATTTCTGTGAATTTGTTCCTATCATACCCATCAGAAATTAACAGACCACAGTCATTCCTGGGCATTCCTGGAACGTTAAATTTACCCATGATAGCTTATCTGTTCTTATTGGGTTATCATTCTCCCACCCTATTACTCATTCCCCTACATTCTACATTATAAACCATTTGTTGTACATTTTTCAGTGTTCACATTAGTGGTAGCATATAATGTTTCTCTTTTTGTGCCTGGCTTATTTTGCTCAGCATTCTGTCTTCAAGGTTCATCCATGTTGTCATATGTTTCACGACATTGTTCCTTGTTACAGCTGTGTAGTATTCCATCGTGTGTATATACCACATTTTATTTATCCACTCATCTGTTGAAGGACATTTGGGTTGTTTCCATCTCTTGGCAATGGTGAATAATGCTGCTATGAACATTGGCATGCAGATATCTGTTCATGTCACTGCTTTCAGATCTTCTGGGTTTATACGGAGAAATGCAGTCGCTGGATCGAAGGGTCACTCTATATCTAGTTTTCTAAGGAACTGCCAGACTGAGGTCCAGAGTGGCTAAAACATTATACAGTGCCACCAACAATGAATAAGAGTTCCAATTTCTCCACATCCTCTCCAGCATTTACAGTTTCCTGTTTGTTTAATGGCAGCCATTCTAATTGGTGTGAGATGGTATCTCATTGTGGTCTTAATTTGCATCTCTCTAATAGCTAGTGAAGCTGAACATTTTTTCATGTGTTTCTTGGCCATTTGTATTTCCTCTTCAGAGAACTGTCTTTTCATATCTTTTGCCCATTTTATAATTGGGCTGTCTGTACTATTGTCATTGAGTTGTAGGATTTCTTTATATATGCAAGATATCAGTCTTTTGTCAGTTACATGGTTTCCAAAAATTTTTTCCCATTGAGTTGGCTGCCTCTTCACCTTTTTGACAAATTCCTTTGAGGTACAGAAACTTCTAAGCTTGAGGAGTTCCCATTTATCTATTTTTTTCTTTTGTTCCTTGTGCTTTGGGTGTGAAGTCTAGGAAGTGGCCACCTAATACAAGGTCCCTATATTATCTTCTAGGAGTTTTATGGTACTGTCTTTTATATTGAGATCTTTGATCTACTTTGAGTTAATTTTTATGTAGGGTGTGATGTAGGGGTCCTCTTTCATTCTTTTGGATATGGATATCCAACTCTCCCAGCCCCATTTGTTGAAAAGACTGTTATGTCCCAGTTCAGTGGCTTTGGGGTCCTTATCAAAGATCAGTCGGCCATAGATCTGGGGGTCTATGTCTGTATTCTCAATTCGAGTCCATTGATCAATATGCCTATCTTTGTGCCAGTACCATGCTGTTTTGACAACTGTGGCTTTATAATAAGCTTCAGAGTCAGGGAGTGTAAGTCCTCCCACTTTGTTTTTCTTTTTTAGAGTGTCTTTAGCAATTCGAGGCACCTTCCCTTTCCAAATAAATTTGATAACTAGCTTTTCCAAGTCTGCAAAGTAGGTTGTTGGAATTTTGATTGGGATTGCATTGAATCTGTAGATGAGTTTGGGTAGAGTTGACATCTTAATGACATTTAGCCTTCCTATCCATGAACATGGAATATTTTTCCATCTTTTAAGATCCCCTTCTATTTCTTTTAGTAGAGTTATGTAGTTTTCTTTGTATAGGTCTTTATATCTTTGGTTAAGTTTATTCCTAGGTACTTGATTTTTTTAGTTGCTATTGAAAATGGTATCTTTCTCTTGAGTGTCTCTTCAGTTTGTTCGTTTCTAGCATATAGAAACATTACTGACTTATGTGCATTAATCGTGTATCCCGCTATTTTGGTAAATTTGTTTATTAGCTCTAGTAGCTGTATCATCGATTTCTCAGGGTTTTCCAGATATAAGGTCATATCATCTGCAAACAATGACAGTTTTACTTCTTCTTTTCCAATTTGGATGCCTTTTATTTCTTTGTCTTGCCGGATTGCCCTGGCTAGCACTTCCAGCACAATGTTGAATAACAGTGGTGACAGCGGGCATCCTTGTCTTGTTCCTGCTCTTAGAGGGAAGGCTTTCAGTCTCTCACCATTGAGTACTATGCTGGCTGTGGGTTTTTCATATATGCTCTTTATCATATTGAGGAAGTTTCCTTCAATCCCTACCTTTTGAAGTGTTTTTATTAAAAAGGGATGTTGGATTTTGTCAAAAGCTTTTTCAGCATCTATTGAGATGATTATTTGATTTTTCTCTTTTGATTTGTTAATGTGTTGTAATACATTGATTGAATTTCTTATGTTGAACCATCCTTGCATGCCTGGAATGAACCCCACTTGGTCATGGTGTATGATTTTTTTAACGTGCCTTTGGATTCGATTTGTTGAGAATTTTGCATCTATATTCATTAGAGGGATAGGCCTGTAGTTTTCCTTTTTTTGTAGCATCTTTGTCTGGTTTTGGTATGAGATTGATGTTAGCTTCATAAAATGTGTTAGGTAGTGTTCCATTTTCTTCAATATTTTGAAAGAGTTTAAGTAAGATTGGTGTCAGTTCTTTCAGGAAAGTTTGGTAGAATTCCCCTGTGAAGACATCTGGCCCTGGGCATTTATTTGTGGGAAGCTTTTTGATGACTCATTGGATCTCTGCTTGTGATTGGTTGGTTGAGGTCTTCTGTTTCTTCTGTGATCAGTCTAGGTTGTTCATATGTTTCCAGGAAATTGTCCATTTCCTCTACATTATCTAGTTTGTTGGCATACAGTTGTTCATAGTATCCTCTTATAATTTTTTTAGTTTCTTCGGGATCCACAGTAATGTCACATTTCTCATTCATTATTTTGTTTATATGGGTCTTCTCTCTTTTTGCTTTTATCAGTCTAGCTAGGGGCTTGTCAATCTTGCTGATCTTCTCAACCAACTTTTGGTGTTATTTATTCTCTTTATTGTTTTTTTTTGTTCTCTATGTCATTTATTTCTGTTTTAATCCTTTTTATTTCTTTTCTTCTACTTGGTTTAGGATTGGTTTGCTGTTCATTTTCTAGCTTCTTCAGTTGAGCCATTAGTTCTTTGATTTTGGCTCTTTCTTCCTTTTTAATATATTCCCCTTCAGTACAGCTTTTACTGCATCCCATCGGCTTTGGTATGTTGTGTTCTCATTTTCATTCATCTCCATGTATTTATCAATTTCTCTTGCTATTTCTTCTTTAACCCACTGATTGTTTACGAGCATGGTGTTTAACCTCCAGGTATTTGTGAATTTTCTAAGTCTCTGATGGTTATTGACTTCTAATTGTATTCTATTGTGGTCAGAGAAAGTGCTTTGAATAATTTTAATTTTTTTTTAATTTATCAATTCTTGTTTTATGTTCCAGCATATGATCTATTCTGGAGAAAGTTCTGTGAGCAGTAGAGAAGAATGTGTATTCTGGTGACTTGGGATGTAATGTTCTATAAATGTCTGTTAAATCCAATTCATTTATTAGATTGTTTACGTTTTCAGTTTCCTCATTGGTCTTCTGTCTGGTTGATCTATCTATAGGAGAGAGTGATGTGTTGAAGTCTCCCACAATTATTTTGGAAACATCAATTGCTTCCTTTAGTTTTGCCAGTGTTTGTCTCATGTATTTTGTGTCACCTTGATTGGGTGCACAAACATTTATGATTGTTATTTCTTCTTGTTGAATTGCCCATTTCATTAGTATGTAATGGCCTTCTTTGTCTCTCATAACATGCTTGCATTTAAAGTCTATTTTATCTGGGATTAGTATTGCTACTCCTGCTTTCTTTTGGCTGTAGCTTGCATGAAATATTTAATTTCATCCTTTCACTTTCACTTTCTTTGTGTCCCTGTGTCTAAGATGAGTCTCTTGTATGCAACATATTGATGGTTCATTTTTTTTTGATCCATTCTGACAATCTATATCTTTTAATTGGGAAGTTTAATCCATTTACATTCAATGTTATTACTGTGAAGGCATTTCTTGTATCAGCCATCTTATCCTTTGGTTTATGTTTGTCAGATGTATGTTTTCCCTCTCTGTTAATGTCCTTTAATGTACCCATACTGAATCTCTTTAGTTCTGAACCTTTCTCCATATCTCTTTCTCCTTTATTTGTTTCTCTGTCTGTAGGATTCCCTTTAGTATCTCAAGTAAGGCAGGTCTCTTGTTAGCAAATTCTCTCAGCGTTTGTTTGTCTGTGAAAAATTTAAGCTCTCCCTCAAATTTGAAGGAGAGCTTTGCTGGATAAAGTATTCTTGGTTGGCAATTTTTCTCTCTCAGAATTTTAAACATGTCATGCCACTGCCTTCTCGCCTCCATGGTGGCTTCTGAGTAGTCACTACTGAGTCTTATGCTGTTTCCTTTGTATGTGGTGAATTGCTTTTCTCTTGCTGCTTTCAGAATTTGCTCCTTCTCTTCCGTATTTGACAGTGTGATCAGAGTATGTCTCAGAGTGGGTTTATTTGGATTTATTCTATTTGGAGTTTGCTGGGCATTTATGATTTGTGTATTCATGGTGTTTAGAAGATTTGGGACGTTTTCTCCAATGATTTCTTTGAATACTCTTCCTAGATGTTTACCCTTCTTTTCCCCTTCTGGAACACCAGTGAGTGTTATATTTGGACGTTTTATTTTATCTATCATATCTCTGAGATCCATTTTGATTTTTTGACTTTTTCCCCATTCTTTCTTTTGTTCTTTCATTTTCCATTCTGTCGTTCTCCAGGTCACGAATTCGCTGTTCAGCTTCCTCTAGTCTTGTAGTATGAGTATCCAGAATCTTTTTAATTTGGTCATCAGTTTCTTTTATTTCCATAAGATTGTCTATTTTTTAATTTACTCTTGCAGTTTCTTCTTTATGTTCTTCTAGGGTCTTCTTTATGTCCTTTATATTCTGTGCCATGGTCGTCTTCATGTCCTTTTTATCCTGTGCCATGCTCTCGTTGTTCTTCTTTAGTTCTTTGATTAATTACTCAAAGTACTGTGTCTCCTCTGATCTTTTGATTTGGATGTTTGGGCTTGGGTTATCCATATCGTCTCCTTTTTTCATATGCTTCAAAATTTTCTGTTGTTTTTGGCCTCTTGGCATTTGCTTAACTTGGTAGGGTTCTTTTAGGATATGTAGACTGATTCAAACCCTTATCTCTAATTTGTCAGAGCTACAGCTTTGTGGAGTACACTTTCTCTAACTAATCAGCATATGGCATCCACGAGCCACCTATTCCCCTCAAGCCAGTTCTCTCCCACTTTGTCTTTGTGGTGAGTGGGGGTGTGGGTCTTGTGGGGTCCAATTGGTACACGAAGCTTGCATGTGTAGTTGGTGTTGCCAGCCCTGCATATGGGGCGTATGTCTGAGTGGTTAGGGAGGGGAGCGGCTTTAATAATGAAATTTCCCAGATGTTCCTAGAGATTTAAAGCTGTTGCAATAGTCTAATGCTTCAGTTCCGTCTTGCCACAGTTTGTCTCTGCCACTGACCTGCAAGTCCTTACTATTGGCGTGTGGTCCCTGGGACTTGTGAGAAAGTCCCTCTTCCAAGCTGTGAACTCCTTTGTCATCTGCTGAGGGATGACTGTGCTATGTCACAGGTGAGCACCGTCCCCCAAGGGAAGTTCTGTGTTGCAGGGCTGTGTAGGGGCGTTCCAAGTCTGCTGAAAGGATGGCTGAATGGGGCGTGTTTATTTCCCCCTTTTCACATAGCTCTGCCTTCCCAGTTCTGGGACAATTAGCTGAGGGTGGGGGAAAGTCTATTGTCCATGCCCGATATTGTAGTGTGTACATGTATTGTTGGAAACACTTCCCATCTCACTGGGTTGTCTGGGTCAGCACTGGGCTATGGCGCTGGCACTGGGCAGAAGTGTTCCCAGCCCACCAGGAGGATTGCTGCAAGGGGATGCCCCCCTTTTCTTGGGATGTTGTGGTATTTAGCGAATAAACCTTGTGTCTTAGAGCTCTCTTAGCTCCACTCTTGTCTGGGCCCAAATTGCTAGTCTTTGAGGCTTTCTGTAATGGACTTCTTAGAGTAATTGTTTTAGAAAAAGAGAAAAAGAAAAAAAGTAAAAGAAGGGCCCTTCTTGCAGATCTAATGGGCTATTGAAATTCTAAGAGACCAGGAGATTAGGGCCATTAAAGAACAATCAAGGAAGCAGAGAAACTGGCTCTTCAGACACGGAAACTCGCCTACTGGATTTGCATATGAGACTGACTCTCTTTGAGCCTGACTCTCTTTGAGCCCTGTCCTTCTCCAGTCTATGCTCACCAGAACTCCAAAAAGTCTGTGTTTTTATTTTTGGTTTTTTTTTTTTTTTTTTTTTGCTGTTTTTGCTAGCCTTATCTCCTCTCTGCTGGGCTGACTGCTCCCGGGTTCTCTGGTGTCTGGTCTCAGTTTATCTACGTTTGGAGTTTGAATCAGCAGAGGTTTCAATAAGAGCCACAACTGCAGTTCTCCCTCCTCGTTCCCAGCACCGACAGCCCCTCCTCCCACGGAACTGAGCCTGGCAGGGAGGGGCATGGGTCCCCTGGCCACGAGAACTTACAGATTTTGCTGATCTCAGCTGTTCCACATGTTCATGAGTGTTGTATGAAGTATGCCCAAAGTCAGATTGCTCTCCGGTGTCCAGTCTGTGCAGTTCCTGGCTTTCTACTTATTGCCCTGGAGGAGTAACAAAAACCTACACCTCACCACTCCACCATCTTGCCCTGGGAATTACTTTTGTAAGTACTTGGAGCTTAAACCTTCCTTGCATTTCTAAGGAAAAGCCAACCTTATCCATTGTGAGTTAAAGGGTATATATACCTTTTTTATATGTTACTAGATTAAAATTGGAATATTTTGTTTAGGATTTTTGAAGATAGCCTATAATTTTTTTTTTCTTATACTATCCTCACATTGTTTTATTAAGTTTATTTTTACCCCTTTTCTATACTCAGGAAAGCTTTGTGTGTTGGAAAGAGCTATTTCTTGCAAATTTAGTAATAGATAATCCTGGTGTTTCTTGTGGCTATTGATTACATTTCTTAATGAATAGATGAGTATTTACTTTCTTTTTGAGTCAATTTTGGTATATTATATTTTACAAAGGATTTCTTTCTCATCTAATTTTTGAATTGACGTAGTATGCTTGTTCATGTTAGTGTCATATTTTTATTACATGCTGTATCTATAATATCCCCTTTTCATTCTAATCAGAAGTTTGATTATTTTACTAATCTTTTCAAAGAGCCAACTTTTGGCTTTATTGGTCTTCTTTTACATTATTATCCTTCTTCACTAGTTTTTACTGCATTTTTATTATACTCCTTTCCTTGAGCTCATTGTATATTCTTCAATTAAGTGCTAACTGCTATAATTTTGTAAATCTTAAGTAGAATGCTATATCACTAATATCTACATTTCTTAGATACTAGTGATATAATCATTTATGGCTACAAATTTCCCTTAAATTTCCACATTTGCTCCATCCTGCAGCTTTTGAAATGTTATTCCGTTCCAAGTATGTTTTTGAAAGCAATTTGTTTACAAACATTCCATATCCACCAAACATACTCTCCATTCCTTCCCTCAAACCTTGATAACCTGTAATCTACTTTCTGTCTTTGTGAATTTGTTTATTGTGATGTTTATTTCTAAACATCTATTAAGTGACATTATGCAATATTTTTCTCCATGTATCTTGCTTATTTCACTGTAAAGTTCTTCCTTACATTAACAGTTCCAACAGGTCTCTGAACTTCATTCTTTTCTGTGGTCTAATATATTCCATTTTGTGTTTGTACCACATTTTGTTTATCCATTGATTTGTTAATGGATTCTTGGGTTGTTTCCACCTTTTAGCTGTTGAGATTAATGTTGCTGTAAACAGTGGTATACAAGTATCTGTTTGAAACTCTGTTTTCATGTTCCTTGGGTATATACTTAGAAGTGGAATTGTTAGGTCCTAAGATATTTTTCTGTTGAACTTTCTGAGGAATCACCATATTGCTTTCTACAGTGGCTGCACCATTTTGCCTTCCTACCAACAATGGGCTAGATTTCCAATTTCCCTGCATCTTCTCCGACACTTGTTATTGTCTATGTCTTTTCAAAAGCAGCCATTCTTGTGGTTGTGTTGTGGTATCTCATGATTTTGCTTTTGCATTTTTCTAATGGCTAATGATATGGTCAGGGTATTTTCATATGCATATTGGACACAGGTACATCTTTGGAGAAATATTATTCAAGTTCTTTGCCTTTTTTAAACTGGGCTGTTTGTCTCTTTGTTATTGTATTATAAAGGTTCATTATATATTCTGAATATTAAACCCTTATCTGATATAAAGTTTGTAACTCTTTTCTCCCCTCTGTAAGTTATCTCTTCCTTTGCTGATAAAACATCTCTGCACAAAAGTTTAATTTTGATGAAATCCAATTTATCTGTTTTTTTTTGTTGTTGCTTATACTTTTGGTGTCATATCTAAGCATCCATTATCAAATCCCAGATCATGAAGATTTGACCCTAGCTTATCTTCTAAGAGTCCTATAATTTTATCTCTTATATTTAGGTCCTTGATTGAGTGTGAGTTAATTTTGTCTATGGTATGAGACAGTGGTCTAACCTAATTTTTTTGCGTACCGATACCCAGTTTTCCCAGTATCATTTGTTGAAGAGAAATTCTCCATTGCCTGTACTTAGCACCACTGCTGAAAGTCAATTGGCATTGGATGTGTGGACTTTCAAGTCTGTTCTATAGGTCTATATTGTCTATCTTTATTCCAGTACCTCATTATTTTGATTACTGTAGCTTTTGTAGTACAATTTGAAATTGGGAAATGTGAGTCCGTCAACTTTGTTCTTCTTAAAAATTATGTTTTGATTATTTGGGGCCCCTTGCAGTTTCATGTGAATTTCAGGCATGGCTTTTCCAATTCTGCACAAAAATGCTGCTGAAATTTTGACAAGGATTGCACTGAGTTTATAGATACCTTTGGGTAATATTGACATCTTGACACTACTGAGTTTTCCAATCCATGAACATAGTATGTCTTGCCATTTATATAGGTTGTCTCTAATTTCTTTCAGCAATTTTTTTGTAGGATGTCATGTACAAGTCTCTTATATTCTTGGTTAAGTTTATTCCTAGATATTTTATTCTTTCAGATGCTATTGTAAATGGTAATGAACACGATTGATTTTTGTGCATTGATTTTGTACTCTGCCACATTGCTGAAGTCATTTGTTAGCTCTAGTAATTTTCTTGCCTATTCCTTTGGATTTTCTATATATAGGATCATGTCATCTGCAAATAGTGATAATTTTACTTCTTCCATTCCAATTCAGAAACCTTGTGTTTTTGTTGCTGTTCTAGTTTGCTAATGCTGCCAGAATGCAAAACACCAGAGATAGATTGGCTTTTATAAAAGGGGGTTTATTTGGTTACACAGTTACAGTATTAAGGCCATAAGGTGTCCAAGGTAACACATCAGCAATTGGGTACCTTCACTGGAGGATGGCCAGTGGTGTCCAGAAAAATTCTGTTAGCTGGGAAGGTATGTGGCTGGTGTCTGCTCCAAAGTTCTGGTTTCAAAATGGCTTTCTCCCAGGACGTTCCTCTCTAGGCTGCAGTTCCTCAAAATGTCACTCTTAGTTGCACTTGGGATATTTGTCCTCTCTCAGCTTCTCTGGAGCAAAAGTCTGCTTTCAATGGCCATCTTGAAACTGTCTCTCAGCTGCAGCTACTCTCTCAGCTCCTGTGCTTCCTTCAAAGTGTCCCTCTTGGCTGTAGCAGCTTGTTCTTCTGTCTGATCTTATATGGTGCTCCAGTAATTTAATTCAGACCCACCCAATGGGTGGGCCAACACCTCCATGGAAATTATCCAATCAGAGTCATCACCCACAGCTGGGTGGGGCACATCTCCACAGAAACACTCAAAGAATTACAATCTAATCAGCACTGATAGGTCTGCCCATACAAGATTACATCAAAGATAATGGCATTTGGGGGACATAATACATTCAAACTAGCACAGTTGCCTAATTACTCTGGCTGTAACTCTTAATACAGTATTGAATAGCAGTGGTAGAAGCAGGCATACTTGTCTTGTTCCTGATCTTAAGGGGATGATTTTCAGTTTTTCATCATTAAGTGTAGGTTAACAGTGGGTTTTTCATAAATGGCCTTTATCATTTTGAGAAAGTTCCCTTCTTTTCCTAATTGGCTGAGTGTATTTATCAAGACAAACAATGCTGGAATTTGTCAAATGCCTTTTCATCATCAATTGAGATAATCATGGTATTTATGCATTTTTCTATTTATGTGATGTATTACATTGATTAATTTTTTAATGATGAGCCACACTTGCATTCCTGGAAGAAATCCCACTTGGCTGTAGAGAACAATCTTTTTAATATGACATTATATTCAATTTTCTAGTATTTTGTTACACATTTTTGCATTTGTATTAATAAAAGAAAGTGGTCTGTAATCTTCTTTTGATATCTCTATCAGGCATTAGTACTAGTGTAACGCTAGCCTCATAGAATGAATTAGGATGTGTTCACTTCTATTGAAGTCTTTAGAAGAGTTTGCGAAGGATTGGTGTTAATTCTTCTCTGAATGCTTGGTAGAGTTTGCCAGTGACCCATTTTGTCCTGGACTTTTCTTTGGAAGGTTCTGGTAGGTTTTTGTTTGTTTTGGTTTTTCCAGTATTATTGAGATATATTCACACACCATAAAATTCATCCAAAACTTACAATCAGTGGCTCACAGTATCATCATAGTTGTTCATTTATCACAACAATCAGTTTTAGAATGTTTTCATAACTCAAAAAAAAAAAAAATTCCCATACCCTTTATCCCCGCCTGTAACTGACCCCTAGCATTGATGTGGTATATCTGTTACTGGTGATAAAAAAAAAAAATAATAAAATGTTTCTGTTAACTATTGTCCATAGTTTGCAACAGGTGTATTTTCCCCATATACCACTCTATTATTAACACCTTGTAATAGTGACATACATTTGTTAATGGAAGAACATTTTTATATTTGTGCCTTTAATCACAGTCATCGTCCACCAGAGGGTTCTCTGTGTAATACAGTCTCATGTTTTAATCTCTAGCTTCCCTTCTAGTGACTAGTTGGACTAGACTTTAAGTTTCACCTTTCAACCACAGTCACACACATAATTCAGTGTTATTTACACTCACCATAATGTGCTACCATCACGTCTATCCAATTCCAAACATTTAAATTCAACCTAGTTAAATATTATGCTCATGTGAAGCATCTGCTCTGCATTCTCTACCCTCATTCTGTTTCCTGGTAACCCATATTCTGGATTTTATCTCTGAATTCACATATTATTAGTCATACTAGCAAGATCATATAACATTTGTCCTTTTGTGTGTGACTTATTTCACTCTACATAATGTCCTCAAGGTCCATCCATGTTGTGTGCTTCAGGACTTAATTCTTTCTTACTGCTGAAAAATATTCCTTCATATGTATATGCCACATTTTATTTATCCATTCATCTGTTGATGGACACCTGAGTTGCTTCCATCTTTTGGCAGTTGTGAATAATGTCACTATGCACATCAGTGTGCAAATATTCATTCACATCCCTGCTTTCAATTCTCCTGGGTATATATACCTAGTAGCAGGATTGGCAAATTGTATGACAGTTCTATACTTAGCTCCTGAGGGACTGCCATGCCATCTTCCACAGTGGTTGTACCATTTTACATTCCTACCAGCAATGAATAAGTGTTCCTATTTCTCCACATCCTCTTTAACACTGGAAATTTATTGTTTGTTCAAGAGTGGCCATTCTAGTACATGTGAAATGATAACTCATTATGGTCTTGATTTGCATTTCTCCAATAGTTATTGTAGTTGTGCATCTTTCCCTGTGCTTTTTAGTCATTTGTATTTCCTCTTTGGAAAAATGTCTACATGTCTTTTGCCCATTTTTTTAATTGGGTTGTCTTTTTATTGTTGAGTTGTAGGATTTCTTCATATATTCTAGATATTAAATCATTATCAGATACACGGTTTTCAAATATTTTCTCCCATGGAGTCAATTGTCTTTTCATGCTTTTGACAAAGTCCTTTGAAGCAAGAAGTATTTAATTTTGAGAGGGCCCATTTATCTATTTTTTTTTTTTTTTTTTTTTTTTGCCTTGCATTGCTTATGCTTTGGGTGTAAGGTCTAAGAAACCACCGCCTATCACTAGATCTTGAAGATGCTCCCATACATTTTCTTCTAGGAGTTCTATGGTCCTGGCTCTTATATTTATGTCTTTGATTCATTTTGAGTTAATTTTTGTGTAGAGATATGCACTCTCTTTCATTCTTTTGGAAATGGATATCCAGTTCTCCCAACACAATTTATTGAAAAGACTATACTGTCCCAGTTGAGTGGACTTGGGAGCCTCATAAAAAAAATCAATGAGGGTCTATTTATGAATTTTCAATTCACTTTCTTTGACCAATGTGTTTATCTTTATGCCAGTACCATGCTGTTTTGACCAATGTAGCTTTGTAATATGCTTTAAGGTCAGGAAGCATGAATCCTCCCACTTTGTTTTTCTGTTTCAAGATGTTTTTGACAATTCAAGGCCCCTTACCCTTCCAAATTTGACAACTAGCTTTACCCTTTCTGCAAAGTAGGCTGTTGGAATTTTGATTGGTGTTGCATTTTGATTGGTGTTGCATTGAATCTGTAGCTCAGTCAGGGTAGAATTGACATCTTAATGACATTTAGCCTTCCAATACATGTATATGGAATGTCTCCATTTATTTAGGCTTTATTTTATTTCTTTTAGCAGTGTTTTGCAGTTTTCTGAAAAGAGACCCTTTCTACCCTTGGTTAAGTTTATTCCTAGATATTAGATTCTTTTATTGCTATTGGGAATGAAATTTTTTTCTTGATTCCTTCCTGAGATGCTCATTACTAGTTAATGGAAACACGACCGATTTTTGTGTGTTGATCTTGTGTTCCACCAATTTGGTAACTCATTTACTAGCTCTAGTAGCTTTGTCATAGTTTTTTCAGGACTTTCTAAATATGAGAGCATGTCATCTGCAAATACTGAAAGTTTTACTTCCTTTCCAAATTGGATGCCTTTTATTTCTTTGTCTTGCCTCACTGTTGTAGCTAGAACTTCTAGCAAAATGTTGAAAAACAGTGGTGACAGGGAGTATCCCTGTTTTGTTCCTGATCTTAGAGTGTGATGTTAGCTGTGGGTTTTTCATATATACCCTTTATCATGTTGAAGAAGTTTCCTTCAGTTCCTCCTTTGGGAGTGTTTTTTTTATCAAGAAAAGATGCTGGATTTTGTAAAAATGCTTTTTCTGCATCAATTGAGATGATTATGTGGTTTTTCCCTTTTAATTTGTCAATATGGTATTCATTGATTTCCCTGTGTTGAGTCACCCGTAGATACCTGGAATAAAACCCATTTGGTCATGTTGTATAATTCTTGTGATATGTTGTTGGGTTCGATTTGCAAGTATTTCATTGAGGATTTTCCATATATATATATATATATATATATATATATATATATATTCATTAGAGAGATTGGTTGGTAGTTTTCTTTTCTTGAATCTTGACCAGGCTCTGCTATCAGGGTGATGTTGGCACCATAGAATGAGTCAGGTAGCATTCCTTCATCTTTTTTGAAAGAGTTTGAGCAGGAATGCATTAATTCTTCTTGGAATGAATGATAGAATTCTCCTGAAGCCATCTGGTCCTGTGGTTTTCTTTGTTGAGAGGTTTTGTTGACTGATTCAGTCTCCATTACTTGTGACTGGTGTTGAGGTCTTTTGTTTCTTCTTGAGTCAGTGTCGGTTGTTCATATGTTTCTAGGAAATTGTCAATTTCATCTGTGTTATCTAATTTGTTGGCATATGGTAATTGTTCATAGTATCCTCTTAAGATCTTTTTTGTTTCTATCTGGTCATTGGCAATAATGCCCCCCCCCACCTCATTTCTGATTTTCTTTTTATCTTCTCTGTTTTTGTCTATATCATTGTAGCTAAGAGTTTACCAATTTATTGATCTTTGCAAAGAACCAACTTTTGGTTTTAATTAATTCTCTCTATTGTTTTTTTTTTGTTGTTGTTCTCCATTTCATTTATTTTTGCTCTAATCTTTCTTTCCTTCTGCTTGCTTTGGGATTAGTTTGCTATTATTTCTCTAGTTTCTCTGGGTACTTAATTAGGTCTTTGATTTTAGCTGTTTCCACCTTTTTAATGTAGGTGTTGAGGGCTGTAAATTTCTCTCTCAGTACTGCCTTCGCTGAATCACATTTTAAAATATTCTGTTCTTGTTTTCATTCATCTTGAGATATTTACTATTTCTCTTGCAATTTCTTCTTTGACCCACTGATTGAGTGTGTTGTTTAACCTGCATATATTTGTGAATTTTTGACTTCTCCAGCTGTTACTCATTCATTCCATTATGATAAGAGAAAGTGCTTTGTATAAATTGTCTTCTAAAATTTATTAAAATCTGTTTTGTGCCCCAGCATGTGGTGTATCCTGGAGAATGTTCCGTGAGTACTTGAGAAGAATGTATATACTGCTGTTTTGTTGTGAAGTATTCTACATGTCTGTTAAATTTAGTTCATTTATCATATTATTAGGTTCCCTGTTTTCTTATTAATCCTCTGTTAAGATGCTCTATCTGTTGATGAGAGCGATGTGTTGAAGTCTCCCACTATTGTTGTAGAGATGTCTGTTACTCCCTTCAGTTTTGCCAGTGTTTGCCTTTTGTACTTTGGAGCAACTTGATCAAGTGCATAGATATTTATGATTGTTATTTTTTCTTGGTAAATTGCCACTTTTATTAATATATAGTGTCCTTCTTTGTCTCATAATATTTTTTCGTATAAAGTCTACTTTGTCTTGTACTAGTACTGCTATGCCAGTTTATATTTGGTTACTGCTTGCATGGAATATCTTTTCCAGCCTTGCACTTGCAACCTTTTTGTATCTTTGCATCTAAAGGGAGTCTGTTGTAAATAGCATACAGATGGATCATACTGTTTTATCCATTCTGCCAATCTGTGTGTTTTGATTGGGGAGTTTAATCCATTAATATTCAGTGTTATTACTGTTAAGGCAGTACTTATTTCAGCAATTTTATCCTTTGGCTTTTATTTGTCATATCTATTTTTTTTTCTCTCTTTTCAACCTTTTAGTTACCTTTAATGATAATCTTCATTTCTACACTGTATATCATACCTCTGCCTTGTTGTCTCCATGATTTCTGATGAGAAATCAGCACTTAGTCTTATTTGGCTTCCCTTGTATGTGGTGAATCACTTTTCTCTTGCTGCTTTCAGAATTCTCTCTTTGTAGCATTTGATTAGTATGATTAGAATTTGTCTTGGAGTGGGTCTATTCAGATTTATTCTGTTTGAAATATGTTGAGCTTCTTGGATTTGCATATTTATGTCTTTTGTAAGGACTGGGAAATTTCTGGCCATTATTTCCTCAAATATTCTTTCCAGCCCTTTTCCCTTCTTTTCTTCTCTTGGACACCCATGATACATTTTTTGTTTGCTTCCTGTTGTTAATCATTTTCCTGAGACCCTGCTTAAATGTTTTCATTCTTTTCCCCATCTGTTCTTTTGTTTGTTTGAATTTTGATGTTCATTCTTCTAGCTTGTTGATCCTTTCTTCTGCCTCTTCTAATATGCTATTGTGTGTCTCTAGTGTATTTTTAATTTCATCTATTTTGTCTTTCATTTCCATAAGATCTGTTGTTTTTCTTTGTATGCTCTCAAATTATTCTTTATGCTCACCCTGTGTCTTCTTAATATCCTTTATTTCCTTAGACATTTCCTTGAATTGATTTAGGAGATTTCTTTGAATATATTTGATTAGTCCCAAATTCTTTTTGGGACTTTTAAAAAGTCTGACTTTTTAATATGTTCCTTTGACTGGGCCATATCTTCCAGCATTTTAGTATGCCTTGTGATAGTTTTGCTGATATCTGGGCATCTGATAATCTTGTTGGGTTTATTCTAGAGGTCAGTTTCTCCCTAGGATTTTGTTGACTGGGTTTGTATTAAGGGCCCTCTTTAATAGTTTGTCAATATTTCCCAGCCTGAATGGTGTTACATACCCATGGAAGGGGTGTACATCAGATCCAAAGAGCCCTGGGAGTGGGTCAGGAATATCTCCAAAAAGCCCTTTTATGTTTTTTCCATGTCACCAGGCTGTACTTTCTGGCCTGTCCACCAGATGGCATTCTTCATCTACCTGTTCCCCTCATTCCTACTAAGACTGTCTGTTGTGGCTCTTTGCCAGTTCTGCCTCTGATGCAGTTGAAACAATGGCACCCAGCAGCATCTGTCCAGGATGGGCTGACACTGTGGGATCCTATGTTCTAACTTTGCCACCAATACCTGGCTTAGTACCTGGTTATGTTCCCCTCTGTACTTCTGGTGGAGAACTCTTGCAGCCATCTCCATCCACAGCCACACTTCAAGCAAGAATCAGGCCACCTGCTGCTGCTGCTTCCCTTGAGGGTGGGATATGGGCACCAGGACGTGCGGATGGAGTTAGTCACAGTCTCTGACCATGGTTTCTCAGTCTCTTCATTGCACACTTCCAGTGATGTTGTACTGAACACCTCTGGTCTCTGGATCTCCAAAACAGTTGATTTACACAGTTTCTGCCTGGCTACTCACTGCTTTGGGGAAGAAGTAGGTTTTGCTGGTCACTCCTTATTCCTCCATTTTGGAATCTCTCTGGTGGAAGGTTTTTGATTATCCAGTCTCTTTACTTGTTATATGTTGATACCTCCATTTTCCATTTCTTCTTGAGTCAATTTAGGTAGTCTTCATATTTCTTGGAATTTTTCCATTTTGTCTAGATTATCTAATTTGTTGGCATGCGATTGTTCACAGTATTCTCTTAATCCTTTTATTTCTGTAAGGTTAGAAGTGATATCACTATTTTCCTTTCTGATTTTAGTTATTTTCATCTTCTCTTTTTTATCCTTGTGAATTTAGGTAAAGGTTTGAAATTTGATCCCCTCCCTCCAAAGGACCAACTTTTGTTGATTCTATCACTTGTTTTTCTAATCTTTAGTTCATTTATCTTTGCTCTAATCATATATATTTACTTCATTCTGCTAGTTTTGGGTTTACTTTGCTCTTCTTTTTCTAGTTCCTCTATATGTGAATTTATATACCCTTGTATATGGTGAATCATATAGTTCTACAATAATAGTTGTTGATTTGAGGCTGGGAAAATGTCCAAATCAAGGCATCTTTGTTCTCTGACAACAATGGAATGAAGCCAAAAATCAATAACAGAAGAAAGACAGGAAAATTTACAAATATACGTGGAAATTAAACGGCATACTCTTCAATAATCCATGAATTATAGAGGTCTTTCTTTTTTTTTAATATAGGTGTTCATAGCTATGAATTTCCCTCTGAGCACTTCCTTCACTGCATCCCTTAACTTTCATTATATTGTGTCTTCATTTTCATTCATCTATAAATATTTAATTTCTCTTTTAATTTTCTATAATTCATGGATTATTGAAGAGTATGCTGTTTAATTTCCACATATATTTGTAAATTTTCCTGTCTTTCTTCTGTTATTGATTTTTGTCTTCATTCCATTGTTGTCAGAGAACTTACTTTGTATGATTTCTGTATTTTTTAATTTATTGAGGCTTCTTTTCAGCCCTAACATATGATCCAGCCTGGAGGATTATCCATGTCTGCTTCAAAAGAATGTGTATTCTGCTGTTGTTGGCTGAGATACTCTATATTTTTCCATTTGATACAGTTGGTTTATAGTGTAGTTTGGATTCTCTGTTTCCTTGTTCTGTCGAGATGTTTTATCCAGTTTTGGAAATGGTGTATTGAAATCAACAACTATTATTGTAGAACTGTCTGTTTCTCCCTTTAATTATAGCAATGTTTGCTTGACATATTTTCAACAGGGCATCATGTATTTGTGCATTCATCACCAAAATCAATTTTTGAACATTTTCATTATTCCAAAAAAAAAAGAATAAAAATAAAAGTAAAAAACAACATCTAAAACATCCCCTCCCTCCAATCCCACACTAATTTTCGTTTAATTTTTTCCCCATTTTTCTACTCATCCATCTATACACTAGATAAAGGGAGTGTGATTCACAAGTTTTTCACAACCACATGGTCACACTGTGTAAAGCTACATAGTTAGAATCAAGGCTACTGGGTTGCAGTTCTGTCAGTTTCAGGTATTTCCTTCTAGTTATTCCAATACACTAAAAACTACAAAGGGATAATCTGTATAGCACATAAGAATAGCATCCAGAATGACCTCTTGACTCCAATTGAAATCTCTCAGCCACTGAAACTTTATTTTGTTTCATTTTGCTTCACCTTTTGGTCAAGAAGACTTTCTCAATCCCGTGACATTGCATCCAGGCTCATCCCTGGGAGTCATGTCCTACATTCCCAGGGAGATTTACACTTCTGGGAGTCATGTCACATATGGGGGGAGGGCAATGAGTCTCCCTGTTTCGAGAGAGAGAAGCCACGTCTGAGCAACAAAAGGGGTTCTTTGGGGGAGACTCTTAAGCACAATTATAAATAGATTTAGCCTCTCCTTTGCAGTTACAAGCTTCATAAGGGCAAGCCCCAAGATTGAGGGCTCGGCTTACTAAATTAGTAGTCCTCAATGCTTGTGAGACTATCAGTAAATCCCCAGGTGGGGAAGTTTAATATTTCCACATTTTTCCCCAGTTCCTCAGGGAGGTCCTGCAACTACATTTTTATTCTCTGCCCAAATTACTTTAGGATATATTGGGATTTCAGCTAACCTGTACAAACCTACCAGATCTCACTTCCTATTCACAGTTCCATGTATTTATGGTGATTGAATAAACTGGCCATACAAGTTAAGTTATTTAGTGTGATACAGAAAATATAGATCCTACACCAAACAAACATTTCTTCCCTCAGTCACACACAGAAGTTGAAGTTTTAAAACACAGTCAGTATCGTCCTTTACCCTTTGGCCTGATTTGCCTTAGTCCTAACCAGTTCCACTTCATTCATATCTCGAATTGAAGTCTGAACCCTTTTTGAGCTTTTTAAACAGTTGCTGTATGAGGTAATACTGACATTCATAGCTGCATAACTCTAGCTCTGAATCTCAGGTGTCACACAGATACCCAAAGTTTCAGAGACTGACTAGGTTATGTACAAAGAGCTCTGCATTTCAGAATTTAGAGATAATTATTACAACTCAGGAATAGATGTGACTACTGTAAGAGCTTGCAGTCTAGGAACCTTTATAATAAGTGTCCGCCTGTTTACCTGTGCGCTAAGATTCAATTCTGTTTACACATTATGGTTAGTCCATATTAGTGAGGCATTAATAATATTTGTCTTTTCACTTCTGGCATATTTCATTCAAAAGCTGTCTTTACACCCTTTGGCCACCTCCATCCATTGCAAATTGTGAATACTGACATCATAAACACCAGTGTCCCTGCTCTCAGTTACTCCAAGTATATATCCAATATTGAGGTTGCAGGATCTTATGGCACCCACATACTTAGCTTCTTGTGGAATCACCACACTGTCCTCCAGATAGGCTACACCATTCTACTTACCACCAACAGTGAATAAGTACATCCCTTTCTCCACGTTTTCTCCAGCACTTGTTTATTTTTTCCCTGCAATCTTTCAGAGATATATTCACGTACCATATAATCATCAGTGGTTACAATAAATTTTTCACAGTATCATCACATGGTTGTGCATTCATCACCATAAACAGCACTTGAACATATTCATTACTCCAAAATTTTTTAAAAAGAATAATAAAAAGATAAAAATAAAAAACTTAAATTAAATGCAATAATAAGATCAGACACCACCACCACCACCACCAAGAATCCCATACTCCTCACTTATATCCCCCTCTTATAGACATTTAGCTTTGGTATATTACTTTTGTTACATTTAATGGAAGCATATTACAATGCTACTGTTAACTATAGACTCTAGTTTGCATTGATTATATTATTTCCCAATACCATCCCTTTTTCAACCTTGCAAAGTTGGCATTCATTTGTTCTCCCACATTTAAAAACATCTTTATATTTGTACATTTAGTCACCATCCTTGACCACTCTAGGTTTCAGTAAGTTATACAGTCCCAGTCTTTATCCTCTCTTTCCTCTGGTGTCATACATGCCCCTAGCCTTCCTCTTTCATCTTTACTCACAGACATCTTTGTTCAATATACTTAGAATATTATGCTACCATTATACTTTGTTTTGCTATCCACTATTGGATCTATATATTGAACCCTATTGAACACTCTATACTCCTTCAGCATCAGATGCTTGATCTCTACCCTGTTTCTATCTCCTGATAACCTGGGTTCTTAGTTTAACTCTCAAAGTTTGTTGATTAATGTTAGTTCATATTAGTGAGACCATACAGTATTTGTCCTTTGTTTCTGGATAACTTCACTCAACCTAACGTCCTTAAAGTTCATCCTTGTTGTTACCTGTTCCATGACTTTGTTCTGTCTTACAGCTGTGTAAATTCCATTGCACATATATACCACAATTTGTTTATCCACTCATCTGTTGATGGACATTTGGGCTGTTTCCATCACTTGGCAACTGTGAAAAATGCTGCTATAAACATTGGTTTACAAATGTCCATTTGTGTCTTAGCTTCCAGTTCCTCTGAGTATCTACCTAGTAATGGCATTGCTGGATCATATGGCAGTTCTATACTTAGCTTCCTGAGGAACTGCCACACTGCCTTCCAGAGTGGCTGCAGCATTCTACATTCCCACCAAAAATGAATAAGTGTGTTCTTTCTCCACATCCTCTACAGCACTTGTAATTTTGTTGTTGTTGTTGATAATGGCCATTCTAGTAGGTGTGAGATGATATCTCATTGTGGTTTTGATTTGCATTTCCCTAATACCCAGTCAAGTTGAGCATCTTTTCTTATGTTTTTGAGCATTTGTATTTCCTCTTCAGAAAAGTATCTGTCCTTGTCTTTTGCCCAGTTTTTAATTGGGTTGTTTGTCTTTCTGTTGTTGAGTTGTAGGATCTCTTTATATAGTCCGGATATTAAACCATTATATGATATGTGGTTTCCAAATATTGTCTCCCAGTTTGTAGGCTGCTTTTTTACTCTTCTGATGAAGTACTTTGATGAACAAAAGTGCTCAATTTTGAGGAGATCCCATTTACCTATTTCTTCTTTCATTGCTTATGCTTTGCGTGTAAGGTTTAGGAAACCACCTCCTATCACAAGATCTTTAAGATATTTTCCTACATTTCCTTCTAAAAGTCCTATGGTCTTAGCACTAATGTTAAGGTCTTTGATCCATTTTTAGTTAATTTTTGTATAAGGTGTGAAATAGGAGTCCTCTTTCATTCTTTTGGATATGGCTATCCAGTTCTCCAAACACCATTTATTGAAGTGGCTGCTCTGTCCCAGTTGTGTTGGTTTTACTGCCTTATCAAAGATCAAGTTTTCATAGATGAGAGGGTCTATTTCTGAACATTCAATTTGATTCTGTTGGTTAGAATATCTGTCCTTATGCCAGTACCATGCTGTTTTGACCCCTGTAGCTTTGTAGTGTGCTTTAAAGTAAGGTAGTGTGAGACCTCTGCTTCATTCTTCTTTCTTCAGATATTTTTGGCTATTCAGGGCACCCTGCCCTTCCAAATAAGTTTGGTTATTGGTTTTGTATTTCTGCAGGTAAGTTGTTGGGATTTTAATTGGTATTTCATTGACTCTATAAATCAGTTTAGGTAGGACTGACATCTTAACTATATTTAATCTTCTAATCCATGAACATGGTATATTCTTCCATTTTTAGGTCCTATTTGATGTCTTTTAGCAGTTTCTTGTTATTTTCTATGTATAGGTCTTTTGTGACCCTGGTTAAGTTTATTCCTAAATACGTGAATCTTTTGGTTGCTATTGTAAATGGATCTTCTTGATTTCCTTCTCCTCTTGAGCATTTCTTGTTTTTAGGAACATCACTGATTTTTGTGTATTGATCTTATACCGTGTCACTTTGCTGTATTCATTTATTAGCTTCAGCTATATATATATTATATATATTATATAATAATTATATATTAATTATTATAATTATTATAGATATTATCAGATATTATATATATATTATGATATAATACTATAACTAGAATAATCTATATTATATATTATATATATAGATATATCCTAATATTATATAGCCATATATTATATATTCACTTATATATTCTAATTATTATATCTCTATCACTAGAATATATCATTATTCAATATCATTATATCTATTATATCATTATCATTATATAATTATACTTCTTATATCTATCTAATATCGTATATAATTATATATTATATATTATATATTATAAATCTTCAGCAAAGTTACTAGAGCTAATAAATTTATTAGCTTCAGCTATATATATATTATATATATTATATATTATATATTATATATTATAAATCTTCAGCAAAGTTACTAGAGCTAATAAATGAATACAGCAAAGTGACACGGTATAAGATCAATACACAAAAATCAGTGATGTTCCTAAAAACAAGAAATGCTCAAGAGGAGAAGGAAATCAAGAAGATCCATTTACAATAGCAACCAAAAGATTCACGTATTTAGGAATAAACCTAACGTAACTTTGCTGAAGATTTTTCTGGATTTTCTACATATAGGATCATGTCATCTGCAAACAGTGAAAGTTTTATTTCTTCCTTTCCAATTTGCATGTCTTTTATTTCTTTTTCCGGCCTAATTGCTCTAGCTGGAACTTCCAGCACAATGTTGAATAACAGTGGTGACGGGGGGCATCCCTGTCTTGCTTCTGATCTTAGAGGGAGAGCTTTCAGTCTCCCCATTAAGTATGATTTTACTTGTGGATTTTTCATATATTGCCTTTATCATATTGAGAAAGTTCCCTTCTATTCTAGTCCTTTTGAGTGTTTCCATAAAGAAAGGATTTTAAATTTTGTCAAATTCCTTTCCTGCATCGATCAAGATGATCATGTGTGTCTTCTGCTTCGATTTATTGATGTGTTGTATTACATTAATTGATTTTCTTGTGTTGAACCAGCCTTGCATACCTGGAATAAATCCCACTTGGCCATGGTGCATAATTCTTTTAATATGCTGGTAGATTCAATTTGTATTTCATTGAAGATTTTTGCATCTATATTCATTAAACAGATTGGTCTATAATTTTCTTTTCTTGTAGTATCTTTGTCTGAGTTTGGTGTTAGTGTAATGTTGTCTTCATAGGATGAGTTAGGTAGCTTTCCCTCTTCTTCAATTTTTTTTGAAGAGTTTGAGCAGGATTGGCACTAATTCTTTCTTGAATGTTTGGTAGAATTTACATGTGAAGCCTTCTGGTCCTGCGCTTTTCTTTTCTGGGGCCTTTTTGATGACTGACTCTCTTTACTTGTGATTGGTTTGATGGGGTCATCTATTTCTTCTCGAGTCAATGTTGGTTGTTCATGCTTTTCTAAGAAGTTGTCCATTTCATCTAAGTTGTCCAGTTTATTAGCATATAGTTGTTCATATTATCCTCTCATTATCTCCTTTATTTCTCCAGCGTCAGTAGTTATGTCCCCTTTCCCATTCCTGATTGTATTTATTTGTGCCAGCTCTCCTTTTTTTTTTTTTTGTAGCCTAGCTAAGTGTCCATTGATTTTATTGATTTTCTCAAAGAACCAACTTTTGTTTTTAATTGACTCTCTCTATTGTTTTCCTGTTCTCAATTTCACTTATTTCTGCTCTAATCTTTGTTCCTTCTTTACTTCTGTTTGTTTTCAGGTTAATTTGCTCTTTTTTCTCTCGTTCCTCCAGGTGAACAGTTAATTCCTCAATTTTTGCTCTTTCTTCTATTTTAATATGGGCATTTAGGGCAATAAATTTCCTGTCAGCACTGCCTTTGTTGCATCCCATAAGTTTGGATATGTTGTGTTTTCATTTTCATTTGCCTTGAGATATTTACTAATTTCTCTTGTAGTTTCTTCCTTTATCCACTGGTTGTGTAAGAGTGTGTTGTTCAGCCTCCATATATTTGTGAATATTCTGGCCTACTGCCTGTTATTGATTTCCAACTTCATTCCATTATGATCTGAGAAAGTGTTGTGTATAATATTATTATTTTTATATGTGTTGAGACTTGCTTTGTGACCCAACATGTGGTCTATCCTAGAGAATGTTCCATGAGCACTTGAGAAAAATGCGTATCCTGCTTTTGTGGGGTGTAATGTTCTGTAAATATCTGTCAAGTCTAGTTGATGTCATACAATTCAACATCTCTGTTTCCTTATTGATCCTCTGTCTAGATGTTCTATCCATTGATGAGAGTGGTGTATTGAAGTCTCCAACTATCATTGTAGAGGTGTCTACTTCTCCCATCAGTGTCATCAGTGTGTGCCTTATGTATTTTGGGCACTCTGGCTCTGTGCATAAATATTTATGATTGTTATGTCTTCTTGGTGAATTGTTCCTTTTACTAATACATAGTGTCCTTCTTTGTCTCTTAATTATTTTACATTTGAAGTCTAATTTGTCTGATAGTAATATGGCTACCACTGCTTTTCTCTGGTTTTTATTTGCATGAAATATCTTTCTCCAACATTTTATTTTCAACCTTTTTTTTTGTCTTTGTGTCTAAAGTGAGTCTCTTGTAGAGAGCATGTAGATGGGTCCTGTTTTTTAATCCATAATCCATTGTGCCAGTCTATGTCATTTTATTGGAGAGCTTAATTCATTAAACTTTTGTGTTATTACTGTAAGGGCAATGTTTTCTTCTACCATTTTGTCTTTTAGATTTTATGTGTCATATCTTATGTTTTCTCTCTCTCCTTTTACCCTTTTACCCTGATAGTCTATATTTCTACACTGTTTTCCAAACCGCTCTCTTCTGTTTGTCTTTTCCTATCAGCCTGTATCACTACAGACTGTGTCTTATAGCATGGCTCTTATCCACAATCTCTCTGTGTCTGTTTGTCTGAAAATATTTTAATCTCGCCCTCATTTTTTTTTATTTTGAAATAAATTCAAAGTTATATGAATAGTTGCAAAAACAATACTAGCCCCATATACAGAATTCCATCATACCCTGACCCCCCCCGATAGCTCAATCCACCAACTTTAACATGCTGTCACATCGCTATTTCTTTCCCTCCCTCCCTATCATCCATCATCTATTGCTCTGTCTTCTGAACATGAGAGTTAGCTGCACACATCCTTGAACATACACTATAATTCACGTATATACTTCCCATGAACAAAAACATTCTTTTATGTAATTCTATTAAGCACAGCTAAGAAGTATAAGAGATTCAACAATGATACAATGCTTACATTCTATATTTCCTTTTCTTTATGTCTCAACTGTGTCCCTTTGAGCCACCTGTCCTCTATCCTCCAATCCCATCCAAGTTCATCCTTAGCATTCAATTGTCGTCTAGTTAGACTGTCTTTTTTTTTTTTTCTTTTTTTCAGTTGTGGAAACATATATACAGCCTAAATCTTCCCATTCCACCCTCTTCCTAGCCTTCCATTAGTGGGATTAATCACATTTAGAATGTTGTAATGCTCTTTCCCACCGTCCGTTACTAGAAATTTCCCTTCACCTCAAACAGCAACCCTACACTCATTTCTTAACTCCCCATTGCCCCTTCCCCCATTTCTCTTAACCCAAACTCTACTTTTCATCTCTATGGTTATATTCTCTGATAATTTCTTTGTGTTTACTGTGGGGCTTAAAATTAACCTCTTAAATCCCTATCAATCTTGTTTTTCTTTGATACCACCTTCACTTCAAAAGGGCACATAAACTATGTTCCTATACTCCTTCATTCCCCCACCTTTATATAGTTCTCTAGAATTGCATATTTTACATTGAGTTCAAAGCCATTGATTTGTCCTTAGAGTTTGTGTATTTTTTTATCATGTAGGAAGTAAATAGTGGAGTTATAGTTCAAAAATTATTGACTTCTATTTGTATTCCATTGTGTTTGGAGAATGTTCTTTGAGTATATTCAATTTTTTTTTTTTTAATTTCTTGAGGCTTGTTTTATGTCCCAGTTTATGGTCCCTTCTGGGGAAAGATCCATGATCACTAGAGAAAAATGAGTGTCCTGGTGATTTGGGATGTAAGGTACTATATATGTCTGTTAAAAATTCTCTATATCTCTTTCTCCTTTCTTTGTCTCTCTGGTAGGGCTCCCTTTAGAATCTGAAGTAGGGCAAGTCTTTTATTGGCAAAGTCTCTCAGCATTTGTTTGTGAAAAATTTAAGCTCTCCCTCAAATTTGAAGGAGAGTTTTGCTGGATAAAGTATTCTTGGCTGGAAATTTTTCTCTCTCAGAATTTTAAATATGTCATGCCACTGCCTTCTCACCTCCACGGTGGTCGCTGAGTAGTCACTACTTAGTCTTATGTTGTTTCCTTTGTATGTGGTGAATTGCTTTTCTCTTGCTGCTTTCAGAACTTGCTCCTTTTCTTCAGTATTTGGCAGTCTGATCAGAGTATGTCTTGGGGTGGGTTTATTTGGATTTATTCTATTTGGAGTTCGCTGGGCATTTATGCTTTGTGTGTTTATATTGTGTAGAAGATTGTGGAAGTTTTCCTCAGCAATTTCTTTGAATACTTTTTCTAGACCTTTACCCTTCTCTTCCCCTTCTGGGACAGCAATGAGTCTTAAATTTGGACGTTTTATTGTATCTGTCGTATCCCTGAGATCCATTTTGATTTTTTTGATTTTTTTCTCCATTCTTTCTTTAGTTCTTTCATTTTCTATTCTATGGGCTTCTAGGACACTGAGATGTTGTTCAGCTTCCTCTAGTCTTGTATTGTGAATATCGAGAGTCTTTTTAATTTGGCCAACAGTTTCTTTTATTTCCATAAGATCTTCTTATTTTTTTTATTTACTCTTGCAATGTCTTCTTTATGCTCTTTGAGGGTCTTCTTTATGTCACTTATATCCTGGGCCATGGTCTTCTTGATGTCCTTTAAATTTTTTATCATGTTTTCATTGTTCGATTGTAGTTCTTTGATTAATTGTGCGAGGTATAGTGTTTCTTCCGAAATCTTGATTTGTGTATTTGGAGTCGGATTCTCCATATCGTCTGGTTTTATCGTATGCATTAAGATTTTCTGTTGTTTTTGGCCTCTTGGCATTTCTTTTGCTTGATAGAGTTCTTTCAAGTTGTAACAAAAAAAGGATATCAATCTAATTTTTCAGAGACACAGTTTGGTGACGTACACTTTCTCTAACTAACCAGCAGATGGTGTCTGTGAGTCACCTATACCCCTCAAGTCAGTTCTCCACCTTGTCCTTGCGGTGTGTGGGAAAATGATTCTTGTGGGCTTCAGTTGGAGAACTCAGTTTGGGTGTGTTGCTGGAGCTGTCCGCCCTGAATGTGGGGCGTGTGTATGGGTGGCCAGGGAGGAAGGGCAGTTCTACTGTTCAAATCTCCCAGGTTCCAGGAGATTCAAGGCTGCCGCAAGAATCTAAGCCTTCATTTCATTTCAGCCCCAGACCTCTCTCTCGCTGTCCCACAAACCACCGGACTTGGCGTAGCATCCCTGTGTTCTTCGAGCAGGTCCCCCTTCCCAGCCACAATCCTTCAGGTGCTCAGCCGAGGGAATGCCGTGCTATGTCACCAGAGCGTGCCGTCCCTCAAGGGAAGCTCTGGGCTGCCAGGCTGTGCTGCGGTGCGCTCTTGGCTTGTTTCAGAATGCAGAATGTCTGAGGCTGTCTTTACTGCAATGCCTTGCGGGCTGAGAACAGCTGAGGTTTTCTCCACAGAGAGAGAGCGAGGGACAGAAAAACTCCCAGCTTCACCCGTCAGCCAGAGATAGCATCCGATTCTCTGGGCTCCCTATCCTGAGACAGATACGTCCCCTGATTCTCCCAAGGTCATTTGTCACCAAAAGCCTCTGCTTGTTGAGGATTCACTGTCTGTATTGAGCAGTTAATATTAAAACCTCACTTGGAGCTGGGCTGAGAGAGTGCACGGCGCGGCTTCCATGAGGGAGGGGGTCTCAGCTCTAGGCTCTCGGCTCTCAGCGCGGGTCCGCAGTTTTACTTACAGATTTTATGCTGTGATCTCGGGCATTCCTCCCAATTCAGGTTGGTGGATGTTGAGTGGACTGTCACGTTTGTCTCCCCACTGTTATTCCAGGTTATTTACTGGTTTTTTTGTTCATTTATGAATTGTTCTGGGGGAGACTAAGTCTTCTACTTCTCTCTGTGCCGCCATCTGCCCAGAATCTCTCCCTCATTTTTGAAGGACATTTTTGCTGGATATAGAATTCTTGGTTGGCAGTTTTTCTTTTTCAGTATCTTAGATATATCATACCAATGCTTTCTCACCTCCATGGTTTCTGTGGAGAAATCTGTACATAGTCTTATAGAGCTTCCCTTGTATCTGATGGATCGCTTTTCTCTTGCTGCTCTCAGAATTCTGTTTGTCTTTTACATTAGACAATCTGATCAGTAATTGTTTTAGAGTTAGGTCTGTTGGTAGCTATTCTCTTTGGGATACATTGCATTTCTTGAATCTATAATTTTATGTCTTTCATAAGAGTTGGAGAATTTTCAGTGATTATTTCTTCTATTAATCATTGTGCCTCCTTCCCCTTCTCTTCTCCTTTTGGGACTCCCATAACACATATATTTGTGCACTTCATGTTGTCATTCAGTTCTCTTATACTCTGCTTCTATTTTTCCATTCTTTTCCCTGTCTGTCCTTTTGTGTGTGGAATTTCAGATGTCCTGTCTTCTAGTTCAGTAATCCTTTCTTTGCCTTTTCAAATCAACTGTTATATGTCTCCATTGTGTTTTCTATCTCTTCTTTTGTGCCTTTCATTCCCATAAGTTCTGCCATTTGTTTTTCCAGGCTTACTAATTATTCTTTATGGTCATCCAGTGTCTTCTTTATATCCTTCATGTCTTTTGCCATGTTTTCCTTCAGCTGTTGATTCAATTTAGAAGATTTATTTGAACATCTTTAGTTGATTCAATTCCTGTATCTCAGTTGAAGTTTATTTCTTTGGCTGGTCCATATTTTCATGTTTCCTAGTATGCTCATTATTTTTATCTGTCTAGTCATCTGATTTTCTTGATTAGTTTATTCTGGAGCTCATTTTCACTCTTTTATCTAGTGTTTTCTTGTTGGTTGACTTTGTTTTCTATCTCTTCTTTGCTATTCAGTTCAACTTATTCTAGACCTCTAACATAGCTTCTGTTTAGTTGGTCAGAATTTCTCAGTTCTTATTTTTCTGTTTCTTTCCCTTCCTCTATGTAATCTTTTTGCGATAGGGTCTCCCCAGTTATGATTGACCCCAATCAGATTTCCTAGCTAGACAGGCAGAGGTTTCAGAAGGAGTGTGTACTCTTTATAAAGTTTCCCTGAAAATGAGACCCCATAGGTTGTCAGACCCTTCCATGAAGCCTCTATACTCTGTGGTTTTCCCAGCCTGTCCAGCAGGTCATGATCATCATCCCACAGCTCCCCAGTGGTGTAAAGAGGTGTGGTGCCTTTATTTCTCAGCAGCCTCTGTTCCTGCCAGGGTTGTGGCTGAATCAAGCTGTTTCTGCTATCCAGCCCCTGGGGTCTGCATTCTCTGAATAAGAGCCACCACTTGAGCTGTGCCCTTCCCCCTGTGTCTTGAGGAAGTTATGCCCTTTAGGAAATTATGTTCCCCATTAGACTTATTGCTTTGCCTGTAAAACCTATCTTAGCTCTGCCCTGGGTCCTATTGCCAGTTGCAAATATCTGAGGCTTTCTGTAATGAGGTACTTAGAATAGTTTTTTAAAAAAAGGAAGAAAAAAAAAAAGAAATCCCTTTTCGAGATAATTCTCCCTCTCCCAATTTTGTCAGTCCCAGTATAGACTATTTTAAAATATACCCTTCATGGAATTATCTCTTTCACCTGACTAGTTACTCTCAGACAACTTTAATTCCACCCTTCCTTGGGGCAGTGCTGAAGCCTAAGAGTTCTGGCAGCTCTGATGGGCTACTGAAAAGTAAAACAATAAAGAGTCAGAGAGAAAGAATATTAAAAAACAAAACAAAAACATCTTTGCAGAGACTGACCCCAGCTCCCTGGGTTTGCAAAAGAAAGCTGGAGTTGGTACCCATTTCTGTTTGCCCCTTTTTCTCAGAGCCCCGCCCTTTTCCAGTATTCAGAACACCTCCAAGTCCAAAAGTCTGTTTGTTGTTGTTGTTGTTGTTGTTGTTGTTGTTGTTAGCCCTGCCTCTTCTCTGAAGGGCTGAATCCTCCTGGTTCCTTTTGTGCCTGCTCTTGGTTTATCTGTGCTTGGAGCTTTTATTCAGCAGTATGAATCTGTTAATGAATTCTGCAATTGGGGCCAGTTTGAGCACCCCACCTTGCTCCCAGCGCAGATTGTTGCTTTTTCCCTCAGGGAACCAGTTCCAAGACAGTCTTCCATGCCTGTGGGGAGGGGCTCCAGCCCCCTGGCCTGGGGAACTTACATGTCTTCACTGCAGTCTCAGCCATTCCACCCATTCCAGACTGGGATATGATGTGTGTCTGGTCACAGATGTCCCTGAAACAGTGTATGTTGTAAGGGAGTTCTAGCAGTAATAAACTCCCTTAGGTATTATTTATCCAGAAATATCTTAATTTTTTCCCTCATATTTGAAGGCAAGCTTTGCTAGGTATATTTTTCTTGGGTAACATTTTTTTCTTTCAGCACTTTATGTCCTTCCACTGCCTTCTGGTCTCCATGGCTTACAATGAGATCAGATGTTAGTCTTATGAAGGAACTCTCATATATGATGCAATGCTTCTCTCTTGCTGTCTTCATGGTCCCATCTTTGTCCTTGGCATTTGATAGTTTGACTATAATGTGCCTCGGTGTAGATCTCTTTTGGGGGTTCATCATTCCTGGCATTTTTTCAGCTTAGATTTGTATATTAATATTTTTCATCAGAATTGGAGGGTTTTGGCCATTATTTCTTGAAATATTTTTTCTACGCCCTTTTCTCTTTCTGGAACTCCTATGATTGTGTATTGGTGTGCTTGAAGATGTCCCACAGTTTCCTCTGGTTTTGTTCTTTTTTTTTTTTTCCTTTTCCCTTCTGCTTCTCAGACTGGGCAATTTCAGTTGTTTTATCTTAAGTACACTGATACTTTCTTCTGCTTCCTCCAAACTCTTGTTGAACCCCTGTATTGAATTTTTTGTTTCAGTGGTTTCAATTCATTGGTTGTTTGAGTATTCATAAGCTCCAAAATTTCCACTTGGTTCTTTTTTATCATTTCTATCATTATTGCAGTTTTCTTTTTTTTTTTAATACATGGCTTTTCTGATTTTTTTAATTTATTTGTCCTCATTTTCCTTTAGTTGGTTGATCTTTTTAAGACAGTTGATCTAAAATCTTTGAGTAGTAGTAGTTTCAGAGATGAGCCTTCTCTGTGATAGTTTCCTTCCATTTTTTTTCCTATGTCTGGGCCATACTTTCCTGTCTCCTTGTATGTTTTATAATTTGTTGAGAATTGGACAGTCTGAGTAATATATTGTGGTAACTGTGGAAATCTAGTTTTCCCACTCAAAAGCTGCATTCTCAGCCATGTCTCCCTTTGTCCAGCACTCATTTAGCTAGTATTCCAAATGCCCAATCTGGTTTCAGGACACCATCCCTGAAACAGTTACGATCCCTTTTTCCAGATCATTCATTTTCTGGTAGATGGAATGGTCTCTAAAACTTCCTACTGTGCAGTTTTTGCATTTGTACTCTGAGTTCTGTTTTTAAATGTCCATTATGATTTTGACTTCACCCGTTGCATTACTTAGATGTGTGCTTTTAATTTCCAGACAGATGAGAATTTAAAAATCTATTATTGACTTCTATAATTGCATTATCCAAAAACATTAAATGTATATTTATATCTCTCAGAAATTTGTGTATACATGCTTTAAGTCCCAGTATGTGACTAGTTTTTGTAGTTGTTCTCTCTGAGCTCAAGATGCAAGGATATTCTCTGATTCTTGGGTGTAGGAGTTGTGACTGTGATGTTAAAACAGCTTGTCAATAATGTTCAAATCTTCTTATTTTTACCATTTTGTTTTTGCATTTCTTGTACAATAATTGAGAGACATATTGAAGCTTCCTAGTGTGATGGTGGGTATGTGATTCCCTGTCCTCCTGTTGATGATTTCTTGACATATATTTGATGCTCCATGTTTACAGTTGTTTTATCTTTTTGGTGAATGAAATTTGTAAAAGTTATGAAGTAACCCTCTTTATTCATAGACTGTGTTTTTGTCCTAAAACAATTCTGCATGATATTAATTATCACAGATTTTTGATTAATGTCTGTCTGGTACAGAATTTTCTTAAAGCTCTTTGTTGTGGAGAACTTTAAGCATATATCAAAATAGATTAAATATTATAATCAACTGTCATGAATCCATTATCTAGCTTCAACAATTATCAGTATTTTGCTAAATTTGAATATTTTTCCAACTCTAACTTCAATTTTTATAAAACTTTGTTTATGTGTATTTCATGTGTATTTGTTGTAAATAACCTATAGCAATACTTTATTTTAAAATTTCAGTCTGACCTTTTCTGTCTTTTCAGTACTAAGTTTAATTTATTAGCATTTATTGGGATTATTGATATAATTGGAATGATTTCAACCTTTTAGTTTGTATTTTCTAGTTTTCTTGCTTTTTATATGCTTATTTGGTCATTTTTCTTGTCCTTAAATTTTTTTTTTGCTTGATTTCACTTTCCTCCAATCCTAATATAAGTATAATGGCAACACTGTTTGATTTAAACTTTAAAATTAAGTATCTTAATACTTGACATTTAGAGCACTTTACACTGATCATCCCTCTTTTAACTTGTGCTATCATTTTCCACCATTTTATTTCTGTCCTACTCTTTATGATCCCATAAATTTGCCATTATTATTATTATTATTTTATATAGATCATATTTGCTTAGATTTACAGATGTATACATTTTCTCATTCTGGAAATAGGATTTTGCTTTGTACATAATTCAGTATTTTAAATGTGTTACTCTGTTGTCTTTTGGCTTCCTTTATTATTACTTTCATCTTATTATCTTTAAGTATCTGACTTTTCTCTATGCTTTGAAGATATTTTTGACTTTGCAATGTAGTTTCATCATGATCCTTACCTTATTATTATTATTTGTTGTTATTGTATAAGTGAATTTTTTTTGCTATTTTAACATTATTTTTCTATAACTATGAATTTATCATTTTGATCAGGTTTGGAAAATTCTCAGCCTATATATCTCTAATGCTTTCTTTCCCTTTATTCATTCTGGTATCTTCTTCTGGGACTTTTATAGTTTGAATTCTATTCCTTATTTTTTCTTCATCTCACAATCTTTCTTATACTTTTTTTGTCTTTGTTTTTCTGTTCTGTATTATGTGCAATTTCCTCAAATTTAATTCCAAGTTCACTAATTATTTATGTGCTTTAACCCCCTCTTTATCACATTCACTGAGTTTTTCATTTCAGTAGTTATATTTTTCATTTCTAAGTTACTTTTAGTAATGTTTTTTGCCTGGTCCTTTTTGATAGGGTCTTGTTCCTCCTTCATTTAAAAACATTCTGTCTTTTAGTTCTCTGAACATCTTATATTACAGTTTTGTATTCTGTATCTGAGTTCCAGTATCACTAGTCCTTGGGGGCTCTCGATCACTTGTTTTTAATTCTAGTGGCTTATTTCTTAATCCCTTCTGTGTTTGGTAGGTTTAATGCGAGTTGGCATTTTGTTGGCCTTTATCTCAGGGTACCTGAGGAGCTATACGTAGTATATTATTTGTTCTAGGGAGGATTTGTGATTGTTTCTGCTAGAGGCTGGGGAGCTAGCAGTTTCATCCCTGTCTTAAGGAGGGTGCCTCCTATTTAGTTTTCCCTCCTAACTGTGAGCCTAATCACACCCCTCTCAGTCAGCTCTAATCAAGGCATTTGGGGGGTTGCCTCCTACTCATTCTTCCATATGCTGATGTCAAATTATTTTTTCCCTGAAGATTTACCTTTCAAGTGAGCCCACATATGCATACATTAAAATTTTCTTCATGGTAATTTTCCCAGCTCAAGTTATGTTTTCACAGAAAGACTTGTTAGTGTACCTGTCTCTAGTATACTGGAATTGGAAGTCCATTTTTGCTATATTAATGACAGGATTCCTCAAATTCTTTAATGTGGAAATGTACATTGCCACCTTCCAAGTAGGAGATAGAATATTTGCAAATTTGAGAGTTTCTCCTCCCTGGAAATATTGGGAAATGTGACTTTGAAGTGAGTGTGGGGTGTAGTGATAGTAACAGCAGCAGAATTAGCCTCAGCAGTCACAGTGGTAGTAGTAATAGTAAAGTAGAAACAAGTGTGATAGTCATTGCTGTAGTAATGTCTAACATTGACTGTTTTACTCCAGACACTATCCTTGGTACTTTACAGCACTTACTCCTATAATCCTTGTAACAGCTTTATGAGGTAGATATTATTATTATCACCACTTAAAAATCAGGAAACTGAGTCCCAGCTATTTAAATGTGGATATGGGTCCACTCTAACCCTTGACTAGGACCACCAACAAATACTCATACTTCAAAGCTCCCTCCAGTTGATGTTCACAGCTGGTCAGAAGTTCTGCGTGGGAATAAGAACTAGAGAGAGGAGATCTGATCAATGAGTACCTGAGAAACCACTGGAGCACTCCCATGCCAGCTTTATTGGACAGTTAGGAATATGGATGGTAGATTTCTAGTTTCTGCAGTCTTTGTGAACACTCGCTTGTCTCCGGCCAATGAAGTCCTTGTTCCAGAGCCCACATAAATTTTTTTGCTCCTTGGTGTCACAATTCAGCCAAGTTGATTCCTCCTACCTCTTAATTATGGAAATATATAAAACCTCTAATGTGCTTATGATCTGTACATTCCCGTCTCCTCTCCTTTGTCATATCTTTTCCTGGTTGGCCCCTAGCTTACATGCCTTTGGGTGATAATCTATGCTTCTGTGTTTCTTTCAGTTAGCAGGACACATGCCACAGTGCTAACTCTGCATGGGCAATGCTACCAGGGGAAGGAGGGAGACTTGGGGATGACGGATTTTTCTTCCTGTGCCTACCCGGACTTGCTCCGCAGCCTCCCTCTCCATGGGCTCCCATCACCCTCAGTACCATCCATCACAGCTGCAGCTCAGCCCAGTGATGTATTACACTAACATATCATTAGTGCAACAGCAGAGCAAGGAGCTTTGATGATGTATTGGAGCCATACATCATAAGAATGAGTCACTCTGATGATGTATAACTCAAAAGATGGTACTATCCAGGGAAATGTGGGCATACTATAAATCAGGGACAATGTTAAAGAAGAAAACCCAGGACAGCTTCAGAAGGAAAACGGAGGTTCAGGGGTCTACCACAGTAGGGGTTGAGAGACAAAACTAGTAAATTCTTAATGGCTTAGATTGAAGCTTTCTGTTAGCTGTGGCTGGCATTCTTAATGACTAAACCAGATCACCAGTATCCCAGGGTGACATTTGGATTTCCTTTCCATCTGGAAATTAGTTTGGCTTCTGTTTTTTTTTTTTTTTTTTTTTTTTTTTTTTTTTTTTTGCACAGCCCCCTTGTTCTGAAAGATATGCACAGAGTTCATCAGATCAAACAGAAAGTACTCCAAGCTCATATTCCTCTTGGGTCCTCTTGGGTTCTGTTTGCAGAGAGTAGATTGTGGGGGATTTTCAGTCTGTGATGGTTCAAGCTTCCATTCTCTCAGAAGTTCTTGGCCTTTCACATTTCATCACTGAAATTCCTTAACCCCGTGAAGGAGTGTGAGTTTGAAATTAGGTTGTCGAAATAGACAGGGGACCCTCACTTGCCCCTAGGAGTTACGAACTTCTAGAACACAGTTCAGGATTTCTATTTGGCAGCAGGATAGTTTTGGATGAGACATTCTTTGCTTTTCATACTAAAAAAAAAGAAAATAGCAACAGAAAGGGGAGAAGCCTATATAACATTTTAAGACATAGAAAATTCCAAAATTAGTCTCATGCAGCTGACTACTCAATCGGACTGGCAATGTTGGCACTTGGGTGTGGGGCCTCTGTTGAATTTCCTGCCATTCCATTCCCCTACCTTTTCCCACTTTACTCCATTCCCAGAGAGATAAACTATGGAAAATGTCCACCTCCCTTCAGTATTCTCGGATTAGGCAAAGGGTGGGGTGATGACATTTTCTTAGCTAAATGTGTAAACCTTTTTGCAACATTTAAAATCAGTAGATAAAGAAAGTCTTCAGGAAAGGGAGTTGAGAGCCACAGGGCAGAACAGGATGTATAAGACCACACATGCAGGCACAATGAAGAAAAATCAACATTTGTATTTAATCCTTTATTTAAAGCTGAATGGTCAGCTTGAGATCTGAGGCCCAAGCATGTGGATTCTATCCCTCCACTCATGCAAAATAAAATAAAAATAAAAGCTTAGGTGCTTTGGGACTGGAGAATATCAGAAGTCAGCCCTTGGCATATGGGATCCATTATAGGCTAGAAGTCTTCCTCTGGGGGTTCCTCCCCCGGGCCCCACCCACGCTCCAGCAAGGAAGAGGGCAGCAAGGAAAGGCTCTCGCAGTCAACCCTAGTGTGTTGCTAGGACTCATTGCCTTTGTTTATTGCCAGCTCTTTGGCAGACCTTGTGTCCTGGAGGGCAGTACAATTAGGGGAGCTGCAGGAGAAGGGCCTGAGCCAACCATAAAACAAAACTGCCCCTTCCTCCCCTCCCTGTGGAAAGGATAAAGGGGGCTTTGCCACCTGAGCAGCAGTTAAGAGAACCATTTTTTTTTTATTATTCTTAAATAGCTGTGCCTTCAAAGCTTTTTAAAGTTGAAACAAAGCAGATCTTGCCTCTGCTCTTTATTTATTTTTGGTTGAGAATGAGAAAGTTGATAAACCAGCACATTCCATTGGAGTAGTTGGTAAAGGAGCAGGCACTGAAAGGGGTCCTAACCCATAATGCTTTTGGATACATTCTCTGTCCAGTGGGGTTGGCAATCACCTGTGTCACCGTCTGAGAGTTACACCTCTGCTGCTATTGGGAAGAGCTGTGAGGTAGGGGGATTTGAGCATCCAGGGAGACACTCAGACAGGAAAACCAGGGGATGGCTATGGGGAATGCCAAGGGACAGGCTGTGGGGACTGTTGGAACCTACAGGACAAGACAACTCAATGGTCAGCATTAGTACAAGAGAGAACATAGGAAATTTGCCGGTAACAAGAGTATTAGCTTCTAGTGTCAGTCTCCCTCCCTCAGGAGAGAATCAGGTCAACCCATGGGGTCAGCAGACCTTGCAGATTGGACCTCTGGAGGCTCAGGTCACGTGGGTCACTATGATCACACATGTTGTATTTCACACAATAGTGAGTACTTGACCTACATGATATATCACCTTCACAACAGCCTGGTGGAGCTGTTTTATGCACCCCATTTTTAGATGAAGAAACAGAGGCCAGCATCTTTTATATATATATGTATATATATTTATTTATTTTCTGAAGCCACATGGCTAGTAAGTGGCAGAGCAAGATATTAAACCAATTTCCTTTGACTTAGCACATGCTTGAATTTCCATCATCAAACTCCAGGACTGCTTGAGACCTGTACCCAAGCCCACTGATAACATGTCTACACTGTCTTTGCCTTCTAGAAGAGAGTGTCCTGATAGATTAGAGGTTAGCAAAACCACATGGAGAAAAAAAAATTCAGTTTTTCCTCAACTATCAGTATCTCCAGATTAACAAATAATAATAAAACAGTCACTATGTTATTTTATGCCCCCCTCCCCACTTCAACATCATAATGCATGGTTTTACAAGATGGAGGTGCAAAAACTAATAAAATATATGGTTTAATTAACTAAACTTATGCTGTAGTCCACATTAGAAGGCTATGATTTAGCACACACTCTCATCCTCAGGGCAGAATAATGCAAACAGCATAATTAAAAGTTGATGAGAAGTATATTTATTGGGCACACAGAAAGAAGAGACACCTAGATTTATGATACATAAAGTAAACCTTTAGTTTACAATATAATTAATATTTTAAAAACCACAGCGTGCATATAATGCAGGCGAAGAGTCCGCTTCCACGGAAGGATAATTTCTTTGGTGCTGATCTTGGCCCCGTTTTTAGTAAATTATGTTCCTGAGCATATACAAATGTAACATGATCTATTATGATCTAGAGATGATGCTCATTGAGATGTCTGCAGCTGTGATAGATCATGTTTGCGTATCTCGGAAGACATGGAGGATAGCTGAAGGGCCAATTATTTATCTGTGGCACAAATTTCATGGCCATTAGTCACACACACGGTGATGCAAAATGAGGGTATGCCACTACATTTTAATCAATCTCTGCTCAAGAAAACCCCTTGTTAGCACAGAGCTGAGTACAGCAGGAGTCTGCTGGGGAAGGGTAGAGCTTTAGGAAAATAGAGGATTAGGTGGGAAGGGAAGGCACAGGGTCACAGAACCCACCGAAATGACCACGGTGGCTCTGAGAACTCACCAGTGTTCATGGTCTTGTGTTAAAGGAATAACCTTGTTTAATCCCTGTAACAATTGTGTTGCAGGTGAGGAAACTGAGTGCCTGGCAAGCTACCAGGACAGTAAGCCAGAGCCTGTACTCACTCTGCATCACCCAGGGTTTTGTTGGGGGATCTTGGAGAGATCTGATAAACATTCTCTAAAATGCTGTCTACAGTTTGTCAAGAGCTCAGAGGTCCTCTTCCTGTAGAGATTCTCTATATAATTTTTTTCTCTCGCACCAGCCCCCAATTTGCCTCTCTGGGAGGCAAATATCTGAACCATTCATTCCCTTTCCTTTCTTACTTATTCCTGAAGTACCTAATGGCATGGGCGCTAAAGTCTCCGGGAACTTCACTCTTGACCCCAACTTCAAGGTTATTCCAAATAGGGTCATGTTTTCTGCCATTTCATACATGCATTTCTCCTTGAAAAAATGGTCTTGATGTATAACTAAGCTAATTACCTCTCCTCCCTTCCTTCCTCTTTTCTTCCTTCCTTCCCTCCCTCCCTCCCCTTATATATATATAATTTTTTAACTTGAAATTGGGTGGTAGAAAATATACTTGTATTATTTTTGTACTGAGGTAAGAGATTCTACATCCTTGGGGAAATAAAAAGACAGCTTCTGCACTGGTTCTCTCGTATCCATCCTGTCTAAATTCCCAAGGCTGATTCTTCTGCCTCTTTCCATGGCCTGTTAAGAATGAGGCCGCCATATTTATTGGATCTGTAATTCCATGGCTAGAGCAGCGCTCTATCAGTTATCTGTCGGCTCTGCTTGGTCTATCGCCTGGGCCTTGGCTATGGGGAGCCACTGAAGGATTGTAAGAAGTAATACCAGGCTAAATCTACCCACCAAGACTATCCACTGAGTAGCTCATGAAATGGTTATGAGCACCTTACAGAGAATGGACAACTAGTGCTCAGCCATGTGGTAGAAGTCTTCGGAGCCAAGAGTGCCTGGACTTTGGGCTGTACATCCTGTTGCTTCAACCACATCTTTAGTCTGGGCCCTCTTGCTCAAGTACCATAACCACAGATATGCTCCACACTTCCTATTCAGACTCGACCCCCAGATGGGGAGGAGAAACCAGAATGGCTTCCTTAGCCCCAGAAGGGACCCATATGGCCTGAGGCTTGAGAGGGAATACACTGGTGCCTGTAGGACACTGAGCCCTCAGAATGGGGCACCATATCCAGCCATGAGCTTTGATATCCCATCACAAGTGATCTGGACACGACCCATTCAGCTGTTCAAATCAGCATTTTTGCCAGGTTTCAAGGGAACTTAATGGGAACATTTATCTAAAATCTTAGTGTTGTTGGAAACACTCTCAGGAAGAGGCATGCAAAGGAAACACACAAAATAAATGAAGTGCAAAGGAAATAAAGAAAATAAGAGTTCTTCATTATCTGGTTCATTACACTTTTTAGTGCTTATTAAAATCATTGTTAAATGATTTAATTTTGTTTGGGTAAAAATAAAAAAAGTGGATGAGAAAGGGAATAAGAGATTAAGGGGATAAACTGCTGAGGTTTCCATTTTGGAACTAGTTGCAGAGCAAGAGTAGTATGAGAGAATCTGTTTGTCGGTCTCTCTGGGGGAGCAGTCAACACCAGGCACCACAACACATGCAGTTTGCCTTATTTTTGCTAAAGTGGCATGGACTTCTCAGGGGAGAGCTCAGGCTAAGCTAAGTCAGAGGATAAATCACCTTTGCTGTGGCCCCTCTTTGGTCACAGATTATTTCTGACAGCTATAGCCATGTCAAATCAGGATGCTGATGTATCAGCCAACTCCTCTGTATTCCAGCATTGAGAGTGTAACTTCCTTCCTGTTAGCACATATACACACATACAAACACGCTCCCCAGAGTGGTTTAGTGAAGACCCCCGGGTTGAATTTGGTGAAGAATAGCTCTGAGAGAACCTAGGATTGAGTAGGCAGGACAGATGGCAGTTGTTTCTAGAACCACATCCGTACCCACTGCAGGAGGCCTTTTTCATCCTTTTCAGGGACTTTGTATCTTTTAGTTGTCCTGGATGCCTGGGTGTGGTCTGGTAGGTTTATGGTGGCAGTGGATGTCCAAAGTGGTCTACCAAGTAAAATATTTGGAGGTTAACATGTGCTTTTAGGATACCATATCTTAACCCAGGTGGTAGAAACATGGTTTTAAGATAATACCATAGAAAGTTATTTCAGAAAAGGGCAGCCTTTGATTGCTCTTAAAAGCATACCACACACATCATGGTAGAACCAAATAACTTTACTCACCGCAGTTTGGGAGGATTCCCCTCCACGATGCCCTAGGGATGGCTCCCGGTGCCAGGAGGCCCAAGTTTGGCCTCATGAAGACTATCCAGAAGTGGGTCCTCTCAGGCCTTATAATCCAGTTCTGTCACATGCTAATGTGCAATTCTAGGAAAGGACCCAATAATACCCTTGGCATTCTGGCCTCAGTCTACTCTTCAGTCTCACCTCGTCCTAAGCGACAGTCACACCAGACTCTTTGACACTCCCTGAACATCCTATGTGCTTTCATTCTCCAATGTGAAGCCTTCTACCCTTCAGCTCCTTGAGGCAGAGAGAATTACCTCCTTCCATTTGTGGATGCTTGTTTCACATGGCACTCATCCCATTGCATGACCACTGCTTACCCATGTCATAGCCCTTCTCACCAGGCTGTGAGATCCTGGAGGGCCAAGACTGCTGTTTTATGCTGTGTTAAATAGATACCATAGGGCCCAGCACAGAGGAGATCCTCACTGAATGCTGAGTGAATTGAGTAGCACATGATGGAATTTGCCCTCAGAAGAGTAGAGGAGACAAGAGATTATGCTGATATTTTCAAGGCAAGGCAGTAAGTGCCAAGTTCCTCAACAGAGGTAGATGGCAGTTTAGTGGAGGAGAGAAGTAAGATGAGTTACCACTAGGGCTCCTCTTGCCACCAAGCAGTTGTGATTCTGAGAGATACAGACATGTTCTCACCACAGGGGGTGGGGGGGGCAGATAAGGGTCAGAATGTTGCTGGGTGCAGGTTATAAGTCTTGGGTTATAGGATAGGTTCTCCGAAATTTAGAAGTTGGTTTTTACCTTTCTGCTCCAAATGTGCTCTTTCACAAACATTTGTCTTCCTGACAATATCAAGCTCTTTCCCATACCCAATCTCTGCTCAGTGGCAAGACCTGTAGGAATCCAGGCAATGGACAAGGGGCCTCCCGTCGGACAGCTCCGAGTGCTGAAGCTGACCGTGAAGACCTCTAAGAAAAATGGAGCCCTTTATGCCTCTGACAGTGGAGGCCACCTGGTCAGACAGGCCAGGATCCTGGGAAGTCCTCAGCAGTGAGGACAGGACATTATCTCCCAGTGCAGTATTTGTGATGGTTCACTGACCATCCACATCCATTACAGGGAATTTGCCAGGTCGTCTAACTGTTCAGGCACTCACACCTCTTTTACCCACAGACTTCCCCCACTGCTCAGTGTGAACAACATCACATCGGAGAAAACGAGGATGGAGCTGGGACTGACCATCTGACAGGGACAGAGGAAAGCTGTGCTGATAACCCTGGGCAGGGGCCAGGGAAGAACCAAGTGAAATCTTCCCTTTATTCTGATGTTACCCCTCCCAGGAGCCTTCTTTCTCCTTCACTAAACCCTCTGCAAACTGCAGTGAGAGCAAAAAGTAAGCCTCTGCCTTCCGTAACGGATTTGGGCATAAATGAGGATTGTTCCTAGGTAACTCACCTGCCCTACTTTCTCCCACCTGCTTTCTAACAAAGTCAACCAGAAAGCAAATAGAATTGGGCTTTCAGAGCCCGAGATTTAAAACAGAAGAATCCTCCCTTTCATGGTGCCTGTACTTACAAATATGTATTCTGTATTTATACAGCGTATTAAAACCCAAAACCTACAGTAATGCAACATTAAAGTCAAGAAATGCAAAAGTGAAAGGTTTATGGCGTTGTTAGCTTGCCCACATTGTGCATTCTGCATAATGAACCTCACCTTGGAATTCAAGCCATATACAATGCGGCTGAGTTCACTCCACCAGGCAAACCTTAAACCTTTTGCATTTTGTGAATTTCATTACCTCAAATTGCAGTATTAATAACTGAAATGCACAGCTGAGAAAATGCTAATTTTCTGCTTCTTCATTCATTTTTTCCCCCTTTTCCTCTTTTTTTCCCTTTAATTAAAAAAGTAGAATAATGTGAGGAAATAAGTGTGGGGTGGGGGGGGCGGGGAGCTGCAAAAAGCTGATGACGGGGAAACTTATCCAAATTCAGTGTTAGGGGACTTTATGGGAGGGGAAACTGAGGCCTGCAAGGGGCTACAATTTGCCCAAGGTTAGTCAGCCTTAGTTGTTGGAAACCCTAGCAGTAAATTTCCCACTGTAAACTCAATGCTCTTTGGCTGTGCTCCATTTCCAATTCTTTTATGCCCCAAATCCAAATGGGGAAATGGCCCCAATAGCAAATAAAGGAAAGGAAAGGAGAAAGCCCGAATTCCTGGAAGCAGCTAGAACCACTTTTCTTCCATTTACACTATTTGGTTTACCAACGTTTAGCATAATTCTGATCTTAAGAGGTGCAGAATGACTTTAAATTACATTCAAAGAATATCCATGTTGCAAAAGCAAATGTGTTTTCTCTTTGGTTATGTAACTCCCAAGGAGAGGAAGACATTTAACTCACAAAGTAGCCAGCATGGACAGAGTTCCTGGGGTCGCATGATCTTAGCAATACTTTCAACCCCAGTGAACTGGCACCCTTGCACGGCAGGCTGTGCCCCGTTTTTCCTGGAGAAACAGATTCAGAAGTCTGAAGTAGGCCTGCTGACAGCCCTGGCTCCCTCTCCAGCAGCCTGTCAGAGAGGTGGGGTCATCTGGAAGAGAGAAAGGGTCAGTGTGACCTAGGCTCAGACTTTCCATAAATCTGGGGCCAGAGCTGCCTTGGCCCTTGAGGTGCTCACAGGATCAGCAAAACAAATAGTATGGATGGATTTTCATTCTGTGAAATTTGGACATAGAACAAACTTTGGCCTTTTTCTTGGCTGGAATATATTTGAGGACATTGCAATGGGCAAATGTTAGCCGCACTGAAGAGAATGGAGAAGCTAGAGAAGCAAATGCATGCTCTCAAGCCCAGGAAGAGATACTTCTGGATGCTGAGCATCAACTTCTAGAATTTCCCCACCCAGGTGCATTTGGGGTTTTCCTCCAAAGGGGAAGCTTCAACGGAGGCTTGGAGATCTGGGACCTGGGTTTCCTTTAGGTGTGATTGTTTGGAATCTCAGTGCATTATCCTGTGCTGGCATGCTGGAGCCCCTGGGACCCGCCCCACCCCCACCACCCCCCCACTGCATAGATGTATATCAGCAGGGTAGCAGCATCGGGTCAGTGGTCCCAGTGCCTACCCCTGCCCACTGGGCAAAGAGACACAGAGTTCCAAGAAGTGTGTGCGGGGGGAGGAATGCCCCCAATAAGGCTTGGCTTGTTAGAAGACTCCTTTCCAGAGACCCAAATACCCAGTGGGTAGAGTGAATGCAGGTTGAACGGGTAGGAAATGGGAAAAGAAGAAGCACCCAAAGTGGCAGAGTGAATGTCCGAAACTGGTGCCCATCAAATGAGAGACAGGAGGTACAGGGGCTTTCCTTGCTCCATCAGTCCTGTTCAGAAGTGGCTTACCCTTTTATGAATCCAAAATGTGCTTACCCCAGCCAATGGCAGCAGCCTGCCTTCCCTTCTCTCTCCTCTCCCCTCAAGTTCTTCCTGCTCTCCTTCTAACAGATGGTAGCACACACGAGGATTTTTTTTCTTCCTGATGCTAAGCATGATTTACAGGCTTGAGTTATTATTTATCATTATTCATTTTCTGTCAGCAGTGCATTGAAGGTTAATAGAAATGCCAACATGCTCACTGATTTACTTAGTAAAATATTTGTTCCAAGGTTTAGGTCATATGATTGGTGTCTGAGTGAGTTTCAGGTTTATGCATTATGAAAAGCAAGATGACTTGACCTTCAGCCACCAACACTAGCATCATATATTACTTCAGTGAATGACCTTCAGAGACCTAAGACACAGTCGATGTATTCAACACATGTTAGCCCCCTCCAGATTGCTGGCATTGTATACATACCAGCTGAGTTTATGCAACGTAAGCTGAGTCACAAGGCCCGGCTAATGAATGGGAGGCAGTTGAGATATAAACTCAGACTAAACCAGATCCTCTTCTTAAGATAATAAACCAACTTTGCAGCCTCAGCACAGCTGGGCTGCACATATACTATGGGGACTAATGGCTTCACGTTCCCTCCTGGGCTTCTTGCATCTCAGCAGCAAAAGGGATACAGACAAAAGGCATTTCTGAAGGAAATTGATCTTGGATGAGCAACTAATCAGGGCTCCAAGGGGAGAGAGGGCTTGGTGGGGGGGGCACCATACTGACATCAATGTGCTTTGGCTGCTGTTTGGGGGTGGTAGAAGAGGGAGATGGCATGAAGCATGGTCTCCAGGAGCTTAGAGTCAATTGGCAAAAGAGATCTAAATGGTGTACTAGTAATACAGAAATAAAAACTACATTAAAAGCATGCAGTGGATAATTAATTTCTAAAGGCCCAGTTCTAACTGTTACTGTAGGGGTAACACAACATAGTGGAATGGGTTCAAGTCATGTGCTCCAGATTGAGGATACATGAGTTTAAATCGCAGCTCCATTACTTCCCAACTGCCTAATCTTTAGCTTTCTTTAAGCTTCAGTTTTCCCATGTTTTAAAAACAAGGATAGAGAGAATACCTACCCCCTTGAGGCTTTTTGAGGGTCAGTTGACATAGTGCATGTGTATATGGCTAGCACAGGTCATGATTCACTCACCAAATGTTAGCCATTATTGTGAGTGCTCTGAATAGATGAAGAGATTGCTGCAAGCAGCTGGCAAGGCTTTGTGCTTGAGGAGGGACTTACTTTGGAAATTTGAAAGAAGAAAGAAACTATGTAGACTGGTGGGGAATTGGGGTCAAGGACGAATAGAAGTTCTACCGAGTGCCAGTACCGTGTCACAACCCTGGAGATGGTAACAAAGCTCTCAGTGTCTGAGTCTAACTTCTTGTGTTCTATTTCCAAACTCCTCTCCTTACCTCAGGTTCTTCTGAGAGGCCATCAGTGTCCCTTTATCAATCGCATCTTGTTCACTAAGTTTTATTTATTTCAAATCCAGACAAATCTCTTTAGGGCTTTGGAATTGCCCCAGATACAGTTTTCTGTTTCAGCGATCCACTGATGATCTCCAAAGAGCCCTCCCGGTCATTCCTCTAGTCCTACCTTTCTGTTCCTCCTTGCTGGCACAGTCCAAATACCAGATGGACTCCCCACCTAATACATGTAACCTCTCTGTTTCTCATTCATTCACCTGGATGTAAGCAACTGGGCCTGTTTCCAACTGTTCATGCCAATGGGTGGGAGTAGGTGTTTTGTTTCTTAAATCATTGCTTCAGTGTCAGCACATGCAGTTATAATTCCCATGAGCCCCATCCTCTTCTCTTGAAAGTGACAGGAACTTTCTTTCCCACATGTTGGAATACTAAGAGATTAGCCTGTGTTGGGCAGGGATCCTAGAAAGTGGCTTAACAGCCAACAAAAACTCCCTAGCCTAGAACTAAATGCAAAGCAGTTTTCCTCAGAGAAAGTGAACACTGAAAATGGATCCAGAGATTCCCTGTACATGAGCACAAAGAGAAGGCAATGTTGTATTTGAAAGAAGAATAATTATTTTTGTTGAGAACACTGCAAAGAATTAGACAGAATCCACAAAGAATGGAGGACTCTTTATGTCATTCATTTATCCATTAATTTTAGATAAAAAATTTATTGTGGGGGGCATTCCTTCATTCAAGGCATTTACTGGTTTCCTAAGCCAAACCCTCAGGGTCGAGGCTGTCATACTGAGACTCTGTTCCTCATACTAATCATTTATAGTAAAGTCACAATCTCTTAGCGTGAGATAGGATCTGAGAGGTTGAGTTCAACCTTCTCCCTTTGCAAATGAGAATTCAGAACCTAGATTTGTTCATCTATAACTGAGAGTGACAGAGGTGGGCATACAACAGAAGTCTTTTGGCTCCCTTGGAGCTGTGCTTTGCCCCTCTCCACTTTGCCTCTGTAACAGGAAACTCTTTTCCAAAACTGGCCTTCACATTGAGCTGATGGGGCTCTAGCTGCCCAGACTATAAGGTCCATTTTCAGGAGAACCAGCATCCCTCTCCTTGAACAAGGGTGGAAAAGCCAAGAAACCCATAGCGTGTCAGGAATGTTGATGGTAAAATACTGCAATGCAATAACAAAGGAAAAATTCAAAGGAATGAGGAAACGAAGCAATTTAAATATCATTTAAATAATTTTCCTTTCTTTCCCTCATCTTCACCCAAGACCGTTCAGTGAGCCCATTTGAATTCTGTGGGCATTTCATCCTCCCACAGTAGGGGCTGAGTGCCGGAAATTTCCTTTCATTTAATTTCCAGTACTAGCTAAATTATCTATTGCCGCGTTCTGTGATTGATTTAGTTTTTATTGTTCTTGGCTGTGACAATCTATAAGGACCCAGCTGATTTTCTCCTTTTGGGTTTTAGGCTTTATTGCTTTCATTTTAATGACAGATATTAAACACAGGGAATTCTCATCTGTATTTTCTCCAACAGGCTAAGCTGTGTGCTGTGTATAAACATGAACTGATCCCAAGAACTAGTCCTTCCAAAGTCTCCTTCTCCTGCTACTTCTGTGTAACCATGACAAGGACCTGTGACAATTGTGAAGAACAACACATGAACCTTCAGATGAACTTCACCATCACAGTACCATGTATGTAGTAGATATCTAATAACTATTTGGATCAACTAATGAATGACGAGTCCATAACCCTTTGGCATCTGAACTTTTCCATGAATTTGCCAGTAATCCTCATTTACAAAGGCTAATTGGGCACCTACTGTGTGCAATGAAATTATGCAAAGTCTAAGAAAATTCAAAGAAGTGCATGATCTTCCTTTCTGTGAACTTTCAATTTATCGATAAAAAGGGTGTACATAAAATATCAATATGAAATATGAAATGAGTTATAGTAAATAATAAGTGAAATTGCAAACTTCCTCAGAGTGTAAAAGAGTGATATATTCCCTTTAGTTTGGGAAGGCAAAAGAAAAAGAGCAGGAAGGATGATGTAAGTTAAATGGAAACAGAAACTATTTGATGTCCTAGTAGTCAGGTCTTTTTCTCAGCTGTAAGAGACAAAACTCCAGTTCAAGTGAAATCATTGGCTCATGTGACTGGAAAGTCCAGGGGACCTAGTGGCTTCAGACACTGCTGGGTCCAGGGGACTCAAATGGTGGAGAGAAGAATTGAAACATCTGCCCACTACAAGATGAGAGGCATGAGCATTCCATGCTGCTCTAAGTGTGCAGTGCGCACGTGCACACACATGCCCTGAAATAAAAGGCAAAGGCTCTTCTTTGCTTTTCATTTTCTTAATCTCACTCTTATTCTAGTTCTCCATTCTTCCTTTGCACTCACATGCATATAATTGTCATCACAATCATTTTCTTACAATTTTATCTTCTGTAATTATGAAATAGCCCCTTAATTCTCCCCTAGTCAGAGTAGATACGTTTGTATTTTCGCCAAAATTCAGCCCAAAACAATTTTTTTGAAAGTAAACCTTGAGTCTTTTAATAAAAAGTCAAACTCCTTTCAAATATTCTTCCATTCCATTTTATAGAATTTCCAACTAGATGTTTCTTCTGTACTGTTCAAAGCCGTATCCAATTCATCCAGTATAACAAATGTAACATTTCTAAATTTGGTCTTTGAGATGTCATCTTAAGTCTCTGAAATATACCATCAACTCAGACTGAAATTCAATAGCAGCAGCATAGTCAATTCAATACGAGGTTGGCGGATAAATTGTTTGAAAACCCAGAATTCAACTCTGCGTTTTGTTTCACTGTGATGGCCCCAAAAGGGGGTTGTCTTCTCTCTTTACCATACCTGCATTCATGAGCTAAATTGTGTTATATCCTAGTTCCCATTCTGGTGTACCGCTATGGATGTTGTTTTCATTTGTTAACAAACTCGAGTTACCCCAGAGGTTTCCATTCAGAGAGCTGGCTCTCTCAGGAGAGGAAGAAGTTTGTTTTTGCTTGACTCTTATTAGGGTATTTATTTATGGATGGTGATGATAAAGGGAAGGTTATGACCTAAAATAAAACAATCCCATGAAACTGGAATTTTGCCTAGATAAGCACAGAAAAGATGTGTATGTAGTAATCAGTATTCATATTTAATGTAATTATATACATAAATAATTCTTATATGATGCAAGAAACATTTTCAAAATGTTTTTGATGTTATTTTTTTATATAAAAATTTGAATGGTGATAATGAGGCATACTTATCATCTCTGTAGATGACAGAGCTATGATGAAGGAATCCACATTCAAAGACATACCCTACTGGTTAGAATGAAACCATTAAGGTAAAACTCAACAGTGGTGAATGTGAAGGAATTCATTGTCATTTAAAACTGAAGTGGAAGGAACATAGGGTGAGAGAGGTCTGAATTGAGGCAGCTTATGGGAATAGGGCTTGGGACTTTGGAGGATCACAAGCTAATGTGCGGCAGATAAAATGAAAAAAATTGAAGAAATCTTGAGCAACCTAAAATCAATGGGAATGTGAACATCACATGGGAAATCTAGAGACAACATATTACTTTCTGGTCTCCTTGTATCTATACAGATGAATTTAGTTTTAGTGGCCAAGTTTTGGTGGGGGAGGTTGGGTAATGGACAAATTAGTCCATTGGAATTTGCGTGTATCCAAAGGAGGATGGCCAGTAGGTAGGGGTTCTGCTAATGATTTGTGTGTATGTGAACTAGTAAATGACTTAAGATATTTTAATCTGAAGGAAAAGAAAAAGACTAAGGAACTGTGGTGGTTTCTGCAGATAAAAGGCTCTTCTGAAGAAGAAACAATACAGACTTTTCCATTTTGCCTCAGAAAAACAGATTAATATGAAAAGTTGGCAATTACTAAGCTAGAAATTTAGGCTCATCGTCTCCTAAGAAAAGGCCCTCTTTATAGGAAATATGCTTTTTCTTGAATACATGAGAACCCATCGTTGGAAGAATTTTGTAACACTGAATGGCCACATGTAGAATGCTGCAGAAATAGCCTGGTACTGAATTGGAGATTCTCATAATTAACACTGCTGCACAAATGGGGAAATGAAGGCCTAGAACAGTCGCATGACTTGTTAAGTCAGTTCACACACCTGGTTGGAAATAGAGCTGGAATCAAAATCTGTGGCCCTTACTCCTTGAACAATGCTTTTTTTCATTAGTCCTCAGAATAAAATTCAGAATATATATGACATACAGTGTAGGGAAATGGATTTCAAATAAACAGGAAATAGAATTTAACCTTTTGCTTTTTCGTACCTTTTCTTTCTTTCCCTCCAAAAAGGTGGTTTTAAGTCAGCCACTAAAATCCTGAGCTTGTAGTAGTTCCAAAAGGTAGAGGTATGTGAATTATTCTGGTAAGGATGGAGTTTGGTGGTCTGAGAGAATGAAACTAGACATATATTGTGGAAATTGGGATTTGTTCTCTCTGGGAAAAACTTGATTGTCTTCATTCTCAAAGAAAAAAGAAACATTAAACATCTGAGGTTTCAGAGAGGCCCAGTTAAATCAAATTCACTCATCAATTCACCAATGTTTACCGAGTTTCCATGTTCTGTTGGCTGTTTTAGAAGGTAGGGGAGATAGATTAGCTAACAAAGTTGGCTGAAGTTCCTACCTTTATGTGGCTTATGTTTAACTGTATGGAAGTCACTTTGGAACATACCAAGAGGTACCACCAGCAAGGGCCTATGAGGGGAGGCCTGGAAGGTTAGGAGAATGGGAGAGAAGCTGGCTTGGATGAGTGCATCTGACACAAACATCTCTCAAGGTCTTAAGTTCAGAAAATACCCAGAGTTTCTTGTTGAACCACTGTCATCTCCCCCAGGCATAGAAAAACTTGGGCTTGAGCCTTCTTTCCTCTTTGAGGAAATCAACCTCAAACCCAGTTCCCAGTTTGGAGCAAATGAACCTTGAAACTGTAAAGAAATAGCTACCATTTTATCACATTCTTCCTGGGTGCTCAATGCTTTAAATGCATGTATTTATTTTATCCTCATAGCAAATCTATGGAGTAAGTACTTTTCCTTTCTCATTTTATAGAGGGATGAACTGAGGATTTGAATGACCCAGGACCCTTTAATAGGAAAGTGTAAGACTGGGATTCAGACCCAGGTCTTTCTGGCTCTCCAGCTTTGCACTTGAAGCAAGCCTGGCATCCTTCAGAAGGGGCTCCCTTCCTGAGGCTTCATCTGCAGCTCTGGGTATTATTGAATCTTTGTCTAGGCACTTGTTCCATTACTATTTGGAATCAGGGGTGAGGGGATATCTTCAAGGGTTTAGCCCTTGGAAGGAGGGGTGGCTTGGATTTATGGGAATACAGTTTGATGTCACCTATCTTCCTTCTGTTTGATTGTCACTTGTTGAAGAATCAAGAAATATACCTGGTGTTAATGTTGTAGAATCACCCAGCACCCAGGGAAGGTAGCTTGGAGAGAGTTGCTGCTTTTCAACCTGAGGTGAAGGGGAGAGGTTCTCTCTGGTTATGCCCCACCAACCCCCTTGTAGCATTTGTAGCTAAGATACAGCATTCCCCACTCAGGGCCCAAGGGAAGGGGCCTGAGTGCAGCACACGAGCCTATAAACCTGTACTAAGTCAGCCCAGTCCTTTCCCAAGTGGTCAGCAGAGCCTGTTCCTGGCCACCTGCCAAGCACTAGGCACCCAAACTCCCCCCACACGCAAGGAACCTTTGTTCTCTTAAAAGCTTGCCTTTGTCGATAAGGTTGCTATTGTTGTGGTCTTGGGAGGGAGGAAAAATGCCGACATCTCCAGTTTTTAATATGGTAAATGTCAGTGTTTATGCCTGCATGGGTTGGTCTAATTATCCCGTGTCCTCTAAAATCTTCTGCTGTAATTACCACTCACTGCAGTGACACCTACTGCTAAAGGGAGAGCCATCAGCTGCAGGAGCTCAAAGGCAAAGCATACTCAGCAAACTGCAAGCGACACCAGCAGCTGTTTCTGGTTTTGAAACGGTGGGAGCTTCATGAGCCATTTTCCCGGGTCCCTCTGGAGTAAATGCCACCGTGCTTGAAAAGTTGGAAATATTTGTCAGCCCCGGAACAAAGCTGGGAATGAATACAATGGTAATTTGCTTTCCCATAATCCCTTCCTTTTCTTGAAACCAGCCACGGAGGCAACTGATGGGCTAGAGAATTAAAAAAAAAAATAAAAATAAAAAAAGGAGTATTAGCACCAGTGGTATCTGGTATGTCATTGCTATTATGGGTATAGTAGCCTTTGTGTTATCTACACATGGACTGTAATGCACAGAGAACTAACTGAAGAGTCGAGACAGCTTAAGAGAGTAGCTTTTAAGCAAAATGCTATGCTAAATAGACTGATAGTCTTTCTAAAAAAAAAAAAAAAATTGCCCATTAGCACACATGGGCAGTATTGAATTGGATTTGCAGTGACAGGGAATAGTTTGCCCTGGCTTCTGTGCCTGCAACTGTACAGAAGGAGGAGGGGAAGAAGATGAAGAAGAAGGGGGGAAAAATCAATAAATCCAGTGTAAGCAAAGTCACAGCAACCTTTAAAATAATAAGACAAATCCATTTATCCCACAAATGTCTTCATTTCCAAATGCCATTGTTTGGGGCATTTTGCTGTCATTGTCGATGACATTTTAGAAAACTTGGCTCTTAATCGTTTAGGTGTAGCCGGATTTCTCCTGAAACAGCCAAGTTAAAAGATTATACATTCACCCTCTAACAGCCTTGTCCTGTGGGGTGAAGGAGGGAGGCTGGCAGTGGGGGAAGAGGCTTGGAAAGACAAGGCTTAAATATGGACAGGAAAGCTCGGCTGTATTGCTATATACAATGAAAAGTAATTACAGAGAAAAATGAAAGCTGTTTCTTGCTGTTAGCAGGAAGAATAAGAGAATTCTGTACCTTTTTAAAGCTCTGAGTCCATTTTGATGTAATTGGTTCTGGAATTATTTATGACATTAATTGCTGCGCTATCGACTGCCTGTCAGTGGCTCTGGCAGTTAGTCCATCTTTCTTAGCAGAGACAGCCTGCTCAGCCCAAACTAGACTGACAAGCTAATTATACCCATCTTCCCCTTCAATGACAAATGCTGCTCATCGGAAACCTTTCTAGAAATAAGCTCTCATTCTTTTCCCTTTTTCCTGAGCCAGACATAACGGATATCTCAAGGTGCAGATCGCAGCTAAAACTCAGCTCACAGGGCTATTAGCTCTGAACATCTCACTTGAGCCAAAAAACCTAAGCATCTTATGTTATCAAACTATATGTCACTCCCTGATGCTAGTTTTCAGGGATGAGCCGGGGGCCTGGCCTGTCAGTCATAGCAGGGCAGCGAGAGCCAGGCCGACTGGATTAGCCAAACTCTCCCCAGCTGTCAGCTGTGTCTGACTCAGGTGATGATATGGAGGCTGGGGGAAATGCCTCCTGTGCATTGTACAGCTGGGGTTGGGGTCCTTTTTGGGGTACCAGCTGCAGGAACCCATTTTGGGGAGGAAAAGAGGGTAGTTACTGTGGCTACCTTATAGCTTTATCCAAAAGCCCCTTCATGAAAGGGTTCTTGCATTTAAGGCTTATTCATGAAGTCTTAGAAGGCTTGTTTTGCATGAAATGTAAAAGACTATTTTGGGGACACCATAACGACACCATCAGGTATGCTTCAAAAAGTGGGCACCCCTGCCTGTGGCATGCTCAGAAGGGGCAGAAAAGTAGAAACAAAGTGATTCTCTTTTTTAGGAGGATGCAGGCTCGTTTGGAAGACAAGGTGTGCATGTCAACAGGCATAGAGAATCTTTTTTCAAAGCACTAGGTAAATACATGAGTATCAGGTGTACAAGCATGATGGAAAGCATAACAGAATGAAACAGCTCTTTAGCAAAACCACCTGGTTTATTTTCTGCCGCAAAGTTTTTCATGCTGTCCAAAATAAGTTGGAAAAATTAGTTATCTTTTTAAATAATAAAGTCACCCCTGAAAAGAAGGGCTCACCTGTGCTTCTGCTCAGTTGGAAGGAAAGTCAGGAGGCTCAAATTCAAGTCTTAACACTTGGGTCTTTGGGAAGACGTGAACTTTCAAAATCCCAAATCTGGACATGAATTTAATAATCCTGTTTTGCCTCCCAGACAAGGTATGGTAAGAATAAATCTAGATAAAAATATGGATACATGAAATAAAGGAGAAATACAACATCTAGGGACAAAGTATAGTATAAAAACAAAGGTTAAAACATGGGCATTGGGTCCAGAAAGGCATTGGATACAGCTTGTTTTGAGAGAGCTCTTAGAAAGCCCTTGAGATTTGGGATCCCAAGGGCAGTATTATATGCAACAGGATCCCTCACATGATTTTGCTGTTATCTTTATTTGGCAGATACAGTTGAAAGGAATGTATACGAATGACAAGTTTTCAAGGGGTGGACTGTGGTGGTTTTGTTTTATGTTAGCATACCTAAGCTTGGAAGTACATTGCCCAGAATTCCCTTCCCTGCCTAGTTCCAAGTGAGTGTAGACCCCAGGAACATTTTTGTATGAGATTTAGAAGGTGAGAGTGGAAGTGTCGCCATATTTCTTTATGCTCAGGACATCAGTGGAGCCAGCTTACACACACTGACTTTTACTGACTGGTGTGTCTATCTGATTGGCTTGACACATCAGTTTGGCTAACGGCTCCTCCAGCTCCTGCTGGATTTTCTTCTTCAGCCTTTCTACTGCCTGGACCAGGTGCCAGCATAACAAATGGTGCCAGCTTGTCCTGCAGCCTACCCCCTCACTGGAGTTGGAGGCTTGCAGGAGGTGAGAGACCAGCATGGATTCCAGGCTGTCCTCCTGAAGCCCAGCTCAGCCTTATAGATCAAGTTTGTCTTTTTCCTTGCTTCCCCCACTTTGTATCTGTTTGTCCTTCCTGTCTGTGAACTTCAAGCTCTAGCATCAGTTAACTGGAGACTATCTATCTATCTATCTATCTATCTATCTATCTATCTATCCACACAAACATAATCTCCTAATGGTTCCTAGTGGTTCTGCTTCTTTGATTGAACAGACTGAATCCAATGCCTAGAGCAGTATTAGTTGCATCAGATTATTCATTGTCCAGCTGATGCAAGAACCCCAGAGGACAAAGATTCCAATTAAAGGTTTAAGACCAAGTGGGAGAGGAAGTCAGCTGTTGTGCTCATGAACATGTTCATCTGTGTGCCTCAGGGGATCTGGTCTGCATATGAGTGTAAGGCAAAGAAGAGAAGAAAAATTGGGTTGACACTTGAGTTGACTCTTCATAACCCATAATACCTAGACACCGTCTCATATTTTTACTCCATAACACCGAACATTTGGTAGCTGCTTGGGACTGCACTTCCCTGCAGATGGTTGATGCTGTATAAATCTGAGTTACTGACCCAGTGCGTAGCACAGGGAAACTTGGTTTGCAAGGAGAATAAGTAGAGTGACCAACTGTCCTGGTTTCCCAGGACTCAGGGATTTCATGGGGCATGGAATCTACAGCACTAAAGTCAAGACAGTTCTGGGCAAAGTGAGATTATTACTTACTCAAAATATAAGGAAATTCCCTTCCATAAAAAGGTAAGCAAGCCCAGCATTACATACAGACTCCTCTGTAAGCCCTTTGTCTCTCTAAGTCTGTTTCCTCATTAGAAATAGTTTTTCTGAGGGTAAATTGATTTAATAGATGCAAGACACCACAGTTCTTTTTTTCAAATTTTTATTGGAGTAGCATAGGTATAACACAAAATTTCCCATCTTAACCATACTTGAGTGTACATTTCTCTGAAATAAATTACAATCACAGTGTCATACTCTCATCACCACCATCCATTACCAAATTTTTTTGACTTCGAACAGAAACTCTATACCCATTAAGCGATCATTCTCCATTCCTCCTTCCCCTGGATCTTTGTAACTTTTTGTCTACTTTCTGTCTCTATGAATTTGCTTACTCTAGATAGTTCATGAAAGTAGAATTATACACATTTTGTCCTTTCATATTTGCCTTCTTTCACTTAGAATAATATAGTTTCATCCATGTTGTAGCATGTATGAGAACTCCATTCCTTTTCATAGTTGAATAATAGTCTATCATATGTATATACCGCATTTTGTTTATCCATTCCTCAGTTGATGGACACTTGAGTTGTTTCCTCCTTTGAGCTATTGTGGATAATGCTGCTATGAACATTGGTTTACAAATATCTGCTTTAGTTCCTGTTTTTAGTTCTGATCTTACCACACTTCTCCATAAATAAGCATAAAATGTGAAGTTACTAATAATATCAGAAAATGTAAGACTTGGATATATAAAAATATAACAAAATTCATATATGACGTAGTCATACAGAAAGCATGTCCTTCCTGAGTCCATAGGGAGAGACAAAGGATGGGCAGGAAGTTCTTGTATTCATTCATTAAACAGATTGCCTACTCTGACAGGTACTGGGCTAAGCACCAGGTTTAATTTGGTGAACAAAATAGACATTGGTTCCTACCTTCATGGAGCATTCAGTCTACCAGGAGAGTCAAAAATTAAACAAAATGCAAATAAAAATATGAGAAGTCTTATGGGAGAAATAAATGTTCATCATGGGCCTCCTTAATGACTTTGAGCAAATTTCATTCCATCTATAGATCTTGGTTTCCTCATCAGTAAAATAGTTAGGTGCAAATGAATGAGCTACTTGGTGGGATGATCTTGATAAGACTAACTATGCCCCAGAAGATGAGCACATAAGAATCAAAAGCCACTTGCCATTAGCCACAGCCAAACTCACATACACGTGTCCCACAAGAACTGGAGAGGGACAGCCCAGGGTTGCCCCAGTTGCCATAGTCATAGTTTATTGAATGGGCTGTATAAGATGTAGTGAAGACTTAAAGGAGGGAGTGCCAATTAGAATCACCCAGGAGCCTCTCTGATGCATGTGTCAGCCTCTTTAGGAGGAATTTCAGTGAATGATTTCAGTGGGCCTGAGAAAAGGAAGTGTTTCTTCATGAAGTCCTTACCCTACCCCTCTGATAGGAAGACGGTAATTGAATAGCTAAAGTGTGGACATTTTACACTACATGTATTTTTTCTCCTGGTAAACTTCTTGGCAAACCTATAGAAATTTAACATGAAGCTTTAAAAATTGGCTCCTTTAAACCATGCTCTGCCTGTAAATTGTATGGTGCTGATGGCAGCTTTCTTAGGTCATTCTTCTCATTAAGTCTGCAGATCCTGCTGAAATAGGTGGATCAAGAAGAAAATTACTATGCAAAGCCCTCCCCTCCCCTGTCCCCAGGCAGCTAAGGGTTCATTTCTATACTTCTTCCTCCAAATTGCCAGAAAGAGATGAAATTAGGACTCCTCTGTAAACCTTGAGCTAGATCATGAGCTCCACGTGGGTGGAGGAGCCCTCCATCTTCCCCAAAATGTAGCCTGGAGCCTAACCACACAGGGAACTCAGGAAGTGGTCATTGAGTGGATAATTGAACTTCAAAGTCTGATCTGATTTGATCCTGCTAATATGGAAATAGAGAAATGGTAAGGAAATGTGGGAGAATTTAGCGAAAGGGTAGCATAATGACAGGTGGCAAGAAAAATAGGCTCCCAGTCAAGCTGTTGACAGGGATTACCTCCTGGGGTCCTCAAGGTGACCTTGACCCAGGTAACTGTTCTCTAATCTGTGCTCTGCAGGTAAAATCTTCTCCCCTATCTGGGAAAATACCCATTTAAAAAAGTGAACTTGGCAAGTGTCCTTTCAAATCTGTAGCTTAGCCTTAATTAAAATTTTACAACCTGACATAGGATGGCTTACACTTAGCCCTGATGAAGACAGAAATAATCTAGTATTTGCAATAAAAATATCAATAGTAGCTTACAGTTACCAAGTATATCATAGGCTCCAAAGCTCTTTTGTATATACATTATCCCATTTAGAAAAGGATGTCCAGACCTTGAACTCCAATATGGGCAGGGACCAGGTATCTTTTGCCTATCCCTGTATTCTCCACCCTTGATAGATATTTGTTAACAAGTATTTGTACATAAATTAGTGACAACAACCAGGATTCTAGGGCTTAAGAGACACCCTATAATTTTTCCAATGTCAAGTGACTCATGAATGGCAGAGCAGTTACTTTTCAGCACAAATAGCTTGGAATGTGTCCTTACGTTGCAGCCGCTTGCCATCCCCACGATGGTGGGTAGATTCACCTGCAGCTGAATCTGATACCTGATGCAGGTAGTGTTCAAGTTGAAGAACTGGAGCAAGTTTTAGTTCATAAAGAAAAAACAGAGGAAAAGCAAAACCCAATGTAGATTGTTTTATACAAGTTAACTGACAAAATTCAAAAGAAAATCAGACCTCAACATTGCTTTTGGTTATATTATTGCTTATGTTTCATGGAATGTTATTTTAAAAGTCAATGAATAATTATTACAAGTTCTTTAAAATGCCTAAATAATGCTTCTTTTTCCTAAATTCCTTCAAAGTTTCTGTACAAGTATCCTTTGACCAAAATTAAGCAATCATGCAGATGATATGCATGTCTTTTATCTTTTGAGAATAATATATATCATTTAGCACTTTACCTGTGGCTTCTGGATGCTTCTGTATCTTCTGGATGGCGGGGTAAGGGAACCACCTACACCAAGCCAAGAACAGAAAAGCTGTGTGCAGTACTTACCTCCAGGCAAAGCTCTGTATTCAGCGGTGCTTTCTCTTTTTAATTTCTGAATTTATGGTTGCAGTTGTGAGGTAGAAAAAGATGGGAGCCCTTTTTCTGTCAATAAACTGATCATCTTGAGAAGGCCCAGTACTTGTGGACATTATCTTCACTCAGGACAGGGATTGGAAGGGGTGGTTTGCTCCCTTCTCACCCTGTGCTTTTCCGTTTCCTATGTTTGTGAGACACATGTGGAATTATTTTTTCAGGTGAATGCCACAAGAGATCTAATAGAAGATGCATTTGTTTTTGACTTCCAATTAATCAAGATAACATCTCTCTCAACCATTAGACAGTAAAATCAATACCTCAAGTGGCTGGACCGCTAGTTAGACTTATCCACCAATACCTATTATTGGCAAATCAGTGATGTATGTAACCATTTTGTACTTTATCATTTTATAATATGTGAACAATATGACCATGTTGGGATGTGAAGAAGGGGCGATTTCTGCCCCTAGAACAATAATGCCATTTCTGCTACATCCCCAGCCCTGACCGACTTCCTTCCACACTCAGAGCTGGGGTGATGATTCATTCCCCAAGTCTGGTTGGCATGAAACCAGTCACTCATCATCAGGGATACCAAAACTGCAGGATGAGAGAAGCATAGCTAGGATCCTTGAGAAAGGTCTGAGACAACAACCATAAGAAATATGAGTGTTTTGAGACTTCCTGTCAGCAGGCAGCAGTGGCCTGGAGGAGGAGGGACCTTGCCTGTTCAGAAGCCCTTCTCTCCAACTGAGGCATGGGAGGGGGAAGGGAAAGACGGAGGGTAGAAAAGAAACTCTCAGAGGATCTCTGAGACCTAGCTAAAACGAGGACGAGTTTCCAGGGGTTCACTGCAGGATTTACATGGGTGACACCTGCCCTAGTCTCTGGGAATATTGTATGAGGCAGCAAGTGCCATGCCAAGGGCTCCATGATAGGGGAGGACTTTCCCCTTGAGAAAACCCTATTGCTTCCTCCTAGTGTAGGGCTAGAACCACTGAGTGCATGGAATGTTCCAGAAATTGGCTGAGCACTGCTTAGTAGACCAAGAAAGCTTCCGAGGCAAATGATGTCATGGTCCCAGCCGCTAGTCTTGTCTAGTCACTCACAGGCTGTATCGCAATTGTTCTTCACTAGGCTGCCCTAAATCTCCATCATCCCTGAGTTCTCATCCAATGAGTAAGTATCCTGTGGACAAAGGCTCTTAAAAATATCAGTTCTAAGCAACATGGGGTCTGGAGAAGACTCCCTTGCCAAGGCATGGAAGGGGCTGGTATAAAGGGAACTGCTGGGTCACCCAGGCAGGTTTAGCCTTGATGTCACATCTCACTCTTAATGTATTCCCAAGTGTAGGCATTGTAGAGTGGGGAAACAGTCACCCGTTTAATTTTACCCCTTGTTACCATGATAGGAGAGACCAACCATCTTTTGAGGGGAAGTACTCAGACTTCCCCTAGAGATCTGTTAGGGATGATCTGACCTCCGTTGGGCCTCTCCTGAGTTCTTCGCCCATGCTTCAAATCCTGTTGGCTTAAGTCCCTCAGTATTAGGAAAACCAAAGGCGGTGCTGGTCTTCCCCCAGACTCAGGCTCCTCGGGTGTGTCTCTGATGTACCCTCTCTTCCGGTGCCCTGGCCGCACTGTCTCTGCCTCTGAAGCTCCCAGGGTTTCTGATCACCTATAGCACTGGCTCCTCCCTCCCAGGTCCTGGCTGCACCCAGACTCGCTGCTCCAATCCAACCACAATGTCTGCCATGTCTCCCTTTTGACAGTATCTTCATTTTTGTATTAACGAATTCATTCATTAGTTAAACATCTATTCAGTATCTACTCTGTTCCAGACACCCTGCTAGATGCTATGGATAAAGTGATGATTTTGATTGACATGGTCCCTATATTCATGAGTTTTAGAGTTTATTGGGGAAGATAGATAACCAAGTAAACAAAAAGTAAACATGTAATTATAAATCATAGTAAATGCTTGGAAGGAAAACAATAGCTTGCTATCAAAAAAGAAGAACCTGGGGGACCTATTTGAGATGGATTGGTTGGAGCCAGCCTGCAGATTTCCCACTGTGTGTATGAGGCACTCATCGTCCGGTCCTCTTCTCTCTGGGAAGTAGCTGAGGACCGCTGCCCCACCCGAGGAAACATACCCTTCCTGGGGCATCTTGTCCATGTGGGACTATGAAGGTCTGGTCCCCTTGTCCAGAGCAAGCAACTCTGAATCACCGGTCTAGTTAGTTTAAGGAGGAAAGAAATTGATTAGAGGATGTTCTGTAGTTCACAGAATATGTGGGAAAGCCAGAGAACCAGGTTTGGCAGTTCTTCTTTATCTTGGCCTAACCAGTGGGGACACCACTGCCGTTGTTACTGGGCATGAACTTTGCAGCTCAAGCACAGCCATGAGGCTGAGGTGAGACATGTCACTAGAGTCATAGTCACTGCTGTCCCTGGGAGCTGGACTTGTGTCCCACTGTCCTTGCCAGAGTAGATTCCACTTGGCCTCTGCTTCATTAAGTCTCTGGTTCCTGAATCAGAGTCTCATACAGGGGCATCTAATTGGTAGATTGTGGTCACACACCTGTGCCTTTCTGGCTTCTGTTAGAAGGTAATACGGATTTGTAAGGTGGGAAAATTGTAAATTTAAGAGAGATGCTCAAAGGTGTTGAACAGCCAAAAAAGAATGATTAATGTCCAGTATATATGAGAAAGGAAGTGGAGAGGAATTTCTAAGGGCTTCTAGTACCAGCTTAGGAAGTTAACTGATAACTAGGGGTTATTACTGACCCCCTCCCTCCTCATATCTAATCCCTGAGAAAGACTTTCTGATTCACTTAAAGATCTCCCAAAACCTTCCATCGCCCCTACTATCATCATAATCCAGAGGTCAGCAAACTATGGTCTGTGGGCCAAATGCAGCCTGTCTCCTGTTTTTTTAAAAAATGTTTTATTGGAATATAGTCATGCCCATTCATTAATAGATTGTTCTGTGGCTGTTTTCATGCTACAAAGCAAAGTTGAGTAGTTGTGATAGAGACCATGTGGTCCACCACACCTAAAAAATTTACTACCTTTTCCTTTACAGAAAAGATTTGCTGACCCCTGTCCTAGTCTAAGGCACTACTGTCTCTTACAGTTCTATTGCAAACACTTCCTAAAGGGCATGTTTCTTATCAGCTCCTACCATCTAATGTCACACTGTAGTAAGAGCACTAATGGCAAAGCATAAATATGATTGTGTCACCCCAAGACAAAACAATTCAATGGACTCTCATTATTCCTAAGGTAAAGAGTAACATACTCAATGTGTCAGTAAGACCCTGCAAAGTTGAACCAATGTTTGTATGCACGGATGCCCAATGAGATGAAGATATTAATGAAAAAACACCAAGAGACATGGTTAGAGGATGTGACCTTTCTTTGAAGGTCAAATATAGGAGGTGATGTTTAGACAAAGGACGTGATAACAGCTTGCTCCCAGATACAAGGAGGGGATTTCCTGCTCCCAGAGTTCCCTCACAGGGCAACCTGCTGCTGCTGCTATTACCATGGAATTGGGATTCAGCCCAGCTGCCAGAAAGGAGCCTGCCTTTGCCATTCTCATGTATTGAAAATACTCTCCTGCCTCTCCCCAGCTCTTCTGACTGATGTGAAATCTCTGGATTCATTCCTGCCTCCTTGTCAGCCACAAGTGACAAATGCTTTACATCCCGGCACATTCCTCTGACTGCAAGACTATATAAATTAATAGTCTTTTTTCCAGGTATGGTGTACCCCAGCAGGCCCCTGCTTGAGGCATGAATAAAGTCCATTCTTGAAATGTATCCTCTGACCTAAGATTAAATATTCTCACAGTATCATTTCAGCAGATTTAGTTTTTTTTTGTGGTTTGTTTGGTTGGTGTGTTTGCTTTGGGTTTTAGGTTTTGTTTTGTTTCATCTTTCTAAAACATCTCTTTTTTTATTATAGGCAGTCAGTTATTATTTGAACTTGACAATTTGGGTAAAGCAGAGAATCAAGCAAATAAGTTAGTTCTTTTATCAGTTCATCCATTTTTGTGAAAAGTTGGGCGTCTGTCAATTTTCTTACATCAGTAGGAGTAATTTTTCCCTTGTATACTTTATTTGTCCCTGTTAAGCATCAATAATGGACTTGTGTTTCACAGACTCAACACATCCTAACGATTATAATTAACAATTTATTTTTAACTCCTCCAGTTGTTACTAAGGGACAAGTAGTATCCTTCTCCTCAGGTTGACTGCTCTATAAGTTTTAACACTATTCCCAGGAATTGCTGAAGATTTCCTTGCTTTGTGACAACATAGAGGAATTCTTTCCTGCTTTAAATGTGTAACGAGCTACTCTCCAAGGAACCCTGGCTATCTATTTATCTAATCTCTACCTATCTATCTCTACCAGTCTACTAATCTACCTATTTAGGGACTGACCTATCTGGGATACAGTATTGAAAAGCAAAGTCATTATTAGGAGTACACATTAAATTATACCACAGGTCTCTATGAAGTAGGCATGGGGACAGCAGTCATCTTGTTGCTTTATTTTTTAATTAAAAAAAATATTTTTCTACTTCATTGTTTTTCAAACTTTTATTTTCCTTTTGCTTTAAGTTGCCTCGTGCAGACAACAATGGTTGAATGTATATATTTTTTCCTAATTCTTCTCATTTTTTTATTAGAGAAGTTGTAGGTGTACAGAAAAATCATGCATAAAATAGGAAGTTTGCAGATACCAACCTATATTAACACCTTGCATTAGTGTGGCACATTTGTTGCAATTCAGGAAAGAACATTTTTATAATGGTACTATTAACTATATTCCATTATTTACAATAGGGTTCACTATGTTATACAGTCCTATGTTTTTTCTTTTTAATTTTTATTCTAGTTACGTATATACGACTTTAAATTTCCCCTTTTAGCCACATTCAAGTATATAATTCAGTGCTACTAATTACATTCACTATGTTGTGCTATCATCACTACTATCTATCCATTACCAAAACTTTATGATCAATCCAAATAGAAACTTTTTATACAATTTAAGCATTAACTCCCCATTCCCTTCTCTCTCTCTGTCCCCTGGCAATGGGTAACCTATACTCCAGAGTCTGACTTGATGAGTTTGCTTATTCTTATTTTGTATCAGTGCGATCATACAATATTTATCCTTTTGTGCTTGGCTTATTTCACTCAACATGATGTCTTCAAGGTTCATCCATGTTGTCATGTATATCAGAACTTCATTTCTTTTTATGACTGAATGATACTGCATTCCATGTATATACCATGTTTTGTTTACCCAATCATCTGTCAACAGACATTCCAGTTGCTTCCACCTTTTGGATATTGTGAATAATGCTGCTGTGAAGATTGGTGTGTAAGTATTTGTACATGTTCCTACTTTCAAATCTTTTGGGTAAATACTTAGAAGTGGGATTGCTGGGTCATATGGTAATTCTTAGGAACCACCAAACTGTCTTCCACAGTGGCTGCATCATTTTACATTCCACCAGCAATGAGTGAGTATTCCTATTTTCCACATCCTCTTCAACATCTGTAATTTTCTGTTTTTCTAACAGTAGCCGTTCTGGTAGGTATGAAATGGTATCTCATTTTGGTTTTGATTTTCATTTCCCTAATGGCTAATGATGTTGAACATGTTTTCATGTGCTTTATGTCCATTTGTATGTCTTTGGAAAATGTCTATTTGAGTCTTTTGCCCATTTTTAAAATGAGGTGTTGTCTTTTTGTTGTTGCATTAGGATTTTCTATATATTATGGATATTAAGCCCTTATGGGATATGTTGTTTCTAAACATTTTCTCCCATTGAGTAGGCTGTCTTTTTACTTTTATGATAAAGTCCTTTGCACAAAAGTTTTAGATTTTGATGATGTCCCACTTTTTTTCCTTTTGTTGCTTGTGCTTGGGGTGTAAAGTCTAAGAAACCACTGCTTCACATAGGTCTTTAAGATACTTCCCTAAGTTTTCTTCTAGGAGTTTTGGAGTTCTGGCTCTTAGTTTTAGGTCTATGATTCATTTTGAGTTGATTTTTATATATGGTGTGAGGTAGAGGTCCACCTTCATTTTTTAACAATTGGAGATCCAGTTTCCTCAGCACCATTTGTTGAAGAGACTATTTTTCCCAGCTGAGTAGACTTAGCATTCTTGTCAAAATTCAGCTGGGCATAAATGTGGGGGTTGATTTTTGAACTCTTAATTTGATCCCATTGGTCTATATTTCTGTTTTTGTGCCAGCACTATACCTTGTGACTTTGTAATGTTTTAAGATCTGGAATTATGAGGCCCCCAACTTCCTTCTTCTTTTTCAAGATGGCTTTGGCTATTCAGAACCCCTTAACTTCACATATCAATTTGATGATTGGCTTTTCCTTTCCTGCAAAGAAGGCTGTTGGAATTTTGATTGAGCTTGCATTGAATCTGTAAATTGCTTTGGGTAGAATTGACATCTTAACAATAATTAGTCTTCCAATCTATGAACATGGAACATCTTTCCATTTATTTAGGTCTTTTTTATTTCTTTTAGCAATGTCTTGGGGTTCTGTATACATGTCCTTTCATCTTTGGTTAGATTTATTCCTAGATATTTCATTCTTTTAGTTGCTATTGTAAATGGAAATTTTTTCTTGAATTCTTGTTCAGATTGTGCATTATCAGTATATATAAACACTACTGATTTTTGCATGTTGATCTTGTATCCTACCACTTTGCTGAACCCATTTATTAGTTCCAGTGCTTTGTTGTGGATTTTTTTTTTTTTTTAATTATCTGTACGTAGGATCATTCATCTGCAAATAGGGAAAGTTTTACTTCTTCCCTTCCAACCTGGGTGTTTTTTATTTCTTTTTCTTGCCTAATTGCTCTAGTTAGAACTTCCAGTATAATTCTGGACAACAGCTGTGACAGTGGGCATCCTTGTTTTGTTGCTGATGTTGGAGGGAAAGCTTTCAGCCTTCCACCATTGAGTATGATGTTAGCTGTTGGTTTTTCATATGTATCTTTCATCATGTTGAGGAAGCTTGCTTCTATTCCTAGATTTCTATGTGTTTTTATAAAGAAAGGGAGCTGAATTTTGTCAAATGCCTTCTCTGCATCAATTGAGATTACCATGTGTTTTTTCCCTTTGTTCTGTTAATGTGATATATTTACATTATTTGATTTTTTTTATGTTGAGCCACGTTTGCATAACTGGGATGAATCCCACTTTGATGTGATGTATAATTCATTTGATTTGCTATTGCATTCAGTTTGCTAGTATTTTGTGAAGGATTCGTGCATTTATATTCTAAAGACATTTTGGTCAGTTGTCTTTTCTTGTGGAATCTTTATGCAGGTGATGTTAGCCTCACAGAATGAATTAGGGAGTGTTACTCCACTTTTATATTCTGGAATGTATTGTGTAGGATTGGTATTATTCCTTCCCTAAATGTTTGGAGGAATTTACAAGTGAAATAATCTGGACATACAGTTTCCTTTCTTCTTCTTTGAAGTTTTTAAGTGTGCATTAAATCACTTTAAGAGATATAGGCCCATTCAGATTACTATATTTTCCTGAGAGTTAGAGTTTTGGTAGCTTATATTTTTGAGGGATTGACTCATTTCATATGTGTTACAGAATTTATAGGCATTGAGCTCTTCATCATATTTTCTTATTTTAATGTCTGTAGAGTCCTTAGAGATGCTTTCTGTTTCCTTGCAGAAATTGGTAATTTAGGTCTTCTCTTTTTTTCATTTTCTATTCTATATTTTTTCCTTTTCAGTAAATCAGGCTAGAGGTTGAGCAATTTTATTGATCTTTCCAAATAATCAACTTTTTGTTTATTTGTATTTTATTGTTTTTCTATTTTCAGTTTCATTGTTTACATCTCTTATTGTCAGCATTTCCTTCCTCTGCTTACTTTGTGTTTAATTTGCTCCTTTTTCTGGTTTTAGGTTGGAAGCATAGATATTAACTTGATCTCTTTCTTTGTTTGGTATGAAAATTTAATGCTATATAAATTTCCCTGTTAATGTTACCTTTTAGCTACATTCTTCAGATTTTGATATGTTGTAGTTTTACATTCATTCATTGCCATGTGTTTTTCAATTTTCCTTGAGACGTCTTTTTTTTTTTGTTAATTTCTTTTTTTTTTATTAAATTCAGTTTTATTGAAATACATTCACACACCATACAATCATCCATGATATATAATCCACTGTCCACAGTATGATAACATAGTTATGTGTTCATCACCACAATCTGTCTCTGAACATTTTCCTTACATCAGAAAGAACCAGAACAAGAATAAAAAATAAAAGTAAAAAAAAAAACACCCAAATCATCCCCCCATCCCACCCCATTTGTCCTTTAGTTTTTATCCCCATTCCTCCACTCATCCATACACTAGATAAAGGGGGTGTGATCCACAAGGTCTTCACAATCACACTGTCACCCCTTGTAATCTACATTATTATATAATTGTCTTCAGGAGTCCAGACTGCTGGGTTGGAGTCTGGTAGTTTCAGGTATTTACTTCTAGCTATTCCAATACATTAAAGCCTAAGAGGTGTTATCTATATAGTGCATAAGAATGTCCACCAGAATGACCTCTCGACTCCATTTGGAATCTCTCAGCCACTGAAACTATTTCGTCTCATTTTGCATCCCCCTTTTGGTCAAGAAGATACTCTCAGTCCCACGATGCCGGGTCCACATTCATCCCCGGGAGTCATACTCTGCGTTGCCAGGGAGATTTACACCCCTGGGAGTCAGGTCCCACATAGGCGGGAGAGCAGCGAGTTCACCTGTCGAGATGGCTCAGTTAGAGAGAGGGCCACATCTGAGCAACAAAGAGGTACTCAGGGGGAGACTCTTAGGCACCATTGCATACAAGTTTAGACCTTGAGACATCTTTTGACCCATGGAGTATTTAGGGATGTATTGCTTAATTTCCAAGTGATTGGAAATTTCTTGTTACCTTTCTGTCATTCATTTCTAGTTTGATTCCATTGTGGTCCAAGAATATATTTGTATGATTACTATCATTTTAGGTTTGTTAAAGTTTGTTTTATGGCCCAAAATATAGTCTAATTTGGTAAAAGATTCATGTACACTGGAACATAATGTGTGTTCTGCTGTTGGGTGGAACGTTCTATGTGTGTCAATTGGGGCAAATTGGTTGATAGTGTTATTTAGGTAGTCAGTGTCTTTACTGATTTTCTGCCTGCTTGTCATATTGATTACTTACAGAAGAGTGCTGGGTTTAAAAAAAAATGTATATTTGAGTATTTCTTCTTTCATTTCTGTCATTTTTAATGCTCTGTAGTTGCACAACTATTTAGGATTATGCTTTCTTGGTAAATTGACCTTTTTTATTTTTATGCATGGTCCGTCTTTATCCTTTGTAATTTTTTTGGCTTTAACGAATACTTTGTCTGATAGTAATACAATTATTCTAGCTTTCTTTTGATTAGTGTTTACAAGGTATACCATTTTCCGTCCTTTTTATCTTTAGCCTACATATGTCTTTGTATTTCAGGTGAGTTTCTTATGGATAGCATATAGTTATATCAAATTTTCTATCAATATTTATGATCTCTGTTTTTTAATTTGTGTGTTAGACCATTAATAAGTAATGAAATGATTTATATGTTTGACTTAAATGATTTATATGTTTATTTGATTGTTCTATAGGGTTTTTGTTCCTCTGTTTCTCCTTTCTGGCCTTCTTTTGGATTATTTTAATATTTTTCAGTATTTCACTTTAATTTATCTTGTGTTTTTGAATATATTTCTTTTTGTAGATTTTCTTGTATACAGCTTTTTTTTTTTATTGTGACCTTTGATGTATATACATACGGTGATAACTTTCAAAGTACGATTTCACAAGTTGTTAGAGAACAAATTTCAAAGAATGGATCACAGTTCCACAATTTCAACCATTTCCATTATTTTAAAATGTAACATACTCTTGTATACAGTTTGTATATAGCTTTTTTGTTTATAATCTAGGGATTATAATATACAATCTTAACTTTTAGCAATCTACCTAGAATCAATATTTTACTACTGCTTATGTAATAAAAGAAGTATACTACCATATAGTTCCCTTACTTTCTCCTCTTTATCTTACTATTGTCTTATACACTGATATACATTGAAAATCCTTGAGACAATATATTTTTCTTTTTTAACTTTTAAGTGTTAGGTAATTTCAAAATTAGAGGACAGTTACAAAAATAATAAAAACCCCATGCAAAGTACTCCAACACACCCCCCCACACACACAGATACCCAGATCTACCAATTTTGACACTTTGCCACCTTTGTCATATCATTCTTTTTGTCATCTATCATTTTCTGAACATTTGAGAACAGGTAACACATATCATACTTTGTGAACACATAATACTTACATGTACATTTCCCACAAACAAGGATATTCACTTATGTAATTGTCTTATGTGCAGTTATCAAGTTCAAGAAATTAGAATTTGCATTCTCTGTTACACTTTTCCCTTGTTCCAATAATGTACTTGGAGCCTTTTCTCCTATATATTATGCATTTGCTTTTATAGATCCTGTAGGAATTAAAAAGTAGAGTTACAAATCAAAACCACAGTAGTAATGACATTTCTATTTACTTAGTCGTTATCTCTACCAAGATCTTTATTTCCTCTTCAGTCAGTTGTCTAGTGTCCCTTCCTTTCAACCTGCAGAACACCCTTTATCATCTCTGGTAGAGCCAGTTAAGTGGCGAAGAATTCCCTCAGCTGTTGTTTATCTGGGAATGTTTTAAGCCCTCCCTCATTTTTTTTTTTAATTTTAATTTTTAATTTTTTTCTCTTTTTGTTTTTTTTCCCCTCATCTTTTAAAGACAGCTTTGCCAGATATAGAATTCTTGGTTGGCACTTTTTTTTTTTTTCCAGCACTTTAAATATGTCTTCTCACTGCCTTCTTGCCTCCATGGTTTCCAATGAGAAATCAGCACCTAATCTTAATGAGGCTTCCTTGTGTGTGACACTGCTTCTCTCTTATGACCTTCCAAATTCTCTATCTTTGGCAGTGAGTGGTTTGATTTTAACATGGTATGGTTTGGACTATTTGGGTTTATCATGTTTGGAGTTCATTGGATGTGTAGATTCGTGTCTTTCACTAAATTTGTGAAGTTTTCAGCCACGATTTATATGAATATTCTGTCTGCCCCATTCTCTCTCCTTCTGGGACTCCCACAATGTGTATATGGGTATGTTTGATGGTGTCCCACAGGTTTCTCAGGCTCTGTTCCCTTTTCTCCATTCTTTTGTTCCTCTGGATGACTTCAATTGTCTTATCATCAAGTTCATGGATTCTTTCTTCTGCCAGATCCATTCTGCCAGAGTTCTTTAGCTCTTTGAGTATATTTACAACCATTTTTTAATGTCTTTATCTAGAATTTCACAGGTCCTTTCCTCCTCATTGATGGCTTCTAATACGTTAATTTCTCCTTTGTCTAGGCCATCATTTCCTGTTTCTTTGTATGTTTTGTAATCTTTTGTTGAAACCTAGATATTTTGATATTTTAGTCTGTTATTGCTGTAATGTAGCCTCTGAAGTGTCTGTTCCTTAAGCTTATGTCTAGCTAGTTTTCTAAGAGAGCTGTCCTTGCATGCCAAGAGCTAACTAAAGAAAATGGAAAAGAGGAAACACCTTTCCCAGGCTTTGCAGATTGACCAGTATTAGTGTTCTTGTTCAGGGCTTATCTGTACTATGAATTTGGAGGATAGCTCCAGGCCAAAGCATAGGGGCCTCCAAGATCCCTTCTGTACATTCCTTTTGTCTTGGGCATGCATATGTGGCTCTATTAATTCCCCTATTTACATGAATGTGAACATCCCCTCTTCCTATGAAATAGTTCGCTTACCATCCTGGGCACTGCACTGCATGTCAAACAGTCAGCAGTCCCTTGCCCCAGGCAACAAAACTTGATGGCTCTCCCACAGCATTCTGTAGGAGAGCTCTGTGAGACACCTTCTACATGCAGGGCTAGTTCTCACCGAGCCCTCATCAAGCTACCAGTGTGTGCATGAGTGTTACTCTTCTCCCTCTGAAACCAGGATCAGGGATCTGCACTGGGAGCATGACTGGCTCTGGGCTGTGCTGGTCAGATGAAGGTGGAGGGGCCAGACCGGGTACCATGAGATCCTACCACTTTTAATTGGCTTTTTTCTTGATTTGGTGCCTTCCCTGTTACTGCAAAACTTTGCCTGTTTCCTAGATTTTTTAGACAGATAATTCTTGCTGGTTGTTGAAAGGCTTGTGTGGGCTGACAGAGCCCTGAAGTGTCTCACTCTGCCATCTTGATTGGAGTGGGGCTGAAACTATGTTTTGTTTTTACTTTCGACAAACATTCTAAAGAACTCAACAGAAGAAGAATTCATTATATTTACCCAAATATTTTATCTCTTTCTTCCTTCATTCCTGTCATTTTAAATTTTCTTAATCCAAAGAACTTCCTTTAGCAATTCTTTTATATCAGGTCCATTGTTATTAATGAAATCTCTTAGTTTTCCTTCATCTCATAATGTTTTTATTTCACCATTATTCCTAAGGTGGATGACAAGATATAAAATTCTTTTACAAGATATAAAATTGTGGGTTGACAGTTCTTTTCTTTCTGCAGTTTAAAATGTGTCATTTCTTTCTGGCCTCCGTGGTTTCTGCTGAGAAATCCACAGTCATTCTAATCATTACTCCTCTAAATAATGCTTCATTTTTAACTTCCTTGCTGTCAAGAATTTTTATTTGCCTTTAGTTTTCTTCAGTTTGAGTATGAGGTATTTGTGCATGGATTTTTGAGCAGGTGCTTTTCCTGTTTGGAGATTCATTGAGCTTTTTGAATCTCTAGATTCAAATCTATTGCCAAATTTGCCCTCAAATCTCAACAGGAAACGTTTATATTTCAATATTAGACCTTCTCTAGTTTCTACCCGTTCTTTCACAAGGCTCTTTGGTGTTTCTTGCACACATGGATTGTTTTACACTCAGCCATGGATTTGGGCAAGATTTTGGATCTTGGCCCTTATGTTGTTCTCTCACTTACCTCTTTCCAATTTACTCCTTTGCTGCTATGAAGTCTGTTACCTGCCATCTCAAGCCAAACAGACCAGGGATTTCTACCACCTGACCAGAGGTGGAGGAGGGAACACCCCAAGGCAAGAAAGCCCAAATGTTCATGTAATAGAGTTGTGGTCTATCAAGTGTAAACTACTCTCAGTTTTCAACATGGCGTTTATCAGTTTCCTATTCCTTCAAATAGTTGTTTTTAGTAATTTTGTTCAGCTTTTCTAATTGTTATCTCTTGGTATAATCACCCAATCTCTGCATGCTGCCATTACCACATCAGCCTACTTGTTATCCTTGTACAAGTATGACACTGCTTTAATCACTGAAGTTTTATAATAAACTTTACTGTAAAGCCTTGTTTTTCCTGTTCAAGTGTATCTTGGCTACTTTTGCCTTTCGCAATTCCAAAAAAATTTGGAACAAGGTTTTCAATTTCAATAATTTAAAAAACCTGAAATTTTATTTGGGAATGTGTTAAATCTATAGGTTAATTTAGAGAGAATTGACATTTTTACAGTACTACATTTTCCAATATGTGAATGTGATATATCCCTCTCTTTATTTACATCTATTTAAATTTCTCTTGATATTTCTTTGTACTTTTTAGAGAACTTATACATCGTTTATTAGATTTATTCCTCAGAATTTCGTGTTTTCTGAGGCTATTTTAGTGGTATTTTTTGTTGCTTACAATGTTAAATAGAAGTAGTGATAGCTGACATCTGTGTCTTACTCCTGATGTCTGGGGAAAGTTTTCAATATGTGACTCTAAAAAAAGTTATGTTAGCTGTAGAGTTTTGATAGATAGTCTTAACATATTAAGGAATTTCCATTCCATTTACAAGATTGATTTTTGAATTTTGAACCAAACTTGTATTCCTTGCCTAAAATTCAACTTGGTTGTGATATAGTATGCTTTTAATGTATCTTTAGATTTCACTGGCTTTCATTTTAGGGTTTTTCATCTTTCTTAGGAGGGAGAGTCATTAGATCTTAGAGTAAGATCTTAGAGATCTTAGAGTGAGATTGACCTGTGATTTTCCTTTCTCATAACGTCCTTTTATGTTTTGGTGTCAAGGTTATGCTTGCCACATAATGGGAGTTGGGAACCATCCTTACTTTTTCTCTTCTTCCGAAGAGTTTGTATAAGATTGTTGTCTATTTTATATTACGTGTGTAGAAAAACACCAACAAAGCCATCTGGGTTGGAAGATTTCTAGTGAAGAAGATTTTAATTACAGATTCCATTTCTTTATCAGATATATACAGATAATCACACTTTCTATTTCTTCTTCTGTAGGTTTTAGTAAGTAGCTTTTTTCAAAAAAATTGAATGTTTCTTCTACTTTTGCAAGTTTATTGGCATAAGTTGTTCACGATATCCTCCTTTTAGGGTCTGTTGTTTCCATATCCTTCATCATTCCTGATATTTGTAATTTGTATTTTTTCTCTTGTTTGATCTTTCTAGGGGTTTATCAATTTTATTAGTCTGTCTAAGCAATCAACTTTTGAATCATTGATTTTCTGTAACATCATTTTGTTTTCTATTTCATTGATTTCTATTATTGTTTCCTTCCTTATGTTTGTTTGGGTGAAAGCTAGTGTTCTTTTTCTAACTCTGTGTAATGTCTAGGTAGATCATAGACAGTTTTTAAATTGGTTTATTGAAGTATATTTTATGTATCATAAAATGGACTCATTGTAAGTGATGTTAGTAAATTTTTAGAGTTGTATACCCATCACCACAATCCAGTTACACATTTCTATAACCCCCAAATTATCTTGTGCCCATTTACAATTAATCCTTGCTCCAACACTTAGCCCTAAGCAACTACTATTCTGCTTTCTGTCTGTATAAATTTGCATTTTAAAGACATTTCATACAAATGGAATACATGGCTTTGTTCACATAGTATGTTTTTGAGGATTATCCATGTTGTCACATGTATCACTAGTCTGTTCTTTTTAATTCCTAAATAATACCTTTGTGTTGGTATGCCAGTTTATTCTCCAGCTGATGGATGTTTGGACTGCTTCCAAGTTTTGCTATTATGACTAATGCGGAAATGAACACTGATGTCTATGTCTTCATATGGACATATATTTTCATTTCTCTTGGGTAGATTCCTAGCAATGAAAACAATGAATCTAGTAAATTTATCTTTTTTAAAAAACTGCTAAACTGTTTTCTAGTGTTTCTGAACTATTTTACATTGCCACCAGCAATGCACAAGGATTTCAGATTCTCTGCAATCTCACCAATAATTGTCTTTGTATTATAGTGGGTGTGTAGGGCTATCTTGAGATTTTAATTTGTATTTCTGTAAGAACTAATGGTGTTGGGCATCTTTTGGTGTACTTATTAGACATTTCTATATCTTCTTAGCAAACTGTCTATTCATATATTTTGCCTATATTTTACTTGCATTTATATCTTTATATTGACTTGTAGGGGAAATATGTATATACACACACACAAACACACACACACACACACACACACACACACGTTCTGGATATAGTTATTAAAAATTTCAGATATTTTCAACCTGCCCTGGAATTTTCTGTCTTCTGATCCCTTTTGAGTTTCCTATGTTTGCGGCCTCAGGGGAAGCCAGGTGTGAGAGAACAGCTTGGGGGCTCTGTCTCCACTGAGCACATGTGCAGAACAGCCAGGGCTATGTTTGTCCCAATCAGGTCTACAAATTCAGGCTAATAGAACTTGGGCCCTTCTGCTTGTTTTTTCTCAGAAAAGTCACTTCCACCAACAATGCTACTGGATTAGGGCTGTTCCAGTTTGCTAATGCTGCCAGAATGCAAAATAATGGAATTGGATTGGCTTTTAGAAAGGAGGTTTATTTGGTTACAAATTTATAGTTCTAAGGCCATAAAAGTGTCCAAACTATAGCATCAACAAGAGGATACCTTCACTGAAGAACGGCCGATGTCTTCTGGAACACCTCTGTCAGCTGGAAAGGCATGTGGCTGGCATCTGCTGTTCCTGTGCTCCTGGGTTGTGTTTCAAAATGGCACTCTCCAAAATATTGGTTTCTCTTAGCTCTTCTTTCTCAGCTCCTGTGTGTCCTTGCTGCTTTCTCCCAGGGCATTTCTCTGTAAGCATTTGGGGGTCTTCTCTTAGCTTCTCCGGGGCAAACTCTGGGTTTCATCTCTTAGCTTAGCATCTCCGAACTCCCTCTGTCTGCATCTCCAAGTGTCTCCAGGCATCGCTGTAGACTCCTAAGCATCTGGATGTCCAGGGCTTAATATATCTCCAGGCATTTTCATTTCTCTGCGCTCTGTGTGAGCTCCCTTTAAAGGACTCCAGTAAACTGATCTAGACTACCCAGAATGGGTGGGGTCCAGTCACCATAGAAACATTAAATCAAGAGGTCACACCCTAATTGAAAAGATTAAGTCTGCCCCCACAAGACTGCACCAAAGAACATGATTTTTCTGGGGGACACAATATATCCAAACTGGCACATGGGCATTCCTCTCTGCTCCAAAAGAGGGGGTCCCATTCAACTGCAGCAGAGAAGCTGTAGATCTGCAGGATATGCTCCATCCTGGCAGAACCTCCGTTTCACCTGTGGTGGGGACAGGGGCAGGGGTTGTAGGAATGGGAGTTAGGGAGCAGCCACAGACCTACCCTGAATGCCATAAACTACCAATGTTCTTACACTAAATTCAGCAGTTTATCAATCAGAAACACTTTTCAGATTTTTATAGGATTGGTTGAATTCCTGAGAGTTACTTGATATTTTTCCTGGAATTTTATTGAGATATAGTCATATACCATACAGTCATCCAAAGTATAAATCAGTTGTTCATAGTATCATTATATAGCTGTGCATTCATCACCACAATCAATTTATGAACATTTTCATTACTCCAAAAAGAAGTAAAAATAAAAATAAGAGTAAGAATAAAAGTAAAAAAGAACACCCCAAAAGTCCCATACCCACCTTCTACCCCTATTATTCTTTTACTTTTTTGTCCCCGTTTTTCTACTCACCTGTCCATACACTGGATAAAGGGACTGTGAGCCATAAGGTTTTCACAATCACGTGATCACACTGTTTAGCTACATAGTTATACAATCGTTTTCAAGGATGAAGGCTACTGGATTGCAGTTCAACAGTTTCAGGTGTTTCCTTCCAGCTGTTCTAATACACTAAAAAACTAAAAAGGGATATCTATATAATACATAAGAATAACCTCCAGAATGAACTCTCAATTCCATTTGAAATCTCTCAGCCACTGAAGGTTTGTTTTGTTTCATTTCTCTTCCCCCTTTTGATCCAAGAAGGCTTTCTCAATCCCATGATGTGGGTTCATACTCATTCCTAGGAGTCATGTCCCATGTTGCCAGGGAGATTCACACCCCTGGCAGTCATGTACCATGTAGGGGGGAAGGCAGTGAGTTTACCTGCCAAGTGTGCTTAGAGAGAGAGGGCCACATCTGGGCAACAAAAGAGGTTCTAGGGGGGTGACTCGTAGGCACAAGTATAAGTAGGCTTAACCTCTCCTTTGCTGTTACATGCTTCATAAGTGCAAGCCCCAAGATTGAGGGCTCAGCCTACCAAATTGTGAGAATATAAGGAATTCCCCAGGTGGGTAAGTTTATTGCGTCTACATTTTCTCCAAGTCCCTAAAGGGGGCTTTTCAAATACTTTTATATTCTCTGCCCAAATTACTCTGGGATATGTTGGGGTTGCACACTAACCTATACAAACAAACGAGATCTCACTGCCTATTCAAGGTTCCATGTAATTATCATATTTGAATAAAATGACCATACAGGTTAAATTATATAGCATGCTATAGAAAATATAGATTTTTACATCAAATAAACATCTGTGTGAGACCAAAGGAAGAGAAGTTGAACTTTTAAAACATGGTCAATACCATCCTTTACCTTTTAGTCTGATTTAACTTAGTCCTAACCAAGTATACTTCATTCATATCTCTAATTAAAGTCTGATCTCTTTTTCAGCTTCTTTAACATTTGCTGTATGGGTAATGCTGGCATTCATAGCTGCCAAACTCTGGTTCTGAGTCTCAGGTGCCACACGGATACCTGAAGTTTCGGAAACCGACAAGGTTATACACAAAGAGCTCAGCATCTCAGAATTTAGAAATAACCATTATAACTCAGGAAAAGAGGTCATTGCTGTGAGAGCTTACACTCTAGGAACCATTACAATAAGCCTTCCCTTGATAACCTACACTCTCAGATTCAATACTCAGAGTTTGCACATTATATTTAGTCCATATTAGTTGAGCATTATAATGTCTGTCTTTTCATTTCTGGCTTATTTCACACAACATGCTGTCTTCAAGTTGCATTAACCTAGTTGCATACCTCACAACTTCATTCCTTCTCATAGTCACTCAATATTCCATTGTACGTATACACCACAGTTATTCCATTCATCAGTCATTGTACCCATAGTCCACCTCTGTCCATTGTAAACTGTGAATACTGCCACCATAAACACTAGTGTGCAAATGTCCATTTCCTTGTCCCTGCTCTCAGTTCTTCCAAGTATATACCAAGTAATGGGGTTGCAAGACCATATTGCAACCCCATACATAGCTTCCTGTGGAACCACCACACTGCCCTCCTGATGGGCTGCACCTTTCTACTTCCCCACCAACAGTGATTTGTTGCATCCCTCTCTCCACATTTCTCCAGCACTTGTATCCCTCTGTTTATTTTTTAAACATTGCATCCTTAGTAAACAGTCAGTTCTTCCAGGTATAAAAACATAGTTATGCATTCACCACCACAATCTATATTAGGCCATTTCCATATCTTCTGCAAAGAAAGAGGAAGAGGAGAAAAACAAGAAAAAAATGAATAAAAAATCAAAAGAAGAAATAAAAATACAATAAAAAGTTCAGACAAGAACACCACGGCCAAGAATCCCATACCCCTCCCTTGTATTCCCCTCTTACAGACATTTAGCTTTGGTGTATTGCTTTTGTTATAATTAGTGGAGACATATTACAATGTTAATGCTAACTATAGACTGTAGTTTACATTGATTGTATTTTTCCCCAATACCATCCCATTCTCAACACCTTGCAGAGTTGATATTCATTTGTTCTCTCTCATGTAAAAACATTCATATATTTGTATATTTAATACCGTCATTAACCACTCTAGGTTTCAGTAAGTTGTACAGTCTCAGGGTTTATCTTCTATCTTTCCTTTTGGTGCCATACATGCCCCCTAGCCTTCCTCCATAAACTGTATTCACGCTCATCTTTGTTCAGTGTACTGACAATATTTTGCTAACATCACATAGTATTCTGCTCTCCATTTCTGGATCTATACAGTTGATCTTGTTGAACATTCTACACTCCTTCAGCAGCAAATCCCTGATCTCTAGCTTCTTTTTATCTCCTGATAACCTGTGTTCTCAATGTTAACTCTCAAAGTTTGTTCATCAATGTTAGTTCATATTAATGAGACCATACAGTATTTGTCCTTTTGTTTCTGGCTAATTTCGTTCAACATAACATCCTCAAGGTTCATCCACATTTTTATATGCTTCATGACTTTATTCTGTCTTACAGCTCTGTAATATTCCATCATATTTATATACCACAGTTTGTTTATCCACTCGTCCTTTGATGGACATTTGGGCTGCTCCCATCTTGTGGCAGTCATGAATAATGCCACTATAAACATTGGTGGGCAAATGTCTATTCATGTCCCTGCCTTCAGTTCCTCCAAATATATAATGGGATTGTTGGATCATAAGGAAATTCTATACTTAGCTTCCTGAGGAACTGCTACACTGCCTTCCAGAGTGGTTGCACCATCCGACATTCCCATCAACAGTGAATAAGTTTGTCTCTTTCTCCACATCCTCTCAAGCGCTCGTAATATTCTGTTTTTTGTTTGTTTGTTGTTTTTTTAATTATGGCCATTCTAGTAGGTGTGGGATATCTCATGGTGGTATTAATTTGCATTTCCCTAATAGCCAGTGAAGTTGAACAGCTTTTCATATGTTTCTGAGCCATTTGTATTTCCTCTTTCGAAAAATGTCTGTCCATGTCTTTTGCCCATTTTTGATTGGGTTCTTTGTCTTTGTTTTGTTGTGTTGTAGGATATATTTGTATATTCTGGATATTAAACCCTTATCTGATATGCGGTTTCCAAATATTGTCTCCCATTGTGTAGGCTGCCTTTTTACTTTTCTGACAAAGTCCTTTGATGCACAAAAGTGTTCAGTTTTGAGGAGATCCCATTTATCCATTTCTTCTTTCACCACTCATGCTTTGGGTGTAAGGTCTAGGAAGCTACCTCCTATCACAGGGTCTTTAAGATGTTCCCCTACATTTTATTCTGGAAGTTTTATGGTCTTAGCTCTAATGTTTAAGCCTGTGATCCATTTGAGTTAATTTTTGTATAAGGTGTGAGATAGGAGTCCTCTTTCATTCTTTTGGATGTGGCTATCTAGTTCTCCAAACACCATTTATTGAAGAGGCTGCTCTCTCCCAGTTGTGTTGGCTTGAGCACCTTAAAAAGATCGATTGTCCATAGATGAGAGGGACTATTTCTAAACATTCAACTCAATTCCGTTGGTCAGCATGTCTGTCCTTATGACAGTATCATGCTGTTTTGACCACTGTAACTTTGTAATATGCTTTAAAGTCAGGTAGTGTGAGACCTCCCACTTGATTCCTCCTTCTCAAGTTATTTTTGACTATTTGGGGCACCCTCTCCTTCCAGATAAATATAATAATTGTTTTTTCTATTTCTGCAAAGTAAGTTGTTGGGATTTTAATTGGCATTGCATTGAATCTATAAATCAAGTTGGGTAGAACTGACATTTTAACTATATTTAGTCTTTCTTCCAATCCATGAACATGGTGTGTCCTTACATTTATTTAGGTCCTCTGTGATTTCTTTTACCAATTTATTTTAGTTTTCTGTGTATAGGTCTTTTATGGCCTTGGTTAAATTTATTCCTAAATATTTGATTATTTTGGTTGCTATTGTAAATGGATTTTTTTCTTGATTTCCTCCTCCTATTGCTCATTACTAGTGTATAGAAACACTACATATTTTTGCATGTTGATCTTGAACTCTGCCACTTTGCCGTATTCATTTATTTGCTCTAGCAGCTTTGCTGTAGATTTTTCAGGATTTTCTACATGTGGGATCATGCCATCTGCAAACAGTGAAAGTTTTACTTCTTCCTCTCCAATTTGGATGCCTTTTATTTCTTTTTCTTGTCTTGTTCCTGATCTTAGAGGGAAAGCATTCAGTCTTTCCCTGTTGAGGATGATGTTGGCTGTGGGTTTTTCATAGATTGCGTTATCATATTGAGGTTCCTTCTATTCCTATCCTTCACAGTGTTTTCATCAAGAAAGGATGTTGAATTTTATCAAATGCCTTTTCTGCATTGATCAAGATCATGTGGTTTTTCTGCTTTCATTTATTGATGTGGTGTATTACATTAATTGATTTTTTTGTGTTGAATCAGCCTTGCATATCTGGAATAAATCCCACTTGGTCATAGTGTATAATTCTTTTAATGTGCTACTGGATTCAATTTGCAAGTATTTTGTTGAGAATTTTTGCATCTGTATTCATTAAAGAGATTGGTCTATAATTTTCTTTTCTTGTAGTATCTTTGTCTGGCTTTGGAATTAGGGTGATGTTAGCTTCATAGAATGAGTTAGGCAGCTTTCCCTCCACTTCAGTTTTTTTGAAGAGTTTGAGCAGGATTGATCTTAATTCTTTCTTGAATGCTTGGTAGCATTCACATGTGAAGCCATATGGTTCTGGACTTTTCTTTTTGGGGAGCTTTTTGATGACTGATTCAATCTCTTTACTTGTGATTGATTTGTTGTGGTTGTCTATTTCTTCTTGAGTCTATACTGGTTTTTCATGCTTTTATAGAAAGTTGTCCATTTTCGCCTAAGTTTCATACTTTATTAGCGTGTAGTTGCTCATAGTGTCCTCTCATTGTCTCCTTTATTTCTGCAGGGTCAGTGGTTATGTTTCATATCTGATTTTATTTATTTGCAACTCTCTCTCCCTCTCTCCCTCCCTCTCCCTCTCTTAGTCTAGCTAAGGGTCTATCGATTTATTTATTTTCTCAAAGAGCCAGCTTCTGGTTTTCTTGATTCTCTGTATGGTTTTCATGTTCTCAGTGTCATTTATTTCTACTCTAATCTTTGTTATTTCTTTACTTCTGTTTGCTTTGGGGTTAATTTGCTGTTCTTTCTCTAGTTTCTCCAGGTGAACAGTTAGTTCCCCAATTTTTGCTCTGTCTTCTATTTTAATATAGGCATTTAGGGCAATAAATTTCCCTGTCAGCACCACTTTTATTGCATCCCTTAAGTTTTGATATGTTATATTTTCATTTTCACTTCCCTTGAGATATTTACTAATTTCTCTTGTAATTTCTTCTTTTACCCACTGGTTGTTTAAAAGTGTGTTGCTTTCTCTCCATATGTTTGTGAATTTTCCAGCCTTCCACCTGTTATTGATTTTCAACTTCATTCCGTTATCCGAAAAAGTGTTTTGTATAATATCTGTTTTTTAAAATTTATTGAGACTTGTTTTGTGACCCAACATGTGGTCTATCCTGGGGAATGATCCATGACACTTGGGGAAAATGTGTATCCTGCTCTTCTGGGATGTAGTGTTCTATAAATGTCTGTTAAGTCTAGTTCATTTATTGTACTATTCAACTTCTTTGTTTCCTTATTGATCCTCTGTCTAAATGTTCTATCCATTGATGGAAGTGGTATAATGAAGTTTCCAGCCATCATTGTGGAGATGTCAACTTATCCCTTCATGTTGTCCATGTGTGCCTTATGTATTTTGGGACATTCTGGCTCAGCACCTAAATATTTATGATTGTTATGTCCTCTTGATGACTTGCCCCTTTTATTAATATATAGTGTCCATTTTTTGGTCTCTTTTAATTTTTTTACATTTGAAGTCTAATTTGTCTGATATTAGTATAGCTACCCCTGTTCTTTTCTGGTTGTTGTTTGCATGAAATATCTTTTTCCAACCTTTCACTTTCAACCTATTTTTGTCATTGTATCTAAACTGAGTCTCTTGTAGACAGCATATAGATGGGTGCTGTTTTTAATCCATTCTACCAGTCTGTTTCTTTTTATTGGCCAGTTTAATCCATTAACATTTAATGTTATTACTCTAAGGGCTGTACTTTTTTCTACCATTTTGTGTTTTGGATTTTATTTGTCATATCTTGTTTTTTCTCTCTTCCCTTTTACCCTTCTTCATACTTCATTTCTACTCTCTTCTCCAAACCTCTCTCTTATCTTTTCCTTTCAGCCTGTAGCACTCTCTAGTATTTCTTATGGAGCATGTCTCTTATTCACAAACTCTCTTGGTGTCTGTTTGAGAATATTTTAAATTCTCCCTTATTTTTGAAGGACAGTTTTGCTGGATATAGAATTCTTGGTTGGCAGTTTTTCCCTTTCAGTATCTTAAATATATCATACCACTGCCTTCTCACCTCCATGGTTTCTACTGAGAAATCCGCATATAGTCTTATTGAGCTTCCCTTGTATGTGATGGATTGCTTGTCTCTTGCTGCTTTTAGAATTTTCTCTTTGTCTTTGACATTTGACAATCTGAGTAGTAAGTGTCCTCGTGTAGGTCTCTTCAGGTCTATACAGTTTGGGGTATTCTGTGCTTCTTGGATCTGTAATTTATGTCTTTCATAAGCGGTAGGAAATTTTTAATGATTATTTCCTCCATTTGTTTCTGCCCATTTTCCCTTCTCTTTCTGGGGCACCCATTATGCGTATATTCACGTGCTTCATGTGGTCATTCAGTTCACTGAGACCATGCTCGTATTTTTCCATTCTTATCCCTATCTGTTCCTTTGTGTGTAGGATTTCAGAGTCCTGTCGTCTAGTTCACTAATCCTTTCTTCTGCTTCTTTAAATCTCTGTTGTAAGTCTCTATTGTGTTTTTCATCTCTTCTATTGTGCCTTTCATTCCCATAAGTTCTACAATTTGTTTTTTCAAACTTTTGGGTTCTTCCTTATTTTCACCCAATATCTTCTTTATATCCTTCATCTCTTTTGCCATGTCTTTCCTCAACTTGTTGATTTGATTTTTGAATTGATTTACTGTGTTTGTTTGAACATCTTTAATGAGTTTTTTCAACTCCTGTATCTTGTTTGAAGTGTTAGTTTGTTCCTTTGACTGGGCCATATCTTTTTTTTTTTCCTATTGTGACTCTTAATTTTTTGTTGGTGTCTAGGCATCTGGTTTCCTGAATTAGTTTATTCTAGAGGTCATTTTCACCCTTTTACCTTGGATTTTCTTGTTGATTGGCTTTGTTCTCTATCTCTTCTTTGTTATTCAGTTCAACTTATTCTAGACTTCTAACATAGCTTCTGTTTAACTGATAAGAACTTTTAGCTCTTGTTATTCTGGTTCTTGCGCTGCCTATATGTCTCTCTCACCAGCTGGTTGTCAGATTAGCTCTGCCTCCCAGTCTCCCCCCGAAACCAGGCACCCAGTGTAGCCTGTGTCTGGGGGGTAGTCACTGAGCACCATAGCAAGTTCTTTGTGTGTGGTAAAACAAGTCTGCTGGATTCCAGCAGTGCTCTGTTTTTCATTGGCCAGCAAGCCCTGGGTTTGTTTTAGCACTGCTTTAACAGTTGGGTCATTTCTCAACTTAAACAGGGCTGGGTTTTCCCACGCAGGGGGTGTGTAACAGCTCCAGTGGGCTTGGGATAAGGTCTGGAGAGGTTCTGAGAAGTTCTAAAAATTCTCTTGCACTTTCTGGTCTGCGCAGCAGGTGGCACTGTTTGATGGCATAATGGTCCTCAGAAGGTGTTTACATTCTGGATCTGAGCCTGTGTCTGACCAGGCAAGACTAAATTACCTCTTGGAGCCTGGCTGAGTCTGGCTGGGCGGGGCTGAATTGCTGGGTGGGGCTGAATTACCTCCTGAAGCCTCTTTCTGACTGGGTGGGGCTGAAGCTGTGGGGTTCCTGTGCCCTCACTTTGCTGATCCCAGTCTGACTCAGTGTGGGTCTGTGCCTCCCACTCTCCCTAAGGCAGAGGACTCCCTCAGCTGCCACAGTTTTCATCCGTCCCCCAGGCAAGTTTTGGGCCACTGACTACTCTGTTCCTCAAGGGTTGGTGAAGGGCTTTCAGACCCAGGGCTGGAAACAGTTTCTGCCCATGTTTTCTCAGACTTCATTCCTCACTGATCTTGACCTTGGAATATCCTCCCCTATCCTTCTTGTCTCCAAATGATGGGGCTCTGTCTCACTGCTGTGAGCAATTTTATAGTCTGTGTCCCTGGTGGGAGGTGAGAGGAATTCCAGCTGCTGGTTCTGTGTTCTTTCCATGCTGTGGGATGGAGTGAGAGTGAGGGGAGGGGGCTAGCCAGCCTGGAGTGGAGTTCTCCTACCTGTTATCTCTCTTCTTCTTCAATTCAGTATCTGTAGGGTCCTTTTTCCAGCCATACCCTTCTCCAGAGTTCTGAATAAGTCAGAGTTATCCCCTATTTTTGCTGAGTATTTCGGGATAAGTTTTCAGTAGCTGTTTATATCACCACGTTGATGACGTCAGCCCCCAATTTGATTTTTTTTGTCAATTTTGTTCAGTTTTATGACCAGCTTTTTGAGGAGAGGGTGTGCTGATCTTAGTATCCTTGGAGTCCTAGAGTTTAGCACTCTAGCTAGAGTCCTGACCTTCAACATCCTTGACTTTTATCCTTCTTTTTAATATATTTGCATTTAATTCTACATATTTCCTTCTTACAATAACTTACTCTGAATTGCTTGTTTAATAATTTATAATTTCCATTTTAATTGTTTCTTTGCCTCACAGGCCATTTATAAGTGTATTTCTTAATTCCAATATGTGCAGGATTTCAGTAATTCTTTTTGTTATTTATTAGTGGCTTCATTAAACCATTTAAAAATAACATACTCTAGACCAGTAGCATTTTGTCCCCCTGAGGACATCTGATGATATCTGGGGATGATATTTGTTGTCATAAATGGGAGAGAGGGTCTGATTCTGGCATCTGTGGGTAGAGGCTGGGCATGCTGCTAAATTTAGTATACTGCACATTATGGCCTCTCCCAAGAAAGAATTTGCCAGTCCAAAATATCAATAATGCTGATGCTTAGAAACAACTTTAAACCTTTGAAATTTGTCAAGACTAATCTTAGGTCTAGCTTACCATAAATTTGGAAAATGTTCCAAACCTTCTGGAAAAAAAAAGGCTGTTCCATCCCTTTTAAATGCAGTATCCTCTATTTGTTCATTAATTATTTTGTTAATGGATTTTGTATTCTTATTAAATTTTCACCTGCTTGTTCTGTCAGTTCGTAAGAGTGGTATGTTAAATTGTCCCATTATCGTTATGAATTTATCAGTCTTTTAAGTTTTGTCAGTTACTGATTTTTATATTCTGAGTATTTTTTTAGACTCATAAGAATGTAAATTTTTTTTCTATCTTCTTGGCTAATAGACCTTTTGTCATTATGAAAGTCTCTCTCACAATGCTGCATACTTTACCTGATACTAGTATAACTACACCAGTTTTCTTGTTAGTGTTTCCATATTTTTTCCATACGTTTATTTTCAACCTCTTTGTATTTCACTATAGTTAAGTTGTCTCTTACAAGAATAATATGTTGGGTTTTGGATTTTATACACTTTAATAATATTTGCCATTTTATTGGGATATTTCTGCAACTTATATTTAATATTATTACTAATATAGTTCAGCTTATATCTGCCATCTTACTGTTTTCCATTTTTCACCTTTTCTTTGTTCTTTTTATCTCAATTCTTTAAACTGTTCTGATACAGCAAATATTTTTATTCTATTCTCTTTATTTTCTTTTTTGTTAGAGTTTTTTTTCTCATTATTTTAGAGGTTAGGTTGACTTAAATATCACATGCATCCTCAACTTATAAGAGTTTAATGTGGATTAGTACTTTATTTCTCCCCACACAATTCTAAGAATTCAGAATACTTACCCTCTGTTTATTATTTAACATCTTTTGTGTTATTTGTTGTCATGTGTTTTATTTCTCTGTTCTAAAGCCCACAAGATATTATTATACTGTTGTGTGGTGTCAGTATACATTTGTTACCCACATATTTGCATTTCCCATTGGGCTCTCCATTCCATCCTGCACACCCTTGATTGTTATCTGGGATCATTTTCCTTCTACCAGGTACAGGTAGAGGTACATGAGGGAGAGGGTCTGATCCTAGCCTCTAGTGGGGAGAGGTCTGCTGGCAGTAAATTCTCTGTTTTCTGTTTTTGTTAGTGTGAACATGTCTTCCTTATTTACCTTCACTTTTGAAGGTTAATTTTGCTGGGTATAGAATTATAAGCCAGTGGTCATTTTCTTTCAGCACTTTGAGGATGTTTTTCTGTTGTTTTCTGGCCATTATTTCTCTTGGGACATCAACCGTCTGTCCTATTAGTGTTCCTTTGAACATATTGTGCTTTACACTGGCTGCTTTCAAACCCTGGAAGTGAATTCAGAGTAGTTTAGTTGGAGAACCCTAGGGTCCTTGGTTGTGTAGAAGGGAGCATGTGGGCTTGGGGTAAGTACCTCCTCTTGGGCCTTGCAGGTTGCTCACCCCATGGGAAGAGCACAACCAGAGGAAGGCTCAAGCAGAGACTGCTAAAGAAGGGCCAAAGATATGCATCTTTTTTTGTGGGTCAGTAGTGGTACTAATACTAAGCATTGAGTCTATAACAAATATTTAAAGAGCAAAATTTGGACTAAGAGCAAAATAAAATTGGTTATTAGGATGGCAATACACAGTGCAAATATTATAGGCTTTAATAATATAGGAATTATACAAATAAAAATTAGGCAATGAAGGGAAAGAGATGGGAGGTAGAAAGGTATGCTGATTACCACATACGTAACAGCCAGGTATCGAAAGATACAAGTTAAGGCTTAGCAGTAAAATACAGTCTGTTTTCCACAATGCATTTTTCTGTTAAATGAATTAATCATAAGTGATTTGAAGTTGGTAATGATGATGCTGGTATACTATGGAAGCCACACTGATTCATGTGTATTATTTCCCAACATGTTAATATCTCAAACCACCAGTGAAAAGAAGCTGACTGTAGCACAACACACAGGAGTACAGGACTGGACACCATGCTTCAGTTTCCCCAGAGTTTTCGTTTTGCCTCACTTTGTCCATACGCATGGTCTCTGAGGGCTTGTTGCATATTACTCCCCAATCATTGTGCATTTTGTTCTTGTTTCAAGAAGTCAGCTGCTGCAACCCTTATAAATATCTCCTCCCTTCAAGATATTCTCATCTTAATTTTCTTAAGAATGTATTTTCTCTTTATTCCTATATTCATTAGAGCTTTAACATCTAAAAAAATCTTGGTAAGTTCTTTTCATTGGGATTATAATTGTTTTTGCTCTGATACCAAAGTTGCATAGATTTTGAATAATCTGCCCTTAGCTCTATTTGCCCATAAATATGTTATATTAGGGGACAGTTTTAAAGAAATGAGTTTTTCCCCCTCAGTGTCTCTCTCTCTCTCTCTCTCTCTCTCTCTCTCTCTCTCTCTCTCTCTCTCTCTCTCTCTCACACACACACACACACACACACACACGTTAATAACATGAAAAAATACATAATAAATCAGACAGCAGCGAAGGAGGAAGAGAAAGAAGAAATAAACTAATTTTTTGTTGCCCATTTAGGAAACTATATTAATCAGGGTTTCACTAGAAAAACCAAACCAATAGGATATGTACATTAAGAGATTTATTGTATTAAATCAGCTTACATGATTGTGAGGCTGGCTAGGCAACTCCAAAATCCATTGGGCAGGCCATCAGTAAAGGCAGGTTGGAAACTCTTGGGCAAGAGATGATGCTGCATTCTACAGGTGGAATTGGATCAGGCCCACCCAGATTATTGAAGATAAACTCCCTTCCTCAAAATCAACTGACTATAGATGTCAATTACATCTATAAAATACCTTCACAGCAACATCTAGATTAGTATTTGCTTGACTATATCTGAGTACTATAGCCGAACCAAGCTCATGCATAAAACTGACCATCACAGAAACCATCCGATATTTTCTAAAGAGATGATTGATGGCATGGTATCATTTGTAGTTAAAGGTATGAAATTATCTTCTAGCAGATGTGCAAACCTGCCTAAAAATCTGAAGTGCAAAATCAAATAGCAGAGAAAGAGCACATATTGAAATATTGTGATGAAAAAGTATACCATAGAATGTGAATTAGAAGCAAATATATATATATAGATAATATCTATATTTTCTACTAAACTAAAGCTGTCTGTTAAGAGATAAAGAATTTCTGGTTGGATTAAAAAGCAAAACCCAAGGAGTGTGGGGAAGTTGGTGGAGTAGGGAGCTCCAAGACCCAGTCCTTCCACCAAAACAACTATTAAACAGATAAGCACTGCCTAAAGCAACTAATTTGAAACTCCAGAAACCAGAAGAACACCATACAGCATCCAGGGAAGAGCAGAATAAAGAGGCTAATAAATTACAGTGAAGAACTGTAATTGCTCTCTCCACACAGGCAGCTACCAGTGCCAGTGCACCATTCTAATGGCAGGTGTCATGGGGTCTGGTCCTTGGCTAGCTGCTGTTGACAGCAAGGGACTTAAAAAGATTCTGCCCCAAGAACTGGGGTGTTCACAACTGACCACTGACCACGGCTTTGGATTAGTGAATTTAGATTGCTGGGTCCCAGGTCTGAGGGCAGCAGTTTTTTCAGCCCTCCCTAGACAAAGTTTGTGGCAGCCATTGTTTCAACCCTCCCCAGAGAGGGGCAAGGATGGTGGAGATTCAGAGATGCAGGGCTTCCTCAGGGCTGTGGGGAAAGTTAGCTGATGTCTTACATTTGCTGAGCAGGCCAGGAAAACTCAGCTTTGGGAAGCCATCAGAGAAGCTCTTGGTGTCCTTCCTGGCCCCCTTCACAGGGCACTTTGGAGCTTGTCGGCACCCCCTTCATGGGTCCTTGACCCTGTTTTGGCTGGGAAAGACTGAATTGAGAAAGCACTCCCTGGGGTGACTCTCCTCCCAGAATTTGCCCTGCAGGCAAAAGAAGCATGAGACAATGAATGGAGTGTAAAAAATTCCTCTTGGGACAGTCTGACACAAAGGCCTGCTGGCTTCAGATACCTGGGAGAGGGAGGTTTGTCCCTTGGGAAACAGAGGGGACAACAAACTCCTGTAAATAGGGAAACTGCAACTGACGAGCAAACCCCAGGACAAGACAGAGGCACAATAAGACAGGGAAAACCCTGCACAGTGTATTTGCCTTGGGCAGACCTTCCTGATAGGAGGGCTGAAGCTCAAGAAACAATCTGTCTTATCACCAGCTGTTTACAATACCAAGAAACATACATCCCAGAGAGTAAATCCCAGAGTTAAATTTTTAAAATATTGAAATGAACAGTGTGCAACAAGGGTACAAGACAAAGAAATAGGAAATGATGGCCCATCCAAAGGAAGAGGATAAAAATACAGAAAACACTAAGAAAGAAAATGAGAATGTAAACATACCAAAGAAAGCCTCTGAAAAAAGATCTTAAAAAAGGAGATGAATGAAAGTACAGAGAAGGAACTACAGGATATTAGGAAAACAATGAATGAACAATATAAGAGTCTAAGTAAACAGATTAGAAATTTTAAAAAGGAACCAAACAGAACTACTGGAGTTGAAGACCATAATAACTGAAATGAAAAATGCTCAGGACGGTTTAAATAGCAGAATGGAGCTGGCAGAAGAAAGAATAGTGAACTTGAAAACAAGACATTTGAAATGAAACAGGCTAAGGAGTAGAAAGAAAAAAGAAATATTAAAAGTGAAAATAGCCTAAGACAGCTAAGAGACACCATCAAGTGCATGAACATACAAGTTATAGGAGTCCCAGAATGAGAAGAAAGAGAGAAAGGGGCAGAAGGAAAAGTCAAAGAAATAATGACAGAACATCCCCAAATTAGCAAAAGATATGAGTATGTACATCCAAGAAGCACAGAGAACATTAAACAGGATATGCATGAAGAAAAATATACCCTTCATACATTGATTACACTATCAAATGCAAAAGATGAGAGGGTTCTGAAAGCTGCAAGAGAATAGCAACGTGTTGTATACAAGGGAATCCCAGTAAGATTGAGTGTCAATTTCTCATCAGAAATCATGGAGGCAAGAAGGCAGTGGGTTGAAATATTTAAAGTTCTGAAGGATAACAACTGTCAGCCAAAAATTTTATATCCAGTGAGACTCTCTTTCAAAAATGAAGGAGAGACTAAGCATTCTCAGATAAACAAAAGCTGAGGGGGTTCATCACCTCAAGACGTGCCCTACAAGCAATGCTAATGTGAGTTCTTCAGACTGAAACAAAAAGACACTACACAGCAGTTCAAAGCAGCATAAAGAAATAAAGATCTGTGGTAAAGGTAACCATATGGATAAGTATAAAAGCCACTATTATTGTATTGTATTGTTTGGTATGTGACTCCACTTCTTACTTCCTACAGGTGCCAAAATGCAAATGCATAGAAAGTAATGATAAATCTAGGTTTCTGGACATACAATGTACAAAGATATGTGGTAACAAGTACAAAAAATGGGGGAGGTGTGACTGGGGCATATAGGGAATGTATGCTATTGAAGTTAAGTTGGTAACAAATCAAATAGAAGTGTTATGTATTTAGGAAGTTATATTTTAACTCTATGGTAACAACAAGATGAAAAATATATCAAGATAGAAATGAGAAGGCATTCAGTACGGTACAAAGAAGAAAACAAATATCAAAGTAGGCTATCATGGGCATGAGGGACAAAAAAGCTGTAAGACTTACAAAGGCTAAATAGAAGATGGCAGAAGAAAGACCTATATTATCAGTATTGACTTTAAAAGTAAGTGGATTAAACTCTCCAGTCACAAGGCAGAGATTGGCAGAATGGATTAAAAAAACAAACAAACAAACCATGACCCAACTATATGCTGTCTGCAAGAGACTCACCTTAAAGTCTGTGAAACAAGTAGGTTGACAGTGAAAGGATGGGAAATAAATATACCATGTAAGTAGTAACCAAAAGAAAGCTAGGGTAGCTATATTATATCAGATAAAATAGACTAAATCAAAAACAGTTACAAGGGAAAAAATGATCATTACATACTGATAAAGGGGACAATTCAGCAGGAAGATGTAACAATTATAAATATATATGCACCTAAAAGCAGAGCCCAAAATATATGAAGCAAATACTGACAGATTTGAAGGGAGAAATTAATAGTTCTACATTAGTGGTAAAAGACCTTAACACACCACTCTCAATAATGGATAAAAATCTAATCAGAAGATTAATAAGGAAATACAGGACTTAAATGATACTCTAAACCAGCTAGGCCTAACAGACATATAAGGTTGAATTCAAGTCAAAAATCTTTTTTAAAAAGGCATTTTATAAGACTAAGGAGTACAGTGCTCAATGAATACATAAAATGGTCATATGGAAAGTTCCATAAGCATTCTTTTTAGGAAATCTGAAATCAAAACAAATCACAGAATATCTAGAAGGGAATTAATTGTAAAGATCGAGTCCTATACATTCACATGGTACAAGTATATATTGAAAGATACACAATGGAAAGTGAATGTGTTTAAGTATAAATGCAAAGCTCAGGCTCATTGTAATTACAATAGATATTTCTAAATAGTACATCATTGTATTTCTGTCAATCCCCCTCCTCACAATTAGAAACTGCCAAGTTTATATAATTTCATAGGGGAAGTCTAGCAAACCTTTATTGAATGATAATTCTAAAGTTGTATAAGCCAGTTATCATTTATTAAGGGAAAAACGTTCCAAATAATTTTATGAAGTAAGCAAACATGGGTATCACGGTTCAATGAAGAGTACACAATAATAGAAAACTACATGAAATCTCATGTAAGTTAATTCAAAAATCTAAAGTAAATGCAGATGCAATTCATAAACATATTAGAAGAGTGATGCAGTAAGTTTAAGTGTGATTTATTCCAGAAATGCAAGAATGGGTCACTATTTTAACAGTCTAGTAATATAATAACATTAATAGATATACAGAGAAACCTTGTGTTTATTTCCATAATCATAAGAAAAAAGCATTTGACCATTATATGTCTATTCCTGTTTTAAAACTCTCTGTAAAATAGGAATGGAATGTTAATGTATTACTTAAATATATAATTTAACAAAAATATTAAATACATAGAAATACATCTAAGAAAAGCTATGTAAGACTTTTAAATAAAAATATGTTTTATTCAGAGATTTTAAAGAAATATCAAATAAATGGAGTGATATAAAATGATTATGGAGTTTAAATATTTTGAAGGTATCATTTCTCCCCAAAGAAATATATAGATTTCATATAATCCTAATTAAAATCCCAGAAAATTGTTTTGGTTTGTTTTGTTTTAGTGGAAATTGATGAGCTGATTTAAAAATCTATATGAAATTGCAAAGGGCCAAGAATACTGAATACAGTGTGAAAGAACAAAATTAGATTATGGAATTAAATGTCAAGTAAAGTAAGAAACATGCACAGTCTACACACTACCCCAAATCTACCCCTAAATCTATACCCCAAACTACAAATAAAAAAAGATCTATTGTACTCCATCCATTATACTCTAGTGGATATCAGTTTATAATGCAGTCACATTAGTTAAGACAATGTAGTATTTTATAAGGACAAATAGACTGGCACAGAACAAGGAGTCAGAAACAGGCAAGGTATACAAGATAAGATCACTATGACACCATTTAAATAAATCAAAAGTAGTCTGCAAGTTATTATACTGTATATATTTTTGGATACATATAATTGTATATAGGAAATGTAAACAGATACTGAGGACAGTAGATTCTTCTGTGAAGCAATATTGGAAAACAGTCTGAGGAAGGGGCACTTAACGCGGTGTACCTGTGTTGGAATATTTTATTTTATGGAACAAAGATATTTGAAGTCAATAAATCAAAAATGCTAAAATTTGCTGATGTTGGTTGTTGATTACATCATATTTGTTAGTTTTTTCTCTATGCTTGAAATACATTTTGTGATTTAAAATGCAACAAATAAGTAATGATTGAAAATGGGAGAAAAAAGAAAAAGGAATCTCTGATTTCTATAATGGACCCAGGAACTGGATTTGGAAACTTTATGGGGAAAATAAAAAGATGTAAGAATATGACAATTAGCCAAGATGTTATTCAAATAGAGAAACAGCATGAAGACATTTTCAAACGTAACACAACTTGAGCATACAGCATCTTTTAGTCCCTTTTGGGAGTATGGTAGGGGTGGTGGAAATAAAGCTACCCAATAATGAAATCCAGCCAAATGAAAGAGAATGAAGAGTGTAGTAAAAGGAGCAATGCAGCACCCAATGCCAGAAGCTGGGGGTGCAGAGTCTAAACCTTCCAGATAGAATGAAGTATGACCCCAACTCAGAGAACACAGCATGGAAGTTCTTTATTGACAAAAGTACTCCATGATCAAACCTAATCAAACAGGGAAGAATCAAAACAAAATACTCAGAAATGGATAACTCCAGTGAAGTGACTAGTGATGAGAAATGAATTAATTTAAATAAAGAATTAAATCAGTTCTATGTTGGACACTATGATTATAGAATGTAAATGTTCCAATTCTTGACAAGGAAATTTGGGGGATGTGGTGGAGATCTTGGCAAGAAATTTAAAAGGGCTACCTACTAACCTCTTTTAGTGTGAATTCAATCACTACTGCTTAAAATGAAGTAGAATTTTAAAAAGTATAGTACCTCCACAGTCTCTTAAAGTTGGAAATTCATAGTTTTAACCTTGAATAATTTCAGGCATTAATATCTCTTGTGGAAAAGAATCAGCTGAAGTTAAGCAGTTTCCTTATTTTCATTGCTTTTCTTTTTCCTGTTAAAATCAGACAACATTTTCATTAAAATAACATGGATAGCAGGATCCTGTTTTAATAAGATTGTTTCCTTCCTTCTGTCTGTCCAATCGTCTGTCCATCTGTCTGGCTATGTGAATCAAAAATCTAGAAAAATGAATAATTTATGGACAGTATGATTTTTGGGTTTTTAAAATTTTGTTTTGGTTGTACTTTTTTTGATACTTTGCCATATTTGAAAAGTTTATGAAGAGCATTTGTAATTTGAACTATACAGACATTTGCTGCAAAAATCAAAATGGGAGCAGATATAGAAAGTTTTGTATAAAACAGCTGATAGGTCCTCATGACTGCTGGGCTACTGGGAACAAAGGAGGAGGACGATTTAAAATTGTGCTGAGAGAAGAATGGCAGAACCACAAACAGAATAGCAGAGAACAGGATTGGTGGGAGCAAGCAAATTCCTTCTGCCTTGCATACATGAGTTTCTGGGGTTCGATATAGAGATACAGGGTTCAGGCTTACAAGAGGGAACGCATGAGAAAGAAATATTTAGGAGTCAACGCTTTAGAAAAGTGAGCTGGAGTCATTGAAGAAGATGGGATTCCAGGGGTGGCACGTGCCTGGGGAGGGCCTATGGGTCCTGACAAACTTACAGCATCAGTGAATTCAGGCAGGACCAACAGAAGGAGATATTCTATGAAAAGGGTCATCTCCAGTCACTGAGCATAAAACCAGGGCAGAAAATGGCTGAAGCATGTGTGACCCAAATTTATCTCAACACTTCACAGTGCAGGTTGCAATAAAAATATCTATTTTGGGCCCTGCCATTCTCAAATTTCAGACTCTGCTTGGGTCACGGTGACACTGGAATTCTTTCTCCACTTCAGCATTCACTCATGGCATTTGGAAAGGGAGAAAATCACACCATAGTTGATTTATCAGTCTGCCTGGGGCTCCAAGGATTTTCAGTGGAAACCAGACTCAGAGTCTGAATGTGCCACTGACTTTTTAATAAAATATTTTTGTTGGATTTTTTTTTAATGAATACACTTATCAAGACCTTATGTTATTTGAAAATACTTAACTAAAAGCCAGCATATTGAGTTTAGAACTATTAAATGTATTCCCAGTTAGTAGGCTGGAGGGCTGGGTTAAAGATTATTACACACATCTGCTGTCATCCATCATACCTTAATGCCAGTTAACTATCACTTCTGGGCTGGAGTAAATCAAGTCAGACTCTCTCACCAGGTGAGCCCAGTTACCACCTGTTACTTTGGCTGGGTGAGAAGCCTAGCCATGATATTTATTTAGTAGAAATATTTGACTTTGGCAGACTGTTAAAAGAAGTAATATTTCAAAATAATGCAACAGAGCAATATTTATGAAACTATTTGCACAGTGTTACCAGGATGCTATCTCTCCTCTCCCATTGTAAATCACTGTCCAGCCGGGTCAGAGGAGCAGGTTTGCCAACTATTTAGATCCTGGAAGATCTGTAGCAGAGATTGTTATGTTGAAGAAATATGGATTAACAGAATTTATTGGTGGGGGAAATTCTGGCATCACAAGAATTCCACACGGGAATGTGGAAAAGAACTGACAGATTGAAACCCTTGACTTGGAGGGGAATGCAGGGAAAGAAGAATGAAAGCAAACCATGCTCACACCCAATAAGTATGCCTAGCCCTGCCCCACTCCTCTCGACCCTCCCTGGCTGGAGCCAATCTACTTTGAGTGGTTGATCCTATGTGATTGCAGCTTGGCCACATTAGTTGATCAGGAACTTCCCAGTGGCCCTGTCCACTTGTAGTTAACATTCTTGAATCTGGGCATGACATGGATTGGAAGTGACATACACCAAACTCTGTGTGTCCTGGAGCCAGCCTCAGTGGCTCCGCCACTGTCACATCAAGCTCCATCACTCTTGGCAGCTCATTGGCTGCACCCATGACAACTGTCAGAAACTTTCAAATGTCTGCTCTTTTCTCCATCATGATTGCCTGTGCAGCCTGGACAAGGAAGGGATGACATTTGGGACAAGGGAGGAACGGGCAGTGCCTTCCTCTTTCTGCCTTCTCCACCTGTCAGTTTGGGTTTTCTCTCAGCATATCAAAGTCTGGACCCAGTTGCCTTGTCATTTAGAAATGCATGTGGTAGTAACCAGATCTGAAAACCATGTGGGGGAGAGAGAAGTTGGGCACGTCTCCTTAGAGAATGACACATCGCTAGGAAATTAAACAAGCAAAAGAGGCATCACAGGAGGCTATCTGTGACCTTTGGAAACATGCTCCTTTGGGAGATAGATGGATGCTCTCAAGTCATCTATACACATGAATTCCTTTGCATTTCTTTTCTCTTTCCCTTAAAGTGGAATAATTTGGCATAGACGTATCCAAAACAGCAGAAGTTTTCTTGCTGGGAGGTCTTAGTTGCCTATTGATTTTTCTTTTTCTCCCTTTAATGACATGTTCATTTTAACAAAGGATAGAGGAGCAAAAATATGGGTCTTTGTTAAAGCCAAGTTCCTAGGCTGTTGTAAGCTCTGCATGAATGCATGTCTGCACATTCTGTAATTCATTCTCCCTGTTAACGTTATTGGGACAAATGTGTAAACGAGGAAGTGCTGTTTCTGGTCCATCCTCATTTTTCCTAGTAGCTTCAACAGATAGTACCAGGGTTCCTTTGCCTGCCTTTTTTGTGGATCAAAAAGAATATTTCATTTTTTTGTTTAGTTTGTCTGAGTTGTTATGAAATTCCGTACAGATTTCACACAAACTTTGTCACTCAATTGCTTCATCCCCATCACTTCCAGTGGGCTTCATCTCTAGGGCTCTTGCCATTCTTATTCTCTGATGCTCCCTTTTTCATAGCATCTTGTTATGTTGTAGAGGCAATATAGCTTACACGGCTCTCAGAACTGACAAAATGCCACGCAAACATTGTTTTTGTTTTGTTTTTCAAGTTTTATTGACATATATTCTCACACCATACAATCCAGTCACGGTGTACAATCAAAGGCTCACGGTATCATCACATAGTTGTACATTTATCACCACAATCAATTATAGAACATTTACAGTATTTAACAAATGAACAACCCATACCTCTTATTCCCCCTTATTAAACCCTAGCATTGGTGTGGTACATTTGTTACTGTTGATGAAAAGGCTATTAAAATATTACTGTTAACTATAGTCCAGGGTTTACAATAGGTACATTTTTCCCATGTTCCACTCTGTTTTTAACTGCTTGTAATAATGACATGCATTTGTTCTAGTTTATGAAAAAACTTCATGTATTTGTACTATTAATCACCATCATCGTCCATCACAGGGTTCACTGTGTTTTGCAGTCCCATGTTTTAACCTCTAGCTTTCTTTCTAGGGACATATATGACTTTAGACTTCCCCTTTCAACCACAATCACACACATAAATTCAGTGCTGTTATTTACACTCACCATAATGTGCTACCTCACTTCTATCCATTTCCAAACATATAAATTCAACCTAGTTAAAAATTCTGCACGCATTAAGCATCTGCTCCCCATTCTCTACCCTCATTCTATCACCTGGTAACCTATATTCTAGATTTTATGTCTATGAATTTACATATTATAATTAGTTCATATCAGTGAGATCATACAATATTTGTTCTTTGTGTCTGACAGATTTCACTCTATGTAATGTCCTTAAGGTTCATCCATGATTCTTTCCTTCTTACTGCTGAATAATATTCCATCAAATGTATATATCACATTTTGTTTATCATTTCATCAGTTGATGGACACTTGGATTGTTTCCATCTTTTGGCAATTGTGAATAATGCCACTGTGAACATTGGTGTGCAAATGTTTGTTCTTATGCCTGCTTTCAGTTCTTCTGGGTATATACCAAATAGTGGTATTGCCAGGTCATAGGGCAACTCTGTACTTAGCTTTCTGAGGAATTGCAAAATCATCATCTGTAGCAGCTGCACCATTGTACATTCTCACCAGTGATGAATAACGTGTTCCTATTCTCCATTTCCTTTTCAACACTTGTAGTTTCCTGCTCGTTTAATAGAGGCTATTCTAGTAGGTGTGAAATGATATCCCATTGTTGTTTTAATTTGCATTTCCCTAATAGCTAGTGAAGCTGAACATCTTTTTACGTGCTTTTTAGCCATTTGTATTTCCTCTTTGGAAAAATGGCTATTAATGTCTTTTGACCAATTTTAAGTTGTATTGTTTGTTCTTTAATTGTTGAGATGTAGAATTTCTTTATATATTCTGGATATTGAGCCCTTATCGGAAATGTGGTTTTCAAATACTTTCTCCCATTGAGTCAGCTGCCTTTTCACCTTTTGACAAAGTCCTTTGAAGCACAGAAGTATTCAATTTAGAGGAGATCCTATTTATCTATATTTTCTTTCTTTGCTTGTGCTTTGGGTGTAAGGTCTAAGAAACCACCACCTATCACTCAATCTTGAAGATGCTTCCCTACATTTTCTTCTAGAAGTTTTATGGTACTGGGTCTTAAATTTATGTCTTTGATCCATTTTGAGTTAATTTTTGTGTAGGGTATGAGATAGGGGTCCCCTTTCATTCTTTTGGATATGGATACCCAGTTCTCCTAGAACCATTTATTGGAAAGACTGTTCTTTCCCAGTTGAGTAGACTTGGGAGCCTTGTAAAATATCAATTGCTCATAGATCTGAGGATCTGTTTCTGAACCCTCAACTCAATTTCATTGACCAGTGTTTTTCTTTATGCTGTTTTGATCACTGTAGCTTTATAATATGCTTTAAAGTCAGGAAGCATGAGTCCTTACACTTCGTTCTTTTTAAAGATGTTTTTGGATGTTTGAGGCCCCTTACCCTTCCAAATAAATTTGGTAATTAGCTTTTCCATGTCTGCCAAGTAGGCTGTTGGAATTTTGATAGGTATTACATTGACTCTGTAGATGAATTTATATAGAATTGACATCCTAATGACATTTATCCTTCCAATCCATGGATACAAAATTTTCTTCCATAAATTTATTTAGGTCATCTTTGATTTCTTTTGGCAGTGTTTTATAGTTTTCTGAATATAGGTCCTTGGCTAAGTTTATTCCTAGATATTTGATTCTTTCAGTTGCTATCGTAAATGAATTTTTTTCTTGATTTCCTCCTCTGATAGGATGTTTTTGTTTGTTTGTTTGTTTGTTTGTTTGCCTAACTGCTCTAGTTAGAATTTCTAGCACAGTGGTGACAGAAATCCTTGACTTACCTCCAGATCTTACAGGTGAGCTTTCAGTCTCTCACCATTGAGTATGACGTTAGCTGTGTGTTTTAAATATATATGTTCTTTATCATGTTGAGGAAGTTTCCTTCAATTCCTACATTTTGAATTGTTTTTATCAAGAAACAATGCTGGATTTTGTCAGATGCCTTTTTGGCATCAATTGAGATATTCATGTGCTTTTTCCCTTTGGCTTTTTTAATTTGGTGTTTTACATTAATAGATTTTCTTGTGTTAAACTATCCTTGAATCCCAGAATAAAACCCACTTGGTCATGGTGTATAATTTGTTTGATGTGCTGTTTGATTCAGTTTGCTAGTGTTATGTTGAGGATGTTGGTATCTATATTCATTAAAGAGATTGGTCTGGAATTTTATTTTTTTGAAATATCTTCATTGGGCTTTGGAATTAGGGTGATGTTGACTTCATAGAATGAATTGGGTAGAGTTTCCTCCTCTTCAAATTTTGGAACATTTTGAGCAGGATTGGTATTAATTCTTCTTGGAATGATTGGTAGAATTTACCCGTGAAGCCATCTGGTCCCCGACTTTTCTTTGTTGAGAGGATTTTGATGAGTGATTCAGTCTCTTGTGATTGGCTTTTCGAGGTCTGTTTCTTCTCAAGTCAGTGTAGGTTGTTCATGTGTTCTAGGAAATTGTCCATTTCATCTACATTCATCTGCATTGTCTATATTGTTGTCATACAGTTGTTTACAGCATCCTCTTACGATCTTTTTACACTTGCGGGGTCAGTGGTAGTGATCCCCCTCTCATTTCTGATTTGATTTATTTGCGTCTTCTCTCATTTTGTCTTTGTCAGTCTAACTAAGGGTTTGTCAATTTTATTGATCTTCTCAAAGAACCAACTTTTGGTTTTATTGATTCCATTGCTTTTTGTTCTCAATTTCATTCATTTCAGCTCTAATCTTTGTTATTTCTTTCCTTCTGCTTGCTTTGAGATTCTTTGCTGTTCTTTCTCTTGTTTCTCCAAACAGTAAACCTTTGATTTTAGCTCTTTCTTCCTTTTTACTGTACATGTTTAGGGATATAATTTCCTTCCCAGAACTGCGTTCACTGCATCCCATAAGTTTTGATGTCATGTTCTGATTTTCATTTGTTTCTAGATATTTATTGATTTCTCTTGTAAGTTTTTCTATGACCCATTGATTGTTTAAGAGCATGTTATTTACCTCCATATACTTGTGAATTTGCCAGTTCTCCATCTGTTATTGATTTCCAGCTTCATTCCAATATGGCCAGAGAAAGGGCTTTATATAATTTAAATCTTTTTAACTTTATTAAGACCTGGTTTTTGTCACAGCATATGGTCTATCCTGGAGAATGTTCCATGAGCACTTGAGAAGAATGTATATCTTGCTGTTTGGGGGTGAAATGTTCTTTATATATCTGTTAGATCTAGTTTGTTTATCTTATTATTGAGGCTGTTTCCTTATTGATCCTCTGTTTAGATGTTATATCTATTGATGGGAGTGTTTTGCTGATGTCTCCTGGTATTATTGTAGAAACATGTATTACTCCCTTCAGTTTTGCCAGCAGAAAGCATCATGTACTTCGAGGCACCTTGATTAGGTGAATTGATGTTTATGACTGCTACTAATTCTTGGTGAATTGCTCCTTTAATTAGTATATAATGTCCTTTTTTATCTTACAACGTTTTTGCATTTCAAGTCTATTCTTTCTGATATTAGTATAGCTATCCCAGCTTTATTTTGGTTGCTGCCTGTGTGGAATATCTTTTTACCAGCCTTTCACTTTTAAGCTATTTGTATCTTTGGGTCTGAAATGAGTCTCTTATAAATAGCATATAGATGGGTCATATTTTTTTTATCCATTCTGCCAATCTGTGTCTTCTGATTGGGGAGTTTAATCCATTAATATTCAATGTTATTACTGTAAAAACACTATGTACTTCAACAATTTTATCCTTTTGCTTTTACTTGTCAGGTCAATTTTTTCCTCTTTTTACACTTCTAGTTATCCTTACTGATAATCTTCATTTCTATACTCTCCTCCAAGCCTCTCTCTCCTGTCTTTTCTTTTCAGCCAGCAAAACTCCCTTTACTATTTCTTATAGGGCAGATCTCCTGTTAACAAATTCTCTCAGATTCTGTTTATCTGTGAATATTTTAAACTCTCCCTCACTTTGGAGGACAGCTTTGCCAGATAAATTCTTCCTGGCAAGTTTTCTCTTTCAGTATCTTAAATATATCTTACCACTGCCTTCTTAACTCCATGGTTTCTGATGAGAAATAGCACTTAGTCTTATTTGACTTCCCTTACATATGGTGAATTGCTGTTCTCTTGCTGCTTTTGGGATTCTCTCTGTCTTGGGCATTTGGCCGTCTGATTAGTATTTGTCTTGGATTGGGTCTATTAGGATTTATTCTGTTTGAAGTATGTTGGGCTTCTTGGATTTGCATATTTATGTCTTTTATAAGGGTTGGAAAATTTTTGGCTATTATTTCCTCAAATATTCTTTCTGGCCATTTTCTCTTTTCTTTTCCTTCTGTGACATCCATGATTCATATATTTGTGCACTTCAGGTTGTCAATTTCCCTGAAACCTTGCTCAAATTTTTCCATTCTTTTCCCAATCTGTTCTTTTGTCTTTTCAAATTTGGAAGCTCAGTCTTCTAACTTGCTGATCCTTTCTTCTGCCTCTTCTAATATGCTGTTGTGTGTCTCTAGAGTATTTTTAATATCATCTGTTTTGTCTTTCATTTCCATAAGATCTGTTATTTTTCTTTTTATGCTTTTGAATTCTTCCTTATATTCACCCAGTGTCATCTTAATATTCTTTATCTCTTTAGCCATCTCCTTTATTTGACTTAGAAGATTCATTTGGATATCCTTGAATAGTTGTTCCAAGTTCTGTATCTCCTCCAACGTTTTAATTTGTTCCTTTTACTGAGTCATATTTTCCATATTTTAGTATACCTTGTGATTTTTTGCTAATATCTGGGTATCTGATTATCTTGATGGGTTTATTCTGAAGGCTGTTTTCTTTCTCATTTCTAAGATTTTGTTGTTGATTGGGTTTTATTAAGGCTTTTCTTTGACAGTTTGTTTGCCAGTATTTCCCATACAAAACAGGACCGGGTACCCCTGCAGGGGATGTAGACCAGGTCTAAAAGGCACTGAGAGAAGGTCAGGAAAGACACCAAAAAGCCTCCCCCTCCTTTTTTAAATTTCTGTGTCACCAGGCTGCACTTTCTGGCCTGCCCAGCATGTGATACTCTTAAGCTATCTGTTTCCCTCAGCTCAGTGAAGGCAAGCTGTTATGGCTCTTTGCTAGTTCTGCCTCTGATGCATTCAAAACAATGGCACCTGGTGGCATCTGATCAGGATGGGCTGAAACTGGGGGATCCCATTCCAATATCTGGTTCAACAGTAGGCTGTGTCCCCCTCTGTACTTGGGGTGGAGGACACCACTGGTCATCCCAGTATGCAGCTGCCCCCAAAGCAAGAATCAAGCTGCTTGCCACTTCCTACCTCTAGGGTTGGGGATGGGTGCCAGGAGCCACAGATGGAATTACTCACAGTCTCTGACTACAGTTGATCAGTCTCTTCATCCTATGCTTCCTTTAAAGTTGTGCTGAACTCCCTTGGATATCCCCAAAACAGGTGATTCAGACCATTTCTGCCTGGCTATTCATTGCTTTTGGGAGAGAAATAGGTTCTACCTCTCCCTCCCTATTCCTCCATTTTGGAAGCCAAGCCATGCAAACATTTTGTGCTTTTATTAAGCCTAAAAGAAACACTTCTTTCCATTTACTCTGGGAACTTTCCTTTTTAGGAAGTTACATCAAAGCAGAGTATTAAATTGGGGCTGATTTCTCTGGCTTTGGGGTGGGGGGCAGTCACATTTCAGTTGTAGTGTGCTCTAGTTATTGCTGAGCTGTGCTGTGAGGCCTGTGCAGTTCAGTGCAGTAGGAGATGCACTGGCTCTGGAATCAGACGTGGTGTCTCACCCCAGTTCTGTCCCCAACTCTTTTCTAAACCTTGGGAAAATGACTTCCCCCATTTTGTACCTCTGTTCTTGGAAATGGAATGGGAAGATAGAATTATGCTTGCCTCACTCATAGGATTGTTTTGAGGTCCAAATGAGAGGGAATGGTTTTAATTTACTTTGAAAAGAAAAAAATATATCAGTGGAAAAAGTGGCTTTATATGATTAGTACACATTTATATTCTAGATAAGTGAGTGGGGTTCAGTGATTTGATTTTTCCTCAACTATACATAAGAAGGAAATGGAAGCAGAAGCCATGTTTGTGTGGTGCAGCATTGCCTAACATCTGAGAAGTGAAGAAGTAGAGAGAAATAGCTAGAGGAGGGGGCAATTGTAAAAGATGTTTGGTATATATTTTTTTTCATTTTTATTGAGATTGTTCAGATACCATACAATTATCCAAAGATCCAAAGTGTACAATCACTTGCCCCTGGGTACCCTCATACAGCTGTGCATCCATCACACTTAATTTTTGTTCAATTTTTAGAAACTTTTCATTACTCCAGACAAGAAATAAAGTGAAAGATGAAAAAAGAAAAAAGGAAAAGGAAACTCTAATCCTCCCCTATCCCTAACCAACCCCCCTCAATTGTTGACTCCTAGTATTGATATAGTACATTTGTTACTGTTTATGAAAAAAATGTTGAAATACTACTAACTGTAGTATAGAGTTTGTAATAGGTATATAGTTCTTCCCTATATGCCCCTCTATTATTAACTTCTAATTGTATTGTCATACATTTGTTCTGGTTCATGAAGTGATTTGTACAGTTGATCATGGACATTGCCCACCATAGGATTCAGTTTTATACATTTCCATCTTTTGACCTCCAACTTTCCTTCTGGTGACATATATGACTCTGAGCTTCCCCTTTCCACCTCATTCACACACCATTCGGCACTGTTAGTTATTCTCACATCTTGCTACCAACACCCCTGTTCATTTCCAAACATTTAAGTTCATCCTAATTGAACATTCTGCTCATACTAAGCAACCACTCCCTGTTCTTAAGCCTCGTCCTACATCTTGGTACCTTATATTTCATGTCTATGAGTTTACATATTGTAATTAGTTCCTGTCAATGAGACCCTGCAATAATTGTCCTAATGTGTCTGGCTTATTTCACTCAGTATATTGCCCTCGAGGTTTTGCCATCATCCCATTTTTTTTTTAATATGGTTTTGTTCACTCACCATACATTCCATCCCAAGTAAATAATCGATGGTTTTCTGCATGGTCATACATTTATGTGTTCACCACCTTCACTACTATCTATATAAGAGCATCTACATTTCTTCCACAAGGCAGGAGGGAGAGTCGAAGGTAGAGAGGCAAAAGAAAGAGGAAAAAAAAATGACAGCTAGGAAGCAGCAAAAGGAAAAATAACGCTAAATCAAAGTAGAATAAAGAATCAGACAATACCACCAATGTCAAGTGTCTAACATGCCTCCCCTATCCCCCCCTCTTATCTGCATTCACCTTGGTATATCACCTTTGTTACATTAAAGGATGCATAATACAATGATTCTATTAGTTACAGTCTCTAGTTTATACCGATTGCATCCCTCCCCCAATGCCTCCCCATTTTTAACACCTTGCAAGGTTGACATTTGCTTGTTCTCCCTCGTAAAAGAACATATTTGTACCTTTTATCACAATTGTTGAATACTCTAGATTTCACCAAGTTACACAGTCCCAGTCGTTATCTTTCCTCCTTTCTTGTGGTGTCCCACATGCTCCCCATCTTCCTCTCTCAGCCATACTCATAGTTACCTTTGTTCAGTGTACTTACATTGTTGTGCTACCATCTCCCAAAATTGTGTTCCAAACCACACACTCCTGTCTTCTATCACCCTGTAGTGCTCCCTTTAGTATTTCCTATAGGGCAGGTGTCTTGTTCACAAAGTCTCTCATTGTCTGTTTGTCAGAAAATATTTTGAGCTCTCCCTCATATTTGAAGGACAGCTTTGCTGGATACAGGATTCTTGGTTGGCGGTTTTTCTCTTTCAGTATCTTAAATATATCACACCACTTCCTTCTTGCCTCCATGGTTTCAGCTGAGAGATCCGCACATAGCCTTATTAAGCTTCCTTTGTATGTAATGGATTGCTTTTCTCTTGCTGCTTTCAGGATTCTCTCTTTGTCTTTGACATTTGATAATCTGATTATTAGGTGTCTTGGCGTAGGCCTATTCATATCTCTTCTGTTTGGAGAACGCTGCGCTTCTTGGATCTGTAATTTTATGTCTTTCATAAGAGATGGGAAATTTTCATTAATTATTTCCTCTATTATTGCTTCTGCCCCCTTTCCCTTCTCTTCACCTTCTGGGACACCAATGATACGTACATTATTGTACTTTGTTTCATCCTTGAGTTCCCGGAGACGTTGCTCATATTTTTTCATTCTTTTCTCCATCTGCTCCTTTGCGTGTAGGCTTTCAGGTGTTTTGTTCTCCAGTTCCTGAGTGTTTTCTTCTGCCTCTTGAGATCTGCTGTTGTATGTTTCCATTGTGTCTTTCATCTCTTGTGTTGTGCCTTTCATTTCCATAGATTCTACTAGTTGTGTTTTTGAACTTTTGATTTCTGCCGTATACATGCCCAGTGCTTCCTTTACAGCCTCTATCTCTTTTGCAATATCTTCTCTAAACTTTTTGAATTTATTTAGCATTAGTTGTTTAAATTCCTGTATCTCAGCTGAAGTGTACGTTTGTTCCTTTGACTGGGCCATAACTTTGTTTTTCTTAGTGTAGGTTGTAATTTTCTGTTGTCTAGGCATGGTTTCCTTGGTTATCCAAATCAGGTTTTCCCAGACCAGAACAGGCTCAGGTCCCAGAGGGAAGAAATATTCAGTATCTGGTTTCCCTGCGGGTGTGTCTTAGAAAATTGCTCCACCCTTTGATGCCTCAGGTCACTGTGCTTTTCTGCCCAGCAGGTGACGCCTGTTAGCCTATAATTCTTGACTGGTGTGAGGAGGTATGGCCGTGTTCCCCCTGGCTCTGGGGTCTGGTTCTGAATGGAAAGGGCCCCGCCCCTTTCCTCCTAGAGAAGACAGACCCCTCAGGTGGAGGTCATTAGCATTTCAGTGGTCTCGCTCTCTGCTTGTGGTGTCTCCACCCTTCCCAGAGTCACAGCGCTGGAAACTGAAAATAGCTGGGGCTTTCTCCACTGAGCCAAAAAAGAAACAGATAGTCCCTTTCAGACCCAGTCCAAGGCGACCCTCCGACTCTCCCAGGTCAGTTGTTACCCAAAGCCTCTGTCTGTTTTTTGGGGATGCGTACCTGTAGTGAGCAGTTCACGCTTGCTACTTAAAACCCCAGTTGGAGCTCAGCTGAGCTGTATTCGCTTGCTGGGAGAGAGCTTCTCTCTGGTACCACGAGGCTTTGCAGCTCGGGCTATGGGGGAGGGGTCTCATGGCTTGGTTCCGCAGGTTTTACTTACAGATTTTATGCTGTGTTCTTGGGCATTCCTCCCAGTTCAGGTTGGTGGATGATGAGTGGATGGTCTCGTTTGTCCCCCCGCAGTTATTCTGGATTATTTACTAGTTGTTTCTGGTTTTTTGTAGTTGTTCCAGGGGGACTACTTAGCTTCCACTCCTCTCTATGCCGCCATCTTGCCCGAGTCCTATATTTAAATTTCTAGATTAGAACAGAAGGATTTAAGAGCTTCCACGTAACTTGCGTGAGATAGAACTATTTGTACTCAGAAATAAAAGGTGAGAAGATGATTATAAGACCACAACATCATGGACAAATGAACATGGCCTTTGAACAGGTAGATTACCCCAGAAGAGGTAGGTACTTGCACTTACCTAAGTCACATCCTGAAGCTGACAAGGATAACCAGACTTGAGACCTCATTGTGGATGCAAGGAGATGTGAGGGGGCCATTTTATTCCTTGCTCAGCATTCCTACTTTTGCGCATATAGTGGAGACAGTCACTGTTCAGAAGTAGTGCCTCTACCTCCTCCTTGGGGGATATGTTAGTGATGTGGGAAATGAGGACTCTGGCCATAGGATGCTGACCACTTCTAGACTCTCTTTCTGTGCTCCCTGCCTGCCTGCCATGCATTTGTTTTACATTTTTTTCTAGTTGCCGTGAAGTAGGTAATGTCATGAGTGCAGGGCAACCGCACCATGAAATTGGCAATAGGTTGTACAATCTTGACTATGGGCCTACACTGTCAGTTCTGTTTCTCTGGAGAACCCCAACTAATACACATCTATTCTGCACTGGTGGGACCACTCCTAGAGTTTTGAGCCCTGGTTGAATGGAACACTTTGTGCAGGACACAGAGAAATTGGAGCAGGCCCACAGAGACAAAGCAGGATGGTCAGGGGATGTGACCGTGGGATCTGAGGAACTGGGATGTATCTCTCGGAGAAAGGAGGCATGAGGGCTATCTTCAAATATCCAAGTGGGTTAGTCAATCAGCAGAGAAAGCTAGCTTAATTAGTGTGGCTGGAAGAGAACCAGGTGGTGAATATAGGGAAGAGTTTTCTAACAGATCTAATCAAAATAGAATGCCCCTGTGGAGTGAGTTGTTAATGACCAGAGTATTGTATAGATAGAATGCATGCATTAGGAAGGACTTAAAAGGGTGAGGTATTATATGGGTATCCAGGTCTGATAGGCTGTGATTCTAGGAATTACTCATATGACCCTTGTCTGGCACATCCTTGAACAGTTGTAATGATCTAATTCTGAATGTGGGTTCTCATCCCCCTTTTTCCTTATTAGTTCACTCATGGAAGCTATCCCAGTGCCTTTCACTTGAGCATTTGATAAATGTTTACAAATAAATGAGTAGTAGACCCTCAAATATTTTTGATATAGTTATATGTTCAGTAATATTTGACTAGTAGATTAATGAACAAAGAATGATATTAAGTATTAGCAAAGTTGTTTTTCTCTTTCCATACTCCTTATTGTTAAAAATAATTCTTCTTCATTTGGGTAACTGTTCTGGTTTGCTAATGCTGCCATTTTTCAAAATATCAGAAATGGATTGGCTTTTAAAGAGGGGGTTTATTTAGTTACAAAGTTACAGTTTTAAAGCCATAAAGTGGCCAAGGTAAGGCATCAACAACAGGGTACCTTCACTGAAGGAAGGCTGATGGCGTCCCAAAACTTCTGTTAGCTGGGAAAGCATGTGGCTGGCATCTGTTTGCTCTCAGTTGCATTTCAAAATGGTGTTCTTCAAGATGTCAGTCTTCAACAGCCATCTTCCAAAATGTCTGTCTTAGCTGCAGCTCTGAGTTCCTTCTGTTTGTCAGCTCTTTTTTATGGCTCTAGTAAACTAATTAAGGCCCATGTTGAATGGGTGGGGCCACACCTCCACAGAAATTATCTAATCAGAGTTATCACCTACAGCTGGGTGGGTCACATCTCCATGGAAACAACCTAATCCAAAGGTTCCACCCTAATCAACACTAACATGTCTGCCCCCACAAAATTGCATCAAAGAACATGGCATTTTGGAGGACATAATACATCCAAACCAGCACAGTAACATTACTCTTTAACAGTCTTTTACAGAGGGGTTGAACAAAATAGGCTGAACATCCTTGTGGTATCTCCTGGTTTGAAAAAGAGTAATAAATTTTACATTTTACAAAGGATTCTCACATCTATTATCTCTTTTTAAGCCTCGAAACAACTCCATAAAGCTGATATGTTTCCAAATGAAGAAAACAAGGCCCAGAGTCAGAAAAGGCATTGTTCAAAGACATAAAGCTAGTGAGTAGCAGAGCCTGAACCCAGATCTTCCAATTTTAAGCTGTGTGATCTTTCCACTGTATGCCACTTGCCTCTAATAAAGGCTGTATGTGAAAAGAAGAAAGGTTGTGGGCTTCCATCTGGTCAGGCTGGTCAGACCCTCCTGTGCTTCATTTCCTTGTCTCTCTTTGTCTTCCTTGGGTCCTTCATCCGGTACAGTTGACTGTTCACTGAGAACATGGCTCTGCCTTGCCTGGATGCTGAGCTGACAGTGATGCTACGTGAACATGAGCGGGACATAACTTGTCTTTATGAATCTCTAGTCCTTGCAGACTTATGAAGCAACTCGATTGAATGCTGAGTCTGTTTGGCAGGGAGACAGGGACAGGGCAGCTGCAGGTTGGCACCACACCCTAGGCTAGTCCATCACAAGCCACCTCGCTTGGAGGAGGTAGAAGCTGATGCAGTGGCTTCATACTGGGACTGCTGGCAGCTCTTGCCTTGGGACCTGGCTCACAAGGTGATCTTTGAAGAGAAAGCCCCAAACAGCATCAGATGGGCTCTGAGGGTAGCCTTGCAGCTGCTTAAGTGTTTTGGAGAAGGGATGTCTATTAAATAAGTTCAGCATTCTCTTCTCTTCAGTCATATCTTCTCTCACTGTTAATTTTCTTTATCTCTCTACTTGAGAAAACAGCATGAAAAAGAGCATGTTATCCTAGTAATCAGATAAAGTGTCCTCATGCTGTTCATTTAATAAACATAAGCATCTGTGATGTGCCTGGTGTTAGGCTAAGTTCTGAGAACATAGAACTGAAAGATACTATTTCTATCATCAGTGACTCACAGTTTAGTGTGAAAGACAGCAATTAGGCAAACAACTAAAAGAAGGGGTTATTTGTGCTATTACTGAGGTATTTTCAAGGTGCTGTAATTGGTTCCTGAAGAATCAGTGTAAAATAAGTGATAATCCAATATACACTATAATAAAAATTTTCCCAAGAAGAGGTCTATAAAGGAATCACCACATATCAGATAACTTCATGAAGAGACTAGCAAATATCTCCTGAAGAAATTTAATTCTTGTGATAATTGAATAGAGATTCAAGTACATATGAAAGTCACCAACCTGTATTCCAAAGTCAAAACCTTAAAAGGATCAAAATCACAGAGGGTATATTCTCTAACCACATATTCACACAAATTAAATAGGAACATACAGCAAAAATCTCAAATTATCAAATATTTGGAAATTAAACAACATACTTCTAAATAACCCATAAGTCACAAAGGAAATCACTACATACCAACATGAAGCCAAAGCAGTATTTAGAAATTCATTACTTTAAATGCTTTTTTAGAAAAAAAAGAAACATAGTTTAAAAATCAAGGACCTAAGTTTCCATATTAGCAAACTAGAAAAATAAAAGTAACTCAAAATGAGTGAAAAAAAGAAAATGGTAAAGAAGAATGGCACATTAATGAAATAGAGAACACACATACAAGACAGAAAATCAGTGAAATTAATATCTCGCCCTAAGAAAAGAAACATTAATAAGCTTCTGGGAATACTAATAGAAGGATGAAGAGAAAAGAGGATGTAAATTACTAGTACTAGGAATATATGAAACTTCATCCCTACCAATCATACAGACATTAAAAAGATAAAAATAATTTGAATAGCTGTTCTAACTGGGATAAAACAGGTAACTTCTTGACAACTGGGATGAAATGGGCAATTCTTTGAAAGACATAAATTATCAAAAGTCATACAGGTAATAATAAAAAATATATATGTCTATTTAAAAAAAAAGTCTAATTCATAAATAACAATCTTTCCCTAGGAAAATTCCAAGCCAGCTGGCTTCTTAGGGAATTTTAAAGAAAATGAGTACCAGATTTTAACTAACTCTTAGAAAATAGATGAAGATAAATTAGTTTCCAAGTCATTTTATGAGGACTGCATTACTCTGACATCAAAACTAAAGTTATTTTGCAAATATTCATAAAGGAAAATGGTAGACATAATATTAATAGTCACTTTAGCAAGGTCCCAGGTTGAAAGATCAATATATAAAAAGCAATCATTTGATTTTGAGATCTATTGCAATTTGAAAAATTCCATCTACTATAGGACTAAAAATACTTAGATATGAAAATTAAAAATATATACAAGACATTTACTGTGAAAACTGAGAGAATTAAAAGAAGACCTAAATCAATATAGACATAGACCATGCTTATGGATTGGAAGACTCTATGTGATTAAGAGCTCCATTCTTCCTAAATTCATTTTAAGATTCAGTGCAATCCCAGTCAGAGTCCCAGAATACTTCTTTGTAGAAATTGATAAGTTGTTTCTAAAATTTATATGAAAATAAAAAGCCCCGAGGATAGTCAAAACAATTTTGAAAAAAGAAGAAAAATGTTAGAGGACTAATATTACTTGATTTCAAAAGTTCTTTTTTCATAAAACTACAGTAAACAAGACATTGTGGTCTTATGCAAGGATAGATATATAACTCAAAGAAACAGAATAGACCCACACTATATGGTCAATTGAAATTTCCCCTTTATGTTATATTTCTTGGTAGAATTTGTAGGTATACTGAAAGATCATGCAGGAAATACTGAGTCCCCGTATACCCACCCCCATTTTTAAACTTTTGCATTAGTGTGGTACCTTTGTTACAATTGATAAGAGAGTACTATTATAATTGTATTATTAATTATTGACCATACTTTACATTATAGTTCTCTGTTTTTTTTTTGTACAGTGCTGTTTTTTTTTTAATTAGAGAAGTGGGTTTATGGAAGAATCATGCATAAAAGACAGGACTCCTATACACCACCCAATTATTAACACTTTACACTGATGTGGTACCTTTGTTACAATTAATGAAAGCAAATACTTGACAGCGCACTATTAACTATAGTTCATAATTTAACTTAGGGTTCGCTGTTGGTGTTATGCAGTTTCATTAATTTTCTTAAAATGTTTATTCTAGTACCATATATATAACCTAAAATTTCACCTTTGAATCACATTCATTGTTGTTAATTACATACACAATGATGTTCTACCATCACCACCATCTGTTACCAAAACTTTCCCAGCATTCCAAATAGAAACTCGGTAATTTTAAAGCCTTAACTCCCTATTCCCTATGCCCACCCAGTACTCTGGAAAGCCATATTATAGACTGACTGTATGTGTTTGCTTATTCTATGTCTGGCTTATTTCACTCAACATGATGTCTTCAAATTTCATCCATGTTGTTGCATATATCAGAAATTCATTCATTTTACAGCTGAATAATATTTCATAATGAACATATACCATATTTTGTTTACCCATTCATCAGTTGGTCGCTTGGGTTGCTTCCATCTTTTGGAAATCATGAATAATGCTGCTGTAAACATCCTTGCTTTCAATTCTTTTGGGTATATAGCCAGAAGTGGGAGTGCCAGGCCATATGGTAATTCTACACTTAACTTTCTGTGGAAATGCCAAACTGTCTTCCACAGTAGCTGCACCATTTTACATTCCCACCAGCAATGAATGAGCGTTCCTGTTTCTCCACATCTCTGCAACACTTGTAATTTTCCATTTATTTTAATAGTAGCCACTCTGGTGGGTGTGAAGTGGTATCTCATTGTGTTTTTGATTTGCATTTCCCTAATACTAATGATGTTGAGTATCTTTTCCTGTGCTCTTTGGTCATTTTTATATCTTCTTTGGAGAAATGCCTGTTCAAGTCTCTTGCCCATTTTTGAATTGGGTGGCTTGTCTTTTTGTTGTTGAGTTGAAGGATTTCTTTACATATTCTGCATACTAAGCCTTTATCAGATATGTAGTTTCCAAATATTTTCTCCCATTGAGTAGGTTGTATTTTGACTTTCACAATGAAGTCCTTTGATGCACAAAAGCTTTTAATTTTAATGAGGTTCCATTTATCTATGTTTTTTCTTTTGTTGCTTGTGTTTTAGTATAAAGTCCAAGAAACCATTGCCTAACATAAGGTCCTGAAGATCCTTCCCTACATTTTCTTCTAGAAATTTTATAATTATGGCTTTTAAATTTAGGTTTTTGATCCATTTTGAGTTGATTTTTGTACATGGTGTGAGGTAAGGAACCACCTTTGTTCCAGTTTGCTAAAGCTGCCATTATGCAAAATACCAAAAAATGGGTCGGCTTTTATAAAGAGAGTTTGTTTGGTTACAGATTTATCGTCCCAAGATGATAAAAGTGTCCAAACTAAGACATTAACAAGAGGATACCTTCACTGAAGAACAACCAGTGGTGTCCTGAACACCTCTATCAGCTGGGAAGACACATGGCTAGTGTCTGCTGGTCCTTTGCTCCCGGGTTGTGTTTCAAAATGACTTTTCTCCAAAATGTCTCTAGGCTTTTGTCTTAGCTCCTTTCTCCCAGTTACTGTGCATCTTTGCTTCCTTCTCCCAGGGCATTTCTCTTTAAGCATCTGGGGGGTCCTCTCTTAGCTTATCTGGGGCAAACTCTTGGGCTTCTTCTCTTAGCTTTGCGTCTCCAAATGTCATTCTGTCCACATTTCCAAGCATCTCTAAGTGTCAGCATCTCTGTTAGCTCTTGAACTCTCTTAAGTACTCCAGCGAACTAACCAAGACCCACACTGAATGGGGAGGGTCCACACCTCCATGGAAATAATTTAATCTAAGGTCTCACTCACAGGTTTGGGTTAACAGATCCTGGCTATTCTGCAGTCCGTAGAGTTCCAAACTGGCACAACCTTCATTCTTTTTCTTAACTATTTTTTATTGTGAAATATAATATATATACAGATATGTGAATAGTTTTAATGTATGATTTACATGTACTTATAGAGCAAATTTCAAAGAATGTTAGGGATTACAGTCCACAATGTCAGTTGTTTCCTTATTTGAAAAATAACATATATATATATATAAAGGTGAAAGCTTACATGTAATGACTTAACAAGTAGTTGGAGAGAAAATTTCAAAGAATCTTGTGGGTTACCATTCCACAATTTCAGTTATTTCCTTCTAGCTGTTGTAATACCCTGGAGACTAGAGAAAATTGACATAAAGATTCAGTATTTGTAATCTTTTTTGAAATCCTATCTTGTCTGTTGCTACTCCTCCCTCTTGTTCAATTACTGTCTCAATCTTCAGGAATATCTGGGCAGCGACCACTGTAACTTGTTCATATTGAAGAGAGGTGTTGACATTATGGGGAAGAGGATGCATCTGGTTAATGTTCTTGAAGAGGCTGTTGCCTCTGGGTTTGGTGACTTATATGGCATAGGAAAATTCTGGAGGATTTAAGTTTCTGAAAAATAAAATTATTGAGTGAAATTTTTATAGAGTCTCAGATCTAGGTATCTCAGGACTACTGTAGGTAAAGGCTTGGTATACTGTGGCCGCTTGGAATATCTAGCTGGAGCTTTCATAAGAGTAACCTCCAGGGGAGCCTGTCAACTCTATTTGAAATCTCTTAGCCACTGTAACCTTATTTTGTTACCTTTCTTTTCCCCCTTTTGGTCAAGAAGGCATTTTCAATCCCTTGATGCCAGGGCCAGGCTCATTCCTGGGAGTTGTGTCCCACATTGCCAGGGAGAGTCACTCCCCTGTGAGTCATCTCTCACATAGGGGGGAGGTTAATGAATTTATTTGCAGGGTTGGGCTTAGAGAGAGAAAGGTCATATCTGAGCAACAAAAGAGGTTCTTTGGAGGTACCTCTTAGGCCTAATTATAGGTAGTGTTCTAGTTTGCTAATGCTGCCGGGATGCAAAACACCAGGAATGGATTGGCTTTTATAAAGGGGGTTTATTTGGTTACACAGCTACTGTTTTAAGGCCATAAAGTGTCCAAGGTAAGTCATCAACAAATGGGTACCTTCACTGAAGGATGGCCAATGGCATCTGGAAAACCTCTGTTAGCTGGGAAGGCACGTGGCTGGCGTCTGCTCCAAGTTCTGGTTTCAAAATGTCTTTCTCCTAGGATGTTCCTCTTTAGGCTTTAGCTCCTCAAAAATTTCACTCTTAGTTGCTCTTGGGGCATTTGTCCTCTCTTAGCTTCTCTGGAGCAAAAGTCTGCTTTCAAAGGCCATCTCCAAAATGTCTCTGTAAGCTGAAGGTCCTCTCTCAGTTCCAGTGCATTCTTCAAAGTGACCGTTTTGGCCATAGCTCCTCTTCAAATGTCACTCACAGCTGCACTGAGTTCCTTCTGTTTGTCAGCTCATTTTATATGGCTCCAGTGATTTAATTTAGACCCACCCTGAATGGGTGGGGTAACACCTCCATGGAAATTATCAAATTAGAGTCATCACCCACAGTTGGTTGGGGCGCATTTCCATGCAAACAACCTAATCCAAACGTTCCAACTTAATCCCCACTAATATGTCTGCCCCACAAGATTGCATCAAAGAATATGGCTTTTTCTGGGGGGCATAATACATTCAAACCAGTACAGGTAGGCTTAGCCTTCCCTTTTACAGCTATAAATTTCACTAGAGCAAGCCTCAAGATTGAGAGCTTGACTTATTAAGTAGAGGGTTTCTAATTTCACATAGTTTATATTCTGTCCAAGATAAACAATCAGTAGCTCATATTATCTTCACTTAGCAACAAGTAACTAATTTAGTAACTAACTAACACTTAGTAACAAGTGTTACTCCCAGTTTTAAACAATTATAACACAAAACACCCCAAAGCTCTTATCATCCCCTAATTATTTATTCCTAGTGTTAATGTGGCACTAGTAAGGTATTCTTATTAAATATAGTCCATAGTATGTGATAGGTAGATTTTAATATATACCATTCTGTTGTTAACTCTTTATACCAGTGTCATACCTTAGAAGTATATCATGAAAGCACTTATTTATATTGTACTGCTAATCTGTGGGATACATGCCTTTAATCAACCCCTTGAAATCATGCTCACCTTCAATACAGCACTGATACTTATAATCCCATTAATGAACTGTAATCACCCCTGGCCATTCCCATACCTTTAAGTTCAACCTCATTAACAGGTGTGTACATTCTAGGTAATCATTCCCTCTCCTCTAACTTCTGTCACTCTCTAGGACCGTATATTCTACATTTTACAACACTGATTTTACATTATTCAGGGAGTTCGTACTAGTGATAACATACAATATCTCTCATTTTTGTCTGACTTATTTCACTTAGCATTATGTCCTCAAGGTTCATCCACGTTGTCACATGTTTCAGGAGCCCATTCCTTCTTACTGCTGCATAGTATTTCATCATATATACCACATTTTGTTTATCTGCTCTTCTGTTGAAGGACATTTGGATTGTTTCCATCTTTTGGCAATTGTGAATAATGCCACTATGAATATTGGTGTGCAATTGTCTGTTTGTGTCACTGCTTTTAGATCTTCTGGGTATATACTTATTGGAATTGCTGGATCATAGTGTAACTCAGTATTTAGTTTTCTGAGGAGCTGCTGATGTTTCCTCCACAGTGGCTGTAGCTTTATACGTTCCCACAAGCAGTTAATAAGAGTTCCAGTTTCTCCACATCCTCTCCAGCATTTGTAGTTTCTTGTTTGCTTAATGTCAGTTATTCTTATTGGTGTGAGATGATACCTCATTGTGGTTGTGATTTTCATTTCCCTAATACCTGGTGAAGATGAACATTTTTTTCATGTGTTCTTTAGCCATTTGTATTTCCTCTTTGGAGAAATATCGTTTCATATCTTTTGCCCATTTTATAATTGAGCTGATTGTACTATTGTCATTGAGTTGTATGATTTCTTTATATATGGTGGATATCAGTCTCTTAACAGATAAAAGGTTTCCAAATATTTTTTCCCATTGATTTGGCTGCCTCTTCACCTTTTTGAGAAAGTCCCCTGAGGCACAGAAGCTTTTGATTTTAAGGAGTTCCCATTTATCTATTTTTTATGTAATTTTATTGAGATATATTCACATACCATGTAATCGTTCAGAGTGTATAATCAGCTGTTCACAGTATCATCTTAAAATTGTGCATTCATCGCCACAGTTTTTTGAACATTTTCATTACTCCAAGAAATAAAAATAAGAATAAAAATAAAAGTAAAAAAGAACACGCAAAACATCTCATATTCCTTTGCCCCCTATTATTCATTTACTTGTTATCCCCCTTTTTTTCTACTCATTTGTCCATACTCCAGATAAAAGACGTGTGGGCCACAAGGTTTTTGCAACCACACAGTCATCCTGTATAACCTATGTAGTTATGTGATCATCTTCAAGAATCAAGGATACTTACTGATTGCAGTTTAGCGGTTTCAGGTATTTCTTTCTAGCAATTCTAGTACACTAAAAACTAAAAACGGATGTCTATACAATGCATAAGAATAACCTCCAGAATGACCTCTTGACTCCATTTGAAATCTCTCAGCCACTGAAACTTTATTTTTTTTCATTTCTCTTCCCCCTTTTGATCAAGAAGACTTTCTCAAACCCATGATACTGGGTCCAGGTTCATCCTCAGGAGTCATGTCCCACATTGCCAGGGAGATTTATACCCCTGGGAGTCATGTTCCACATAGGGGGGAGGGCAGTAAATTTTACTGAGTTGGCTTAGAGAGAGAGGCCATATCTGAGCAACAAAAGAGGTTCTCTGGGGGTGACTCTTAGGCACAATTATAAGTAGGTTTAACTTCTCCTTTGCAGTAACAAGCTTCATAAGGTAAAGCCCCAAGATAGAGGGATTAGCCTGCTACAATGGTAGTCTCCAATACTTGTGAGAATACCAGGAATTCCCCAGGTGGAGAAGTTTAATAGTTCCAATTTTTCTCCAGTCCCTCAAGGGGGCTTTGCAAATACTTTTTATTCTCTGCCCAAATTACTCTTGGATGTATCGGGGTTTCATGCTAACCTGTACAGATCAACCAGATCTCACCCCCATATTCAAGGTTCCATGTAATCATGATGTTTGAGTAAACTGACTATACAAGTTAAAGTATATAGCATGCTACAGCAAGTATAGATTTTCCACCAAATAAACATCTCTTCCTTTGGTCTCACACAGAAGTCAAAGTTTTAAAATATAGTCAATATCATCCTTTTCCCTTTAGTCTAGTTTACCTTGGTCCTAACCAAGTCCATTTTGTTCCTATCTCTAATTAAAGTCTGATCTCTTTTTTCAGCTTCTTTAACGTTTGCTGTATGGGGCAATGCTGACATTTATAGCTACCAAATTCTGGCTCTGGATCTCAGGTGTCACACAGATACCCAAAGTTCCAGAGTTATGCACAAATAGCTCATTATCTCAGAATTTAGAAATAACTATTACAACTCATGAATAGATGTGACTGCTGTAAGAGCTTACAATCTAGGAACCTTTACCATAAGCCTTCCCCTGATAACCTGTGCTCTCAGATTCAATTCTGAGTTCGCACATTATAGTTAGTCCACATTAGTGAGTTGCTATAATGTTTGTCTTTTTGATTCTGCCTTATTTCACTCAACATACTGTCCTCACAGTCCAGTCACCTAATTGATACCTCACAACTTCATTTCTTCTTGATGCCGCTCAGTATTCCATTGTATGTATACACAGTTCACCATTCCATTTATCAGTTGATTTACCCTTAGGTTTCCTCCATCCATTGTGAATCATGAATACTGCCACCATAAACACCAGTGTGCAATGTCAATTCATGTCCCTGCTCTCAGTTCTTCCAAGTGTATAACCAATACTAGGGTTGCAAGATCATATGGCAACCCCATAGTTAGCTTCCTATGGAACCACCACATTGCCCTCCAGATGGAATGCCCCATTTTACTTCCCACCAAGAGTGAATAGGTACATCCCTGTCTCCACATTTTCTCCAGCACTTGTATCCCTATGTTTATTTTTTAAACAGTTTTATTCACATGCTATACAATCCATTCTAAGTATACAATCAATGATTCCAGGTATAATCACATAATTATGCATTCATCACCACAATCTATATGAAGATGTTTCCATTTCTTCTTCAAAGTAAGAGGAAAAGGAGAAAAAAATGAAGAGCAAAAATATAAAAGATAGAAGAAAAATAAAAATCAAATAAAGTAAAATGAAAAGGTCAGACAATACCACCACCACCAGGAATCCATATCACTCCCTTATATCCCCCTCTTATAGACATTTAGCTTTGTTATATTGCCTTTGTTACAATTAATGGAAGCATCTTTCAATGTTACTGTTAACTACAGACTCTAGTTTGCACTGATTGTATTTTTTTCCCTATAACATCTAATTTTCAAATCACTCGAGGTTTTCTTAGTTATACAATCCCAGTCTTTATCTTCTATTTTTCCTTCTAGTGTCATACATGCCCCTAGGCTTCCACTTTCAACCACACTCACACTTATCTTTGTTCAGAGTTCCCACAATATTGTGCTACTATCACACAGTATTACACAATCCATTTCTGGAATCTATACAATCAATCCTGCCAAAACTTATGTGCTCCTTCAGCATCAAATACCCATTTCTAACTTCTTTCTATCTCCTGACAACTTTGTTCTCAACTTTAACTCTCAAATTTCACTCATCAATGTTAGTTCATATTAGTGATTCCATAGAGCATCCGTCTTTTCATTTCTGGCTAATTTCACTCAATGTAATGTCTACTGTCTGCCATTTTCTCTTTTGAATGTGATATGTCAGATATTATTTTTATTTTTTTCTCTCCTTTTGCTCTTACTGATAGTCTTCATTTCTACTCTCTTCTCCAAACCTCTCTCTCCTGTCTTTTCCTATCTGTCTGTAGTGCTCCCTTTAGTATTTCTTGTAGAGCAGGTCTCTTGTTCCCAAACTCTCTCAGTGTGTGTTTGTCTGACAATATCTTAAACTCCCCCTCATTTTTGAAGGACAGTTTTGCTGGATATATAATTCTTGGTTGGCAGTTTTTCTCTTTCTGTATCTGAAATATATCATGCCATTGCCTTCTAGCCTCCATGGTTTCTATTGAGGAATCCTCGCATAGTCGTATCAAGCTTCCTTTGTATGTGATGGATCGCTTTTCTCTTGCTGCTTTCAGAATTCTCCCTTTGTCTTTGACATTTGATAATCTGATTATGTGTCTTGGAGTGGGTCTATTAGAATCTATTCTATTTGGAGTACACTGTGCTTCTTGGATCTGCAGTTTTATGTCTCTCATAAGAGATGGAAAATTTTCAGTGATTAATTCCTCTATTATTCTTTCTGCACCTTTTCCCTTTTCTTCTCATTCTGGGACACTCATGATATGTATATTCATGTACCTCATGTTGTCATTCAATTCCCTGAGATGGTGCTCATATTTTTCCATTCTTTTCCCTATGTGTACATTTTTGTGTAGGATTTCAGACATTCTCTCCACTAGTTCCTGAATCCTTTCTTCTGCCTTTTCAAATCTGCTGTTGTATGTCTCCATTGTGTTTTTCATCTCTTCTGTTGTGCCTTTTGTTCCTATAACTTTTGCCAATTGTTTTTTCAAACTTTCGAGTTCTTTCTTATGTTCACCCAATATCTTCTTTATATCCTTCATCTCTTTTGCCATATCTTCCCTCAATTCATTGATTTGATTTTTGAATTGATTGGGCATATTTGTTTGAAGATCTTTAATTAGTTGTTTCAACTCCTGTATCTCATTCGAAGTGTAAATTTCTTCCTTTAACTGGGCCATATCTTTGTTTTTTCTAGTGTGATTCGTAAGTTTTTGTTGTCTAGGCATCTCTTTCCTTGATTACCCCAATCAGATTTTTCCAGACCAGACAGGCCCAGGTCTCAGGAAGAGGGTGTAATCAGTGTCAGGTTTCCAGTTCTTATGCTGTGATCTCAGCTGTTCCACCCATTCCAGACTGGTTTACAATGTTTTTCCAGTCACAGATGTCCCCTAACAGTTGTTCCAGACAATTTACTAGTTGTTCCTGGCCATATGCTAGTTCCAGAGGACTAACTAAATTCCACACCTCCATAAGCCACCATCTTGCCAGGATTCTGTGACTGGATATTGAACCTAGAAAATTGTCAAAATATTGATAGAAATAGGAGAAGCAAAAAGAGATGTCAATATTTGGGGAGAGGAAAGGGAAGGTGGAAAGTATTTGAGTTAGAGGGCCTCTATTGAAAAAGAGTGTCCCTAAGAGGAGTGCTTTTATGTTTAGCTCTTCAATCATTTTGTGTATTGTTTGAGGATAAAGTTTATTTTCCCTCCAATGGATAGCCAGTTGTCCCTAAACAATGTAGTAAATAGATCATTCTTTTCCTATGATTAGAAATGCCATTTTTATTATAAATAAATTCATATATATGCTTGTTACTGTGTTCTCTCTTGTGTTTCACTGATCTGTTGGCAATTCCTACATCAATATCATACAGTTTGAATCAATAAACTTTAAATATTATAATGTATTATGCATACTATTTATAATATATACTATTTACTATAGCTTTAATATCTGATAGGGTAACTTATTTTTGTACTTAAAATTATATAAATAGTTTTGTGAGGGAATGGTTCTTGCACATTATCTTCCATATGAAATTTTGAATGCATTAAGGAAATTAATCCATTTATCTCCTTCCATTAAATCATGTGGGGATTTGGCTTGGGATTGTATTATCCGTATAGATTAATGTGGAGATATGACATCTTGCCAACTTTAGGTCTTCCCTTCTAGAGTTGTAGTATTTTTCTTTGTTGAGGTCCTTTATGTCTAGAGTAAAACTTAAACTTTTTTTTCTATAGGACTCACATTTTCTTTTAGGTTTATTTCTGAGTATTTTACAGATTTTAATTGCTGTTAAGGAATCATTTCTTGTTGGTATATGGAAAATCTATTGACTTCTTTCAAATTGAATTTTATTGAGATTGCTCACATATCCTACAATCATCCAAAGATCCAAAGTGCACAATCAGTTGCCCATGTTGCCATCATAGAGCTGTGCATCCATCACCACAATTAATTTTTTAAAAAGTTTTAGAACATTTTCATTACTCCAGGAAAGAAAGACAAAAAAGAAAACTCAAATCATCCCATATCCTTAGCCACCCCCCCTCCATTACTGACTCATACTATTGGTATGGTACATTTGTTACTGTTGATGAAAGAATGTTAAAATACTACTAACTGTAGTACGTAGTTTGCAATAGGTATATTTCCCTATATACCCCTCTATTATTAAGTTCTAGTTATAGTGTCATACATTTGTTCTAGTTCATGAAAGAGATTTCTAATATTTGTACGGTTAATCATGGACGTCATCCACCACAAGTTTCACTGTTTTATGCATTTCCATATTTTAACCCCAACTTTCCTTCTGGTGACATACATGACTCTAAGCTTCCCCTTTCCACCACCTTCACATACCATTCAGCACTGTTAGTTATTCTCACAATAACTTGCTACTGTCACCTCTGTCCATTTCCAAACAGGTTTAAGTTCAACCTAGTTAAACATTCTGCTCATAATAAGCAACTGCTTCCCATTCTTTAGCCTTGTTCTATATCCTGGTAACTTATATTTCATGTCTATGAGTTTACATATGATAATTAGTTCATATCAGTGAGACCATACAATATTTGTCCTTATGTGTCTGACTTATTTCACTCAATATAGTGCCCTCAAGGTTTCTCCATCAACTGTTTGTTTTTGAAGACAGTTTTGTTCACCCACCATACATTCCGTCCTAAGTAAACAGTCGATGGTTCCCTGTATAATCACATGTTTATACATTCACCACAATCACCATTATCTATATAAGGACACCTCCATTTCTTCCACAAAGAAGGAGGAAAAGTCAAAGAAGATAGAAAGACAAAAGAAAAAGAAAGAAAAAAATGACAGCTAAAAAGCAACAAAAGGAAAGATAGAATTAAACTAAAGTGCAATAAAAGAATAAGACAACATCACCAATGCCAAGAGTCCCATACCCCTCCCTTATATCCCGCTCTTACAGGCATTTAGCTTTGGTATATTGCCTTTGTTACATTAAAGGAAGCATAATACAATATTTCTGTTAACTATAGTTTCTAGTTTGCATTGATTATATTTTTCCCCAATACCACCCCAGTTTTTCTACATTCTTTATTGTGAAATATAACATATGTTCAGAACCATGATGACATTCAAAGTATTTAACAAGTAGTTACAGAGCAAATTTCAAGGAATGTTATGGGTTACAGTTCCACAATTTCAGTTATTTCCTTATTGTGAAATATAACATATACACAGAAAGGTGATAACTTTCAAAGTACAATTTAACAATTATATATGTAAATTCACAGGATGTTACGGGTTACAGTTCCGCAGTTTCAGAGTAGCTATAGAGCAAATTTCAAAGAATATAATGGGTTACAGTTTCACCATTTCTATTATTTCCTTCTAGCTTTATAATACCTTAGCATCTAAAAAATATATTTATATACAGATTTGGTATTTGTAATCCTTTGTTACATCCTGTTGCCTGTCGCTGCCCTTTCCTCTCAGTTAATCACTTTCTCAATCTTCAGGGATGTCCAGGCAGTGACCAGTATAACTTGTTCATATTTAAAATGGGTGTCAACATTATTGGGAAGGGGGCTGCAAGCTGGAGCTTGTGAAAGAGTAACCTCCAGAATAGCCTCTCGACTGTATTTGAAATCTCTTAACAACTATAACCTTATTTTGTTACCTTTGTTTTCCCCCTTTTATTCAAGAAGACATTTTCAATTTCTAAATGCCAGGGTCAGGCTTATTCCTGGCAGTCATGACCCATGAATGGGGGAAGTTAATAAATTTATTTGCTGAGTTGGGCTTAGAGAGAGAGAGGCCACATCTGAGCAACAAAAGAGGTTCTTTGAAGGTGCTACTTAGGCATAATTATAGGTAGGCTTAGCATCACCTTTACAGTCATAACTTTCACAAGTGCAAGCCTTAATTTGGAGGGCTTCACTTATTAAATAGGAAGTTCCTAATTTCACATAGCATATATTCTTGTCTCATGTTATCTTCATTTAGTTATACAATTGTCATCATTCTTGATTTTAAACATTTATCATAAACAAAATCACCACAAATCTCTTATCAGTCCCTGATTATTCATCCCTAGTATTAGTGTAGTTCTGGTAAGATATTCCTAATAAATATAGCCTATAATATGCAATGGGTAGTTTTTCCCATATACCACTCTGTTGTTAACTCTTTGAACCAGTGTCTTACCTTAGAAGTATATCAAGCAAACAGTTATTTATATTGGTAGTGTTAATCTGTGGGATATATGACTCTAAAGAACCACTTTTGATCATGTTTGCTTTCAGTGTGGCACTGATAACTTATAATCCCATTAACAAACAAAAATCACCCTTGTCCATTCCCATACCTTTAAGTTCACCCTCATTAACATGTCTGTACATATTAGGTTATCATTCCCCCTTCAAGAGCATCTGTCTATCTCTAGGTCCCCTATGATCTGCATTATGAGACACTGATATTACATTGTTCATAGTAGTGGTAACACATAATATCTCTCCTTTTGTGTCAGACTTATTTCACTCAACATTATGTCTTCAAGTTTCATCCATGTTGTCATATGTTTTAGGACTGCTTTCCTTCTTACTGCTGCATAGTATTCCATAATATGTATATACCACATTTGGTTAATTCACTTGTCTGTTGGAGGACACTTGGATTGTTTCCATCTCTTGGCAATTGTGAATAATGCCACTATGAACATTGGTGTACAAGTATCTGTTTGTGTCACTGTTTTTAGACCTTCTGGGTAGATACCAAGATGTTAAATTGCCAGTTCACAGGGTAACTCAATATCTAGTTTTCTGAGGAGCCACCAAACTGTCTTCCACAGTGGCTGTAACATTATACATTTCCACCAGCAATGAATAAGAGTTCCAATTTCTCCACATCCTCTCCAGCATTTGTAATTTCCTGTTCATTTAATGGCAGCCATTCTTAATGGGGAGATGATATCTCATTTTGGTTTTGATTTACATTCCCCTAATATCTAGTGAAGATAAACATTTTTTCATATGTTTTTTAGCCATTCATATTTCCTCTTCAAAAAAATGTCTTTTCATATCTTTTGCCCATTTTATAATTTGGCTGTTTGTATGATTGCTATTGAGTTGTAGCAATAGCAACAATAGAGACTGTAGTAGATCAGTCTCTTATCAGATATATGGTTTCCAAATATTTTCTCCCTTTGAGTTGGCTGCTGCTTCAACTTTTTGACAAAGTCCAAGCTTTTCATTTTGAGGACATCCCATTGGTCTATTTTTTCTTTTGTTGCTTGTGCTTTGGGTGTAAGTTCTAAGAAACTACCTTATAATACTAGGTTTGAAGATGTTTCCCTACATTATCTTCTAGGAGGTTTATGGTTCTGCCTCTTACATTGAGCTCTTTGACCCATATTGAGTTAATTTTTGTATAGGGGGTGAGATAAGGGTCCTCTTTCATTCTTTTGGATACCTTATAAAAAATCAGCCATAGATCTAGGGGTCTATTTCTGATTCCATTTATCAACATGTATATCTTTGTGCCAGTACCATGCTCTTTGGACAATTGTGGTTTTATAGTAGGCTTTAAAGTCAGGAAGTGTAAGTCCTCCCACTTCATTCTTCTTTTTAAGAATATTTTTGGCAATTTGCCACCTCTTTCCCTTCCAAATAAATTTGATAAATAGCTTTTCAAAGTCTGTCAAGTAGGTTGTTGGAATTCTGATTGGAATTGCATTGAATCTGTCAATCAATTTGGGTAGATTTGAAATCATGATGATGTTTAGCATTCCTATCAATGGACACAGAATATCTTTCCACCTATTTACATCCTCTTTGATTTCTTTTAGTAAAGTTTTGTAGTTTTCTGTGTAGAGATCTTTTACATATTTGGTTAAGTTTATTCCTAGGAACTTGATTTCTTTAGTTGCTATCATTAATGGAATTTTTTTTAAGTGTCTCTTTAGTTAAGTCATTTCTAGTGTATAGGAACATTACTGACTTTTGTACATTAATCTAGTATCCTACCAGTTTGCTAAATTTGTTTATTATCTCAAATAGCATTGTCATCAATTTCTCAGGATTTTCCAAATTTACATTTATATCTTCTGAAAATTATGAGTTTTGCTTTTTCCTTTCCAATTTGGATGCCTTCTATCTCTTTGTCTTGCAAGATTGCACTGGCTGGAACTTTGAATAATAGTGATGAATAATAGTGGCAACAGTGGGCATCCTTGTCTCATGCCCAATTTAGGAGGAAAGTTTTCAGTCTCTCACCATTGAGTATTAATGCTGGCTGTGTGTTCTACGTGTATGCCCTTTCTCATATTGAGGAAGTTTCCTTCAATTACTGCTTTTGAATTGACTTTATCAAAAATGGATGCTGAATTTTGTCAAATGCTTTTTCAGCATTTATTGAGATGATCATTTGATTTTTCCCTTTCAATTTGTTTATGTGGCTTATTAAATTGATTTTCTTAAATGGAACCACTCTTGCATGCCTGGAATGAACCCCACTTGGTCTTGTGTATGATTCTTTTAATGTGTCTTTGGATTCTGTTTTCAAGTATTTTTTGAGAATTTTTGCATCTGTATTCATTAGGGAGATTGACCTGCAGTTTTCCATTCTTGCAGTGATTTTATCTGGTTTTGGTATTAGAATGATGTTAGCTTCATAAAATGAGTTAGGTAGTGTTCCTTTTTCTTCAATTTTTTGAGAGAATTTGACAGGAATAGTGTCAGTTATTTTTGGAAAGTTTGGTAAAATTATCCTTTGAAGCCATCTGGCACTGAGCTTTGATTTGTAGGAAGCCTTCTGATGAATGATTGGATCTCTTTACTTGTGATTAGTTTGTTGAGGTCTGCCATTTCTTTCCGGGTCAGTCTAGGTTGTTCAGGTATTTCCAGGAAACTATCCATTTCCTCTAAATTGCCTAGTTTGTTGGCATACAGTTGTTCATAGTATCCTCTTATCATTTTTAAAATTTCTTTCAGATTCACACTAATGCCCCCCCTCCTCATTTCTGATTTAGTTTGGGTCTTCTCTCTTTTTGCCTTTGTCAGTCTAACTAAGGGTTTGTCAATCTTGTTGATCTTCTCAAAGAACCAACTTTTGATTTTATTTATTCTCTCTATTGCTTTTTGGTTCTCCAGGTCATTTATTTCTGCTTTAATCCTTGTTATTTCTTTTCGACTACTTGCTTTAGGATTAATCTGCTGATCATTCTTCAGCTTCCTCAGTTGTTCACTTAGGTCTTTGATTTTAGCTCTTTCTTCCTTTGTAATGTATGCATTTTTACTATAAATTTCTCCCTCAGCACCACATTCACTGCATCACATAGGTTTTGATATGTTGTGTTCTCCATTTTGCTGGTCTCTAGATATTTACCAATTTCTCTTACAGCTTCTTCTTTGACTCACTGATTGTTTAGGAGTATGTTGTTTAACCTCCACATATTTGTGAATGTTCTGGTTCGTTGGTGGTTACTGACTTTTAGTTGCATTCCATTATGGTCAGGGAATGTGCTCTGAATAATTTCAATCTTTTTAAGTTTCTCAAGGCTTGTCTTTACCCCAGCATATGATAAATCCTGGAGAACATTCCATGAGCGCTAGAGAAAAATGTATATTCTGGTAAGTTGGGATGTAACACTCTATATAACTTTTCTAAGTGTAATTCATTTATGACATTGTTTAGGTTCTCAGTTTCCTTATTGGTCCTCTGGTTGTTCTATCTATAGAATAGAGTGGTGTATTGAAATATCCCACTATAATTATGAAAATGTCTATTGCTCCTTTCAGTTTTGCCAATGTTTTTCTCATGTACTTTGGAATTCCTTGATTGGATGCATAAACATTTATGATTGTTATTTCTTCTTGGTGAATTATCCCTTTTATTAACATATAGTGTCCTTTTTGTCTCTTATGACATCTTTTTATTTAAAGTCTCTTTTGACTGATATTAGTATTACTATCCCTGCTTTCTTTTGGCTGCAGCTTGTGTAGAATATCTTTTCCATCTCTTTGTGTCTATTTCTTTGTGTCTCTGGGTCTAAGATGAATCTCTGGTAAACACCATATTGATGGATCATACTTTTTAATCCATTCTGCCAATCAGTATCTTTTAATTGAGGGGTTTATTCCATTCATGTCCAATGTTATTAATGTGAAGGGAGTTCTTGAATCAACCATCTTATCCTTTGTTTTTTATTTGTTAGAAGCATTCCCCCTCTCTTTTTTTTTTCCTTTAAGTTACCCTTACTAATACTCTTCAGTTCCATGCCCTCCTCTAGACCTCTCTCTTTTTTTTTTTTTTTTCTCAGCCTGCACAGCTCCCTTTTGTATTTCTGGCAGGGCAGTGTCTCAATAACAAAGTCTTTCAGCATTTGTTTGTGAAAATTTTAAACTCTCCCTCAGTTTTGAAAGAGAGCTTTGCTGGATAAAGAATTCTTGACTGGCAATTTTCTCTTTCAGAGTCTTAAATATGTCATACCACTGCCTTCTTGACTCCTTGGTGCCTGCTGAGTAGTCATTACATAGTCTTATGTTGTTTCCCTTGTATGTGGCGAATCGCTTCTCTCTTGATGCTTTCAGAACTTTCTCCTTCTCTTCAGGATTTGACAATCTGATCAATGTATTTCTCAGAGTGGGTTTATTTGGGTTTATTTTATTTGAAGTTTGTTGAGCATGTTTGATTTGCATATTTATGTCATTTAGCAAGGTTGGGAAATTTTCCCTGTGTCTAGCCCTTTACTCTTCTCTTCTCCTTCAGGGACACCAAGGATTCTAATATTTGTCCACTTCATGTTGTCCATCATTGCCCTGAATCCATTTCAAATTTTTTTTATTTTTTTCACCATTTGGTTTTTTGTGAATTTGCTTTCAATTGTAGTATCCTCTAGTTCACCTATTCTTTCTTCTACCTCTTCAAATCTCCTGTTGTGGGCCTCTACTATATTTTTAATTTGATCAACAGTATCTTTTATTTCCATAAGATTGTTTAACATTTTAGTTCTTCTTTTAGACTCTTCGTTATGTGCTCCTAGTGTCTTCTTCATGTCCTTTATGTCTTTAGCCATCTCATTGACATTTCTATGTAATTCTTTAATTAATTGCTCCAAATTTTGTTTCTCTTCTGGCTTTTTAATTTGTTCATTTGACTTCTCCATGTCTTCTAGATTTCTCAGGTGCTTCATGATTTTCTGTTGGCTTTGGGGCATTTGCTTGTCTTGATAAGTATATTTTGGGAAATGCAGGATTATTTGAGCATTTATATATAACTTGGCAGAACTACAGACAGACTGGCAAGGGGGTAAACCCCAATGTTGCTGATGCTTCTGGAACAGGAGATGGTGACTGTCCAGGAGCCCCAGACATTGAGAGAGGCTGAGTCAGTTCTGATTGTGCCCAGGACCCTCAGGTATGGACTGAAACTTCTAAAGCACTTGAGATAGTTCAAGCATAAGGCGACATTCGGTCCACATGCACAGTGGTCCGGCATTCCTAGCCATGAACCAGGCCCAAGGTGATCCCCAGGAAAGCCCACAGAAAGACGCCTCCTCAGGCCAGTGTCACCACCCCATTTTTAACATGTCGCAAGGTTGACATTCATTTGTTCTCCCTCATGTAAAAACATATTTGTACATTTTATCACAGTTGTTGAGCACTCTAGGTTTCACTGAGTTCTATAGTCCCAGTCTTTAACTTTCCTCTTTCCTTCTGGTGTCCCACATGCTCCTAACCTTCCTCTTTCTACCATACTCACAGCCATCTTTGTTCAGTGTGCTTATGTTGTTGTGCTATCATCACCCAAAATTGCGTTCCAGAATTCTCAGTCCTGGCTTTTCCTATCTGCCTGTAGTGCTCCCTCTGGTATTTCCTATAGAGTAGGTATCTTGTTCACAAACACTTTCATTGTCTGTCAGAGAATATTTTAACTCTCCCTCATATTTGAAGGACAGTTTTCCCAGATATAGGATTCTTGGTTGGTGGTTTTTCTCTTTCAGTATCTTAAATATACCACACCACTCCCTTCTTGCCTCCATAGTTTCTACTTACAAATCTGCACATATGGTTCCTACTGAGAAATCCGCACATAGTCTTATCAAGCCTCCTTTATATGTGAAGGATCACTTTTCTCTTGCTGCCTTCAGAATTCTTTGTCTTTGATAATCTGATTATTAAGCATCTTGGTGTAGGTCTATTCAAATCTATTCTGTTTGGGGTACGCTGTGCTTCTTGTATCTGTAATTTTATGTCTTTCGTAGGAGATGGGAAATTTTCATTGATTATTTCCTTTATTATTGCTTCTGCCCCTTTTCCCTTCTTTTCTCCTTCTGGGATACCCATGACATGTACATTCATGTACTTCATGTTGTCATTCAGTTCCCTGAGATGTTGCTCATGTTTTTCCATTCTTTCCCCTGTCTGTTCTTTTGTGTGTAAGACTTAAGGTGTCTTGTTCTCCAGTTTCTGAGTGTTTTCTTCTGCCTCTTGAGATCTGCTGTTGTATGTCTCCATTATGTTTTTCATTTCTTGTGTTGTGCTTTTCATTTCAATAGATTCTGCCAGTAGTTTTTTCAAACTTTTGATTTCTACCTTATGTTCACCTAGTGTTTTCTTTATAGCCTTCATCTCTTTTGCCATATCTTCCCTGAACTCATTGATTTGGGTTTTGATTTGATTTAGCATATTTCTTTGAAAATCTTTGTTTCATTAAAGTGAAACAATATCTCAACTGTATCTTAATTGAGGTATAAGTTTGTTCCTTTGGGCCATATCTTCATTTTTCCTAGTGTAATTTGTAGTTTTCTGTTGTTTAGGCATCTGGTTTCCTTGGTTACACCAATCATATTTTCCCAGACCAGAATGGGTTCAGGTCTCAGAATGGGGTTATATTCAGTTTCAAGTTTCCCTGAGGGTGTATCTTAGAATATTGACAGACTTTCCTGTGAGGTTTCTAGCTGCTGTGCTTTTCCTGACCTGCCCAGCAAGTGGCACCTGTCAGCCTGTCGCTCCTGACTGGTGTGAGGAGGTGTGGCCCCTTTAGTTCTCAGCTTAGATTGTTTCTGGTTTGATTATTTCCTTCCAGGCCCTGAGATCTGAGTTCTTAAGGGAAGGCTGGCACTAGAGCTAGGCCCCACCTCCTTCCTTTTAGGGAAGATAAACCCCTTAGGGAGTTATCTTCTGCAACTGAATTATTCCTTTGTCTCTCTGACTCTTATCTCCACCCCTGTCTGGGTTGGAGCACTGCAAACTGAAAATAGCTAAGGCTTTCTTCCCTGAGCCTCTCAGGTTGAGAGAAAGAAAAAGGGAAAGAAAGCCTCCTTTCAGAGCCAGTCCATGGCTCCCCGGGTTTGCCCATTGGTAAGAGAGTGTGCCTGGTCTTCTGGGCTCCCCTTCTCGGGCCATAGGCGTTTTCTTACTCTTTAAGGTCAGTAATCACTAAAAGCCTCTGTCTGACTCTTAGGGGTTTGTCTATGTTTGTAGATTGTATTCAGCAGTCCCATTTGTTAATTAAAACCCCAGCTGGAGCTGGGCTGTGCTATATTCACTTGCTAAGGGACTGCTGCTTTCTCCTACAGCGAGGTCTTGCAGCTCAGCCTGCTGTGGGGTTAGGGGACTCCCGGTGCAGTTATGCAGTTGTTGCTTACAGATTTTATGCTGTTATCTCAGCCTTTCCACCCAACCAAGGTTGGTATATTATATATGGACAGTCAAGGTTGTCCCCCAGTAGTTATTCCAGATTATTTACTAGTTGTTCCTGGTTGTTTATTAGTTGCTCCAGGGGACTAACTAAATTCCACTCCTCTCTATGCCACCATCTTGTCCCTCCCTCCCCATTTATCTATTTTTTCTTTCATTGCTTGTGCTTTGGATGTCAGGTCTAAGAAGCTACCACCTATTACTAGGTCTTGATGTTTCCCTATATTATCTTATAGGAGTTTTATGGTACTGGCTTTTATATTTAGGTCTTTGATAGACTTTGAGTTAATTCATGTATAGCATTTGAGGTAGGGGTCCCTCTTTCATTCTTTTGTATATGGATATCCAGTTTTCCCAGCCACATTTGTTGAAAAGGCTATTCTGTCCCAGTTCAGTGGATTTGGAGGTCTTGTCAAAAATCACTTGACCATAGATCTTGAGGTCTATTTTGAAACTCTCAATTTGATTCCATTGATCAGTATGTCTATTTTTTTTTCAGTACTGTACTCTTTTGAGCACTTTGGCTTTATAGTAGGCTTTAAAGTCAGGAACTGTAAGTCCTCCTACTTTGTTCTACCTTTCTTAGAATGTTTTTGGCAATTTGAGGCTCCTTTCACTTCCAAATAAATTTGATAACTAGCTTTTCCAAGTCTGCAAATTTGGTTGTTGGAATTTTTACTGGAATTGGCTTTGAAGCTATAGATCAGTTTGGGTAGTATTGACATCTTAATGATGTTTAGCTCTCCTATCCCTGAACGTGAAATAACCTTCCACCTATTTAGATCCTCTTTGTTTTCTTTAAGCTTTGTAATTTTCTGTGTAGAGGTCTTTTACATCTTTGGTTAAGTTTATTCCTAGGTACTTGATTTTTTTTAAGTTGCTATTGTGAATGGATTTTCTTTCTTGATTGCCTCTTCAGTTAGGTCATTACTAGTGTATAGGAGCATTACTGACTTTTGTACATTAATCTTGTATTCTGCCACTTTGCTGAATTGGTTTATTAGCTGAAGTATCTTTTTCATCAATTTCTTAGGATTTTCCAAATATAGGATCATATCATCTACAGATAATGAAAGTTTTACTTCTTCCTTTCAAATTTGGATAACTTTTATTTCTTTTTATTGCCTAATTGCTCTGGCTAGAACTTCTAGCACAATATTGAAGAATAGTGGTGACAGTGGTCATCCTTGTGTCATTCCTGATCTTAAGGTAAAGGCTTTTAGTCTCTCACTGTTGAATATTATGCTGGTTGTGGGTTTTTCATATATGCCCTTTATCATATTGAGGAAGTTTCCATCAATTCCTGCTTTTTGAAGTATTTTTATCAAAAAAGGATGCTGAATTTTGTTGAATTCTTTTTCAGGGTCTATCGAGATGATCATTTGATTTCCCCCTTTCAAATTGCTAATGTGTTGTATTACATTGATTGATTTTCTTATGTTGAACCACCCTTGCATGACTGGAATGAACCCCACTTGGTCGTGGTGGAGAATTCTTTTCATGTGCCTTTGGGTTTGATTTGCAAGTATTTTTGTTGAGAATTTTTGCATCTATATTCAGTAGGGAGATTGGCCAGTAATTTTCCTTTCTTGTAGTATTTTTCTCTGGTTTTGGTATTAGAGTGATGTTAACTTCATAAGATGAGTTAGGTAGTGTTCCTTTTTTCTTCACCTTTTTGAAAGAGTTTGAGCAGGAATGGCGTAAGTTCTTTTTGGAATGTCTGGTAAAATTCCCCTGTGAAGTCATCTGGCCCTGGGCTTATTTGTAAGAAGATTTTTGATGACTGATTGGATCTCTTTACTTGTGATTGTTTTGTTGAAGTCTTCTGTTTTTTCTTGGGTCAGTCTAGGCTGTTCATGTTTTTCCAGGAAATGGACAATTTCCTGTATGTTGTCTACTTTATTGGCATACAGTTGTTCATAATACCTTCTTATGATTTTAAAAATTTCTTTGGAATCCATAGTAGTGATCCCTGTCTCATTTTTTACTTTGTTTATTTGGGTCTACTCTCTTTAATTTTGTCATTCTAGCTAAGGGTTTGTCAATCTTGTTTATCTTCTCAAAAACCAACTTTTGGGTTTATTTATTCTATTGTTTTTTTGTTCTCCAGATCATTTATTTCTGTTTTAATTTTTGTTATTTCTTTCTTCTACTTGCATTAGAGTTAGTTTGCTGTTCAGTCTCTAGCTTCTTCAGTTGTTCAGTTAGGTCTTTGGCTTTAACTCTTTCTTCTTTTTTAATGTATGCATTTAGAACTATAAATTCCTCTCTCAGCACTGCCTAGGCTGCATTCCATGGGCTTTGATATGTTGTGTTATTTTTTTCATCCATCTCTGGATTTTTACTGATTTCTTTTGCACTGATCCACTGATTGATTAAGAGCATGTTGTTTAACTTCCATATATTTCTGAATGTTCTCATTCAGCTGCATTCCATTGTGGTCACAGAATGTACTTTCAATAATTTCAATATTTTTAAATATATTGAGACTTGTTTTGTACCCCAGCATATGACCTATCCTAGAGAATATTCCATGAGCACTACAGAAGAATGTATATCCTGGTGATTTGGGATGTAATGATATAGGTCTATTAAGTCTAATTCATTTATCACATTGTTTAGGTTCTCAGTTTCCTTATTGGTCCTCTGTCTAGTTGTTCTATCTATAGAAGATAGTGCTGTAGTCAATTCTCCCACTATTGTAGAAATATCTATTGCTCCCTTCAGTTTTTCCAGTGTTTGTGTCATGTACTTTTGAGCTCCTTGATTGGGCGCATAAACATTTATGATTATTTCTTCTTGGTGAAGTATCCCTTTTGTTAATTTATAGTGTCCTTCTTTGTCTCTTATGACATCTTTGCATTTAAAGTGTATTTTCTCTGATACTAATAGAGCTATGCCTGCTTTCTTTTGGCTCAGCTTGCATGGAATATTTTTTTCTATCCTTTGACTTTCACTCTCTTTGTGTTGCTAGGTCTAAGATGAGTCTCCTGTAAACAGTATATCCATGGATCATACCTTTTAATCCATTCTGCCAGTCTGTATCTCTTAATTGGGGAGTTTAATCCATTCACATTCAAAGTTACTGCTATAAAGGCAGCTCTTGAAGCAAACACCAAACATCTTATCCTTTAGCTTTTATTTGTAAGATCTATTTTTCCCCTTTCTCTCTTTTCTCCTTTACTTTACCTTTACTAATACTTTGCAGTTCTCTGCCCTTCACCATACATCTTTCTCCTTTCTTTTTTTCACAGCCAGTAGAACTCCTTATAGTATTTCTTTCAGGGCAGGTCTCTTCTTAAAAAATTCTCTCAGCATTTGCTTGTCTGAAAATTTTAAACTTTCACTCAATTTTGAAGGAGAGTTTTGCTGGATAAAGAATTCTTGGCTGGCATTTTTTTTCTTTCAGAATCTTAAAATATGTCATAAAACTGACTTGTCTCCATGGTATCCACTGAGTAGTCAGTACTTAGTCTTATGTGGTTTCTCTTGTATGAATGGATCACTTCTCTCTTGCTGATTTCAGGACTTTTTCCTCTTCAATATTTGAGTCTGATTAGTGTATGTCTCAGAGTGGGTCTATTTGAATTTATTCTATTTAGAGTGTATTGGTCTTCTTTGATTTCAGATTTATGTCTTTTATATGGGTAGGTAAGTTTCCCCAACTATTTCCTCAAATACTCTTTCTAGCCCTTTACTCTTTTCTTCTCCTTCTGGGACACCAATGATTCTTATGTTTGTGCACTTCATGTTGTCCAACATTTTCCTGCGATCTGTTTCAAATTTTTTTATTTTTTTAATCATTTGTTCTTTTGTGCATTCACATTCGGTTTCTCTGTCCTGTAGTTCACTGTCTCTTCTGCCTCTTCTAGACTGCTGTTGTTTGTCTCTAGTATATTTTTAATTTGATGTACACTATCTTATTTCCATAAAATCTGCTATTTTTCTATTTACTCTGTCAAATTCTTCCTTATGCTCTTCTAGAGTCTTCTTTAGCCAACCCATTGACATTGATTTGGAGATTTGTGTGTACTACTTGGATTAATTCCTTCAAGTTCTGTGTCTTCCATGGCTTTTTAATTGGTCATTTGGCTTGTCTATATCTTATTGGATTTTCATATGCTTTGTGATTTTCTGTTGACTTTGTAGCATTTGCTTATCTTGATAAGGTTATTTTGGGAAATGCAGGACTATCTGGACATTTGTTTAAAATTTGGCAGAATCACAGCTTGATACAGTGCACTTTCCCAGTCTTCCCAACAGATGGTGCTCTTGAGCCACCTCTTCCCCTCATGTCTGTTTTTCCCTGACTGTGGCTGCATGCTTTGCGGGGTCCAAACTCGTTGTAAATTAAATCAGTGCAGCAGTTCTCCATGTGCACTTGAGACTGCCAGCCCTGGGGTTGGAGGGTGGGCCCTGTTCAGTTCAGCATAGAAGGTCCCAGCTCGCCATGCACCTATGAGCCTCTGGGGTGGGGTAGGGTCTCCTGGTGTTTCTGTGTGGCACCCTTGCTTATCCCTGCCTCTTGCCCGTGCACACCATGATCTTCTGTGGAGGAAGTTTAAATGCACCAAGTTTTCTGTGTGCGGTCAACATAGGTCTGCTGGTTCCTGAGTTCCCTCACAGGAACTCCTGGCCACAGGGCTGAGAAGGGTTATCTCCCCAGCTAAATGCTACGATGGTTGTGTGTGAGTGTGGAGCAACTCCCTCCCCTGTTCAGCCATCCAGCTTGCAGCTGCCAGCCCCAGCAGAAGCCCCAGTTGAATAACTCACCCTGTCCTTTCAGACGTAATTTCCCTGCTTTTTCAACCAAGTCCCCACTATATATTGATATATTGTAGAGGTCCTTCTCTGGCTGCTCGTACCCTGGAACTGCTGTCCTGGTTATTTTCTGCCTTTTCTCTAGTTATTACATGGGGGGAAAGTTTGCTCTGCCTCTCCTACTCTGCAATCTTCCCAGAAGTCACCTTCATTCTTTTGCAATTGGAGATCCAGTTTTCCTAGTACCATTTATTGAAGAGACAATTCATTCCCTAATGTGTGGTCTTTGCTTCCTTGTCAAAAATCATTTGGCCATAAATGTGAGGGTTGAATTCTGAACTTTCCATTCTATTCCCCTGGTCAATATTTCTGTCCTTACACCATTACCATGTTGATTTGATTACTATGGCATTGTAGTAAGTTTTAAGATCTGGATGTTTAAGACCTCTAATTTCATTTTTCTTTATCAAGATGACTTTGGCTATTTGGGGCTTGTTGCCCTTCCACATAAGTTTGATGATTGGCTTTTACATTTCTACAGAGAAGGTTATTGGAATTTTGGGCTTGTTTTCAATCTCTAAATCTCTCTGGGTAGAATTGGCACCTTAACAATATTTAATCTTCCAGTCCATATATATGGAATGTCCTTCCATGTATTTAGGTCTTCTTTGAGTTCTCTTAGCATTGTTTTATAGTTTTCTGTATACAAATTTTTTATATCCTTGATTAGCTTTATTCTTAGATATTTATTCTTTTAGTTGTTATTGTAAATGGCATTTTTTAAAAAATTCTTATTCAGATTGTTCCTTACTGGTGTGTAAAAACACTACTGATTTTTGGTTGTTGAACTTGTACCCCACTTTGCTGAATTAATTTATTGCTCTGTGAGCATTGTTGTCGATTTTTCAGGATTTTCTGTATTCAGGATCATATCATCTGCAAAGAGGGTAAGTTTTACCTCTTCCTTTCCATTTTGGATGCCTTTTTTTACTTTTTATGACCTAATTGCTCTGACTAGAACTGACAGTACAATGATGAATAACAGTGGAGAGTGGGAATCTTTGTCTTGTTCCTGATCTTAGAGGGAAAGCTTTAAGTCTTTCATCAATAAGTATGATGTTAACTGTGGCCTTTTCATACATGCCTTTTATCATTTGGAGGAAGATTCCTTGCATTCCTAATGTTATAAGTGTTTGTATCAGGAAGTGGTGCTGGATTTTGTTAAATGCCTTTTCTGCATCAATTGAGATGATCATGTTTTGTTTTTTTTCCTTCATTCTGTTAATGTGGTGTATTACATTAATTTACATTCTTATGTTGAACCACTGTTGTATACCTGGGATAAATCCCACTTGATCATGGTGTATAATTATTTTCATGTTCTGTTGGATTCAGTTTGCTAGTATTTTGTTGAGGATATTTGCATCTATATTCATAAGAGATATGAGCTATTATTTTTCTTTTGTTGTGGTACCTTTATCAGGCTTTGTTATGAGGGTAATTCTGGCCTTGTAGAATGAATTAGGGAGTTTTCCCTTCTCTTTAATTGTTTGGAAGAGTTTGAGCAGGACTGGTGTTATGTCTTCCTGGAATGTTTAGTAAAATTCCCCTGTCAAGCCATGTGGTCCTGGGATTTTCTTTGTTGGGAGATTTTTTTTTTTTTCATTTTTTTCATTTTTTTTTTTATTAAATTCAGTTTTATTGAAATACATTCACACACCATACAATCATCCATGATATACAATCCATTGTCCACAGTATGATAACATAGTTATGCGTTCATCACCACAGTCTATCTCAGAACATTTTCCTTACATCAGAAAGAACCAGAACAAGATAAAAAATAAAAGTGAAAAAAAACACCCAAATCATCCCCCCATCCCACCCCATTTGTCCTTTAGTTTTTATCCCCATTCCTCCACTCATCCATACACTAGATAAAGGGGGTGTGATCCACACGGTCTTCACAATCACACTGTCACCCCTTGTAATCCACATTATTATATAATTGTCTTCAGGAGTCCAGACTGCTGGGTTGGAGTTTGGTAGTTTCAGATATTTACTTCTAGCTATTCCAATACATTAAAGCCTAAGAGGTGTTATCTATATAGTGCATAAGAATGTCCACCAGAGTGACCTCTCGACTCCATTTGGAATCTCTCAGCCACTGAAACTATTTCGTCTCATTTTGCATCCCCCTTTTGGTCAAGAAGATACTCTGAGTCCCACGATGCCGGGTCCACATTCATCCCCGGGAGTCATACTCTGCGTTGCCAGGGAGATTTACACCCCTGGGAGTCGGGTCCCACGTAGGGGGGAGGGCAGCGAGTTCACCTGTCGAGATGGCTCATTTAGAGAGAGAGAGGGCCACATCTGAGCAACAAAGAGGTACTCAGGGGGAGACTCTTAGGCACCATTACATACAACTTTAGACTTTCCTTTGTGGTAATGAGCTTCATAAGGGCAAGTCCCATGCTTGAGGGCTCAGCACATCAAACTGCCAGTCCCAATGTTTGTGACAACATATGCTAGGGGATCAGCATCTTAAAGTTTAGAGATAGGCCTTACAATTCAGGGATAGAGTTAACTGCTGTAAGAGCTTACAATCTTGGGACTATTACAATTATTGTGTCCACGTTAGGCTATGTTCTAAGATTCAATTCTGAGTTTACACATTGTAGTTAGTCCATATTAGTGAGGCATCATCCCTCTCACCATGTTTTCTCCAACACTTTTACTCCTATATATATATTTTCCTACAATTTTATAAAGTTATATTCACATACCATACATTTATCCACAGTGTACAATCAGTTGTTCATGGTATCATCATAAAGTTGTACATTTATCACCACAATCAGCATTTGAACATACTGATTACTACAAGAAAAATTGTTTTTTTTTTTTAGCAATAAGAAAAAATGATAAAAAGAAAAATAACATGTCATAGAAGACAATATACTACTAAGGACAGCAAATAACACCACTACCAAGAATCCCATATTACTCCCCTATATCCCCTTCTCATATACATTTAGCATTGGCGTATTGCCTTTGTTACATTTAATGTAAGTATATTACAATGTTACTGTTGACCATAGACTCCAGTTTGCTTTGATTATGTTTTTTCCTGAATACCATCCCTTTTTCAAATTTCTACATGGTTGACATTCATTTGCTTTCCCACATGCAAAAACATTTTTATATTTGTATATTTAGTAACAGTCATTGGCCACTCCAGTTTTTGCCACGTTATACAGTCCCAGTCTTTATCATCTATCTTTACCTCTGGTGTCATACATTCTCCTATCCCACCTCTTTCAGCTTTACTCGCAGACATCTATGTTCAGTGTACTTACAATACTGTGCTACCATCACACAGTATTATGCTATCTATTTCTGGATCTATGCAATCAGTCCTAAACATTCTGTAGTACTTCAGCATCAAATGGCTGATCTCTGCCTTCTTTCTATCTCCTGGTCACCTGTGTTGTCAGTTTTTAACTCCCAAAGTTTGTTCATTAATGTCTGTTCATATTAGTGAGACCATACAGAATCTGTCCTTTTGTTTCTGGCTAACTTCACTCAACATAATGTCCTCAAGGTTCATCCACATTATTACATGATCCATGTCTTTGTTCTGTCTTACAGCTGCATAATATTCCATCATGTGTATATACCACAGTTTGTTTATCCACTCGTCCTTTGATGGACATTTGGGCTGTTTCCATCTCTTGGCAATTGTGAATAATGCTGCAAAAAACATTGGTTTACAAATGTCTGTTTGTGTCTTAAGTTTCAGTTCCTCTGAGTATATACCCAGCAATGGAATAGCTGGGTCATATGGCAAATCTATATTTAGCTTCCTGAGGAACCTCCATACTGTCTTCCAGAGTGGCTGCACCATTCTACATTCCCACCAACAATGAATAAGTGTGTCTCTTTCTCCACATCCTCTCCAGCACTTGTCATTTTCTGTTTTTTGGATAATGGCCATTCTGGTAGGTGTGAGATGATATCTCATTGTGGTTTTGATTTGCATTTCCTTAATAGCCAGTGAAGTTGAGCATTTTTTCATATGCTTTTGAGCCATTTGTATTTCTTCTTCAGAAAAATGTCTGTTCATGTCTTTTGCCCATTTTTTTATTGGATTCTTTGTCTTTCTGTTATTGAGATGCAGGATTCCTTTATATATTCGGGATATTAAACCCTTATCTGATATGTGGTTTCCAAATATCATCTCCCATTGTGTAGGTTGCCTTTTTACTTTTTTGACAAAGTCCTTTGATGTACAAAAGTGTTTAATTTTGAGGAGATCCCATTTGTCTATTTGTTCTTTGATTGCTCGTGCCTTGGGTGTGAGGTCTAAGAAACCACCTCCTTTCACAAGATCTTTAAGATATTGCCCTACATTTTCTTCCAAGAGTTTTATGGTCTTGATGCTAATGTTTAGGTCTTTGATCCACTTTGAGTTAATTTTGGTATAAGGTGTGAGATGGACATCCTCTTTCATTCTTTTGGAAATGGATATCCAGTTCTCCAAACACCATTTATTGAACAGGCTGCTCTTTCCCAGTTGCTTCGGCTCCACTGCCTTATCAAAGATCAGTTGTCCATAGATGTGAGGGTCTACTTCTGAACACTCAATTCGATTCCATTGATCAGTATATCTGTCCTTATGCCAATACCATGCTGTTTTGAGCACTGTAGCTTTGTAATATGCTTCAAAGTCAGGTAGTGTGAGACCTCCCACTTCACTCCTCTTTCTCAAGACATTTTTGGCTATTCAGGGCATCTTACCCTTCCAAATAAATTTAGTTATTGGTTTTTCTATTTCTGTAAAGTAAGTTGTTGTGATTTGAATTGGTATTGCATTGAATCTGTAAATCAGTTTAGGTAAAATTGCCATCTTAACTATATTTAGTCTTCCAATCCATGAACATGGTATGTTCTTCCATTTTTTCAGGTCTTGTTCAATTTCTTTTTGCAGTTTCTTATAGTTTTCTATGTAAAGGTCTTTTGTGTCCTTGGTTAAGTTTATTCCTAAATACTTGATTCTTTTGGTTGCTATTGTAAATGGGATTTTTTTCTTGATTTCCTCCTCTTGTTGCACATTACTTGTGTATAGGAACACTACAGATTTTTGTGTGTTGATCTTGTAGCCTGCTACTTTGCTGTATTCATTGACTAGTTCTAGTAGCTTTGCTGTAAATTTTTCTGGATTTCCCTACATATAGAATCATGTCATCTGCAAATAGTGAAAGTTTTACTTCTTCCTCTCCAATTTGGATGCCTTTTATTTCTTTTTCTTGCCTAATTGCTCTAGCTAGAACTTCCAGCACAATGTTGAATAGCAATGGTGATAGTGGGCATCCCTGTCTTGTTCCTGATCTTAGAGGAAAAGCTTTCAGTCTCTCCCCATTGAGTGTGATGTTAGCTGTGGGTTTTTCATATATTGCCTTTATCATATTGAAAAAGTTCCCTTCTATTCCTATCCTTTGAAGTGTTTTCATCAGGAAAGGATGTTGAATTTTGTCAAATGCCTTTTCTGCATCAATTGAGATGATCATGTGGTTCTTCTGCTTTGATTTATTGATGTGGTGTATTACATTAATTGATTTTCTTGTGTTGAACCAGCCTTGCATGCCTGGAATAAATCCCACCTGGTCGTGGTGTATAATTCTTTTAATGTGCTGCTGGATTTGATTTGCGAGTATTTTGTTGAGGATTTTTGCATCTATATTCATTGAAGAAATTGGTCTATAATTTTCTTTTTTTGTAGTATCTCTGCCTGGTTTTGGTATTAGGATGATGATGGCTTCATAGAAAGAGTTAGGTAGCTTCCCCTCTTCTTCAATTTTTTTGAAGAGATTGAGCAGGATTGGTACTAATTCGTTCTTGAATGCTTGGTAGAATTCACATGTGAAACCATCTGGTCCTGGGCTTTTCCTTTTTGGGAGCTTTTTGATGACTGACTCAATCTCTTTACTTGTGATTGGTTTGTTGAGGTCATCTATTTCTTCTTGAGTTAATGTTGGTTGTTTATGCTTTTCTAGGAAGTTGTCCATTTCATCTAAGTTGTCTAGTTTATTAGCATATAGTTGCTCATAGTATCTTCTCATTATCTCCTTAATTTCTACAGGGTCGGTAGTTATATTTCCTTTCCCGTTTCTGATTGCATTTATTTGCATCTGGTCTCTCTTTTTTTTTTGTTAGCCTAGCCAGTGGTCCATCGATTTTATTGATTTTCTCAAAGAACCAACTTCTGGTTTTGTTGATTCTCTCTATTGTTTTCCTGTTCTCAATTGCATTTATTTCTGCTCTGATCTTTGTTATTTCTTCCCTTCTGCTTGCTTTGGGGTTAGTTTGCTGTTCTTTCTCTAATTCCTCCAGGTGAGCAGTTAACTCTTCAATTTTTGCTCTCTCTTCTCTTTTAATATAGGCATTTAGGGCAATAAATTTCCCTCTCAGCACCGCCTTTGCTGCATCCCATAAGTTTTGATAAGTTGTGTTTTCATTGTCATTTGCCTCGAGGTATTTACTAATTTCTCTTGTAATTTCTTCCTTTACCCACTGGTTTTCTAAGAGGGTGTTGTTTAGCCTCCATATGTTTGTGAATTTTATGACCTTCTGCCTTTTATTTATTTCCAACTTCATTCCATTGTGGTCTGAGAAAGTGTTTTGTATAATATCAATATTTTTAAATTTGTTGAGACTTGCTTTGTGACCCAACATGTGGTCTATCCTAGAGAATGTTCCATGAGCACTTGAGAAAAAAGTGTATCCTGCTGTTGTTGGATGTAGTGTTCTATAAATGTCTGTCAAGTCTAGTTCATTTATCATACAATTCAACATCTCTGTTTCTTTAGTGATCCTCTGTCTAGATGTTCTATCCATTGATGAGAGTGGTGTATTGAAGTCTCCAACTATTATTGTAGAGGTGTCTATTTCTCCTTTCAGTGATCGCAGAGTTTGCCTCATGAATTTTGGGGCATTCTGGTTTGGTGCATAAATATTTATGACTGTTATGTTTTCTTGATGAATTGACCCTTTTATTAATATATAGTGTCCTTCTTTGTCTCTTTTAATTGTTTTGCTTTTGAAGTCTAACTTGTCTGATATTAATATAGCTACTCCCGCTTTTTTCTGGTTGTTGTTTGCATGAGATATCTTTTTCCAACCTTTCACTTTCAGTCTATGTTTGTCCTTGTGTCTAAAGTGAGTTTCTTGTAGACAGCATATAGATGGGTCCTGTTTTTTAATCCATTCTGCCAGTCTGTGTCTTTTTATTGGGGAGTTTAATCCATTGACATTTAGTGTTATTACTGTAAGGGCAGTACTTTCTACTATCATTTTGTTTTTTGGAATTTATATGTCATATCTTATTTTTTCCTCTCCTTTTACCTTTCCTGATAATCTTCATTTCTGCACTCTTCTCCAGCTCTCTCTCTCCTGTCTTTTCCTATCCGCCTGTAGCACTCCCTTTAGTATTTCTTGTAGTGCTGGTCTCTTATTCACAAACTCTCTCAGTGTCTGTTTGTCTGAAAATGTTTTAATCTCTCCCTCATTTTTGACGGAAAGTTTTGCTGGATATAGAATTCTTGGTTGGAAGTTTTTCTCTTTCAGTATCTTAAATATATCATGCCACTGTCTTCTTGCCTCCATGGTTTCTGCAGAGAAATCTGTACATAGTCTTATTGACTTTCCCTTGTACATGATGGATTGCTTTTCTCTTGCTGCTTTCAGAATCCTCTCTTTGTCTTTGACATTGGACAATCTGACCAGTAAGTGTCTTGGAGTAGGTCTATTGGGATCTATTCTATTTGGGGTACGTTGTACTTCTTGAATCTCTAATTTTCTGTCTTTTATAAGAGTTGGGAAATTTTCAGTGAATATGTCTTCTATTACTCTTTCTGCCCCCTTTCCCCTCTCTTCTCCTTCTGGGATACCCATAACACGTATATTTGTGCGTTTCATGTTGTCACTCAGCTCCCTAAGACCCTGCTCATATTTTTCCATTTTTTTCACCATCTGTTCTTTTGTGTGTATGAATTCGAATGACCTGTCTTCCAGTTCACTGATCCTTTCTTCTGCCTGTTCAAATCTACTGTTGTGTCCCTCCATTTTGTTTTTCATCTCCTCCATTGTGGCCTTCATTCCCATGAGTTCTGCCATTTGTTTTTTTAAGTTTATGAATTCTTCTTTATGGTCAGCCAGTGTCTTCTTTATATCCTTCAGCTCTTTTGCTATATCTTCCTTCATTTCATCAAATTTATTTAGCATTAGTTGCCTCCACTCCTGTGTCTCAGCTGAGCTATTAGTTTGTTCCTATGGCTGGTCCATGTTTTCATGTTTCCTGGTATGGCTTGTTATCTTAAGTTGTCTAGGTATCTATTTCTCTTGATTAGTTTATTTTGGAGCTTGTTTTCTGTCTTTTACTTAGTGGTTTTCTTGTTGGTTGGCTTTGTTTTCTGGCCTCTGTTATTCAGTTCAGCTTATTCTAGACCTCTAACTTAGGTTCTATTTAGTTGATCAGAATTTTTCCCCTCTTGTTTTTTCTGTTTCTTGCTCTGCCTCTATGTAACCTTTTTGTGAGTGGGTCTCCTCAGATATGGTCGACCCTAGTCAGATTTTCCCAGTCTGGTGAGGCCCAGGTCTCAGTGGGAGGGTATGGAGTTTTCCTGAGAATGAGACCCTCCTATGAGGCCTTTAGAATTGGTGCTTTTCCTCTCCTGTCCAGCAGGTGGCGCTGGCCAGCCCGCAGCTCCCCCACCAGTGTAAGGAGGTGTGGAGCCTTTAGTTCTCCTGGTGACTCTGATCCTGTCGGGGGCGTGGCTGACTGAAGCTGGAATCTGAATTCCAGCCCCTGGGGTCTGAATTCCCAGAAGGAGGACTGCCAGTTGAGCTGGGCCTCCCTCCACTCTCCCAATCCTCAGAATTCCAGTTGTCTTTCAGGGGCACTATTCCCTTCTCCTCTCTCCTCTTTGGGGCCTCTCCAGGTAGATTCCTTGGTCAGCCTGAGTTGCCAATTAAAGACGGGGGTGGAGGCCTTCAGTAGTGAATACGGAATTCAAAGACACTGTAGGTACTCTGTCTCCCCTCAAGCCCAGCCTAGTCCCTCAACCTGGGCTTTCCGATAGAAAATAACCACAAATTTTAATTTTTTATTTAAAAAAAAAAAAAAAAAAAAAATATAAAATAAATAATGAAAAATAAAAATGTAAAAAAAAAAAAAAAAAAGAGTCTCTTGTAAACGTTTTTCCCCAGCCTGGAAGTTTTGTCAGTGTCAGAATAGAGCATTTAAAGATATGCTTTGGGCTATTGTCTGATAATTACTCTCCAACCGCTTCAGTTCCACCCCTGCCGGGGCTATTGAAATGCAAAAAGATAAGGGATCAGCGAGAAGCCAGAAGGGACAAAATGTAAGGGAAAAAAAAATGGCTTTTTTGGAGTCTGGGAATGGGTGCCCGCTTTTACGTGCCCCCACTTCTTGGAGCCCAGCTCTTCTTTAGCACCCCAGCTCCCAAAGTTAGTTAATTAATTTGTTAATTAATTCTGCAGTTGAGGCTGGTTTGAGCCTCCCTTCTTGCCCTCAGCAGATTGCCGTTTTTTGGGTTTTTTTTTTCCCCCCTTTCAGGGAGCTGGCAGCAAGACAGTCTGTGAGGTCTGGGTGGGGAGGGGCGCCAGACCCCCGGTCCAGGGAACTTACAATGTTCGCTGCGATCTCAGCTTTTCCTCCAATTCCAAACTTGTGTCCAATGTGTGACTGGTTACTGGAGACCCGGGAAACACTGTTTCATATAGTTCTTGGGTAATTGCCAGCTGCTCTAGGGGAGAGCGAAATTCTGCTCCTCACCACTCCGCCATCTTGCACCGCCTCTGATGCATACTCTTGGGAGATTTTGATGATTGATTCAACCTCTTAACTATTGATTGGTTTGTTGAGATTTTCTGTTTCTTCTTGAGTCAGTGTTGGTAGTTTGTGTATTTCTAGGAATTTTACCATTTCATCTTAGTTATCCAATTTATTGGAGTACCATTGCTCATAGTATCCTCTTATAGTCCTTTTTATTTCTTTGGGATTTTCATTTCTGATTTTAGTTATTTGTGTCCTTTCTCTTTTTTATTCATTAGTCTGTTTGTCAATTTTATTGATCTTGTCAAAGAATCCATTTTGGTTTTGTTGATTCTATTTTTTTTATTCTCTATTTCATTTATTGCTTCTCTAATCTTTATTTCCTTCCTTCTCCTTGCTTTAGGTTTAGTTTGCTCTTCTCGTTCTAGTTCTTCCAGTTTTGTGGTTAGGTCTCTAATTTGAAATTACTTTTTTAATGTAACCTTAAAAGCTATATATTTCCCTCTCAGCACTGCATTTGTTGCATCCCATAAGTTTGGTATGTTTTATTTTCATTTTCATTTGCCTCTAGATATTTCCTAATTTCTCCTGTGATTTCTTCTCTACCCGATTGGTTTCTAAAAGTAGGTTGTTCAATTTCTGCATATTTGTGAATTTACCATTTCTCTGTATTGATTTCTAGCTTCATTCCATTATGATTGGAGAATATAAATTGTATGGCTTCAGTATTTTTGAATTTATTGAATTGAATTAATGTTTTGTGACCCAAGATATGGTCCATCCTTTAGTATGATACATGTATACTTGAGAAGAATGTGTATTCTGTTGCTGGATGAGGAGTTCTACATGTGTCTGTTAGGTCTGGTTGGCTTAGAGTATCATTTAAGTCTTCTATTTCCTTATTGAACTTCTGTCATGATGTTCCATCCATTATTGAAAATGGCACATTAAAGTCTCCTATTATTAATGTAGAACCATCAATTTTTCCTTCAAATCTGCCAGCTTTTCCTTCATGTATTTTGGGGCTCTGCTATTAGGTGCGAATATATTTGTAAGCGTTATATCTTCTTGTTGAATTGACCCCTTTATCAGTATATAATGACTGCCTTTGTCCCTCATAACTGTCCCTCATAACTGTTTTTTACTTTTTACTTTACATCTGGCAAATATTTGTATCAAGACTATACAAAGAATTCCTAATAATTGATCTTAAGAAGAAAAACCAATTAAAAGGGTAAATGATTTGAATGGATACTGCACAAATGAAGATATATGAATATCCAATAAGCAAATGAAACATACTCCAAATTATTCATCAGGGGAACGTAAACAAAAATAATAAGATAACACTGCATTCATGCCATAATGACTAAAATATTAAAAGACAGTTAATACCAAGTGTTAGCTTGGATGTGGCACAAATGAAGCTCTCATACTTTGCGGTTGGGTGTGAAATATTGTAACTCCGTTGGAAATAATTTAGAAGATATAAAATAAAGCTAAGGATACTTTTACCATATAACCCACTACTAGGTACTTTACCATATAATCCACTTCTAGGTATTTTCTCCAAATAAATAAAAATATACGTAAACAAAAAGATATGTGCAAAAATGTCTATAGAAGCTTTTTTCAAAATACTCCCAAGGCAGAAAAAAAGGCATTTGTCCACAAAGGATAATGGATAAACATGTTGAGCTATCTTCATTGCTGGAATACTCTTCAGTAGTAAAAAGCAACAATGTAGATTAATCTCATAAATATTATGCTGAACAAATGAAATTATACACAAAAAGTACATACTGTATGACTCCTTTTGTAGAAGTTCATGAAAAAAACAAAATAACTTACGGTGACAGAAATAAATCAGTTGTTGACTAGGGTCATGGGTGGGGAGACTGCAAAGAAGAATAAGGGAACTTTTAGGAGTGATGGGACTGTTCATGTCTTGATTGGGGTTACAGTTATACAGGTATATATAATTGGCACAATTTGTTGAATTCTAAACTTACAATGAGAGCATTCATTGTAAATCATACCTAAATAAAGTTAATGAGAGGGCAGAGGGAGCAGTGGAGGAAGGAAGGAAGGAAGGAAGAGAATTATTCAAGTATAGCAATTAAAATAAGGTAATGTTGACAAAACAAAAGACAAGTAGATAAGTCAAATAAAACCAACAGCCTGGAAATAACTTCACACATACATACATACTTGGTAATAAGAAAAGTGTCATTAAAAGAGAAAGATAGGTTGAAGTGGAACAATTTGGCAGCCATAAAGTCAAAAAACTTTAATTCTTTCCCGATCATTCCACCACACAGTGAATTCTGGGCTGATCAATAGCTAAATAAGAAAGAGGAAATGTTAAAGCTAGTATGAGAAAATATAGAATAACTTTATGATTTCAAGATACTGAAGAATTTCCTAAGACAGCTCACAGCTCCTGCATCTCCCCATAGATATATCATAAAAGTTAAGAAATTTTATCACATCAAAATGGTTTATGTCCCCTCAAAAACAATAAAATTTAAAACACATGTGCAGAAGATATTTGCTAACACTTTAAGCAAAGATTTAGATTTAGGATGTCCCAATAGTCTTAGTGCAGTTATAAGATTTAAGCATGCAGAAATGGCAACGAAAACATTTTAAAAGTTAATTATTTTAATTTTCAAATATTGATGTGTTTCTTATTAAAATTCAAAATAACTGTCTTATGCCATAGAATGTATAAGTGGATTTTTGAAAATTTGTAAAAATGAAAGAATTGCATTTATAACCCTGGCTGGGCCTGAACATCCTCCAGAGAACAAGGTTTTGATGAACACATGGCAGACAGCTTAGATATGACCAACTACCCTGTGCCCCACGAGGAAAAGTCTAATGGAGACAGGACAGGTGACCGTGGTGGCCAGGTGAGGGCTCCTCAGTCTGCTGAGCCACTGTCTGAGAAAGTGTCATTTGGAAACCATTACACACAAAATTTTAAAATTAAATTTTACTTTTCAAATTTTCCACAAAATTAGTGGAAAAGCAATGCAAATAAATATATAGACAAATGATGTTTTTGTAATTTGGTAGAATTTTCATTTCTGGAATCATTAAAGCTTAAAACGTCACTAACACTTTTAGAACACCCTAAAATAATATAAACATAATGAATGTCTCCAAATCTCCAAATTCAATAACTTATCTTAAATTCTTTCCTCATAGTTCTATCAATTGTTTCAAACATTTTTGAGCCTATATTGGTGGGTACATATGTATTCGTGATCATGAAACCTTGATATAGTATTTCCTTTTTAAATGCTATTCCATCCCTCTTTGCTCTTTATGGGATGTTAAATGAAAGTAACAAGGTGCAGAACATTATATGTGCATTCATTTGTATAAGAAGAAGAAGAGGGACACACACACACACCTATGTATGTATATATGTATTTGCGTGCACTAGTTCCTAGCTCTGCTTGGATGGGGAGAAACAGTATCTTAAAATTAAGGGAGGAGGAGGCAGTTGTGAGGATTCATGCTTCAGATTTACAGGCATTGAGGAACAGAAGGCCATAGTCTTTCCCAGTCTCTGCCAAGCTGTGTAGAAGAGAAAATAACCTCCAACTAAAACCCCCTGAGAAATGCTTTAATAGCTAAATGGGGAAAATGCAAAGATAAGAGAAAACCTCAAAGATAAGATTTAGCCTTCAGTAATGGAGCTACCTACAACCACAGCTTAGGATTTTTAACTCCAAGTAAAACCAGTGTTGAGTGTTGACTGGCCTAAGGATTTTTTTTTAATTTTTAAAATTTTTGTAAGTATTTTATTCACACACCATAGAATGCATCCAGTGTATACAAAGGATTTCATTTAATCACAGAGTGAGTTGTACTTTCATTACCACAATCTAGTTAGTACATTTTCATTGCTTCAAAAAGAAAAACTCCATCCCCCTCATACACCCACTATTATTGACACTTAGCATTGTTGTGTTACCATTGTTACAACTGATGGGAGAAAATTTGAAATATTAGTGTTCTGGTTTACTAATGCTGCCCATTATGCAAAATACCAGAAAAAGGACTGGCTTTTATAAGTGGGGTTTATTTGGTCACAAAGTTACAGTCTTAAGGCCATAAAGTGTCCAAGGTAAGGCATCAACAACAGGTACCTTCACTGGAGAAAGGCCACTGGCATCCGGAAATCTCTGTCCGCTGGCATGTGGCTGGCATCAGCTTGCTCCCAGGTTGCATTTCAAAATGGCATTCTCCAAAGTGTTCCTCTTGGGGCGTTTTGTCCTCTCTTAGCTGAAGCTCTTCCAAAATGTTGCTCTAAGTTGCTCTCCAAAATGTCACTCACAGGTGCTCCAAATTCCTTGTCTTTGTCAGCTTTTTATATGGGTCCAGTGATTTAATTCAGACCCACTCTAAATGGTCAGGGTAACACCTCCATGGAAATTATCCAATCAGAGATCTTGCCCATAGTTGATTGAGTCACATTTCCATGGAAACACTCAATAGGTTCCAACTTAATCAACACTAATACTAATACATCTGCCCCCGCAAGATTACATCAAAGAACATGGCATTTTGGGGGACATAATATATCCAAACTGGCACAAGAGTTAACTATACTAAATGGTTTTCATTAAGTGTATTTTTCCCATATACCACCTATTATTAACACCTTGTAATTTTTTTAATTTCAGTTTTATTAAGATACATTCACAAACCATACAGTCATCCACAGTGTACAATCACTTCTTCACAATACCATTATATAGTTGTGTGTTCATCACCACAGTCAATGTTTGAACATTTTCATTACCATACACAAAAAAGAATAAGAATAAAAATTACAGTAAAAAAAGAACATCCAAAACATCCCATACCCTAACCCGAATTCCTTCCTATTATTAATTTACTTTTTGTCCTCATTTTTCTACTTATCTGTCCATACACTGGATAAAGGGAGTATGAGCCACAAGGTTTTCACAGTCAAATGACCACACAGTGTAAGCTGTGTAGTTATACAATCATTTTCAAGAATCAAGGCTACGGGGTTGCAGTTCAACAGTTTCAGGTATTTCCTTCTAACTATTACAATATACTAAAAACTAAAAGGGGATATCTGTATAATGCATAAGAATGAAATCTGGAATGACTTCTTGACTCTATTTGCAAACTCTCAGCCACTGAAATTTTATTTTGTTTCATTTCTCTTCCCCCTTTTGGTTCAAGAAGACTTTCTCAATCCCACAATGCCAGGGCCAAGCTCATCCCTGTGAGTCATGTACCATGTTGCCAGGGAGCTTTACACCCCTGGGAGTCATGTCCCACGTAGTAGGGAGGGCAGTGAGTTCACCTGCAGAGTTGGCTTAGAGAGAGAGGCCACATTTGAGCAACAAAAGAGGTTCTCTGGGGGTAACTCTTAGGCACAATTTTAAGTAGGTTTAGCCTCTCCTTTGCAGTAATAAACTTCATAAAGGCAATCCCCAAGATCAAGGGTTTGGACTTCTAAATTGGTAGTCCCCAATGCTTGTGAGAATATCATTAATTCCCTAGGCGGGAAAGTTTAATACTTCCACAATTTCCCCCAGTCCCTCAAGGGGGCTTTGCAAATACATTTTTATTCCCTGTCCAGATTACTTTGGGATGTATCAGGGCTTCACACTAACCTGTACAAACCAACCAGATTTCACTTCCAATTCAAAGTTCCATGTAATTATGGGATTTGAGTAAACTGACCATACAAGTTAAATTATATAGCTTGATACAAAAAAATACAGATTTTGCACTTGGTAAACATCTTTTCCTTTGCTCTCATGCAGAAATTGAAGTTTTAAAACACCGTTAATATCGCCCTTTACCCTTTAGTCTGATTTACCTTAGTCCTAACTGATTCCATTTCATTCAAATCTATAATTGAAGTCTGTTCTCTGTTTTCAGACATTTTAACATTTGCTGTATGGGGTAATGCTGACATTCATAGCTGCTGTACTCTGGCTCTGAGTCTCAGGTGTCACACAGATACCCAAAGTTCCAGGGACCAACCAGGTTATTCACAAAGAGCTCAGCATCTCAGAATTTAGAAATAGCCATTACAACTCAGGAATAGATGTGACTGCTGTAAGAGCTTACAGTCTAGGAACCTTTATAATAAGCTTTCCTCCGATAATCTATGCTCTCAGATTCAATTCTCAGAGTTTGCACATTATTGTTAGTCCATATTTGTGAGGCGTTATAGTGCTTTTCTTTTCATTTCTGGTTTATTTCACTCAACATACTGTCCTCAATGTCCATTCACCTCACAACTTCCTTCCTTCTTGTAGCAGCTCGATTTTCCGCTGTGTGTATGTATACACCACAGTTTACCATTCCGTTCATCAGTTTATGTACCCTTAGGTACCTCCATCCACTGTGAATCTTGAATACTGCCACCATAAACCCCACTGTGCAATTGTCTTTTCATGTCCCTGCTCTCATTTCTTCAAAGTACATACCCAATAGCAGGGTTGCAGGACCATATGGCAACCCATGCTTAGCTTCCTGTGGAACCACCACACTGCCCTCCAGATGGGCTGCACCATTGTACCTCCCCACCAATGGTGATTAGGTATATCCTTTTCTCAGCACTTGTATCCTTCTATTTTATAGATGGTTTTATTCGTACACCATACATTCCATCCTAATAAACAATCAGTGGTTCTCTGTATAATCACATAGTTATACATTCACTATCACTGTCTATATGAGGACATTTCCATCTCTTCCACTAAGAGAAAGAGGTGAAGAAAAGAAAACAAAGAAAGGAAAGAAAAAAAATGACAACTAAAAAGCAACAAAAAAGAAAAATAATATACAATACAATAAAAAAAGGCAACAACAACAACAGTGCCAAGAACCCCATACCCCACCCTTATGTCCCCCTCTTATAGACATTTAGCTTTGGTATACTGCCTTTGTTACAGTTTGTGGAAGCATATTACAGTGTTACTGTTAATTATAGACTCTAGTTTGCATTGATTATTTTTCCCTAATACCATCCCATTTTTAACACCTGGAAAAGTTGACATTCATTTGTTCTCCCTCATGTAAAAACATTCTTATATTTGTACATTTAATCAGAATCATAGACCACTCTAGGTTTCACTAAGTTATACTGTCCCAGTCTTTATCCTCTATCTTTCCTTCTGGTGACCTGCATGCCCCTAACCTTCACTCAACATAATGTCTTCAAGGTTCACTCATGTTGTAACATGCACTAGAATTTCATTCCCTGTTACAGAATATTTCACAATATTCCATTGTATCTATATAACACATTTTCTTTATCCGTTCGTCTGTTTATAGACATTTGGGTTGTAATCACTGTATTGACTATTGTGAATAATGCTGCTAGGAACACTGGTGTACAAATATCTGTCTGAGTTCCTGCTTTCATTTGTTTTGGGTACATACCTAGAAGTGGGATTACTGGGTCATGTGGTAGTTCCAGGTTAAATTTTGTGAGGAACTGCCAAACTAGTCATACAGTGGCTGTACCATTTTATATGCCAATCAACAATGTACTAAATTTATTGCTTTTCCACACCCTCATCTGCACTTATTTTCCATTTTCTTAATAATAACCCTTCTAGTGGGTGTGAAAAGGTATCTCATTATGGTTTGCATTTGCATTTACCTAGTATCTAGTGAACTTGAGCATCTTTTCATGTTCTCATTGATCATTTATATAGTTTCTTTGTAGAAATGTCCATTCAAGTCCTTTGCCCATTTCTTAATTAGGTTGACTTTGTTCTTGAGTTGTAGGAGTTCTTTATAAATTCTGGATAGTAAACCTTTATGAAATATATGGTTTCCAAATATTTTCTCCCATTCTGTTGGTCTGTGTTTTTACTTTCTTGATAATATTGTTTGATGCACAAAAGTTTTAATTTAGATGGAGTCCAATTTATTATTTCATTGCTTGCGCTTTTGGTGTAACTCTAAGAATTAATTGTGTAATAAAAGATTCTGGATATATTTCCCTGTATTTTCTTCTGAGTTTTATAGTTTTGGCTCTTACATTTATGTCATTGGTCAGTTTTGAGTTTTCTTCTGAGTTTTGTAGTTTTGGCTCTTATACTTATGTCACTGGTCAAATTCCAGCACCATTTGTTGAAGAGATTGGCCTCTATCCATTGAGTGGACTTGGCACTCTTATGAAAACTCAGTTGGCCCAAGATGAGTGGATTTACTTCACTCTCTGTTCTATTCCATTGATCTATGTAACCTTGTGCCAGTTACCATACTGTTAGATTACTATAGCTTTGTACTAAGTTTTTAAGTTTGGAAGTGTGAGTCTTCCATTTTTGTTCTTCTTTTGCAAGATTGCTTTGGCTATGAGGGGTGCCTTACCCTTCCATATGAATTTGATGATTAGCATTTCTATTGCTGTGAAGAAAGCTGTTGGAATTTTGATTGGGATTGCTGTAAAGCTGTAACTCTGAAAATCTGACATCTTAAGGATATTAAGTCTAATAATCTATGAGCATGGGATATCTTTTCTTTATAAATGTCTTTAATTTCTTTCATTAATGATTTGTAGTTTTCTGCATTCAATTATATTATGTCCTTTGCTAAATTTATCCATTCATATTTTATTATTTTATTTGCTATTATAAATGGCTTCTTTCTCACTGACATTTTTTTATTATTCCTTGCTGGTGTGTAGAAACTCCACTGATTTTTGTGTACTGATCTTGTACCCTGCCATTTTGCTGAATTCATTTATCAGCTATGGTTAATTTCTTGTAGATTTCTCTAGATTTTCTACATACAGAATAATGTCATCTGCATATAAGGATAGTTTGATTTCTTCCATTCCAATATGGATGCCTTTTATTTATTTTTCTTGCCTGATTGCTCTGGCTAGGACTTCCCATACAATGTTGAATAGTAGAGGTATATGTGGATATCCTTGTTTGTTCCTGATCTTATGGGGAATGCTTCAGTCTTTCACCATTGAGTATGATGTTAGCTGTGGGTTTTTCATATATGCCTTTTTATCATGGTCTTGAAGTCCTCTTCTATTTCTAGTTTCTGAGTGTTTTTAATCAAGAAAGTGTGCTGGGTTTTTTTATGCAACTTTATTCAGATATATTCACATACCAGATAATCATCCAAAGTGTACAATCATTGTTTCACAGTATTATCATATAGTAGAGCATCAATTTTTGAACATCTTCATTACTCCCCCTGCAAAAAAAGAATAAGAATAAAAATAAAAAAGAACTCCCAAAACATCCCATAACCCTTATCCCCCCTTTATTTATTTATTTGTTCATTTATTTATTGTCTTTGTTTTCTTACTCATCTGTCTACACCCTGGATAAAGGAAGTGTTATTCACAAGGTTTTCACAGTTACACAGTCGCACTGTAAAAGCTGTATAGTTATACAATCATCATCAAGAATCAAGGCTACTGGATTAAGTTCAACAGTTTCAGGTGTTTCCTTCTAGCTATTCCAATACACTAAAAACAAAAAGGGATGTCTATATAACACATAAGAATAACTTCCAGAATGACTTCTTGACTCTATTTGAAATCTCTTTGTCATTGAAACTCTATTTTATTTCATTTCTCTTCCCCCTTTAATCCAAGAAGGCTTTCTAATCCCATGATGCCAAGGCCAGGCTCATCCCTGGGCTTCATGTCCCACATTGCCAGGGAGACTTACACCCCTGGTAGTCATGTCCCATGTAGGGGGAGGGCAGAGAGTTTACCTGCAGAGTTAGCTTAGAGAGAGAGGCCACATCTGAGCAACAGCAGAGTTCTCTGGGGGTGACTCAGGCATAATTATAAATAGGCTTACCTTCTCCTTTGGATGCAAATCCAAATAAATTGTTTGCAATCAATTGCTCACAGTCTCATCATTAATTTTTTGATCATTTTCATTACTCAAAGAATTAAAAATGAAAATAAAAATAAAAGTACAAAAGAATACCCATAACATCTAATACTCCCTCCCCCCGCCATTATTCATTTACTTTTTGGCCCCCTTTTTTCTACTGATCTGTTCATACACTGGGTAAAGGGAGTGTGAGCCACAGTGTTTTCACAGTCACACATTCACACTTCGTAAGCTGTATAGTTATACAATTGTCTTTAAGAATCGAGGGTACTGGATTACAGTTCAACAGTTTTAGATATTTCCTTCTATCTATACTAATACACGAATAATCCACAAGGGATATCTATAAAATGCATAAAAATAATGTCCAAAATGACCTCTCGACTCTCAGCCATGGAAACTTTATTTTGTTTCATTTGTCTTCCCACTTTTGTCACAAAGACTTTGTTAATCCCATGATGTCGGGCCAGGCTCATCCCCAGGAGTCATGTCCCATGTTTCCAGGGAGATTTACACCCCTGGAAATCATGTCCCACGTTGGATGTGGGAGGGCAGTGAGTTTACCTGCATTATTGGCTTAGAGAGGCCACATCTGAGCAATGAAAGATGTTGTCTGGTGGTGACTCTTAGGCACAATTATAAGTAGGCTTAGCCTCTCCTTTGTAGTAACAAGCTTCATAAGGGCAAGTCCCAAGATCAAGAGCTTGGCATACTAGAATGGTAGTCCCAATGCTGGTGAGAATATCAGGAATTCACCAGGTGGGGAAGTTTAATATTTCCAATTTCCCTCCACTCCCGCAAGGGGGCTTTGGAAGTACATTTTTATTCTCTGCCCAGATTACTTTAGGATGTATCAGGGCTTCATGCAAAACTCACCCCCTATTTAAGGTTCCATATAATTATAGTGCTTGAATAAACTGTCCATACAAGTTAAATTATATAGCATGCTCCAGAAAATATAGATTTTCCACCAAATAAACATCTCTTCCTTTGGTCTCACATAGAAGTTGAAGTTTTAAAACACAGTCAATATCATCATCCTTTTCCCTCTAGTCTGGTTTACCATAGTCCTAACCAAGTCCATTTTGTTCATATCTCTAATTGAAGTCTGATCTCTTTTTCAGGTTCTTTAATATTTTCTATATGGGGTAATGCTGACATTCATAGCTGTTGAACTCTGGCTCTAGTCTCACGTGTCACACAGATACTTGAAGTTCCAGGGACTGACCAGTTTATACCCAAACAGCTCATCATCTCAGAATTTAGAAATAACTGTTACAACTCATGAATAAATGTGACTGCAGTAAGAGCTTACAATCTGGAAACCTTTACAATAAGCCTTCCCCTGATAGCCTATGCTCTCAGATTTAACTCTCAGAGTTTGCACATTATAGTTAGTCCATATTAGTGAGGCGTTATAATGTTTATCTTTTTGATTCTGGCTTATTTTACTCAACATACTGTTCTCAAGATCTATTCACTTAGTTTCATACCTCACAGCTTCATTTCTTCTTGCCTCTGCTCAATATTCCATTTAATGTATACACCCCAGTTTATAGACTGCAGTTAACCATTCCTTTTATTGGTCAATGTACCCTTAGGTATATCAAGATCTGTTCAGAATCTTGAATACTGCTGCCATAAACACCAGTGTGCAAATGTCCATTCATGCCCCTGCTCTTGGTTCTTCCAAGTATATACCCCAAGACGGGGTTGCATGCTCATGTGGCAACCCCATGCTTACCTTCCTATGGAACCACCACACTACCCTCCAGATGGGCTCCACTGTTCTACTTCCCTACCAACAGTGAATGGTACATCCCTCTCTCCATGTTTTCTCCAGCACTTGTATCCCTCTGTTTATTTTTTAAACAGTTTTATTCACATATCATACAATCCATTCTAAGTAGATAATCAGTGGTTCCTGGTATAGCAACATAGTTATGCATTCACCTTCAACACCTACATGAGGACTTTTCCATTGCTTCTGCAAAGAATCAGGAAAAGGAGGGGAAAAAAGGAAGAATAAAAATATAAAAGATAGAAGAAAAATAAAAATAAAGTAAAATACAATGAAAATGTCAGACAACACCACCATCACCAAGAATACCGTATTACTCCCTTATAAACCCCTCATATAGATATTTAGCATTGGTATATTGCCTTTGTTACAATTAATGGAAGCATCTTACAATGTTACCAGTAACTAAAGACACTAGTTTGCATTGATTGTATTTTTTTCCCTTGTACCATCCAATTTTCAACACCTTGCAATGCTGACATTCATTTGTTCTCCCTCTTTTAAAAACATTCTTTTATTTGTGCATTTAATTACCATCATTGACCACTCAGGTTTTACTAAGTTATACAATCCCAGTCTTTATCTTCTATCTTTCCTTCTGGTGTCATACATGCCCCTAGTCTTCCTCTTTCAACCATACTCACACTCATCTTTGTTCAGAGCACTGACAAATTGTTCTACCATCACAGAGTATTTCACTATTTCTAGATCTATACAATCAATCCTATTTACCCTTATGTGCTCCTTCAGCATCAAATGCCCAATTTCTAACATCTTTTTATCTCCTGATAACCTGTGTTCTCAACTTTAACTCTCAAATTTGACTCATCAATGTTAGTTCATATTACTGTGTCCATAGAGTGTCTGTCCTTTTGTTTCTGGCTAATTTCACTTAACATAAAGTCTATTGTCTACCATTTTGACTTTTGGAATTTATATATCATTTTATTCCCCCTCCCCTTTTTACTCTCACTGATAGTCTTCATTTCTACTCTCTTCTCCAAACCTCTCTCTCCTGTTTTCCTATCTGCCTGTAGTGCTCCCTTTACTGTTTCTTGTAGAGCAAGTCTCTTGTTCACAAACTCTCTCAGTGTGTGTTTGTCTGAAAATATTTTAAACTCCCCCTCATTTTTGAAGGACAGTTTTGCCAGATATATAATTCTTGGTTGGAAGTTTTTCTCTTCCAGTTTCTTAAATATATCTTGCCACTGCCTTCTCACCTCCATGATTTCTACTGACAAATCTGCACATAGTCTTATCGAGCTTCCTTTGTATGTGATGGATCACTTTTCTCTTGCTGCTTTCAGAATTCTTTCTTTGTCTTTGACATTTGATAATCTGATTATTATGTCTTGGAGTAGGTCTGTTCGGATCTCTTCTGTTTAGGGGTAGACTGCACTTCTTGGATCTGCAATTTTATGTCTTTCATAAGAGATGGGAAATTTTAAATGATTATTTCCTCCATTATTGTTTCTGCCCCCTTTCCTTTCTCCTCTTCTGGGACACCCATGACATGTATATTCATGCACCTCATGTTGTCATTCAATTCCCTGAGACCCTGCTCATATTTTTCCATTCTTTTTTATACCTGTTCCTTTTTGTGTAGGATTTCAGATGTCCTGTCCTCTAGTTCCTGAATCCTTTTTTCTGCCTCTTCAAATCTGCTGTTGTGTGTCTCCATTGTGTTTTTCATCTTTTCTATGTTCCTTTCATTCCCTTAAGTTCTGCCAATTGTTTTTTCAAACTTTCAAGTTTTTCCTTATGTTTGCCCAATGTCGTCTTTATATCCTTCTTCTCTTTTGCCATATCATCCCTCAGCTTGTTGATTTGATTTTTGAACTGATTGGGCATATTTGTTTGAAGATCTTTAATTAGTCGTTTCAACTCCTGTATCTCATTTGAAGTATAAGTTTGTTCCTTTGACTGGGCCATATCTTCATTTTTTTCTAGTGTAATTCATAAGTTTTTGTTGTCTAGGCATCTGATTCCCTTGATAACCCCAAACAGATTTTCCCAGACCAGACCAGCCCAGGTCTCAGGAAGAGGGTGTAATCATTATCAAGTTTCCAGTTCTTATGCTGCAATCTCAGCCATTCCATCCATTCCTGACTGGTGTATGATATGTGTCCAGTTACAGATACCCCCCACAGTTGTTCCAGACTATTTACTAGTTGTTCCTGGCTATATGCTAGTTGTTCCAGAAGACTAACTAAATTATACATCTCCCTATGCCACAATCTTTCCATGCCTTGCAAATACTTTTTTATAATCTGCTCAGATTACTCAGGATGTATAGGGGCATCACACTAACCTGTACAAACCAAGAAGTTTGCACTCCCATTTCAAGGTTCTCTGTAATTATGGTGTTTAAATAAACCATCCAAACAGGTTAAATTAGGTAGCGTGCTACGGAAAATATAAATTTTGCACCAAATAAACTTCTCTTCCTTTGGTCTCACACAGAAGTTGGAGTTTTAAAACATACGCAACATTGTCCTTTACCCTTTAGTCTGATTTGCCTTAGTCTTAACCAGATTAGCTTCTTTCATATCTCTAATTGAAGTCTGATGTCTTTTTTAGCTTTTTTAACATTGCTGTATGGGGTAATACTGGCTTTCTTAGCTGCAGAACTCTAGCTCTGAATCTCAGGTGTCACACAGATACCTGAAGTTCCAGGGAATGACTAGGTTATACACAAAGAGCTCAGCATCTCAGAATTTAGAAATAACCATTATAATTCAGGAACAGACATGACTGCTGTAAGAGCTTACAATCTAGGAACCTTTAGAATAATCCTTTTCCTGATAACTTATGCTCTCAAATTCAATTCTTAGACTTGACACATTTAGTAAAGCTTAGTGTATATTTGTAAGTCTTTATATTAGCCTTTTTGTTTCTGGCTTATATCATTCAACATACTGTCCTCAGGTTCATTCACCTAGTTGCATGCCTTACAACTGCATTCCTTCTTGGCAGCTGCTCAATATTCCATTGTATGCATATAGCATAATTCACCATTCTGTTCATCTATCCTGGCTGCCTCCATCCATTGTAAATCGTGAATAATGCCACTAGAAACACCAGTGTACAAGTGTCCATTCATGTCCTTGCATTCAGTTCTCCCAAGAATGTACCTAATAATTATATATTATTAATAATATTCAGGATCATGTGGCAACCCTATATTTGGCTTCCTGTGGAACCACCGCATTGCCCTCCAGATGAGCTGCACCATTCTACTTACCTACCAACAGTGAATAGATGTATCTCTCGCCACATTTTTTCCAACCCTTCTATTTTCTGTTTATTCTTGAAACAGTTTTATTCACTCACCATACAGTCCATTCTAAGTAAACAATCAATGGTTCCTGGTATAATCACATAGTTACGCATTCACCACCACAATCTACATGAGGACATTTCCATTTAGTTCTATGCTGAGATCTTGGCCACTCCACCCATTCCAGACTGGTGTACGTGTTGTCAAGTCACTGATGTCCCCCAGTTGTTGCAGACAGTTCCTGGCTGTTTACTACCTGCTCTAGATGACTAACTAAATTCGACACCTCCCTATGCCACCATCTTGCCCAGTCTACTCTAGGGTGTGGGTTTTGTCAGATGCCTTTTCTGTGTCAGTTAAGATGATCATGTGCTTTTTATAAAACATCGTTTTATTAATGTGGTATATTCTATTGTTTTCTTATGTTGAACCAGTCTTGCATTCCTGGGATAAATCTCACTCAATCATGGTGTAAAATCCTTTAACAAAAACCCGTTGGATTTAGTTTGCAAATATTTTGGTGTAGATTTTTGTATTTCTCCTAGAATGATTTAGGAAGTCTCCCCTTCTCTTCAATTCTTTGGAAGAGGTTGAAAATGATTTGCATCATTTAATGTTTGGTAAAATTCACCAGTGATGCCATCTAGTCCTAGACTTTTCTTTGTTGGGAGTTATTTGACTACTGATTCAAAATCTTTACTTGTTATTGGTCCATTGATATCTTCTACATCTTCTTGAGTCAGTATATGTAACTTGTGTGTTTCTATGAATTTCATCTAAGTTACCTAATTTGTTGGCATACATTTGTTTATAATATCCTCTTAAATTCCTTTTTAATTAGTTGGTAATAATTCTCCCCCTTTCATTTCTGATTTTTATTATTTGTATCCTGTTTTTCTTTGTCAGTCTTAAAGTTTGCCAATTTTATTGATCTTTTCAATGAACAAACTTTTGATTTTGCTAATTCTTTCTATTATTTTCTATTCTCCATTTCACTTATGTACACTCTTCTCTTTATTATTTCCTCCCCTCTGTTCAGTTTGGGTTTAGTTTTATCTTTTTTTCCTAGTTCTTCCAGGTATAAAGTTAGATTAATGATCTGTGATCTTTCTTATTTTTTAATGTAAGCATTTAGAGGTATAAATTTCCCTCTGGACACATTGCTTCATATAAGTTTTGGTATATTGTGTTCTCGTTTTCATTCATCTCAAGATATTTTTTCATTTCCCTTGTGATTTCTTCTTCGATCCATTACTTGCTAAAGAGTGTATTGTTTGATTTCCACATACTTCTGAATTTTCCAGTTTTTCCTCTGTCATTGATTTCTAGCTTTGTTCCATTGTGGTTGGAGAACATTCTTGGTATGACTTAAAATTGTTTAAACTTGTAACTTTGTTTTGTGACCTAACAAATGGTTTGTTCTGGTTTGCTAATGCTGCCATTATGCAAAATACTAGAAATGGGTTGGCTTTTATAAAGGGGGTTACAGTCTTAAGGCCATAAAGTGTCCAACAGTGTCCAAGGTAAAGCATCAGCAATAGTGTACCTTCACTGAGGGATGGCCGGCCGATGGCATCCGGAAAACCTCTGTTAGCTGGGAAGGCATGCGGCTGGCATCTGCTTGCTCTCAGGTTGCGTTTCAGAATGGCATTCTCTAAAAGGTCAGCATCAGCTTTCAATGGCCGTCATCAAAATGTCTCTCTAACCTGCAGCAGTGAGCTCCTTCTGTCTGAGCTCTTATATAGGACTCCAGTGATTAAATCAAGACGCATGCTGAATGGGTGGGGCCACACCTCCGTGGAAATAATCTAATCAAAAGGTATTATCCAGAGTTGGATGGGTCACATCTCCATGGAGACAACCTAATCCAAAGATTCCAACCTAATCAACACTAATATGTCTGCCCCCACAAGACTGCATTAAAGAACGTGGCGTTTTGGGGGACATAATACTCCAAACCGGCACATGGTCTATACTAGAGAAGGATCCATGTACATTTGAAAATAATTACTTCTCTCTCTGTATATATCCATTGGGGCCTTAGAAAACTTGAATAGGACTATAAAACTATCCTTTTTGATTTTTTGTCTGTATGTTCTATCCATTATTGAAAGTGACGTATTTAACTCTCCTACTATTAATATAGAACCATGTAGTTTTCCCTTTCAAATCTGTCAATGTTTGTGACATATATTTGGGATTCTGTTATTAGGTGCAACTATATGTAAAATTATTATATCACCTTTATGAATTGACCTTTTTATCAATATATAGTGTCTTTGTCCCTTTAACAGTTTTTGACCAAGTATTTTTTTCTGATAGTAGTATAGCCACCCCAGCTCTTATTTGGTTATTATTTACACAGAATTTTTTTTCTACCATTTCACTTTTAAACAACTTACGTCTTTGAATTTAAGGTGAGTTTCTTTTAAACAGTATATAGTTGGGTTATGCTTTTTTATCCATTCTGCCAGTATCTTTCTTTTGACTGGATAGTTTAGCCCCTTCACATTTAAAGTAACTACGGATAATTCAGGAGTTTCTTCTGCCATTTTCCTCTTTGGCATTTGTAAGTCTTATGCATATATTTTTCTGTCAATTCTTCCAATAATCCCTGTTTTTGTATTTAGTTGGTTTTCTGTAATGAGCCCTTTAAAATCCCTTCTAATGTCCTTCTGTGCTTATTTCTATTTTCTTTGTGGCTATCATGGTGCCAAAGTTCAACATCCAAAATCCATAACAAATCTCCTTTGATTTGATGCCATCCTAACTTCAATAGCAAATAATTAGTATGTGGCTATAGCCTTCTGTCCCATCACCTTTAGGCAGTTCTTGTCACAAATTATGTATTTATACACTGAGTCCAAAACCTTTGACTTATCAGTTCTTTTTATGCATTTGCATTTCAGGTCCTGTAGGAAGTAAAAAGTGGTGTTACAAACTAAAAACAAAATAGTACTGGCAGTTATATTTACCCATGTTGTTACCTTCACCAGATCTTTTCTTTGTGTACCCTAGCTCTTCTGTATAGTGTCCTTTCCTTTCAACCTGAAGACCTCTCTTCAGCAATTTTCATAGGTCCAGTCTAGGGGTGACAAAGTCCCCTCAGCTTCTGTTTATCTGAGAATGGCTTAATCTCTAAATTTTAATAGTCAGTTTTGCAGGATATATAGAATTTTGGTTGGCATTCTTTTTTTTCTAGCACTTTAAATATGTCATCCAGCTCCCTTTATGCCTCTATAGTTTCTGATGAGAAATTGAACTTAATATTACTGGGGCTCCTTTGTACATGATACGTTGCTTTTCCTTGATGGCTTTCAGAATTCTCTATCTTTGGCATCTGACAGTTTATGATATGCCTCAGTGTGGGCCTATTTGGGTTTATCCTGTTTGGAGCCTATTGAAATTCTTGGATCTGTATATGTTTATTTTCATTAATTTTGAAACTTTTCAGCCATTATTTTCTTTGACTGTTCTCTCTTTACTTTCTTTCCTTCTTCTCCGTCTATAACTTCCAAAATACATGCATTGGCATGCTTGATGGTGTCCCACAGGCCTCTCAGGCTCTGTTCACTTTTCTTCATTCTTTTTTACTTTATGATCCTCCTACTAACAGTTGCAGTTATCCACTTTACTGATTCTTTCTCTTGTTGTCTCCAATCTGCTGTTGAAACCCTCTAGGGAATTTTTTATTTCTGTTACTGTGGTCCTTAGCTCTCTGTTTCATTTTCATGATATCTATCTCTTCACTAATATTCTTTTTGGGTTCCTGTATTGTTTTTAAATTTCCTTTAGTTCTTTGTGTTTCCCTTTAGCTTTTTGTGCATATTTAGGACCATTTTTTAAAAGTCCTTTTCTGATATGTCCAAGGTCTTGACCTTCATCATTGATAGTTTCTAATGCTTTATCCTGCTTCTTAGCATGGTCCACCATTTCCTATTTCTTTGTATGGTTTTTAATTTTCTTATATCCTGGACATTTTGTTATTTAAATGTTTTATACTTGGAATTTAGACACTGAGGTATCCGTTCCGTAAGATTACTACCCAGCTAGTGTTATGACAAAGACTTCCTCAAGTGCCAAGAGCTAATTAAAAAAGAGAGCAAGAGAGAAATGAAAAACAAAACAAAACAAAACATATTTTCCAGTCTTTGAAGATCAGCCTGTGAGAGTGCTCTCCTTCACAGTTTGGTGGTCTAAACAATGAGTTTAGAGAACAGCTCTAGGTGAAAGCATAGAGACCTCCCAGTTCTTTTTTTGAGCATGCATCTTATCCTGGGTATGCATGGCCCTAGGAATTCCCTCATTTACACAGATCTGAATGTCCCCTTTCCTGTAACTCAGATTTTTCTTATGGGTGGCACTCCTTTGCCTCAGATAGCTGTGGTTTGACTGTTTTCTCATTGTGTAGGAGAGCTCTGAGAGCTGTATCTGTATGCAGGGAAAATTCTGGGATGGTGAGCCTATGATGAGTATCCTGGCTCAGTCCTTCATGCTGTCACCAGTTTGGCTCAGTCATATATGCACACTAGTATGTGCACATGGGTTGCTCTACACCCCCCATAACCTAGACCAGGGACCTCTGCTGGGAGTATATACCAGCTCTGCACTGAACCTGTGAGGGAATGGGGAAGAGCCAGCAAGTGTGCCATGTGATTTCCTACTGTTTCTAAGTTGCCTTTCTTTTGATGCAGTATTTGCCCTATTACTGAAACTCTTTAATTGAGAGCTCTGAGAAAGATGGTTCTGCCAGTTCTTGCTTGCTGCTTAAAACTTGTGTGTGTGTGTTTGTGTGTGTGTGTGGGGGGGGTGATGGAGTATCTCACTTGGCCATTTTGGTTCTTAAATAGTTTTTTTTGTTGTTGTGTTTTGTTTTTTGTTTTTTTTTTTGCCACTTGTCGGGGTGTTCATATACCTCTGAACTTAGTGAATATATATGCAGGCTTGGTGGAAAATGAGACTGTTTTCTCTTTGGCATTGTTGTCCAGAGAAGTTTCCCTTATATTTCAGTCAGTGAAGCAGCTGATGAACTTACCTTAGGAAGTTGGGTTTTTTGTTGAATATTAGGCAATAGCCACAGCCATCTCAGTCTGTAATAGCTATTTACATTTATTCATATTCTTTTTCTAGCGTGCACACACACACACACACTCACAAATCATTCATTCCTACAATGTTTTGAGAGATTCATGTTTTCCATGTTCTTTCATTGTCTTGGACAAAGAAACTTGTGAAAATATTGCTAAGTTGTGGTACTCCTCACAGCAAAGATGATTTCATTTTGTGGAGAAAAGACTGCTAAATACCACATGCATGGTGAATGTTAGCAAAGTTCCTCATTGGCAGAAAACTGTCTTCTCCCTTCTTTCTCATTCCTTCAGCTCCCTGTTTTTCCGTGTCCACTAAAATCCATACCCTAATTCTGCTTCAAGCCCCACCCCCCCACCATGGCATAATCCCACTTATATCATCCCACCGTAGCAACTCACCCCATACACGTGTTGTATTTAGAACTTTCCCCTTTCTTTCTTAGCAAAACTCCCTCATTCTAGGTTGATTGCTCTACAGCCATTGTTCCTGCTGCTTATTTTTTTCTTTTTAAAGCATATGATAATGTGACTATATCTCAATAAAATTGCAAGGAAAAAAAAAACACATAATAATATGTTAATTTGTATAAATAACATATTACCTGCCTCATCCATAGAGTGAAAATTTAACAGTTAGGATTATAATTACCCAAGGAGGTATTTCTAATGCTGGGAAATTTCTTGGAAAAAGAATTGGAAAACCAGATGGTGAAAGTTCAAATTGGATGAGCTACAATGGCTGGACAATATGGAGGACTCTCAGGGGGCACTGCTTTGTCCACCTTGAGCATTAGGCAGTGGTGGAGATCTGACTCACGCTGTTCTGAGTAGTGAACACTGTTACTGTTTTAATGAAATGAGCCCTGTGGATTGTTTTTGATCTGCATATTAATAAAGAAGAGAAAGACAGCCAGGTTATTTTTTGGTAACAGCCAGAAAGACATTTTCTCTTGAAAATGTGCAAGACACATCTCTGCTGCAGGAAAAGAAAAATCCTTTCATCCAGAGCCTCTAGTTTGCTTTCTTTTATTCCTTAGTTTACGTGAATATGTGAAAACACACAACCCTCAGACATGCAGCCTGATCGAGTGATAATCTCTTATAATGTGCTTCTATTTAAAGCAGCAAACAGATGGAGGGTTTATGAGCAAGGCTGGTAAAAGTACAAGCAAATGATTCCAATAGTTGTACTTTTAATAGGATTCCCCACAATCTAAAGCATTATTCCTCAAGGAACAAATTGTTCTATAAAATTATGTTACTTAGAAAAGAGACAGTCACCCTGACTTTGCTGAGGGAAAGAGGACACCAGGCTGGCTTTGTGTTAATGTCCCCCCATCCGTGGGTCTCTAAAGTCAGATCAGGGTCTCAGTGGAGGCAAGACCACAATCGGACATCATTATCCTCGAGGAAAAAGCTCAGTGGAGAAGGGTAAAAGGAAGAAAGACCAAAGGGCAAAGGGGATATAAAACATGCCTGTATGTTGACTGAATTAATTACCTGGAGACAGACAAAATATCTCATGCTCTTCTAATTCTCTATTTTGGAAAACAAGGTTTGGGAAAAATCTTACTGATTTAAGATAAACATGCAACATGATTTCCTCCACTGCCAATTCAGACTGAAGTCAAGCTCTAGGACAGCAAATCTTTCTAAACAAACAGTGGAATTGTAAACAACCTAATAGTAATTTATTATCATTATGCCTTCTTAAGAGAAACAAACTCACTGTAATTCTACCATTAAGATGAATATAAGTAGTGGTGGCCTTTATGTAAATTATAATTAGACCTAATCTTTATTAAAGTTATTACACCATTTGGGAAGAAGACAAACAACTCAGAAAGAGGGAAGCAATGTGGTCAGTAACTCACTCCAAAAGTATTTTTTGCCTCCAAATCTCACATTGAGGGAGACATTCCTGGGCATGATACAAATGGTTCTGACATTAAGAAAAGTAAACAAGTAAGAAAAATAAAGATGGAAAAATTCTGTGGTCAGTTCACAAGTGCTTTTTTATTGTTTGAGGCAGGGTTAAAGCCTTTTATAAAGACAAGGATATATGTGCTGTGGGATTAAATATGACATCAGGCCAGTCCATCTGCCCTTGCACAGAACTCTGGCTGCCCATAACATGCCATGTACATAACATGTGTTGATGCTTCTAAACAAAGAGCCAGGATGGGACCTAATGTGGCTAATTTAAAGCATTATCCCTGTGCTGTTTTTTAGATCAAACAGAAAAAAAGGTACTCAGCCCTGGTTATTAATGCTCTGGTGAGATGAAGGCAAACATTCACTATCCTCTAATCATTAATGGTCTTGAGGACTTTAATCTAAACTTGCCTGGACGACTGATTACCGCAGGTTGCACCGTCGACAAGCTGACTCCTGCCAGGCTTGAAGGCTGTCATTCAAGATCTCTGTCTGGGACAATGTAAATGGACTTAGAGCTGAGAAAGTAGATTTCTTTTCAGCAGCTTGGGGATTCTGAGTCCCCAAAGATGCCTACAACAGCAACTCCCTTGGCACTTGGTATCTGTAACCTGGGAGCATCCTCTTTTTGGCCTTGCTGTCCTCAAACTACCTAATACTGTGATCCCCAAGGCCATGAACACTTGTCTAAATAAAAGAAGCAAAAATAAATGCTACTGGTTACTAATGAGTAACCAGTCCTTCAAATACATTTTAGATGATTTTACTGGTACACCAGGAAGTTAAATGAAACTGCAGTTGCCCAGTGAACATGTTTGTGCTTGTTTACATATGGCGTTAGTGCTGGCACACAGCCAAGGATGCACAGAGACTCAGCACCATCATGCAAGTGATGGTTTTCATTTCTGACAGAGCCTGAGAGAGAGACCAAATTCAGAGGGTTGGCACCTACTATAAAAACGGTTTGTCTGGTGGGTGTTTTCTATAGTCCTCACATTGTTTTTTAACCTCCTGACCTAGCACTCTCTCTTTTATCACCTTTCTACCTGTAAATAGCACCCAAAGGAGCAAGCTAGCCCCAAACGCAAATATGGCCATAGGCATATTTGGACTTGTGTGTAGGTTTAAAAAATAAAAAAAAAAAAACAAAACTAAAACTAAAAAAGTCCCTGGAGCAACTCAACCCTCATGCTGGGAAAGATCCCTGACATTGCAAAGTATTGAGGGCAAGGACTGGATTTAGAACTGAAGGAAACAAGGAAAAGTCCATGCTTTTGTAGTCTGGGATTTATTCCAATACAGAGACTGTAACAACACGAAGTTGGCCATAAATGTATGACCTGGCTGAGAAATAATACCTTCTGTTCTCAGAAAAACTGTGAACCAAAATGCCTTGCCTGTGATAAAGATGCTACAAGATGCGGGAAGGGGGGAGCTTTGCAGATGCCAAATAGAAGAGATTGAGACTTAAGGAGAAGAGGGCCGAGTGGCTATCCTCTAAACTGTGACTCTTTCACTAAAAATAATCCCACAGCATCACGGAATCTGAGTAGATCTCTAGCACACAGGCCAGCTGAAGACAGGAGTGTCTCCCACCTGACTGGCGCCAACTGAGCATGCTCCAGCGTCCCAGGTGTGACCTCTGCTCCCCCGTGAGCAGTGGCGGGACCAGGCAATCCATCATGGTGTTTGCCCTGTCAGCCCCGGTGCTTTGCCGCCGCCACCTGTCACCCTGGTGGATGAGACCTGCTTAGGGGTGCTCATGTCACTCGCTGTGTGACTGCTCAGTCCAAGGCAGAAGGATGATGTTGACAGGCCTGGCAAAGTCAGCAGAAGATACCAGAAGCTGAAGTCGCAGCCTTCACACACACACACACACACACAAGCAATTTGGGCCATTATTTTTACCTCAGCATTTTCTTTATTTTTGTTTGCCCTTTATATTTCATTCTTGTGAAAGTAGGCTAAGGCATATAGAAGTTGGCTTCAGAGCTCATCATCTCTGATAAACCTGTTGCCCTCTGAGTTTTTCCCGTAGTAAACGTAGCGACACTTCCCCAGAACACCTGCAAATGAAAGGAAACACATCGTTAACAGGTGGCACAATTAGGGTAGCGGTGAAACGGAGGTGCTGCAAAGCAGGAATGTAGTACAGTCACAGATCCAGTGGGCAGCAGAAAATGGATTAAGCCACAGGAGGAAAGGACTCTACGTCCTGGTCCTCGGGTTGACAGTCAAAATGTCACTACCACACACAGGCTCTGGGCTCCTAGGAACAACATGTTTCCTCTGTGATTTATTTTCCACCTTTTGAGGCCTATCCTAGCTTGGTCAGTTACTCCCCAAAATATAGCATATGCTTCACCTCCCCAGGATCCCTCAGTAGAGTTTCTACAAATGGAAAATTAAGAGTTTAAAGACTCAGCCAGGCAAAAAATATAGCTCAGTCTTTTCAGATTTATGGCTATTTTTAAGTCCTTTATCGTGAATCAATATTGTTAACTTTCAGTAAGTATTTTCCAAATCCCAGAAGGCACTGAGTTATGTACTGGGTGATTAAGGAAGAGTGGTGGTGGTGACAAAATGCGACATGGAAGTCAACAAGAGCCCAGGACATTCAGCTTCCTGCCAGTTACGGTCTTCTCATGATGGATTGTGTTTGATTTTCATCTTCAATTTAATTTTAAATAATTACGTAGCTCCATTTAACAACCTTCCTCTTCATTTGAGGAGATTGTAGGAGGACTTAACTAGGGTATGGTCAGACTTTTAAATCAACTTATTATGTATTCTAAACAACCATAAGAAATCACCTGCCATGGCTATTGCGAAAGCTTGCTAAGAATATTAAGGAGAAATAAAATTTTCCAGGAAAATATTTATAACCTCATTTTGCTTTTTGTCTTCTTGGTTTTTTTCCTTCCAATTTTAGAAAAACTAATTTAAAATTCAGAAGCACACAGTTGTCTCATTACTAACAGAAGTTCTCAAAAGTGTACCCAGACAACTGGAGAAAACCAAAAATATCCATATAATATTAATTCATGAACCACAACCTTGCTGTGAAAACAGCTACCTATATCTGTGATTTTTTTCTTATCAGTTTGACAGTGTGAAATCAACAAGTACCATTTATTGTTAATTCATGATAAATTAGCACTTAAAATTATACAGGTTGTTCACATTACAAGTTCTAAGTAGTAAATATTTTTATGCTTGAAAAAAGATGTTTCTACAGTACAGAATTCTAAACATTGTTCTTAAATGAGAATTCAAACGATTCTCTTAGAAACTTTTAAGGACATGGCAGAAGTTCACAGGTTTGGATGGAGTGGGACAAAGTTGAAAATTGCTGGGGTTGCAGAATCTCTGTGAGTTGACATAAGGGAGAGGCTGACTTGATTCTACAGCCTCAAAACTGGTCTTGGGCTCACTCTCGTTAACCTCTTTTGTCCCTCTTGCTGCATGTTCCCATGTGGTTCCCACTCTTCTCTCTTGGCCATGCTTTATTCCTGGCCCCTGATCCCTGATTTTGGTTCTCAGAATTGGCACGGTGCTTGGAAGAAACCTCAGTAAGACCCTTCTTGGAGCCTAAAATATTTTTCTGGCTGTTGGCAATGAGCCGTTCCCTTTGTTGTGCTGCATTATCTAGCGCCAGGGCTTCCGCTAAGATTGTCAGCTCTGGGGGGTGCGTGTCTGTGGGTTCGGCGGGTCAGGCTCGGCTCCACCAAACAGCGTCTCCTACAGGCCTCGGCGGGAATGTCTCAGATGGTTCTTAAAATCCAGAGGGGGCTTCCTTAAACCATCAATTCAAATAAACCCTCAAGATTCTGGTAGGCTGGGGCCGAGGGATGTTAATTTCTTGCTGCAGCACCAAGACAGCAGGAATTTTTATAAAAAGAAATGGATAGGGCTGTCTCATAAACGATGCCGTTTTGCTCTTGAGCAAAGGCACGAAAGGCAGACGTGCACACACACCACCCAGCAGTGGGGCCCTCTCTCCAGTGAACACTCTAGTGCACCCAGGGACTTTCTTTTCTCTAACCTATCTCCATGACACACTCCCACTCTGGATCTCGCCTGGGTGCATCCTAGTCGGCAGGTGCCATCCTGGAGAGGGGCTGAGTTGACCCGGGAAGGGGCCTTAAAGCAAAAGGATGCAAGATGCTACGAGCCGCGTGCCGCGGGCCTTCTTTCCAGTTGGCATTGATGAAAGTCCTTTTTTAAGATCTACCCTGTTTCTTTGGGCCTGGAAGCAAGAATGTTTATAGACATCCTGGTGAGAGACATCCTGTTTGATGAATGCAGGAGACCGGCAGCTAGGTGTCAGCGTTTGGGAAATGAGTCCAGGACATGAGGTATTAATATTGTCAATGACCTCTTGACGGGAAAACAGATACTGCATTCACCGTCAGATTTAAATAGACATCAAGTGCATTAATGACAAAAGGGCAGACTTCAAACAAAAGGGGCTGTGTGGTGGGGAGCGCAGCCAGTCTCTGTGCTGTCAGGGCCTCAGACAGGCCCAGAATTGTGTGCCGTGACAGAAAACAGAGATGCTGACAGAAGGACCCACGCCATATCATGCCAAGCATATTCCACTGCCGGCTGCTGCTCTAACGAAGGCTGACATCACTCCCTATCACTCGGGGTCTTCTCCTCCTGCTCCTGCAGAAATTTTCTGCCCAGCCATCACTGCAGGCCCTGCCGCGGTTGTAAAGTCCCCGGCAGCCCTGTTCTGTCCGAGTGGCTGGGTCAAGGGGCCTAAGGATAACCTCAGTCAATCCAAATTTGGATTTTGCAGGAGAAGCCCACTCATCCCCACTGATACCTTGGCTCCTTAACTCCTTAAGGTGATCAGAAGGCCAACGTGTGAGGAGCTGTCGCTTTGAATAAAAATCCTTAAAGAAAAGGCACTGGGTCCACGGGGCACTCTGGGAAGATGAAGGGATGGCGGCCTGGCACCAGAAAGGAAAGCCAGCTGTGGGTGCTTCCCCGGGGAGAAGGGGGCTCCAGCTAGCGATGGTTAAAAGCAGCTGAAGTTTTTGAACTCCAGCAGCCTGCAATTGCTGAAATTAAGCAAGTGTTGCCTCTGCTGTAACTCCCGCCTGAGCTCACAGTAGGGATGCCATTGCCCTCAAGATGGGGTTTCTGCATTTAACAAACTAAATACGAAATGTTCACAAGGAAAATAAAAGCACAGTCCCATGTGTGCTCAGAGGACTTTATTTATCATGAAGGTTATTTGTAAAATAATAGGCTCTGCTCCTAAGTGGAGGTGACTGTGTTTCTCTCTCCCCTGCTCTCCCCATGGCCTGGCCTCTCCCATCACAGCGACTGCCGACTGCCGTGAACTGTGAAAATTACAGAGAACCGTTTGTTTGCAAAAAGCATTTTGACTGGGAGGGGCTCCGAGGCTGGAATTTGGGACTCGCTGTTTGTGACTCAGTAGGCAATGCTTTCCATGCACATCTGCAATGGATTCCCTTGTTTGGATCTCCTCAAATGACGATGTCGTGGGACTGGAGCGGGAACAACACATTTAATGGCATATGTAGTGTTTTTAATTAAAGTATCTGGCTCTGGCCATAATAAGTGAAGCAGGCTTGCCATGCATCAGGCCGACGTACAGCTGTCTGTGCGGTGTTTTCTGTTCCCGGGCCCTGAAAAATGACTGTGCTGTCCCCTGGGGAATCCTCTCCTGCCAAATGAGACTCCTAATTTTTCTTAAGTAGCCAGCTCTCCCATCACCATAAGCTCTTAAAACTATAATTATGAAAAAAAATGTATTGGGAAAAATCTGTTTTAAAGAGGCTCTTTATCTTTTAAATGTTTCCCCCCTCTGGAATGTATGTTCTAATTATACAGATTAAGTTATGACCTTGGGGCTGCAGGTAGGGTGGGGAATCAGCCTCCTTTTGGATGCACGACTGCCAGGGCACCGGCAGCACCAGAGATGTGGCTGGGGGGAAACCTGGGGAGAAGTAAACCCTCACACACACTATCACCTACGTCCAGCTGAGACTCACGGGCTGCCTGACGTCCTGGAGGGCCCTGCCACCATCCAATGCAGTTTGAAAGTGCAATCAGTAAGGGGGTTTGGGGAGAGATCTGTATTTATTCCAGCTCTGCCTTAGCTCCTACGTGACCCTGTATGTACACACACCTTTCCCTCGCCAGGCCAGTTTCCACGTTTGGAAAATGAGGGCAAGTGGCCAGATAATCCCTGAGGTCCATTTTAATTCTGCAATGGATGATTTCGTGTTGTAAACTGTTGCCCTTATGAAGAGAAGGATGTTATGTCCAGTATTTCCTGATGTAGGATGCAAATCCCATGGTCAGTTAGTAGGATGCAGATCCCATGGTCAGTTAATCAAAAATTTGATTTGGACGTAGACAACTCTTGAAACCCCTCCAGCCCATAGGGGCAGAGCATCATCTGGACAGAACAGGAGCTCTTTTGGGTACTTCATACTCTGAGAGCTGGGAAGTGCTACCACTAACCCACCTAAGTCTCATTAGCTTTACTGAGCCTGGTTCTCATTATGTCATATTCAACAGAATTAATGACTAACCATTGTAATCAAGTGGTCTGTCATGAATATTTTAGTTGTGAAAGAAAAAAATCTGCATATGCAAATACAAAAACTTATCTGATGATAAAGTACAGGTTGACCCAATAAATACAGATTTGTAAATTAGAAATTAAAATATCAATTCTATTATCATTATTAATGCTAGCTTTGGTATCATTTGAGTGATAATTTAAAGTGCTTATTATTGCTTTGCTTTTGTGAGGGTAGTTGTGCAAGGACAAACAGATTTTGATCTGTTTGAATCACTAGAAGCATTAGGAAAAAGGTGAAGGAGGGACAGAGGGTTCTTCATTGAAATGAGCAGAGGAAGGAACTGGACTCCTCATGGCTTCTACAAAAATATGATGACAGTATTGGGAAGAAAAGGTAGATGGGCTCAATGACAGAGAGGGAAAGCATATCAGTCAAGCCCTTCTGGTCCATTTTGGAAGGTTCTAGAACTATGTTTCCATGTGGTACTAAACATACCTATAAATATGTTGCCCCTACAATATTCTCCCCTCCTCCTCAATTCCTAAGATCTAATGTCTAAAACAGTACTTGATATGCAACAAATATTTGTTGAACAAATTAATACTAAGTATTATGTATACAAAATTTAAACAGAACCCAAAAGCTAGACATTTCAATTGCCGACTACTTGTACTTTAACCTGCGGCGTGACTACAGATGTTTAAATATTTACCCTATTGAGGAAGGGGGCAGAGTTACAGAAGGCAGTAGCTTCAATTCCTAAACACTAGTGCTGTTTTTGTGCAGAACGCTTTTTTCCCACAAAAACAAAGAAATCACAATGTTTGCTTGGAAAGGGAGAAGTGAACTGAACATTATCATCCTGCCTTAAGAGCTGTAAACATACAGGGAAAGGGACATCCCCCAGAAAGCACATTTCTCGGTCTCTGTTACGTGTGGGCTGTGAGTAAACTGGGAACTGAAAAGGAATAAACACCCATGTTTTATGATCTTGAGAAGTGGCTGGAGCAATACCCCGAGGTCAGCTGGACGTGTTATCAGCTCTGTTGTTGATATCACACAGGGTTTAGCAGAGCCTGAAGAATTACAGGCTCCTAACAGAACATCCTCTTTCAGTGTAAGCTACTTAAACACTAAGGCAAAGGAAAAGAAAAGTCTTCAAGAGACTTATGGGAAGCGGTTGCTCTGTAGCAGTTTTAGTGGAAAGAGGACAAAGTGCTTTGTTCACGCCAGACATATTTTTCTGAGATGCCTGAGGTTGGATGTAAAAGGGGGAAAGGCTCCTGGTCTATTCCCAGGAAGAGTAAAGAAGGTGGAGAAGACAGACTTTCTTCCCAAACTATCTGAGTGTGACTTCAGGCACGTGTCTTGGTATGGGGTGCTATGGTTCCTGCAATGCCTGTTAATCGTGTCCCCCCCCCCCAAATCTGTAAGGGCAGTGGGTACACTGTCCTTGCTAAATACCACACTAACTTCTACAAACCCTGACAGCCAAAGGGCATTTCTTAGTCTCCTCTCAAATGAGCAACCTTGCAACATTTCTCCTTTCCTATACAGAACAACCCCAAAAGGGATATTCTGATCTTGCTATTTTCACCCTGATATTTTGCAAGGGTGGACATTTCAACTGTCCCCCTTTGACCCCAAGGATATTTTGGATTTAGGATTATGAAAGTAAACATGTAAACTAGCCTGGTGTTTTTTTCTTTGAGAAAACATTAATTATTCAGAGCAAATTCCATTTAACCAGTTTAATTCCTCAATCTATTTTTTAAATGTAAAATTAAATAGTTTCTATTTTAATAGTTTCATTTCTATTTCATTGAATTTATTTTCAATAGGATCAATTCTTTTCCATGTAAATTTTACATTAAGGTTTAATTCCTCAATCATCTGTGCCACAAATCGAATTTTCCTGATTATATCTTCTAATGCTCTTTTAAAGTCATCATTGTTACAAAACTCTCGTTTTCCTGAGTAAAATGTTGGGGGTCTAAATTGTGACAAGAAGACCTGAGTCTTTTGTCCAAGTTTAGACAACAAATTGTATTTTGTGTTTAGTTCATTTTTATTTTGTTTTGATTATTTCTACCAAGGCTAATGATTCTTCCCCTATCAATTTGTGCACTTCTCAATTCAGCAATAAGATATAAATCTTTGGTCAGTTTTACTCTACAGAATTTTTTTGTGCATCCAGATTTAGTTCCTGTCAATTTTATTACAGGATTATTTCTAACAGCGATGCTTATCATAACTTAGAATAGTGATTCACTTTATTCGTTTCTTAGTACAAAGAGTAAGTGGGGCAAAGGTGGCCCATCTAGGTGTGTGTTAGGATCCGATCAAGGACTACGGAAGTCACCACCAATGCCAGGCAGCACTTGCCTTTGGGAAGTGGGTATGTGGCCAGGCCCCAGCGCACAGACCCTGCTAGTGAGGCCTGATGGGAGGTTAAATTTTCCACCGAGAGAGAACAGGTTACAGAGCCTGCTTACACAAATGCTGGGCCATGTCAAGTCTCACCCACGTGTTTGGAAGGAAGTAAAAGCAGGGGAAGGAAACCAGTCAGCAGGGAAAGGATCTTGGCAAACCCTGTACTGAAGGTGATGGGAAGGCAAAGCTAAGGTGTTCTTCACCCAGACCTGGGGGTGGGGAGAGGCTGCACAAACATCCAGCTGCAGGGCAGCCAAGCCGAATATGATAAACCAGAGCCTGTGGAAAATACTCCCAGGGTGGCTGAAACGAGGCTTGTCATTTTAAAAGAAGAGTAGGAGATGAGAAAGGGAGGAGAGGAAAAATAAAATGCAGAGCAGGTTTTCCCCCCACGCAGTGTCAGTGGAAAATGGAAAAGCTGGTCCAAGTCCAAGAAAAAATTGCACTGTCAGTTGGATCCTTAGGAACACGCTCTTTTGTCCCACCTTGAGGCCTCCTGGGCCCACATGGGTGCTGTGGTCCCACCTGGGCCTGACTGGGTCATTCCAACTCCTCTCCTGATCAAGGGGATATTAGGCTGGCAAAGTAAAATTATCTGGCAGTGGATATTTCCATTATGTGAATCCTGGAAAAGACAACAGTCAACATGCTTTTCCGTGGGTATTGATGCTTTATAAATTTTTTTGTATTAGGGGTAGAGGCTGGGGGTGGGTGAATACTGAACCCCAGGTCTGAGGTGGGGTTCACTCATTACATTTTGAAAATCACTAATATTATTGCTCTCTCATATTTATAATATATTCCTGCTTGATTGAAACATAGCAAGTGTAGGGGTAAGATCCAAACTCCATAGCAAATACTTCCTTATTCCACCACCTCCCTTCCCCCGTAAATGGTTTAATCCTTTTCACAATCCAAGTGTGCTCTTTCTTCTCAGGTTACTTTTTTTCTTTCCTCCAGTCAAAAATGAATCCAAGAAGAGGTTTTACTCTGATTTCCTAAACAATGGTTTATTTTCACATTCCTGTAAGAATACTTTAAAAAATTACTAGGAAGCACAGCAAATAATAAAAAGAATGCTAAACTTCTCTTTAAAAAATATTTCTTAAACAGTAATCGAGAATTCTAGAGCTGAAACGGAATGTAATGGTCTTCATTTGTGGGTAAAACCCTTTATTTTACAGAGGAGGAATATGAGATTTGTTGGGGATTGAATCATGCCCCCCACAAAGACAAGTTCAAGTCTTAATCCACATTCCTGTGGGTGAGGACTCATTTCTGCATTGGACCTTGGAAGATGTTGTCATCAGTTAAGGTGTGGACTCATTTGAGAAGAGGATCTTTGAAGAGCCTATTTAGATGAGGCCAAATCGAGTAAGTGTCAGCCTTTACCCATACGGCTGGAGTTCTTATAAGCAAAGGAAATGCAGATGCAGTCAGAGAAAGCCACGGGAGAAGACCAAGGAGATGGATCACCATGTGATGGATGCAGAGACACAAGCCAAGGATTCCAAGACAGCACCAGAATCCTAAGGGACTCCAGGAGAAAGCAAAGGGTGCCGAAACCTTGATTTTGAACTTCTAGCCTCCAAAACTTTGAGATAATAAATCCCTGTTGTTCAAGCCAATCCACCATGTAGGCAAACAAGGCACGCTCTAGAGCAGCTTCCCAAAGGGTAGAGAACCAGACCAGACACCAGAGAGAAGTTTACTTTTCCAGTCCCGGTATCTCTGAAATATAGGGTGCTGCCTTTGGGATAGGATTAGAAATTTTGATTTTACAGTTTATTTTTCAAATTTGCCCTTTAGTTGCTCTGTCCACTTCACAGGAACTAGGGGTCCCCTGGGAACTTCAAAGATCACCAACAACCTGACTCGGGCTCACTTTTACTTACTTTTTCATTGGGAGAGACTTCAGCTCTGGGAGGCCAGTTTGGGGTGAGCATGTTTTCCCTCTCCCCCTTCTCAGTATCCTAAGTAGGTCTTAATGGATTTGAGATGGGCTGGATTCCAAAGTGCAAGCCAAGAAGGGATGCAAATCAGGTAATATTTGTGAAGTACCCTTCAATGCAGTTGCCTGATGGATGTCAGTCAAAATGGACAGTGGTCCAAGTTGGTATGGCTCTGTTGTTCTTTCTCAGTTTTTGACTGAGGAACTCAGAAGACTATCAGATAGGAGAAAGAAAAAAAAGTCATCCACGCCTTAACCACCTCTACCACCCCCATTATCTCCACATTCATCCTTTCCTCCTTCCATCTGAAGTTGGCAGCTTCGCCACGAGAGGGCAGCATGAATTTAGGAAAGCAGCAGCTTTCTTTTTTAAAAAAAAATAAATGAAGGCAACTATTCAGGAAGGGCCATTAAAGCCACACTGTGCCTTTTCGGCCACCAATTATAGGTTCTGTAATGTGATCAATATGTCATGTGTGCTCAATCTGTGCTGAAGGCTTTCTGGGTATGGAGCTACCAGACAACCACCCTCCCTTACCCTCTTTTTGAATTCTTCTGGCCTCAATTTCAGGGACTTTCTTTAACATCAGTTGCTCTAATTAATCTTCCATGCTCACAGTGTGGGGAATTTTGCATATCACCTGCATCGATGTAAAGAAGCATACCAACTAACAAGCAAAGATACATCCCCCCATTTCTTAGAATTCCAAGGAGAAATATGCCACCTAATCACGTGGAATTGCCAAATGTCATTTGATAGTCAAAAAGGAAAAACGAAACACAACAAATACAAACAAACAAATCCAACCCTGGATCAACAAATTGTGCAACGTGTGTCTAACTCCATCCACATACACACAGCTGCCTCCTTTGAAGGCCTTCCCTGCCTACAAACCTCAGTCACTGTCTTACCTCTAAGAGTAACCTGGCTGAGATTAATCAGAAAGAAAAGACAGAAGCTGCTCAAATGAAAATAATTCAAATTGATGCTCCACCATCTTTTGGTCCATCTTTAGTCTCTGGAACAACAAATGACCACCTCTGTTTAGGGGGAAGAGGCATTTGCTCAAGGGCTTCTAGGGATTTAAATATGCCGTTTCATTTTTAAAAAGCAATAAAGGCTAGACATTTTAAGGGATGTCATTTTAGACTAGAATTTTATAGAATTAAAAAAAAAGGGGTGGATTCAATCAGGGAAGGGGGTAAACAAAAAACTGGAGTTACTGGAATTCTGGGCTGGATAAACCAACTCTGAGCCCAGGTCTTGCTCTGCATTTTAGCTGAGAGGTTTTTCAAGTGGTTTATGAAACTCATACAGAAGGTTTTCTTCCCTTACGCTTTCCTAATATAACACTCACATGATTGACTAGGCTCTGGGGGAAGGTTGGATCCTAGCTAATTAATTACATTATCTTATTAACTCCTGGTTAACTAGAAACCTTTTGAGTTTTCCCTGATCCATGAACCAGTATCTAAAACCAAAGTCAATTTCATTGTTTTATCAGGCACATCATAGTGAATGCAACTGAGAACCTCTGAGTATTTGTAGTGAGGATACTATAGTTATGAAATATAGCTGGGATGAGGAAGACAGCTCATTGACCATTTCTCCATCTTAGGCTCTCTTGTTTAGATGAGCTCAGAAAAGGTGGAGGTGACATCTTTTCATCCACGCCTCATTAGGCCTGGGGCACAGGAGGTACTCAATAGATTATTTATTGTGGAGTAAATGAAAGGATGTCAGGATACTACTTTTAAACATCGGCATTTACTATACATTCCTGGACATTTACAAGTAGAACTACATGAGCTGTCCCTAGGACAGTGATTCTCCAACCTGACCATGCTTTAGGATTTGTAGGGTTTGTAAAAATGCAGAGCCCTGAGTTTCTGATTTAGTAGGTCTGGGGTGGGTCTGAGAATTTGCATTTTTGCAAATTCCAGGTGATGCTGATGCTGCGTGTAGGGGAATCATGCTTTAAGGAACACTATTCTGGACCACCTAAAAGATTTCCCTCTCCCCTTTTCCTTTTTGTAAAAAATAGAATTCTTTATATCAGTTTATATTCTTGTAAGATGAAGACCACTCAAAGTCATAAATTTAAAAAAAATTGGAGTGATCCTAATGTCTTCAGTTTGGTAAATGGGGTTTTTTTTTTTTTTTTTAAACAAACGGTCCCTAAAATTCACACACACACTCTAAAAAGGAAAAAGTTTAAATTTAGTAATGTGCAGATTACATTAACAGAAGGAAAGAAAAAAGAGTTTTTTGGGTAAGAAGAATGAAACCGAACCTGCAAACCATGATTTATGAAGTATAAGAGAAAAATACATGCAGAAAAATTTTTCAAAATATTCTTAGACTCTTTCGGAAAATGACAGAATCTTCTATGAAGAAATCTGAGGTGGGGGGGCAGTCCTCCTGCAGAGTGTGAACAGGAATTTTGGCTCTGCTCTCAAGCAAAAATTTGCTTTTGGGTTTCAAATCTGTTCCTATTAGAGAACTCACATCAAAAGGGGGGAAAATAGCCACAGTGGTATCTGGTTCTGCAAGCGGAAATTTCTCAGGAGAGTCATTGAAAATAAAGACAAGTTGCTTTTTTTTGGTTTTCCTTTTTTATTCTTCAAGCTGCAAAAGAGAGTCTCTCAAATAAAATTAAGTAGACCCAGGAACAACTGGGCCTTAATTTGTCATAATTCTAACCCTGCAAGAATTGGTAAAGAGCCCTCCCCTTCTTGGGCCCATTACCCTAGACTCCTTATGCCCTTCATTAGAATCCAAACAAACTTCATCTGCACTGATACTACCACAATCTTTCCTAATTCCAGGACACCCTAAGTTGCTTCCTTCAAAAGGAAAACAGTAGGAATCCACTGACAGATGATCTAACTAAAGGAAGTTTGCATTCCAAAAAAAGAACCCCAAAGTCAATTGTTGCAGAAAGCTCAGTGTACTTCTCAGGCACCAACAAACCCCACTGCCAGATGCCAAAGTATTTTCATTATTTCTTGATCTTCAACTCTTCCTTCCCTAACCTGCTTCACAAAGAGAGAATATATATGCTAATGCAAGAAACTGTAGGTTAAGTAAGAATTAACAGCAGAGAACAGCTTATAAGGCAATTTGAACCTTCTGTACCTTTTGTTTGTATATGTGCACGCCAAAGATAAAGACAAAGTAAACAGTAGAAGTATATATTAAAAGGGCCTTCATTAGAGTCAGGCTCATTAAATTTTAATGAAGGCACCAGCGCCTCCCCAGCAAGGTTGAGGGTTGGATTTTTTACCTATGGATAGAATGGTCTGGGTCCAAGACATTGCTGACAGTGGGTGGTACCAGGTGTTATCTGTCCCTGGAACACGCTACTTTGATGGCTTGGGATATTACCTCTTTTATTTGGCTGGCTTGAATTTGTCAGGATTCACCCTGTGGTGAGTTAACATGTCTCCGTATTGGAAAAAAAAAAAAAAATGGCCCATGGGCCCATGTGAGCCTTGCACCTAATGGAATACATCTGGCTCTGACAGTTTGATGCCCAGCTCTGAGGCACATTCAGCAACACAAATTAACAGCGTAGACATTGCCCACGCTGAGCAGGAAGTAATAACCTGCTACCTGCTACTTGGCCAAAATCTCATTATAAGCCATTACGGTAATTGAGGGCCAAGACTGTGGATATTAGACTCCCTGAGTGCCAGTGGTTGATTCAGGAGAAGAAAGCCACAGAATGGAGGGGGCTGGGGCAGACCTGGACCACAACATGAATTTCTTCTATTGGGTGCTCTCTAGCTCTGGGCCATTCATGAACTGTTTCTCCTCTGCCCTAAGCCCACACAACCCTTCATAGAGGGGCTCAGGACTCCAGGCAGACGATGTTAGTCTTCATAGGCCTCCAACAATTCTATGCAATTAAAATTTCATTAAAATGAATAATGGGGACAGCCACAAAAGGAAGAAAAGGGCAAAATAATTCAGATTCCATGAGGAATAAGCAGAGAAGCTGGGGAGAAGGGAGGGGATGTCTTACTTACTTCCCCTAGAAGATGGAGGCTCTCTAGAATTATTACAGATCTATGAGCTTCCGTTCCTCTGAAGTTGGCAAAGCCAACTCCTTTTCCTGTAAGCCTGACTCTCTGAGTCTTTGTCCAGGGTTGGGCAATTACAATGATAAAGTGGTTTGGTTGAAGGGAGGAAAGGACACAGAAGAAGTCCAATCAATCAATAAACCGACTGATCCATCAACATGAGTTTTGGCACCAGGAGAACAGCTCAAGACACTGCAGTTAACAATGATAGCTGTCAATAAATTTTTTCATGGGAAGAGTCATAAAGGGCCAAGGAGAGGGATAATTGAGAATATAATAAACTGCCTCCCTTCTTATCATTACCCACATACATACACACCAATAAGAATCAAATTCTCCAATCCTCGGAGCAAGTTTATGCAAAGTTTTACCTAGTGTACAATAAATGCTCCTGAGTATTGTGTCTTCTCCAGAAACCACTGGAAGCCTGGCAAATAAACCTTCCTGGGCATCTTGACATTTCTGTTTCATTCTACCCCAGGGCTCAGTGAAAGACAAGACTCTTTGGCAGTGGCCTTTTGAATGAATTGGTATTTGGGGGAAACACAGCCTCTATAAGGGAGAAAACAGTGTTTCCAAGAGTAATGATGTCTTATGAGCGTCAAGTACACACCCTGTTCACCCAGCAGTAATCTTCCTGTCCCAGCCACACCACTCTCAGAACTTCTTTTCACTGAGAGGGTTAAGCCCAATCCGGAGTCTAGAAAATGGCTGCTGTTGGTACAAGTGAGGCCTTCCCTATAACTGGATCCTTCAGGAAAAAACAAATTAATCAACAGCAAGCTGAAGTGGGTTTAATGATTGCATTCTGCATACAATCAGCTTTTCCCTTTTCAAGGGCCATCAATATGTCACGGGAAGACATATCTGAAGGATATAGCTCTTAACATCAAGGTTATCTATTCTCCACAAGGCTCCCGCTCCTTGCTGGGCTGATACTCCACGCTGCCTGTGTCTAACATTTTCATCAACGCTGCAATCAATCAAGGTAATAATGTTGTGCAAAAAATCAATTAACAACGCAATTAAACTTTCCTTATTATCTCAAAGGGCTGAAATAATACCTAAAGGGAAGATAGACTCACTGAACGCAGACATCCATAATGCAATGTGAAAGTGAATTATGAGGTTAGACAGATGCAGGCATGTTCTGGTGCTGTTATTTTCCAAGGGTTATATCTCATCACGGCAGTGTATCAGTCAGCCCCAATCCCAGAACCCTAAAATTCCAAATTACTTTTAAGAAATATATGATGTGCAATATCCATTTCACATTCTCTTTTAAAGATAACCCCCTCCCCTCCCCCCAAAATTGAACAGCCATATTATTCAAAGACAAAATGATCTTTCAACAGGAACATAAAATATAAAAGCTATAATAACATTTACATCTGTATAGCACACATCTCTGTAAATGCAGGTCATCTATTATACATAATCTGCAGAGACTAAGAGGCCCGGGATGCGGCACCACGTTTAAAACCCAAAGGCATAAATGTGCGGACTCCTGGAGGATGGCCGTGGCCTCGCCCACACCTGCCTGAACGCACAGGCACGCACCCATCAGGAACAACGGAAGTATTACTCATTTGAAACGAGAATGGCTATATTATTTAGCAATTACACTCAACTTGCCCTGAAACACTATCCTTAAGAATTGAGCATTTATAGTACATAAAAAAGAGACGCCTATTAACCTTTTGCTGCAGTTGAGTACTGGAAAGTCCTTGAGATTTCACACTGAAATGCGATACACGGGGAAGAAGAGGGAGAGGCTCCCTGACATTTACGGAGCTCATGTTAAACTGTCGGAGCCCAGGGCCAATAGGCTGACACCAACGGAAGGAGGCCTAGAGAGAGAAGGGAAGTGAAACACACCAAAGCAAAAATAAACAGAAAGTGCTGATCTAAGATTAACATTGTTTGAATATTCTCTTAACTGTGACGGAAGAAAACAACACTGAGCTAAAGAAGAATATGTACGGTTGTCAAATGCAAGTGCCCACACAAAATCATCCTGTTCATCTCTGGCACAGCTCATTCTTCTCCATTATAGCACCAGAGCCTACCCTACAAAAGAGTGTGAGAGTCCCTGCCAATGTATACGCAAAGCCTAGGGGAACCATGAAAATGCAGGGGAGCCAAATGAACTGATTTACAAAGGTACAATTCCACATTTGTGTCTCAAAGCATAATATGAATCAGGAAGGCTTTCTCTGCATTTCTTTATCAAACATATTTCAGGGTGGCTCTGGGTTTAGGCAATGCACAGCTCTCCCATAGCAGTGTGGATTTCCACACATACCACCTGGGGTTGTGCAGATATTTGGTTTCAAATATGTTTAACAATGACTTCTATTTTTTGCAATTACTCACTTGTAACAAGGATCCATCTTCCTAAGCCAACTTTTCCCCACTTCTAGCACAGTAACCAGGCAAGAGTGAGCCCCAAATGCAGAATTAAATGAACAGTAAAACAAGACAAATACATCTAAATGCTCATTCCATAACTTCTTATAGAAATTAAAGAGGCAAACCATGATGTACTTCTTGGTGGGAAATTTCAACAGAGAACTTGGACACGTTTAGTGAATCCCACTATTTCTCTCCTTTACCTTAAGGAACATAATTAATATGTTTTCATTTTCAATGACTATATTGTGTGTGTATCAACTGGAACTGCTCCTGCTGTGTATTTGATTCCACTGACGATGGGGTGGGTTGGATTTTAAATGATGTGTGAGCACTTCTGTTCTTTCCCTGCTCTGGTTTATGTGTTATTCATGACTTGCATTACAGACATGGCTGATACACAGATGTAAATGTTATTAAATCTTTTGTATTTTAGAAGCTTTGTGAAAGGCTTCTTTGTTTTCAAATAATTTCTCTTAACCACCAAAAATAACCAGTAATACATGACAATGTCTTGGGAATTTTTCTCACTGAATTTCCTGATGAAGAGATTTTCACCTCTGCTGCTATCTTTCCAGCAAAATAAAAATGTAGAATAAGTTGGCAGATGGAGGAGTTATGTCTTTACAGCAACACTCAAGAACAACTTCACGTGTGTAGGTGTATGTACAAATGCTGGGTGCATGTGTGATTATGTGTTGCGTGTCTGTTGTATTGTGCTCTGTGTATCTAGGTGTGAATTATGTTGTACACATTGTGTGTTTCCACGTTGTTGTGTACATGGTGTAAGTATGGGTGTGGCTGTGACTCTGTTATCACAGATTTGATGCCAAATCAGAACTCAGAGTCACTCAATCTTTATTACCTGTCAAAGATGCAGTCACCTTACTGCATCTTGGTATCCGACATAATTTTTAATATGTTTTCACTTTGCTCCATGCTCTTCACCATTTCTCAGGATTTCAACAGAAATTGTGGCAGATGATAAAACTCTTTATACAGATAGCACTTAATAAGCCTGTGCCTCTTGCTCACTTTTCTTCACCAAAATTAAATTTAAACGATGCTCTGAGCGGAACCATGCCCCCTCCACAAATACAGCTGACTTGACTGCAGGACATCAAGAAAGGTGGAGAGGAGCATTTCACTGCTGAGATTAGTGGCCCATGTTCCTAGAGCTCTAAAAGTAGAGAAGGTCCAGGCCCTCTTCCCACTTTCCTGGAAGGAGCTGGGGAAGCTTAAGGGCAGTGGGAGACCCTTGATCTCAGAAATGTCCTTCAGAAGGGCAGGCAAGGCCATGTCAGCTCCGGGGAGGTGGTGGATCACAAGCCTTGGGTTCTAGCTCCTGGTCTGCCAGTAACCAGGTCTGTGCAAGTTCAGTCTCTGGGCCTCACTTTCTTAGTTTCAAGAGAAAATGCTCCTTAGGGGCTGTTTCTGCTGTGAGGGATGTGACCCCCGTGACCATCTAAGCAGATTTTCTATTCTGTGCACAGGTAACATAGGGGGTGTGGTAATATATGCCTTTCTCTTTCCAAGTCCCTTTCTTCCTTTTCTGGGTTCTTCTCCTGTCCTCCTAGCAGACCAAGGTCCATCATTCTCTTTCTTGCCTTTACTGGGGTTTCAATTCCAGAATCAAAACCTAAACGTTCTCTTTCACACACCTGTCCTTTCACACATTTTCCAAGAAGCAACTCATACACGCGAGGGTGTTGATATTGACAATGAAATAGAATTTCTTCACTTCAGCGAAAACACTTCATTTTTAAAAAGAGACATTTAAAAATAGAAACATTATATTTCTATTGGAATTTCAGGCAAAACAAGTAAGCAGGGAAACACTTTCCAGTCTGCATCTGTACCTCTCTACCTGTCCCTATGTCTCTCCATAGCTGTATTATCACTGCATGTCAGCCACAATCAGTGACACCCCCTAAAAAGAAAAAAAGGTAAGAAAGAACAAAAAAAGAAAGAAAAGATAGAGTCTCTACATTTGAGGAGCTAACAGACCAGAAAAAGAGATGATTCTTCAAATGAAAATAACTATATTAAAAAGTGCTATAATGTAAATTACACAAAATATTATGCAAACACAGAAATGACTTATTCTGCCTTGGGGATGTGGTGGGGGGTACATGGACAGAGAGAGTATAGAAAGGAGAAGATGTTTTTGCTCTCTTTCCTTTTCTTAGATTTGTTAATTCACAAATGTAATGTGTGTTTGTTGTAACAGGTTAAACAATGCACAGGTATATAAAGAGAAACTAAATAATTACTCCTTTCAAGATCTGCATACCTGATAAAAGAGTGGCTGACTCCCAGGATATATTTGTTCAGTAAAAATGCAAGGGGCAAAAAAATATATCAACACAGCTACTTAGGGGTAAGAAACAAGTAGAGGTAAATATCCACACATATTAACCTACTTTTTGCAAAAAGAAATATAGGAAGGATAAACCACAGACCACTAAGAATGACCATGTGTAGGGGGTAGGTGGAAATAGGTAGAAGGGACTGGCATGGGTCTTGGACTTCCCTCTGTAGGTCTTGTTTTATATTCATATATTTCACATATTGAATAATAAAATAAATCAAGAAAGTTGGAAAAAGCAAATCCTAAAACAATACAAGCAGAAGAAAACCCTAATTGTATATCAAATTGATAACTATATAAAAAAGAAAGTATTTTTGGAACATGGTACTTTGTCCCCCTGAATGAGATATAGTCTGAGTACAAAAACAAAACAAAACAAAAAACACTACAAAGAAATCTTGAACTTTCTTTAATAGGCTTATTGTTAGGGTTATCTCAGATAGTTTGTGTAGGGTAGAGAAAAGGGGTACATACATGGAACTTGTTGGAAGTCAGAGTTCTCAGTGTGAGAGAAGGAAAGAGATATAAGGAACGAGGTAACATGATAGCAGGGCAATATTTTCCCAACGATACCCACACCCTAATCTGTGGAACCTGTGAAAACTTATGAATTCGTTATTTTACATGGCAAATAGCATCTGCAGATATGGTTAAGGGCTGGGGCCTGTAGCTGGGGACCGTCTCCAGGCCCATCCAGGTGTGCTCAGTGGATCATATGAGTCCTTGACGTTGGAGAACTTTCCTGGTTGTGATTGGAGGGAAAAGTGATGTTGCTGACTTTGAAGACAGAGCAAGGGGGGCAGGAGCCACGGGACATAGGCAGCCTCTAGAAGGTGGAAAAGGCAAGGCTGTGGCTTCTCCTTAGAGCCTCCGGGAAGGGATGCAGCCCGGCTGACACCTTGATTTCAGCCCAGTGAGACCTCGGGGAACCTCTGACCCACAGATGTGCAACAGAATAAACGTGTGTTGTTTTAAGCCACTAGGGTTGTGGTAGCAATAGAAAACTAACACAGATGGTAAGGAACAACACTATGATTTGAATCAGAGGTATCTCTAAGAAATTATGCTTAAAAATATATGAATGTATGAATATATGCATATGTTCATGTGTGGCACTCCTAGCCTCTAGATATTGGTTTCCAAAACATATTTTCCACTGAAAATAACTTGTGCTCCTGGAAGAAACGGTTAATTCAAGTTGTCGGGCATGAAAACTAGCCTAGAACATCCTGTTGTACCAGAAAGCACAGAGGTGGCTGTGAGAGGATCCCTCTGGCCAAACTTGGCACTATGTGAATTTCAAAAAGAAAAAAGATAGTCATTAGTTTGACACACTGAATTTTTAAAAACTTATGAGTCCATAATGATATACTTCAACAAACAAGTAATTACAGAGGAAGAGCGAAAGCTCTCATTTTTAAAATACCAGATAATTAATATGGAAGGAATAAAAGAGTTAAAAAATATTCACACAGTATTTGATTGTCACTCCTTAGATTACTTATTAATTAAAGAGGAGGAAACGTACCTCTATAGTGGATAGATCTTGTGGTTGCTGCATTAATCACATAATCAATCTTAGCATCATGAAGAGATATTTGATATTATCTGCATTTGGTATGGGCCTCTGAACATGAGGCATCACCCATGCTAGCCAAAATATTGAGCCTGAATGAAATCATGAGGGGAGTAATAAGACAAATCTGGGATGTAGGGCATTCTACAAGGAAAATGAGCTGGACTTGGTGAAGAAACTAAATGTAATGAGAAAGTGGGAGGTGTGTTCTAGATCAGTGGTTCTTGATTGCACACATCAGAATCACCTGGTGAGCTGTCATCAGCCAGATCGATGAGACTTTCTCGTTTCTCATTTAGTGAGTCTGGAGTGGGGTGCTGGCATTTTCATTTCTAACAAGTTCTCTGCTGATTCTGATGCTGATGGTCTGGGGACCACCCTTGATGAGAACCACTGCCCTTGATATAAAAAGAGGTAACAACCAGATGCAGTGTGTAAACTTCTTTGCCTTCTCCTGATTTTATCACATGACCTGTTAAGCAGTTCAAGCTAGCACTGAAGGAGATCCTTTCAAACCAGTGTGTTTTCCTCAAACAGCACTCTATTGTTTGAAACCAAATGATCGAGAGCGAAAAACTATCAGTCCATGTCTACCCTAATGCCATAACCATGTAATTTTCTCTTTGTCCACACACACAAATCTAATCCACATATATAATCTATCCTTTTCTCCCCCCCTTCTCTCCCTCCGTTTTCTCCCCAAAATGTGGATAAGGCCCATATTTAATGTGAATTATGATCTGCCTGACTAGAAAAGGTATTTATTTAGCTGGCTGTTGATTTGTGACTTACAATATTACACAACTATTTCCTACCATCCTTCTGTAGGCCAGGCCGTGTTCTGCTACTTGGGGATATAGCACTCAACAACCTCTCCATTCATGGACACTCTAACCTAGTGGGGGAAGACCGGCAATAAACAAGCAGACAAAACTAAAACTAAATAACTGTAATAATTTTATATATAACTATAGTGGTAAAGCAGGGGAGAACTAAGGAACTAAGAAACAGAATACCTTGGTGCTAGTACAAATTTCTCTGTATTCCAGCTTGTGCTTTTGGGCATGTTACATGACTTGTCTGAACCTCAATTTTTACGTCTAAAGTATGAATAATAATACTTGCCTATTTCCATTTTGCCCCATGGTGACGAGGTGGAACCCCAGCTACTGAAAAGTATTTGTATTATTATTCTCAAATGATAGCATGACATGGGATATGCTTTGACAATTGTCATAATTCTTATAATGAAACACCATCTCACTGCCCTACTACTGCAATAGTAAGAATTATGCAAGCTGCTATAACAAATGAACCCCAAACATTCAGTGACCCAACACTGTAGATATGGACTCATTCCTCATACGAAAGTCTAATGCCAGCAGCTTCCTCCGTGGGTGATTCTTGTGGTTCTGCCATCCCCTACCAAATCCTTTCACCTGCATCTGGCCAGTGGAAGGGGAAAGAGTGAGGAGGGACAGCCATTTCTCAAAAGTCTTTGTTGTGAAATGGCACACATCCCTTCCACCAACATTTCATCAGGTGAAACTCGGGTGACCATATCCAACTGCAAGGAAAACTGTGAATGAAGCCTGGTATCCCCAAAAGAAGAAGAGAATGTGGATTTTTCTGAGAAAAAAGGGAGTCTTTGCTACTATGACTAAAATATTTTTCCTTGCTTAATACTGAATAACATAATATGTTAAAGAGAAAAGAAAGTGTACTTTTGCAATCAGTTAAATACTTGTGGGCCTACTGTGTATGAGGTGCAACACTACCCTGTTTTACCAGTGCAGCAGAGCACAGCACCTGTCACAGTGCTTGGCACATCATTGGCCCTCAGTACGGATTTGTAGATTCATGAATGAATGAGCATTCCTCCAGATTCTAAGCTCCATGAGAGCAGAGCCTCTAATTGGTTTACTGCTATCTCTTGAGCTCCTAGTGCTGTGTTCAGCATTCATAACAAATATATGTTAAGAATTTGTTTTAAAACTAAAATTATATTTTCTCCCCCAAATTGAGCATATGCATTTATAGTATATTCTCAGAGCATAAACATTGATGACAATGTTAGAATAATTCCAAATCAACCAGACTTTACCTAAATACTCATGAATACTAAATAAATGACAGTGTCACAGAGCCATTTAGTTATATTTTAAGATCAAGGAGTAATACACAGATCAAGTAGAGAGTATCTATTTTTAAAATGGAAATCAGTATGAGCCTTTAACTAAAAATTTAAAACAAGGGAGTCCAACTTCCAAAGAGTCTCCAATAACTAACTAAACCAATGAATTTGCAAGTTCCTCTGTGATAGCAAGGTGTTCTTGGAGGCCAGCATGGGTGTGGAAAAGCAAAAAAAGTAGCAGCAATAGCTATGACAACAAACAGAAACTCAGGTCTTTATATGGCAAAGATCTAGATGCAGTTAACCCAGAGGAGGAAGAGGTATTTACAAATGTGCACAAAGACATTGTTTTCATGATCTAGTCAGACAGTTCTGAATGCAGTTGAATCTGGATCTAGCAGCTAAAGTTGACCTGACATGATCAATAAACTCAAGATAAAATTGTAAATAATCAAAATCAACCTACTTTGGGGGAATTTCTACAATATGCTGGTTAGAACTGTTGGTCAGACATTACAGGTATTTGTGATGTCTGCCTCTCTATCAATCTGTCTGTCTATCTATACATGACTGTTCTCATTTTGTTACGGAAATGTCAGCACTTAAGATCCATTGCAAAGATCACATCCACATTGAAGAAGAGGCATATTTATTATTACAACTGTGAAAATAATATTTAAATCAAAATAGGATTTAAAAATCTGAGACTCACCATGAAGCAAAACTTCAACCCAACTCCAGTCTGCAGGGAGACTATAAAAAGCAAGCCCAGTGCATTTGAGAAACCAGAAATAGAAGAGTTGTGATGACTATAATGATTTAACTTTTCAAGTCCCCATTTGGGTTTTGGGTCCCCTGATCCAAACATTTCCTGAAGTAAATGCTCTTACCCTAGGAGAAACAGAAATGGCTTGTTTCTCAAACATACCATGCCATTTCACATGACAAGATGCCCCTCTGCCACATAAAGTTCTCATCTTTCAAGGCCCAATTCAAATGCCACATCTCCTTAGATGCCTCCTGGTCTCCCCCACAGCAGAATTAATGGTTCCCCCTTCTGCTCTCCCAGTGCACTATCCATAACAGTCGTTACACATATCCCATTGCCTCATAGCCAATCATTGTACTAATATTACAACTTATATGTGACTTACTTGAAGTCAAGGATTCTATCTTATTCATCTTTCAATCCACAATCCCTGGAGCAGGTCCTGGAATTTCAAACGTGGTTAAAATTTTTGCTGACTGACTGAATGAATGTATGAATGAGCAACTGAGCTAGGCTTTCTCTGTTTATCAAACAGAAGCCCTAGGAGGTTGTGAGAAGAATTTGTAACCAGGCTGTGAATTACACAGTGGTTATCTAACAGTCACGGTTATTAAAAGTAGAGGTATATATGACGTTTTTATTTTCTACAAAGCTCAGGCACTAAATAAAAAATGAGTCACCCAAAGAACCTTATATATATTAAGAAATTGAATTAGAGTTCAGTATCTGCCCATGAAGTTAACTCCAGGCCTAAATGGCATTGCTGGAAGATTCTACCAAAGAGTTAACAAAGAATAGTAGGAACTCTACACATGCTCTTACAGAATATTGAAGGTGTAGAAACACTTCCCAACAATTATACTGATACCAAAACTAGATAGAGATATTACATGAAAAGAAAATTATAGAACAATATCCCTCATGAACATACATGTAAAAATCTGTACTAAAATATTAGTGAATCAATTCCACCAATATATAAAAAGTATAATGCACCATGATTAAATAAGATTGATCTTGAGGATGCAAGATTGGTTCAATATAAAAAAAAATCAATATAATTCTCCATATCCATAGATTTTTAAGAAAGTATATGATCATCTCAAATAATGCAGAAAAAGCAATTAGCCAAATTCAGCATTCGTTCATTCATATTAAAAACGCTCAGCAAACTAGGAACAGGATGGATGTTCCTCACTGTGATAAAGGTCATGTACAAAAGAACCCATTGCTAACATTACAGTTAATAGTTAATTCTAAAAGACTGAATGCCTTCCCCCCACCAGAAAAAAAAATTGAGATGTCCATTCTCACCCCTGCTATTCAGTCTTTTGCCGGAGGTCCTAGCCAATGCAGTAACGCAAGAAAATGAAATAAAAGGCATACAGATTAGAAAGGAAGAAATGCAACCAACATTCTTTGCTGAAGGCATGTTTGTATATAGAGAAAATCTCAAAGAATCTACCGAAAAGCTACTAGACCTAATAAGTGTGTTTGGCAGAGATGCAGGACACAAGGTGTGTATACAAAAACCAATTGAAGTTCAATGTTCTAGTAATTAATAATCAATAGTGAACATTTTTAAAGTACCATTAACAATGACATCAAAAATTAAATAAGCATAAATCTACCAAAATATGTTCAAAATTTTTACATTGTAAACTACAAAGCACTCATGAGAGAAACTAAAGACCTAAATAAATTGAAGATAGTCTTTATTAAGATGTCAGTTGTTACAAAATTTATCTCGAGTCCATGCAATTGCACTCAAAATCCCAGCAGCTTTTTTTCCATTGAAGTTGATAAACTGATTCTAAAATTTATCTCAAAAAGTAAAGGACGTAGATTAACCAAAACAATTTTGGAAAAGTAAAACAAATTTGGTAGACTTGAACTACCTGATGTCAACAGTAATCAAGACTGTGTGGTACAAGCTTAATGACAGACATATGGAGAGCAACCAGAAATAGACTCAGGCATCTATTGCTAGTTGATTTCCAAGAAAGGTGCCAAGATAATTCAGTGAAAAAAAGACTTCTTTTTACCATATGATGCTGAAGCAATTACTATGCAAAAAAATGAATCTTGAACCTTTCCTCAGACCATATACAAAAATTGAATCAAAATGGATCAGAAACCTAAATGTAATCTTCATAACCTGGTGCTTATGTGTATAGCATCAGAAGTACAAATGGTACAAGAAGAAAATGATAAATTGGACTTCAAAAATTAAAAAACTCCTGCTTTTTTAAGGAAATAGAAAGACAAGCCACAGAATGGGAAATAATATTTGCAAATACATAACAAAAATCTTGTACATAGAATATGTGAAAAACTCTAAATGCTCAATAGAAGAACAAACAATACAATTAAAAAATGGACAAAAGTTTTAAACTCATACTTTACTGAAGAAGTTATACAAGTGGAGAGTAAGTATGTTAATATATACTCTATCATTTTTCATTAGGGTAATACAAATTTAAATAAGGAGATGCCTACTAGAATGGCTGAAAAGTTAAAAAAAAAACTGACAATACCAAATATTAACAAATATTAAAACTCTTATGCACTGCTGTTGTAGATGCAAATTCCAACAGTTTGGAAATTTTCTTATAAAGTAAAACCTATACATACCTCATAATCCAGCAATCTCATTTTTAGATACTTTCCCAAAAGAAATGAAAATAAAAACTTTTGCTTACGCAAACACCAGAACATAAATATCCACAGCAGCCTTATTCAGAATTTCCAAATTTCATGCCTCTTACCACTACCTGAAGTTTGTACTATATTATGCTGTACCATACTATATTATACCATTCTCAATTAAATTGTCTTATTAATTGGCCTCATTAATTGTTCTGCCTTCCCATCAGATTTGAAATGGCAAGGACCTTCTTTGTCTATTTACTCCTATATCCCCAGCCTAGAGCAGTCACACTGTAGAGTCTCCTTTGAAGGAATAAGTAAAGTTTTCCTAACTTCTCTCACTTAGTGTTTTAGTAATAGCCCGCCTGGAACCTTTTAATGCTATAACCTAACATGACTTGACATTTCAAAGTGATTCCACAATGCCATGGTGAAGTGTTTGTTCAGTGAATTCACATGTTCCCTGTCTTCCATCTTAAACCGTGTGCTGTAGGCACTGGGTGGCATGGATTCTAACAACCCGCTCTTGGACATGGGAAGCAAGAATAGTCCTTGCCGGCCTCAGCATGGAGACCAGGCCTCCCTCATCCCGGAGAAGCACTAGGCAGGTCACCATGGGTAGGAGTACTTTGAGCAGCACTACGTTGTGGGGATTGTGGTGGGGGAAGGTTTTTTTTTTTTTTTTTTTTTTTTTTACCCCAACACTAACAGGAAAGGCATAACAAAATTTCTGGCCTCAACATGAAGTCCTTAGGTCATGTAACCGTTAACATTAAAATAACCAGTCAGTTTTCAGTGCTCTTATCATAGAATCCTCCCCTGCATCAGGCATGTCCCCGGAGACCAAAGCGATTGTCCCCCAGAAGCATGGTCCAGAATCTTCCATGAAGAGCCAGGGCTCCTGAAAAGCCCCATTGGCTGCCACAGTCCTACATAGGATCAGTGAACACTGGGCCACGTTCTGTGTGCAAGTGCTGGCTCATCTAACCACTAGCAAGAATTGGTATCCCTAATTCACAGATGAAGAAACTGAGATTTAAAAAGATTAATGTGCACAAAGAGCCAAAATGATACAGGGAATGAATAGCTGTGGTTAACATTCAGGTTTTCTGACCCCAAGTTTAGTGTTCCTTCTGTTAAACTGAAGACCATTTTTGGGCATAAGTGAGTTACAGAAGAATGAAAGGACAGTGTTTCTGTGACTTCTGGTTTTTACAAAATGCTTTGTGTTTCATTTCCTGGCTTTTATCAGATGTTTTGCATTTCATCTTATGATAAAATTTTCAAAATGCATTTTCCAGTTATAAAGACAAAGCGTCTCCTTTTCAAATGCTGATGTGCAACTGAAATGCATCTTCTACTGTCCTCTTATCATCATCATAGCTAACTGTTGACTGCTTCCTATGTGCAGGCACTGTGATAAACATTTTACATGGATCATTTCATCACTTGGTCCTTTAAATAACCCTATGAAGTATCTAATGTTCTCCTTGCCCTTTCTTTTACAGATTGCTTCTAGAAGGTATCTAAACAAAATTCAAATCTATGAGTCCTTGGGAGAGTGTTTCTGCTCTCTCAGTTTACAACGCAGCTCATGAAACACCTGCCCAGTAGCTTTTGTTCCTGCTCCCTACCTTTCTCCCTTACTGCTTACATCCATCACAACCTAGGGTTTGACTTGATGGCCCTGATCCCCTGCAAGAAAGCAGTCTTACAAAGAACCAACAGTGTTTCCAAAATTCAGCTGTTCTTACATTCTTTCTGCATGCAAGTTGGAAATAAGTTCCCTGGGAGCTTTAAACAGTCCATGTCTTTTACTTTGGGAAGCTTCCCAGTGGCCAACACAGAACTCCTCATTTCACCTCTGCTATTTTCAAAAGCAAGGTGTGTGGTAGACACTCTTGATCTTCCTAGAAACTAACTGTTCTTTTCCCTTATACTTGGCTTCAAAGACTTACTTTTTGGATAATAATGAACATTCAACCAACAAAGCATAACCTTTGGACCCAAGTCTACTCTGTGAAACCCTCCACTACTGTGCGAGGGTTAGCCTCAGAAATGAGGCCCCATTTTCCACATGAGATGACAGAGCCTCCCAAACATCTGGCATGCTAAGAAAGATACCCCCTGAAATAGAATGTAGTCTCCCTGCGGGAGAAAAGCAAGGAAAGGCTGGAGCAGAATTCAGGAGCCCCAGGAGTCCAGTCTCTGGAGAACACTGTCCTTTGCCACAATGTTGATAACAGAGTTTACACAGGGTAAAACTAAGAGCAATTCAGTGTAGTTTACAGACCACCTGCCCCCAAATCAGATTTCTAATCCTAGATAGCTGCATTTTGGCAAGTTATTGTGATTCTTAAACACAATGAAGTTTGAAAACTAAAGACATGGACTCAGTTGTCAGACAACCAGAGCTAACCAAGTTAACATTTTGATGTTTTGTCTTCTAGCCATTTTCCTATCCATATGTCTCAATCAGGGATGGGTGCATATTTACTGTCATTTCTTTTATTGCACAGATAGTTCCCTACCTTAATAAAAACTGTTTTAAATGTGACTTGAATGCTACATAACAATGCATTCACTGAAGTACCATAATTTATTTAGCATTCCTATCTACTTGGGTATTTACTGTTCCATGTGTTTTGATATTATACATATTAATACAGTGATCATTTGTCTCTGCATTTCAGATTCTTTCCTTAGAATAGATTCCTAGCTGTAGCATTGCTGGACCACAGTATCTAAATATTTCTTAGTGTCCATGCATCAGGCAAAATGCTTTTCAAAAACATATCAGTGTACACCCAGTCCACTCAACAGTACAAACTGTGGTCATCTGATCCTCTTTGCTAGCTTAATAAGTTGAAAAAGGATATTCCAGGGGTGTTCTGATTTTTAAACATTTGATTATTATTGAGGGTGAACACTGTTCGTGTTCATCACCATTTGTGTTTTCCACTGTGACAGTATTTTATACATCTTTGTACCTCCAACACCTACCACATTCCCTGGATTGCAGGAGGTACTTCATGTGCCTTTACTAGAGAGATACAGTCTGTCTAAATAATTGTGTATCTGAGATGGCCTGTGAAATTCCCTTTGGAATCATTACAGAGTTTTAGTGTTTGAATACTGACAATCTGTGAATGGTTGTAATAATTATAGCTAACACTGAGCTTTCTATGTATTGCACAGTCTCCTAAGAACTTGCATTATATTATCTCACTCAAGTGTTACAACAACTCTATGATGTAGATAGCATGAGTATCCCCATTTTTGGATTTGGAAGCTGAGGCAGTGAGACGTTAAATCAATGGAATCAGGATTTGAACCCAGGCAGTGTGATTCTAGAATGAGTTTTACTCCCTGTCTCTGATGTGCATGGTACCTTGTTAAGTGCTTTGCTAAAAGTACCTTGCAAGAGGAAAAAGAATATATTCCTGGCCTCCAAAGTTCAGTCTGATCAGGTAGACAAAATGGAACATGGTAAACGTGGCTATTAAAGTTGATAGAAGTAACCAACATTTACAAAGGACCAGGCATTGTTCTAAGACCTTCTTATTCTCAACATACATTATTCCCTTTTACAGATGAGGAAACTGAAGCAGAGAAATTATGTAATTTGTCTGAGCTTACACAGGTAACAGCTGATAGAGGCAGGATTTGAACCTAGATATTCAGACTCTGGGGCCCACCTTCTTTGCATAGAACTTTCAGTGGTTGACTCCTAAAGCGTAGAAGATGGCACATGGCTCAAAAGACTTTATCATGAAAGTAAAATGACAACCTACACAATGGGAGAAGATAGTTGGAAACCACATATCTGATAAAGGTTTAATATCCAGAATATATAAAGAAATCCTTCAACTTAACAGAAAGACAACCCAGTTAAAAAATGGACAAAAGACTTGAATAAACATCTGTCCAAAGAAGATATAATAATGGCCAGAAAGCATATGCATAGAGGTTCAACATCATTAGTCATCAGGAATATGCAAATCAAAACCACAGTGAGATACCACTGCACACCCATTAGAATGGCTGCTATTTAAAAAGTAGCAAAAACAAGCAAACAAACAAACAAACAAAAAATGGAGAGGATGCAGAGAAATAGGAACACTCTTTCATTGCAGGTGGGAATGTAGAATAGTGCATCCGCTATGGAAGACAGTTTGGCAGTTCCTCAGAAAGCTAAGTAAAGACTTTCTATATGACCTGGCCATCTTGCCAGTAGATGTATACCCCAAAGAATTGAAAACAGGGCCTTGAACAGATATTTTCACAGTGATGTTCATAGTGGCCTTACTTACAATTGCCAAAAGATGAAAACAACTCAAGTGTCTATCAACCAACGAATGGATAAATAAAATGTGGTATGTATATATACACACAATTGAATATTATTCAGCATAAAAAGGAATGAAGTCCTAATACATGCAACAACATGGATGAACCCTAAAGACATCATGTTGAGTGAAATCAGCCAGACACAAAATAACAAATATTGTATGATCTCATTGATAAAAAATAATTATTATATGGTCAGAATCTAGAATATATGTTATTAGGGGATTGGGTGGGCATAGGAAATGGGTAATTAAGGTTTAAAATATATAGGGTTCTTATATGGAATGATGTAAATATTTTGGTAATGGATGATGGTGGTAGCACAACATTGTGAACATAATTAGTAATACTGAAATATATATCTGAATGTGATTAAAAAGGAAATGTTAAATTGTTTAACAGTATAAGAGTAAAATTTTTTAGAAATCTGTGGAACTACACTACACAGTGAACCCTAAGTCAAACCATAGATTATAGTTGATAGTACAATTATAAATATGTGCTATCAACAGTTACAACAAATATTCCACCCCAATGCAAAGTGTTGGTGGTGGGGTGGTATATGGGAATCCTATATTTTATGCATGCTTATTCTGTAAACCCACAACTTCTCTAATAAAGAAAAGGAAAGATAATGTAAATCTGTTTTCTTAACTAACAGTATCAGTTTAGACTACCACCAGCAATGTTCAAGAAATCATATAGATTCATATCCTCTCCAACACTTGATATTATTAGACTTTTTAATTTTGCCAATCAAATGGGTATACAATAGTATTTCATTGCGGTCTTAATTTGCATTTCCCTGGTCACTAATGAGGTTGAACATCTCTTAATGTATTTATTTTCTCTGTGTGTTTCCCCATCTGTGAAATGTTTAGCCATGTCTTTTGCCTATTTTTCTATTGGATCGTTCGTGTTTTGAGAAAACACAAGGCAGAAACAAGCATTTACGTACATAATTACAATACACAATGATACACATAAACACCATTACAAACATTCATTTTCAGTAATATCCTGACGGCTCACACCATCACAAACATACAGTGTGCAAGCACACATGCACGCACAAGCCTTTCACACCCCAAGACATCCACATCCTCTCCAAAACTAGCTCTCCCAGGAGAGGAGCAGCCTGGCTCCCCTCCCTCCACTCTGCTCTGCCCTCTCTCCTTCTGTCCCCTTCCTTCTTCCCTCTCTTCAGAGCCTGCAGGTGCCGCCCGCCCCCAGGCATTTCCCAAGCTCAGGTACCAGTGACTGCCCTGGCAGCACCAGACAGCACCAAACCCAAGTAGCCGTGAGGTACTGGGCCAGCCTGGGAAGGGCAGGCGGCCCTGACTCTGGATCCAGAGAGTTTTATTATTTTTCACATAAATTACACAGGCCTTTTATAAAATAGTAATTGCATAACTTAAACTGTTCCTCCCCCTCGCCCCCCAATGAACAGGATCTGGAGAAATAGGCCAAGTTTGTGGGAAATCCTGCCTGCGCGGACCTGGGTGTGGCTAGCCTGTGCGGTGGGGGCCTGGCAGGCCAAATGGTGCTCTTGGGGCTGTGGTGTGTGGGATCGCGTGTTGCAGTGTTGTTGGGGCCTGGTGTTTTTGTGGGGTGGCAGTGCCAGGCTGTGTAGAGTTGGCCTGAGTCACTGCTCACCTGTGAGGGCCAAGGGTTCAAGACTGTGATCCTGTGTGTGCATCACGCCCTGCCATGGGTGCCCCTCAGTGTGGCTCTGGGGTGACGGCCTCAGGGACAGAGCTATAAGCCTTTCAGTGGGTCTGTGGCTCTGTCTGTGTAGGGGGGAGTGAGATGCAGAGAAGGGGTTTCACAAGGGCAAGTTCAGATGAGAGCCCTGGAGACCCCAGAAACAATTCCTCTCCCGACTTCCCCGTCTCTCTCAGCCCCATGTTAAAAATCAGAATAAAATCAAATAGATGTAACTGAGAGAACTCTGTCAGGTGGGCACGGACCGCATAGGTGGTCCTTATTAACTTGAAGTCCTTTATATATTTATATTTAGAATTCTTTGTCCTTTTTGGTCTTTATGATATCTTTTGATGAATACAAGTTCATAATATTTAATAACGTAAAATTTACTAACAAGAACAAAAAGATGGCACATGACAGTGATACTTAGCTGTCAAAGAGATAGATCCAATACATTACATGAATTCAGAAGACGGCGGGTTCACTGTGATTTTGAATGATCAGGAGTTACTACCTACCTTCCTTCACTTTGGCATCAAAAGTTAGAGGCTAAAGGAACATGATGCTAGAGAAAAGGCCCAATGTAGAATCAGCCAAATGTGGTTTCAATCCCAGTTCTACTACTTCCTCATGTAAAATGGAAATAGTCATCTGTAACAAGGTGGCTGTAAGGATGAAACAAGCTTGTGCACATATGGTATCTAAGCAAAGCATCAAGCCTTTAGTAGGAATACAACATTTGCAATTTATCTTATGTAGTAGACACTGGATTGGCTCCCTTTTTCCTGCATCCCCCTAGTCTAAGAGCATGAAATTGAAAATACTCAATTTCCAATCTCCCAGTGATGTGGTCTGGGAAATGAGAACTAGGCAGACATCCTCAGGAAGCTGTCCATCCACAAATAAAAAGAGAACACCTCTTGGGCAGGCATCTTCCCTCTTCATCCTGCACACAATGCTGAAGCAATGCCAGGAGGTGTGGCAGCCATTCTGAGAACATGAAGATGAACTTCACATGCTAAGGACAGTGGAACAGACGGAGAGACCCTGGGTCCCTACTGACAGCCACTGTAGTAGTCCTGGATTGTCTGCTTCTACGTGCAAAAAATAAACCCCTGTACATTTGGGTCACTGTTGGATTTCTTTTGCTTGCAGCTGAACATGTGTTTATCATCTGATATACATTCCTTACCATTTGCCAGAGCAACTTGAATTTCCCGAGATCGTTGATGACACATATCTGAGGGTCACGCTTTCCATTACCAAAGAGCCATCTATTTTTTTAGAATCAGTGGCCCAGCATGTAAGGTAGGCCTCAGGACACCAAGTTTAGGCAGGAAAGTGTGAGTTTTTAATCACCAGTGTCAACAAGAAGGGCAGGAACATGAAGAACAGCTGTGTAGTGGAAAAGGCCTAACAGACCAGGATCCAAATTCTAGAATTTCTGTATACTAAGAGAAACCATGAATAGTTAGCTTAAAGTCTCTATGCCTCAGCTTTTCCCTCTGTGAAATGGGGACAATAACTTGTACCTTCTAGGTTTACAACTAAGATCATATATAGTATTATATGTAAATTGCCTATATATTGTGCCTGGAAATCAAATAGGTGGTCAAAAAAATTTCTACAGTTCTGATTATTAAAGATAATAAGAAACAACAGTCCACCATTCACTTAGCCTAGCCAGTGGTAGGCCCTGGGATTCTAGGAGCAAAGAAGAAAATCCTGTCCCTGCCCCCCATGGAGTTTATATTCTCATGGTTGAAACACAAAACAAACAAATAGGCAGACAAATCAACCATTTCAGCTAGTAAGAAGAGCTAAGATGAAAAATAAAGAAGGGCAAGAGAAATCTGGAGCAGAGGGTTGGATGGCGTCCATTATCCGTGAAGGATGCTTTAGTCTTCGTTACAAGTTTCTCCCCATTTGGCTTATGGGAAGATGAAGGACCAGTGAATACGTTAGCGTATGTTGGCTTGACCAGATGAAGTTGACTTCCACTGAATCTTAGGCCCATTAGAACACAGATTTCAAAAATATTGTTTAATGTGGAAAAAGATGCCACTCAGAACTTTAAAGGTCTGACTAAATAGCTAAGCTGTATCACCCTCTTCTCCCCTTTATTCATCCTATGTCTTCACTGCAGTACGTATCAAATTAGTTTTTTCTTAAAGCTCTGCCATTATGTTTGAGGACTTTTAGGAGGCCTCAGAAGCCAGAGAGGACATTGAAAACATACTCTCCATTTCCTAAAATGTCTCTAATTATTTTTATAAAGTGTGTGCCAATTTCTAAGACCCTACACTCCACAGGGATAACACAGTTTGTTTTACTTTGGGAGAAGAAAGAAAATTCAAAGCTGAACCACATCTTTTGGTTCATAACGAATCTATTTCTCTCCTTTTATGGCAGCCTGTTTCTATCCAGTGAGCTGGTACTGCCACTGGCAAAGTCCTTTCTCTCTTCACCGCCATGGTCCCACCAGGCTCCCAGCAGTGCTACAAAATAACGACTTGAAAAGTAATTAAGATATAAGTATTCCAAAAGAGAACACATGGTTATTTAAAGTCATTGGACACTGTTCAAAAGGAAAGATCTATGGAACACAAGGGCTGAGAGCCATCGTGCTCCCTCCACCCCGCACCCCCTGCCATTCTCACATTAAGAAAAAAGACTAATTATAAATCTCCAGCAAATATGACCGGGTAAAGAGTTTTCAAACAAAAGCCTGCACTGAATAGGATATCTGGCAGATCTGGGCACTTGTTTTCCCTCATAACCATTAAAGTTGTTCCTAGTAAACGGTTTTACAGCAACATTAGAAATATCAGAGTTTACATTTTCATTAATGAATTGCTGCAAAATGTTAGTGCTTCCTCATGTCTGCAGACGGCTCCACATCCTCGCTTTGTCTCCATTGTGCTCACCGCCCCCCCCAACCCTTAACATTTCATTTCCAATGACACGTCAGCCGTCTTTCACCAACCTCAAAGGAAAGTTGAATGCGGGGCTCACAAAGTTAAGCTGACATTTGCTCCCTTCCAATAAAAAATATTTAGTCCATTAAACATAAATACCTGTCATTATGATACATGGACTGGGTGCAAACCTCCCGGTTCCCTCTGATGTTTATTACATCCAAACAACTGCAGTGCCTGCATGTTTTCAACTTTAGTGTATTGATTAAACTTTTAAATGGCTGCCATATAACCCAGGGACAGCGGGAAGATTAATTTGCGTCAATGTTCATCTGTAATTCATTAGCCATTTATTCTTTACAACCACATGGGCTATCAAGAAAATGCAGGCCATTTTTCACTCGGCACAGGCTGAGAACAGATTCTGAAATTTGTGCTGCATACAAATAAGTTCCCTGGGTCTGGCCAGTTAAACTGCTTGGCTTTTCAAAAGTTGAAGTTGGGAAACAGCAGCAGGGAAGGAACATTAAAAATCAGAAATGGGGAGAAACATACACCCTTAGAGTGCTCAAGATTTAACGGAGTTTGTCCACAGTCTTTTCATCCATGGATTATGGTTTCTTATTTCAGGCAGATTAAAATAAGGGAAACTTGTGTCTGAGCAAAGGACATAAATAAAATAGGTTGCGTTTTCCCATCCCTCCCTCCCCACCCCCTTTCTAATATCTCCTAAAATGCTGTTTCTGGCAGAAAACTCCAGAGAGTGGCAGTGAAATGCAAACGTGTTGTAGCCTAGGGGAACTTGGAGCTGCACTCGCAGAGACAGTGGCATTTGAACCAATTTCCCCCCAAACCGTGGAATCTCACCCTGCCTTGAGTTGGGAAGGTGCCCAGCTAAATAGCGGCGTGTTTCCTGAGGGAAGAACTCAGCCATCTGGCTTCTCCATGTGCCCCTCTGACCCCCTTGGCAGAACACAAAATGCATATTAGAGGCATAAACGGAATGGGCACCCCAGTGAAAGGCCCTTCAACACTCGAGGCAGTGGGGGGGGGCAGGGAGAGAAGGAAGGAGGAGTGCGCCTGCTCAGGTGGAGGGTGGGAGAGAAGCAAGCGCACAGGGGAAATTTTTCTTCATAAGGATGAATAATTAAAGTGGAGAGCTAGGCGCCCTGGCTAATAACTGCAATAGTGAGCAGCGAAAAAAATCAATGGTCAGAACAACATCTGGGAAAGATCGCTGGCAGGTACCCATTTGCAGGACATGAGAGAGCCGATGTGCAGATGCTCAGGGCAACAACTCTTTCCTCCGGTCCACGGTGCCCACAAAAATCAAAAGCACCAGGCGCATCAGGAACCTTTGGTTACAACGCAGGCCAGGAGGGCTTGGGGAGGAGGTAGTAAATTACCCTTTTGTAATGTAACTGCTCAGCCTGCTTACGACCTGGGATAAAAGGGAACCCTCCACAAAAGCCTACATCTGGAGCCATCCCCACCCCACCCAGGATACACTAGCACCAGAATCAGAACCATGCAACTCCTTTGTGGGTCCTTTGGGGAGGCAGGAGGGGGTTATCATAGAAACACAGCTTGAGGAGTTTTATTTGGTGTGGGAAAGTGGTGTGTTAAGTATCAAAAGGAAGGCACATAAATTGTAGAAAAATGCCCTGGATGGAAACTCAAGGTCATTGGCTCCAGCCCCCTGGTACAGATACAATTTGTCACCTTTGTCTGCTTTTTCTATAATAACTAGCATACTGGGCTTTGTACCTCACAGGAGTGGAAGAAAATACAAGTAGAGGGATTGGTTAATTCAAAATAAGCACCTGGATTCAATCAGTCGAAAAGTATTTATTGACTGTCTATCATATCCCAGCACTGTTCTGGACTCAGGATAAAGTGGATCTAGTTGAGCAAATGTAGCTGCAATCTCTTGGCAAGATGATACTTCTAATCCAGTTGCCTTTTACTTTCCTGTGAAGATAAGGGAATTTATAGAAAACTCAGTTTTAGAGGCCTAGGGTCATATTCTTTGATATTTCTATGGCCAAAGCCTGAAAATGATGGCAGTTGGAGCAGTTTATGCCTTATGAGTTAATTAGATATGATGTAGAATAAAATAAGACTGAAGATCTAAAACAAAATACATGTTTACTGGAGATTTCAAATACATTGAATTCAAGAGTAAGCATTATCTCTGCAGGTGTGGGTGCCTTTAAGAGTTATATTTTGGAGTTCGGACTCCACATATATGCTGCTTCCCAAATGCATCTACCATAATTTACCTTGAATTTGAGGAAGACAAAGGAACTTTGTGAAGGTTTCAATTAATTAAGAAGCAGTTACTAAAGACAACTTTGCCTGAGACACTTTTTAGGGCATGAAGTGGAATATAAATCATTGTCTCTATACATACTCAAGGAGCTTATATTCTCTCTGAAGAGGCAAAATTAGTATATTGAAAGCTAGCTAATACATGACCACAGAGAATTAAGGTCAAAGTATTTAACGGGGTTTTTGTTATTGTTTTTCCTCTTAAATAATACATGGAAAAACATTTATGCCCAATGAATTCAAGGCTGCTGGAGTACCAGAACTCTCACATGAAATTAGCATGAGTCACCTGATAACATGCATTGAGGGCCTCAAAATGCTCTTGCCTTCTCTCTCTTTAACCCCACTTCTTGATACCTATTCTAAGAAAATAATTTGTCCAGGAGAGGAACACTATACCACAAAGATTTTCACTGCAGAATTTTTTGTTATAAAGCACAGAAAGGAAAAGTGGGCAAATAAATATTGAGTAAATAATAGTACATCGACTCTATTGAATATTGGTGGTCATTAAAATGGTAATCATGACTACAATGAGGCAATATAGAAAATTAAGCACGCAACTAGCTAGCAAAGGATACAAAACCTAAGTTCACTAGAGTTACAACTACGTACTGATGTTAAAAATATTGTAATGGAGTATACACAATTCGTAATAGGGAGTTAGAGTCATACAAAATATGTCTTCTCTATCAAAAGTTCTATGACTGAGTCTGTTTTATTGTTTTTATACTTGGAAAAAATTCTAAAATGTTTCAAATTTTTGGGACAGATTATAAATGCTATGACTATAGGGAGAACCTAAGATGGCAGCTAGGAGAGACAGTGCAAAAAAACACCCTTGTGTAAAATATTAGATAAAAGCCAGAAAGTGACCCAGAACACCAGTTCCAGTGATGCACAGCTGGACAAGGTCTGTTAAATCTACAGGGACTGTGCACTTGGTGAAACCGGGAGTCTGCATTCTGAAACAAGTGAGTAAGCCGCTGAATATCAGGCAGCCACACTGCAGTGTGGGGAAAGCGAGGGTTGTTGTTTAGAGGGGGACTAGTTCTTTTTTTGAAAAAAAAAAACAAAAGTGGCTGCAGATACGTCAGTGAGAACTGCACAGTGAAGCGTGGCCGGAATGGGCTGTGCGAACACCTCAATATCTGGCATGGAAGATAGCCTTTCACGTACCTGCTGCTAATTGTCTCAGAGTGAGGAAGGCAGAGGTGACCCAAAAGGGGGAAAAAACCATGCCCTTTGCAGCCATCATCCAGGTGGGCTGGGAACGCTCCTGTCTGGCACTGGAGCCACAGCCCAGAGCCACGCCAAAAAACCCAGTGTGAAAGGAAGTGTTTCCAGCATCACACGCACATGCCACAATGTCAGATGTGGACAACAGCCTTTCACGCACCCACAGCTAATTGTCCTGGAGCTGGGAAGACGGAGCTGTGCAAAAAGAGAGAAATTAACACACCCCATTCACCCTCCTTTCAGCAGGCAGGGAATGCACCTACACAGCCTGGCAGCCCAGAACTTTCCTTGAGGGATGGCGTGCATTTGTGACGTAGCACAACTTTCCCTCAGCAGAGGCCCTAGAAGGGCATGGCTTGGAAGAGGGACCCACTCGGAAATCCCAGGGACCATAGGCCAATACCAAAGAGTTGTGGGTCAGTGGCAGAGACAATCTGTGGCGAGACTGAAATGAAGGTTTAGACTCTTGCAACAGCCTTAAATCTCCAGGAACACCTGGGAGGTTTGATTATTAAAGCTACCCTCCCTCCCTGACCACTTGGACGCATGCCCTGCATTCAGGGAGGACAGAACCAACAACATACCCAAACTTGGTGCACCAATTGGACCCCACAGGAGTCAGACCGCCACACAGCACAAAGACAAAGTTGGGGAGAACTGATGAGGGGAATAGATGACTCGTGGACACCATCTGCTGGTTAGTTAGAGAAAGTGTACGCCACCAGGCTGTAGGTCTGACAAATTAGAGATTCATCTTTGGATAATTCAACATATCCTGGGAGAACCCTATCAAGTGAAGCAAATGCCAAGAGGCCAAAAACAACAGAAAATTTTAAAGCATGTGATAAAACCAGACAATATGGATAACCCAAACCCAAATACCCAAATCAAAAGATCAGAGGAGACACAGTACTTGGAGCAATTAATCAAAGAACTAAAGACAGACAATGAGAACCTGGCACAGGATAAAAAAGGACATGAAGAAGAGCATGGCACAGGATTTGAAGGACATGAAGAAGACCCTAGAAGAGCATAAAGAAGAAATTGCAAGAGTAAATAAAAAAAAATAGATGATCTTATGGAAATAAACTGTTGACCAAATTAAAAAGATTCTGGATACTCATAGTACAAGACTAGTGGAAGCTGAACAACAAATCAGTGACCTCGAGGACCACAGAACGGAAAATGAAAGAACAAAAGAAAGAATGGGGAAAAAAACAAAAAAAATCAAAACAGACCTCAGGGATATGATAGATAAAATAAAATGTCCAAATACAAGACCCATTGGTGTTCCAGAAGGTGAAGAGAAGGGTAAAGGTCTAGAAAGAAAGTGTGTTCAAAGAAATCATTGGGGAAAACTTCCCAAATCTTTTACAAAATATAAATACACAAAGCATAAGTGCCCAGCAAACTCCAAATAGAATAAATCCAAAGAAACCCACTCCAAGACATATTCTGATAAACTGTCAAATACTGAAGAGAAGGAGCAAGTTCTGAAAGCAGCAAGAGAAAAGCAATTCATCACATACAAAGGAAACAACATAAGACTAAGTAGTGACTATTCAGCGGCCACCATGGAGGCGAGAGGCAGTGGCATGACATGTTTAAAATTCTGAGAGAGAAAAATTTCCAACCAAGAATACTTTATCCTGCAAAGCTCACCTTCAAATCTGAGGGAGAGCTTAAATTTTTCACAGACAAACAAATGCTGAGTGATTTTGCTAGTAACAGTCCTGCCCTACTTGAGATACTAAAGGGAGCCCTCCCAACAAAGAAACAAAGAAAGGAGAGAGAGAGATGGAGAAAGGTTCAGTACTAAAGAGATTTAATATTGGTTCATTAAAGGATATTGAGAGAGAGAGGGAAAAAATGTATCTGACAAACATAAACCAAAGGATAGAATGGCTGATTCAAGCAATGCCTTCACAGTAATAACATTGAATGTAAATGGATTAAATTCCCCAATTAAAAGATATAGATTGGCAGAATGGATAAAAAAATATGAACCATCAATATGTTGCATACAAGAGACTCATCTTAGACACGGGCACAAAGAAATTGAAAGTGAAAGGATGGAAAAAATATTTCATGCAAGCTACAGCCAAAAGAAAGCAGGAGTAGCAATATTAATCTCAGATAAAATAGACCTTAAATGCAAGGATGTTATGAGAGACAAAGAAGGCCATTATGTACTAATAAAAGGGGCAATTCAACAAGAAGAAATAACAATCATAAATGTTTATGCACTCAATCATGGTGCCACAAAATACATGAGATCAACACTGGCAAAACTAAAGGAGGCAATGGATGTTTCCACAATAATTGTGGGAAACTTCAACACATCACTCTCTCCTATAGATAGATCAACCAGACAGAAGACCAATAAGGAAATTGAAAACCTAAACAATCTGATAAATGAATTGGATTTAACAGACATATATAGAACATCACATCCCAAATCACCAGGATACACATTCTTCTCTAGTGCTCATGGAACTTTCTCCAGAATAGACCATATGCTGAGACATAAAACAAGCCTCAATAAATTGAAAAAAATTGAAATTATTCAAAGCACATTCTCTGACCACAGTGGAATACAATTAGAAGTCAATAACTGTCAGAGACTTAGAAAATTCACAAACACCTGGAAGTTAAACAACACACTCCTAAAATAAATTTATAATGTAGAATGTAGGGGAACTAGTGATAGAGAGCAATTAATTAAGGGGGAACAATAACCCAGTAAGAACAGATACGCTATCATGGGTAAATTTAACATTCTGGGAATGCCCAGGAATGACTATGGTTTGTTAATTTCTGATGGATATGGTAGGAACAAGTTCACAGAAATGTTGCTATATTAGGTTATTTTCTTGGGGTAGAGTAGAACATGTTGGAAGTAAAGTAGTTATTTTAGGTTAGTTGTCTTTTTCTTACTCCCTTGTTATGGTTGGTTTGAAATTTTTTTTTTGTATCTCTTTTTGAAAAATTTTTTTTGATAATCTAAAAAAAAGTTAAGAGTTATTGACAATCAATGCAATACATGATACTGGAGTGGATCTAAGAATGGAGGAGAAAAGCTCAAAGTGGGGACATAAGGAAAAACTGGAATATAGAATTTAAGCTTTATATCCATATTAATTTTCTTGAATTAACTGCAGTTAAGTTAATGACATGTGAATATCCTTGTTTGTAGGAAATGTACATGGAAGTGTTATGAGTTCAAGGAGTATGATATATGCAACCTGCTCTCAAATGTTCAGAAAATGATAAATGGGTAGATAGATAATTGATAGAAAGATAATAGATATAGTTGAAAGAAAGGTACTGCAAAGGTAGCAAAATGTAAAATTGGTAGATACGGATATCCGGGGGTGGAGGGTGTTGGAGTTCTCTGTATGGGGTTTGTATTGTATTTGCAACTGTCCTATATGTTTGAAATTATTTCAAAATAAAAAGTAAAAAAAATAAAAAATAAAAAATAATAAAAAATAATAAATGCTATGACTATAGAAAGAAAGTTTCCTGCTAGGAGAACTAGAGTTTGGCCTTGATGAGGGAGTCCTTAAAGAAACAGATTTTAATAAACAGCAAGCAAGATAAAGAATATTCTTGGCAAATGATCCAAAGGTTCAGAATATGAAATGTGTATGACCTGAAGCAAGAGTCATGAAGAGATTTGTCTGACTAGAGATGAGGGTACACGTTGGAGAAATAATGTCAGAATAATAATGCTGGATAAATTTTTGAAAACTTTGTCTATGTCAGCATGTAACTATTTCCTTCCTACTTCCTCTTACAGACCAGTAGGCATAGTTCTTACTTTAGAATCCTACATTAGTTCTTCCTAAGTTTATGGGTTAAATAAAATTGAAAGTAATATATCAAAGGAATTTGTACTTTTCAACTTCAGGAAGTGATTCTGCATTTCATCTGAGTTAATAAATTTAAAAACAATAATTGAGATCATCTTGAAATAGAAGAGCATATATAATGTTTGATTTTAAAAAAATTCAATAAAATAGAGGAAAAAGAAAAGAATAATTGGGGTGGGTTACAAGAATTATTACCTCATAAATAACAAAGCTACATTAATTAAACAACATGGAACTTATAAAACAACAGAAAGGAAAATCAGTGGTACAAAATAGAAAGTAAAGAAGGAGATTCTATATAAAGAAATTTAGAATATGATAAAGTTGACGTATCAGTGAGGAAATGAAGTGCTATTTAATAAACGTGGATGGGTAAAATGAATTTGCAATCCTAACCAGAGTAAAGAGTCAAATGGAAAAAAAAAAAGAAACTTGCAAATTTGCTGAACCTGTTTATTAGTTCTAATAGTTTTACAGTAGATTCCTTGGGATTTCATAATGTGTAAGCTTTCAGATCCTACCTCTTCCCCTTCCCTTTTGGCCCACAACTGGACAGGTCAATACGAAAGCACCAGGTGCTCCCTCCCTTGGCACCGGCAGAGAAGTTCAAACCACACAAACGCTGCACGTGGGAGCTCTCTTGCCTTCCCATCCCTAACCACAGCAAAACCAAAGCTACTTGCCCCTTCCTCACTCAAGCAAACCTGACCAGCTTGGGTGCCTCCCCTGCTCTCCCCAGAAAGCCTCATGAGGTTAGGAATGTTTTCATACCGTTTTTATGAATGTGTGACATCATTCTTCTCCACATCTGAACTAACTGTGCGTGATTGTGTGTTTGCAGGGGAGGGGAGGTAACTGATTCCACCCTCTCTGGGCAACCATAAGACAAATGGTAAAAAAAAAAAAAAAATAGAAACAATTCAACATTCTACAACTGGGACAAGATTAAATACAGCCCATTTAAATCATATACCTGAGTATTATTTAGTAATATTGGAATAAGCTCATGATATAATATTGTGAGGAAAAGCAGAAAACAAAAATTAACATGCACTATAATTCCAATTTTTATTTTAAATATATGCACGCACAAGTATATAGAAGAAAGAATGGTACAAAGTATGTCAGAGTATTTATCAGCAGGTGGTAGGATTGTGAGGTAATTTTTACTTCCTTACAATTGTATATATTTGTCAGTTTTCCCAAAGAACATTTATTATTTATTTTATCAATAAGAACAAACGAGAGTTAAAAATCCTGCCAAAGAGCCATAGCTCTAATTTATAAACACGGAATTGTGTTCTGTGTTGCTTGACCTGGCTGAGGTATAAATGTAGATTCCTGGGGCTTTATTCTTAGACATGGGCCTTTTGTTAGCTTAATTCAGGCCCTTGGAACTACTTAATTATAACTTACGTTGGTGCTGAATTATTCATCCAACAAAAATAAGCACTGAAAACAAATTTACTTCTAAAAAACATGTGGTTATCATAACCTTTGTAAAATAAACATTCTAGTGACCCCCCCAAAAAAATCTGCCTTCTGCAGTTCCTCTTGGTTAGTTTTTGCATTTACCAAATGTTGATTCACCTTTCTTAACTTCTCTTCTCTTTGTCTCCATGCTCCAGCTCTGAGTGTGGGTCCTCCTTCACTATCCATTGTTAACTCTCCAAATGGTTTCTAATTCGGTGGCCTGTTTCCAAGGTCCTCTGGAAGGCTACTGTACTAAACATTTTATACCCCTAACTGTTCTTCAAACTTTGCAAAGCATAGAGTACTTTTCATAAACTGACTTCTGCTTTGTTTTCTACTGCTTCCTCACCTTGAACGTAATTCTTCAACAGCATCAAACAATCTTCCTATTCCAAATCTGCTGTGCTTTCCCACCTCTATGCCTTTGCCCATGTTGGGTCCTTTCCTCTTTGCATCTTCGTTATATTTCATATCAAGTGTCTTCTTCCACTGTCTTCCCAGATTCTTCTCTATCCAGGCAGCATCTTTAAGTGTCTCCTGTGTGCCCTTATTACACGTTAAACAAACCCTGACGGTAGCACTTACCATGCTGTACAGAAGTGAGTGGTGTGGTGGAATAATATTTTGAGATGTTTTCTTGAACCACCTGTCCACTGGGTCAGTCAGACCATCCAGCAGTCATTGCCTTGGAGAAGGGATATTATAGTGGGAAGCAGAAGAAAAAGAAATCTAAAACTGCACTGAACCTGTATTTCATGTTCATTCCCTTTTGGGCCTGTGAGATCCTGGCAGCCCAGGGCCATTTTATTCCTCCTCTCAGAGTAGGCACCCCAAAAATGTTTACTGAATGAAGGAATTAATGTGTTCTCTCTCATGACACTCGAATGCCAGTGAGAGCTAAAATTCTCGTGTGATTTCTTTGCTCCTTGATCTCTGTGAGCCTGGAGTATGGCCTAGCCCTAAGCATACTGTGCTATTTTCCTCTATGCCTGAGGTTTTAGCATTGTTTTCCTGGGTCACAGAAGTTCTCTGAAGTTGCCTCAATGTACATTTCTGAGAGGACAGTTAGGCCAAGCTGGTGGGGGTTCTAGACTTCCTATTTCTGCTTTATTTTTATTTGCTTTACAACCTGGTCATCAAAGAAGGAATCCATTCGAAGACAAAGTTCAGGAGTTATAAAATAACAAGCACTGGAAAATGTGTGGAGAAATTGGAATACTAGCTGTGCCAGTTTGGTTGCATTATGTCCCCCAAAACGCCATGTTCTCTGATGCAATCTTGTGGGGGGCAGTTGTATTAGTGTTGATTAGTTTGGAATCCTTTCACTGAGTGTTTCCATGGAGATGTGACTCAATCAACTGAGAGTGAAATGTCTGACTGGATAATTTCCATGAAGGTGTGGACCCCGCCCATTCAGGGTGGGTCTTCATTTAATTACTGGGGCCCTATAAAGCAGCTCACAAACAGAAGGACCTCAGAACAGCTGCAGCTGAGTCAGACATTTTGAAGACAGCCATTGGAAGCTGGTGCAGACATTTTGGAGAACGCCATTTTGAAACTCAACCTGGGAGCAAGCAGATGCCAGCCACTTGCCTTCCCAGCTAATGGAGGTTTTCCAGATGTCAATGGCCCTTCTCCAGTGAAGGTACCCATTGTTGATGGACACTTTATGGCCTTTAGACTGTAATTTTGTAACCAAATAAACTCCCTTTATAAAAGCCTATCCATTTTGGGTGTTTTGCAAAACGGCAGCATTAGCAAACCGGAACACTAGTATATTGTTGGTTGGAATGTAAAATGTGGTACAGCCAGGGTGGAAAGCGATTTGGCAGTCCCTCAAAAAGTTAAATAGAGAATTACCATATGACCCAGCAGTTTCACTTCAAGGTATATACCCAAAGTGAAAACAGGGCCTCAAACAGGTACTTGTACACCAATGTTACAGCAGTATTAGCCATAATAGCCCACAGGTGGAAACATGCCAACTGTCCATCAACAAATGAATGGATAAATAAACTGTACATACACACAATGGATTATTATTTGGCCATAAGAAAGAATGAAGTTATGAGACATGCTGCAACATGGAAGGATCTTGAAAACATTATGCCCAGTAAAATAAGGCCAAACATTGCATGATATCACTTTGAGAGAGGACTAGAAAAAGCAAATTCATAGAGACAGAAAGTAGATTAGAGGTTACCAGGGAATGGAAGGAGGGGGAAGGGAGAGTGTTTGGGAAATGAATAAAATTTAAGGAGTTATAAAAGCTTGAACTCCACAACTTAAACCTGAAGGAGCCTGGACCACTGGAGGGTGCCATGAAAAGGGCAGACTGAGCAGGGACACAGACCTGTCTCAGAGATGGGACTGCAGCTGAAGCTCTGGCCGGGCAGGTCATCACATCCTGTCACCAGCTTGGGAAGACCTTGCCTGAGCAATGACTACAATGCATCCACTCGTGCAATGGAATTTTGGAGCCAGGAGGAACCGTAAAATGATCTAGTCCAAATTCCTCACTCACTGTATAAGTGAAGAATGGATCCCTGAAAAAATGCAGTGGCCTGCTCAAGTACCCTGGCCCCACCCTAATTTCGTGGCAGTCCTAGAAGTGGAATTTGGTTCTTCCCAACTCCCTGGCTACTGCAATTATGTGATATCTGTTTAAGATGAGTCCTCTCTGTGATTCTCTGGGAACAGGGTACCGGCTAAAGGAATCCCAGCCTCAGGGCTCATTTCTGCTCTCCAGTAGGGGAGGAAAATGATTTCTGCACTGGTCATGTCAAAAAATAGGCCACTAATTTGCATCTAAAACGTGTGAACACCAGGGGATTTGGGGGACACAGCTGCTTTCTCAGACAACTCTTTAACTCAGAGTTCTTGGCTTAGCAGCCAGGCACTCAGCTTGGGGGCTGAGTTTGAGAAAATCCAGACTGTACCTGCCCCCACTTCAGTATCACTCATCGTGGCTTAAGCTTATTTGCCTTGCACCAGCAGCGACCTGTATGGTGCACCCTCCACAAGGCCAACAGGGAGCCATCTCAGGAAGGGGCGAGTCATGCAATTCTGCCTTCACACTGGCAGGCTCAAAGTTTTCCAGTCAAATTACTACCTCTCAGATCCTTCCCAGGCAGTGACCCTGCAAACCATCATTCAGTGACAGCAGGGGAGGAACAAACTCATTCTTATTTCTCCAAATTAATCAACACTAACATTTTGTAGTGTTTGCATTTATCATTCCATAACATCTTAAGAAGTTGGGACCCATGACTTTTGCATATTTGCACATACACCCAACCCTCTTTTGCCTGGAATTCCCCATATCAACATAATTTGAAGAAATGCTGGAAAATGTTTACAAACTAAAGCTATGAGAGGCTCAAAAAATATGGGTCAGTGTTCTCTGTCTCATTTTGGGAGAGACAGACCTGCTTTCTCAACCCCTCACCACTCATGCCCAGGGCAGCAAATCTGTTTCATTTGATTGGCAGTGGCTGCCTGGAGCCCTGTTTGGAAAGGATTCTGAGACCTTGTTTGGGCTCACAGGGAAAGAATGCCATGACAGACTGGGGATGTACCCTGCTGGGGGTGTAGGCTGACTGTGTGCTTTTCATCTCTGACTTATGCAAGGTAATGAGACTGTAGCTAGAGTGGATGTACCCAATTTGTAGAGTCCTAAGCTAGGTTTCTAGTCTTCCCTGCAGTTAACATTGGCCTGACAATCCAAACATAGATCTTTCCTTGTTCTGATCCAACTCTACCTCTCTCCACACCCTCTAGAGAGCACCGTTCTTTTTTTGTTACCTGGCAACACTCCATAACATGCCGTGAGTAGCCACCAGACTCTAGACAAGATGGCGCCACTTTAAAATATGTATTTCCCAAGTTTTAGAAGGAAAGGCTCTAAAAGCATATTATTCTCAGTTCATACCTGGTACCCAAAATTGATTATAAGAAAGCTACAAAGGTTCTCAGATGGATTAGAATAGAGGTACCCAGGAGTTTTGGCTAGATGCATGACTCAGCTGCCAAGTTCAGAGTCATTTAAGGCTTTTGGTAGAAGTTTCTCTCTCACCTCCAAGACCCACACTCCCCCACCACCAATCCAGCCTACCTCATTTATTCCAGTGGTTCTCAAAGGGTGGTTCCCAGTCTAGAAACATCAACATCATCTAGCAACTTGTTAGAAATGCAAGATCTCAACCCTAGTCCATACATGTTGAATAAGAACCTCTGGAAGTAGGGCTGAGAAATCTGTGTTTTAAGAAAGCCCTCTAAGTGATTCTGAGCTATACCAAGGTTTGAGAACCAATGCCCTACAGTGTTGCCTAACAGAACTTTCTGCAATGATGGACACTATGTCCTACATTTGTACTATTCAATATGGTAGCCACTAGCCATGTGAGGCTATTAAGCATCTCAAATGTGCAAGTGATAAATTGAATTTTTAAAATTGTATTTCATTTTAATGAATTTAAATAGCCACATATGGCAAGTGGCTGCTGTGCTAGACAGCATAAGTCTAGAGTAACAGTATTTAAATAATTGAGGTTCTAGGACATTTTTGAGAATATGATAAAAGTTATAAACGTTCTCCCTAGAAAAATGTATATATTCTAATACACACATTTTGCAAATAGTTTCTGAAGGCTCAAAGGAGTTTTAGGGCATCAAGTAGAACCTATTAAGTATCCACTGTCAAATTTTCCAGCAGCAGAATTTATGATTTATAGGTTGTAGTTAAACTGTTAAAATAAACCATCTATGTACATCACATAGAACTTATTTTGTAGACCAATGAAAACACAAGTTAATGTACAATGAGTTTCAAAAGAAGTGTTCACAAATATTTCACCAAAACAACAAACAAATTTCTGGCGCTGTACTCCTGAATATAAAGGTCTTAGCAAAGCTAAGCAAATACATTTAAATTTAATTATGCCTCAGGTCATCTGTCCCCATCATAATATATTCCTCATTTGCTGCCCCTGAGATGATGCTGCAAAATTAATCAGCCCATTAAAAGTAGGCTAAGGGACCTAGTGCAGAGTTGTCCACATTTCTTGGATATTTGGTAGGATGGAAGCCACCTTCCAATGGGAGACTATTCTCTTACATAAGGAATGATTTGCACATGGAAGGCAAATTTTGTCCCTAATCCCTATAACCATTTCTCATGTACAAATGCATGGGGCTGAGCCATACCCTATATACCAGGCTTCCAGCCTTCCATGTTCTGCTGTGACAATTTAAATCCCATCGTCCTTGAAGGCTCAGCTCAAGTACTCCCTCTCCTCAATCCAATGTTAAACTTTCAATTCTCCAAAATCATAGACAATGCATTTAAAAAAAATCCAGCACTTGTAACATTCACTTGAAATTTCATGCATCTTCTCAATTACAGCTTCTTAGAGGGTAGGGACCATATTCCATATTTCTAACATTTTCTAATCTGTATATTTCCTGTAGTAAGGCTGAGAACAAAGCGGGTGCATATAAATACTTACTGAGTGAATGACAACTCAGATTCCACTAGTATTTAAATTCCCCCTAACGAAGTAATACTGTGCTAGACAATTTCCTATGTGTCCTAACATTTGGTCCTCACAGTAACTCTGATAGGCAAATAATAATAGCTTCATTTTGAAGATAAGGATATTAAGGCTCAGAGATAATACACAAATGGTTCAATTGTAGCTTGAAATTAAATTTATGACGAAAAGTCCTGGACAGAGGTAATTAAAAGTATGGGTATTTGAGTTTAAAAACCTGGGCTAAAATAGCACCTCTACCACCTACAGCTGTATGACATTGGATGAATTATTTTACTTCTTGAAGTCTCAGTTCTTTTACTTTAAAAAATGGTGCTAATTGTACCTATCTCATAGGGAAGAAATAAAATAATATTCATCCTTAAAATAGTGTGCAGATCATGGTTTCTAAAGACCTTCCACCAATAAAAGTTATCTGGCTTCCTTGGAAAAATGGCTGATCTGTAACTATGAAAAGTATATGATAAGCATGGAACAGAAAAAGAAAGAATTGATCAATAAATAATGGGGGCATGTTATAAAAAGCAGCAACACAGGAGTCAAATGGAAGGGTCTCCCAACATACAAACTTAAACAATTTGCTCCACAAAATAAATAATGATAATAATGGTTTTTAACCAATAGAACAAAATAAAAACCCATGAGACAATAAATGAATAAACAGCACGGCAAACTCTTCCTTATATAAGAATTCCAACTAATAAATGTGGAAGGAATGAGGGATGTAGAAAATCACCACTTGGCAACATCAAATGGTATTATAGGTCACTGTTACAGGTAAGTAACACCAATGGATGCTAAAATTGGTGAATGAGATGATGGTGAGAATCAAGATATTTACACAGTCTCCAAGTATTTCCCCACAAGTTTCTTATTAAACACAAAGGAAAAATAGCAAGTTTACGATGCAGAAACCTAATAGACAACATTTTAACCAAGTGATCAAAGTTAGTAACTCCAGTAATGGCTCAGAAATGCGTTACTTGAATTTACTTATGAAGATACGTCTAAAAATCCAAATTGAGAGATATTCCATAAAATAACTGAACAGTACTCTTCAAAAAAAGTGCCAAAGCCATGAAAAATAAAGAATGAGAAATTATTGCAGAGTAAAAGGGACTAAGGAGATGTGACAACTAAATGCAATGTGTAGTTCTGGTTTGGATCCTGTACCAGAAAAAGCCTATTAATGCAATAAAGGTAAAACTTCAGTAAGGTCTTTAGATGAGATAATAGCATTGTATCAATGTTTGATAACTGCACTGTGGTTATATAAGATGTTAATATTAGAGAATCTGGGAGAAAGATGTACAGGAATTATTTGTTCTCATTTTCTTTTTGTGAGTCTGAAATTAAACTGAATGTTAAATTTTAAAAAATACAAGAGTACCTGGTATATAATAAAGGTTCTAACAATGTGGAAACCTGAATGTCCATCAATTGATGAATGGATATGTAAAATGTAGTATATACATACAGTGAAATATTACTCAGCTATAAAAAGGAATGCAGCTCTGATACATGCTACAACATGGATGAATCTTGAAAACATCATACAAAGTAAAAGAAATCTGTCACAAAAGACCACATAAGGTATGATTTCATTTTAGGAAATGTCCAGAATAGGTAAATATATAGAGAGAAACATAGATTATTGGCTGCCAAGGATTAGGGGGAGAAACGGATGGAGATGATAGCTTATGTGTAGAGGGTTTCTTTTTGGGGGTGATGAGGACACTCAAAAATCAGATAGTGGAGATAGCTGCACAACTTTGTAATTATACTAAATACCAATGACCCATACACTTTAAAAGGATAAATACTATGTGAATTATATCTGAATAAAGAAGTTAAAAAAGAAAGAAAATAACAGTACTGGTGTACAATAAATGCTCTAACAATGTGGCCTATGATGATGATGATGAAGACAAAGAAGAATGAGAGGGAGGAGGAGGAGGAGGAGCAAAAGACAAGGACGACAACAATGATAACTGTTACTATTACTACTGTTGTGTTTTTTGTTTGTTTTTCTCCTCACTGGAGCTCATGGCCTTCCCATCATTAACTTTTAAGAGTTATAAATTGCCTGAGAAATAAATGACTTAGTTTATTTGTTACTTGTCTTTCTCCATCAATGGGGGAACCAACAATCTCCCTCAACCCTAACCCAGGAAAGACCAAGGGTCAAAGAAGAGCCCTTTCAGTTGCATGGCACTGCTGAAGATGCTAGAAACAAGGACAGACTGTGAACTGAGGGAGAGACTGTCAATATGTAGATCCCTATCCCCAAGTTTGGTACTGAACTAGAAGTGGAAATGCTGAAGCGGGAGTTAAAACCACCTGCTCTCTGCTCTCAGAAGCCTCCAAATGCAGGATTTGGCCAGGATTTATGAGAGGCCTTTGAGGCTTGCTCATTGCTGGTCACAACCCCAAGTTCTTGTAATTGTGAATGAAGCAAAGCCAAAGAAAACAATGCTGATGGCTGAGCAGAGGCTGAATGAGCCCTGTAGTGTCACAATCAAAACTCACAAGTCATTGTTCCATTGCAAGACCATGAAGTAGCTTTTATGAAATTAGTAAGTGCCCACAGAGGTCTCTTCAAGAGGAAGCTCTGATATTTGGGGAGAGGATGGGAAGGGTAGAAAGCCCAAAGGAATTGCTCTCTGAAGCTACATTCTTAACTAATTTGTTCCAAACAGCCTCCAGTCATACAAGTGAGAAATGACATCTGAGTGCAAAAGGCAACAGTTCAGAGATAAAACAAGTTGAAGGTATTTAAAGTACTTGCCAAGGAAAAGGGCTCATCTGATAAAAATTTAGACAGGAAAGATGCCAAAAGCCAGGAGAGACACAACTGAGAGATGTGATGAGGTGATTGCTGTTCCAGCTGTCAGACTTGTCAGTGGTGTGGAGATGCCAGATTCTAACTCAAATTCAATGTCAGCCCAAGAGCTGCCTCTATTTCCCTGTATGTTTTTCATTAAGAAAACATTAAGACTTAGTTCCAACCATAAATATACAATTTGGGGCCAGTTCCAGATAGGAATTTTGTTGGTAGGTTTGTCTCCTCCTAAAAAGTAGAAGTGAAGTGAGGAGGAAGAGAATGCCATCGTATACCTTGCCGTCACTGGAACCAGTAGGTTGCTCTCAAGTTGGGGTTTGTGGACCTGTAGAAGATAACATGTGAAGGGGAGGGTGGGGCTTGGATTGTCTTGAGAAAGGAAACATTTTCCATGGTGTCTTTAAGGGTCCCACAAGAAAACAATATTATTGGGAGTGAGAACTTTCTCTATTTATTAATTTCAGAATGTCAAACTAGACCAAGATTTTGTAGTATCATACATGCTGATCATATAGGTCTAGGTAAGCATGTATTGTGAGGCTCTGGGAAACACTAGTCTTTCTGCTTTCATATATACACATGGAAAAGGATTGAAAATTAAAAAAAAATAGAACAGGAAAGAAAAAGATTAAGGACATGGTCCTGCATCCCATTAAAAGGTTATCAAGGAACTGTGTGAAGGGAGAGGAGACATTTTAAAGCTCCTAATACAATTCTAGTCATTAAATGCTTATTTATTTTTCTTTAAGGTATCATTCTCCCAGTTATATCTACACAATTGACCATAATAAGTCTGTTCAGTGTCTTGGAAGACAGGATATCTACACCCCATCCCAGCCCAAGATACAGTTAAAGAGTAAAGGCATTATCTTTTTAGACAATTTAGAAGTCACCATTATAATATCAACATCCTTTCTCCATATTCTGCCTGCCAATTCAGTGTTTTCTCTAATTGCTATACCTAAAAAACCCAGGACTTTTAAACACCAGCTTCTTAGCAGGTTATCCTTAGTGTGACAAATGGCCATATTTGGACCCAAAGGCAATGCCCTTCAGATGGAAACATGGGGGTCACAAGATTCTAGAAACACAAGTTGCTTGCAAAGATGGCTTATCCTATATCTCTTTTGCTTACAACCATATAGTAGACTTTGAGTGAAAATAAATCATGACTAATGAGCTTCAAGAAGATGCTGGGTGAAAAGGGAGATTTCATTGATAGCCTGTTTGCTTTTGTGTGGGATAACAGACACCAGACTAACCCCTCCCCCCACAGACACCCCGAAACAACTGAAACACTGGACAAAATATATGAAAGAACAGTTTTTAGACATTGGCCATCATGTTTACAGGGCTGTAATCTTGTCATCTTATAATTCTATGTTTAAGGAAAACATTTTTTTATAAATGAAGGTGGAACTTAAGGTCTACACAAGAAGGTACAGATGCTTTCCTCCCTGTTCTGCCCTCTAAGTTTAACTATAAACCCTAAAAATAACACAAGAGGCACCAAAAGATCTCTGAAAGGTAGAAAGAGGAAGGCAAATGGGTTGGGGGTTCTAAGACTAGAGGAATAACACAGTGGGAGGGCATTTTATAAGACCCCACCTGACAGAGACAGCCAACCCAGTCCCAAGGACTCCTGTTACCCAACTTAGCAATAGAAAAAGGAAGTCCAAGTAGGGATACCCTCCCTCACATGTAATGAAAACACCAGGCAAGTCCAGTAGCAACAGCAAGAGGGACCAGTCAGGAGCCCTGTTAGCAGTAAGTGACCCAAGGAAGTGTTCTCCTTCACTGCCTGGCTTCAGGTTTCCCTCTTCTACCTAGAGACACTGGGTGATGAGGTGGGAACAACAAGAGGTATCACTCCAACAAGAGGCCAAGCCAGGGAAGTCCCTGTATCCCTATGGGCCTGAGGCTCCCATCCTCCACCCAGAGACACTTGGGCTGCCAAGTGGCACAAGCAAGAGGAATCTGCCACAAGAAGCACCAGATTAGAAAGCACTCTCTTCCCACAAAAGGCCCCAGAATCCCATCCCCTAGGGGGATACCCCAGGTGGCCTCAATCACCAGGCTGTGGGATTGTACTATAGTTCTGTAGGATTTTACCATAGTTCTGTAGGATTTTACCAGTAAGGAAAACTGAGTAAAGAGTACACAAGATAATTCTGTAGTGTTTCTTACAATGGCATGTGAATCTATAACTATCATGGTATTAAAAGTTTCATTTTAAAAATGAGAATGAAATAGATGTTTCTAGCAATACAAAGGCTAAAGACTTAATAGCCAGCAAATCTGCACTAAACAATATAGTAAAAGGAATCCTTCAGGCAAAAAGGAAAATTATATCAGGTGGATAGCTGGATTAACAGAATGAAATGCAGTGGAAATGTGGGAAAATATAAAGGAATTTCTAATTTTTAAAATCTTTTAAATGTATTATTGACAGTTTAAAGCATGATTAAAAATATATTGTGTTTTATACCATATGCAGATATAAAATGTTTCACCATAATAGCACAAAGTCTAAGGGGGAGATTGAAGAACACTGTAGTAAGATTCATAAGCTATATGTGAAATGATATAATATCAGTTAAAAGTAGACAGATAAAACCGTAAGCAGCAAGTAAAAAAAAAAGAAGTAATGGCTAGTAAGCCTCAAAAGAGATCAAAGTGACTCCAAAACCACTCAACCCAAAAGATGGCAGAAAAATAAAAGATGGGGAAAATAAAAGCAAATAGGAGTATAGTACATTTTAATAAATCCTTATCAGTAATCACAATAATTGTAAATGTTCTAAACACCCAAATTAAAAGGCAGAGATTTTTAGATTGGATTTAAAATAGCAAGATCCAGTTATCCAGTTACAGGTTGCATACTAGACGCCACCTTTAAATTAAAAGATGTAAATGTTAAAGGATAGAAATGAAATACTATATGAACAATAATTAAAAGACAGTGAATAGCTAAATTAATATCAAATGAAGTAAATTTCAGAGCAAAGAATATTGCCTTGATAAAGAAGGCCAGTTCATAAAATAAAAGGGTCCATTTACCAAGAGGACATAAGAGTCCTAAAAGTTTATGCACCCTATAAAGTTTCAAAATATATGACATTAAAAAACAGAACTGGAAGAAGAAACCGACAAATTTACAAATATAGAAATTTTAACATCTCTCCATAATTGATAGTGCAAGCAGACAAGAAAATCAGTAAGGATATAAAACACTTGATCAACACTATCAACCAACTGGTCACATTTGACATTTAAAAATACTCCACACAACAGCAGGATACACATTCTTTCCAAATGCACACCCAAAATTTATTGAGATATACCAAGTTCTGGGCCATAAAACAAATTTCAATAATTTTTTTAACAATTCAAATCATACAAAGTATATTTCCTGGTGGTGCCAGAAGAAAATGGCATAGATTCATTCTTCCCTGTCTCTCCCTCTAAATACAACTAAATTCCCTGGAAATTTTCCAGTGAACAATAAAAGGACCCTGAAAGCTGGAAAGGAGAGCTGGCTTTGGACCTCAGAACTTGAATAACAACAGGGCAACTTTTCTGGGTTTTCTTTTTATCTCTGATTATCCCCAACCTGGGCACCAGAGACACCCACAACCAGGAACCACTAGCAGGCATAGAGAAAGCATTAAAGGAAAAATTGATATACTGGTACTTATCAAAATTAAAAACTTTTGCTTTACTAAAGACTTTGTTAAAAAGATGAAATGACAAGTGTATTCTGTAGACAAAATGGAATTATATTAGAAATCAAAAAACATAAAGATAACTGCAAAATCTCAAAATATCTGGAATCAAAATATGAAATAAAGCCTTGGGTCAAAAAATAAATAAAAAGGAAAATTTAGAAAGTATTTTAAACTTAATGGAAATCAAAGCACAACATATCAAAATTTACGAGACACAACTACTTCATTACTTAGAGCAAACTTTATAACACTAAGCATCTATATTAGAAAATAATAAAGGTCTTAAATCAGTGACTTCAGCTTATAGCTTTAAAAGCTTGAAAAAGAAGAGGAAACTAAACCCAAAGTAAGCAGCAGATAAATAGTGATCAAGAGAAAAGCAGAAATCAATAAAATTGAAAACAGAAAAACAAAAGAGAAAATCAATGAAACCAAAAGATGGTTCTTGGAAAAGATCAATAAAATCAATACACCTCTAGCCAGACTAGTCAGGAAAAAAATGAGAGAAGACATAAATTACCAATATCAGGAATGGGAGGGTGATTGGTGTGCTTATCATCTCGATTATGGGGTTAGTTTCATGTGTGTATACATATGTGAAATTTTATCAAATTGTACACTAAATCTATGTGCAATTTATTGTATTTCACCTACAGCTCCATAAAACTGGAAGGAAAAAAAAAGAATTTTTTTCTCCCAGGTTATGGAATCTTTACTGATGGTGATCATCAAAACAAATAAAAGGTTAAAAATATGGCCCATGTTATGGAGACAGTGTTTTCCTACATCATTGTTTATCTGCACCACTTGGAGAAAGGAAAAGCAGCTAATGTAAATTCAGCACTGTAGTTTGTTGAATTATGCACCCAAACAAACACATGTTCTCAATCTTAATCTGCATCCCTGTGGGTATAAACCCATTGTAAATAGGACCTGCTGAAGATACTGATTTTGGTTAAGATGCTGTCCAATTGAATGAGGGTCGGTCTTAATCCATATTGCTGGAGTCCCTATAAACAAAATCCTGAAGTCACAGGAGCCAGAAAGGAGAGGACAGAGCACCAAGGAACCCCAAGGACTTCCGGCAGTCACCACCAGAAGGCTTTTACATATGATATCATTTTGTTCTCCTACACATTCTAGTAGATCATTATCCTTAGTTTTACAAGGAGGAAACTGATGGTTACAGAGGTTAAGTCAACTTGAATGTGGTAACTCTGGATCATAGTGTTTTGAATCCTAGCTCCATCACTTAGTAGCTGTGTGATCTTGGGCAAGTTGCTTAATCTCTCTTTGCATTAGTTTCCTGAACAGGTGGATGACAATAATACCTACTTCATAGGGTTATGGTGAGTATTGAATATGGATATATATGAAAAATATTTAGAACATTGCTTGTGCCTGGCTTATAGAAAGCTCAATAAATATAAATTCTATGTTTTCCCCCTTTTCTCAATCCCACTAATACATTGCAAGTTCTTTGAAGATGTGCCATATTCCCAGCCTTAATCAAACATAATTGGTTCTTTAGGGCTCCATACAGTCATGCCCTAGGTTTCCCAAATCCATGTCCTCAAATCCAGGCTCATTATTATATCATCTATACTCTACTCTGGAATTCTCCTAGTTATGGTATTGTCATCCTCATATGCACCCCAAATCTTTCATCTGAGTCGTCTTTTAATGCACCTCTTCCTCATCTTCCAAGTCAAATTGGTTTACAAGTACCTTTAATGTTAGCTCCATAATGTCCTTTCTATTTCCTTCATCTTTTTAATTTCTATTGCCTTGGCCTAAATTCAAGACCTTGATATGTTTTGCTTAGAATATTACAATCACCTAACTGGTCTCTTTAACTTTGGGGTCTTACTGATCCACCAACACCTATCAGCAATGTCATAAATCTGCAGTGTGATTAGACATGCAGAATGCACATCCAGAAGGCAAGGTTCAATAAGTCAGTAAGTCAATTGTAAGACCTAGGAATGTGTACATTTAACAGAGGACTTCCAGAAGGGCCATGGACCACATTCTGATAACCGCTGTGCTATATATTATTATTGCCTAAAGAAGAAAACTTTCCGTCTAAGTTAAAATAATAAATTGGCAGTGATCCAGATATCTAGCAAACATGTTGATAATGTGTTTATTTTCTATGTCTTTTTTAGTTTTCCAAATAGAAGTACAACTGTATCTGGGAGTCCCTTCAAATGAGATAATCAGGGGAAACCACTTTTTCTCCACTTTTTGTTCTCTCATCCCTTCCCCAAGGCCAGGGATGCCATTCCTTCACCTTAACTTCCTTAGCAGCCGTGAGAGTGGCAGCAGCATGGATACCCAAAATCTGAGAGAAGGCTTGTCTCCTTGGCAAGAGATGCAGAAAAAAGAGGCCCATGTTGTCCAAAGAGTGTGAAGGTTAATACCTATTTTTTTTCTCTTTCACCGTCTTGCCCCAAACATAGTTCCAACCATAAAGAACTATGTGACAGTGCAGGGTATCTGAGGGAAACTTGATTTTCTAGCCAGTGGAACCAGGAAAAAGAGTCCCAGATAATTAGAAAGTATGGGGAAATTCTAGAAGATAGAGAGCTGGATAAGGGAATTCCCTAATTCTGTGAATTATATGACATGAGTTCCAGAATCATCCCTGAGCTGTGAATGTGCAGAACAGACCCACCAAAGCATAAAGATTTCTAGACTGAACAGAGATATAAACTATAGCCCAAGTCCTGACTAAGCCCTGAGTGGTGCATACATGGGAAAGACCCAAAGAGTATAGCATAGGCTTTCAAAACCTGGCTGACATTGGAACCACTACCAGGAGGGCAAACAAAAACTTGCAGTATAAACCCAAATGGATTGATTGCCTGCTTTAAAAACCATTAATATACTCCAGAGTATTTGAATACAACATAATATATGAACTGTCACTTACTCCAGACTTAACTAAATACACTGAACTAACACACAAAGCACATCTACCAGAAGACTCCAAAAGAGGATTTATGTAGGTTAACTGGGTAAGCATCTTGGAACTCAAGGGATGACTCAGTGGTGAGCTCCCTCTTTTTGTTTGTTTTGTTTTGTTTTTGCCTCCCAGCATCAGTCCTATAGCAGCCCCTAAACTGAAACTTCTAATGGACATGGACAGAAAAAGTCCCTAGGAAATGTCTGGAAGGGGGAGTGCTTGTGGAATGGAACCTCTTCATTTTATCCATCAAATTCCAGAGAAAACATCAGGAAAAATGTGGCACCCTTACCCCTTCCTATCAGTGCAGCAGAGGCAAATCTTGACAGTAGAGTTATGTGGATGTTCCCCACTCTACACAGGTGAGTGCCAGCAGAGGAGTAGTGTCCTCTGAACCGTACCATCTGAACCCTCCCTTGGCTTAACCTACACCAAGCGAGCACCATTAACATGTGTCATCCCAGCCCTTCCCCACCTGTGTAGTGACAGCAAACCCTCATGGCTGAGTCTGGACTAGCATCAGAATGCAAAATTCCTGGAGGCTGCAGTCTCAGGAGGCTCCCACCCTTTTGTGGATTTTACCTCTAGGAACCCCACCAGTTGTCATGGTGAGGAGCCAAGAAATATCCCCTCAGGGCTCTGGCAAGGGAGGGAAAACATAACAATCATGAAATATATCCATAGAATTCTTCCTAACACAGGCCTCCTCTGCAATGGAAAAGACTTCAATAGAATATTTATCCCACCTGGAGGAAGAACATTTATGCAACTCCAGCCTTATTTAGACTTCCTGATTCATCTAAGGGCAGAGAAAAAGCTAATAATCATTTCTGAAGATCACAGCCTAGCTACAGAAGCTCATTAAAAGACTGAGATTTAATCCTAAAGGTATATACTACTTCCTTCCCCCACAACTTACCACCAAACCGACAGGGCTCTAGTATAGTTAGTGGAATACAGGTGAAAGAGCTGCCAGGCACAGACTTTCTCTAAGGAGGAGATCTTGGGGAAGCCCAGAGACAAAGAGGAGACAATAATAAGTGCACTAGAATAATTTGAAACCCCTGGCACCTACAGCTTCAGCAAACATTAAACACAGCCCAACTCCTAGTCAGAATAACATACAACCTCACACTAATGACCAATCTACTCCAATTCCTATTACCTGATGCATCATGTCTGGATTTCAACAAAAATTAAAAGGCATGATCAAAGGCAAGAAAAAACAGAGCCTGAAGAGGCAATGCAACATCAGAACCAGTCTCTGATATGGCACATATTAGGAATTATAGACAAGGAATTTAAAATAACTATGATTAATATCTTAATAGCTATAATGGAAAAAGCAGGCATGCAAGAACAGATGAGTAGTGTAAGAGAAGAAAAGCAAACTCTAAGAAAGTAGCAAAGGAAAATCATGGAAATGAAAAACACTAACAGAAATGAAGAATGCCTTTGATGGGTTCATCAGTAGACTGGAAACAACTGAAGAAAGAAACAGCTTGAAGATTGTCAGTAGAAACTCCAAACTGAAATACAAAAAGAACAAGAATGAAAAAAAATCCAGAAGATAATATTACATCCATGAACAGTGAAGAAATGTCAAAAGGTGTAACATATGCATAATTGGAATGCCAGAAGAAGAAAGAGAAAAGAGCAGAAGAAATATATGAAGTAATAATGGCTGAAAGTATTCAAAAATTAGTAACAGATGCCAGACCACACACCCGGAATCTCAGAGAGCACCAACCAAGATAAATACCAAAAAATCTGCCTCTAGGAATGTCATATTCAACTGCAGAAACCCAAAGACAACAGGAAAACCTTGAAAGAAGCCAGAAGGGAAAGAAATGTCATATATCTAGAAGAATGAGGATAAGAATTACAGCAGACTTTGCATCAGAAACCATGCAAACTGGGCTATGGACTGTAAAATCTCTTCAACAAAAAGGTTTTATCAGGCCATAACCTGCCTTAATGCCACACCAAGAGCTGTAGCCCCCAGCTCCTATGGAAATGGTAACTCCAGGACCAATGCAAGTATTGAGAACCCAAGTTAAAGGGCCAGCTGCTTTATAGCCCAAGTGGGGAAATAGGAATAATTGTTGTTGCCTGTGCCTCAGACTGCACAAAACAGGGAAAATGAGGTCAATTGACAGCCATGTTGGTTAGGAATCCTAAGTCCCTGGGGAATAAGAATTACCCAAAATATTGTAATAACACCTAATACCTGTTAAAATTTTTTATCACCAACTGAGGGTCTCCTATTCCCATGGGACCCTTATGCATAACTATGTGGACCCTTCTTATGCCCAGATTAAAAATTAATGTAATGAGAGGAGCTAAGATGGCAGCTTAGAGAGGAGTGGAAGACTGTTAGTCCCCCCCCGGAACAATTCATAAATGACCAAAAAACTAGTAAATAACCTGGAATAACTGCGGGGAGACAAACATGACTGTCCACTCATCATCCACCAACCTGAATTGGGAGGAATGCCTGAGATCACAACATAAAATCTGTAAGTAAAACTGCAGACCCAAGCTGAGAGCCGAGAGCCGAGAGCCCCTCCCTCACGGAAGCCTTGCAGTGCTAGAGAGCAGCACTCTCTCAGCCCAGCTCCAACTGGGGTTTTAATGTTAACTGCTCAATACAGATAGCGAATCCTCAACAAGCAGACAGAGGGTTTTGGTGACAACTGACCTTGGGAGAGTCGGGGGATGTATCTGTCTCAGGATGGGGAGCCCAGAGGAGCGGGTGCTATCTCTGGCTGATGGGTGAATTCGGGAGCTTTCTATCCCTTTCTGTCTCCATGGAGAAAGTCTCAGCCATTTTCAGTCCACAGCACTTTGCAGTAAAGACAGCCTCAGCCATTTTAAAATCGAAACACTTTGATCAGCAGAGGCAGAGAAACAAAAAACTTACTGATATGCAGATGACCTCTCTGGAGGGGGCATAGCTCCCCAAGAGGAAAGGGAGGGGCCCAGCTCTACTGCCTGCCTTACCAAAACCAGACCCCAAAGCCTGGAGGAAGAGAGCCACAGGACACACCCTCTTACACCAGCTGGTGACAGGCTGACAGGTGCACCTGTGAGGCAGAAAAGCACAAGTGTGTCAATGCTCTAAGAAAAACCATCAGGGAAACCAGATACTGAATATTTCCTCCTTCTGTGACCTGAGCCTGTTCTCGTCTGGGAAAACCTGATTAGGATGGCCTAGAAGGTCAGATGTCTAGACAACAGAAAACTACAACCTACACTAAGAAAAACAAAGTTATGGCCCAGTCAAAGGAACAAACATACACTTCAACTGAGATACAGGAATTTAAACTAATGCTAAATCAATTCAAAAAGTTTAGAGAAGATTTTGCGAAAGAGAGGCTGTCAAGAAAACACTGGGCATACATAAGGCAGAAATCAAAAGTTCAAAAAAACAACTAGTTGAATCTATGGAAATGAAAGGCACAACACAAGAGACGAAAGACACAATGGAAACATACAACAGCAGATCTCAAGAGGCAGAAGAAAACACACAAGAACTGGAGAACAAAGCACCTGAAAGCCTACACACAAAGGAGCAGATGGAGAAAAGAATGAAAAAATATGAGGAACGTCTCCGGGAACTTAAGGATGAAACAAAGTACAAGAATGTATGTATCATTGGTGTCCCAGAAGGAGAAGAGAAGGGAAAAGGGGCAGAGGCAATAATAGAGGAAATAATCAATGAAAATTTCCCATCTCTTATGAAAGACATAAAATTACAGATCCAAGAAGCACAGCATACTCCAAACAGAAGAGATATGAATAGGCCTACGCCAAGACACTTAATAATCAGATAATCAAATGTCAAAGACAGAGAGAATCCTGAAAGCAGCAAGAGAAAAGCAATCCATCACATACAAAGGAAGCTTAATAAGACTATGTGCAGATCTCTCAGCAGAAACCATGGAGGCAAGAAGGAAGTGGTGTGATATATTTAAGATACTGAAAGAGAAAAACCACCAACCAAGAATCCTATATCCAGCAAAGCTGTCCTTCAAACATGAAAGCTCAAAATATTTTCCGACAAACAGACGATGAGAGACTTTGTGAACAAGACACCTGCCCTACAGGAAATACTAAAGGGAGCACTACAGAGTGATAGGAGAAGACAGGAGTGCATGGTTTGGAACACAATTTTAGGAGATGGTAGCACAACAATGTAAGTGCACTGAACAAAGATAACTATGAATATGGTTGAGAGAGGAAGGTTGGGAGCATGTAAGACACCATAAGAAAGGAGGAAAGATAAAGACTGGGACTGTATAACTTGGTGAAATCTAGAGTGTTCAACAATTGTGATAAAATGTACAAATATGTTCTTTTACGAGGGAGAACAAGCAAATGTCAACCTTGCAAGGTGTTAAAAATGGGGAGGCATTGGGGGAGGGATGCAATCAGCATAAACTAGAGACTGTAACTAATAGAATCATTGTATTATGCTTCCTTTAATGTAACAAAGGCGATATACCAAGGTAAATGCAGATAAGAGGAGGGGATAGGGGAGGCATGTTAGAAAAAAAAAAAAATTAATGTAATGGTAGAAAACTGTCAAGTTTTGCAGAGCACTAACTTCCATCTTTCCCGGCCAGCCGCTCTATGGAACTGTATCTCCTGTAAGTGAGTCCTGTTATACTCATGTCTAACTTGAGACGGAGGGAGGGAGGGGGGAGGGAGAGAAAGAGGGAAGAAGGGAGGGATGAAAGGAAGGAGCAGGAGAAACCATGCAAGCAAGGAGAGTGGAGTAAAATATTTCGAGTATTTAAAATTATTTAAAATACTTAAAATGTTGAAAAAGTGCACCAACTTAGAATTCCTTATCAAGTGAAATTATTCTCCAAAAGTGAAGGAGAAATAAAGACTTTCTCAGACTAACAAATGTGAGGGAATTCATCACCAGTCACGCTGCTCTGCAAGAAATGTTAAAAGAAGGTCTTCAGGGTAAAGGAAAATTATATGGATCAGAAACTCTGATCTGGATAAAGAAAGGAAGAGCATTTGAGAGGGAATAAATGAACTCAAAAGAAACTCTATTTTTATTATTATTAGCTAATCTCACAGATAATAGCTTCTTCCAAATAATAATAGCAACAATATACTAGGTGATTATAGCTTATGGATAAGTAAATTGCGTGACAGCAATATTATAAGAGATGGAATCGGGAATTGGGAATACTCTGTTATAAAGTAAATGCACTACCTGTGAAGTGGTATAGTGTTGTTTGAAAAGTGGATTTATATTAGTTGTAAACATATATTGTAGACTCTATGGCAACCAGTAAAATAATTTTACAAAGAAGTTTAATTAAAATGCTAAGAACGGAGAGAAACCACAAAAGGGAGAGAAAGAGTAGAAGACAAAAACCAAAACAAAACAACAATAAAGAACCAGGGGAAAAAAAAACAGTTAAAAATATTGGCACATATTAGTCCAATTATATCAATAGTTACTTTAAATATGAATGGTTTCACTACATCAATTAAAAGATCAAAAAAACAAGACCCCCACTTTGCATTTAAAGGTATGATAGATTAAAGGGATGGAGAAAGATACACCATGTTAACATGAATCAAGAGAAAGCTGGTGGTGATGGTAGCACAACATTGTGAATGTAATTGACATCACTGGAATGTAGATTTGGAAGTGGTTAAAATGGGAAATTTTAGGTTGTATAAATGTTACCAGAATACAAATTTTAAAAAACCCATAGAATTGTACAACAAAAACAGTGAACACTAACATAAACTATGGACTATAGTTAATAGTATAATATAATAATATTGTTTCATCAATTGTAATAAAAGTACCATGGTAATACAAAGTTTTAAAAACAGGGAAAACTATGTGTCTCTATGTATGGGGGGGTTGGTGTGTTATATGGGAACGCTGTACTTTCTGCATGAATTTTCTGTACACCTACAATTTTTATAATTAAAAAAGAAAGCTGGAATGGCTGTATTTATTTCAGACAAAGCATATTGCAGAGCAAGGAAATTTATCAGGAATAAAAAGAAGCATAATGATAAAGGGGTAAATTATCCAGGAAGACATAAAAATCCTTAATATGTGTGTCCCTAACAACAGAGCATCAAAATATGTGAGGCAAAAACTTAGAGAACTGCAAAGAGAAATAGATGAATCCACTATTACAGTTGGAAATTTCAACACTTCTCCATCATTAATTGACAGATCTGGAAGGCAGAAAATCAGTAAGGATATAGTTGAACTGAACAACCCCATCAATCAACTGGATCTATTTGACATTTACAGAATACTTCATCCAACAACAAAATACATATTCTTCTCAAGTTCACATGGAACAGTCACTAAGATAGACCACATCCTGGATCATAAAACTAAACAAATTTGAAAGAATAGAAATCACTCAAAGTATGCTTTCACACCACAATAGGATTAAACTAGAAATCAGTAACTGGAAGATAGCTAGAAAATCTCCAAACATTTGGAAATTATGCGACAAACTTTTAAATAATAACACATAGATTAAAGAAGTTTCAAGAGAAACTTACTAAATAAAAATGAAAACACAACTTAATGAAATTTGTAGAAGGCAGGCAAAAACACTGTTGAGAGGGAAATTTATAGCATATATGAGAAAAGATCTAAAATCAATAATCTTGGCTTCTGCCTTAGGAAACTTAAAAAAGAAGAGAAAATTAAATCTAAAGCAAGCAGAAGATAAATAACAAAATTGGAGCAGAAATTAATGAAATTAAAAACAGGACATTAATTAATAGAGAAAATCAATGAAACCAAACTTTATTCTTTGAAAAGATCAATAAAATTGATAAACCTTTAGCCGGGTTAAAAGAAAAGAGAGAATCCACAAATGAAAATGGGCCATCACAATTGATTCCATTGACATTAAAAAGGATAATAAAGGAATATTATGAACAACTCACACATTTGATAACTTATATTGGATGGACCAATTCTTTGAAAAACACAACCTATCAAAATTCACACCAGGAGAAATAGATCTGAATAGAATAAATATAGTAAAGAAATTGAATCAACAATTAAAGGCCTTCCAAAACAGAATGTACCCAGATGGTACATTCTACAAAACTTTAAGAAGAAATGATACCAATTCTCTGTAATATCTTCCAGATAATAGAAACAGAGGGACCACTTCCTAAGTTATTCTGAGGCCAGCATTATACTAATACCAAAAGCAGAAAAGGCAAGAAAGAAAAACTGCAGGATCATATGTTCCTGAACATAGATGGAAAAATTCTCAACAAAATATTGGTAAGTAGAATCCAAAACTCTAAAAAGAATTATGTACAATAACCAAGTGGGATTTATTCCAGTTATTTAAGGCTGGTACATGATTCAAAAATCAATGCAATCAACCAAAAAAACCATGTCAACAAGCTAAAGAAGAAAAATCATATAATTGTATCTACTGATACAGAAGAAACATTTGACAAAATCCAACACCCATTCATATAAAAAATTCTCAGCAAACTATAACTAAAGGGGAAGTTCCTCAGTTTTATAAAGAACATCTACAAAAACCTGGAGCTAGCATCATATTGGTGAGAAACCAAATGCTTCTTCCCTTAGAACAAAAGTAAGGCAAGAATTTCTCTCTTGCCACTACTATTCCACATTGTAGTGGAAGTCCTACCTAGTACAAAGATAAGAAGATAAAATAAAAGGTATACCAATTGGGAAGGAAGAACTAAAACCATGTTTGTTCACAGAGGATATATCTGTTCACAGAGGATATGTCTATGTCTATGTAGGAAATCCCAAAGAACTGACAGAGGAAATGAAAACACCTAGAACTCATAATCATTTAGAGGAAGGTTGAGGGGTACAAGGATAATATATAAAAGTCAATTACTTTCCTGTATACCAGCAATAAACAATTGGGATTTGAAATTATAGACACAATACTATTTACATTGGCACTGAAAAATGAAATATATAGGTACATAGCTAACAAAGCATGTAAAGCATCTGTCTGCAGAAAACCACACAAATTGACAAACTAAATGAAGAGATTCTCCATGTCCATGGATTGGAAGATCCAGTATTGTTAAGATGTCAGTTTTTCCAAAATTGACTTATAGATTCAACACAAGCCTGATCAAAACACTAGTGAGCTATTTTGTTGATACAACAAACTGATTCTAACATTTATTTGGAAAGGTGTAAGACCTAGAATAGCCAACACAATACTGAATAAGGAGATCAAAGTTTGAGGATTCATACTACCCAATTTCAAGACATTATAAAAACAGCATGATAATCAAGACAGGATGGTATTGATGAAAGAATGAATACACAGATTAATGGAATTGAAGAGTCCAAAAATAGATCCACACAAATATAGTCAATAAAAGAACAAAAGGAATTCAATGGAGGAAGAAGGATTGCCCTTTCAATGAATGCTTACAGTGGCTATCCATATGCAAAAAAGAAGATGGCTATTATTTTTAAAAATAGAGTAAGTTTTGCTGAGGATGTGAAGAAATAGGAAATCTGATACATTGTCTTTACACTGTAAAATGGTACATCCACTTTGAAAATCAGTCAGATTGTCAGAAAGTTGAAAATAGAATTACTATATGACCTGGTAGTCCCACTTCTTAGTGTATAGCCAAAGAATTGAAAGCATGGACTCAGATATTTGTGCACCAATTTTTATAGCAACATTGTTTACAATAGCAAAGAATGAGAAGCAACCCATCAAAAGATGAATGGACGCTTATGAAGCTCATTACTGCAGAGGAGAGGATAAACCTGCTTATAATTGTGCCTACAAGTCTCCCCTGAGTACTTCTTTGTTGCTCAGATGTGGCCCTCTCTCTCTAGCTAAGTCAATTCGGCAGGTGAACTCACTGCCCTCCCCCCACTACATGGGACCTGACTCCCAGGGTGTAAATCTCCCTGGCAACACAGGATATGACTCCGGGGATGAATCTGGACTGGGCATAGTGGGACTGAGAACATCCTCTTGACCAAAAGGGGGATGTGAAATGAAACAAAATAAAGTTTCACTGACTGAGCGATTTCAAATGGAGTTGAGAGGTCACTCTGGTGGACATTCTTACACACCATATAGATAACCATTTTTAGGATTTAATGTATTGGAATAACTAGAAGTAAACACCTGAAACTACCAAACTCCAACCCAGTAGCCTGATTGTATAACAATGTAGCTTACACGGGTGACAGTGTGATTGTGAAAACCTTGTGGATCGCACTCCCTTTATCCAGTGTACGGATGGATGAATAGAAAAATGAGGACAAAAACTAAATGAAAAATAGGGTGGGATGGGGGGGATGATTTGGGTGTTCTTTTTTACTTTTATTTTTTATTCTTATTCTTTCTGGTCTAAGGAAAATGTTCAAAAATAGATTGGGGTGATGAATGCATAACTATATGATGGTACTATGAACAGTTGATTGTACACTATGGATGACTGTATGGTATGTGAATATATCTCAATAAAACTGAATTTAATTAAAAAAAGATAAATGGATAAACAAAATATGGTATATACATGCAATGCAATATTATTCAGCTATAAAAATGAACGACATTCTGATGCATGCGACAACATGGATGAACCTTGAAGACATCATGTTTCATGAAATAAGCTATACTGAGAAAGTCAAATATTGTACAAACTCACTTACGTGAAATATGTAGAAGAAACAAATTTCATAGAGACAGATAATAGATTACAGATTACCAGAGGTTGAGAATAGAGGCAGGGGAAAAGGAGTTACTATTTAATAGATGCAAAGTTTCTTGCTGAGGTGATGAAAAGTTGGGTTAGTGGAAATTGGTGATGGTAGTACAGTATTGTGAATGTAATTAAAATTAATAACTTGTCTCCCCCTGAGTGCCTCTTTGTTGCTCAGATGTGGCCCTCTCTCTCTCTCTCTAGCTAAGCCACCTTTGTGGGTGATCTCGCTGTCCTCCCGCCTACGTAGGACCTGATTCCCAGGGGTGTATATCTCCCTGGCAACACAGGATATGACTCCCGGGGATGAATCTGGACCTGGCATCATGGGTTTGAGAACATCTTCTTGACCAAAAGGGGGATGCGAAATGAAACGAAATAAAGCTTCAGTGGCTGAGAGATTTCAAATGGAGTTGAGAAGTCACTCTGGTGGACTTTCTAACGCACTATATAGATAACACTTGTTAGGTTTTAATGTATTGGAATAGCTAGAAGTAAATACTTGAAACTACCAAACTCCAACCCAGTAGCCTGGACTCTTGAAGTTGATTGTATAACAATGTAGCTTACAAGGGGTTACAGAGTGATTGTGAAAACCTTGTGGATCACACTCCCTTTATCCAGTGTATGGATGGATGAGTAGAAAAATGGGGACAAAACCTAAATGAAAAATAGGGTGGGATGGGGGGGGTGATTTGGGTGTTCTTTTTTTATTTTTATTTTCTATTCTTATTCTTTCTGGTGTAAGGAAAATGTTCAAAAATAGATTGGGGTGATGAATGCACAACTATAAGATGGTACTGTGAACAGTTGACTGTACACCATGGATGACTGTATGGTATGTGACTATATCTCAATAAAACTGAATTTAAAACAAAACAAGAAAAAAACTAATGACTTGTACATTGAAAGTGGTTAAAATGGAAAATTTTCAGTTGTGTATATGTTCCCCAATAAAAAGTTAAAAAAAAAAAGAATTTAGACACAGAACTTAAACCTTTCACAAAAAAATAACTCAAAATGGATAATTGAGCTAAATATAAAACCATAAAACTTGGAAAAAAAAAACTGGAGAAAATCTAGGTGACCTTGGATTTGATGATGAGTTTGTTTTTGATACCATGCTAAAAGCAAGATAACAAAATATGGTAAGTTGGAATTTATTAAAATCAAAAACTTCTATGAAAGATAGTTGGCAAGAGAATGAGAAGACTTCCAAAGATTGGGAGAAATATTTGCTAATCACGTAACTGGTAAAGAACTTTATCCAAAATATAGAAATAACTCTTAAAACTAAACAAACAATAAGCAATAAAAAGCCCATTTAAAAACTGGGCAAAAGATATCAATACACCTCTCCAAAGACGATATACAGATGGCAAAGATATGAAAAGATGCTCAACATCATTGGTCATTAGGAAATTTCAAATAAAAACAATGAGATATCATTACAAACATGTTAAAATGACTGGAATGCAAAAAAATTGACAATACCAATCACTGGTGAAGATATGGAGCAATCATTGTTGGTGAGAATGCAAAATGGTACAGCCAATTTAGAAGACAGTTTGGCAGTACCTTACAAAGCTAAACATAGCCTTAGCATACAATTCAGCAATTGTGCTCTTGGTATTTTCCCAAACAATTTGAAAATTTATGTCCACACAAAAACCTGTAGGGTAATGTTTATAGCAGCTTTACTTGTAAATGTCAAAACTGGAAGGAACTATTCAATAGGGAATGGATAAAAAACTGTGGATTATTATTCAGCAATAAAACAGAAAGGAGATATACACACACATACTCTATGATTTCAATTATAAGACATCCGGAAAATGTGTGTCTATAGAGAGCGTAAAAAGATCAATGGTTACCAGAAATTCTGAGTGAGAGAATGGACAGTTGAATAGGTGAAGAACAAGAAAATCTGGCACATTGGAACTATTCTACATGATACTGAAGTTCTGGATACATATCATGCATTTGTCAAAACCCGTTAAACTTTACAGCACAAAGAATAAACCTTACTGTATGCAAATTAAAAAAAATCGAGGCTATCAAAGGAATACTAGGATAAAATGCAGAATATGACAATACAAAGTGTATTAGAAATACATGAAATAACGTTACTGAAGGAAAGTGTTCTGACCTAAGTAAGTTTTGAAATGAGTGGCATCAGTAAGGCAAAATAACCCACCATGTATCATGTGTATTCATGGCAGTATGTTAACCCATACCACAATGGGAAACAACACTATCAACTGAAGTGCCATGCCTATGTAGAGGTGGATTAGTGTATACACAAATATTTCCTAGTTCTGTCAGTGGAGAGGACTTAAGAAGCAATAACACCCCAGTAGTTAGGAGCACACCCAGTGTCCAGATCTTGGTTTTATTTCTAATACCATTCCCCCAATAATAGGAACCAGGACTACTTAGAGAAATAGTTGATTCTAGGAATGGGACAGTAAATATACAAGATAAGTCTTTATAAACTTGTAGTGACAGAAATTAAGGGAGTTTGCAAACAAACAAAAAAAACACAAACCCACAAGGATATAGGTATGTCAAAGGAGAACAGGAGTCAACTGGAAGAGCTCCCACTGGCCAAAGCTAGAATAATTTTAAAAAAAGAATGATTAGATTATAACCCAAAGCCTAAAATAAATATTCATGAGTCTATGCTGGTATAAAGAAATGATTGGTTGATAATAGATAAATAACAGGGCAGAAGAGACAAAATCATCCTGCATAAGAATTCCAAACAATTTATGTGGATACTCTGTCCTGAAGGAGATAGAGCAGATTTCTCTACTCCTTAAGCACAGGCTGCACAAAATGACTTGAAAGAGTACAGTATTGAAGGTGGAGGAGAGAAACATTACAGTAGAGAACCCTGAAAAAGACTACCTCAACTAGGATCTAGATTAACGTTGACAGTGACAAATCTTTTTAATAGTGCGTACTCTTGATATCATGCGACAGAATGACACTTTTATCTCTGTGGTTTTCCTCCCCAAATTTCATAACTCCATCTAATCATGAGAAAAACATCACACTCATCAAGAACAAGAAAAGTCTAAGAAACCCAAGAGAAGCCTAAAGAGACATGACTTGGTGTCCTAGCTGGGATCCTTGAACAGGAAAAGGAAAAAGGTAAAAACTAAGGAAACAGAATAAAATATGGACTTTAATGAATAAAAATATATTATTATTAATGTGTTGTTAATATTGGTTCAGTAACACAAATATAGCATACTGTATAAAACATTAATAAAAGAGGTGACTGGATACAGGGCAAATGGGAACTCTGTACTAGCCTCACAATTGTTCTATAAATCTAAAACTGTTGTAAATAATAAAATCTATTTTATAAAAAGTCAGAAGATAAATGAAAATGGAGTAACATATTCAAGTAATGCAAAAGGGGGCAAAAGAAGGGGTAACAAATTAACAAAATACAGAGGGGGCAAATAGAAAAAAAAATTAAGATGATAGACTTAAATTCCAAACATATCAATAATTAAATTAAATGTAAATAATTTAAACACACCAATTAAAAGACAGATACTGCTAAATTACATTTAAAAAGACCCAGCTATATGTTGTCTACAAGAAACCCACTTGAAACATAATGATATAGTATGAAAGTAAGAGGATGTTGAAATGAATCAAAGAAAAAGCAAAAGTGGCTATATTAATATTAGACAAAATAGACTTCAGTAGAAGGAAAATTACTGCGGATATAGAGGGATATAACAATAAAATGGTCAATTCTCAAAGGAGACATAACAAATCTAAATATGTATACATCTAACAACAGAGCACCAAAATACAGGAAGCAAAGACAGATATAACTGAAAGGAGAAATAGAAAAAGCAACAATTATGATTGAGACATCAACAAGTAGATAAATAATAAGAAGGGATATAGAAAACCTGAACAAAACTAACTAATGACCTAATTAACACTTATAGAACATACTACCCAACAACAGCAGACTACACAGTCTTCTCAAGTGCACATGGAACATTCACCAAGATAGACCATATCCTGGATCACTAAACAAACCTTATCAAATTGAAAAAAATAAAAAACAAAGTATGTCCTCAAGCTGTAATGGAATTAAAGTAGAAATAATAGAAAGATATCTGGAATATCTCCTAAATATTTGGAAACTTAATATCACAATAACTGATGCATTAAGAGGAAGACTCAAGGGAGGTTAAAAAATATTTTGTACTCAATTAAAATGAAAATACAACTAATAAAAATTTGTGAGATGCAACTAAAACAATGCTTAAAGGGAAATGTATAGCTTTAATTGCATGTATTCAAATAGAAGAAAAATCTAAAATCAATTACCCAAAATTTTACCTTAAGAAATTAAAGAAAAGCAAATTAAACCTAATGTACACAAAATAAAGGAAATAATAAAAATTGGAATATTCACTAAAATGAGTAAAACAATGGAGAATATCAAGCAAAGTAAAAGCTGGTTCATAACAAAATATCAATAGAATTATTGAACTTTTAGCCAAGCTGACTTAAAAAAAAAAACAAAAACGAAAACAGGAGGTAGAGGAAACACAAATTCTTAGTATCAGAAGTGAGAGAGGGGACATGACTAAAATTCTACAGATATTGACAAAATAATAGAGGTATATTATGAAAGACTCTATGGTACTAAATTCAAGATCTTGGATGAAATGGACCAATTCCTTGAAAGATAAATCTACCATTATGCACTCAAAAAGAAACAGATAATCAGTATAGTCCTTTATCAATTAAATTGAGTTAGTGTTAAAACTTTCCAACAGGAAAAAAATATACTCCTGGTTGAGAGGATTGCACTAGTGAATTCTACCAAACCTTTAAGGAGGAACTAATACCAATACTATGCAATCTTTTCCAGAAAATAGAAGAGGAGGTCAGAGTTCCCAAATAATTTCATGACGCCAGATTTTTCTCACACCAATACTAGACAAAGACATTATAAGAAAAGAAAATTACAGAACATAGAAACAAAAACATGAACATAGAAACAAAAGCCCTTAACAAAATATGAGAAAATCAAATTCAGCAATACATAAAATGATAAAACATGGCAACCAAGTAGAACGTATCCCAAGAACATAAGACTGGTTCAGCATTTAACATTCAATGTATTTCACTTTATTAACAGACTACAAAAGAAAAAAAATATAATCATTTCAATAGATGCCAAAAAACAATTGACAAAACTCAATATCTGGTCATTTCATATAAACTCTGAGAAAGCCATGAATAGAAAGGAACATTCTTAAACAGAGAATTCCATCTACAAAATATCTACACCTAACATCATACCAAATGCTTTAGCCTAACATTGGAAATACAGAAAGTCAAGGATATCTGCTCTCAGTACTTCTGTTCAATATAAAATTAGAAGTCCTTGTCAGTGCAATAAGGCAGGAAAAAGAAATAAATGTCATGTATATTGGAAAGAGATAACACTGTCGCTATTTGCAAATGACATGATTTTATACATAGATAATACCATTAAATCTACAGAAAACTTCATAGAACTCATAAGTTATTTGGCAGGGTCACAGAATTTAAGGTCATTAAAAAATAAATTATATTTGTAAATTACTAGAAATGAAAAGTTGGAAATCAAAATTTAAAAAATAATACCATTTAAGTAGCACAAAATATTTAGATATAAGTTCAGCACAATATGTATGGGATCTCTATGCTGAAAACAAAAAAAGTACCAAAGAAATAAATCAAGGAAGACCTAAATAAAGGGGGAGTTATACCATGTTTATGGATTAGAAGACCTAAATATTAAGATGTCATTTTTTCACAAATTGAACTATATATCAAATGTAATCCCAATCAAACTCCTAGCATGGCAAAAAGACAGACATATAGATCAATGGAACAGAACAGAGTCCAGAAATAGAAGCACACAAATATAGATACATGGCTTTTGCCAAAGGCAAGAAGATAGTTTAATGGAGAAAGAATCATCTTTTTAACAAATCCTGCTGGAACATATGGCTAGCCATATACAAATAAACTAACCTACATCTAACCCTCATACCTAATATACAAGTTAAACTCAAAATGGATCATAGAGAACAAATGTAAAATGTTAATGCTTTAAACTTTTAGAAGAAAGCACATATGAAAATATTTATAACTTCAGAATAAAGAGTTATTAAATTTGACACCAAAAGTATGATTCATAATAGGTAATCAACAAAGTTAGAATGTGATTCTTTGAAAAGACCAGTAAAGCTGATAGCATTCTAGCAAGACTGCTCAAGCTGGGGAATAGCAGAAATGAAAATGGGGACAAAAGTACAGATACAGAATTGAGAAGATAAAAACACTAGGGAAAAACTTTAGGATAATAAATACGAAAATTATGATCAAATGGAAAATTTCCGGAAGAACACAGCTTATCAATACTAACAAAGAAAAAACATACACACACATACATATATATACATATAGATGTATGTATGTATTTACGATGGAAATTGATAAATCTAATCACAAAGCCAGATGGCTTCATAGGTGACTTCTAAATACTGAAGGGAAAAAAAGCATATATACTTTATAAACTTTTCCAGAGAGCAGAGCAAGAGGAAAACCTCCCAACTAGTTTTATAACACCAGCATATTTTTAACACCAAAACCTGACAAGAACAGTAAAAGAAAGGAATATCATGAACCAGTCTCTCTGATGAACCTAGACGCAAAAGTCCTAACCAAAAATATTAGCAAATCAAATCTAGTAATGTATAAGATAATACATTATGAAACAGTTGGGTTTGATTTAAGAATACAGGGCTACTTTATCATTCAAATAGTAATTTAATTCAGTATATAAATACAAGAAATGGAAAAAAAATCTTATGATTATCTCAATAGATGTGCACACACACACACACACACACAAGCATTTGTTAAAATTCAGTATCTATTCATTTCAAAAATTTCCAGCAGACTAAGAATGGAACTTTCTTAATCCAATAAAAAGTATTTAGATAAAACTTTTAGCACATATCAAACATAATAGTAACTTATTGAAGATTCTTCCTGACATAAGGAAAGCCAAGCAAGTTAACTGTTTTTATGTATACTCAATATTTTACTGGAGTTCATAAACCAGTGAATAAGGCAAGAAAATAAAACAGAAAAAAATGTATAAGGATTGATTAAAAGAAAATGTGTAAGGATTGCTTTTCCCTGGTTGAAGACTGTAAACATATAAATCCATCCAAAATTATATAAAACAACCTATTAGAAAGAGTAAGTGAATTTAGCAAGGCCATTGTATGCATATTAATTAAAAGTCAATTTTACTTTGGAATACTAGCAGCAAACAAACAGAAAGTTAAAAAAATAAGATCTTTTAAAATGCAATTATCCCATTGCTACATAATACATAGAAGTGAATTTAATAAAATATGTACAAGTCTACTATATTGAAAACTATAAAATCTTATTGAGAGACATTAAGGGATGTCTTAATAAATGGATGGATATATCATACTCATGGATTGTAAAACCCAATATTATAAATTTCTCCCCCCAAATTCTCTATTCTTTTACAGCTAACCTAACTAAAATTTCAGAAGGCTGACAAATGGCCTTTAAAGTTACTAGAGAAAGGCAAGGAGCCAGGAATATCTAAGATATTTGTGAAGCAGGAGGAAGAGGAGGTAAGTGGAGAGGGAGAGGAAAAGTGAGATGAGCAGGAGTAAGAAGAAGGGGGGAAACAGGAGGTGGGGAAAGATGAAAGAATCCAGACACAAAAGAATATGTGCAGTGTGGTTCCATGTATATCAAGTTGAAGAACAGGCAAACTAGTGTGTTAGAAGTTAGGTAAGAAGCACCTTGGGCGGGCAGGGGCAATGATGGTGTGTGGGCATGAGGGGGATTTGAAGGTTCCAGTAACATGGACACTAAAGTTACAGGTGTTTTCACTTTGTGAACATTTATTGGCCTATACACTTAAAATTTGTGTAATTTATAAATGTTAATTCAATAAAGTTTTTCAAAAGCTTATTTAGTGACCAATTAGTCATGTGGAATGAAAGAAGAGCTGAGGATTTATCTAAGGTATTTGGCTTGCCTGAACCAGGTAAGATTTTCATGTCATAAACCAATAAATAAAATATAAGAGGAGAAAAATGGAAGGGAGAGGACGGGAAGGTTGGTGTTGACACAAGAATGGTAATTTCTGGTTAGCTTGGAGATTCCTGCAGGAATTCCAGGTGGAAATATCTAACAGTTGAAAGCACAGATTTGAAGATCAGGAAATACAGAGACATCATGAGATATAGATTTGTGAGTCAATGGGATATGTAAAGATAATATTTGGGTTCATGAAAGTTGATGGATCACCCAGGTTGTATGTAAGTAGTAAAAGACAAGGAACTTGGGAAATAGTAGACATTCCCGGAAAAGCCTGGGAACTGGGACTTCTACTTCTGAAGGTCTTATGGATTGGCCTGACCCTACAGAAAAGTACATTGAATTAAGAAAGAAAAACATTTCTTCATCTTTTAACCCTGTTGCACATAAACAGTTTACAGCTCCCAAAGTAGCAAGAGATTTATGTTTCCCTAAAGAAGGCCTAAAATAAGCCAGCCCTTATCTGTTAAAATTGCTGAGTTGGCTCATCAGAGGAACCAGGCCAAGGAAGGGTCATTTCAGGCCATTAAGCTGCGTGTGTCAGGGCTAAAGTCTTGAAATCAACCATTGGGTCAGAAATGTGTCTTGTAGAGGAAAAAAAAATTCTACAATGGAATAAAGAAAACATCTACAAGGTTTGACCTCTCATTTTAATATTATTTAATAGACTTGTAGAAAAAAGGAAAAATTCACAAGTCCTTACTACATTCCTTATTAATTTATTAAATACAATGAGTCGGATCTCAAATGTAGACACCAATAAGCTACAAATAAGGGCTTCTCAATTCTGAAGTGCTCCAGAAATATGAATTAGAACATTGCCTTTAACCTTTCTAAATGCTTCATGTTCAATGTTGTTCTCATTGTTCCTATCATTAGATCACTGCCCCAGTGACATAGCTTCTATTCCTCAACACGTATGAATGGTCTGCAACCTGTTCTTTGAACTGGTTGACAGATTATTTTTCACTGGGTTCTACTACGTAAGTTCAAGTCCTCTTCCAAGAGGTGAACTCGATGGTGAGTTAAAGAACCCACAGCAGCCTTGGACTCATACATACAGGATATCCATAATCTCTCTAAACCCCATCCAAGTCATTTCCATTGAAGAAGAAATCTGCTGAACCATCAAATTGGATGTTTCATTTCATCTAGACAAAGCTGGCCAAGAAGAGACAGATAATGTTTGGCAATGAACCAAGAATTCACTTTTAATACACAAGTTATCATCCTGGCAGTCTTTAATGTCATACATTGATTATGTGATTACCAATGAGATATTAAACCTGTCTAGACCTCAGTTTCACTATCTGTAAAATGTATGGGTTGGCACAGGAGTTCTTTGAGATTTTTTTCAGCTCTAACATTCTATGACTATAAATGATTGATTTTACTTTTTTAATTCAGATTTTTGTCTCATGTACAGTATTAAATACTCAACCTGGGTATATAATGAATCTTGGTTAACATAAAAAGAACACAACCTAATGGTTTTATAATAGTTTAAGTGTATAACAGTATCATGTATCTGCGAATTCTAACACTAATTCCTTCTAGTAAGACCTAATATATTTGGGGGAAAAGTCATTGAAGGAGAGAGTTACCTATGAATTTCACATTTCATCTAATAGTAGTTGAAACCTAAAAAAATAAGATATTCCATTTTCTTCTAATCTTTCTTAATGTATCTGGGATACAGTTTCCTTATTTGTGAAGTTTGGATGACCACAATCAACCTCAAAGATTGATGGGAAAATCAGATGAAACAATATTAAATAAAGTGCTAGGCTTGGAGCTTTATTATTCATCAGCAATTCTCCAGGAACTATAATTGTTTTAACCACAAATCCTACTCAGTTGGCAATTTCATAACCTACCTTCTAATAACCAGAAATAAAAACAAGTTGCTGCTATAATCATCTAAATTCCAACAGGCCAGGTAATGGAAGAGAATAGAGGCTGAAGCACATTAGGTTCATAGAGGCTACATTATCATTCTTAGGAAACAAATCCCCTAACTTCCCTGGTCCCCCAAATCTTCTTTTAGGTCTATGAAACATACAAATAAAACTTTCCTGAAGAACACATACCATTCCTGAAAGTTTCAGAATAGGTTCTGGTATGCTAGTTAAACCACAGCACTTGAGAGTTCAGCCAGTCGTTAGAAATCAGAGTTACCCATCCGGGCATTTTGGAAACAGCAATTACTGTACTGGGCTGCCCTGTGCACTGCGGGATGTTAGGGGATCCACTGCTCCTTCCCAGTATACATGGGAGCAGAACTAATTACATAATACTATTGTATCTTCGAGTCTAAAGTGCCCCTCCTGTAAACAACATATAGTTGGGTCTTGTTTTGTTTTTTTGTTTTTTTTGTCCAGTCAGAAGACCTTTGCCTTTTGATTGGATTGTTTAATTCATTCACATTTAATGCTATTATTGATACAACAGGATTTGCATCTGCTATTTTACTTATATCTCATGTCTTTTTTTTTGTTTCTCTATCCCTTATTTACTGCTTTTGCATTAAGTGAATATTTTCTAGGGTAGTAGTAGTTCAATTCCTTTAATGGTATTTCACTTTATTTTTGAGTTATTTTTTAGTGGTTAACTTATCAGAATCTACTTCAGATTTATACTAACTTCATTCCATTGAGATATAGAAATATTACTCCTATACAGCTCAATTCCATCATTCCCCTTTTTGTTCTATTATTTTTATACATACTACATCTAACTATATCACACACTCAGCAATATATTGTTATAATGATTACTTTATATAACATTATTTATTAAAATTTTTAAAGACACTAAGAGAAGAAAGGATGGCAAGTATATGTTTATAGAGCTTATTATGTTTATCTTCATATTTACCATTTCTGGTTCTCTTCATTTGTCTCTGTGAATTTGAATTATATCTAGTGTCATTTCCTTACTTCAACACAGTTTTGTTCCCATCTAGCTCCTTTGCCTGTTATTGCCAAATATATAGCATCTCTATATGTTATATGCTTGGGTCAGTTTGAATGTATTATGTCCCCCAAAATGCCATTACCTTTGACGTAAACTTGTGTAAGCAGATGTATCAGTGTTGGTTAGATTGTAATTCTTTGAGTGTTTCCATGCAGCTGTGACCCACCCAACTGTGGGTGATGACTCTGATTGGATAGTTTCCATGGAGGTGTAACCCCATCCATTCAGGGTGGGTCTGAATTAGTTCACTGGAGCACTATATAAGCTCAGACAGAAGGAGTGAGCTTGCCACAGCCAAGAGGGACACTTTGAAGATGCACAGAAGCTGAGAGAGGAGCTGCAGATGAGAGACAGTTTGAAGATGGCTGTTGAAAGCAGATTCTTGCTCCAGAGAAGCTAAGAGAGGATGCCCCAAGAGCAACCGAGAGTGACATTTTGAAGAGGAGCTGTGGCCTAGAGAGGAACGTACAAGGAGAAAGCCATTTTGAAACCAGAACTTGAAGCAGATGCCAGCCACGTGCCTTCCCAGCTAACAGAGGTTTTCTGGACGCCATTGACTGTCCTCCAGTGAAGGTACCCGATTGTTGATGCATTACCTTGGACACTTTATGGCCTTAAGACTGTAACTCTGTAACCAAATAAACCCCCTTTATAGAAGCCAATCCATTTCTGGTGTTTTGCATCCCGGCAGCATTAGCAAACTAGAACAAAGCTCAATAATACAATTATATGCATATTTTTTATAAAATTGCTTTTTAAATCAATTAAGAGAAAAAAGAAGAAATATGTATTTATAATGTCTTTTATAACTACATAATTACTTTCGTTAGTGCTATTTTTTCCTTCATGTGTTTTGAATTACTATTTGGAGTAATGACCTGCATTATTTCTGATAAGAAGTTAGCTGTTAATCTTATTGAATTACCTTGTATACAGTGGGTCATTTTTCCATTTCTCTTTCAAGATTTTTCTTTGTCTTTCCCTTACTATTTTTATGGTGGCTATGTCTAAGTGTGGATATCTTTGTATTTATCCTACTTGGAGTTCACTGAGGTATCAGATGTGTAGATTCATATTTTTCATCAAATTTAGGAAGTTTTCAGCCATTATTTCTTCAGATATATTTTTTCTTCTCCTTTATCTTTCTCCTGTCCTAGTCCTCCTAGTACACATATGTTGGTGTGCTCAATATTGTCCCACATTACTCTAAAGCTCTGATTTTCTTCATTCTTTTTTTCTGGCTAGTTCAAATCTACCATTGAGCCCTTCTAATTAATTTTTCATTTGCCTAGGGTATTTTCAGCTCCAGAATTTCCATTTGAAACTTTTTGTAATTTCTGTAGCTTTATTGATATTCTCTATTAGATGAGACATTGTCATCATAGCTTCATTTACCTATTTAAGCATGGTTTCTTTTAGCTCTTTGAACATATTTATAAAGGTTGCTTTGAAGTCTATTAAATATAACATCTCTGCCTTCTCACATGCACTTTATATTGCCTGCTTTCTTTCCTATGTATGGGTCATAGTCTCCTGTTTCTTATGTCAATATTTTGTTGAAAACTAGGCATTTTATATATTGTTACAACTCTCAATACTGATTCACCCCACTCCTTGCAGCCTTGTATTTGTTGTTGTTTGCTTGCTTATTTGTTTACTAACTGGATTAAAATATTTTACTGAAGTATGAAACCTCTGCTGCTGATCTTCAGAGGATGTAGCCTGGGAATGTGCATGTTCATTCTCAGATGGCATATTTTTTTAGAAGGTCTCACTTAGACTCTCTCAACCTGATCTCTTAATGTTAAGCTGTTGGCCTATTTTGGTATCAGGCCAAGTCGTGAGGTTTCATTGATTGGTAGCTGATTCCTCTACTGTTTTCAACATTGCCTTTGGCCATGAATTATTCCACAGTCTGATGCAGTTAAATTCAGGCAGACATAGTTTTTCAGGCCATCTTTGAGAAGTGTTCTGAACCCAGGAGAGATCTTCTTAGTGTCTCTTTTTCTGGTTCTCTCTGGTAAACTTGCTGGCCTCTAGTTTGGCTTGTTTCTCTCAAAGAGAAATTAGCCTCCTTTCAATGTGTACTGCCAAAATCTCCATTGTTCTAGAGAGGTCCCTTAGCTTTGAAATTCCCCACACACTGTTTCAAACAAAGTCATTTCCTTTGGGGAGAACTTCAGTGTTCTGTCTTCCTATGGGCTGCCTTCCTCCCTGGTAAATATCTCTGAGATCCTCCTGGAATAGGAGTCTCTGGTCTTCTCAGTTTCCTTCTCCCAGAGTGGAATCTCTGATGTATGACTATGATTGAACTGGGACAGGCATGATCAGGATCCTGGAATTCTCAGCTTGCCTCACTTGGGGCTGAGCCTCCACCCACTGAGTGAAGTTTGACTAGAGGGAAGGACCCCCCCCAACCACTCACTACAAATTTAGCCTCTGCAACTTGGAGTTGGAAAGGATTATAAATGCTGTTGGCCTGCCCGTTTTGGTGAGATAACATGTATCTTGACTGGGAGCTGAAGGGAGAAGGAGCCCCATCTTCATGGTTACCCTTGCCTGGAGTAGAGCTTCTGTCAAACTGAGCTGGGGAGGAGAGGAAGAGAATAGGTTATGACTCAGGTGCAAGAGACTTTTGTTGTTCTCCTATGTTTTAGTAGGTTTTCTCAAATAGTTGTTTCTTCATTTGCAGTAAGCCCTCAGGACAATTTCCAGAGACTGTAAATGGTTGGATTTTAAAATAATCTTCAGACTTCCAGAAGATAGCGGTTAGGGGAGACAGGGCAAAAACAACATCTCCATGAAAAGTACTAGATAAAAGATAGAAAGTGACCCAGAACACCAGTTCCAGCGATGCATCAGCTAGACAAGGTCTGCGAAATCCACAGGGACTGTGCACTTGGTGAAACCAGGAGTCTGTGTTCTGAAATGAGTGAGTAAGCCACTGAATATCTGGCAGCCATGCTGCAGTGTGGGGAAACCATGGGTTAGCATTTGGAATCAGACTAGTTTTTTTTTTTTAATACCCAAAAGCATCTGCGGATACGACAGCGAGAACTGCACAATGAAGCACAGCAGGAATGGCATGTCCACAACCTGTGGGCATGCCTCAATATCTGGCGTGGATGATAGCCTTTTGCGCACCTGCTAATTGTCTCAGTGTGAGGAAGGCAGAGGTTAGCCAAAAGGGGAAAATAACCATACCCCTTACAACCATCTTCCTGGCAGGCTGGGAATGCTCCTGCCCGGCGCTGGTGCCACAGCCCAGAGCCATGCCAAACAACCCACTGTGATGAGAAGTGTTTCCAGCAATGCACACACACACTACAATACTGGGTGTGGACAATAGCCTTTTGCACACCCGCAGCTAATTTTCCTGGAGTTAGGAAGGTGGAGCTGCATGAAAAGGGGGAAATTAACATGCCCCATACAGCCATCCTTTCAGCAGGATGAGAATGCCCCTACATGGCCCTGTGGCCCAGAACTTCTGTCGAGGGATGGTGTGCACTTGTGACGTAGCAGCCCTCCCCAAGCAGAGGCCCTAGGAGGGCATGGCTGGGAAGAGGGACCCACTCGCAAGTCCCAGGAGCCATACGCCAATACCAAGGACTTGTGGGTCGGGGGCAGAGACAAACTGTGGCAAGACTGAACTGAAGGTTTAGACTCTTACAACAGCTTTAAATCTCCAAGAACACCTGGGATATTTGATTATTAAAGCTGCCCTGCCTCCCTCACTACTCAGACACACACCCCACATTCAGGGTGGACAGCACCAACTACACATGCAAACTTGATGCAACAATTGGACCCCCACAAGAATCAGACCTCCACACACCACAAAGACAAAGTTGGGGAGAACTGGCTTGAGGGGAATAGGTGGCTTGCAGATGCCATCTGCTGGTTAGTTAGAGAAAGTGTACCCCACCAAGCTGTAGATCTGACAAACTAGAGATAAGTCTTTGAATTAGCCTACATATTCTAAAAGAACCCTATCAAGTTAAGCAAATGCCAAGAGGCTAAACACAACAGAAAATTTTAAAGCATACAAAAAAACCAGATGATATGGATAACTCAAACCCAAACACCCAAATCAGAAGATCAGAAGAGACACGGAACTTGGAGCAATTAATCAAAGAACTAAAGACAAACAACAAGAGCATGGCACAGGATATAAAGGACATGAAGAAGACCCTAGAAGAGCATAAAGAAGAAACTGCAAGAGTAAATAAAAAAATAGATGATCTTATGGAAATAAAAGAAACTGTCGACCAAATTAAAAAAATTCTGGATACTCATAGTACAAGATTAGAGGAAGCGGAATAATGTATCAGTGACCTTGAGGACCACAGAATAGAAAATGAAAGAACAAAAGAAAGAATGGGGAACAAAATTGAAAAAATTGAAATGGACCTCAGGGATATGATAGATAAAATAAAATGTCCAAGTTTAAGACTCATTGGTGTTCAAGAAGGGGAAGAGAAGGGTAAAGGTCTAGAAAGAATATTCAAAGAAATTGTTGGGGAAAACGTCCCAAATCTTCTACACAATATAAATACACAGATCATAAATGCCCAGCGAACTCCAAATAGAATAAATTGAAATAAACCCACTCCAAGACATATTCTGATCAGACTGTCAAATACAGAGAGAAAGAGCAAGTTCTGAAAGCAGCAAGAGAAAAGCAATTCACCACTTACAACGGAAACACCGTAAGACTAAGTAGTGACTACTCAGCGGCCACCATGGAAGCAAGAAGGCAGTGGCATGATATAATTGAAAATTCTGAGAGAGAAAAATTTCCAACCAAGAATTCTTTATCCAGCAAAGCTCTCCTTCAAATTTGAGGGAGAGCTTAAATTTTTCACAGACAAACAAATCCTGAGAGATTTTGTAAACAAGAGTCCTGCCCTACTTGAGATACTAAAGGGAGCCCTACCAACAGAGAAACAAAGAAAGGAGAGAGAGAGTTGGAGAAAGGTTAAGTGCTAAAGAGATTCAGTATTGGTTCATTAAAGGACAATAAGAGAAAGAGGGAAAAAAAAATCTGACTAACATAAACCAAAGGATAGGATGGCTGATTCAAGAAATGCCTTCACAGTAATAATGTTGAATGTAAATGGATTAAACTCTCCAATTAAAAGATACAGATTGGCAAAATGGATCAAAAAATATGAACCATCAATATGTTGCATACAAGAGACTCATCTTAGACACAGGGACACAAAGAAATTGAAGGTGAAAGGATGGGAAAAAATATTTCATGCAAGTTATAGCCCAAAGAAAGCAGGAGTAGCAATATTAACCCCAGATAAAATAGACTTTAAATGCAAGGATGTTAGGAGAGACAAAGAAGGCCACTACATACTAATAAAATGGGCAATTCAATAAGAAGAAATAATAATCATAAATGTTTGTGCACCCAATCAAGGTGCCACAAAATACATGAGACAAACACTGGCAAAACTAATGGAAGCAACTGATGTTTCCACAATAATTGTGGGAGACTTCAACACATCACTCTCTCCTATAGATAGATCAACCAGACAGAAGACCAATAAGGAAACTGAAAACCTAAAAATCTGACAAATGAATTGGATTTAACAGACATATATAGAACATTACATCCCAAATCACCAGGATGCACATTCTTCTCTAGTGCTCACGGAACTTTCTCCAGAATAGACCATATGCTGGGACATAAAACAAGCGTCGATAAATTTAAAAAGATTGAAATTCTTCAAAGCACATTCTCTGAACACAGTGGAATACAATTAGAAGTTAATAACCATCAGAGACATAGAAAATTCACAAATACCTGGTGGTTAAACAACACACTCCTAAACAATCAGTGGGTTAAAGAAGAAATAGCAAGAGAAATTACTAAATATATATAGACGAATGGAAATGAGAACACAACATACCAAAACCTATGGGATGCAGCAAAAGCAGTACTGAGGAGGAAATATATAGCACTAAATGCATACATTGAAAAGGAAGAAAGAGCTAAAATCAAAGAACTAATGGAACAACTGAAGAAGCTAGAAAATGAACAGCAAACTAATTCTAAACCAAGTAGAAGAAAAGAAACAACAAGGATTAAAGAAGAAATAAATGACATAGAGAACAATAAAACAATAGAGAGGATAAATAACACCATAAGTTGATTCTTTGAGAAGATCAACAAGATTGACAAGCCCCTAGCTAGACAAAATCAAAAAGAGAGAAGACCCATATAAACAAAATAATGAATGAGAAAGGTGACATTACTGCCAGTCCCAAACAAATTAAAAACATTATAAGAGGATACTATGAACAACTGTATGTCAACAAACTGGACAATATAGAGGAAATGGACAATTTCATGGAAACCTATGAACAACCTAGACTGACCAGAGAAGAAATAGAAGACCTCAGCCAACCAATCACAAGCAAAGAGATCCAATCAGTCATCAAAAAGCTTCCCACAAATAAATGCCCAGGGCCAGATGGCTTCACAGGGGAATTCTCCCAAACTTTCCAAAAAGAACTGACACCAATCTTACTTAAATTCTTTCAAAATATTGAAGAAAATGGAATACTACCTAACTCATTTTATGGAGCTAACATCAATCTCAATACCAAAACCAGCAAAGATGCCACAAAAAAGGAAAACTACAGGCCAATCTCCCTAATGAATATAGATGCAAAAATTCTCAACAAAATACTTTCAAATTGAATCCAAAAACATATTAAAAAAATCAAACACGATGACCAAGTGGGGTTCATTCTAGGCATGCAAGGATGGTTCAACATAAGAAAATCAATCAATGTATTACAACATATTAACAAATCAAAAGAGAAAAATCAAATGATCATCTCAATAGATGCTGAAAAAGCTTTTGACAAAATCCAACATCCGTTTTTGATAAAAACACTTCAAAAAGTACGAATTGAAGGAAACTTCCTCAATATGATAAAGAGCATATATGAAAAACCCACAGCCAGCATAGTACTCAATGGTGAGAGACTAAAAGCCTTCCCCCTAAGATTGGGAATGAGACAAGGATGCCTGCTGTCACCACTCTTATTCAACATTGTGCTAGAAATGCTAGCGAGGGCAATCTGGCAAGACAAAGAAATAAAAGGCATCCAAATTGGAAAGGAAGAAGTAAAACTGTCATTATTTGAAGATGATATGATCTTATATCTGGAAAACCCTGAGAAATTGATGATGCAGCTACTAGAGCTAATAAATTTAGCAAAGTAGCAAGGTACAAGATTAATGCACATAAGTCAGTTATGTTTCTATATGTTAGAAATGAATGAAGTGAAGGACACTCAAGAAAAAGATACCATTTTCAATAGCAACTAAAAAAATCAAGTACCTAGGAATAAACTTAACCAAAGATTTAAAAGACCTATACAAAGAAAACTACATAACTCTACTAAAAGAAATAGAAAGGGACCTTAAAAGATGGAAAAATATTCCATGTTCATGGATAGGAAGGCTAAATGTCATTAAGATGTCAATTCTACCCTAACTCATGTACAGATTCAATGCAATCCCAATCAATCAAAATTCCAACAACCTACTTTGCAGACTTGGAAAAGCTAGTTATCAAATTTATTTGGAAAGGGAAGATGCCTCGAATTGCTAAAGACACTCTGAAAAAGAAAAACAAAGTGGGAGGACTTACACTCCCTGACTTTGAAGCTTATTATAAAGCCACAGTTGTGAAAACAGCATGGTACTGACACAAAGATAGACATATTGATCAAGGGAATAGAATTGAGAATTCAGAGATAGACCCCCAGATCTACAGCCAACTGACCTTTGATAAGGCCCCCAAAACCACTGAACTGGGACATAACAGTCTTTTCATAAATGGGGCTGGGAGAGTTGGATATCCATATCCAGAAGAATGAAAGAGGACCCCTACCTCACACACTACACAAAAATTAACTCAAAGTGGATCAAAGACCTCAATATAAAAGTACCATGAAACTCCTAGAAGATAATGTAGGGAGACATCTTCAAGACCTTGTATTAGGAGGTCACTTTCTAGACCTTACACTCAAAGCACAAGCAACAAAGGAAAAAACAGATAAATGGGAACTCCTCAAATGGAGAAGTTTCTGTACCTCAAAGGAATTTGTCAAAAAGGTGAAGAGGCAGCCAACTCAATGGGAAAAAATTTTTGGAAACCAAGTATCTGACAAAAGACTGATATCCTGCATATATAAAGAAATCCTACAACTCAATGACAATAGTACAGACAGCCCAATTATAAAATGGGCAAAAGATATGAAGAGACAGTTCTCTGAAGAGGAAATACAAATGGCCAAGAAACACATGAAAAAATGTTCAGCTTCACTAGCTATTAGAGAGATGCAAATTAAGACCACAATGAGATACCATCTCACACGAATTAGAATGGCTGCCATTAAACAAACAGGAAACTACGAATGCTGGAGAGAATGTGGAGAAATTGGAACTCTTATTCCTTGTTGGTGGGACTGTATAATGGTTCAGCCACTCTGGAAGACAGTCTGGCAGTTCCTTAGAAAACTAGATATAGATTTAACCTTCGATCCAGCAATAGCACTTCTTGGTATATACCCAGAAGATCTGAAAGCAGTGATACTAACGGATATCTGCACGCCAATGTCCATAGCAGTATTATTCACCATTGCCAAGAGATGGAAACAACCGAAATGTCCTTCAACAGATGAGTGGATAAATAAAATGTGGTATATACACACAATGGAAAACTACGCAGCAGTAAGAAGGAACAATGCCGTGAAACATATGACAACTTGGATGATCCTTGAAGACATAATGCTGAGTGAAATAAGCCAGGCACAAAAAGAGAAATATTATATGCTACCAGTAATGTGAACATTGAAAAATTTAAAATAAATGGTTTATATAGTAGAATGTAGGGGACCCAGCGATAGAGAGCAATTAGTGAAGGGGGAACAATAACCCAGTAAGAACAGATAAGCTATTGTGTGTAAATTTAACGTTCTGGGAATGCTCAAGAATGACTATGGTTTGTTAATTTCTGGTGGGTATGGTAGGTACAAGTTCACAGAAATGTTGCTGTATTAGGTTAGTTTCTCAGGGTAGAGTAGGAACATGTTTGAAGTAAACTAGTTATTTTAGGTTAGTTGTCTTTTTCTCTTTCCCTTTTTTTTTTGGTTTGTTTGAAAATTTTTTTATTGTTTTTTTTAATATAGTTAATAATTAATTTAAAAAAAAATGAAGAAAATATGCAAAGCCCACCTGAGAAGCTAGGGGAGAATGCAGGGGTGTTGAGTTTCCCCCCCTCTATGGTTGCTGATGTGCTCACAGACATTGGGGACTGGTGGTTTGATGGGCTGAGCCCTCAATCATGGGACTTTCCCTTGGGAAAACTTTTGTTGCAAAGGAGAGGCTACGCCTGCCTATAATTATGCCTAAGTGTCTCTTCCTGAATGCCTCTTTGTTGCTCAGATGCGGTCCTCTCTCGAGCTAAGCCAACTTGGCAGGTGAAATCACTGCCCTCCCCCATACGTGGGCTCTGACACCCAGGGAAATGAATCTCCCTGGCAACGTGGAATATGACTCCCAGGGAGGAATCTAGACCCAGCATCATGGGATGGAGAACATCTTCTTGACCAAAAGGGGGAAGTGAAAGGAAATGAAATATGTTTCAGTGACTGAGAGATTCCAAAAGGAGCCGAGAGGTCACTCTGGTGGGCACTCTTACGCACAACATAGATAATCCTTTTTAGGTTCTAATGAATTGGAATAGCTAGCAGTAAATACCTTAAACTATTAAACTACAACCCAGAACCCATGCATCTGGAAGATGACTACATAACAATGTAGCTTATGAGGGGTGACAGTGTGATTGGGAAAGCCGTATGGACCACACTCCCCTTTGTCTAGTGTATGGATGAATGAGTAGAAAAACGGGGGCAAAAAAAAAAAAAAAAAAAGGCAGCCAGTGTTCTTTTTTACTTTAATTGTTATTTTTCACTTTAATTTTTATTCTTATTACTTTTGTGTGTGTGGTAATGGAAATGTTCAAAAATTCATTTTGGTGATGAACACACAACTATATAATGGTACTGTGAAGAACTGATTTTACACTTTGTATGACTGCATGGTATGTGAATATATCTCAATAAAATTGAATTTAAGAATAAAATAAAATAAAATAATCTTCACCAGGGATGCTTCATTCACTGGGGAGCAGGTTACAGAGCTCCTCACACTGCCATTCCGGAAGTAGCTCTCTCCTTTTTTAGCCCTCACTCCTCCTACTGTTTCAGTGCCTTTGAATTTCTGTTGATGAGCAAAGATAATTTGTTATGGGTGCTATCATCCTCTCTTTAGGTTATATTTCAGAGTTAGGTGACCTGTGTTTCTTTCCTTTCTTATGAAAAAAGTTTTAATTTTTAAATCCCTGCAGTTCTTTACAAACACATGCCTTATTTAAAGGATAGGTATTGTCAGAGGTATGTACCTGAAAATGATTTAAAAACTAGTGAAAGCAACTAAACTGCCTAATTAAAAACTCCCTGCTGAATCATCCCTTGTGGGAAAAAAAAAAAGTTCATGTGTTTTGTTTTTGTAGTAACTTTATCTTTCCTGGTCTATGCAGGGTTCAAAACTTTCTCAGAAATGACTCAGAAAGAGCCCAGTCTACTCTGTTTAAAACCTCACAATGGCATATATAAAACAGAAATAGCCACCAACGCTCCTCCTAAAGGAGTCAGCAATTATTAACAAAAAGCAAGCCTCAAAACTTGCCAGCCGGTGATTAAAAGACATTTGCTCTGGAACAGTCTTGCGCTCTCAAATAAAAGAGATGAAGAAGGAAATTAAATTCTTGAAGAAATAAATTTTGACTGAAGTGAGAAATCACACTAAGAAGCTAATTTAAGGGAGATGAAATTAATTTTGGTGACATTTATTCTATTTAGCAAAAATGGTGGCAAAACATATAGTGGCTCTGTTAACCAGAGATAAGAGGCAAGTAATTTAAGGCTGGGCACAGCTATAGTCTACAGCGATTTAATCCTGCTGCTACACATCCCTTGTGACCTATCATTAAAGGTTTAAAGTAAAACTGACAATTATTATTAGCTAGTAATTGGATTTTGGAGATTCAGTATAAAGTTAGGATAATTTAAATGACTGTTGACATTGGAAAAGATTATGTAAATGCTCTGAATCAGCTGAATTTATCAATTTATTTAGTCTTATAAAACTGAGCATATCACCAACACCAGGAAACCAGCAAAGGGGGAACGACTTTCTCGGAATTGTCCTTAGGGATCTGACAAAGGATTGAAGGTAGCACCTAAACTTGCATGCCAAATCTCTGTCAGGGAGGTGGGCTTCAAATACCCAGCCTAGAACTCTCGAGATCATTATCCCTCATAGAAGACCAAGAGAGGCATGCCTCAGAAAATCAGAAAAGTCACAGACCCCAGGAGAAAAATAAAATTGTCACAAGCCAATATTTTATGATACGGAGTTTTAATTATGAAGGTTGAAATTCAGAAACTAAAGACGGAATCAAAAGCGCAACTGTCATCATAGATTTATAGCAATGTCCTCTGGCCACAGTAATTCCCACAAGGCTACACTCCATAAATACTGATGTGAGCCCTGCTTGATCCTTTGTCCATCCATAAGCACCAAGCAAAATTGGATTATTTAGGGAAATACTTTACAAAATTCATTCTGCTAAGGATACAACTGCATAAAATCAGTAGCAACACCTATGTGAACAACAACTGAGGGAGAGGCTACTGTTCATAGCACCCTCACCTTTAAATATTTTCATAAAAGGAAGGTTTAGTTGCACTCCGAAATAATTATTTCCCCAAGCCGATTACTCCCATTCAGTGGATACTATGTAAGTCCTCTCCACCCAGTGTTTTAGGGCAGTGTAACCTCACCCCATCTTATTGCAGACCAGAAGGAACTATATATATGTCATGTTTTCTGTAATTTAGACAACAGTGAGTTTTTGCCTTAAAATACTTACCCTTTGAATTAGTAATTCTACTTCCAAAAATCTGCCCTAAATAATTAAAGATGTATGCTTAGATTTAGAGGGTTGTAGTCAGTACTGTTTGTATGACCCACAAAAATTTTAAAACACCTAATGGTTCAGGATGGGAAGTTGGTTAAGTAAATGATGGTATATCTCTACAAAGACACTATGCAGCCACGAGAATTACTGCTCTAGAACAGTACCAGTCTTGGAAATGTTCTCATGATATATTACTAAGTAATAAAAGCAAAGCTATAGGTCAGGATACAACTTTTTAAAAGAACCTGAAGGAATCTGTGCTCGTTGTTGTTATTGTCTCTCAGCTCCCTTAAAAATATGCCCTGTAATGCTGGGCTGTGAGGGGCAGATTACATTTCTCCTTTGCCAGTGCATTAGGTCCTGCCTGTAAGAGGCACGAAAGGGGAACTGAAAGGATGAAGGAGAGAGAAAGGGCATATTTCTTCCTGTCTTCTCACTGCTCCCAGCAAAACCCTTGTATTAACAGGGACCATTAGTTCCAGTCTCCATTTTCACTCCCAGAACCAGTCTCATTGCTCTCCCTCAAAGAAGCCAGCACCCACTTTGAGCACTGTCTCCTCAGAAGTCTGGGTCCTGGTCCTCTAAGGCCCCTCGCCAAGCTTCTAGATTCTAATAACTCCAACCTCTTCTTTTTATTCTTCTACACTTGAGGACAGAGTAGCCACTTCTGGTAGTTACTATCTCTGTTATTTCAATGTTCCCTCCTGGCATTTTCAGTCCTCCAAAAACCATTTAAATAATTCCAATAGTAAATTATCTCTGTAAAAACAACTACTGTGCTAGTGCCCAGAAGTGGTCCTGGGACACAGACACTCAGAAGAGGAATTCCTGGATTGTTGGAGCTGTTTCCTTGACCTGCCTCCATTATGGACAGTTCAAGATGAATTGAGTCATCATGATAGAGATGGCTGCTTTATCAAGCGTTTTGGGTGAACAGTGGCTGCTGCAGTAAGCTATTAAGGCAGAACTGATGGCTATAAGGAGTGTGGAACAGGAGACTGCTTCTCAGGGCACTGGAGAACTTACAGAGAGAAGATGACACCTAACACGTGCAGGGTTGACCATCTCAACTCAAGCCACAAGAGAACCAGAAAGCCTTGACAACACTCTTTAATGAATCTTTTTCTCGGAGCTCATACAGCCATAGCTGTGAATGTTCCTTGTGACCCTAAAGCCTTGATATTGTAGGAGTGATGTCATAGGGGTTGACCACTTGAGCACCTCAGATTGCAGAAAAAACATGGAGACAAAGAAATCAGTCATTTCTCAGGAGGCAGAAATGACACTAGATTCAAACTGCCAGCTGCATTCAAAAATCAAAAACGGTCAGAGGCATCCACAAAAATGTGTTCATTTGTAAATGTTGCTTGTGTTTTGGGACTCTGAGCTCAAGACCACTAAAGTGCCACAGGCTAGGTTTCTTTTCCTTTGAGACTCTTTGAGTAATGGTAATATCGGACAACAAATATTTGCTCAATATAAATTTATCAGTTAATCAGTGTGCTAGGGAGAACATTCTAGACACTCTGACAAGCCACGAAGAGTTCTTTGTCCAAATACAGGCTTATCTCACCCTCTTACCCTTGACCTTGAGAAGGAGTTCTGTATAGATGGCCTCTGCACTGTTACCTGCTCCTTTTACCATAATGCATTCATATATCCACAAAGTCAATATGGAGGACAGAAGAGCAATTCTGCTTTGGGTAAAAGAACATTCTATGTGCCCTGCTGTCCAACTGTGCATCATGCACTCAAAGAGACCGTCACATAAGCATGCATCTGTAAATAGATACTACAGATTTACACCCATTACCTAGGTGATAATGAAAGAATGAGGAAAGCTTGTATAATGGAAACCCATGGATCATCTGAAAGCTTGTATAATGGAAACCCATGGATCATCTGAAAGTCTTATTTTCATTTCTTACCCAATAAATGTTTCAGGCAGGCATGCTCATTGAGAAATTATGAAGGAATTTGAGTTTACTTCATTTTTCTGGCTATTCCTTATTTTTGCTCAAAGTGGGTAAGCAACATGATGGCCAACAGATGAGCTAGAAGATTGAGAAACAGCAGGTGGAAAGATGGCCATCTGTGAGTTTGTCTCCACTCTGGGGAGCTTTTCTTAATCCCTTTGTCTCTTACAGGCATGTTAGCAGGGCACTCAACCATTCTAAAAATCTCTCACCACTGGTCCACTCATCCCTTGCATTTGAAATTTCCAAAACATCAGATCCTCTTGCCTTGTAGCATCATGGATGCTACTCTCTCTTCCTTGGCACCTTGATGCAGAACCAATTCCTGTTCCTCCTTCAAGACATAGCACAGACAAAATTTCATCCAGGAAGCTCTTCCCACCTTTCCGCCAGTCTCCTCCATGTGTAATTTATGCACATCTCCATCACAGCCCTTACACACAGATGAACTTTTGTTTTGTTTGCATGCCTCTTTCTTCCAGTACACTGTGGACTCTGAGTGCAGGAAATGGTCATATCCATCTTGTATCTTCCTTCCCCACAACCCTGCTCTTAGTATCACATGGGCACACAGCATTTAATAAATGTTTGTTAAGGACTGGATGCCGGGACACTCAAGATGCCCTTTTCAAGAGTCCTGACTGAAATGGCAGAGAAAAAAACAAACCCACACAGACTCTTTGAGGAGGCAGAAGGAAGTTACATTATTTTATGTGCTCTCTTCCCCATAAAGGAAAGCAGCCCTCCTGCCTTCCATTTGCCTAAATATAAAGTCCATTCCACTCTGAAATTTGCCAGACTAGAATTACTCATGATCCAACAGTCCTCAAATAATAAAGATTCACTTCTTCATTCAGCAAATATTAATTGTGCAACAACTGGGTGTCCGGCAATGGGCTAGTTCTGAAGATACAACTATAAAAAATTTACACAAGATTCCAGTGTTGTGTAGCTCATATTCCATTGGGTAAATAGATAATAAATACATACACAAACATATAAACAAGATAATTTCAGCTAGTGACACAGGCTTTGAAGAGAATAAAACAGTAATAAAGCAGAGTAAGTTGTGTGGGCATTCAGCTGTCCTGGCTTCTCAGAATTCAGTTACGCAACTTTGAAGTCCCCCCGCCACTGCCCTGCCATCTCAGACAGCTAGTCATCCTCTTCACTAGGTCTCTTGGGCTCATACACCCATCTGCTCAAATACTTCAAAAGCTTGCAATGAAAATGGTGCTGCTTTGCCCTGGAAGAAGTAAATCACAAGGCTGGCCTGTCATCACACAGAATCCTTTCACCGATCCACCTGCCAGTGAAGGGGAGCCTATCGCCCCTGCTCTGGGAAGCCAGGGGCCCCACAAGTTCCTGGTGGTAACCAAAGCACCCTATAAACTTCAGCAGCAGGAAGAGGCCTTTTCAGAATGATAGCCTTGGTTTTTTGATTTATTGTTATTTCCTCTTCCTGTGTTTCCAACAAAATCCATAGGGCCCACTTGCATCTCATATCACTGTTGTTGGCCGCTTCCCCCCTGGGGCAGCATCTGGCCAACGATTGCAGTATTTAAGTTGTGGTTTAAGATTTTCTGGCTCCTGAAGCTTGAAGGCTCTTCGTTGAGCTTCTTTGGATACACAGAAATGCTGAACACCAGAGAAGGGCAGTATGGAAAGAGAAAGTCCACGTGCCATCCTTGAACCTTCCTGGGCTGCAGACAGGCAAACTGCAAACAGGCACACTGAGTGGCCCCATGGACTAGTAACAAATCAATCTTAAGGGGTCCTGAACTAATAACTTGCCAGCTTTATGCATCGCGGCTCTGCGTGCTGCCTCGGTTGGGTGGAAGGAATGAAGCACTTGTAGAGTTATTGAATGCAGCAGTTGCCCAAGGGAACAGGGGAAAGTGATTTAGCAGCTACACAGGTGTTTTCTTTAATTATGCAGTATTGCGAACCCTTGCTGAGCTCCACGACCCCGGCTGTTCCCTGTGCTTCCCCAGTTGTCCAAGGCAGGATGCGCTGAGTAACTGGAGAGGGCTGCTGTCTGCCTGACGTGCTTCCTGGTGGCCAAGGGATGCAGTCTCTCCTCCCTTGTATTCCTGACACCTGGCCCGCCTTGAAGGCAAGTCCAGGTAGTGGAATTTACGCGCCACTTGGTGTGGGCTGAGGTGATGTGGGAAGCCAGCACAACTGTGTGTCCAAGGGAGAATTATAATTGCTCATAATTGGAACTGGAAACAGCTGGGACATTGAGCGTCACTAGCAAACCCCAAAGGACCTTGACAGGAGCAGGGCATTCAAGCAAGTCACCAAAGAGGAATTGGGTAAGGAGGAAGAGAAGAGATTCTCTGGCCATTGCACCTCTAGCCTGTTTTTACTGGGATCCTTTTATTACCTGTCCCCATTAACTGAAGAACCAAGGCTTAGACCACCCTATTTTTTTCATGAGGTGAAGCTGAGCTGCAGGTGGAGCCAAAATTATACCAAGTCAGGTGTCCTAACTCTCAAGCCAGTTCTAAGAGACTCTTCTATACTGCTCCTCCAACTATTGTGCATAAGAATCACCTGGGGTTATTGACAAAACCCAGATTCTCACTCAGGCAGTTTCAGGTGTTGTCTGAGAGTCTACAGTCCTAACAAGGACCTAGGGATTCTGCACAGACCACACTTTAAGTAACCAGCACACCTCTTAACACTCAGCACTTCCCTCCCTCTCTTCTCTTAGCCTCATTATTAGGAGCTTTATTTCACTCCTATGCAACCTCTTTAAATTCTCAACACACGTTTATGGATGTAGAATTAAGGCACTCTAGCTATGGGGAAGAACGTTTGCTGAAAACCAGTAAGTACAACACCAGGCCTTTTTATTTCCTGTGAATCATTTTAGAAGCCAAGTATTAAATGCACCAACTGGGCATTCACAGCCTGCTTTCTGCCTAAGAAACAAGCTCTCTGGACAGAAGACCGATGTTTTGGTAGAGTTCACCAGCAGTAGAGTTCAACAAGGGTTTGTCTCTATCTAAATACGGGGTCACTAGTAATTTCCCATTGAGCAGACCTTAGGTTCATAATGGTCAGAACTAAGCAGTTCCAAACCACACAGTCTGAAGACAGATGCAGCTAAAGTGTGCGCTGTTCTCCCCCTGCTGCTCCACACAATCCATGAGCACCTCTGTGATCTTTCCAGGAAAAGGTGTGTTTGCTACCACATGGTCATAAACAAAAGGCCCTTTTGTGCCTTTTGTGTTTTGTATTATGCTTAAACAGTTTTAAGCACAACCTCATGTAATTCTCAGAAGTCTGTGAAGTAAGGTGCTCTTATCCCTATTTTGTTAATGAATAAACAGAGGCTTGTAAAGGTTACGTAATTTCCCCAAGATCATATAAATGGAAAATATCAGAGCCAGGATGTGGATACAGGTTTTCTGATTTCACATTTAGTGCTTTCTTTAAAGGTAAATATTAAAAGTGTGCCCTTCCCTGTAGGAGGGATGAGAAGGGGAGAGGCTATAGGTCTGCAATGCACTAAGAGTACACAAATAAAGGGAAAGCACCTTCCTTTGGATTTTTGGAGAAGGTGGAGAGCAAGAATGTGGTGGTACCTCCAACTCTTTCCATCCATTCCTTCCGATTTCCTTGACTTATGCATTCAAAATTACACTTCTCAGTGCCCACCCCATGTTGGTGCAGACACAGTTTCTGTCATCAAGACTTTTGCAGTCTATTTGGAAAAAAATGAACAAAATCACAGGAAACATTCAGAGAAATTCATGGTGGACAATAGTCTATCCTAAAGTGTGCACTAATTAGCAAGGAATGTTTAGAACACTGATCTCAATCTTGGCTGATAGCTGGAATCATTGAAAGAATTTTTTAAAATAGCAAAGCCACCAAGGAGACTCTAATTTAATTGAACTGGGGCAGTGGTCTTCAAGTGTGCTCTCAAACAAGTTACCACTAACTTGTTAGAAATACAAATTATGGAGCCCCGGCTCTACAGACTCAGAAGCTCTTGGGGCAGGATCCTGCAATCTGAATTTTAATAAGCTCTCCGGGTGATTCTAAACATGCTCAAGTTTTTAAAGCACTGATAGAGGGTAGAGCCTGGACACTGTTGTGTTTAAAAAAAAATTAAATTAAATTAAAAAGCTCTCTGGATGATTCTAAGGTGCAGCAAAGTTTGGCAGACACTGGTGTAGAAGATAATGAAGACCAGCCTTTAAGAGAAGATGTCGCAGACCCATAACTAAATAATGAACAAATTATGGAGAGCTTCCAATGTCAGATTAAGGGTGGCCCTTGCAAATCAGATGTCATGTGTTCTGCCTCCCCGCATAGGGCAGAAGCTCTCCAGAGGCAAAGATCAAGTCTTCTGATTCCCATGTTCCACACAGTAGGTAATCAGCACACACGAGTCACTCACAATTCTGATTATTCAGTGTAAGGTCAATTGGAAACTAGGCCTCTGAGAAAAAATCCTAGGAAAATTATAGGACTGGCCAAAGTGAGGAAAGCGACTGAGTTATAAACACAGATATCTGACCTAAAGTCCATAGCATCGGCCTGAGAATTAACAGCAACCGTTTCCTCTCCTGACCCCCACCCTTGCTCAACCACACATTTTGCAATGGCACAAAAGCACATAAAGCATTTATTAAACAGCATGAAATCCATTTAACGCTTCTCTGGATGCACTAATTAGGTTTTGTGTTTGGATTTGGGGGCAAAGCAATACAGAACTGAGGGCAAAATCCCAGGCTTCTTAACATTCCGTGCTTCTATTTTGGTTTCTTCCATGAGTTATCAACCCCCACCTCCATTTTGAGTCCCAAGTGATGGAGAAAGTTCCTTTTAGAGAATGCGTTCAGAACCTGGAGTCAAAAATAATAAACATTGGCAACAGGATATCAATCTGTGGGACTTCACCTCCAGTCCACAAAGTTCCCCATTTCCATTAATAAACATCACCAGGAACATTACAGTTCCTTTGGAAAATCTGAAGTGTTTGCAAGGAGGTTTTGATTTCCAGCCAGCCCTTATTTGGTGTTGTGTGTGGAGGATCTGTTAAGCTTCATGCAATTAGCAAGCAGAGAGGAGCTATGAGCAGGGGATATTTTTTAGTTCGTTGAATCATACCAAATCTGAATCTATTTACCAAAAGGAATAAGAAATGTACATCTGGCTATGCTCTTAGTAGGGGCCTGAGAAAACCTGCACATTTTACTGCCTTCTTACTGCAATTTTGTCTTAACACTCAGAATTAAGAATTGGCAGGGTGGAGGGTCACAAAGTCTCAGAATAGGTCGGCAGGCTGAGGGGAATGCCCTTGTAGCATCTCTGCATTAAGTGCATGTGTTTTTTGATACATGTTGGAATCTTAATAAAGTGCCTACTAAGGACCCCCTTAAAACAAACAAGCAAAATAGAAAAAACAACTGTAGCCACAGTGATGGCCCCTATGACATAGTTTCAGACATGAATGATGCAAATATGTAGTGATCTGAGGGGACTTATAAACTGTATCTAATGTGAAGTATAGTTGGGGGCATTCTTAAAGACAGGTACGCAGCTGATTAGATCCGAGAGACAGAGCTCCGGGTTCCGTGTATCCCATCCATTCCCATACACCCCATCCATATCATGTAGGTTCTACTCTGTACCCATATCAGTACAATGGCCATATTAATCGACAGAAGAAATTTGACAAAAATATCAATAAACCTGTCTGTGGGTAAACTATCATAACCTGTTTCATATCCATCTAAATGTTTACATATATCTAAAAAAATAAGAGCACATTCTTCCAAGATTGATTAGTATTGGAAATGAAAACAATATTAAGTATCCAGTGCAGGCTTGTACAGGTTCAGAGATTTATTGCGATGTCAGAATTTAATGTAAAACTCAACAACCCACCCTTGTCTGGCAGAGCAGGGTGGCTCCCCTCCATGGGTCCTCAGATTGCAAATGTACACATAACAGTGAGGCCAATTTTTTTTTTAATTAAACAGCCGCTTTTGGGGAAAGCTCTAGGGGTGTGAAAGAAAACAGCCTACAATCCAAGTGAAATGACCTAGAAAATGATGCATTTCTATCCGGCCTGAAGTTCCAGGTTGAGAGAGAGTCCTCCCAGCTCCCTCACCAAAACATGTTGCCCACACTGCATATAACTTGCCCACATCCTCCCCTGGAAGAAGGTACCTATGATATTAATCTTTATCATCACAGCTACAGTCATTAAACAATTACCTGACTTGGACTGACGCTGTCACAGACAGAAGAAAATGGAAAGGCATTAAACTCTGAAAAGTCAAGTAAAACCCTTCATGTTCTCTCCCAGTAGGAGACTGACATAAAGTCCTTGCTTGGTCTATAGTGAAGAGAAGGCTGCAGGAGTGCTAAGGACACAGCCGTGACGATTCCTGAAGACAGTGAAATGTGACTCTGACCATCACCAGACATCCAGGGAACTGCAGAAAACTCAGGAAATGATCAAGTTCGGAGATATAGCTAAGATGTCAATTGAAAAACATAAAATCCAAAACTCAACTTCAAATCTTCAACTTAGCCTTTGGGTCGCTCAGTAAATTACAGGCAAGGATCAAAACAGAAACAATTTCACTCAAGTTCTGTTTTACAGGATTAATGTTTCAGCCCCCCTTCCAAAAGAAGGAGGGGAACGGAGAAGGAGGTGAGGAGGCAAGAATGAAATTCTTCCTTCAAGAGCTAGGAAAAAACCAACGTCATAGCAATGGGAAGGAGAGAAACATAGTCTGGGCATGTCAGATCACTGCTTTTCATTTCCAACTTCAAGATCTCAAATTCTGATCTCAAGCTTCCACCTGTAATGTTGCTTTTTGGTATGATGTAAGTTTCTCAAAAGACTGACTCCTTCCTCTTCACCATGGACAAAGAAAATTCACCCTGTTAAGTAGATACCTTATTAAAATGGAACATCTATCTCAATTAAAAGCAAGATTCCTTGAAAGGGTATAAAACATTTTATTTTGCCATTGGCCTTAACAAATAAACCTTTTCAGTGTGCATCTGTGCAGCCTCCTCTGGGGTTACGTCAGGTGTGTCCTGTAAGCTTGCTTTCACTGTGGCTGGGGAAGGTCCAGTTTAGGGCCTGCCCTCTCTCTACTGTCTCTTCCTTTGAGAAACTGCCATATACTGAGCATGCTCCTTTGCCTCCATGATTAAACTCTAGGGTGAGATAGTGTACTGGGGCGTGCTCAGTTATGGAATATATTTGGTGGGTTAAATAAAAGTGGAAGGAAAATGGCCTCAAGACATCCTACTCTAGAAGCTGGATCCATGCTTAAACCATAATTTGGGAATCAAATCTTGGTTTTGTTGCCTGTTTTAAGATGGCATCAGGAGCACACTGTAGGCCAGAAGATTATTTCTAGATCGAGATAAGGTGCAAGGGAGTGGTCTCTGAGACACGCTCATACCCTTTCTTGAACCCTGCTACTAGAGGTAGTTAGGTTAGAAGAAATATCTTTCTTCAGTATAGTGTATGCAGTGGAATCAGTGGGCCCAGTACAAGATGATGTTGTCCTTCCAGATTCCTTTCCGCTTTATTCGTCCACATAGCCAGAGGAACAGGGTTGCTCTCCTCCCTTGGGACATTTCTTTCTACCCTTTAGGAACTTTTTCCTCTCTTGCATACTAGGTAGGAAGGTCCCAGAAGACATTCTTGCCGTTTCAACCTCCTACACACCCACTCCACTCCAGGCACTGGACCACACACTCTGATTCTTATGCTTTAATCTGCTGCTAGCTGGTGTATGAGGCCTTTTCTCTTAGCAAAGCTGTAAGATCTGCAAACTAAATGGAGGTTTGGGGTGGATGTAGAGAGAGCAGACCTTTTGGCCTGCTTTGTTTCTAGTATAGACCCATAAGTCAGCCTAGCTAAGGTTGGCTCCATCATAGCCAATCCATGTTCTAATTGGGATATAGTCCTAAAGTCCCCAGCAGGTATTAAAGTCTTATTCCAACTTGTTTTAGCCTCTGGGCATATATCTATCTTGGGACCTTGCAGGAAATGGTGAATAGTGAAGCACAGGATTGAGCTATTATGTGCTAGAGATAAATAGCATTTTAAGACCATCACAAGTCACATCACTCCAACATCACCAATTATATCTTGTTTTCCACTTCAAACAACGGAATTTTGGCTTTGGGTAATAGGCCGGATTAAACATCCTTTAACACCCTTCCTTACCACATTCCTATAATTGTCACCAACTCTGGATGGCCATAGCTGTTGTTTCAAAGGAAAGGAAATGATTTTAAATTCTAGAAGACAACGTGTCCTATAAACAAAATCACTGTTATTCTCTCCTGTAGACTTAATCTAAAATTGATTTTGATGGGAGGCTAGACAACATGACCTCTAATGACCTTCCTGATCCTGGCACGTCAGGATGAGGATGTCAAGCTCTAAGCTAAAATTCTGTACTCATTGTGGTTGCTCTCCCAAGACACAAGGAAAAAAGAGGGCAGAAATACAACTTGGCCTGGTCATAACAGATATCTGCCCTGGATTCTCCATCAAGGAGAAACATATGTGAAAATTCCACCCAAATTGTCCTTTTCTCAACATCCCTAAAGCCCCCTTCCTGTGGCTGTGAAACATCAGAATTTCTTCTTCTCAGCATTTGAGACCTCTGCAAAGCCAGGAGGTTACAAATAGTCATGGCAGTTTCCCAAAAAGTCTTCCCTGTCATTGGGCACAACAGGGAAATCCACACATCTGGCCCAGGGAAATGGAAAATATAAATGAAAGGGAAACTGAAGTCATGGGACATGAGAACTGCTTGTCTGTAGCTGAGTGACTGCAGATCTGTTGGGTCATTTTTTTTTTTTTTCCTTTATCCATAAAGGGACACAGGGGCGGGGGGAGGGTGGTGGTTACTATGACTATTCACCATTTCTGGGTTTCCTGTTTGCTTGTTTTAGACTAGCCAGGTAGGGATGAAGAATAGTAAAGCTCGGAATAACCTAAGTCTGGTTTTTATGGGAATCTGCATTCAACAACAGAAGAATATGTGACACAGACACTGCTCCTTTAACAATGGAAGTCATATCACAAATGACTCTTCTGTAGGACAATTTAGTCCTTCAGCACATCAGTAGAGGTCAGATTCCTTAATGCAACAACACAAAGATAAATCCATTGTATATCCTTCTCCATCTTGTGCCTGATTCAACTTGAGAACTACTGATATGTACCAAATCAAAGGAGAATTCAAAATAGATGTTCTTCTGGCTTTAGCTTCATACTACATGTCATTGAGAGCCCCCAAATGTGGTTTTGAAGTAATTTATCAGTTGTGTAAGCTAAGAACACTAGACTTTGAATACGAAGATATGATTTACAGTTCAGACTCTGCTACTAATTGCATGTGTGACTTTAAGAATATATATAAAGTTTTATACAAATGTGGAATATATATAATTTTCTTCTCATAGGACACTGTACTTTCATCTTTGACTCATTTTTTATATTTAATGCACTGAATGCTGCCATTGTAAACAGTGGGCCCCTCAACCAGCCAATTGGGTTCTGATTTAATAAAGGAATTTCTGGAATCTGTGTGCCCAAGTGCTGAACTACAGTCAAGGATCATGCTATCTTCTATTTAAAACATAAATTTTTTAGTGTCTATAGGAAAAAATTACAAATGCATAAATTTATGTCTTAAACCCAGAATAAAACATGCTGTTGTGGTTACCGGTATATCCATCCTGTATGATTTATTCATAAACAGTGTAAGACTAAATAATCCATAACATGGCAAACAAATGTGCCTTGGTCTTGTTCAGATCATTCCTCCAAGCAGATGCTTATCATAGCTCCCTCAAAGTAAAACAGATGTTCCACTGCTAAAAGTCTTGGGAATAAATGTCAAGAGAAGGCAGTGTATGTTGTAGAACCCATGCTAGGGGTGGGGACTTCGGTACTCTGTTTTAATTCACATACACTTTAGCCATGAGGTTTCACTAAACCGTAGTTGACAACTACAGACTCAAATCTTTGCTTGTCCTCATTAGCATTGCCACACTGGTACCTGTACAGTAGAATTCCAGCAAATCAATGCATAGAAGCAGTTGTGAATTGAGCCAGATTAAAAGATTCAGTGCGTCCCATCCCTTGCTCAGCCCCCATAAGGACATTACGGGGGCTCTGCCTGGTGGGGAAGCCTGGGCACTGCTATTGAAGACTGCCTTTGACCTGTTCTATAGAAACCTTCCTCCTGTACTTCAGAGACCCGCCAGTGTGTCCATTCTGGGCTACTGCTTATAGTTCATTTCACAAATGTATTTATTAAGGGTAACATTGTATTTATTCCCGGGCTAACGTAAGTCAGGTACTGTGATACACCGGACATTCAAAAAGTACCAAAGTGCAGACTTTGTTTCTGTTCACATAGAGCGGAGAAGTTTCATGGCATTATGGAAATGCCACTGTACTAGTAAATTAGAAATCCTAAAATATAGCCCCATGTGGTGCCTGAAACTTAGTAGTTGTTTGATAAATAGGTGTTTGCCCAGTGACAAAATGAACAAATAAAAGAGAGAAAGAAGAAAGAGAAAGAAAAAGAATGAGAAAGAAAGAAAGTAGTAGAAAGAAAGAAAAATAGAAAGATAAAGAGGAAAGTTTTGCTGCTAACTCACCAAAGTATGTTACTTACTTACCTAAAAATCCCCAGTGGCTTCCCATAAAACTTTAAAGTCCAAACTCCTCATCTGTCTTATGAAATCTTTTCTGTTGGACCCCATGCCCCTCTCACTTCTGTTTCACCCTACTTTCCTCCTAGCAAGCTATACAAGCCTCTTTGTTGATCCTCCCTGTCACAGCTTTGCTGCAGCTCTCCTGCCTTCGACGCTGTTTGTTCTCATCTTTACCTGACTGACATCTTTTCATTTGGTGTTCATCTTAAAATTCACACCATTTTCCTATTAAATTAGTTGGAATAAATGTTTCAACCCTATAATATTTCACTGACTTTCAAACATTGGGAATGCAGCAGAAATAGAAATGATTGGCTTTTATTATTATTATTATTATTATTAAAAGAGAGTTATGGCATCTGGTGCTCACACAGCTTCCTACACTCTCTCCTCACTCCACTGGCCCTCGAGGTCCTGACCCAGAATCCCAGGGCTTCTTACAATACAGTGTAAGAACTACTTATTTTATTCTACATCTAGACAGAATGCTTTCCCCACACTTAAATGTATCGAGAGAAGTGGAAGAGGAGTGTAGGACATAGGCAGACTAGCTGGCTTAAGCCACGTCACTGGGCATCCGTCATTCTCTGGCCGTTTTGACCATTCATCTAAGTGTCCTCTGAGCCATGCAGGGCTACAGTTCCAATCCTATTTCCAATCTCTTCAGCTTCTCTCTCTCTACCCATACATATTATATTTCCCCAATGAAGTAATGAAGAAAATAGAGATAGATTTTAGGATAGGTTAGTCCTCTGGGGAGAAAAAAAAAAGGCTTTACAAGTGGGTGAGGATAGAATCCTGGGAGAAGTGCCTACTGAGGAATATAGTCTTGGGAGCAGCATTATGCAAAGAAAAAATGAAACGTCCATCTGACTCTGTAGCTTGTTCAAAATATTCAATCATCAGTAAAAATATACCAAAACTTAATTCAGAAGATCCACACAGAGGAATGCTTCCTAGACATTCCAAATTAAGTCCAGTCACTTCAAACTTCAAGATTAGACTCCTACCTAATTAGAATAGACAGAAGCAAAGAACAATCCATAAAGCCTGGGCTGCTGGTACTAGAACAGAACTAGTCGTATTCAAAGTTAAGGATCAGAAATACATATACACAACTGCCACTATGGATTCTATGAAAAAAAAAATGACACCTAAGAAAGGGACACTTCCATTGATTGAGGAAAACTACATATTCTTAATTTTGAGATGAGACAGATGAAGTATTTAGAACACACCTATCTGATATCCTCAAAAATATATTAGAAAAGACTGACTATGTGAAAGAGAACCAGAGTGCCACAAGATCGACTGTTCTGAGAGCAATGCAGAGATGGAAAGGAAATGGGAAGAGCTGAGGAAATATCTGAGAAAACCTAAAACACAATGGTAAAATGAAAATCTATATTGGATGCAATAAAAAAACAGAAGTGACACTGCAAAAAATTAAATCAATGATATGGAGGGAAACTTAGAGAATATCTGCCAACAATTAGAGGAGAAAAAAGAAATAGAAAAGAAGATGATAGACATGGAAGATAATTTAGATCTAATAAAGAGAAGTGCTACTGAGAGAAAAATGAGGACAAAAGAGAATTTATCATCAAAGTTCTAATACAATAGAAGTATCCACAGAGAAAGAAGACCTTGGCTTACAAGTAAAAGAGTTTGATAAGAACCAAATACAATAGATTTTTAAATGACTGGATATGTTAGGGAAGTTTCATTTTCTTTTAGATTTCAAAATGGTAAATTTAAAATCTTATAAAAATCAAAAAAGGAATGAGACTTAACTCAAAATTAGCAAAAATAGGCCTCTTTGCAAAACAAAATATCAGAAGACATTGAAACAATTTTTACAGAGTAGTCCCTGGATAAAGTTTGCAACCTGAGAAACTTATATCTAAGTTGTTCATGTAAAAAAGTGGCAGGAAGACATTTTGCTAAGTTTAAAATAAAAAAGTAATAAATCATACAGGTTTTCTTCCTGAGAAAGTACAAAAATTAATACTTGTCAACTAATGACAAAGAAAAAGAGAAATCAAGAACCTAAGAGTGCAATGAAGTATAAAATAAATGGCAAAAAAACTTTGAAATCAATTAGCTTTATAGGATCAGATATGAATATTGTTTTATTATGGGCATACAGTTAAATTCAAAAGCTGAAAAGATGTTATATATGAAGACAATCAGAATTTTATTATAAAAAATTGATTTTAGAATCCCAGATAAAAGGAATAAAAACTGGTAAATAGAGAAAGTCAGGATCAGCCCAGATAATTTAAATTTCTCATTAGAAACTTGTTCTTGAAATTGATAGAGGCATATAGGTTTTAATATGCATTTGATAAACAAAAGGATTATCACCAATAAAATTAATGAAAGGATTTCAATCTTCCAAATCTCTGTATAAGATAAAAACAAAATAGCGAATGAAAAGGAAAATAGCAATGAAGTATAACATGAAGTGACAAAATAAGACCACAAATGTAAGTTATAGCAATAGATATAAATGCCATAAATTTTCCCAGAAATTTGTTTACAAAATCAAATATACACATATCACATCATCAGAGACTTTAAATAAAATTTAAAAGATGCTATAAAAATTGAAATAATGGTATATGAGAAAGACTTACAATAAGCAATAATAGCAATAACATTCAAGGCAGAAAGCAATAACCTGAGAAAAGCTAATATTTTCTACTGATAAAGAAATAATGGTCATTGTTCCGATTTGCTAATGCTGCTGTTATGCAAAACACCAGAAATAGATTGGCTTTTTATAAAGGGGGTTTATTTGGTTACAAATCTATGGTCCTAAGGCCATAAAAGTGTCCAAACTAAGGTGTCAACACGAAGATACCTTCACTGAAGAATGGCCAATGGTGTCCAGAAAACCTCAGTTAGCTGGGAAGGCACGTGGCTGGCATCTGTTCTGGGGTTTTGGTTTCAAAATGGCTTTTTCCAAAATGTCTCTGGGCTTGTCTCTCTTAGCTTAGCATCTCCAAACATCCTTCTGTCCCCATCTCCAAGTATCAGCTTTCAACGGCCTTCTCCAAAAATCTCTCTCAACGGCAGGACCCAGCTCCTTCTGCCTGTGAGCTCTTGTAGGACTCCAGTGATTTAATTAAGACCCACACTGAATGGATGGGGTAACACCTCCATGGCAATAATCTAATCAAAGTTATTACTCACACTTGGGTGAGTCACATCTCCATGGAAACACTCAATTAAAATGTTCCACCCAACAAGATTAGATTAAAAGATCATGGTTTTGTGGTGGATATAATATATCCAAACCGGCACAGTCATACATAACTTAAGTGGTAAATGATATAATAATAAAACACCAAAATACGTAGAGCAAAAACTACCAGAAATAATGAGTTCAGAAACATCATAATTGTTAGTCTATGATGGATTAAACAAATATTAAAAGAAATGAAATCTTTGAATAATATACTCAATGTGAATAAAGGCATAAACTTACATGTACATATATGTCCATATACCCTTCAAAAAGAAAATATAAGTTCTTTTCAAACACCAAGGGGGCATTTTAAAATTTGACCGTGCATTCAGTAAATTTTCTAAAGTTCCAGAAACACACACACACACACACACACACACACAATGGTATTCTCAAACCTCAATGAAATAAAACAAGAAATTAACATTAAAAATTTAACCATAAAATAAAATAAAGCTGGGAGTTCCCTAGATAAATATTGAATCAAATGATAAAATTTCAATTACAACCTACTTGGGAAACACTGAAAGTAAGTGTACTTGTATCAACACTTACATAATGTAGATATAGTAGTAATAAGTCATATGAGGCTGTGAATAGATAGCAGATAACTAAAATCAATTAATTTAGCAATCAGTATAAAGAATCATAAAATAAACATCCATAACATAAGGCTACAGAAGGAAAAATACATAGAATTATAAATTATGAAAACCAGAGAAGTAGAATTTTTAAAAATAGATACATGAAAAATAGAAAAGGAGCCTAGAGTATTATTTAGAAAAAAATAACAAAGTTAGGAATGAAAATGCAATTATCAGGATATGGGAATTTTTCAAAGCACAAAAATATAAATAGCATTTTTCATCTGTCCAACTAGTAAAGTTTGAGAAACAATACTTAGTACTGGCTAGAAAATGGTTATGCTACCAATGAAATGTAAATTATAAATATCATTTTTTGGAAAGAAATCCTTCAAGTGCATCAAGTGCCTTAAAAATACTCATACTCTTTTACTCAGTAATTACATGTTAATTTATGCTAAGAGAGATATTAAAAATTTTGGATGATTTATGTTTTTATAGTACCTCCATATGTTGGGACTATAAGGAGCTATTAAAAAATTGCTTTTGAAGATTATTTAATTGCATGGTAAATCCACCCTATAATGTCTGGTGTAAAAGAGAAGAATATAAAACCTAAAAATATAGTGGGAATCTTATTTAGTGAAAAGCAAAACAAAGAAGACAATACACTGAAATGTTAAGTGTAATTATTTTTCTGTAGTTATATTATTGGTTATTTAATTTTCTATATGCTTTTCCAAAGTGTCCAACTCTTTTATAATAAATATGAATTTTTAACTATTGAAATAAATGTTTGACTTTAACTCAGAAAGATTTCTGGCCAAGAGGCACCGTGAGTTTACCACCAAAAGCAATTCTACCTGAAATTTCAAAAATTAAATGTCATATCTCTACCCAATGAAGACAAACATCTCTTTACATCATAAAATAATTGAAACAGTCAGCAGGGAGAAAATGCTGGAGCTTTGGGATTGCTGAACTCCAAGTCTAGAGATAGACAAAGGCATTAGAAGGTTGTCAAGGGTTGGACTCAGAATTATAGTCACAAGTCGGGCTCACAGCACAAAAACTGGGAACTGATAGGGTTTCCCAACCTGTGAAAAAGAGACTGAAAAAAGATGAGGCTTTGGAATGTGTATAATCATTTACATACAAGACAGGAAACAGCAGAGCAAGTTATGTCGATCAGATTTGTGCCAAGCTGCTACGTACTGGTTCTGCAGCAACCCAACACCACTATGGGTCAGGAGTCCCAGCTCACTCACCTTAGACTTGCTTTTTGGTCTGACATTCTAAGGGAGCCATGTGAAAGCTATAACAAATCTGCAAACATGCCTGAGATTCAAAGATTGCTTTAAAAGATAATTTCCATTCCAACTGAGCCAGCACACTAAAATTCAAAACCAATAAGGAAAAACATGACCAAGAAAATATGCAACAAAATCTACAATCCAAAGATGGTTTGACTCCTGAAAAAAAAAATGCACATAATTAAAACACTTAAATATTTTCAAATTAAGAATGTATTAAACAAAATTGAGAAAAATGAATAATAAATTAAGCAATCAATTAGAAATTAAAAGACAGAAGTAATGTAGTTTAAATTTCAACACTGTAGAGAAAGACTACCCATTTCCACAATTGAAGAGAGAACTGGTGTATCGGAAGATGGTATTAAGGAAATCATTCTGAGTGGTGTACTCAGAGATAATGAAGTAAAAAATGGAAAAGAGAAATTGAAGAATATGGAGAATAAAATTGAGACTGCAAGTTATCCCTAGTAGGATTTCCAGAATTAGACAATAGAGAGAACATTGAGAAGTAATTTAAAGAAATAGCAATTGAGAAATTTTCCATAACTAAAGAAAGCGTGAAGTTCTCAAATTCAAGGTACATGCCAACTGCTGAGTATACTAGATTGAGACGAACTGGCACACGGATATAACGTGATAAAATTGCAAAGCAGGTTTAGTCGAATGACTGAGGGACTTTTGGGAAGATGGTGGAATAACGACAGACAAAACTCCCTCCTCCACCATAAAACAACTAGAGAACAGGCAGAAACTGTCCAAAGCTGACAACAAAGCTGTCCTTCAAAAGTGAGGGAGAGTTTAAAATTTTCACAGATAAACAAATGTTGAGAAAATTTGTTAACAAGAGACCTGCCCTGCAAGAAACACAAAAGGGAATTCTGCCAGCTTGAAAAAAAAAAGACAGAAAAGAAAGGCTTGGAGGAAAGTATAGGAATAAGTAAGGGCAACTAAAAGAATAAAAAGAAGGGGAAATACTAGATCTGACCAACAACAACAACAACAACAAAAAGTCAAGGGATGAAATGCTTGAAGTAAGGATGGCTTTTACAGTAATAACATTGAATGTTAATGGATTAATCTCCCCAGTCAAAAGACACAGATTGGCAGATTGGATTTTTAAAAAACTGTGATCTATTTACATCCTGTTTACAAGAGACTCATTTTAGACCCAAAAATACAAATAAGTTGAAAGTGAATGGATGGAAAAAGATATTCCATGCAAGTGATAACCATAAAAAATAAAAGCTGGGGTATTTATACTAATAACAGATAAAATAGACTTTAAACGCAAAAGTGTTGCGAGACAAAGAAGGACACTATATTATAAAAGGGGCAACTCGCCAAGAAGAAATAACTATCATAAATATTTGTGTACCTAATCAAGGTGCTCCAAAGTATATGAGGCAAACACTGGCAAAACTGAAGGCAGTAATAGATGTTTCCACAGTAATACCGGCAGACTTCAACACATCACTCTCTTAAATAGATAGAACATCTAGTCAAAGGATCAATAAGGAAATAGAGAACCTAAATAATGTGATAAATGAGTAAGACCTAAAAGACAAATACAGATCATTGCACCACCAAACGGAAGGATACATATTCTACTCAAGTGCTCATGGAACATTCTCCAGGACAGACCATATACTGGTGCACAAAACAGGTCTTAGTAAATTTAAAAAGACAGAAATTATATAAAGCATTCTGATCAGAGTGGAATGAAGCTGGAAATCAATAACCACTAGAGAACTGGAACTTTCACAAATATATAGAGGTTAAACCACACATTCTTAAACAACCAATGGGTCAAAGAAGAAGTAGCAAATTAAAAAAATAGCAAGAAATAGCAGTATATACCTTGAGATAAAAGAAAAACAAGCATACAACATATCAAAACTTTTGGGATGAAGCAAAGGTGGTGCTGAGAGGGAAAGTTATACCCCTAAATGCCTACATTTAAAAGGAAGAAAAAGATAAAACCAAAGACCTGGCTGAACAACTGAAAAAGTAGAGAAAGAACAGCAAACTAATCCAAAAGCAAGCAAAAGAAAATAAATAATAAAAATCAAAGCAGAAAAATGAAATGGAGAACAAAAAGAAAACAATAAATAGAATCAATAAACTAAAAGTTGGTTCTTTGAGAAGATAAGATTGATCCCCTTATGAATATAGATGCAAAAGTTCTAACAAAATAACTGGCAAATCAAATATACACCATGACAAAGTGAGTTTTATTCTAGGTATGCAAGGGTGGTTCAACACAAGAAAATCAATTAATGTGATACAACACATTAACAAATTGAACGGGAAAAACACATCATTATCTCGATTGATGCTAAAAAGGCATTTGACAAAATTCAGCATCCTAAAAAAATGAGAGAGAGGTCATAATCAGGGACCCTGAAGAATAAAAAAAAGATCATAAGAATTAGAGAGATGCAAATTAAGACCACAATGAGATACCATCTCACACCAATTAGAATGGTTTCCCTTAAACAAACGAAACTACAAATGCTGGAGGGGATGTGGAGAAATTGGAACTCTTATTCAATGTTGGTGGGACTGTATAATGGTTCAGCCACTCTGGAAGTCAGTCTGGCAGTTCCTTAGAAAACTAGATAATAGAGTTACCCTTCGATCCAGCTATTGCACTTCTCGGTATATACCCAGAAGATCGGAAAGCAGTGACATGAACAGATATCTGCACACCAATGTTCATAGCAGCATTATTCACAATTGCCAAGAGATGGAAACAACCCAAATGTCCTTCAACAGATGAGTGGATAAATAAAATGTGGTATATACACATGATGGAATACTACGTGGCAGTAAAAAGGAACGATGTCGTGAAACATATGACAACATGGATGAACCTTGAAGACATAATGCTGAGCGAAATAAGCCAGGCACAAAAAGAGAAATATTATATGCTACCACTAATGTGAACTTTGAAAAATGTAAAACAAATGGCTTATAATGAAGAATGTAGGGTAACTAGCAATAGAGAGCAATTAAGGAAGGGGGAACAATAATCCAAGAAGAACAGATAAGCTATTTAACGTTCTGGGGATGCCCAGGAATGACTATGGTCTGTTAATTTCTGATGGGTATAGTAGGAACAAGTTCACAGAAATGTTACTTGGGGTAGAGTAGGAACATGTTGGAAGTAAAGTAGTTATCTTAGGTTAGTTGTCTTTTTTTTACTCCCTTGTATGGTCTCTTTGAAATGTTCTTTTATTGTATGTTTTTTTTTAATGTTTAATTTTTTAATTTTTAATACAGTTGATTAAAGAAAAAAAAACAAGGAAAAAATATGTAGAGCCCCCTTGAGGGGCCTGTGGAGAATACAGGGGTATTGGCCTACCCCACCTCCATGGTTGCTAACATGACCACAGACATAGGGGACTGGTGGTTTGATGGATTGAGCCCTCTACCACAGGATTTACCCTTGGGAAGACTGTTGCTGCAAAGGAGAGGCCAGGCCTCCCTATAATTGTGCCTAAGAGCCTCCTCCCGAATGCCTCTTTGTTGCTCAGATGTGGCCCTCTCTCCCTAGCTAAGCCAACTTGGCAGGTGGAATCACTGCCCTCCACCCTATGTGGGATTAGACACCCAGGGGAGTGAATCTCCCTGGCAACATGGAATATGACTCCTGGAGAAGAATGTAGATCTGGCATCGTGGGATGGAGAACATCTTCTTGACCAAAAGGGAGATGTGAAAGGAAATGAAATAAGTTTCAGTGGCAGAGAGATTCCAAAAGGAGCCGAGAGGTCACTCTGGTGGGCACTCTTACGCACAATTTAGACAACCCTTTTTAGGTTCTAATGAATTGGGGTAGCTGGTGGTAGATACCTGAAACTATCAAACTACAACCCAGAACCCATGAATCTCGAAGACAATTGTATAAAAATGTAGCTTGTGAGGGGTGACAATGGGATTGGGAAAGCCATAAGGACCACACTTCCCTTTGTCTAGTTTATGGATGGATGAGTAGAAAAATAGGGGAAGGAAACAAACAAACAAACAGACAAAGGCACCCAGTGTTCTTTTTTACTTTAATTGCTCTTTTTCACTTTAATTATTATTCTTGTTATTTTTGTGTGTGTGCTAATGAAGGTGTCAGGGATTGATTTAGGTGATGAATGTACAACTATGTAATGGTACTGTGAACAATCGAAAGTACGATTTGTTTTGTATGACTGCGTGGTATGTGAATATATCTCAATAAAATGAAGATTTAAAAAAAAAAGATCATAAGAGAATACTATGAACAACTGTATGCCAAAAAACGATACAACTTAGATGAAATGGACAATTTCTTAGAAACACATGAACAAACTATGCTGACTTGGGAAGAAATAGAAGACCTTGACAAATCAATCACAAGTAAAGAGATTGAATAACTCATCAAAAACCTCCCTACAAAGAAAAGCCTGGAACTAGATGTCTAGAGGGGAATTTACCAAATATTCCAAGAAGAATTAATACCATTCCTGCTCAAATGCCTCAAAAAAAAAAGAAAAAAAAATGAGGAAAAGCAAATGCCACCTAACTCATTCTATGAAGCTAACATCAGTCTAATACCAAAACCTGTTAAAGATACTACGAGAAAGGAAAACTGCAGGCCAATCTCTCTTATGAATATAGATGCAAAAGTTCTAACAAAATACTGGCAAATCAAATATACACCATGACAAAGTGAGTTTTAAATTCTAGGTATGCAAGGGTGGTTCAACACAAGAAAATCAATTAATGTAATACAACACATTAACAAATTGAAAGGGAAAAATCACGTCATTATCTTGATTGATGCTAAAAAGGCATTTGACAAAATTCACCATCCTTTCTTGATAAAAACACTTCAAAAGGTAGGAATTGAGGCACATTTCCTCAATATAATAAAGGGCATATATGAAAAACCAACAGGCAGCATCATACTCAATGGTGAGAGACTGAAAGCCTTCCCCCTAAGATCGGGAATGGGATAAGGATGCCCAATGTCACCACTGTTATTCAGCATTGTGCTAGAAATTCCAGCCTGAGCAGTTAGGCAAGAAAAAGAAATAAAGGCATCCATATTAGAAAGGAAGAAGTAAAACTTCATTATTTGCAGATAACATGATCCTATATTTGGAATATCCTGAGAAAAATGCGACATAGCTACCTGAGCTAATTAATGGATGCAGCAAAGTGGCAGTAATGAGCTGTCTGAGGAGGTAATTAAGAAAAAAATTCCATTACCAATCGAGTTTCGAGGAATAAACTTAGCCAAGGATGTAAAGGATGTATATACAGAGAACTACAAAACATTGCTAAAAGAAATCAAAGAAGACCTAAATAGGTGGAAAGATAATCCATGTTCATTGACAGGAAGGCTAAATGTCATTAAGACATCCAGTCTATCCAAACTGATCTCCATATTCAATGCAATACCAATCAAAATTCCAATAACCTGCTTTTCAGAGTTGGAGAAGTTAGTTATCAGATTTATTTGGAAGGGAAAGGGGCCTCAAATAGTCAAAAATATTCTGAGAAAGGAAGACATGGTAAGACTCACACTTCCAGGTTTTAAAGCTTATTATAAAGCCACAGTGATCAAAACAGGATGGTACTGGCATAAAGATGGACATATTGATCAAAGGAATCTAATTGAGAGTTCAGAAATAGACCCTCAGACCTATGGTCTATTGACTTTTGAAAAGCCCCCCAATCCACTGAACTGGGACAGAATAGTCTCTTCAATAAATGGGACTTGCAGAACTGGATATCCATATCCAAAATGAATGAAAGCAGACCCCTACCTCACATCCTACACAAAAATTAACTCAAAGTGGATCAAAGACCTAAATATAAGAGCCAGTACATAAAACTCCTAGGAGAAGATATGGGGAAACATTTTCAAGGCCTAGTGATAGGAGGTGGCTTCTTAGACCTTATACCAAACACACAAGCAATGAAAGAAAAAAATAGATAAATGGGAACTCCTCAAGAATGAATACTTCTGTGCTTCAAAGGACTTTGTCAAAAGGGTGAAAAGGAAACCAACTTAATGGGAGAAAATATTTGATAACCACATAGGTGATAAGGGTTTGTATCCAGTATATATAAAGAAATCTTACAATTCAACAATATAAAGACAAACAACCCAATAATAAAATGGGCAAACAACATGTAATAGACATTTCTCCAAAGAGGAAATACAAAGGCTAAAAAGCATGTGAAAAGATGTTCACTTTCATTAGCTATTAGGGAAATGCAAATCAAACCACAATGAGATACCATCTCACCCCTATAAGGATGGCCACTATTAAATAAATAGCAAATTACAAGTGCTGGAGAGGATGTAGAGAAATAAGAACACCATTCACTGCTGGTGGGAATGTAAAATAATATAGCCACTGTGGAAGTCAGTTTGGCGGTTTCTCAGAAAACTAAATATTGAGTTGCCCTATGACTTGGTAATTCTGCTACTTGGTATTTACCCAGAAGATCTGAAAACAGGGACACCAACAGACATTTGCACACTAATGCTCAGAGCAGCATTATTCATAATGGCCATCACAATTGCCAAAACATGGAAACAACCCATGTCCATCAACCAATGAATAAACAAAATGTGGCATATTCATACGATGAAGTATTATTCAGCAGTAAGAAGCAATGAAGTCCTGAAGCATGTGACAACATGGATGAACCTTGAGGACATAATGGTGAGCAAAATAAGTCAGACACAAAAGGAAAGATATTATATGATTTCACTAAGGTGAACTAACTAGAATACGCAAACTCATAGTCATAAAATGTACAATATAGGTGACCAAGAGATAGATTGCCTAATATGTACAGAATTTTTAACACAGTTGAACTTAAATGTTTGGAAATGGATAGAGGTGAGGGTAGCTCATTATTGGGGTTATAAGTAATAGTGCTGAACTGTAGGTGAATTTGTTTGAAAGGGGTTGTCGAGAGTCATGCATGTCACCAGAAGGAAAGCTAGAGGTTTAAATATGAGATTGTATAAACAGTTACTCTTGAAGTGGATGTGGTTTAAGATTAACACTATAAATATAAATAAGTTAATTCATGAACTAGTACAAATTTATGACACTTGTACAAAGAATAAATAATAGATTGTTATATGGGGGAAAAAGTACCTATTGCAAGCTACAGAGTTAATAGTAATACCTTAATATCCCTTCATCAACAGTAACAAATGGACCACACCAATATTAGGGGTCAATTTAGGGGAGGAAAGGGGTATGGGGTGTTTTGGATATTCTTTTTTTACGTCTATCTATCATTTTTCTTTTTAGAACAATGAAAATGTTTTAAAAGCGAATATGATGATGATTGTCCAATTAGGTGATGACACTGAGACACTGACTATATACTTTGGATGGATTATATGGTATATGAATGAGTACCTCAATAAAATTTGCAAATAAAAAAAAAAACAGGTCTGGTCAATGGGCTGTGAGTGGAAGTAACATGTATCACTTCCCAGCCAAAGTATAAAAACATGGGTGTGAGTTTTACATGAGCAACTTTCCCTCACCAAGCTCAGATGCCTTTTCTTGAGATGAAAACAGTCTGGATCTATATGTCAACATATGGATGGCAGGAGACTGGAGAGTCACATAACACATAGCAGACTTAGAACAAGAATTGGTTGTGTTAACCTACTGGGATTTTGGAATTGCTTGTTACCAATTTAACCTAACTAATAACACACCTTGATGAAAAACACATAGATACTATTACAAACCATTAGGAAGAACTTAAAGGAAGAATAAGCTACACAATTAGCAATCTTGACATAAAAGGTATCTATAGAACTCTATTCCCAAGTAACAGAGGTCTTTTTCCCTAGTCGTTCCACTGATGCTTACTGACCCTTCTTGTTCTAGGTCCAGAGGCAGAGCAGTTGATGAAACAGTCAAAATCCCTGCTTTCATAGAGTTTACTTATTAGTAAGGGGAGAAAGAGTGCTATGAAGAAAAATAAGTCAGATAAGGGGTAAAAGGTGAAGAGAAGTGGGTGTGTTTTGGGGTTCTCTATTAAAGGGGAAGTCAGGAAAGGCATTTCTGATAAGAAAACTTTTGACTAGAGACCTTAGTGAAGTAAGGGAACAACCCAGGCAGAATCAGGCCAATGTCCCAATAGTGAAAAGATCGGGAGGCAGGAGCACATGACCTGACAAAGGAAGAAAGAGGGAGTCACAGGGTCAGCGAGGAGACAGGGAACTACATCATGTGGTACCTGGAAGGCCCTGGCAAATACTTTGGATTTCACTCTGAAAGAAATGGGAAGCTTCTGGAGGGTTTGAGCAGAGAAGTAAGGTGATTTGACTAAATATTTAAAAGATCATTCTGACGCTTTTGAATACTGACTGACGTGTTTACCTGAGCGGAAGCAGTTCAGAGGTTACTGCAATAGTCAGGCAACAATTGTGGTGCGAGCTGCGAAACTGTTTTTGACAACCATGTCAGGCTCTATTTTGAAGGCAGAATCAGTTGGATATATTGATAGATTGGATATGAATTGAGAAAAAGGAGTTTAAAATAAGGTGAGCTTTTTGGCCTAAGGTGCAGAAAAAAAATTGTCATTTTATGAGGTGAGGAAGACTGTGGAAGAAGCAAGTTTGGGGAAAAACAAAATTATACATTATCTTCAAGCATACATTAAATGTTTAAAAAAACTTGCCATGTGTTAAGGTACAAATGAACCCTTCAAAATTTTCAAAAAAATCAATACCAAACAGGTCATGTCTGTGACCAGATGCAATCAAATTAGAAATCAATAATAAAAGGACAGGAAAACCACCATAATTTAGAGACTAAAAAGCAGATTCCTAAATGATTTAAGGTCAAAGAGGAAATTGCAATGAAAATTACAAAATATTTAGAATTACAAACGTCAGAGAGTTGCTACAGAACTTCTGGGATGTAGTTAAATCAGTACTTAGAGAGAGAAATAAGTAGACATAAATGAATTTATTTTAAATTAAAAAGACTGCAAGTATATAAGTTAAAACTGCAGGTCAGGAAGGTAGAAGAATTAAGTAAACCCAAAGGAAGTAGAAAGATCCAAAATTAATAAATTAGAAAAAATATGATAAATAAATCAACAAAAAGCAATTCCTTCAAAAGATTAATAAATACACAAACTTCTAACATAAATGATTTAAAAAGCAAGAATAGAGAAATAAGTATAAGAATGGAATTTACACTAGATACTTACATTGGCAAAATATTTAAAGTTTGGATATACTAAGTATTGGAAAGAATGGAAGGGAAATAAGAACTCTCAAAACTTTGTGGAATTATAAATTAGTGCAGCCACTTTGGAAAGCGATTTGGAAATGTATGGTAAGTAACTTCAAAGAAGACCAATTTTAGGAATATAAGCTTAAAAACCAAAATCCAAAGCAAAGGAAAACCTCCTCACGTCTGTGCCACAGGATGGATATAGATGGATAAATACTGCAACTTTGTTCACAATGCAAAAATTTAGGTATGACAACATTTCCATCTGTGTAGGAATGGAGAAGTTAAAATGAATGAACATCAACATAGATCTCGTTTGGAAAAAAGCAAGTTGTCAAAAGTTATAGTCTAACACTAGTGTAGAAATTTTTAAAGATACAAAGACAATTGTTTACAGATGTGCAAATGGATTTGTAGTAAAAGGGAAAAATGGACTGGTTACACAGCAAATGCAGGACAATGCTTGCTTTGAAGCAGTTATGTTGGGGAACATGACCAGGATTGGAATATAAGAGACTTCATTGCTTTCTAAATATTTCATTCCTTAAAAAATTAAGATTATCTGAGGTCAATATGATAAAATGTTAACACTTTCATATTTGGTGGTGGGAACATGAGAAACATTCAACATATTTTCTTCTGTACTTTTATATCAAAAAAAAATTACTGACAAAAGCAAACAGACAAACAGTTAATTGTTTCCCTCAGCTCCAAGTCGTCACTAGTCTGGCCTTTGGAACATAGCAAGCCTTGAATTTGATCCTTGACAGATAAATGGAATAAGATACTATCCAAGGAGGGGATCCCACTCAAACCTCTTCCTCTCTGTAGTCTCATACTCTGGTTTGTTACACTTAACTTCCTGGAGAACAAATCCCACCTATATTTTCAAGGCTTTCCCAATGGGCAATTGGAATGATATAAGCTGTAGCATGGCTGTGATTAACTCTGGCAGATTAAGAATTTATTGTCGTACATGTGTCCTGAGTTGGGTAACAGGCAAATAAACATCCATGTTGACCTGCATCTGCAGGGTCAGAAGCAAAGAGGCCTCGGCGGGGAGTCAGAGTCATGAAGAACATTTATGCTTCAGAATCAGACCCTGCTCTCACCAAGATCTGGAAGCAAAGATGGATGATCCTGGTTAGACATCAGCATAAACCTTTTCTAAAAATAGGCAGAACAACTAGAAAATATTATCGATGCCTTTCAGGAGAAAGGAGAGAAAAGTGACCGTAGCATATGTTGTGATACCATCCTTCTGTTCTTTATTGCTCACAAAATGCAGAGCTGAATTATTTCATGTCAGCTACCAAATCATGACAAAGCTAGACAATTCTGAAATTGTTAATGGTGTTAGAGCATCACGTCTCTCCTAGTTTCCTTGGCAAGAGGACCCACATCTTATTCCACCAAGTATTTCCCATAGTGCTTTGCACTGTGCCTTGTCCTTAGTAGGATACCCATGTGCTGTGGGCATATATATGTAAATATTTGTTTATATATATATATATATATATACACACACACACAAACACACACATATATAGTGTTTATGCACATGCATCTATAATATATACATTTTTTTTTTTCCTTTTCCCTGTCTCAACATTTTATACAGTTTGGTCCTTGGTTAAGATTATTCATCATATCTTGGGTTCCAATACTTGGGCCTCTAACAGCCACTTCCATTGAACATGGTTCTGATTTGAGAGCAACTTAACCCCAAGCTTAGCTGGATGTGTAATCACATCCAAGCACTGGAATATAGGCTCTTTGTGGGACTAGAAGTGCCAGAAGAAATAGAAGGGATATCTAAACAAGCTGAACTGCAGGCCTCTGAATGAGCTACTCAGAGAATTGGTTATCCCTGAGTCAAGGATTGCCCATGAGCATTATCCAGGTTGAGCTATAATTACATTATATACATATACAATAAAGTTTGAATCCGGCATCAAATTCTCTTGTCCCTCAAGATTGTCTCCTCTCTACATCCACACCGAACTCAGACCAGGGCTCAAGCTCAGCTCTCATTTCCGACTTTTACACTAGCATTTGTGATTCCCATCAAATAACACCTCTGCTTTCAGCTTTGTTCTGAGTAAGCACTTTGTACTCATTTGCTGGGTTGAGCTGGCCTTGAAATAAAGAGATGAAAGAAATGGTCTTCTGAGACAGCAGGGCTTTCTATTAGGTTCAGATTAGATGAAGGTGATCTGCCAGAGAAATGCCTCACCCCTTAACTCCCTTTTCTAAAATGCCAGCTTTTTTTCACGGAGAAAAGGCAAAAACAAACACTCTGCCCAGAGAATAGATGCCCAAAGCTTTGGTTTTATGGTTCAGGAAACTGGCAACCTGACAGGTAAAGAACTATCCATTCTGTAGTCAACAAAAGGGAGCTGAGCTCACCCACCCTGTCTTCCATGTGGGCCTTATCCTATCCAAGTAGAAGATGTGAACATGCTGGCAGCCCATCCTCCACAGCCTCTCTCCTTCCCTTCTGCTGAAGTCATCCGACCAAGGCCTCCTCCTGACAGGGCCTTTCCCAGCCAGCTGCAGGATTGATGCCTTAACTCAAACTCTGTTATTTTCCTATGCTTTACACACTATTAGCAACTATGATTTAATTAGAATGATGCTTAATGAAATAAAAACCAAGAGAAGAAACCAATTATAAACCTAAAAGGGTAATATTAAATTAGTTAATTTTCCCAGCTCTCACAGAAATAATCCTACGTCTACTCCAAGAGATTTAGAATATTCTGACATCCAGTGTCGACAGCTCCCCAAATGCCCAAATATGACCCATGGCAAATTAAAATCTAGTTGCTGATGGTGGTAGGTATATGAAAAATTCTAATAGCCATGTCTAGGAGAAGCAAAGCTGTGATTCAAACATAAATGTGGATATAACACTGTAAACCCTACACCACGCTGTACTGACAGCTTGTGAAGTGATATTAAAGATGGCTGTGTCTGTTAAATTCCCTTAGTTTTTCTCAATATAATACCAGCCATTACCAAGACCATAGGCTGTGTGTTTGCCATCCCAGAATCCCAGAAAATGAACTAGTATAATCCAGTCGTAAAAGAACTGAACGAAAACTGCAAATTCTAGACAAGAGCCAAACTCTCATTCAAAGTACCTCCAAGTACTATGAAGATATGGTGCAGGAGGTGGGGGTGGGGAGGCAGGTGACAGACAGTCAAGGGTTGCCCATGAGCATTATCCAGATTGAGCTACAAACATTTTGAAAATAGAATTCGTCAGGGATGCAAAATGGAAAGACCCTTAAGCTAAAAAATGGGTTAGCATTTGAAATTCCTGTATACAACAGTGTGACCTGGCTGAGTTATGTTCAGGTCCAAAAGACCTTGTAGTTTTCATGACTCCAGAAAGTAGAAGTTGGTGCAGTGCTGCTGAAGGACACCAAGACTCCAGCCCTGACTCCACACCTAATTAGTCCTTGGCTATGCTTTTTGCCTCATCTGTTAAACCCAGATGTTACATTAGATTACTCTGCAAACTCTAAAACTGAACAAGTTTATGAGACCTAAGTGGGACAAATCTTCATTTGTGCTTTTCCAAATAAAAAAGAGGAAATTGCAAGAATGGGAGGGTGATTGCATCTTCCTTCAGAAAATAAAAATCTTCCACATTAGAAGAAAACTGAATACCATACAAAAAGCTCATTCATGACATGAGGTTCAGCAAATAAGATTTAGAAATATTTCTAAGAATGTTAAAAAAAAAATAAGAAGAATCAACTGGTTATAAAGATAAAAGAGACCTTAGATGCAGTTTAGTTCTATCCCCTCATTTTTAAGGTTAAGAACCTAAGCCTCTGAGAGGGGAAGCAAGGCTGTGAAAAAAAGATACAAAATGCCTCAAACTAAAGCCACGTTATAGGTGTACAATAGATCTCAGTGCTCAGGCCTGAGGTTCAGGCATTTCTTTCTTTATATGTCATTTGATTAAACTTGTTTGCTTTGACTGATAAATTTTTCTTCCTGAGGCCAAGGTAGAGTGTTAACAACCCCAAATTTATTCCGTATGCCAAACTAGAAATACTTTCAGGACAATGGCTATATGCTAATCTTTATGAATTGCATGGATTTTGGATTTTTCATCAGAACAAGTGAATGAAAAAGAAATAATTGTCTAAATCAGTGCTTTTCATGAACAAACTTCATACACTGAAATCTGAGAGTAACACTCCAAAATGTTTCTATATGTTTGAGGCACAGCTAGACTAGTTGGCAGATGGGGAGAGAGTTGCCATGATCAGGAAAATACTGTCAGCAAGAGGCCACACTAATCTCACCTCTGCCATTTGCAGTTTGGAATCTAGGAGAGGCAACTAATAAGGCCTAATACAGATGATCATTTTGACCACAAAATAAAGGCAGACTACCTGAGGTGAGGCAAGAACCAGACATGACCCACGTACATGACAGTTAAGGAGTTTCAAAAGTGCAATAACAGGAAGTGTTTAATTGAGAGAAGTGGCAAGCATAAATGTGCAGGTCTATAATCCAATGGACAGGGGCTGGAGAAGGAGGTGCCCCCATCCCCATTCAATTCTAAATCCTTTCTTGGTCTGGGTCTGCCTGTTGTTGTTGATTTTAGTTTGGATCTAAGTCTTTATATGCATTATCCTATGACTTAGATATTCTTGCTGTCCCCATTTTACAACTGCGATATTAAGAGATTGAGTAATTTCCCCAAGATCTCACAGATAGTTGGTAGAAAAAGGAGAATAAAACAAAAGATTGGCTATGCAGCTATTAATTATTATTCTGTACTGTCTCCCAAAGTTGGGAGAGATTGAAAAGTGTCTTCCATCTAGTTTAGAGACTAAGTATAGTTGTCTTGATTTCCCTCACCCTTAATTGTTACAGGCGAAATCCTAAGTCAGAGAGAGAGAAAGCAGGGGGCAGAAGATGGAGAGAGGGATGGAGAGGGATCAAGGAGGAGCAAGAAGGAGTGAGGGAACAAGAGGGAGCAAAAGGGAGAAAGAGAGAGAAGACTTTTACGATACTAGGAGACAAGATGAAAGAGTCGCCCCTACAATAAAATTTGGCACCATCTGCTATATGTTCCCCTCCTCCGTAAATAATAAAGAAGCTGTTGAAGAAAGGAACACAAGTGGAGGATTTACCAGTGGGAAGGAATATAAGAAGAAAAGATTCTTAGGTTGGTTTATTATGAGCCCAGTCAATTATAAGCAGTACATTTTGACATGGCTGTAAATAATACACCTTTGTCAGAGTCAGCTGATGGAGACTTTCTGTTCAGTGTATTGTCATAAACACATGATGAAGGGAAGGAGTTGGATGGCATATGTGGGACACAGGAATAAATATGTGAATAATCTCCCAGGCTTTGAGACTTCCAAATCCTAACGATGACAGATATGAACCACAGTGCAGTCCCATTCTAAGACTAGGGGACTAATGATGATAAGTGGGAAGTCTAACATCTGTCTTCACAGTGCACGGCTGTATCTGACGGCTGTGCGTGAAGGCCCATCACACGACCTGGCCTGCTTCCAGTCACGTCATAATGAGAAGCATTTAAGGGGGCCAAATGGGATGTCAGAACTAACAGAGACCTGAAACCAGCCACCACTATGCTCCCATTGTATAAATGAGGAAAATCAGACTAATTGAAACTAATTGCCTTGTCCAAGATCAGTTACAAAGCCAGTTCGACAACATTCTACGGAACCTAGCAAAACTAAAAAGAACTAATAGAATCTTATTTCATCCCTTCATAGCACAAAGTAGGGAAGTGGAGGCAATTTGGGGGTGAGAGGTAAAACCCTTCACTTTTTATCTACCCTGAACCATGACTCTTGTAGACTATTTGTTCAGTCATTTAAGGTGATATGTATCATTGTTGCTTAGTCAATTTGTCTACAAATGGCAGAATTCATCACCTTCACTGTTAAAGCTGACATTGTCTAAACCATACGAGACCACTGAGCTCTGCCTTCTTGGACCCTGCTGGTCACTTTGCCCTCTTCGGTGTACACAAGTATTACCCACCACAACATATGTATCAGAGTCATCGCATATACTTATTAATTAATGCTTTTGTATCTTTAACTGCGCTATCTACTTAGAGAGGACTGTATTCAAGAGAAGTCCCCCAAATTGAAGTGAACTGATATGCTCCATCCTGACCCTGGGAATCAGAAAACTCTGCTGGGAGCTGGACAAGGACCTTCATTTTAAAGACCTCCCCAGGGGTTCCTGTGCACCCCACAGTTTGAGAACCTCTGCTCTGAAGCAGCTGTCTTGTGCACTGTGTTCACTCATAAGACGTAATGCCAGCTGCCCTTATGCCCTAGGTTTTCTTAGGTAGCACAATGTTTGAGGGGACCCCAGAAGACACCGCCACACCCCATACCCCCACGGGGACCATAGGGCCTTGCCGCTGCTGCTGTCCACCACTGCTGGCCACCCTGAGACATGCCAGGCAAGGCCAGGAAACTCCGAGAGCTCCCATGCACCAGTGAGGCGAGCACTTGTGCCCTTCCTATCCTCTCGGCGAGAAGAGTCTAATCCTGAGGGTTCTCAGGGGACTTACTCCTGTGGTTTACACTCCACTTGAAGGAGATGATGGTGCTTACTGAACTCGCCCCAAACTTAAGAGACAATAACTTTTCTTTTCATTGGCTTAGGCCTTGTCTTCCAGCTGGGCCCTCTCTCTGGGCAGGATGAAGCAATGCCAAGAAGGAACAGTGATTCTGAATTAGAAGAACAGATTATCCACGAACAAACCTTGTCAGCCACAGTCTTAGCAAAGATTATGTCATTGGCCCTAATTAGTAAAATTAATAGCAATATTAGGAAACAAGCTAATGTCACATTTAAATGTCATTTATCTCTCTCTTTGATCACTCCTGCCTCTAGAAATCTTTCAGCAATTAAAAAACATTCTCTTTGGGGCTTGCAATGATTCCTTTCAGAGTCTGGAATCTGCATGTGTGCTTTTTTGGTACAGAGACAGTATTAGTCTAGGAGGGAAATTTGTATGCTTGTTTTCCTCCTATTCAAATTTAAATTAGACAAAAATATTAACAGAGTAAGCAGCCAAAAATTAATTTCACCTTTGATTACATTTTTAAAATCAAAGAGTAAATTCAAATACAAAGTATTCCTCATGATCTTATTGATTTTAACTTATCATATTTCACTTATGCTCCATTTTGACAAGACAATATATGTACATGTGGCAGGTATGCACATATATATTGTCTAAATAGATATCTCCAAATTGCCAGGTAATCAATTAACTTTATTTTAAAAAGAAAAACCTGCATGTTTGAATCATCCAAAAGTCATCTGAATACATGTTAACATATACATTTGGATTCAAATTTGTGAAATGGCATGAGAAATAGCTTTCTTAACTCCACTGTAATAAAGAATCAAGAAACAGATATTTTTTTCAATTTCTTCCCATTACATTTTATGTCCACATTTAGATGTATCTGGGAAGATCTCTAGACTGACACCACTGTGAGAGGCCCCTGGGATTCACAAATATCATTTCCATGACACTAAGAAAACTGGAGGAAAAGAGGAAAATGTGAATGGCAATAAATTGGAGCTAATCTCTTTCTGCCACAACCTGAAACGATACTTGGCCAGGTAATCTCCCCATCCTCCATGCTGTAATAAGAGCTTGTCTGTCTCTCCCAGATGCCCAGCCCAAGCACTGGTATCTCCCCCAAATGCTTGTACTAGAAATTTCCTAACAGGATTCCAGGGCTTGGGAAGAAAAATGAAAATGAAAAATAACAATGTCAGAAAATAAGCATTGTAGGTTTAAAGAAAACATAAAGCCTAGAGTCTGAGGCCTACAATAAATAAAACAAATAATTGGTTCTTTTGGGTCACAAAGTTCAAGTAACCATAAAATACACAAAGAGCCTCTAACAAGCGTCTTCCAGCTCTAGTCAGCGTGGCCCCAGCTCTGCCTCTGCCCCACTGCTTATCCTTTCACATCCCAGCAAGAACATTCTTCTGTCTATATATGAAGAGCACAGGGTGGCCAAATGGTGTCCAATGGAACAGGCTAACCCATGCCCCTGCAACCACTACCATGTATGAACACGAGGAGAGCCCCATAAATACATCAGTGTTTTGTACCTGGGGAATGTGAAGCCTCATTAGAAGCAAGGTTTTGGAGACAATGTTCTCTGATTAGTTGGGTGGCCTTGGACTAATCACTCAACTTCCTTGCTGCCCTGTTTCCTCATCTGAAAATGCTAGAATCTACCTCACGGCTGATATAAGGTCCAAATGTAGTAAGCAGGTGACACATGGAGCAGAAGATTAGCCCGAAGGTAGTATGATTACTTTTATCCATTATGTTGTTGGTAGAAGTGGGACTCAACCCAGAGGACTTGCCTGGTAGAAATCCCATCAAAGAAGCATCCAACAGTAGGTAAGGAGAGGAAGCAAATGCACCCATTCTGCTTTTCCTGTTGTCCCTCCTGGAAAGGTTTCCCCTGCTGCCTCTATGATCACATTTTCTGTCACACTTTGAGGCTTTCTGCTAAGGCTGCCACATTCTGTGTGTCTTCCTCTCTTGTCAGTCTGTCTTTTCAGTTACCTATTTCCATGTCTGTTACAAAACTTGAGTTCATGGATTATGACTTACTTAAGTCCCTGAACCTAGAGAAACCTGTTCAGAACTTTTGGTATCATAGGTCTTCAACAAATATTTCCTGGGGTACGGGGTGTAGGGGATGAGGGCAAATGAAAGGAGAAAAAAATATTAAGATGTCATGTAAACACTTTATTCTTATCTCAACTCTGGCAATAAATCTCTCTCTAACCTTGGAAAAGCCACTTAATTTCCTTAGACATCAGTTTCCTCATCTGTAAAGATAATCTCCAATTTTCTTTCTTGCTCTAAAATTCTGTAACTTGAAGAAAAACAGTTGCAAAAGGATGCTTTGTTATCAGGTCTGCTGAACTGTTAGAACAGATGAGCGAGACCAGCTGAGCCCAGATCCCTCCCTCCTTCCAACATTCAAAACCAGAGTTACTTCTGGCTCTCTCAGCTGTTCCAGCCTGTCCTATTTTATTTGTTTATTTTTTTTTTAGACTGCATAAGCTAAAGGCAGCAAGCCCATTGCTATGATGAAAACATCATTATCCTACAGGGTTTGAATGAAAGCTCTGCCCACAACGAGGAGGGAATGTCTTCACAACCCAGTGTGCACCAGTTTGAGGAGTGGGGAAAAACTGGCAGCCTAGGATGAGCGGAAAGAGCAAGGCATAACCATGCTCTGGCTGCTGCCGTCTCCTCTAAATAAGCACCGTCCACCTGACAAACAGAATTCTTAGCCAGATTTATGAGTTTGTTGAACTCAATCAGAACGGAGTCTGCTCTGACCTACAGAAGGTCACTCAACCGTATTGAATATTTGTCACCATTCCATGGCCAAAGATAAAGTGAGTGAATACCCAAGACAGATTTAGAAATGTTCCTGTTTGTTCCTGGAAACTGTGAGTGTCTGTCTGGGCACCAAGAGCAAAGGGAGTAGATTTCCCTTCCTTGAACCCAGACCATCTACGCTTGGAGACCCAAGGTTCCTGCTTGGAACCCAGCGTCTTGTCACTGTCACTCAGCAGCTCGAGTCCCAAGAGGCAGATGTAGAAGCACTCTGCTTGGCTCCACCTCACTACACAAGGGTCCATCTTGAGACACAGAGATGGGGAAGGCAGCAGTTATGGGTCCAACCTGCGTTGGCCTTTCCTGTGTCCCACAGGGCCTCGTGGAAAGGCCCGAGTGAGCCTACCTGAAGGGGTTACCACACACCTGGGTTCATTTTCCTTACTTACGCTGTTCAAGGCCTGACAGCAACAGAGCCTTCTCCTCACAAGGCTTGTTTTTCACTCTGATGAAGTACTGATGTTCTCCTGATTTGTCCTTGAACAGCAATGAGAAATGGAAACGAGCCTCTACTTCACTAATCCTACCGTGGTGCCTCTCTGCTCTTTTTCTTCTAACATGAGAACACCAGGGACAGTGCATAATGGGACATCACCCCAGGGGTGGAGACGCAGTCTACCACAGGTTCCTCTCAGCATACAGAACTGATAGGGTGTTTGAATGTAACAAAAGCCTCGTACCTTCTCTTCTTTCTGAGGCAACAGCTGTCATTAAAGTAAAAAGAGAGGAAATAATTAATGTCCTAGATATCAAAGCATTAGCCTAGTCCACTCAGCTTCTCTCAAGGCCTAACAATCCACCTGACAATGAATTTCTTTCATTGTCAGTTCAGTATTTTTTATCACCATTACCCTTGCCAGAAAGATGAGTTTTAGAAGAACCTAAGAGAAAAATCTTCAGCCCTGAATTTTGCTTCTGTACCATAGCTTCTGAGAACTGGTGTGGCCCAGTGAACTGAAAACCCAAAGACCAACACCTCTGTGGGGCCAGAACACTGATAATTTGTATAAATAGTATTTATCAAAGGAAAAATGAAAAGGAGTGATATCTATGGAGCCTCCCAACAGAAGGATGTATGACATTGAAAATGCAATTAGCTGCTGACTGGGCATTAAAGCTCCTTTTTCACTTTGTTCTTGTTTCAGCCTTTCTCAAGATCAGGAAGACAAAGTGCTTGACCTATATAACTGCTTGTGTCTCCAATTCCTGGGTTGTTTTTTCAGCCCCTTCGCTGCAGGAGAGCTCTCCTTACTTGTTAGAAGCATCACATGATATCCTCATCTCACTGCATCGTCCTCTAGTGGCCTGAATGGATTCATGCAGCTTTCTGTGGCCTCAGGAAAAAGAGATTTAGGTGAGACATGTGGGAGTACTGGGAGGCCACACTTTGGGAGGGATTTTTTAGTCTGACCCAGAACCACATCCTACTTCTGCCCTTGTCTACCTGTGACCTGGAGTAGTGATTTCCCCTCTCCCAGAGCCTCAGTTTTCTCATTTGTGAAGAAATGGGCTTGGTAAGATAATCCCTGAATGCCTTTGCAAGTGACTATTTGATGATGCCCTCCTATCCTTGAGAACAGGGAATGAATGTGTGGCATCCATGATTGCTAATTAGTCTACAAGATTCAATAGGCTACCAGATAGTGGCTCAGTCCATGGGGCAGAAAGACCCTGTGAGTGCATTCCAGGATGCTTTCCACGAGAAGGTTAAGAACAAGAAGGGTCTCTCTTATTTATCACTGTAAACCCAACATTGAGCACAGTGCGAGGCACAAAGCAGTTAATAAAGATTTGCAGGATTGATCCATGTATGAACATAAAACTCAAAAGCCAAACAGACACTTAAGTTTGGGGGGGGGGGGGCAGCTGTGTTCCCTCTATGTGTCTATCTGTGTGTATACAAAGATACGTATACATACATCCATATAACGTTACCACATATCACTTAGCACCCAGCCCTGGTTGTCTCTTTCCTCCCCTAGATGGTGAACTCTTGGTGGATGGGGATCTCGTCTTATTCACTGTTGTATTCTGAGCATCTCGCCCAGTGCCTGTGCCTGGACAATGGTAAATGTTCAGTGGCGTTTGCTGGGTGGGTGGGTGGATGGATGGTTTAAAAAGGGGTGATGAGCAGCTTGTGAAATAATCTATGCAATCTCAATTCCATTTGTTCCTTAAGTTAAATAGAAAGAAGCAATCATGTTCTGCTTTCTCCAGTTTTGAGAGAAAGAGAAAACAGAAGTGAACGAGTCTCTGTGTGTGTGTGTGTGTGTGTGTGAGAGAGAGAGAGAGAGAGGCAGAGAAGGGTGGGGGGTTAGGGTGGAGACAGACAGAGAGAGACAATGATTAAAACTCTGACTAAGGTTAACCTTGTTATAAAGTAGGAGAGGACTTGACAAAATTGTGTTTTGACGTCAGGTTGAAGGTAGAACTTGTAAGTGAGGAACTTGGATATTTAGCTCAGTGTGCTAAGGATATTCCAAGCTAAGTGTGAAAGGTACAGCTTGGCTTCTCCTAGCAGCTTATTGTAAACTGTGAGAGGAAAGGAATGAGCTGAAAATTAAACTCTTAAGCATAAAGGAACTAGTAACTGATGATTTAGAAAATTCTCAACCTATCTGGATAGTGTGCTCTGAGACGAAGGCAGAGTGGCTCTGTCAGCATCCTCCCTGAGGGTTCAGGAAGGGGCTCCCCAGAGAACAGGGCTCCATGTGAGGGTTTAACTGAACAGCCCTTTGCTAAATAAATCAGCCATTTCAGTGGATGTCAGGATTGGACATAGTTGTCCAGGATGGATCTGTGGAAAGTTCTATTGTCTGCTTTGGACCTCTGGGAACTGCACACAAAGGCAACAATGTTTTGTGAAATGGGTATGAAAAGAAGCAGTGCCCAGGACAGAGAAGGGATGAATTGAAGGAAAATAACTTCAAGGGCAGAACCATGGAAACCAAGGTCTAGACCAAAGAACTCTTGGGCCAAGAGTGTGGGAAAGGGCAGGTTCGCCCCATGCTTGGGGGCTGGGCCTTGTGCCCCGTTGCTCGGGAGAGTGCTGCCACCCCAGTGCACGGAGCTGGTGGAGACTGTGTCCCAGCACTCGCAAAGACAGCCTGGCCACCATCCTGAAACTTGGAGAGGACGGGGCCTTCCCCTCAGCATCCAGGAGCGCACGGCCACTGTGCCGGTGCTTAGAAGGGGTGGGGCTGCTGCTCCATCAGGCCCAGAGGACAAAGATCAAGTCACAGGTGACTCCCAGACCTTGAAATCTAATGGAGATTGCTCTGCTGGGTTTCGGACTTGTATGGGACCTGTGACCCCCATTTCCCTTCCAGTTTATCCCTTCTGGAATGGGAACGCTTATCCTATGACTGCCCCACCATTGTATATTAGAAGCAGATAACTTGCTTTCTAGGTTTCACAGGCCCGTCAGATAGAGGAATTTTGCCCCAGGACATACTACATCTATAATACAGTTTGATGAGACTTTGGACTTAGCATCCTTCTGAAACAGTTTAAGGCTTTTGATATGTTGTGATGGAATGAATCTATTTTGCAGGTGGAAAGAACATGTCTTTTGGGGGAAGAGAGGGAAGACTGTGGAGTTATGTACCCCAGAAGTGATGCACCCCAGAAAAATATGCTCATATGTTCGTAACCTTAACCCATTCATGTGGGTGTGACCGCATTGTAAATAGGTCCTTTTGATGAGGTTACTTCCATTGAGGTATGGCCCAACAGAATCAGGATAGGCCTAATAGAGAAGGAGAGAGAAGCCACAGGGAGCAACCAGGAGCTGGAAGTCAACAGAACCCAGAAGAGGAAGGAGCAGATGCCGCCATGTGCTTTGCCATGTGATGGAAAAGGAGCCCCAAAGATTGCCAGCCCCATTGTATGGCGTTTGTTTTAGCAGCTGAGAAACTAAAACAGTTACCAAGTAAATGACTTATGCAAGGAAATGCCTTATGTTTTTTTATTGTTCTGTTACCAAGCCTTTAGGATTTTAATTTTTACACTTTTAAAGAGACTTACGTCTTCAGCAAAGGTGAGGTAGAGTAGGATAATAATAAACTTAAGCATCAACTTTGCATCTGATTTGGGGGATTTGTCAGAGGAAAGAGATTGTGTTTCTGCCTGATATGCACATGCTCCCTATTTCCCGCACTGCTGCACGAGTCATCCTGATTACGTCTGTGTTCAGCTCAGGACAGGGAATTTGGGCTCACGCTAAGTGGGTGAGAATTTTATTCCTGACAAATGAGAACAGGTGCCTGGTGATCCAGGTAAAGAAGAGGCTGGAGCCATTGGGAGCCAGGGCCAGAGGAAAACACAAACTAGCAACGTGATCCCTGCCCCAGACACTCCTCAGGAAGGGCTATTTCTGTTTGCCTATAGGCGTTCTTGAGAGCAGTGTTGATTACCAGATAGCCAGAGCGTTTGGTCTTTCAAGAATCAACAGCTTGGCAGCCACGATGTGACAGGCATCAAGGTTAATCACAGCAGCCTGGCTGTAACTGGACCCCAGGACAGGCCGAGCTACACCTGCCTGTCCGGGAAATGGACTCCAGGTCCTTCCCCGTAGAAACCACTAACAACATGTATTAGCTGTTTCCTTGTCTGCTAAGTGCTCTGTGCCTTGTTCTGGCTCCCATTATTATATTCATTTCAGCCTGTGTCCTGTAATCTGATACCTTTGTACTTGGGGGGTGCAGTGTCTGCCACCTGACAATGATTTGACATGACACAGTGGTAGAAAACTGAGAGAGGGGATGAAAATAAAACAAGGGATCCCAGCTGCAGCGCTGGTGGCTCCAGGCAGGGGGTGCCCATTAACACGGATAACTTAGCAGGAGCCCAGGGCCCCACCGATGGAACAGGCAGATCACTCATGTCCACCAGACGAGGAGATATCAATCTTCCTTCCCTGGCTCAGCCACTGTGCAAGATTACAATGGGTTCTTCACCTGCACTTTTGAATTTAATAAGGCTCAATTTCAGCCCCTCACCTCCCATGTCTATTCTCCCAGCAGTTCGTGCATCTTTTTGTTCCTCTGACTACACTCAGACCTGTGGTTGGATGGTGGGCGTAGATGCTAAACTGCCATAGCAACCACAAGTTGGTGCTAAAATGATTCAAGAGGCCATGGAGGGCATGGGTTTGGGGAGAGTCAAGGCGAGAGCCCACAGCCCCTGGAAGCCCCTGTGTTAGCACAATAGGGGAACAGCAGTTTGGGATTCCAAAGGGCAATTTCAAGGACTGAGTTTGTGACTAACAAGCAGTGAACAAGGGCCAGTAACAAACTTACCCTGGGCCTCATCTGTAAAATGAACAAGATGGACTAGACTACTGATTTTGAAACCTTCTATTGCTGATAGGCTGGCAATAAAAAAATTTTAGTGAAATGATATTTTACATTAGACCCAATATATAAACAGGTGAAAGGGGATGATGTTGCTGGAACCAGGCATGGGGTGCCCTGGTGGCTCCATTCTGCTGGGTCACCCACTTGTTCCCCTTCCCTCTGACACACCTTTTTGGAACAATAGAGGTCCACAGAGCTCAGTGGGAAAATCACACAATCAGATAATTTCTAAGTTCCTTTCTATCCCAAATGTTGTTTCAGGTAAGGCCTGAGAGACAGGGGACTTAGCGGGAGGGGATGGGGATTTGCACCTGGTGGAATTATCTTCTTCCTATTATTTTACATTTCCCTTCTGTCCTCAGTGGCCTAAGAGCTCAGGGTGCTGTGGAGGGCTGTGAGGAGACGGAGCAGTGAGCAGGGTCCCGGTCCACTCCCACCGCAGTTTGGAAAAGTCACCTTTTGTCTTTACACATTGTTGGGGATAGAATTGTGTCCTCCATAAAGACGCGTTCAAGTCTCAGTCTGTGTTCCTGTGGGTGGGAACCCCATTTGTAAATTGAACCTTTGAAGATATTATTAGTTAAGGCGTGGACTCATTTGTGAATAGTTTCTTCAAAAATCCTATTTAGGGGAGGCCAGGTTGAATCAGGGAGGGCTCATCCACACGACTGAGTCCTTTTAAGGCAGAAGAAATTTGGATGCAGTCAGTCAGAGGAAACCACAGGAGATTGGGGAGACAGATCACCACCTGGCAGAAGCAGAGATGGAAGTCAAGGAACCCCAAGGATTGCGACAAGCTAGCACCAGAGTGCCACAGACTTTGGGGAGAAGGCATGGCCTGTTGATACCATGATTTTGGATTTCTAGCCTCCAAAACCGGTAAGACGATAAATTCTTGTTGTTGTGCCATCCCAATGTGTGGTATTTGTTACAGTGGGCCAGGCTTAAATATAGGGAAGGGGGAAAAGTTTGAAAACAATCAGCCTAAACTTAACTTTTACGAAAGAAAATTAGGTGTCAGAATTAGTTCCCTTCATATTGAGCACCAGTTGCCATCTTTACCATCATCATCACCACCATCGCCATCAAAAACAGTGATGACACACACAAGGTGGGTGTTATCAGTCATCAACTTGGGATGATAATTATAAGAACTAACATTTATGACACCCTTATGTTTCATTCTAAGGATCATATTTGCAACAGTTGAGGAAGGAGCTATTATCCCCACATTAAACATGAGAAAACTGAGCCACAAAAGGTTAGGTACCTTATTCAAGTCCCAGAGCTGCTAAGTGGGACTGCTGGGGTTTGAACCCATACAGTCTGACTCTGAAGTCTCTGCTCTCAACACTTGCTATCCAGGTCAGAGGGCTGATGAGGGGAGAGGAAAGAACTGGGGCTCAAGCAAATAGTGAAGTGAGCAGAGTTTTGTTTTTTTGTTGTTGTTGTTGTTTTGTTTTTTTCTTTGATGACATAAAGCTCCTAGTTATAGGCCTTCTTTGCTTCTATGCCCCTTGCAATATCATCCCACCTTAAATATGTAAATTCACTCCCCAAGGCACCTGGTTAATATCTTGCTGACTCTCCTCAGATAGTATTCAGAAAATATTTAAATCCTTTCTTCTCACTTAGACATAAATAACTGATAACAGGCTAATCTGCAACCTTCTTCCAAGGAGAAGTCTTTTTTTTTTTTAAAACCAGAAACCAAAGCCTTGAACTAAAGAGATGAAGCTCTGATTGTAAAATTTCAATGTCAGCAAATAGTTTTTATGGTATTCATAATACCTGTATGCTATTGGTATTCATATATGTATGTGAATATAGGTATGTATTCATAATAGGTATACAGTATTCATGATAGGTATTATGAACTCTTGAAATCATTAGAGTCTTCCTAGTGCCCCTGAAAGCGATTAGGTGGTTTTGAATTAATTAAGGAAAACCTATCCAAACAGGGAAAGGTTATAATCTCTCCTCCAGAGAGAGATTCAATGGAAAACCCATCAGAAAGTTCCAGCCTTAGGTTGGCAGGGAGGTGAGGGGTTGTGGGACAGTTAGGAGGTTGAAATCATTTTGTGATCCCACTGGAATCTCTGTACTGCCACCCTGGGGTTAACATTTCCTCCAAGCGTTCAAGCTCCTTTAAGTTATTTATAACGGCACCTTTTCATTTACAAGATAGAAAAGGAAAGTAATATCCCCAGCCCCAAAAGCATTCACTGTGCCTCCCTGGGAGAAAAAGGCAGCCCAGGAGACACACAAACCCCACTCTTGCTTCCATACTCCTTCTCTTCTGCTTGCCTGGAGAAATCACTCAGCACCCATAACGAGGGGATACAGTGGCTAATTTTACATCATAAATCATAAAGCTAATACTATGACTAAAAAGTGATATGATCAGCTTCTTTTCCCCCAAGGCTGGTAGATCTTAGCCAATTACTTATGAATGAAGATTTAAAGACTTCAGAAGCCCCTTTGCCAACAAAAGATGCTTTTGCTTTTAGCTTTCTTTCCCTTTGAAAAGATTTCCAACTTTCCTGGAAGGGGCTCTAGCATGTTCTCAGCATCTATAGGAAGAGTATTTGCAAAGGAACAGCAAATGAAAAATGTGGGGCTCACATAAATCCTGGAATCTTGGTACCCTCTAAGTTGTACCACCAACCATCCTAGGGTACCCTACTGCAAGAGGAGAAAACACAGAGATAGAAAAAAGCATACTTTGTATCCAACATATTTCTCAAGCTGTTTAAATATGAAACAAAATCCTACCAGGCTACAAGTTTCCAGCTGTTATGATATCATAATATACATTTACAGCTAGAGAAACAGCATGTTTGCTTTTATAAAGTATGGAAATATAAATGTTCCAAGTGTTATAACTGTCCAAACAAATTAATTCAAATAAAAATAGCTGTCTCAGATTTGGTTCTCTCACATTTGCTTTCTTTTTATAGCGCTCGTGAGCACGCTTGTCTCAGTGCCTGGGAAGCACACTTCCATCTCTGCAGGAACCTCTTCTGCATGTGGAAACCCAAGGAGCTGGAAAGTCTTGAATTCAGGCAGCCCCTGCCCATGCCCCCATTGCTGATCTATTAATTAAAAGCTTAATTCAGCCTCTGCACAACCCAAGAAAGAGGCCATCCCAGGGGGCTGAGGCTAGAAATCTTACAACGTGCTTCCATTTTGGATGTTCGTCGGGAGCTAAAATGAAAAAAGAGTTTCTTTCCTCAGTGACTTTGAAAAGAATAGAGCAGTGATTAACAGCAATATTTTTTTTTATGAAACGCAACCCGTCATCCCCGTCATCTTCTGGCCATCCTTGCTTGTACGCGCCTCTCTGACAAGAGGAATAATAATGGTCATACATCACTGCTCTGCACGTCCAATCATCTAAATCTTCCCTTGCTGCAGCCTCTGAGACTCAATTACTTTATTGACATGCAATCTTCATAAGGGGAGAAATATTGTGCATGTAAGGTCACTTGGTTATGAAGACATATTATCATATTATCTGCATGAGGGTTGCAGGGCTAAGACCTGACAGAGCTAATTATAATGGTACATGATAGAAAGCTCAGTACACATTATTTGCTTGGCTGCACTAAAGGTGAGGTAAGTCCATGACATCATGGTTTTTTGAGAAAATAATGCAACTTAGGCTTGGAGGCCATTACTTTTTTGGTGTTGTTTCCCATATTTTTACCTTTGGGTTTTCATGCATGATGAAGGCACTAGTACATGTATTCCTGAGATGTCAGGGAAGGGAGACAGCATGTGCGTGTGTAACTGGCATTGCTGTCTTCCCATCTAACGTCAAGGTTTCAGTCCGTTTCCCAGCAACTGAAATGAGGACTCAAGGGAGAAGGTAAAGGGATACAAATGAGTCAATTTGATAACAGAGTAAAACTTCCCCTCAGCCTCAATTAACCCCTTCTCAGATCCTTGCCCCTTTCTTTCTGTTGGCCTCACTGGAGAGCCTTATCTTTCCAGGATTTAAAGTTCCTGAATGTAGTTTCTTTGTTCAGACATATCAGGTCATTTAAACTTCACCATCAGACACACGTTAGAGATTTCACGTACTGCTGAGGGCCACTGCTGGTCAGTCATTCTCTTCTTTGCATCCTAAGTCTGTTTATCACACCCTGTTCACCCCAGGTGCATCACATATTAAGAGACCAGGATAAGGACATCTGGTAGAAAATGTTTAAGAAAGGAGAGTCAAGGAAAGAAATCCAGGCCAAATTCTGGGTCTTCTGGCCCTGGTACATTGAGGCCCAGAAGGAAAACCAGGGCAGGTGGGTCTATGGTGGGTCATCATGGGAGTCAAAAACAAGTCAACTTCCAAGAATGGGCTTGAGCCAGCCTCTGAATTTAGGCATCTGGACACAAGTTTCACTTTGGGAGGGTTTTATGAGCTTTTAAAAGTAGTCAAGGAGTTGTTCAAAGCACTGCTACAATCCTGCATAAGCTGATACTTAGATTCTCTCTCCCTCAGTGACAAGGAGAAGAACTATCTAGTCTTCTAAGCTCCTGAAATTGCCTTACTCTTGTCACATGAGTGCACTAGACCAGACACAAGAAGTGCAGAGCAGAATAGGAAGCTGAGGTTATTCAGACTCTCTCTTAATACACTAGAACTCAAACTTCTTAATATACCTGTGCTTTCTGAAATTAATGGTTCAAAATTAATTATGACATCAGTAAAAAGCCAGAGAACCTGATATTTTTTTCTGAGTTGTTTATTGAATTGTACACACTGTGATGTTGACATTAAGTAAATTTGATAGTGATCCATGTGTGGTGGAAACGGTACCCCTTTAGATACCAGAATTTTTGATTGGCTATTTTGGATTTGGAGAATTTACTGCATTGTGTCTCTACATCCAGCATCTCAAATGCCTTTCTGAAATGGGGAGGAACGCAAATTACCCATTTCCAAAAGTGTATACTAATTGAGAAAAAAAATTGTATGGTCCATAAGAAGAGAGCCAGACTAAGCTTTCGTATGATTAAAGCTGACTCCTGACTCAGTCACACATCTCATTTGCTATAGGACTGTGGCCAAGGCTTAATCTCCTTATAGAGTGATGAGAGTATTTGAGAGACAGAGTAAGGTGTTGTGAAAAGACTATGGAACTCCTTAACAAACGAACTGGGTTGAAAATCTAGCTATATCATTTACGGGCTTCATGATCTTGAGCAGATACTTTGCCTTCTGAACTTCAATTGCCCTTTTTTAAAAGGGGCAATGATATTGTCCACTTCAAAAGATTAGTATGACAATTAGATGATAAATGAAAGTGAAGATGCTTTGAAAGCAATATACTTGGTGGATGGCAGTTTTTGTTACTGATGTGGCCCTACCTGTTGGACACAGGTATGCAGGTCAATGACTTAAGTATATGAAGGCTATGAGGTTTAAAGACCCATACTAACATTATGTAGAATTGTTATTAATGTGGATCACCAGGCCAGATTCCCAAATTTGAGAGCTCCTTGGATTTTCAATGTCAAAAATCACTAATCAGAGAGACCTTGAATGTCCAGGGTTATTGGTACTACAGCAAGAAAATGGAAAGGAAAGGTGTGCTGGCAGAAAGTGATGTAGCAGAGGGAGTCACTGAAGACCAGAAGACAAGACCAGATGGAGGGTGGGCCAGCACTGGGATCACCAAGGAGCCCTGTCTCTGGTTATCGACTCCACATACCTGTCCTCACACTCATCAGGGATGGGGGAGTTGATAGCAAATGTATGCAGAGGTCTTTTTAGGGACAAGGGCATACTCTGTGACATCCTCCCTCCCAGCCTAAAAGCCAGGAGATCCCTGCGTACTCTTCTTGAACACATCTTTTTTGCCCTAGGGGCTTTATAATCTGCACTGAGAAAGTGACTCCCAGTTGTTGGATTCCTCTAATACCTCCTCAGATGTTGAAGGGTCACTTTTAAGAAAAGTAGACACTGGAGCAACAAGAGCAACCATTCCACTTAAGTTGGGAGATAAGATTTATGAGTCAAAAGGGGACTGGAATCCACTACCAAATAGCAGCAGCAACCAAGTTTTAAACAGTGCCTTTCACTTTATAAAGAACGTTGTGTTCATTTGTTGAGCTTTGTATTCATTCATTTTTAAATGATTATTTTGTTTTGAATCCTTTGTGGAATCTGAACATCACAAAATCAATAATCACGTGCATTATTAAACACCCCCCAACAACCTTATGAAATGTATATTATCACTTCCATTTTCTAGATGTAACAACCAAGTCTCAGAGAATTTAATTTCTTCAGTTTGAATAGCTAATAAATGACTCGACATTATTAAAATCCCTCATCCTCATGAATTTTTTGATACTTTGCCTCGTTTGCCTCTTGACCATTATTAATAGATAAAGCAGAAGATCCCAACCTGAAAAGGCTTTGAATTTTCCCAGGTTGTGGGCAGCACTGGGTTATACGGTTAAATTTTTCCATATTATTGCAAGTGCTTATTGATCTCTGCTGTTTCCAGAGGTCCAGGAATGCAAACCTCTTTTTTTAAAAGAGGAAGTATCTTGTTATAAATGCATTAGAAAGAGTCAGTTTTCCTAATGGAAAGGAGGGGATCCAAAGACAAAGTCAGCTGAAGGCAGAGAGTGAACCTGTGGAGTTACTGAGAGCCAAACAAGCCACACAACAGCCACCTCACCACGTCCGTTCTCCTGTCACAGACACTTCTGTCAGAGGTTCCTGTCCTCCAAAGGAGCTCTATCAGTAAAACAAAAGGACTCCTGAGAAAGAGTTTCACCCTAAGAATTAATACTCTGTCAGCTGGAATTCTTTGAAAGTTACCTGAATGCTAGACATGAAACAGGTCTGAAGGGAAAGAGACTCAGCTTCATGATTAGTCATAGAAGAGAAAATTGAGGAAGTGGTGTTATTTCTTTTAATCTTGATGATTTGGCTTGATTACTTAGCATCAAATTCAAGATCTCTAATGTGAGAAACTAATTTGGTTAGAATGCAAAAAACTAGAAATGCTGAGCAAAATGTGCATAGAAAACTGGAAGTCCACAGAGAGCTACTATGGTAGTGATGACATGAGGGGATATGATCCTGAGAGGAATGAGGTGGAGAGAAGGGAAGTGCAGAGCCGTGAGCCCAATATCCAGTGCCACTTTTTCCCTTGGGGCAATTTTCTAATCTCAAGCTGCAATTAAGAGGCTGGGAATCTGAATCAAACTTCACAATCTTATAGGTCTAGGAAACAAATTAGTTTTAAGTTAAAGCCAGGAGAAGGGGTCCAGGTAGATACCCTGGACTTTCAGTTGGGACCTCAAAGAGGTATATTCCTGGTTGAGGGGTGACTAGAAACAGGTCTGCCCTCACAAAGTTTGAAACCTGGTTTCCCAGTGGTCAATCCCTAACTGTATTGAGGCAATTCCTTCCTACCCTAGCCACCTTCCAGAAACAAAATAAACCCCCTCAGAAGGAAAGCACTATTCTGAGCTTCAAATTATCTGTATAATTTTTTGCTTTCAATGTCAGGTATTTTACGAAATACCATGTGGCATACATTGAAACAAGATCAAATGACTAAAAATCAAGAAAAATAAATAATAGATACAGAGCCCAAGAGATTCAGCTATTGGAGTCACTAGGCATGGATTTAAGCATATTAATCACATGTATTTTAAAGATGTTAGTGGACAAAATAGAGAAATTTAGCAAAGAATTGAGAAGTATAAAACAGAATCAGATGCTGGAACATTCAACAACTTAAGGATTCAACTGATGCATTTAACAGAAGATTTGACCTAAGTGAGGAGACAATTAGAAAACAAGAGGATGGGTAAGAAGGAACAGAAAGATGGGTCAGAAGAAAATTGAGATTAACAAACAGATAGAAAATCCATAAAAGAGCATAAAAGACACATGGGACATGATAAAAAATAGTGACAAACTTATACTGGAATCCTAAAAGAAGAGGGACAAGAAAAGAGGTGGAAAATAATAGTTGAAGAAATAACTTTAAGAAAACACAAGAAAGGAGAAAAAGGAACATAGAAAACATGGGACAGACCAAAAACCAAAACTGAGACGGTAGACTTAAATCTAAATATATCATTATATTAACAGTTAAACAGACTACATACCTCAATTAAAAGGAAAGATTCCATAATGGGTTAAAAATATATGCTGCTTACTTGCAGAGTTTCATAGAATTTGAAACTAAAAGAAGGAAGAAGTATATAATGCAAGTACTAACCACAAGAGAGGTTATATGCATACAAATATTAAGTAAATTAGGCTTTAAGGCAAGAAGCAATACTAAAAATAAAAAGAAATTTCAAAATGATACGAGAGTCAGGTGTTCAGATGTAAAACGTGTCAAATAATCTCCAAACATATGAAGCAAAAACTCATAGAAGTAAAAGGGAAAAAGGACAAATTCACTAGTAAAGTCAGATTTTTTAACATACCTCTCTCAGTAAGTGAAAGGATTAGGTGACAAAATTCAGGAATTATTTAAAACATTTGAACAACACAAATAACAAACTTAATCATACGCACACATACATACATACACATAAACCAATGTTGAATATTGTACATAAGACATTTCATAACATAGAACATTCACCCAAATTAAACATATCCTAGGCTGTAAAGCAAGTTTTAACACATTTCACAGGATTGAAATTATAAGTATATTCTGTGATTACAGTGATATTAAGCTAGAAATCATTAACAAAGGATACTTGAAAAATCCCTAAGTTCATATATTTCTTAATACCTCTAGGTTCAAGAAGAAATCACAATGGAAATTAGAAGATATTTTGAATGGAATGACCATGAGTGTATGACATATACAGGCTTATAGGATGCAGCTAAAGCTATGCTTAGAGGGACATCTGTATCCTTAAATTAATATATTACAAAAGAAGAAAATCTGAAAATCAGTGATCTAAATTTCTGTCTCAAGAAGTTAAGGAACAACAAATAAAACCCAACAAACTAGAAAGAAGGAAGGAAACAAAAAGGGCAAAAAATAATGAAATAAAAACAAATGTAAGTTAAAATAATCAACAAAGATAAAAGTTGGTTTTTTGAAATGACTTTAAAGTGGTAAATTCCAGAGAAACAGTGAGGATGAGACTGCTGAAGAGAAAAATAGGGAAGCCATCAAATTACCATATCAAAAATGAAAAGGAAGACATCAATAAATTGCCTACAAAAATTAAATACATAGCACATTATGAATGTAATTATGTGGACATAATTGTGAATCAATTGTACATATAACAGTTGATAAAATGGGAAATCATGTGTCATTCATATGTTAGCACAAATTTTTTTAAAAATCAAATAAATAAGAGGATATTATGAACAATTTTAGGCCAAAAAAACTTGAAATTTAAATCTAGTACACCAAATCCTGGAAAAACACAAATTAGCAAAACAGCCTTGATTAAAAAAAATAGAGTGGTCCTGTATCTTAAAGAAAATAGATCTTTAAAATCTTTCTTACAAAGAAAACTCCAAGCCTAGAGGGTTTTGGCCATAAATTTTCCCAAATATTTAATAAGGAAGCACCACCAATCTTCAAAGTCTTCCAGAGGATAGAAAAAAAAGAAAAATTTCCCAAATTGTTTTGTGAGGCTAGTAAATTTTGATATTAACATCTGACAAGAGCATTATAAGAAAGAAAAATTTTAGGACAATCTATCTCATACACACAGATTCAAAATTCATAAACAAAATAACAAATCAATTTCATGTGTATGGGTATTTGTTAATTTTAATATAACATACCAATTTGGGTTAGCTCCAGGAATGCATTGTGATTCACTATGTAAGGAGAAAAAGAAAATAATCACTTAAATAGATGCAGGGGAAAAAATTGACAAAGTTCAACACCCATTCATGCTGAAAACGCCTAACAAAATAAGAACAGAAGGGGACTTTCCTAATTGATAAAAGGTAGCTATCAAGATCCTATAGCAAAATCTATAAAAGCAAGTGGCCCCACATTGCTGGGGCCTCTTGTCTCTGACCTTTCTTTTTTTTGCAAGAATGACCATGTGTTCCTCTCACATATATTCTCAATACATTTTATACCTGCTTACACTAAAAAAAAAAAAAAATCCTATAGCAAATCACCAAAAATTAAAAGCTGATATTGAAAATAAAACACGGATAACTTTCAACATCATTTCAATTCAATATTGTACTAGAGGTACTAGCCAATTCTGTAAGGCAAGAAAAGAAGTAAAAGGTATAAGGATTATAAAGGAAGAAACAGAACTTGTTATTTACATAAGATACAATTCTATATAAAATTAAAAAAATCTACAAATGCTTAGAGTGAATAGATGAATTTAGCAAGGCTCCTGGTTTCAAGATCAATATACAAAAATTATTTGCATCTCTATATACTACCACCAAATATTGAATAAATTAAATTACAATAGCATAAAAAATCAAATACCTAGGAATAAATGTAATTAAATACAATACAACCTCTACACACAAAAGAACTATAAAGCAGTATTGAGATAAGTTAAATAAAACCTAAATAATGGAAGGATATTCCCAAGGTCATGGACTAGAAGAAATCATACTGCAAACATGTCACTTCTCCACAAATTGGTCTAGAAATTCAATGCAATCCAAATTAAAACACAACCATTTTTTTCTTGTTTTTGTTGCTACTATTAAAACAGATTAAATTTTTATAAAATTTGTTCGGAGAGGCAATGGGTCAAGAATAGCCAAGACACTTTTAAAGGAAAAGAAAATTTTGAATGACATAGAAGACTGAGTATCAGGCATTATTATAAAGCTGAAGGAATTAAGAGACTGTGGTAGTGACACAAGGAAAGAGAAGGATACAAATAAAACAGAATGGAGAGAGCAGGAAAAAACTCACATTTATTAATGCACTTAGTTTATGACAAAAGCAGTGGGAAATGGAAAATCTTTGCAGATAGCCTCAGGAAAAACAGGAAAGAACTAATTATTGATTCCTTATCTCACACCATACATAAGAATACCCTTAGGTGGACTAAAGGTCTAACTAGGAAGATAAAATACAAGGCTTCTAGAGGATCACATAGGAAAATACCTTCAAGACCTTTGAGTAGACAAAAGTTGGTTAATTAGGACTCCAAAGCCCTAACCATAAAGGAAAAGACTGATAGATTGGACTCCAATATAATGGAAGACTCTCGTGTAATGCTGAACAACAAAACAGGACCAAAATAATATATACCAATAAGCTTACAATTACGTAAATTTCAAAAGCGAGCAAAACTGCTCTGTGGTGGTGGTAAAAGTTGGAATGTTGCCTGTCTTTGGAGAGGGAAAAGGGGTGGTGTCCAGGCGGGACATGAAAAGAGGATTTTGGAGGTACCAGTAATATTCTATTTCTTTATCTGGATGGTGCTAGCTTAGGTGTTTTTGGTTTTTGATAATTCATAAAGTTGTACTTTTATGGTTTATTTTCTATATCATGTCATAGTTGACTTTTAAAGTGTATTTAAAAATAAATTGATGATTACCAAGTGAATACAAAGCATGTAGCACAGTGCTAAGAACTCTTTCCCTTGTCACTGTGAGGATAAGGAGCATCTGCAGGACGTGAATAAAACAGATATGAAAGAGCAATTTCACCATTTTCCCTTGTGCTGATCAAAAAGAATGATCCAGAAAGGAATTAGTTTAAAAATATATACATCAAGCAAATGTGACCCAGGCTGTGACTGACATAGACAAGGCTACCAAATTGTATCCAGGAAGATCAAATTATTGATGCAATCTGTATTTTTCCAGCTAATCCCACTGAGCATAGAAAAACATGACATGACACCAAAATTAGCTTGCATAAGGGAATCAGGCAAGTGGAATCACAGCAGTGGGATTATCCTTGCCCAATTCATTAGTGAGCGAAACACTTACAACCCAGGAGATGCCCTATGCTGTCAAGGATAGTGCCTAATAATTTTACTGTAACTTCTAAAAGATGGAAATGCAAGAATGGACAATACCAACACATACATACACCATACACATATTTCCTCAATCACTTTACCAGCCAGTGGGGTGCATGTGTGAATACTGGGGAGTTGGGGTAGAACAGGAGTAACAGGTGCCTCTGCCTTGGAGGCAGAAGTATTAGTATGATTATTTGGCCTCTACTCAGGGATTCTTAACTCTGGCACCTGGATTTGCTAAACAGACCCTGAGAAGTCACACATCAAAATTGTCCATGGGTATATGGGTGTTTTTTTGTTTCTTTGTTTTTACTTAATTTTGTCTTGTTTTTGTTGTTTAGTGGAAGGTTCTACAGTGTTTAATATAACCTTCATGGGATCCTTCACTCTCCTTAGAGTTCAAATTATAACCACTCCTTCAGAGCTAATAGTTTACAAATGACTTTCACAGACATGATCATCTTTGCATTGCATAGCTACTCTGTGAAAGACGCAACCTGGTAGCCAATAACGATTCGGAAAATAAAGCTTAGAGAATTTAAATGATTTGTAAAAGGCTACAAAGTAAGTGGTAGAGCTGAGGCTTGAATCAAGCACATTACTCTTAAAATCTCTGAAAAACACCTGATGCATATCTATGTGAATTACAAAAAGACAGGAAAAGCAGGTCTGCATGAGGTACTCCATTTCAACCCATGCAAGGGTCATTTGTAGGACTACCTTCAGAGAGCACATATCTGCCTTACCTGAAAGTTCCATCCTAGTTCTGCCATCTCGAGTTCCACTATATTAATTTGATGCTTTGTACACAGGCTGTGCCACCATTTGGATGGTTGAAGGTAGTTGGTGTAAGTCTTCCTAAGCCTTAGTATTTTTCTGTCCTAGTTATTTGACACTGTGAATGTCTGCATGTATGATACACAAGTATAGGCTCGATACCACAATGGGATCAAGAGATCAATGGTCTTACCAAGCCTTCTCAGATCACACTTCACAAAATGTGTGTGAGCTTGCATTTCTGCCTCCACAGTGCCAGGCTAGTGTGGAGCTTGGAGCTAGGTGTAGGACTTGCCAAGAAGCAGCCCCATAGAACAAGATGGTCTTCATGAAGCCTGTGTCAACACATCTCATGCATGTGGGGACATGTGGTATGCTGAGCTGTGGTTTGCAATAAAGGACAGCCAGGCTGACAAAAGTGTGGGATGCATATGTGGGGCGGGGGGCATGGCTGTGTCAGGAATGCAAGCACATCTGATGACAATAATGTGCACAGGATATCCTTAATCTTTTTTCTTGGAAAAACTTGAATGCAGACACACCACACACAACAGCCAGGAAAGGTTAGAGAGTGTTACTGTGGAAACAGTTATTTGATGCCAGCTAGTTCAATCCCCTCATTTTATAGAGGAGACTGAAGTCCAGAGATGGTACAGAACATATTCTAGGTCACATGGATAGACCTCGGAGCTAGAATCTAAGACTCCTTATACCCAATCTAGATCTCTTTCCTTGATATCAAGATACCTCAAAAAAAAAAACAAACAAAAAAAAAACACCCAATAGTACCCAGCTTTCTCTTTCTTTCTCCAAATGAAACTATAGGCAGACCTTAAGCAGGAGATAAGAAAGAGGATTCAGACCCTGGATTATCTTTATGCCAACCCTTGGTCCTAAAACTCAAATGGAGCCTTGGAGAGTCTGGAAAGGCACAAAAATCTGGTAAGGTTTGGAAAACCAGAGGGTGCCCAGACCAGCCTCTTGAAGACAGGCACAAACGAGCCCTCCATCAAAGAAACAAGGTTACTACAAAGACAGAGACACATGGAGCCTCTTACACTGCTCCTCCTGCAGGCTCCCAGAAGGGAGGATCTGGGATTTGGGCAGACAGAGATGGTGGCTCACACATGTAGGCTTCCTCAGTCAAAGAACCAAGGGCTTGTGGAGCCTTCCCCTCACTTTCTGTGCACTCCATTGCATAACTCTAACTACAGATGCCTGTTTTTGCCTGACTATACCGAAGTCTCCAAACCAAGTATGAGACTTCTTCCCTAGTCACTCTGTCATTCTTGAGAGCACATTTCTTGCCCTGTTTCTTATCCAGGCAGATGATTCAGCAGTGACTTTCAAAGCCTTCTCTGACAAACATGGTTTGGAAGATGAACCTAGGTGAGAACTTTAAGGGGCCCATGCATGGGGCCGCCAGCTCCAATAAGTCTCAATCATTCCTCCCAGGGTTACACAATTTAGACAGAAAAGAGGAAGAGGAGAGAGGCAGAAGCTCATTTCATTCTCTCTGCCTCTCAAGTCCTTCAAGCTTCATGTCTCCAACAACTCCAGTCGACATTATCCTCTCTCTTGTCTGAACTATGACTCTACCTTTTGATTATATTTGTCCAAAAGCATACAATGGTAAGTGGCTTCTCTTATTTAACATTATTCCTAAAACTCTGGTGTACTGAACAAGCCACCAATCCTTCAGAACCAAATCCAGGGTTGTGCCTTCTGTGAAGCCTTCCTCAACACCACAGCCCAGCAAATTCTTGGCTCCTCTGGGTTCCCAAATCTCTAAGTTCACACTGGTACAGCAGAGCACCCAGCACACTGCACTGTACTCCTGCGTCAATCTCAGTAGACATCCATCTCCTCTCACACTATGCAGATTTATCTTCATCACCCTTTTGTTATTAGCCCAGGCATGGCACTTGGTAGGACTGCAGTAAATATTTTATGGAGGAGAGAAAGCAGGGAGCCAAGGGAAGAAGGAAAGTGGGAAGACAGGAATGCAGAATGGGTCAGGAAGGAAGGAAAGAAGGAAGGAAGGAACTCCTTGAAGAGTGGCACAGTCTCATGACTTGGATATGTTTGTTTTGGTTTTGTTTGATCATATCCTATATTGCTTAGCACAAGGATAACATTAAAAGCACTTAAAAGTGCTGAAAAAGAAATTCAGCATTTTAAAAATACAAATAGAGTTGATGCTAATCAAGAATTCTAAGTTTCGTACTGCTGGAGGGATCGATTTTAGACTAAGATCAGGGATTAGATTGCCAGTGGGATTATAATAAGCATAAACAGGCAAGTCTCACTGTGGAGGCCCAGCACCCGAGATTTCCTCTCATCAGACATCAAAGAAGCACCTAAGGAAATAAAGACTGAACATGCTGAATTGGCCCGTTTTCTCCTGAACTGGGCAGGAGGTGGTCAGGACACAAACACAAGAGCACTTGGAGACCCAGAGGTTCTATGGACAAAAGTCACCTTGGTGATGACTAGAGTCCAGTTCTCTGCTCTGCCCTTAGCTAAGTAACAAGACCAGGATGCAGATGGGATGGGCCCAAAGGCAGGTGTGCTCAATTTAGGGGGATGGGGTGGGAGGAGCAGGTCAGGAGCACTGATGGCAAATATATTCTTAAAGTTAGATGCTGTCTAATTTCAAGACTGTGTGTCTTTCAGACTCCTAACAGACCCTCTATGTCATTTTCTTAATCCATAAATATTAATGATAGCTTATTTGAGGATGAACATTGATGTTGTATTCTACTGTTGGCAAAGCTCTTACATAAAACACTGTGGAGTCAGAGGAGATGCCCTTTTAATAAAAGAGGAAACTGATGCTCAGATAACTCAAAAACTTTGTCCAAGTTCATGCAACTAGTAGATGATAGAGATTAGACACATATCCCCAAGTATAATTCAGAGGTTAAAAGCAGAGGCTGGGGCCACACTGCCTGGGTTTTAAGGCTATTCCACCTCTTACCAGCTTTGAGACATTGGGAGATGTGATGGTTTGAAGTTTTACAGACTTTAGAGGATCATATTCTTAAAGTTAATCCATTTCTGTGGGTGTAGACCTATTGTGGGTGGTACCTTCTGATTAGGTTATTTCAACTGAGGCATGCCCCAGAAGGTCTTAGTCCTTTTATTAGAGTCCTTTATAAGAGGATGAGATTCAGAGAGATACATAGAAGCTGAGAAAGAAGGACGTAGAACCAGCGAGAGAAAGCAACAGAAACAGAGAGGAAGCCACTGAAGCAAGAAGCTGGAAGCAACAAAGCCCAGAAGAGAATGGAGAGACCAGCAGACATCTCCACGTGTCTTGCCATCTGACAGAGGAGCCCAGGATAGCTGGTAGCAGGTCTTTGGGGAGAAAGCCTTGCCTGCTGATGCCTTGATTTGGACATTTTCGTGGCCTCAGAACTGTAAGCTTGTAAGTTAATAAACCCCCATTGTAAAAGCCAACCCATTTTATGGTATCTGTATTTTGGCAGCTTTAGTGAACTAAAACAGGAGGGCTGCCTTCTTTGTGTTTCACAGTCATTGTTCATAAAGCAGGATAATAATGTGCCTACATCATACGATCTTACCATCATTATGTGAGGAGACGAACTTCAAGTGCTTAGAAACTTTCTTTCCATGATAAGCCCTCAGTAAATGTTGACATTACTATTCATTCATTGATCCAATGTATATTTAATTAACGAATGACACTTGTTTAGGCCCAAGGATGTAACAGCAAACAGAGAGACATAAATCCCAGCCCTTGTAGAACTTACATTCTGGCAAGGCTTGATGGTCAAATGGGATAGATAAATTCTATAGAATTTTAGAATTTGAGATACAGGTGGGAGAGATGAAAGAAAGGCAACAAGTCTAAATGCTCTTTTAAAGTTTGGTAGTTAAATGAAGGAGATGGCATAAGAGGTAAAGGAGGAAGATTTGGGGGAGGATGTTTTCAGGCTAAAGAGACCTGAGGCTGTTTGTGAGTTTAAGAGCATCACAGAACAAACAAAATGACTCATTGGAGATTTTGAAGGTGCAGTCTTATACCAAGGGTCAGAATCATTTCTTAGCTTTTTCTCCTCCACCTCCCCCCAAAAATATCCAATCCACTGTTCTGTAACCTCTGTTAGGACACTCTCAATATGTTTGTAGAGCCACAGACTGTCTTCCCACCTACAAAACAGCTGACAGTCCTCCAGGGGGGAAGCATGAAATCTTCATTATGTATGCCCCCCCAAATGTTGAGTACAGAGCTATGTTCAAACTTTACATGCTCCAAAAATCTCTGGTACTCTGGCCAACTAGTTGCCCCTACAGCAATGGAACAGAAGAACAAATGGGGTTGTGAGCTTTCCCTCTGGCATCCTTACTTCAGAAGAGACACACCATCTTTTTGAAGTATACTCAAAAGGTAGAATCTTCCTAGAAAAAGGAGGAAAGATAAAAATGACTAAGATTTGTTCTAGACCAAGAAGTACTCAATAGGGAGAAAAAACTGCCAGCTAGGCAGCCACAAGCACCTTACTTAACCAGTTCCTCCAAAATAAAGTAAAATCACATTTATTTTTCTCCTGCTTATTGCTGGATTTTTAATTCCAGACCTCCAGCTGGTAAGTCAAACACAATTTAGGAAATGTTGAAAATTTTGAGAGAACTCAAAGAGTAATTTTGTCTCATCAAAACCAAACGAAACCAATGGCAAACAGAGGCAGGCAACTTGCAAATGCACCAGGAGGTATCCCGATTTCTGCTCTGAAATTTTGCAAACACTCCCCATCCCGCCTTGGTGGATTTCTCACCAGGCAAGAGCCAGAACTCCCATCTGTTTCCCATCACCGTTCCCGCTGTTGCTCTCTGAAAGAGCTCTGCCACGGTTACATTTGTTATGCCTCCAAAGCGTCCCACCCCAACCGATCATGGCCAGGCCCGGGCAAGGCTGCCCAGCCTCGTGCTGAGTGCCTGGGACTGTGCAGTTTGTGCAGGATGGGCTCCCTCCCCTGCCTCTGAAACCCTCGTGTTTTATGACTCTCTGCCTCTACCTTCTACATCGGAAAATGAAGATAAACAGCACTACAATCAACGTGCTTTGAGATTCTGTGATGGACTACATTATGCCCTAAACAGAATTTTGGCAAGGAAAGTGGAATCTTATTACCAAAGGGCTTTAAAAATAGCAAAGGGTTTATCTGCACAGAGTAGGAATGCTCCTTTAGGGAAATGATGTAGTTGACCTTAGGCGAACTCTTTCAACCTGAGGACTCCATGAAACACAGCTGTAATGTGTGTGTAATTATCCTAATTATGTTGGATTTTCTTTAAATCACTTATACAGACTGGCACTGGGCTTAGCGCAGCAGTTGCGTTTCTGGCAAATGACGCAGCTTCGGGTGGATGAGTAAATCTTGACTAAATCTGGTCTGAACCTCATAAAATAGGACAGCCATCCTCAGGAAAATGCCCTTTGCCCATCTCCACCATGTGATACTGAAATGACTTGGCAGGTGGGCATGATGAGGACAAGCACAACACAAAATTCAAGACATGTTATACTAAGATCAGTTAGTAATTCCTTTCAATCTTTTGTAATGAATTAACACTAAATACAGAAAGATAGTTAGACACGAAGACTTCATCTTAGGGTTATTATAATTGCAAAAAAGGGAAAGTCAGCTAAATGATCAACATCTCTCACATGGATTATTTGCTTCAACTCCCTAAATGTTCTCCCTGCCTCTACCCTTACACTGGAGCCAGAGAGATATTTCCTAAAATTTCAGCTCTGCAGTTTAAAACTCTTCAGTGATTTTCCCCAAGACTTTTATGAAGGACGCACTCCTTAAGTTCACATACAAAGTTCTTCATGATCTTGCCCTTACCCACCTCTGCTATCAGCTCCATCACTAACTCCTCATTCTCCTCTCTTTCCCTCTGTCCTCCCCTATGACATTCTTTGGCCAAACTAAACTTGGTTCAGTTCCTTCAATATACCATGTCTCTCTCCTCTGAGCTGTCACACAAGCTGTTCACTCTAACTTTAACAATCATCCCATGTTCCTCTGCGGTTAACAGTAATGCCTTTGTAAGGTCTCAGTTTAAGCGTCACTTCCTCTTGGAAACCTTCCCTGATCCTTGCCTAAAACTTGATCTCATGCTCCTTCAAGTGCTCCCATATGTCTTCATGTCCACTATAAAGCTCTTACCATATTGCACTGTTAATGTGGATATTTTTCTTAGACTCTATCCTCTGTAATGGCAGACATCAAGCCCACTTTTCTTATGAGGTTATTCCTACAACTATGATCAACACCTAGTAAATGCTTTAAAAATGTTTATTTTAGTATTGCTGTTACACATTGGGGATGCTACAGTCTAGTATGCATTTGGTATTAATATTTAAATTGAGCTAGCATGAAGTCAATAAAAGTTAAATTTATTAAGATTATATAACAAAAATATTTGTGTGAATGTTTATTGACAAACAAAATAAAAATGTACATATGCAGCATGATTATAGCTAATACCAAGACTGGAAAAAAAAAAAAGACTAGAAGTAAACACAGTTAATATTTTCAGAGCCGATTGGTTTGGGGTGTTAGGAGTATGGGTACTTTTTTCTCCCAATATTCTTAATTCTAAAATGTTTGTAAAATAAACATTTTTATGATAGAGAATGTAAATTTTTCAAATATAATGTAAAATATCCTCATTGTAGAAAATTTAAAATCCACCAAAAGCCTCAAGGAAAAGAATCCGAAAATCGTCTGTAATCTCACCACTACTGAGATTGTTGTAAATGTCCACTCGTGTGTGTGTGTGTGTGTGTGTGTGTGCGTATCTGTACCTAAAAATTAACTAGACAATTGACACAAAGTGGCAAATTGAGTTACACTAGATTATGAATTATGCGGTCTCCTTGGAGTCTCCAGATACAAGTAACTAGATACAAATATTTTTCTCCTTTTGATTTGCATTCAACATTCTTTCATTCACTCATGAACTATTCCTTGGGCCCCTACTAGATGTTAGATGCTGAGCCAGAAGAGGGAGAAATCACTCTGGGTTCTGGAGCCATCCGTTCACGTTTGCAACAAGATTGCTCTGCTAGGGGAATATACAGACCATCAAAGGAATGTGGTGAAAAGAGGAATTAACTTATTAAAGGAAAGAAGGAAGGGATTGCCCAGCAGAAGAGATGGTGAGGAGAATGGAACAATGGAGCAGGAGTCCTGGGGCCTCAGAGAAAAAAGAACCCAGCAGAAAGACGAAAGGGGAAAGAAAGCCAAACCACAAAGGAAGTTTTAAAGGGCAGGCAAGAAACTGGAGAGATGGGCCCTCAGTCATTCCGGCTCTTCTGTAGTCAAAATTGAACCTATTCGAATGGGAAGTCTCTGCCCTGGTGTCTGAAGGTCTAAGTCTATCTTTTGGGTAAATATTGGTAACAATAATTTATATTTCTGTAACTACTTGCATAGATTTCCTTGAAGATATGTAGAATACAGTCTGTGAGAATTCTGCTTTTAAATAAACCCCATAATGGTTTGAATTATGACTAGAGAGCAGGACTGGCCAAAGACAAGGTTTAAACAGTTGAACCACCATCTCAAGGCCCTGTCTCTAGTTGTTCTAAGTCCCCACCAAACTCAGCTAACATCTGGTGATCCTACAGTGTGTCTCAGTTGACCAAAAACATCACCATAGTTCCAACCTAGCGTTCTCATCCCAACACTCAAATCATTGTGTGTTCTAAACCCTTCTCAAACCTAGACTGTTATCTAGCTTAGCTGTTCAACATCCTGCTCTCTTGAGATTGAGATCTTTACAGGTGCTTGGTAAAATAAAAGGCAGAATGCCTTGGCTAAACATAGGGAAACTTGTGTTCTTGCTATGATTTTGACACTGTGTTTCCTCATATTTTTAATATGGCAAAGGTTGACTGGACTAGTTACATTATGGGGCCCAGCTCTACTCATCAAAAATTGTATATTTAACATTTTTGCCTTTCTAAATAGGAATGCCCTAAAGATCATATTTTGGGTTTAATATAGGTTTCCTTGGAGGATATCATGTGAATATGGTTAAATGGAGAGACTGCCCTTGCATGTTATGGACTCATTTTTTGAGTTCAACCATCTATAATCAAGGCAATGTAATGCAACAGAAACAACCCAGGATATAAAGACAGACAGATGGCTTTGACTCTCACTCAGCCACCTTTAAGCTGTGGAATCATGGGCATTTTTCTTAACCTTTCTTGCGCTTGATTTACTTACCTACAAAACTGAGAATGAAAATAAAACCTATTTATCAGAGTTATTGTGAGATTTTAATGAGATACGAGACAAAGTTTAGTTATTTTAATTAATGAAATCTCAAGGTTGAGAAGGACTTGGGAGTTTTCCTTGTTTTGGGTAAAAATGACCTGACAACTTCTAGCACATTTGTTTATTCATTATTCTGCTAAGTTCCCCAAGCTTTAAAAAAAATAAAACTTGTACCTAATAGCACCACTCCTTGACTCTGTAGTCTCTGTGAGCAGAATGTGTATGCTCAACTCCTCTGGGCATCCTCAGCTCTGAAATGCTGACTGACTGAATGAATGAATGAAGAAACAGCAATTTCATGTTATGCTATTTAAAAGCAAATAGAACTAGATCTTCCTAGATCTTGAATACCTGGTAAACAAATATTCTTCCTTTAAGACACACCAGCAACTCCAAGGATCTCTTCCTGTCCTCACCCACTCTCTACTCTTGAGCCCAGGCTGAGCTCCGTTCCCTCCCACCCACCTACCCATAGCTCTGCAGCAGCACATAGTGCACAAAGCTGTGTTCCTGTCCTTTCTATGCTAACACAAAGTTTTCAAGGCGTGGTCTGAGTCTTATTTATGAGCATTCTATAAGTGTGTCTGGGTGGATGGAGGGATCAAAGGAGGGATGAATGGATGGATGGTGAAGGGAGGAAGATGATTGAGTACAACTGCACTGAGATCTTGAAAAATTCATTTGGCTTTTCATCGTTGTTGTTGTTGTTGTTGTTTTAACTTTAAAGTTTTTCTACCTTAAAAGTGGGTAGAATGAAAGTCACTCATCAGGACTCTTGAGCAGATATGATAGACCCAATAGTAAAGGTTTCATTTCTTGACTTCATAAATCCGCTCCAGGGAAGGCCCTCTCCTTAAACAATTATGTCTGTCTTTTAGAAGGTACACACCCAGTGCTGTGATGGGTGAAAGGACACCTGACAATACAACCTGAATCAATCTCGTGTATCAATGTATATGTATCAATATATGGCAAATGTCATAGGATTCTACTCGTGTGATAGCCACAGAGGAATAGCAAGGAGACATGAGAAGAACTTCTCAAGGGGAAATAAATCTACGCAACTCTAAGAACAAAGGAGGCTGGAACATTCCTCCTTAGAATGTTAGATGCTCAACATGCATCTCTAACTGGCTATACATCTCATTCCTATTTTGTTAAGAAAAACCAAATGAGTTCCTCATCCTGACTTCTCTGTGCCAGATACTTAGAATACAAAAGAAAACACAACATCTCATCTAAAGCTCCATTACAATATCCACACCTCTCCCCTTACTATCTTGATATGTTAACAACCAGTGGATCACAGTGGGTGCCAATGAAGATGCCACTTAAACCGTTACCCCCTCCCACCACAAAACACGCAATAAAAGATGGCATTGCACTGCAAATATGACTTATGTTCCCTTTCTGCATGTCAAGTTAATATGGAAGACCATATGACTTGTGCCCAGCCATTGTCTCAAGAATGGGATCCATATTTCCCAAACTCTGCGCTTAGCACTTCTCCAGCTTTTAAATAACTAACATATGCAGATACAAACGAGCCCTACCAGTTGTTTCTCTTGCTTGGTAATTTGTACTATGTCCTTGCTGGTAAGTTAAATAGAAGGAAATCTGGGGAGGATACGTTTAGATCTTCTGATTGCTGGATTAAATATCATTTTTTTTAAGCAAAGCTGGGAAAAGTTTCAAGTACTTGGATTATTCTCACAGAGCAGGCAATTTCAGGAGGTTGAGGGTCAAGGAAAAGTGTGACAGAGATAATCAGAAGGAAAGAAAGAGAGAGAGACAAAAAGAAAGAGACAAAAAAGAGGAGAACAGGGAGGGCCAAGATACTGGAAAGACTACATGAATAAATTATTTTTTAAAAAATGTTTTAATCCCAAAAATTAAAATAGGAAGGACTCCACAAATGAGTGAATATGCAGTTTTCCCACCGCTCTTCCAGCCCTGTTTAGATCCAATTCATTGCCAGGTAAAATTACAAAGTCTTGCACCAGCTGTGAGCCCAGACCTTCTGGATTTCAAAACCCTCAAGCCAATCTCATCCTTAAAATGAAGAGAATTGTGCCCTTGGATTAAAATTATACCACATCTGGGTTTTTAGAATTTAAGTAGGGGCAGCATCACACTTTTCTGGGAAGGGCAACCTTGCTTCTTCTCACCAACCTCGCCCCCCATCCCCAAGGGAAACATCTGGAAACACACATGGGCACCACACCCCCTCAATGAACAACTCAGCTTTTATTCCACTAAGTGATAAAGGTCGGGTCCCTGCCCATTGTATCAGTTTCCTGTTGCTGCTATAAGAAATCACCTCATACTTAGTGGCTGAAAACAACACAAATTTATTATCTCACAGTTCTAGATGTCAGAAGTCTCAAATGGGTCTTACTGGGCTAAAGTGAAGGAGTTGGCAGGGCTGGTCCCTTCTGGAACCTCGGGGAGAATCTGTCCCTTGTCTTTTCCAGCTTCCTGAAGCCACCTGAATTTCTTGGCTTGTGGCCCCTTCCTCCATTTTCAAAGTGCATCATTCCGATTTCTATTTCTATGGTCATATCGCCTGTTTCTATCTGTGACCCCCTGGCCTCCCTCCTGTGTGAACCCTGTGATTACACACTGGGCCCACCTGGAAAATCCAGGGTACTCTCTGGATCTCAAGACTCTTAACTAATCACATCTCCAAAGACCCTTTAACCAGGTCAAAAGCGAGACCTCACGGATTTACACGTCATGGCAAGAAAAGGCCTCTGTGAGAAGGAGACTCTGGAGAAAACACCTGAAGGAGGCAGGGAGGGAATGAGTGTGCAATTCAGATATGGAAGGAAGAGGATGCAATGGCACAGCTGAGCAGGGAGCATGCCCAGTGTTCTCCTTCAACAGCAAGGAGCCCGTGTGGCCCGGGCAGAGGGAGAGGGGCAGTGGGACGGTGGGGTCAGAGAGGGCCTCAGATGCCAGTGTAACAGCTCCGCTGCTGATCTAGGTGAAGGCTGGCAATCAAACAAGCACATTTAGGATTAGAGATGCTCAGAGATCTTTTTCTATATTTTTTAGCTTTCCCATACACAGACATTTAGAGATAGCTGCTAAATGCTTCTTTCAGGGAATGTGAGGCACTCATAATCATAATAAAAAAGTGCCTTGGGCTCTCTTGCAACTGGATACATCAAAGGGTTTTCACCATTAATTTGGGGAGCGTCCGCCTCTGGGTGCCACTGCTGTGATTTCAAAATAGAATTATCTCGTGCTATGTGATTTCTTGAATCATTAGTTTTCCATTTGCTCTTCCTCTTTTCTTTTCTGTTCATTTTTTTTCAGTCCAGTGCTAGGATATGGGAGAACTTTTTAAAAAGAATGGTGGCTCATGTGCAACTGGGGGAAGGGGAAGCAGCAGAAGAGAGAAGGGAGAAGGGGCTCTGCCTGGGTGTGCCAGTATGAATGTATTATGTCCCCCAAACACCATTGTCTTTGATGTAATCTTGTGTGGGCAGACCTATCAGTGTTAATTAGATTGTAATTCTCTGAGTGTTTCCATGGAGATGTGCCCCACCCAACTGTGGGTGATGACTCTGACTGGATAATTTCCATGGAGGTGTTGGCCCGCCCATTGGGTGGGTCTGAATTAAATTACTGGCACACTATATAAGATCAGACAGAAGGAGCGAGCTTGCTACAGCCAAGAGGGACACTTTGAAGAAAGCACAGGAGCTGCAGATGAGAGACAGTTTGAAGATGGCCGTTGAAAGCAGACTGTTGCTCCAGAGAAGCGGAGAGGGGACAAATATCCCAAGTGCAACTAAGAGTGATATTTTTGAGGAACTGCAGCCTAGAGAGGAACGTCCTGGGAGAAAGCCATTTTGAAACCAGAACTTTGGAGCAGACGCCAGCCACGTGCCTTCCCAGCTAACGGAAGTTTTCCAGACACCATTGGCCATCCTCCAGTGAGGGTACCTGATTGCTGATGTGTTACCTTGGACACTTTATGGCCTTAAGACTATAACTGTGTAACCAAATAAACCCCATTTTATAAAAGCCAATCCATCTCTGTGTTTTGCAGTCTGGTAGCTTTAGCAAACTAGAACACCGGGCTCCAGCTGGTTCTGTTTAATCAGTGGAGAGTGGGATCTAGTCAGGAGCATCAGGCTTGTTGAAAACAGTCAGAGGATCATAGGGAAAAGGCTGAAGGCCAGGGAGAAAAACAGGAAAAGAGAACTCTTCACCACCCAGTGGATTACTTTACTTTTGATTGAATTAACCCATTCATTGCACCTGACAATAGACCAAGAGCATTTGTACCACACAGAGTAGAGCTCTTGCCAGAAGCACAACTATCTGGAACAGAGTGGAACCCTGCCCCCCTCCCACTTTAATTAATTAGCTGACAGCAAGCTGAAATCCTTCAAAATTATAATTATCAACAATTCTAACTTGCTATGTATTGAACAGTACTTATCTTTGAACATTAATAATTTTAGCATTTTCAAGGATAAATAACAAAATCATTTAATTTCCTTCTCAACCCAATCCCCACATCTTTTAAGGAAGAGCTGGCTGGCAGGGTGGAGGGGTGTGCCCTGGCCCTAAGGGGCCTCCTGGTTTATGTGGAGCCTACACAGGAGACAAATGGGTGGGCCCAGAGATAAAGGACTGTGGGCTCTTGCCCCTCTTACCTGTCTCTCCCTACCTCTGACTTTCAAAATCAGTGAAGAGAGAAGGGTTGGTAAAGAGAAGGAGGAAATATCTCAGGGACTCTTAGGCTTCAGCTGGGTATCTGGCTTCCATGATCCAGGCACACAACAACATTTCTAGGTCTGGCACTATCCTATGGAGTATTTTTTAAGCTTTATTTTGAATTACTTCCAAGCTTAAAGGACAGTTACAGAAATAGCACACACCCTATACAGAGAACTCCAAATACCCCTAATCCTCCAGCTACCCAGATCCATTCATTTTAATATCTTGCCACATTTGCTGTATCATTCCATCCATGCATCTATCTGTTAATCTATTTACCAATCCATTTTCTGAACACTTGTAGGGAGTATACATCATGCCCCTTGAACATGTAACACTGCCATATATATTTCCTAAGAACAAGGATATGTAACCACCTTAAGTGCAGTTGAGTTAAAGAAGTTGAACATAGATATAAAGCTTACAGTGTATATTCCAGTTGTTTCATATGTCCTAACAATGCCTCTTTGAGCATTTCTCTTTCCTTGCCAGATCCCATCCAGGATTTCCTATTGCATTCAGTTGTTAGCACTCTTCAGTTGCTCTTCCGTTTTTTTTAATTGTGGGAACATATATATATATACAACAAAACTTTCCTATCCTTACCATTCCCAAGCATATCATTCAGTAGGATGATTCATATCTACACTGTACCCTTATCATTATTAAAACTTTCTCATCTCCCTAAACTGAAACCCTATACCCATTATGTATTAACTCCCCATGAACCCTGATTCCCTTCCCTGGCAACCTGAACTCTAATTTCTTTCTCTCTGAGCTTGCACATTCTTTGATATTTTCTTTGTAGTTACCATGGAGCTTACATTTAATATCCTAAATCTGTAACAATCTCATTTGCCTTGATATCAACTTAACATCATTAGTATACATAAACTATGTTCCTAAACCGCTTATGTCCCTAACTTTCTGTAGATCTTGTCACACATTATACGTTTCAGTCTAAAAGCCACTGGTTTATCATTACATTTTGTGCATTTGCCTTTTAGATCTTATTGGAAGTAAAAAGTGGACTTACCAACCCAAAATACAACAGTACTGGCATTGATATTTACCCATGTTGTTACCCTCCCTGGAAATCTTTATTTCTACATGCAGCTTTGATCTATAGTCTAGTGTCCTTTCCTTTCCACCTGCAGAACTCTCTTTAGCAACTCTTGTAGGGCTGGTCCAGTGCTGATGGATTCCCTCAACTTTTATTTATCTGGGAATGTCTTAATCTCACTCTGACTTTTAAAAGGCAGTTTTGCTGGATATGGAATTCTTGATTGGCAATTTTTTTGCTGACAGCACTTTAAATATGTCATCCCACTGCCTCCTTGCCTCCATGTTTTTAAATGAGAAATTAGCAAGTAAACTTATTAAGTTTCCCTTGTATGTGGCATATTGCTTCTCTCTGTGGCTTTCAGAATTCTCTCTTTACCTTTGACACCCAACAGTTCAATTATGACATACTACAGCATTGGTCTATTTAGATTTATCCTATTTGGAGTACATTGAGTGCCTTGGATGTGTTGGAGTATTATTTCTTAAGGAGAAACAATTAAAAAGATCATTCCAGGTATTAAGTGAAGAGGAGAAGAAAGAGACTTCAGTAGAGATTGGAATAGTGCATTTCAGTTTAGTTAAAAACAACATATAGAGCGAATAAAACACTTCTGGGTCTCAGGTATGGGCCATGAGGTGACAGTTTGTGACCTCGGAAAAAAAATCAACAGTCCTTGAGATTCTGTGGCCAAGAAAAGAGAGTCCTATCCACAAAGGATTCTTAAGGAAACCCAAATTCCCGGCCTAATTATTATTTACATGCCTGATAAGTTACATATCTCTGTGCAAAATATCTCCATTTTAAAAATGTAAAATAGCTATGTTGATACAAAGGAAGGAATTAAATCAAGGTAGAAACTGCAGGGACAGCTCACTGCAGGAAAACTCCTCCTTAGTGATTTTTAGATGAGAAATTAGAGGCCCATAGAACTGAGCAGGCTCAGATGCAACTTCTCTCCACAATATGGCCAGCAAAGCATCAGAGGATCCAGCTTTGTCCTTCCTATTCAAGCTCATCCAAGATTTCTCTCCTTGTTTGTGAGGCTCCTCCTGCATTAGTTTTTGTGTCTATCCCCTGAAAAAAGTTTGTCCAGCCCCAGGAACTTTGTCTACCGGATTACTCTGCCTGTAAACTGCCCCATAGTCTTCACATGTCCCAGCTTCATTTTCCCTTTTGGATGTCAGCCCAAATGTCACCTTCTCAGCGAGTTCCCAAATCATCATCCTTAGGGCACTATGCTCCCCACACAACCCTCAGGAACTCACCATCATATCACTTCATTTTAATCTCTTCACTGCATTTAGGACTCAGAAATCATATTGCTTGTTTGTTGATTTTCTCCCCTGCTAGACAGGTAAGCTCCAGGAGAGCAGGATGCCCATCCACCTGGTTTTCCACTATTCTCCCAATCAGGGGCTGGTACAAATGAAAACAGAGGCCCTCTGTTCAAAAATCAAGAAGAGTTTTTTTCTTTTTTTCCCCCCACAATCTCTCTTTCAGCCTGTCATGGTGTTATTAATTTGCAATTGAATGTCGTGCTACAACTGTGGGGCACATGGGGACCCTCCCAGGTGCCCAGGGCCCCATCCTGTGACTTGGCAGGCAGGGGGCATGCACACCAACCTCGACTCTCCCTGCACCTGCACTCAGGCCACCAGGGCAGAGGGCGACAGTGGTTGCAGGGGGAGAAGAGGGCTGAGAATTATCCCAAGGAGGCAGAGAGGCTTAGGGGCATTCTCCAAGCCTCCAGCACATGCCCCATTGTCCCACGGAACTTCACTTACACAATTCACATTCAAAGATAAAATTATTAAGAATCTCAAGATGTTGACAGGAGAACAAGAAACCCCAAGTGCAGGGCCCCCTTCAGAGTGTGGGGCCCTCAAGTCCAATCTCATTGTCAGTGCTGCAAAACACACCTAGTACATGATAAGGACTTAAAGAATGAATGGAGGAATAAGCAAGTTAATAAAGCAGTCACTCCACAGCGTACTTTTTTTGCCTCTCTTATGAACAAGCAGGCTTGCTTTTCTCTTCCTTGAGAACACACCATCCATAAGTCATTATATTGGGAGCTCTGAGAGAATGTAAAGATGAATCAGAAACAGCTTCCTTCTTCATAAAATTGGCCATCTAGTAGCAAAGCTAAGACAATGCCCTCAAACAACTCACCTTATGGGGTGAGAAATGAAAAGCTACCTAAGATATAGAATGATGGCAGTTCAGAGATCTTTCTAGCTGCAGGGATCACAAAATGCTTTATGAAAGAGGTGGTATTTAGTGGGCCTTTAAAAAAGATATGGGATTTAGTCATAAAGAGAAACCAGGAAATGGTAACAATGTCATCAAACAGTGAAAGGTGGAAAGCCAGAATTATGTACAGTAAAGAGGTAATGTTATTCAGGAGGAGAGCCAGGAACAACTTGGATAGGTGATTCAAGGCCCAAGACTGAGAATCAGGAAGGCACTGAGTATTTTTGAGCAAACGATTAACATTGTCAGGCCATAATCTGGCTACCCTCATGTATTAAGTTCTCTATTGCTACATAAGAAATTACCACAAATTTAGCAGCTTAAAACAACACACACTTATTATCCCACAGTTTCCATGGGTCAGGAATTTGGGCCCAGTATTACTGGGCCCTCTGCCTCAATTTACCTACAAGGCTATCAGGGAATCAGCAAGGGCTGGGGTCTCAGATTGGGAAGCTTCCAAACTCAGGTGATTGCTGGCAGCACTCAGTTCTTTGTGGGCTGTTGGACTGAGGGACACAGTTCCTCACTGCCTGTTGGCCAGAGACTTCTCTCTATTGCTTGCCATATGGGCCTCATGACATCAAAACCAGCAAGGGAGAAAGTCTTCCAACAAGGCAGAAATCACAAACTTACATAACCTAATCATGGAGGTGCCATCCCCTTATCTTTGACATAATCTATTGATTAGAAGCAAGTCTTGGGTTCCACCCAATCACAAGAGGAGGGGATCACGCAGGGTGTGGACACCAGGAGGTTGGTATCATTGTGGCCCATCTTGGAAGTTGCCTCCACACCTGGGTAAGGTGGGCTGGATTAGCAGAGAGAAAAGTAGAGAGACCACTGAAGAGGAGGGAAATAATTGAAGGAGTAACTCCAGGAAGGGAGAGGAAAGGTATTTTCAAGAGTATTTTCAGTAGTACAGTTCATGGGACTTGGCAACTACTTTGATGTAAGTAGCAAGGGAGAGGGAGAAAATAAAAGAAGACCCCAAGGTTTTGAACTCGGGGGACTGGAATTAGAGGAGCAGCTAACAGAAAGAAGGAATGGGCAGGGGGAGAGGTCAGTTACAGTTTTCTTGGTGGGAGGAAGAGAAAATATTGAAATTGATATCTTTAAATACAATTCAAGGTCACCAGACTTTTAAGAAAGCTGTCGAGGTGGGAAATCTATATTTGAGAGTCACCTACACATAGATGACAGCTGGGAGCATGAGATTGGATAAAGAGCATGGAGATATCTTAAGTTTTTTCATCAGCTTGGAATGAGGAAGCCCCAGCTATTCTCCTCCTCTTGTGGAAATTACAACCTGACTTTCAGGCTAAAATTATCTGGAAGGGCTGGAAGAAAACCTTCAAGACAAAACAAAGACTTTTTAAATCTGCGAGGTCTGCCAAGCTCAGACTCCTTGGAACACTGGTCTAGCCAGGATTTTTCCAGAGACAGAGAGAGGTCTGACCACAAAAGCCCCCAACAATCACACTGATCTGCAATGATGTGAAAATAATAAGAGGAATAATATTACATTGCTTCCTGCTATTTTCAAATCACCTATCTCATTAAATTAATCTCGGGATCACCTATTAGTATTTTTGTTCCGCAGCTGAGCCTTGTCGCACAGATAGCAGTTATGCCTAGAATCTTTGCTTCCTGAATCCTTCCCCAGGGCTCATTTCCTGCCACCATATAAAATCCCTGAAGTGAAATCTGAGCCTCAGATGGATTCACCTAGCTTTTCACACACAAAGTTTTATTTCAACTAAAACATCCCATTTTATTTAATGCAAACACAAGTGTCCACACACATCCTATAGCTCTCAGCAGTTAATTAAATTTGGAAGACCCTCCAAACCTAAAACCTCCAGGAAAAGAAATGATTTGGGGGTACTGAACCAGTTGGGGATAGGAACCCCTGACTGGCCCAGAGAAATCCTCCTCTTGTGGGAAACTCAGCTGACTTCCCGGTTGCAGTTATCTAGTGTGGAGCTGAGCAAACTTTCAGGCAGACTGAAAACTCAAGGCATTCCCCATTGCCAATCCATATCACAATCAATGTTGATTGAACGTCTGAATGTAATTTGAATGAAAAGCATTTCAAAGTGCAAAGGTTCTGTTCCCAATAAGTTTAGTCTATATAATCAAATGCATTCCTTGTGGCCCAATCAGCAGAGACTTGGCAGAATAAAGTTCTTTGGTATGAGCAAAAAATTCCAAGCTTAAATCTTACAATTGCCCCTTTGAGGGTCGTTTATTCGGCAACTTTTACAGTGGTGTACTGAAAATGAATACTGCCTCTATGCAAAGCAACAGGAGGTCACATTATAATTAGAATGCAATCAGTGGAATTAGTTATGGCTTGGTTTTCTTCCTGAAATGACAATCTATGCCACATCTGCCCTTACATTAATATTTTCTGCATTACTGAAAGAACAGAGGGAGGGGTCTAAGTGGGGGAAAGCCAGGATCTTTCCACTGAGGAGCTGATAGAGTTGTCTTTAGCTAGAAGTCCGTGTGAGCTAATCAAGGCCCAAACAGTTCACCTTTAAAATACCCAAACCATCTGGCAGGCTGTCCCATGATAAATCTCAATGATAAATGTCTCCGTTTTGATGTTACAAAGGAACCGCAGACCTGCTCAGTTCTGGCACAGCTGAAAACATACTGGCAACAGTAGAATAGAACTCAGATGTCCCAAAATAGAGAAGTAAATCATTTTGACCTGCAGGGCATAATATATTTAGAGGAAACTTGATTGCAATAAAAAAAAAAAAAAAAAAAAAGAGAGACTGGACTCATCACAGTTTCTGCTATAGGAGTGGCGATATATTTTTCAAAATACTTTTGTTTTAGTGAAAACTCCACCATGTACAATTTAAAAGCCCTCATTCTTTTTTCTTCTTCTTTCTGTGAGTCTGCAGACAACCGCCTCTGCCACTGTGAACTACAACAGTCTCCTCTCTCCGGTTCTCAGACATCCTGCAGGGGAACTGGTGAGGCGAGCATGCCTTCAGAATGATTAATCTGCTCGCCTTTCTCAGGGCTGTTTTGCTGGGCCCACGGCCACCGCCAAGAAAGGACACACTGTGACTACCAGTACCAGGAAGTGAAGGCACAGCCTCTAAACCCAAGGATAGCCTGGACCTGGTACCAAGAGGGAATCATAAAATAAATTATGCTGTGCGGTTTGGGAAGGTGGGCTTTTATGTCCAGCCAAGTTTCAGAAACAAATTATGGAGCGGTCAGTTGCCCTTGGTTCATCTTTTCCGCTATAAAGTTAGTAAATTAGTTAAACATGGATTTGGAGTATCAAGGGCAAGGTTCTAAAGTCTCCCAATGCTAGAGGCCCCTGCTCCCCTCCCCCGTACAGCTCTACAACCCTTGCTGGCCTCCAAGCTCAGCATGAAGGATCTCAGACTAACAGAGGGTGGCCAAAGACAACAGGCCCTTGTAGGTTCAAGGTCTCCTGGGGAGGTGCCCGGGCCCTTGTGACCACTGAGCAAAGCACAGTCTGCTTCTCTACCCTGGTCTTGTTAGTAGCGAGCACTTGGCCAATTCCCCCCACTGCTGCTGGGGCCACTTTCTGGTGACTAATGGGAAAGACAGATTTCCTATCTGCCCCGACAACGAGTTTAATAAAATCGTTTTGCTCTCACACCCAAAAGGGGAGCCAGAAAAGAGGCATGGTAGGTGATGTGACTCCAGTGGAAGGGATTTCAGTCTCACTCTCTTTATCTTGAAACAAGTCAGGGGAAAAAGAAGAGGACTAACGCTCCTCCAGAGGCTCTTTTCCTGTGTAAAGTAGAGCTGTGTGGAGCAGTGGAGATTGTCTTAAAACCTGCGGGGGCCTGCAGCAACTGGAGGCTGTGATGACTCAGGCTTGCTGGGAAATGAGAGCAAATAAATTTGAGGCAACTATTTTCAATAAAATTAAAAAATATATATATATATATATATGCTGACAGTTAATTTGGAGGGGGAAAGACACAATAATTTATTGGTTGTTGGCAACTCAACTGGAGACAAGTTATCCCCTACCCTCTTGTCTGCCTGGGGCCAACCAACACATATCGAGTTATTTGACTATATTCTCCTAAGTCAGTTCTAGTGGTTCAGAAAGGAAACATCCACTGGATCATCAGCATCCCCAGCTCGTTAATCATTTCTCTGGCTCTCACATTTCCCCTTGAGGACACTGACATTCTTGTTGGTTTAGCTGGGGAACAGAAAAGGGTGGGAGTAGGCTCTACGCACTATGGGGGAAGAGAGCATGTTCCAGCAGTTTCAGCTGAAAGAACTGCATGGTCTCTTTCTTCCTCCAACATATGGTCTCACCCTCTCATATCTGATTTATGACTCCTGATGACCACAGGTCCTTTGGATAGGCTGCTTTCCAAATGTCTTCCTACTGTTGAATACTTGGGAGCCAATATTTACCCCAGGGGGAAAAAAAAAAGAGACAAGGAATAATGGATGATGTCCTTACTTCTGCATCAACACCCATTGCATGCCATCTTCCCATAGAGTGTTTCTGGCTTTGGTTTAATCATCTGGGACTGGAGACCCAGGCTGTTTCTTTTTTCTTGTCTGATCTTGAATGCAAGACAAGCTGGGAATACATAAGCCAGAAAAGCAGGTAGATTGAGTTTAAAATGAAACAACTCGCAAACCATGCGTTTAGTCATGTTGCGTATTCACAACTGTGCTGGTTTGGATGTATTATGTCCCCCCAAAATGCCATGTTCCTTGATGCAATCTTGTGGGGGCAGACGTATTTAGTCTTGATTAGGTTGGCACTTCGGATTAGGTTGTTTCCTTGGAGATGTGATCCACCCAACTGTGAGTGACACATTTGGTTAGGGTATGACTGCTGATGGAATGTTTCCATGGAGGTGTGGCCCCACCCATCCAGCATAGGCCTTGATTGATTCACTGGAGTCTTATAAAGGGGCTCGCAAACAGAAGGACTTCAGAGCAGCTGCAGCTAAGAGAGGACAAAATGCCCCAAGAGCCACATTTGGAGAACGCCATTTTGAAACGCCACCTGGGAGCAAGCAGACGCCAGCCACGTGCCTTCCCAGCTAACAGAGGTTTTCTGGATGCCAATGGCCTTTCTCCAGTGAAGGTACCCTGTTGTTGATGTGTTACCTTGGACACTTGATGGCCTTAAGACTGTAACTTTGTAACCAAATAAACTCCCTTTATAAAAGCCAATCCATTTCTGGTATTTTGCATAATGGCAGCATTAGCAAACTGGAACAATAACTATATCACTCTCCAATGGCTCCTCATCAAAAGCCTCACAGTCAGTGAGGAAGGAAGGAACCAAGGAAAAGGGAGGGTCTTTTGATCAAGCCACAAGGAACCAAGGAACGTGGAATGCTTCTTTCCTTCTCTAGCACTTCAAATGTGGCAACTTCCAGCCATTCTCTTCCATCAGAAATGCCCATGAGCTCCAGAGGAAAACCACAGCCCATGGCAGGATGCTAAAGACCTCAAATGACTCATCAATTCCAATCTACCAGCTAGGATCAACCCTCTCTTTTCACAAGGAATTGTTTGTATCAGGAAGCCAAAAAATAAAAGAAAAGAAAAGAAAAAGAAATAAATAAAAAAGAAAAGAAAAGAAAAGCTGCTGATGCCATTCTCTCACAAGTATGTAGTTTATATTTTATTCCCACAAATTCAATTAAACATCATGTTTTCACACTGTTTTAGGGATACAATTATGTCTTGATTGCCTATAAGTGTTGGAAAATCCTCATTCATTCATTTGATAAATAATTATTGACTGGCAGGCACCATACTAGATTAAGAGTTACAAAGACAGTATTCAAAGAATTTTACAGGCCAGCTGGAATAATCTAATGCAAATCTCAGATTAGAGGAGAATAATATGGATTCTGGTCTGAAGACACACCACAGCAAAAGAAAGAAAACACATTAACAAAAGAACAAAAATGGCTCTGATTCACGTGGTGTGTACTCAGTGCACTTTGGGGAATGGATTCAAGTGTATTCATCAGTGAATAACGTCGGTGTTATGAGGTGACAACATTTGTGGCATATAAATGAAGCCAAAGCTCCCCTCTAATGAGCCAAGTTTGTATTTCATTCTCATCCCGATCACCTATGTTGAATGGGTAGGGAGGCAATGACTGCATTTGTTTACTAAACAAACTACAGGGGAAGTTCCAGCTGAAATAGTTGAGCTATGAATTCAAAGAAGCATATTATATAGAAAAGCAGCAGTAATCAGCCAATCATGAGATGCAGTCAAGAATACAGCGGGGCAGCATAATTGAATAGGACTCTGAAAGTTTGGAGCTAATCATGGACTAGGTATATAGTTTGATTCATTCCAGTTGGTCACATTCATACCAGAGGAGGTTGCACTTACTTGCTTCTCCTGAAGTTACTCTTCTATGGTGCCTTATTTAGTCTCAGTGATATGTATCTCTATTTGCCTTTTCAAGGTCAAAAGGTGCTACCTTTCAAATGAGAGTTTAGAAGTAGCATGTCTGAAACTCAAAAACCCACTCATCTTCTCAGATTTTCTCTAGTTCTGGGAATTACCCAAAAGAAGGAATAAAAGAGATGAGACACATCTCTTCCATGGTTTGTTTTCAGTTTTATTTTTTATGCCAGGTGGATAATCCCTGATAGGCCTTAGGAAATTACGATGGGAGGAACCCCTCGTGAAGACCATGCCTTTGTGCTTGTCCAGTGATTTAACACATGCCTGGGCACACACTCATCCAGCCAATTACTAAAACATGGCGAGTGGGCAGATGGAGGCATCACCGACACCCACCCTTCCTAAAATTACCACTAGTCATACCGTGCTCGCAGCAATAATCCTCCTTCCAGTCTGCTGTGAAGAGCCACACATTCTTTGCCCAGGAACTTTCACGGTACCAGCTGCTCACGAGAAAACTTGGTGAACTGCCTGAGAAATAGCACAGGGTTTTTATCCAAAGAGCCATAAGTGGCCAGAGTCTAATCCCAAAGTGATCAAGCAAAGGCAGAATCTTAACTCTCAGGCATGGACACATTCTTCCCCAGCATGAGGCCTGCCAAGTGTCTCTATAAGGTCGATTTTCATCTTCGTGGAGTAGATTTAGACTGTTTGATAAAATATGATTGTCAATGAAAAAAAAAATAACAGAAGAATCTGGCCATTCACAGAATGAGGAGAATGACGAAAAACATTTGGACTCTTAAGCCCAACTTGCCTGACTTCCCTCTGCCTTCTGAAAGCAAAGATTCTCAGAGAAAGCAATGGGATCTTCATACCACTTTGTCTCCTAAAATGTTCATATCCATAAATGGCATAATTTCAACTTCAGTTTCAGAGAATCACTTTTTTTTATTAAAATAAAATTATTACCTCCTTCTTGGTGCATTATATTCAGAAACACCCTAACTTTTTTAGAAGAAATAATTTCTTTTTATTGATGTAAAATTCACTTGACATAAACATTAACAGAAACACCCTCTTAATTCAGGATGTGTTAAAGGTGATTAATGGTAACTCTGAGGAGGGTGTGGCCTATGTGATTTTCTGTCTCACAAATTTTGAGAGCCAAAGGTCTGTCACCTTGACCTAATGAGTCTTCCAACCCATCAATCATAAAATAGGAGTGATATCATTTATTCTATTCCACTGAAAATAAAGATGGGATAATCAGGATATTTGAGGCCAAGCTATAAAACTAAATATATTAATATAGAAAGAACAGTTAGATGTACTAAACAATTGGCTTGTTCCTAACTTATAGTCAATTTATTAGAGCTTCAAGGTCTTTCTCCTTTCTTAGCTGTGTCAGTATCACTCTTCAGATTGTCAACAATGAAACACCATTCTAAGCCAAGACTAAATTTTAATAACCCAGACATTGGGTAAAGATTTTTAAAATATGATTCATGCCAAGGTACCAAGACTCTGTGGTGGCACCATCTCATAAATCCAAAGGCAGATAGGATTTGCATAGATTTGAAAGTGGATCGTGAGCAGTTATCTTGGTCAAAGTATTTTATTTCCTGACCTCCAGTCTTGTGACCATAAAAGATTAGGCTCAATGAAAGACAAGAGCTTTGAGAATCAGGAACAGGGCTGATCCAAAAGCTTCTATTATTTTGATTAAAGAAAGAAGAGTGGACTGCAGGAATACTTTCTGGTTGTTTTATTTCATGCTGAATAAGGTCACCGAGAGAGAATAATTTTCACTACCAAAAATTAACCTAAACCTTAATTTAATTTGCATGGCTTACCACCCTAAGTGTGGATGTGTCAAGCATAAACTATATTTACCAGACATAATGGATCTTGGCAGATCAGAAAATTGCATTTTCATCTCTTTTACACATAAACCACCAATGGAGAAAATGCTATCAGGAATGCCAATAAAATACATAGGATATCTTTACTTATCCTATAGGGAGAAACTGACATTCCTTCTGGCCTTCCAAAAAAAAAGAAGAAGAAGAAGAAGAAGAAGAAGAAAAGAAAAGTCTCATCAGCTTCTAGCAAAATTGTAGGCTGCCCATGATGGAGATGGCTAAATGGACAGAGGGCATCCCAGCCTCTTCATCTGTAGCTAACTGCACTTCAGAACAAGGGAAAATCACCTTTTCTGGAATAAGCTTCTGTTGCTATAGAAAAGAAGAATGTTCCTACCAGACCCCTGGCTTCCTAAAATTTTAGGAATGTTACTACATTCTGCCAACATCCATCTCAAACACAGATGACCCCTGTGGAGTACTGGTGAGTGGCTTTATGCCTCTTTATAACTGCCAAATCATGGGTAACTTTATCAAAGAACATGGTCATTGCAGTGGTAACTTCTTGGATTCTCTGACATATGTTGAGAATTCCTAAATCTCTTTTTCTAGACCCAAGAATACAAACTCTTTGCACTTGAATATACAAATGGGTCCCGTCACCTCTGGTGAACCCTTTCCATATTGACGAGAATCTTTTCCACTTTTCGTACGCGTATCAGTGAATAGTACTGCTCAGGGGTAATTTACAAAAGACTCAACAATCAGTGGGAGACTGAACTGGCCAATCAGAATGGACATTGGCCACTGAGCTGAATCAAGATCTTAGAGTCCTTCCTGCAACTGTGCCCAGTGTTACCTCTTAATTAGGGGATTTGGGGGCACACTGAGGGTTTGGGGTTCCAGGGGAAAGACCTGGCTGGGAAGGGCAATGAAGAAACACAAAAGGGGCTCTTTGGGGGAGGTGCCATGGAAGTATTCGAATATTTTAACAACCAGGATGGCTGCACTGGTGCATACTGGCTGAACACCAGCCTTTGCACCGTCACTTATTCAACCTGATCAATCTTTACCTTTTTGTTCTGCTTCATCTGCAATCCAGTCAGATTTTAATTATACTTCCAAAATACTTTTTTAACCTGTTTCTCACCACCTCCACTGCCATGACATGAGCTGAGGGCATTATGAGCTCTCTTTTGGCTGGATTAGCACAGCAACTTCCTTAGCTGGTCTCCTAGCCTCCAGTCTTGCCCTCCTCCCCACCCATCTTCTTACCCCCAGGGTATCACTCTAAAGACTCAATGTCATCTTGTCCCTTACCTACCTAAACCCATCTCATACCTCCCAGTTGACCTTAGAATGGCAACCCTACTCTTGAACATGTCTTTGGATTGCCCAGGTCCTTATGATTGGACGCCTGCCCCCCTTTCTAGCTTCCTAACATGAACATGCCACCTCAGCTCTGAATGCCACCCCTAGGAGAGACCTTGCAATTGCCTGAATACGCTGCCCTCTCTTGCCTTGGGGCTTTATGCTTGCTGTTCTTCTTCTGGGGTCACCCTTGTCTCATTCCTACCATCTACCCCATCAGCCCTGCTAACCAGATTTTATTAATCCTTCAAGTCTCAAGATTCTGTTAATCTTTTAAGTCTCGGTGTAGATAACACTTCTTCCAGGAAGTTTTTCTTGATTTGCTCCCCATTCCTGGCTGTGCTGCATACTCCCATAGCAACCTAATCATCTCGTAGTCAATTTAGAGCATGGACTCTGGAACCAGACCATGGGAGTCTGAGATCCAATTTCATCACTTACTTGGTCAAGTTACTTTATCTCCCCAACTCTAATTTTCTCTTTAAAAAGGGGGATAATACTACTACTTATCTCACAGGTTGTTATGAGGATTGTAAGAGTTCATACACAAAAAGCAATGTGAATAATGTCTAGCACAGAGTGTGGCCATAAACCATATCCCTGATCCCATTTGATCTTCAACAATGTGATGGTGGCACTCCTCCCACCAAGAAGTATTTCAAAGTATGAAAGAGGAAATTTGTCCTGTATGAGGCAGAAGTAAGGTCTGCCTATGTCCCCTCCCCTTCAATCTGGGTGGGGTTGTGACTCACTGATAGCCAGTAAAATGTGCCTGATTTCTGAGCCTAAGTCACAAACTTCTGACACAGCTTCTGTCTTGTCTACTAGAATACTTGCCCTTGGAGCCCCTAAGCCACCATGTAAGTCTAACTACACTGAGGCTGTGATATGGTGAGGAAGCCAAGCCACAAGGAGTGTATCAGCAGGTCAGAAAGCAATCCTAGTCTGCGGGTCACCCAGCCCCGGCTCCAGGCACACCAGTGTATGAGGCTCCAGATAATCCCAGCTTTGCATCAAGTCGCCGCCGTGTGCAAGCGTTCCAAGCTGAGGCTGCAGCCATTGTGGAGCACAACTAAGTCATCCCTTTGCCCTTTCTGAATTCCTGACTCACAGACTCCATAGGCATAATAAAATGGTTGTTCCATTCACTAAGGATTTGGTATAATTTGTTATGCAGCAATAGAAACTAAAAATGCTTTATAACCGACTTTTTTTTATCATCTTCATCATCTTCTGATTATTATTATATTATCATGGCACTTAATACACCATGACATAAATTTCTATTTACCTGTTTCCTTCATTAGATTCTAAGCTCTGCATTTCAGAATCTAGCATAGTACCAAACTCAAATCACACAGCAAATTTTTTGTTCTAGTGTCTAATGAATGATCCCTTCAAACCAACTAGATCTCCAGTGCGCTGACACTTGGCCTACCCATCAGCGATGTGAACAAGATGACAGAATGATGATGTTTGGACCAACCACAAAAGTCACTCATAGTCTGTTTTACCACACAGTGAGAATCACTGCTAACATTTTAGTGAACTTCCTGAACGTCTGTGTTCATTATATTGAGATGCTCTATGTATCTTTTTCAGTTTTATTTCACCTGTAATACCATAAGCATAATACTATGTCATTATTCAAAATATTAGTTTGTATTTATTAAATAAGAGGACATCATCTGAACATACCAGACTTTTAACCATTTTGCCTACTGTTAGATATTTAGGGTGTTTCAATTTTCCTTAACATAAGCAATGCTATGAGAAATTACATTTCGCCTTTTGCATAAATCTTTGGCTGCGTCTTTGATTGTGTTCTTAGAAGAGAGTTCTAGAACAAAATTTTGAACCAAAGGATAGCTACTACATTTTCATAGTGATAATAATTTCAAAATTGCTTTCCAAAAATATTGAAAAAGTTACTTCTAGAAGTAAAATATAAGGAATGTAGTATCATCATACCCTAACATTCATTAAATATATAACCATTTTTTTAATTTTAGTTTTTATAGGCCCTCCGTAGTGACTTTTATTTACAAATATTTCATGTCTAGTAAGTGTTAACTTTCTATGTTCCCCTGGAATTTTTTGGTATGAACTGGTAAAAGTAATTACTACAGTAGGATTACTTTAATTATATTTTAAAATATTATCTCCTAGATTATTTGTCTTAATTTTGTTTATAATGTTATAAACATAGAAAACATATTTATGTTCAAAAATTTTGTCAATAATTTTTCTTATGAAAGCTTGGTATTATTTTAACATTTCTGACAAATGAGGACACTGGTTTATAGTCTACCCAAACCTCAAATATGGGGTGTGGTGTGGGAATGATTAAACTATCCTGCTTTTTTGCAAGTGTTAAGAACATGTTCCTCACCAAGGTCAAAGCTGTCAAATAAAACTGAAAAGAAACTCCATTTTATTTTCTGAGGAGTATTCCCAGGCTGGCCAACGCAAAGGCATCAATTCATAGGTCTTTTTTTTTTTTTTTTTTTAATGTGTTTTAGCTTAACCATCTTCTCTGTAAGGAAGATGGACCCATTGGTAAGTATGACCCGAAAATGGGTGAACAACATCAACCACTTATAATTTGGGGAGCTGGAGGATCTAGATATTCTTAAGCAGAGTCAAAACATCTATTCGCTATGAATGGATACTTTGACGGAAAGGAAATTCATTTGTTTATGCTGTCAATAAATATCTACTGAGCACTCACTTTGTAATCCATGCAAGGCCAAGGACATAAAGGAGAATAATATATAGTCTGTATCTTTAAGAAGATCTTGTTGAGTCTTGTTGAGTTAGGGGGAGATTGACATATAAACAAACATGTTAGAACAACAGGCAGATGTAACAAGTTGATAAAATCAATCAAAATAATTTTCAAGTTATTGGACCAACACTGAAAGAATATTCCCATTTTAGAATTCTAATCACACATTCAAAGTCTCTCTGGATTCTTCTTGCCTCCTTTGTTTTAAGTAATTTTGTTACATATTTTCTGGAGTAGAATTCACCAAATCCAAGATGAGTCAGTTGTCACATGAGAATCTAAGGTGCAATGTTGGCAGCACATATTAGCTGAGCACCTACTATGGGCACACTGGAGATTACAAAAAAGTATGAAGTATAATTCCTATATAGCAAGATACAGAAAGATCAATGGAAAGAAAACCACTGGACCTTCTAAAAGTGTAGGGCATGTTTGGTGACAGTGATTTCAGAAATTTCATCTTTGCCTAAGTTAACTTTAGATATTCAAGTTCATTTTTATTGACTAAATAACCATCAATTCATGGTAATTTCGAGGCAGAAGGTGGTTCTAAGGATATTCAGTTTAACACATTCATTTATTTTAGAGATAGGAAACCCAGGCCAAAGGGAAGAAGCAACATGCCCACGATGACAGTACAAGCCAGAAATGCAGATTCAGGACACAAGTCAAATCTCCTAGTCTACACTCTACCTGCCTCTTTCTCCACTACTAGAATGTGAAAGGCTGGAATAACTGAATTCAGAAATTACTGGCAGACAATTTATACTAAAATTCCACTACTCCCACTCTAAGCCCCTTCTGAAAATATCATATCTTTTGGGGGCTCTTAGGATACTTGTGTGTGATGAGGCATTCAATAAAGACCACTATGAACATTACTATATAAATTGGTTGGTACTTATTTTTAGAGCTCCCTTAGACTGTTTAAGAAGCACCAACTGAATTACAGTACACTCCATCGCTACATAAAAGTAAAAGTAAAATAAAAGTTTCAGGTAAAGCAGAGCCATAAATCTAGGAATTTAAGCTCCTCTCCTCGGGCAACTGAAAGCCAGTTCTGCATTTCCTCTTACCTGATGACAGCCTCTTGGGCATTCAAATAGGAAAGAGTTGAAAACCAGGATTTCCGGACCAATCTAATATTGGACAACACGTAATGGCTTAAGTAGATTAATAATACTCCTGCTATTGGTATTTTGCCTTTCACCACCTTTTGCCGTAAGCTTTGCCTGGACTTGAGCTACAGGGGAGGCCGAATGTTGAAGAGTCTTTTTCCAGACATGCTCTCATTCAGCACCCCACCTGGACCTGACAACCCAATTTCGACACCAATCAATCAATAATGATTTATTGACTGCTACTATGTTCCCAACACTACCTATGATACTGGCAGAGATTGAGCAGAATTATAAAACATGTTCACTTTCTCAAAGGAGTTAGACTTGAGTTGGGTTTTTAGCATTAACATATGTTGAACAAATATCAATCTAAACAAGATCATCATCAGTGAGAAGCTCTCTACTGTACAGAGCTCAGATTCCACATATTAAAGAGAAGAGCTCAGGAGGGCAGTGGATGCTGACAATGTTACGGAAGCTTTAATGGGGAGGAAAGTCCTGAGCTGGCTTCCAAAGATGCACAGATTACAGACAGGAAAATAGCAGAGGGAAGAGAGTTCTGGAGCAAAGATGAGTCATCTGTGGGATAATGAAGAGAGCCTGATTGGAGGGTGTATGGATAGAGCAGTAACATATAAGGTTGGTTAGAAAAGGAATGTTGAAAGCTAAACAGGTCTGGATATAACAATTAATACAAAATATGAAAACTTGTTTTCAGATGTGTCTCTTCCCATTTCATTATATCATGTAGATGGCTGAAGCGTCTCTGATATCTGTAATACTTTGCCAAGGTAGCTGACATATAGTAGGCACTTAAAAAATGTTAGTTGATAAATGAATGAGTAAATTGCTTACTGGATAAAGAAGTAAGCATGAGTTACACATAAAATGCAGGTATCCAGACACATGTTCTTCAAAATGTGAAAAATACCATAAATTTTAGTGCAAATGCCATGATCTCCTCAGCAAGCACCCAGAGAACAAGGTAATTTTGCCAGTTTGGATGTATTATGTCCTCCAAAATGCCATGTTCTTTGATGCAGTCTTATGTGGGCAGACGTACTTGTGTTGATTCAGTTGGAATATCTGGATTAAGTTGTTTCCATGGAGATGTGACCCACCCAAGTGTAGGTGATAACTCTGATTGAATTATTTCCATGGAGGTGTGGCCCCACCCATCCAGCATGGGTCTTGATTTAATCACCAGAGTCCTTTAAAAATGCTGGCACAGACCCAATCCTGGCAGGCTTAGCTCAGAGATGCTTGGAGTTGTGTACCCCTGACATTAGTTTTGAAGACGGCCATTAAAAGTAGACTTTTGCTACTCCAGAGTTTGCCTGGGAGAAACCAAGAGAACACCCCTAGATGCCTAGAGAGAAACGTCCTGGGAGAACGCCATTTTGAAACATAACCTGGGAGCAAGCAGATGCCAGCCACGTGCCTTCCTAGCTAACAGAAGTTTTTCGGATGCCAATGGCCTTTCTCCAGTGAAGGTATGCTGCTGTTGATGCCTTACTTCAGACACTTTGTGGCCTTAAGACTATAATTTTGTAACCAAATAAACCCCCTTTATAAAAGCCGATCTATTTCTGGTGTTGCATGCAAAATGGCAGCAACAGCAAATGGGAACAGTAATGTTCATTCACTCATTCAGCAAGAATTCTTTAATACACACATCACAGTGAACAGAATGGTAAAGGACGCTGCTCTTGTGGAGTTTACAATTTAGTGGAGGTAGAGGTAGAAAGGGAAGAAATACACAGATAATTAATTTTTTAAAAATGATAATGTTAGATATCAACAAGTTACAAAGAAAGTGACACACTGAGAAATAATATAAAGTAATTTGTGGATGGTGGGTTCGAGCTGCTTCAAGCTGGTTTGAGAAGACTCTCTGTGGAGGTGACATTGGAGATTAATCCTAATTTTAGTTTCCTGGACTGCTCAAGCGAATATCAGGCAATGGTTTGGCTTAAACAATGGGAATTTATTAGTTCACAGTTTTGAGGCTAAGAGAAAGTCCAAATCAAGGCATCATCAAGGGGATTTTTCTTCCAAAAGGCTGGCCTTCTTGGGCTGCCTGCCGGTGCTCCTTCATCGCGGACTCCTCTGTCACATGGCAAGGCACATGGCGGCCTCTCATGGCCTCTCCATTCTCTTCTGGGTTCTGTTGATGCTCAGCTTCTGCCTGCTTCCTCTGGCTTTCTCTCCTCTGTCTGAATTTCATTCTGCTTATAAAGGACTCTAGTAATAAGGTTAAGACCTGACCTGATAGGGTTGAGCCATACCTTAACTGAAGTAACCTCATCCAAAGGTCCTACTTACAATGGGTTCATGCCCAAAGGGATGGATTAAGTTTAAGAACATGAGATACACACAGCTCCAAACCATCACCAACCTCAATGACAAAAAGAGGCCAGCCTCACAGTGATTTGGGGGCAGAGACGTCTAGACAGGGCAGATAGCCCTTTGTAGAAAAGACCCTGCTGTGCTCAAGGAACAGAAAGCAGCCACGGTGTCGGGAGTGTGGTGCAGAGCTGGAGGACAGAAGGATGGGAGCCTGGAATAGGAACAGGGTCAATTCACGTAAGAACTGGAATGCCCAAGGAGATAGTCAACTGAGGGACAAAGCATTGGTAGGTGCAGTTACTGGACAGAGAAAGACGGGCCCAGAGCCCACGGTGCTGCTCTCTGTGGAAAACGCCCATTCTGGTCTGACTATACATTTGTCTCTGAGCCTCAAGTCCTGGTTCCAGGTTCAGATCAGACCTCAAGTTTCCAAAACCACTCCCTCATTTATCCAGACAGTTGAGGCACGTAGCTTGAGACTCTCACCCAAATAAAGCTCACTGCAAACAATAATTGTTCTTTTTCTGTGGTGAACAATACAGGAAAAAGTCTCTTATAAACAGGGCCTCGGCTGCAGTGTTTCTTTTCCTTCTCCTCACCTGACACAGCAGATAGAGTACAGTACTCAGGGCCACAGGGCACAGGCACACGACTCAAAGATGGTGGCGCCTTTCAGGCCTGACTCAGCCCAGCCAAGAGGAGAAGCAGAAACTTCCCTTCCAGATGTGCAGAGGGGAGAAAGTCACTCTCCTTGGGGGACAAAACAGCGCTTTCAGTTTCAAAGGCGGATGCCCCAGAGGCCCCATCAGATTCACCCCACAAAAATGTTTGATGAATTACCAGGACAGGCCTCCACTTTGCAGATTAATGACCAAAAGGAGGTTCATTTATGTCTCAGTGGAAGAGGATAAATTTTCTCTTGGCTTTGAGAATCTGAGGGATTGTGAAACCCGGCTAACCACAGCACCTCCCCTTCATTCACAAGGCTTCACCATGGATCATTTTCTCTCTATATTCCCTTTCAGCGGTTTTGCATCAATTTAAGCAAAACAGACAGCATGTCTGTGTTCTGCTTCTTTTGCAATACGATGGCCACCAAGTGATTAGAAATTGTCTTTGGGTGTAGTTGGTGGAAAATCATTGAGGTTTGTTGTGAAATTCATTCTCAACTCATAACTCAACTAGACACTGACTGACTATTTTTCCAACTTTAGACTAGGCTGTTAAAAAGCACTGGCATCAGATTCAAGATGTAGATCAAGGCCAAACTCCCATTTGTCTGTGTGTGTTTTACACAGTCTGGAGCCCCTACTCAGAAGCAGTAAGGCACTCATTAAAACCTGAGCCCAGGCTTTAGGTTAAGACTATTTTTTCTGCTGTCTCTTATTTCTCCATCTCAACAAGGGATTCTTCCTTCACATCTTGGTAAATATTTTGGACAATGTTTCCGTGAGAAAATATTATTTGCCTAGTCACACACACAGCTTATATGAACCGTCATTTATATAAATAATCCCTCATCTTTCTTGAACAATTACAATCTGTCCAGCTCTGTTCTGGGTGTTTCTTGGGGATTCAACAGAAGAACTCTATTTTATAATCCATTCTAGGAGAGAATATATGAAACCTCACAGAACACTACAAAATGGTAGCTATAACTTGTGGTACAGACAAGTGCATAGTTAGAAAATGGTCTAGAAAAGGTTTTGTGAGGCAGAAATGATTTGTGTTGCTCTTGAAGTATGGGTTGGAAAAAGAGAGGATCTGAAGAGCTAGAGGTATGGGATATTCTGTCATAAGCACAAAGATATGGAATGTGATATGGATAGCAGAGCATGGGTTTTGGTGGGGAAAGGAGTAGGTAACCAAGGAAGACACATTATGAAGGCTTTGTAAAACTAAAAGAAGAGTTTAGCAGAGAACGCTAGGGGGTCACTGAGAGAGGGTGTGTGAGGGGCAGGATGCTGGAAATACAAATTTTATTTTCCAACTGCTTGGAATATATTTTAAAAGAAGTTGTAGTCTCCAGCCAACTATTGAATGTGTACAGATGGGTGATGCTCATTATTGGCAATATTTATGGACTATTTTTTATTCTACTTTGGCTTCTCTTGAGAGAATGAAAAGCTTAATATTTGTCCCTTCTTTTGATTACCACAAACAAAAAAATTAAGACAAATCTCAAATAAACGACATTTCTAAATGACATAAAAAGATTCCTAAAAGACATTCCAATTATTAGAGAATTATTGACTCCACTCTTAGATGTAATTAATAAGGATAACACAAACATAACTCCTTTTACAATCACTGGCCAACATGAGTGATTACTTGTACTGGGCAAAAGGCAATTACTGAGAATTAGATTTGCTTCCCAGCCTTAAAATAAGACAGGCTCTTTAAAAGCATACTACTGGCAAGGAGGGTGATCAATATTTTACAAAGCCAACCTGTGGAACAGCCATACCATCAAAAATATATTAATTATAATAAATAATTATATACGTGTTACTGCTTTAGCATGAAATACGAAAAATAGCTTAAACTATACATTACTATGTCTTATTTACTTCTCTTTACATAAATGCTATTAAAACAATAAAATAGGATAATCAACAGTGGTAATTAGTAATTAACAGAAGGACTAATTAAGCAAATATGTGACAAAATGTAATATCTTTATAATGTTTCTTTCCTCTGCTATAGTAATTTATTTTAACTTCTTAAACTCTTTATTGGATATCTAAATTGTATAAGCTATTTTATTATAAATTCTTAAAATATATCAATGTAAGACTTTTCCAAAGGAGAATGAAAATACAATAGGACAATTAAATATATATTACTTGTAGTTAATAAAAAAAAAAATAAAATGACATGTTTCTTTCTGCCCCATGATACTGTAGGATATTCTCTTTCTTTTGTTTCCTTTTCTAATAATACTTCTCCAAACTGCCTGTAACCTTTGGGACATTCTTATTTTCTTTTTTGTAGTGGTAAAACTGAACAGAGTCAAATGTAAAATTCTCTTTGACTTGCGGCTCTGTTCTTATCAAGCCACGTTACTCTGATTCCTGGTGTCAGCCTAATTTGATGACATCAAGCTACACACAGCCTTGACAAAACCATTAGAGCGTGGAACACTCAGGAGTTTACTTATTACCATTAGCAGAATTTTGGACCTGTACGGATTAGTTTCCAGCTCTCCAAAAATGTTCACCCACTTTGTATCTACAGGCTTGTTTTGGTAGACCAGCAGTTTGTCAATCAGATCCGTGCATGTATAAATTCATCATTTAGCTACCCATGTCTAAAAATCCATCATTTTTTAAACACTCTGAAACACAATGCATGTCATCGTTAAGTTGGACCTCTCTCAAGGAAAATGGTTTTAAAGCACAGGGGTAATTCAAACTTGGAAAATCAAAACTGGATTCTTATAAAGTTATAGCTTTAGTAGAGAAACCGAGAAAGGGTTGTTTAACTTGGCTACCCTCCACTAGGGATTTTTTTTTTTTTTTTAAGTTCTGTGGCAGTCTTATTTCCACAAATGGAGTGATTCTTTTGCTGTACAAGTTTTTGTCATGAGCTACACATAATATCAAACAACTCGGGTTTAGTCTGTTCGTCCTTAGAGCCTCTTCAAAGATCATCAAAGAGTTTTGGAGAAAGAGCATATAAATTACTATAATCCTTTTCTGCATTGTCATCCTCAATATATTTCCAAATTAGAGGACATTCTTCCGGTCCCGCACTTTGAAAATATGATTTTATTGCAAGCTAAACATTGAGCAACTTTTCCATGGCTAGCAAAAATGATAGCCATCTTGTAGGCACATGTCTAAAAACACTACTCTTCTTTCATTTCTATAAAGTAAAAAAATCTCATTAAGTGCTTCTGCATGTTTTCAGGAAACTGGAAATTGACCAGTCTTTCATTATGAAAGCCTCGCTATCACAGGTATCACAGATAAGCAAATCACAGCCTTGTCAGTAGTGTGTGTATACACTGTACAAGATATTCAGCAAGTAAGATCTGCCAATTTTCATTAGTAATAAATGTATAAATTGACTGGAAATTGCCAAAACTTACATTTGCACCATCTACCAAATACACAGGTAGATAAGCAAAGTCTAAGTTGTATTTAGACAAGATGCCAACTATCTTTTGTTTTATATCTTCTGCAGTTTCATTAAAATGTTCATAAAAATCAAGAAGAAAATTTGAAATTCCAGTTTTCAAGTTAAAAATACCAGAGGGATGGAGGAAAGATTTTGCTGTTATTGTTGCCGAGATTCTTGAAATCACTTGATACACTATAAAAAGCATGATTGTTGGTAAGGTCTGACAGAATCACCCTACTCTGTAAGGGGCCAATACTGCATTATCAAAATTTTCCTCTTTTTTTAACCCATAGCACATTCTAGTTGCAACCTATGAGTCAGGAAATAAAACTCCATTCAATTTCATAGGGCAATCAAGGAAATGGTATGATGAATGCTGTATGTTTGTGTGGTAGGCTCAAGCTAATTCAGCAACTGCTATTTTCGACTGAGAATTGGCATATAACTGGGAAGAAAAAAACCACTTGATTAATTTAGAAGTACTTATCTGTCTCATCCCAAAATTGTGAGATTCAGTCTCCCCATGTGCTTTCATACACCCTCTCTACCATGCTCAGTTCCAAATTCTTTCCTGCATATTATGAAATATGCTATTTTGATTATTCATCCATCATCAAAATACAGTCATTAAACCTCCTTTTTCTGTAATGTCTAGGTCACACTAGCATTGATATTGCAATTATTCTTATTTTATCCTTGCCTTTTTTTCTTCAATAGAGAAGTTGTGGGATTACAGAACAATCATACATAAAATACAGGATTCCCATACACCACCTTATTACCAATGTCTTGCTTTGGTGTGGGACATCTGTTACAACTGATAGCACAGTTTTATAATTCTACTCTGAACTCCTAGAAAACATGGTCACAGTATTTTCAATGTCAAAAATTAGATTAGCACTGCCTTAATACAAAACACAATTGGTAATCCACAAAGTCAAAGACAGATGGACTGTTAACACTCATAATTACAATGCACTTACGGGGCGCACATAAGTTACATCACTTGAAGTGACACAACAACGTATGATCCCTTACTGTGAACTGCAAATCACGGCTGCCAACATAAGGGAAAAAACCAGGGACAGCCACTATGGAAAGTGGATAATCTATGCGGTATTCGTTTCACACTAAAAACAGCACTGTGTTCAGCTCCTATATCTTGAGCTGCCGTAGTGGTTTTGTGCTTTTCCCTGAATTTTCTGCATGTACTTTTGAAAACCAAGACTCTGTACATCCCAGGGGGAGCTTCCCAGAACATGGGGCTCTCAGTGCAAAAATAAGGACAGTGTCAGGCAAACCGGGACAGTTTTTAAACCCTCACAAGACTGTATACACTCAGAGTATTCAGCATAAATACTTGAAAAGTTTGAAACAGAGAAGAACTATATATCCAAAACCATATCACTACTACACAGTGACACAATAAAGAGAATGCTCTATCCATCCAGAAATACACCTGACCCACGTTTGAAAATGGGCCAGCGTTCAGAAAAAGGTCTGAGAACCGAACAATTGGGCTTTCCCAAATACAGAAATGTTTAAGATTGTTTGAAACCAATAGGACTAATGGTTGTTACTTTAAAAATGTAGAAGAAACAAATTCTTGCCTGTGTGAAAATAAATCACTGTGTCTTTACCTTTATAACCCATCAGAGCTAAACTCTTCAAGTCCAAACCAAATACCAAGATATTCCAAACACCTATTCTACAGGCTTGTACTGCCTTACTTTTTATTTTTTACAGTTTATCATAAGTATGGGCATTCTTTCCAACTATTCCAACAATTTCTTCAAATGGCTGTTTTTTTTGCCTACATGGCCAATGTGCTTGGCTATTTCCAAACCAGATATTCATCGGAAAATAAGCCATTTTCTATTAATAAGAAAAAGAATTTTTATTTAGGAAAAATTTGGAGAAATATATGAACATACTTAGCTAAACCCAGTGGAAGCAACACCAGGGACTATTCTTGCTCATAAATCAAAAAAGGCTCTAAGTTGTCTCTAGCCCAGTTCTTCCCAAATGTGAACAAGATAAAAGCTGTGTTAATAAATTGTGTGGCTAAATATATGTGATGAAAATTCAGTTAAAATCGTGACCAACAGGATTCCTTATGATAGACCCTTCATTCTCCCTTAATAGACTGATGTGAAATGTTCATCTTAAGGGCTGAAAATCCTGCATATGTTTTCAAAGTTTCTTTGATCAGGAACAGTTTTTTATTCTGGAATGCATCTCTGAAGCAGTTTTCCATTGGTTATAGTTTGTGAAACACTGATATAAATATAACAAAATGTTAAATTGGGACTCTGTTACCAGTTCAGCTGAAGCCATAAGACAATAGGAACCAATTAGTTCCACATTCCAAAATATGGTGCTGGGCTACACAAGCAGGTCCTGCAAAGGAGGTGACCAAGAACTCGATTCACAGCCCTTTGCTGACCATGTCCCTCCACATTATAAAGAAGATGCTGGAGAGATTATGAGAGCAGTTTGGAATTGGAAAGTGGGGATTTCTTTAAAAAGAATTTGTAAGTATGCTTGCAATTTCTCATCCCCATGGAGAAGGTCTGGGGGTGCGCCGCTCATCTGAAGCAAATGAGAGGGACTTTGATAGCTTGCTTTGTATACCCCACACTTGAAGGTCATAGTGAAGTGATTTCTGACTTATGCCTAAGTAGTTCAACAAGAAAAAGAAAGGTTATGGCTGAAGCTGATGGCTAGGGGGGTCAAACAAAATAGACTTGATTTGGGGAAGTAACTATAACCCACTAAAAGTAGGTCAAAGACGTCTATTTCCTACAGAGGAGGCAAGGGTTACGTACAAGACAACATACCCTGGAATAATCCTGAATCCTGCCCTGTAGGTGGAAAAGGAGATCTCAGCAGAAAGAAGTCCCTAAAAACCCAGGATTTGAAGGAGGAATCACTAAGTGAACAACCACAGGAGATGCATTTGTCCTCATCAAGAGAAGGGCAAGTGAAGAGCCCCAGGAAGGGTGGGGGGGAGGTCTCCAAAGTATTCATGAAACCACCCACAGAGAAGAAGAGCCAGACTTAAACTTCTGCCACCAGAAGGACAAACCAGTGCCAGATTGGGACCAGTCTAGTTTGATCCTGCCTCCTACTTCTCTTTCCTCCCCCAACCTGACTCACCCAGTATATGGGAATAGGGAGAGGATGGAAGAAGAAAGGAAGAAGAAGGTACTGGCCCACTTTTCCCTCTGCATCAAGCTCCAGATGGTGATGGGAGATGCATTATCTGTGGATGAATTGCAGAGTTTTGACTCCTACCCTAGACTGCATATATTTATAACTGAACCAAGGTTGTTTTGACACTCAGGTAACCAGACAGAAGACTCCTCATTATCTAAGACTGAGCCACATGCTCTGGGCACTGGCTGAGATTTTGTTCAGGGACAGAGGCAAATCTAGCCTAGCCCTACAGAGTGGACGGACAGGGGCAGTTGTAAGAAAAAAATAAAGTTGTGTTGCACCCTACCAAGCAATACTAAAGTATCACTTTTTAAAAAGAACCATTCAAAATAGTTTGGTTGTTCCTCAAAAAGTTAAACAAAGACTAACAACATGACAAAACAGTTCCCCTCCTAGGCATGCACCCCAAGAACTGAAACAGGGACTTGAATAGATTCTTGCGCAGCATTGTTCCTAACACCGATATTCACAAAAGCCAAAAGGTGGAAGCAACCCAAACGTTCATCAGCAGATGAAAGGATGAACAAAATATGATACATAAATAGAATGGAGTATTGTCCAGCCGTAAAAAGGAATGAAGTTCTGATACACGCCGCAACATGGATGAATCTTGAAAACATTGTGTTGAGAGAAATAAGCCAGACACAAAAGAAAAATCACTGTATGATCCACTCATATGAAATGTCTATAATAGGCAAATTCATAAGGATAAAAATGTATATTAGAAATTTTCAGGGGCAGGATGGAGAGGGGGAATGGGAAGTTAATGTACAATGGGAACACAGTTTCTGTTTGGGATGATGGGAAAGTTTTGGTAATGGATAGCAGTGTCAGGAGCAAAACATTGTGAATTTAATTAATGCCACTGAATTGTAGACTAAAAGTGGTTTAAACAGCAAATTTTGTGTTACATGTGTGTTATCAATAAAAATAAAATAAAGCACCAATTTCTTCCTGAAAAGTACTCGAGGACAATCTTACCATTTTGTGAGCTTAAGGCCAACAGCAAGGAAAGAGGCTACCACCTCACATTTTTACAGCATTTCATATCCAGCATCCTACTGATACAACCCTACAAGGTAGCTGGGTAGGGTTGACTGCTCCCATTTGAAAGACAGGAAAACTGAGGCTCTAATCTATGACTTGATTTATTTAAGGCTAAAAGAGTAGGAACTGGCAGATCTACATTTTAGAACTCGTGTTGTCCAAACTCCTGGTTCAGTGATTTTTCCAACATACAGGCTATTTTCTTTAAAGGACAGGATGAGAGGTCACTTGCAAACAGTAGAATCCATTTCTCTAACATGATTGGAAATGACTTCTCAGTGAATAAAACCGAAATAATTACAGCTGTTAGGCAGGGTTTTTAGATAGAAACATCAGCTTTGAAATAAAGTCAAGAGCAGCATAAAACAGTATGACCCCAGGCAGCCTGTATTAAAGCCATGCTCCAGACTGGTGCTGCTTCTTTATAGCTGAATGGATTTTGTTTTTCTCCTCTTAAATAGTTTTTCTTTTTTTGGTGGTGGTGGGGGAGGGTGTCTCTTTGATTACACTAAAACAAATAAAATCTTATGTACAAGGAATTCGTTTGGCATAAAGCACAAGGCCTATTACCACATTTTTTTTTACTGGCACAAAATCTAAGAAAAACCTCAAGGTGCAAATGATCTACAGTCTATTTAACATCATGGTTATTTATTTTTATGGGCCCTCATTATTGCTCTTTACCCTAAATTATAGGTACATTCCTGGCTCCATTTCCCACTCTCCTGCAAGCTCCAGAACACTGGGTTGTGGTTTTTTTTTTTTAACTTCATTTCCAAATAATCCTCAATACTTCATCAATCTAACCTGTCACAACATCTCATAGATGATGTGTTACACCAAGGCAAGGACCTGTGCAGCCTCAGAGTTTAAGCTGGAGTTCTGAGCCCAATTCTGCCAGGAGAAGTATCTGTCAGGATTATGAGGGAAAACTCCCAGGTTGCAACATTTTACACAGACTGAGTCCTCTGGTTCCATGTTGGAACTGCACTGAAATGCCTGGGTTTCCATGTGGCCACATTTTTACCCAGCTAGTTATGCCATAATTATAAAAAGAGCTATCTATTTGCAAAGATTTAATCAATACCCTCTCTCCTTGTCACCCTGCCTGTGCCCCAGTGGGAGCCAAGCTCCTAGGATTCCTGGTTCCTCCAACATAGAAAAGTTCCCTGGGGATTTCTGCATAAACAAACTTTGCTGAGTTGCTGCAATAGGGGTCAAAATTTCCCCAGCCTTAATAAAAGAGCAGCTTAAAGTAATCCAACAGCCCTGGAATAACAATAATAATCTCTTACATATATAAGTCATAGTTTTTAGACCATTCTAATTTATGTCTAGTAAAGCAGTAGAGTTCTAAACAAGCATAAGATATTATTTCTATTATTATCATAAAGTTGCCCCTTTGACGGTTAGAGAAAACTGTCAAAAATTCCACTTAAACTTTAAGGTTGAGTTTAGAGGTCACCTCTGTGAAATTGTCCCCAGTGCCACAAGCAGTGAAGTGACCCCTTCTTTTAACTCCCAAAGGTCTTTGTTTACACTAATTAGCCTAAAGTAAGCCATTAGAGTTAATCCTACACACATCTTCACTACACATTTTCCCTGAGGAGAGAGGCTGTCTTCATCTCCATGTCCTGATTAGTTCCCAAGAACTCAAAAAGTTTGGTTGAATTATATCAACCATCAACAACCCAACAAAAAAAAGACATTTATGCTATTGTGCCAGTTTGGATATATTATGTCCCCCAGAAAAGCCATGTTCTTTAATGCAATCTTATAGGGACAGACTTATTAGGCCGTTGAAGGGGGTGGAAATTTTGATGGGGTTATTTCCGTAAAGGTGTGGACCCTGCCCTTCAGAGTGGGTCTTTACTGGTTCACTGGAGCACTTAAGAGAACTCGGGAGACAACACAGGCGCTGACACGGACACTCGGAGACGCTTGGAGATGCAGGCAGGAAGACATTTGGAGATGCTAAGCTAAGAGATGAAGGCCAGAGTTCACCCTGGAGAAGCTAAAGGAGGACCCCCAGATGCTTAGAGAGAAACGCCCTGGGAGAAAGAAATAAGGACACACAAGAGCTAAGAGAGAGGAGCAAAGACAAAAGCCCAGAGACATTTCGGAGAAAGCCATTTTGAAACACATCCTCGGAACAAAGGACCAGCAGATGCCAGCCACGTGCCTTCCCAGCTGACAGATGTGTTCCAGACGCCATCAGCCATTCTTCAGTGAAGGTATCCTTTTGTTGATGCCTTAATTGGACACTTTTATGGCCTTGGAACTGTAAATTTGTAACCTAATAAATCCCCTTTATAAAAGTCAATCCATTTCCGGTATTTCGCATAATGGCAGCTCTTAGCAAACCAGAACAGCTATTATTATTCCTTTTTAAGGCAAAGCAACTGAGGTTCTAACAGTTGAAGTACCTCCCCAAAGTCACAGAGCTAGTTAGGAGAAGGATTGGAACTTGAATCCAGAAGCTCTGACTCTTAAGTTCACCCGTTTGCGTGTTACGCTGTCTGGGATGTTACTGTTAGTTCAGGGCAACACAGCAGTGGTCATTTTGTTTTCCTTAACCCAAGGAATAAAAACATTTTTTTAAAGAAACTAAATCCTATCTTTCCTTCATGAATAAAAGTTGTTTACGCCAACAAAGAGAGAGGAAGAGAGGAGGGAAGGAGGGCCAAAGTCATGTCATCAAAATCATCAAACTGAGTTTCAACCTGCCTTTCCAGTCTTATGTACCACCACTCCCCTATGCTCCAGTTAAACTGGTCTAGCTGCTGCTGTATGGAAGATGAAGAACTGGGGGTAAAAAAGCCACTCACATGAATGAAGACAGCTGCATAAAAGGAATTTTGATATGACAAAATTACCAGCCTTGGGCCAGGGGACTTGCTTTCTAGTCAGGATCTGTCATAAACTAGATGTATGATCTTAGATTAGTCACTTCCCCTCCATGGTTCTTAGTTTCCTTATTCATACAATAAGAGATTGGGAATGATGAGTACTAAGGTCCCCTCAAGTTGTAAAAGTTAATGGTGTGTGATAAAAACTGGGGGCAGCAATGCTATGACACTGTACAGGGAAATTCCTCAACTTCCATCAAATTGTAGAAACTTGGTGAAGTTTTTCAGGCTACATCCTAATACGTCTTTCATGCCAAGGCTAATATCTTCATCTTTTGTTCTGTCTCATCCTTGAAATGTGTCTATTTCTTCTGCACTATTAGGCATGCATTCACTTATTGGTAAATTTTAAAGCAGCTTTACTGAGATACAGTTTACTTACAATAAACTGCACATTTTTAAAAGGTAGAATTTGCTATTATGACATACATATACAGCCATGAAACTATCACTACAATCAAGATAATGAATATATCCATCACCTCTAGAAGTTTCCTCAGGTCCCTTTGTAATCTTTCATTGACTCACCCTGCCCTCCCCTCCCCAGGCAACCACTGATCTGCTTTATGTTACTGGAGATTAGTTTCATTTTCTAAAAAAGTTATATGAATGGAATGAAAAAGCATGTACTATTTTTTTGTCTGGCATCTTTTACTATGCATAATTACGTTGAGATTCATTGATATTGTTGAGTGTGTCAATAGTTCGTTGTCTTATTATCGCAGAGTTACATTCTATAATATGAATAAACTACAGTTTGTTTATTCATTCAACTGCTGATGGACCTTCAGGTTATTTCTGGTTTGAAGTTATTACAAATGAAGCTGCTATGAACATTTGGGTATAGCTCTTTGATGGACATATATTTCTTTTCCTTTTTGGAAAATACCTACAAGTGGCATGATCGGATCACAGGTAGGTGTATGTTTAGCTTTTTAAGAAACTGCCAAACTGTTTTACAAAGTCGTTGTACCATTTTATGTTCCCACCAGCAGTGAATGAGAGTTCCAGCTTCTCTACTTCCTTACCAAAAGTTGATACAGTTAGTCATTCTAATTGTAGACTTCCTAATAAGTATGTGGTGCTATCTCATTGAGGTTTTAATTTGCATTTCTCTAATAATTAATGATAATGAGTATCATTTATGTTTAAATGGCATCTCTATATCTTCTTTGGTGAGGTATCTGTTCAAATCTTTTGCCCATTTTTAAAAAAAAATTGAATTATTGTTGAATTTTGAGAGCTCTTTATATACTCTGGATACAAGGCCTTTATCAGATATATGATTGCACATATTTTCTCCCTGTCTCAGGCTTGCCTTTTCATTCTCTTAACAGTATCTTTTGAAGAGTAGAAGTTTTAAATTTTTATGAAGTCCACATTATTAATTTGTTCTATTATGGTCTGTGCTTTGGGCGCTGTATCTAAAATCTTGCAGCCAAACCCAAGGTCACATGGATTTTCTCCTATGTTTTCTTCTAGAAGTTTAACAGTTTTACATTTTACATTTAGGTCCACGATGTGTTCTCACTTAATTTTTGTATGTGGCATGAGATATGGACCAAATTTTATGCTTTTGCAATTGTTCCAGCATCTTTGTATCTTTGTTGAAAATCACTTGTCTATGTATAAACATACTTTTACATTACATATATTTCTAGACTCTCTAGGATTTCCACATGGATCTCAGAATCATCTGGGATTTTTATTGGAATTGCATTAGATCTCTGTACCAATTTTGTGGTATCTTTCTCCATTTCTGTAAATCTTTAATTTCTCTCAACAGGTCTTTGTAATTTCCAGTTAACAGGTTTTTCACATCTTTTGTCAGATTTATCTCTATTTGATATTTGATGCTATTACCAATGTTAACTTTTAAAAAAATTTAAATTTCTGATTGTTCATTGCTAATATTTAGAAATATAATTGATATCCTGCAACCCTGTTAAATTCACGTCTTAGTTCCAGTAACAATTTGTGGATTCCACTGCATTTTCTACGTATACAATCATTTCATCCATGGAAAAGACAGTTTTACTTCTTGCTTTCCAATATGGATAGATTTTACTTCTTTTTTCTTGCCTTTCTGTACTTGCTAAACCCTCCTATACAACGTCAAATAGAAGTAGCAGGCACATACTTGTACATTTTCTACAACTAAAATTACTATTTTGCAGGCATTGAGCAAAGCCCATGGAAATTAAAACATGATGTCAGGACCTGGAGAAGGAGCTCTCTCTCCCGGCAAGGCTGAAACCTAGACAAGGCTGGAAAGATAAGGCAAGGAGAGATCACGGAAGGATAAAAACCACGCCACAGCAGCAGAAGCCAGGATACCTGGAGAGGCACTTGCAGGGCCTGGGCACTGCTGAGAGTTCCTCATTTGACGCTTACAATTTACCTCCATTTTACAGGAAGGGAATCAGAGAGACAACGAAAGTAAACAACTTGCATCTCCATAGCCACTGCTCTCGAGTGCTAGCCTAGAGGGCCTTCCTGTTTCCATCTCCTCATTAACAGGCCTCAGGTATCTGCCCTGTGGAAAGCACCCTGTCACTTTCAATTAATCTAATTATCACGAGGATCCTGTTTTATAAATGAAAGAACTGAGGCTCAGAGAGCTCAAAAAGTGATCTAGCCAAGGTAACCCAACTTAGTGCAAGATTCAAACCCAGGTGTTCTGACCCCAAAGTCAATACTCTTCACACCAATCCTGATGCCTCTTCAAATGGCTAATATTTATAAGGTACTTAACAGTTTACAAAAGTCAGGATCTAACTTATGCCTTAAATGCCACTCAAAGGAATTTAACTTTCATTGACTAGGCAATGGAGGACGCTGCACAGTGTTTCGAGATGAGGGAAGTGTGGAAGAGAAAAGACGTGTTTGGAAGGTTGTGGCTGCATTATGCCAGATGGGTAAGATGAGGCAGGCATGTATGTAAGGGGCAAAGAGGCTGCATGTCTCTTTGCTACATTCACCTTTGAACCAAGAAGTCCCTCCTTGCTAACACCTTTGCCACTAGGGAAAAGTCCTGCTTTAATTAACGTTCCTGGAGGGAACTCCCAGAAGAGCAGAGGTAATAAGAATATTTCTTATGTCACCTCTTCTCCCTGCATTTAACTTTTGGGAATATTTTTGTTAACTGAGAACAGTACACCAAGGAACCATTATCACTGACATGAGAACGTGGCCAGATTTCCTCAGCAATGTCTTGTCAGTGTCAACAATTTAACTAAACATGTAACAGTGATAATATCATCAGAGTTAAATCTTGTAGGTTTCTGGCACATATCTCTTCATTCCCCTCATTAAGTTTATAGAGTGCTTTTTGGTTCATTTACTCAGTATGAAGATTTCAGTTTCAAATGGCACAGACTGGAGCCCAGTAAGGAGAATGATTTTTCTACCTAAAGTAGTTAGCGAAATAAGGGAGCATGTGAAATAGACCAATGCTCAAAGCCAGGTACTTGACAAGTAAAGGCAGAGGGGTTTGAGCCCATCCATCACTGTTCTGTCTCGTTCACCAAGGTCTGATGCAGAGAGGCCAACCAAGCCCGAAATATGAATGATTATTCTGTTTTCATTATCTACCCTGCTCTATTTTCTGCACCAGCATTCTGTATTCAGGATTCCCCTCATTCAGAATTGGAATCCTGAGTTCCTCAATGTTCTACCCCCATCAAGAATGACTATTCCTAAAAAGCTCCCCAACCTCCAAATCTACACCGCACCCCCCCTTCATTTTATTCTAATTTTAACACGTTAGCATTCTGTGCTCAACTATGTCAGACGAAAATGTTTGTTACGAAACCATTTAGGCAATTATTTAAGTGATGATGAGCTTGATATGACTTATCTCCCAAAGGGTATCTATGTTTTAAAAGGAATTACTTAGAGTCATAATTGCTCCATTTACAGAATAAATGCAATTGTCAGCAACTTCAGGGTGAGCTCTTCGTAGCATCCATCAAACATGCTATGAGAAATAGCGAACTCCAACTCTATACTATACCTTGGTTTCCTCATTTGTAACATAAGGATATAACACTGCTCTCACAGGAGTGCAGCGGGGACTGAACAAGTTGGTTAATAACCATTGTAAAACTCTCTGAAAGCTATAGAGTACTACAGAAGTGAGATATTAAGAATTATTTCTTTGCTTTGTCCTTTACATAGGTAACCTACATGATCCCTCCTGGGGTCTTAGAGTTGGGAAACCGCCTTGGTAATGAATCTGTTTTTCAGCCAGATAGGATGAGAGTTTCCAGCAATGCTACTTTCCAGGCCCAACTACAGATTAATTATCCCAGCACTAGTTTCCCAATCACCCCAAAAAAATACAGCCCGTGTTTCTTGGATGCGCTAAAGAGAAATCACGTTTAACAAGGGCAGCAGAAGGATGGGGAACCTACTCACCGATTGCCATACCAATGCTGTGTGAGCCAAGGAAGTTAGAAATGCCACCAGATTAGTTCAAGGGCAACAAGATGCACTTGGTCCTCAGCTAAATAACCGAACCAAGGAAGATGACCCATGAGGACAGATACAACTTGCTACTACTTCACTTTAGGCTCGGGCTTCACACCCAGCCTTAACAAATCTTTATATTATCAACCAAAATGAATTTTCATAGTCCTCCAAATGCTGCTTTCTTCTAACCAAGATATCAAGGCATTAGTCCATACCTTCTTTCACTCCTTTCATTCCTAGAATCCATAGAATATTAGAAGTGTACTTGATTACCTGTGAAGGTGTTCAGTCCTCGGTCTTTGAGGAAGTTAGATTATGGGGAAATGAGGATGTCATCAATTCCTGATCAGAGAAGAGTATCACAGAAGGATAGTACTGAAGAATTTAGAAAGCATCCTGGGACATCTGCTTTATTTTAAAGCTGGGGCGGGGAGGAGGGACTGAGGCCTTAAAAGTACATGCTTGTGTTATGCAGCAGATCCAAAATACGGACTTGGGTCTAGTGTGCCATCTCTCTTCTCCACCATCTAACTTCCATTCCCTCTTTCATGCCTGCCATCTGCATTAACATAGCCAGTGGGTGCCCTTTCTTAAAACTACTCTGCCATCTCATTGTTCCCTAGGAGTCAATGAAAGTCTCATATTCCCATTCAGATTGTAATATTTTCCCCTTCCATACCATGGGTCTCCTCATATTTTTTTCCTCAGGTTTTAGGTCAGTGCTAAGATCATACTAGGCCTATGCTCAAGACTTTTTCAAGGACTACTAGAATGAATGAATAAATGACTGCTCAAAAATACATCATCAGCACTGGTCTGATCTGGTAGGTGAGACGCCACTCTCTCTGCCTTCATATATAACTGCAATATCACCAGGGACAATGAAGGTGTGGAGGATGGATTCTGTAGCTCATCAACTCCATGCCACAAGCAGTATCTCTTGAGGCCTGTAGTCACATGAGAGAGTGGATGGGATGTGATAGGTGAGTAAAGACCCCACCCACCATGGGGACTGGAGGAAGCAGTAGGGAGGCCGATGACTAGATGCAGAGCACACATCTCTGGCTGGATGCCAAACATCTGGGCTCAAAGCCAAGCAATAGAGTTATCCAAATCAAAGGAAATCTAATCAACAAATATCTACTGAATGCCTACTATGTGCATTCAGACAGCTGTGGTTAGACTGGAGGACGCTGAAGTTTCCCTGAGCCCCCAGATTCCATGGTTCTCTCCAGATGCCTGTGTTATATTAAGCAAATATTCATGTTTTGAATAGAGCATCTGCTGGCATGTGTTGACGTGCATATTCAAAACCAAGAGTTATGAATTATTTCAGCAGCATTTAATGGTACTATGGTGAAGCTCCCTTGATGGAGACCGAGAACTGTTTACCCCAACTTGCAACCATTTCTAAGACTGCTGTCCCTCTTGCTGTCTCATGCTCTAGCAGAATGCAAGGAAGCTAGAAGGCCATGCTTCCTCCCATAAATTCCAGGGAGATATTCAGGTGAGAACACCACCATTATCATCTTTCTGAAATTGGCGTTTGGTCCATTGCCTCTAGCACTCAATGCCAAGAGGAAACTGGTGCATAATTTGGTATCTGTGGTGCTCAAGAACAAAGGATGCAACATCCTTTGTTTCTGGACATCCTAAAGGCAACATGACATCTTTGCTGACAACTACGTTCCTTTGTTCTTTTACAAATCATATTGTTTTAGAAAGACCATAAAAGAGGTGAATGACTGCTCAGCTGCCTCATTACCGGTGTTTTTCCTATGAGGACGGACAGGGCTTTTACTAATGCTATCACCAAGTATTGCCATCGTGAAATGGATGAAGTCAAGGGATTTGCTTTTAGCTCGCTTTAGGCCATTTACTGTTTTTATTCTTCAGTGACCAAAAAACAACTACTGGGATGAGGATGGGCGGCCTCTCACCATATGAGAGAGTGGTATCTGATTTTTCAAGGTCCCCCAGCTGCTGTCAAACATGCTTTGTACACACTTCAGTTAATATGACTGTGCTTGTCTTTTCTGGTATTACAATGGCCTCTAAGTGCCCCGCAGTCAAGAGAGTCTTCCAGAGGCCTCACACCCCTATGACACCTACGAGAAGGATCTGCATGATGATGAGAACGAGTCTATAAACAGTGAGGGAAGGTCTCAGCAGGAGCCACTAAGGCCAGGCTTGCTGGGAGCTTTCCTATTGGGAGATTGGAGGTGAGAAAAACTGGAAATTTGGATCTCCAGGCTGTAGGCTTTGTGGCTCCCTCCTCAAGAGTGAAATGGAGGAACCCTTTAGTCACTTCCCTTTTAAAGTTACCCTGCCTCCCCGAAAGGGCAGTCTCTGCAGCTAGCCAGCCTCGTGAGCCCACTGCCTCCTCACCATCAATGCTCAGCTACCCAACAGAAAGCACATTAAGAAGGGCTCTGCTCAAGAACTTCAGCTCTGAATCTCTGCTTGCTTTCCTACGCATGTGAGTAGACCTGGATGACCAAGAAGGAAGCTCAAAATTCCCCTATACAGGGCTATGCTATTCTGCACAGTGCCTTTGGGAGAATCAGAAAATAAGTGCCCCCTCTGGGTAAACACTTGGCTAGGGGAGTGGAGCCTAGACTAGATTTTGATCCCACCAAAATTTGTCCCCTTGGTTTATGAAAACTGTTCAGCTGTATTCAATATTTCCTAACCCCACAGAACTGTCTCACACTTAGACCCAAAGCCTAGATCAAGGTCTGAAAGGTTTATCTCCCGTCTTCTGAGCCCCATTCTGATTCCCCTGCTTCTGTCAGAATCCCCCTGGATCTACTCAACAAGGCGGCTTCCAAGATGGAGTGACCAAAAAAAAAAAAAAAAAGGAAAAAGAAAAAGAAAAGAAAAAAAAAAGTTCCAGTCCAAAATTCCAAGTCCCCTTTTACATTCTTTTGACCTCACTCCAGTCCGGTAATGCCCTTACAAAGGAGGAAGAAGGTTGGAAGATGGGTGGGATAGTGTCCAGACCTGCTCTAGCCTTTTTTTTTACATCCCGCCAATTTTTTCTTGTTTGCACTCTCAACCTTGCTCTACCTTTCTCTCTCTTCATTGCTCTAGCTCTCCACAAATCGGCCTTCTTTGTTACCAGCCTTGCACTCCTTCTCCGGTATAGGAGGACACAAATTCCAACGCTGCTGCCCATGCCCTCCCCCTGTGCCCACCCTTCCATGGAACCATGTGGCCCAAAGATGACCCTGCCGTACATGCTTGGATTTCTTTACCATAAAAGAACTATTTCCACACAAAATTGTGAAGTTGTCATTTCCATTTAAGAAATAAGATGATAAAAAACACACACAAGCCATTATTTGTAAAATGCCTACAGATGATGAAGAGGAATGCATATCAATATACACACATGCATACATTGGAGTGAGCAAGCGTGAACGTAAGCACCTGCTGATGGGGCCAAGTTGAACTCATTAGATGAAGAGAATGATTGAATACTAAGGAAAGTGTCATGAATCAAGGCTGATTTCACATTTCCTCTAGCTTTTCCTCCCACTAATTCCTCTCAATAAAAAATACAAAGTTTTCTCACAATTCCATTTGAATTTGATTCCAAAATTAGCTTCAAAGAGCAGTCACATGGGTGGCATTAATGCAGGGGTTACCAGACAGGGGTCTCCTTGTGGTATGAGAGTGATTGTTAGCTAGAAAAAGGGATTTTCTAGTCCTCTTCTGGTTTTGCTTAGCTAAATAAACTCTGACACCTCTGTGCCTCAATGAGTTTCAATGCAGCTCAAGCTTAGGTTCTTTCCAGGGTTTAACAGTATTCTGTGGTTATATATTTAAAAATTATGTGGATATTTGGAATAAAGACTACCATGTCTATGACGAGCACCAAAGCTACAAAAAGCATCATGCTGACTTCGTTTCTTTTTAAGACAGTTTGCAATTGTCCAGTTACAACCATACCTTAAGATGTGAACAAATAATAGCTTTCCTCATTTTACATGGAGGACTACAGATAGATCTTCTATTGACTTACCCAATACATCTGAGTGGTGTCAATTTTAAACTTCACAAATGCCAAAGAGATCAGGACAAGCCTGTCTCAAACTCTCATGATGGGAGAACCTCTCAATTGGTTTTCCAAAGAAGCTGTCAGGAGGAATAATGGAAATTTCAAGAAAAGCTTGATCTTCAGAGAACTTGGGCTTCACTTATGGTTCTGAATTTGGGCCAGCATTTGATAGACTTTTCAAAAGCTATCCCAAATACCCTGTAACTCAATAATTTGGGGGCCTATGTTCAATGCTAACTCAATGCCTGTTCCTTTCAAAAGCAGCATGCATGCAACTCTTTGCACTGCACATACTACTTATGAAATTGGACATGTCATTCCTATACCATACAAAAAATTAGACTTGGCTCCTCATCCCAGAAATATTTTGAAAGAGAAGGTCTTTTTGAGAGGTAGAATGACAAATTGTAAAAAGCATAGACTTTGGAATCATATAGACCAGGACTAACTTTAAATACCTACATAAGAGCAAGTAACATCTGAGACACCCCATATATGCCCTTTGTATGCATTGTTCTTTCCCTTTCACATCAGATATAGTTCCTGGTACACAGTATGTGCTCAATAAATATTTGTTGGACTAAATTAATCAATTACCATTTTGAGCAAATTCGCCTTCACTTAAAAAGGGCTCCATAATCTCTTAGTAACCTGATACTATGCTCCTTGTAATTCTGTTAAGGGAGAAATTTGGGTATAGGATATTCATGTCTTCACCCCAGCTCATCCATAGTGCCTTCCCTGACAGCTCCAGCTCACCCCTACTCTCCTTTCTTTGACTTCCTGTTTCGCTAACTTATTCCTGGTTCCACTCACTTTGGCACATGTATGACATCTTATCTTGCCATGTAAAATGTGTTTCATAATCACATCATCTTTCCTATGAGCCCCTAACCTCCTCAAAGGGCAAAGACCGTGTTTTATACTTACTCTGTATGGCCCATGGCACACAAAACAACACTGAGTCCACAGCAAGCTCTTAACAAGCATCTATTGAATTGAGTTGAAGTTTTAGAACAGTACTCCCTTGCAGTGATGATTTTGTTTCAGAGAATTATCAAAAGGAAGTATTTGCTGCAATCACCATTCATTTCACCCAAGTAAGCCCACTGGCCTCAGCCCTTGCAATGTTAGTTAGAAAGCAAAGGGTAAGAAAGCAGCCGCTTACTTTTGACAAAAAGGAGATTGTATTTTCAGCAATGGATTGCAGGATTTTATATATCAGTCACTAGTTGCTCTTAGCCAAACCCTTTGGTGTTATCAGGAATAAAAAGTAACCAAGAGATATGCCAAATATCAATTTCCAATTACTTTCCTGCTACACATCTGCCACGTGGGAAAACTCCCAAGGGGTTGACTGTCTCTTATCAGCTCAGATGGGTCTTAGCTTTCAGTCAAAGAGGTAACACCTGGCAGCACTTGTCCAGCCTCGGTATTACAATGTCCTCCTTTAACACTCAGGTTCTCTCTTCAATTCTTCAGTATTGCCTTACACTGTCACCGGAGACCTGGCCCAAGTGTGGAAAGTCTCCTGATATAAAACCCTGAACCATATGTGTGGGGAAGGGAGGGGGCTCCAACACCAGCGATGAGTTGTTGTCACTAGTTTCCCAAGCCTTAATTTGCTTTGAGAGTTTGAATGCAAGAACAAAGCCTCTAGCAGGACTTTGGCAACTTCAACTCCAGCCAAAAGGGAAAGAAATAAGAGAGTCCCTAATGTCTTAACTTTGATACTCGAAACACAGAACAGCATTTCTAACCTCCAGATCACAGAAAGCAGGCCACAGACTAATTGAAAAAATCTTTGGTATTAAGGATGTTAAAACTGAGGATCTGCAAAAAGCCAGAAATCACATGTCCCTTTTATTACAAAGTAATGGAACAGAATTTGGAAATACCAGGAAACATCTCCAGGTCCATAAATCAGCGTAGTTGGAGGGAAATGCAAATGGCCAGCACCTGGAATGCACTTTCATCTGGAGCAAGAGGGAAACCTAAAGAATCGAACTTCAGGGCCAAAGCTTCAAACTAGGCTGTGATTAATGGCTTGAATGAAAGAGCTCAGTTGAAGCTGAACAATTAACTTGTTCTCCCCACATCTAAGAACTCTCCACAGCATAACTATGTCTTCCCTGATTGTTCATATTTACCAAAACGCAAAGGAGTCTGGGGAGCTTCGAATGTGTCATCATCAGACTGTTTCTGACAATCAGGGGAGTCCTGGTATTTGTCAGAACTACTTTAGCCAATTCATCTGTGTTAACTCTGCATGCATGTCTAAACCTTTCAGTTCCTTTTCAAGTTTAGGAAATGTCTTAAATGAGGCAGTGGTATTGGCCTCGATCTGTCAAAAAAAAACCACAACTGGGAGGACTGCAAATGGCCAACAGATGGCCTGACTTGTTTCTGGTCATTCCCAAAAAGTTCCAAGGGAATTGAATGTCCATGAGATTAATGGTTCCCTCCTGCCCTGCCTTTATCCTCAGGAATAGGTTTCTCTAATCTCTTTCAGATCTTTTAACGCATTTACATTAAACCAATCAGTCCTCCTGAATCTACAACTAAGTCTCAGATAAGACCTGCTAAAACCAAGGAACAAAGGAAGTCCCCAAACCTTGTTCCTTTCTCCTGGAGGTGAATTTATAGATGGAAAAGAAAGGCAGTGATCCCAGAAACTGATTTGGAATGTGGATGTGCCCAGATGGAAACCACTTTCCTCATGTGATCTTCCAAACTTGAATAACAGGTTGGGCTTCATTTGCAATACATAGGTCTACCGAAGTGGATGGAGTCTCCCACATGGTATGCTTTGAAGGGTGACAAATGCCTTGCCTAAGAAGATCAGCCCCACCGACCTGGCTAAGGGCTGATCCTTCATCTCTTCTGTCCCCACAATCCTACTGGGAAGCCCTTCCCTCAGTGAAAGCACCCTATCTCCAGGAGATATATTAAAAATGGCAACAACAATAGTAACAATAATGAAAGGCATAGCCATGGCACTTACCAGGGGCCAGGTACCTGGAGGCACTTTACTTACATCGACTCATCTAATTGTCACAAAAACCCTATTAACAAAATTACTATTATTTTCCCTATTTTGTGGGCACAGAGACACACAGTTGTCAAGTAACTTGTCCAAGGTCACAAAGCCATTAAGTGGTAAAGGCAGGATTCGAACCTTTGGTCTTGGTCTTATGCTCTTAACACCACAGTATGCTGCAAATACATTCTTTAGAGGTATCCATGTGCACCCCCACTGCTGAAGAGGCCAGAGAAGCAAACCCAACCCAGGAGCTGCTTAGGAGTCAGGCCACGTGAATGCCATTTCTACTGCTCAATGTGTAACCTTGAGAGAACTACAGCTCTGACCCTCAGTTGTTCTCAGCTGTAAAATGGGCATGATAATAAGAACCTACTTCACAGGGCTTTGACGAGGACTAATGAGATAATGCTTAGGCAGGCCGTAGCATAGTGCCTAGAACATGGGAGGTGCGTAATGTTAATAGATTCACTGAACAGATTCACTGATATCAGCTAATAGGATGCAAAAAGAGCTGGAGAAGGTGAGGGAGCAATACTCACAGCTTGGAACATGGCTACGAAAAGGCAGATCAACATGGCAACTCTAGCTAGTCTAGGACACCAGTATACTGAAAAGGACTGGCGAGGGATACCTATCTTCCTGGCCTGATCTATTTATACAGACTCTATGTTAGCTTATTTCCATGAAAGAAATAAACATAATTTTTAAAATATACTAAATCAAGAAAAAAAAGTGAGAACATGCCCAGACTTAGGGAATTAGCATATCCTCCCTGAAATTCCTGAAACAGGGAGACATCCTTCCGGGCCACACGTGGCTGTTCCTGAGTCAACAACACATGGAGCCGCATCCTTCGTTCTGCATTTCTTACATGCTCTGGCCGACCCCTGATACATCACATTCTTTGCATCAATAAGGGCTAGTGTCAGAACACAGTAAATTGCCTTTGACTACATTTAACTGATCTAGTATTTTTTTTATTATTCTTTCTTGTACCATTTTTCATTTCTGACTTTATAATTCTCTGCTGACTTTAAATAAAGCTTCCCCAGACTACCTGAGGTGGTTTATAATAGAGATTTAGGGGTTAGGTTGTGCTGTGGTTTGGATTCAGATTCTACTCCAGCAACAAGAGGAAATTAACTAGGTGGTTTCATCTCCAGTGTCCGTTTATATTTGGAATGAGCAGAGAGTTTATCTTCTTCCAAATCTTGTAATCATGACACTACAAAGTGATGTTCAAGAAATAAAAAATTATGCAGCGATAGCCTCCACACCACAAAATTACTACCCAGTGTCACTGCAACCCCAGATGACTGGGATAATATAACGACAGCAGTGGAACCACTTGCCGAGTGAACAGCAAACATTCCAACCACATTCTGTGCTGCTCCAAAGACAATGTCAGTTCTGCTTAAGCTGGGATACTCAGATGACCCTCAACTGGCTATTTCAGTCACCTCCCCACACACAGTCCTCCCTCCTCCGTGCTACTCCTACTTCCCAACGCCTCCTGCCCAGAGGAAACACTCGAAGGCAGCTAGCTCCAGTCACTGGAAAGGGTGACACGACTGGCAAAGATAATCAGTCACAACAGAAGTCAGCCTCCTTTTTTAAGAGAAGTAAAACTCTGAATTATTTATACCCCACACTCAGCATGTCCCCACAAATTTGTTCCTCCCAAATGCCATTCCTCTGAAAATGGCTCCACCTTCTCCAAGGATATTCAGCCAAAAAATGTGAGAAACATCTCATGCTTTTCCCCTCCTCACCATTTACAGCCAGTCAGTGTACACCACCCATGTATTTAACCTTCTCAATACTGCTCCAACTAAGTGCTCTTCTCTACACCCACTGACACTCCTTGTTCACCCTTACATTGACTTAGGTAACCTTCCACCTGATAACCAAACCCTCATTGTTTCTATTCTCCCATACAAACATGTCTCTCAGCACTTGCAGTACTTCCTGCATATACTTGTTCGTGTTTCTGTCTGCCGCCCCCTCCTAAACTATAAGTTCCTAGAGGGCAGGCACATTTTGCTATTTCTGCACACAGTACCGTGCCTTGGACAGCAGATATTTATTAATAACTTAGCCTCCTGCAGGCTGCTTGGTCTCTCTCAGAAACCACTAAGAGGCTAAAACAGCAAAACATTCTTGCCGTGCTCTCCTAAACCTCATGCCTAGAGGACGGGAGGAAAGAGACCCCTTGCCAATACCATCTAATTCACTGGTCCTCAAACTTCTGTGTGCAATCACGAGGAGCTCATGAAAAACAACAGATGCCAGGGCTTCATCCCAGGCCCACTGAACCAGAATCTACGGAAGTATGTGCTTAAGCACCTTTACCTTATGGATATTTCCCAGGAGACTGTTAGGTAGGCTTGAGATGCAAATGTCTAATAACAATAGCTTCCTGAATGCATCCCTGTAGCTCTATCCCACCCCAAACCTTGGCCCTGATGGGTAGCTAACACTGTTTGCTTAGAAACTAGAGATTTCCTATGCTTGCCAACCCTCCTCCGTGGCCCAAGAGAAAAGTCTAATTTGAGGGGACAGTGGTATTCTTTTCTCATGGCTGAATTTTGATTTTCAAGCTCTTGATTTTAATTGGACTGGCTGCATTCCTGTTTATGATGAGGTCTACCCTGAGCATCTTTTTTGCTCAGCACATTTAAACTCCAGTATCTTCCTCCTGTATCCTAGTACCACTCCCTTCCTTATGACTGTCATTGGACTGGAGATGAGCCCCACCACCTAGCACCTGCCCAAGGCAAGAGGCATGGAAAGATTTGCACAGTGTATGTATTATTAGAACGCTTGTTTTAATTTTCACTGCCCTCTCAATTCTCTGCATATTACAGATCTTTTAATATGTTAAAAAAAACACAAATGTTAATAGAAGGGTTAGACCAACGACAATACCAATAAGATGCTGTTAGTATTTGTTGGAGATTTTTCTTATTAGGCTTAATTTTTTCCTAAATTGCATGTGACCCATTATCATTATGCCTGGTGGATAATATAACAAAACAAAATTACCAGTCCATTTTATTCAAGGAGAAAGTCTAAGACTCCTTGGGTTTTATAACAACAAGCATAGCACAAATTTCAGGAATTTTTCCAGCGCTGCACTCAGTGATTTTTAGGGGTCTATTTTCCCCAGAGGCATGTAAGTACTAACATCGCATTGGATTGTGTTTTGCTCTCAGCGGGTGAGAAAGTGCATCGTCAATGGGTTCTTTGCCGTTCTTTATTTTCATTTTATGCAATCACACGGACGTATCTCTCAGATGGTTACTGAAGTTTACTAGACACTCAGGAGCCATCTTGTACTTTCTCTAAATGGCATTTATAATCTGTAACCAAAGAGGTCATCGATGAAGTGACTGGCATGGTACACCTAAATTCTGCTTGTGTTAATTCAAGTTACAGTGATCAGATCTTTTCCTAAAAGATTCCAATAGGGGAGAAAGTATACATGTATCTAAGCAATAGTTTTAGGACTCCAAACAGAGATACAAGGTCTGATATAGGTGCTGATAAAGTCAGACTTTTGAAATCAATATATAGGAGACAGGCCTTCGGATTCTACAGATCAATTAAAAACAAAGGAGCTATGTTAAAATCATACCAGTGATTTTCTGACACCTTTGTTTATCTGTAATAAAAGCACTAAATTCTGAAATGCAGTATTACTTTGCATTCATTCATCTGGATATCTGCAATTAACTACCATTTCCATGCGTCACTAGTATTCTGATAATTGATGCTTATAACAGGATTCCTGAAACACTGAAAAGGCCAGCAGTGTGTTCTTGAATCATCAAGAAACAGATTAAACTGAATCCAGTGTGGTTATATTGCTAAGTGCATTTTATTGAGGGGCTACATGGAACAGAGGAAAGTACATAGGTCTGTTTTGAATCTCATGAAGGACACATTAGCACTGGGACCTTGGGCAAACTACATAATCTCTCTCTAAGCTTCAATTTCCTCATATATAAAATGGGAATAATGCACACATTCAGGAGATGTTTCAAAGATTAAATGAAACCATGAATGTATGTAAAATACCAACAGCGCCTGGCTCTAAAGAAATCACCCAATAATAGTAGCTTTTATTAATGCTGATGTCTTCCTTCCAATTATCAGTAAATTGCTAAGCCATGCAGTACATACACGTGCCTCTTTATTTTTTCTCTGTATCTATTTACTAGAATATTTGATTCATATGAATAACCCATCCCTCAACAGTGTCAGAGTACAGAAAATTTAGTGTGGATTCTCAAAAATGGAATATTTTCACTTGAGGAAGTAAAGCCTCTTTGATATTCTCACAGAAGCTATCCCTTTACCAATGGCCTTAGAGAAACAAACTTACAGAGTCTCTAGATGGTTGTAAGTCACCGTGATCTTGCACCCTTTTTGTTTTTTTTTGTTTGTTTGTTGCTATTACGTGACTAAAATATTAGCATATTTTTGTAAAAATTCATATACTGAAAAAGCTAAAGCCCTTCTTGGTCCTCTCCTACTCTTTCCCACTCCAATTTTGTCTTCCCTTAGAAGTAACCACTGTGGGGAGTTTTGTGTCTATCCTTTCAGAACTGTTTCTAAGCATGTACAGATGTGTGCTTGCATATATGCAAATGTACATAAATTTGTGCCCTTAAATGCATAAACTCAGTGTAGAAATTTTCTGTACTCAAATCGGTTTTGCTCAAAAATATGTCTTAGAGCTCTTGCTGTGTTAATAACTTGTTGACCTTAAGCTTTTGAAATTGCTTCATCATATTCACTAATAAAGATGTACCTCACTTTAACCTTTCCTGATATGCACATAATTCTTTTGGGATTTTTTTTTTTTTTTTACTACCAGAAAAATGCTGCCATGAAAATCATTCTGTATACTTCCCTTTGGGCATGTGTACAGTCTATTCTTGTTATCTGTGGTAGTTATGTTCCATCAAGTCTCTGCGAACACTAAATTCATGAATACTAAGCCATAACTGCTAGGGAAACTATAGGCTTAGGTTCCTGTGAGCCTCTAATCAAACAATTCTGCCAACCAATCAATATGTAACTTTGTTTTATGTGTATTTGTTTAAAGACACCTTATTTAATATATATTGCTGAACCACTGACACTGAACTCACAGCCAACAACACCTAAATGCCTGAAGTAGTTACCCAATAGAGGCATTTTTCTCCCTAAGGTACATCACAGCCATCCTGCACTTAGGAAGTAACATATTTGAGGGCCATTGTAAATAGCAATATCACCAACAAAAAGCACAAAAATGTGGAAAATGTGGCACTAAATATACCATGAATAAAGTACACTTGTTTACTGTATGAGAAGTGAAAAAAGAAGACAAAGCATCAACTTGTTTGACCTCAGATAGAAACATGCATGTGGGAAATGCAAATGTTTCACTGCTCTACATGTTTGTGATGACTGTGAAAGTGCCACAAACAAATATGATTTTGGAGTTGCAAATACATTTTAGTGAGTAGACAAATATGCAAATACAGAATGTCTGCTCATTTCTTCAAGCCTTCTTTTGCATGTTTTTAGGGTGTTTTAAAGATTTCTTCATGAAGATATTGTATATTTTGTTCATGTTTTGCTTATAATATTTCCAGTTTATTATCTTTTCTGTTGCTTTTGTAAATGGGGCATTTTCATTTGAAATACTCTCTAACTGGTTTTTTAGTAAACAAAGCTAGTAATTTCTGTGTCTTAATTTTACACCTCACTTTCTTACTGAATTCCCCTTAGTTTATCAGTAGGTTCTCCTGAGTTTCCAAGTACCACATCAAATCATCTGTAAACAATAGCATTACAATCTGCTTTACATTTGCATGCCCGTAGTTTCTTTCTCCTGTCTAATTGCAAAGGCTAGTATTTCTGCAAAAAATTAAATAATAATTGCAATAACAGATATCTTGACCCTACTTTAATGCAAGTATCTTTTTGTTTGCCCATTAAGTTTGAGTTGGCTTCTGGACTGAAGTGGATGTGTTTCATCATGTTAAAGAAGCCTACATCTATCTTCCTAGGATTTTATCAAGAATTCTTGTTTAATTTGACCTTTCCAGCATGTATAGAATTCAAGTTTTCATCCTTAGATCTACTAAACGGTTAAATAAACAAATGGATTTCCTGGTATTGAAATTTCATTGTGTACTTGGAACAACTCTCACTTGGACACGATGTTTTACTTTGCTGTTTACACTGTTGGACTCTGTTTATGATTACTTTCTTTAAGGGTTTTTGCACCTATATTCATAAGTAAGATGAGTAGGTAGTTATTTCCTCTGTAACCCTTATCACCTTTCCATCAAGGTGTTATGCACTTCATACAAAGAATTTGGAAATAGTTCTTCTTTATCTATGCTCTGGAACAGTTTAAACAGCATTGGAATCATCTCCGCAGTGTGCAGGAGCTGGCTTGCACCAACTCAGCAAGGGCCGATTGGATCTCTTCTCAACTCAGGTACCTTAAAATCAGCAATGGTGCGAATATGTGGAAATATGTATAATATAGAAATCAACACACTAGAGATCAGGGCCTTTTTTGTTTTTTGGTTTTTAAATTCCAGAATCCAGCTACTAAATATTTACTAGCATATTGCTGAATCATCTGATCTTTTCATGTTTGGTAAAATTTCTCTGTGAAGTCATCTGGACTTGGTACTTTGGTGTGAGAATGATAGTTCTTTATAAACTTTATTTTGCCTATGGAAATCAATCTGTTCCATTTTCTTTCTCTTCTGGAATCAGATTTTGCTAGACAATTATCCACTTGATCTAGATTTTCAGATATTTTCATAAAATTGAACAAATTTGGTTCTTGGAATAATTTTAACTTTCTCTTCTTTCTGTGGTTTTATATTCTTTTGTATGTTTGTATTTTCTTTATTTTTTTAATTGATGAGGTTAATTAATGACAATATTCTTAAATGTCAGATTAGGTATTATTATACTTTTGTTTTCTAATTCATTAAAATCTACCTTTTAGCATTAATAATTCCTTCCTTCCTCTTTCCTTTGGTTTATTTAACTGAGTGTTTCCTAACCTTTGTGTCAGGTGCTTAATTTATCTTTTACATGCCTTTTTTTTTTCTCTTTAATTGATGCATGTACTTAGAGCTGTCTGCTTTCCTCTGAGCACGGCCTTTGAACATCTTATAGGTTTGGATAGGTAATGCTTCTCTATCAACCCTGAAGTTTGGGTGTGTATGTTCTTTTTGTGATCCAATTTTGTTATTAACTTCTAGGTGTATTATACTGTGACCAGAAAGTTTTTTTTTACTACCTCTACTTCCTGAAATTATTGAAATTTTGTTTGTGACCTAGTATATTATTATGGAAGATTTTATTTTCCAAAAATGGCCACAGCAATATGTCTCCTCTCATATGCTCTTTTCAGAACCTTGCCACTCTCCAAGAAGAGGCAGGATGTATTTTCCCCCTTATTGAGCTTGGGCAGGACTTTCGTGACTTCCTTGATGAAGAGAATGTGACTGAAGGGATGCTACATGGCTTCATAAAAGGTGATAGGCTTCTGCCTGGCTTTTATTCTCTCTTGGGATTCTTGCCCTTGGAAATCTGCCACTATGCAGTGAGGAAGCCCAAACAAGGTCACCAAGGGAGACCACATGGAGAGGCTCACAGGGAGGAGAATCTGAGGTCTCCAGCCAACAGCTAGAATCACCCATCAAACATGTGAGTTTGCAAGTCTTCAGGTGATTCTAGCTCCCAGAATTCAAGTCTCCCATTGAGGCCCCAGACAATGTAGAACAGAGATAAGGCATTCCTACTGATGTTCTCTGTTGGAATTCCAGACACACAGAATTTGTAAACAAAATTAATCATTGTTTCTTGCCAATAAGTTTGGGGGTAATATGATACACAGCCACTGTAACTGGAATAATAATGAGTGTTTCTGTTTAATTGAAAAGAAGAATATCCTGTATTGTTAAAAGTACTGAGTATGACATGATTTAATAAAAATCTACCTTAATCATTTTGCTACTTAGGTCTTTGATTTCATTAACTTCTTTTCTCCTCGATCCATTAGAAATGGAGAAGTAGAATAGGATGACTGGCGTGATGACTAAAAATAGGAATGACTAGTGTATTTTGTATTTCTATTTTTATTGCCTGTGCATCCTGAGTATTGGCACTTTATTTTGTTACATGGATATTCATAACTGTTACATCTCCTATATGAATTGCACCCTTCAGCATTAAAGAGAGTCCTTCTTTGTGTCAAGGCTGTTCTGCTTGAATTCTACCTTGTAATCTTTAGATTGTGACCCCTTTTTTCTTTTTGTTTCACATCCACCCATCCTTTCCTTTAAAATTTTGAGTAAATTTGTTTAGCTATTTCTCTTACTTAACACACAGAATTGGGTTTGCCTTCTGATCCAATCTGAAAATCTTTTTAATAGGTGAACTAAGCACTTTCACATTTTTCCTATCAAAGATACAATAGGTTTTAGTTCTGTCATATTATTTTATAAGGGCAGAGCTAAGTAGCTATGACAGTGACTGGCCAGTAAAGCCTAAAATATTTACAGCAAAAGTTTGCTAACCCCTGATCTAAGTCATAATATTGACTGCAAGTCATAGTTTTATTTACTTCAATCGTTATTGCTCTCTTTGTTGTTACTGCTTTGGCACATCTTAGTGCTTTGGCTGGTATCTCACGAAAATGAATATTCAAACCCTGTATGTTCTGGGCTTTAACAGGAATGGTATTAATCTTTCATTTTTCAGTATAGCAGGTTGCTGTAGATTTCTGGCAAACAATCTTTGTCAAGTTAGGGATGTTCCTATCTATTCCTTGATAAGAGATTTTAGCATAAACGGTTGTTAAATTTCATCAATTTCTTTCTTTCCTCTTTTTTTTTCTGCAACTATTGACATGATCATCTCTTACTCCCTATGTTAATATGACAAGTTTACTGATAAATTTTAATAGTAAACTATGCTTTCAATTGTGAGATAAAACCTACTGGTTTATCTCAATTTAAAACATTACTAAATTCTATAGTTAATTTCTCATGGAAGATTCTTTTATCTACATTTGTAAAATAAACTGACCTACAGTTTGATTTCAATTTGTGTTTTTTAGGTCAGTTATGGAATCCTAGTAAAATGAGGAGTTATTTCCCATCTTTTTCATTTTCCTGGAATAAATCATACATGATAGAAGTTTCTTCTTTCTGAGTTACATATAACTATCTTTCCAGTCCCTTCTATAGTCTTTTTCTCTGTTCATATTATATTTGTTCTTGAGACAATATTGGTACCTTCTAAGGACCTTAAAATTCTGTTTTGATTAGGTATCAATACAAAGCTTTACACTGTATTTTTTTAAATCTCATTCACAAGATTATACATCTATGCCTATTTTTTTTTTCTTAACTGGATCTCCTAGGTTTACCTTTTTATAAAAAATTAGTTGGTATTATTGATGAAGTATACTGTTCTTTGTTTCTATTTTATTGATTTTTAGTTTTATATCTTTTTAATTAGTATCTTTGGAAACAGGGTTCATTTATTTTTATTTTCTATTCCCTGCTTCATACTTTATATTTTATGGCAAAAAAAAAAAATCTGTTGATTACATTTTTGGCTACAGCCTACATCTTTTCATATACTACAGTGCTATCACTTCCATTCACTTTTTTTTTTTTCATTTTTATTGAGATTGTTCAGATACCATACAATTATCCAAAGATCCAAAGTGTACAATCACTTGCCCCTGGGTACCCTCATACAGCTGTGCATCCATCACACTTAATTTTTGTTCAATTTTTAGAAACTTTTCATTACTCCAGACAAGAAATAAAGTGAAAGATGAAAAAAGAAAAAAAGAAAAGGAAACTCTAAACCTCCCCTATCCCTAACCAACCCCCCTCAATTGTTGACTCCTAGTATTGATATAGTACGTTTGTTACTGTTTATGAAAAAATGTTGAAATACTACTAACTGTAGTTCTTCCCTATATGCCCCTCTATTATTAACTTCTAATTGTATTGTCATACATTTGTTCTGGTTCATGAAGTTATTTCTAGCATTTGTACAGTTGATCATGGACATTGCCCACCACAGGATTCAGTTTTATACATTTCCATCTTTTGACCTCCAACTTTCCTTCTGGTGACATATATGACTCTGAGCTTCCCCTTTCCACCTCATTCACACACCATTCGGCGCTGTTAGTTATTCTCACATCTTGCTACTAACACCCCTGTTCATTTCCAAACATTTAAGTTCATCCTAATTGAACATTCTGCTCATACTAAGCAAGAGCATCTACATTTCTTCCACAAGGCAGGGGGGAGAGTCAAAGAAAGTAGAGAGGCAAAAGAAAGAGGAAACAAAAAAATGACAGCTAGGAAGCAGCAAAAGGAAAAATAACCTTAAATCAAAGTAGAATAAAGAATCAGACAACACCACCAATGTCAAGTGTCTAACATGCCTCCCCTATCCCCACCTCTTATCTGCATTCACCTTGGTATATCACCTTTGTTACATTAAAGGAAGCATAATACAATGATTCTATTAGTTACAGTCTCTAGTTTATGCTGATTGCATCCTTCCCCCAATGCCTCCCCATTTTTAACACCTTGCAAGGTTGACATTTGCTTGTTCTCCCTCGTAAAAGAACATATTTGTACATTTTATCACAATTGTTGAATACTCTAGATTTCACCAAGTTACACAGTCCCAGTCATTATCTTTCCTCCTTTCTTGTGGTGTCTCACATGCTCCCCATCTTCCTCTCTCAACCGTATTCATAGTTACCTTTGTTCAGTGTACTTACATTGTTGTACTACCATCTCCCAAAATTGTGTTCCAAACCACACACTCCTGTCTTCTATCACCCTGTAGTGCTCCCTTTAGTATTTCCTGTAGGGCAGGTGTCTTGTTCACAAAGTCTCTCATTGTCTGTTTGTCAGAAAATATTTTGAGCTCTCCCTCATATTTGAAGGACAGCTTTGCTGGATACAGGATTCTTGGTTGGCGGTTTTTCTCTTTCAGTATCTTAAATATATCACACCACTTCCTTCTGGCCTCCATGGTTTCTGCTGAGAGATCCGCACTTAGTCTTATTAAGCTTCCTTTGTATGTAATGAATTGCTTTTCTCTTGCTGCTTTCAGGATTCTCTCTTTGTCTTTGACATTTGATAATCTGATTATTAAGTGTCTTGGCGTAGGCCTATTCATATCTCTTCTGTTTGGAGTACGCTGCACTTCTTGGATCTGTAATTTTATGTCTTTCATAAGAGATGGGAAATTTTCATTAATTATTTCCTCTATTATTGCTTCTGCCCCCTTTCCCTTCTCTTCTTCTTCTGGGACACCAATGATACGTACATTATTGTACTTTGTTTCATCCTTGAGTTCCCGGAGACGTTGCTCATATTTTTTCATTCTTTTCTCCATCTGCTCCTTTGTGTGTAGGCTTTCAGGTGTTTTGTTCTCCAGTTCCTGAGTGTTTTCTTCTGCCTCTTGAGATCTGCTGTTGTATGTTTCCATTGTGTCTTTCATCTCTTGTGTTGTGCCTTTCATTTCCATAGATTCTACTAGTAGGTTTTTTGAACTTTTGATTTCTGCCGTATACATGTCCAATGCTTCCTTTACAGCCTCTATCTCTTTTGCAATATCTTCTCTAAACTTTTTGAATTGATTTAGCATTAGTTGTTTAAATTCCTGTATCTCAGTTGAAGTGTATGTTTGTTCCTTTGACTGGGCCATAACTTTGTTTTTCTTAGTGTAGGTTGTAATTTTCTGTTGTCTAGGCATGGTTTCCTTGGTTATCCAAATCAGGTTTTCCCAGACCAGAACAGGCTCAGGTCCCAGAGGGAAGAAATATTCAGTATCTGATTTCCCTGTGGGTGTGTCTTAGAAAATTGCTCCACCCTTTGATGCCTCGGGTCACTGTGCTTTTCTGCCCAGCAGGTGACGCCTGTTAGCCTATAATTCTTGACTGGTGTGAGGAGGTATGGCCATGTTCCCCCAGGCTCTGGGGTCTGGTTCTGAATGGAAAGGGCCCCACCCCTTTCCTCCTAGAGAAGACAGACCCCTCAGGTGGAGGTCATTAGCATTTCAATGGTCTCACTCTCTGCTTGTGGTGTCTCCACCCTTCCCAGAGTCACAGCCCTGGAAACTGAAAATGACTGGGGCTTTCTCCACTGAGCCGAAAAAGAAACAGATAGTCCCCTTCAGACCCAGTCCAAGGCAACCCTCTGGCTCTCCCAGGTCAGTCGTCACCCAAAGCCTCTGTCTGTTTTTTGGGGCTGCATACCTGTAGTGAGCAGTTCACACTCGCTACTTAAAACCCCAGTTGGAGCTCAGCTGAGCTGTGTTCGCTTGCTGGGAGAGAGCTTCTCTCTGGCACCACAAGGCTCCGCAGCTCGGGCTATGGGGGAGGGGGTCTCCCGACCTGGTTCCGCAGGTTTTACTTACAGATTTTATGCTGTGTTCTCGGGCATTCCTCCCAATTCAGGTTGGTGTATGATGAGTGGATGGTCTCGTTTGTCCCCCCGCAGTTATTCTGGATTATTTACTAGTTGTTTCTGGTTTTTTGTAGTTGTTCCAGGGGGACTACTTAGCTTCCACTCCTCTCTATGCCGCCATCTTGCCCGACTCTCCTCCCATTCACTTTTAAAGAGTAATTTATGGTTTTATTTAATCATAAAAACAAGTTAATTTTTATTTCTACGTATTAGGTCTTTTTCTTCTTCCTTTTCTAAGCTGATTTCTAATTTTACTTCATTATGTTCAGTTAATTTCACCTGAGCATGCTATATTTTCCTTTATGACTTAATTTTAGGATAGGTTTTGTGACTATATGTTTTTAAAACAATATTTATACTGTTTTGTTAAAAAAATTGCTAAAGAAAACTTATATTTTATTTACTTAGTTGCCATTTTCTATTGGAGACACAGTAAAGTCCTCTCTCTGATTGTGATTGTCATTTTTTTTTATATCCCTACAAGTTTTTGCTTTAGGTATTTTCAATTATGTTGTTAGATGCATTGAGAGTCATGATTATTACAGCTTCCTGTTATTGCTTCTTAGTTATGCAAAATAACCCTTTATCATTTTATTATTTATCACCCTGAATCTTTTTTTCTCTGACACTAATATTGTTATTCTTGGATTTTGTTTTTAGTGGTTTCTTAGTATTATTATTTTTCTAATCCCTGTATTTTCAGGTTTTTTATATCATTTTATTGTATATATGTTTATTTAAAGAGTATAAATCTGTGTTTTCTTTTACATTTTTTTTTTTAACCAAATCTGAAAGTGCTGTCTTTTAATTTAGCCCATTCCCACTTATTATGACTATTACATATATCGCAACACAGGCCATCTTACTTTCTTGGTCTAATCACTTACATTTACTGCTGTTTGTATACATAAACAACTCTGTGGCTTGGTGGCTGAACCGAGGAGGGGAGAGAGGCACACAGATGCGTGGATCTGGGTGACCGCACCTACTGAAGAGGCCTATCTGTTGGCTAATACGATGTCCCCAGTAGCTTTCCCTATCCTTAAAGAACTCCTGGACTCATTCCACATTTTGAAATTCTCTCACATTTAGTTTGGGCTGCAGTTAATTTCTTCAATCCTATCCTTCCATCTGTCTTGCTGAGAATCACTTAGTTTCTAATTAGTAAACTCTTCTTATTTTTCAGTCAAGTTATTGTTTTTTTCCCTACAGGGAGAAGGGTCGTATCATTTCTAGGATTTCTGCTAATCCTTAGAATGGTTTCCTGTCTTAATCACACTAAATGGCCTACAAAATGCCTCAAGTTCTGGTCCCTGATACTGTTGGTTTCATCTCCCACTGTCCCCTAGACCGCATTTCCCGGCCATGCTGGCCTCTGGCTGTACTTCACGCAGCCATGTTCCCACCTCAGGGCCTTGCACTGGCTCTTTCCTCTACCTGGATCCCTTTTCCCTCAGATATTCCAGGTCATTACTCCAACACCTCCTCCTGAGTGGGGCCTTCTTCTTTGGCAATCAAACCTCAGATTACTAATACACACGCTCTCATCTCTTTTGCCTCCTTTGGTTTCCATTTTAGTACTTGTTTCTAACATACTATACGGTGTTGTGGTGGTGGTTGTTTAACTTAGTTATTGATCTTCTCCCTCAGGACAGTGTAAGCTCTCTGAGGGCAGAAGATTTCTCTGTTTATTCATTGTTCTAGCCCCAAAGTCTTGACCTGTATTTCAAACACACAGTAAATGCTTACTAGTTATCTTTGAAATGGATTAATCCATTTCTAGAGAATTGGAAGAAGAAAAGGGGCTATAGCATGTGTTCATTATACTATCTTAGTTCCCCAAATGCTTTAGAGTCTCTCTGGTAGGCCACACTCATCGCCCTGTCTAGCCTGTTCCTGAGGACCCTTTAACATTGGGTGTGACTCCTCTGTGAAGTAACAGGTGTCGAGTGAGTCCGAGGGACTGGATGAAGGAAGGGATAAAATAGACATAAGGAGGAAAGCTCTCCCCTCAGAAAAGAAAATTTGTTGGGGGAGGCTGAAAGATAGTGTGGGTTTCCTTAATCAAAAACAAAGAAAGGGGCTGCATCTTATCCTCTTCGACTCTCCTTGATTTGGGACAAACTGTTGCATTATAACAAAATAAATAAAAGAATAAAGAGCTAACCCACAAGAGGGAAGACTGTTTAACTGCTCTTACACAGATGTCTGTCCTAACAACACAGGATTTTTTTTTTCTTTGGGAGAGGGTGGGGACAGGGATTGGGGAGCAGTAATTTAAATTGGGACCTCCAGGCAGTCTGTGTTTGGGAATTAGCATTGCATTATTTTCCTAGCTTCCTACCCCCTTTTGTTATGTAGTTGAGAAACATTTGCCCTGAAAAAGCACACAGAGTTTGTGTTAGCATCCCTGAGGACAGAACTTTGACCCACAGACTAAGGAGACTAGAAATGGAAAATTCCAAGTTGCTGTAGTCTTGTATTTTCATGCTAACGCTTCTGCAGAGAGGATTTAAAGAAACAGATGCACAGGAATCATAAAGAACCAAAGACTAAGAACTACTCTGGCAACACTGGAGCATTGTTCCAGCATGGCCTCGCTGTAGGTTCTTACAGAAGTCTAGAGGAGTCAAGGAGAAAGGTTGGTTTTATTTTATGCAAAAGCTGAACCAGCATTGTCATAGAGAACCTGGGATGTGGTTTCAATCCTGATTGGATTTGAAAGTTGCATAACTCATTTCACTTCCTTCAGGCTAGACCCTCCAACTCTACTCTCAAAGAGAGATGGACATATCCTTTAGGCCTTTGGGCAAGGGCAATATTTCACAATTTTCATAGCCAGTCCATGCCTGAGTTCAACTATACTCATCCCTTTCTTGGATCTGACCTAAATGGTGCCAACTATATTTTTAACACCTGGCTACTTCCCTCATATTCTGTGCAAAAAAAACCTTTCTACCTTCTCCTTAGGCTAACCTCATCCTGGATCTAAATCTTCACTGGGAGACTCGTTAGAGTACTACTCTCTGCAAAGCCATATAGTTCTCCATGTTTTACTCTTAATGTGCAAATAAAACATATTTCACTTCCCCCTACATGTCTTGCAGAGGAGAAGCTAATCAGAAGTGCAGAATAAACATATCTGAACCCTGCTTTAAAGTTATGTCTGCCTCCCTCTCACCCCATACCCTCTCTTAAATGTATGGCTGGAAATTAAACAATGAACTCCACTCCATCTCTCACCAAATTATTTTCACACTCTGAAACCATCCATAGAGCTTCCTTCAAGTTGGCTACCTATATGAGAGGTTTCATTTCAGTGGTAGCTTTAAAATTTTCATATTCAAAGTATATGGGAGCAGCAGGTGGATGGAAATGTGTGGGTAAAGGGGTGGGGGCGATGGAAGATTTGTTTTGAAACTGTATCAAGTTTCTGTATCAAGCCCACATTTTTCATAGCATCTCTGTTTACTTGAGGTGACTAGGAGAAAGGGCTCTTAGACATTTGTGGGTAGGGGTGGGAGGAGCGAAGCTTGGTCCCCTCACCTGAGTGAAAAGAACACAGTAGATGTCACTCCAAGTGTTGTGGTGGGCCCAGCTTTCAGATTGCACCTGTTTGTTTTCAACTCAGCTGTCACCTTCATTTGAGGCTACCTCCAAATCCTCCCATCTTCATTCATCTCTCCCTTCCCTTCCCTGCACTCTTACTTCTAGCATGTACTCAACTTTCTCTGTGAAGGGTTTTATGTCTCCATTTAGACTGTAGGATCCCTGAAGGCAGAGCCCAGAGCTGCTTCTGCATCTCCCATGCCCCCTAGCCTAGGGTTCTAAACGCTAGACGCTCTCATGAAATCAGGATACAAGAAGAAGAAATAGGCCCCTGCCGTGACTCAAAGCATATGGAATTTTGAGTAGAGGAACTGAAAAGTCCTAAAAGCCCAACACCATGCCCTTTCTAAAGTACATACATGCTAACAAATCTGAGGTATCAGAAAAGTAACAGTCCTCTCTCCTGACCAGCTCCAACAAAAATTTCATTACAATGGATAAAGAAGCAGGGCGGTAAATATTAATGGCTGCAAGGGGGAAGCTGGAGGACAGCAGGCTGAGCCGAGCAGGTGTTCACCTCACACAATTTCAATCCCTTTGCAGCCAACAACGTCATGATTTGGCCTTCTTGAGCTCACCGACAGGCCATTTTTCATGATTTTACCATTCCTGGCCAAATGCAAACTTTTTAATTAAATATACCACATGATTCCAGATGTTTGTTTATTTGTTCCAAAAAGGGTTATAAAATCACTACGTGATGAAAAAACTGGGGCAGGGGTAAAATGTCAAAATGTGTTGGGAGAACTTGGACTGTGAAGTTACTGCTGGGTAGAGCTCTCAGCAGAACAATCTAGACCAAAAGCCTTGGCTTCCAAGGGCTCTCCTTCCAGAAACCCCAGATTGAGGAATAAAAAACAACTGGGCATTTATTAGTTTTTAAAAGAACGCAGCCCATCTTTGAGCCAAAGACCAGAATGAGAACACATTTCTGTGGCTGCTTTGCCTTCTTATTGTGTGTTTGTTCCTGTTTCCACGTGCTTCCCTACATTAACCTCACCAGTCTTCCATTTTACAGGCAAGATTATGGCTGATGCATGAGTGGTTGGGGAGAATCTGGCAAGGAAAGAGGAACTGGGAGGAATGGCTGAGACCACAGTTTCCCACACACCACGCCGGCTTCCTCACAGCCTTCTTTCTGGTTCTCTCTCTCCCAAAATATAATCAGTTATTAAGTCTATTGTGTTTGCTACAGAATGTTTGTTTCTCATCATTCTTCCCTTCTCCTCTGTCCCCCAGAAACTCCAGGCCTTCGTCATCATAGTCATAACTTATGCTGGGCTGTAAGTTCTGGTTTTGAAAGTCAACATCAGAAATATCCTGAATAACATATGGAGAAAAACAAGACAAAACAAACAAACAAACAAAAAAATCCACTGTTTTCTCTGATGCCTGAACCAAGGACACCCAGGTGACCAAACTATTAGCAACCCCAGATGACAACTCCCCAGTGGCTAAAAGGTTCCTTTCGCATCATCCCTACCCCTGCTCCACTGGTGTCTTCCCCATCTGTTACAAGGTTGTTTCCCAAATTACCTTTGCTAGAAACCTACCCTTTGGAGGCAGCAGTCTGCAGACACATAGCCTGGTGTCAAGAAATCTAAAGCTGGAACAATCTCTCTCTAATGTCATCCCACTGTAGCCTCTTTGAGTTCAGGCTCTTTCTTTTCCAAGTCTCCTATTCAATTGCTTGCAAATTAATAATCCTAAAGCAGTGCTTTTAATCAAATCTAGACCCTTATGCCAGTTCAAGGCTTGCCATAAATATAGACCCATCCTACATAAGCAGCCTCATTTCTGACTGTTACAAACATCAGTCCCTTTCTCTAATCAATTCTGTTCTTTCCCCCTGTGCTTCTATTAACTTATTTCCCTTTTTCAGAATGCCCTTCTTCTGCCCTCCACATATCCAAATCCCATATGTTATTAGCATTCGAGGTCACCATCCTCCAAACAGCCACACATGACTATTCTAGCCTTTACTGGTTCCCATCTTTTCTAAATACTTACAGCACTTACAGCTCTGAACAAGTAATGTAACTCTTAATTAGAAAATGCATAACAACTTGTTTGGTTGCCATTCCTTGATTTGGGGGATCCCCTCAATTACACCATAAATTCTTGGAGGACAGACATCAGGCTCTGTATTTCTGAATCCTCCATAAACCCTACCATATTCTGTGCACACAGTGGATAGTAAATAAAGACACGCTGGAGGAGTCCTTGAGTGGCTTTGCCCAAACCTGCCTTTGTCATTTCAGGAGTTATATTTGACTGTGTCCCAATTCTTCCCTTGTAACAGAAGAAGCAAGGAAACAGACACTTTAGCACATGTAGATTCTTAAATAGACACTTTAGCACATGTAGACCCTTAAACCCTGTTGGTTCCAGGCCTCTATTTTTTAAGGCAAAGGGAGCGTGTTTTATCCATCATTTTTTTATTGGGGAAAGGGTTATCCCTCATCTTTTAGAATAAGGTTTGTTACTGTTTGTGGGGTGGGGGAGAGTCCATTTTTTGCCTTCTCGCTTTGCTTCTAGAACAGAGGCACCAGATTCGCGGCCTCTCTGTGTCCACGCATGCACCTCAGTTCTGCCCAAAGAGTGGAAATAAAGCAGTCCCAGAGGCTGTAAATGAAAAATCATCCTTGGAGAAAAAGGATAGGAAATGGACCTCTATGGATTTCAAATGCTTAAAGAAGGTTGCTTAAAGTTCCTGGCTAAAGTCCACACCAGTCTTGGTAATAGTCTAACAGAGTCATCCATCTTCAGATTCCACTTGGCTTGCTCTTCCATCACTGCCACACTCCCAGACAGCCAGCGCACACTTGCACATCTATCTATATATATGCGGAAGTTTTAATCTACACTACCCTCCATTCCAATCCACCCAACTCCGCTCAGAACAGAGTGAAGCTATTGACCCTGCAAAGTAGCAAGGAGATGAATTTGATGACCCAGGCTAGAGTTTTTAAACCATTTCAGCAAGGTCTAGAATCAAAGGAAAGTACAATTTATTCAGCACTTAGTAAAGTCCTTTTACTTTAGAACAGAGCGTGCACACTGAAAATAGACTCCCACTGCCACACAGATAAAATAAACCTGTCAACCACTACTGTCAAATCACTAGTCACCTCGATTAAATAAAGGAAGCGTTAGCATCTTGCAGCGTCTTAGAATTCCACCAAGATTACAAGCCCATAAAAGCATTATGAAGGAACGAAAACTAAAGTAATAGGTTCTGTTGAAAATGTCATCAGAGGAAATCATTTTACATAATTAGAAAATGCTAATAATAGCTCTGCATAAGGAACCAACACACTCCCCCCACACAGCCAGGGCAAAGCAGTGGCATGGAGTCTGAAAGACGGAGCAGACGCTATGTGCTTATTTGGCAGCACCCAGAGAGAAAGCACACCCAGCACTGAGAAGGCCGTCTTGACATTTGCCAATGCGATTTTCTTTTTTCTCTTTTCTTTCTGGCCAGTTTTCAATCCACTTTTCACGGGGGAAAGTTGAATCTGTCATGCTTCTATGAACCGTCAATGAATCAGTGACAAGTTTTTGAGAAATCTTCGGATGCTTAGCTCCCTTGAAAGACAAATCAAAATATTCCAGAAGATAGAAGGCAACAGATAAGCAGGCTATCTCATTCCTAGAGTCCAATCTCAGGTAGAACTTACTGGGCAAAGTCACCATAAACATCAGATTGCCGGGTCTACCTTTTTAAATAGTAAGTGAAAAGCAAAGGCAGTAGGCAAAATGACTCCTTGATGCTGAGCTATTAAGATATCCTAAATTAATGTGTCTATTTTCCTTGGCTTTGCTATTGTTCTGTGTAGATTTCGTTTATAATGATCAAACCTACTTAGCTTTCACATTCTCTGTGGGTTGATGAGGCAAGATGATAAGAGGTAAAATTTTAAACAAAAACAAAAAACAATTGGCTGAAAGAGACAGATTGCCTCCAAATCCTGTAAGCCCAAAACAAATTGTGATGAACAGTTTGATCATCAAGCAGCATACTCTTGGGCCCTCCCTGAAGTATTCTGGTTATTAGCATGCAGTTTTACTGGCCAACATCTCCCTATCCCAAGCATCTTTGACTGCATTGCCATGTCTTCACATGCAGCCATTTAATTTTCCTCCTATTCATTTCACATTGGCTTATTTAATGGTTGAAGCAAAACACTCTGTATTTATGGCTTCTGCGAAAATGTATTATATAATTTCTCCTGTTAAAAATTTAAAAAAAAAAAAAAACCACACAGGTTTTCTTTCCTTCTTTTTGTTCTATTTTGAATGGCACACATTGAGCTGCTTCATAGAGACATACAGAAAAATCTATTGCTAAGCATAAAATGCTACTTGCATTAAGGAAACTGCAACTGATAACTAATTATTTAAGTTGCTATGTAAATTATTCTGTGACAGTCCCAACAATCAATTTCAAACACAAATAGATTAAGCCCCTGGTTGGGTAAGAGGATGAGCACCAAACAAATATGTCAATAAAAATAATGGGAAAGTTCACCAACGATGGTAGAAGTAGGATAGTTATCGTCTCCAAGCAAGATTTCACAGCAGATACCTCTCGCTTTCTTGCTTTATTTCTTTTATACATTTAAAGACTGCATAAGCGTCAGGAAAAAATTAATAATTCAAGGATGTTCACTGGGCTTGCAATTACTTTGTGAAATGTGTATGCAGGCAAATCCAAACGGGCCCCTCAGTGTGGTAGCTGTTGGGGAGGTAAGATGACAGTAGATATGCCTGGCTGATTTGACTGACACCACCACCCTCTTAAGGCCTTCTCTGCAGCTCAGAGGAAGAACTGGAAACTACAATTCCCAGAATCTTCTTCCATGTGTGTTCTAGGGTAGGATGTACCAATGAGGCGCTGGAGTAAGATTTACAAGTCTGGGGAGGAGAAGCGGGCAGTGCGAGGACAGTAGCAATGTTTAAAGCAGTTTCCAGGTGACCTTTTTGAGACTCACCCATATCAGATCAGCACAATGAGAAGGTCAGCAGGAGATTCCCAAGTGCCCACAGACACTTTCAAGCAAGCTCCTGAGGGTTGCCTTCCTCAGTGCTAAGGCTGAGACTGGGTAGCAGTTTCCCAGTCTTTGACTCAGACAGCCCTTCACCAATCATGCAGCATCCAACTCCTTACATTAAAACACTTCATAATTTGAATTCACAGTCTATCTACTTTCCCTGTCTGAATCCACACTGATAGTCTTTTTCCCTTTCATTTTTCAAACTTCCTGTGCTCCTTTTTTTTTAATATTCTGTAATTTTAAAAGATGAGGGAAGGAAAGTAACACAGGCAAGGATGCTGTGCTTCACCACAGCTTTAGCATGAGCTTCAGAAATGCATCCATGGCAGCAGACACCTCCAGGCTGCTTCCCCCAGCACTCAGCCACAGTTAGTCCTTCCTGAACTTGCTTCTTATGTCCTGTGTGAATGACGAATGCTAGTAGTGACCTGGAAATTGAGGGCCCAGAGCTTTGATTTTTCTCTTGCCTCTGTTCCTGAGTGGCTAGGTCATCGCCAGCAATTCTTGGTGTCATCCTCTGTTAAATGGGAATAATAATATTTGCCCTCCCCACTTTACAGAGCTGTCGAGGATAATATGGTCTCCACTCTAAATAGAAAATGTTTTCCCCCAAAGACACAATGGTCTATATAAATGCATATTCTAGTTTTGCAGCTACCAGACTAGAGAGTGGCAACACCCGGCATGTCAGAGTATGTTCTGTATGCATAACATATTTAAAGAGACATTTCCCCAACAAGCCTTTCAACATTCCTCAGAATGTGCAAACCCACTGGGGTCCCAGAATGTAAACTAGGTAACAGCCTGGGACCACTCACATAGCTCCATATTCCCCAGACTCTGAAAGGATGCTCCCACCAAGGACAGCAGCCTCAGAGACATTTCAGGTGGGCCACTCTAAAACCACGTGTAGACCACAACCTGCCTCTTACGCAGAGGCCAGCCCCTTCTTCATAAGCTTCTGTTCCAGGAAATTAATCCCATCAGTTGCTTCAATTCATTCTGTTCCCTGCCCTACCATCTAGACACCAAAGTTTGAAAACTACAACCTTAAGATAATTATCTGCATGGAAAATGTGCTATGTGAATAAAGGTTGCCTGGCAATCAATCAATAGATGTTCATGTTCCTGTGATGATCTGGGGTCCTGAGGGTGACAGAGCTGTGGTTTGAGGTCCACGAGCCTGGAACTTCCCTTTGGTGTGTGCTCATCTCTTTTCTTGGATGCAATCAGGTGACCTAGCAATGGCATCTAAGATGCTGACCCTTCTCCTCAGTTTCTATAATTCATCATTTGCTGGATAAATGTTTATTCAAATCTGAATAAGCTGGAGGCCCTGTGCTGGGCAAGGTGGATTGCAACAGATGTAATCTCCTCCCCCCACCAACCCCCATGAGCTTGCAGGTATCTAGGAAGACAGTCCCCAAACAGGGGAAACTGACCATAGCATGAATGTGGAGGATGTGACATTTATGCTGATATCTGAAGAATAAGTAGGAGTCCATGCTGTGAAAGAGAGGAGGGCTAAGACTCAGTACCACACTGCAGGGAGTTTTCATTTCTGAGGAGGTTAAGATATATATATATATGACCTCTATCATACAAAGTAGACTATGAACAATTGCACTAAGAAAGAAAAAACAACTGTTATAAATATTTCCAGAAGGGGAAAAATCAATACAGCTAAGATCAGGAAAAGCTCTGAGTAGGAAGCAGAAAAGTACTGAACATTCTTATAGCTATGATGAATGGAATGTCTCTAAGTTACAGATGGAAAAATTGAGTCCCCTGTCTCTTAATCATAATTCTAAGTCCAGACTTCCTTTGCATTTCAATCTATAGTCCTTAGGACATGAATATTGGGCCTTTCATACTTGACATTGAAAGTTACATAAAAGGACAAGGGAAAATGACATGTATAGAAAAATAGCAATTTGCACATAAACTACTGCCCACCAGTGTTTGCAGCTGTTGGTGCAGAATGAAAAGAGAACGGATGAATCAAAAATTATTTGCAAAAAAAGTAAAAAACCAAAAGAAGTGCAAATAAAACTTCCAGTTAGGATTTTATAGACCAAGTTTCAGACTTCAATGGGGATTTCACTTGGGAAAGAATTGATGTAAATTTGCCTTCACATTGCACAAGACCCTCTCTGCATAAATGTAAGCTGTTTCCATGAAAGTATTATCAAATGACACTCAAATAATTTACTGGTTTATATACTCAGCAATTTGGAATAATTTTCTTAATTTAAACATAAAAAGCCAAGACGGCATTAAGTCGTTCAATCCTGGGTTCCAGAAAATAATGGCTTTTCCCATTTGTTGCTGTATGATTTGTGCCAAACTAAAATATATGAGTCTCACCTTTCCCTACATAGATCAGTCCAACAATCAAGCCTTAATAAGCTTTTCTGGTTCTCTCTTTACTGGTATCCTCATAGGCCAAAATCTGGCCCTTATTTCAAGACACAGTCTTGTTTTTTCTATATCCAACTCTTAGGTAACCAGTAGGTTAAATGTATAGGAATATTCCTTAGCAAAATTGAGATGTTTGTCATTTGCTCCCTTTAAATAACTTTCCTCCCATTGATGTTGGGCTTTGTATCCAAAGGCATCTATTTTCACTCTCACCACCCTATGCATTTTTCCATATTCCAAATATGACTGAAATACCCTCAAAACTTACTGTCTTATATTCCATTTCTTCAAGGTTCAGATTTCTTATTTTTCTGTTAAAAATGACAGATGATATTTGTCTTATACCTGAGATTATCATTTATCTGACCACATCCCCCCTATTGGGAAATGTCAATGTCATGGCCTGATAAATGTTTACAAGTGAGTCTGTGGTCTCTGAGACTTCAGTTCTATGCAATAAATATATAAACCCATGGGAATATGATGCTAGGGATAATTTGTTACACCTTCAAGATGTGGTATTATTTGCCTAGGGGAATTCTAAATGGTGGTCTCTAATGGGGCATGTTAAAGATCTTCATATGGATATTCAGTGAGGAAAATCTGTTCATACCTGTCAAAATATAACATGTTGGCAGCTCCCCACTTTACCTGACTTTGAGCAAATGATTTTCACAAAATTGACACAGAGGGAATCACAAATGATCTCTAATTAAACCAAAGTATGCTTAAATGTAAAAAAGTTCTATTCATGCCCAAACAGCAAAGCTCCTTAACTTTCAGGTGTAAAATCATCCAGCAAGCAGCATACATCTGAGTTACAGATACCTGCATTATTCTCTTGATCATATTCTGCAGAATACAAATGTGCCCCTTTGCCCAGAGCCCATAACTCTTCTTGGGAGGCCAGCTCTACCACTTTCTGGAAGTCTCCGCAGCTTTCCTCCTACCCAACAATCCTGCATTGTCACTGGGATGACAAAGCTGGAACAATCTTTAATCAGTGTCCCCTGCATGGACAAGAGGAATTCCCTGCTTGGGGAAACAGTGTTTAGAGTATGTAACACCCTCAGTCCGAGCCTGTACTTAATTAACCTTGCATGGCAGATTCACAATTAGGAAACAGGGCTGTCACCACACCCAGGATAAAATGGTGTAAACAAGCTCTGCCACATTCCCTCTTCTTGCTCTCACCCGTTCCAACAAGAGAAATTACATATAGTCCTTGACCCACACAGCCAGCTTAGGGACATTTCCAGACATTTCCTAACAATATTCTGCCTGCTTTCCAAACTGAAGACTCCAGAGAAGGCAATGGGAATTCAAGGTTTTGGAAGAATTGGGTAAGCCAACTTCATGTCTTGAGGATTTGAGAATTCAGGGAAAATGTCACCCTGATTCTCTTCAATGTTGCTAGGCAAAATGGAATTCCTTTTAGATGTAATGTAGTGTTCATTCATTTTTTTATCTCCTTTTTTTTTTAGAGTTCATTCATTCTGAAATTACATGTTTCAATTATTACACTCACAAACAATGATACTTGTACAAACATCGGTCAGTTTCCCAATTTCTCTCCATCCCTATGGCTAAGTGTAATGATTCTACTTAGTAATTTTTGAGTACTGAAATTTCTTTATTTAAAGAAAAACATCACAAAATTATATTATATCATGGAATTTTTTTTTGCCTGCCGAGTAGACTGCCTCTAAATTCTGTTTAATATGAGTTAAAATCACTAAGCTTGGCATGTATGGTTTTTTCATCAAGGACTAAAACGCACTGTGTTTCTTCTGGAGTGTCAAAGCAGTGGCCATGAGCCCAGAGCGTGGCACAGCCAAGTGTCCCTCCTTGGAACCACTGAGAGCCATAAAAAAATGAGTTCCTACCTCGGTGACTGGTGAGTTCCCTGGAAGCAGAAGGCAGGGGTGAATAGCGACGCTCTGGAGAGGCTGCGACGTCCCCCCTGGAAGCCTGCGTGACAAAAGCAAATGTCAACCTGAAGCAACAGCAAATACTAAACACCCTGAGTTACTAAACATGTCTCCTTGGGATCTGAATTTGGAAAAAATATTATCGACCAAGATTCTTCTTAGGAAGCAAGGACTGTCTTTGTTGTGATAATATTCTGGTGAGTGTAGGGTGGAATACAAAGCTCTGAGGAGTCTTGAACAGGTGGAATGGTTCACAGGAGACCAGGGACTGTTTGTTTATTATGCCAAACCGAGAGGGGAGAGGAGGAAAAGAGCGAGACGAAGAAGGCCAAAATTAGTGTGGACTTAAATTTCTGTCACAGCCCTCTCCCAGTAACTCCCACAGATTAAACACTCCCTGTGGGCATATTCCTATGGAAACCAGTAAGGAGGCTGAGCTTTGCCCCCGATGGATGGGGGAAAACTTGGGCGCAGTGGCATGGCGGCCGAGAGAAGCTAAAGACCCAAGACTCCGCAGCAGGAAGTCACCATAGGAAGAGTGTAAGAGTACTGGAATTCTGGGGAAGTTTAGCAATTCCACCAAGAAACCAAGCTGAAATTTGGAATGTAATGGTTATCAACAAAACTTTGCCATTGCAAGGCTTAAAAATAAATAAATAAATAAACAACAGGTAGTACCCTAAAAAAAGTCAAAATATATGTATGATGATGGTTTTTCACTGTTTAATCATCAAAATGTGTATGGCGTGGCCTCTGCTGCTCCATGTCCCTGGGGACTAGGACAGGAAGAATAAACGACGGGTTTGTTGTTAATGTCACTAAGCACCCTAGGGTATCAGGAGCTGGGGACCAGTAAGTCACAGAATATGATGGCAAGACACACTGCCACTGCAACTCCTACTGAGACTTGTGAACTAAATGATACTTTTTTTTTAATATCAAAAAAAGAGCATCTGCTAGGATCAAAATGCTAAGATTACTACCTTTCCAAGCTTCATGAAAAAGTAAATTTCATTAATGTTGCATTTTTCTTTCTGGAATAAAAAATGCATTCTATGGGATATATTTGCCCTGCTAGAAGCAGGCCTTTTCTCCAAAGAGATTACCTACATTATGGGAATAAAAAATAAGTACAAGATTAGACCTACTTGCTAGAAAAAACCTTTAAATCCCATTTCTGACATTTGAGATGTTTGATTAAGCCTCTTTCAGTGGAGACTTATAGGAAGATTCTGAATGGAACAAAATCAGAAGCGCTGTCCCTAAGGTAGAAACAGATTTTAGGCAGCGTTACTTCACTCCAGCTCCAAGGGAAATATGTGGTGTTTAAAGCTTGATCCGAGAGTATGGGGTCCAGAAGGATAAAAGCTTAGCCACCAAGAAAAATTGTTTAAAAAGTAGATAAGACTTGCTAGACACTACATCATTAGACATTTAGGATGCTGCAAAAATGTGAGTCAGAAATTAGATTAAAATTCAAATACTGGAGTTGCCACCAGTCTCTCTGTTTGGCATTATCTCCTATAATCCCTACATTATGAATGAAACACAATGACCATGTTCTAAATATGGCATCTGTTCAATAGCTCGGGGCAGGCTATATGAAAAATGGGAATGGGGGCCAGCCTTCCATGCAGATGTGTCATATCCCCTCCGGAAGGGGTCACAGCTTCTCCCTCTGTCAATGTTTCTGCTCCATTTTATCACCAAAAATACTAAAATTCCAAAATGAATTTTAGATTGCTATATTGTGATATTTCTTAGTACTTTTAATCTCAATTTGATCTGCTGGCAATTTGATGACAGCTTTTCCTAAAATTACTGGAAGAAACTACTTTTTAGCAAATTCCTCTGAGTGGGCAGAACATTCAAGTTCTGTAACCAAGAGTAGAAGAGCTATTTAATTTTATTTCCAATTGAGGACAAAGCAAAAATGGTATGGCTTGTGTTCTGTTCTAGAGTCATCATTCTATGCCAAGCATTTATTTACTTTTCTGCTCAGTGTCCATTTATAAACGCAAGTCATGGAAAAGAATTCAGGAAAAGAACAATTTTGCAAACTATGCCTTTTGGCAGGACTTCCATGGCTGGATGTTTTGATAACCTACTACAAACCAGGATTCAAACTACCAACTCTCTGACTTGGCTTTTTTCAAAATGAAGCCCAGGTGATCTTCGCAATAGTAATGTATATGCACTTGTTCTCCAAACTTTCTGCTTCAAAGCACAATTCAGAAAATTAACAATTTAAGACAAGAAAACACCTTAAATTTCACATTACCTGCCAAAGAATAAAGAACACACCCTGAAACTGAAACAACATATACATAGTATATTGGGCATGAGATAACAGACACATAAAGGGAAAAATTTAAGTAATGGTTTCTTTCATCTGAATTAAGAATATATATCTAAAATACGAAGAGAAAATTTGGGATAAAACTGAATCTCCAGGACTATAAAGACCCATTTTGTGCTAGAGAAATTTCCTAAATATATATGGCAGGGAATTATACTTTTACATTTTACTTTTTAGTTTGCCTCATAAAATAAAATATTAGTATCCAGAATATATAAAGCATTTCCCTAAATCAATTAAAAAAATACAAAAATGGACAAATGAATTGTCAGGCAATTCACAGAAGAGAAAAACGTTATGGTCAAAAACCAAAGAGAAGATGGTCACATTTTCTAGTAATAAGAACAATGCAAATTAAAACAAATGATATGTAGTTTCCCCATCCATCATATTGGCAAACTTTTAAGTCTCACAATAACAAGTACTAGTGAGAATGAAGGGACATGAAATCCTCATTCTTTTGTCCAGTGCCACTTGGGAGAGGAATTTAGCAATATCTAAAAACCTGGAAATTGGTGCAGCAATTTCATTTAAAATATATACACTATGGAAAATTCCACACTGTTCTGTAAATAATATAAAAATGTTTATTGCAGCGTTATTTATAACAGAACAAATTGGAAATAACCCAAATGTCCATTGATGAGGAAAAGGGCTAAACAAAAACTGTTGTATAGTCATACGATGGAATAATATTTAGCATTTGGTAGTAATAAACCTGATTTGCATATCTCAATTTGAATAGGTGTAAAGAATTAATACAGTTAAAATTCAAGTTGCAGGACGATACAGTATAACACTATTTATGTAAATATGTAGTGTTTTTGGATCACAGGTATGAATGAAAACATCTAAAAATTATAAAAGATACATCCTAAACTCATGAAAGTGGTTGCCTCTGCCCTGGGTCAGGTTAACAGGACTGGTACTAGTGGGATTGAAGGGGAAGCTTCAATTTTGTATATAATGTTTATTTCTTTTATTTTAAGAAAATACTTAGAGCAAATATATCAAAATATTGGAAACTACAATTTTTAAAGATTTTCTACATTTCTGAAATTTCTCTAAATTACACATGAAAATTGAAAGAAAAAATCAAGACTCCTGTTTCCTTTCTAATCCACACAGCTCTACACTGATATGAATGCACAATTAGATGAAATGTCCTCCAACAATTCTTTAGTACTTGCACAGCATTGATTAATGCCATCTCTGGTTGGTGTTGGTTTTTGTAATGAAATATCCCATTTTCATTTCTTCTAAAGCCCCTGAGTATGATCTACAGAATGGAAAAAAGAGCCAATAATGGTAAATAATGTATCTTCTCCAATCCAAGGCTTGAAATGTTCATTCCAGCCCCTGTAAGTCCTACTGCTGAAGATCTGCCAAAGCATACTAAAGGTTTCTCTACTTTTCAGCTCACAACTGGAGAGCTGCTAATAATTTTTAAAACTCATATCAATGATGAAACCAGTCACTAGTCCTGCAATTTCCAAGATGCAGGAAGGAAGGCAGAACTTTGGCAAGTGCATTGGAAAAGATTCAATGAAAGTACAGTGCATTCGACAAGAGACTTGCAGAATGATAATTTCACTCAGTGGTTACAAAAAACTAATGTCTTCAGATGAACGTGTAAAATTCAGGCCCCTTCCCATTGGGTACTGTCAATGGAAACATACATTCCAGTGGATATTTCTAAACATCATGGATGAGCTGAAAGAACATGATACAGACCACAAGGGGAAAGCTTTGGCAGGCTGCGCAACAAGAAGGGGGAAGCTACAAAGTTGTTTAATAGCCATAAATCTCCCACTATTTTTCACAAAATACCATCTAAGACCACAGCTCCACAACTCATTCCCCATCACTCAGCTCAAGTAGAGCGCTTTGGCATGCTCGCTCACCCTTAAATCATACGCTGCATAAAGTGATCTTGGGTCTGGGAAATTTGTCAGCCTCTTTCAAGTAAAAGCAATCTTTGCTTTTCATCACAATTCATTCCCTGAAACCATGGCATAAAGCTGACTCTCCTAAAAACATTTATTCTCTCTCATAAGAAAAAGCATCACTCATTTATTTAGCTATCAAGTATTTAATAACCACGTACTATATGCCAGGGCCTGTGCTAAGATACCAAAAAAATAAAACAAGGACCTTGGTTGCATTCCTGATGCATAAAAAAAAAATCACATGATGAATACTGCACAGGAAGGGTCACCAACTGGTCATATGACCTCCTGGTCTGCATCTTGCAGAAGCCTGCTATCGTGCCTTGATTATGACAGGTGAGCGCATGGAAAACAAACTGTGTTCTTACTTGTTTCTCATTCATGCTAACGGAGAGCTTCCTGAGATTAACCATAGAGCAGTAGTAGCCTGCGTACCCAACCTGCTGCCTGAAATACAGCAGGAAGCTAATGCATGATGATTGAATGAATAAAATGTTTTAAAATCAAACAAAAAATTATGTGCCTTACAGTAATTCAATAACAACAAAGATAAAGTTAGGCCAAGTTGCCAGAATCAGAGGATAAAGACTAGCCAGCCCTTGAAGGATTGAACTAGAAGCAGGAGAACCAGCCTGAAGGCTGAAGCCACTGGTCCCACAGCAGCCCTTTCCACATCAAGCGTGCTGGAAAGCCTTAAGGCAGATGGGATGTGAATGCCACACTGGTTTAAGGGCAGAGCTAGCCATAACTTGTCCAGAACCAGAAGCTGAGAAATTGGGAGGGAGAACAACAAGGTAAGGAAGGGCTGAAGGTGAGACGGTGACCAAGAGACAATGGATGATCCCAAAGGGCAGAGGACAGAGCCGGGCTGTGGTGGAACATTAAGTTGAGTGGGAGCTGAAGGGTAATTCAGGTCAGAAGTCTGGACCCAAGATGAGTCAGATGAGCCGGGCTGGGAGAACTGTGGGAAGGCTTCTCTGGAATAAGAATAAGACCTTTAGAGGAAATAGCTGGGAGCTTCCCATTTGTTTTTATCTGATCATAATGGGGCCCAGAGTAGTAGTTGACAAACATTTATGGAAAGAAAGAAGGAAAGGATAGAAGGAGGGATTGAAGGAAGAGAGGAAGTAAGGGAAGGAAAGAAGGAAGAAGGGCTGTGGCTTGGGCATTTTGTGGGCTGTTATATAAATCATCAAGTCTTCGAATTTAAGAGTTGTAAAAGACCTTACAAATCACCTACAGCTTGAGCTTCCAGAATATTTTAAGAAGATACTTAGTTGACAGGAGAGCAAATGAAAATAATCTAAATACTGGGCATAAAGTAAATAGTCATAATTTCTTAAGGCAACCAAATAAAACTCTAAGTAAAAAGCATAGAGAAATATGCAAAGATGTTTACTACATAATATTAAGTGAACATAGTAAATATGCATGGGATTTCAAAATAATACATATGCTGTGATTTTAAACATACAAAATTTGCAAAATAGGTAAAAAACGAAAAGATTCTTTTTAGGAGAATGAATGGGGTGATTTGATTTTTTGACTAATAGTGTCATTGCTTTCTGTGACTTAAAATACTTAAAAAACAAAACCCTACCTATTTACCAAGGATGTTATGAAACAATACATCTTCCATCCATTATGTTTCCAATCTCTCCCATCAGAGGGTGAGAAGAGGTGGAAGAAGAGGAGGGAATTAGGGAGAAAAGATAAAGGAATAGGACAGAAAGGAGGCAAAGCATGGGACAGAACTGTTACTTCTTGAAATGAAGACTTAAATGATGATGGCTTTCCAATGTATGAGAAACAACCTTTTATTCTTACTTGAGAAATGAGAAAACTGTGACATAGGAAGGATAAGTAACACTCCCAAGGCCATATAGCTCTAAAGTTCAGGGTGTGATTAAAAAACAAGGAGCCCCCTGCTGCTGGCCATTGCTCACTTCAACCCCCCATCGGTGAGAGCCAATCACTTGTCTGGTCCCTTCTGAAAAGCTGTAGACTTCAAGAGCTCAGGGACCAAGTCCTAAGTTGACACTGAATGCCTTGCAACACCCAACAAAGCAAATTCTTGAAGCATTGAGAAAGGCTTATCAAAGGAGAGGGAATTTATTAATAGGCTGGGAATATTTTAAAAGGCAGAACATCCTATCTATAAACAATCATCTTTGTCCAAAGAAGTATGCTGGAGTACAAGGTAATATTTTGCAGCTAACTGTTACTCTTTGCTGGGAGTTTAGCCTATGTCCTATGTTCAAACAGAATATAAGAATGTAATATACAGCTTCTAAGTAGTAAGTACATGTTCAATTTTGTTTACATATATGTTTGTGTGTGTATATATATATATACACACGTCTGCATATATATGTATATATAACGTGCACATATATACAAATGTACGTGTATATATACATACACACACAGAGATATAATTTTTTCCTGGCCACTAATTATATGGCAGGCATTTTATACACACTGTTCCATTTAACCCCTCTACAATGTTAGGATGCAAGTACCATTATTATTAACATCTTTTTAGAAAAGGCAACTGAGACTTGGAGAGGTTATCAAAGGGCACTCAGTTAGGAGGTTGAATTCAGACCAACACAGCTTGATTTCAAAGCCTGAATCTCACCCACTGTACAACCAGCGGGATACTCTAGGGTGTCTGGCACAGAAAACCCTCCTTGGTTTAGAGTATATTCTAAGGCAGGAAATACATTCATGGTGAGATATGACTCAGTTCTTGTTAATATGCAACATGTTTTGTGGCCTAGTGTATCAATAAAACCATCAACTTAAATATTGATAAATAGAATGATTACTGGGTACTTCAGATTCTTTGGCCCTTTTGGGTTCACATAACCACTTGGGCACTAGAGTCAACCTGCACCGGCTTACAAGAGCCCACTGTAAAATTTTTGGGAATTTTGTGAGCCAGTTGTTAAACACACCCATTATTAAAAATCACATTACATAAACTGACAATTGGATAAATTGTATTAAAAACAAGGTAATATATTTCAAAACTCATTATTTCCTAATTATTTCACAAAATTTTCCTATCACTTATGCCCCTAAAGTTATCTGCATCTATTCTATCTCTGTTGTGGAAGTACAATGTAATGGTCTACTTCTCTGCTTCACTTTCCAACTACTCAGAGAGGTCACTTTGGTAGCTTGACATTGGCAATGGTATGGCTTGGCTTATTGTTTTGTTGATTTTTGAAAACTTAAGAAATTGATGGAGAAAATGTCAATGCAGATTAAACTTAAAAGTGTGTAGTGTCTGTAAACATTACATTGTGAATAGTACAAAAATTTAGGAAATATTCTTCCAATATTCAAAAATTATTATCTGTTTCAGTACAGACGTTGCTTTGTCACTGATGAATGAATGAAGTTCTGAAATACCCATGAAGGTAAAGGAAACTGTCATCCTGGAATCATGTCAGAACTATACTTGTTCATCAACTGCAATCAGAGTTTGGCTCTGGATACAAGAGTATGACCAAAATCATTGAAAGCATTCTATAAAAATCAGTTGGTTGTGTGGAATTAATAATAAAGTGTCTTTTATTATCAGAAATAAATTGTGTGCTACATATCTTTTAGATAAGTAAAAATTACAATAAACTTACATACATATCTACATACATACATTTTTTCCCAAAGAGTCGGTTGCAAACATTTACCAGCCCATCACTGTATTTGACTTTTATCAAGTAACATCTAAAGTATGTTTGGGGCTATGGAGAAAAGGGCTAATTTATGGTTCAGGAATGGAAAGGATGGTAAGAGAATAGTTTAATTAAGCTTTAAGGGTTCTGCCCTTGATGTATTCATGACTTTCATCTTTTACTCGCTTTGCTCTGCTCTGATGCCAGACTGACCAAGATTTAAAGCCAGGCTCCTTCTGGCTGTATGACCTTGGGCAATTTACTTAAACTGTTTAGGCAGCCCTTTTCTCAACTGTAAAATAGTAATGACAACAATAGTGGTATGATGATGCTAGTTAAAAATAGCTAAAATTTATTAGCGTGTATGATGTGTCACAGATAGGGCTAAACACTTTCCACGTATTGATTCATTCAGTCTTCACAACAGTCCCATGATGCAGTTACAACCACTAGTCCCATTTTACAAATCAAGAAACTGAGGCCTAGAGAAATTAAGTAACTTGACCAAGGTCTTACTTGGGTTCTTGGATTACTAGAGCTGGGGCATAAATCCGAGCAGTTTGCCCCCAAAAGCCACTGTCTTAACCACTGGGCTACATTTCCTCTCTTCTCAATAAAGTTGAAGACTGAATAAGGTAAGAAACAAAGGTCTTAGCATAAACTAATACTTGCTCATTAAGTATTAGCTGATTTTTTTAAATTCATACAAAAAATTCATATCACAACTTATCTCTTCAATTAGACTTTAAGTTTTTTGGAAGCTAGTTATGACAGAACATGCAAACAGTTTGCCATTCTGTATTTATCAAATGAATGGACTCTGCTCCTCACTGTCAAACAGAAAGCACTACTGAGATCCCTCTGATGGCAAAAGTAGGGACATCTCTAGCCTCGTTATAAACCGAAATCATTCATAGATTGAGCTTTTGTGAAGGTCTGTCATTAGTAAACAGCTGTGTGTATGGTGTTGCTCATATGGATTTGTAGGACTGACTTAAAAATCATATTATGTCATGGGAGTCCTAGAGGACTGATCTGTTTTGGCGTAAAAGAAGGAACTTGCCTCATGTGTCTCTCTTCCTCTCACAGAGTATTTTTCTATTCTCGAGGGCTACAGGTCAAGTTCTGTCCTTGGAACCAAAGTAGTTTTCCAAAATGAGGTGGAGCCAGCTCTGTCAAGCCAGGCCAGATCTGCTGTCAGTGCCTTTTTGCAAATACATCAGACCCTCTGCTTGTAAAAATAAATTGATACCAATGCAAGAAATTTATTAGGAGATGACAGCCTGGTTCATAATGGAAATATGGAGAAAACATCATCCTTCAAAACTGACAGTTTATCCATCATGCCGCCGACTCCTGAGATATAAGCAGACACTGTCACATACAATCCGCTGAGGACACGTCTTCTTGGATTTCCTTATGACAGGGAACTCTGAAATAATCCAGGAGAAGGGAAGGACTTGTGCTGCCCTTTATGTGCTCAGCCATAAATTTTTAGCATTAGCAGAAGGAACATGTGGCCAAGGAAATGAATGATGAGGGAAATCAGGCGACTGGAATTCTCAAAGGCGGCCCCTTCTTTTCTCTCTGGGGTAATGAACTGGGGAAGTTAGGTCAGAGGGGGTTAGGGCCCTGCTGTGCAGGACAGACGTCCCCTGCTGTATGTCAGCAGAGCCAACAGGTGGCAGGGCATCCCTGCAAACACGCCGCGGTCAGCTCTGCTCGACGTGTGGGACCAGGTCATCTTGTCCCACTAACTTTCCAACTGCAGTTACACTGTTTAGTTTATTATTTATACTGATAAACTTGAGACAACTTAGGAGGGCCATTTTAATTAGGAATGAACGAGGGAACGTTTGTGGGGATTGCAGAGGGCCGGATCTTTGCAAGCGTAATGAGGCGACCCGGCCAACCCTGTAGGAAATAATTGTGCGTTGTATTAAAATCTGCTTTTGAAAATCTAACCATGCTAGTAAATTGGAATGGAATGAACGTGGTATTAAAAGGAAAAAATATTCACTGCCAATTTATGGAACCTTAAAATATTTATGCTCTAAACTAACATTCTTTGGAGATTTGCTGAGTGTTGCTAGAACTAGGAAACATTTTTAATGAGATACATGCACACTTTCTAAATCTGCAGATCTTTTTCAGCAAAAATAGTAAGTCAGTAAATGTGAAAAGGAAAACTTATCTAGGCAAGCATAGCCTTGATGGCCTTATATTCTTAAGTCACTCTTTACTACAAGAAAAAAATGAAAACAGGAGAAATTTCATTTATGTGTGAATAATATTCAGGGAAACTTTGTTTGATATCAGTTTCTATATGATTAAGGCAGAGCAAACATCAGCAAAACATAATATCCCAAATAAACTTGTATTTTATTTTGTTCATGGATTACGTGGCTATGAATGTGATACATGCATTCTTGGGTTACTTAAACAGAGAGTCAGATGCAGGGTTTCGATCTACTCCCCAAAATAAACCCCCAAGAGCTACAGGGAAATAAATTACATGTTGATCAAGTCCATATTCATAGGAACCCGTATTTGAAAAAACACAAGCCGGTCTGTAATTCCTGGAACCCTTTTTTAAACGCACTCATCCTCTGAAAGAGGCAAATGAACTTCTAATTGTTCACATTTGTTTCAGCCAATCTTCCAGATTCCCAGTCTCAAGGAAGACCTAAATCTCTGTTGACTTTACATGTCCAAAATAAATATATCTGTGTTTTCTTTTTGCTTTCTATATAAATGCATGCCAGCATGACTTAACATTCATCCAGAGTTTATTTCAATATTAGTGGAAAACAAGCCATTTTTCAGTTTAATGAATAGCATCAGTGTCTGCCTTTTAACCAAAAATGTGACCTTAAACTTGATGGATCTCACCAGAAGGCACATTTTCAAATTATTTTTCTATTGGAGGTTATGAATATAGCTTCCCAAATTATTGTGACAGCTGTGAGGGGGGAGCCTGCATCAGAGATACAGCAGCTTAGACCTTGCAAAATGGTAGTTCCAGTTGTAAAACAAGAAAAAGGGAACAGAAAAGAAAGCATGAACCATATGGGAGGGAAAAAAAATAAAAACTAAACAAAACTACCTCCTCTGAGCTTTACGCAACAGGAGAAAAAGTCACGTAAAACAGCTGAAATCCCCATAATTTTTGTTACTACTACCATTTTTGTTTCCAAATCATTCTAAATTGGGAAGGTGAAGGCTGAGCATTACTGATTCAAAAAAACTCTAAGAAGACATCTGATATTTCTTCCTTATTAAGGATGATGGAGTGTAATTGATGTGCCTGGTGTCTGGCCAACTCCAACTTTCTGTGAATGCCGCTTAATGCGCAGACATTATTTTTGGACTCCTGAACGCCAGAAAATAATGAGCTGGCATTCAGCTTTGGTGAATAAGACCCTGAATTTTCATCTAAAAGCAGTTTTGAGTTATTGCTGTAGATAAGGTGTAACTGTGCAAGGGAATTTTATCCATGTTTCTCCCATGAATCATAAATGAGGGGAAAAATTACAGTCTAAATTGCACTTAAAAGGAATAAAGTCTTTTCATGTCATACATGATTTATCAAAATGATCTCATTTTAAGGGTACTGTGGTGTATCTTGATTAATCACATTAGGAAGCATGATGGATGACCTCTTTAATGGTAACACAGGATTTATTGGCAACATCCCGACTTGAACCAGAAGGGCTAGAAGTAAAATATACAATAGATAGCTAATGCAGATAGGGTGTCAGTAATGCTCTGACTTGCTTTAAAATTATACTGGGAGCCTGAGATTCAAGAGATTCTGAAGCTGCCAGGTGGCAGAGAGCAAATGAGTTTTGCACACTCACTTGTGGGCAGCCACGGACACAGTCTAAGTCATCCTGAACTTGCTTCAATGCAAGTAAAACCATAAAAAGGAGGCATCTGTGAATTCTGGACAAACCTCAGGAATCCCTAATAGGAACGGGGAACACTGCCTTTGGAGGTCACTGCTCCTTCCCCCTATTTCAATATCCTCTTCACATTTCGCTTTAATATCCTAAATGCCTTTTTTTTTTTTAGAGCCTGCTTGAGTCTGCTCCCACTAATTTCCTCTAAGGCTGACAGATCAGAGGCTTTCCTCACACTGCTCCTTTTAGAACTGAGGAGCCCCTCCTCATAATCCTGCTGCTTGTCCGCAATTAATCCTTCCAGTTGCCACATTATTAACACTGCCACCCACAGACAGAGGAAGCCCCTAACACACTGGACACTGGCTCCCGACTGAAGCTTCAAAGATGCCAATCACCCACCAGCCAGAAAGGTGCCTGCTGTCAGCGTCCGAGGTTTTCATCCTCTCCTCCCTGCTGATCAAACATTCTTCCTCAGAAGATTAATTCAGAGTCTCCGCCCATTTCCTCCCATATCCTCTTTCCCTTTTTGGTTTACCCAATGATCCATCTTTGCTTCGAAAAGGGAAGCCATGGATAATAGAAGCCCTTTCAAAACAAAAGCTGGGCAAAGGCTAATTTAAATCCCAGCTGTTATCAACTTTTTTTTTTCCTCCCTTAACCCATTTAAACACCTTAAGGCGGGCGAGGATTAGGGCCTGGCCTGAAATGCCATTCGTTGATCAAAGACCCCAAGACTTTACACAAACATAATCACAAGGCCACGGATGCCTCTCTGAAGCCTGAATTGATTTGTTTGACGGCAGGGCCTGGTATGGGTATAAAAGCTGTGCACTGGTTTTCCGAACTTCCAACATATATGTCACCAGGCCAAGGGACTTAGAAATCACATACTTTTTTTCTTCCTATGTCACCTGCAGAATTACCAAAGAAAACAGATTCAGACATAACTGTGGGGAAAGGGTGAAGGAAGATGGGAATGTGGGAAACACAACAGGGGGCTTGTCCTGGACGGGGTGGAGCGACGTGAAATTCAGAGACAGGGAGGTGAGAAAGAAGCAATTCCATTGTCTTTGCTGTGGAGCACTAGTGACTTCACAGAAAAAGACCTGTGTATACCGGCCAAGTCTACTGGACTTCTAGTTACCCATCCTTCTCTAGTAAAGTGGTCTTAGTAGGGGAAACAAGAGGACCTTTCATAAGGATCCCTCAGGGCCAGCCAAGGGCCACCAAGCCTCATTCGCAAGGTCCATGGCCATCCACCACAGACTTCCAGGACTGGACGCCAGCACTCACATGCGGCCAGTGTACATCACTGTAAACGGTGTAAGCTGAGCTCACTGTATAACCAATTCTCAAATTAACCAAGGCTCAATAGGGTTTACACTAGTCATATACCTAGAGGTGAAAAATATTGAAGTCTTATAATAAAGAAAATTTCAATGCAAAGGTTAAAGGGACATTTGAATACCACAGCCAAACAAATGCAGGTTGCTTTATAAAGAAGTTTTTTCTTTTTTTTTTTTAAAGAAACAGTTAAAACCGATTTTTGGTTTTTTTTTGGGGGGGGGTGGGTTTGTTTATTATTGGGGTGGGGGTTGGGGGGTTATTTTGTTATTCACACCAGAGAGAGATTATAAAAAATTGAAATTTTACATGATTAAAAACTATTTTCAGATGTAACTATAGTGGGGCAATTCACCACCTTTCCAGGATAGATTATAGGCTCTCATTGAACAGCTTGGGAAGAAAAAAATCATCTTTTAGGTTGTGAGTGATGAAATCCAACTCAAACTGCTTTAGGGAAAAAAAAATGGGTCAGGAGGGGCTTTAATGAGTCCTACAGTTTATAGTTTCATCTTTGGCAGACCCAGGTGCTCAAACTCATCATCGGGACTTTCCATCTCTTAGTTTTATACTCCTCCCTGCCAGCTGGGGTCCCTCCACATGGTGACCTCCCAGCAGCTCCACATCTGTATCTTGACATTTTTGAAGACAACAGAAAGATCTTTTCTTTCCCAGCAAAATCTGGGAATCCACGGCCTGGTTTGGGCCAAGTGCCCTTCCCTGAATGAATCTCTGTGGCTCTGTCTGGTCAGCCCTGGACCATGGTGCCCGTCCCTAGTGCTGAGAGAGGGGCTGGTCCCAACAGAGCACTGTGGATTAAACATAAATCTGTTTTAGAATAGTGGGTAATAGACAGCAAGCAGACCAAAGGAGTACATTCCCTTTCAAAAGCAGACAGCCTCCTTTGTAAGACTTTTGGAGGTCCTCACTGCATCCCAGACATTCAAAACATGGGTATTGCTGGGTACCACCGAACCCTCTCTTCAACAGCTCCACTATGTGTCAACAGCAATAGCACCAGAAGGGCTGGCTGTGCCCGTGTGGGTTGTGGAGGAAAAGACAGGATACAAAACTCTTCAAATTCCAAACACAGTCCCTTTTTCTAATAAAGTTAATATTATTAATCCCAAGTTTGTGAACCTTTCTAGATAAGCACTTCACTCTGTCCTGTCTTCTCCCAAGAAGCAGAAAACAGATGCCTTTCTATTCTGGATGTCCAACAAGAGCTTCATGACTCCTTATATTTGAACATGTTACCGCTACATGATTAAATATTAACTGTAATAATACCAACACATTTATTATCAAGTGGTTGATTATCAAAATTATCTGGTACATATATATTTGCAGAGCTGCTCATGAAAAAAAGTCTTCCTGGCTTGGTTTTACTACCAATAATTGTTGACATCAAAAGTTTCATTCATCTAAACATATGTGTAAAGCTGTTTCCTTGAGAGATTCCAGACCAAAATATCTAAGAGAGTATTGGGTGAAAAATGACTAACCAAGCATCATAATTTTTCTAATTATTCTAGCAGTCACATGCTCCCTGTAGCCAAAGAAATGCTGCAAATTTGACTTGCAGCTTTATTTCCCATGGAAATGCTACCATATATACCTCAAAAATCTTTGAACTCTTTGAACACATTGCAGTCTAATAGATCTCAATCACTGGCAACGAATGAATGAACCTACACCAAGTGGCAAATCCTCTTCTGGGTACATATAATGCTTTGGATAGTCCAATTGCCAAAAATTAAAAACAAAATAGAGAGAGGGAAAGGGGGTGAGGAAAGGAAAAAGAAGAGAATGATATTTGGGGGTTCTCAAATGATTTCCATCCATTAAGCAATTTTCCACCATTTTTCCTGACTCCATTCTATTGTATCAACTGTATTTTGTACCAGTTAAAGACAGACAGGCTCCATATGCTCTACATACCCTCCTTTCTTTTTCTTCTGGATCCAGGATCCTTAGGCTCTGAAAGGCAAACACAACCACAGAAGCCCAAGTCTGCCTTCTCCAGCCTGTGAGTTTATCCCTCAACTACATGTTCATAACTGGCTTGCAGAAAGCTTGATGAACTATAGTAAGAAACACAATGAAGACACACAACCTGGATGGTTACAAAGGGCTAAGAGCTGAAAGGACTCCAAAAAGATTTCCTGGGGAATTTGGGCCAATGATTTGGCCAATATGAAGCCAACCCCACTATATTTTCTAAAATTAGCTTTTCTTCCTTGGGCCCCCTGCCTTGACAAGAGACTTAGTGTAGATTTCAATCAATTGAATGAACTTGTGTTGGAGGGGGCTTAGTTCCCGGCTATGCCCCATAATGTCATACACAAAGTAAGCATTCTTAGACCATCTTTTTAAAAACAGAAATTTATCATGCTTCCCCTCTGCTTAAAAATCATCCAGTGACATGACACCCAGGGGTGTAAATTCCCCCTGGCAATGCAGGAAATGGCTCCTGGGGATGAGCCTGGACCCAGCACTGTGGGACTGAGAAAATCTTCTTGACCAAAAAGGGGAAAAAAGATGAAACAAAATGAGGTTCCAGTGGCTGAGAGATTTCAAATGGAGTTGAGAGGTCACTCTGGAGGGTATTCTTATGCACTATATAGATATCATTTTTTAGTTTTTAGTGTGTTGGAATGGCTAGAGGGAAATACCTGAAGCTGTCAAATGGCAACCCAGTGACCTTGATTCTTGAGGACAATTGTATAACTATATAGTTTGCACAGTGTGACTATGTGATTGTGAAAACCTTGCAGCTTGCACTCCCTTTATCCAGCGTATGGACAGATGAGTGGAAAAATGGGGACAAAAATTAGATGAAGAATAGGGTGGGATGGAGGGGATGGAAAGACTTGGGTGTTCTTTTTTGCTTTTCTTTTTATTTTGGAGTAAGAAAGAGGTTCAAAAATTGATTCTGGTGATGAACGCACAACTGTATGATGGTACACTGTGGATGACTGTAGGGTGTGTGAATATATCTCAATAAATTGTATTTAAAAAAGCAAATAAACAATGGGGGTGAGCTGGGGAATGGGATGTTTTGGATGCTCTTTTTTATTTTAACTTTTATTTTATTTTTTGGAGTAATGAAAATGTTCACAGATTGATTGTGGTGATGAATGCACAACTATATGCCAATCCTGTGAGCAACTGTACACTTTGGGTGACTGTATGTTATGTGAATATATCTCAATAAAACTGCATTAAAAAAACCATCCAGTGAAAAATGTTGAAATATTAAACTTTCTCACCTGGGGAATTCCTGATAGTCATGCAAGCATTAGGGAGTCCCAATTTAATAAGTCAAGCCCTTGATCTTGGGGCTTGCCCTTATGAAACTTATTCTTGCAAAGGAGAAGCTAAGCCTACTTATAATTACGCGTAAGAGTCACCCCCAGAGAACCTCTTTTGTTGCTCAGATGTGGCCTCTATCTCTCAGACAACTCTGCAAATAACTCACCCTCCCCACTACGCGAGACATGACTCCCGGGGGTGTAGGTCACACTGGCAATGAGGGATGGGACTCCCAGGGATGAGCCTGGCCCTGGCATCATGGGATTGAGAAGTCCATTTTGACCAAAAGGGGGAAAAGAAATGAAACAAAATAAAGTTTCAGTGGCTGAGAGATCTCAAATAGAGCCGAGAGGTCAATCTGGAGGTTATTCTTATGCATTATATAGATATTCCTTTTTAGTCTCTAGTGTATCAGAATAACTAGAAGGAAATACCTGAATATCTTGAATGGTAATCCAGTAGATTTGATTCTTGATGATAATCATATAATCATATAGCTTTACTGTGTGACCATATGATATTGAAAACCTGGTGACTGACACTCCCTTTAACCAGTGTATGGGCAGATGAGTAATAAAACAAAAAATATATAAATAATAGAGGGGCTTAGGAGTATAGGATGGTTTGGGTAACCTTTTTTATTTTTTTATATTTTTTTATTTGAAGTAATGAAAATGCTTGAAAATTCATTGTGACGATGAATGCACAACTATATGATGATACTGTGTGCCGCTGATTGTATACTTTGGAAGGATTATATGGTGTGTGAGTACATCTCAACAAAATTGCATTTAAAAAATCCAAAATGTTCTTGTGATAAATAAAAAGCACCACTCACTGCCCAGAAGGCCCTTGTGACCTGACTCAGGCTTCCCTCTCCAGCGACACCCCACCTTCAACTGTGTCACCCCCATAAGCTCACACAGGCCTCCTTCCTGTCCCTTCAGTGTGCCAGACCCCATCCTTCCTCAGCGCACCTTACAGGTGGCCTTGCGTGCTTACCCTCAACCCCCCAACATTTCTTACCTTGTTAACTGCTTATCTTTCAAATACCAACTCATATGTTGCCATTTCAAGAGAAGCTTCCCTGACATCACTGTTTCACATACTTCCAAGGACCCTGTATTTCCTTTTAAGGACATGTCATAATTTGTAATCCTATTTCTTTAGTGTATTTGCAGGATGCTTCACCCTACTAGACCATTTGCTCCATAAGGACAGTGTCCCACACTTGGTAAAAGCCTGGCTCATACTAGGAACTCAATAAATACAGGTTAAATGGTGAAATAAAGGAATTTTTCTAAATTGATAAAACAGCCCTCCCCAGCTTCCAAGGGTTGGTAGAGGAGGGTAACAACGAGTTTACCTCTTGGTAGACTGAGGTACCTTCTACACTGCCCTCTGGTTTAACCATCTTCCCCCCCAAACAGAGTTCCTAAATGCCTAAACGCTGAGAACGCGGCACACACTGCCCCTAACTCCAGGATCCCCACCCCCACCCCATGCTCTTCTCACTCTTCTCACGCACGGCCCCGCCGCCACCTCCTATGTGAAAGGACTTCAAGTTAAAAGTTATTTGTGCCAAAAGGAGTCATCCAAAGGCAGTTTCGAACAAACAAAGGAAAACCTCCTTCCTCTCCTTCGGGCCGGTCTGCAAATGGGAAACACAAAACACGCGTCTGTGGTTTCCAAAACACATTCGGTGACGTCAGTCTGGGATTTGGGGTCCGCGGGAGCGCCCGCTGTGCTCGGCTTGCTTTAGCTCAGCTTTCCTTTTGTTACACCTGCCTTTCTCTCCCCTCCAACTAATAGAGCCCCTGCGCCCCTTTCACCTGAGGAATGAGTAATAAAAAGTTTAATCCGAAGGAAGACACGGGTTTGACCCCAGCAGGGAGGCGAGCGTCTGTCAGTCGCTGGGTCCCGCTCCCCCAGGGACCAAAGGGAAGGGCCGGGACGGTTAGAGAAAGACGCGATGGGGTGGGCAGGGCCGTCGCCCGGAGAAACCCGAGTTGTCCTGTGGCCCTGTTGTCACACGGCGCAGTGGGCAGAAGGGGGTGCTGTAGCGTAATCTATTTAGGATGCAACTAGAGTGCTTTTAGAGCTGAGAAGTAAAGCCCGCATGCTAGCAGCCGCCTGACAGGTCCTCAGCAGCAGGAAAGTTTGGAGCCTTTCTGCTTGTCACTGCTCACCAAAAGTCATTAATAGAACTCCGAACGATGTTACTGAACGTGAGCGTTAAAAAAAAAAAAAAAAAGAAAAAAAAGAAAAAAGCTGATAACCAAAATAAAAGGGGGTGGGAGAGGTCGCAGGTGGCAGTCCCACTCTAGGGCAATGCAGCTCTCCCAGATCATTGGAAATTTGTTCATTCAGGATCACTGGAGTTCAATGATTTTAATAGCTTTAGATTGACAACTACCTATCACAGATGTACTACCCAGTAAATGACAGGAAGGGACGGAGGGTGGGAGAAAGCGAGGGAAGTAAAAAAGGAAAAGAGATGAAGGAAAAGGGAATTGAAAGGAAGGAAGTTACAGCCCTCAGTGTGCACCTGTGTACAGGAAAAAAGAAGTGATGACCACAGACTAAAACTGTCCTACAGAGGGGCCAGGGTAAGTGAGTGCTGGGGGGACACCTCCCCTTTCTTGGCTGAACTTCCATAGAGTTGGGAGAAAAGAATAAGGACAAAACCTCCAGTTTCACAGGACCAGGTCAGCTTGTATTTATGTTTTATTTTCTGAACAAGTCAGGTGTTCATTCTGCCAAGTGGGTTTCCTTTTTCCTTTTATTCCAGCCAATTCCTGTTTTGCTTTTTTTTTTTTTTTTTTCCTATTGGAGCTCCCCAAGACTCATCAAAAACACGATTTAATTACAGCTCTGGAAAAAAAAAAAAAAGGGAGGAGTGTAAACATGACTCCTTTTTATCTCCTGATACATCTGGACAAGTAGACAATGTGCTAAAACAAAATAAATCTGCCCTGACAGTCACATCAAAGAGTTCAGCAAGGGGCTTGCAGCTACTTTCAGCACAGGAATGTTGTTGCTAAGCATCAGCCTACAACTTATCAGTCCCTGGAAGAAATGCTTTTTTCTTCTTCTTTCTTTCAAGGGGAGATGAGGAGATTGGGGATTTTCAGGGATTTTGAAGCTCAGAAAGAATTGTGAGGGAAAGGGGTTTTGTTATGTTGTGTTTCCCTTTTCACCCACTGTCTATATTTTTATAAGGGTAGAATATGGAGAGCTTCTAGAAAGAGCCATCAGGACTCACAGAAATAGGTGATTGCCTGAAACATTTCTATATTTGTACCCTATCTCCTTTCTGAGAATTTCTCTGTTAGAAGAACAGCCTTGCACTAGCTCAAGGGTCTAAGGAAATAGCTCACATTCACCAAAGCCAAGAGTGAAAAATCCATAAGTCACCATGATACAAAATAAATCACCCAGCATCACAACCCACAAACATTTTTCTAAATGGCAGGAAATGGAGCATCTCCTTCAGCAAACACCACACAAAAGAAAACAGAGAAACCTCTCGCCCACCCACCCCCGTCCCTCAGAAGAAACCAAGTGTGAACTGCCATGTGGACTGAAAAAAATCTAACCAGATGACCTGAAATACACACACAGTCTCATAAGTAGAATTTCCATAGTAAAACACAAAATTGAACTGATCCTGAAATCTGGCCAACACCTTCAGCCTTTCCTCCCACCACCCCCTGGGAAGATACTGAAACAGATGTGTGAAATTCAGTCTGATCTCCATCCCATATACTAATTCTCAAGAGGGAGCAACAGGGGAAAGAGATTTCCCTCTTCTCAGGAATACATCCTGAGGTGGGAGACTTTGCCGCATTTCTTCCCTTTAGCAAGGCTACTACATTTATCCTGGCTGAGAAATGTGAGCTGAACACGCAATGGCATTGGTGAGAAGTAAGTTCCTTGAGGACCTGAGGGTGCTCTGGAGAAAAAGAGCCAGGTCAAACTAACTCCCCAGTTTTCAGTACGCAGCAAACAATGCCAGAGAGATTTTGTTCTCGCAATACAGGGACTAAAAATACGCAGATATGTTTCTCCGCCCTACAAAAGCCATGGACGTTTTAAATAAACAGCTGGCTATTTTCTTTTCTTGAGTCAAAGGAAGCAAATTCTGAAACCAGTATGATCTTCACACAGAGTACCTATCAACCACAGGAACAATTACCAAGTCTGTGATTCTGCACAAACAACACCCACCATTATCTCCAGAGCCATCCTATTTATTAAACAATGACGGAGGGCAGCAGTAACCATTTTTATTGCCCCATATCGCTCCTATTTTCTAATTAAACAAAAGGTTATTTCTACTGTTAACACAGCCATTTGTCTGTTTGGTTTTACATAATACTTTTGGCCAAGCCTGACAGAAGAAGAAAAGAAATTACGTTCTGCGGTGGTTTTGTTTTTTGTTGTTGTTTTAAATTTTGCATGCTGAGTTGCTCCTTAGAAAACTCATTTTAAATTTTGCGTGCTGAGTCGCTCCTTAGAAAACTCTGTCGGTTCATAATCAAAGCAAGAGACTATTGTGTGGTAAATGCATAAATAAACTTTGGCATTTTTTCCTAAAACATGATGAAGCAAGTACTTGGTCCTACCCTTTAGCTTCAATCCAAGGGCAATGATCTGTATTATTAAAGATATAGGTCAAGCCAGCCTGTGCTTCTCCATCCTGTGGGATGTTTTAGAAGCCGCTGTCACATTACCGAGATCTGTTATGTGGCTTCTAATTATTCCTCTTGGCAGCTTTGGATTTCAAGTGATTCCTCGTACATGCATGTAAAAATTTATAAGCTGTTTTATATAACAGCATGAGTTATTTCCTTGTTGTTTGTAACTGCAGAAGATACCGATGAGAAAAATGTGCTAATTTCACTGACAAGGATAATGGTAACTTAATATAATTTGCACTAAGTCTTTCTGTAAACCTCAAAAATACTTCCTATCTACATCTTGAAATTGAAATTTTTTTCAGTATAACTCTGAAAGCCGAGTTCTCTTTCTCCTGAATATCTTAACTGGAAAACAAAAAAAAAAAAAAGCATGGATTTTCTCATCATCAAAATTTAATTTTGTCCAGAAACATGGGTTAAGTTCCCACTGTGTGCAGAGGACTCAAGGAAAGAAGCCTAATGTTTACTGACTGTCTAGTATGTACTCAGGATGTTCACATAGGCCATCTTATTTCATTCCAAAAACAACTTTGTGAGGTACACAGAACATCCCACAATGGTATCCTTAAGGAAACCGAATGCCTGGATTCCCCTGTGGAATTCCAGATTCTGTATCCCCAAGTCTGCTTGACTCAAGCTCCATTCTCTGCACCACACTGAGATGAGTGAAATGTGCTGTGACTTAAAGCAGCTTACAGTCGAGGAGGAGAGAATAAGATATGTAAACAACTACAATACACAGAGGCACTGAGACAAATGTTCTAAGAGGGAGGTCTGGTTGAATGTTCTAAGAGGGAGGTCCGGTTGAATGGTGGAGATTTCATCTGTTCCAGGGAGGAAGATAGAGAACCTGTTACATCATTTGATTCTCACAACCATGTGAAATATGTTGGAAAGGCTTAAGATCTCTATTAGACAGATGAGAAAACAGAGACTTAAAGAAGCAAAGTGCCTTTCCCAAGAATAGATGACTTGGCCACGACAGAATACAGCCTTCCTGGATGCTTTCCTGCCAAGATCAATGAGATAACATCCTCACTTTGTAAAATGCCCTTCCACCCTGCAGCTTCCTCCCCATTCTTCTGTAATGATGGCTTGAGTTTAAACGTTGTGCCACCAAAAGTAGCTACAGGACTTTTCTCGATTTCAGAATAAAACAGGGCTCTGCCTGAATAGTTGGTATCCCAGGGGATAACCATGGATCTCAGTCTATTTTTAATTATAAACATTTATAACTCTTTAAATACTACCAATTAAAAATGTTTATAAGCACATACCCATATATCGGTTTCTCACGAAAACATTCGTTTTATTTATTCTCCATTCTGCTGCTAAATAGCTGCACATGTACAAGAAAGAGTTTATAATATATCTTTCATACGTAATCTACTATAACTCTTTCTCCTGATTTTGGAATGGACGTAGTTTCTCTCATATTTTGGGAGGTGTGGGGGAGGTGAGGAAGAGTATTATTTCCTTTATATAGACGTAGAGTGAAGCTCAGTAAGTTGATCCATTTTATTTGACTTCCGATCCTACAAGGCTTGAGTCTCAGGCCTCCATTTCTTTGTGCTGTGGAGATCAACATCTTTCTAAATGGTGAGTTCATTCATCCCCACACGTAGCCAAAGGGTAGTTATTACTAGTGTTTTCAGAATGAGGACCCTGGATGCAGAAATTAGAGAGATTCTTCCAACTCTCTATCAAATTTTGACTGGAAGTTATTCTGGAGAAACAAACTGTCTTTGCAGGAATGGTTCCCACCAAAGAGTTGGTTTAAAGACATTGTATTTGATCATTGTACAAGCAGACCAAGTAAGAAATAGGAAGGAGCACAGATCTCACACATGTCCTCTTCCTAATGTTTAGCTGCAACATAAGGGATTTCTGGGTCTGGGTTAAAACAGAGACAAACAAAAGTATTTAAGGGCTAGGATGACCTGAAAGATAAGTGATGGAGGCCATCTCCTCATATCTAAAGAAAGGAATATATTATTAAATCTAGCCTCCAGGGCTGCTGGAGGTCCAAATTATTTTTTAAGGTTATATCAGCCATCCAAACTGCAAGCCTCCAGAAGGACCCAAACATCTCAGAACACATGGACATGCGTAATGTATATGAAACATATGGTGCCTGTGCATACAAAAAGCTCTTCTCTCTCCCCCTTCCTTCAACAAGGAAAATTCCTTGTATGTATATAGCAGATACATCTATCTGATTCATTTTAAGTCCCATTGCCTACCCTATGAACTGCTTTGGCTTTTAACTGGTTGATTAGGGGTTGCCAGCCAACAATACATCTTCAACTTTTTAGTATTCAAATTTTTAGAAGGCTAAGGAGATATGGTCCCTTCCCAGATGGGTTTATGGTATAGTTGGGTAACCTAACACCAGAAACAATTCAAGAGGACTCAATGGATCAGAGAACAATTATTTAAGGCCTGTAAAATACTAAGTAGAAAGGCATGCTTCATGGAGGAAAGGACTCTCGAGGTAAGCCTTTAAGACACAGCTCATCTTGTTCCCTCTGCCAGACATTCTTGCATTTTCTTGATGAAGATCTATTCATCTTGCAAGGTCCAAATTAAGATCACCTCCTCTTTGGCTTCCCCTGGCCTCTTGGGTCACCTGGCCCTTTGTGGGTGCCTCTGGCAGAGCACTGGGCAGTGATTCTCTAAGCTACTGTCCACTTCTTTCCTCATCTATTGAAGCTCAGGCACCAGTACAAGACCTGATACACAGAAGGCCCTGAGTTAATGAGTAAGTAAAGGACAAGGCAGGGGAGGATGGAAGCCATTTCAGATTATTTCTATCTTCCTGTCTTCTCTCGTGCTGTTTGGAAGTAGTTGACAATATCTCTCCATGTTAGTCTAAAGTGACATGGGATTTCTCCAACATACAACTGGTACCAGCTCCTTCCCCATGCTGCTAACTGGTTAGGGGTTGGGGGGGGGGGGAGATGTTAGCATGATGTTTTACTCAGCATGCACAGCGCCGAGGTGCATTTTTAATGATTTACCAGTTCTACTTCACTGAGCCTGCACCCTGTAAGTGGATCATATGATCAGCGATCACAAGCTAAACTGCTTTTGTTGCTCGCAAGGCATGCATGGTGGGCTGGCTGCTCGGCACCAGCAGCTCGCACGCAGCTGTGTGTAAGACAAGGTGAGGTTACGTACAACAGGCAGTTAATGGCTCATACCAGCAGCCCTCGACTTCAGTCTGCACATGCGGCTGAATTTTAAAAAGGTAAATGACCTTGCAGCTGGGGGCTTTAACTATGTGCTTTTACCTATTTGTACCTGGATAAGTAAACATTTGCAGCAGGCCAAAAGGCCCTGAAAGCACTATTGTAGCCATAGGCTAATCCCTTTCTCTCTGGATGAAAGACTCCAAAACAAACTGGCAGGAAAAAAAAAATCATTTTCTGCCTCAAGTAGCACAAAGGTAAAGGGGGGCAACAGTGATAACGACTTCCATTTGTTATAACTTTCAAAAGTCACCAAGGCTCTGGTTCTAACCAGCTGCCCATAGTTAGGATTCCACTTTCCAGGAAGAGTGACAAAAGCAACAGGCCCCCAGACAGCGAGAAGAGTTCCAGCTAGAGCCAAGTTTAAGTGCCTCCTCCTTGCCAGTGGATCTGACACAAGGAAGCTGGAATGACCATCTCCATGCTTGTTCTTCTACCCAAAGGGGTCATGTCTCCCAGCTGCTGTCACACAGTCTGTCAGGGCCAAAAAGCAGGTCCATTTTAGTTATTTTCTGCTTAAACTTTAAATATGCAGAGGAATATTCACAAAGCTAAATATAGGCCACCTACCACAAAATTGCCTGCATCCTGTGCTCGGTTATCCAATAACCAACGTTTGACTCCTTCCTGTAAAAGGCCCTTTGGATACCTCCAACTGCAATGGGAATGCCAGGGCCATGTCTGAAATACTGCTAACCACCCCAAATGCTTTCCAAAGAGTGGAATATTTGTGATTTACAATCTGAGAGAGAACTTTGGTGATGCTGTTATTTCAAGAACTCGTCAATCAGTTGAGATTAAGATAACATTTATTGCAACATAAACTGAGATTGCCATGAGAACAGGCAGAAGGTATCTGCAGAACATTCAAGACATTTCACAGGCAATGAATCAATGGAGGGCAGTTCAGTGGAGTGATAAGAATACTGGGCTGACTGCTGAGAGCTCTGGGCTCTTCTGGGGCTCTGTCCCTCACTAGCTGCGTGACTCTCAGCATGTCACTCAACTTGCAGGACCTGAGATTGCAATCCCTGGTTCAGTAACTACTGAGCACCTACCATGTGTCAGGAACCACACTAGGCATGAAAAATAAGCTTGTTTGCTTAGATGTCTTCTAGGTATCGTCCGTGTAAATATATGCAAACACCCTGAACAAGAAAAACTGCACTCTGATGGTACTCTGATGCTAGCCACCATCTGTTAAACCAAAATAATCTCTAAATGGCCAGAAACATTTTCTTCCCCACGATTCTGTTAATACGGGTCAGCCTAATGAGGTTGGTTTATATCCATGAGAGAAAACAGCACTCTTAGGTCCAATACACAGTTTTAATAACCTTTATTAAATTTCCATTGATCCATATGCAAAAATAATTTGTTTACAATTTGAACTGAGCCTACTAAATGGCGCCTAACTCAATAAAGGAAGAGGCTGAGAAACAACAGCTGTATGGCTATTAACACATTATGCCATTAAAAACATTAAACAGTTGGGTTTAGTAAAGGAGTCAAAGTTAACCCTTTGAATATCTCTAACTAGAGATTAATTTTAGAGGATACTTTTGCAAAAGAAAGGCATGGACTCAAGAAAGAATTGCTCTCCACCTTCTGAATGAACCTGCAAAGGTAGAACACTTTCCTGTGGCTTTCCAGGGACTCCTCTACATGTGGAACCTAAGCCACATGCAGAGATGATGAGGGGGAAGTTGGGTTTAGAAGGATGTCTTAATAGTAAGTAAACTAGTGTGCTGACATATGAAAATGATGTGTATGGCAGCCTATACTTTTGGGACTTCAATAAATTGGTTAGGATCAACCTTATCCTAATGAGTGCACAAATCTTTTTAGTTAGCTGGTTGGTCAGTTGTTTCTATTATGTGAGCACATCTGGAATCCAATCAGTAGGTCATAACAAGTATTCACTGAGTACTAAGTAAGGTAAAGTCTCTAATCCCAAATTATACATTGTCTAGATAGGGAGATAGAAGTGAGAGACATGACAACTTGAGAATAGCTAAACTTTATACCTTATCATTCTGAAGATGCTTAGAGGCCCAAGAAAAGAGATGGGTGAAGAGTAACAAAGAGAGGACTTTAGAAAGGAAATGCAATGGATCTGTGCCTGGAAAGAAGGACAGCACTTAGATAAATGCAGGGAGAAAATTAAGGGTCAAGAGAGAAATCGGAAGGTGGGGGCTGAGGAGAGCCATGGGAGGAGGAGGGGTACGGCTTGAGCAAAGGAAGGAAGGTGAGACAGCAAGGACACTCTTTTTCCTCTTCACATTCACTGGTTGTCAAAGATATAAGGGAAGAGAGCTGGAATTCATCGCTGCATGTCCATCCCACTACTGTAAAAGCAACGCAGAGAGCATGCTTAAAGAGGTGGCAATGTCAGTATCTACGTAAGAAAGCTCCCCTTTTAGAAAATCAAACTTTGCTTGGTAACCAGCTAGTGATTTCTCTTAGAATTCTGTGTGATAACCTGAATATAAAAAGGAAATGACTGGAAATATATAGACAAACCTTGGAACTTTCAGCATAGGAAGGAATTTGAGTTAGAAAGGATCCTTCCCCCTTTGAGGTTGACCCATCCAGTTTCCTACATGGTGTAGGTGTCTCTTCCACAACATTTTTCTAACATCGTCTCATCCCCCCCAGTACAATCAGCATTCATTTCTTTCCAGGGCACATGATTCTGTTTAAAGGTCCCTTAATAAAATTTCCTTTACACATTGAGCCAATCAATACTTCCCTCCCTGTGCCATTAACCCACAGGCCCTAGGTTTTCTCTCAGAGCAACTCTATGCCCTGATCCATATGGTACTGCTTCTGCAATTTGAAAGAACATTATGTATCACCTTAATCTCTTCTACTCTAGGCCAGATATTTCCATGACACTCAACAGCCGGGTTCTTCTCCTGAAGATGTCCATTAGTTTTTGTTTTTCCTAAAACATGGAACCCTGAACTGAATGTAGTACCCTAGATGATCTATGAGCTGTGCAGAACCTAAAAAGATACTCATTTGGAATAATTCGCATTGAAAGCCTCCATTTCACCCTAATTGGCAACATCTTTCCAAGCTGTATCCTTTGCAGGCTCACATCAAATGTGAGTCAAACAAAATATCCTGATACTTTTGATGTGGAACACTATCTAGCCAGATCTTTCAAAGTACATACTTCTGTAATTGATTTTGTGACTATAAAGCTAGGTCCTCAAACTTACAATTCTATAAAATTTTGTCTGTTAGGTGTCAGGCAATGTTTTAACTTGTTGAGACCACTTGGAACCAGGATTTAACAACTTTGGTGTGTCCTGACCTCCCAAACTTAGTATTTTCAAAGTTAATAAACAAGGCCCCTTTCCAGCTCCCCACAAGTTAATGTTAAAAATGTTTACGGGGTCAGAACAAGGACAAATTCAAGTCTGAAGCTAAGATATATGGATAAAAGCCTGTGGCTTAGGAAAAGAGATAAGATATATTTTACAACTTCTTTGGGAAGTGTGAAGATAGATACCAGGAGATGACTTGACTAGTATAAAGGTAAATATCTGGATGAGTAATGCTAATTTTTCCCTAATTTCTTTGTGTATTAGAACTTGAGCATTTAGCAAACCAAAGAATCTCCAGTGAGATCTCACTCAATCAAGAAATTTAAAAAGGGAAACTGAGGACTACCCAAGTGAGCCTAATGGTCCAGGAAAGATGAACACAGAAACCGAAGCAGTCTGAACACAAAAGAAACACAGTTCACCTTGGTCATTGGCCCAAGAACTAGATGCCAAGTTCAGAATGAGATTTTCCCCCAAGAGGCTGCTAGATGGATTAATATGCAAACATCTGTACAACTACCACCAAAACACCCCTACTTGCCAATTCTTCTACTACTAATGGGAGTGGGGAGGTATATTTACTACACAAGTTCAAAAAAAAGCATTATGAAGAACAAGGGCCCAACCGTCCCCAGATGTTGCACTCTAGCTCAAGAATGCTTACCTACCCAATAACTGAGAATATGAACATGAGCTGCTTAATTACGAGTGAGTGACATGAAGCCAAATATTCCAGTGTTACAACAAAGCATACCATAAACAGATTTAAGGGTCCTGGGTTATTTCTCAGAGATAAATGTGAGGAATGGATGGTTGCTTGAACATCTTTCACACTCCAGCTGGAATCATTTATATCTAGGAGATAAGGTAACATGGAGACTTCACAATGTTTGCAGAAATCATAGATGACCCCAGCACATGCAGCCATTGCCTCATGAATTTGACTAATTACCAAGAATCCTAACTTCTGATATCTCCCCAATGCTTGAACTAATGCTTCCATATGCTTGTGGAAACTCTAAGAGACTTCTGTAAAATCCACATTATAATGTCACCAACATAGGTCAAATCACCTATGAGATGTGTCCAAGAAGATATTTAGGAGAAAAATGACTCTTAAATATCTGATGTGACTGAAATGATGTCAGTACAAACATGAGAGTCCATGTGTAAAATTATTCAGACTTTTCTAAATGTTCCACCGAAATTACCCTCTTTTGACATTCTCGCCAATTCTGGGAGCAACATGAGTCAAACATTATTCATGCTCCCATTTTACAGACACAGAGCTAGAGAGAAAAATGAAAATACATGCCTGAAGACACCTAGTGACCAACACAAAGCCTGCTTTCCCCCTTTGCAAATTTACCAAGCACAGCAGTCCCAATTCTTTGGCTTCCAACACTCTGGAGTGGAGTTTTGTTCAAGGAGATCAAGCACCAGAGTAGAGTAAATGCCTCTAGCTTCTTAAAGCCCGATCAGGAGAGTCATGTACAAGACTCCTCTACAGTAAATGTCCAATGACTGAATCTACAGGTCAATTGTCACAGAGGGCTTTCTGATGTCAGTCAAAGCAAGACTGTGTGAGAAACATCAGCCCAATCTACGTAGAGAGCAGGAGTAACAAAAGTGCGTGTATTAGTCATAAAGTAATATCATGGAGACTTGTCACCAGGAATGCCATTAGTTGATAAAAATGGAAGTAGAGCCTATCATTATTTCATCAGCCCAGTCAATCTTCATTGGAAACAAATATACACAGATTTGCTATTATATTCCCTGCTACAACACGAGCAAAGATGCTGCACATCCAGCTACATTTCAAACAAATCGCCTATTGTGAGACAATGATTTGGCCTAAAGACACTCTGCTAGGGACGCTGTGACTAGAAGCATCTTGATAGGAATAAAAGTGGACTAGGACCCTGAAGATCACAGTTGCAGTCTCTGCTGTACCCCCTCACCGACCATGCAAGCCTGGTTGAGCAAGTCAGTCGTCTTAGGCTCTGAGCCTTCATTTTCTCCTCTGCAAAAAATGCAGACATAAATATCACCTCTAATTCCCTTAGTGGATCACTGTGGAAATTAAGTAGGATACTGCATTTGAAGGTTGTATAAATGCTGTGCTAATAGGAGAAGCTACACTGCAGCCTTATCTCCGTGACTGTTTAATGCAAGCCACCAGGCAACCTTGGATTGACCTCTCCTGGTCTGTGCCAGATAATTTAGTGCCACGATCACATTAGTCAGCATCCACCGGGAGCTTGCTATGGGCTTAATTACACATTGGTTTGTATGGTTCACTGACATTTTCATGTGTATATGTCTGGTCTTCTGTAAGAAACTGTATGCTCATCCAGGGACAAGATCCTGTATATATATCCAGGCATGTATCTGTGTATATATATGTGTGTGTGTGTGTGTGTGTGTGTGTGTGTGTGTGTGTGTGTGTGCATGTGTATGTGTGTATCATATCCCACCAAAAGACAAGAATACAAAGTAGAATCCTAATAAAGAGGTAAGTTGACTGCTTTGGAAACCAATCAAAGATAGAAGATAGAAAGGCAGAGAAAAAAAGAAAGAAAGAAAATGAAAAACTCTTACTTATGGAAAACCTAAGATTATTTTTATTTATTTTTAGGGATAGGCATAATGGCATTTCCTCTGTACTCTCATATAGAAGAACGTTTAAAGGGAGAAAACCTACCTAGGGTCTTACTCAAACTATTCCGCTTAAGAGCATTAATGCTAAGTGTGCAAATGTTCACCTGACTGATCATTAAGGTATCAAGCACTAATTTTCCTCCTTTTAAGAGCTGATATGTCATATCCCACCCCTTGGGCCTTCCAGAAATGCATTTAAATGCCTAACTAGGAGAAAGAAAAGCGTTCCAGACAGCCAGGTGTTAGTGATTCAGCCATTAAAACTTCAGTTATAAAATATCCCCCACAATTGTAAAACATTTCAGTCATTAGAAGATCATAAATAGATTAAGATGACATTTTAAATTATTATGACACCATGTGCATAAAATGTACATTGTTCATCACAATATCCCAGATGACTGGGACTCTGATTATCTGAAGTTAGAGATGAAGTGCATGTGTTATTTATTTTGAGACCCAACAGTGAAAGACAGGGAGGGAGGTGGTGGAGAAGGCAGGCCAACACGTGGAAATTGTCAGTGTTGTCTCCCTCCTGAGGCAGAGACTTTAGATTCATTTTGCAATAACACTCATTTGCTGCTCCTTGAGCAAAAATAAATACTTGTTTCATTTTTAGAGGATCAGGCTGAAGTAGAAAGAAAAGTAGCCAAAAAATCCACAATTTTGAAACCATCATTTTAAATGTCATGGTGCCCACTCTTTCTTTGAGCTAACTAAAAGCTTTTAATTAGAGTTCGACTTTAACTTTTATCTCAAATGAGAAAAGTAGCTCATGACTCATTTTCCTGTCCCACATACCATGAGCAATTCTCAAAGCCAACTGGTCTCCCTTACCTTCACTACATACTAAATGCATAAAGCACGAGTCCACCTTGGTGACGGGGCATCCCTTACAGGACATATGGCAGTTTCCACTAGAGATGAAATACACGTTGGCCAAAAACACCAAATTACAGCATAGAGTCCAAGATGATAGTTTCATGCAGAAAGAAAAGAAACCTAAAATTTACAATTACTTATAAGAGCGCCATAAGACTCAGTGTTGCAAAGAATTTAGCTTTGTTGCAAACCCATGCTCTCCAACCCAGTCCCACCAAAGAAGGAAACTCCTTTCAGGGTTTAAGTTGAGCATTTTGGGAAATGTGTTCTAGTGCTCATGTTATAAACTGACTGACTGACCTGGAACATTGGACCCATCAAGGTGTTTAAAACAAGTAATTGGCAAGTTTGGGAGTAGTTGGGACACTCTATAGGTATGTGTGTGATTCTGCCACATACATCTGTAACTTGTTCTGCCAAAGTAGGTAGGGGAAGCTATACAGTCAACAATGGATACAATTTAAATTTGTCCTGAGAACTGCCATCAATTTATTAGGACTGAAAAAGCAGAACCATCACAGGCATCAGGGAACCTAACACAAATACTTCCCTTCAATATTCCTTTCATGGAATCAATGAAATTTCCCACATTCTTTTCTAGACTATGCTGGTTCCTCAGCACAACCTTTCTCAAAGCGTGACCAAAACCTAAGACCAGAGTTCAATAATCTTGCCCCATCAGACACTCCAAAAGTGTCAGTGTTAAGGAGGGAAATTAAAGGTTGGTTCATCAGGGCAATTATTCACCCATTTTGACTGGTCAGTTATGAGTCACTGACTTCTGAGAAATAGCCACCAGGTTTTGGTAGATTCATGGAATTAGAAGACATCAGGTCCAACACTTTGTTGTACATATCAATGTCCTCTTAAAAACCCCAGACCATAGTTAATCAGAATCTATTCAAATATCCTCTGAAATAAGGAGATGAGACAATGCAGTCTATTACAGAATGTTTGTTAATTTTGAGCTGAAACCTACCTCCTTATAACACCATGTAGAATAAGGCAAACGTTCCATTTGCGTGGAGGCCTTTAAATGTTTTCTGCATTATACACACCAAGGAGGAGGTGTTGAAAAACAAAAAAATACTTTGGAAATAGTCATAAAAGAAGGTGACCTCACATTCTCTGAGGCCAATTCTGCCACTCGGATGATTTGGCAGGTATGACTTAGGCCGTCAAAAGAAGACTATTTTTCTGTCTGTATATATTAAAAGCTTGGGAATGGAAAACAATTTAGTAAAGTCTGTGTCCAGCTTTTGTTTCTTTAATCCCAATTACCCCTTCATTGAGGAAGGTTCCCGGAATGTTCACTTCAGCACTCCAGAGGCAGAGTTCTGCCCCTTTCAGAGAAACATCCCCTCAATGCTTCTAATCTTGCGCTAGTCCAACATCCCACCTCAACGGCCCACCATAGGCCACCTTTTCCCTTGGCCCGGGCATACAATTAGTATATTGCTCATTCATTTCATTTTTAAACACCCTTGTTTAATGCCCATCCTAAATATCTTCTATATGCATTTGTTTCAAAAACTGCCTCTTTACTGGAGGAAACCTGTTTTTGTAAGAGAAGCTTTATTCTCACGGGCAGAGAACATGGCCTAATTTTATTGGCAAAGGGGCTGGCACACCATTCATGTTTCCTGATTGACTGACTAGCTCTAGCTTTTTATATTTCAAGGGATTTTCCAAAAATCTCCTGCCTACTACACAAGGGAAAGCACCTTATCTCGATCTTGAGATTCCCTAGTGTGAGCCAGAGGATCTTCTCACATTGTACTAAAATGAGAGGGACACACCTGCTCTGTATTTTAAGTCTATGGAAGAATTCTACCTAAATAAGTGAACTGGAAATTAAATCAGGAAGCTGAGCTCTTTGAACTGATCCTGATTCAGGACTTGTTTTTTGGGTGTTTTTCCCCCTTCTAATGCAAGACTAATCCCGAAACATTTATTTCACCTCAGCAAAGAGATTCAAATGGAATCATATTAGATCTGGCAGGCCTGGTTGTGGCTAAGGAGACTGACTTGCTTAGTTGTTGTTCTTTTTACAGAGCTCAGGGAGCAGAGTTTTGCTTTAGCAAGGAGTTTTTCCTTCCTTGGAAATGAATTAACAATGGTGTCATCAAAGAATGTTTATGAACACAAAGCTAAAAAGGGGACCAAACATACCTCATTTCTACTTTCTAGTGCAATGCCTTTTCCCATCAATGGCAAGCAGGCACAATGATTATTTTATTATAATAATACATGTATTTATTATTATTGTTAAATGTCTACCGCTATGGAAGATATCAAAGAATTGCAGGATATGTAACCTGTCCTTGGAGAGCTTAGAGTCGAGTTACATTAATACAAATGAGTCAATAATGAATAGCACAAGACACTGTATAACAAAATGGAAGGTTTTTTGGTCATAACTAGATTCTGAAAAATTCAGAAAAGGATCTTTGCAGGATCTGGAGAGTTGGGCAATGGCTTCCATAAAAATAAAAGTTGGTCTGGACCTTGAAAAGCAGGATGACGTTGGATTGAGAGCAGAGAAATAAAAACTAAGGTGACATGAATGAAGACAGTCCAGGGCCCTATGTGTGCTGGGGCGTGGGGCAGGATGATGACGGATGAGAAGAGACTACAACTGGAGCCACTGTGAAAATGTTCAGGTAACTGAAAAAGGAGTTTCCAGATAAAAGAAAGCTCTGTGGGTATAGAAAGCAACACTTAGTAGATGTTAGGTTATACTAGATGTTATGTCTCCTAGTTTCAAAAGGTTTCCATCCAAAAAAGTCAAAAAAAATGAGCCGGAGCAACAGTAATTATACCACATTCTCTGCCATGAATAACAGAAGACATAATAGTGATATTCAATGTCTATAAAATAATGACACACAAGAAGGAGAGTGTCAGGCACTGGAGTAGAGGAAGGTGACCCTGCCATCACTGGTATAGTTTTTCTACATCAAGGTACATAGAGCTTCTATGATATTACGGGCAGATGAACCTAAGATTTGGTAAAACAAAAACTGAAAAAGCATTAAAAAGGGATAGATTAGCAAAGTTGACCAAGCAAATCATTTAAGGCATGACCACTTCCATAAGAAAGAAAGATTTAGCTGTGCTTGATCCCACATGTTGCACTGACAAGCTCTAGGGAGAACGTGCCCCAGCTATCTCAGACACATACCATGCTTGGCAGAACCTTCCGAGCTCTCCTGGCCCACTAGTGGATTGGTTTCTATTGTTGACGTGAGTGGCTCACTCTGGTCAAAGGGGTTGGAAGGCCTGAAGCCGTTTGGCTGGTCTCACTTTCAACTGCTATGCACTCCACCCCTATCTCCCCTCTCTCGTCTCTCAGCAGAACTAAGAAACCTCAACATAATATTTGCACCTCTTAGAAGGCAGTTTGAAAAATACTATTCTCTTATAACAGTCTCATTTTAAAAATGCAGAAAAAACTGAGACATAGAAATAAGGAATGCCCAAGGTCACTGGGCTGCTTAATAGACAGGCAAGGGTCAGAATCCAGGTCATCTGATTTCCAGTTCAATGTGCCTTCTCCTACCCCATGCAGCCCTATAATGCTCAAGCTCACAAATTAACCATTTTAAAAATGATGAAGCGTCTGATGAAGAATCTCCAATGGTGAAGAACTTCATTGTCTTTTTCACCTTCCATACCATGTCAAATATTGATATTTATAAAATGATGGAAGTACTGGCATCAGAAAAAAGTATGCTACAGCGGCTCTTTGAAATAGGGCCAGAAAGAGAATAAAAAGCTTGGAGTGACCTGCTGTACCCCTACCTTGCTTCCCCAGTTAACTCCAGAGTTCATCTAAGTCTCAACACGAGGTCAGTCCCACATATCCAGGATACAGACTGCCGAATATGCTTTTTGAGCTGAATTACATTTGGTAGTTTAATAATATGAATTTACTGCCTTTTCAAGAGGGACTATAGCACTGGGGAGAACTTTAAAATGCATCACACTTAAAACATAAGATTAAATTCAATTAACTTTTATTGGGAGACTAATACACTAGGACCCTAGAGGGAGAAATGAAGCTCTCGGCTTTCCTGAGATTTTCAAACCAGGTCCCTGACATTCAGACCAAAGACACTGAACCAGAGCACCCCCATAGAGAGCTTCATGGGCTAGTTTAACATCTGTCTTCAGTGGAGATGTCCATGCCTGTAGGTCTCCAGCCAAAAGACCCTCAGGGGCATAAAACCTGGAACAATGAACAGGTAGGAAACACTGCCTGCTTATCCAAGGAAAGACTAAAAGCCACCACAGGGATGGAAGTTTGTGATCCAGTGCAGGGGTGATCCCAAAGACTACATGCTCTTCATTAAGTCCTCCCACCTCCCTACTGTCAGGATAAATCTTCACTTATTCTGTATATTTGGTACAATTAACTACTGGCATCGACTTAGAGATCTATAAGTCAGTCTTGGCTTTCCCTGAGCCTTATTACTGTCCTTGTTACACTGAGATATTCTGAATTTGTAGACAAAAAGAGGTGCGACCCCTCCTTGCTCCCTTTATGACCTCATAAAGAGTAAGTTATGACATCAGAGGCCAGGCAGTAGAAAAACACCAGATTCTGAATAGACTGAACACCTAGATCCTGGAGATAGGATGAAGTTCATTTACCCATTTAGGGACTATTTAATAGGCACCTACTGCATACCATACTGTGAGAGGCACTAGGGACTCATGGGTGAATGAAATAGAAATGATACCTGTCCTTAAGGCTGCAAAAGAGTGGAGAATGGGGAAAATACAGAAATGGAAAAGGTCTCCTCCTCAAACTCTCTGCAGAGCTGGTTGGAATATTCCCAAGTCTGTATAAGTTTCCTGTTGCTGCTGTAACTAATTACTGCCAACTTAGTGCTTAAAACAACACAAATTTATTCCCTTACAGACCTGGATGGCGGAAGTCTGAACTGAGTCCTACAGGGCTAAAATCCAGGTGTCGGCAGGGCTGGCTCCTTTTGGAGTCTCTGGGGAAAGAATATAATTCCTGGCCTTTTCTGGCTTTCAGGGGCTGCCTATATTCGTTGCCTTGTGGCCCCTTCCTCCATCCTCAGAGCGCATCGCTGCAACTCCTGCTTCTGTCATCCTAACGCCTTCTGCTCTGCCTCTGGCTCCTCCTGGGATCTGCTTACAAAGACCGTTGTGCTTACATCACGCCCACCCAGATAATCCAGCACCATCTCCCCATTACAAGACCACATCTGCAAAGTACCTTTTGCCATGGTAGTAACACTCACAAGTTCCAGGGATTAAGACATGGATATATCCGGGGGCCTTTACTCAGCCTCCCACAAAGACCAAATGCAATATCCCAAACCTTCGGTACTTCAAGGTAAATAGAAACAACCTGAGTTCTTGGACTATTCCTATTCCCTGTCTAAAGGCAGTTAAACACAGTGGTTAAGAACAAAGGCTTTGGGGTGAAATACACCAGGGCTTCAGAAAAAGCTCAACCCAATGCCCACGGAAGCATGGGCAAGTGATTTAACCTCTCTAAACCTCGGTTTCCTCATTCCCAAAATAGAGCTCACAATAGTCCTCACTTTCTGGGTTTACTGCAAGGATTAATGAGATAACACATATTACGCACTTAATGTGGCACATAGTAAGTACTCAGTAAAAGTTACTATTATTTTGTTATTATAATCATTCAATCACTGGCCACCTAGCCAGAACTTAAAACTATGGGCTGGATTTGGGGGGCCTCTATTAGCAAAGAAAATTGAAATTCCCGGAAGGCCTTCTTCCCCATCCTTGAAACCCTATCTGTCCTTCAAGCATTTGCTTTATTTATTCTTCTTCTATGCCTTCTTAGCAGGGAGCCATTCTCTCACCATCACCTGACCTCCATTTGTGTCCAACCGTATCACCTATTTAAGGCTTCCACTTGAAGCCTTGGCACTTTCAGTTTATTTTTTTTAAACACCATTTGTAGATTATAAACTGCTTGAGGGCAGAGGCTGCTCTACTATACCCAGTGCAGGGATGTGCCCACAGCAGATAATCAATAAACTGTTAAATAACCTGAATGCAGAGTTTATTCCTCACAGATTTGCAGGGAAACAGTTTCACACTTCACAGCAAAGGGGAGCCGGCTGCACCGCGCTGAGGTCTCTGGCAACCCTGACGTGGAGCTTGTGCAATCAGTTTAATCCTCACCCCTGCTCACTTGGAGTACTCATTGTTGCCCTATATCCCAGCATGGTGAGGGTCCCTTTTCCTCCATCTGTATGCCAAGAAGTTCAAGCATCAGCTGCAAGCTGCGGGAAAACAGGAAACAGACTCCTCTTTGGACACAGAACTAAACAAAGAGCTCATACCAGTCAAAGCCAGTTTGAACCAGTCTGTGCCGCTCTGAAATCTTCCCCAGCCTCTCCCCGGAGCTGGCACAAAGACAAGGAGAACATCATTGACTCCAATCTTTGGCCTCCTAACCAGGAAAGGACTTGTGAAGGTGAATGGTTTGCAGACGAGGGGGATATAAAAGAGACAAAACCAGGATAAAAATTAAATAAAAAGTAGCTGTCTTAAACTGTAATTGCAGTCCTCTGCTGAGCACGCTTGCAGATATATAAATGTGATTTACCATCAGCTTGCAACTACAAATCAGGTCTTGAGAAACACTTGTGCTATGAAATTGTTTAATCTCATCAAGCTCTGCTTTCACAGCAAGCCATAAATCACAAAGTCTTTGTTATCATAGACCTCCACCAGCGCCTCTCTGGCAGGCTATGGATCGTGGGTATATATAATCTTGACTGCACAAACACTGAGGTCGACACAGGCTGAAATACTTTCATAATAGCCACTGTGCAGCTGGTGGAGCACAAGCCTATGATGGATATCTCATTTCCTACAGTCGGCATCTATTTCGAGCAAATTATTACCACATAAATTTCTTGTCAACAGAAACGGCCAATTAATTAAGTTAAAAATTTACTTGTGATCACATCTACAAACCAAATAGAACTGCAAGGCAATTTTCCAGTTACTGAATATACTGCAGGTCAGTTTAATGAATAATTTTTAACTTTGTCATAAACTCAAAGACAGGCTAATATCTCCAGAAACCTGAATGGAGGCCAGCTGCCGACAGATTTACAGAAAATATATTTATGTGGAATTTGATTGCTGACATCTGGGGACAGAAATAAACTTTCTATAATTACAGAGGCATCTTTGCCATATATATGAATTTCTTCCACCAAAAAATGCAAATCTGTCCCCCAGAAGGGTATATTTACATTTTCTGCCAGGGCTGCCATTGGGCTGGATGGCTCTAGGAAAAATCATTGCATTAAATTCCTATGCTAGTGATGGGTTCATTATCATAGAAGAAGACAATAACGGCCAATGACTTGCTTTTCAATACCCGTCCTTCCACACCCAAAAAATCAGGATGCTTTATCTCTTGGAGGTTGTAAGCCTCCCTGCATGTTTCCAACGGTGGAGGTAGTGGTAGGAAGATTTAAGGTTCTGTCAGGCAGAGCAGATTGACACAGCTTCCCTTTAGGGTTATTGTGCATATAAAGCAGATCTATATGAAAATAAGCCATCAGAGGGCCCTTCATAATTCCTGCTCTAAACAAGTCTCTTTAAGCTGGAGAAAAACCATGGATGGGGTAGTTCTCCAGGTGAGTATCAAGGATACGGATTTGGGGGAACACAATAGATTTCACTGCTAACAGGATTTAGTCAATGAATGAATCACCCAATGAATCTGGGATTACGGCTTTCATTAGGGCTGTCAACCATCCCAAATGTGGAGGGGGGCATTCAAGGTTTTCCATGTTAGAGCGCCAATCTATAAGACTTTCAATGCCCCTTTCCCCCAACCTGTCGTTGCTAACTGGTCAAGCAAGACCATTTGATGTCCTACAACGTGGCTTTCACTTTTTGTACCTCTGTGGCTTTGCAAAGGATCTTTGAGGTCCTTTCCCATACACCTCCACTTACCAAATTCTTATCCCCAAGCCCATTTCCTTGACTTTCTCTCAGCCTAGAAAAGACCCTACTTCTTCTACAAGACATTTCATCCTATGCAAAATTTGAGAGCTATTATTCTACCCTGGGGAGGGTGAGCAATAGTGAGTTCACAGTCACTGAAGTATTCAAGAAGCTAGACAACCACTTGGTGGGGATGATGCAGTGGGAATTCAGTGTGTGTGGACAGCTGGGCTGATAACTGTCCAGGCTCTCAGCCCCGCGAGCCTGAATTCTGCGATGGTTACATGTGCCCTTTCCGGTGAGCTTCTTGAAGGCAGGGATCATCACACTCATATTTACAGTTTTCTCAGCATATAGCCCAAAACCTTAAAACAATAAAAGGAGATTCTCTATAAAAGTTATTGAAGGCTGATTTTATGCAGTGCTTCTCATACGTGCAGCACTCAACTCTGAATGGCACTTGACATCCTACTGGACCACTGCCTTCAAAATGAATAGCACTGATTGTAAGCCATTATGTTTAGGGCACTTTGTTACAATTCTGAGAATTCAAGGAGGTAGAATATATTCTCTCCCAAACCAACTTTAATAAAGAAAACAAATTACACAGTGGGTCCACAGTATGCCCAGAACAAACAAGGGCTAAATGAATGATTGATCAATGCACAAAAGACAAAATACTTAATAAATGGTATGGATAATTTCCAGCGTTGGGGTAAACAATGCAAAGACATCTGACATTTCAGAATCTGAGTGGTACTTAGAGGTTATCCAATATAAGTCTTCATTGTACGTGGAAAACAAGCCTCCCACCCCCAAGCTGAACCTGCTTGCCCAAGATCACCAAACTAGAAGGTGGGAAAGAGGGATTCATGTCCCTCTGTCCTGAGTACCTGCACACCATTCTTTCCATTATACCACTCGTCGGTCATTCGGCACACCCTACAATCACTGTTCTTTTTTTTCTTGCTTAGTTCCATGTGCTTTGAGTCAAGTTATGAGCACCCTTCCCTCGTTCAGGCCTTGGCTCCGTGTATCCCTGGATTCTCATTCTGACAAGAGAATGTGTTTCAATTTTTCTCCTTTGAACAATTGCCTTAAATGTGAGGACACTGCCCTAAATATCTAATCTCACTAATAATAAACTCTGGATATCCTATGTATGAAAGACTCTCCTTCTCCCAAACACACTCAAGTAAAGGTTAAATGAACAAATTGGTTGGTTCAAATATGAGCTCCATCTTTTACTAGCTATGTGACTTTGGGAAAATTAAACTATCAGTGCATCAATTCCTTGTCTATAAAATAAGGCTAAATGAGTACTTACTTCACAGTACTGTTATGAGTATTAAATTAGATAACACATGTAAAAGCTTAAAACAATGCTCATAAGGAGCACTTGATTTTTTTTAATCTTGAGCCTATATCAACTTTTGGTATAGTGGCTTATATTTTTACTTCATGCTATATAAACTTTATATCTTTTCATTTGTCCTACACTTACCATGCTGAAGTTAAAAGGGAGAATTAACAATAAAACAGTGAAGAAGATGATGATGATGATACTGATAACAGATAAGATTTCTCACCTAAATTATGTTCCAGCCACTGCTAAGAGCACTTTTCATGCATTACCAACATTCATTATCAAAGTTTTACCAAAGGAGACAAATATTCTCATTATCCACAAAATACAGATGTGACCTAGAGAGGTCAAGTAACTTATCAAAGGTCATCCAGTTATAATTGGTCTATATAATTTTGTATTATTTAGTTTAATCAGCAATTCTTTATCGATATATTTCTCTCCTTTACAATACTATAGGTATTGCTCACACCCTCTTCCAACTTCTTAATCATTATCCTTATCTTCAAGAAACTTCCAGTTAAAACCAAGAAATAGGACAAATATCCAAGAAAACTCATCTAAATAAAAATTTAAATGTGTTCAAACCCACCCAGCCCCATTGTGCTTACTTCTCTCTAGTCAGTAACAATAGCTTATAAGAGCTTATATAATCATAGTACCAAATCACTGTTTAAAGATGCTAGGCAAAATAAAAGAATATTTCAGGGAAGAAAGGCTAGTAGTTCAGTTAGCTTTTGAGTTCAAATTTGGAACACACGTTACTGGTTTGGAAGAGGGCACGGACCAGGGCAGGTGCCGTGGTGGAGCTTTTGTGAAAGTGGATGCAGTATTTCCATGAAAGAAAATATTTTTATCATGGAGACAATGGATAAGAAACATGGGGAATTACCTACATGCTGTCTGAGCGCTATTAACAAAGACAGGTAAGAGTCTATGCTGAGTCATCACCAATGGTCAAATTATCCCGTAGAGGATCATTGCTGTTGGGGTCAGGAGAAGATGGTAGAGCAAAGCAGCAGTGAGGAGAAGCCTGCCTCCCCAGCAGACCTGTGGACCATGGTTAGAACAGGGGACATGAGAGATGAGAATTCATCTTAGGTTCTTAGATGTGTAGAGCACTTGATAGTTTTATAAAGCATGTTTGCAGTCATTATCTCACTATCCTTTAAAAAAATAATCTCCTGTGAAAGATTCAGTAATGACCAAACCTGCAGAAGGTAACTTTGCTTCAGGGGCACATTTTCAAGGTTTGAGAGACGATAACCATTGGTGCACGGCAACCCATGTGAACTCAGGTCAACGTAGGAGATGTTGATTTAATAATTAAGTGCTCATTTCAGATACTATCCTGAGGAAACAAATAAATACATGAGTCTCTAAATTCCAAGAGCCTGTGGGCTAGATGGGGAGAGAAAGTACATACATAGTAAAAGATCACATTTACTACTAAGCAAAGTGCAAAATGAGAAGTATAACAACTGCTACAGAATTTTAAACATACAGAAGTGACTGCTTGCTGAAACACTCAAAAAATTCATCATAGAAGATGGAAGATTTGAGCTTAAAGAATCCTTAGGATTTGGATAGATGGGAAGAAAAAAGTGAGGGTACACAGTTAAGTACCAGAAGCCTATAAGTATTAATTTTCATACTTCAAATCAATTCTTACATTTAACTGAAACTGTACTATATAATTTTCCTACACTTGTACATAATAAAATAAAATCAAAGTAGTAAAAACTAGCAAGAAAAAAATCAATAAATAGAAACCAAACAAGGCAAGGGACACAAAGTAATGCAATAAAATTTAGAAACTAGAAGTCAAAGAAAGAAACAGAGGACTCTAAGGTTGACCAGAGGTGCACCACCGCTCATTTCAAATTAACATGATAATTTACCTGGAATTATACAGGAGAATCACCAAATCTTAAGAATTCTCACTCATGTTCCCAAATCTAGAAAGAAGCAAACCGTATGTGGGTGTCCTTAATTTGTCTTTTAGCTGATGGTGAAATGGATTAAAAAACTGCTAGGAAAAACAGGTGAAACACAGAAAACTAAAAAATGGACAGACTCTCTGAAGGGCATGAAGATTCCAGGCTATGCAGTGAATTGGAGAAATTATCCAAAGCTTAAAGTATACCCTGATGAGGACACTTAACAGAATCAAAGATGAGGGAACTGAGCCTGGGTATTCTAATAAAGATCACATTCCATCACGGCTGAGCCATTCTCCATACATCATTTTCTCATGCTACATAAAATGGATAAAGCATGAATACTTACCTCTCAAACTGCAACTCTGAGGATAAAGAAACTAGTCTCACATAAGGTGGAAAGTTAATTAAGAAGCTATCCACACCACATAGTTGCAGAGTCACTCAAACATGGCAAACATGCACAACTGCTAGGAAACAAAAACAATAAACCTGGAGAGGAAAAGGGGAATCACATCACACAAAAGGCAAACAAAGAACCCAACCTTTAAAGAAAACAACTCAAGGAACTGGAAAAATATCTCAATACATTTTTCTGATTAAAAAAGAAAAAACTTATTAAGAACATAACTTTCATAAAAGAGGGGCTCAAATGAATGAAATTTAACTGAGAATTCTGCTTCTGGCATGGTGGGTTGAGCCCACTACACCCTATCTCTTCCATCAATTTACAACTAAAAACTCTTCACAAAATACAAAAAGTAACTACCCGAGAATTCTGAAAAGTAAGTAAAAGTGGGTGGACTGTGGAGTGGGTTCAAAACTTGGAGAAGTGACTCACAAACAGGTGAGTTTCCAGGTTTATTTCTCTTTTTTCTTGTGGCTCTGTTCCAAATGGAGGTCCTTATCACAGACTAACATGACATAATAGCAATGTGGGCAGCTCAAACCCTGCTTTCTATTTCTGTCCTAAATTTATGAACAGCAAAACTGAGAAAAGGGGCCTTTAAAGGCTGCAGAGTATGAAGGGAATCCTGGAGTAGAGAGATGGAGAAAGGGATTTACTAGTTTATATACAAAGCCACACAAGTTCTTTGTTCACACACGATCTGTAGATTTGTAGGATGGATCCAAAGCAGCTTACCAAAGTCTCTGAGAGCTGAACTAAGACTGTAATCCACCACCCAAGTTTTAGATTAATTCTTGATTGGTACATACACTACACAAGTCCAAAGGAGCATAACAAATGCTTTGAAAACTGAACTGGGATTGGAACCCATAGAAGACAAGACAGAACCTGTGGACTGAAAGTAACTAGGAAGATTGCCTGCTAAAACAAGCAAATAAAAATCAACATTCTTGAGAGGATTGTAACACAATCCATTATCTAAGCAACACAACATTCAAATCATCCAGGATATAATTCAAAAAGTGCTCAATATACAAAGAACCAGAAAAATACAACCAATTCTCAAGAGAAAAGATAATCAACAGGTATCAATCCTTAGATGACCCAGATGTTGAAATTATCAAATATTTCAAAGCAGCTATTTAACCATGCTCCACTGGGTAAAGTTAAATGTATTTGAAAGTAATAGGAAAGTAGAAGTTCTCAGGAGAGAGGCTATAAAAATTTTGAAAATGGTAAAACAGAAAAATGCAATATTTGAAATGAAAAATTCACTGGATGGGTTCAATGAGCAGAATGGATATGACAGAGGAAAGAGCTGGTGAACCTAAAGAAGGATGAAAATAAATTGTCCATGTTGAAGAATATAGGGAAAAAATTGAAAAAAAAAAAGAACCTTAGGAACCTGTGGGGCAATATTCAAAGGCCTAACATATGTGTCATTGCACTAACAGAAGGAGAGGAGAGGGCGGCACAAGATGCCGGAGTGGTGAGGTGTATGTTTTAGTTACTCCTCCAGGAAAGTAGGTAGAAAGCCAGGAACTGCATGGACTGGACACCACAGAGCAATTTGACTTTGGTCATACTTCATACAACACTCATGAACACGTGGAACAGCTGAGATCAGTGAAATCTGTAGGTTTTCGTGGCCAGAGGACCTGCACACCTCCTTGCCAGGCTCAGTCCCATAGGAAGAGGGGCCGTCAGTGCTGGGAATAAGGAGGGAGAACTGCAGTTGTGGCTCTTATTGGAAACTCATTCTACTGATCCAAACTCCAAGCAAAGACAGACTAAGACCAGACACCGGAGAATCTGGGAGCAACCAGCCCAGAGGAGAGGAGATAGGGATAGCAAAAACAGCAAAGAAAACCCAAAAATAAAAGCAGAGACTTTTTGGAGTTCTGGTGAACATAGAACAGGGAAGGGCAGAGCTCAGGCTGAGTGAGGCTCATATGCCTTGTCTGAAAAACTGGTTTCTCTGCTCCCTGGAGTGTTCCTTAATGGCCCTAATCTCCTTGTCTCTTAGCATTTCAACAGCCCATTAGAACTGTAAGGAGGGCCCTTCCCCCTTTTTTTTTTTTTAAATCTTTTTCTCTTTTTCTAAAACAATTACTCTAAGAAGCCTAATACAGAAAGCCTCAAAGACTTGCAATTTGGGCAAGTCAAGAAAAGAGCAGAACTAAGAGAGCTCTGAGACACAAGGCAATAAGTCCAGTAGCTGAGAAAATTCACTAAACACCACAACTTCCCAGGAAAAGGGGGGCGTCCCCTCATAGCCATCTTCCTGGTGGGCAGGGAACACTCCTGGCAGTCACCAGCCCCACAGCCCAGAGCTGCCCCAAACAACCCAGTGTGATGGGAAGTGTTTCCAACAACACACGCACATACCACAAAATCAGACATGGACATTGGCCTTCCCTGCACCCTCAGCTGGTTGTCCCAGAGTTGGGAAGGCAGAGCAACGTGAACTAACATGCCCCATTCAGCCATCCTTTCAGCAGACTGGGAATGTCCCTACACAGCCCTGCAGCCCAGAACCACCCTGGGGGGATGGTGCTCTCCTGTGACATAGCACAGTCATCCCTCAACAGAGGACCTGGGGATGCACGGCCTGGAAGACCCACTCACAAGTCTCAGGGGCCATACGCCAATACCAAGGACTTGTGGGTCAGTGGCAGAGACAAACTGTGGCAGGACTGAACTGAAGGATTAGACTATTAAAGCAGCTTTAAATCTCCAGGAACACGAGGGAGATTTGATTGTTAGAGCCCTCCCCCTTCCCTGAGTGCCCAGACACATGCCCCATACACAGGGTGGGCAACACCAGCTACATACACAAGCTTGACACACCAATTGGACCCCACAAGACTCATACCCCCACTCATCACAAAGACAAATTGGGGGAGAACTGGCTTGAGGGGAATAGGTGGCTCGCAGACACCACCGGCTGGTTAGTTAGAGAAAGTGTACTCCACGAAGCTATAGATCTGACAAATTAGACATAAGGGTATGAATCAGTCTACAAATCCTAAAAGAATCCTATCAAGTTAAGCAAATGCAAACAGGCCAAAAACCACAGAAAATTTTAAAGCATATGAAAAAACCAGACGGTATGGATAACCCAAGCCCAAGCACCCAAATCAAAAGATCAGAGGAGACACAGTACTTGGAGCAATTAATCAAAGAACTAAAGATGAACAATGAGACCATGCCACAGGATATAAAGGACATGAAGAAGAGCATGGCACAGGATATAAGGGACATCAAGAAGATTCTAGAAGAGCATAAAGAAGAAATTGCAAGAGTAAATAAAAAAAATAGATGATCTTATGGAAACTAAAGAAACTGCAGACCAAATTAAAAAGATTCTGGATAGTCATAGTACAAGACTAGAGGAAGATGAACAATGAATCAGTGACCTGGAAGAAGACAGAAAAAAAAATGAAAGAACAAAAGAAAGAATGGAGAAAAAAATTGAAAAAATCGAAATGGACCTCAGGGATATGATAGATAATTTAAAAACGTCCAAATATAAGACTCATTGGTGTTCCAGAAGGGGAAGAGAAGGGTAAACATCTACGAAGAGTATTCAAAGAAATTGTTGGGGAAAAATTCCCAAATCTTCTAAACACCATAAATACACAAATCATAAATGCCCAGTGAACTCCAAATAGAATAAATCCAAATAAACCCACTCCAAGACATATTCTGACCACACTGTCAAATACGGAAGAGAAAGAGCAAGTTCTGAAAGCAGCAAGAAAAAAGCAATTCACCATATACAAAGGAAACAGCATAAGACTAAGTAGTGACTACTCAGCAGTCACCATGGAGGTGAGAAAGCAGTGGCATGACATCTTTAAAATTCTAAGTGAGAAAAATTGCCAACCAAGAATTCTTTCTCCAGCAAAGCTCTCCTTCAAATTTGAGGGAGAGCTTAAATTTTTCAGAAACAAATGCTGAGAGAATTTGCTAACAAGAGACCTGCCCTACTGGAGATACTAAAGAGAGCCCTACTGACAGAGAAACAATGAAAGGAGAGAGAGAGATGCAGAAAGGTTCAGTAATAAAGAGATTCAGTATGGGTACATTAAAGGACATTAAGAGAGAGAGGGAAAAAATATATCTGACAAACATAAACCAAGGATAAGATGGCTGATTCAAGAAATGCCTTCATGGTAATAACGCTGAATGTAAATGGATTAAACTCACCAATTAAAAGATATAGATTGGCAGAATAGATAAAAAAAATGAACCATCAATATATTGCATACAAGAGACTCATCTTAGACACAGGGACACAAAGAAATTGAAAATGAAAGGATGGAAAAAATATTTCATGCAAGCTACAGCCAAAAGAAAGCAGGGGTGGCAATATTAATCTCAGATAAAATAGACTTGAAATGCAAGGATGTTATGAGAGACAAAGAAGGCCACTACATACTAATAAAACGGGCAATTCAACAAGAAGAAATAACAACCATAAATGTTTATGCACCCAATCAGGGTGCCACAAAATACATGAGACAAACATGGCAAAACTAAAGGAAACAATGGATGTTTCCACAATAATTGTGGGAGACTTCAACACATCACTCTCCCCTATAGATAGATCAACCAGACAGAAGACCAATAAGGAAACTGAAAACCTAAACAATCTGATAAATGAATTGGATTTAACAGACATATATGGAACATTACATCCCAAATCATCGGGATACACATTCTTCTGTAGTGCTCATGGAAGTTTCTCCAGAATACATCATATGCTGGGACATAAAACAAGCCTCAATAAATTTTAAAAAATTGAAACTATTCAAAGCACATTCTCTGACCACAATGAAATACAATTAGAAGTCAATAACCATCAGAGACTTAGAAAATTCACAAATACCTGGAGGTTAAAAAACATGCTCATAAACAATCAGTGAGTTAAAGAAGAAATAGCAAGAGAAATTGCTAAATATATCGAAATGAATGAAAATGAGAACACAACATACCAAAACCTATGGGATGCAGCAAAAGTGGTACTGAGGGGAAATTTATAGCACAAAATGCATATATTAAAAAGGAAGAAAGAGCCAAAATCAAAGAACTAATGGATCAACTGAAGAAGCTAGAAAATGAACAGCAAACCAATCCTAAACCAAGTAGAAGAAAAGAAATAACAAGAATTAAAGCAGAAATAAATGACATAGAGAACAAAAAAAACAATAGAGAGGATAAATAACACCAAAAGTTGGTTCTTTGAGAGCATCAACAAGATTGACAAGTCCCTAGCTAGACTGACAAAATCAAAAAGAGAGAAGACGCATATAAACAAAATAATGAATGAGAAAGGTGACACTACTGCGGATCCCAAATTTAAAAAATTATAAGAGGATACTATGAACAACTGTATGCCAACAAACTGGATAATGTAGAGGAAATGGACAATTTCCTGGAAACATATGAACAACCTAGACTGACCAGAGAAGAAACAGAAGACCTCAATCAACCAGTCACAAGCAAAGAGATCCAATCAGTCATCAAAAAACTTCCCACAAATAAATGCCCAGGGCCAGATGGCTTCACAGGGGAATTCTACCAAACTTTCCAAAGAGAACTGACACCAATCTTACTTAAATTCTTTCAAAACATTGAAGAAAATGGAACACTACCTAACTCATTTTATGAAGCTAATATCAATCTAATACCAAAACCAGGCAAAGATGCCATAAAAAAGGGAAACTACAGGCCTATCTCCCTAATGAATATAGATGCAAAAATCCTCAACAAAATACTTGCAAATCGAATCCAAAGACATGGTAAAAAATCATACACCATGACCAAGTGGGGTTCATTCCAAGCATGCAAGGATGGTTCAACAAAAGAAAATCAATCAATGTATTACAACACATTAACAAATCAAAAGAGAAAAATCAAATGATCATCTCAATAGATGCTGAAAAAGCATTCAACAAAATCCAACAACTCTTTTTTGATATAAAACACTTCAAAAGGTAGGGACTGAAGGAAACTTCCTCAATATGATAAAGAGCATATATGAATAACCCACAGCCAGCATAGTACTCAATGGTGAGAGACTGAAAGCCTTCCCTCTAAGATCAGGAACAAGACAAGGATGCCCGCTATCACCACTCTTATTCAACATTGTGCTGGAAGTGCTAGCCAGGGCAATCCGGCAAGACAAAGAAATAAAAGGCATCCAAATTGGAAAGGAAGAAGTAAAACTGTCATTGTTTGCAGATGATATGATCTTGTATCTGGAAAACCCTGAGAAATCGATGATACAGCTACTAGAGCTAATCAACAAATTTAGCAAAGTAGAGGGATACAAGATTAATGCACAAAAGTCAGTAATGTTTCTATATGCTAGAAATGAACAAAATGAAGAGACACTCAAGGAAAAGATACCATTTTCAATAGCAACTAAAGAAATAAAGTACCTAGAAATAAACTTAACCAAAGATTTGAAAGACCTATACAAAGAAAACTACATAACTCTACTAAAAGAAATAGAAGGGGACCTTAAAAGATGGAAAAATATTCCATGTTCATGGATAGGAAGGTTAAATGTCATTAAGATGTCGATTCTACCCAAACTTATCTATAGATCCAATGCAATCCCAAGCAAAATTCCAACAACCTACTTTGCAGACATGGAAAAGCTAGTTATCAAATTTATTTGGAAAGGGAAGGTGCCTCGAATTGCTAAAGACACTCTAAAAAAGAAAAACGAAGTGGGAGGACTTACACTCCCTGCAGCTTATTATAAAGCCACAGTTGTCAAAACAGCATGGTACTGGCACAAAGACAGACATATTGACCAATGGAATCGAATTGAGAATTTGGAGATAGACCTCCAGATCTATGGCCAACTGATCTTTGATAAGGCCCCCAAAGTCACTGAACTGGGACATAACAGTCTTTTCAACAAATCGGGCTGGGAGAGTTGGATATGCATATCCAAAACAATGAAAGATGACCCCTACCTCCCACACTACACAAAAATTAACTCAAAGTGGATCAAAGATCTCAATATAAAAGACAGTACCATAAAACTCCTAGAAGATAATGTAGGAAAACATCTTCAAGACCTTGTATTAGGCGGCCACTTCCTAGACTTTACACCCAAAGCACAAGCAACAAAAGAAAAAATAGATAAATGGGACTCCTCAAGCTTAGAAGTTTCCGTACCTCAAAAGAATTTGTCAAAAAGGTGAAGAGGCAGCCAACTCAATGGGAAAAAATTTTTGGAAACCATTTATCTGAGAAAAGACTGATATCTTGCATATATAAAGAAATCCTACAACTCAATAACAATAGTACAGACAGCCCAATTATAAAATGGGCAAAAGATATGAAAAGACAGTTCTCTGAAGAGGAAATACAAATGGCCAAGAAACACATGAAATAATGTTCAGCTTCACTAGCTATTACAGAGATGCAAATTAAGACCACAATGAGATACCATCTAACACCGGTTAGAATGGCTGCCATTAAACAAACAGAAACTACAAATGCTGGAGAGGATGTGGAGAAATTGGAACTCTTATCCATTGTTGGTGGGACTGTATAATGGTTCAGCCACTCTGGAAGTCAGTCTGGCACTTCCTGAGAAAACTAGATATAGAGTTACCCTTCGATCCAGCGATTTCACTTCTCGGTATATATCCAGAAGATTTGAAAGCAGTGAGACAAACAGATATCTGCACACCAATGTTCATAGCAGCATTATTCACAATTGCCAAGAGATGGAAACAACCCAAATGTCCTTCAACAGATGAGTGGATAAATAAAATGTGGTATATACACATGATGGAATACTACGTGGCAGTAAGAAGGAATGATGTCGTGAAACATATGACAACATGGATGAACCTTGAAGACATAATGCTGAGCGAAATAAGCCAGGCACAAAAAGACAAATATTATATGCTACCACTAATGTGAACTTTGAACAATGTAAAACAAATGGTTTACAATGTAGAATGTAGGGGAACCAGTGATAGAGAGCAATTAAGGAAGGGGGAACGAAAATCCAATAAGAACAGATAAGCTATAGTGGGTAAATTTAACATTCTGGGAATGCCCAGGAATGACTATGGTCTATTAATTTCCTGATGGGTATAGTAGGAACAAGTTCACAGAAATGTTGCTATATTAGGTTACTTTCTTGGGGTAGAGTAGGAACACGTTGGAAGTAAAGTAGTTATCTTAGGTTAGTTGTCTTTTTCTTACTCCTGGTCTGTTTGAAATGTTTTTTTACTGTATGTTTTTTTTAATTTTTTTAATTTTTTATATAGTTGATTTAAAAAAAAAAAGAGTTAATTAAAAAAAAAAAAAGAATGAAAAAAATATGCTGAGCCAACAAAACAGGAGTATTGGGCTTCCCCACCTCAATGGTTGCTGATGTGCTCACAGACATAGGGGACTGATGGTTTGATGGGCTGAGCCCTCTACCACAGGACTTGCCCTTGGGAAGACTGTTGCTGCAAAGGACAGGCTAGGCCTCCTATAATTGTGCCTAAGAGCCTCCTCCCAAATGCCTCTTTGTTGCTCAGATGTGGCTCTCTCTCTCTCTAGCTAAGCCAACTTGGCAGGTGAAATTGCTGCCCTCCCCACTACATGGGATCAGACACCCAGGGGAGTGAATCTCCCCGGCAACGTGGAATATGACTCCTGGGGAGGAATGTAGATCTGGTATCGTGGGATGGAGAACATCTTCTTGACCAAAAGGGGGATGTGAAAGGAAATGAAATAAGCTACAGTGGCAGAGAGATTCCAGAAGGAGCTGAGAGGTCATTCTGGTGGGCACTCTTACACACAATATAGACAACCCTTTTTAGTTTCTAGTGAATTGGAGTAGCTAGCAGTAAATACCTGAAACTATCAAACTATAACCCAGAACCCATGAATCTTGAAGACGATTGTATAAAAATGTAGCTTATGAGGGGTGACAGTGGGATTGGGAAAGCCATAAGGACCATACTCCCCTTTGTCTAGTTTATGGATGGATGAGTAGAAAATTGGGGGGAGGAAAAAAACAAACAAAGGCACCCAGTGTTCTGTTTTACTTTAATGACTCTTTTTCACTTTAATTATTATTCTTGTTATTTTTGTGTGTGTAGTAATGAAGGTGTCAGGGATTGATTTTGGTGATGAATGCACAACTATGTAACGGTACTGTGAATAATCAAATGTACGCTTTGTTTTGTATGACTGCATGGTATGTAAATATATCTCAATAAAATGAATTAAAAAAAATAGGGCTGCCTAGTTTAATTTGAATTTAAAATTTGAAGTTCAAATTAAACTGGGCATCCCATATTTTAACTGTAAACCCAACCTATAATATGTCAATATTATTCATTCATTATTTCAATTTAATATCTGTTTATTGAACACCACTAGGGTAAAACATTGGGCTAGACCATGAAGTCAGACTGAAGGTAAAATTTATATCCTCAAGGAATTTATAATTATTGGAAGATAATGGCAGGATACTGAAATTATAAATAAGCAAATAAAAACTATATGTATAGTATTTACTACATAAGATGACTGTCAATCTTGGTGTATTTTTTTTCCTTTGAATTTTGAGTACTTGTCCAGGCCTCTGTATTTGTAAGAATAAGGGAGCCCTTCCTCTGTAATAAGGCTCTGCTTTGGAATCAATGTAGCTTCTGCCTGGTCGTTGCTAACAAAGTATTGATATCTGGTATTGGACAGAAGTATTTAATATTTTAATTCTCTAAGGTAAAGTGAAAAATTAGAAAATGAGACACTTAAATGTTCCTTTTTCATTATAATTTCAAATTTGTTTAATCTTAATTTGTGATTGATATCTAATCAGTACTGGTTTGCTATATTTGCACTTTTGATTTTGCCCTCTGTTAAGAATTTAATGGCATTTAATGATCCTTAAACATTGAGAAGATGGTACTTAAAGACACCCTGTGATCCCACTGATGAATCTGTAATGTAAGTAATTTCATTCTCTAATTACTGAGTTTACAAATAAAATGGGCTAGTAGTTCAGATAGTAAAAAAAAAAAAAAAAAAAAAAAAAGGAGAGGAAGAAGAGAAAAACAGAAAAAGTATTCGAATAAATAATGACCCCCAAATTCCCAAATCTAGTGAAAAACATTTTTTTTCAAGTTCAAGAAGCTCAGTCAAACTCAAATAGAATAAACTTAAACAACAGTTGAATGGATTAAAACAAAATGCCTGAGGGGGGAAAATAATAAAAACCAAAACCATACCATTCAGTACTAAAAAATAATTTAGGAAGACTAAAGAACAGAAGGACTATGCTAAACAATCAAATTACCGACAGAATGAAAGGTTAACATAATCCCAGCGAATGCACTGAAAAATACAAATTAAAGTGATTAACTACCTAATAGACATGGAAGGCAAAGCCAATTTAATAAAATAGTGTAAGTGTGGAGTTGAGTTTGGCCAATCCCAGGCATAAGTGATGGGCACTGACTGTGAGTAACTCCTTCAGACAAAGCTATTTGTAGGATGTCACATTACCTTGGTATATGCTCTGGGAGTGGGAGGTGCTTTTTGATGGCAATTAGGGTCGCACCTAAGGATGGGGAAACTGCCTGGATAGTGCCATTTCAGGGCTGCTGAGGGGCCCTGGTCTTGAAAGATTTGACTCACAGGATTTCCATCATTCATCCCAGCCTCCTGTTGAAGAGGCCAAAATCTGCAAATATGTCATCTGGGAGGAATAGTTCACCATGTTATTTTCATCAGTTACCCCTTAGGATAGCTCTTGCATAACTGTGCAGAGAATAGTGGGATGGGATAAGAGAAAACTGTGCATTTGAGAAGGGAAAAGGAAAGGATGGCATACAATATAGGGCCTGCCTGAGGCATTTGGGTCCTGGGGAATTATCCTGGAAAAATGGGTGATGCAGATGATGATGACAATTGGGGGGTGCTAAGGACTCTTAAGCAATAAGGACTGACCCCAGAGAGCTCCAGAGGTGATGAAAACCAACTTCACCGACTACTTAGTTTGTCCCAGACTGATTAATGCTCCATGTGTAACAGCCTTATTTTACAACAGAATATGATTAACAAACTTTACTTGACAAACTTGGATTTGTTTACTTCCAAAGTCTTTTTACAAACTGAACACATTTGAATAGAGCATCTCAAAACTGATATTTATCCAATATACACTTTTCTCTTCTCACTGTTGTCAAGTTATGAGGGATCTGCTATTTTTCTGTTTCTCCTGAGTGAATGTTTTGTTCAAATCCAACACTTGATCATTGTTCACAATTAATGAGTTCTAGGAAACTATTACTACACATAGCGGTAACTTGAAATATAAAACATACGATAATGTATCATTCACATCAAGGTTTTCCAAACTGTGCTACATGTTACACTAGTATTACGTGATATATAAGCAGGTTTCTTTTTTAATTATAATAATCATAAGTGTATTTAATGGCTATTGGCAAAGGCATAACTAATGCATCAAATTCTTGATTAAATGGCTTTATGACTTAGAACAAAGCAAATAAAAATTTGAAAGACAGAAAGCTGATTATAAATATAGTAAAACCTTACCACAATGAGTCCAAAGGTTCAAGTGCATGAACACATGGGACTGTGTTATTCCAGGGTTAAAAATGACTCAAGTAAATGGAAAGTGGGGCAGGGGAGAAGCCCACCTGTCTCACCCCCTGGTAGCAGTTGTCCATTCCAACCTGAATACCCACGGGAATGACTCTGGGTCATGTGCTCCTGGGATGTCTTGAACAGCAGCAGTATTTCCTGGAATAACCCCATTAGCTAATGCCTTCTTCTGTCAGTTGCTCCAGTGACACTGGACAGGGAAACTACTGAAGGATGAAGGATCCTGCCTCCACCTCCCTTTTTTCTGGAGCAGGAGTGGCATGTGCCCCCCACCCCTAGATTGAGAACAGCTTTAGATAAATTCTGGGCACCATATTAAGTCTAAATTTGGATTTCTTTGGTGAGTGCTATCACTTATGGCTTTGTCATACATACTAAGTAAATAAGAGTACAGGTTTTATGGAGATTGAGCAAAATTTGTGAAAGTAGTACACAAATAACTAATAGTAGATAGTCTATTTGAAATAGTAAAGAAAATACACTTTTAACTGATAATTAAATAGCTTGTATCTGATAATTATGATTCCCTAACATATATAATGTGACAATAGTAACTATAAATGTCAGTTAAACATTGGTTTTACAAGTTTAAACATGACTGTCAAGCCATAAATACCCAAAATCTTTACATAAAATTCAACAAATGGAATCCTAATATGCATGCTTCTTGGATCTAATAGGACATTCTAGCCCAAAAGACTAAGTCCCTACATGAAGCCAAATTAGGAACTTTGGTCTGAAAGAGATGTGTGTCGAGATATTTAAATTTGGAAGTACAGATCTCCTGCATACAAACAAATCATCTATATGGCACTGTTGTCTCCACTAAGTTTCCCCTAAGGAAAAGGTTTTTTTTCCCATGTACAGTTATATGTGCAATTCGCAGAAGAAATTAAGCAGTTAGTCCTCTAGATCAGTGTTTTCCAAAATGTGTTCGGGGAACATGCCTGCTCTGACAAAGGGTTCCTGGATTCGATATGTTTGGAAGATGGTGAAACACTGCTCTAAAATCTCAAAGCCTTTTGTATGCTAATATGTATTGTTAATCCCCAAGAGGGAAAAAGAATTCATAGCATTTCCCAAACCTTTCTGATCGCAAAAACCTTTCTTCGTGGTACACATATGAACATATTCTGGAACAATCGGGGACACTGGTTTGGGCAATGATGTGCTTCATGTACCACTGTTTCCAGGTTCTCTTGAACAGCCCCAGAAATCTGGAACCAAAGCAGCACCTGGATGGGAGCTGAGAGCTTTGTCCTGCTCAAATGCCACCTTTGTATTAAGGGGCCCATCTTCTACTGAGAGAGATTCCCCCAGACAAACCCACCTGTCCAGAAATCTGAAAGCCTCTCTAGGATTCTCACCAGGGTTCCTAGGATGTGCATCCTGAGTGAGGTCAGGTGGGAATTACAAGATGCAATTGTAAATAGAGCAAAATGGAAGACTAACAATCCCTCCCTATTCCTTCATGGCTCTCTCATGCTGGGATGAGGATGATGGAACAGGATGGAGCCTTCAGGCACCTTAGCTTTTCCAGTAAAGGATGACTCCAAAGGAAGCCCACCATGTATTTCAGGGACCCTTTCCCACTAAATCAAGTTTCACTCTTTCTTAAATTCCCTAAGGCTCAACTCTGATTTTCTTAGAGTCTGCTGCTTTCTCTTGGTCACATGCAAATGGAATTGATTAGGCAAAATGGTGCCAAGAAGCAATTGAGACATTTGGAATTACATAGACAAAGGTGCCAAACTGCAAGTGAGATCGGAAAGGAACAGTAAAAATATAGTAATAGTCCTGGGGTAAAGGTATCTATCTCCCCGAATTCTGGAGACTCCCCTTAGATTTTCCTTTGGATTTTCCAATATCCATGCAATTTTGTATTCACCCACAAGTAAGCAATATCCAGGCCCATTCTGTGTCCATAGAATCTACACTTCAGGCCAAAATGAGATCACAAACTGACCTACAGGAAAACTATACAGAAAGTCGGTAAAGCTAAAACAGAAAATACATGTTTAATCACGTACTATAGGGAGCATCTTTTGCCACCGAGCAGACTAGAAAGCTGGAAACTTCTATTTCGACTGGAAAGCAAAGAAATGTTTATAAGGTAGGGACTCCTGAATACATATAAACCTGCAGTGACACTGATTATGACGTCACTATTGATTTGGCTAGGATTGCCTAGTGTTTGGGCAAAGGACAGAGGAATAGGAGACCACAAGTCTTTGCAATTATTTCCAGTGCACTTATCAAATCAATAAAAATAATTATTACCAATAGTAGCCTTACCACTGATTAAACAGGCCAATTTAATTGCTCCCATGAAGCCACACAGCCCTTAAGTATATTTCATGGTGTCGGTAAATAGCATGCAACTGCCCCAGCTTGGTGGACAGGATGTACAATGGCACTGATTAAACTAGAGCTTTTAGACTGCAACCTGCACTCCTTCCTGAGTGATGCTCTGTTGGAGACTACCTCGATTCTTTTTTAAGGCTACCCTGAGCTGGAACAAAGCAAGGTGCCCAGCAAGAAGCATTGGGTTGCATCACAGGGAGGGTTAAAATGCCCATTGTGAGGTAAGAATTGAGTCATAGCAGAAGGAAAAGAAGACAGGTCATAAAAGAAAGTGAGCAGCAGGCAATAAAGTACTCACTGAAAGAAACTGGAAACAGCATCCAAATGCCTTGCCCTGTTCCATGCGATCTGAGCCCCGCCAACGTCCTAACTTCCTATCCTGACCTCTTCTGTTTCGACTGAAGCCAATCATGCTTCAACCACACTGGTCTCCCTTCTGTCCTTCTGATGCAAGACACTCGTCCCTGCCTTGGGGTCTTTGCATTTGACTTGCCCCTGCCTGGAAAGCATCTCCCTCCCCAAGCTTACCTTCAACATTTAGGTCTCAGCTCAAATGTCATCATCTCAGGGAGGTCTTTTCTGACCACCCAAGCTAAAGCAACCTCCTCCTCCCACTGGGCACTTTCCTCCATACCCCCCTAATTCATTTTCTTTGATGTACTTCTCAAGGTTAGTAAGCATATGCTCTATTTGCTTACATGTATATTGTCTGACTGAGCCTATTAAAAATACCAACTACATGAGAGAAGGGACTGTTTGCCTTGTTCATTGCTATAGCCCTGGTGTCTAGACAAGGCCCAAATGTAACACATATTCTGCAAATACAGAAGGAAAAAGATGAGTGAGTGGATTGGGTGAAGGGGAAATTTGCTAACACCCACTCAAGGTGACTGCACCAGCCTACCCCGTACTGCGGTACTGGGCATGATAAGAACATGATCAGACGATCTGACATCTATTTGTAGCCCTGTCACTTACTGGCCATATGACCTTGAGCAACTGACTTAACCTCTTTGGACCTCAGTGTCATGCTTTAAGTGGGTTTACCAAAAGTACTAGTCTCACAGAGCTGTTGTGAGCATTTTTCGGAATGTAGGCAAAGGACTTAAAATAATCTAACTTGCAGTAAGTCCCGAAGAAATGTTGCTTTTGTTGCTGTTATTGCTATTATTAATTCTTATCATATACCATGCAAAGCATCAGGGGACAGGAAACCTTCAACTATGTACGTTGATTTTCCTTCTGTTCCTGAGCTAACAGCCTCATTCATCCAAGATGACTTAGCGCATGTCTTTCGGAGAGGCGCTCTCCCATCCTAACAGACCACGTTGTCAACAAGTTCAGCAATCAAGCAGCCTCTTCTGTGTGGACCAGCAAATCTGCACTGTCCATATCTGCATAGTCCTGCCCTCTTTCCAGCACACTCAGGAGCAGCCTTTATGAATAATTTGGTTGGAGAAAGCAAAGTTTCCATTGTTGAAACAGAAGAGACTCTTAATTCAAACAGTATTAGGTTGGTGGACGAGGCAAATTGAACCATGTAAAATTTATTGGGCATCATAAAAGCGAAGCGGGGAGAGGGCCAAGGAGATGGGGGGTTCGATTACTGCTGAATTGCTGGCATAATAACCTGCAGCACATCACGGTGCGCCACTGGGGCTGGGAAGCACTCTCCCTGGATGATTGCTTTACGTCGCCCCTGATGCTCCCTGCCCATCCACTATGACCCTGGGAGCAGCAAACTCCATCATAGGAAAGGGAGAAATGCACATTTCAAAATAGATATATAAATATCCGGTGGCCCAGTGTTCCATTAGTCATTTATATCCCTGACTTTGGAATGCAAAAATGTAAATGCAGGCCCCTTCTGCAGCCAGAAGGCACCCAGGATTCATACGATAATCTCTCTGACAAGGGCTAAGCTGTGACTGGCAATAAAACCTAGCAGGCCAATGAGCTCACGAAACACGCTGTGAGAAAACAAGAGAGAGCGACACTCTCACCCAGGGAAAGAGATTGACTGATGAATCACGCCCATCCCACAAAGTCAGAGATTTCCCTGCTGCAATGGGGGTGTAAGGACAGAGCTGATTTACTCGCTGACAGACTGACATCCCTGTAAGCAAAATGCTCCAAAGCTCATTCTCGAAGGATCTGAGGAGCATGGCATTTTTTTCTGATTTACTGCCATTTATATGGCTGCTAGAAATGGACATGGCAAAGATCCCCATGGTTCTAAATGACGGTAAGTGGTGTCCTTGATGCAGGCTCTCCTAATGTCCTCCTTAAAAAAATGAAATCATTACAACTTACATCCAATTGACTTTGATCTAACATAAAAGGGGTGAGGGAAGTACAGGTGGAGAGGTCCTACAAAGCCAAAGAAATGGAAGTCCCTTCGGTACAACCCATGGCACAGAAATGCAGAAGCCTCAGCAGCCCTGTCATTTCTGAGTATGGGAGAGGCAAGCAGCAGGGCATCTAAGCATTAAGGAGCAGGAAGACATTATCTATTCCAACCTGTCTAGGACAGAGAGGAAACCAACACACAGGGGTCTATGTCAAGATCACACAATTAATCAGAGTCAGTTTCAGTCCAGACCCTGAACCTTCTAATTAACTCCTGGTTCTGCTTCTGAGCCTTCACACCAGGTTTTCTTTTTTTTTTGCTACAGCATCTCTCCTTTTCATTTCATATTCCATGGGGGACTCTGCATTTATTCTAGTACATAAATAAAAGCCCAACCCCAAGTGTCAAAATTAGAGATGTGATTCCCATCACATACCAGCATGAGGTACTGGGGATACTTTAGATGGTAACAGACAAACATTTATCAATTATTTTAATAGCAATACACAAATCAATTGATTTGATGAACATTGCTTAGGCCAAAGATAAGGCAGGTATTTAAGGTAAAAAATAAAACTGATTTCAGAGAAATCAGATTCAAAGAAAAATATTAAGTAAATTAATAATGGAGGTGACTATAGATTAGGAAATATCAGTCTAGAAATATCCTCAACACATTTTACTAGTTGGTTTTGTCAAATGAAATATTTGATACAAAAGTGATTATTCTATCCACAAAACTTACAGCTATGCAGAGGATCCATACATTCATTGAAGAATATTATATATATTAAGTTAAAAATGTTCATGCCTAGAGAAAGAAGCGTGCACAGAGTGATCAAAGGAAATTCTTATTAACTGTGGGAATTTCATTGTATCTCAAATCATTAAGTCCATCACGCCTCTCAAAGGCCCTTAGAATGGGCATGACTATCGGGGATGCATCTGAGAAAGGTTAGTTAAAATTTGAATATACTAGTACTCTTGATAATGTGTTCTTCCTATATCATTACCCCAAAAGAGATCTCTTGGAAGTTTTGCACTATATTAATTTGTCTTATCACCCAGAGATTTAATTTTCTCTGGAGTCAAAACAATCATATCTCTTATTTTAGCTCTTGTTTCTAAATTCCAATGTGAAGAATTTAGATATCAAATTTCAAACTATCATCCACTCAATTTATATAAAGATACAAGGCATTTCCCAAAACTCTACCAAAAATGCCGAACAATTTAAAGTTAGTAATGATCTAATTAATTCAAGATCCAATGTGCTGAGTTATAAAGGAAGAGGCATTGTAGAATACTGTCATATGCATAGAATTTAGTAGAGAGATCTACATTTAAACCCCAGCTTTACCACCTACTAACTTTTATTACTTCTCTGTGCCTTAGTTTCCTAATCTGGAAAATGGAGGTAATAAACCTTTCCTCAAACAGCTAGTATGAGAATTAAATTAAGTAACATGCATGAAAAGGACAATATTTCTGGCATATAGCAAATGTCCAATGAAGGGTAATTAAATGCATACACACACAACCTCAAACAAGGCAATATGAAATCTAGAAAAAGAGGCGATGGTGAATAAGAAATTGCCAGTGTGCCTCTAGCAGCAAACAGGCAATCCTCGTCCCTGCTAAGGAGTATTTTCTCTAGATTATATAATTACAGAATGAACAGCATGAAAAAATATCCAATTACCTTTGTTCCATAACAAAAATAATTATTACAACTATACTACTAATATTAGTGTTAACATTTACTGTATACTTATTATGTGCCAGGCACTTTGATATGTACTTTTTTTTATTATCCTAATGAATCCTCCTGACAATTCAATGAGGTAAGTACTCTTAGCATCTCATTTGCCAGATCTGTTACTCAAGGCTTAAAGAGGGTAACTAACTGGCCTGAGATCACATAAACATTAAGAGCATGTGCCAGGATTCAAAACCCAGGCCGTCCGGCTGCCCTATAACCTTAGCATCTATGCTGTCTCCTCCATCTCACTTAGAAATCTTGCACGTGAGTAATTTACTTTGCCAGTTGCTTTGCTATAAGGAAAGGGGGCCATAGAAAGCAGATGTGAACATCTGGTAGCTCCCTTACCATCACCCCTCACCAAAATGCAAATAACACATTGATCTTTTGGTTTACACATGAAATTAATAAAATCATCCATAACTATGGGTGAACTAATAACATCAAACCAACACATGCACCATATGGACAGGGAGTGATCGATCACCTTGAGACTCAGCCCAGGAGAGCCTGATGGAACTCCTCTGATTGCTCCCCCAACCCACTTGTGATAATTTGGAGGCTGTATGTACCCCAGAAAGGATCATGTTCTTTTAATCCATTCCTCTGGGTGCAGATTTACTGTAGGTGAGAACTTTCATTAGGTTACTTCCGTTGAGGCCTGCCCCAGGGTGGGTCTTAATTCTCTTACTGGAGTCCTTTATAAGAGGATAAAAGACAGCAAAAGCCCCAAGAAGTTTAAAGAAAAGCCTGAGAGAAGCTGAGAGACAAGGACACACCCACAGAAGCTGAGAGTGGAAGTCACTGAAGCCAGAAGCTGGAAGCAAACGAAAGACCAGCAGACGTGGCCATGGGCCTTGCTATCTGACAGAGGAGCCCAAGCTCACAGGTCTTTAGAGAAGGTATTGTCCTGTTGATGCCTTAATTTGGAAATTTTCGTGGCCTTACAATTGTAAACTTGTAAACTTGTAAGCTAATAAATACACCAGTCTATTCATGGTGTATTGCATTTCATCAGCTTTAGCAAACCAAAAACACCACCCTTAAATATATACATGATGCTCTGCACCAGTCTTTCAGTTGCTTGCTATTGACACCCAAGGCTTTCTCAGCATGTAGCCAGTGAGGAGCACTTCCTGGGAAAGGCCCCCACTCAGAGACGGTCACGTGTCCCAGAGTGCTCCTCGGTTAGAGGAGACAGAGGCTGGCTGCCTTGGGTACAAGCATGGAGAGAAGGGACTTTATTTAACCAGTGGTCAACAGTGTTTAGTGAAAACAACAAAGCCCAACACTGATTTTAAAGTTTGTAGTTACTCATGCTTGACAGAGGGCACTCAACTTCCAACCTGGATGGAGGAGCAAAAGAAAAAACATTGCCCTCAAACAAAAAAGTAATGATAACTCAAAACAAACCTTTCTTTTGGAAATGTGAGACTTCCCCATGGAAACATGAGTAAAGAACAGAGAACGAACAGCTAAGGAACAGAGAAAGACAATTTCCAGATCAACAATTTCTTTGCTTTTGCCTCTTGCTACACACATGCACACACACACACACAGACTCCTCTGCAGGTCACAGAGGGCATAGGATCAAATATAAATTTTGAAAGTCAAGAAGGGGGAACCCACCTCAAGTCAGTGACTTAAAGGATAACTGTCACTGGAATTAATATGGTTGGAAAGTTTAAAGTTGCCACAGATCCCTTCACTTTTGAAGGGTGTCAGGATCCTGTCTTAAAAGCTGAATGTCTGTCTCTGGCACCACAATAAAGAGTTGTGCTTTCCCAGACAGTTCTGGGCTAAGGAAAGCTTATTTAATTTACTGAACCACACATAGAAATTGGCAAGGATGAGTCCAAAAGGTTAAGCGTAAGGTATGAATCTTATCTCTCTCCCCTTCCCGTATTATGATAGGGTCTCATTCAATGTTCCTTTCTCCACGGTGCCTGGAAGCATGTTTTATGTTTTTTCAATGTGTCCCTTTCTCTTCAGTACTCAGGACTCTCCCCACAAGGAATAAAATTGTACCAGATATAAGGAATAGGAATCTGGATCTCTCTGATGGTTAAAGCTTCTACAACTGAGGGGAACAAAATCTGAACTGCCCTCTAGAAACGAACCATGAGAAACAACTAAGCTGATTCAAATCCACATGGCTGATTTTCTTCCAACTAAAATGACCATCCCACTTGCAACTGAAAAACACATTTCAACAATGCTTCCCTTAAACAATAAAGGTAAAAGTACACATCACAGCAAAAGGGGGGAATAAGAGGCGAACAAACCAAAATTCCTAGATTTCTTTAGGACCATCTGGGCCCTTCTGAATGGCTGGAAGAAGTTCAGCCCTTGCAAGATTACAACTGAGTATGTTACACTGACAGCAAATCCACCATTATGATGAAAGAAGAATCTGAGATGGCTGAATGGAGCTTTTCGTTCTTTTTCAACCTATAGGTAGCATCAGCTTTGGCAGAGGTTTTGCCACTACAACTAAGGAGGGACCCCAGGTCAAAACCTCAACTATCCCAGGATCACCTATCACCAACATCAACTTACTTCTCTTGAGATTTACTTCTTGCCAACATATACATTCCATCCGTGTGTGCTACTCTTCCATTTGAGCATATCCTGGGGACTTAGCAGGTGTTGTTTTGGGTGTTGGGGTTTCAAGAATAAACACAGCATGGTCCCTGCCTGGGCTTACAGTCCAGTGTGGGAGAAGAGATTGCAAACATTTGAGATGAGTTATGTGGAAGCTTGAGTAATGTGCTATGGAAAAAGATCTTATTGATTTCTAAAAGGCAAAAAGATAAAGTGACCATCACACAACTCTGAGGAAACAATGCTTGGGCAGAATCAACAATGAACTCAAATAATGAATCAACTCTCTTTCTCAAACTGGATCGTTTTTGTTTTGTTTTGAATTTTCTTTGACTTTCACATTGCTTTAAACTGATTCTTTAGCAAAACCTGACAAAGAGAGAGAATAAGATAGTCGATGACCTTAAAAAACTTCTTTTGGAAGTTGCTTTTGTGGTCCCAGGTTATAATAAAACAAATGGAGACATTTCATTAGAAATAACTTCACTGCAGAATCAACTTTCTAGAGGAGAAAAGATGACCTCAGAGGTACATTACAAAGTTCGAAAATTCAATTTTTGGAAGGTATCCTTCAAAAGAATGACATTCAGAGTTTTCCTTTGAATTCTGAAAATTAGTTTATGAACAATTATAAAGAATACTTTTTTCAAAATGCTGATGTTAAGATCTTCATAAAATTGCAAGAAAATGACGTTTATGAGGGAAATTGTTAGGACACAGTTGTATATTCTATAGAGAAAATGGGTATAAGGTTTAAGAAAGGGCAAACTGCTGGCAGCAAGAAAGTGCCAGGAGCAGCTGTAAGGCACAGGTCAGGGCCAACTGGGCCAAAGAGTGGTCAGAAATCATCACACTGGCCAACAATACTTCTCCTGGTGACATGCTGGAAAATACAAATTTGTTAAGAGGCTTCTCATTTGGGAGGGAACCGGACCCCAGTAGAATCTAAGAACCAAAAAGAATTGATTCGGAAGCCTGGGAGAGAATTCACAGAGAACAGGGTAGGGGGCACCCTACAAGCCCAGGGTAAGATCAGTCACACAGAGGACAGATGATCAATCAAGACTAATCACAGAAGATGTAGATGCCCAGATACATACGTGCCAGAAGAGTTCTTTGAGATCAGCTAGTTTAACCCTGCATTTAGCAGATAACGAAATGGAAGCCCAGATTGGGGAAGGGACTTATTCAGTCGCACCCACAAAACAAAGCAGGGCAAAGAGAAACTGGGGACAAGAGTGGAGCCTGCTGGGAACATGAGTTGGGTATGAGTGAATGTTGGTTGATGAGATTTCGGTCACTGGGAAGCCAAGTGATTCTAAGTATCCTGCACTGGTAGTTCATTTTCTAATTTAATCACCAACATTTTATTCTCTATTAGCATTTTCCTTCTCCAACAATCCTCTAAGTGCACTGCTCAAATGCTGTTCTTAATTTCTGCTTTTGGTCATCCCCGCCTAATGTTTCTACATGGTACATCAGTAAGTTTATATGGTGTGTTCTTCATGCATAAATGCTAACTACCATTGTAAAATTGTTATAAAAATGTTTGTATACATGACTTTGAAAAATATGCAAAATCACTGTTTAAAATACACCTTGCAGTCCCAGTAGCGAAGGTGTTTCTGTTTCTTTTCAAGGCATATGAGATGAGAAGTGAGATTCAACAACAACAGTAAGCCTAAACGGGCAAGTCATTCTGATTTCCTTTTTGATGCTGTGAGTTAAGCTCATCAGTGCATTCGAAGGCTCTTGTTTTTGCCTGCATTAATTCATTCTTCTTCTAGTAATAACCAATGAGTCAATTTTCTTTGGAGAGCCAGTGCTTCCCAACTTTCATTTCATATAGTTCGTATGAGGCTGACCTATCTCCTGGCAAAAGGTGTCAGCCTGATCCAGGCCTGATCATTTATTCCTCTCACTACAGTGACTGGCTCATAGATTAGGACGCACCCCAAGTCCAGCTAATGGAACTCAGTCTCAGATTTTTGTTTGAAAGGAACATTATTTCAAAGCTTCAGTGGCTGAGAGATTTCAAATGGAGTCGAGAGGTCACTCTGGTGGACATTCTTACACACTATATAGATAACACCTTTTAAGTTTTAATGTATTGGAATAACTAGAAGTAAATACCTGAAACTACCCAACTCCAACCCAGTAGCTTAGACTCTTGAAGACAGTTGTATAACAATGTAGATTACAAGGGGTGACAGTGTGATTGTGAAAACCCTGTGGATCGCACACCCTTTATCCAGTGTATGAATGGATAAGTAGATAAGTGGGGACAAAAACTAAATAAAAAATAGGGTGGGATGGGGGGGATGATTTGGGTGTTCTTTTTTACTTTTATTTTTTATTCTTATTCTGATTCTTTCTGGTATAAAGATAATGGTAAAAAATAGATTGGGGTTATGAATGCACAACTATAAGATGGTGCTGTGAACAGTTGATTGTACATCGTGGATGACTGTATGGTATGTGAATATATCCCAATAAAACTGAATTTTAAAAAAAAGATTATTTCGAGTGGGTTTTCTACACTGATAAGGAGTTATCCTTTAGCTCCTATTGGCCATTTTACTGAAACTTGTGAAAAACCTACTGAACTATAAAGGAAGAACTTGGACATAGAGGGGAAAATTCTTGAGTATGTTATTTGACCACCTGAAGCTAGCACAAGTCTTTGGGGAAGGTGGTAGATTATTTGCAAAAAAAAAAAGTTTCAATAATTCCTTTTATCCTTTTATATACTTTGCAGAGTGATTTTGCTGCTCCTCCAACAAGATTTAGAACCTATTTCTGTAGTCCTGGAAATATGGGCTTGGCCATGTAACTTGTTTTGTTCATTGAGTCATTAGTAAATGTGATTTAAGCAGACACTTAAGCTCAAGCAGACACTTGAGCATTGGGTTTGCTCTCTCTTGCTAGACAAGCCTCTCTGCCATCAGTGAACAAGCCCAGGCTAGCTTCCTGAAAAAACAGAGGCCCCATGGAAAGCTATCCCAGCCATCCCCTAAAGCCCCAGGCATGGGAGGCCAGCCTTGATCATCCAGCCTCAGTGGAGTCAGACCAGATCAGAACCACCCAGTCAACCCACTGAATTGTGAGCTAAAAAATAATTGCTGTTTTAAGCCATTGAGTTATGAGATGGTTTTCAGTTTTAAAATAAACCAACAATTTAAAGGAACATTACATTTGAATTTTAAAGATATTATTCAAATGCATTAAAATATTTCATGTATGAACTAAAAAGTGTAGTTAACAAAGAAAAAATTAAATCCCACAGTTCATACTATCTTTTATTATTTTAAATGTTGAATATAAATTATGCTCCAAATGTCCAGAGAAAATGACAGAGTTGAAACAAATCAAGATCTTCTTCATCTTTACGATCATTGTGCCATCAAGCAAGCCTGTTTCAAATCTGTTGTTGAAATGCAGGAATATGTACTACCAAGAGTATAGAGACACTGGCTCTGCCTGAAATAAACCATGATCTCAAAGCATTATGAACTTATATCATAATGTACCTGAGGTCATATGCGCTGAGGCCACCTATATAGCCAGGAGTTTTCCAAATCAACTTCCACATAGAATGAAATGTTTTTTAAAAGATAATTTTTTACTATGCTAATTTAAGATGTTAAAATACAAGAATATTTTATATAATAAAACTTAAACCAACAAAATATGCCTCCCCCCAACTCTGATAGGAGTATTTTAACATTTTCAACCTTTGAAGTGCCAGTATATGGTGAAAATACCGTGTGGACTGAATTTTAGTTGATTTTATTATTGTCTGCACCTGGAATAGACACCACTCATGGCCTGCCTTTGGCACAACAATGGAAATAAGCTTCATTGGTGATGAGAATTACATATAAATAAAAATTCTCCCAAGGACCCTGACTAAAATATATCAGAACCGTCAAATGAGTATGGTTGTGTGGGGGAGAAAATTCCCAGGGACAGACCCAATTATTCCAATACTGACTTAAAATTTCCACACTTTCTACAAAGAGAAATGATGGCCCTGAGCCTTTCAGCATGCTGCAGAAGTAGAACTAACTTTTCATTGGAGGAACAGGTAATTAAATAGGCTGCACCATAATTCTCTACAGCAATTTAGAGTAAAATCCCCTTCTAATTGCAGAAAATCGTTATGGTTCACCTGGACCAAGACAAGCCAACAAACTGTATCCCATTTCCAATTAATCATACAGCCCCTTTTTAGGTGAGTTGCCTCTGTCACGAATCATGTAAAGCCCCAGCTTTTCTTGGGGGGTCTAAAGAAATTACACAATGAGTCATGTAACTGTAAGGATGAAACTGATCACATGATGTCGTTGGTCTCTATTAACCAATTCTGATTAAATATACATCTGACCTGACTACATATTTTATTCATTTGCTTCATAGCTGGCCATTCGTATTTCAGTGAATTCAATACCCTTCAAACTGAAACATATATTTTATTCTCTTCAAAATGTGCCTTTCTGCTACACTTTATTCCATTTGGTGTACTTCCTAATCAATTCTTCTGTGAGCTTCATTTCATTCAGCACACGTATCCTTTTTTAGGATTTACTTCTTTCACAATGATTTAAATCTACTTCAGTAAGAGATTGCTTTAAAGCGACACTATGGTCTTTTCATTTCCTCCCCAGTCCCATCTGCTGGGTCATGAGATCTGGCTCATGCTCCATCTTCTTTGTTGAGGAAAGATGTACTTTCATAGGCTTGGCCTGATGTGAAACGATACTCACTCTCTATCTGTCTGGTATTGCCAGTTGTGGACTGGATTCAGTTAATGGGTTGTAGACTGGATAATACAGTGGCATGCATCGGTCTGGATGAATGTCAGAACGTCCCAGGTACTCAATGGTGAGATGTAACAGCAGGACTTCTTATGTCTGTGGTGTGAAATCATCTCCCTGTGTGGATGCTTCTGAAATTCTGGGCTTCACTGCCAGCAGATGGGTACTACCCAATAATCTAGTTCTCTCTCATACATTGTTGTTGGCCCAAACAAAGGCTGAGATTGCTTTCATTGGTAATATTAAGTGGATTCAATTTTACTTTGAGTTGGTTCCAAACTTTATGTTCTCTCTAAGATTCTCTCTTCTAAAGTTCATTCTGCGTAAAACAGAAGGCACTGAAGGGCATGGCATTTAATGACCTTTCTGGTGACTGGTCTTCCACCATGATGACTGGAAAGGGGCTTGGGGAGCAACCTAAGGAAGGACCAGAATGAAAGAGCAAACCACGGTCAGTGGCAGTGAGCAGACAAGTAGGTTTGAAAGACTGAATTTAAATAGGGAAATCCTAGAACGTAAAGCTGAAAAGGAACATTAAGGTTAAGGTTAAGTGGACTTTAAAAGCCTGGCTAAGGGTTTGGGGCTATATTCCAGAAGTAGGAAGAAGATCCTGAAGGTTTTTGCATGGGGGGAGTTGACATGATAAAACTACACTGTTCCTATAAAACAGGTCGTAATTTCCTAAAATAAAATGAACTTGAAATAAACAAGTGGGGATGGGGATCATGGCGGTGGGGATCATGCCCAGAATGTGACAATGGTGGAATACACCCTGCTCAAAAGAAATAGGGAAAGGGGGCAGGGGGGAGACAGCAGGTGGGAGTGGGAAACAGAAACCAGTAAAATTATGCAGGAGTGTATTTAGTGAACATATAAAAAAGCAATTACGTTATAAAATATAGGTTGCAGAGTATTAAAGGTACCAACATGATCAAAAATATAAAAGGATTGATAGTATAGAAGCCATGAGTTTCCTCAGATAAAATGATCATGCATAACTGGAGCTGATGACAGAGAAATTTTGGAGCACAAACAAATACTCTTGAATTAATTACTTTTTTTTAAAAAAAGCAAAAAAAAAAAAAAAAAGTATATCCATAGACATTGATCCTAAAAAGGCATAAAACTCAAGAAGGAAGAATACCACTAAAAATGAAATTCAAAGTATCTAATTATAAAAATTAACAAGGAAGGTTGGAGAAACAGGAAAGATAGGGGAAATAGCCCAAGAAATCCAACCAATATGATTGAATGGGGAACACTCCGAGTAACTCAGATTTTTAAAAACCATGCACAAAAGCAATGTCCAAAGGAAAAAAACAAGCCTACAGTTGAAAACGAGGATAAGGGGAAAAAACTCAAATGACAAGAGAGAAGGCACAATTACTAAACCCTCATTTTGTGATTTTCTCCATCATGGAATCTTGTCTTCAAGCTGGAAAGGTGAGTGAAGAAATAAACAAGAAGAAATAAAGAAAGGAATGAAGCCCTGGAGAGTTTATGAGACACATAAGAAGCTGGCTCCCTAGACCAAGACAAACTCCACTTTGTTTTACAACATCAACAACAGCATTCTTACAGATCTGCTCATGGAAATAATGTCACCGCAGTAGGGTACACTCCAGGCATGGCTTGCCGCTTTCCCCTGGGACGCACAAATGCACCCTGTGCCCAGGACCAGGTGTGTTGGCCTAGCGGGATCAAACACAAACCCCCTCCCTCCCCTGCTGTCCTAAGCCTATGTAAATATTCCCTGGAGACACACTGGTGGGCATGTTTTATGACATCCAGCTCACCCACCAGTGGTCCACTTGTCCTTGGAGGGGACAGAGCAGGGTTCCTCCACCACGGCACACAAACACGAGAGACAGGTGCTGGGTAGAACAGATGGGGAACCGATGCCCACTAGTGAAGCTGACCTTGCTCTATCTCTTCTCTAGGTGAGTAAAAAATCTTTCCATCAGAGCCTGTGTGAGTTGTGCTTTTGTTGGCAACTCCAGCACCTGTGTTGAAGCAGGCTGACATCTCTCTAGGTGTCTTTCCTTCTGACTGACAGTTACTAATATTTGAAAAATCACAGAAAAAAAGTAAATTGAGTCAAATGTTACTTGTGTTTTTGTTAATTTGTTTTGAGGAGGAAGGGAAGATCTTAGAATCAAGAGACACGGATTCCCAATAAAATTGCAGATTATATCAAATGCATGATGTGTGTATGTACTTTGAGAAGACAGTAGCAACTTCTAAGAGCCTGTGCCTTTCCACCAAGCATGAGCGAGACAAAACCATCCTCTCCACACCACCCCCCACCCTCATCTTTTGGAAACAGTTATTAAGCTAGTAAATCAAGTGAGATGATAGATAGACATAACATACTGACTTCAGCAAGTCATTCAATAAAATTTCTCAGGATATTGCTTTGTTTAAAAAAAAAAATGAGAGTCAGGTCAATTCACAGCAGATCAATTAACTGTCCCAAAAAATAAAAATAAATGTTGATCAGTGAATCAATGTCATTAAGAAGGGAATTTCCTTGAGCTTTTCTGCAGGACTCTAGACTATTGGATAAAACCTAGAAAATCTGCTGATAAAATTTGCTGATATCTCAAAAGAAGGGTTAGTAGACTCTACACTTGGAAAACTCAATATGCCCTATCTCAATAGGCTAAAACCAAGGACAAAAAAGAAACAAAGCAAAAGTGTCCATGTAGGTCTGAAAACTGTTTTCCAAGTATGGAATGGAGGAGTTCTCCTGGGATTATGTAAAACTAAAAGCCCAGCAGGCACTAGTGACTCTGAGCTCTATTATAATAACACGCAACAGATGCTCCATGTCCCTGGAAGTCTTCCAGCTGAGACTGTAGGACTCTGCATATCCTGGGTGGGATGTGGGACTACACATTTCTTCCAACCCTAAGATCCCATAACTCTAATATGAATATGAATTCCTGCTTGGCCTCCTGTGTAATTATCACTAAATAAAAGCAGAGGAGGAAAATCACAGAAAAAGAAGACAAATAAAACTTTTTCTAAAGCCCTTGGTTTTATAACAGGCTACATATAAAAACCTTTTCTGCTATCTGCTCTAATCACCAGAATGCACTGATCCTTTCATACCTAGTTGTAACGACTCAGACCACCACTGACCAAACCATGAGTTTAAGACAGGCAGAAAAATCTAACATCTGTCTACTATGACAAAGATGGCCAAAGCAGCTAAAATTGCCAAATGCGATTAAAAAAAAAAAAAATTTAATTTATAACAGTTAAAACCTGGCCTCTGACCAAGTCCAAAAGAACTATGTTTTATTTCACTAGCTCTTGAGTATGTCTCTTCCAGAGATAAATGATGCTGCTCTTTGCCAGTTCTCTCCTCTGTTTGGTGTTTTGTTTAGCTGGGTTTGTGACAAGCCAAGAGTTGATGCATGTGCTTGAATGTGTAATTTACCTCTCTGGTCAACTTAGCTTTTTTTTCCTTGACAATATTATGTCAAACAATCACATCACAACTGGCTCTGATCTCTTTGTTGTTAGCTAATAAATTAAAGAGTATTTATTATCCGCAATCCTTTTTTTCCTCTTTTAATGGTGACACGTTTGTGGTGAATTACAGGGCAGCTTTATAAACTAGGCTCCGGGCCAGTCTCGGGCGCTGCGTCCATGTGAACGTCCCCTCTCCCTGTTGGCCTCCCGGGTGGGTGGTAAATCAAGGCAGCTGTCACAGCACACGAAGTTAGTGTGCGTCACCGGGGAGAGGAGGAAGCGGTGGGGGTATAATTCTGTCCATCAAACTAATATGTTATATCAGTAGCTTTGTAATCTTCTGCCATAAATTATGGGAAGTGACACCTAAGAATTCACTTTGAAGGCAATGTGCTCCTCAGAGTTTAAGCCAAAACAGATCCAATCCACAGCAACAGTTCCTCTGTTTACAAGAGTGGATTTCCAGGGCTGGGGAATCAGGTCCCTATCAATGGGGCAGTATTTTACACATTCCGCCACCCTCTGAACTCTGTTTACAGCCCTCCCGGCAGGATTTGTAAACTTTTCAAGCAGGATTTCTTCTCTTCTTTTCTGTTACCCTTGCTTTAACCTCCAGTAGCAGGAGAGATAAATACGCTCCTTGAATGTTACCATGACAAAGCGAACCTCTGACAGACAGGAATGAATGGGTGACCCATTTCCCTCGTCTAGTCCCCTTCAACCTTTGCCTTGACAAACGAGGGAAATGGCTGCACGAGACAGAAGCAGCACACGCATGTCGCCAGGTTAGCAATGTCAGCTCTGTGTTGTTGTTGCTAAATGTCCGCGTGATACTTCAAGAAACCCGGGAAGATAACCTTCAAGAGACAGTGTATTTTCTAAGTCGCGGCATCAAAGACACCAGACTCACACTGGGTGTTCTCTAAAAAGGATCCCTTATTTTCCCGGATTTGCTGTGGGATTCTCCCTGACTTGTCCCCCCACTTTCTCCCAGGGCCTCTTTTCTCAGCAGGCCAATGAGAGAAGCCCTTTGGGGAAGATTAAATAGCTCTGTGAGCTGCTATCTGATGGAAAAGAAATCTACGAGAACTGTTCAAAGGCACAACACTAAATATGCACAGTAAAGAAATTTGAAAAATGCCTGCCCTTGCCATCCCCAATACCCCTTTGATTGATAGTGGAGAGGGCTTGCTATGATAATTTTACTTTGACAGGTCCCAGGCATAAATCCCACAAAGTTGTTGCTCTAGTTTGACAACCTTCCTAGGGCTCCAGTTAGGAACAGGAAACAGGGCTCTATTTTTCACCCTCAATGCTCCTTCAGGTGCAAAGAAAAGACCGTATGGAAAAAATAAATTCTTATCTGAGGGGGAAACCAAATTCAAAGCAGTTTTAATACTTATTCATCAGAAAGAATGTCCAACAGGGGAAGATGTGACCTCGGTCCTCCTCCTTCAAACTTAAATTTAAATCCTCCAAATAAGAGATTTGAAACATACACAGGATGAGGAATTCATACTCCCTTTCCTATTCATATTGTGTTTTTCCAAACTTGTGTTAATATTTTACTTCAAGGTCAGCCAAGAACTGCACCATCATAGTTTATAAAAATCTTTGCTTAAAAACAAAAATATGTACATATGATAATCTCCATTAAAAATTATCATTTAAAGAAAGCTCATTACATGCACTTAATCCTCACCACCACCACAAATGAGTAAAGCCTCAATTAATAGGGATGCAATTAAAAAGAGAATCAAAACAACGAAGTTTTTCAGTATTGAACTTTTAGGCATGCTCAATCAAATGCCAGGGGATATTTGAGGATCAGTACAGCTTCACCCAGTCAATTCCCCTTCGGCATCTGAGTAAGATGACTCAGCAGTAAGAACCCTAGTTACAGAATTTTTATTCAACCCAGTTGAATCACAAAGAAAGTAGGGCTTCCCCTATGTTAACTAGGAAATTAATTTATCCAGAACCAGTTGTCCAAGTATTCTAGTTGATCTTACCTGGGAATGCAGTATTCTGACTTATTAAAACCAGTAAATGGTCAAACCATGTGTGCTGGTTCGAAGCTCCCTACCCTAGAAAAGGCCATGTCCTTTTGATCCATTCCTGTGGGTGGGACCTTCTGATTAGGTTGTTTCAATTGAGATGTGACCCACCCAATTCAAGATGGGCCTTAATCCTTTACTGGAGTCATTCATGAGCATAAAAGACAGAAAAAAACCTAGGGAGCTCCAGGAGACAGAGACGCAGAGAGCTGGGAGAGAAAAGCCCTGGAAGAAGCAAGCAAGGACCTACAGCAACTGAAAGAGTCAGAACCTGAAAGCAACAAAACCCGGGAGAGAGGGATCAGCAGACTCAGGCCATGGACCTTTCCATGTGACAGAGGAACCTCAGATGCCATCAGCCTTTCTTCAGAGCAGGTATCATAATGCCTTAATTGGGACATTTTCATGGCCTTAGAGCTATAAATTCATAAACTAATAAATCCCCATCGTAAAAGCCAACCCATTTCTGGTATATTGCATTCTGGCAGCTTTAGCAAACCAAGACACCAAGATATATAAATATCTACAAAAAAAGAAGGAACTTTACCATATCCTTAAAACTTTTCAGAAGTTGAAGATTTTCTCTCCCACTTTCTGCTTCTTGTGAATGCCAGAAATGTTTTTCTCCCAGCTGTAGGATTCCATTCTAGCATTAGGAAAAAATCCATGTAACTCTAATGATAGAAGAGCTGATTCCTCTTTCAATCCTACTGCCCCATTGTGCTTTGGGTATGTGGGTGCCCCCAGAGCTCTGCAGAAAGTCTGCATTACCAAGAGTTGCCAACAATATGGAAGAAAGGATCCAGTCTTGGCATCCTCAGTAAAAATTTGGGTTTCAGTTTAGGAAGACTGTAACATAGGAACTTCACTCCAGGCCACAGAATTGTGCCCTCATTTTCTGGGGTCACTATTTTATGACTATACCCATTTTATGGAGGGTCAGCCACTGCCCAGGGAGTTCTAATAGTTGGTCTATGGGTCAGCTAAGAAAGGCAGTGGAAAAAATCAGAATAGAAAAGAACAAGCTGCTCATAAAAATGGGGAGTGATATGAGTTTTTTAAGTCATAAAAGAGCTTGAGCAAATTTCAGAAAAAAACAAACTTACTAAATAATTCTCTCTCACTCCATTGCCCCCTTATACCAAACAGGATGTCCTTCCTTCTAAACTCCCATAAATTTGAAGGGAGAAAAACAAATCTGATCTCTTGTGTGGAGCTCTAGGCTGCAAGGAACATGGTTAGATTTCTGTCTCCCTTAGAAGAAGGTTCCAGAACAGCACTTTCCCATCAAGAGTTGATAACAAAGGCATTTAGCATATCATTTCATGGGGCCATTGTGAGTGGGTGGTAAGCCTTGATTTATGGCTGATGTCATACTAAAAATTACAGGCCTGTCTGCACATGCTCAGTCTGTGCTCAGGCCAATGATTCTCTAAGCCGGGCAAAGCCTTCAGCTATGACAGATGCGGTAGAAATGTCCCTGTCCCAGGACCATTTAAGAAAAGTAGAATTCTTAAAGGCTTAGCGAGGCAATGGCTGCCTTTCTAGTCTATAAGCCACAGAGAAACTGAACCCTTACTTTCTGCAAATTCAGTTCTGTCTGGGTCTGACTTCCTACCTCAATTTGTGCCTTACCCTCCAGGATTCAGTTGACTTCTCTGCAACTTAAGCATAAGAAGTTGGACCAGGAAGGCATTTTAAAATTAAAAAAACTCTTCTGTCCAATCCCAAAGAGGTATCTTCTTAGGGTGTACAGAAACATTGTAAGGACTCTGAAGAGGAGCCTTGCTCTTGAGGAAGATGAGGTAGGTTTGGGTGGGTAAAATAATGCCTAGATGTATCAAGGAACTTTGAAAAAACTGACAGAAGTCAGAATTTTCCTAGTCCAGGTATCTGAACCTCGGCTTGGTATTTTAGACCAGGTAATTCTTTGTTGTGGGGGCTGCCCTGTGAATGGTAGGGTGTTTAGCGGGATCCCTGGCCTCTAGATCCACAGGGATGGCAATCATAAATGTCTCCTGGGGATCAAAATCTTCATTGGTTAAGAACCGCTGTCCTACACTATTTGGGAAAGGCCATTCCAGAGAATCTCTATGGCCATGTTTTCCACTGAAGAAACCTGAATTTATTAGCACATATTGCCACATGGGTCCTTTCTGATTATTTGAGGAAATATGATAAGAAGCATATAACAACACCCTTCAACTTGGACTTCTTAGTAAAAATGAAAGTGCCTTTACTCTAAGGTCAAAGTTAAGTCCATCACTTTAAGTGTAAAAATAAAATAGCATCTTCATCAGACATTTCCACATGAGGTAAGTTTAGTTACCCTCTTCTGTCTTTCTATGTTAGAGGCCTTGAATTCTGATGTGTCAGTCAAGGACTCAAGCAAGAAAATGAAATCCCATGACAAGTAACTTACTAGAGGGAATTTAATACAAGGCATTAATTTCAATGGTGTTAGAAAAGCCAAAATAACAAGCAGGACAAGGGAAGGCTATCCTGAGAATACCAACTTCAGGAAGGAGCTACCAACCCTATACTAAAGGGACAAAGCAAGGAGGCAGCATTATGGGAGTCTGGAAGCCAAGGTCCCCACCCCACCCCACTCAGCAGAAGCTGGACCCAGAGCAGACCAGACTGGTGGGAGCTGGAACCACAAATAGAAAGTGCTTCCTGGTAAGACAGGAAGCCATAGACGACACACAGCCATGCCAGAGATGGCCATTTGAGGTGGAGATGGGGAGAGAAACTCCCTGGCTTCTCTCTTCTGCTCACCTCCAGTCTCTCACCAACGTCTCCTTCTGGTAGTTTTTCACCAGTGTCTCCTGGCTGAGCCCAGCTAGAATCCACTGGGCAAAGGAGCTGAGAAATATAGTTTACAGGGGTCTTCCTCTATGACAGACACAGACAGAGCAGGGGAAGGGTAGAAAATGGATCTAAAAGTTAAACAGGCAAATGATGAATAAACTGCCAGTTCATCTGTAAGGACAGTGTGATGTAGTTCAGATGTATGAGTCAGGAAGGGGAAAGAAATTAGGATGAGTCTGAGAAAAATTTAGACTGAGGAAAAAACTTATGGGAAAAACAGACAAAGAAAAACACTAAAGGTCATCATTTCCTTCTCTCCCAGACCAAGTTAAACTTGGAAAAAAATACGATCCAGACAGACTGTTGTCGAATAATTCCTGTGAAACTGAGCTAATGTCTAAGAAGCTAATTGCTAGATGAAGAGCGAGGTTTATCTGTTACCTATTGCCATGTAACAAACCACCACAAGCTTAGAACCACCACCATGGTATCGACTCATGATTCTTTTGTTCAGCAATTTCGGCTTGGCTCAGCCAGGCAGTTCTCATTCATGATGCTACAGTCAGAAGGTAGATCAGCTGGGGACTGGTAGGTTGGCCCAGGGTGCTTCTGCTGGAAGGTCTCACCTTCTACTCCAAACGTTCTCAAACTGTAGTAGGTACCCCAATGTTTTCACATGGCAAACTCAGAGTGTAAAGAGAGAGGGCACGCCACAATGCACGCACGCTTTCTAAGCCTCTGCTCGCATTGTGTATGCTAAGGTCCTACTGGCCAAAAAAAGCCACAAGGCCAAACCTAGATTCAAGGGGTTGATGGAAAGACTCCACTCCTAATGCGATGAATGTCAAAGTCAGGCTGCAAAGGGGATGCATGTAGGGATATGGAAACATTTGGGATTTATCACATTAGGTGCATGGTTTTCTAGCAACCACTATTCTAGGCAGAGTATTCCAGCATTATCCACACTGGAACATTTCAAAAGCATGTCTATTTATTTTCTAAACAGCAAATGCTTTTGGTGGTCACAGAGGCACTGGACTCTGAACAGTTCCCTCAAATCTCTTCAGCCAAGCCCACTCCATAAGGGTTTCACGGTTAACAGTCTATTATCTGACCTAATATTAAGGTGGTTGTCTCAAATTCCAGTTTGAATTCAGAGAAGATCCAAGATTATACTCCTTTTCTACTGCTTTAAGTTAAAAAAAAAGAAAGAAAGAAATCCTGCTTTCAGTACAGTATTACGAGAAAACATCAAACAAGGAATCAGATACCACAGTTTCATATCCCAACACTGGAACTAATCATCTAGGTGAGTCACTTGGGTAACACTCTGAATTACGATCTCCTCATTTCCAAAATCATGAAGTTAAAAGTCTGGGATAGTTGCGGCAGGAGTGAGGGGGGTGGGAAAACAGAGGAGATAAGACAATAAATTCAATAAGCAACACCAGCTGGTATACAATAGGGTACGGTGTGGAGTGTGGCAAACTAGAGACTGTGAAGCCTCTTAATGACATTCAAATTCACTGTTTTCTTTTCTAATAATATGTCAGCAGCTGATCTGCTTGCAACACAGAACTAGATAATCTCCAAGTCCTCGCCTAGCTCTATCTTTTGCTGCCTCTCCCTTTCCAATTCCTCCCATTGATTCCACTGTACACATCTTTACCATGGAGTTAAAAACTCCAACTGATCTTCTGGACAAGGGGATCTTGCTTGCAATGCAAACAGCAAAGCATAGCAACTGGCCTGTTCCCACAAGCCGTGTTGTTTCAATCTCTCACACCCGTTAAAGTGGGGCTGCAACTGACCAGGCTCTTGCTTTTACATAAGCAACGCCAGTTGACTAATCCTGGCCATAATTCTGCTACATTCACTTCTATCTGTGTGTCCGGAAAGGCTACAGGACTTGACATTCTCAGAGCCTATCACTATCCCTTAGTCAGCTGTGGATTAGTATAACTTTCCCTAGGTCCCTGGTTCCAAGCACTGTTACCCGCAGGGAGGACATGGTCCAAAAATATCTACCTTCTCATGGCATCTTCATTTCAGAGGGAAATCTGAGAAGAAAATAGGTTGATAACGCTGAGACATGAGATTAGAGAATCTGGAGAAGCGTCTTGTTTACCGAAAAGTTCCCCCTAAACTGGCCAGAAACTGTGTAATAAGAAATGTGTCTTTGCCATGACACCAGGCCATATCCACTGGGGCCTTTTGAGTTTCATTTCCTCCACGCAGCTTACCAGGATCACTACAGTCCAAATTCATCTCTAGCACCAGGCAAAAGAGCATGGGAGCCAAACAGCCTGCATTTTAATTCTGCCACTGTCCCCCACCCCACTTATGAGCTGTGGACTTTGGTCAAGTTTCTGTATTACTCTATGCCCCAGCTTCCTCATCTGTAAAACCCAAACATAGGGTCGTGGTGATGCTCAAATGAGAAAATTCATGTAGACTCTGTAGTACATGGCATACAGTAACTGTGCAATAAATGTCAGCTGCTATCATGTCTCATGGGGATCACCTTGAATTTTCATGGAACCATAGAATGTCAATGCTGAGATGAGCTAACCCAACAACCCTACCATAAAGATGAAGCTGCAGAGAAGTTGTATAAATTGCCCAAGGTCACACAATGAATTAAGGACAGAACTGAAACCAGACCCCAGTTCTGTTAACCCACAGACCAGTACTCTTTTTAACTTCTCATTTTTCTGATGCTTCAGAGGAACACATGCCAAAACTGTCCCTCTGAAAACATTTAATCAAGTCAATCATAAATCAAATTTAATACTGACTTCTCCAGCCATTTTTGGTGGGATATAATTAATCATGACCTTCCAAGACTAAAAATCAGTGAACTGAAGACATCCAGCAGAAAGCCATTTATACTGGTTTCTATTTGCAGCTTGGAATAATACACAGACTCATCTACTATGTGCTGTTTTTGTTCTCCAAGGCTGGGAATGTACCCTGAGACCTCCTTGTGTGAAGGAAACAGAACCCAGCTGGCCAGCCTCACTAAGGTTCCAATATGGACTTCAGCTGCTTCACTATATAGGGCTGTGCTCAATGAATTACATTTTTTTAATTTTTAATATCTACGTGGCTGTCACCCAACTGCGTTAAAAACACCAGCTGCACCATGCTTTCTCCTCTAATTTGACGGTCTTTAAGACACGGCCCCTGAAGACCAGGACATTCTTCAGGGAAGGGCTTGGTTTTGCAGACATTTTAGGAGGTGTAGAAGATGAAAGAGATCTCAAGTGGAAACATCATTGAGGGAAAGGGGATGGGACTTGACAGAAGGAATGTGATGTGTACCGAATGCCTATCATGGGCCAAGCACTGAGCTGGGCGAATTCTCACAGTTTATTACATATGGTCCTCACCCTGCTGAAAGATGACTCTAATAACCAAAATTTTACAGATGAGAAAGTCAAGGCTGAGAAAGATCAAGAGAGTTGCCCAAAGTCATACAAGGAATTTGTTATTTAGCTGGTATGTTGGTTGCCATAACAAATCGCCACAAACTTGGTGACTTGATAGAAACTTGTTCTCTGCCAGTTTTGGGGGGCAGATGTCTAAAATCAAGGAGTCAACAGGGCTGCAATTGCTCCAATGCCCCTAGGAGAGAATTTTACCTTGGCTTTTCAAGCTTCTGGTGGCTCTAGATGTTCCTTGGCTTACAGCTACATCACTCCAGTCTATCCAGACAATCCAAGATGATCTCCTCGAGATCCTTAACTTATTTATATCTACAAAGACCCTTTTCCCAAATGAGACACATCCACAGGTTGCAGGGGTTATGATGTGGACATATCTCCTTGGGAGCCACCATTCAACCTACTACAAGTGGGTTTTTAACTCAAGTCTGTCTGTAAAGCCCATTTTCTCACCACATTGTCATGTTATTTCCTGCCTTCTCCTTTGTCTGCTTTCTCAAGGTTGCCCTTGACTAGGGCAAAGACTAGTCAGAGTAACAAGTACAGGAGTATGTGAATTTCCCAGAGTCACCAGGGAAGTTACTTAAGGAGTTGAAATTTAAGCTGTTCTCTCTAAGAACCAAGGGGGAGAACTGCCCCTCAACAGATGCCCTCTGATTGCCTCTACACATTCAAATAGTTAATGCTATTGTATAGCTCAGTCTCCTTTTCCAAGAGTACAAGAGCTAACAGGCAACCACACAACCTATAGCCACCTCCTAATAAGTTTAAGATAAACGGCCAATATATTTAAATAAGATTCAGACATAATGTAATAGAATTAGTTACTAACCCCATCTAATTATGTTAGTCAATCTTTTATTACCAGACCCACGAGTGCAGTGAACTCTATCATAATCTCTCTTCATAATGATCTCCCCACTATCTGACTCCTTGAACTTGGCAATGAATTAATCATCTGCTCACAGTCATGAGTAAACATCAACTCAATTAAGAATTGATAAATAAAAGGTTAGCTCCAAGGCTTGCCCTGATATGGATGGGAGTACCACTGGGTGGTACTCCTCTGGGAGTTATGAAATGCTGGACAGGTTCCCAAGGCTGGGTTTCCTCTGCTGTGGTTTGCAGGAGATGTTCTGGATGTCATTATCTGTGCCCACCATGTCTGCAGAGATGGAGAGGGACTATCATTTGCTTGTTCTGTCTGGGTCTAAATGTGGAAGAACTGCACATCTTTTCCTCACTCTGCACTAGGTAACTTCAAATATTTGAAAGAAACAAGTAGGACAAGAGTAAAAGGCCAGAAATGTGAGCTCTGCCACATCACACAGTGAAGTACAAGAAACCCATGTACATGGTAAAATAGAAGAATTGATTTGTACAGTTACAGAATTGATTACAATAATAATCAGGTGAACATTTATTGAGTGGTGGGGTATAGCAAACACTATGCCAAGCATTTTACAGGCATTAGCACATTTAATCTGCACAGATACCCTCTGAGGTTGATACTATTATTGCCACTTTATAAATGAGGAAACAAGGGGTCTGAGGTTATTGGAGCCAAAGTCTTCTAGCTGGTGAGTGACAAAGCCTCCCTGGCACTGGAAGCTGCACTTTTCATTCTTTCACAACATCACTCAAGTGCAGGGATCCTGTGGGTGTTACTCACCAGGGTGCCCCCTGACTTGTGTCCCCAGAACCCAAGGGCTCCTGAGCCATATGGGGAAAGGATCAAAGAGAGCTGGAGACTGCAAGGGACCTCCAAGCTTCCACTTCCATGTCAGCCAGCATGTTCCGCTCCACATTCCTACTTTTCCTATATTCCATTTCCACAAAAGATATGTTTTAAACATAGTTTACTGCCACTAGAAAAAAAACTTTAAAAACATTGATAAAGAAGAGGAAATTCTTCTTCATAAAAGAATTCCAGGCAATATATGCAGAAGGGGTGAAAGAATTACAAAATCAACATACTGCAACCCATAACAAAAACATGGGACCCAGGTTACCCTCTTCAGAAGATGCTCAGATAGTAAATGAAAAGTTAGTTGGGAACTTTACCAAGGAGGAATCAGGCTGACAACAGCTGAACCGAAAGATCAATCTTAGCATCACTAAAAGTGGAGAAATTGGATATTAATTATGTATCTCATGATGTGATGCAATAGGGAGTACACAGCACCTAAATACCAAATAGTTTCTCTTAAAAAAGAAAAAGAAAATGAATCTGAATCTAAACAAACTCTAGATCTAACATGAGGTAATAGGAAATACACAGGATAGAAGAACAAGTTAAATGACACCGTGAGGAAACAATCAGCCTAAATCAGATCAGAATGGGTGTCATTCCACATGGCAAATGATTCCATTTAAAAAAAAAAGGCAATGCACAGAAGAAAAACAAAACAAAACAAAAACAAGAAGAAAGAAAAGGGACTATTAGGGAATTAAGAGGTCAAAGAGATATATAGCAACCAAACAACCTGTAAGGAAATTGTTTGGAATCTAATTCAAACAACCTCAATTTAGAAAGATATTTTTGACACAATTGGGGAAGTTAGAATATAGGCTGGTGTTAGAAAATACTATGGGATTAATATTAATTTTTTTAGTTGTGATAATAACATGGTGATTTTGTTTAAGGGGGAATGGTCCCTATCCAATAGAGAAGCTTCATGAAGTACACAAGGTGAAATGGTATATTGTTTGGGCTGGGGGCAGGTGGGGGCAGGGGGGAGAGGAGAAACTCAGGGCAATCCAGGCAATATTCCAGGCAATATATGCTTTTGTTTAAATCTGGCCACCCACATCAGCCAAAACGGCTGCTCAGAACTGCCTGAAAATTCTGTGCCAGCAAAGTGAAGTATGAGGGAGGGAAAGCTGCCCACTACAGCCCCTGGGAAGGTGACCTGGTTGGTCCAGCTCAGCTCTCCTTTTCTATAGTGCCTGTTTTATCCACGACCAAGACTTCCAAAAATGGTGTGACAAAATGAGTAAGAAAAACATACGTCTGCCTGTTTCTGTGTTTGTGACATGCAGGGTCCTGTGCAGAGGCCCTCCTGCTGAGTCAAAGGGTGGCATTGCCACCAAACATGCGTCTGGTTGGGAAGAGATCAAATGAAATAACTCATGTGAAATGCCTAGAACAGCATGCAATCTGTAAGTATCATTTGCTATTATCACCATCGTGATTACTATTACTATATTGTTGATATTGTACCCTCACATCATTGAATTCTTTGTGTGTTCCCTTTGCACTAGCTTTCTGTCCAATTAGAAGAGTTAGGAAAGTCAGCTCAAGTGGAAAGATATCCTTATATATTTCTCTTTACCTTCTATGCTTCCCCTCCCCATTCCCACCTGGGACGCTGTTTCATAAGTAACAGGTTCTTAATAAACATCTGTCATAAAGGCTCTCTGGGGGCAGAGGGAGGGGTTTGGGCACGACCTGGTGATCCTCATCCCTTCTGATGTAAGGGTGTGGAGTCTGGTGAACAAAAATAGGCATTGGAGGCAAAAGACGAGTTAAATTCCTGGCTCTTTCCCTTAATAAATAGTGAACTGTGCCATCTTACGGGCCGTCTTTGAGACTCTGTTTCCTTATAAGTAAGGTGGGGACCACAGTGCCTGCCTGACAGGGTTGTGAGGACACAGATGTGCTGCCTCCCCATGGGCACTGGGTGCCATGGCCATCTCCCCAAGCCTCTCTCTGCACCTCTAGAACAGTGATGGAGACTTTCACTTGTCCTCTCTAAGGATTAACTGCAAGAGGATATAAAAAGGCCAAGCATAGAGGAGATGTGCATAGAGGAGATGTATAATAAATATGCATCCTTGCTCCCTCAAGTAAAAGGTTTTCAAATTTCGGTTGTCATCACGAGGCAGCTCTCTGGAGTCCCTGGGGCTCCTGGCTTGGCCCAGCCCACTGACAGCAGCACAGGTGCTCATCAAAGCCACAGAGAAAAGCATGGGTTCCCAGCAGCTGACCTCTAGACAGAGGCAATTGCCCAAAGCTCCTACTTTGAAAAAGACAAGGTTGCAAAGACAGTAAGAAGTTCAGCACTCTAAAAGCATGCCTTTACTTACTGAAAGCCATAGGAGAGCGGAGGGATAAAACCAATATACAGTTTTTTACGTTTCAGTTAAGTTCTCTTAGTATAATCACTAGTCACTGATGAACTTGCATCATTCCCTTCTACGGGCCTCAGTTTCCTCATCTATATAATGAAAAGGAGTTGTCACAAGTATACAATTCACAGTCGGGGGGTGGTCTGTGAACTTCATTTAGGAAAATATTGTATCTTTATTTTCACTAACCTCTATGAACAATTTAGCCTCTTTGATTATAAATGGAGGCAACAAAACTATCACAGTTTTAAAAGTACCTGTGACTTTGTCATGGATAGAAATCACAGACATTTTCACCCTACCTTTTTGCAGAAATCTAAAATACTGTTCACATTCACCACTACTTTGATATTACAGTAGTTGTTCAACCTGTTTTCAGATCTTGTCGTGTGTGTTAATAAAGAAGCATATAAATCACTGTTATAAATTTGATTTTTTATTATTTCAATAACAGTATTTCGATATAATTAGTTTGTTTTGCAATCCTATATATTTTATTTTGTGCGTTAAACAACAACAACTTTAGTCTGAGAAAGGATCCATGGGTTTTACCAGATTGCTAAAGGGGTCCACGGCACAAAAAAGGTTGAGAACTCGGGAAGTCTGGAAGGGTCTCCAAGATTCCTTCCAGCTCCAATTCCCTCAACTGGTTATTTGCAATCCACACTGCTTCATTGTTATTACCTATCTGGCTTTGGGGTTTCCTCATTCAGTGTAGCAGTTAAAAGTCCAGGCCCTGCAGTCAGAGGAGTCAAACTCTCTGGATTCTAACCTGCCTCTGTCCCTTACAAGCTGTGTGACCTAGACCAATTTACTTAGTTAGCCTCTCTGAGCTCAAATTTCTTCTTTTTTAAAATGGAGATCATTCCATCAACTTTTGAGGGGCTGGTTGTGAGAGATCAGTAATGCACTTATAAAATGGTTTGTGCAGCACTCAGTCAATGATTATTAATGTTATTCCTGTTAGGCTGGTAACATTTTGGTGTCTGATTATTTTAAATGATATCACTTAAAGGAACAAACTTTTCCCAAAGTCTACATATACATATATTTTTTCAAGTCTGTTATATATTATATATGCTCGAAATATGCTAATCAGTTTTTTTGTTTTTTTGTTTTTTTTTAGGAAAAAAAGAAGAGATAAATATTTGGACTATTGAAAATAATTAGAAATCATTGGGTTTCACGTCTGTCCACTCTGAACTGTTATAGGAGAAATATCCAAGCATGTGATCCCTTTTTAAAAGTCCACTTTGAGTTCATTTTCCTGGAATTCCCTTTAGAATTCTCTTTGCTCTGGGAATGTATATGTTTTTCCCCTCACTTAATTTTCTCCTTGCAAGTTTGTATATAGAAACTGATAGGAAAGCCCTAATCTCTAACTAACTGTGTGTGAGATGTTGGGGATATGCCATTAATGTAAATAATCCAATCGCTCCCCAGCAAACTGTTTCTGTCATATTGCCATTTGCGATAATAACTAAGGCAGCCACTTAGAGACTTTTGTTCTCCATTAGGGTAGTGATATCTCAACTACCAAGGAGGGTTTCATTACTTTGCATAAACTTCTATAGCTTAAAAGGAGCAGTAGTAAAGTTAGTTCAAGGCCCTTTATGACTTCTTTTGTTCTGCAAAGTTGGGGAGGAAAAACATCAGAGAGGTATGAAAAGGCTGTTTGTTTACAATCAGTACCCAGATCCTAGCCTTCTTTCATAAAAGGAAAGGGAACCAGCAGGAGAATTACAAAACCCAGCGCCTCCCTGGGTCTCTCTGCATTCTCCAGGCAGCTGTTGAACAAGTACTATCAACAAAGCAATCTCCTAGCCCTTTGATTCAGGCTATTCATATTTTCTGCCCTGAAATAAAATGACTTTCACAATTAAAACACCGAAATCAATGCGGTATCTATTGTCATGTCTGCAGGAGAAAAGCTTTAATTATAGCCATAGTTAGATAACACAATCATTACACCTCCTTAATCTCAAATATAAAACCAGCACCCTCTGAGTACTTTGCTACCCTTTCTTTGATTTTTTTTCTTTTTCCTTTTTTTTTTTTCTCTTTCTTTTTTTCCCCCCCAATGTGAATGGCTTTTTATCTAAGCACTTCAATTTGCATGCCTTTGCTCGGAGGCAGCTCCCCATGATATGTTAATTGCAGATTGCTTTAAGTACTAAAAGATTAACATAAAACCCTTTGCAAACAAGCTAATAGTTTATGATAATTTTTGCATGGCCTTTGTCTGTCTATCACTGGATTGCCTCTAGCTGTAATTTTATAAAGAAGCTGTAAAATATCATTTAAACAAGTTCATTTACACATAATTATTACCAGAATCACATTATTCAATTTAGATACTCCAGCCTATTAACAATCCATGAACTAAAATGTAATTAAACTATTTTCCTTTTATGAACCTATTCATTACAATGTGTGGGAGATGGATCTCTCAGTTTCACTGCAAATTTCAGCACTTTGTTGTTGAAATTGACAAGTCTGGCACTCATTATGTGCTTTTAATTATATTAAAAGTATTGCAAGACAGCTCACATAAAGAATATATTTAGAAAAGAATGCCTGGAAATGCCAAGATGGTGTCATCTCCAAATATATATTTATTTTATTCATGCTTTTTTTTTTTTTTTTACCCTCTTAACAGTAAAAAATAAAGTGAGGCTGGTTATTTTAATTGAGATTTTCATAGCTTCTCTGAGCAATTTTTCTAATTTACACTAAGGACAAACATCTCATCTTAAATGTGTTTACTCCTTTTTCCAGATTTCTATCTAATTTTTTTGAAACTATAGTTGCAATTAAACGCAAATAAGTATATTCTCCCAGCATTTACACCCCAAATCACAATTACTTCAGATATGAAAGATGCAGTGTTTAGGATCTTGTTCATAACTGCTGAGCAGCTTAATTTCTGATAAAGCTTTAATCTGGTGGGAGCCACTCCAGTAATGGGAAACGTTATATCGGTTCTGATTGGGGCAAGTTTTCCTGCCTGATTTTGCTTGGTATTGCTTGATTTCAGAGGTAACTCAACTTTCTTGATTAAGAGCAGACACAGAATAAATCACCTAAAAATGGGAGTTGTAAGACTAGCTATTGGCGGGCATCCAAGTCAGGGTTAGTGACACAGTTTGGGTGCTCCGAGAACAGCTATCAAAGAGGAGCTCCACAAAACCCTGAGCCCAGCCCAGCCCCTCCATGCCTTCCAACCCACGAAAATATCCTTGACACATAACTGTCCAAAGCTTTGGTTTCCATTGCCCCATCTCCTTCCTCCTTAGAACACTCAACACTTGCCTCCTACTATAGTCTGAATTGTTATTTATCCTTCATGACTTAAATCATGACCAACAATTTCCATCGAGAACCTCTCCTGTCCTCCTAGTCCATATTCCTAGTCCATACAGCATCTGTAGCCTGTAGCACTCACTCAGCACTCGGCACACATATTCTTAGGCGTGTTCAACAGATACCTCATCTCCGCAACCACACTGTTTCTCCTCTTATTCCTTTGTCTGCCTCTCATGGCTGATGGTATCTTATACTTAGGCAATATCCAATCAAAATACTGGATATGCAGATTCGATACTTGGGTGTAGTGAATAGACATTAACACCAGCCCCCCTTCCATTCTCTGAGAGCTGCCACCAGGCCATGCCATGGAAGACTGGAAGACGTGCCCCGATTCCTTGGCCCATACCCTACATTAGTCATTCCTCCTCAGGGGTCATCTCAAAGAAGAAATTCGGTTAATCTCAGGGATAGCTTTGTAACCTGGCCAAAAGCCTGCTGAGGAATAAAAGTCATCCTAAAACTTTATGGGCCTTGGGAAATCCACTACTGTCTTCCCCGCCTCTGCATTCCACTGTGCCTTCCAAAAACTGAAGACAAGCAATGGAAGCAAGACTCCCATTTAAGGAAAATGAAAAATTGGTACAGCATGCACTTGTGGAGCCAGTTGTCAACCACATGGTAGGAGGTTGGGAAAGAGGGAGAAAACAGAGAAACTACGGACTTTATTCAAAGACTTTTGCTTAGGTATGGATTTAGGGTGATTAACATGAGCAATTATTGATATCACACACTAGATAGACCCTGAGTCCAAGGAGGCACACGGTAAACAGGTTGCACCAAATGAACCACCACTGTCAATTCCATTTTGCCATTCACACCACACAGAATGAGCATAACCAACTTGTGCTTCTCCAAACCAATATGGGCAGAGGGACAAGGGAAATCCATGCTATTATATGAGTCAGATTCTAGAACAGTCCATTTGACAGGCCTTCTAGAATTTTTCTTCAGCATATGCATTTCTTGTATCTTCAATCTCCCAGCTGTGCTTTATTCACCAGTATACATTATAGTCTAGCACAGAGAGAGCACTCAACAGGTGTACTAGAAGCTAAATTAATTAGCAGATATTTTAAACACACATTGGGAAAGTGATTTCCAAGGTGGATTCTTTTATCAGAACCAAGGATACAAAATACTGGTTGATTTCAAAGAAATATAGATTCAAAAGCTGGGATCATATTGTTCAGAAAAATTATCTCAAACTTGGAAATTAGGTGGAAAGGGCAGTGTGCCGATTTGGATGTATTATGGTCCTCAAAATGTCATTATCTTTGATGCAATCTTGTGGAGGCAGACGTATTAGTGTTGATTAGATTGGCACCTTCTGATTGAGTGTTTCCATGGAGCTCTGACTCAATTAACTATGAGTGAAACATCTGATTGGATAATTTCCACGGAGTTGTTAACCACCCCCCATTCAGGGTGGGTGTTAATTGGATCACTGGAGTCATATAAAGGAATTCACATACAGAAGGACCAGAGAGCAGCTAAGAGTGACATTTTGGAGAGCAACTGAGAGTGATATTTTGAAGAGGAGCTGCAACTTGCAGAGACATTTTGAAGATGACTGTTGAAAGCAGAGTTTTGCTGATGCTTTGGAGGTACTATCCCAGAGTTTGCCCCCAGAAGCTGACACAGAGACATCTTGGAGAGCATCGCTTTGAAACACAACCTGAGAGCAACTGAGAGTGACATTTTGAAGAGGAGCTGCAGCTATGAGAGGACAAAATGCCCCAAGAGCAACATTTTGAAAAACACCATTTTGAAACGCAATCTGGGAGCAAGCAGATGCCAGCCACGTGCCTTCCCAGCTAACAGAGGTTTCCTGGATGCCAATGGCTATCCTTCAGTGAAGGTACCCTATTGTTGATGCCTTACCTTGGACACTTTATGTCCTTCAGACCGTAACTCTGTAACCAAATAAACCCTCTTTATAAAATCCAATCCATTTTTGGTGCCTTGCAAAATGGCAGCATTAGCAAACTGGAACAGGCACAATATCCTTTCAATGGTATACTGCGACACTAGTTAACAAGTCTTCCCAAGGATTATTTAATTCCGTCAGAGATTAAGTGTATGTTTGTGCTGCTCACTACTTGACTGGAGCCCAGACATAATCAAGTTACACGTTAACAGGTAGATTTTTATCCAGTAGGGGAAAATAATGTCTCTAGAGGTTATGGTTTTATTGCTCTGTAGGGCACTGATGAATGTTGTGCCTGACCTAGCAATCCTGTTTAACATTCTCTTTGTGGGTGTGTGCCTATAAATACACATTTCCTCAAATGCTCTTCAACCAGCTTTACCATATTACTGGTTCCCTCATTAATGAGTTAAATAAGTTAATAATTTAATAATAACAAATGAGTTCATATAATATTTGAATGAGAGTCATATTTTTATTCTTTTTCAAAATTAATCCTTGGTGGCATCCTAGGACAGGGTTGAGCAACTCTGGTAATGCTGAGGGTGTCCTACCAACACACAGGCCATCATCTTCTGAACCCCAAAGAGGAAACGAAAGAGGAAAGGAGAAGTAAAGAGTGGACACATGAATACTGGGAAGACTGTGGAGAGATGTGTACAGAAAATAGTGACAGGAAGGGCCTCAGGGGACTCTGCTTTGATATTTATGCTTCAAAAGACATTCCTCATCCTAATAAGAAAAGGTTGGACCAGATCATTCTAAGTGCCCTTTCCAGCTGGAATATCCTAAGGGTTCCTTGGTTCCATTTTCAAGGGGCCTCTCCATACTGATGATTTTGCACTGCACTCGAGCAAATGCTAACGGCCATCACACCCACAGTTCCGCCCAATGCTCCTAGCATGGGCCACTTGCTATTTGGTCTCTCCTTGCCTAGGAGCTGTGCAGGTGTCATCTCCTCCTTTGGCCCGGGTCTACCCTGGCACAGGAATTGACTTCTCCACCATCACCCGGCAGCTCCCCATGGGACTGTGTCTAACAGGAAAGAACCCTCAGTCTTCCACTTTGGGAACAAGAGTTTCCCCAGAGTGGACTAGACATCCCTACCATTCTTTGCACTATGCGCATAGCTCTTCTCACCTTCAATTCTGAGAACCCAGGGAAAATAAATATGGGGGGTTGAACCCCCTGAATGACCATCCCAGTGTCCATAGGCCAGCCACTGGGGCTGGAACCCACCTGGATGGTGTCAGAGACCCCTACTGTATATTCCACTTTCCAAGTTTCTTGCATACCTGCCTGGCTCAAAAGCACACTGCCTCTTGGATATCTATAAGTTACAGACAGCTAACTACATTCCCCTCCATGCCCAGAGGGAGAGTTTCAACCTCAAACAACTTTATTTAAACAATTTCTTATTTACCATGTTTTTCTCAGTGCTTCAAATCCAATCACTCCCTGCATTGCAGGGAAGAACTGCTACAGGACAAAGAGAACAGCACAACCTGTTTTTATTTTAATATCTTCCGGGTCTCCTGGCACAGCCATCATTTGGGCTGTCAGCCCTTCACTGCCCGAGGTGGCTTCCCGCTCTCTGCAGACAGTCTGCCTCCCACTAATGGTACTGTTCGGGCGAGGGGGAAATGCAATTTTCCACTCCATTACAAGCACTGTGTAAAAGGACCTCTTTTCCTCATTGCACACAGATAAGGACCTAATGAAATTCCATTCACTAAGTATTACAATAGCTAACTCCACTCCAAATGCAGGCATTCTAAGTGCCTGCCAGGACCTCCAATCCAGAAGTGATTGCCATTGAATGTCCCAGGATCGGATCGCGTCAGGATGAAAATCTACGGGTTAAGAAGAGAGAGACTCCAGAGGAAAGAAATGTCACCAAGAGAGCCACAGATCCGTTTTTGGACCTTACTTCTAACCATCATGCTTACATGGTGTTCCTTGTGTACTCTGGTAGAAGCTTGGAAATGCTTGTATTTGGAAATAGCAATACTGGGAGAGCCAAAGTATTCCCTAAGGAGCTGACATGCCACATATCCTAGAGAAAGAGGCCACGGGTAACAAAAGTGAGAGAAGCGGAGCAACGCACAAGTTGCATTTCAAAACCAGAAATGATAATGGATGTGGATCAGTAGGCCTTGAAAAGGAAAAATTACTTCTCCATATTTTCCTACCTTTCTATCGATATCCCCTTCCTATGCATATTCATGGTAAAGCAAGACAAAAAGTAATAGAAAATAAAGTTCCCTTCTCCACCTCCATTCACAGAGCTTGATGTCCTCCTTGTACTCTGGGGTCCCTTAGGCTGTGCTGTGTTTCACCTGCCACCAATGTTCTCTACCAACAAGTAGCTCTAGATCTGCCTCCAAGACGCCACTCTCTTCCCTACGCCCTCCAGCTTGTGTTCTGTTACCAACTAACCCATGTCACGAGAGAAGGTCTGATTATGGTTGAGTTTAATATGAAATCAAGAGGCTGCTCCTGGAAGCACAATGCCTTTGCTTCAAAGGATTAACTGTTAACGTTGGGTCTGGAGGCACAGCTTCTAAGTTTATGGAATGCAATTTGCGGGCACAGAGCCTTTCTGTGAAAACTCTTCAGGCATGTCACAAAAGTGCTCCTATATCTCAACTGAGCCCCCTAATTAACCCACAAGAAAGGATTCTATACCATACAGTTTAATATAATTTTATAATTATTTTATATTATATATATCAAGTTATATTTTTAACTGTTATATACTCTATTATTTAATAACTTTAAGTATATCCATTTATTTACATATAAAATATATTTGCATATACAATATATTTATGTATGTAAATACATTTACACATTTTTTAAATCTCCTTTTGGCCTCATTTCCTACTCTCCTTTATCCCCTCACAGTCAAAGATGTTAATGTAGCATTGTGGATCTTTTTATTATATGTATTCCTGCAAAATATTTTTGTAAACTTCATCCCATATGGTAAGATGCATCCATATTGTTATGTGCCACTTCGTTTGTTTTGTCTGCTGTAGAATATTTCATTGAAAGTATATACAACAATTTATACATCCAGTCTCTCACAGATGGATCTTTGGGTTGTTTTCAGGTTACCACTATTAAAAATAGTGATTCTAAGGACTTTCTTTATATGTCTCCTTTTTTACATGTGTCAGAGTGGAATTGCTGGGTCATGGGGTACCTTAATGTTCACATTTAGGAAACTATTTTCCAAAGCATTGTACCACTTTGTATTCTCATCTGCAATTTATAAGAGATCTTGTAGATCTACTTCATCTCCAACACTTGATTTTATTTTATTTTTTTCAAGTCTTGGATGTGTGAAATGTATCTTACTGTGTTTCCTTTGTAATTCCCTGATCCTTAATAATGTTGCACGTATCTCTTTATATGTTAATTGGCCATAAATTTTCTACGAAATTCCTATGTCTATATTTTATTCACTTTCCAATTGGCTTGTTTTTTGCTTTCTTACTGGCTTATAGGAGTTTTTTATATACTCCTAACATTTTACTAGAATCAAATTTATCAATCTTTTCTTTCATAGTCAACACTTTTTGTGTTTAAAGAAACATAATTGCTTTGCGCACATGTATTTTTAAGTTATATAAGTCAGATTTTTCTATGTGTCATCCTGTTCCTTTTTTCCCTCAGTCCTGTTTCTAAGATTCATTGTTTTCAACTATATATCTACTCTGCTGCTTCTAATTGATGTAGACATTCCACAGTATGCATCTGTTCAATTTTGCCAATCTATGCTCAATTATGCCCATTTTATAAATCAGGTAACTGAGGATCAATTCACAAAAAATTCCTCCCAATCTTACTTTTCTCAAGAACAAAGGGGTTACAAATTGAGAAGTGGACAACATCTGAGAGAGAAGAAAAATGATTACTACTGAGTCCCTTTATAAAGTAAAATCATTTTGTGCACTTAAAATAGGCTTTGAATTACCCCAAGGTAACATAGGCACGGATTCTGGGAAGAAAGTCTACTACTTAGCCCAAATCTTGACAGATAGATTTCATTTCCTGGGCCAACACCTTTCATTTGAGAGCTCTGTTGAAAGGATTCTGAAATCTTGAGATCATTTGGAACAAGTGCCATGATCAACTAGTAATGTCTGCCCAGGCTTGGGAATACAGCAAGTTTGCCATCCATGTAGAGCAAGGTACTCCTTCTGCCATGGCTTGCTACTTCCTAGGACCATAAGAAGAGTCAAACCAGGCACGCTCATCCCACTACCTAAACCAAAGACTTTTGTTCCTCTATACTCTTATGCAAGCCCCAACAAATGTGCAAAATAGCAGACTGATGAGGGAAACAGTTTAGGGCCACAACTTTTGGTGCTAGATGGCTTCCCCCAACCATCACCTTATACCATTCTCAACCAAGTACTTCTAATTTACCTTTTCAACTGGCTGTGAGATGATATTTTAGAATTAGGTTTCTGAAGGAGAGAAACAGGTAGGTTGTAAGAACAGCTGCAAGGAAACTGACTTTCTTTCTAAGCTCCAGGTCTATTAGTTATGCAGCACGTGGTTCTACTTCATCCAGGCAGAATTTATCGAAAGCTCTGCTGTCCCCAGCACTGCACTAGACTCCAACAGCAGAAAACAAAAGCTACAAATCACCATGTATACTTCCTGGCACACTATAAGTGTCCAGACAAACATCAGTTTTCTTTGCCTTTTCTTTTTCTTGCTTTACTCAGAAAGATTTCAGTTGAGTTGGGGAGATGAGACTTGCTCTTACCCAAAGATTCAAGTCTCTTGGATTCGATCATGCTGCAGCCATCCTACTCAATAATTCTTCAAAAATGTAGATATTTACCGGGTGAGATAAAAAGCGAGCTATTAGGAAATGATATCCCAAGTGGACAGTAATGGTCCTTGGTGGTAGAAATCATATGGAGTAAATGGCTTGCATTAAACAAGGGCTCCATAAATATTTGTCTAAAGTGACAGCATACAGTAAAATCACATTTTAGAGTTAAAAGGGATAAGGAAGATTATTTAAACCTACCCTTTACTGTACAGATGAGGAAATGATATTTAAACAAATGTTATTTGACTTCTGAGACTAGAACTTGGTTTTCCTAATCCCTAGTAGAGTAGCCTTTGCACTCTATTATGCCATATTTTATGGCCAAGCTGAAAGTCACTGAAGAATTATACCTGGGAGCATTTAGGTGCAGTTCAATCAAAGACATACCTGTTCCCCTCACCTCCATGGGGCTATGACATAACTATGTGATCCAGGTAAATGTGCAGCACTCCTAACTTTGCATAATCTCCAAAGATAATCCCTGCAGCTATGATTTTAATTTTTAAAAATGGTTCTGCTCATAGTGTCTCTAAATTTTAACAGCATTACCATTAACAGGGTCCTTCAAATTATCCCTGTCAGCTGGAGCTGGGTGAAGTGCCAATGATGTTCCCCCAGTGAATAATAATTTGTTTCAAATTTTAAAGGACAAAACTTATTCTTGGCAACCCCCTGTAGGGAGAGGAACTATTTCCAATGCTCTTTAGTATATTTTGAAATAATTTATGAAACTTTATGAATATATTATTTCAGGAATGTGCATTTGCAGTCAAACAAAGGATTATTATTCACTGTTAGAGGAGCTTTCTGAAGGGACATAATCTTTCCTTTCATAGGTGATGGGTGAAAGAAACAATGTTTCAAAGCCATGTTCTACTTAGGAACATGAAAAGCTTAGGAAATGAAAGCTAATTTGATTAGAAACAATGTTTAACTAACCACCTAGTCTATAACTTTGCCATTGAGGAGAAATCCTGAGGCCATGCATTTTAATTTGAGGAGATGACAACTAAGGGAGATAATTACTTTTTCTTCCCAAAATGATATATGTTCTAATTTTATTAAATGGATACCATCAAGGTCTTGGCCTAAATCACAAAGGCAGCATCTTCCATGCACAACACAACATGGTCAAAAGTGTGCTCCGAGATCTCATTACTGTACGGATGACAGTGACACAGGGATGTACCTCCAGTGACAGATGACGGTAGTGGTGCCCATGCCAAAGAGGTCTGCACATTAGCCAATGGTACATACAGAGTCACCTACTTTACTTTTAAAAGCTGTGGCTGTGATTTAGTATCCTAGGCTGCTAAATCACAGCAAATACAATGACATGTGTTGGTTTGAACAATGGGAATTTATTAGCTTACAGTATTGAGGCCAAGGAAATGTCCAAATCAAGGCATCATCAAGGAGATGCTTTCTTCTCATAGACTAGCTGCCTGAGATCCTTGGGTCCTCCGCCACGTGGCAAGGCACGTGACGGCATCTGCTGGTCTCTCTGTTCTCTTCCTGGTTTTGTTGTTTTCAGTTTCTTGCTTCCATGGCCAGCCCTCTCTTCCCTCCCCGCCCCCCCACCATTGTCCTCTCTCCCTCTCTCTGTATTCATTCCATTATTCCATTTATACAGGATTCCAGTAATAGGATTAAGACACATCCTGAATGAGGTAGTCACGCCTTAACTGAAGTAGCCTCCTTAAAAGGTCCTACTTCTGGCATCGTGGGATGGAGAACATCTTCTTGACCAGAAGGGGGATGTGAAATTAAATAAAATAAAATTTCAGTGGCTGAGAGATTCCAGATGGAGCCGAGAGTTCACTCTGCTGAGCACTCACGCACAACATAGAGAACCCTTTTTTTAGGTTTTAATGAATTGGAATAGCTAGTAGTAAATACCTGAAATGCTCAAACTCCTACTCAGTAGCCTGGACTCTTGAAGGCAATTGTATAACAATGTAGATTATAAGTGGTGACAGTGTGATTGTGAAAGCCTTGAGGGTCACACTCCCTTTATCCAGTGTATGGATGGATGAGTAGAAAAACGGGGGCAAAAAAAAAAAAAAAAAAAAAAAAAGTAAAGGAAAAATAGGGCAGGGGGGATCATTTGGGTATTCTTTTTTTACTCTTTTTTTTTTTTATTCTTACTTTCACTTTTTCTGGTATGAGAAAAATGTTAAAAAACTATAGATCAGGGTGATGAACAACTATGTGATGGTAATGTGATCAATTGATTGTATACATTGGATGACTGTATGGTATGTGAATAAATCTTAATAAAAAAATAAAAACAGGTCCTACTTATGATAGGTCCACACCCACAGGAATGGACTAAATTTAAGAACATGTTTTTCTGGAGTACATACAGTTTCAAACCACCACAGGCTGTAACTAAACACATTCAAGGGGAGGGAAAGTTTTGTATTTTGCCGAAGACAACATATGCTAAGTTTAAGGTGCATTTTAGGGGTGAGATGCAAAACAGAACATAACTCAAAAACTGTGGCCCATTCATGAAAGTAGGTGTGAGCTCACAAAATTAGGAGGGAAAGGAAGTCAGACGGCTTCGCCTTAGGGATGGAGCACTGAAGAGACTGAATTTATGAAGACCACACCCTGCCCCTGTATGCTTCACCACGTCCTACTATGGTTTTAAGCACATTCCCTGGTACAGGATCCCTAATACAGGTTCTAGAACCCTAGTGGTCCCCAAAATGTAGTAAATCGGTTTTCACAAAGCTAATTTCAATCTAAGTATGACCAATAAATCATACATTTACTTGTAATAAGATACAAAGACTAACAAAAACATGAAGCTTCTTTGCTTTTCAGCTGAAATTGCCTTTAGTTTAGTGTGGACATTTTTTTCTTTCTTGTTTTCCAAAAGGATTGATCGGCAATATCCATATTTTTCTTGCAATGTAAGTGAAGTATTGCTGAGTTAATGTACTTTGGCTGACACATTCCCCCTTAAATGGAGGCCCATGAGTAGAAGAAATAATAAAAAGGATCTTTGAGTGTGAAAAAATGGACCCAAGAGCTTAGTCCTTTCTAATTTTCCATAGTGATTCCTTCCTTCTCCAAACCCCCACAGCATAGTTAGCGCTTGGTTATTTTTTCTATTGTTTTACAGCTTTCTGTGTTTATAATTTTCGTGCCACACAGAGAAAAAATCTGTAGGGAACAAATTGTGCCATATGTTATTTCTGTATCCTTCACTGTAACAAACAAAAAGTTTGGCTTGAAATACTCAGTTGATATTAGATTAATAGGACCATGTTTTCTTTTGATTCTCTATGACAGGCATTGAGAGCCTTCTTTTTCTGCTGTTGGACTAAGGAGCTAGGAAGGTGATTCCTCTTAACATTAGCCCTTAGACTGGTGACCTGTGGGACCCACAACTAGGAAGTGATAAGATAGCAACTTGAGTTGGCCACTGTCTCAGCTTCCCCGTTACCTATACAAATACCATACACAGGTTGGCTTAACAATAGGAATTTATCAGTTCATGGTTCTGAGGCTAGAAATCCAAAATCGATGCTTCAGCAAGGCGATGCTTTCTCCCCAAAGACTGTGGCATTCTGGGGCTGGCTGCCAGCAAACTTTGGTCCTTGGATTTTCTTTCACATGGCAATACACATGGCAATGTCTTCTCCTTTCTCTTCCGGGTTCTGCTGACTTCCAGCTTCTATCCATGGCTTTTTCTCTCAATGTCTATATTTCATTCTGCTTATAAAGGACTCTGGTAATCTGAATTAAAGCCTAACCTGATTCAGTTGGATCAAACCTTAACTGAAGTAACTTCTTCAAGAGACCCTAAGCATCATGGGCCCATACCCGCCAGAATGAGGATCAAGACCAAGAACACAATTCAACCCATCACAGTCACCAAGACCTATGTGGAAAGGTCCAGCGCCAACTCTGTGTACCATGAAGAATTATGGTGGCAATAATCAGAGAATGTGAGAAGTCTTTGTTAGGCTCTGAAGATATTACCCAATCTAAGGATACTTGGGCAAAATGGTCAGTCACAGAGCTGGTTCTCATCAATAATATAACTAAAGAATTGCTCTTTGAAGTAAATACTGCATTTCTATTTCAGATTTATGGATCTCCAAGGTTTTCTCTGGTGTTGTTAAAAAGACACTCCCAACAAATGATGAATCTGAACATGTAGCCTATCAAACCCTAATATCCTATCTTATACAAGTCACTCAAAAGACATTTTTGTTTCAGTTCAGCAAACTATAATGTCCCAGACCTTGAGTACAGTTATTGATCATTGTAGTTTGGGCAACTGAATTCTCTAGGGCTAGAGGGTCATTTGATTTTATGTGCTAAACCCCCTTTCAAATATTTTTAGATATGTCAGGATAAGTAGGATTTCCTCAGTGGCCTTCTGTGTGTCCAGTCTGAGGCCAAGTGGAAGGAAGTCCCCAAGAGAGGGCTGAATGGCCCCTCGCTCAAGAAACAGATCATCTAGTGCAGAAGACAAGATTCACACATAGTACAAAAGGGAAAAATCTAGTACAAAAGGGAAAAATCTAGGATTCACACAGAGTACAAAAGGGAAAAATCAAAAAAGGAGAAAGCACCACTGACCGGTGCAGGTGGGGAAGTCTTCCCAGAGGAGGTAACGGTGATCCAGCCTTAGTGATCCACAGTTTGCCAATAGGTTCAGAGCGGGAGGAAGGGCTTTTCAGGCAGGGAGCACGAAATGAGCCAAGACATGGGAGGTGAGAAGGAAGAGTATATGGCACTAGAAAGGCAGATAAGTTAGGCTGATCCAAATGTAGAGGAAAAGGACCCAAACAGGTGGAGCGTTGGATCAATGGGGAAGAACCCCACTGCCGGAGAGAGGAGCTTGAAAAGGCCATCAGATCAGAGAGTTTTCAAACCACCTTTTAGTAACTTTTTGGAATAAAATCTTAGGCAGACATCTACTATACAAAACACATAAATAAAGGCAGAGCTCTTCCCTGACACGTTCCTAACGAAAGTGACTTAAAGGAAGCAATGGGGAATCCCTGCAATCTTCATCCTCTTCTGTTTCCATCTTCCTCCCCACCCCACCCCCCGCAACACCTTTTCTCTCATGCCACATCCAACCATCAGCAAACTGGCCGCTGCCAGCTCAATACATTCCAAAGGTCTGCTCACTTCCTTTCATCTCTCACAGATACAAATTCAGCATCTGGGTTCCAGGTTCATTCAATAAATGTTTAGTGAGCACTTACTATGTACATTGCACTCAGACAAAGGAGACAGACTTGGGCCCAGTCTCCAGGAACACTGCCAGTCATCAGCGAGGAAAGGAGTGTGAGCAGGGTGGGCAACCTGCTGAATTTGTATTTATGATTCATTGCTGTTTTGCATTCCATTCATAGTTTTAATTTGAATGCAATCATTACTTGGCGCATTGCTGGGAGGCCTGCCTCTTCCCCCGCCTCCACCCCCTGCTTGTTGTAGTAGCAGTGCCTGAAACCATGGTATAATTAACATAATTAAAGTATTAATAAAGATTGAAGGGGTTGGACACTGTGTGAAATGCTTAATTTTGTGTATCTTTAACTGATTGAATGTTTAGGTTTGCATTTCAGCTGTCACCCAAATTATGTGTAATTAAGCCAAAGCTTGGATCTGCCTGTCTCAAACCCAGTGTGGAAGGCAGACAGATTTGATTCTGGGGAGAAGGTGGTAAATCTGCCCACTCATTTGTAGCTGCATGCTTTCACACTTTTTATGCATCTCTTGCCTTTTCCCGGTGCATTCATCGATCAAATTATCCCATTAGCCTGGAATGAAGAATAGATAGCTACAGTGGAAAAAAAATCAAATGCATTCAATATATTCTCTGGCTACTAGTCTCCACCCCATCCTCCTGCCGGGCTCTCCCTGGATGGTGTTCTCATGTGCTTGTGCTACGGAGGGGCCCTCACTCAGTGTGGACCCAGGTGGGTGCTCATAAAACCTTGCAGATGACTACATCAACGCTGGAAGCCCCAGAAGCACAAGGCACTGGGCTTGGAAACCTTTGGAAACCAAACTATTGGGGTACTCAAACTGCTTAGTCACTTAAAAGATACTTTCAGCAGAGATCAAATAATTGTCTTGATAATGAAGGAGCCACCCCTCAGATGCTAAGTCCTCAGAAATTAAACCACCATCCACAGAAGAGCTCCCTGGGTATCCTAAAGATCAAGCAGCAATCTCACGCAGAATCCAATCACTCAAGCAATCTTTATGGATGATGGAGAATGTGCTCATTGTGAACACAAAGAGGACACAAAAAGCCATGAGTGCATGTACGTGAGCTCCCTGCTGTTAAGAAGCTTGCCATCAATTTGGAGGGAGAAGATGAAAATGAGAGAGACAGCATTACTGGCCAGAGGATCAAACCCAAGAGGGTAACACAGACTGCGTCTTCCCGAAGGTGGTGATGGTTGAGGAAGACTGGATTTGGGATGGGCCTTCAAAGATGAGGAGGACTTTATACAGGCAGTTATGGGGCTAAGAACATGAATGAGGAAAGGCTCAGAGGCCACAAATCAAGCTCTGCACTTAGAAGAGAGTGGCTGAGACAGAGGGCTTGTGTGGAAGGTAAGTTTTGCAAGGAAGGCTGAGGTAATCCCAGCGTTGGGGGCTAAAGGTCTTGGAAAAAATGGGAATGAAATCCTGATAAATGCAAATAGAGGTAGATTTGATGGTTGCTGGATTCGTTTCATAGCTGCTGTAATAAGTTACCACAAGCTTTGTGGCTTAAAGCTTCTGAAATTTAACATCTCGTATTTTTTAGGTCAAAAGTTCAGTGGACTCAACCGGTTTCTCTGCTTTTAGTTTCACAAGGCCAAACTCTAGGTGTCCGCAGAGTTCTGCTCCCTCTGAGAGACTAATGGGGAATCTGTTCCCAGCCACATCTGGTCGTTGGCAGAATTCAGTTCTGTTCCTCTCTAGGAGTGAGTCCCTGTTTCCTTGCTGGCTGCCCTCCGATTAGAGTTCTACTTCATCCTTTATGCTCAAAAATATTCATAAATTATCATCTAAAATTTCTAGTTTGAGTTTCTTTACCATGAAATTAGAGCTTAAATACCTCTGAAAAGCAAACTGAGAACTCCTTTCGATCTTTATAATCTTTTGCCTTTTTTTTAAGCTCTCATGCCCTCATATGATTTGCTAGCCATTTTTTTTCCCTAAGTAATTTTTTTCCTTATGGAATCTTTCCAAAGCACTTATCTTTGGCATTAATAAAAACAACAACTCTCTTTTGTCTTGCGCCCATAGTTCACTGGTTTGTGTAAGTTATCAAATATGTAATTAAATTATGGTTACAAATACTGGGCAAGAAAAACTGCATCCTGGTAAGAACAGAAGTATATGGGTGTGCTGGGGAGAAGTGACTTCCTGGCTGGGAGCATGGACTCACTCAGTAGATCTTACAGATGGAATGAAGAAGATGAATGTGGTGGTTTGGCGCTGTATGTACCCCAGAAAACCATGTTCTTAAACTTAAGCCGTTCCTGTGGGGTGAAACCTTTGTAAATAGGACTTTTGATGAGAAGACCTCAGTTAAGGTGTGGCCCAACTGAATCAGGGTACATAGGTCTTAATCCTATTACTGGAGTCCTTTATAAGCAGAATGAAATTCAGACACACTGAAAGGGAGAAAGCCACAAGGAGTAGCCAGAAACTGGAAGTCAACAAAAACAAGAAACCAGGAGGGGCTGCCACATGCACTACCATGTGACAGAAAAGCCAAGGACCAAGGATCGCCAACAACCAGTTCCAGAAAGCCACAGTCTTCTGGGAGAAAGCTTCACCTTAATGAGACCTTGATTTTAGACTTCTAGCCTCAAAACCATAAGCCAATAAACTCCTGTTGTTTAAGCTAACCCATTGCATGGCATTTACTTTAGCATCCAGTAAACTAAAACAATGAAGAAGGTGAGATAATAGAGGGATTTGGTTAAGTGGGGTCAGGTACAGAGAGCTTCTACTAAACATGAAATTACTTACAAGCCCACATGAGGCAATGACACACATTCTTGACTTAGTTTCTGAAATGACAACCCCCATCTCCCAACCAAAAATAAATGCAGAGATAAATAATAAAAGTGTGGCATACTTCTCAATTAACAGGGCAAAGTGGAAGGCAAAGTGGCAGGCCACCCCCAGGGGTTCGAAGAGGTAGGATCCCTGAGCTATTCAGAGTCTGATGGCAGCAGCCCTCAATCTTAGAAACAGAGTGACTTGAAGGCTGGTTTGAGCTTGAGAAAGTTAAAATCGACCCAATAGAGGCATCTGCTGTGGTCACTTGTAATTATTCTCTTCCCCTGGTAAAGCGTATCTAAAACAGCGAGCCATTCAGAGCAAGAGTTTTGATCAATCACATACACTGGTAGGTTAGCACCTTCCTGGATTTCTCTGGCTGATTCGTTACCCCTGTCCTGGCACAGAGCAACATTTCAAAGCACCAGGTAGAAATCAGACAGACTTGAGTTTGAATCCCTGTTCTGCCTGACTACCTTGCTATGAATGAGAAAATTATATAACCACTTTCAGCCATAGTTTCCTTGATATGCAATGGAAATGAGGCGACATTACCTTTGCAGAATTGTGGGGGCTAAATATGATGATACATGTGCAGAACTTTGTGCAAAGTCATTTTGCACATAGTGAGCCCTCAAGAAATGGTAGCTGACCCTTTAAGGGGATAGTGAGGTTCTGATTTGGGAGGGGTGGGATTCAGCCACATGGGACATTGTCCCAGCCTCAGTGCACTGGCTGGACAACAATCCGGAGCAATCGGGGGGCATCATAAGGGATCAGACACGAGAGGAGAAAGCAGGAACCGAGAGACCCTAGTATGCCTTGACCCACACCATGATTTTGCTCAGGGCTGACCCAGTCTGTAACTGAGGAGCCTCAGAAGTTCAGACACTTGTTACAAAAAGAGCGCACGTGAGTTTGTTTCGAATGATAAACACGTTTTGGTAATGGAAGGTGGTGATGGTAGCACAACATTGTAAAAGTAATTAATGCCACTGAATTATCCACTTAAAAATGGTTTAAACAGCAAATTATGACACACACACATACACATGCAATAAAAAAAATAAACAAATAAAAACAACAGCTCAAGTGGCTGCCTAGAAGAATGAGACATTTCCAAAATACCCCTGAATTCCAAGTGAGTTCACTTGCATTTTTATTTGGTCATTTAACAAGTATGGATTGAATTCCCGCTCTGTATCAGGAGTGGAAGACGCAAGAAATGATAACAAGGCGTTCAAGAGCCTCAAGGAATTCATGGTCCTGAAGGGGAAATGGACATTTATACTTTGCTACTGTAATTTTGCAGGGAAGTAAACAAAAGATAAGGCCCCTAGACCCGCCTGGGGGAAATGAGGGATGTTTCCCAGAAAAGATGACATGTGAACAAGGTCCTAAAAGGTGGACAGGAGTTTGAAAAGTGAGGAAAAAGGAAAAAGGCATTCTGGGAAGTGGGAAAGCATGTGCAAGTGCACAAGGTTATAAAAGTCTCTGACATGTTCAGGGAACAGTGAGAAATTCAGAGTGGCTGGAATGTTTGGTATCTGGGAGGTGAGGCTGAAGGACTAGGCTGGGGTGTCCCAGTGCTGCCATCAGTTTCTGGAGGTTAAAATCACTTCCACCGAGACTGCCATCAACCCAATCAAGAAACCAATGCAGGCGTGTGTCTTTTTGTCAATTAGAACATGGGGAGGGTATGGGTCTTGCATTGTCCCAAACCATTTGTTATTTAAGCCAATGTATCTCAAATTTTAATGTGCTTAGGAGACACGTGGAGATCTTGCTAAACTGTAGATTCTGATGCAGTAGGTCTGGGCTAGAGGCCCCTAAGATTCTGCTTTCATGGAAGAGACCCGAATAGTGAAGACATGGACAGCCCGCTGCCAGTCAATTTCCACCAGGATTTTTTTGTCTGTGACAGTGAGACCCATCACGTCTACACCTATGTATTCCAGCTACTGGAACTGTCAAAATAAGGCACCTGCACAAAGCCATCTGAAGTATATCAACAATTTCTCCTCCATCACCCCCACCCCCCCCAAGAAAAGTAACTCAGGGAAAAAAAAAATCCAGTTTTCAAACCTTGTCAGGTAGTATTATGATGCAGACAGCAAGTTTCCCTTCCGTTGATCAGTTTGGAATGTGACTGAAGCCTCTGACCCAAATTTCCCAATTTCCTGTGGCTGAGCCACAAGGTAAAACCCTGAACACTCTTAACCGAGCAACTCTTTGGATTTCCAGTTTCAGATAGAAATAAAAACATGATTCTCTTTCATTTTAAGCCATTAAGATCTGGGAAACTTTACTTCACATTGCTGAGCTTGGGATCAAACAAAACTGCCTGAGGTGGGTGATGGAGCTTGTTTAAAGAATGGAATCTGCCTCAAAACCCAGGATATATCTTTCTTCATCTGGAGAGAGACAAGAGGCACCCCCTCTGGTCTGACTTCTTGCCCCAAGATTTACATGAAATAGGCTCTTCCAGGTCCAACAACCTCTTTCCTAAGCCGATGTGGAGGGATATCTCGGCTTTCCAGAGAAAGTACCCCAGGAGGAGGTGGGTTTTCTTTTCTTTTGTAAGCATGCTCTTGGGTCCTAGGGTTGATTGGCAGTCAGAGGATGCCAGGGCTGCTATGGGATTCCCTCCTGTTCTTTAATGTCCTATGGAAACTACTACTTATTATGTGAAACCCTCATTTATCAACATGCCACACCCTGTCATGGGCATCGGAAGTGTGTTAAGACTTTGCCCCCAAATGAACACACTAAAACTCCAGAAGATAAGGGACTTTTCCAATTTTTCTGTCTCCCCCATGACATTCACCATTCTTCTAGCCACAGAATGCTCAAAAATATCCACTACATTGATTTACCTTGGAGGATGGCAGCTCGAGTAAAATTTTTCTGGAAAGGGACTCCTTTTTTTGTTTGTTTGTTTTGTTTTGTTTTCCTCATTGAATAATTAAGCCCTAGAAATGGCCGTGGGCTATCCCGATCTTAGGAAACAGATGTCTGGTTCTAGGTTTTCTACTAGGACATTTTAGAAGAGGCACAAAAGAGGCGGTGCAGTATAGGTAGAGGGCCCTGAGCTTAGAGATGGGGATTAGTCCTAGTTCTGCTCCATACCAGTTGGCTGACATTAGGTATTTGACATAACTTTTTGACCTAACTTTCCTCGTCTGTCAAATGTCTAGTTGAAATATGTGTCTTGTTTCTTCACAGGTGCTGGAAAGACAGAAGAAGGCGGGAACAAAGAATTTACCACTTGCAATTTGAGCTGGCACCCAGGAAAAGAAAAATTGCCTTCCCCAACTTCCCTTGTATCTATGACTGGCCAAGTGATTTAAATTCTGGCTAATGGAGTATAAGCAGAAGTGACACTGAGTGTGATCTTCCAGTGGTTTTCTTAAAGGGGGAGCATAGGACCGCCTCTTAACTGCTGGCTGAAATGCGAACATAAAAGCTGGAGCTCTAGCAACCATCCTAAATCTGAGGTGCTCTTGAGTATAGGAAAAAAAAAAACATATGGTAGAGCAATAAAATGAAAGAATCCTGGGTCCCTTTTACCATGAGTGCTACCTCAAGGATTTACTCCCTCTAAACTCCTTGAACATGAGCGAGAAATACATTTCTATATTATTTAAGTCCCTGTTGCTTTGTTTTTATGTTACTTGAAGCTAATTTAATCCTAATATAACACTAATGGGCACACATACCACTGGTCTTGGAATAGGGATTGTGGAGAAGGCTGCCTTTGCCTAGAGAAGATGCCCAAGAAAAGCCAGCCTTTGTGATTTAAGTTGGCTTCTTCATTGCACTCTACCCCCAATAAGGATAGGATATTGGTTTAACCTGGGATTGAGTTCCAGTTCCAAGGGGTCCAGAAACCTAATTCCTGGTGGACACTGGGGTGAGTCACAGGCATACATTTAACAACTGGGAGAGCAGCTCTCTGCTTGCTAAGCCTCCCCAACTCCCACCTTTTTAGAGAAGGCTGTTAGTGCTCATTCCCATGCACACGGCCTCAGCTGGGAAAGGGTGGTTTCCCCTCCTGTGAGAACCCAGGCATCACCAGCCCTCACAACAGCTCCAAAGAAACCACCAGCCCTTAAAGCTTTCTCAGGGAATGCCTCCTCCATGACCATGCCAACTATGTTTCAACAAATTCACATCGACTCTGGGCTTGGCCATGTGACTTGCTTTGGCCCATGGGGCATTAGCAAACCTGATGCAGAGGGCCCTGGCCCGGGGAGGTAAGGCTTGTGGGTGGTAGGCCCTACTCTGCCAGCAGTCCCCTAATTCTTGCAGGAATTGATGTTCTTACTAAGAAAATGAAGTGGTTGGTTAGGTGACCACTAAGGTCCTGTCTAACTATGACATGAATGGAATGACTTAAACTATGCAAGCCCTTCTTTCATGAATAGCATGCAGTAATCGCTAATAAGTATTTGCTATGATGAGAATGAGGATGAAGATAACGCCAAGACAGTAAATAAAACCCAGTTTTAACATTCACTCAAACAATAATGTGAACTAACAATTATTGCTGTGCCACAACCCAGAATCCAGAATCATCTACTTCAATGGTAATAATAATGAAAATTTCCTAACATTTGAACACTTTACAGTTTAAAATGGAAGAGATTTTAAATGTAGTGTCAACATGTGACTTTGAGTAGAAGGATTTAGAAGCAGAAGATCTAGAGGAAAGCACATAGGCAGAGAATTCAAAGACCCTAACATCTGCTGTAGCAACTCCTTTCCTCCTGCAAGACTCTCAGCAAGTCATTTTCCCCTTTTCACCTTGGTTTTGTCATGTGCAAAATGGGGATGATAATGATAAAATTACATCACACAGTTGCTTGGATATTCAAACAAGATAAATTAATATACCTTGAAAGGGAGAAAAACACTACTGATGCAACACATTGTAAATAGGTATTTACTTTCCCCTTAGGCAGATATGAAAACAGATGCTGAGAGGCGGGCACCTAAAGTTGCCAAGGTGTGCAGAGGTGGAGGAGAAAGGTCCCCCACTGAGACCTATGATAATTTTACTGTTTCCTTGGATTGTTTACTGGCTAAGGTCACAGGATCAAGTTACACCACTTCAGTTCCATTCCTGGCTCCACCACCCACAAATGACAAGGACTTGGGTAAATTACTTTATTTCTCAGTGCTGTTTCTTCATCTGTAGTAGCGGGGGATAAAATTATGACCTCAGTTGTAGTGTTGTGATAATGAGATAACGCATGAAACAATGCTTAACACCAATGTCTGGAACAAATGAAGGAAATGAGAGAGGGCTGGAGAGATATGGATGGGTACATGTATAGATGGCGGAATGATCTTGATTTGCAAAGGGTCTCCAGTCATAAATCCCCAAAGTATTTCACACTGCCTTCTGTGACTCACCAAATGCCAAACTGAAGACCAAACAATGAATGTCCATCTTTCCAAATTATAGACTTTTCTGAAAAGGATGAAAACTCTGAGGTCATTTGCTCCATTCTTCTCATTTTACAGATGAGGAAACTGAGGCCAGAAAGGGGAAGGGATTTCTACAAGTTTATAAGCTTGCAAGGGGCAGAGAAGATAAGATTTAACAAGTTGGGACTCCAAACTGACTAGTCACTCTTGATCTATCACACTGTCCCACAAAAAAGCACTTATGCTCTCTGGCATTAGAAACCATTTTCATTCCCTTCTGATCAAGAGCCCAGCACAGGCTGAGTACTTTGAAAAGTATACCACTGAATACCATGCACCAGAGAGTAGCTTTTTCTCAACAACAGGAAAACAGATGTGTTTCCAATTAGTCAGGGAAAAACTCAGCCACAAATTCCTTGCCATTTAATGTTGCAAAGCTGGTGATTTCTCCCCAAAGCAGAGACCCAGTATAACTGTCATCATCCTTTCATAGTTATTTGTATCCAAAGATGCCACATGTGTCTCAGCAATGTGAAATATTCTTTCATGTGCTTGAGCATGTTGCATTAGTGTCTGCTCCTTCCTCCTGATTGCACATCATTAAGTTCCCCTTCCATGAACTAAACTTGACACAAACTTTCATGCAATGTAATATGTTTTAAAAAGAGAAAAATCATGAAAGAAGGGTTTAGCTTTCCTTCATTCTGCGGTCCTTTTTCTAAACAGGCCCTTGATTGCCACATAGCTTTCTCTGGGCACAGAAGATTCCCCTTCATTTTGGTTAACACACCTGATAAATCTTTATTAAAATTCTTTCCCAAACAGAAAACTCCAGCATCCAGATTCAAAATAAACATACGCACTTTTAAAAGGAAAACTGACAAGGAGAAGTTACATGCATGCCATTAAAAAGTCAGTAAAGTCCTGACTAAGAACAATCTTTCAATTCGTTAATGCTAAGCAATCCCATGGAAGAGAAGCACGGCAATACCACCGAAAGAAGACAGGGCTTTGTAAAGGGGCAAGTTTACTGAGTTGACACAGTTTAGAGGGAGTAACAATTGGGAAACAGCTCTTTGAAGAGAAAGCATCTACTGGTTTTTCAGGGCCTTGTAACTCCACTCAAAAAGTTTGGAAGGAAAGAAAAGCTTGATTTGGCAGTTGTGGTAGACTGTGCAGTGATGCCCTCCAATCGGCTCAAGCCTCCTTTCGTCATGTCCCTGATTAGTCCCATTCCATGCTGACCCTGGCATGGCCATGCACTTGCTCTGACCAAAAAGATAGTAGTAAAGGAGATGCAAACAGAGACTTGAAAAATGCCTGTGTACTGGGGTTTACTCCCTTGCGGCTCTTGGAACTAGGTAATCGCCACATGAACAAGACTGTGGCTTGCCTGCCAAGAGTTGGGGGACCATATGGAGACAAGCCCCAGTCATCTAAGCCATCCCAGATGTCCCAGTCAGGACCACAGACCCTGACATAGCCCAGCAGAGAAAAGCTGAGACTACTCTGAGTTCAGAGAACCATCCATCTGAGTCCAGCTCAAATTGCCAACTTCTAGAATTGTGAACTTAATAAATATTGGTTGTTTTAAGCCACTAATTTTGAGGGAGGGGGTGTTTGTTACACAGCAAAAGCTAATTGGTTCAGCCATTCTGAAGCTCTCAAGGAGAGCAAATCCACCAGATGCACATGGGTTACCAGCTGACCCTGCAGGGCTAAGAGGCTTCTGACCTGGAAAGATATTTGAAACAAGGTCTTAGCATCCTCAACACATCATGAAAAATGTGTCCAAGAAATAAAACTGGGGATTGGATTTGGAAACACTGTGGCAGGTGTCTGTCATACTGAAAGAGCACTGTGACAAGCATGGTAACCCAGCAAGCATGGATTCAGACATACCCAACAAGTTGGCCAATTGTTGTGGAGGGAGAAGAACCTGGTTTGAGTCTAGCTCTTGCCCTTACAAGTTGCATGGCCTTTGACAAGTCACTTTAACTCTCTGTTTCCTTTCTTCAGTAATAAAATGGGACCACTGAGAGTTACCACACAAAAGTCTTATGAGGAATAAATGAAAACACGCATATGAAAGAAATTTGTAATATGCAAAGTACTATACAAGATAGAGTATTACTTTTAGGACAAAGTTGATTAGTAATAAAGGCAGTTGCTACTGGCAAAAATTCAAGAAATAAGATTCTACACCAACCTTTTCCATATGCCTACACACCCATCTAGCCTCTCCCACCCCAGTCCTCTCTTGGGATGTCACAAAAATTTATCCAAGTGGATCAGTGAATGCCATCAGAATTTTGAGACATGGAGCTTTTATGTTTGTGAACCATATTATAAACTGGCAAAAAGAGTAGAAATGGAAAGCATTTGCTATTGTAAGAAACCCTACTGTGAATCGTTTAGTAATTAGAATAATCACTCCCTAATGTATCTATCATTAGTTCCATTAAATTCACACACACTCACGTTCTACACGCCATGCTTTAGAAAGTAGGGTCTTTTCCACATATCTTGACAAAGTTCTTTTTTTGTCGTTGATCAGGGCAGTACTTGTAAAATCACAAAGATAGACGTTTCACTATTCGTCAGCTCTTATGACCTCTAGATATTTCAAAACGTGAAAAAATACGTAGGGTAGGACTGATGCACAAACTCTTGTCCTTGCAAAACTCTTGTGTTGCCTGAGTTTCTGGAATAAAACGAAATAATGGAGATAGTTTAACAATTTGCAGGGAGAAACCAGCCATATTAAAGGATAGAATTTCTTCAATTTTAGGACTACCTTCTAAAGACATTTTTCTTATCTGTTTAGTGCCTGTTACTTTCTTCTTTGATAGACTGTACCACAGATAGTATTTTCGATTTGGCAGACAATGCCTTATTTAGCTGTTTTCAGTTTGAGGTGATATTAATAATTGCCTCCATATAGCACATACTTGCCATGTACTTACTGTGGGTCCAAATGTCCATGCTTTTAATCCTCACAACAATTCCATGAGAAAGACACCAATATAATCCCTATTTTAAGCAAAAAGTAAAGGAGGTACAGAGAGGTTAAGTAACACACACAAGGTCACACAGCCAGTCCCTGGAGGAACTGGGATTTATTCTGGGCAATCTGAGTTGAGAGTATGTGTTCCTAACTGTAGCACATATGATAACCATGGCATTCCTCAGGAAGCACCATAATTTCCAAATGCTCTGCTCCCAGTTCTGTGGGTAAATGACCTGGTGAAATGGGAACAATATCACAGACCCTGATATGAAGCTGGTCTCAGTGGATCTGAAATTTGATATTAGAACTGTGCTGTTGACTCCCATATTTTATGCACACACTCACACACAAATACACGTGGGTGTGCACACATACACACCCCACACACACCCTGCAACCTAGTCAGTTTACTAGATTTATTTTATTTTGCCTCTGAATGAAGATATTTCTCTTCTAACTCAATAAAAAAGCACAACAGAGCCGTAAAGATAGAGATGAATGTAAGAATTCAACCGTTTGATTGCATTAATTCAAGAAACTGATTAAAGAGTCTTGATACAATGGTGGAAAACAGTTTGATTTATTAAGCTACATCATCCATGAAATCTTCACAGAGTGGGGAAAAAATTAAACCTGTCAATTTAAAGAAATACACTCCACAATAAAGGGAATGAGGAAAAGGAACACCTAGGATAATTTATAAACATATGCATAATCTGGAAAAAGCAACTCACAACTGGATATTACATTCCTTCCAGCCTGTGAGTGAGGGCAGCCCCCCTCACTGCCACTCCGCTCTCAATTAAGAGAGTAATACTGTTTGGTGGCTGTTTCTCCTGCACCTGGAACAGGGGGCAGCGAGAACCTGTAAGCCATAAACACTGCTCACAAAAGGCACATTAGTCTTCTTTTATAATACAGCATCCCACTGCTCAGTTGTGGCTGTCCTGCCGCATGGCCTGGGCTGAATGTCATGGCCACAGACTCCCGAGCTCAAACAATTGTACTTTGCCTCCATGGGAGGCAGAAGTTTCTGCCCAAAGACTCCCAACAGGAGACGTGCTATAACTCTTGCTCATCACAATGGGATCCACCGACCACCTGCATCAGCATCACCAGGAAGCTTGTTAGAAATGCAGATTCCACCCCGCACCAGACCTCCTCAACCAGGGCCTGCATTTAAACAAAATCCCCAGGTGATTTGTATGCACAGTAATGTTTAAGAAGCACTGTCCTAGGTTTCAGATGCCAAACCAAGCATTTGTTCAGTTCTGGGACAGTGCTCTAAGTGCAAGGTGGTAGGTGACCTGGAGATTGAGTAACTGTAAGTCTTGGATGTGGGCCTGAAAAAGTTTCACTTGGAGAGAAGCAGTCTTATTAAATCACTTTCAAAGATTTGAGAGCTCTCATATAGTAGGGGGTCAAGGTCTGTTCCATGAAGTACCAACGAAAAGTACTAAGTAGTTTAGATCGGTTTCACAACAGAGAAACTATTGGCATTTGGAACCAGACAATTCTTTACGGAGGGGCTGTCCTCTGCAGGGCAGGCTGTTTAGCGGCATCCTTGACCTCCAGATGTTAGTAGCACCCTTCCCCCCAGTAGAGAAAATAAAAAAAATGTCTACAGACATTGTCAAGTATCTCCAGGGGGTTGCAAAATGGTCCGTGGTTGGGAACCGCTGGTTTAGAAGACCAGGAGTACATGTGAATCAACTTGATGGCATGGCTGCTACAAATAGAATAAAGTAATGAGGAGTGCAGCTTTCAACTGTAAAAACAGTGTAAGCTTAAGTTCAGATCAAGGAAGGCAATGGACTGGCTCTCTTCTGCTCTAAGTCACTCCTTCCTGGAATACTGTGCTCAGTTATGGCCCTACACTTATAAAATAGCACTGATTAAATGAACTGTGTTGGTGAGAAAGCCTCCAAGATAAAGACATAGGGAGGAATTGTGTCACATGAGGAATAACTGAAGGGATTAAGTTAAACCTCCTCCAAGATGAAGACACATAGGGGAATCGTGTCACATGAGGAATTACTGGGGGAATTGTTAATGTTAAATCTGGCAACCAGATACACATACCAGGTGCCTTCCCATAGCTGAAGGACTATCACATGGAAGAGAAATGAGATCAATTTTCTATGGCGTTGTCAAGACGTAGAGTGAGCAAAAGTTAAAAGCTGTTTGGAGATTTAGCAGTACCACTTTATGGTCAGAGTTGCCCACAGGGTAATGGGTGACACCCTAAGGCAGACAGGACCTCATTTCTACAGGGAAAGATGCAGAAGTAGCTGGATAATCACATGTCACAGAAGGTACAGAATAGATTCCTTCCTTGAGTTGGACTATCAAGAGATCATTCATTCATTCAATCATTCATACTGTATGTAGTTATCACATATTTGCATGTTTCTAAGATGACATAGAATTGGTCTTTGCCTTTACAGAGTCCACAGAGAATCCACATGTCCCAGGCATGGGAAGTGGGATGGAAAGGGTATCTGGTTCAGCATTCTACCCTGTTCTAACTAGTCCCTGGAAAAAACTTCCTGAATGGTTGGTACTGAGCAAAGCAAATTCAAGTAGCAGTGTATGCAAAGAGCACTGGAGAAGGCACAGAAGATTTGGACTCTTGTCCTGACACCCAGTAACTGTGGGACTTTGGATAACCCTCAGGTAGGTTACACAATTTCTGGTTTGGAGTTTAAAGCTAATAGAGATTTCATTTATGCTATTGTGGGGCTCCTGCCCTCTTAGGGCAGGGAGTATGGGGCCCAGGTCATAACGTTGAGTAGGCTCTCAATCTTTGATGAAGAAACGAAACGAACTTCCAACAAACAAAGGAGGCCCAACATGGAGCTTTCTCCCTGAGGTGGATAAGTATGTCCTAGCTCATGTAGACACTAAATCTTTCACTTCCTGTTAATTCATTTTTCTTGTTGGCAAAACAGACATCACTGTGCAGTTACTTGAAAGAAAGCAGCTACCACCAGTGAAAATTTGGTAATTCACGACTCGCCTGGGGCCAACAATGGCAAGGTCTTCTCAGCTAAAGTCTAATTATCATCACATGGGCACAATTAACTATTGTTTTCATGCAAATAATGGATTTCAACCAAATTCAAATGGTGATTTTTTTATGTGGTGCAATGCTGACAAGGAGACCAAAGTAATGTGTCCATGTGTCTTTAATAATAACCTGAAAGGAAGACATATTTTATCCTAAAAGAAGCGGGTCAGTCATATGACCTTACTGAGCAAGTATTAAAACAGCTGTTCTATGCATAGAATAACATTCTTTTAATTTACTGTGTTTGCTTTCTAGACCCTATTTTGTTTTTCCATTTTGAAGAACTAAATGCCCCAGATGAATCAGTCAACAGTATGTTGGCTGCTCTCACATTCAGCCTTATGCTGTTTTATAATACTGCCCTGATCTTATTTCAAGAAAAGAATGACAAACTTACAGCCGCAGATGTTAAATTTATGGAGTTCTTTGTGGCAGGCATTACTGAGAACAGGGCTGAGGAAATAGGAAAGTTCTGGAAAGAAGAAACTTCCATAAATACAAGGCCAGGCCTCCATTTTCATACGAGTCTAGCAATCCAAGCACTGAAGCCCTATACATGCTTGAAATTTTTTTTCAAAGGTGTGTGGTGCAGCCCAAGGGGCTGAGTGCTAATTAGATGGACAAATGAATGGTCACCCTCAAAAGGCACATTATGCCTAGTCACAGCTCTTCTGAATGCCCTGGCTGCTGCTTTAATAGCTCGGTGACTTTAAAAGACACAAGGTCAAGAACAGCTGTATTTGGCTGGCACCTTCCCAGCAGACGCCATGCTGTTCACCAGAGCCTAGGGGCTCTCTGCAAAAGTGACCAGTTAGCATGGGAGGAATGCAAGCCTTTGTTTCACCAACAGTGATATCAAATATTTAGTAGGGACACTTTTGGTGTCCCCCACCCCCACCCCGAATGGATTCTTTTTCATCTCCTTTACAATGGCAGTTTAGGGGCTGAGAAGGTACAACTTTGGATGTGGACGAGGGAAATTCCACTTGATGTACAAGTTAGGTGGCCTCATAAATGTGGCTCTGCCAAGGAGCATTCCAGGGAACACAAGTTTCAAACACTACTTTGTGGAAAAAAGATTGTCACAAAGAAATAAGTGCAGGAGATGATGTCATATTCCACACTCCTCTTGGAGATTCATACAGTACTTTGCTATATTAAAGGCTCAGGAAGCCCAAAAGAAAAGAAGTCTGCTTACTTTTGTTTAACCAAGCATTTCACAATCTTTTGCTAAGAAGCTCCTTTTCATATAATACCCATTAGGGATATAAAGTCCAACTTTATGAATGATGGATCACCTCATCCAGACAAACCATTTGGCCCATTGTCAATCTGCAAGGGCAGGTTGACATAGTAGCTAGATCACCCCCAATGAATAAATTAAGCATGGGAGATAATAAGGCCTATTTTCCAACTGACTCATGAGCCAGGTCTTACAGACCTAACAGGAGATATTTCAGGATCTCAATGTGTACCATAAGTAGTATCAAAAGCTTGAAGAAGCACAAAACTTGGACATTTAAGCCTATGTGAAAGGCACATAATCCTATTCATTATTCTAGTTCCTTCCTCTCCGTCTTACCTTGCAGATATCCAAACAACGTCAGAGCTCAAGCAGCCCCTCTTCCCTATGATGACAGGTTAATGGATCCACACGGTAAGAAAGAACAAGGGTTTAGGGAGCAACAGATTTCCCTCTCCACTTTCCCAGGACTTGAGAAGTATGGAACTACTGGTCTCAAAGGCTTCTTTCCAAAACACAAATCTGATCCTGTTCTTGCCCTGTTCAAAATGATTCTTGGGTTCCCATTGCAAACAGCCTGAAATCAAAGTTCTTCTGCACTGGACCCTACATTCTTCACGCTTTGGCCCCTGCATACATCTGAGGCCTCACAGCCCAATAGGAACCCCAGCCTCCTTGTAACAGATGGTCCTGCGATACTGAGCACCTCTAATCATCTAATATGCCACGTCCTTTCCAGTCTCTGTGCGAGAATGCCCACCCCCATTTGTCCACCACCAAAATATCAAGGATGAATGGATGCAAGTAGAGCTCTGAAGCTAAACAACAAAGTCATAGATTCAGGCTCCTTATTTTCAAGTCACTATTTCTCCTGAATGCTCCAGTTAGAATTTAGTTCCTCCTCTTTAGGCCTCCTGGATTCTTATACCCACCTTGTATCACAGGGCCCTGTAATTATCTGTTTAGATCACTGACTCTCTGGTACCACATTTTACTCATTTTTGAAGCCCATGCCTACCATAATGCCTGGGCTATCAAAGATCTCAATACTTTTTTGTATTTTGTATTGTATTTTTTTATTTTGTATTACATGTTTTAGTATTTTATTTTGCATTTATTTTATTTTATAGTTTTTATATTGTATTTTGTATCGTCAGTTTCATGGTCATGTGTTCCATTTACTACCACTAAAAACTATGCAGCTACTTGAAGTACATAAAAATATAGGCAATATGGGCACATTCATCTTATCTCTCCCTCTTCCCAGAGAAGATATGCAATTATGGTAATATTTGGTGTATTTGGGATTAACAACAACAAACAGAAAAAAGAAAAAAAAAACCTAGATACTCTGATAGCACCAAAGAATCCTCAGTTGAATTTCTGGAAAAAGTCTCTTTGGCCACATGAAACCAACCAGTTGTCTGCCTAGCAAGTGCCTTCCCTCTAAACACAGCATCTTTCCAGTCATGAACTTGGAAAACCACCATAAAAGAGGCTGATTTTGAGCAGGGGGTCTAATTATTATTTAAAATGACAATCGAAAACAGTTGGCAATCAAAGACTTGTTTACTTTTGTTAAGAACAGAACCAAGACAGCAACAGTTTAACAGGGCACTGTCCCCTGCGATGGCAAGTGTGCATCTCTATCTTGGCTCACTTGTTTCCTTTATCTTCTTTCACACTGCTAATGGGCCTGCATTGTAGAGCAGCTAAGGATATACTGACTTATGCAGAATTTCAAGAAACACACTCCAATCTATAACTGTTTATGCAAACTAGCCCTAGTTCAGTGATGACCATTCTCCAAAACATTTTACAAGACAGACGTAGAAGCCATGAATGTTTGAAAAGGAAGGAAAAAAAAAAAAGATTTTATGAAGTCTTTAGTTTATTTTCAAATATACTATATGGTGCCAGAGGTCATAGAGGTCATGAACTGACAGGACATACACATACATTTTCAGGACTTACATTTAACCCTACAAAACACTGTGTTTGGATTGGCACAGGATAGAACTCTACCTCACTAAATCATGGCTCATAGACTAGAGGAGAACCCCATTTCATACCTCCTTTCAGGAATGAGTATGTAGAGTTCCAAGTTAGTCCTACTCTTTTTAGAAATTGCTGGGAAAGAAGCTTTTAAAATTCCCCACCATAACAGGATGTGTCATAACACTTATATCTCAATTTATGTCAATTTAAATGAATATCATGTCGAAGCTTCAGTTACATCCAGCTAATAAAATTGTAACCATCAACAAGAAATAGAATTTTTCAAGACCTCTTCTATTTTAACCATATCATTTTCTAAGATATTCAGGGAGTGTTTTAGCTTCTTAATTGCTAAAGCAAATAACATGCAACAGGTTGGCTTAAACAATGGGAATTTATTGGCTCATGGTTTTGAGGTTAGGGGAAGTCCAAATTAGGGTGTCAACCAGGCAATGCTTTCCTCCTGAAGACTGCTGTCCTGAAACTCACTGTCAGTGACCCTTGGTCCTGGGCTCCTCTGTCACATGGCAATACACATGGCGCCTCTCCTGTCCTCTCCTTTCTCTTCTGGGTTCTATTGACCTTCAGCTTCTTGACCTGGGCTTTTCTCTCTGTCTGAATTGCATTCTGCTTATAAAGGAATCTAGTAATAGGTTTAAGACCCATAGAGGGGCATGCATTCAATAGCTGGGACACTTCAAGATGATTGATGTGGTGGATTGAAGCTGTATGCACCCCAGAAAAATAAAGTTTTAAATATAATCCATTCCTGTGGGTGTGGGACCCACTGTAAGTAGGACCTTTTCATGAGGCTACTTCAGTTAAGGTGTGGCCCACCTCATTCAAGGTGGGTCTTAATCCTACTACTGGAGTCTTTTACAAAAGGAATGAATAGAGAGAGAGAACGAGAGAGCCATGCAAGCAAGAAGCTGAAAACAATGAAACCTGGAAGAGAAGGGAGACAAGCAGACAATGCCATGTGCCGAGCCATGTTGCAGAGGAGCCAAAGATCACCAGCAGCTATTCCTCAGGAAGAAAGCACTGCCTTGATGATGTCTTGATTTGGATATTTTCCTGGCCTCATACTGTAAGCTAATAAATCCCCATTGTTTATGGCAACCCGTTTCATGGTATCCGCTTTGAGATCCTAGGAAACTAAAACAATTGGTATTGAAATGTCCATGGCTTCTCTTAACACAAACAAAGTTATTCAAACTCAAGAAGTTCTAACTGCAATCTCTGCCTATAGACTGGTCATGGATCTTTCAGGGGCTGCGATGACAAGATGGAGCGGTTGTATTTTCTTCTCTTGGGCTACTGTTTTGTCATTTGTTAAATGAGGGAACTGGACAGTTGGGGACAACCTGCAAGAAGATCACCTTGGAACTTGGTATAAAAATTTAAAATAAAAAAAAAGAAGAAGAATCACAGTTCTGTGGCATATCTAAGGAGCTAGAGCCTCTACATATCTTACAAGGACCCTAGATTATTCTAAAAGGGCACATTAAAATCTGAGAACTAATGGATCAAATGAATGGTGAGAACTTTCCAGTTCCAACAATCCAGGTGTTGGTGATGGACTTGGCAAAAATATCAAAACCCTAATTTCTGAATGTTTTTCCTGCTTATTCAAAGGACTAGCCAGCACTAATCCATACATAGTCTCACCAAATGACACAGATCATGAGAGACATGGTTTCAGGGCATAGGTTTATAATTCTGCTACCTTGGCCAATTTGCTCATAAATCCTTCTCTGCACTTCCAGTGTGGTCTTGCTCATTTTGAAATGGGTGTTACTTCAGGAAGCTGTCCTGTTACGTGTGTGCTGCTCAGAGCTCATATGGGAAATGGTTCTTTCCAGCCTTTGTTTCCAGTGACTTGGAAGTAAGTTGGATAAATCGTTTATAAACAATCTCATGCCCTTTCAAAGGTAATCAAAAGAGTCCTTTTGGCATTTCCTTAACTGGCCACTGGATTCCCTTCATGGGATTTAAGGACCCAAACTTTACACAGCCTGTCACTAAATAGCTGCTTTCATTGCCTCCCTAAAAGGGCCTTATGGGTGGTTTCCACGCCTCAGAAATCTGACATTTAGAAGCAAACACCTGCCTTCCCCCTTACTTCCCAACTCAGCATTCCCCAAGTTGCACAGCCATTAGCTCAATCGCAGACCCTCTGAATTCAGCTGACTTAATGTAAGGCACTCACTAGAATCAGTCTCTTATCAGGGGCTGAGGTGGTTGGGGAAAGGTTAGAAAGAATGAAGGGACAAAGGATTCAAATATCCTACAGTTGGAGTTGAATAAATGACTGCTCATTTCAAAGCTTCAGATTTTGAAAGAGAACAGCTCAGGGCTATAGAGGAAATTGGGGAGGGGACAGCCAACCCCACCCAGGATATATGTGTTCTGTCTGATTTAAATAGAAAGAGACATAAGTGCATTTATAAGAATTGCTCTAGCTTTTGTAGTTATCAGTGTCCCCCATCTTACCTCCATTACAGCTCTGACAGAATAATTAATTTCAGTCAATCAATCATTTAACAAAAACTCGCAGGTGACCTCAACGTACCATATAAGCCACGGAGAACTAGTCACAACAGCGGTCTTCAAATTCCCTTGGAAAGGAAAATTAAGCCTGCTATGTGTGGCTTGGGGCAATCTAAGCCGTAAATCTCTCTTCTGATCTCTTCATATAGATGAAAGAGCAATGCTGCTCTGGGTTACATACAACAATTATGTGTTCACCAAACTCAGGGAATCAGCTTTCAGACAGCGGTAATCATCACCAATTAACCACGTCTACTGACATCCGGTAAGCGCTGCCCCAGAGCTGCTGAATACCCGGCCCTCCCTTCAGGCAGCCAGCCTTTACATCCAGCACATGTGTTTCAGAAGGCCTATTAATGTTTGTTGACAATTCCAAATAGAGGTCACCTGTTGTCATGGTGCAAAATACCCTCTTTCCCCCTCTGAACACCAGGCAGGGAGGGTAGCTTTGTTAGAAACACTTCAATGCATTTCTATATTGCCACCAACATTCAGATCTGATGAAAAGAGAGATTTAGGGTCTCCCAACTCTTCAACTGCAATTCCCATCTGCTCCCACACATCCATTGGGGCTGAAAGAAGTCTCTTCCCTGGCTAATAAACTTGACAGAATGTGCTCAGGCCCCAGATCTCCATGGAATGATGTCAAGTCACTGGCAGCCAAATCATAATATGAAGATTTACCCAAATCATCAGAAATGTAAATCTTGAAAGAGTCATTGGCCCCAGGATTTAATTCCACTGGATGCAAAGTAGCCTTTTTCCATTTAAATTATTCCTATCTAGTCCCTAAGCCCCCAGAACAGAGAACTGGCATTTAGGGATTCTGTTGCATAATTTGCCAATACATAAATTGGCCAATTTGTACATAAAAGTCCTTTTCTGCACTTCCAGTATGTTCTTTCTCAGCTTGAAAATGGTGTCTCTTCAATAAGATCTAAGTGGAGATTAAAAAAAATATATATTAATGTCTTATTATACTCTAATCTGTGCCAAGGAAAGAGGAACATTATCCTACAAAACGTAAAAGTTGCATTGTGAGTATTTAGGCCTAGAATCTATGTCCACCTTGAACTTGTGAGATTCTCAACAAGACTGTATTCTCCTTGAAGGCAAAACTATGCTATTAAAAGAAAAAAGTCCCACAGGAGCTCTATCAGAGCTGGCTGCCAAGAATGGTTACAACTCAGGGTTATGAGTTCTTGATTAGTAGCCAGCGTTCTCTTTACCCACTGGAATCATAAAATCTAGAGCACTGGGTACAAGGTGGAATTCTGGAACTTTCCATTAGCCATGGGTCTGAGGCAGACACGCCCTCTCTCCCGCCTTCTCAGGGGTGGATTATCTGAGAGCATCTCATGCCCAGGGCCCAGGCTCACAAACAGCATGCCAAGGTGTCCCAGATCACCTCGGCAAGTAGAGAGGGGCACTGTGGAATATATAAAATTTTCTAGGCAATCACAGCAAAATTCAACGTCTGTCAGACACCCTGAGGTAGTTCTCAGTTTAAGCATAAGATTATGCTACATTCCTTTCAATTACATCATATCTTTTTGAAAGTGGGTTTTCAGTGCTGTGATTAAAAAAAAAAGCAAGAACTGCTTGAAAAGCAACGTGGAAGAGAAAATGAAGGTGTCACTTTCGGATCTGATTCCCAGGTTTGAGAAACGGTGCAGTGCCCAGCAGACACACACATGCTATAAGTAATTGTGCTTGTTTAAGAATGCAATTAAACACATCTTCTATCAAATTATGTGTATTTTTCCAAAGGACTAATTTGTTAACTTATTTGGATCTTACTTAATAAACAGATTTTTTTTTTTTTTGGCCTGGTGGCACCATGAAAATATTCCCAAACTGATGATGCCAGGAACCAAGAAAGTGTAAGACCCTCTGGACTAGGATTTGTCCTTCTCCTCTTGGGTCAGAACATCTTTCTTTTTTCCTTTATTCTTTGTAACAAGTTTCAGTTGCAGACTCTGGCCTTTGGAGCCTCAAGAAGCTCCCTACAAATAAAGATAAAACATCCTCCTCCCTCCACTCATGCTTCCTGGAGGAGCTCAAAGACAACTTGAAAATGAAAACACAAATCCACACCTGGTCCACAACCAACAGGTAAGCTAAGCCCCCTCCATCTCCTCTGTCACATGCAGACTTTGGAAGTGTTAGTCCATCAGGTGAAGGTGGTTTGCCAAACTCAGACACTTTCCGCCGTCTGGGATGCAGAGGCCCCCGCAAGAGGGACCCGTCCAACCCCAGTCAAGCCGTGAGGAAATGGTAACCCATCACCTTGTTCGCTGGAATGTTGCCACCATCACCACAGGAAGGCTCTAATAAAGATCCATTTCTTTGGGTGGTGTTTTTCTCACAAACACCTCATTACCCCTGGATCCCGGCCAGTCCTCGACCAACTTTCTTTGAAAAAAGGACAGAAACAAATTACCAGGCTTTTCAGGAAACAAAATGCACAGTAAATAAATGTTCTTAAACTACAGAGTGCTATCATAACCCAAGCCAGGAGAGGAAGCAATCTAATTTCAATCTGTGATCAGGACCAAATACAAAACTCTCTGCATCAGCCCCTCTGCAGCAAAGCGCAGAGGTTTCCGGCTGACCTCTCAATCTCTGCCCAGGAAATGAAAGCAGGAGACTGGCAGATCGCTTGATGGAAAAACCAGTGAGCGCAATAGAAAGCCAGACAGGTTGCAATAACACCTGGAAGTTACCCAGGGTTCCTGGTGAAGTCTTGCTTGCCGCCAAAAACGGCTGCTACCTCCACTGCCATTAACCACACCTAATGCTGCAATGAATCAGCCTGGGTGCCTGGAAACTAGGAAAATGACACCCTCATTTTCTTGCAAATGTAGATTGCAATCCCCAGGACGGAAATAAGGAAAATTGAATGACTTTCTCCTGGCTGCTAAAAATGAAGGGGGGGGTAAGTCTTCAGTGATGATCCTTCCCAATTCAGAATAGTCCCCTGAACTCATCCCACAGACACCCAAGTGACAAAGAGGCACGATCTGCTCTCATAAGGTTTCTTGGCCACCTCGTGCCCCACTTCCCTACCTTATCCCTGCTCCCACCCCAACCACCAGATTGAAATAACATTTATGGAGTCCAAGCACATGGAACAAGGCACATTACCGGAATTACTTTATTTGAGCTTCTTAACTCCATGAGGTATGAGGATAATCCCCATTTTACTGATGAGGAAATTGAAGCTCAGAATGCTTATGGGATGTGCTCAAAGTTACACAGCTGGGTGACTTGTATACTTAGTATTTGAATCCACTGATTCCAGTACTTTTTCCTCTATTGCCTTAATTAACTAGAGGAACTGCCCTGGTCCTTGACATGACAAGGAAAGGAGCAATGGATTTGGGGCCACAACCACTAGCTTATAAATCATCCTTGAGTGAATTTAAAAAAAAAAAAAGGTGTCACTTATTCATGATCCATTTGAGATATGTGGAAACTGTTCCCATCTACTGATTTTGTTGGAATAAGACACTGTCATTTGCCAGAAAATTATCATTTTAAACATACAAATCTACAGTGTCTAGGATTTGAATAGTGTCCTTTTAGATGTGACAATGTTGTGCAGTGCCAACTGACACTTCCTTTCCTGTGGCCCTGGATGGACTAGGCATAAAGAAAGAGAATACTTTATGCCTAATCATCCTGGAAGAGGCTGGAAGAGTAGTGGAAAATGAAGAGTCTTGCACATGATAGCCAACTGGTAAATGAGCAATAAATCAAATTGAACCTAAATCCCTATTCTCCAGAAATTAAAATTGTAAACATAAAACTATTACAAATAAATATATATATATATATATATATATATATATCACTAAAAATGCCACTATAAGAATGATTCTTAAGGCCAAATGGTAGCCAGCAGGGCATACGCCTGATTTAGTGAACTGAAACTCAATTAATGAGACTTTCTGAGTAGAGTGGAGACCAAATCCTACAGATAGGCACACAGGCAGACCACATCCTTACTGGTGGCTAGACAGGGGCTAAATCCTAAGTTCCATGCGAGAAGGGACCAAGTCCACCCCATTCCCTGAGCTGTCTTCAGGGCTTAGCATCCTGCCCAGCACATAGTAGGTGCTCACCTAACAGGCAGGGAGGCAATGAATGGGTCCTCACTATTCCTTGGCCAGGGTTCGGTCTCACAGCTCAAGGGAAAGTGACTGAGTGCCTAGTCTGTGCCAGGTACCAGGTGGCCCCACACCACCAGAAACCGTAAGACCTCTTGGCAGAAGAAAACCATAGTCAGGGTAGCCTTGACTCCAAGTGCTCAGGAGAACCAGGACAACCCCTCAGCCTTCCTTCCCTATGTCCAAGGAAAAAGGTGGCCGATAGGTTTCACTCCACTTGTTACTTGCACAGCCCTGAAGGGGAAGGCCACTCTTTTGCAAGAAGAACAAAAATAGACTGTAGCTCTAGCTCAATGCTATTCCTCTGCCAGGCTGGTGCTGCCTGGGGTCAAGGGGCCAATCTGCCTGCTTCTTGGGGCTCCAAGGTGAAACAGAGAACTTTTGCCTTCCAGGACACGCATCTGGCACACTGCCGTGAATGGCACATTCAGGAAATAAATAAAAAATAAACTGTCCAGGACCCTGCTGTTAACATTCTACACCTCAGGCTAAATGTGAGTGTCATCTTATCAGGCTCAACTTGGAATGCGAAAATGGAAAAAAAAAAAAAAAAAAATCTCACCAGCTAATGGCTGTATTAGTAAGTTCCATTTAATCAAATGTTGCATAATCTGGAGTTATTTTTAACAGATGCACATAGGATTAATAAAAACTACACAGATCCACCTTGAGAGGCCCCAAAGAGGAGAGAGGAGAAGGGAATAGTGTCCCTGAGAGACAACTGGAGGTCTGAGGATTGAGAGAGTGGAGGGAGGCCCAGCTCAACTGGCAGTCCTCCTTCTGGGAATTCAGACCCCAGGGGCTGGAATTCAGATTCCAGCTTCAGTCAGCCACGCCCCTGACAGGCTCAGAGTCACCAGGAGTACTAAAGGCTCCATACCTCCTTACACTGGTGGGGGAGCTGCGGGCTGGCCAGCGCCACCTGCTGGACAGGAGAGGAAAAGCACCAATTCTAAAGGCCTCATAGGAGGGTCTCATTCTCAGGAAAACTCCATACCCTCCCAATGAGACCTGGGCCTCACTAGACTGGGAAAATCTGACTAGGGTCGACCATATCCAAGGAGACCCACTCACAAAAAGGTTACATAGAGGCAGAGCAAGAAACAGAAAAAACAAGAGGGGAAAAATTGTGATCAACTAAATAGAACCTAAGTTAGAGGTCTAGAATAAGTTGAACTGAATAACAGAGGCCAGAGAACAAAGCCAACCAACAAGAAAACCACTAGGTAAAAGACAGAAAACAAGCTCCAAAATAAACTAATCAAGAGAATCAGATGCCTAGACAACTTAAGATAACAAGCCATACCAGGAAACACGAAAACATGGACCAGCCAAAGGAACAAACTAATAGCTCAGCTGAGACACAGGAGTGGAGGCAACTAATGCTAAATAAATTTGATGAAATGAAGGAAGATATAGCAAAAGAGCTGAAGGATATAAAGAAGACACTGGCTGACCATAAAGAAGAATTCATAAACTTAAAAAACAAATGGCAGAACTCATGGGAATGAAGGCCACAATGGAGGAGATGAAAAACACAATGGAGGGACACAACAGTAGATTTGAACAGGCAGAAGAAAGGATCAGTGAACTGGAAGACAGGTCATTCGAATTCATACACACAAAAGAACAGCTGGTGAAAAAAATGGAAAAATATGAGCAGGGTCTTAGGGAGCTGAGTGACAACATGAAACGCACAAATATACGTGTTATGGGTATCCCAGAAGGAGAAGAGAAGGGAAAAGGGGCAGAAAGAGTAATAGAAGATATATTCACTGAAAATTTCCCAACTCTTATAAAAGACAGAAAATTAGAGATTCAAGAAGTACAACGTACCCCAAATAGAATAGATCCCAATAGACCTACTCCAAGACACTTACTGGTCAGATTGTCCAATGTCAAAGACAAAGAGAGGATTCTGAAAGCAGCAAGAGAAAAGCAATCCATCACATACAAGGGAAAGTCAATAAGACTATGTACAGATTTCTCTGCAGAAACCATGGAGGCAAGAAGACAGTGGCATGATATATTTAAGATACTGAAAGAGAAAAACTGCCAACCAAGAATTCTATATCCAGCAAAACTTTCCTTCAAAAATGAGGGAGAGATTAAAACATTTTCAGACAAACAGACACTGAGAGAGTTTGTGAATAAGAGACCAGCACTACAAGAAATACTAAAGGGAGTGTTACAGGCTGATAGGAAAAGACAGGAGAGAGAGAGTTGGAGAAGAGTGCAGAAATGAAGATTATCAGGAAAGGTAAAAGGAGAGGAAAAAATAAGATATGACATATAAATTCCAAAAAACAAAATGGTAGTAGAAAGTACTGCCCTTACAGTAATAACACTAAATGTAAATGGATTAAACTCCCCAATAAAAAGACACAGACTGGCAGAATGGATTAAAAAACAGGACCCATCTATATGCTGTCTACAAGAAACTCACTTTAGACACAAGGACAAACATAGACTGAAAGTGAAAGGTTGGAAAAAGATATTTCATGCAAACAACAACCAGAAAAAAGCGGGAGTAGCTATATTAATATCAGACAAGTTAGACTTCAAAAGTGAAACAATTAAAAGAGACAAAGAAGGACACTATATATTAATAAAAGGGTCAATTCATCAAGAAAACATAACAGTCATAAATATTTATGCACCAAATCAGAATGCCCCAAAATTCATGAGGCAAACACTGCGATCACTGAAAGGAGAAATAGATACCTCTACAATAATAGTTGGAGACTTCAATACACCACTCTCATCAATGGATAGAACATCTAGACAGAGGATCACTAAAGAAACAGAGATGTTGAATTGTATGATAAATGAACTAGACTTGACAGACATTTATAGAACACTACACCCAACAACAGCAGGATACACTTTTTTCTCAAGTGCTCATGGAACATTCTCTAGGATAGACCACATGTTGGGTCACAAAGCAAGTCTCAACAAATTTAAAAATATTGATATTATACAAAACACTTTCTCAGACCACAATGGAATGAAGTTGGAAATAAATAAAAGGCAGAAGGTCATAAAATTCACAAACATATGGAGGCTAAACAACACCCTCTTAGAAAACCAGTGGGTAAAGGAAGAAATTACAAGAGAAATTAGTAAATACCTCGAGGCAAATGACAATGAAAACACAACTTATCAAAACTTATGGGATGCAGCAAAGGCAGTGCTGAGAGGGAAATTTATTGCCCTAAATGCCTATATTAAAAGAGAAGAGAGAGCAAAAATTGAAGAGTTAACTGCTCACCTGGAGGAATTAGAGAAAGAACAGCAAACTAAACCCAAAGCAAGCAGAAGGGAAGAAATAACAAAGATTAGAGCAGAAATAAATGCAATTGAGAACAGGAAAACAATAGAGAGAATCAACAAAACCAGAAGTTGGTTCTTTGAGAAAATCAATAAAATCGATGGACCACTGGCTAGGCTAACAAAAAAAAGAGAGAGAGCAGATGCAAATAAATGCAATCAGAAATGGTAAAGGAAATATAACTACCGACCCTGCAGAAATTAAGGAGATAATGAGAAGATACTATGAGCAACTATATTCTAATAAACTAGACAACTTAGATGAAATGGACAACTTCCTAGAAAAGCATAAACAACCAACATTAACTCAAGAAGAAATAGATGACCTCAACAAACCAATCACAAGTAAAGAGATTGAGTCAGTCATCAAAAAGCTCCCAAAAAGGAAAAGCCCAGGACCAGATGGTTTCACATGTGAATTCTACCAAGCATTCAAGAACGAATTAGTACCAATCCTGCTCAATCTCTTCAAAAAAATTGAAGAAGAGGGAAAGCTACCTAACTCTTTCTATGAAGCCAACATCACCCTAATACCAAAACCAGGCAAAGATACTACAAAAAAAGAAAATTATAGACCAATTTCTTTAATGAATATAGATGCAAAAATCCTCAACAAAATACTCGCAAATCGAATCCAGCAGCACATTAAAAGAATTATACACCACGACCAGGTGGGATTTATTCCAGGTATGCAAGGCTGGTTCAACACAAGAAAATCAATTAATGTAATACACCACATCAATAAATCAAAGCAGAAGAACCACATGATCATCTCGATTGATGCAGAAAAGGCATTTGACAAAATTCAACATCCTTTCCTGATGAAAACACTTCAAAGGACAGGAATAGAAGGGAACTTTTTCAACATGATAAAGGCAATATATGAAAAACCCACAGCTAACATCACACTCAATGGGGAGAGACTGAAAGCTTTTCCTCTAAGAACAGGAACAAGACAGGGATGCCCACTATCACCATTGCTATTCAACATTGTGCTGGAAGTTCTAGCTAGAGCAATTAGGCAAGAAAAAGAAATAAAAGGCATCCAAATTGGAGAGGAAGAAGTAAAACTTTCACTATTTGCAGATGACATGATTCTATATGTAGGAAATCCGGAAAAATCTACAGCAAAGCTACTACAACTAGTCAATGAATACAGCAAAGTAGCAGGCTACAAGATCAACACACAAAAATCTGTAGTGTTCCTATACACAAGTAATGTGCAACAAGAGGAGGAAATCAAGAAAAAAATCCCATTTACAATAGCAACCAAAAGAATCAAGTATTTAGGAATAAACTTAACCAAGGACACAAAAGACCTTTACATCGAAAACTATAAGAAACTGCTAAAAGAAATTGAACAAGACCTGAAAAAATGGAAGAACATACCATGTTCATGGATTGGAAGACTAAATATAGTTAAGATGGCAATTTTACCTAAACTGATTTACAGATTCAATGCAATACCAATTCAAATCCCAACAACTTACTTTACAGAAATAGAAAAACCAATAACTAAATTTATTTGGAAGGGTAAGGTGCCCCGAATAGCCAAAAATGTCTTGAGAAAGAGGAATGAAGTGGGAGGTCTCACACTTCCTGACTCTGAAGCATATTACAAAGCTACAGTGCTCAAAACAGCATGGTACTGGCATAAGGACAGATATACTGATCAATGGAATTGAATTGAGTGTTCAGAAGTAGACCCTCACATCTATGGACAACTGATCTTTGATAAGGCAGTGAAGCCAAAGCAACTGGGAAAGAGCAGCCTGTTCAATAAATGGTGTTTGGAGAACTGGATATCCATTTCCAAAAGAATGAAAGAGGATGTCCATCTCACACCTTATTCCAAAATTAACTCAAAGTGGATCAAAGACCTAAACATTAGCACCAAGACCATAAAACTCTTAGAAGAAAATGTAGGGCAGTATCTTAGAGATCTTGTGAAAGGAGGTGGTTTCTTAGACCTCACACCCAAGGCACGAGCAACCAAAGAACAAATAGACAAATGGGATCTCCTCAAAATTAAACACTTTTGTACATCAAAGGACTTTGTCAGAAAAGTCAAAAGGCAACCTACACAATGGGAGATGATATTTGGAAACCACATATCAGATAAGGGTTTAATATCCCGAATATATAAAGCAATCCTGCATCTCAATAACAGAAAGACAAACAATCCAATTAAAAAATGGGCAAAAGACATGAACAGACATTTTTCTGAAGAGGAAATACAAATGGCTCAAAAGCATATGAAAAAATGCTCAACTTCACTGGCTATTAAGGAAATGCAAATCAAAACCACAATGAGATATCATCTCACACCTACCAGAATGGCCATTATCCAAAAAACAGAAAATGCCAAGTGCTGGAGAGGATGTGGAGAAAGAGGCACACTTATTCATTGTTGGTGGGAATGTAGAATGGTGCAACCACTCTGGAAGACAGTATGGAGGTTCCTCAGGAAGCTAAATATAGATTTGCCATATGACCCAGCTATTCCATTGCTGGGTATATACTCAGAGGAACTGAAACTTAAGACACAGACAGACATTTGTAGACCAATGTTTATTGCAGCATTATTCACAATTGCCAAGAGATGGAAACAGCCCAAATGTCCATCAAAGGACGAGTGGATAAACAAACTGTGGTATATACACATGATGGAATATTATGCAGCTGTAAGACAAAACAAAGACATGGATCATGTAATAATGTGGCTGAACCTTGAGGACATTATGTTGAGTGAAGTTAACCAGAAACAAAAGGACAGATTCTGTATGGTCTCACTAATATGAACAGATATTAATGAACAAACTTTGGGAGTTAAAAGCTGACAAACAGGCGACCAGGAGATAGAAAGAGGGCAGAGATCAGCCATTTGATGCTGAAGGACTACAGAATGTTTAGGATTGATCGCATAGATCCAGAAATAGATAGCATAATGCTGTGTGATGGTAGCACGGTATTGTAAGTACACTGAACAAAGATGTCTGTGAGTAAAGCTGAAAGAGGTGGGATAGGAGAATGTATGACACCAGAGGTAACGATAGATGATAAAGACTGGGACTGTATAACGTGGCAAAAACTGGAGTGGCCAATGACTGTTACTAAATATACAAATATAAAAATGTTTTTGCATGTGGGAAAGCAAATGAATGTCAACCATGTAGAAATTTGAAAAAGGGATGGTATTCAGGAAAAAACATAATCAAAGCAAACTGGAGTCTATGGTCAACAGTAACATTGTAATATACCTCCATTAAATGTAACAAAGGCAATATGCCATTGCTAAATGTATATGAGAAAGGGATATAGGGGAGTAATATGGGATTCTTGGTAGTGGTGTTATTTGCTGTCCTTAGTAGTATATTGTATTGTATGACATGTTATTTTTCTTTTTAACATTTTTTCTTATTGCTAAAAAAGAAAAAAAAAATAAATAAATAAAATAAAATAAAATAAAAACTACACAAAACTTGAGATTAAACAAGAGGTTTTGCTAAGTTGACAGTAAGGCCCACTTCAATACGAAGTCATATTAAACAGAAGCTTTTGATATGCCTGGAACCCAAAGAGATCCCAAATTTGTAGCTGGTGAACAGCAGCAAGCCATACTTTACTGTTGAATTCTTTAAAAAAAAGTGTACTTTGAGCAAATTGCCTACTTAAAAAGTTAATTGGAAACATAGCTTTGGTCCTTACCAGACCCATTTAAAAACATCTTAAGGATGCCTGGATAAAAATATGCCCTGCATTTTGTTTGGGTCCCTAAAGAAAGACAAAAGGACAATGAAACTTCCACATGTCCCCTGGAATAATTATGCTAAGAATCACCAGGGATTCACTATGGGTGACAGGAAGGAGAGAGTAAGGGAAGATTTTTTTTTAATAGACTGGGAAGTGCTTTTGAGTCATAACAATATTTGTGCATGGCTTTGCAGAATATGAAATATTTTCGAACCACCATTTTGTCTGGCCTCAGATTCTCTTTGAGAGAAACACAGAGTATTATAATCCACAGTCTGAGAGACAACTTCCAGTGACTTTCCTGATATCCCCAGCTGGTAAATGGGAGAGATCCAGCTCTCCTGGTTCCAAATCACTCTGTGGTCTCCTGAGAACATTTCAATCTTAGCTCAACTGGGAAATCCAGCCACAAGGGCTTGTGAACTCCAGGAGAAAATCTAAGAGCAAGCTGGACTTTTAATGCACAGAACAGGTCGCAAATGTTCCCTCATATGCTCACTAACGCAGCAACTCACCACTGACCATGGCAATCGAATGTGTGTTAAAAGTCATATTAAAATCAGAAAGTTTACTTTTTTTGAATATACAAGATATACAAAGTCCATTATCTTTAAAAAGGCCATTTGATCCATTATCTTACCATGATTGCATTACACTTATACAAAGGTTCCTCTTTAGTCTCCTAAGAGGGCATTTAACACATTGCCATTTTACTGCTGCCAAGCCCTGAAAAGTTTTGATTCAGCATTTGCAACCCGTCTCTGATGACAAGATGCCAATATGTAATTTAGCCCCAAGAATTAACGGGATTCAGAAAGTGCACTTCATTCCATTTCAGCCAATTAAATGAGCACCATCCATTATTAACTCTTTCTTGTTTGGGTCATTAGGACTCATACTTGGAGGCTGACAAGGGGATACTTAGTGGAGTCAATCGGCCAAATCCTGAGAATTCTGATGCATTTCTGTGAGGACTGGCCACTGGGGAAGATTTACACAGTGAGTTTTATATACAGATTCACCCTTCTAGCACCCTCACTCTCTTCTTATATAACACTTCGTAGAAACTTACTTTTTGTGGTCCATTTTCCCAGATTTCCAAAATACTGCTATCAAAGCTACAGGACAAGCCATGAGATGTCACTTTGTTTTAACAGGACAGTTGCCACGTCTGATAAATCTTCCCCCTGACTTTTGCTGAGTGGAATTGATCACATCTTGCCTCACCTGCTGAATGGATCAGGAAAGCAAGACCTAGCACTTCAGTCCTAAGGATTGTTGACTTAATGTTAAGAACAATAATTTGATTCCTTATCCAAAAGAAAATTTTACAAATGTAGCATATTTAGATCTCCTGCAACCATACGGATCTTTGTCTATTTTCTGCCACAACAGACCTTTATAAATCTGGCCTGTCTCACTCTCTCCCCAGTGGTGGCCTAGGTCCTGTATATATGGCTGATTCTAGCTTTTTGAATTAAAAAGCGCCATATGGATGCAAATAAACTATGCTGTTTTCTTCGAAATTTAGAAAGGTCTTTTTCTCTCAAAAGGAGGGTCAAAGTGCACTGAGTTAATCTTGCCAGTCAACTAGTTTAAATGCCTAGGCCCCTCCACTTCTGATAATCTGCATTGTAAATATCTCATTAACGATGTTGCAATCCATTTGAAATATTATCATTATTTTTGATCAAAGGGCCATGAAAAAAAATCAAGATAATGCAGCCTGCTGTGTGGCCTTTGTTTCTTAGGAACAAATTTCTATAATAGTAACAATTTCTGTATTTTTACAAAATTAGTGCCATTTCAGCTTATGTAAAATATAAGACACCTACAACCAGGATGATGGCAAGCTTGCTTTATGATGACAGCTGAGGGGCCATGTGTCCCCTTCAAAAAGAGAGCTTCTTCATAAGGAATTGGGGGACTCCTGCCAAAAAGTGGGCAGGAAAACTCTTTAGGGTCCATGCTACCTTCTAGACCATGAGTTCAGATGTCTGACCCCGAGGGAGGGGAAGCTTCTCGGCCCAAATGACCCACTTTGTATACTAGCTCATCCTCCTCCAGCCCAACTTTAACTCAATGCTGGTCTTCATTCTCTTTTATGAAAGAACTACCATGCCTCACCTACTCTCTTCCCAGCCTCTTTTACCCAGTTTTTGCCCCTGGGGACATGTGTAGCAAACTCTAGGACTGGACACTTAGCTTTGCTTTCCTTCCACAGTTTTCTACTACTTTCATCAACATAAGAGCCCAAATGGCTCCTATAGATATATTTCTCCTTTTCCCTCTTAGCACATCAGAAATGTTCCAAATACCTTGTCTACAATGCACTAACTTAATACTAGAAAATCTGGCAGAGGTAAGAGAACCTGAAATCAGGACTTTCCATAGCATAAAAAAGACCACAACATGAACACTACTAGTTTTCTAACTTCTTGCCATCAGGCACCAACGAAGATGGTCCTGTTACAACAACAGCCATCATTATCCATTGTGCCTACTGTGTGCCATGCACCGTGCTAAGCACTTGACATACACTGTTTCATCTGCTCCTAAGACAACAGCCTGAGCTAGGTATCACTAGACCCACTTTACAGATGAGAAAATAGGCTCCGAGAGGTTAAGTGCCTTCCATCACTGTCTAGGAGCATAAAAGGTGCTGGGTAGAAAGCTGAGGTTTAATTTCTGCCATCCTAAGATACAGCTTCATCTAATGAAACATACAAATGGCCTCCCTGTTCCAAGCAGGGACTTAATTACGCGATTCTCAATTTCTGGACAATCGGTGCCACTACCTGATTTACCCACAAAGGCCTCTCAGAAATGAGAAGCAACTGGTAGGTAAGTTTTCAATCAAGACTACTTTGCCTGTTCCTGTAACTTTCCACACCCTGTTCTCTGCACATGGTAGGCACTCAATAAATAGTTCTGAGTTATTGACTATTTCCATTTGCAGCAAAGATTAGGAGTTCCTTATCTCTGGCCTCGAGCCTGGTCTCAGGGCCTGGATCCTGGTACTTGTGGGCACACAGACCCTCCCCCCTGCCTCCAACATAAACACTCTTAAAGGATAAGCATTTCATCTCTTCTTCAGATGTGTCTACTCTTCTCATGCAGATTTACAAGCCAACAAATAAAACCTAAGAGAAAAAATTTATCAGTGTTTGCCCGTTCTCATGAGCAACTCAGATGGGATGTTTGATGGTTAAGTTTTGCAAACATTTTTGATGCCTTTGGGTAGAAATTGGGAAATGTTGACGATGAGCCAAATATCTCTAAAGCTAACTAAGATCCTGGGACAAAGCAAAAAGCAAAGTAATTCACAAAGTAAGTCTCCACCTTGGAGGCTTGAATGACCTAATGAGAATGAGCCCCAGGCTCTGAGTTGCACATTCCCAACCTGGAAGAGGTTTGGTGGGCCTCTGAGAGATGATAACAAAGAGGGAGAAGAGGGCCTTGGAGAATATGTTCACCTAAACTTGGGAACAGCTTCCTCCAATGGGCTGGTCATTGGATTCCATCCTAGAAGGCAGCATGACAAGGAACAGCGAGGAGTTACAGGGTAAGGCACTGCAAAGGACTAACGATGACATTCATATGGCAACTGGACAGAGGAGCTGACAGGACCCAGCCCATTGACCCAACTTGACAGGATTATCCCTGAGACCTCCTGGTGTCCTGAATCATTGCCTATCACCCATCCCTCACCCCTGAATTCTCTACTCCGTTCACAAAACCATACAGGGCATTTTGCACTCCGTTTAAGGAATGAACGTCATCACATCTCCTCTCTCACCTCAGGTGAGCCCTCTCCTCTTATATGGGAACAGGATAATTTACCTCAAACTTACCAAAACAAACTTACTTCTGTTTTTGGAGACAACTCCCTAGAGAGGGTACCAGCACTTAGAGAGGATCATATCTGACCTTTCCAAGACTAGCTGGAGGAAACTGACTTGTCTACCAGGAGTTAATATGTGCCAGTAACACAGACCTAGAAATCTGTCAAGACTAGATCCTCTAGAGAAACCTGTCAGGCAGATGAGGGAAGCCTGAGGCCTCTTAGACTGAGAATTTCTGGACCTACTGCAAACCCTGCACTAGGCATGCTTTCTTTCTCTATTTCCCAACATTTTCTTTCTCATTTTCTCCCCTTCTTTCTACCCAACATCTTCTTTCCCTTTCTCTTCTAATAAATCAACTGATAATCCTTCTATCAGTCATTAGGCAGGCTTATTAATTCAGTGTGATTATGTGCAAATAGTATCATTAGTACTCCAGTAACAATGAAATACTGTTACTACCTGGACCACCATTATCATTGCCACTACTGTTTGCAAAATGTTCTCCAGGCACTGAGAGTTAGAGACATAGGCTCTGACATGGTAAAGAAGAACTAACCTGATAAAGTCTAAGCAGAACTTTAGGTCAAACAAATGGTGGATAGGATTATGAAGATTCAGAGGCAGGACACATCAATATGGGTTGAAGTCAGGGAAGGCTTTCTAGAAGAAGTAGATTCAAGCATCAGAGATTCCAAATAAGGTGTGTAGAGGTGACAAATTAGAGTCAGGAATGTGGACTTAAGGGATGGCCACTTTAATGATGCTGAGAGACAAGCAAAGGGCATGTGGGCTTTATTGTATTAGCTTGGCCTGGGGCTCAGGCCTTCCAGTGCCCAACCCCTCTTCTCAGTGGCCCCGAAACCTCAGAAGTACCTATAAGGGTGTCTCTAAAAATTCCTTCCAGTAGCTTGGCTTCCTCTGAGGCCTACCTGGTGTCTGCTGGGTTCCCAGGAGCCTTTCCATCCCACGACTGGTTTACTACCTTTACACCAATAGTAGGAACCATAGTCACAGATACTGCTTCTTTTTTTATCTTCTTTCACTAGGTTTGCCCCTGAGCAGACCCAACACATCTCTATTTTCATGTTAAATGGTGTCCACATAGTGGGCCTTCCTTTCAAAGCTACCTTATCTGGACCCTACAACAGCTAAGGCTGATGATCCCAAGGCCCATGGCAGAGGTGGACAAATAAGTTGCTCAGAAGATTACTTGATGACAAATGTATTAATATAGGGGCTATATTAATTCTATTTCTTTCTATATTTGATGGGAACCTTCTTCATTAGCCTTGAAAGGGATGTTCCAATGCAGAAAACCCCTTGACCACAATTTTTGATGGATGGTCACTTCTGCCAAGGTTAAGTCACTAATTTTGGGGTATCCAAGACCCTTACCGAAGGCAGGCCAATGTCTTCCTCATATAGAGTCAAACTGTTTCCAAATGACCATGTCCAGAAATCCTAGTTGTGCCCTCTCAGTTACAAAGAAAAAGTCTTCTCACATTTTAGTGTGGCAACCCTTGAGATATTTGGAGATGGTTTTGTGACCTCTTGAAGCATTTTCTTCCTTGCTGTCCAAATACCCCCATGTTCTTTAAAACATGCATATATGACCCATCTTCACCCAGTCACCCTCCTGCTGTGTGACACTGCCTTTTAAAACCGTCTTATGCAGACCTGAGAACCCATCAACTAGCTGTGGCACTTGAGGCAAAACACCTCAGTTTCCTCATCTGCTCAGTCTGAGAATTAGGTCAACCACTGCTTGATAAAGTCCCTTCCAGGTCCAAGAGTTCAAGGTCTGGAGAACAGAGAGAATGGAAACAATGTCCTCTTCCCTTCCCCACCCCTTCCTCCTTGGTTGCACCCTATTCTCTTTCTGCAACCTAAGGTTACAGAAACATTTTTTTAAAATCAGTTATAAATTCCATTCTATACCACAGCAAACAGCAGTCTTTAGGTTAAATGGAAAAGGAAATGGAGAAACAGGGGACATAAAGATTGGTTGCAATGAAGTTGTCAATCAACAGCTCTTAAAAATCTAATGATACGACCAGAAATTCTTTGGTGCCTCCTGGAGCTGTGCTTGGGAAGTTTGGCCGGGTCTCCAACAAAACCCTGGCTGGGTTCTCCTGTGAAAAGAAACCCAGTGAACACCAGCCATGGGCTCATTATGCCCAGGAACATGTTCCTAATGCTTGCTGCCTGCAGAAAATATTATACCAAGCTGGAGTGAGGGATTTCCTCAGAGTGGTGTCACTGCATATTTCTTGAAGAAGAGATGAGCCTGAAGTAACAAGCTGCCACTTGAATAAGCTGCTTTTCTGGATACAACTGTGATGACAGCTGCAATGCCAAGTTGCCACACAGGAAAATATTGTTTTGCTCTTCTTCTGGGCCAGATCCTTTGAAGTGAGCAAGCTTATCCCATGAGGTTTACTGAGCAGAGCTGGCCTTAGGCAAAACTGTCAAGTAAGGGAAGTTTCCTTACTGTACCGCCCCACCCCAAGTTCACAGGTCTCCTCTTCCCACTACTATCTAGGACCCTCTAGGATCCTCTTTGGTTGCCAAAGACTCTCCTTCCCCTCTTCTCTTGGAATGTGTCTTCTCTGGGCCCATTTTCCCCAAAGACACTGCTCTATTCTAAAGACTTATCTAATGTTCAATTGCTAATGGGTGGAAATAACCCAGGATCCATTTATCCAAGCACGTCAGATACTGTTGTTGCAAAGACACAGTGGGGACATTGGTGGGAAGTTAAGGACCCCAACAACCAGTGAGGGGGAGCATCTATAACAGGAAATCTTTCTGACCACTCTCATCCCAGCCCACTCACAGGGCACCACGTAGTCTTCACCATGATCAGTCTGGCCCATACAGAGCCTTCTGCACGACACATTGCTCACTCGGACCTGCTGAAAACTCTTTGGGGAATACCTGCTTATATTTTCAATACAGGGCTCTTGGGGGCTATGAAAACACAGTGATGCAAGGGCCAAAAGCCATGCCCTTTAAACAACTTGCTTTGTGACACCATTTCTCTTTCATTCAGAAATCTCAGTTACAGTTGCTGAAAGACCACATTTGTGAAAGCATCTGAGTGTCACAAGATCAGTATCCTTTGGAGAGAGACAGACAACCTATTACCGACTGCCAGAGTGGGCGAAGCAGTGTGGGAGAGTGAAGATCACAGAATGCCGACTGGGGGGTAGATAAGGCAGGAATTCAATGCCAGTTCTATTATCATATGACAAACCTTGGCCAAGATACTTCAGTTCAGTTTCCTCATCTGGAATATGGTTGGTTATATCATCTACATTAAGTTGTTTTTGTGAAGATGAGTTAAATAACAATTGACATTCAACAAACGCTGATTCCTTTTCCCTCTCTCCTTATCCTCATTGCTATAGGTTTTATTACTTGGGAAACTGGCAGTATCTCAAGATATATTTATATTTGCAAAAGGGATGAGGTTACTAATGTAACCACCATTAAAAATGAAATGAAAGGAATAATTTTTAACCTATTTAGAAAAATGAGCCATTTTCAAATAGTTGAGCATCTATTTCTAATTGATAAGCTGTACATAATTTTTCATTAAGGCAAGAACCCTGAAAGGTATTTGACAAAACCTTGTTAGCCTCTTTTAAATTACTGCATTCACCATTACTGAAACTAAGACAACTATATTTCCTTTTAAGTAATCTACAATTAAGAATTTTTCTAACCAATTCAGACTGTCCGAAAGCAGCTGGCTTTTCCTGTAGTATTCCAAAGCAAATGGTTAGATATAAAATCCAAAATCTCTACTACACTGACATGGGTAAGCCATTTTCTGGTATTTGAAATACTAACATGTGAGATATACTTTTAGGATGATGGCAGTTATTAGGAAATCTACTTGGTAGGTAGAGAAACTCTCCAATTAAAAAGTGTGTCACTGAGATGGGCAAATTGTAGGCTTATGAAGCCCCCAATGAGAAGCAGCCTCGTTCATAAGCATGAACAGGATGTGCTATTTCCCCTGACCTCCCAGAGTTCAATAAAAAATAATCGGCCTTTAGGTGCCCAGGCCTTGTGCTCTGCAAGGTCCTATCAGGAAACCAGCTGCAATGTATGTAAACTGTAAAGTGTCTGAAATGGTGCCACCAGTTGGGTGGTTCAAGAAGAAACAGGTATTACGTAAATTATTAGGAAGCAGGTGCCTTACGAGGGCTTTGATGCAATTCCATACTATCTACAAGTCCTCTTGGGTTATTGTCAATCCCATGGATTTATTATTTCAAGGGAAGCAGTGTCTGTGATTTTTATCTGTAGCCATTTCATCTGTGCATACACTGGTGAATGCCAGTGTGTGTGCCCCAGGGCAGGGGCAGGCCCCAAGCAGTCCCACACAACTTTTGGAGTTGAAGCTGCCCTTCTACTGGAATCAGCTTTCATTACAGCCCTTTGATCTCATCCATTCTTGGTACACGGCACTTCATCACCTTTATTTTCTGTCATAATTGAATGTGAAAGATTTCCTTTTTGATAGATCCTGGATGTCAGGCTGCTTCAGAAGAGTGTTGAAAAGAGTCACAGACCTGCCTGCTTTAGAAGGAAGCCCATACACCTGTGGAAGACAAACAATTTTTCCAGAGATACGATATATCTGTCAAGTGCCCACAGGATAGGAGCTGTTGTCTGCTTAATAGCAAGGGGCTATGAATGGCAAAATGGGAAGTGCTGAAAGAAACCTGTAGCGCTCATCACACCATCTGTCTGGCCTCCCTGGGCCCAGCTCATTCCTGGCTTGGGTGAAACCTGCCCAGGGCTTGTCACTGTTTCTGCTCCCTGCTTCACTGACATTCAGGTGCCTCCACCTGCTGACAGGGCCACCTGCTTCTCCACGTAGTCCAGGGCTCCATTCACACCGCATCCCATCACCATTCAGGAAGAGCCGCCACATCAACTGGGTATCTTTTACAAAATACTCCTGTCTCAGAGAGAGACTTCCTTGCTGCTGGCTGCCTAAGTTTCCACTCCCTCCAGGGGCAGCTATTCGCCTCTCCCTGCTCAGCTGGGTCAGGCAGGTCTGCTTTCAAATAAAAACCTGGAGGCTGAGCAAGCTTGAAGGCTCAGTGATCCTCTGTCACCTGGAGTCCCTGCCTAGGTGTTCGAATCTTCCTTGCTAGCTGTATTTCTGGCTAGGGTCTTGCAGCTTTAGCTGCTCCATCAACAGCAACTACGACAAAATCGGTGGCCATAGAAACAACCACAACATTAAGAATAATGGCTAATGCTTACTGTGTGCCAGGCACTGTTCTAAGAGCCATACATGTATTAACTCAAAGGAACCTTGCAACAACTCTAGAAAATGGTGGTCCTGTTAATCCAATTTCACAGACTAGGACACTAGGAACATTCTCACAAATAGAAATGTAACATCTGGTGTTAGAATCCAAGCTTTCTTCATCCAGAGTTTAAACTCTTAACTGTCATGCTACACTGTCTTGACAAAATGAGCTACCATTTACTGTGTGTTTGATGTGCCCCAAGTGTATTACATATTTTATCTCTAAACCTCATGGGCAATCTTAATCCTCATAATATCTCCAAGACTCAGAGATGTTAAATAATTTGTTCAATAAATGGTGACACCTGGATTTGAACCAAGGTCTCTGTGACTTTAAAACTCAGTCTCTTTCCACTCATCCCAAGCCTCAAACCCTTGCTGAGGTCTATGGGTCATAACCTACTGCTGCCCTGAAGCCCTGTGGGTGACCAGTATGAGGCTGCAAGAACGAGTATGCTTTGCTAACACCATTGGCAGAACCCAAGGCCCCAAGGCCCAACTTCATCCATCATCATGAGAAGGAGCCCAGTGCTCTCAAGCATGAGGACAGGGTGAGGAAGAATAACCTTTTTCCTTTAAGCCAAGGGTCTCTCCCTGTGTTTAGAATATGGACACAACTTTGCATTCCCAGGACTAAACCCACTTGGTTAAGATGTATTATCCTTTTTATGTATTGTTGGATTTGACTTGCTAAAAAATTTAAAGCATTTTTACATCAGGAAGGACACTGGCCCAGAGTTTTCTTTTCTTGTAATGTCTTATACTGGTTTTAGTATCAGAATAATGCTAACCTCAGAGCATGAATAGGAAAGTGTTCTCTCCTCCTCAATTTTCTGGAAAAGTCTGTAAGGAATTTTCATCATTTCTTTATTAAATGTTTGGTAAAATTCACCAGTGACACCAGCATAGTTCTGGAGTATTCTTTTTGGGAAGGTTCTTAACTAAAAATTCAACTTAAAAAAAATATATAGGACTGCTAAGTATTTCTATTTCTTCTTAGGAAAACTTTCATAGTTGTGTCTCTGAAAGAACTGTCCATTTCATACAAGTTGTCAAATTTATTGGCATAAAGTTGTTCATAATATTTCCTCGTTACCCTTTTAGGATTAGTGATGTTTCCTTTTCATTCCTGACATTGATAATGGTGTCTTCTTTCTTGTTATCCTTATCAGTCTGGCTAGGCTTTACCAATTTTATTAATTTTCTCAAAGAAAAGGCCTTTTTTTCATTGATTTTTTTTCTCTTATGCTTTCCTTTTTTATATTTTATTGATTTCTGTTCATACTTTTATTATTTTCTTTCTTTTGGTAACTTTGGAACTCCAATTATCCATATATTAGTCTGCTTGAAGTTGTCCCATAGTTCACTGTTTCTCTGTTCCTTTTCTCCAGTGATTTTTCTTTCTGTGTTTCCTTTGAATAGTTTCTATTATAGTATGTCTTCAGCTTTACTAATCTTTTCCTCTGCTAGAGTCTTATCTGCTGGTAATCCTATCCAGCATATAATTCATCTCAGATACTGCATTTTTCATTCTAGAAGTATATTTTAGGTCTTATTCCCTACCTTCTATATCTCTTAATTCTCATGCTTTCCTTTGCCTTCTTAAAGCACATGGGATATGGTTACAATGATTGTTTTAATATCTTTTAATAACAAACCTGTGTTTGTTTCTATTGATTGATTTTTTCTCCTCATTATGGGTTATATTTCCCATATTTCAGTGGATGCTAGACACAGTAAATCTGATTTTGCTGGACATTTTTGTGTTCATTTAAATATTTTTGAGCTTTTTTCCTGGGATGCAGTTAAGTTACAGGTAAACAGTGTGGTCCTACCGAGGTTTGCTTTTAAGTTTAGTTAGGCAAGTTCCAGAGCAGCCTTTAATTTTACCCTACTATTAAGGCAATGCCATTCTATGTACTGTACTGGATGCCCTGTACATGATGATTTTTCCACTCCAGCTGATGGGAACAGCACTATTTCAGGCCCTATGTGGGCTCCAAGAGTTGCTCCACCTGCTCCTTCCCAGGGGTTCTTTCCCTGGCTCCTGGTAGTTTTCTTACTGCTCAGCACCCAGAAGAGGACTTCAGGGGAGCATTCCTGGAGATCTCTAGAACTTTCCTCTGTGTGTCTAGGCTGCTGAGCAGGGAGGGGGAATCCCAACAGAATCTGTCAGTGTTCCTGAGTTGAAGAGACAGAGTTGAGAATTAGGGGAGGCCAAAGTGGCTAGAATTCTCAGAGAAGAGTTCTAGAAGAGGGCAGAAGAGTTAAGGGAGGGGGGAGAGATTTGTAGGAAGTAAATGCACTTCCATACATGAAATAAAAATAAATATTAATCTAGTCCTGGATTTGGTACCTCTAATAATAGCAAATATTTATCATATATTTGCCAAGTGCCAGCTACCTATTTAAGCACTTCATATATATGAACTCACTGAATGCTATAGACACCTTGTGAGGGTGGTAGTAATAGTGCCTCTACTTTATGGATGAAAAACCGAGGTAGACCAGAAAAGTAAAGGAAATTTCTCGAGTCACAGAGCTAGCTAGTGGTGGAACCAGGAACTAAACTTTGGCAGTCTGACTCTTCATCAGTGAACACATGCCTGCTGTGAATGAATTCACCATATCCTTTAGCAGTCCAACACAAGAATCTGCAGGAACTTGAAATCCCTAGACTTGAAGACAGATGGATGGTCACATCTTGAGAAAATCCCTGTCTGGCCAAGGCATCCCTTCACTGTGTAGTAAGTTGGGCTAATTTGTCTTAGTTTCTTGCAGATTCTGAGCTTTTCTGAGTCTGAAATGCATTAACCAGGCTAGTCCATACCTTCCTGGACTCCTCGATGAGGGAACTGTTCTCATTCCTCTAGCCCCAAATCCTTACTGATCTCTGCATAGCAACAAATAACCTGCAATTTGTTTGGGGACAGAATTGTTCAAAAAGATGGTTTAAAAGTCTATAGCCCAACTTCCCGATGATGATATCTTTTAGCTCCCTCTACTTGACTTCCTAGGGCCCAGGCTATGGAAAGCATCACTGGAAAAATGGCCTTCATTCAGGGGTGAAGCTCTACAGTGGTTTTTCAACCAGAAGTACCGTTTCTCTCCTATGAGGTGCGTGAAAAATTGTGGGTTTTTTTTTTTTTTTTTTTGGTTATTCCAATGACTTTGGAGTACCACTTACAGCTACTGGACACAGACATGGGAGGCTAAACTTCTCCTGATGCATGGAGCAGCTCCACACAATGAAGAATTGCCATCCTACCCCAAATGACAATAAAGAGTTCTTCTCTTATTACATACCATTTATTGAAATCTACTAGTCGAACTAGCTATAATGTTTTCTCACTAACTTCCATGAGTTCGAGGATCTTGCAAGTGACAGAACCTTGACCAGTCCTCCAGGGACCCACCACAGAGGCCAACCCAACCTTCCTTCCGAGGCTTCCCAGATGACCACTGAGGAAAATTCCGAGACAGGCATAACCTCACATCTTCTTCCTCGGAAATGCTCACACATGGCTTCAAAGATTTAACCATAAGCCCTAGTACCCACTTCTCATCTGCTCTAACAGAAGGGCTCCTGCGACAGTGGGATAGAGAAAATGAATCCAACAGAAGGGGCAGCGGGAAAGGCCTTATCATCTGTGAGTGAGCGAATATTTCACAGGCTCCCAAGACTGTGGTTGAAAGAATATTTAAGAATGTTTACCTCACAGAATGGAGATCAGAATGGATTCAGACATAAATGTCAATATTTCCTTGAGATGAATTATTCTGGGAACCGAAAACAGTAAAGAATGGTTTGTTGTAGCAGCGAGATCCAGTTTTATACCAAAGAATCACATCAGCAAGAGATTCAATCCAATTACAGGGCCTGTACAAAATTTTCTTGCCAATAATTTTATGATTACTATGGGGCAGGCTGGAAGGAGCTCTTCTCAGGGAAGGGGGACTGGTTATCAATAGTTCTTAACTCCCTATAACATGATTTCCATCATACATGGTGTCTTTTTCCCTCTTCAGATTTCTTTCTTCCCTTGCTACCTTATCCACATTTCTTAGAGCATATATCTAGCGAAAGTATCTACATAATGAATGCCTTTCTAATTTCAGTTTACTTTTCCATAGTATTTACTGACATCAAGAAAAAGAACACTGGGTCTCATGGAATGTGTACGTTTTAGAATTCCAAATCCAATGATAAAATAATACCTAATTTTTAGAATGTGAAGCACAAGAATGTTTGGAAGTGGGATATGGCAATAGATTTGATGACTTTACATTGAGTTTTTTAATAAAGCATGATTACAATAAGATATACATGGCTGAATATTTTTCTGGTCCTTAGCAATTGTCTATTATTCTTTCTTAAAGGAATTTCTAAACTCTTATTTCAATTTTTAGTCCAAATAAATATGTTTAGCAACCACTACCCAAAGAAAAAGAATTCCTATTGAGAAACACTGTTAGAAAGAGAACATGGTTTCACTCACCCATGGTCCTCTCTTCTTTTCTTGCCATCTTCAACCTCAAGCTTCCTAATTTTACACTTAGTACCAGATTAAAACACTGCCAAATATTACCACCAAGCTCCAGAACAATGCTTATGTTCAAGCAAAGTTGTTCAAAACAGTAGCAACACAAGGAAGTTGAAGATGTCCACTGCCCAGCTATGGAAAGTGAAGCTCTGAGGACTGCAGAACATAAATGTATGCACGATGGGCATTTTCTACACCAACACAGAGCGCCACCACCCAATTAAGTACAGGAACTGAATATGACTGAGATGTGTTCCCAGCAATGCAGAGCATGAACTCCTTACACAGACTTTCCTGGAGCTCAAAGCCATTTTGAAGTGATTCAGGAAATGGATGCCATTTTGGTGAGCAATTGTATAATTCAACATCATATCTCTAAAAAGTCAACAAATGTTCTGGAGAAGAAGAGAGAAAGAGAGAGATGTTCCCATATTTTCTGCTCAGTACTTAATTTATAACTCCTAAAGCAGGTGGATCCTGTCTAGGAGACTCATTCCTGAGAATGTTCCTAGAGTTGGTCTCTATTTTCCCGTGATCTATGATACCTATTTAAAAAATATAATCTAAAAAAGCAAAAGTCCATATGGAAGGTCACAGAACCTCCTTCTATGAATATTCTAGAGCAGGGGTCAGCAAACTTTTTCTGTAAAGGGCCACATTGTAAATATTTCAGGCTCTGCAGGTCACAGAGTCTCTCATCACATATTCTTCTTTGTTTTGTTTTTTACAACTCCTTAAAAATGTAAAAAAAATTATTTGCTCAGACGTACAAACACAGGCCATGGGCCATATTTGGCCCATGGGCTGTAGTTTGTTGACCCCCATTCTAGAAAAACAGCTGGACAGAGGAGAAAAATGAGCAGCACCCTACCCTCCCTATCAGAGCTATAATTTGATGGAATTTACAAAGACAAATCTGCAAAATTTTTGAGAAGATTTTAAATCATCAAATCATTATTAGACATTTCAGTATCTGACAAAACAACCCTGTCTCAGCAAAGCCAAAGTCTTTGTATTCAGGCTCCTACATTGCAAACTCACCTTTGACTTCCAGCTTCTGGCTGCTCGTGTGGTTTCTCTCTGTGTACAATTTAGGCCCACCCTCATTCAGTCTGGGCACACCTTAACTAGTGACATCTTCAAAGGTCCTATTTACAAATGAGTCCACACCCACAGGACCAGGGGTTGGGAGCTGAACATGTCTTTTTGGGGGACATGATTCAATCCCCAGCTCTGTATTAGGAAAAACTCGGTGGGATGATTACCATACTATCAAGAAAAACAAATTGTCCTCATTTTTCCTTGACTAAATCTGCCATCACATCACAGAAAGTTGGTGTTCCAGTGGCTTTGGCTAAAGACAGACAATGATTTCATGAAACCCATCCTCAGAAATAAAAGATGTGCATCCCTTCATTGGGGTCATCTTGTAAAGGAATCAGAAACCGTAGACCAGAAATCAACATCGTGAGAATTGTCTACGATCCCAGAACCTTTTCAACTCTAACATATTTCTTATTCATGGGATCCCCAATGCCATTAGCAGTGAATTAAAATAAAACACATCTTTTTATCCTACATTTATATTATGATTCCTCAAATCAGTGATAGATTGTTCTAGGCAAGTTTGAATTATGTAAAAGGATGTCTTCTCTATACTACTGACGTAGTAATGCTTTATGAGTACCTTCATTTCCTTCAAGTTCAAAAAAATATGTTTGCTCTATGTTTCTCTTCAATCAGTAAAGCTCAATCAATGACTAATGTACATACTTTCATTGATTTACCAGACATACATTCAGAATCGAACCCAACTGCCTGGGACTCACGTTAAGTAGGATTAATAAAATATTTCCCATCCTGCACACTTGGTCCTGCTCGGATTTCTCTACTCACTCAAGCTCCCTAAAGATAAATGAGCTTTATACCACAGAAAGGAAACAGGTCATTTATCTGACATCACATTATTTACTGACATTAAAAATGATACTATCTGTCAACAAGCAGCCAAACCCCAAGTGGGTCACACTGAAAACAAAGCTGAAACTGTCTCTCTGATATGATTACAAGGAGATGCTGACTGAGCTGCCATTTATGTTCCAATAATGCCGCTATTGTCACAAGAAGTTCATATTTTAATGATATTAATATATTTTCCCATGTGCTTACAGAGGAGCAGGGACCTGTCTCTTGGTCTTTTCTGAACTTTTTATAAAACAAAAAACTGGAACTATAGTGACAGAACTATGAACACGATTTGCTTTGGTGGGAGGGTGTGGGGGCTCATTTGAAAAATGTCTATCTTTCCTTTTCATTCCTTATTTTAAAAAATATAATGCCATTGTCTATCATCCTCATAACAACCCAACAAGGCAGGTATTATTATCTGCATTTTCTATATAAGTGAGTAACCCAAAGGTCTAAGAGATGTGCTAAATAATTTGCCCAAATTCACAGGGCTACTAACTGGTAAATCCAGGATGGGAACACAGGATTGTTTGCCTCTCCCAAAAACTTACCCCTTCTCTCTCTCTCCTTCCATCCCACCATCCCTCCATCCCTCCAGCCATCCGTCTGATTGTCTATCTCTCTATCTACATGCATACTACTCTTACAAAAAGCAGCTTCTTAAAAATACCTTCCTACAGTTATTTAATTCTATCCCAAAGTAAACAGCACAACACTGAATACACCAAACAGAACTTAAGAACACGCAAACAACACTTGCAGGATTGACTAATATTTGGGTTATTAGCTTGAACTCAAGGAAAACCACATGCAAGTGTCAGGAAAGACCTGTCAGCTGGGGTTTTTCAGAGGTCAAGTCCAAGACATGATTTACAAAGTTTAAATTTAGTTATGGAAAAACACTGTTTTATACCTTACTATATAGTTAGTGCTAAGAAACTTGAGGTAAAGCGCAGCCAGAATTTTAAAACAGAGTGCTGGATTCTGTTTTCTTCCCGCTTCATTCACTGAGAGGAACTGGCAGTAACAATGATGCTTCTTGGGTTACATTTTCTGAGGCACCAACTCCAGCCCCATCCATTCCCCTTCATCGCTTCTGTCCTGTTGAAAGCCAGGACAGGCAGGCCAGCTGGACACTTATAGACCTTTGGCCTAATTCCTGATCCTCTGCCCGTCATCATTTGTTTGGTACATTTTAGTTTGACTGTCTTGGACTGTGTCTTTCTAATATGAGAACAGCCTGGTAGGAAAAAAAAAAATGTCATATGACAAGTTATTTGCCAGGATGACTCCAAACAATTTCACAAGTTTTTTGTTTGTTTGTTTTCCAGAACTGGCCAAACTGATGACAGTGCAGACATTTCTTTTGTGCAGAAGAATTCGTGATTCAGCACATGACCAGCTTTCTCTGTTTCTACCGGCAAATGGATCTCGGCTCCCCAGCTACATCGGGATGAATTATGCGTATAATTCAAAGTCAAGAAAACTGCTCAAGTACAACAGGTGAGGCTTTTGCCAAAGTTGAAAATCATAAGAAGCCATGATTTTGGCTGAGTGCACAGCTCTGTTTTGAACTCTTTCATTTCTGTATTAGCGCTCATTCACTTAAAGAGAAATACATGAGTCAGAGACAAGATCTTTTTCCCTTTCCATGTTTCTCCAATTTATCTTCCTTGGCATAATAAATTCCTGAAGCCAGAGAGTTGAGTGTTTCCTTATTTCCCTCTGTTTTTTCCATTATCTCAGTTCCCTCTCATTAATTTTTTCGTCTTCTCTTATTTCAACAGTTTCTCAGGACATCATAAAGTTGGAACAAGTATCCTCCCACCTTCTGTGGTTGCTTACAGATGTCTGAGGGCCCCACACTCTGAATCACATCGTGTTGTCATTTCTGCAGCCTTGGTGAGGAAAGAGATCCAGATACACCTCAGCTAGAACTGATGGCTCAACTGCCGACTACTTTTGATATATAACAATTACTCTTTGTATGAAACTTTTTCTAGTAGGAAAACAATTTTAAACAAAATCTACATATCTGCCCTTGCTTACTGTGAACAACAAAGGGAATCCAATCAACCCTGGTCTCAGTAGTATATATTGCAAGAAGCGCTGGACAAGGAGTATTGATCTTAGAACTTTTTTTTGACAATTTTTAAAATGTTTATTTTTGGAATTTTGAAAATTTCATATTAGTAAATATAGAGATTAGATATAATGATCCTTCATGTGTCTATAAATCGACACATGGATAATCTTGTTTCTTCTATACCTACCACCATCCACTCCCACTTCTTCCAAGCAGATTATTTTGAAGCTAATCTCAGACATCATGTGATTTCTCCCATACTACCTCCAGGTATCTTTAAGAGATAGGACTTCTATAGTTTTAAAATATAACCACAGTGGCATTATCATATCTAAAAAAGTTTTAATTCCTGATATCAAATATTCAGGCACTGTTCAAATATCCCCGATCATCTCCTAAAGTTTTTATCACTTATTTTGTTCAAAATAGGGTCCAAACAAGGTTCACATACCCAACAGGACTCCTGAGGGAGTGTCCTCATTTGAAGATTAAATGTTAGATGGTTGTATCTTTTTTAGCATAATCATTTAAAATATTTTTCCAAATTAAAAAATAAACTACTCAAACTAATTTTAAAAATTTGCAACATGTATATGTATCCAGAAACAAGACCATTGTTTGTATGTGCTAAATATTCATACAAATTTTATGATATTGTACATATTCTTCTATTTACCATTTGACTTTCTTTGAGATCTGTTCCCATTAATCCATTTTAATCTCTAATATTTCACTTCATGAATAGACCACATTTTATTTGTCTAATCCCCCACTAATAGACATGTATATTGCTTCCAATTTTTCACAGTGCTAAAATAGATATCCTTGTAAAAGTCACCTTATACAGATATATGAGTTTCTTTAGGATATATATCTATGTACAGGAATTGCTGGGTTACTGGGAAAAATAACATTTTTAACTATTGCTAAATTGATTACCCCAATATGTACATCCATCAGTAGATGAGAATTCAGCATGATGACCTTGCAGCTTGGATAGTCAGTGAATCAATCCATTGAATTAACTGGTTGCAATCTATAGTAATATTCATGTTATAAGTTACTGACTTAAAATTTATAATAACATCTTATATTGCTTCTTACTGGCTCTCTTTTTGAAAACATCTTTACCAGTTTTCATTATGTAAGACCCAAAGCTTCATGCTGAGGACTCAGCTAAATCACAGAAAGACGATGTCCTCTTCAGCCATAAATCTGGAGAAATAGAATAGATGCCCAAAAAGTTAAATAACAATTCAAGAGGTTCGCAGCAAAGGATTGGTTGAGTCTAGACCTGCCATTAGCATATGGGTCAAAGGAGATCACTTGGGATTGCTTTAAAAGACTTTATACAAGAAAGCTAGGATCAAGAAAAGCAGGAAGTGAGGGTGGGGATAGGCGGAAGAGGTGGTAGGTCCAGGGGGAAGGAATAAGCAAAGAGAAGAAAGAATGGAAAGAAAAGTTAAGGGGTTTCTTCAGAAATGTGTAGATCAAAGTCCCTAGGACATGAGGTTCAAGTGGGAAAATGGTAATAAATGAAGCTGTAGATAGTCTGTGGAGGCTCCTAAATGTCTCACTAAGGAAAATATCTTTGACTAGCTCAATATTTTCTTTATCATAGATGTTGTAGGAGTCATTAGAAGCTCAGATTGATCTATACTAAAGGCCCAGTCCAGCTGCACTTACAGTCCTATTACAGCTGTGCCATTCCTCAATTTGCAATATGCTTTTTAAAAATTCATTTGTTTCCTTCCACTTTTGGAAAAGGTGATTTAGGATTTCATATTCTGATATGGAAAATGGTCCATCTTCTCATTGGTCCTAAACTTACCTTGTTCCAGTCTCAAAGAGGAGTCTTCCCAACTCAGTATTTCAAGGTTTAGTGAAATAATTTTCAATGTAGTCACCCCTACAAAGGATTTAACAGATCTCAACCATGACACTTTAGTCTTCTCCTTTCCAGACCAACGACACCCAGTTATTTTACTGTAGCACAGCCAATACTAATTCAGCACTAGTTATATGTCAAGAGTTCCACTAGTTACCAAGAATCCAAAGCTGAATACACTGCCTTCCCTGCTCCTGAGGAGTGCCTAGTCTTTAACATGAAATAGCAAAAGGCTTTACAGGGAACAGGAATTGTTCATTGGAGGGAATACGATCTTATGTATTCTCCTATGAATGGTCCATCATTCCAACAATCACTTCAGTTGCCTTAAGCCTAATGCTGTGACATCTTGTTATCATGACCCACAGGTCCCCACTCCCTTCCATGCCATGACAATGCTATCATGAAGTGTCTAAACAGATTGCCCTGAACCCTCCTCCAACAGTGTTCTCTGAATGCTGGTCAAGGCCACATGCTCTTCAATAATTCTTCTTCACTGTGGCCATCAGAAGGGCATCTTGCATAGCTGATCTGGAGGAAGGATCAGAAGTCAAAGATCCACCAGCCCACTCTCTTGTTAGTCTGTCTTTTATGACTAGTTGGAAAGGACAAGAGGGAGGCAATGAAATCTCCCACGAGATATTCAGATGGGTCTAATTCATGGAGGAAATAGTCTGTTTTGTCCATAGAAAAGAGATGAAATGTATAACTACGAGTTTCTATCACCTATGAGCTTGTTACAAGCTATCAGGGCCCAAAGAGATGCCCTCCAGGGTTTCTGAGCCCTGAGAGAAGATCGCTTGTCCTGCCAATGGGAGCAGCAGCTCACAAGAGAAGCTATATGGTATGTGAATATATCTTAATAAAATTGCATTTTAAAAAAAAAAAAAGAGAGAGAGAGAAAGAGAAGCTAAAGGGCCAAGGACAATAGCATTGACACTTTAAATGAGCCAGAGGTTGTCAGGCTTCACCATTTACATTGCAGAAATTCTTTTCCTGGCTGAATTACTTTCTTCCAGTATAAATGGAGAGTGTGACTTTTTTTTCTGTCTTAAAGGAAGTATTCCTGGAGGAACCCATCCAACACTAATCCCTTTTTTTCCCTAAGAACTAAATTCTATATTAGACTTAGCTTACAATTGTCTCTGAGTTGTTACAATTTGACCACTTAGTTAGATTTTAAGGTATCTGAGAGCAGAGATCTTTCCTCTTTCCAGATGATTCCAAGATTCCATAATGAACAGCTCTGTTCACACCTAGAGGAAGATAAAGACTTGCTAAACACAGCAGTCAGGACAGGCCAACTTATATTGTAGTAATAAGAAATCCCCAAATCTGAGCACCCCTACTAAGAAAACTTTAATAGCTTATATAACATCATCTGTGGGGTTTTCAAGGGCAGCCATCCAGTAACCCAGATTACTTTGATGTTGTGGTTCTATCACTGCAAAACACAAGGTATTCTCCAAGAGTACCTGAATTGGGTGGAAGAGTTAATGAAAAGTCACACAGAGGCTTTCCATGCCTCAGTCTAGCAGGGAAAGAAAAACTATAGACTAGTGAACACTATTAGTATCTACCATACTAATATATTTCCTCTATAATGCAACTTCTCAATAAGTGAAACTCTGTCTGCCCTTGGGCAGAACAAGCAACTGATGATACTTCCTCCTAGAATACTGAAACACCTCCTCTGATGATCCCTCAGAGAATAGGTGAGAAGCCTCAGACATGGAAATTCCATCCAAGGTTCTGGGTCACAGCTGGCAAACTACAGGTTCCCCACAGCTACCCACCCCTGGAGACATGAGTTCATAAGTCTCTGTTTTATCAGGTCCATGTTCTTTTCCTTTATGATCATCAAAGACTTGGACTTGGTGATCTTGGTCTAGGGAAATGTATTGCAACACTGTTTTCTTTTGACTTAGAATTTCTCATTTATTTAACAAAATATTATGCAGCAGAGACAGCTGGTTGTTCCCCAGTATCCATTTGTGCATTTTTCTCTAGTAACAGAACCACTAGGTTTTAGATGGGAACATGCAGCTAGATGTTGTCACATAACTAGGTTCCGGCAAATGGGATGAGAACAGAAGTGATCTGTACAACTTCTAAGCAGTGCCCTTAAAGGGAATGGGGATGTTCTACCCTTCTTTTCCCATGTTGGATGACTCGAACACAGCCACGGGGGAAGTGAGGCTGCTGCACCACAAGGACAAGGGAAGCAGTGTAGGTAGTAACAAGCTAGAAGGAGCTAGATCCTGGATGGAGAGAAGTCACTACACCAGCCCTGCTTTACTTTGTCTGAACTATGACATGAGAGAGAAATAAAGTTCTAGTATGTTCATGTTGACTGTATATCCCAATTAATCCAATGTATTAATTACCATTAATTAATCCAATGGTCATCAGGTACCAGGAACTTTAAGAGAGACAAAAGTCTTGACCATAAAGGCAGATCCTTAAGCCTTCAAAAAGGGCAATGTGAGTGCCATTGACTATATTCCTGGAAATTTCTCCAGACAGTCTACGATGCTGTCTGCTCCACAGAGCATGTAAGGCTTTGGGGCATGGGAAATTCCCTATGGACCTATTAGCCCTGTTCTTCACATTCTCCGTAAAGGGGACTTTGACTCCCTCCACTGCAAGTCATTTCCTTATGTTGCTTATACTGGAAGACAAGGAAGTTGACTAAAATATCATTTGGTCATGAGGCTCTAACTGCCATGTCGAATCTTACATATATTGGTTTTATTTGCCAGTTCCAAATAGGGATGCTCCTTTGACACACATTTACTCTGTCAACAGAACAGAACACCTGGGATCAGGACTGTCAGAGACATATGTTTAACTTGCCAAAGTTTGTCAATTTGTCCTCCCACTACATAACTATTAAATAGGGTGTAGCAGGCAGGAGTCAGGACAAAGCATCAAGAAGAAGAAAAGAGAAATGGTCAAATAGAATGATTAAGAAAGGCGAGGGGTTATATTCAGGGAACAATTTAATGTAAATAGGAGCTGTTATGACAGGTCTGACAGGCAGAAAGGGTTCAGGAGAGATCTGTGCTGCCTACCTCCCTTCTCACACAGGTGTCTGATATCATTGGTCAACCACACTGACATCAGAGAAAGCTCATATTTCTGAATGAAACAGTGCATGCACCTACTTCCAATCCTTTGCAGCAGGCATGTAAGTTAAGGTCTACACAACAGCCTAACTTCAAGAATAAAGACCCTTGTGAATGGTAGTGATGACTGGTAGATACTTTTATTTGTAACTATTCTTTGTCCAACTTGATGACTGCTCTGGGTATAGGCAGCATGGAGTCCTTTGGCAGGGTGAAGCTCCAAACTATTTTCCTGATGGCCCTGGTCCCTGGATGACCTGCCCACAGAAGAGCCTATTGTATGATATAAGTACTTACATATTCAGACTTAGAAAGCAACTAACTTTACCTGATAAAATCCAAGTTAATCCCTTTAAAATCAGGAACAAGACAAGAATGCCCAGTCTCTAGTTTTTTAAATATATGGTGCTGGGAAAACTGGATATCCATATGAAGAAGAATGAATTTGGACCCCTAACTCATGTTATATACAAAAATTAACTCCAAATGTACCAAGGACCTAAATGTAAGAGCTAAAACTACAAAGTCCTTAGAAGGAAACATAGTGTAAATCTTTGTGACCTGTGTGTTTAGGCAGTGGTTCCTTGGATATGACCAAAAAAAAAGCACAAACAACAAAAGAAAAAATAAATTGGACAACATGAAAATTTAAAACTTTTGTGCAAAGGCATTGTCAAGAAAGTGAAAAGAAAACCTACAAAATGGAAGAAAATATTTGTAATTCATATATCTGATAAGGGTCTAGTATTCAGAATATAGAAAGAACTATTACAACTCAATAGTAAAAAGATAACCCAATTTTAAAATGTGCAAAGGATTTTCAATAAAATATCTGCCCAAAGAAGATATGCAAATAGCCAACAAGCACGTGAAAAGATGCTCAACATCATTAGCCATTAGGGAAATGCAAATAAAAACCAAAATAAGATACCACTTTACACCCATAAGAAAGCTATATTAATTTTTTTTAACAAGTGTTGGCTAGGATGTGGAGAAATGGGAACTTTCATACATTATTGTGGGAATATAAAATGGTACAACCACTGTGGAAAATAGGCTGGAATTTCCTCAAAAAGCTAAATGTTGAGTTACCACATGACCCAGCAATTCTACCACTAGACTTTTACCCAAGAGAATTGAAAACACATGTTCATGCAAAAACATGTACGTAAATTATTCCCAGCAGCATTGTTCATAATTGTCAAAAGGCGGAAACAATCCAAATGTCCATCAACTGAAGAATGGGTAAGCAAAATGTGGTGCATCCATACAGAATATGACTTTCCCTAAAAAGAAATGAAATATTGATACATGCTACAACATGAATGAACCTTGAAAACACTGTGCTCAAATAAGGCAGATACAAAAGGCCATATATTTACTGATTCCATTTGTATGAAATGTCCAGAATAGGCAAATCTATAGAGACAGAAAGTAGGTTGAGGCGGGGGGGTGGGGAGCAATTGGAAGTGACTCAACAGGTACGGGCTTTCTTTTGGGGATGGTGGAAATATTCCGGAATTGGACAGGAGTGCTGCACAGCCCTGTGAATATACTAAAAATCATGGAACTGTACACTTTAAAATGGTGAATATTATGTTATGTGAAATGGTATGTTATATGACTTATAACTCAATAAAAACTATAAAAAATTCACTCTCATCACTTCTATTCATCATTGCATTGGAGGCTGTTTACAGTATGATAATAGAAGAAAAAAATAAAAAGACTTGAAAGGTACAGACAAAACTCCAATTTGCAGGTAATACGACTTTCTACTCAGGAAACTCAAACTATTGAATGGATAAAAGTTCAGTTACGTTGTTGTATATAAGATCATTATACAAAACTCAATTGCTTTCTATACATCAGTAAGAAACAAAACATGTAATTTAAAACATACTTTGCAAAACCAACGAAAAATAAGTACTTGGTGATAGAGCTAACAAAAGAAATACAAGCTTTTTTACGTAGACAATAATAAAACATTAAATAACTAAATACAATAATGTTCACAGCAGCATTATTCATTATAGCCAAAAAGTAGAAACAATTCAAATGTCTGTCACTGACTGATGAATGGATAAATAAAATGTCATATTACTGTATAATAAAGTACTATTTGGCAATGGAAAGGAATGAACATGGATGAACCTTGAAAACATTAGGCTCAAAGAAAGAAATCAGTCACAAAAGACCATACACTGTATATTTCCATTTATATGAAATATCCAGAATAGACAAATCCATATAGACAGAGAGTAGATTAGTGGTTGCCAAGAGTTGGGAGAAGGAAGGAATGGGGAATGACTGTCGATGGGTAAAGGATGGAGGTGATGAAAATGTTCTAAAATTAGATAACGGTGATAGTTACACAACTCTGTAAATATACTAAAAATCACAAAATTGTACACTTAAAAAACAGCAACTAAATAGGGATACATACCACCTTTATAGATGGGAAGATTCATTTTTTTTCCCAAAAGTTTGATCTATAGATCCAGTGCAGTTCCAGGGAAACCCCCAATAAGATTTTCAGTGAAATACCAGCTGATTTCGGTTTTTATATTAAAGACCAGTGGGTCAGGAAAAGCCATGATACTCTTAAAGAAAAATTAGAAAACGTAGGTGAAGAAATTTACCTTAGCCCATATAAAGACTTACTGAAAAGCTTTTGGTTGAGCAATAAAAAACAGACCAATTAAACAGAACAAAAAAGCCAGAAACAGACCTACTATGTATGGAAATCATGGACACCATAAAGAAGGCACTACAGATTGGTGGATGAAAGGAAGAACCAGACAATAAATATCACAGGGACAAGTCAATGTCCACATGGAAAAATAATCTACAGGTAGGAAGCAGGTGGGGTTATGGCATTCTAGAAACATTCATAGGTTTTGAGTTATTTTATCCAAAAAGTCAAGTGAAGGCTCATGGACCCCCTGGAACAGTGACAGAGGGTAGAGCAAGGACCACAAAGTCCCAGTTGGATGGGAGATGCGATTGTATGAGGATGTGGTTGATTCAAAAGAAAGGTGACTGCTGGAGCTCAGGGCCTGTGACTAAGGAAAGGCTGGCTGGTTATTTCCCTGGAAAAAAGGCTTGCCATCCATTCACTCATTTACTCCTGTATTGATTCATGTAATAAATATTTATTGGGCCCCTGATATGTGCCAGGAATTATTCTAAGTGCTAAGTTTAGCTAAAGATACAGGGGCTTACACTGTAGTCATCAAACAGACAATGAAAACATAAGCAAATAAATTAAGGCATTTTAAATAGTGACAAATGCGCAGAAAATAAAACGGGGTCATGGGAGAGGGGGACTGGGGATTGTTGTGGACATAACTCTGGCTATAGAAAAGGTGGTTGGGGAGGCCTTTCTGAGCAGTGATAGTAACAAGCCCTGTGACACTTGAACAAACCAACCAAAAAGTTGACTTCAGCAAAGGTCTAATGGCAAAGGAAAACCAGACTGGGAATGGATGGTGAAAGAGTCATCGGAGTTGACAACAAAGATCTCCAAACCACAGGGAATGTGAACTTAAAGGGTGAAGGAGCTCACGTGGACCCCATCTCCGAAGCTGCCATCCCTGCTCAGGCAGGATAAGGTCCAGAGGCCCCGGCTGAGCCGGAGTCGGGCCGCCCGGCGGGGTTTTAGCGGAGCGCATCTATTAATTATCTGAGTGCTGGCATTGCTCTCTGGACTCACAGCTAAATAAAGCCACCCCAGTTGCTTGGCCGCAAGCTCTTGAAGGTGAAAACAAAACCCGGTCTCAGTGGATGCAGCATTTGGCGTTTATATAAGAGTTTTAACATCGTTTTGCAGTTAATAATTAGCTCTGCCTTGGTCCTCACAAAGGGTGCCACCAAAACAAAAGCGGACGTTAAGTGTGTTCGCTCTACTTGCCACCGGTATAAAGAGGCAAAGGATGATTAATGAATGGGGGGTGGAATTAAACACAACGGTGCACAAAGACAAAGGCCCACGGCTCGGCTGCCCACGAACCGAGACAAGCTGTATCTAGAGAGAGGCTGCAGAAAGCGACAAACAAAAAAACCCCTGCTTAACCGACAGGTTGTGGAGACTTCCTTTAACCTTGTGTTATGACAGCCGTGGTGTTTTATTAACATTCTGACATGTTAAGGGGCAGGGTCAGCAGAGGCAAAAACACATGTTGTTGGGGAGTTGCTGGAGAGGGGAGGGGCGGGTGCGTTTTTGTGCGGGTGACAGAGGGAAAACAGAGAAGGCCCAAACACGTGAAACCCCCTTCAGGCCCCCTTTGTGAGGCGGGCCTGAGCTGACACTTTTAAAGAGTTGTTTGGATGTCAAACAAAGTAGATGAGGCACCAACACAAATGCCCCAGCTGACGCCATTTGACAAGGCCTGTCCACGCCTCAAAATGGCCGCATTATATTCTGTGCCAGGACTCAGGACTGGATGCAAAAGAATCGAGCTCAAAGGCATCTTCCATAAAGGGTGAAGAGCTGGGGGGCTTTCAGCAGTGATTTGCAGGCTCGGGACGGATTGTTACTGGTTGGCACATTTTGCACACTTTTCTTCTCCGGACAGTTTTAAGAGGAAACTTTTCCCCAGGGATACAGCTGTAGCCCCATGTGTTGGCCCCATTTGATTCTGAGGGTCTGAATTGGGGTGAGCCAGTGGGAAACAGCCAGTGGCCAAACCATAAGGCAGGCATGGTTGGCCTTGAAGGCACAGACCCACCTCTCTCCTGACAACTGCTATTCTCCCTCCTAGGGCTTCCCCACGTCAACCAGGTGCCCCCTTCTCACAGGCTCTCATTTCCAACCAGGTGTCTGATGGGGAAGGAGCTGATAAATTAATCCCTGTGGAAGATTTAGGTGATAATGAGCTCAAAGTTTCTCCCCACCCACTCCAGGGAAATTTGCATTTTAATGGAGGACTCTGACAGACCAAAAGGCCTCTAAGAACCAAAGCCAGGAAACACTCATTGTGGAAGTTCAGGCACTGAGGCAGGCCAGAAGGGGGACATTTATGGCCTTGATGAACTTCCTGCTGTCCCCGCAGTCACACCATTCAGGCCCCAGCCAAAATACATTGGCTTTTATTTCATCTTTTCTCTGGCTATGCACTCAGGTGTTGGGAAGATCACTCAAGAAAACGGATGCCAATTGCTTTAAAGATAAAAACCAGAATCAAGGTGATGGCTATAACTTGTTGAATGATGAAAACTTAGACCAGAACAGACCCTTAGGTCATCAACACCCTCAATTAACAGATGAGGAGATGAAAACACAGCAAAATGACAGTTCTCCATCCAAGTCACCCAGCTCCTGACTGACAAGAGCCAGGGACAGGCGCTAAGCAGCCTACCTCAAGGCCAAGGCTTTCTCTAGTGCATCAGAAGAAAGACTCCATTTCAGTCCTCAGAGCACATCCTAATCACATCTTGACTGCAAAATTGCAGATTTTCCTATTTTTTAAACTTTTTTTCCTATATCTTTAAAGTCAGCTACTGATTCAGGGAGCTCAAAGGAAATGTGGCTTGCCATTTCTGGAAAAGCCACTAAAGTAATCAGAGTAACTCAAATCAAGTCTGTAGGGGATATTTCTTTACCCTCATTTAACCCACTTGACTGTTAAAAGATATGAAGTCTGACAATAAGAAGTGTTGGAGAAGATGGGGGTCCACAGCATTTCCTGCCTTTGCTGGTGAGAGTTTAAACTGGAACTGCTGGTTGAAAAACGGATTGGCATTTTCCAGTAAAGTAGAAAGTTTGCACATCTGAGGACCCCACAATTCTATTCCAAGAGAAATTCTAGTTCACATGCACCAGGAAATGCATGTAGCATTGTTTAAAACAATTCACTAGTACTGGAAACAACACCATGCCCATTTTCTGGAGAACATATAAATAAATATTTAGATAAATAGACATTTATCTGTTTAAATAGACAAATAGGTTTTTAAGCATGATGGAATACCACACAGCATTGAAAATGAATAAACTGCAGCTTAACATCCCGTTAAATGAGAAAAGCAAATTCAGGAAGGAAACATCTAGTAAAATATCATTTTTTATAAAATTTTAAAGCAGCCAAAAACAAAGTAGTATTATATATGTGTGTATGTGTGTGTGTGTGGGGGGGTACTTTTTAAAATGGAAGGGCATATTAAACACAAAATTCAGGAGCACAAAGAAAGACATATGTTATTATGTATGTTCTAGTTCTTGGTCAGTTCATTCATTGTATTATTATAATATATAAATGAACTCATATAATAAAGGAAAGCCATGTATAAACCAATTGATAATGTTCATAAACTAAGAATTATGATTAATTCAATTCCATGCACCCAAGACACATTCAAAGAAAAAAAAAAACCTACATTAGGTGAAATCCAATTTCTAGGGCAGAAAAAGCTATCTCCAAATATAGACCTTCATGTCATAAATTTCTGCCAGCCCCAGACAGAAACAGGATCATGGAGAAGCACTCATATCTCGGATACAGACAAGGTAAAGAGCTGAGGTAATGATTATTCCCAAAACTTTCCCAACTGGAAAATGGTGAGTCAAGAGTGGAATTTAGGCTAGTGGGCAAAGTGTAAGTGCATCAATGATTCAAACAGGAGGCTCCATAGAAGTTAGGTCAAAGGCACTAAAGCTCTGGGCAAAGCAATCGGTTAAAACTACAAAGAAAAGAGTCAGGGAGACCCAGATGCTGAAGTCAAGTTGATAGTCAAAACTGGAAACCAGAGTTCACATAAAATCCTGGCAGTGTGCAAGCCTTCGAAGGAACCATTAACTGGAGGTGGATGCACAGAGGGGTCCCCAAGCTGGATATCAGTCTAAGCTCAGAGAGACCTGTGACAGGGCAATAATCTCCAATCCAGGTCACCTTTCTAATTTAATAAGGTCTCATTATTGAACAAAGCTAATGTGGAATGGTTGAAATAACCAAGCTGGAAGGAAAGTGATCTTTGAACTATGAAAATAGTGTTCCCTCAACAAATTAATAGCATGAGACACATCAAGTAGGGAATGCTTAACCTATTTAGGAATACAAACTTGACATACATATCTACATTCATTTGCTCTGTAACAATTAGTATGTTAATTACAGATGCTCCTCAACTAGTCATTAAAAAGATCCTAAACCTAGGGGCACTGTATTAGCCACCAGTTGGTATTAATAGATGCATGTCAAAGCAGTAAAACTGTGCTTTGGAAGTGATCTGGGTGGTAATTCATGGCTGGCAGAAGGGGGGATTGGCTCAGAACAGATCTTAAATCCAAATCTAGAAGCCATGACGAGACGACTCTGCTATTTGGAAGAAGACACAAACAGAATCAGAAAACTCAATTACAATCATTACACTTTCCAAACAATATTTAAACTGGAAGAGTTCCATCCCAGAGAGGCACTGTCCCTCCTTCAAAACTCACCCTAGTGGGATTTAAAAGCTTCTGTCTGTTATCCAGGACCTAGAGTGGCCCAAGAATGTTGCTAACCTGCTTTTTCATCTCAATGACTGACAGAACGATAGTGCCTGTGCTCCCAGTATGATATAGCAGTCAGGGCACACCCCTAGGTCGGCCCCTCCTCTGTATTACAAGTTCAAAGCACCTGAGGAGTCATGTTCCCCATCAGTATCAAGTTTTAGAAATGCACAGGTGGTAAATTGGACCACATGAGAAAGTGAAAGCTTTTTAAAAACCGGAGAGGAAGGGTCATAGGAAATATACAATGTTTTCATGAGAAGTAGACAAACTACAGCTTTGCATGTATCAACACGGTTAGATGTGAACATAATGCATTGGGAATGACTGACAAGTTTCTGTCAACATTCTTGGAAAATGTGGCTACCAAATTAAAAATTAGTTTATGCAGATTACTTAATCCACAGTGTATGAGTTTATGCAGGTGAAGAGGAAGGTGATAAACAGGGACTTATCAAAAATTATTAAATAGGTTGGCACTAAGAGAACAATACACAAATATTCTCTTACTCAATATGATTAAGTTGACATAGTCATATGATAAATGAGATGGGTCTTTGATTCATCTTCTAAGACCATCATTCAGGATTTTTCTTTTTAAATTTTCAAACAGCTCTGTTACTGTGGTACTGGCCAAAAAAAAAAAAAAAAAAAAAAAAAGAAAAAAAGATTTTCTTTTACAGTCCTTTTAGCAAATATACACTAGAGTGAGTTTAATTGCTCTGAAGTGTAATGTTCTCTTTCCGTCTCTTTCAAACGGTTCAGGAAGGAAGGCACAGAGCTTTTTTCTAATTTGGCAGCAAAGGGATACTGCATGTTTTTCTCTGCTTGCTTTTTGGAGGTATAGATGAACACACCAAACTAAAGGGCATTGGAAACATAAGTTTCCATGACATGCACAATAACTCTTTTATATTGCCAACTGGCTATTCTATATGTAGCATTCAGAGGCAAATATAAAAAACATGATGTAAAGCCAAAATTATTTCCTTGATAACACTTGTTTTAAATACCTCGCCACTAAATAGCTAAAAGTCTCCAAAGTGAATGCATAAACCATATAAAAGCCACAAGCACACTTACATAAATTCTTAAGATTAAAGTAATAACTTCTAGAAAAAGGTGGGAGAAAACACACTACAATAAATCTATTTGTAATGGTATTTGGGCTCTACCAACTGCTTTCATTGGTCTCCAGTGGCTTACATATAAAACAATACATTTGATGTATGATTTCAATTCCTTATGGAAAACTGTTCTATCTACAAACAGCCTGTCATAGAGAATGCCAAAAAAACTCTCTCTGCGTCCCAATATGAGGCAAGACTTTAAGATATAACTTAAGGTCACAATTTGTTCTTGCTTGGTCAGGTTTAAGACTATAATTGAAGAATGACTGACCTGGGGGTGGCAAGAGAAGGGAGGGTAGGTTTATTTATGGTGAAATAGAAATAGGCAAGGTATCAGAGCTCGAAGTTAAATGGCATTGTTTTGCAGAGAGAGGGGCCTTACAAAATGGGCAGAATGCAAAGGGTAGCTCCCTGGGAGCTGCCTGGAACCTGTCCCCCACCTCCCAGCCCATGGCATATGGCAGCTATCCGTTCCAGAAAACCACTGTTGGACCCAGGAATCTATTTTCCTGTTACCAGGGAGTGCACTGGGGGGAGAAAAGTTGCCGCAGAATGAAAACAAATGCCATTCTAATTGGTCTGTAAATTGCAGCCCTTCATCATTAGCACACAGTTCTGTGTTTCAGCCATCATTTTTTAATCCCAAATTAAAGTTGCCCAGGTTTAAACAGCAAAGTATAAAGTAAAAAATGTCTACAGTTGCAAGAGGGCAATACACAACTCCCATAGGCTATTCTTCTTGAAATTACAATCTTCCCAAAACATTCTCCTAATTTATTTCTTACGATTCCTTGCTTCTTCCTCCTGCACCTAACTTCGCAATCTCTGTCCCCAGGGATGTTGGCCAGTCTCCCTGATCGAATCTCTTAAAGGAGCACTGGATCTCGGCAGGATCCCAACAAATTTCCCCCCCAGTCCAAGGGACTGGATTTGTTTTTGCAAATCGTAGTTTTAAAATAAATGCATCTTGTGGTGGTGGTGGTGGTGGGCTTTTTGCTTGTTGAGCATCTCATTTTGTCATTGGCAGATGGCATAAAGACAGAGGAAGGGCTTGGGTAGGGTATATCTTATCCCTCCTCCTAACTCCCAGAAGGATTTTTCTAGTTTTTAATTATTTTCAGGGAAGTATGCAATGACGCCACTGGAAAATTTGACCAAGTAAACAAAATTCTGTCAGCAAAATCCATCTACCTTAAAATCCTTCCCAGGCCCTTTCCACCTATTCTAACCTGTAAGGACAATGGGAAAGCATGGTTTGCCCAAGTCCTGGTGAATAATTGGAGACTATCCTTAAGTAACTCTGCATCAAATGAGATCAATTATTTAACATTATTTACTGAGAAGCCAAGGAACTGAGGCATCATCTGGTATAAAGATGTCTCCCTTGGCTGAGCTGTCTGTAGCTAGAGACAGGGATGGCTGATACGAAACAACTGCGTATTCTAGTGTATTATATTAACTCCAAGGGTTTTAGCTTAAGGAGCAGTCAGTGTAGGATGAAAATGTCCAAGAAGTCTTTACAGAAGGCTTGGGGTTAAAAAAGGAACACAGAAGATCAGCAATATGTAACTCAGCAGAGCAGGGGAGGATGGCCTTCCAAGAGCGGACAATGGCATGAGCAAAGCTATAGGAAGAGAGAAGGGTTTGGTGGTGTAAATTGGTGTAAGAAAGCAAAGGCTGGGATTGCTGTGTGCAGCTCTTTGGTTTTGTCTCCTGGATCTTCTCCAAGTTCCATAGATCTTCTTTTAGTGACAGTCGCAAATGCTGTCTCAGGGGGCAAGGAGGGGAAGGACCTGAGATGTAGGCCTCCCTTGACATGAACCACATGGGATGGCGCTCTGGGCTCTTGATGCAACTGGCTCCCCTTGGCTTCATCCTTTATATGGTCTTCCATATGCTTTCAAAAAAACAAAAATTGACTACATTTCCTAAAACTTTGTCCAAATATATGTATCTAGATATAGATCTTTTAACTTACAAAAAAATGTTTATTACAGATTATATTTTATACAAATTGACACTTTCATCCTAAGTGTTCTATATCTACATTTTTTGGACAGGGTTTTATCAGAGATAGTCAATTTTGCTACTTCATTATATATTTTTAAATATGTAAATAAAAGATAGGTTTCCAGACAAGAAAACAAGAGCTCCTTCCCTACAAACTCAGGACTCAATCATATGTATGTACAATGCAATAGTTTACTCATGATGCTGAATATACCATCCAAATCTGCATGTGAACAGGAAAGCCAACTGGTATTGAACCAATTTAAAAAAAATTGTAATATAAGGCTTACATGGGAATTTTTTCCCCAAGTGATAATATATCGGCAAGAAAATAAACACGTTGCCCAAGGCACGGACTTCTACAAAAAATGGAATTGGCAGGGGGATTCTTTTCAGGTTTCCATCATATTTGAAAAACTTCATAGAAATAAGAGTCCCTATAAATGGTCAAATTCAAAGCTTTATGTGATGAATTTTGAAAGGAAACCACTTTTCTAAGCTTCTCATGCCTCTGGAGTTAATTTGTTGACTTTGTGAACCAGAAATTAGACATTTTCCTAATATAAATGTAAATTTCATACTTAAAAATATCTTTTTTTTCAAGAGAGTTAAGTTCTCAGTAACCCATTCATTTAACAAATATTTATCGAGTAGCTACTACATGCCCAGTTTTAGATGAGCTTTGACATGGTTCCTCCTTCAAGGCAGAAATCTAAGCTTTACATTAGCAAGATAAAGTACTGAAGGTAAAATTTTTCACATTAAAGTTCCTGGGGAATTCCTTTCAAAGCTTTCAATACTAATATCAACCACGTGACCATTTACTAAGGTGGAAGCCTTAAAGGGTCACCAAAAGCACAAACAACTGCAAAACCCCAAAGACTATGGTGCATACGGTTGACACCTAAACCTAAAATATTACTGATCTTAAAGGGATCAGGGGCATGTCTCCGTCTGGGTTTGTCACTTCTACAGTTCATCCATCTGTGTCAAACCGAGAGTACCTGTCCTTAATTTATGATAACTACTCTTTAGTTTATAATTTCAGGGTTATAGGAACCTACAAGGACTTCTTACTCAGGACAGAGGCCACTTCAACCAGACCTCCCACTCTGTAGGAGGCACCCTCACTGGAACATTTGTGGTGTTATGGGTCTTCATAGCTACCCTTCTCCAATGGTCCAAAAGGATCCCTCTATACAGGGTAATGTGATCCTGATGAAGGTTTTTTGAAAACACTTGATGTCATGATGATTCTCTAGCTATCACTGCTATCTCATCCCCCAACTCTTGACCATAGGTGTAGATCCAACAACGTCAACAAAATCTATTGAAGGGTTCAAAATACTGCTTTAAAATTTCAAGGACCATCTAATTGTTCACCTGGGTATGGTGTCCTTTGGTCTTCTATTTTTTTTTTCCATTCCATAATTCTCTTATGTAGAGTCACTTCACTTTGGCAGGATTTTTTCCTCATAGTTCTATTACTTGCTTTTAAAATTCATTCAATGTGTATGTTCAATTTTCACTCTTATTTTTCATTTAACAATTCACAAGTAGTGTACCAAATTTTATTGGGGGGAGATTATTTTATATTAGAAGGTTGAAGTTTTCTACTTTAATTCACCCTGCCCTGCACCCCCGACCAATTACCAAGGTATCTGTTGAGCCTATCACTCAAATTAGATAACTGTGTCACTTGACTTTATATTTGTCAGTACTCTCTTTTTCAAAGAAAAAAAAATCAATAAGTGAGATGTCTTTAATAGAGAGAGAATTAATAGAGACCAGCCCATAATAGAATTGCTATTTTCAGCAGTTATTGCCTAGAAATGATTGTGAGGTCATCACCTGGTTAGGGGCTATAATAGTATCACCAGGAGAAAGAAGAGACAGGCATGGACTGAACAAGCTTTGTGAGCTGATACTTCCTGTTCACCTTTTAGTGGTCCCAAGATCAAGGTCATTAGATGCCAACATACGAGGAACCAGCATTATCACCCAACTTCTGTCTCACTCGGAGGAAAAACATTTGGGCCTCACTTCAGCACTGGGAGCAAGGCTTCAAAAACCAGTCCCGCCATCATCAGACATGTCAATTTTCCAAAAGCTGGCTAGAACCAGCTGATCCCAGGCAGTTCCTCCTGAACTTCTCTCAGTAGCGGGATCCACCAGGCCAATGATTTGTCTCTGTCAGGGATGGTTATGAACCCTGACTTCAGAGTGGCTGATTAAACCAAAATGTCAGCTGCCACTGTGGCAGGAGGCCACTTATGCCCCCCTGAGATGGTGCTGTAATGAAAATAGCATTGCCTTCCCGGAGTCCCAGGCCCTTATGGAGGGGATTGCCAAAGAGTTTTGGCAAAACCAGTACCTGTAGCAAGGGCAGGACTGGTCTAGTTGACCAGACGGTTCGGAGATAGCTTGTGCCTGTAGGCCCCCAATATCTTTGCCTGACTGGCTTCTCTCACCCCCTATTCTCATCTCCCTCTTCCCATCCCCAACTTCAGTGTGGGGCTGTCCTATCTTTTGTTCTGGCAGAGATAAGATGTATAAATTATGAGTAGTTGACAAAGTGTACTCCAGTGCCGCAGGCAGCTCATCAATCATTTTCCACATGTCGACAGATAATTGATGCAAACCCTGCAGGGGAAGCTCCATCAGGTGAGAGGAGGGAAGACTTAAATCTGCTGTCAGGAACCCAGCAGCTGATCTGTATTTAACATTCTTTTTAATTTAGCACTTGTTTGTTTTAAACCGAGCTTGCTGGCCCCTTCTTGCTCTACACACTTGGGGTGGAGGAGTGGCCTGGGATTTGCTGATCCCCCACCACCACCACCCAGGGTCCTGAACCCATTGGTTTCCTGGACAAGGCTCAGGAGGAGGAGAGCAAAGACCACCCAGGGCTGCCAGGGAAGTGCAGGGAACCTTTTTCTTTCTGCCTAAGAGAAGCTTAACATCAAAGGCCTGGCTGTCAAGCAGTTATCTGTCAACAGGATCAGGTTGTCAGGGTACTACCTGCACACAAGAAAGAAACCACTTATTGCTTTCTTTACTTAAGGGGAAAAAAAAACTATAAAAATAATCCAACTCAATATTTCCTTTATGAAATGAGATTGAGTAACACTTTTAGTAAGGTCTTGACTTCCTTACTCCCTTTGCTTCAACCAAACAATTCCACAGTTGTCAGCTTTAGAAGGTGCTTGTAGGCTGGTGGGATCTGAGAATCCTGATGAATGGTTAAGATGCCATAAGTTTCACCTTCTTAATGGACTCCAACCTCGAATGCTCATAACCGTGTGTTTACCTGCACTCACCTACACACACACACACACACACACACACACACACACACACCTTTCCCAGTCTGCAGAAACCTTTGCTTTCGTTGACGCAGGCATTCTGGTGAATGGAAAATTACCAGATGAGCCACAGCCAGCCCTTTGCAAAAGAATGATAATATAATATATAATACCCTTAACTCCAAAGTGACACTGAATATCATCTTGCAGTGCCTTAGGGTCATTCGTATGAATATGATGTTATAAAAAATGTTCTGCTTGATAGAATGCCAGATAAACCAGCTTTTATTGGATTTCATTTTCTACAAGGAAATGAGCTGACATCTAAGAAGACTCAATCCTAATAGCCAAGAATCAGTCCCCGAAGTTGTCACTACACCTTCTCAGCTGAGAAGTGGGCATCTTTAAAAACGGAGGTCTGCTCTGCCTTTTCCTGCTTCCTGCTGCTCAGGGCCAGAGAGCACTCTCTCTGTTTTGCTGAGGTCCAGATGTGGGAACAACAGAACACATGACATTCCAGCACCACGGACTGCCCCCAAAGGACCTCCCTGTCCCAATTCTTTTCATGTTTGCAAATCTAACTTCCGGACTTCCAGCGGCCATCAACCAGCCTCCCTAATGGAGGGCTTAGAAGCAAGAAGACACTGTTGTGACCACACTGAATGTTACATTCAAGACTTGTATCTTGAACTGGACTAGAGATGTAACTAGATTCTCCAAGTTTAAAAATGTTTAAGGGACGCTAACAATCATCAGCCATATTCAGCCATTCACGTAATCTTCAATAAATGTTGACTGCACCTAACGTGCTTGGCACAGTGGTTGAGGCTGAAAGTAAAGCTGGTTATCACGTGGATTCCTGGTAGCTGAGATTAGACAAGTTCACAAAAATACTAGGATGTAGAGCATCAAGTGCCCTGTCAACAGATATTTCATAGAGAATGTGCCTGGCTAATAAACATAGTTTTGAAATGTTCGACCTCATTAAAAATTAGAGCCATGCAATGCAAAGTAAAATGAAAGGTTTGGTTTTTTTAACCTATCAAAATAGCCAAGGAGGGTAAAACTTAGTTCCAGTGTTATGTAGACCATGAAAAATAGGCACAAATATGCTGATAATGGGAGAATGAATGAATTAATATTGCCTTAAAAATAATTTGCTAATATCCATCAAGGACCTTAAATATTTTTAGGGACTTTTCCTAATGAGATAATTAGTAATTATAGTACAATAATTAGTACAAGACTTAAAAACAAAAATGTTCATTGAAAATATCCTTACACCCCACAATGCAAACTGAACATGATATGCATATGATGGGATATAAAGGACCACACAGCTCTCCAGGGTGGTAACATTTGGCTGAGAGGATTTAGAGGGGGATTCTTGGGGGCAGTGGCTTTGAACTGAGTCCTGAAGAAGGAATGGGATTATGACATGCCAGTCAGGAGATGGAGGCTCTGGGAGAGCAGAAGGTGGGTGCGAGAAGGGCCCAGGGAGAGGAAAGCAGAAAGCAGTTAGGACAAAGCAGGAGTGCTCTAGTTTGGCCAAAGCACAGCGATTGTCAAGGGGCCGTGGAAACAAGGCTCCTGCAACATTAAACTGCAGCAGGTTGAGCAGGACTATGAACAGGCTTTTTTTTTTTGTTTTGTTTCTTTTGGTGGGCAAAGGGGAAGCCCTAGTCACTTTTTTGCATGAAAAAAGGCCAAATCAGACAGGTGCCTTGGGAAGATGCTCTAGGCTCAACAGCGATAGAGGCAGGGAAACAAGTTTGGTTAATGCAATCATCACGCAAACTGTTTCCCAAGGAACAATTCACCTTCCATTAACACACAAGGGAAAACCTAGATAGGCTTGGTTTCACTGACCAGAGGATTAAAAAAATGAAAAAAAAAACACCACCAGTCTCCCTACTTCCTATCAAAACAAGGCTAACAAATGATCGGTTTCCATTTACAAGTTATCGGAACCTTTTATCAGTTCCCAATTAAAATTGCAAGATACAAGGAGGTCCAAGGCATTTAAAATACACAGAGAAACTGAGAGTAACAGGTGAGGTTCTGCACTGAGACTGCCCAAATGGGGTCTGTTGCTAATCACCCAATGGGCTAGAAGCACGTGGTCAGTAACTTATCAATATTTATGACTTAGGTGTAACAAAAGTAGTCTGGATGAGTCTAAGTGGGGATTGGGTGTGAAGCTGGTAACTTCTTCCCCTGAGTCCAGTATCTTTTTGTACCTACTGATTTACAACAGTTTTGAGAAGTGTCCTAAAAAAAAAAAAAAAAAAATGAATTTGAGCAGCCTCAGTGACTGGAGATAAGGACTACTGTTGATCAGTGCCTACTACACACCAGGCACTATTCAAAGTACAAGCTAACTCATTTATTCCTCACAATAACCTTATAAGGTAAGTACAATTATTATACAGTTTACATACAAAGAAACTGAAATTGGAGAAGATAAATAATTTATCCAGGACAACAAAACTAGTAAGTGATGGAGCCAGCCATTGAACCCAGGTGGTTCAACCCAGGAGCCCTTACTATTAACTTCTACTTTATACAACCACCCATAAAACACTCCTTAGAGCACTTCCAGGCCTGACAGTGGACCTCTGTGGAGTGGGCACACATGCAGGTGCTGGGCAGAGTGAGAAACAGACACCAAATTGGGGGGAGCACCGTGGACCTGCACTCAGACTAGGTCCACCCTAGGAAAGAAGATGGACAAACAAGCCTGGTTTTAAGCAACAGGAGCTGGCTGTAAGAAAGGATAGTTTTTCCAGGTAGTTCTTAGAACCCAGCCTTGCCCACTCAACCTAGTGGGAGACACACACCCTGGGGGGTGCTCAAGGGACTGTGTCTAGCTACATCTAACAGAGCTGAGCACCACACGCCCAAGCAGCCCTGCTGTAAGACCCATCGGACATAAAGGCCTATTTCATGAGACAAGGGTCCAGTCCCTAACCAAGTTACAGCAGGAGCTACAGATACTATTCTGCCCAGTGGAAATGGTGATTTGGGCAATAGCCTTAGTAGCTGTGGAAGAGTAAATTCTGGTGGTCAGCCTGATAAGGAAGATCCCTGGCAGGCTGCTGTGGGGGAGCTTCCAGGATGGAGGGGCAGCAGTGGCAAAGGCGGGAGCTGGAGCAGAGGGAAGGGAGGTCAGCTCCAAGAGTGACAGCGTGATGAGCAGGTCAGCCCAGACCAGGGTTCATTGGTGCAATGAGTGGCACTGGAACCACTGAAGTTGGTTAAGAGGCAGACTGGACTGATTCCTGAGAACAGAGTGATGGCTCCTAGGTGGAATTAAAGGGGAAATAGAACCACAAAGGGTGGAGGAGATGCTGAGAACTACCTACATTTAAATATATATATATATATATATATATATATATTCAAATTATAGCTCTCTCATTTGCAACACAGAATTTATTTTACTTAGGATAACTGACTCTCCCCTTGGATGCCTAGGTATCCCTCACAGATGTTAGACTATGCAAGATGCTCCTTGGGACATAACTGGAGATCCACATTGTATGGAATATCTCCCACTTGATGGTTACACACATATAATGAGCATTTCTGGGCTACACAAAGGGGAATTCATGCCAACCACATAAAGTGCCTGTCCTTGCGCTCTGTGGCTCCCTCCTCACAGACTCTGCTGTCCAAGGCCCCCCCTTGGGGCTCACATCCTAGCAAAGATTGCCCGAAAGCCACTCAAGAGCTTTTGGAAATCTTCATGGAAGGGAGAACTTCACAGATGGATTTTATATCCAGGAGCATAAATTCCACTCATCTCCATCAGTAAAGCCAACAGAACGGCTTTACTTGGAGCTCATTTGGCACCTGGTCTCCATCACTGAACCACCACTTCCCGCACATTCTCTGAGTCAAAAGCAAAGTTTGCTTTAATTTTTGCAACTGGGAGTGCTCTCTGTTGACAAGGGAGCTGTATCGGTTGATGTCACAGGCCAGAACCTGGAAAGTGTTGACAGAACTTCAACCTCCTGCTCTTTATTGCCCCCATCCACACCAGCAATTCAGTATTTTCCATCTGTGCTGCCCTGGAGGCTGGTGGGAGGGCAGCGGCTGCACTTCGAGCAAACGTGCAGCCAGCAGGCCTGGGAGCTGTCCTGGGACCTGGAAGCCCTCATTTGCCTCCACATACAACCGCCATGAAAATGTCTGCTTTTCCTTTTACCGTCTAGAACCAGAGCTCCATGGCAATAGGATAAAAAAGCCGACAAGCTGTCGGAGAATTAATCCATTTTCTTTGCCAGTCCTCTCCTTTCTCCTCCCCTACAACTACCAGACTTGGATTTTATGGGCAAGTATTAGAACAGAAGAACTTTATACAATATTAACTGAGCCAGCAGTCAGCAAGCTAGTTTTTTTTTTTTTTTTTTTTTAGGTTGATTAAAATGCTATACCCATACTTAATTTAATTTAAATAATGTGAGGAAAATTAATTTGCTGAACATTTAACGCAGGCTTAGGCCTTTTCTTTGCATATGGGTCTGTTGACTTCTCACTACCCAGCATCTAAATTTTCCTGTTTTGTTTTCTTTAAAGGGGAAATAGAGCTAAAAGCTCTTGCAAAGCAATCTGAGTGCAGACGTCTAGAATTTCGCGGCTTCTTTTCCCTCTTTCCTAAGCTTTTACAGTTTGCCTTTTCCATACTTAATCATTGTTGTTGTTGTTTTTAAAAATTAAACCTTATTGGGTCTTTCCAAAACATTCACCTGAGTTTACATGGAAAAAAAAAAAAACCCTTCTGCAGGGATTTCAGGGAAATGTTCAGCCAGGTATCTGGTGTGAGGAGCATCCAACCTTCAGCACCTTCTGCTTAGGGTGGTTTTTGGTTGGCAACAATATCAGGAAGAATGCTGAGAGCCTTTTGCTCAAGATCATTTTATTATTCCATGCAGAGAGCCGGTCATAACCTCAGCTCCACAACTCTGACCACCACTGAATGGATCAAATGAGAACCTGAGCTAAAAAGCAACATTTCCAATAAGCTAGCAGTATATGAGGTGTCTTACATGAGCAAGAAAAAGAGAAAAATGTATCATAAGATGGAAAGACATAGAGTGGGGGCAGTAGTGGAAACATACAAAGAATCCAGGAAGTAGAAGCCAGGATGTAGACAGGAAGGAAAAAGTTAATAAACAGTGTGAAACCATTGACTGGGGCAGGGAAGGATAAAAAACCCATATCACGAGCACAGGAGACTCCTTGCTTCTCCATATTTCCATAGAACATTCCCATTGCTACCTCAAAGAGGCCCCATAGATGTTTCCCAATGCCAGCAACCTCAGGTTATGGCTCAAAGTCCTGAACAAAGAAAAGTTTTCATGGGAAAACAGATGTGATGTATGCAGAATGCTTATGGGTTACCGGCAATTGTGAGTAAAATTTTTAAAAGTCAAAATTACTGCCTGAGAAATGTATTCCCATCTAAAATGAGGAAGGGAGAGAGAAGAGAGAAGGTGGATCCTAATGGCTACATGGTGAGTGGAAAAATCAGCTCCATGAAGAATATCGTCAATGTTACTGAGGCCAAACAAGTCACAGAGCTGGTTTTTCTGGTGAAATTCCATCTCAGGGGGCATCCATGAATTTGTTCATCAAGGGTACCCTCTGTCTCTGTCAACCTGCATCTGTGGGACTTGAATGTCAAAGCCCCACTGATAATTCTTAACTCTCCTCTTTGCACACAGTTGTATTCCAAAGCTATCTGAGAACATACAGAAAAGGGAGGTGACTTCTCAAAGTAGGAGCTTTATTATTCTTTCTCCAACCCCTCTAGGCAAGATGCAAAAGGGAAATGTTAGGATTTATAGCCATGACTTTGTGTTACTTCACGTGGCATTGGCAAGGGAAGGAATTATCTACAGGTTTGGGACAGACAAAACACCCTGGGTTTATGCCCTGTGAGTGGACAGAAGTTGAGGTCAATGCTGTCAGCAGTGCTACTCCACCTTGGGATAGCTTTCTTGAAGCTTCTGTCACTCCAGCTGGGTGCAGTCATAACGCAGTGCATGATCACCAGACTATCTCCGCCAGCCTTATGTTCTCCTCCTAGGTGGGAGGCCCCTAGGGTGTGACCCCACACCCACTCACTATCTTCACTTTACTTTGGTTTCCTGCCTTGACTGATGGTACGTAATTTTACTCTGGGCATTTGCTCAGCCATCAATGAATGCTTAATACATATATTTTTTTTTTTTTTTTGCTGTTCTTGTTGTTAAAGAATCCTTTATCATCCTAGGTGTGATGCAAAGAGAAAAATAAATAGATGGATATTCAAAATCTAATTAGTGCATATAACTTCCAAATATACATTTTCTAAACATGGCAATCTGTCTTCATAAACAGTATTTCCTCAGGTCTCAGCAAAACAGGAGGAAGCATCATTACAAAGTATTGTGGGAAGCAAAGAGAGCCGCCTCTGAAGAATGAGAATTCTCCCAGTCTCTCCACACACAACACACTGGGACACTGGAAGACATTCATCTGTCTAAACCTCCTGCCATCATCCTCCAAAAAGTGTTAACAAGAAGTAGTTAAGGAAAGCTATTTGCTTTTACTTCTATTGCAGTCAGCTGCAATGATCAATTAAGTATTTACAGAAGAGAGAGAAAAGATAAATGCTACCTTATTTGTCTTCTGCAAAGGCCAAAAAATATATGATTTGAATCAGAAAAGAATCCAGATTCTGAATTTCCTGTAGTTTCAGCTTAAAGTTCCTGATATAAAAGACACTTCTGAAAAATATTTTCTTAGTTTAGTAGAAATACCAAAAGTTATAATGATATACCACCCAATTTTCCACCAACAATATAGCCCCAAATCTCTTACTCTGTGATGAAAAAGATGGGGACTAGGCATCCCCTAGTTCCTGTCCATCACCTACCCACAGAGTGATGCTTCACAGAGGTTTGGTGAGATGATTTAAGGCTTTAAGGACTGGGCTGGCAGAGCATGGAAGCTCACTTCCCAGATGGTGAAACTAAGAAGTGGGGAGCATTCAATTTCTGAAAAGCCTTTTGGCTACTTAGCCTTGCCAGTACTGAGGACAGAGCCCAACCTCCATTTATTTGTGGCCAAAGAGGCTGGATTCAGCACTCCCCCAGGGACCTAAGTCCCAAGGGTTTGGACTGCTACAATTACTACTGAGTTTTGCCAGCAAGACCAGGATTCTTTTCATCAAGAGCAAATAGCTCGCCAGAGGCATTTTGATAAGAACTTACCAAAATACAGCATTAGCTGTCTTCACGACACATTACTCCACTGTTTGTTCAATAGTGGTGACATTTAAACGGCAGTAAGCGTAGAGCAGAGAGAGGCAGCCCGAGAAAAGGTGTGAGTTTCATGTGTGCTGGCAGCATCGATTTCAACCATGATACACTTGGCAAAGACAGTTAGCAAAACATTTACACAGAGAGGGGAGGAGGAGCGCATGGTCCTGTTACCTCCGCTAAGGATTCTGGGTTACCCTGGAGAACAGATGCCAAGAGGAGTGAGCAAATTCCCAACCCCTGGACACCAAGGCCATGGCACTGTGAACCTCCTTGGCCTAGACCTTCAAGAGATTTGGGGAGGAGAAGGGAGTGCTAGATTCTGATGGTGAAAAGTCAACAGCAGACATGGGGGGACATGGTTGGGCCCAGAGATGGTGGGAGAGGTGACACAAGAGAGAGGAGGGCAAGGGGGAGATGAGGCGGAAAGGCAGAGGAAAGCAAGATTTAAGGGGAGGTAAAATTATGGGGTGGGGGTGGGGGAAGCAACCTAAAGGTCTCCCATCTCTTTAGTAGTATTAATAAGAAGATAAAGAAGGCTCATTTCCCAACCATCCATCTATCCATCCAGTTATTCATTCTGCAAATGTTTCCTGGATCCCCTAACATGATACAGAGCTTGAGGGAATGCAGGAATCCTGATGCTTGCCCCCAAGAAGCTTAAAATCCAGAGTAATGGCAGAAAATTGAAACAACTAATTAGACCATGAGGCAAGAAGAGGTACCATCATCTGGTTAACAACAATAACGGCAGCTAATATTTCTAGAGCACTTACCGTGCAGGCCACATTTTAAACACTTTCACGGAGGAACTCATTTAATCTTCTCAACAACTCTCTGAGCTAGGGACAATCATCATCTCAATTTTACAGATGATGGTATATTACATAGACACAAAGAAGTTGAATACTTTGCCTAGTGTTACATAACTGTCAAGTGGCAGAGCGAGGGTTTGAACCCAGACCATCTGGTTTCAGAGTCCATATTCTTATCCAGTGTAAACACTGCTCTTTCCTGAAACAGGAAGTTATGTCTCCTATGGAAGACATAATTGGCAGAACAAAAACAGTAGAAAGAGGGGGCAGGTACAAGGAATGGACCAGCAAACAAGGTAGGACGTTAGGAGCTTGGAGAGCCACAGGGCCCAGCATCAGCTCAAGCACAAGAAAAATAAAGCTATTTAATTGACTGGGGATCAGCTGATGGATAACCATAACAACTTCAGTTAGTGTTCACTGAAAATTTCATGGTGTGCCAGAAACTATACTGGGGGTTCATGTATATTATCTGACTTGGAGCTCATAACCCTATGAAGTAAGTATGGTTGTCTCCATTTCACAAATTAGGAAACTGAGACGTAGAGACAGGGAGGTAAAGTAACAGAGCTGGCATCTAGGATCTGTTATCTGCCTGCTGGCTGGAAGGAAAGCTCCAGAAGAGCTAGGACTAGAACCTAACACTGAGGATGTGCCAAATGCAGGGTTTTTGACTGACTGAAAGACCACACAGGCAGGCAGAGAAAAGATGACACCTGAAGGTGCTGATGAGTTAAACGAGCTGCTGGCCCCAAGTGAGCTGTCTAAGCAGGAGGAGAATCTGCCACAGCAGATGTTGGTGCATCAGATTCTGAGAAGTAGGATGATCAGCCCCCCTGGGACGCTGCTCCTGGGCTCATAGGCTGCCTTGCAGATACCAGGGAGTAAAGAAGATGTATTTGCTGTTGCCTCTGCCTGGAACCCCCAGCCCAGATAATTGCATATCTTAGTCCTTTGCATTCCTGATAAAAGTAGACAAACATTACCTTTTCAGAAAAGCCGTTTCTGATCACCCTGTGTGAATTAGTACCACTGAGTACCTGACATGTATTTCTTCATCTCCTTATTATTTGTGTCTCCTATCTCCTCCAGCTCAGAAATTAAGCTCCTTGAGCAGGAACTCAATTTAGTTTTGTTCAATGCTGTATCTCTGGTAGCTGACATACAAAAAGTCTCAATACAGATCTGTGGAATGAAGGAATACAGAGACCTCAAAGGGACAAAGAAGGGATTCAGAAGACAGAAAACTCTGGCCCATTCTTAGGGTGCTCCCAGTCTGAATGAAAGATGTAGACCCCATCTAAGGAAAGCTGAATCGAATGATGGAGACGTGGTCCCCAGCTTTGAGGAATTCACCCTTCCTCACCATTCACGGGGTGGGGCAGGGGGAGACAGGAATAGTAACTACTCACAAAGACTGAGAAGCTAAATAAAAGGGTTGGTGTTGGGGAATGGAGAGGAGAAAGTGCCATGTATTTCATGACAATCTAGCTAGGGGTTGGTAGAGTTGAAATATAGATTGTCTAAATACATGGCACCCACCTGAACTGTACCAAAAGGATTCCAGGCATTTACGTGTTGATTGTTTTCTGGCGTCCATCTTTTGGAAGCCCAATTCACCCAGGTCCTTAAATATCTGATTCAGCTTCTCCTAATAGGCCTCAAACCCACAGAGAAGGGCCGGAAATACTGAGCAACTACCTCTGCCAGCTAATTGCCTCATTAACTAGAGCATCTCATTAATCTTACCATTGGGTTAATCAGAAGACTCTCTTTTCTTCTCCTTCATCTTTCCTTCCACTCACCTCTGCTCTCTCCCTTATTCCCTTCTCCATGTCTCCTTCCCTTTATTGGTAAGTCTCTTCTGAGACCATAAATTATTGACTTGAGCTAGCAAGTTAAGATTGTATGTGTGGGTGGGGTGAGGGACATGTACTGAAATCTCAATATCAACTAATGTCTAAGATAAAGGCCAATCAGAAAAGCAATAAATTATTTTTCTACTTATCTACCAAATTTCATAGTTAATTTTTCCTCCTTCATGTTAAGATGCACAGTCTTAATTGAAGTCCTCAGTGTGTATGAGCTCAAAATAATCCTGATCTACACTAGCCCAGGTCAAACAGCATGTACTGTTTTGGTCTTTGTATCTTAGAAAAGCATTTCCTCTGTTGTTTTTCCTTCATTCAATATTTTCCCCTGCACTGGTAAAGTCCTGCTTTTGATTTTGTTTTATAGTCTGTATTCTTATAAGCCACCTTGAATTATCCATGGAACAAGGTAGGGTATAAAAATACAAAACTAACACAGCATACAGACATGTGTACCTACTTACAAATGGAAAATAAAAACTGTGTAAAGACAGTCCAGAGGAAGAAAAGAACATTTACCAATGCAGTTGAGTGGGCGGGGGCTCCCGCAAAGGGGATAAACAGAATGGAGATGCAACAGGCGCTGACAAAGAAACCCACGGACAAATGGGGGTCTTGATTCCCCTACACCAGAACTGGGAGGCTCCCCTTCACACTTGGACTAGGTAACACTGAGAGGTGGCTTTTCACACTGTAGAGCATCAACTGCAAAACCTCAATGTCTTCAAAGGTGGTTCATGATTAAAACATAAATGGACTTAAATACAATTGGGGTAAAACCATGGTGGAATATTATAATAAGCTGGGCTGAGCATTTGGGAGAAGGCCCAGGATGTCTGGAATGAACAGAACCACCAGATTCCAGAGCACTGCTTTCCTGGAGGTCCTCTGGGAATATATGGCTTTGGAGTGGGGGATGTGGGCCCTGGTCTCTGGACACGGGGATGGCTTTCCCCTGATGGGAGTCAGAGCATGAACATACTTGACCCAGAAAGCGAGACCAATAGCTCCTTTCTGAGATTTGCAAACCTCCATTAGTATCTGCGTGGCAAATTTGGGGGACAGAACAGGATGGTGGCAGAACCTGCAGAAAATACAGAGTCTGTCTTCCTTCCCTGACCCTGCGTGCCGTGGACACGTGACATACTGTATGGACCCAAAAATAATAAAAATAATAAAAGCCCTAATTGTCTCAGGGAGAGATTTTCTAGTCGTTTTGCAGGCTCCCTCTTCCTTTTTAACTCACTCCATATGCTCTGCTACCCACAGACCCCAAGCTCAGCAGCAGAAGCAGTCTCTGCTGCCCTGCCATTTAAGTGCAGGGAGCCCTGGCTCTGTTGAAGCTTGTCATCTTGCCTATTAGCTTGATGTCTTTATTCACAGGCCATCTGTACCACGGAGAGAGACAGAGGCAGCTAATGTCAGTATGAACAAATGCCTCCTCTTTTACAAGAAATGTCAAACACAGGACAGGCTAAGAGTGACCCCAGGAATACCAGCAGATGTTCACTACAAGCCTCTCAAAAATCAATCCTTTCTACAGGGACTAATTAAGATGAAATAAGGAGCAAAAGTAAAGAAATTTGTGTCATATTAACAGGAACTTCATCCTCACTTTCCAAGCTCATTATGGGCAGATTGGCCTGTGCCCTTTGAAAAAATGCTAAAAGAGGGGCTTTGGGGACCAGTGTGCCAGAGAGGCCTCCGTTTGCCTCCAGTTCCAAACCGCAAAAAGAAAATCACTCAAAAAAAGTGCTGCTTACACAAGCCGATTTTTCTAGTCTTTTTTCTTTAAATAACAAACCATAGAAAGGATCCATTTGTAGCAAGTCTCCAAAAAAATTTAAATAATGGGATGGAAAAGGTACGATTGTGATGTTTTTCAATCTAGAAGAAAATAAGAGGGTTTGGCATCCTAGACTTGGGAGTCTGGGCTGATGGGGCCACAGAAGGGTCAGCCCCTGCAGGGTAAGTCAGTGTTTCCTCTAAGCTAAATTTTTCTCGTGTTTTCATCCTTTGTACAAGGGTAGGATCCTGTATATGAACATAGGTTTGCACTGCCTGGATTTTAAATATGGCTCATCTTTGCCTTTCAGGAAAGAAATATCTGCCATCCAGAATATTTGCTATTCTTCATTAAACTGTCACACACCCTCACTACGAAACAACATTAGTACCCACATCCTCACATAGTGATTTGCAAACATTTCTCTGCACCAATAGGTGGTAGATGATTTTATCAAACCCAATCCACTCCCAGGAGCTCACTTAAGGTGAGATGCAATTCTCTCTAAGGTAATTACCTCCACCCCTTCCTGCCATCTCAAGAGATTATAGAGGTAGGCAAGCCAAGGCAATGCACACCTGCGCTAACCATTTACAAACTTCTTTCTCAGTGCTTTAACTATTGTTAGTAACCATTGGCTTGAGGCTGTTCGCCAAAAAAATGATTCTCAAACTTAACCAGTGGGTCACGGTGAGACTCTAAATGTCTTCAGGGTCCACTGACAGCAAAGCCTGGGGCCACCTCCTCAGCACCCAGGCTTTGATCTCCACTTCAAAGCAGGATGCACAGAGGGAATGGGTCAACCCCCTTGAAATGAATATGCCTTTTGCGGGTTCTGAGAGGCTCAATTTTTGGCATCTCAACCTATATAGCAACGAAGAGGCGGCACAAGGACTATATGACCCACCAAGGCTGCCATTGAACTCTGTACCAAAACATACAATCACTGCCACTGCCGCCACAGCACAACGGAAGTGCTTACAATATGCTATTTACTCCATTAATGGCTGGACCTCCTCATGTGCCACATTTGCCAAAGTTTTGTCAAAGTTTTCTATTGGTCCATGGAAGAGTTTGGTATCACTCTGACCATGGGAGTGACTCAGTTTCTTCTGGGTTTTATTCTGTACAATTCCTCCAAAGACCATAGGGGCTTGTTGTCAAGTGACCATTCTTGAAACTCTGCCTGGGATGGCTGGCTGATCCTGTGGTGAAACTCCTGGCAGAGAGCCAAACACCAGAACTTTAAAACCAATGAGCATTTATTTATTCATCAGTGATCCCCGTTCCCACCCCCTCCCCAAACTTATGCTGTAGGATCAGATCCTGGGGAGAAGCCATCCCTGAAAGAGTTTGCACTATAAGCCACTAGTTCAAAAGTGGGACTCCATTAACCTGGAAAGTTTATAGTGTGCTTTGTAATCCATTCTCATGCAGGCTGGATCTCCTATAAGATTCTTCCAACAGTGAGAAGAGCTAACCCACATAAAAATCCTTGCTTAATCAACCGTTTTTGGAACACTGAAGTATTGGCCTTCCTTGTTGAGTCTCTCCTGTTGACATAATCAAGTAAGACCCAACACCATCTCCATTCTTCCTTCTCCCTTCTTTATAATCATGACACTGAGCATGGCTTTGCTTTTAAGTCTGTGACTCATTGAAGCATGTCCACTGTCTCTGTCTGTTAAGTTTGTAGGGGGATAACCATGCAGAAAGGTGATCTTTCTTATACTTAACAAAGATTCCAAATTTGTAAACTACACTGGAGATCAAGCAGATGCAAGGAATTGGTCACTTCTCAGCCTAAGGGCTTAATCCAGTTGTTACTGTTACTGTTTGAATGTAAGAGCAAGAGTTGCCAGCTAGACATGTATGACAGAAGGAATCTTGCAGCTCAAGATCCCCTTGGAAGACGGGTGAAGATGAAACCTCTCCCAGACGCCATTACAGCCTTGGAATGGCTCTTGAATGTGGGTAGACAGGACATCAAAGGTAGAATGAGAAAAAACAGACTTGATAGATAAACTTCAATACAATCTAGCTTTTCTTTAGTGCCAAAATGGCTGCCACCATCCACATCATCAATCAAAATGGCTGCCATAAGATGACATCTAGAAAGATTGCTTGCCCAAGGAGAACCAGTGAGACTCCACTTCATCTGGGGTTTGAACCTTTGACCTAGAGGTTATATTGGCTCTGAAAAGCGAAGGAGAGAATATGGTAATGGGAATAAAGACCAAAGTCTTGCTGGGAAACTCACTTCTAATTAAAAGGTCTGTGACTTCTTATCAAAAGATTCATCAAGAGCTTGTTGGATGGACCTGGAAATAGGAAGACTGAGGTTATCCTACTGTCCTGGCTTCAATGGGCAAGTCATTGACCTTCTCTGGGCCTCAGTTTTCTCAGCTGTAAACTGGATTACTGAATTAGAGATTTTGACAGTTTTTTCTAAATCTAGAAAGCTATAATTCTGATACTCCATTTTAACTCTCCATTTTACCTTTTTAAAGCAGAGCATCCAAGACCGTTTATATAACTGGCCCCAGAAAGTGGTAGATTGAAATATCAGCTCAACCAGTTGGATTTGTACTTAGGTAAGCTACTTCCCCCTAGTAGACTGGAGCACTTGTTCTAGTGTTTCTGCACACACACCCACCACCACACACCCATACACACACTACACAGGGCATCCTACATTAATACCTCAGTGTTGCAGTGGCCCCCACCCCCACCCCAACCCAGAACATAAACTCTGAGTAATAACTCTCTGTGTCATGCTACACTTTCCGTGAGCCCGAGCTGGCAGTACTTGGTGTGTCCAGGATCCGGGAAACATCTGCAGTTTTGTGATTCTTCCTCATTTCCATTCCCATGATGCTCTCTGTGCCTGCTAGGATCAGAGAAAGGTCGTGGGCTCCATCTGGTCGACCTGCCCCCCCCCTTTCTCTCCCTCACCACCCCCATACCCCCTTAGGAGTTCCTGCCCATTTTGTCACTTCCACCTGTTCTGACAGGTTCCCCTGCCTGACCCCAAGATAGCCCTTGGGGACATTAATCATATAACAGCCGGAGCCGTGAAAGAAACAAGGGTTTGGCTGGATACTGTCACCGTCTCTGTCACCTACTAATCATGTCCTATGACATGGAGGGGCTTAATCAGATGGTCTGCTTTCTCATTAATCATCCCGGGCTCACTCAAACTTCACAGAGAGATTAAAGTTTAGTTCCGCTGCCTCCCCTGCCTCTTGCCATCTCACCCTTCTCAAAAGTAGTTTTCGCGAGGGCCAGGTCTCAGGTTCCTTTCGCTTTGCCAACTGGCAGGGCGACGTGAAGTATCTGCTCCCCTCCACCCCACACACACACACCATGGCGTTCAGGAGGACGAGGATGAGGACAACCCTTTGCTTCTTTCCAGCCTCCTCTCCACGCCAATCCACCTACACATTCAGAGACATTGAGATTAAAAAGATATTTAATGGGAAAACCAAGAACCACAGACCTACACCTTGCACTAAAGAGTCAGGTGAAGATTTATATAGCTGAACAATCTTGCCAACTTCCTTAAAGAATGAATAAAGGAGTATTTTCCCGTGCTTAATCAATAGCAAGCACAATTAAACAGAGCAATCATCACAAACATGATTCATGAAAATTGGCCATTTGGAGAACAATCGGCTAGAAAGTGGGTCCCCTAAAGTGAAAGACCCTCACCTTTGGATGATGCCAGTCCAGGATCATCCTTACTTAATACTTAGTTGAAATTATAGCCTCAAACAAGTAAAAAAAAAAGCCTGTATCCTTTATAAATTCATTCCAGACCAAAATACATATCACTGAAAAGACTCTCCAAATATACCCTATCCGTGAGAACAAGAATATATTCTAGCTTGGCTGACTGACTCTTAACCTGTTTGCAATTTTATGAGCTTCAAAGGGGAAAAGTAAGACCCAGAGAAGGCTTCTGTTCCCGTATTGTTTTTGTACTTGTTCCGGGTGCTGTTGACTTTTGCAGTACGCTATGATTATGGGAAACAAGGATAATATTTGCCCTCAGAGCCAGGAAAGAGCAAATATTTTATCAACATCTAAATCATCTCTCATCTGGCAGGGGAGGAGGAGCTGACGGCTCAGCTGCACATACGTAAGCTGGGGAGGGGAAGAAGAGGAAGCCAGAGGTACGGGGCTGCCGGGAAAATCTCCTACCTGAGTCAACTTGACCTATCAATACCCGAGGCCATGTCCAATGCAGAGAGACTGTGAAAACTCAGAATACCTGTGTCATCCGAAGGGCTCTTACCCTTTCCACCCCAATACAGAGACTTGTCCCAGTGCCACGATGCTGCCTTTTTTGTTTCCAACAGTCGAAGCCAGGAGTGGGACTTAGGAAGGTGGGGTATTTCTGTGCATATTTTGGGGGCAAGGGCTTGCCCTGTTGTTGTTTGTTTCCATTCACTGATCCTCCACCACTAGCCCAGAAATGACAGTAGGTGGAAACACTATCTTTCATTACACAAAGTATAAATAGTGTAATCTATCAGCGCCGTCAATCACAATGATTGATTACAGGCTGTCATAGAGAAGAGTGACATATTAGAAAAGTTTTGTTAACAATGCCTATTGCTAGTCAGCCTGCCACAGAGGCTGGTGATTAATGTGTTGTCAGCCTGTAATCCCACACCCTTGGCTAATGAGGCAGGAATTTATCATCTTTACAGAGTGGCAGATGTCAGGGAGAAAGGAATCCAAGTGCTGGAAACAATATACTTTTTCTTACTAGGCCTGACAAGTCTGACAGGCCGAAAAAAACCACAAAGCAGCTTTGTATAAGCACCAACTTAAAACGAGGAACTTTTCATTTGGCATCTTTGCTTTAAATAGCGCTGCAAACAGCCTCGATCCCCTCAAAAAAAAAAAAAAAAACACCGCGAGGATGGCACAATGCTAAGCTCTGTGAACTTTGCACCCCATTCTTGACAATGGGAGACCCCAGTAAGAGATTGCCATGGCAAGCAGACAGCTTTCTTGGAGAGAGAAGCAGAGAGCAACTTTTCACTTTTACCTGTGAACTTGTGACTGGAAGGAAACTGGCACCTGCTGGAAGCTGGGGTCTGTGGCTTCCCTTTGCACTGCCTTGGGATGGCTTTTACCTGGAGACACATCTCACTCTCAGAAAAACATTAGCCCTTCCATTATGGACAAGAGATAGGGGAAAAGATAAGAAAGGGTCAGAGAGGAAAGAGCAACACAGGAAGGGAATGCCCTTGGAAAATGACTTTCACCACGTGCTCTGCTCTTATTTAAAACCACCTTCAGGTGATTTATTTTCTTTCCTCTCCTGCCCTTTCATCTCTCTCTTCCACAACTACAAGATCTCCAAGTACAAGGAAATTCTCTAGCGGTCCTTTCGACAAAGCCTTGTCCCTCTGCATCTCACCTCTTTAACTGCTCCACCTCTCCACACGCTTCTAATAATGAAGAGGTTCAGCTCCTGGGCTGGACCACAAGGAGTGTGCCCCGCAGGGGAACTCTGTCTTCTACGACAGCTTGAGATGTGCCCGTATCTTGGCTGTGTATTGAGACTTGGCCTAGATCGTTGCCTTCTGTTCCAAATAACTCATAAGCACCATCCCACAGGGAGACACCCCATCTTCCCCATGGAGTATAAAAGATCTCTCCAAACAAAAAGATTGAAACTCCTCTTTCACTACTGATGCAGTCTGCCCACACCGGGGCTAGGAAAAGAAAGTCCAGGGGGGAAAGGCACAAGTTAAGGAAGTTAAACCCTCTGGTTTGGAAACTTCTCCTACCCTACAAAATATGCAATGTGGCGCTTATTCTCATGTCAGTTTCCAAGGAAGGGGACAATCGTAAGTGGCAGCATTCTGACTGATATAATCCTTTTTCAAACACAGAGACCTCTGCTAATGTAGACAAATGCGAGGCCAGAAAACCAAGAGGGAGGCAGCAAGCAGAGGAGGAAAAAAAACACTGCCTTCTGTCAACAGCACCCTCAGGCTAAAACACACAGCCAAGCATTAAGTAATTTAATCTCCAAAAGGCGGCCTTCTGGCATTAAGACTGCACCAGGGTCTCCGGAGCTGGGACACACCCAGGGCAGTGAGAGGTGGGTTTAGTGGGCCAGACCCACACGCTCGGAAGGAAACCCAGGTCAATACCCTTGCCTCCTGGGTCTTCCCCACATGCAACCAATGTGCTATAGGCTGCTGACCGGGGACGTTCCCCGCGACAGGCATGGGGTCAGAGGCTGGACGGCTGGAGGCTCTGGGCGGAAGGGCCCCACCGGCTCTATGGGGGAATTGGTGCAGGAGGCCAGCTGAACCCTGATGCTAATCAGGCGGCTCTGAGTGAAGGGTGACGAGGGCCGGCGCCGGCTCCACTCGGCCCAGGCCGCCGCCGTCCTGGCCACAGATCTCACTTAGCGATAAGCAGGGAGCCATGCAGACACCCCTCCACCCTTATCCTGCGCAAGAGAGGTGCTGAGTGAGCCTCCCACCCAGAGCCTTCCTGGTCAAGGGCAGGGTGCTTTGCAGGTTTCCCCCAGGCCCATGCCTCGCCACCGCTGCAAGGAGACAGGCCCCCAGCTGGCTTCCTACCCGCTCCTCCAGGCCTGCCAACCGCCTCCTCGCCCCCACCCCACGCTCGCTCATGCAGCTTTCATTAACTCCCTCAGCCGGCAATTTCCATCCATTTGACGACAGATTAGAAGTGGAATTCAAAAGGAAAGTCACTTGACCTCCCATAATGTGCTTCTCTTAATTACATTAAAGATTTTCAAATGTAGCTGTAATGGGTTTGACAGGTAAGGTTTTAATCAACTTCAGGTGGTCACTTTTAAGTGCCTCCCTGCACTAGTGCCACCACGTTGGCGTCCCCGACGCTCCCAGCGTGGTTCTAATTTAAATGACTAATTTTGACATGAAGAGAAGATGAGAGCCCGCACAGCCCCCGTCACTTCGGTGGGGGTGATTTCTAAATTAGGATTAATGCAGCAAGCTGAGGCATGGTTGGAGGTTTATTTTATGGAGGCTGGAGCAAGTAAATAACATTTATCCTTTGTATACATCTGCATATAATTACAGTAAAGTTTTCTTGTGTGTTAAATTATACAAACTCTTCAAAAGTAGGTGCCTAATGTCTTTTTCTAAAGCTGTGTTATTATTTTGGTCAAAAGTTGTTTACATTAAACAAATTCAATTTACTAAACTTTGACATGTTTGCACAACTGCATATAATTTATACTGGAAGCCTGAAACATGACTTTCAGATGAACTTTCCCAACTCCAAGTTTGTGGGTTAGGGTTTGCACATTTAGGTATAGTGGTGTGCATTGTCAAGGTTTCCTGGCCATTTTGATGGATTTCATTTTCCTCTGCAAAGTCTTGTAATCATTCAGTAAATATGTATTGAGAGCTTATTGTGAACCAAACACTGCTGGGTGCTGAGGATATAATGATGAACTTAAAAAAGAAAAAAAAAAAAAAAAGAAAGAAATGTACAGTTCCTACTCTAGGAGCTTAAAGATTAAGAGACAGACAACCAAGATAGCATATGAAGACATGTTAAATTGCAAAGGCGACTCATGCTAGGAAGGAGGGGTGCACCCTGCTTTGAGGACCCAAAAAGCAGCAGGATTTGATGTTGTCTTGGCAGTCAAGGAAGACTTCCCTGGGGAAGTGACAATGTAAGTCGCGAACTAAAGGATGAGAAGGACAAAATTAACTAGTTTACTAAGGAGCATGGGTTGAATTATGTACCCCAAAAGATATGTTCATGTTCTAAACCCCAGTCCTCTGAATGTGACCTTATTTGGAAATAGGGTCTTTGAAGATGTGATTAGTTGAAATGAGGCCTGTTCTAGTTTGCTAATGCTGCCGGAATGCAAAACACCAGAAATGGACTGGCTTTTATAAAGGGGGTTTATTTGGTTACACAGTTACAGTCTTAAGGCCTTAAAGTATCCAAGGTAATGCATCAACAGTTGGGTACCTTCATCGGAGGATGGCCAATGGTGTCCAGAAAACCTCTGTTAGCTGGGAAGGCACATGGCTGGCATCTGCTTCAAGTTCTGGTTTCAAAATGGCTTTCTCCCAGGACGTTTCTCCCTAGGCTTCAGCTCCTCAAAAATGTCACTCAGTTGCTCTTGGGGCGTTTGTCCTCTCCTAGCTTCTCTGGAGCAAAAGTCTGCTTTCAAAGGCCGTTCCACAATATCTTTCTAAGCTGAAGCTCCTCTCTCAGTTCCAGTGCATTCTTCAAAGTGTCCCTCTTGGCTGTAGCAAACTGCTCCTTCTGTCTGATCTTATATAGCATGCCAATAATTTAATTCAGACCCACCCAATGGGTGGGCCAACACCTCCATGGAAATTATCCAATCAGAGTCATCACCCACAGTTGGGTGGGTCACATCTCCATGGAAACACTCAAAGAATTTCAATCTAATTAACACTGATAGGTCTGCCCACACAACGTTACATCAAAGATAATGGCATTTGGGGGACACAATACATTCAAACTGGCACAAAGCCAAACAGGAACAGGGTGGGTCCTAATCTAATATGACTGGTTTCCTTATAAGAAGAGGGAACTGGGGACACAGGGACGGACTGACATAGGGGAGAACACCATGTGATGACTGAGCAGAGACTGAACTCCCAAGGAACACCAAGGACTGTTAGCAATACCAGAAGCTGGAGGAAGCACGGGAGGATTCTCCCCTATAGGCTTCCGAGGAAGTAGAGCCCTCCAGCACCTTGATGTTGGAATTCTGGGCTCCAGAACTGTGAGAGAATAAATTTCTTCTGTTTTTAAGCCACCTAGTTTGTCACACTTTGTTATGGCAGCCCTAGGAATCTAAGAGGCAAGGAGAAAATTCTAGCATTCCAGGCAGAGGGAATAGCATGGGCAAAAGTCTGCATGGAGATAGAGAAGGATGCCTAAGAGCCACCAAAAGAAGGTGAGTATGCGTGAGAGACGCTAACACACTGGATGGAGCTGGAGATGGTGGAGATGGTGGAGACAGAGAGATGGAGAGTAGGGCCTGGCCCGGCAGGGTGGCACAGGCCACCTAACCGAGCTCTGTCTTCAGCCTAAAGACAAGTCTAAGGCAGTGACAGGTTTTTAAGCAGGAGGATGAACTGATTTGTCTGCATTTTGAAGAGATCACACTGCTTCCAGGGAGCAGAGTCAACGGCAAGGGGACAGAAGTTGAAGAATGAGACCACTTTGGGGACTATTATAGGAGTCCAGAATTTTAAAAAATGGAAATCACAAACATGATGTGGCTTTGGCTAGGGTGTTGGTGGTGAAGAAGGAGAGTAGATGGATTTGAGAAAAGGTGAGGAAGCAAAACTGATAGAGCACTGGGGTGGATTTGATGTGGGAAAGGGGTGATCCAAGGGTGACTGTCACGTCTCTGACTTACACACCTGCAGGGACAGCGGTGCCATTCTCCGACACTTTAGCGGTCCTTGAAGCAGGAACACCCCTGGACATGAGGAGTTTGAGGGGCCTTTAAGGCATCCGAGAAGTGTCAAGAAGGCAGTGGCACATGCCTCTCTGAATATCCAAGTGCATATGGGTGTTAGTGGAAACTATGGCTGTGGATGGGATCATCTGGGAAAGCAGTATAGACTGAAAAGAAGAGAGGCACTTGACTGAGCCTTGAGATGTAACTGTAGATGAGCATATGAAGAGATTGTGCAAGACTGGCCAGGGAGGTTATAAGAAAACCACATGTGTCACAAAAAGGCAAGAAAAGATAACGTATCAAAAAGAAGAGGTGATAAAGGATATTAATAGAGAGAGGGGAAAAATATGGCAAACATAAACCAAAGGATAAGATGGCTGATTCAAGAAATGCCTTCACGGTTATAACATTGAATGTAAATGGATTAAACTCCCCAATTAAAAGATATAGATTCGCAGAATGGATCAAAAACAATGAACCATCAATATGTTGCATACAAGAGACTCATCTTAGACATAGGGACACAAAGAAACTGAAAGTGAAAGGATGGAAAAAAATATTTCATGCAAGCTACAGCCAAAAGAAAGCAGGTGTAGCAATATTAATCTCAGATAAAATAGACTTCAAATGCAGGGATGTTTTGAGAGACAAAGAAGGCCACTACATACTAATAAAAGGGGCAATTCAGCAAGCAGAAATAACAATCGTAAATGTCTATGCACCCAATCAAGATGCCACAAAATACATGAGAGAAACACTGGCAAAACTAAAGGAAGCAATTGATGTTTCCACAATAATTGTGGGAGACTTCAACACATCACTCTCTCCTATAGATAGATCAACCAGACAGAAGACCAATAAGGAAATTGAAAACCTAAACAATCTGATAAATGAATTACATTTAACAGACATATACAGGACATTACATCCCAAATCACCAGGATACACATACTTTTCTAGTGCTCACGGAACTTTCTCCAGAATAGATCATATGCTGGGACATAAAACAAGCCTCAATAAATTTAAAAAGATTGAAATTATTCAAAGCACATTCTCTGACCACAATGGAATACAATTAGAAGTCAATAACCATCAGAGACTTAGAAAATTCACAAATACCTGGAGGTTAAACAACACACTCCTAAACAATCAGTGGGTTAAAGAAGAAATAGCAAGAGAAATTGCTAAATATATAGAGACGAATGAAAATGAGAACACAACATACCAAAACCTATGGGATGCAGCAAAAGCAGTGCTAAGGGGGAAATTTATAGCACTAAACGCATATATTAAAAAGGAAGAAAGAGCCAAAATCAAAGAACTAATGGATCAACTGAAGAAGCTAGAAAATGAACAGCAAACCAATCCTAAACCAAGTACAAGAAAAGAAATAACAAGGATTAAAGCAGAAATAAATGACATAGAGAACAAAAAAACAATAGAGAGGATAAATATCACCAAAAGTTGGTTCTTTGAGAAGATCAACAAGATTGACAAGCCCCTAGCTAGACTGACAAAATCAAAAAGAGAGAAGACCCATATAAACAAAATAATGAATGAAAAAGGTGACATAACTGCAGATCCTGAAGAAATTAAAAAAATTATAAGAGGATATTATGAACAACTGTATGGCAATAAACTGGACAATGTAGAAGAAATGGACAATTTCCTGGAAACATATGAACAACCTAGACTGACCAGAGAAGAAATAGAAGAACTCAACCAACCCATCACAAGCAAAGAGATCCAATCAGTCATCAAAAATCTTCCCACAAATAAATGCCCAGGGCCAGATGGCTTCACAGGGGAATTCTACCAAACTTTCCAGAAAGAACTGACACCAATCTTACTCAAACTCTTTCAAAACATTGAAGAAAATGGAACACTACCTAACTCATTTTATGAAGCTAACATCAATCTAATACCAAAACCAGGAAAAGATGCTACAAAAAAGGAAAACTACCGGCCAATCTCCCTAATGAATATAGATGCAAAAATCCTCAACAAAATACTTGCAATTCGAATCCAAAGACACATTAAAAAAATCATACACCATGACCAAGTGGGGTTCATTCCAGGCATGCAAGGATGGTTCAACATAAGAAAAACAATCAATGTATTACAACACATTAAAAACTCGAAAGGGAAAAATCAATTGATCAACTCAATAGATGCTGAAAAAGCATTTGACAAAATCCAACATCCCTTTTTGATAAAAACACTTCAAAAGGTAGGAATTGAAGGAAACTTCCTCAACATGATAAAGAGCATATATGAAAAACCCACAGCCAACATAGTACTCAATGGGGAGAGACTGAAAGCCTTCCCTCTAAGATCAGGAACAAGACAAGGATGCCCGCTGTCACCACTGTTATTCAACATTGTGCTGGAAGTGCTAGCCAGGGCAATCCGGCAAGACAAAGAAATAAAAGGCATCCAAATTGGAAAAGAAGAAGTAAAACTGTCATTGTTTGCAGACGATATGATCTTATATCTAGAAAACCCTGAGAAATCGACGATACAGCTACTAGAGCTAATAAACAAATTTAGCAAAGTAGCGGGATACAAGATTAATGCACATAAGTCAGTAATGTTTCTATATGCTAGAAATGAACAAACTGAAGAGACACTCAAGAAAAAGATACCATTTTCAATAGCAACTAAAAAAATCAAGTACCTAGGAATAAACTTAACCAAAGATGTAAAAGACCTATACAAAGAAAACTACATAACTCTACTAAAAGAAATAGAAGGGGACCTTAAAAGATGGAAAAATATTCCATGTTCATGGATAGGAAGGCTAAATGTCATTAAGATGTCAATTCTACCCAAACCCATCTACAGATTCAATGCAATCCCAATCAAAATTCCAACAACCTACTTTGCAGACTTGGAAAAGCTAGTTATCAAATTTATTTGGAAAGGGAAGATGCCTCGAATTGCTAAAGACACTCTAAAAAAGAAAAACGAAGTGGGAGGACTTACACTCCCTGACTCTGAAGCTTATTATAAAGCCACAGTTGCCAAAACAGGATGGTACTGGCACAAAGATAGACATATAGATCAATGGAATCAAATTGAGAATTCAGAGATAGACCCTCAGATCTATGGCCGACTGATCTTTGATAAGGCCCCCAAAGTCACTGAACTGAGCCATAATGGTCTTTTCAACAAATGGGGCTGGGAGAGTTGGATATCCATATCCAAAAGAATGAAAGAGGACCCCTACCTCACCCCCTACACAAAAATTAACTCAAAATGGACCAAAGATCTCAATATAAAAGAAAGTACCATAAAACTCCTAGAAGATAATGTAGGAAAACATCTTCAAGACCTTGTATTAGGCGGCCACTTCCTAGACTTTACACCCAAAGCACAAGCAACAAAAGAGAAAATAGATAAATGGGAACTCCTCAAGCTTAGAAGTTTCTGCACCTCAAAGGAATTTCTCAAAAAGGTAAAGAGGCAGCCAACTCAATGGGAAAAAATTTTTGGAAACCATGTATCTGACAAAAGACTGATATCTTGCATATACAAAGAAATCCTACAACTCAATGACAATAGTACAGACAGCCCAATTATAAAATGGGCAAAAGATATGAAAAGACAGTTCTCTGAAGAGGAAATACAAATGGCCAAGAAACACATGAAAAAATGTTCAGCTTCACTAGCTATTAGAGAGATGCAAATTAAGACCACAATGAGATACCATCTAACACCGGTTAGAATGGCTGCCATTAAACAAACAGGAAACTACAAATGCTGGAGGGGATGTGGAGAAATTGGAACTCTTATTCACTGTTGGTGGGACTGTATAATGGTTCAGCCACTCTGGAAGTCAGTCTGGCAGTTCCTTAGAAAACTAGATATAGAGCTACCATTCGATCCGGCGATTGCACTTCTCGGTATATACCCGGAAGATCGGAAAGCAGTGACACGAACAGATATCTGCACGCCAATGTTCATAGCAGCATTATTCACAATTGCCAAGAGATGGAAACAACCCAAATGTCCTTCAACAGATGAGTGGATAAATAAAATGTGGTATATACACACGATGGAATACTACGCGTCAGTAAGAAGGAACGATCTCATGAAACATATGACAACATGGATGAACCTTGAAGACATAATGCTGAGTGAAATAAGCCAGGCACAAAAAGAGAAATATTATATGCTACCACTAATGTGAACTTTCAAAAATGTAAAACAAATGGTTTATAATGTAGAATGTAGGGGAACTAGCAGTAGAGAGTAATTAAGGAAGGGGGAACAATAATCCAAGAAGAACCGATAAGCTTTTTAACGTTCTGGGGATGCCCAGAAATGACTATGGTCTGTTAATTTCTGATGGATATAGTAGGAACAAGTTCACAGAAAGGTTGCTATATTATGTAACTTTCTTGGGGTAAAGTAGGAACATGTTGGAAGTTAAGCAGTTATCTTAGGTTAGTTGTCTTTTTCTTACTCCCTTGTTATGGTCTCTTTGAAATGTTCTTTTATTGTATGTTTGTTTTCTTTTTAACTTTTTTTTTCATACAGTTGATTTAAAAAAGAAGGGAAAGTTAAAAAAAAAAAAAAGAAAGAAAGAAAAACAAGGAAAAAAAATGATGTAGTGCCCCCTTGAGGAGCCTGTGGAGAATGCAGGGGTATTCGCCTACCCCACCTCCATGGTTGCTAACATGACCACAGACATAGGGGACTGGTGGTTTGATGGGTTGAGCCCTCTACCATAAGTTTTACCCTTGGGAAGATGGTTGCTGCAAAGGAGAGGCTAGGCCTCCCTATATTTGTGCCTAAGAGTCTCCTCCTGAATGCCTCTTTGTTGCTCAGATGTGGCCCTCTCTCTCTGGCTAAGCCAACTTGAAAGGTGAAATCACTGCCCTCCCCTCTACGTGGGATCAGACACCCAGGGGAGTGAATCTCCCTGGCAACATGGAATATGACTCCCGGGGAGGAATGTAGACCCGGCATCGTGGGACGGAGAACATCTTCTTGACCAAAAGGGGGATGTGAAAGGAAATGAAATAAGCTTCAGTGGCAGAGAGATTCCAAAACGAGCCGAGAGGTCACTCTGGTGGGCACTCTTACGCACACTTTAGACAACCCTTTTTAGGTTCTAAAGAATTGGGGTAGCTGGTGGTGGATACCTGAAACTATCAAACTACAACCCAGAACCCATGAATCTCGAAGACAGATGTATAAAAATGTAGCTTATGAGGGGTGACAATGGGATTGGGAAAGCCATAAGGACCACACTCCACTTTGTCTAGTTTATGGATGGATGAGTAGAAAAATAGGGGAAGGAAACAAACAGACAAAGGTACCCAGTGTTCTTTTTTACTTCAATTGCTCTTTTTCACTCTAATTATTATTCTTGTTATTCTTGTGTGTGTGCTAATGAAGGTGTCAGGGATTGATTTGGGTGATGAATGTACAACTATGTAATGGTACTGTAAACAATCTAAAGTATGATTTGTTTTGTATGACTGCGTGATATGTGAATATATCTCAATAAAATGATTAAAAAAAAAAAAAAAAAAAAAAAAAGAAGAGGTGAACCACACTTTCCAGTACCATTCAAAAGCCAAGTAATATACACACTAGAAGGTCCATTGGACTTAAAACATGGAGGTCACAGGAGAATAAAGCTAAAGCTGGAGTAACAAGGCCAACACCCACACCACTCCAGACTGGAGTAAGCTGTTGACGAAGCTGGAGGTAAAGAAACGCAGGCTGTGGAAATGGACAACTCTTCTGAGAAGTCTGACAGCCAAGCCATGAGAGGAAGGATCAAACAGGCTTGTGGGTAGAGTGTGTGTTTCTTTAATGGGAGAGAACTGAGAGTTCTCAAAGTCTGGTGGGAGACTGGGTTGTGAGGGAGAAATAACTTTACAAGGAGGGAAAAACCACTGTGGTCTCCATTGCAGAGGTGGAAGTATGGCCATAGCTAGGAGGAAGGCAAAACTACATTGAGGGCAGAATACACTGACGTCTTTACTTTGGAGGAATGGATTGATTTTGCTGTATACTCCTGGAAAAGATTTCTCCTGGGGATGACATGAACATTTCTTTGGTCAGCAGACTAAAAGGTTCCCAATGTGGATGAAGCCCTTGTTACAAACCATAAGGTCACCGAGTATCCTTCCCAGGCTTGATGGAAAGCGGTCAGTTTTGGGGAGGAGGGGAGGAAAAGATGGCTCAGGCCCAGGTCTGCAGAGTACAACTGGACAAATAAGACAAACATGCTTGAAATAAGAACAATAATTCAGCAAGAGTACTTGCAAAATCTAGAGGCAAGGAGTTGGTCAGTGAAAGCTTCTTGGAGGTGGTAGGACCTGAGCTGTGTGGTAGGATAAGTAGGATTTGGATAGGGAATGAGCTAAGTTGAGGGAATGAGCTATATTTTCTATACCATACTTAATATTGTTTTCATTAATAAGCATATTTCATTTAAAAAAAGAAATTAAAAATCATCTTTAATTGAAATACCCAGAGATAAATATGATTAACATCTGGGTAATTTTCCTTCTATTCTTGTAAGCATGTGATTGTAGGTGTGTATGTATGCATATATACACATGCTCACATGAAGGTGACATGTCTCTTTTTATCTTGGTCTGTTGTTTTCTAGATAGCTTTCTGGTTTTCTGATTTGAAGACTGATGGCTGTTTTACATTACAGATGTGTGATGTGGAAATGAAATCCCCCCACAATCCCATCTCCAGAGATGACCACACCTAGTCCCACCACGGAGGTGAGGTCCCTAGTAGGTTCACCAGTGACTCTGATGACAGATGGGTTGAAGGCTCAGTTGGACCAGAGACTCAATTAACGAAGAGAGAACACCTCCCCAGGCTGCGAGCAAGCCCTCTCACTTCCTAGGCTCTAGTGATGAGACATTTAGAATTTGGTATTTCCCCAAGCCTGAAATAAGCAAGGATAAAGCTGCCATATTTCCATTTGGTATAAATTTCTTACGTCTCCAATATCGTTTAGGCTTAGCAGTAATTCTGCCTTATGCTGGGGTGATGAGACAGCTCTTGGGTAAAGACTTAATGATTCTGGCTCGGTGTCTGCCTAGAAAAGACTCTTTTCCCCCTGCAGGGAGAAATACCCAATGACAGGGTCCAAGAAGGAATCAGAATTCAATACAATGGTGCAAATGAAGAAACTTCACAGAAAGAACTATTTAGAGGGCAGGATCAAAGAAACCAACCATATACGTTTAGGCACCCAGAGACCAGCAAGAGGGAGAAGCTGTTACCAGCTCTAGGGCTGAAGGGCCAAGGGGAGAAGACAGTGTTAACAGAGACCAGCGAGAGCTGGGCTGGGGGGCGAGACCACCACTCCATGGGAAGAGGGAGGTGACGAGCACAGATGGGTGGTACACAATCAAGAGGTCCTTTCAATTAGTTCTGGAAACAGGGTGAGAGTCAGGCCCAGGGCTGTACCCGAACAGGCCCAAACCTTGACCCAGATGACAGAGGCCATACTGGGTGGGGCAGAAAACACAGAAACATCATCTCTCTGCATCCGAGCCAGTGGTTCTCAGAGTGTGGTCCCTGGACCAGCAGCATCAGCATTACCTAAGAGCATATGAGAAATGCAAACTCTTGGGTCCAACTCAGATCTACTAAATAAGAAACTCGGGGGTGGGACCCAGCCAAACAAGTCTTGGGGACTGAAGTTTGAGAAACACTGCTCTAAACTAACAGGTTTCCTTTGAAAAAGATCGAATGAGCAACACCTGGAAAGCTACATCCAGCCCAAGCCAAGGCCACTGATCAGCCTCTCCCTCATCCCCCTTGCTAGAGAAAGTCTGGAATCTGGGAAGCAGTGAGGCTCTTGTGCAAGATCAATGACTGAAATAAGTTCTCTGACGCTCTCCCTGCGTCCGGGCAGAAATAGCTGCTCTGGGACTCTGGGGAAGGGATATTTTATGGTGATGGAGGCTCTGTTACCAGCAGCCTCTGCCTCTGAGGACTCTGCCCTCACTCTGGCAAAAGGATGGACATGACCAGGATCTGCTATTGCTAACACCACTGGGAGATGATGTATTTCTGCTAATGGCACCTTCTGTCGCTACAGAGATGCTGCTCCAGCTTCCTCTTGTCCCGCTGAGAATCTGGCAGCCTCCAGAAGATGTAATAGAGACCTGAGGACATTTGGAAGATGCACTACACAGGAAGGGTGTTTTCAATTTGATTTACCTTCCATCTCCTATGAGGAACCGATGGTTACTACCACACTGCATCACAAGCCCAGCACGCACCAAGAATGGGCCTGGGGGAAATTAAATAACCCTTGTCAAGCGTACAAAGTGTGATTACATGGATGCTTGTGACTGGATCCACCAAAGACACAATAACAGAGAATTAGCCTAAATACAGCAGGAGGGACTTGAGATGGAAATGGGGAAATGATATTGGGATATTTTATGGCTAGAGACCAACAGGGCCTCCCATCCACTGCCTGAAGGACAAACATGTTGTCAATCAGTTCTCGGTAAGCTACTGACAGGCTTATGATGAAAGCAATTATTTGGGGGTTAAGTAAGACCTTAAGCTTTTCAGCGCAGTGTATAAAAACATTTTGGAAGCTTAGGTTTCTACTGCAAAGCATATCATATACAAAGTTCAAATACCTCTTAAGTGTTAGACTTAGGCACATTTATTCACAGGCACTGACAACTATTGAAAGCACAGTAATTATTTCCTATTGAGGTCATATCGGGGTCAACAAGACTTACATTCACGCATTCATTTGTTAATTCAACAAATGCTTATTGTGCACGGTATTAGTTCCCCTGGGCTGCCATAACAAATTGCCATGGACTCGGTGGCTTAAAGCAACAGAAATATATTCTCTCAAAGTTCTGGAGGCCAGAAGTACAAAATCAAGGTGCTGGCAGGGTCACGCTCCCTCAGAAGGCTCTAGGAGAGAATCCTTCCTTGCCTCTTCCAGCTTTCTGATGACTCCAGGCGTTCCTTGGCTTGTAGATGCGTAACTCCAAACTCGACCTCTGTTTTCACAGGCCCTTCTCCCCCGTGTCTTAGTGTCTGTTTTGCTGTCTCCTCTTTATAAGGACTTGTCACTGGATTTAGGGCCACCTCAATAATCCATCTATCTACAAAGACCCTGACTCCAAATAAGGTCACAGGTTCTGGGTAGACCTAGCCTTTTGGAAGCCACCATCCAACCCACCACAGGCAGTGCCTATGAGCATGACATTGTTCTAGGAGTTTGCAATACATCGGTGAGAAAAAGTAACAGAATCCTTGCCTTTGTGGGGCTTAAATTCTAGCAGGGGGAGCCAGACCATAAATAATAAGCATAGTTTATATGTCAAATGTAATTTGTTAAAAAGTGCTAAATGTTCTGGAGAAAGGAAAAGTAGAGCAGGGTAAAGAGGGGCCCTTGGCTGCTGGGGTGATATTGGTGGGGGACAGTTTGCAGTATTAAGTAGGGCGGTTCAGGGAAGCCTCATGGAAAAGGTAAGGTTTTAGCAAAGACCTAGAAAGAACAAGGGGGTTTAGCCAAATGGTTATCAGAGAAAAGAGTCTTAAAATAGCAAGAAAGGCAATATGGGTGGAATAGATGGAGAAGGTGGGGTATGGAAGGGAAGCCACAGGGGCCAGATATGGGCAGGCCTTCCAGTGAAATGGGAAGCCAAGAAGGCTTAGAGGAGTGACCTGAAAATGCAGTCATTCATCTTTCCATCCATGCACTCATCGATTCAATAATGCAGCCCACCTTTGTGGTCCTGGCAGGGACCTGGCAGAAAACAAAAGGCACACTCAACTGGCAACTTTAAAGGAAGGAACTATTCAGAGGAATGTGGGCATGATGAGAGGTACCAAAAGGGATGCTGAAGCACCGGGGCTAGGGACAGCAGAAATCCATTTCGGGACTGGAGCAAGGGGCTGTGTGACGTGGACTGCAGTCAGGATGTACACAGCCAGAACCACAATCTACAAGGATGGAATAGGGGAAGAAATACCCCTAATTTCTCTCTCCTCCAGCCTTTCCATCTGCTGGCACAAACCCAGCCAGAAGCCAGAGGACAATGCACCTGAGTAAGTGGGTTCAGAGCAGCACCAACCCGCCAGGACACAGAGCAAGGGAAATGAGGGCAAGATTTAGACCTGGGCTGAGAAATAGGGAATAGACAAGACAGACAACTGCAGTGCATGCCCCGGGGATTCTGTGGAGGGTAAAAGAGACATGGCCCCTGCCCTCAGGGAGCTTACGATCTACTGGTGAAACAGATGTTAAACAAATACATTTAAAAATTTTAAAAGCAGGCAGATCGTGGAAGAATCTGGGTGAATTTCCCATTTTGTAGCTTTCAGTCGAAAGGCAGATACCAGTATGCACCATGTTAAGGTTGCTAAAATTCTAATAGAAAACACAGGGTCATGCTCACTTGAATAATCAGATGACAGGTAAAAATAATCCACTGAACTGGGGTGGGGGAGCATGAACTTATAAATATACCATTCCAATGTACTCACACAACCAAAAGGGCTACTAAAGTGTTCGTCAACCTCAGGAAGTGTGTGAGAACAAACTGGACTCCATTATGCTGTCCTTGTTCAAAACTGTGCACACATGCCGTTGGGCAGAAATGCTATAAGATGTAGCCATTGTGTTCTGCTATACTAGAACTTATGGTCTGAAAGATGCAAAATTAGAACCATTAGAACCAACAACACACCAGGTTTACTACCAGGTAAAAGAAAAAACAACAACAACAAAAAAAACCTAAGACCTAATTATACTAAGAGGCAGCCCAGGATGAAAACATAAATCAGTTCAAACAGGCGCACCCCAGCACTTCTTAAACAATTTGTAATGAAGCAGCAGTTTGTAGTAGTTGTTGTTGTTTTGTAATAAATTTCCAATCCATCATGGACTGATACTTTTGTAAAACAAAAAATGATGTTCTAGTACCTCCGGCTTCTGCCTAGAATATAGAAATCTGGAAAGAATATCACTCATGCATCACCAACAAGGAAAAGCTGGATAATTTGCAAAATCATAACCTTTCTTGATCCCATTGGAGAAATGAGGCAGTGGGAGGAAGATGGGGCCTCTGTACAAGTGGGTAAGAAGAATTCAGCTAAAATTTTCAATAGATTGCTATAGGCCTAGTGTAGGCTAGCATGAGAGAACATAAGCCTGAGAGTTGCAGACAGAGGGGGTTCACACCTTTTCTTCTCCAAGGTCCTTACTGTGTTTCTGCAGAAAAAGACTGGGGAAAGGACTGGGAGCCAGGGAAAGCTGCCCTCGGTGGTATAGGCCTGGAGGACTGGAGTGGAGGCTACTATTGAAAAGGCACAGCACCTGTGATGGTTAGGTTCCTATGTCAACTTGGCCAGGTGATGGTATCCAGCTGTCTGGTCAAGCAAGCACTGGCCTAACCATTGCTGTGAGGACATTTGTGGCTGTTTGATAAACCAGAAGGCTGGTTTATTAAATCATCAGTCAATTGGCTGCAGCTGTGACTGATGACAACAATGAAGGGTGTGTCTTCTACAATGAGTCAGCTGGATTTAATCCAATCAGTTGAAGACTTTTAAGCAAGACAGACAGAGGACCTTCACTTCTGCTGCTGCTGACCAGCAAAGCGTTTCCTGAGGAGTTTGTAGAAGTTGCCAGTTCATCGCCTGAGGAATTCATTGAACATCTTCACTGGAGTTGCCAGTTTGCTGCCTGCCCTACAGAATTTGGACTCATGCATCCCCACAGTTGGTGTGAGACACTCTTATAAATCTTATATTTATAGATATCTCTTGTTGATTCTGTTTTCCTAGAGAACCCTAACTAATAAAGCACACCCCCCCCCCCAATTACTTCTCCCCTAAAAGAACAAAAAGACTTAAATTACTAGGACGAAAGCAGCGAACTCCGACTTATCCTGGGAACTGATAAAAGAATAAAAATGCTCTACTCTTGGAAGAAACCATCCTGAGACCATTAGCATTTTCCAACAGGTGGGGGCAGGGCACTTACTGAGGTAGCCCCACTTCTTTTAGAGCACAGAATATTACCAAGAAAAAAGAAGGATATTTCATAATGATAAAGAAGTCAAGCCACCACGAGGCCCTAACAATCTTAAATGTTTATGCACTTAACAACAGAGATTTAAAATACATGAAGCAAAAAGGGATAGCACAGAAAGGAAAAATAGACAAGTCTACCATTACAGGTGGAAATATTATCATTCCTCTCTTAGTAATCAATAAGTAAGCAGAGAAAATATCACTATAGAAAATCCAAACAACATTATATAAACCAACATGACCTAACTCACATTATGAAGCCCATTATGTTAACAGAAATATACATTCTTTTTATGTGCACATGGAACAGTCTCTAAAATAGACTACATTCTAGGCCATAAACAAACCTCACCAAATTTGAAAGAATTTAAATTAAACAATGTGTTATCTGACCGTAGCAAAATTAGTCAGTATAGCAATAAATCTGGAATATTGCCAAATAAATGAAATGAAACAACATAGATCTAAAGAACACATGGGTCAAAAAAAAAATTCATAAGGTAGTATAGAAAATACTTCAATTGAATGAAAATGAAAGCAAAACAAAATTTATGGGATATAGCTGCCGCAGTGCTCAGAGGGAAATTTATAGTACTGAAGAAACACACATTTCTTAGAAAAGAAGAAAGGTATCAAATCAATAATCTAATTTTCTCCCTTAGAAAACTAAAAAAAGAAGAAAAAATTAAATGCAAAGCCAGTAGAATGAAGAATGTAATAAAGATTAAAGTGGAAACTAATAAAATCAAAAAGAAAATAAAGGAAGAAAATCAGTAGTACCAAAATCTGTGACAAGATCAATACAATTGATATACCCTCCAGTCAGAGGAAACAAGAAAAGAAGATAGATGACATAAATTACCAGTATCAGTAACGAAAGCAGGGACATCAATACAGATATTTCAAATATTAAAAGGATAATGAAAGATTACAAACTTTAGGCACCAAAAGTCAACTTAGACGCAATTGACAAATCCCTCTGAAGACACAAATTAGCAAAGCTCACCCCATAAAAGAAATTGATAACTTTAATAGAGCTGTATCAATACAAGAAACTGAATTCGCAGTTAAAAATCTTTGACAACTGTAGCAACAAAATCAACAACAACAAACTACAGGCCTTGAAAGTTCTATTAGTGAATTTTAGCAAACACGAAAAAGAGAATAATACCAATTCTACATAAACTTTTCCAGACTATAGAAGAGAACACTTAACTCATTTTTGAAGTCATTATCCCAACATCAAAACCAGATAAAAATATTACAAGAAAAGGAAACTACAGACCAATATCCATTTTGAAAATTGATGAAAAAGTCCTCAACAAAATATTAGCAAATCAAATCCAGCAATATAGTAAAAGTACAAAGCATCTTGAGAAAGTGGGGGTTATCTTGGGAATGCAAGGCTGGTTGAACATTTATTTTAGTTTGCAGCTGCTGAAACAAGTACCATTCAATGAGTTTGCTTTAAAACACTGGGGATTTACTGGCTCACAATTTTGAGGGTAGGAGAAAACCAAAATCAAGGCATCAAGGCAGTGCTTTCTCCCAAAGACTATGGGATTCTGGGGCTGGCTGCTGGTGATCCTTGGTCCTTGACTTTTCTGTCACATGGCAATGCACATGGAGACCTGTCCTGTCTTCTCTGAGTTCTGATGACTTCCAGCTTCTTTCTGTGGCTGTCTGTCTATGTCTGAATTTCATTCTTATAAAGGACTCTAGTAATAGGACTGAGATCCTCCCTGATTCAGCTGGCCACACCGTAACTAAAGAAACCTCATCAAAAAGTGCTATTTACAATGGCTTCACACCCACAAGAATGGGTTAAGATTAAGAACATGTTTTGCTGGGGTACACAGACCTAAGCCACCACAACATTCAGAAATCAGTCAAAGTAAACCACCATATCACAGACTAAAGAAGACAAAATGTACACTGACCTCAGTAGACACAGCAAAACATGACAAAATTCAACATCATGGAGGATCCAAGATGGAGGATTAGGAGAGACAGAGCAAAATACTTCTCTGTGAAAAACACTAGATAAAAGACAGAAAGTGCTCCAGAATACCAGTTCCAGTGTTGCACTGGCTGAACAAGGTCCACTAAATCCACAGTGACTATGAACTTGGTGAAACTGAAAGTCTGTACTCAGAAACAAGTGAGTGAAGCTGCTGGGGAAACAGCAGCCATGCTGCGGTCAGGAGAAACTGGAGTTTAGTGTTTGGAGACAGATTAGTTTAAAATCCCCAAAAGCAGCTGCAGATCTGGCAGTGAGAGTCGCACACTGGAGTGTGGTGGGAGCGCCTTCCACACCCTGGGCACCCACCTCAGTATCTGGCGTGGAAAACAGCCTTTCGCACACCCACAGCTAATAGTCCCAGAGCTAGGAAGGTGGAGGTCCATGGAAGGGGGAACTTACCACACCCCATATAGCCATCTTCTCAACAGGCTGGGAACGCTCCTGCATATCACTGCAGCAAAGAGCTTCCTTGGGGATTTCACTCACCTGTGACGTTGTGCAGTCTCCATGGAGGTCACCTTAGAGGTGGGTTCCAGCATGGAAGTTCCCAGGGCCCTACGTCAGTCCCAGGGACTTGTGGGCCCATGGAAGAGAGAGACTGTGGGGAGTCTGAGCCAAAGGGTTGGGCTCGTGCAACAGCTTTAAGTCTCTAGTAACAGCTGAGAGATTTGAGTTTTAAAGCTGCCTTCCCTCCCTAACTGCACAGGGCATACCCCTACCTTCAGGGCTGGCTGCATCAACAACAGATGGAAATTTGGTGCACTGATTGGACTCCCACAAGATTCAGACCCCCACTCGCCACATAGATGAAGTTGGGGAGAACTGGCTTGAGAGTAATAGGTAGCTCGGGGGCACCATCTGCTGGTAAGTCAGAGAAAGTGCTCTCCACCAAGCTGTAGCTTTGACAAATTACAGACAATTGTTCAAATAAGTCTGCATATCCTAAAAGAACCCTATCAAGATAAGCAAATGCCAAGAGGCCAAAAACAACAGAAAATTTTAAAGCATATGAAGAAACCATAAGATATGGATAACGCAAACCCAAACATCCAAATAAAAAAATCAGAGGAGACACAGTACTTGGAGCAATTAATCAAAGAAGTAATCAAAAACAACAACATCATGGCACAGGATAAAAAGGCTATGAAGAAGACCCTAGAAGAGCATAAAGAAGAATTTGCAATAGTAAAAAAAAAAAAAAAAAATGAGCTTATGGAAATAAAAGAAACTGTTGATCAAATTAAAAAGATTCTGGATACACACAGTACTAAATTAGAGGAAACTGAAGAAAGAATAACCAAACTGGAAGAATGCAGTATGGAGAGTGAAAGTATAAAAAAAGAATGGAGAAAAAAATAGAAAAAATCGAAATGGATCTCAGGGATATGATAGACAACATAAAACACACAAATATAAGAATCATTGGTGTTTCAAAAGGGAAAGAGAAGGGTAAAGGTCTAGAAAAAGTATTCAAAGAAATTGTTGGGGAAAACTTCCCAACCTTTCTAAACAAAATAAATAGGCAAATCATAGATGCCCAATGAACTCCAAACATAACAAATCCAAATAAACCCACTCCAATACATATTCAGATCAGATTATCAAATGCTGAAGAGAAAGAGCAAGTTATGAAAGCAGAAAGAGAGAAGCAATTCATGACATACAAGGGAAACAACATAAGACTAAGTAGTGACTACTCAGTGGCCAACATGGAGGCGAGAAGGCAGTGGTATGACATATTTAAAATTCTGAAAGAGAAAAACTGCCAGCCAAGAATTCTTTATCCAGCAAAGCTCTCCTTCAAATTTGAGGGAGAGCTTAAAATCTTCACAAAGAAACAAATGCTGAGAGAATTTGCTAACAAGAGACCTGTCCTACTTGGGATACTAAAGGGAGCCCTACCAACAGAGAAACAAAGAAAGGAGAGAGAAGTATGGAGAAGAGTTCAGAACTAAAGAGATTTAGTAAGGGTACTTTAAAGGAAATAGAGAGGGGGGAAAAATATATCTGACAAACATAAACCAAAGGATGGGGGCTGATTCAAGAAATGACTTCACAGTAATGTCACTGAATGTGAATGGATTAAACTCCCCAATTAAAAGATATAGACTGGCAGAATGGATTAAAAAATATGAACCATCAATATGTTGTACATAAGAGACTCATCTTAGACACAAAGAAATTGAAAATTAAAGGATGGGAAAAAATATTCCATGCAAGCTACAGCCAAAAGAAAGCAGTAGTAGCAACATTAATCTCAGATAAAACAGACTTTAAATGCAAGGATGTTATAAGAGACAAAGAAGGTCACTATATAATAATAAAAGGGACCATTCAACATGAAGAAATAACAATCATAAATGTCTCTGCACCCAATCAAGGTGCCCCAAAATACATGAGAGAAACATTGGCAAAACTGAAGGAAGCAATAGATGTTTCCACAATAATTGTGGGAGACATCAATACAACACTCTCTCCTATAGACAGATCAACCAGACAGAGGACCAATGAGGAAACTGAAAACCTAAGCAATCTGATAAATGAATTTGAGTTAACAGACATATATAGAACATTACATCCCAAATCACCAGGATACACATTCTTCTCTAGTGCTCACAGAACTTTCTTCAGAATAGATCATATCTTGGGCCATAAAACATGTCTCAATAAATTTAAAAAGATTGAAATTATGCAAAGCACATTCTCTGATCACAATGGAATACAATTAGAAGTCAATAACCATCAGAGACTTAGAAAATTCAAAAATACCTGAAGGTTAAACAACATACTCCTAAACAATCAGTGGGTTAAAGAAGAAATAGCAAGAGAAATTGCTAAATATATAGAGACAAATGAAAATGAGAACACAGCATATCAAAACTTATGGGATGCAGCAAAGGCAGTACTGAGGGAGACATTTATAGCTCTAAATGCATACATTGAAAAGGAAGAAAGAGCTAAAATCAAAGAACTAATGGAACAACTGAAGAAGCTAGAAAATGAATAGCAAACTAATCTTAAACCAAGTAGAAGAAAAGAAATAACAAGGATTAAAGCAGAGATAAATGACATAGAGAACAACAACAAGAACAAAAAAACAATAGAGATAATAAATAACACCAAAAGTTGGTTCTTTGAGAAGATCAACAAGATTGACAAGCCCCTAGCTAGGCTGACAAAGTTAAAAAGAGAGAAGACCCATATAAACAAAACAATGAATGAGAAAGGTGACATCGCTGCAGATCCCGAAGAAATTTAAAAAATTATAAGAGGATACTCTGACAACCATATGGCAACAAACTAGGTAATGTAGAGGAAATGGACAATTTCCTGGAAACACATGAACAGCTTAGGCTGACCAAAGAAGAAATACAAGACTCAACCTACCAATCACAAGCAAAGAGATCCAATCAGTCATCAAAAAGCTTCCCACAAATAAATGCCCAGGGCCAGATGGCTTCACAGGGGAATTCTACCAAACTATCCAAAGAGAACTGACACCAATCTTACTTAAACTCTTTCAAAACACTGAAGAAAATGAAACACTACCTACCTCATTTTATGATGCTAGCATCACTCTAATACCAACCAAAACCAGGTAAAGATGCTACAAGAAAGGAAAACTACAGGCCAATCTCCCTAATGAATATAGATGCAAAAATTCTCAACAAAATACTTGCAAACTGAAGCCAAAGACACATTAAAAAAATCATACACCATGACCAAGTGGGGTCATTCCAGGCATGCAAGGATGGTTCAACATAAGAAAATCAATCAATGTAATACAACACATTAACAAATCAAAAGGGAAAAATCAAATGATCATCTCAATAGATGCTGAAAAAGCATTTGACAAAATTCAGCACCCTTTTTAAAAATAGTTTAATTTTATTGAGATTGTTCACATACCATACATTTATCCAAAGATCCAAAGTACACAATCAATTGCCCACGGTACCATCATACAGCTGTGCTTCCATCAACATAATTATTTTTTTTCAATCTTTAGAACATTTTCATTACTCCAGAAAAGAAATCAAGATAAAAAAGAACTCAAATCCTCCCATACCCCTAACCACCCACCCTGCATTATTGACTCATAGTATTGGTATAGTACATTTGTTACTATTGATGAAGGAATTCAAGAATACTACCAACTATAGTACGCAGTTGGCAATCAGTATATTTTTTCCTACATACCCCTGTATTATTAACTTCTAGTTACAGTGTCATACATTTGTTCTAGTTCATGAAAGAGATTTCTAATATTTGTACAGTTAATCACGGAGATCATCCTCACGAGAGTCACTGTTTTATACATTTCTATCTTTTAACCTCCGACTTTCCTCTGGTGACATACGTGACTCTAGGCTTCCCTTTTCCACCACATTCACATATCATTCAGCACCTTAGTTATTCTCACAATAACGTGCTACCATCACTTCTGTCCATTTCCAAACATTTAAGTTCAACCTAGTTGAACATTCTGCTCATAATAAGCAACCACTCCCCATTCTTTAGCTCATTCTATATCCTGGTAACTTATATTTCATGTCAGAGTTTACATATTATAATTAGTTCATATCAGTGAGACCATGCAATATTTCTTCTTATATATCTTATTTCACTTAATGTAGTGTCCTCAAGGTTTCTTCATCAATCTATTTTTTTAAAGATGGTTCTGTTCACCCACCATGCTTTCCATCCAAAGTAAGCAATTGATGGTTCCCTGTATAGTCATATATTTATGCATTCACCACCATCACGACTATCTATATAAAGACATCTCTATTTCTTCCACAAAGAAAAAGGAATAGTCAAAAAACGGTAGAGAGACAAATGAAAAGAAAAAGAATGGAACAGAAAACATGACAGCTAAAAAGCAACAAAAGGAAAGATGGAGTTAACCTAAAGTAGAATAAGAGTCAGACAACATCACCAATGCCAAGAGTCCCATACCCCTCCCTTATGTCCACTTCTCAAAGGCGTTTAGCTTTGATATATTGCTTTTGTTAATCTAAAGGAAGCATAACACAATATTTCTGTTAACTATAGTTTACATTGATTGTATTTTTCCCCAATACTCCCTATTTTTAACACCTTGCAAGGGTGACATTCATTTGTTCTCCCTCATGTAAAAACATATTTGTACATTCTATCACAATTATTGAGCACTCTAGGTTTCACTGAGTTCTACAGTCCCAGTCTTTGTCTTTCCTCTTTCCTTCTGGTGTCCCACATGCTCCTAGCCTTCCTCTTTCAACCATACTCATAGTCATCTTTGTTTATTGTACTTACATTGCTGTGCTACCATCACCCAAAATTGTGTTCCAAACCTCTCACTCCTGTCTTCCTTTATGTCTGTAATGCTCCCTTTAGTGTTCCTGTAGAGCAAGTATCTTATTCACAAAATCTCTCACTGTCTGTCAGAAAATATTTTAAAGTCTCCCTCATATCTGAAGGACAGTTTTGCTGGATATAGGATTCTTGGTTGACTGTTTTTCTCTTTCAGTATCTTAAATATATCACACTTCTTCATTCTTGCCTCCATGGTTTCTACTGAGAAATCCACACATAGTATTATCAAGCTTCCTTTGTATGTGATGGATTATTTTTCTCTTGCCACTTTCAAGATCCTCTCTGTCTTTGACATTTGATAATCTGATAATTAAGTGTCTTGGTGTAGGTCTATTCATATCTATTCTGTTTGGGATATGCTGCACTTCTTGGATCTATAATTTTATGTATCTCTTAAGAGATGGGAAATTTTCACTGATTATTTCCTCTATTATTGCTTCTGCCCCTTTTCCCTTCTCTTTTCCTTCTGGGAGACCCATGACATGTACATTTATGAGCTTCATGTCGTCATTCAATTTCCTGAGTTGGTGCTCATATTTTTCCATTCTTTCCCTATCTGTTCTTTTGTGTGTAGGATTTCAGGTGCCTTGTTCTCCAGTTCCTGAGTGTTTTCTTCTGCCTCTTGAGATCTGCTGTTGTATGTCTCCATTGTGTTTTTCATCTCTTGCATTGCACCTTTCATTTCCATAGATTCTGCCAGTTGTTTTTTCAAACTTTCGATTTCTACCTTATGTTCACCCAGTGTTTTCTTTATAGCTTTCATCTCTTTTGTTACATCTTCCCTGAACTTGTTGATTTGATTTTTTATTTGATTTAGCATATTTCTTTGAAAATCTTTAATAGACTCTTTCATTAAAGTGAAATAATATCTCAACTGTATCTTGATTGAGGTGTAGGTTTGTTCCTTTGATTGGGCCATATCTTCATTTTTCCTACTATAGGTTATAGTTTTCTGTTGTCTAGGCATCTGGTTTCCTTGGTTACCCCAGTCAAATTTTCCCAGACCAGAATGGGTTCAGGTCACAGAATGGGGTTATATTCAGGGTGTATCTTAGAAGAATGACAGACTTTCCTGTGAGGTCTCCAGTCGCTGTGCTTTTCCTAACCTGCCCAGCAGGTGGTACCTGTCAGCCTGTCACTCCCGACTGGTGTAAGGAGATGCGTCCCCTTGAGTTTCTGTTTTGGCTGTTTTCCCCAGGCTCTGGGTTCTGGTTCTGAAGGGAAAGCTGGGCCCCACCTCCTTACTGTTAAGGAAGATAACATGCCCTAGGGAGTTATCATCTGCATTTGAATTGCTGTCTCTCTGATTCTGTTATCTCCACCCCTGCCTGGGTCAGAGAGCAGTGAACTGAACATGGCTGTGGCTCTCTCCTCTGTGCCCTTCAAGTTGAGAAAGAAAAAAAGGGACAGGAAGCCCCCCCTTTTATAACCAGTACATGGTCACCCAGTTTCACTCATCGGCCAGAGGTAACACCTGGTCTTCTGGGCTCACCCTCCTAGGAAAGATGAGTTTTCTGGTTCTTTAAGGTCAGATATCACTAAAAGCCTCTGCTTTTTGGGGGGTTGTAGCCTGTATTCAGCAGTCCACATTTGTTGATTAAAACCCCAGTTGGAGCTCAGCTGAGCTATATTCTCTTGCTCGGGGAGTGCTGCTGGTTTCTACCAGAGGGAGATTTTGCCATTCAGCCTGCCTTGGGGAGAGGCGGTTCCTGGCACCCATCCGCAGTTTTTACCTACAGATTTTATGCTGCGATATCAGGCATTCCTCCCAATTCAGGTTGGTGTACAATGTGTGGAAAATCACAGTTGTCCCCTAGAAGTTATTCCAAATTATTTAATAGTTGTTCCTGGTTGTTTGTTAGGTGTTCCAGGGGACTAACGAAATTCCACCCCTCTCTATGCCTCCATCTTGCCCACTCCCCCAGGATCCTTTTTTGATAAAAACACTTCAAAAGGTAGGAATTGAAGGAATCAATGTGATAAAGGGCATATATGAAATGTGATCCTCAATGTGATAAAGGGCATATACAAAAAACCCACAGCCAGCATAGTACTCAATGGTGAAAGATTGAAAGCCTTCCCTCTAAGATCAGGAACAAGACAAGGATGCCCACTGTCACCACTGTTATTCAACATTGTGCAAGAAATGCTAGCCAGAGCAATATGACAAGACAAAGAAATAAAAGGCATCCAAATTGGAAAGGAAGAAGTAAAACTGTTATTATTTGCAACTGATATGATCTTATATGTGGAAAACCCTGAGAAAGCCATGACAGCTACTTGAGCTAATAAACAAATTTATCAAAGTAGCACAATACAAGATTAATGAACATAAGTCAGTAATGTTCCTATACGCTAGAAATGACCTAACTGAAGAGACACTCAAGAAAAAGATACCATTCTCAGTTGCAACTAAAAAAATCAAGTACCTTGGAATAAACTTAACCAAAGATCTAAAATACCTATACATAGAAAACTATACAACTTTATGAAAAGAAATAGAAGGGGACCTAAAAAGATGGAAAAAAATTCCTTGTTCATAGATAGAAAGGTTAAATGTCATTAAGATGTCAATTCTACCCAAACTCACGTACAGATTCAATGCAATTCCTAACAAAATTCTAACAACCTACTTTGTAGACTTGGAAAAGCTAGTTATCAAATTTATATGGAAGGGGAAGATGCCTCGATTTGCTAAAAACATTCTAAACAAGAAAAACAAAGTGGGAGGACTTACACTCCATGACTTTGGAGCTTATTATAAAGCCACAGTAGTCAAAACAGCATGTTACTAGCACAAAGATAGACATATTGATCAATGGAATTGAATTGAGAATTCAGAGATAGACCCTCAGATCTATGGCCGACTGATCTTTGATAAGGCCCCCAAAGTCACTGAACCAGGACATAACAGTCTATTCAACAAATGGGGCTGGGAGAGTTGGATATCCATATCCAAAAGAATGAAAGAGGACCCCTACCTCACCCCCTACACAAAAATTAACTCAAAATGGATGAAAGACCTCACTATAAGAGACAGTACCATAAAATTCCTAGAAGATAATGTAGGGAAACAGCTTCAAAACCTTGTATAGGAGGTTACTTCCTAGACCTTACACCGAAAGTACAAGCAACAAAAGAAAAAACAGATAAATGGGAACTCCTCAAACTTAAAAGCTTCTGTACCTCAAAGGAATTTGTCAAAAAAGGTGAAGAGACAGCCAATACAATAGGAAAAAATATTTGGAAACCACGTATCTGACAAAAAAAACTGATATCTTGCATATACAAAGAAATCCTACAACTCAACAACAATAGTACAGACAGCCCAATTATAAAATGGGCAAAAGATATGAAAAAACAGTTTGCTGAAGAGGAAATTCAAATGGCCAAAAAAGACATGAAAATATGTTCAACTTCACTAGCTATTAGGGAGATGCAAATGAAGACCACAATGGGATATCATCTCACACCAATTAGAATGGCTGCCATTAAACAAACAGGAAACTACAAATGCGGGAGAGGATGTAGAGAAATTGGAATTCTTATTCATTGTTGGTGGGACTGTATAATGGTTCAGCCACTCTGGAAGACAGTCCTTAGAAAACTAGATAAAGAGTTACCCTTCGATCCAGCAATTGTACTTCTCAGTATATACCAGGAAGATCTGAAAGCAGTGACACGAACAGATATCTGCACGCCAATATTCATAGCAGCAATATTCACAACTGCCAGGAGATGGAAACAACCCAAATGTCCTTCAGTGGAGGAGTAGATAAATAAAATGTGGTATATACACATGATGGAATACTATGCGGCAGTAAGAAGGAATGAAGCCGTGAAACATATGACAACATGGATGAACCTTGAAGACATAATGCTGAGCGAAATAAGCCAGGCAGAAAAAAAGAAATATTGTATGTTACCACTAATATGAACACTGTGAAAAATATGAAATAAATGGTTTATATTGTAGAATATAGGGGACCTAGTGATACAAGCAAATATTGAAGGGGGAACGATAATCTAATAAGAACAGATAAGTTATGGAGGGTAAACTTAATGTTCTGGGAATGTGCAGGAACAACTATGGTTTGTTAATTTCTGTGGGGTATGGTAGGAACAAGTTTGCAGAAATGTAGTTATTTTAGGTTATTTGTTTTTCTTATTCCTTTGTTGTGTTACAGTCTGTCTGTTTTCTTGGGGTAGGGTAGAAACATGTTGCAAGCAATGTAGTTATTTTAGGTTATTTGTTTTTTCTTTTTCCTTTGTTGTGGTTTTGTTTGAAATGTTTTTTTATTTTTTATTTTTACTTTTTGATAAAGTTAAAAAAACAATGAATGAGTGTGAAAAAAAGTAAATGAACAATGGGGGAAGGAAGGGAATGGAATGTTTTGGATGTTCTTTTGTATTTTAATTTTTATCTTATTTTTTGAAGTAATGAAAATGTTTAAAGATTGACTGTGGTGATCAATGCAAAACTATGAGCAACTGATTGTACACTTTGAAGGACTGTATGTTATGTGAATATATCCCAATAAAACTGCATTAAAAAAATCAACATCATTTGTGACCAAAAAATCTGAGCAAACTAAAGATAGAAAGTAATGTTTTCAATCTGACAAAGGGCATCTACCCAAAAATTACAGCTAACTTCATGCTGAGCTATGACAGATTAAGTGACTGATTTTCCTTTAAGAGAGGGTCAAGGCAAGGAGATCTGCTTGCATTTTTCCTATTCCACAACCTACTGCGAAACTATGGTATAAAGGTACAGTAATGCTATGCACTACAGTTGTAAACTGTGGAATAAGGCAACAAAAAGAAATAAAGGACAAGCAGAACAGAAAGGAAGAAATAAAACTGCCTTTGTTCTCAGATAACATGATTGTCTATGCAGAAAATCTGAAATAATTTACCGAAACACACCCAGAAATAGTAAGTGAGCTTAGCAAAATACAAGAAACAATGGTATTTCTACAAACAATGAACATTTAGAAATTGAAATTTAGAAAACAGTACTATTTACAATAGCACAAAACACATAAATTATTTATGTATAATCAAACAAAATATGAGAAAGATTTATGTGCTGAAAAGCACAGAAGACTGATGAAGGAAATCAAAGAACATCAAAATGAATGAAGAGAGACACCTAGTTCAAGAACCGGGAGTTGATATGGTCAGATGCCAATTCTCTCCAAAATGCTATATACATTCAAAACAACACCAGTCAAAGTCCCAGCATTTTTCAAATTGAAACCAATAAGCTGATACTAAAATTTATAGGGAAATGCAAAGGAACTAGAAGAGGCAAGACAATTTTGAAAAACTACCAAGTTAGAGGACTCACACTATCTGATTTTAAGACATACTACCAAACTACAGTAATCAGGACAGCATGATATTGACGAAAGGATAGGCCCATAAATCAGTGAGGCAGAATAGAGAGCCCAGAGATAAACTCCATGTGTATGTGGTGAACTGATTTTTGACAAATATATAAGGTAATTAAATGGAGAAAGGATAACTTTTTCAACAAATGAAACTGAAACCATTGGATACCCTTATGCAAAAAGCAAAACTTAACCTACATTTTGCAACGTATACAAATAGCAACTCAAAATGGATTACAGATTTAAATATAAAACCTAAAGCTGTAAAATTCTAGAAGAAAACTCTGGAGAAAATATTTGTGATCTTGTGTTAAACAAACATTTTTTAGATACGCTACCACAGAATGATCCATGAAGAAAAAATTGTTAAGTGGGATTTCATCAAATTTAAAAACTTTTGCTCTTCTAAAGACTACATTACTGAAATGGAAAGGCAAGCTACAGACCAGGACAAAATATTTGCAAAGCACATATCTGATAAATGACTTGTATCCAGATCATATAAATAACTCTCAAAACTCAATAAAAAGAAATCAAATTACCCAATAAGAAAAAAAAAAAAGACAAAAGATTTGAGCAGATGCTTCACTAAAGAAGATGTATGAACTACAAATAAGCAAATGAAAAGATGCTCAAGATAGTCATTAGGGGAATGCAAATTAAGACCAAAATGAGATATCCCTACAAATCTATTAAAATGGCTAAAATAAAAAACAAAACAACAGAAATCTGACAATATCAAGTCCTGAATAAGTATTCAGAACAAGGGGAACTCTAATACATCGCTGGCAGCTTCATTATCACCAAACTAAACACCCCCAACTTATACATGGATAAACAAATGACAGTAGATCCATGCAATGGAATACTACTCAACAATAAAAAGGAATAAATACATCTTATCTGTGTTATTATAAGTAAAAGAAGCCAGATTCAAAATTTCTATTATATGCTTCCATTTGTTACTCAAAGAGGCAAAATTTTATGAGCAGAAATCCAATCAATATTGCCAAGAAAGTGGGGGTGGTGAGACTGGTGGACCACAAAGGGGTGGGAAAGAATTTGTTGGGAGGATATAATTGTTCTTTATTTTTATTTTGGTGGTAATTACCAGACTGTCCATGTTCATCCAAACTCATGCAACTCTTCACTAAAAAGAAATTTACTGTATGTAAATTATTCCCCATTAAACAAGTCATTAATTAAGTGAAAAGAAGCCAGTGGAAAAATAATCTGGATCATATCTTCCCATTTGTGTGCAAAACTGTGGGGGGGGGGGGGTTGCATGCACATGTAAAATACAGGATGATTTTAATAGTTAAAATAAACATGTAATATTTTTATATAAAGATAGTTTCTAAAATGAATTACTAGATATCACAAGAATGTTACATTCCTTTAATATTTTCTGAACATTTACTCTCAATTTCTGTACTTATTTCATGGATCTTAACAGTGGGCAGACTGGCAACAGTCTGCACACAACTTTGAGTGGCACTGGTATAGACAATTTCCTGGGCTAAAGAAGATACATATTTAAAAAATTAAAAATACATATTAAAAATTAGAGAAGATGGTTACAAATCATGTATCTGATTAAGTTTTAGTATTCAGAATCTATAAAGAACTCCTACAACTCAACAACAAAAAGGCAAGCAACCCAATTTAAAAATGGGCAAAAGACTTCAACAGACATTTTCCCAAAGAAGATATACAAATGGCCAATAAGCACATGAAAAGATGCTCAATATCATTAGCCATTTGGGAAATACAAATCAACATCATAATGTGATACCACTTTATAACCACAAGGGTAGCTATTATTTTACAAATGGAAAATAAGTGTTGGGGAGTATGCAGAGAAATTGGAACCCTCATGCATTGTTGTTAAGAATGTAAAATGGTGCAGATGTTGAGGAAGGAAGTTTGATGGTTCTATGAAAACTTAAACATAGAATTACCATATGACACAGAAATTTGACTCCTAGGTGTATAGCCAATGTTCACAGCAGCAATATTCATGATGGCCAAAGGGTAGAAACAACATAAGTGCCCATCAACCAATGAATAGATAAACAAAACTTGGTATATACATGCACTGGAATATTATTCAGCTGTAAAAAGGAATGAAGTTCTGATTCATTCTACAACATGGATGAACCATGAAAACATTATGCTGAGTGAAAGAAGCCAGGCACATAAGGACAAACATTGTATGATTCCACTCATATGAAATATATAGAATAAGCAAATTAGTCAAGACAGAAAGTAGTTTAGAGGTTACTGAGACCTAGGGGAAGGGGGACTGGGAAGTTATTTGTTAAAGGGTACAGAGTTTCTATTCAGAGTGATAAAAATTTTGATAATAGATGGTGGTGACAGTAGTACTACATTGTGAATATAATAAATGCCACTGCATTTTATACATAAAAATTGGTAAAAGAGCAAATTTTGTTATATGTACATTATCACATTAAAAAAATAAAAAATGTTTAATAAGAAGTATTAGAATATAGTATAATAAATAATATGTAACAAGTTAATCAAGTCCATTTCAGTATATATTGTCTTCCTAAGCAATAAAAGGAGACTGTAAAGGAATATGAAGAACATAATTTTGTTTTTGCTTCATAAATACACATCTTTCACTATATATCCATGCATATATAGAAAATGAAAGCTATCCGTATATACGTATATACATAGCTATGTACACAGAAATGATCTGAAAGTTAATATATTAAAATATGACTATTTATGTCCAGATGGGTTCATAACTTTTATTTTTCTTGGTATTTATTTTCTAATTGGTCTACAATATACATGTATTACTTATATAATGAACAAAAAAAAAAGGTCTGTATTTAGTTGGTCAAGGGCACCAAGACATCTGGAGTACATCTTTCCATTTCAGAGACAAACTCAGCAGAGACCTGCAGGTACTTTTGCATTAGGTCACTGGAAGTTCTGGGAGGCCAAATTCTGTGCTGCCTTTCTTGCAAGTACTGTTCACTTTCAAACACACATTTACTACATTCCTAGTATGTGTGAGGTATTGTACCAAATGCTACAGAGTACACAAAAATGTGTAAGACATTCTGTGGCTTCAAAGACCCCTGAGTGTTTGGGTGGGTGGGGAGAGGTGGAGCTCCCAGAAAGGTCTACAGGAGGAGGAAACTGAAGATGAGCCATCAATGTTGAGGAACATAATGAGAGGATGAGGGATGTGAAGGTGTTCTAGAAAGAGGGAACAGCAGGAGTAAAAACATCAGGTAGGGGGAACAGGGAACCTAAGCCCACTGTGACTACGATGCAGCTGCATTTATGCAGTTGTGTTGGAAAGGTGGGCGGGGCCACATCACAAGGAGCAGTACGGCTCAAGATGAGGAGGTGGCTCATTAAGCACCAGGAAATTAGTCAAGACTCAGGAAGGGAAGAAGGAGGCACCAGAGCCATCTTAACATCACACTTTGAGCTGACTATGTGGGTGGAGCTGTACAGTACACAAGGGGCAGGTTTAGGGAGAATCTGGAAGGGGTCTGGCTGGTTACCTGAGGGGAGAAACATTTAGGATTTCAACCAGGACAGGATAAATGGAAAGAGGGGAATAAACAGAGAGGCCCTGGATTGCACCAGCTGTCCAAACATGGCAACTGAATATATATAATGGATGACAAAGGAAGAAGAAAATGATGGCCTGAAGTTTGAGATGCAGGTGAGACATCCAGGTAGAGGTGGAGAATAACGTCTGTGGAAACTAATAAATGACCAGTGATGTGTTAAGAATGGTATCAGAGTTCAGTGGGTGGACAGAGAATATAGGATGGCTCTCTGGGGGAACTGAGGAAGGTTTCCTGAAGCAGGTGGTATCTGAGTGGGTTCTCAAAAGGACAGATCTCAGAGGTGAGACGTCAGGATTTGGGGGCCTGTGGTATGATTTGGTAGTACACAGGCAGTGAACAGGGCTGGTGGCTGGAAAGGGGAGTCATTTGTACAGTTTATGATGAAAGAGAGATGAGCTCACCATGAGGAAAGATGGACATACAGGCAAGCAGGGAGAAGGGCAGCAGAACGAGGAAGCACAGGGGCCCTGCGAATGCAGGTGTTAATTTAACGGGTGAAAGGCTGGCAGGACCCAACACAGAGGCAGAGAGTGTACCAAGAGGTGAGGAGGCCAAGGGAATACCGCAAGGACAGGTCAGTCCGAAGAAATCTTCAGGAAGGAGGTAGGCAAATAATCAGACCAAGAAAAGTCTGTAAGCGGCAACGCGGAACTAGCCAATGACCTTGGGGAAAGCAGCATTGATACAGCAGCAGGGGAAGAAGCCAGACAAGGGCTGTGGGCAGGATGTGAGAACAGAGAGGTGCATTGAGACTGTTAAGTAAGGAAATGAAGGAGAGGGAAAGATGGAGGAAGAGAGGAGTTTCAAGAAGGGACTAGAGTGGGGTAGTCAGGTTGGGCAAGGCTTTCCCTCCCTGCCTTCCAAGAATCAATGAATCCTCAGCTTTCAGGTGGGAAGAGGACCTAGTGGTAAGGGAAGATAGATAAAAGGATGCAGAGTTCTTCCTGGAGGGAGCAAGTTGCTGGTGGTAAGGATAGCTCATCTTTGGCTACAGCCAAGCTCCCCAGAGTTCCTCGGTTCAGGGTGCCCTCACTGTCTCAGTAACTTTTTTTTTTCATGATGTCCATTGACTAAAACAAATACCTGATAGTCGCATTTTTTTTAATGGAACTTAAGTATTTATGTCCTAACGACTTAGTAGCCACTTGACAAAAATGACACACATAAATTGAAAGAACACAGCTTTATTTTATTCTTCTATGACCACACTGACTAACGGGGTGTGTGCACCTGTCGGGCCCTGTGCAACTTCCCAACCCTTGGACTCACTCATGTTGAACATCACCACCTGCATTTCCTGCTCCACATTGATTTTTGCACTGTATTTGCTTTTGATCATGCCAACTGCCAAAAAAAATTGCAGCCATGCAAATATATGACATTATTGAAAGAAATATGGGACAACCTAAAGCTGAATCTGGGAACTGCCTGAACTAGTAGTTCACATGGTGCCTGATGATGTCGTGTATTGCTGGGTTTCCTTCAAACACTGAAAATATCCTCCATCTTCCCTGTGAGTTCACTACGGCACTCTGGAGGGACTCAGCACACAGTTTGGGAATGACAGGGCTATAAGAGGAACAAGAGAGAGAGAGAGCGAGAAGCCACAGGGCCTCCTAAGGTGTGGAGCAGGGATATGGAGGAGAAAAGTCCAGGTTGTCACCTGGGTGGTTCTCCACTTGCTGCCCTTCTGCCATCGATGTACTTTTGTAATTAGGATCTAAGATCCAGGGACTGGCACTAACCAGATCTCTCCTGAGCCGCCTCTGTAACTCAACTCAATTTCAGAATTACCGGTTCTTACCACCCCAGCTTACCTGCAGGGTGTGAAAGTCCTCAAGTAATTGGCTGCATGACTCTTAACCAGAGAAAATCATTTAAGTGAACACTAGCTAAACATTGACCAAGGTCGCTGTTTAACCTTCAGGGGGAAATGACCCTCAACTGCCTGCATGCGGCCAGATTGTGCCTGAGGCCCCGGAAATGTCAACACCCCACACCCCGCTCCTAAAATATGTTCTAGGATTGCTTGGCTCAGGGCCTGGAGAGGCCAAGGTAGTGTCAGGTGGCAGTGAAGGGAAGAGGAGGTGGGCTTGGGGGCTTGGGGGATTGGGGGGTGAGTGCCCAGGAAGGCAGCACCTGGGGTACACTGAGCAGGGCTGAGCACCCTAAGGAGAATGTGAGTCTGCTGCCCAAGGCCGATCTGGACCACCGGGAAGAGCCACGTGGAGTGAAGGACACAATGCCCAGAGACCAGCTGGCCACTGGCTCAGCCCTCACCTTCTCCAGAACACTCCCTCACTTAAAGCAATGTAGGGGAACTGGACAAATTGCAGAGAAGAGCTCAAAGGGAAGGGAATCAGTCTTTATAAAGAAAGATTAATAGAACTTAAGTTCAGCCCAGGAAGGAGGCCAGCGGGAAACTTAGTATAAATATTCAAAGATTTATATACACACATGCACAGCATATTTCTTTCAGAGGACACAGCATACAATAAAGCACAGTTTGGAGTGGGCATAAAAGAGAGTTTCTGAAACACTGAGGTACCAATTATTGAGCACTTGCTGTGTACCCAACACTTTGCCTCCCTTAGTGCGGTTATCATGTGAGCACTGGGGAAACTGGGCCCAGAGAGTTTACTAATTTATCCAAAGGTCACATAGAAGTAAACGGGCACTGAATTCAAAGCCCTTCCTCTTGGCTGTCTGTCTTGCTCCCACCATCCACCTAACCTTCTCATTCCCAGATTAAAATCCAGAATAGACTCCTGGGAAGTCTTATAGCCTCGAAACCTGATCTCTTGAAAGGTACACGAACTAACATTTCTTGGTATCTCACATACGTTCAACACTGCATCTGTTACACATTCCTAACTTGATAATTCTTTAAAAATTGTGAAATACAAAACAATTCAAATACATAGGGAAGAATATAGCAGATGTCTTTGTATCCACCACTACTAAACAAACGCTAGTATTTTGCCTGACTTCCTTCACATCAAATCTCTCTCTTTTTGTATAAAATACTTTCTCTGTAAATTGCTCTCTGTAAAATCCTTTCAATGTAGATAAAGCCCCATGTCCCATTCCTTCCACTTCTCTCCCTTCACAATTTCCCATGGAGTTAATAGATAAGATCCAGGGGATTATTTGAATAACGTTACTTCATTAGTAAGCATCCATAAACAATATACACTATTAAATATACTTACATAAATGATATCATGCTAGAAGTTTATTTCTGCAACTTGTTTTACCTCAGTTTTGTTTTCAAATTTAGAACTTGTCCATTTATTTTAATCATTATGTAGTATCTCATTATATGAATAAATCACATTTTATTTCCCTGGTGCCCTACTGAGGGATGGTTGAGCTGGTGCTGATTTTTTGCTATTAGCACAGCACTGCAGTGAACCTCTTTTCACACATTTCCTGGGGTGCAGTATTGTGTCTTTTTAGGGCTGACACCCAGAAGGGAAATTGTTGGAGTGCAGGTTTCACTTTTACCGAGTATTGATAAAATGGAAGACCTGTTATCCATTCGCAATCCCACCAGAAACGCATAAGCATTACTCTCTCTGCACATCCCTGCCAAAATCTGGTGATGTTACTTGTTAATTTTTTCCAGGTTGACGGGTATGAAGCAGTATTCATTATGTTTCATTTTGTTCTTCCCCAATTAATGGTGAGATTGACTACCTTCTGTATTTCTTCAGAGAGAAAACACACGGCCTCAACTTGGTGCTGGTGTCAAGAAGGTGGCAGAGATAAGAGAATCAGGTTATCTATCTGGGTCTCTCCTGGCACTAGCTGTCTTCTGAGCCCGTGAATGATTTGGTTTTTCTCTGTTGGGGCTGCCTAACACAAACAGGTCAGTATTACTGAGTTTTTAATCCATGTCTACGATCAGGCTTAGCTCTGCAGTGGAGGCAAAAAGAGTAAGACAACGTCCTTACCTTCAAAGAACTTTCAACAATGTGGTGGATAAAGGCCTATACACAAACATACACACACAAGTAATACAAGAAAGAAATAATGCAGATAAACAGATTATAATTTGTTCAAGGGCAAGAAGTGGGTTTTGTCTCCAACATTTGTTTCCAACATTCTGGCTCATACTAAGCTCTCAGAAAAGGTTTGTTAAATAAGCAAATGAAGAGTTACATAGTTGTTTGAGTCATCTGATGAACATGGATTGGAGCAGTTGATGACAGGTTTCATGACCAGGATGGGATATTAGTCTGGGCATTACAGAAAGAACAGGATTTGCAGATACTGAGTTAGGGTAGGGAGAGCAGAGCTTCAGAACATCTCTGAGAAGGAATAACATCATCTGGAGTTTACTCCAACAATGTCCCCTCCCCTACACATAGAGGAGTAGAAATAGTAGTAGTAGTAAGAGCTAATAACAATTAAAGATCTTTGCTGCCTACCAGGCGCAGAATGAATACACATCAAACATTATTGCATTTCATCGTCCCAACAACCTTAAGAAGGTGGCATTATTATTGTCCCTATTTTGGGGTCTTTTAAGTGGATTGCCCATGGCTTCCAGTTTGGAAGTGGCAGAGCCAGGATCTGAGCACATATCTCTCTCCTTACCAAGGCCATGTTGTCCATCTCTTTCTTACACTGCCACCTATAAGCAACCTCCCGATGAAGTGGCTACTAAATAATGCATATCTCCCCAAACCAAACATAGCCGAAGTCAAACTGAGTTTACTTTAGGTGCAGGGCATCGGCGCTGGCAAGATAAAGGAATTCTTGACAAAAGACGCCATCCTCTAATCCAGGAAGGCACGTCAGGCACCCACGCCCAGGTCCCCACTTCTTGGAGGGCTTACCCAGAGCTCAGAGATGTTTCCCCACATGGGGACGTGCTCTGCAAGGAGCCCACGCTCCACTTTCCCCACATATCTCATGACCTTCCTCTCCCCAGTGCTGAGCTTATTTTCCATCGCCAACCTTGCCGGGGACGATGCTGAAAAGCTGCATCAATCGCCTCTTTGTCTGAGGGAAGGACATTTATCACTTGCTGTTCTAAATCTGAAAACATCATAACCAACTCGTGGGCGTTGGCTCACATTACACTCTGTAATTTCAGTTAGCGAGTTAATGGGAAAGAAGCATTAACATTCTGTTTGTGGTTTAAAAAACATATTTACACAGTTTGACTTTTCATATCCCCAAACTTATAATTTATCCATGATTATGGTCCCTATTCTCTACTCTTAAATATTAACTGCCCTCATTTAGGTGATGAAAGATGGGAAGGTAAGCTGTGGCTCTTTCGTGCATGTGGAAAGCCAATCATCTCAAGGCAGAGCGGTGCACGATCACCCAGTGGTTGTGGAAGGAAAACGCTCTGGCTAAAATCTCAGAGTTAACGGGTTCATGAAGAGCTGTCGCCTCCAAACATAATAGACGAGGATGACTGAACTGAAGCCTTGCATCAATTCTACCATTATATGTTTGGGGCCAGCATGGCCATGACTCTGTGCATTCCAAAAGCTCTGATTCCCACCAAAAGTGACTGCTGAGAATCCCAGGACAGTGGTTAACTTCCTACTTAATCTTCTTATTTGTTTTCCTGTAAAATGTCTTCATTTTCTACCAGCACATTTAACTTCTCCAACTCATTCCTAAATCACAGAAGTTTTCTCTGTATTCCTGATGGATGTGCAGACTTTGGAGTCAGAAAGACCTGGGTTCAAATCGTGGTGCTACCACTCACCAACTGTAGGAACTTTGGTGATTAACTGAAATGCTCAGTTTCAGTTATTTCATCGAAACAGGAGGGAGGTAAAGGCCACGTCATCAACAATGGCCAGTGTCTGTGAGGCACATTGTACCAGGGCAGAGCAACCCACACATTACGTCTCATTTGCTTCTACCAAAATCCTGCATAACAAAAGGCAAGGAGAGTGTCTTTTTCATCTCTAGCTCTCATGTCTTGTACAGTGACTTCCCTAAGTAGAAACTTAAGTGTTTGGTGCATGCTGAATTAATCGCAGGGACAGGAAAACTGTCATACTCAAACTAATGAGAACAATTAGGAGGACTCTGTCTGGAAAGAAAGTAAAAAGCTGAGGAAAGATCTCACTGGAATCAAAAGAATCACAAAGAAGATAAATCATGAGAAAACACTTGTTCACCCTATCCTAGAATATGGGGAGAGGTTCTTGAAGCTTGAGTGAAGGAATATTTTATAAGATGCCAGCAGAGCATCTACTGTATTGGCCCTGTAAGTTCATTGCCCCTAGAGTCTGTACAGGCTGAAGTGACCAATATAACCCAAAAATGTTTAAATAAGCTCACCAACGACAGATCCATAAAGGAGTCGATTGGCCATTCACAAAACAAATGATGGAGTAATCAGTCGGGTACCCACCAGAATTCCCTTTTGAGGCCTGTGTATCTCCCCAGCCTGGCTTCCATTCAGATATTGTCTGTCAGCTCTTAACTCGCATTCAACTTCCATGGGACCCTCCTACTTGTTGGCAACCAATTAGATCCTCTCTCTTCAAGTTTCAAGATATAATCCCTCCAAAGAGCAAACAGATTTTAAAAGAACCCTCCTGGAGAGAAACGAAGCCCTCCCATATCAGAGGAACAAAGCTTGGCAGGAAGTGGGAGGTAGTCTGGGGAGGGAGCATCTCCCCACCCTGGTCATGTCCCAATTCCAGAGACAGAAGAAGGCGAGAGACGGTGGAGGGTCCTCCCTGCTGTCACCCTTCCCACTACCAGCCTCTGCTAGATCCATCCACAGGGATGGATCGCTCTCCTCTCCACAAGGTTTAGGTGCCACTATTGGGTAGTTCTCATTCTTAGAGAGTTCCTTCTACATTTTCAAACCTTGCGGATATCAAAGCCTGTGCTCATCAAGCAACGGTGTAACGATTGCTGGTTTACCTTTTCTCTTCTTTTGGCCTTGGCCTGAGCCCCCGTGTCTTTGGCTCATTTGTCCTATTTCTGGCCTCTGAAGTTGGAAAACAGACACGGAGGCCCTCTTCCACTTCAGATATCTGAACACAGTCCCTCTGGCATCCCCCTAAGTTCTTTCTCTGCCAGGCTAAACATTCTCGGCTCTTTCTACAGTGGCTCTGATGACCTGGCTTTGAGTCTCCGATCATCCTCCCAAGGTGACCATGCATGACTGACCTTCTAGGGAACATCAGAATTTCTGTCCCCCTTAGTATAATCACCAGGATGGGGTGTGGGAAGCTATAAAGAACATGAGAGCATAAAAGTGGTGTCAGAGCATCTAGGAACCTTAGAGATAATCCACTCCCCACTCTACTCCGTGGATGATCTGAAGGTCACATTGCAATCTGGTCTAGGACCCAGGCCCTACACTTCTTAGGCCATAGCAAATAGTTCGGCTCCACACTTTCCCACGATGAGGGCCTCTAGTACCTCAGCCCTGCTATAACGTGCGCATCCCTACGTAATTCCTCCACCCGACACTAGGGTGCGCTGACACACCAATGCGCCCCTCGAGTCAGCTCTGAATTTCCGCCAGGGCTGGGGATGATTTACAGGGCCTCAGAGATGATTTTCCAAGAAAACACTCCATATAGTTGGTCTTTGGTCTTTCTCCTCGGTGGTGATTTATTTGTCCAGGACAAGCCAAAGAACATCTCTCCCCAACTCTGCAAACCCTCTGGTCCCTGGCCCTCAAAGTTCAGCAAGTTTCTGGCCAGAGAATGTTCTTCCTCTCCGCCCACTCAGCCTTTTTTCCCTGCGGTTTGCAATCTCATTTGCTAAATATACTAAGATGCCCTGTACACAGCGGTCTGCAGTTTCAGAGTGTGCCTGACTTCCTTTGGCTTGGAGCATCACTCATAAATCACTGGGCTGGCAGCTGCCATCCATATATATCCATGACCTACCAGGGCTGAAAGCTCAAGTTCTCCCACACTAACGCCTCGTTCATTCAGGACCTTCCATGAGAGTGAAAACATCTTCTTTCCCTCAACCCCCAGACTCCATACACACAGCAGTATGTAGCCCTGGACCAGGCACCAAGAAGGGACTCAGTAAACACTTCCTGAATGGAACACTTAAAAATATTCAGGGAGTAGCTTTAAACTTGCCTGCTTATTTATAAGTGTTCAGTGACAGTGACAGGCCTCAGCTAAGTTACCCCGAGTGCAAACCCAGGATGCCCAGTATGATGGAGGCACATTCCGCATGGAAGAAGCCAGGACTTGTTGAGGAACCAAACAGTGAAAAGTATCTCACCCTTGCAAATAGTTGCAGGCCTTTACCAGCCTATAGATGTTTTTTTTAGCAGCCCCATTGACACAGCCATCCCCAGGCAGCCCCTGAAGGATTTCTGGAGCATAATACCCAGAGAAGGTAAAGTGAAAATACAGGTTGGCTGAAGCAGGACTCTCTTACAAAGGTTTGTGGGGAGCCTCCAGTTAAAATTACCCTACTTAGCAGGCCCCACCTGCAATGGAGTGCTCTGAACTCAGGAAGTGTCGGGGCTTTCCTGAGAGAATGGGAGGGTGGGGCTGGAAGAAAATAGGAGTATGCACTCATTGGTCCCTGATAGGGAAAATCCATTTAATGCATGTCAAAGGCAGTCTTTAAACTTGGAGACAGTAAAAGTGTATGTGTGTGGGAAGGGTGATGTGAAGCCTGAGGAGGAGGGGAAGGAAGGAGGCAGTGGCCAGACCCTCATGGTGGGGAGCAGCTGCTGAGGGCAGATGCTTGTGCTTGTCAAACATGGCTCTGCCTGCAGGCTGTCTTCAGGTGGAATCCTTCACGGGGAGGAGGAAGCTGGGGTCACTAGGAAAGATGGCAGCTGTTTGAGTTACATGGACATGAACACCTGGAGCAAACTCTTCCCCTGCGGACAGAGGGATTTTCCACATGGGACTGAACTCCCTTGATTGTCCAAGAAAGCCCAACAAGATGGTGGGAGACAGGACAGAGAGCCGGTCTCCAAGAACACAGGAGCTGAGGAAAAGGAAAATTTCACAGTCCTTGAAGGGGGGACAGTTATGGGGCAATAAAGTGGCCCCTGCCTCCACCCCAGACCCAACCAGGCCGTCCTTCAGGAGTGAACGGGCAAGCAGACTTGAACTTGGCTAAGGAAAGAGGCTTTCTCCTTCCAGCTGCTCCAGGGGACTGCTGGAAAATACAGCACAAGATTGCATTACCAATTTCTGTTGGCCTAACACAATGAAAACCCATATCTAATTTGCTGTCCACTCTCCCCCAGGTCCCCTTCAGCATTTACTGCTTTCCAAATATCTTCCTCCTATTGAATATCTGTGTTTCAGATGATTTGTCCCCAGATGTATTAGGAAGCATTTACTGCAGCTGAATCTCATCTAGTGATTTCCTGTCCATATGCCTGACAGCTCCAGGTCCCTTTATGTCACGTCTCTGTCATTGGTGGGGTTCGTAATACCTCTCCATTTAGGGCAATACACAGATTTAATTAGCAAATTCCTTACAACCTGTTCTAGGTTATTAACAAGGATGCAGAACACCACTGACACAACAGTCCCTGTGGCGCCCCGTGGCCACAGGGTCACACTGTGGGTCTCCGTCTACTGCCGCTATGGTGCAGTCCATTCAGCACAGTGAACAAGCTTGTGCTGAGTTCCTTTAATCATGAAATAAGCAAATGGGTCTTGGGGCCAGTGTAATGAAAATGACCTTGAGCTGGGACCTATGAGAAGTGGATTCCAGTCCCCACTCTGCTATTAACAAGCTCTATGACCTTCTGTAAGCCACTTCTCCTTTATTCTTTTAGTTAGGGGCGGACACATCAGCTATTAGTCCTCATAAAATATATAAGGAGGACATTAGCAATTCTAATAATAATAATGCTAACAATAGCTAATTTTTATTGAGGTACTACTATGAGCCACATACTTTACATATATTATTTCTAACCTTCACCATAAACCCATGAGGTTGTTTTATGATCTGCATTTTGCAGATGAGAACACTCAACTGTGAGGGTTTAGAGGACTTGCCAGAGGTCATGGTGGTTAAATGCTGTGATCTGAACAGATATCTCTCTGATGTGAAAATCCATGATGTCCTTGAATGCCGAGAGACACATGCCGAGGTAATTTCTCTGGTGGGATCCAAGTCAAGTGTCCCTCTTCCACAGAGCTTTCCTTTTCCCTAGCTGCAATGCCCACCTACCTGGTCTTCCTCAGCTCGTGCATGCTGCATGAGAGCCCAGTGTGCACCTAGCACTCTGCTAGACAGAGGGCTGCAGCAATGAGAGATTCAGGGTCCAATGACAGGCTCACTGCAGAACCTAGTTTTTCTCATAGTGTTCAGGTAAACAGGTGTTACGGGGGAGGATTCCGTAGTCAGATGAGTTGGGGGAAATGCTAGGTTAAACAAGGTTAAAGCAACTTCTTCCCCATAAGATTCCCTAGAGTCTTTAATGATTTCCCAGTTGGTTTGAGAGCAAAAGACAGACAGAGGATACAGCATGTCCCACCATTGTAGGATCCTTCAGGTGCAGCATGTACTGTCCTCCCTGGACAAGACTCGGGCACTGGTGCATCCCAGAGAACTCAGCCTCCACCCAGCTCCGGCTGCCCCTGGATTCCTCTACTGTGGCTTGTCCAGAGCCATCCATGGGCTTAGGAACTAGACTGTCCAGTAGGGTTAAATGACCCTCCATGTTTATGACCTCAGTGGTAAGCTCAAAGAAGTCAGAGAAGGCATTTCATTCATCCTCTCCAACCCCAAGGCCTTTCTTTTATTCTTTTATCCCCCCATATCCCACTTTGAGTCCTCATCTCACCATACATATCCACTCTCATGTTAAAATGAGTCCTTAGAAAATGTTTGTGGTTTTGTTTGCATGCAATTAATGTAAATGATATTGTGTATGTATTTTATTTTGTTTCTTGGTTTTTAAAGGAAGCACTATCTTTTTTTTAAAGATACAGCCCACGGTGCCACCTGTCCGTTGAATCCTTGCTTCTAACACCTGCACTGAACCCTGTGGAAGGAATCCACCACTTTTCCTATCTCCTCTCCCAGGATGGGCACCCAAGATGCCCTCAACTCTCTACCACATCCTCACATATACCTCCGTATGGCCCTGTGTAAAAAATGTCCTGGGATATATGTCTTCGAGTGGAATTTCTGGGTCTGTGGGTACGGCATTATTAATTTGACTCAGTAGGGCCAGCCTGCTCTCTAGAATTGCTGTACTCCCACCAGTATCACATGAGGGTTCCTATAATCCCACATTCCACCACACGTGTTATTATCTGCTTTTGAAATGATCTAGTCTAACAGGTACAAAGTCCTGAATTTTAATGATTTTGATCTCATTCAGCTTTTGTACCTTATAACTACTCAATATGCACTTGTTGAGCTAACTTTAGGTGAGTGATATACCTAAAGTTAGGACAGATTTTCTTTTTATCACAAATTTGGACACATTTTCTTTGTATCACAGATGCAAAGGCTGCCTAGCCCTGGCTTAGCCCACCAGAAATCCGCGTGCAAGGCCACTAACTTCAACAGATGCAAATAAACCCTTTCATCCGGCTTCCGTTCCTGAGCCCAGAGACTGATGCTACCATTTAGGAGACAAACCTTGTCATCCTGGAAAGCCTGCCCCCAAAGTGACAGGCTAGGAAGCCTAGGCCCAGGAAAAACTACACTACAAATCCCTGCTAGGGGAGGTTAGGAGTTGGAGCCTGGATTGGGATCTGGAAATGCAAACAACTATCTTATCGCCATGCTACTGGCTTCTACAGTATGACATCACTGAAATTTTTAAATAAGAAGTGATGATGTCTGTTAAATTTGAGTCAATCAAAGTAGAAATCAATACAATGAAAAGGGATAGCTACATTACATAACAGGTATAAATTGCTATATATGTAAATACATAGGAAATTTTTCTGTGCTCATCTGGGCAAGCACTTACGTGTTGACACCTGCATACTTCATATATAGGTATGTTTGTGTAGATAATTTTTCTCCCTTCCAAATAAATAACAAATCTAATTTCTAAGTGGTATCCACTTTAGTCCCCGCTCTCAGATCCAAAAATAGCAAAATACCAATTGTATAGGTAGATTTTCTTTGGTCTCATCTTAGGCAATTAGATTTGAAAAGAAAATGAAAACATCACACATTAATGAAATGTGTGTGTGTTATATAAAACATATAGCATCTTGGACACAATCTGTGGCTATATCTAATATCACACACACAAACACACCATTGGCAATCTAATCAATGAAACTTTTATACCAGCAAGTACAAATAGTAAGTGTGAATAACCACTACCTGGAGGCCAGTAGAAAATCTGATGTCGAACACACTGGGAAATATAAAGGGGTCACTAGGGCCATTTCAGACATTTCTCTCCCAGTTTTTGTTTTCTCCCCTGCCCTTGGTAAGGAAGTCTTTGGCAAAGCTGCTACAAGTAACCTGGCAACAGCAGCTATGCTTCCCATCATGTGTCATGGCACAAAGACACAGCTCACCTTGAGAAGAGCATCCACTAACCCGCTAATTTAAAGCCTAAGCAGACCCTGACACACCACAGGCCTTTGGAAGAGGCACAGGCTTTGGAGCGAACAGCCTGGTCTACTCGCTGACTTATGCAGATGAGACAAATGGTGCCCTGGGCACACTCACCCACCTATCGGTCTGAATTAGCTAGTAAATCACAACTGCAGTAGCTAATAACAGTCATAAAGCCTTTTGAGTTTTACAAGGTGTTTATAATGGGCAAATCACTATGATTTATATGAAAAACATGAGTCAGCTCCTGAGACAAAGCTGATATGTGGACAGTGGCCTTGTGGTGTGACCTCTAGCAGGCATCCAAATAAATCGCAGAATTTCCCTCTGGCCCAAGGCTGCCTGCTGTCTCATACACAGACTTGCAGACTATGACCTGGGCGGGGGCAGGAGGGGAGGGGGCTGAAGGCTGGCACACACTGGATCTGCCCTGATGAATGGCCATGAGGAAGACAGCCACCAACTCAGGGCGGCTCAGTGCAGAAGATGATAAATACTAAGTGTACTTTGGGACTGTCCCTAAGCTTGGCTCCAGGGAGTACAGAAGATGGATTAGATATATCCCCTGCACTCCTGAATGAGCAAACAAGATGGACACACACAAATATTAGGAAACATAAGATGGTTTGTAAGCAGGGTGTGGTTAAAGGGTCTGGGAATTACTGAGGTTCCAGGTGGGAGCTTCTTGGAGATACAGCCTGAGTCAGGCTTTGAAGGTTAAGGATTTATGAGAGGGAAGGGGGTAGGAATGACATTCCCTAGAAGGAAAGTGAGTGAATGAAGATACTCGGTTGGCAATAATGATGGCATATGTATTTTGAAAGAAAAGGAAGAAGAAGAGGAGAAAGAAGAGGCTGAGGTACAGACTGACCTCGTTGTACTGAAAAATACACTGAACAGCAGCAGGAAATGAGGTTAGCAATTACAACACTCAACTCAGAGCTGGTGTCAAATCCATCAGAACAGGTGCCCCAGACAGAAGGCTGCACCACGAAGTTTACAAACTCCTGCCAGGTAGGGCCCAATCAAACTAAAAGAGACGGGCAAGATAAACCCAGCTGCTTCCCCCTCACCCCTAACATTATGAAAACTAAAATCAGATGGCTTATCCCCAGCATATATTTTTTTAAGGACCAAAAACTCTATCTCCATTATTACAAGTGATTCTTCACTTGAGTCATGATCCGTCCTCTGTGTACTCTGATATCCTGGGAGAAAATAATTTTCATCACTTTGCTTATGTTCTTCCTTCCTTCCCAGATTTCCCAGGTCCTTCTTTTGGGTTTATGTATTTTACGGTCAAGACTTTCTTTTTCTAAGGGGATGTTTTCTTTCTGGTGTCCATCTAATTGGGGACCCAAAGCCTTCTTCCCAACTGCCCCAATTCACTGGGGACTTCACTTCTGAAAGCCACTTTGGGGTCTTCACACAAGGCCTGTCGTGTATCTGAAGAGACCCAATTCCCTGGGATGAGCTGTGTCCTGTCCCTGAGGATCCCACAGGGAAGATCAGGTACAGGCAAATCCACGCATGGCACATCCATCCAGAAATGCACATAACTGCAAGTCAGACTCTCTACGATTCTTTCTTCCACAGCCAAATGCAATGTCAAAATCAATCTAAAAAGCAATTTGAGAAATTTTGTCCATACTGCTTTACTCATCAGAATATGATTATAAGAAAGGAATAGAAGAAGAAGTTATATAAGTCAAGTTATTTAAAATATTAATCTATGGCATCCGTATATTTCATCAGGTACCTAGAGGAGGACACATTTGTAGGCACCCAGGCATTGTAGAAGAGGTCAATGTGGAAGATAAAGCAAAGACAGCAGTCCATCTTCTTTTAATAAAGCGCCTCTTGTGAAAGCTTAGACTATGTTTTAATTGCTTTCATATCCCAAAACCTTCCAAGAAGCCTGATATACTAGTGAATATCACATGGATGGATGGATGGATGGATGGATGGATGGTGGATGAATGAATGATGGGGGGAAGACCTGAAAACTGAGGCTTGGAGTTAGGTGGATAAAAACTTTGGAAATGGATATAACAGAAGCTTTTGCAAAACAGATAAAGCTGAGATTCCTTTTTGGCTGTTTGATGGAATATGAAGAGAGGGTGATACAGCACCTCTATGCATTAACTCCCTCACGTGTTTGACAAATATCCTAAATCACCTAATGCTGGTTTTCTTCTTCCCAATCAATGATCAGCCTCAATAAGAATCCAAAGAGTTTGGAATGCTGGTGCCCCTCCCCATTATGGATTGTTTTTGCCTAAACAGCCTACCAAAGGGATATCATCAGAGTGAGGGAGGGTGGATAGAAGTGAGAGTACAAGTTCCATATACCTTGGACCAAATATATACCAAAGCACATGGTCTGAGAAGTAACTGGAAACATTTTTTTTTTTTTTATGGCCTGATAACACTAACCTTGGGCAAGAGGGATTTCATCTTCATGGCTTGCCTGGCAACGTTTCCGTTCTTGAGGCTTCATCCATGTAACTTTCTGTTTGAACCTCTGGATGACAATGCCGTCTCTACTTGAAGCTAAGAAGTATTCTATTTCCTAAAAACAGAGTATCTTGTACAGCTTCTTTTGCCCTCACCACTCTAAATTCTCTTTTTAACAGACTCCAGAAGAATTCCTCCTAATTTTAGAACTCAAATGATAAGATCACAAATAAATGGCAATATCCCAGTAAAGGCTGAGAAACTATGACCTTGGGAACTCTACTTCCTTCCTCCGAGCGTGATCATGTCCCAGTTGAGAAGAGATCTCTCAGTACCCTTTTAAAATATGAATACTTTTCCTCCCCAGTGGTCATGGACAGCATAAATTGTCATTACCCATGACAAAGACAGATAATCTGTCTACAGGGGAGAGATAGCAAAAGGGCTGAATAGGCTGTCTTTTGCCCTGTGGCTTGAAGATCTCCAGCTGTCTGAAGTCCATCTGAAAATTTCACCCTGCTAGAAAGCTTGTTGTGAATAGAAATGAAAGGAAACATCATTTTTCTCTCAAAAGAACTTCCGGTCACCACGAGTTCTAAGTAGGAGGGCCGTGGCCTGCTCTGACGCTCCAGCACGGTCAAAAGAGCAGGAACCTGAAAAGTGCTCCTCTCCACCCTTCCTCTCTGGCCCCAGCCCTACTTCCCCAGCCTTTGGATTGGGGTGGGAACTTCTGGCCCTGGAGCCCTCTTCTGTAGGGTATAAACCAGGCACTGGAGGTTTGAAGATGTGGTTTTCTCCAAGCTAGAGGTTTGAGAATAGGCATTATTCCAAGGCCTTGTCACTGCCTCCCAGAAATGGGGAAGGAGCCTACAGGACAGAGTACAGAGAAAAGTAAACTCTGACCCCAAACAGTATCAAGTCAACGTAGTTTCCATTAGGCAGATTCAGGAGGCTAACCTGGCTTTTCTTTCAACTACCGGGTGTAGAGCTATTGGAAAATAGACCACAAAGCTGTGTCAACAGGCCTCTGAAAGCAGAAGAGTATGCTAGGAGGTGGTATGGCCTGCCCTGAGTTCCAAGGCATCCTCTCTGAAGGAGCTGCTTTGGCCATTCTGTGGTCACTGATGGAACTTTCTGTGCAGGGACAGGGTGTCTTGCTGACAACTCAGGTTCTCCTTTCCTGAATCATGTCTGCTCATCCTGAGCCCAGAAACCTTCAAAATGGCCAAGTTACATGTGCTGCAACAAAGCCAAGAGGAGACCTGAGCACTAACCTCATTTTCCTGTCTTGCTGGAATCCTTGGAGAATCCCACAACTTCTCTGACTTTCCTCATTTGTAAAATGAGAAACCAGCTATTTTGCCTTTCTCTTATCATGAGGATCAGATGAGATCATACACGTGACAAGGTGTTCCAAAATTAATCTCTTCAATACCTTCACAACTTTTAAACTAGAATAATTAAAAAGAAAATAAGAATAGAAAAAGGAAAAACAGGAAAACAAGGAAAAAGAGAGAAGAGGGGTAAAAACTTGTATTAAAGCCTTTATTTTGTGCCAGACCCTGAGATAAGTGCTTTATATTTATCATTTCCTTTACTCCTTTACCACAACGACCCCTTCAGGTAGTTAATCTTATTAACCCTTTTTCCAGATGAGGTAACTAAGGCACTAAAGTTGCCCAAAGTCACAGAGCAAGTGGAGGAGCCAAGATTTGAACCCAGGACGGGGAACCTACCCCTGAATCCTTTAGCACACCAACACGATAGCTCTCCTAGAATCCCACTGGCTGCTGGTTCGGGTAGGGTGGTTGGACCCACACCTGTCCCAGCTGTCAGGGTGAAGGTCTGTGCACATGCCCACAACAAGAAGACACAAGGGAGACCCTCACAGAGAACCTAGGTCTCTTCATCCATTTACAGATGAGGAATCTGAGCTCTGGAGAGAAAATGAGACTTGCACAAGAGTACACAGCAAGCTGAATGCTGAAGAGAAACTAAATCACAAGGGCTCAGTGTGGTAGAGGCTGACTCAGTGCTCACAAAATACATTTACTTTTCTTTTGGGGCACTAGCTGAGCTGCATTTCCTAGACACAGATATGAGTGTTTATGCGAATGGGTTACGGCCAGTGGAACGTGGGCAGAAGCGGTGTATGTCGCCTCAAGAACAGGTACGAGAATTGCCCTGCACAATCCCGCACACTCTCACCATTTCTCCATCCAGTGGCTGAACCCAATGAAGGATTCTTAGGGCCAAGAAAAAAGCAAATCTACTTGATAGAAGGAGCCTACAGCCCTGACTGATTCAGTGGAACAGATTATTCCTCACTCTTTACCCAGGAACCTTCATCAGACTGAGGCTTATTAAGCCACCAATATTTAGGGGCTGCTTGTTATAGCAGTCAGCCTCTACTGACTAATACATCCAACCCATTAGCCAATACTCTTTCCATTTCATATCGAGGGTCAGTGAATTTCATCAAACAGGAGAAGGAAAATGACAGGTTGGCACCAACTCCAAAGTCAATGAGCAATCCAGGCAGGCTATAGAAAAATCAGGGAAAAAATACTTCCCCTTTTAGGGGTACCAGGCATCTCAGTGAGCACAGCCCCCTAAAACCTTCTCTCACAGACTCTCATGGGGTCCCTGGCCCCTCCTCCCTATACAGTTAAGCAACAGGGAGGGGGAGGTAGCATACAGATAATGACCCCTTTCTTATTTAATCAGACCATTTTTCTTCCCAATAAATGCATTCTTTTGTCAGCTCAAATATTCCCCTTTGATAGAAACCTGAAAATAATTAGCCTTAATAGCTCTGCTGTGAATAATGCCACACAAGGAGGTAGATGTTAACAGGAACCTTCCACTCCAAAACTAAGTCACCCTCTCACCACCCCCCACCCCCAAAAAAGAAATGTAACAAGAAAAAGATTATAGGTTTAGCACAACTTTGGAAGAGAGGTATATTTGAAATAAATGCATGAAATCCTTTAAAAACAGCACATGCTGAAAGTTCACATTTAGTTTGATTTGCTTTCCAAATCACACAGACTGCACAGTTGCATACAATCTTTAAACAAGTACAACTCCTGAGAAGCATGGATAGATTTAAGAGAAATAAAAGCAAGATCAGCCAGCTTGTAATCTTCTTTTCTCTTTTTTCCTCCCCAAAGCTGTATTAAATTGCCTATTGAGAACAATAGCATATTTGTGCTTTTATAAGTAGAATTATTGGTATTATGCAAAGATTTGGCTAACAGTCTAAAGGCACATTCATGCTGATCGGGAATGCATGCTGTTCATAATTTTGGGGATGCTCTAGGGAACCCATAATTCCCTGGGAGTACTACTTAGCAGGTCAATGCATGCTTTGTGGGAGCTCCCACGGATTTTAAGCCTCTCTTCTAGAACCACACCAACCAATATGACTTTGGGAAGCCCATTCCCAAAGAGGATTTTGGAAATCCTGTGTCCCTTTTAACCTACATTCTCTGTTCTTCCTCTAGCCTGCGAAGGTACAATGACTCATCCAGAAGAGACTGACAACTCAAAAAATGGCAACTTGGCATTCTTATACAGAGCCTGAAAACTGCCTGCATGCCCACACTCTGTGATCAAATAAGCCTATCCCTGGAAAACTATCTTAAGGAAATAACAAAGAAAAAATATACACATGCCCCTAGCAGCATCTTATACATAAGGTTAAAGTCTAGAAACAGTGGGGGTATGGTTAGGTAACTGATGACACATATCAATTTGATGGAGAATTGCAGAGTCCATGAAAAGAATAAATGTGAGGACTACAAAGTAACACAGTAAAAATATTAAGTAAAAATTGAGCACTGAAACCACATAGAACACATTGAAAGGGACAAGGTTTGGAAGAGAACAGAGTAAAATGAGAAGTCAGAGAGTTAGTGTATAAGGAATATAGTTGAAAGATTTTCTTTGTTAATTTCTCTTAATGGGATCATAGCATTGTTTTTAAAAACATATAAAAATAAAACAAAACAAAAAATGGACCCTTGGCCTTTTACTCTCTGATTACCATACATCTGTCTGAGTCATGAGATTAAAAAGCCCAGGCTCAAATATAACTTACAACCATTTAAGGAAATCTATGAATTTTTTTCCTAAGGTTTGTGGAGGGCACTAATGCCTGATTGCACCGACAAACACAAACAGGATGTACAGAGCCAGGCTGGCTATTTTATCTGAGATGCTGAAATAGGAAGTAAACATCCAGAAACATGGAGATTGGGTGACCCCGTTTCAAAACTACTTCACAGAGAGATTTGTTTACACACTCACACACACATTCACAGACCTAAGACACATACGTGCATGGATGTCACACAGGGCAGCTTACAAAGATAACTCACATTTTCCATGAACCAGAAACCCAAAGGCAGGAAGAGGCTGCACTGCACACCTCACTTCCATCTCTGGGAACTGCTAAATGATGATGGGCACCAGCACAGCTTTCACCCCCCTAACCAAAATATGTCTTTCCATCATTTCTGATATACTCATGCCTTTGAGAGGTGAGCAAGGCAAGGGGCTTTCTATTTGTTCTCTATGAAGCATACCCCAATCTCTATCCAAGTGCTTTAACTCTCCTAAGGCCATCCTAGAATCATAAGAGACCATCATCGCAAGAAGGCACTGGAAGATCTAGTGCAAATCCACCTTCTTTTAAAAAAAAAAAAATTGTTTTTTTTTTTTTTACCTACTAGAGAGCAGGCCCTGCGTCAGATACCTTGTATGCGTCTGTTTCGTGTCGTCACAACAAGCCCACACGCCACCTTGATGACAGCTACTGGAGAAATTAGACATGTGGAGTGACTTGCCCAAGGTCACACCTTTGAGTGGTGGAGGGGAATTAGAACCCAGGTCTCTGGACCCCTCCTCCAGGGCTCTCATCAAAAAAGCATGCTGCTTCTCCACCGTCAGGGGGCTCACTGTGAACCGGTTATAATTAGCTGTCTTGTCCCAGTTGCTTGCAGGGTAAACAGTATCTAATAAACCCACAATGCTCTAAGTATTTATTACATTGCAACGCAGCTGCCAACTGTCTAACCATTTTAATAAAAAGCTATTTTCTAAGGTTTATGTTTTATTGCGTGTATGACTCCCTTATTGGTTAGCATTTTGGAGTTGTGGAAAAGGTTATGAATTTAGAAACTGGCTGCATTCATATCATATTTAAAACTTAATGCTATTTTATTAAAGACATATGGGCCTCCAAAGTACACATATTAAATGTCATGTAAGAAAAGTAGCAGTTTAAATCATGGTCAAATTCATTTTTGACGTGACTCCTGAGGCTTCCCAAGATCTGAACTATTTCTTTGTAAATCTGGCAGTTTAACCACACTCATAAATCACTTTCAAAGCATATTATTTCTTAATTTTACTGCATTAGAGAGCATTTGGCCTACACAGTGAACTGTTTGTAGCAGTTATGTGAACAAAGTTGCACATTTAGTCATATACTGTGCAAAGGAACAGGAGCGAGAAAGCACAGAAGGAAACGCTTTTCATTCTTCAGTCTGTTTTACTTACCCTATTCATTTTTACCTAAGCAAACACAATCCACAGTTTTCAGATTAGACCTCTAATCTAAAAGCATTAGCGTTGCATGTCGGTATTGAGGCTTTTCTTAACAAAAGAAAGAAGATATAATTTGTAATTTAATCTTTCCCAAAACATCCTAAGCCTGAAAATTAGACAGAATGCAGAAATTAGACTTTTTTTAAAAAAAATATTATGCTGAACTGAAACAGATTTTTCAAAAATTGTTGTTTCATGTAATTCCACTCTGGGAGCCCTTGTTGTTTTCTAATCATCCAAAGATCCAATATTACAACCTTGGATTTCAAAGCCCTTCTAAAGATGACCTGATATTCTTTGGATGTATGTAACCAACCCCCAGGTTTTGCTCCCCAGTTTTCTCTGTTTTACTATCGGGCACTAGGTGGCTGACTCCAGAGACACATTCTGGGATCAAAACATCAGCCTTGATTTTGCAATTTGCCAGGGGAGTTGGAGGGGGATTAGGAGAGTTGAGTTCAAGTCACCCAAATGGAAGGGCTGACGGGCCCCTCTCAGGCCCTGGGAGGAGCCGTCTCTGCTCCACGGGCCTCCATTCGAGGCTGCGGCACAACCTGCCTCCTATTTTCATCAGAGGCTGTGGGACTTCCTCTGTAGTTAGCGCTCTTCGGACTTGTCCTCCTCTCTGCCACCTTCTTTCCTGACCTTGGGCAGTGTCGGGGGAGACCCCCAAATTCAGGGGCTGGGGCCTCCCCAGGATGAATGATGCAAGGCTTTTCTTCTCTTCTCATATGCCTTTCTTTTATGTGTTATACTCTCACGAGGAAGGAGGTTTTTTGTAAAAGCTTTAGAAATATCTTGTTTAAATATAAATCCCAGAAAACTCAGTTAAGCCACCAGGAATATACGGGCAATGTCCCCCGTTCAAGCCCAAACTGTGTTCTCTGTGCTCACTCACATGGATCTATGACGCCATGGCGAGGCCTCAAAGACAGAGCTGTTCCGAAACTTCAAGGACTGATAACACTAGCTGACCCAGATTCCATATACCAGGCATGGTGTTAGCTCTTCATGCACATTATCATCTCATTTAATCCTCACAAGGAATTTGGAAGGAGCCATTACATTCTCTGTTTTAACAGTGGGAAAACTGATGGCAGAAGGTAGAAGTTTAGCCTTTAATCCAAACCTGAACTTAATCCTGGAATTTGGAGTGGGCCCAGCCCCCAAATGGAACAGCTAATCCAACCAGAGTCCACACACAAATTAAGAATCATGGTTTTTCCACACAATACAATAGCCACAATAAATTCAGATTTTAAACCTTCCTGAAAGAACAGCTGGAGACAACTCCTTGAATCATGTCAAGAACAAAAGTAGAGGTTGGCAGCAGGGAGGAATGAATAAAAATGGACCAAATGAAACATGGGAGAGGTCACTGAGCTAGAGAGCCTCTGCGACAATTCAAAATGCCAACAAAAAGCAAGACGTGACTCACTTTTGAATCTCATTCACCACTTGAAGGCTTCATGAAGTAGAAGCCTCACTTAAAATTCCCCACTTCAAAAAGGAAAGGAAAAAAAAAAAAAGACACAGCTTTGGAGCCTAGACAGAGAGCATTAGTTGTCTGTTGAAAAGAAATAATGGGTTCTAATTCAGGTAATGTAGCTCAAAATTTACTGCCATATTTTAAAATGCACATGAAAAATAAAATTATCCTAAAATGTCCTTGGTGAAAGGCTTAGAGTAATTGCTATCACTGACAATGGCATTGAACTTAGCTAAATTAACATCAAAGGAAGCCCCAATTACAGAGCATCTGTGCATTATTGATGCCGCCCTGTCTGCTAATCTAAGACACTCTCCTATAAAGAGCAGAAAAGCAAATAGAAGAGCTAATTGTACCACTGGCCTGCGGGGACCCCAAGGCAGACCCGCCCTATCATGCTTGTGAAACGCCACTTGGCTTGGTGAGAGTGCCAGTGGTGACGCATTGGGAGTCACGGCGCATACGTGCGTCCCAGAGGTAAGTCGTGGTGGCCAAAACAGCAGAGAGGCAGCAACTCCCTTCCTGGAGAGTTGTGGCCAACTCCCAGGCTGGATCCAACAGCTACATGGGAACTCGGATGTTCCTCCAGGGAGGAAGAGGCTCTCTGGAAAGACAGGCAGGGAGTAGTGGGAATGTTTCAGAAATCTCCCCTCGTAGCAAGAAATACCTTCTATTTGCTCCTCAGAGACCAATTTGGGATGGACAGGCTTTGGGGTAGAGATAATTAAATAACGAGGTATCGTGTGGGCATCTGGCTCCCGGCTGAGCCTACCATGTGGAGGAAGGAAGTGGCATGAATTGAGCTCTACTATGTAGTGGTACTTCCCTGGTACCCATTTGGAACTCACCCAGATGATAATCCTGAAGAGTAGGCATTAGCCACATTCATCCAAACAGGTCAAGTTTTTGTTTCAATTAAACTTGGTAGAAACTTGGACTTCCATCAAGCTGGATAACAAAGGTGAGCTGCCCACTACTTTGCCTCTTCAGTTCTTTGGCACAACAAAAAGAGCAACTGAATGTTAAGTGTCAGAAACATCCCTTTCATCACTAAGCTCGCATGAGCTTTCTTTTTTGTCTTCTTCTCAAAGTCTATTCTAACCTGCTATTAGTAGTAAGCACTTTGGAAATAACCAGAACTCAAGAGCAGAAAATGGGACTATGCCATCCTCATTTTCTTCTTCCTCTTTAGCCATGGAGTTGTACGTAACGTTAACATGTAATCAAAGTTAGCTTGAGAATGATGGTCATGGTTTTTCCCTATCCATTGCATGGGCCTCCCTGCCTTCTAGGGCGCCTACCGGTCTGAAGGTTCATTCCCTACAATCTGATGTTTCTCTGAAAAGATGTACCAAGCCAGGTAGAGCTCTATTAAGCAGCGGAGTTCAGGAAGATGGAAAGCAAGGCCGCGGTCTGGCTGAGAGTTAAGCCTGCTGCTACTATCATGACTGTCTCTTCACTCGTACACCAATCATTGGCTTCATGTCTCTGTTCCTAGAAAAGTTGCTCCTGTGTTTCCAACCCACTCTTCCTCGTCACTCACTGGGATTCACCACGCTCAAAATAACGGGAGAGAGAAAAGCAGATTGAGGATAAAACATCATTCAAGCCCAGAAATGCACCTGCTTCTGGAGAGCCCAGTCCTTGTAAAGCTCTGAAGCTTTATACAGAACCCACGGCAATGACAGATTTAAAAATGGGTAACTAAATCGGCACCCCAAGGTCATCCTCCAGGACTCTGGTCTCTTAAAGCATCGTCATTGCTCTCTCTTCTTCTTTCTCCTTTCAAGTCCAATTTAAAATAATAATAATAAAACCTAAATTGCAAAAGCCCTAAAATGATAAAAAGCCCTCTTCTAAAGTGGATCAAGAAAACATCAAGCTGGTAATGTGCATATTACAGACATAATCGGTCATCAAGGCTCCATCTCAGTCATTACCAGAGAACACTCGGATAAAGACTTGTCATGGTCCAGTTAAGAAGACTTAAGTTAGCTCCTTAAACCAGGACAAGTGTCACCACAGGGGACAGGGTCTTTTAGGTAAGATCACATCACAGGACTTTGGGGAATGCCTTTGACCCACTGCCAGGGGGAATTGTTGTGTCCCTTACACCTACCACTTTTCTTCTCATCCCAGCCTCTGAGATGCTCGTAGTGACTTGAACCCTTCCTTTCCCTGCAGCCCCAGCGCTCAACCTCTGTGGTCACCTGAGCACCAGTGCTGATCTGGGCATTCTGGATTCTGGGGCAGCCTCAGGCCGGCAGAGTTGCTTGGTAGATGTCCAAAGCCCCCTCTGTGCACACAGCACTACTGCTCCCCTCTCACCGACACCCAGGCATCCTGACAGAGACCTGCCCTTGCTTTTCTCCCACTTCAAACCTTGCCAAGTTTCCTCAACACCCTTAGAATAAACTCCAAACTTGGCCTAACATACAGAACTCTCCACAGTCTGGCTCCCACAATCTTTGCCTAGCCTGGCTCTTGACCAAAATGGCAAGAAGAGAGTGGTTAAAAGGTCAAAATTGGAAATTAAAAGGTTACCTGGGACTTCCTTCCATCTCCTGGCCTCCGTGCTCTTTTACCACTGCCATCTATCACCCAGCCTTGCCTGGCCCTGCGGACTGAGTCATGTCCCCCAAAAAGACATGTTCAGGTCCCAACCCCTGGTCCTGTGGGTGTGAACCATAGGCAAATAAGACCTGTGAAGATGTGATTAGTTAAGGTATGCCCAAACTGAATGAAGGTGGGCCTCAACCTAATATAACCAAAGTTCTTATAAGCAAAGGAAATTGGACACAGAAAGAGAAGCCACAGAAAAGAGCCTGAAGCTGGAAGTCAATGGAACCCAGAGGAGAAAGGAAAAGTTGCTGCCCCATGCATTACCATGTGATGGAAAAACCAAGGAACCCCAAGGATCACAGACCCCAGAATGCCAGTCTCCGGGAGAAAGCATCACTTCTTGACACCTCAATTTTGGAATTCTCCTAGCCTCAAAACCATGAGCCAATAAATTCCAGTTGTTTAAGCCAACCCATTATATGGTATTATTTTAGCTTCCAGGAAACCAAAACACCTGGTTAGTGTAATTTAGGGCACAGAGTGGAAAGAGCATGAGTTTTAAGGCAGTTTTGTTCCCTGGTTAAGGTAATTTGAGGTCTATAATGGAAGGAACATGAGTTTTGAGACTTAGGTATACCTAAGGAAGTTGATTCCACATTGCTCTATAATTTTAAGTAATGTTGTAACTTCAGTCTCTTCATTTATAGATTTAAAGTCAAGGAAAAAATTAAAGATAATATTATTAAGAAGCTGGTACAGTATCTAGTACACAATAGACACTTAAAGCATACTGTGTATTCTTTTTACTCACATTTCAGGAAAGTTTCTGGGTAACTAATAACATACCACTATGCAGTCAACGATCCACCTGCCCTGCTACCCTAAACAGCTAAGAATCCAGAAGCCAGCAGAAGTTGCTGCTAGAATGCCAACAACTCCCAATATCTTCTCTAAGCCCCCAGTTGGGTTGTGGTTTAAAGTCCTGGTTCAATCAGCCAAAGAAGATTCAGAGGGAGGTGGGTAGACGGGGTATCCTAGGTTTTAGTTAGGTTTCGGCAGCAATAATACACATTAACAAACAATCTCAAGATCTTAGTGAACTTATAGCAAGCATTTATTTTTTGTGGTTGGCTGTGGTTCAGCTTCAAGCTTCATGGCAGGTGTAAGTCTGCTCAACGTGTCTCTCATATTCTTTTCATAGCAAATGACAGAAGCGCAAGAGGAGTAGAAACACATGATGCTTCTTAATGCATTGGCTTAGAATGGGCATGCTCTCACTTCTACTCACATTTCATCAGCTAAAGCATCATATGCCCAAGACCAAATTCCATGGGATGCAGAAGTACAGCCCTTCCTCCCTTAAAAGGGGAGCCACGGCAAGGGTAGTGGGAAGGGGAAGTGTTTGACAAATAGTATGTAAAGTACCCCAATTCCCAGGTTCAAGGGGCTATCTACACAATGTATCCTGGAGATATTTAAGAAGTATCACTTACTTCCATGAGCTTCTAGACATGTGTCCAAATACCATCGGACAAGAGTAGGATTTTGGAGAACAAAAAGAGGAAAGGCATGAATCTGGATCATTGGGTTGCATTGCAAGCTGATGGCTCCATGGGAAACACAACATATCCCCAACTATTGGGCTAACTAGAGAGTGGTCCTACCATGTGCTCTGTCTTGCCAGCTCCCAGTGGCTCCTGCAAGTGGCTCTTAGAGGCTACCGCCAGCACCCATGGTTCTATTTCACTTTCCTTCTCTTTATTGTGGATTTCAATTCTCACTCCATAGAGCTTTGCCAGACCCTGGGGACATGGGGACAACATTTTACCTCTGATTTCAAATACAAGGCAATGAAAAGCTTCAGAAATTGTTTCCAAAAAGCAATATTCTGAAAACATTTACTCTAGCCGCAGGATGCCATGATGTTAAAAATGGAGACAGACAAAATCCTGAAGCTTTTTCCCACTCGAATGAATATGGCAAATTGTGAAAAGAAGAATAAGAAGTTAATGCAAACAAATCGTAATTTGATGCCTTCTGGAGTTGTTTCTAAACACCTCATGGAAGCATCTTCCAAAAAAGAAATTAATTAAAAATGTTTCTCCCTTTAAAATTTACTATAAAGTAACTGAAAATAGCAGCTGAATGTGTCTACAGACAAGAAACATCTGTGTGAAAACAGAAAAGAGCCATAAAATACTAACATATTCAGGTAGTTAGAAATATCCAGAAAACTGACATTTTTAGTTTTGGTCTGAATGTTTGGAATTTTAGTGAACAGTCAATGTAAACTGACATCGCCTATTTAACTGCATGTATTTGTGGCCTATAATATTTATTTACAGGCATACCCTGGCTTTATGCAAAATATATATTCTTGAAAACACCGATTGTAAACTTTAGTATTTGTAACCAATCTACAAGTAGTTTCTGACAGTTTCTTATGTGTTTGTAATGGTACCAAAGATATCAGAGACATACATATCGTGGCTTAGAAAAAGGTGGTCGTTGGCAAAGTGCTAGGCTAGCCATGAAAACCCCAAAACCCCAAAGCTATAGACACAGCCCTATGAATGAAATTACACGTTCCCAGGGGAGTTAGGAACTAACTTGAAGATCAAGAGCAGGACTGTGTTTTCACGGGAGCAGGTGATCCTATACCCAAATAGCGTTCAGTTTAGGGGCTAGAATAAAAAAGATTTCTAGAAGCTATGTGTACTCAGCAGCCCTCTCTTTAACACATCATATTTTCCCCTCTATATCATCCTTCCCTCCACTCCCCCTCTCTCTCTCTCTCACATACACCCCATAGCCAAAAAAAAAAAAAAAAATACCTCAACAAATAAACCCAAAGATGCAAAAAATATATATATATATACACAAACACACAAATAACACAAACTACAAATGACAGGAAACCCAAGCATGCCCTCATAAAGACACATTGACACTCAAGAGCATATCTATTACCATATCTTACATATAAGAGAAGAGCCGCAAATAGAAGCAAAACTAAGCATGCTGAAACACATTCTAACATAAACTGTGGTTCTCTGTCCAGCTGCCCCCTATAGCTGCTCTCCCCATTACTTCTAAAAGGTTCTGGAGATTAAACAGTTGGTAGCCAACTTTGTATACATGCCTGTAAACAAGAAGGCTCAGCTTTAAATAATTATGTCAAAGAAATGACAACTGTGCTCTTTGCCAGAACAAGGATGAATAATTACAAAGCCAGGACATAATTAAGCAATTCTGACTGCCGGATTCTCGAGCTGTCTCTGTGATGTGAAGGGCTGGCGTGCCCGCCGTGCATGCCCTCCTGGACAGGCCTCCATGCTGCTTTGATCAGCTAAGGGGGTCACGGTCTGGTCATTATAGAAGCCTTTTTTGGGGGGCCTCAACCTTCTCTGCAGCCAGCGTGGTGTTCTATGCATCGACACTGGGGTGATTCAATGGCCAATAGTTGACAAAGATGTATATTTTCCTTAAAACCCTACAAAATAAGCAAAGCCTAGCTATCGCAGGTCTGGAGTTGTTCACTGTAACATTAGCTATCACTTCCTAATGAATGGCAGCATCTTTCTGGGGAACAATCAGAGCCCAGGCAGAAGGAAGCTTCATACAACAAAAGACAAAAGGCAGCAACGAAGGAGAAACATGTCACGGTGGGAGAAAGCGAGAGAGGACTCGTTCACGGGCACTGGGGCCTGACTGGCTCCAAATCAAACCTTTGTGACACAGGGGGTTTATTAGTTCCTGGATGATTTTGCATTTGCGTCAGCCGAGAACACCCAGACTGCCCATTCCCTACCTCCAAGGCAAGCTCTGTGATTGGAGAGGCATTTTCCACCCTCCCAAATACTTTATGTCAGGAATAAAATGAAAACAGCTCCCCAAATCACAGCCCCCTTGATCATCCATCAGGACATTCTGTTGACTCAGCACAACAGGCCTCTGCCGCTTTGGAAAGGACAGAAGCCAACTTGAGATTCCGATCCTGTTATGAAAAATAGGTCTTCACCAAGTATGCTCAGCTCAGCATCGGCAATTCACCGGAAGGAAATTGCTCTCCACTTAGAAGCCGGCTCGGGGTGTACACACAACCTCCCAGAACATGCATATGTATATATACACAGAGATGGAAAGTATGTATACACACCTGCATATGAACTAACATATGTCGGTACACACTGTGAGCAGGCAAGAACCAGCCTTTTTAATGCCAATTTATTAATTCAGCAAGGAGCTCATTTGGCCTCTTTCAATTTGCAACAAAAGTGCGGGTACAGAGCTCTGAAAACAACAGACAAAAGGGAATTGCCTGCCATTCACAGGAGGATACAATTTGAGATGAAACCAGGAACAGAGAGAAATCTTCTCATGCACTTGAAGCACCATGGCGTAAACAGAACATTTACCTGGAAGCACACACCCCTGGGTTCTGGTCCTGGTTCTGCCTGGACAGGAAGCTACATATTCTCCCAGCTTCCTCATCCAAAAATGAGAATGCAGACCAGGCTAAGTCCTCTTCAATTGAGAAACCATGGGACTCCATGAAGGGACAGCTGCAGGCCCCATGTTTTGTGGGCTCTGTCTCCAAAACAACTAATGGCGATTTTTAAGCTTATACCGTTAGTAGGATATTAGCGTCAATCACACCAACATGAGCTAATTCTGTAATTGATTAGAACCAACTTTGTAACTCTGAAGAGCATTTCTGCTGATGTTGCTAATGACTCAAAGGAACAGCTAATACTTGATTTTAAGGATCCTTTTTTAGTTGCTTTCAAAAGGGGTGGGGGGATTTGAGTCTCCCCTACCCCCCATCCCCACCCCACCTCCCACCCCATCTCTGCTCTGACAGACCTGTCCTGCTTTTACATGTTTTCTGCATTTGGGCCTCCCCATAAGGTTCTGTTTGAACAAACAGATCCATGGGGGGAAATATTTAGTTCACAGCTCCAGAGGTAACAAAGCAGAGAGAGAACAATGTGGGCTCCGTGGTCACAGACACAGGACGTCCCAGCTCGAGCCATCACCAGCCGTGTAACCTGGGGCCACCCAGCGAACTTCTCCGGGCCTAAGTGACCTAATCTGTCAAGGCAGACAATGATCCTTTCCCCCACCTTATAGGGTTATGGGAGGATGCAAACCTCTACGCAGAGAAGTTTAGGACAATGGCTGGCTTGTTTTGAGTATCCCACGCAAACATGATGGGTATTGTAGAGCTTCCCATGTCAAAGACAATGACAGCAGGGGAATTACTGATTTATTCTGGGAAGTATATACATGAAAGTCAGAAATGTAGCTGGGCAGAAACCTAGATATTATAAAGACTTCATTTGTTGTACTTTGCTAGGTTTAGTGACACTGGCTATCTCTTGAATATTTTCACCAAAAAAGAAATGGAGGCCCAGAAAGGAGTTACTTCATTTCGACAAAATTACAAAAGCTGGAATAACTAAAAGCAGTCGTGAGCAATACGTCAAACCTACACCTCGATAAGGAGAACTGTTAACACTTTAATAGCTACAAAATGAATCACTCTATTAATTTCCCATATGCTGAAACGTAACAGTGCATTCATCTGCCAGTATTATACCCTCCATATCATATATTTCTACAACTGTTAGCAATTTTATTCCTCATAATGGGAAATAAGTGGCACCTCATGGATTTAGGGAACGAAAGTGGCCTGAGGTATGCTGCCAGACAAGCAGCTTGATGAAAGAGAACTCATTTTTCTGTTTTGCTTTTGTTTTCTTTCTCCCCCTTAATCATTTCCAATGCATGCGCAGAGGGTGATAAGTCAATAATCGAGGACAAACTAGGCCTCTCAGATTTTTCTGCCAGTGCTTCCAGCACACAAGCTGCCATCCCATGGGAGGTGACTGGAGCTCTGTGGAGCCTCAGGGTGGTGACGGACTTCCAAAGGAGTCCCGGCGTCCACTCTCCACCCACAGGCTTCACCGAAGGACTCCAGCTCCTCCCAAAGAGACAGTCCTCCACTTCCTTGACATTTCCTTGTATCTGAATCCAAGACTCAGAGCCAGATCCCCCCTGCCTCATCAGTGCTGTCATTAAGGTAACACCACGTTAAATTACACGGCCTCAATGCAAACTTGGCTGGTGAAGAAAATTCAATAAACACCCCTCTGATGAGCTCTGGAGAGCCACATGTGGGGAGCACACACCGGCCCAGGGCCACATTGCGAGAAAAAATTGCCTTCCCCGCTAACGACATCTCGGATGGCTACTGAGCCCTTGCATGTGGATGTGAGGACACAGCTCTCCTCTAGCTCCCCTTTTGTCATGAGAAAGAAGGGTGCCCTGTAAGGCACCAGTAGAATACTACCCACCACAGTGCTTTCCTCTTTCTCCTTTCTCAGCTCCAGAACCCATTCTGTGAAGATAGCATCTTCCAGAGATAGGCCTGAAATTCCTTCCAGAATTTCACAATAGTCAAGAAGTCCCCTGAGACTGAGTCACAGGCAAATTCATTTTGTACCCATTCCCACTTCATGTTTGGCCAATAGTGTAAGGATGGCTGAAACCCTGGGGTGGGATCCCACCAGCATGCTAAACAAAGAGGAGGACATCCTCCATGCTCCAAGACATGGCATGAGATGTAATATATACCCCTGTTGGTGTTGTGAAGACCAGGGAGCAGGTAGCTTACCTTGGGTTTGACCACCTTCATGAATGCCCCTCTGACCAACGCCTCCTCACGTTCCCATCTGGTTACTTTCTGGGCATCCAGAAACTTCAAGTTGGGCAGCTTGTGCAGAACAAAGCATCTGGAAGGGACAAGTCAGAGACCACTCAGTAAGGCTGGGGTGACAATCTCAAAGGACCATGCAATTTGTCTGATTCCCCAGGAATCCGCACTATCAGGTCTTCAGAAGTTTAGTTAGTGGCTGCTACTTCTCCTCTCTTCCTTCACAGAGAATGGACAGTCACCTGTCAGGGAAATCTGAATGATTATATTTTATACAGACATAGAACTAAACTTTATAAACATATAATGGCTGCACTCGACTCAAAGAGAGATACAGACACATAGATACACCACGACTGGATTAGTCAATAGGGCTCTATCAATGTGTTTGTTCCTTTCCTTGCTACCTTGCTACACAGGAAGTTCTCAGTAAAACTAACCTACAACCTGGTTGCACCGCTTATGCTGCAACCATATTATAGGTTATGCACATTGCTCTCACCTCTGAGATAAAAACAGATCTTCAATTGGAAGCTAAGAAAAGAGACCCTGACTTGCCATCCAGGATAATAAGCTGGGATGTAGGCCAAAAAAGCAACCCAGAAGACTTTGGAATAGAAGCAAGGAATACAAGGCCCCAACAGAGGCCTTGAAGACATGTTCTCATCACAGAGTTATTTCCACCCTGGCATTATGAAGATGGTCTTTGTCAACAAGAAACAAGAGGAGTTGGTTTCTAGGGGATATTAGCCCAGCAAATGCTATGTGCTCTCCATTTCCCTGAAAAGACTGTTTGACATCCATTATGCAATCCAATGATACGCTAATGGATACTTGTGATCAACTGTCCTCAAGCAGATCTATGTGGTGTTAACAAGAAGATCCACTTGACCAGGTCATAAGCAAATGCCCATATCTTTTTATAATTGGAAGTTTAGATACTTGCTTATCATTCTTCCTCAGTGACCATCACCAACCCAGATGCTTCCCACCAAGCCTCCAAACTCCATCAATCATGCAGGCAATTGTTTTGACCCTGCCCTGCTTAGGAAGAAGAGGCCAGTACCCAACGTCAAGAGCAATGGATTCTGTCCAGGGGAATTTGCTACCTCCTTCCTGCACCCAGCCTCCTTATATCCACCCATCTTTCAAGCCTCACCCCCTGAAGTTTTCTTCTACACTTCCAACCACATTGCTTTCTTCTGCAACAGACTGTCAACACCATAACATCGTTTTCTGATTGTTCTCTGGGTGTTCGTTTGGTGCCCTCACTTAAACTGTAAGTTTCTTGAAGGCAGGGACAAAATGTCTTTTCTCATCCTCACTCCATCTTGGAGATGAGCATTATAACGGACCCAATAAAACGCCAGTTCATTTCAGTTGCACAAATAATTCTTGAGCACAATGTGCCAACCTTAGGGAAACAGAGGCTGTTACAACCTGGTTCCTGCTCTCAAGGGGTTCTCAGTGTAACGGGGAAAACACACTCACACAGAGACCATTGGAAATCGGCGTGGCTGAGCGCCGAGACTGACAATACACAGAGTAGTTACAGGAGCACCCACAGAACCACTGAGAATTAAAGGGAAAAGAAGTAAGAGGACACCTCAAGCAGACTTCAAAGAACCAAACCCTCAGGCAACCCCCAAGGACTTGGCTTTTTCTCAAGGCATATGTTACTGGGGGTATGCAGGGTGCCTTCCTCCTCTCTGGGGGACCTGACTCCCACCCTCCCACCCCACAGGGTGGCCTCACATCACCAAGTGGCCGTCACATGCTTGTCCGAGTCACAGACACTGCGAACCACTCAAAAGCCAGAAACAACAGCTCAGTGGCCTCCAGGGATAACTTTCATGCTACTCATTTTTAAAGCCAGAATACTCTGAAATTCTTTTTGTTGTGGTAATATACACATATATAATGTAAAATTTACCGTTTTAACCATTTTTAAGTGGTTAAGGAATGTAAGCATTCATTACATTCACAATGTTGTGCTGCATCACTACCATCCATTACCAAAACCTTTTTATCACCCAAACAGAAATTCTGCACCCAGGAAGCAATACCTCCCCATTCCCTCCTCCCCACAGCTCTTGGTAACCTCTAACCTACTTCTATCTCTATGAATTTGTTTACTTTAGATATTTCATACAGGTGAAACTATACAATATATGTCCTTTTGTGTCTGGCTTATTTAACTTAGCATAATGTTTTCTAGGTTCATCCACGTTGTACCATGTATCAGAACTTTCTTCCTTTTTATGGCTGAGTAACACTGACATCCAAAACATCCACCCCAATGCCTGAGTTCTTAGAAATTTGTCTACTTTTTGCTTCTTCCTGGCCACAATCTATTGCCCTCTTTCCTATTTCTCCCCAAGCCTTTCTCTAAGAGGCCCCTAGCCTTATCCAAAATCAGGAAACTTCTGCAGAAGGCCCAAACTTCCCTTCCATCCTCCAGCAGAACTCCCACCGGGCTCAGTCAATGTCAGAGAAAACTTCATCTCCTGCCTGTAGCAGCCAAGTCTTGATGACAACAGATTCTTTCAAATGAAGACATGTACAGACGGAAACAATATGTCAGGAGTGACGCTCAAAGGAGTAAAGACACCCACTAAGTGTAGGGTGGGAAAAGATGAATATTCAGGTGAAGAAAACATGAGTATTAGAAAATCAGCCAATGTTTAATGATGGAATGAAAGATGCCTTCACAGGGCTGGCAGCAACCGCGATGACAACAGACAGTGCCTTGTCAGTTCGCCCCACTTTGGATCACAGCCCTGAAATCAAAGGAGAGGGGGAGAGAGGTGCTGGCTTTTAAGCTACTTAAAACTTTCAGATGATAAAGAGCTACTGTTTTCTGAGCACTCTTCTTATACAGCTTGGGCAGCCCTGGCACCAGAGGCTTCTTAACTCCCATCCTGAGTGCTGGCCTGGGTCTCCGATGGCCAGTAGCTTGGAGAGGTTTGAGGGACACTCAGAAGACTGGCCCCAAATCCATACTCAGCCCAGGGTCCAAAGATCCTCCCTTAGTGATCTCTTCTTTGTTTTCTGACCTGGACATTCATTCTTTCTTTCTTTCATTCATTCATCAAATTATTATTGAGCAGCTCCTACCTGCCAGGAACCAAGCCAGGGGCTAAGAACAAGGTGGTGAGATGAGCAGACGAGGCCTCCGCTTGCAAGGAGCAGCTCTTCTAGCACCGGGGTGCTCAAGCTTGGGCGAGCCGCAGCATCACCTGGAGGGCTTGCTGTGACTTGGATGGCTGGGCCCTGCCCCAGAGTTTCTGCTTCAGTAGGCCTGCACGGCAAAATGTTGCTAGCAAATTTCCAGGTGACACTGACACTGGTTTCACAACCACACTTTGAGAACCACTGTACTTGTGAAAATAGTGCCCAGAGGAATGATCGTTTTGGGATTAGCCATATGGGACATTATGAGGGCAGCAAGATGAAGTGCCTCCCTCCAATTCTGCCACTGGTCTGCCCCGCCCCAGCGTCAGTGGGGACGCACCACGGCGCACAGACGGCAGCTGTGGCCACCCCTACTCCGTGATGGTTTGAAACCAGCTCCAAACATTAATTTGCAGAGTGATAAGTCAGTGGGCTTCCTGCCTGCCTGGCTCATCCTAGTCTTGGGAGATCTATTTCCCTTTGTTCCAGGTCGTGTCAGGGTGTCAAAAGCCACAGCTTCAATCCTGAGTGTAATACAAGTTTGCCATAAAAATACAAGAAAGGATTCCCAAAGCCCCAGAATGAAGGCTTTTACAATATCAATTCAACCCTTGTAAATTTAATCCAGGGTTATTTGTTGCACCAAAATCTCTTTACTGTGATGTATTACTTAGTTACTGGGGTTATCACAGCCATATCCTAAAGTTGCATAGTCCATAAAACATTTCAGTTAACAATGCGGGAAGGTTAACTCCCCCAGATAACCTGCAATCACCAGGGCTAGTCCAGATGACATGCCTCTGTCAGCTTCCACGAGCTATTGATGGTTCAATCAGTTTGTTTTGAAGGTAAAGTACAACAAAAGGGCAGTAAACTTATTCAGACTGTCAACAAGGGCTATCAGGAATGGGGCTTGCAGGTAAGTAATTCTGGGTATTTTAAGGCTATTATCAAACAGCAATGGTTGAAGGAAGAGACAGCTACTAATAACACAGAAGGCAGCTATCATAAACCACTTTATGGCAGAAACCCCCCTCTATAAATCCTGCGACACCCGGAGTCAGCCTCAGATTTATAAAACTGCTTGTTAAGCCTGGGCACTGCTTAATGAAAAGAGAGCCATCTCAGTTCTAAGTTTCACGTCCCTAGCTCCAGAGGGCAACTCCAATTTCCCTGACCTTCTCAAGGTGGCTGGGGGGTAGCTCCAGGGCTTGGTGAGCGAGGAGTCCAAGCACAGATGGCTGTGTTGTGGAAGGTGAGGTTATCGAGAGGAGAGCAGGGATCCTGGGAAGGTGTTTAAGGACCCATTTGTCTCTGTCTGGGAACTCCAGTTCTCTAAAACTGAGAGAACAGCACACATAGCTTTTCAGGTTCTTGCCCTCTTCATAGAGAATACTCTGTCTTCTTAAAGGACCTGTCTAAGGAGAGAGCTAGAACTGGTGGAAGGAGAAAAGGAACAACCAAAATGCTTTTTTCCCACCTCCAAAATCAATGTTCTCTGCTCAAATCCTGGCGCTCTGGAGTTTTTCGTCTAGATCCCAAAGAGAGATGAGGATGCTTTCCCCCCTGCCCACAGCTGCTCTCCAAATGAAACTCCACAATCACAGAAAAGACAAGATGGGTCTCCATTGTCTACTCCCGAGATTGCCCACCATGGTTCTTTTTCTGCGGTGATTCTATTTACAAAATACCACGTCTAAATCCTGAGTGGATGAGACATAGGATCACAGGAGTTTTTTCCTACTTCCTTCCGTATATTGTGTTCTGTGCCTCTTCTCACTACTTCTTGCTGCCTTCTTGCTTCCAAGGGAGGTGGGGGGAAGGGGAGACATGGCACAAGCTACCTCTGCCCTCCTAGGGGCCCCTGAAAGTGGCAATGCATGAACCATGATCCGTTCTCAATATTTCAGAAAAGGGTGAGCATGCCAACAAAACAGCAGGCTTCTTTGCTTTCAGCTGGATTACATCAGCTCCTTTTGGAAATGCTGGTTACCTCATGCTGATCAGAAGCACTGATCAACTGCTCAATGTGTCTGATTAATTTAAAAAAAAAGTTAACAATGTCCTAAATACAGCTTATTTGGGAGACCAAAGCTTTCAAGTGTGAGGAGAAAAATTATAGGAGGGAGCTCTTCGTAAAGAAAAGTTTGGAACCAACCAGGAATTGCAAAGAGCTCAGACTCCAAACTTCTCTTGCTGTGTGATCTTGATTCAGCCTCTGTCCCTTTCTGAGGCTCGGTTTCTCCATCTGTGTAATGAAGGGAATGGGCTAAAGGATGTCTAAACTCCCTTAGAGCTTTAGCTTGGTTGGATTCCACGTACCTCAAAGTTAATTTACAATAAACACACCCACATCCTTATGCTCCTTTCTTTATTCCAATTTCCTTATGTCCCCCCACCCCCACCCCACACACACACCTTTGGGTAAAGGAGGACGGTGAGAAAAAGTCAATAAAGACCAAAGAGTAATGAACAAACACGGTGAGTGGAATCACCCCAGATGCTCCGAGAGATGACAATGATCTCACTCTAATGAGCTGAGGTGAGCTCACCTACAGGCTTAATGAATGCCTGACAACAGGCAAAGGCCAGCTGACTTGCTCACAGTCCACTGGCAGCATGTTTGAAGTCTCTGTGCAAACAATACACCCACAGGATGGACGGAGGACCTCTGCAGAGGGTAACCGGCAATTACTCTGTGGGCTTCTGTCACTTTGATCTCTGGGTCGTGACCTTTGCTTTCTTGTGATCTTCAAAGCCCACATTGCAGACGAGCTGGAGAAGGCTAGCTGGGTTATGTAAGCCACAAATTTTACAGCTCCTTTTCGGCTGGGAAGTGGTGGCAACCCCGGACGGCCGAGAGACCTTCCTTCTGGCTGAGACATTGGGCAGCCGACCCCCCACCCCCACTGTCTGCTGAGGGCTGCTCCCTACAGTGAACAGAGAAAGGGTGTCGCATTTTAAATAATTTAAAGTTGTAGGATGTATAGAGAGGCCTCATGGGGAGGAAGGAGGACGGGGAGGCCAACCAGAGATTGGAAGGAAAGAATGAATGACCAAGGAGTCAGTGACAGAGGTCAGCCTGGAGACTGTGAGACGACCCCCTGATTTGACAGGCGAGCCCACCCCTTGTGGACTGCAGGCCCTCACTCCATTCCTCATTCCACTAAGAAGAAAGAAAAGAAATGCAGGAGAAGACAAGAAATAGGCCATTCTGGGCTCTCAAGCTTCCCACAGCAGATTTCCTAAGAAGTCCCAGGTGGCTGCTGGGCACAATGATGGTATCCCAGGCCACACCCTGCCCCACCGCCCCCTTCCTGAACAAATCCTGAAGGCCGCCAGTTGTCACATTTGCCTCCATTTGACATTCATCCCAAAACAACAGCACGGAGCGTCCACACAGCAAAGCGTGGGCAGCTAAAGGTTCTATAACAACGTGGCAACAGGCACTTCTCAGCCGTGAGCTACAATGCAGGGCAGAGGGAGACTCCAGGCACGGTTTCTCTCCTTCCAAGCAGGCCAGGACACCGCTCACCAACTCGGCAGTATGTCCGTGTTCACACACAGGTTTAATGAGCCTGCTGTATGGTGGGGGTGTGTGCCAGGAAAATCCAACTGGGCGCTCAGGAGTAAGTGGAGAAGCAAAAGGGGTGGACGTGGGGGAAGGGGAGGAGGGACCCAGCAGAAACTGAAGCACCTGGGCAGCTAATTCCAGTAACTGCATAAATCTAGTCACTTCCCATTTCAGGTCCAGTGGTTGGCCACAGCGTGACCTAAAACTGGGCTGACCTCTCCGAAATAAACGTCCACCGGGGAAACGAAACAACAGACATACTTGTTTTGATGTATGGCTGGGTGACATATTATAAATATTACATCACATAACCACCGAGGATGCCAATCAATAAGAAATTTTTTTAGACAGCACTAAATGAGCCATGGGTTCTTGCTTCTGAATACACTCTTTTAAGGCTCCTACTATTGCTTAAATGATTAATAGAAGACATATTGTCAGAAAATGTACTTAAAGTGAAAAACAGTAAACTGTAGAAATATCATTCATTTTTTAAGCAATTTCCTAGTGAAAATGTCACATAAATTTACATAGAGTCTGTACTATTAGGCTCTGGGTAACCGCTAGAAGGAAGGCAGACCTCATGCTTTGGGGATAAAGGGCCTAGAAAATATTTTACCCAAAGCAAAAATGCAGATACATTGCTTTGTAGAAATTCAAGTGCCAAAGGAATTCTGGATTCAAAAGGCACATTGTGAAACCCTAAAATTTCTCAGAGACACATAATCTGGGAAGTTATGGAAACGGAACTGAGCAGAGTGGGACCAGAGCCTCTGGGTAAACTAAGCAGAGCTGCCTGCAGAACAAAGGATGGAGCTGAATCATACAAACATTGACTTCATCTAGGTGCAAGTGGACATGCATGTCAAACATATGCAAAAATAACAAAATCAATAAAATTTTAAAAGTGTTAGAGTATCAGCCTACCATGCCACTCTGTGAGCAGATGCTGCTCAGTGGATGTGAAATCGGATGAGCACACATTTCATGCTCCTTCAGCTGTTCTCAGCTCCCATTTCTTCTCAGAGCATGACCATCTTGCCTTTGTGGTGGGGGACTCTGGGATTTTCAAAGGTGATTTTGACTAGATGTGATTTTGCCTGTGTGCTGCCCGCAGAACCCATCCATCATGGCAACTTCACCATACATGCACTAGCAAACAGCATTCCCATCCCCAGCCTTCAGTGCCTTCCAGGGGACCAGGCCTGTGGTGGGGAAGACAGCCTGGAGGGTACCCAAGCCCATCAGATGGATTACTCTTCTAGAATCAGGCCGTCCCTAAAGAATCATGACCCAACAACCAGGAATTGGATTGCGTCTGAACAATAGTCCTTTGCTTAACTTCCTTTCTTGATATTCAAATGCATCTGACTCCAAACAGGTAGTGAGCATCTGAGCATCTGAGCTGCCCAAAGGGTGCTGCATCTATCTACAAGTGCTCAGCTCCTTAGAGGGAAGGGTAATTCCAAGCCCCTTCCAGCAAACAGTTACCAAACCCTATTACATGCCCAGCACTGTTTTAGGTGCTGATGAGACTGCAAAAGATCAGAAGAGCCAATCCTTACCTATGGAAGCCTAGTCTCTTGACATCGAAAGACATGAAGTAACAGGAGAAATATACAAGATGAAATATATAAAATACTGCGTGATAGTGACATGAACTGGAACTGCTAGAGCCCACAGGGATTTTAAGAACTACTCAGTCCAATAGTTGTTAATTGAACATCAGAATCACCTAATGACTGTTGCTTTATTTGCCACCAAATAAATCAGAATGTCTTTGATAATTCGGAGGGATATCTCTGGCTAAGGACCACTCATCTAGACTATTCTCCCCATTTTAAAGGCCCCACTGGCAAAGCTAAACTTATACCACAGGTCTTTGTCAATGTGGTAAGTTATAATGAAAAATAATAGTAGTAGTTTTTCTTTTTATTGTACAACCTTATAAGCCCTCCATTTGCTACTACTTCTCTCATTCTAGAAAAACAAAATACAAAAATTTGTTAACAGTTGGATTCATCTATAGCTTTCTGGCTATATGTGAATTGAATGAAATGAACAAACTACTTTGTGTATACATATATATGCATATATACAGACACACACACACACATATGTATACATGCACATGCATACACACACACATGTACATACATACATAGAATTTATTTTTAAGGATTATAGAACTCTAAAGAAAAAGATTAAAAAAAAAATGAGAAGGTCCTAAACAGTGCTAGGTTTAATAAAAATATTTACTGGGCACACTTTCTTGGATTTTCTTGACCCTTCCAACACAGATCTTGAAAACAAGTTGCTGCAAGAGATAAAATAGGCTTTTGATCATCCTTTTTGCACCTGAAACCAGGTTGTTAAATGCTTCAAAGTTGAAAAGAGTCTTAAATAAGAAAATTCAGTTCTAACTGAGTAAGCAACTTAAGTGCTGATAGAAATATGTAAACATTCACCTATTAGAGCAACCATATTTGTATTGCCAGGACACACATTCAAATCCCAAAGGAAAATATTCACCATGGAGAAAGATTTGAAACAAAAAGGAGGGTTAAGAACTTTGTTTTCAGATGGTTTACAAATCAGTCTAAGACCCCCTACAAAATTAATCAAGCAATGTAGAAAAATGAGGTTAAAGATAACTTCTTCCTGATAAAAGTAATACAACTGCATTCCCGTAGCCTTACTTATGTGTGTGTATATTTTTTAAATCTACAATATTCAGAAGCCTTCCTGGTATGGCATACAGAATGACTTTTGCCTTACACCTTTGCCTTCATACAACATGAATACTGCAACTAATATTCCTTCAGGGGTCACCACAGATTACAGATTCTTTTACCAGTCCCATTAGAACACGTTTCCTTCAAACTATCATTATCCTCCTTCCCCCTGACCTTTCCAAATCTAATGGTCAGTTCCTATCTGCCTTGTATTTCGTTTCTTTCCTTCTTCCCTCTCTCTCTTCCTTCTTCCTGCATTGATTAGTAGTGAGTGTTCATGAGCACTTACGTTGTAATGAGAGAGTGCATACACACATAAAAAGACAGTGAAAGCGTTTGCAAAACAACAATCAAGAATGAGAATGCAGAGAATTTAAAATAAAGGAGAACCACATGAGTTCAGTCAAATGGGTAAGATCAAGAAAGCTCCCTGAGAGAGGCGAGTTTGGATCAGGGGTTTCAGAGCAAATGATTTGGAAGTCAAGAAAAGAAAGAAAACTTTCCTGATACATTTATACTTTGATCCCATCAAAGTACATGGCCAGTTTTATGGTGTAGTGGTATGGGCATTGTGGGGTCTCCTCTTGGGATTGCACATGAGTTCTCTACATTTTGGTGGGAACTGGTCTTTCTCCAAAAGTGACTCTGAGAAAAATCTTACAGCACAGATCAGGGGTCAGCACACTACAGCCCATGGGTCAAATCTGGCGAGCTGTTCTTATAAATAAAGTTTTATTGGAACCCAGCCATGCCTATTCATTTATGAATTGTTTTTGACTACTTCTGCAGTATAATGTCAGAGTTGAATATGGTCTCTGACAAGACATCATATAGCCCACAAAGCCTTAAATATTTACTATCTGGACCTTTACAGAAAGAGTTGGTCAATCCCCACCCTAGAGCACCCAACAGCTCTTCAACTGTCTTGGTTCCTGTGACCCCTGTGACCCCTGCAAAGGGAGACAATGGTTCCAGGGTACCAAAAGGTGAAGCAAGTTCAGCATTGTCATGGAAAGTCCACGTTTAGCAAACATCTACTATGACCACCACAGCGTAATATCAATCCCAAAAGGCGTAATTTTCCCCTTCCCCGACTGTGCTCAGATAACCGGACACTCACCTGTACCTCCTGTAGTCTTCCTCATCCTTGTCCAGGCCCACCAGCTCGTTGGGGCACGCCACGTTTCCCAGCAGGCTGAGATACTCCAGGGCTGGTGTCACTTCTGCCAGGTGATCCAGCAGACGCTCCACATCAGTGATGTGACAAAGGTTAAGGATCTTGGTCCAGGAAGACAAAAGGCTTAGCAAGGAGCACAGACCATAACTGACAAGCACAGCCTAGCAGCTGACAGGCCTAGTATGCTCCCTTTGAGATGAAATGAGTGAAGTCCGAAATCACCTTAGCTGTGGGTTTATGGCACTTCTAGTTTTTTCATTACCACTCTTGGGGGCATAGACTAACTTTTCTCTGAACAGGTAGACTTAAGGCTGCTTAATTGTTTTATAACAAGTTTCTTTCCTCCATGGTTCTGTTTTTTTAAAACATGATGTAAAGATAGATTCCACATAGGAAAATATTTTTGCAATAAGCAAATCTATAAAACACCATTTTTTCTAACAATAAAGGCAAGAATTATTTCTAAAGACCTCATTAAATGCATATTCTTCCTTAGGGAGAATTTATCATGAAAATATACGGGAATGGCATGGATGCAAACAGGGACAGGCACTCTCCTCTGATCTGAAAGCCTGCGATGGAGCTAAGCATTGCCTAGTGGCCTCGCTACAAGCCAGAAATCATTGGGTTGGAGGAAAATGAGAACAAAGCTAAGACGAAAAAACAAAAAGTTAGGACAGTTTTAGTCAAATTGGGCAGGTTCTAATGTATTTCCTGAGGATCTGTTTTGATATATAGCATATACATAATATGAAGGAGAGAATGAAAAAGCAGAGACCGAGGAGGGACATGGTGGTAAGGTTATTTGATGGAGCCATCCCCCAGTAGGATCCTCTGTCCAATTAAGGCATACATTGAAGCCCCCTAACCAAATAAGAGACGAGCCACAAATTCAGGGAATCTCAGATTAGGAAGGACTTAATGATAACCCAATTCACATAGCAAGTTCTGGCTTGAGCCAGACAGAGATGAGCTGAGCCCTAGCGAAGGTTACACTCCAGGTAGCCATGAATAGAGGCCAGGACTATGCAATGGCAATGGAGACTATGGATGGGAAGAGTCAGCCAATGTCGGAAGAAAGAAAGGGGTCTTTGCCAGAATGGTAGCAGGAACACAGGGTCAGAATATACAGGGTGAATGACAAAAGTCACAGACCAAGGGCACCATTTCCAGTAGGAAGCCCACTTGGACCTAGAAGAGAAAGGGGATATGAAGGAAAAGAGCCGTCCTTGCTCTGTCAGGATGTTATCTAACCTTGGGGTTTTATCCAGACTTTTTTCCATTTACTCCATTTCAACTTATCAGAGGGGAATGAACTCTAAACCCAACCGATGTTTGAATCAACTTCCTAACACATTTGCCAAGGGGTCATCACAACGTAGCACATTCCACCTCTGACAGATTAAATGAATGTTAATCATTACAGTCTTTAAGAAAATCATCTACTATAACCAATTAAAATGACAGTGAACAATTTCAGAGAAAACTCTTGGCTTTTCCAACAGGCTCTTATATTATAGGTTTCACATCCATCGCCAGGTTTAAAAAAAAAAAAAAAAAGAAAGAAAAAGAGAAAAAGAATAGAGAGTTTTTCTTTCCACTAGGACTGAACCTTCCTCAAACTTCTACCCACTGGCCTAATTCAATCACTCAGGGTCACTGAGAATAGGTCAATCTTCTCTTCCACAAGACAACCCTTCACATATTTGAAGTTCACACGTCTTCCTTAAATCTTTTATTCTCCAAGTTAGGTTGCATCAAGCATGTTTCATACAACATGTTCTGTTACCATCATATGCAAGAACAATGCTGTGCTCCGGGAGGGCACAAGAGAGAGATAACGAGAGAGAGAGATCACAAGCAAAAGGGGGAAAAGCAAGTAAAGGAGTAGCAGGAGTCTATTCATCTACTTGTTGCTGTCAGTTTGCCAGTATCATCCCCATTTCTGAAACAAAAACAGGAAAATGCCACTGAACCTATCAATCTTTCAAAATTAACATCCAGGAACAACCACAAAAGACAACTGGAATGAGGACAATGGCACGTGTGGACGACGGGAGAGAAGGTCCCAGCAGGGAATAAGGATGGAAATACAGTGGGTAAGCAGCTAGGAGTTGAAACATTATCGTGTCTCTTTTTTGAAGACAAAGTGTGTGTATCAGTTTTTTAAATGAATTTTAATCATTATAGTCTTTAAGAAAATCATCTAATATAACCAATTAAAATGACAGTGAACAATTTCAGAGAAAACTCTTGGCTTTTCCAACAGGCTCTTACATTATAGGTTTCACATCCATTGCTAGGTTTAAAAAAAAAAAGAAAGAAAGAAAAAGAGAAAAGAATAGAGTCCTTCCAGTACTCTACCAGCTTAGATGGAGCAGAAGCATCTCAGGGAGCTCTGGGCCTCACAAAGTCTTCCTCTAGATGTTCCAAGTCCCCCTCCAGTGCCTGGGACTGGCGAGGGCCAGAGACGTCATCCAGGTGGGGAACCCCAGCCTGGACTTGGATCTGCAAGGACCCCAGTCTAGATTTCTCCCCTTCAGCGTATGCTCTGATCCTTTTACCCCCATGCAGGGGCCCATTAGATGCACCAAGCCTCTCTAGGACTTAGGCCTCATTGGGTTGCCCTGAAGACTTACTGCCAGGCCTTATTTCCAGGGGGAGGGCTGGAAGGGTGGATTATCTCTTGTATGGGAACTCAAGAGAATGGCCACCAAAATCATGCTAATACCCTGAAATTGGGTCATTCAAATAGTTTTTTGTAGACAAAGGGATGCTCTAAGGGAAGTGCCGCTATTTACTATGGATGGAAGAGTTTGCTTGAGCCAAAACCTTCATCCCTCTTAGGGATTGTATTAGTCAGTGTTCTCTAGGAAAACAGAGCCAACAGGAGGTATCTGTAAACGTTATGAGATTTTATAAGTGTCTCACACAACCGTGTGCTACATGAGTCCAAATCCCGTAGGGCAGGCTGCAAGCTGGCAACTCTGATGAAGGTTTTTGATGGCATTCCCCAGGAGAGGCTGGCTGTGTGAAGTACAGATGAAAGTTCTCTCTTCTGACTGCTGAAGTCATCACTTCTCCTTCTAGAGCCTTCAACCAATTGGACTAAACATCTCTTTTGGTGAAGACACTCCCCTCAGTTGATTGTAGACGTAATCAGCTATTGACGTGATCAACTTACTGATGATTTAAGTCCATGAAATGTCCTCACAGTAGCACTTAGGCCAGTGCTTGTGTGACCAGATGACTGGGAACCATCACCTGGCCAAGCTGATGCATGAACCTATCCATCACAGGTACAAACCGCTTGAACTTTGGATATTGTTCATCTACTATTTGAAGGTGGAAACATGATGGAATGGAACTCAAGACTGGCAAGATGTTTAAGTTGAGGAAACATTGGGTTAGTGAGTTGGACTGAAGTTCTAGTGAATTCCCAACCTTCCGTGGTCAGCATTGGGAAGCCTAGCATGCCACCATCGGGGGAAGGACGTCCAGTTTAATGTGACTAAATCTTCATGTGCAGATTTACCATGCAGTTAATAAAGCTATATGTGAGGACTACTTGCTTGCACAGGACCCTTCCAAAGGAAAGGGCCTAGTGATAAAGTCACACCATTTCACATACTTTTTATAAAATTTGCAAAAGTAAGCTATTTAAGCTGCAGTTGGTCAAGATCACTCTATTCACTCTGACTTCTTCCATCACACGTCCCCTTGAGTTGGGTGACGGAGTGGCTCTGGGAATTCTGGGGACCCGGCAAAGGGGGCGTTGTACACAGTGACATTTACTTAGTATTTAATATGATATAATTATGTGTTTTGCAGTCACTTCTGTATCTGGTAAAGTTACTACAATGATCCCAGTGGGAATGGCTTCCAGTAATATTCCTGCCATGCTGACAAAAACATGCAACATAAAACCAATGACAAAATGGCTAACGACTTCACCAATTCAAACAACATTTACGATTAAGTTCTTGAGTATATGAACACATATACACACACACCCTTACATACTACTAACTTGAAATGCCCTGATATCTTATAGCTCATATAGAAAGGAAACATGCTGGAGTTTTTCCCAAATTTAACAATTCTGACTTTTTAAATACATTATCAGTTGTGAGTGGCAAAAAAGAAACTTTCCTAAATTATTAACAGTAAAACTCAATTTACCATCAACCAGACTAACAGATGAAATTATCTATTTTCTCTGGTGAAAATATTACAAATTTCATCATATAAAACATGGAAGTTTGCAGAAAAAAAAAAATGGAAGAAAAAAGTTTTTATACTGGCATGTCCATCATAAAACCTTGGTTCGGTTTGCTAATGTTATCATTAATACCAGAAAATGGATTGGCTTTTATAAAGAGGGTTTCTTTGGTTACAAATTCACAGACCCAAAGCCATGAAAATGTCCAAATTAAGGCATCAACACAAGTATACCTTCACTGAAGAATGGCCTTTGGTGTCTGGAAAACCTGTGTTAGCTGGGAAGGCACATGGTTGGTGTCTGCTGATCCCAGCTCCTCTCTCAGCTCCTGTGTGTTCTTGGTTCTTTCTCCCAGGATGTTTCTCTCTAACCGCCTCACAGTCCTGTCTTAGCATATCTTGGGGCAAACTCTGGGCTTCATTTCTTAGCTAAGTATCCTTCTGTCTGCATCTCCAAGCATGTCTAAGCATCAGCATCAGCAAGCATCTGGGCCTGTGTGGCTCTTTTTAAAGTACCCCAGTAAACTAATGAAGACCCATGCTGAATGGGTGGGGCCCACACCTCCATGGGAACAATCTACTCAAAAGTATCACTTCAGTGGGGTGAGTCACATCTCCATGGAAACAGCCTAATTCAAATACCCCAAAAGATTGGATTAAAACATGTCTTTCGGAAGGACATAATATATACACACTGCACAAACATTATATTGCTTTTCTAGATGTTTTCATATTTGTAGTATTTGTCAACTCTGAAAAATTTTGTTTGCTTTGATATAATGGTTATTCGAAATAAACATTCATTTTTATGCCGAAGTGTTCATTCATAATCATACAGTCTGCCTTTAAGAGGGTCCCCTCAAATTGTTTAAGCTCAGACCCCACAAGACTTGATCTGCCCTTGCACTCAGGAAGGTGTGGGGACGTAGACTAGCTGGAATGCCCTGGTCATTGGAACTTCTTAGGAAACGATTCCACAAACTTCAAGGAACTTCACCCATCCTGTGCCGATGAATCCAAGGGATTTGCTGGAGCCCGTCTCATTTAGGATAGTCTGTGTGGCAAGAGCTACTCCATCCTCTTAAGCCTTTCAGCTACCTATGAAATGGTAAACAGGGCTGGGGCCAAGTGCCCCCCCTCACCCCCGCTCCCCCAAATCCAAACCAGCGAGGAAGGCAGAGCACAGCACCTATTCTGCAGAAGCATTTGTACCAGCCCTTCATCCATTTGTGGATCCCAGCACTGGAGGGTGAAAGACAAGAAGGGTTTTAATTGGTTTCTGGGTCTCCTGGGGCAGCAAGGACAAACACAACCCTGTCCTGCCTGATTCTGAGTCCTGAGTAGAACCTGTCACATTCCTTTTTGTCAAGTTCCATAAATAAGTAACCAGTGGCAATTAGTAGAGGGGACTTTTCTCTCTAGCTAACCAAGACCACCACAGCAGAGACAGTTTCAGGGATTACCTTAAGGGTGTCTTTTTTTTTTTCCCTTTCCTTTTTAAAAAATTTGAACCTACTTGGCACAGTATCAACTCTCTCCAGCTGGATTCTCAGCACACACCTGGTTTCCCTCATCAAGTCTTCTCCAGAGGACTTGCCGTTTAGATTGTCTCAGCGTCATCTACAGAAAGTTGCCATCACGGAGCCCAGCTGTCATGGCCAGGCATGCCAAGGGAGATTTTCTGCAGAGGGCCCGAGATCAAAGCACCATCCTGCCTGGAAGGTTGGAGCAGAAGGAAGGAGGGGAGCTCTCCTGGTAGTTGTGTCCAGGTGCACAGGTGTGCTGCTGCTTCCAGGTGAGAACAGACACCCACCCTCCCTCTGTGCTCAGCTCTAAGTCAGAGGGCAGCCTCTGTCACCTCAAGGAGGATTTTGACCAGAGCTAATCCTAATAATAGGATTTTTGAAAGCTAAATATACTGTATAGGTGATAAATTCTCTCATTTCAATTCCCACATTCAAAAAAAGAAAGGTTAGAAATTACCACATCCAAGTAAGAGTCAAGGAAACTGGGGTTACATGGTATGCTCAAGGTCACACAGCGGTCAAGCGTGGATTCAGTCCTAGCTTCTAAAGCAATGCCATTTCTGGGGGACAAGGGACTGCATAAATTCTCTACCATGAAAAGGTATTTTAAAACACTGAGAAGTGAGGAGTCTTTTAATGGATGGTCATCCAGCTGTGCTCTGTATCTCAGATACTTTCCAGTTTGAGCTGCCTCTTTTAGAGCATTAAAACCTTGGCTAACAATAAAACGTACTGAGAACATGTGAAGTCTTTGGGTGTTAAAGTGATTTCCCACACATCATGCCATTTAATATATACTCGGAAGTGTATACTACCCATTTTATAGATCAGGGAACTGAGGCCCCTGACAAAGGACAGAGGATTCCCCGAGAGGACACAGTAAGTTGCCCTTAGAACTCCAGCCTGGCTTCCTGACTCAGTGCAGTTGTCTCCTTACCACAGCCCAGCTGTGTAACAAGCAGCACCACTCCTTTTTCCTTTTGGCACTACAATCCAAACTCACTGTCTCTTTAGCACATGGAAGCAAAGAGGGGGACAGAAAATGAAGTGCAATTTCAAATAAAGTCAGTTCGTTACCAACTGCATCCTCAAAGTAGAGGTGGACTTTACCATTTGATTGTGTAAAGGTTAAATATCTACATTTTCCTAAATTTTCAGTTGGTCCCTTACTTGCAAGGTTGAGTATTCAGACACGATATGGCTGAGACCATTACCAAATACCCTAGCTCCACCGGAGAAGAGCCAAGGATAGTGTGTGTGTGTACACACAGATGACTGTGTGTGCGTGTGTGAGGCAGAGTGAGAGACAGAGAAGGAGAGAGAATGGGAAAGTAAGAGAGAGAGAGAGACAGAGACAGAGAGAGAGAAAAAATAGGAGAATGAGTACTTGGGGGAGGAATTTCAAATTCCTGGCTAGTGACTACGAGGCTAGTCTAAATAAACTAAAGAAAGAAGGGAAAGATAAAGCATAAACCAGGAAATGAAGAGGTAACTGGGAGGTAAGCAAGATTTCAGATATATGAGGACAGGACACCAAAGCTGAAGACTGAACAGAAGTGGAACAACAGGTTGGTAGAACAAAGGAGGTGGTCAAGCAGGAGGCATGCAGACAGGGAGCAAAGAGTTGGTGAATTCAGAAGAAATTTGCCAGACACTGGATTTGGGCCCTGGAACGCCTTTTATGAGCAGCCTCTCTGCAGCCCTAGGTGGGAGCAGGGCTTTGTGGGGGGCAGGCACAGGCAGCTGACTCCTCCTGTGTTCTAGTTCCCTCTTCTTGTGCAGTGATGGCTCCTCCTTTGGATTTCAAACTTTGGAGCTTGGAATCACCATAAATGGGATGTAGGCTGGACCCCATCCTGACAACCTATGTGATTTCAAAAAGTTTTCATTAAAAAATGAGAATAATTATTGACCAACAGTATCCAATGCATAGGATGATACTAAGGTAATATTAAATTATTAAAGAAGCAGTCTAAATCTCCCTCTTCTGTGGCCTTGGTTATAATGTGCCCATCAGATCAGCTGATTAACATAATTTGCTAGACTAACAATAATAGCAATAATAGAAACCACTACTCTAGCCTGGCTTCCTGAATCAGTGCAGTTGTCTCCTTACCATAGCCCAGCTGTGTAACAAGCAGCACCACTCCCTTTTCCTTTTGGCACATAACATATTAAGTTCTATGTTAACAGATCTTAATATCTGTAAGAATCTTAAAATAACCCTCACAACCACTGATGAAATGTGTACTATTTTTGTTACCGTTTTGGAGAGGAAAGCAAAGCACAGAGATGTCAAGTAACTTGCCCAAGGTCACACAGTAAGTGGCAAACTCACATGCAAGCCCAGGAAGTCTGGCTTTGGAGCCTGTGTTCTTAATGAATACCTGATAGTGCCTCTGGATTAAAAGAAAATGCTGATAACCCAAGTTTCAACCCTGTTCCCAGGATCCAGTAACATACAGCATTGTTACAGACATATTCATCTGTGAGTAAATCAAAATGGAAAAGTCCAGATTTACACGGCAGATAAATTTCGGAGCCAATAAGCATTCCACACATGCCAACAAAATAAAACAATCTTCACAAAAGAATTTGAGACAGAATCCCCGTTGATAGCACACTTCCCGATATGTTTAGAATAAGATTCAGTTTACAGGAAAGAGTTAACCTTCACCTGTTAAGAGGCCAATTGTTACTTGACTCTAGGTCTCCCTTTATCATAAATAGGAAGCAACATTTAAAGGAGGCAGGATGCCAAGGTCTACATCGCAGATCATTACAGGAATGGCTCCCCAAACCTCATGCCCCTCTGTACCCACACCTTGGGCAATCCCCTCCCACATCTGTTCTAGGTTTTGCTATGTGGTGTGCTTTGGCCATGAGACATCAACTCATATGATGCAAGTAGGGTTTGAAAAGAACTTGTGCACTGGGATTTGGGTTCTTGGGACACTGATGCCATGAGCAGAGGCCTGTGCTAGCCTTTTGGACACACACAGCTCAGCTAACCACCAGCACCAACCTTCACACACACGGGCAGGGCTGTTTTAGACCATCCAGTCCCAGTTGAGTCCAGATAACTGTGGCTTCATGAGAACAGGCAAGACCCGTAGAAGATCTGCCTGGCTGTGCCCTGCCCAAATTGCTGACCCACAGAACTATGAATAAAACAGTTGTTGTTTTAAGCCCCTAAGTCTGAGATGGTCTATTATGTGACAAAAGCTAACTGAGAGCCCAAGCTCAAGGCATTTCATGGGGTAGCAATAGTACTATCACTACTGTTGGATAGTCTGAGGCATTTTCATCAGTTGGTAGGCCGAGAAGATGGGGTCGGAAATGTTGCACTGGGAGGATGACATGTGGTACAACCACTGGCTTTTACCTGCCTTTCATTCTGTGACTTCTGGGTAAAGTAGATGAGAAGATAATCAAAGGAGACCAGAGGAGAAAGAAGGAGAGACGTCATGCTGCCTCCCAAGGGGCCAACTACTGGCTCTTCCATCTACTGACAAAGTGCTCTACCACAGCCCAGAGATACAACAGGCCAGCTTCACAGCTAGGTGATGTCCTCTGCTTCACTCCCTCCTGGGTCACTATCGTTGCTCCCTCAGCACTACTGCCCCACTCCGGGGAAGCTGAGACATGGGCCAGGGAAAGGGCTTTAACCAAAGACAAAGAAGATCTCGCAGAGCTGTGGAGCCACAAGGCCCACTAATCTGTGGCAACAGCAATAATCAGAATGAAAGCATCATCCAGGCCAACTTACTTACTCCTTGAAAAGTGAGAAACAGAGGCTCAGAGAAGTTGACTTGCTCAAGGCCAGACTGCTACCTACCTGTGGTTAAGCTCTCCCAGGAACCCAGTGTTCCTGTTTCTAATATTCCACAGTGACCTAGAACACAGGACATGAGGTTTGGGGCACAAGGCAGTAATCATATTATCCAAATTCTAGTCTAATAATTCTTCTGTTCTTGATTGATTTGAAAACAATGTCCAACTGATCACCTAGGAGAGCCATAAGACACCCTGAAGACAATAACTTCAAACCGTAACTTGGAAATTTGGGTGGCCAAAGGATAGGAGAGAGTATGACAGTAAAGATGTGATATTTAATGTAGATCTTCCTTTCCCACTTCTATTAAAGCCTCAATTTACAATGCCCCCAAGTAGAATAAAATTCTTTACAGAATAAAGAACATACTAACTTTATGTCTTGAAATATAAACAGTAATTTTGCAAATTGTGCTTAATTGCTGATACATGCATGTATATTAAACCTAACATGCATATCTGATCTTATTTTATATCCTAGAAGAAAAAGTTCTGGTCCTTTTTCTGTTTCTAACTTACCTTGTGAGCTTGAACAAGCAGCTTAACCACTGCAGATCTCAGATGTTTCATGAATAAAACAAGGGGATTGGACTTCAAGGCTGAAGCAACACAGTGGAACGGAAAGAACTTTGGATACAACCACAGTTGACATGCAACTCAGGACTCAGCCTCTTAACTCTCAGGCTCTGGGCCTATCCTTCCTCTCCGACCTCATCTAGGAAAATGGAGAAACCACACCCACCCCTCAGGGTTTGGTGAGAATGAGAAATGACACATTAAAGTACCCAGCACAGTTTCTGGCCCACAGGAGTGCTAAGTAAAGAAAAGCTGGGGATAAGGATTCATTCATTCCAATTCTACAAGGATTCACTGACACTATTATGTGTCAAGCATTATTCTAAGTGCAAAGGGCACAGCAGCTAACCAGACAGACACAAAATCCCTGTGTGATCCATTAGTCTAACCTCTTGCTGCAGGACAGGGTCTCTTATTCCACCCTCAGCCAGACTTGAGCATCCAGAGCCATCAGTCCCTGTAAGTCCCATCCTGGGCAGGGTGCGTCTTTAGCTAAACAGGGGGATGCCACAGACCCTCACAATGGCTCTTCCAGGCCTCTCTCACCACCATATCTGAGAGGAAGGAGGCAGAGCCCAGCCTGGGCATCACACCTCCCTTCCACCTTAGCCCCTCCCCGTCCCCCCACCCCACTGCCCTGCCAGAGCTGTTCCCTGAGCCTGCACCAGCGCCTTCAAGAAGCCCCCTGGAAGACCAAGTCTGCTTGGCGGCAGTACCCCCTACCTGCCACCAGAGGTCACCCTCCCACACAAGCCCAAGCACACTCCATCGGGCTTCGCCTCCCCTGCAGCATGACATTATTTTCTTTCTCTATTTTTATCTATTAAAAAGATTTCTTCACGGCCATAACTTAGATCTCTACACTAAAATGGAGCAACAGGAAGATATAATGGTGCATTTCATTTATGAATGACCTATCATAAATTACTCTGAAGTGTCCCGAGTGCCAGAAGACAGAATGCTTTGTCTGCCCATGGACCGTATTTCACATACTTTAATTTCACTGACACATAAAACTCATTTGACATTTTGCAGGTATTTGTGTGTTGGGGGAGGCGGGGGTGGGTGGGGAAGGCCCCCGGTGGTGGTGGGGCCGCGGGCCGGGCGGAGGATATCTGGTTCTTGTTGAGGGTGAGGGTGTGGAGCCGGGGTAACCGCGGCAACGCGAGGCCGTCCCCCAGCAGATTGTTGTCCAGGACGAGCTCCTCCAGGCCCCCGAACGCGCTCAGTCCTTCCAGTGACCTGCAATGACAAAGGCAGCAGGAAAAATGATCCTGCACTAAATCAGGGAGGCCATTAGGAGCCGAAATAAATATTTTAACCTTCCCTTTCAGGCCTGGGAATAGTTTGGGCTGGGTGCCTGTCAGCTAAGTGAATGACAAGAATTAGTAGCGGGAGCCGGGGCGGGGGCGGCCGGGGAGAACGGGCGGCTGGCACTCTCGGCATCCTTCACGCATTGCCAACATGAAGGATGAGGGTCACTTAGTGAGTAGCCAGGATCCAAAACAAAGGGCTTCAGATACGGCCTGCAGGATAAATTTGTCACTGTCTTGTGCCTTCAGGCACCCAGCCTCGGCTGACCCTAACCTCCATTCCCAAGATAAATAACTCTGTCACAGTTCACCTTCATTCCCTGGACACAAATTTAAGTTGTCATCCATCATTCCTGCCCAGAAATATCATACCCCTCTTACAATAATAAATATAACTTCAAGTATCATTTCTTTGCGGCTCTCCTACGGACAGTCCTAGGAAACGGCAAGGAAGGGTCCCCTTCTCTCCGTTCCCTGCCCCTGACTTTTTTCTCATTTTTTTCTCGGCTTTTCTTCTTTACTAATCACTTAATTTGCTTCTGCCCAGGGTCTCTGTGGCTGCCCCAAAAGCAAGGCAACGACGGAATTGCATAATTGCTACAGTCTGAGGCTGTTTTTATTTTCTGTTTCTTTCACTGTTTCTTTGTATGTTTTTCTTCATTTCTTTTCATTTGGGGGGTTATTTTTTATTTCAGGGAAGAGAGGTTGGATGGGACATTTCTGCCTCAAAGTGCCTGGCTTGAAGTTACTGATTTAATTTATGGAAAATGAGTTCTCCACTTTATTTTTGAAAGAAGAACAGAGTGCTGCAATATGGACAGAGAGGCAGTAAACAGGCCTCTGAAAGAATTAAGTACCCGGCTCAGGGAAAAAAAAAACATCAAAAAGGGAAAAAGAATTTTGCTGATATACCCAGCTGAAAGTTAACCCTTAATTTTGTGTGCTCTCGTGAGGAGCAGGTTTGGGGGATGAGGGGTCCTCATGTGCACACGTGCTTGCACGCACACACAGGCATTAATTAAAGCAAAGAGACACACACTCCCAGCTCCTTCACCTGCCAGACCCAAAACATGTGCTGAGCTTGCACAGGCTGACAGCTGAGCCACAATGTCAACCAGAGGGAAGACCCGCATGGGATCTCCTGGCTATTCTAGAAAATGTGACAAATCAGGGGGCTGGAGTCTACCCTGTTTATCCATTTGCCAATAACACTTACATTAAAGATCCTTGTGCTTGCGTGTGCAGTGGCTGGTGTGAATGTGAACATCAGTGCCTAAGTTTTCCCAGGGGATCAGTAGCTCCCTGTGGGACCTCTGCCCAATGGACTCCGAAACAGGCAGTTAGTACATCCAAGGTGCAAAATGCATTGTGAATAAGCAATAAAATCCACAGACTCCACCGGGCCCAAAGTGCCCCTTGCATCGTGCCCCAGTCATGGCAGACTCTCAGAGTAAGTCTGACACCTGGAAAATACCTCCTCCCACAGCTAAGACCACCTGTCCCACAGCAAGAGTACCACCCTGTATGCATTTCAGGTAAACGGCCAATGATCCCAAAGTCCTTTTTAGACCCAGGCCCCCCAGTTGGCACAAGGGGAGTTGAGGCCACCTCCCAAAAGGGAGTTTCATGGGCTGCTAATAAGTCCTTTGTGCTGACACATCAAAAGCTGCAGCCCAACACACACGGTTCCCAAGTTACGTGATACAAATCTAATACTCTTATCATGAGAATCAGCAAACAGCTGGCAACTGGCAAGGAGAAGACACCTCCCTTCCCAAAGTGCTTCCAGGGAGGCATAAAATACAGGTGCCACAGCACAAAGAGGGACACAGGCTGCAATCACTATGGGGATTCTGCCTTTCTCTCTGGGCAGCTGGGGCAAACAGCTCCAGACTGGAGCAAGACTCCAGTAAGAGCTGGGAAAATCAGGCTCCAATCCCCTGTCTGGTTTTGACGTCTTTGGCATGTAATGTTATTAGCTGCTTAGTTAAAAGGGAACCATGTCACATGGTGGGGGTGGCTAATGACTACATTCCTGATTCATGTCATCAATGTGGCACACACTTGGCGAATGAAGCAGTGAAATTCCAAGCTGAGCGACTGCGGACAGGAGGCAAACAGCACAGCCCAGGGGAGAAATGGTGAGTTCAAGACGGCTGGGGCTTGCCTGGCATGAGGACACAATTGCACATCAACCGGGAAGACGGTTTTAGTTTTCACTTTCTTTTTTTAAATTTACTGTTGTGCTGTCGTTATTTTCCAGGAAGGGATGGGGAAAGAAATTACCTGCGTCAATCTCTGAGTTCATAGCCCTATGTACAAGAGGCTTGCAAAACAGACATGTGCTATTAAATAAAACAGCCAGGCAAAAAAAGACCTTAAGGAGCCACACGGATCCATGCTGTGTAACAGGACAGCCACGGCCAAAGAAAAAGACAGCAGTAACGAAACTTCGGTGCTATAACCCTGTGTGTGGACAGCAAAACGTGTCCCAGACCAGACAGCCCAGGTGGTGGTGGTGGGGAGGTGATGGTCACTCCAGGGTGACTCACCGGATTCGTTGGCAGTGGCTGCGATTTCTGAGCTATGGGCTGGGAAGGGTGAGGCTGGAACTGCGGAAGTAGGGCCAGGCTTTGCCATCACTGGGTGCAGCCAGCTAGAGAGACATCTTCCCGGTTCCGCAGACAAGGGCAGGAAGAGGGGTGTGGGGGCCGGCGGGGGCAAGCACCAGGCTCCAGCACCCTCGTCAGCACCTCCTAAGTGCATTGGGAGCTGCCTGCCTCCCACTCCACCAGCAGGAAAGCTGCCCATCATCTCACCCACGGGTTCCATCGCGGTTACCTCATGCACAGAGCTCTGGCTGCGCTCCCCCAGGAGCCGCGGCGGCTGCCGGGAAAGTCCCAGTGCCATTTCCAAAGTCACATCAAAATGACAAAACATCACAATGCATTCGGCTCCCGCGGATTCAAACCGAGAGAACTTTTAAGTTTCCACTGTAATTAACCCTATCCTCGTTAAGATAATTATGATCAAGCTTCCTGTCACAGTTAATATCCCAGCATCATTGCCTGTGGCTCACACTCTGCCCTCATTAGCTTATAAAAACAGTGGCACTAAACAGGCGGCTGCTGCCCTGCCCAAGCCAGGCCAGCGGCTGTGAGGCATCCGGGAGGGACCTCGTGCAGGGTGGCGGGCCCCACAAAAGGGGCCGCCCCAGGACCCCCAACCCCTCTCCTCCTGGGTGGGCACGCACCCAGTCACTATCGTCCTTTCCCCTAAAGTGAACCGTTCATCAGTATGGGGAAGGGGAAGGGCTAGCAACGAGGCAGATCTGGTAGGTTTGGGGCAGAGAAAAATCCAGCCAGAACACATCACCAGAAAAATCTCCAAAGGATACCTCCAACCCCCTTGGTTTAAGAACTACTATTCTTTTGCCCTGGGTATAGGCTGTGGTAAGAATCAGATCCCTCTTCTCTCAGCTCCCAGCCTACACTGGGGGTAACATTTTTGTACAGCACAAGGTGGGGCAGAATGTGGGGAGTGGGCACGGGGGGCACGGTTAACCACAGACCCTGAGAGAGAAGTATGCATCTCTTTAGAAACATATCTGGCCTCAAACCCAGAAACAAAGGTAAGGGCATTCTCAAACCAATCAAGTATACTATCTAAGTATCCAAATACAATGGGGGGGGTGGCATGGAAACTCTAAAGGGCCTAATCCACAAGTCTGATGGCTACCACACAGGCTGATGCCCCCCAGTGTGCAGGGGTTTGTTCTGTAAAGGTCCCTGGATGATTTCGGTCTGCCCAGCTCTGACAAGACGGTCTCTCAAAAGGTCCCTCCCTTCTGCACCACCTCACAAGCGCCGGAAAGCTGCCAAACACACAGCAAGGACCCAGGACCTCCTGGCCCACTGCCTACTACTCGGCCAGGTGCCTGCGAGTGGCTGAGAGAAGAGCCAAGAATAGAATCCCAAGGCGGGGAGAGCGAGCGGGGCTCGGGGCGGCTGGCCGGGGGCTTCAAGGGCAAGCCCTGTACTGCCATTCTCAGAACCAGCAGGAGTGGTATTCAGTGAATCTGCACCTGGGAAGCAGTACTAGTTATTAAAATAGGGAAATACTTCCTTACCACATGGTAAATAAATGCAGCTCTGGACACACCGAGTGCCCCCTCCCTGAGACCCCGGCCCCGCCCCCCGGAAGCCCCACTGCCAGACCTCTCCATGATCCAGAGACTAAGAGGTCAGTGCCAGCCACTGTAGGCAGCCTCCAAGGATCCTGCTCCACCAGCGTCCACTCTGGTCGGTGTGGTTGTTAATAATTTAAACATCATCCTTGAGAGCAGGGATGATCACTTGTGCATCTCTTATTTCCCCACCACGCCAAGGGCAGTGCCCGGCACACAGCGGGGCTTTGGGAAATGCCTGCAGATTAATTTCCCACAGAGATGAGGACCAAAGCTACAAGGACAGGAAGCACAAGGCAAAGCCACCTGGCGGGGAAGGAAATAAGAAGAGAAGAAAAGACTCCGAGAGTGGGGATGTGGCTGTTCAGGCCCCAGCAAATTGCCCAGCAGCAGCACAGCCCCATGTGAGGTTTTCTTCTTCTGCCATAAAACTCTTTTTGCATCCTATCTAAGTGGTTTACTGTGTGTGTGTTGAGGGGAGGTTGACTTTATATATTTTCTGTCATTCAGGTCCCATAGCCAGAGATATGAGTAAATAATAATATAAATCAATGAGTCCATACTGTAAGTGTATAATTGGGGATAGGAATAGCTTTAAAAACTCTCACATGGAGAAACCTGTGGGCAACTTAAGGCAGAGTGTATGCTGATGCCACAAGACAGTAATCATGTGAAATGTGTCAAAGCCATCCCCAAAGCCCCACTGAGCTCCCCATCAGGACAGGTGATCCCCTGAATGGCAGAGAAGAAAATCTGACATTGGCGCGAGAGATCTGAACCCAAGACCAGTCAAAAAACTAGGCAGTTAACTAGTTAACTAAGTTAACTAGTTCACTTAGGTGAACTCTAAGTGGGATTGCATCTGAAGCCTTCTTGTCATCATCTCTAAGACTACTAAAAAAAAACACTTTCAAATATGACCCCTGAAAGATGCTGGAGAAGGAGCTAGAAGCCCAGAAATGGGTATTTGCAGATCTTGTTATTCAAAAAGGCAGGTAAGGAAATAGATTATCCAACTTTTGGATTCATGAGTTCATAAATTTACCTAAGTGAAATTCTAGTCAGATTATACCTCTGAGGAACTGGTATCTGCTTGCCTTAGGACAATGTGAAACATGCATCTGATCATGTTTTTAGTTTTGCTAAGAGAAAGCTCAGAGGTAAATTGTGACAACTTTAAAGGGTAACTTCTCACGGTCTCTGTGTCTGCTTTCCAAATGGACTGTCAAAGCTTGTTAATTTTTTTTAGAGCCTTGATATTTTACTTATCTACATTGCTTTTATATTTTATTAACTCAAATAAGCTACTCCAAATCCTTTGTAGAATCAATTTAAGTAGCATAGATTCTCAAATAGTTTCTGTGCATTCAGGATAAGTTCTTGATATTGGCCGTTAATGGGGTACTGGACTAGGAAGACAGAAGATGCATATTGCAGTCAGCATTCAAAAAGGCTCTGAATAAGCTCCTAATGATATCCTTGTGATAGGAGAGAAAAAGTAGACTGGACAATGACAGCTTTAGGCAAAATTGAACTGCAGGAATACTCACTAGTGTCTCCACACTGCTCTAGGGGAAGGTTCTGGGGAGTCCTGGCTTTTTGCCAATGACTCAGGTAAGGACAAATATTTATGGAGGCCAGTACCCTTGAAAGGTCTTAGGATGGTACCGGAGTAGCCAAAATGATCCTGCTAGAATGAACCCATTGTGTAATTTTATCTTCTCAGGCTAAAACAATGTGCAATGTGATGACCTAAATATAGACTTTACAGTTTAACCCCAAAACACTGATTTAAGGAAAAATTAAAAGGAAAATGACAATTGGGAAAAATATTTGTAACCTCCTTTACAGCCTGAGGTTTAATATCTGTAAAATGAAAACAGCTTTTGTAAATAAGTAAGGAAAAATCTAAAAGCCCTAATAGAAACATGATCAAAAGATCTGGACAGCAAATTCACAAGGAATGCAAATGGTCAATAATGGAAATATGGGGGAAGTTTTCAGCTTCTTTAAGAATCTGAAATATTCAAATTAATCAAGATATTTTCAATTAGCTAGCAAATACATTCTTTTGTTAAATTTTAACACCAGTTTTGTCAAGAGTTCAAGATAAAAGACCCTCTAAAACACTACCACAGAGAGTAAAATTTTTATAACCTTCTGGATCATAATTTATATTGAAAGCCTTAAATAATTACCTTTGGATCTAGTAATTCCAATTCCAAAAATGTATTCAGTAAATATCAAAGAAGTGTGTACTGTTTAAATATAAATATGTTCACCACAGCATTATTTATAACATTATAAACAAGTCTAAATGACCAACGCTAGCAGAACAACTAAATAAAGCTCTATATATCTATACAAGATTCCTGCAACAATTAAAAATCATATTGTAGACAGATATATAATGATACAGAAAAATTTTCATGCTATACTTTTAAGTACCTAAAATTAAGTTATAATACAGTATGATACACAAAGATCTCATGCATGGGAATTAAAGCTCATCCTGTGTTCTCCTCCATTCTCTACACAAATTTTGTTTTGTGCCATTCTTTCTGGACATTTTCTTCTATATTTAAGAGTATTTAAACGTGTCTGTGTTAGTTTGCAGTTTACATACTGTTGTCATACAGAGTCATGTATAAGGGACTTGATGACAATTCAATACACACATGCACACCCAAATACATAGAAATGCATATACCCCTAAAATACATACATGTTTATATATATGCTTATCTCTCACCATAGACAGAGAGATCTAGATCTCTGTGTATCCCAGATCTGTGCCATTAATCCCTGAACAATGGATTTATAGGAAATCTTTTTTATTCCGTTTTCAGTAGTTACCAAATTTGCTATAGTAAATAAGTATTCATTTTATAATCAGGAAAAATTCCAGTTAATATTACTTTTAAATAAACAAGACAACTGCCCACACATGAGATGGAAGAGCCTTGGATAAAGAGCAGTACATGTGAAGAGGGCTTAGTATGAACTGCCAGGACAGGACCTACAGCACAGAAGCTACTGTGATTCTAGTCCACGCTGCTAGCCCTTAAGTATCTCTACCTGGAGCTTCCTTTCCAGGTGCCAGACTCAGAGGGGTACCAGCACACAGAATCACGCCAAAGGATAACGACAAGGAGGTGGAGGGGGTAAGAAACTGACCGAGACAGCCAACGTTGTTTAACCAAGAACGGGGAAGGCTTTGTTGTCTCAAAGTACTAAGTCTACGAGGTCCCAGAAGGCAGAGCCAGAGAAAAATAGAAGAAAATTATGTAAGTTGGAGGGGGAAGGTCTTGAATCAATTTTTTTTAAGTTATAAAATTAGAGGAGCTGTTCACAAAAGGATTGAGCTGTCTTGTAAGTTATTACACATATTTGATTAGAACCTAGAGACACAGAGAACATTTATAGGGAATTTCTGCAGAGTGGAAGATTAGATTTGGTGACCTCTAACATCCTTCCAGTTCCACCTGCTGATGATACTGTGTTTAATGTGACTGGATCTCCTTCGTCTATAACCACAGTTTACAAGGACTGCCAGGGCCACTTCATCTCTCAGCCTGGTGGGAAAAAGGCAGTGGCACAGAGTTTTTGCTCAGCCTTTCCCCATACACTGAACTCGATGCCATGTGTCTGGTTTTAGCTGGGACTCTGCAAGTCCTCTTTAATGCTTCAGAGACCCAATCCTAAGTATGGGGACATCTCCATAATGAAAGAGGCACATCTCAATACACTAGTCTCTTAAACCCTGTAAACTCCATTTGTGTGAAATGTGCCCTGCTGCCGTCTTCTTCACAGAAGGAATTGTAAAGTACCCCATCTCCCCAGCTCACAGAAAATGACTAACACTCAGAGAGGTGAAGTGTCTTTCTTGAAAGCACACATGGCAGCCACACCAAGCCCAGAACCTCTGGGCTTACAGTGCAGGGCCCTCTCAACAACACTGGGCTGCCTCTAAATAGTCTCTAGTTATGGTCCGCCATCAACACATTCTTTATGCAAACATTATGTGTAGCTTTATAATCCACTGTCGAACCTCAATGATGAATCTAGTTATGTTTTCTAATTTTTGTTGCCTTTCTATCTACAATCCTTTCCTGATTCTCCTAGAACAATCCCCTGAAGTAGTTCTTATGGTCTTTTTTTCATGTGGTCCTCATTACTTAAGCATGCATTAGGGAGAGCTGGGTTGGGATTACCATGTATTCCTATAACTTATTCATTCACTCACTCACAAAAATGTATTGAGTGCCAACCCTGTGCCTGGTAATTTGCACACCTCTGGGGCTACACAGATGACTATGGCTTGGTCTCCTACTGTGAAGTAGTTGACATGGACAGGAAAGCAGTTACCAGACAATATAGGGTAATGAGTTAGATTGCGATTACAAGCACTACATAGAGGAGGGGAAGGGTTAGGGAAGACCTCAAAGAGGAGATGAGCTGGAGCTAAGTCTGAGTTCAATCACATTCTAAACTTTGAGCATCTAATTACACTTTTTTGCCACATTTGGTGGTAAAGGGACATGAGAAAAAGGGATAGCTTGATCCTGGCACTCAAGTACTCTACATTCCAAATACTTATTTTGCATCCAAAAGCATGCATTTAGTACCCACTTTCAACATGGCAGGTACTCAACGTGCACCTCCATTTGGAGATACAGAAGATGCAGAAGTCGTGGAGTCTGCTCCCAGTGCATTTATTATCTATGAGAAAAGAGGAAAAAAAGCTGGACTTGAGCTAATGAGAAACCATACAGGGCAGCATATTACTAAGTGACGTGGCAAGATGGACTCTAGAACCCGAAGGGGGAAAATGCGGTCTGTAGAAGTCACCTTTGGCCCACCCTCCTATGTTTGTCCTGAAGTTACTAAAGCAAGTCAGTCCCCAAGGACAGAGATAAAGCCCCAGGAACTTTCCATATGGACACGTTAGGCATATCACAGCCTCCCTGTCTTGTTCCCCTCACTCCCCCTCATCTGGCCTGTCCTCCTCTCCTCTCAGCGAATCTGTCCTGCATTTCTCCCACTGTGGTGACAGGGTTTGTGTCTGGGCCTTGACTACGCCTCTAAAATTATTTTGATTCACGGCTTGAGATTTTACAAAACCACACATGCACGCATGGAGTCTGTGGCCTCAGGATCTTGTTTGTTTTTTAAGAGTCTAAGGAGTGAGTTTGTTTGGCGGGTTCTATAAATGGAGGTTTTCTTTGCTAGGGAGATGTAAGGGAGCGGACACGCCGTGCCGCAGCCGCGGTATGTGTGCACGACGCCATGGGATGGAATTCAGGGCCCGGCAGGGGAGGCTCCCACAGCCATTGGGCAAACAGACACTGGGCCAAGAACTCTGCTCTGCAACCTCATGGACTGTGGGCTTCAAAGATAACAGTGTCTCTTCCACACCAGCCTTTCACCACCCTCCATAAAGAGAATTTTCAATTCAACAGATGGTGTCTACGCGTTGCAAACCAACCCTGACGGGGCCTCAGGGCCCTGGGGACCCAGAGGGGACCTAAGCAAACACTTGCCTCAAGACCAGCTCCCCATGGGCAGGGCCCCCCGGAATGGAATCTGGCCAGGAAAGCCAGCACAAAGATACCAATTGCTGATTCTGTGAGGTCCCAGTTAGCTGAAAAAGGTGAAAACATGTTTTCTGTCCGGGACTACAAGATCGCTTTATATCTACTGCTGGAAAGAACACCCTGGAGATATGGTGACCTGCAAAAGTGGCTTCGTACTGGAGCCATATTCCTTCCTCCAAAACAGCCCTATCTCTGTGCTTGGAAAAACCTTTCAAAGAACAACTTCATCAGGTTCTGCTCCCCATTTCATGTAATGGCATATTTGGGGCCCTGAGTCCCAGTGATGTTGGGGACCAAGAGGAGAGATCAAATGTTGGCAGGTAGACTCTTAACAAATAAGTGAGACCAGTAAATCTGGGAATATGAGCTCTATTTCTAAGTCCTGGACATGCTGTAAGACCTCAGAAAAATAATTCCTCAGAGGATGAATTTTCTAACCTATCATGGTGGCGCAAAAATCCCTGACCTGGACACTTTGCAGATACCGGTATGAAGATGATGTGAGATGAGGAGTGTGAAAAGAAACTTGGATAAGTGAGGATTTTTACTTGAAAGATTATTTCTGAAAAAAAAAAAAAAAAAGATATTTTACTTTTAAAGGAGGAAATTAGTGACTTTAGAAAAGGAAGCAAGTACATAAACCTTCAAGAGATGTACCCAGATGTATTCAGAATCCTCTGACACATGAGGAAATGGCGGCTTGGAGTGTCCTCTGTCTTAGGAACCAGGGACTGGCTTTTATCCCGTCTCAGTTGCTGCCTTGCTGCAATACGTCAGTCAAACCCTGGCCCCTTCTGGGCCTCAGGTCACTCTTGTAAACTGGGGAGGCTCCATGAGATCATCTTGGAGGTCTCTTCCTTTTCTAACACTCTATGCTCTAAGGCAGGTTATAGAAGAACTCCCAAACCTAAGTTTTCTCACTGCCCTAATAATTATTAGGGCAGTGTTTAGCAAAATGTTCAGAATGAGTGTACAAGGTCATCCCCAACCTTGACATGGCCACAAAGGACCAGGGAGTGGAGGTGGGCAGAGAGCTGGGGGTGTTTCATGCCTCAAGTATAAAATCGGACTAATAAAAAAAGATTTGGGGAAAAAAGTTGGGGAGAGAAAAATGTTCTACCTGCTCCCCACCCTGCTACTCCCAGTTTTTTCATCTTTTCATAGTAACCCCAACTAGGGAGTGACAAGCAAAATGACACACTGCTCAGAGGGCAAAAGATAAATGTTTGATGAATTGGCCATTGGTAGATAAGTGATGAGCTTTGTACGTGCATAATGGCCAAGCTGCCTTTCCATGCCGATTGCCTGCCAAGATAAGGAGCCATAACAAATGGACCTTGAGATGCCTTGGACAGAAGCAGCTTTAATTTGACTGGTTTTAATAAACTTAATTTAAAAAAAAAGGAGAAGAAGAAAAAGAAGATGGTAGAAGGAAGAGAACATGCAATTTGGAGAAACCAGAATGGTTGGAATTACATATATGCAGAGTGGACACCATCCATTGGTTATTCTGTTCACTGTGCTAGTCAAGCAGTCAGCAGAAAAGAGTTTGATTTCTTTACACCTATAAGTGATCAGAAAGCCTGTATGGGCCCAGCATTGTGCAAAGACATTTGAGCTACTGAGATTAAATGGCCTGGATGAATACAAAGATAACCTAATCATCATGGATTGGGCCATTCGTTCATTTACTTATTCCTTTAGTGAATATTTACTGAGCTTCTCCTACCCAAGCATTGGGTGAATGTAACTGCTCTGTCCACAGCCACCATGGAGCCTGCAGAGCAGCAAGGCCTGGGGGGTCTAGGCTTGTCTAGAAAAAATGAGGTATACTCTCCTGGTCCAAGGACTCCTGCCAGGCCAGATGCTCTCTGCCAGCAGCCAGGCTTGCAGCTCCTTGCACACTGAGCCCCTGCGGCCAACTTTCCATTTCCATACTCATTCCCTGATTTCGGTCCCCTGGCCCTGCATTGTGCTTGGCTTCACTGAGTTGCCGAGACCTTCTCCATCAGAACAATACATTCCTTGTGAAAACACCACGGCGTTATCTACTGCCAAAAGGAGCAGTCACATAACTGGAGACGCAGAGGCAGAGGAAAGACGCTTCCTTCCTGTAGCCCTGGGAAAAACAACACCTGCGCCCATAAGTAAATTATTTTGTGGACCTCTCTTTTTGTCATCAATAAAGCTGGACGTTGTGAGTAGATGATTTACTCCATCATTTCATTAACTTTTAAGGATCAGACACTCTGCTAAGCACTGGGAGTACAAAGATAATTAAGATACGATGCTGCATCTGAAGGTGCCCCAGATCTCATGAGCCAGGGGCATAAGCACAAAATCCCCTCATAGCAAAACAAGGTGCTCCTTCTACCTCCAAGTACCCTTAAAAGATGTAAGGTCCTTTCCAGTTCTAATAGTCAAGTGTCCTAAGATTAATGTCCTAGTCTCCATCTTTCGTTGACAAAGCACAGAATTCCAAAGAAGTGCGACTATCCAAGCACTGAACTGGTCACCTTCCATGGTACCAGGCCTTCTCCCGGTTTTAGGAGGAAGGACCCTATGCAAAATGCAACATTACAAATCACCCCCTCCCCCAACTCCTGCTTCTGTGGATATATGTTTTTCTGTAACTACCGAAGGAAAGGCGCTCATTACTAAGCAGCTCAGCAAGGCTCACACTATTGGAGAATATAAAGTTTTATGAGCTGGTCTCTCTCATTCTCTCTGGTGTTAAGCGAGAAAGTGAGAAAGAGAGAAAGCTGGAGAGGTCTGGCTCAGGAGTCCAGGTGAATTACAGACTGCCGCTCAAGATTCACAGCTCTTCATGGTAGGAGGTTAATATTCTCACATGTCATTAGGTCTGCTGGCTCTCCTGATGGTTCATTGGAGCAGGCAGCAAATTATTTGCTCATGTGCCCAGGACAGCAGACTTCAAAGCAAGAGAACTCAGGTCTGGACAGGTCTCCGGGTGGATTAATGACTTGGGAGCACCAGGGGTTGTCTGTCGGTAAGGATGGGCCTGAAGCATTTGACAAAGCTAACTTTTTGATCAGTCTTGAACTTTCTTTCAAGCTAGACCTCCAGATTATATCCTATCACCTTCTAAGGACCTGCCAAGACCTGTGGGGAGACTCAGGAACCTGTATGGTCATTTTATCTTCACTTGAAACACCTCTGTCCTGTTCTCTACTGACGTATATGTTGCCCATGGTTCAAAATGGAGCTTAAACTCCAATGCCCTTGGAGGAGACCTCTCGGCCTGTCCCAAACCTGGCTGACCATCTGTGAACCAACCCCCTAAAATGCTTCTGGTTTGCACTCTGTTCTCCTACTGTTCCCAGTGTTTTATTCTTGTCTCTATGACAAGTCATTAGGCTACATGACCATGGGCACAATGAGTTCTCTCTCTTTGCTTCTCCCATAGTGACAACTAAGAAGGAGGAAGGAAAAAATCCACCTGCCCTGGATGCAGGCCCAAATCTTGATCTTGACTCCTTTCCAGAAGAAAGAACTAAGAAGAGACCCAGAAATGCTTATAATACAGTCTCATTAAAACACTTGTTTAAAGGTAGCCTGAAAAACAAACCACTTCTAAAGTAACATTCACTGAGTGAAGAATGAGGGAGAAATGGCAAAATCACGAGGTGTTCACAGGAAGTCATGGAAGAAGGAAAGGCCACCCTTCCTCAAGCCCACATTGGTAAGGTAAGTACGTTTAGTGCAAATACCCACCACAGTCCGTGTTCTTAGTTGTTTAGGGTCTAGGCTTTCTAAACAGGAGAAAGGCTCTCCTTGGGGGTCTGCTGTCACAAGGAGGCCCGTGGGAAAGGGCAGCCCTCTCCTTCAGCGCCGTCTGGGAGTTTTGCCCTGTGAGGGTCTTGACAAGCCCTGGCAGTCCCCAGGGTGGGCAAAGAGGGAACCTGGAGGAGACCCTCCTGCCGGGCCATCTCTGCACACCACGAGCAAGGTGCCCCAAGCAGACAGCAGGCCCAGGAGCCAGGAGGAAACTCTTGTCCGGTGGCTCTGGGTGAGTCTGACTGGACGAGAGTCTCCTCCCCTGAGAAGGGGGGCCCGTGCGAGACGGGCAGAGTAGAAAGCATTAATGTTAGGCAGCCCCCGTTTCAAACCTGGAGGATCAAGGGGAAGTTTTAGAAACACAGGGAAGCAAGAAAGCACTCAAGGAATGTCAGAGGTGGTGGTTACTGTTCCAATCCTGCCTTCCTCCCCTGCCCTACTTGCTTTGAAATTTTCGCCTTTGGTTTCTGCCCTCCTTCCTTACCATTCTCCTAGGTAACCCCACCCCTTTTCCTTCAAAGTACTTTTACCACCTCTCACATCATGAGTTTCCTGTAACAAGTGCAAGAAAATAAATCCCACCCCCTCATGCACACATACCCCATGTACCAAGTATCTACATTTCATTACAGAAAGCTGAGTGGCCAGGTCAGGGACCTCCACCAGGTCCAGACCCCAAAGGCAAAGTCCCCTCAGCTGACCACACGGCTCGGCTATCCATCCTCTGCTCACCTGCTCTTTGGTGCAGTAGCAAGGAAAGACCACTTTCAGAAGAACTGGATTCCAGTCCCGCTCACCCCAACTCACAGTGAGAGCAAAGCCCTCCCCTCTCTGGGCCTCAGTTTCCTCCCGAGTGAAATAAAGAGGAGGGCTTACACCAGTGTGTCTCAAACGGTGGCTTGTGCACCACCTCCCCCGGGATCTCCTAAGGGCTTATTAAAAATTCAGATCCGAAGGACCACCCGTGACTGACAGGGCCTGGAAATCTACAATTCAATTCCCAGGTCACTTTTTGTATATCAAAGTGTGAGACCCACTAGGGGTCCCAAACACAAAAACTTTCAGGGGCCAGCCACATGACACACTGCATTTCAATCAATCTAAGGTGCGTCGGTAACCGACACACCATTATTTTAAGACCTGGTAAGAGAGAAAAACCACTGCCAATTAAAAATGACTCAGTGCTTTCCTATCTTAAAATGCATCAGGAAAAACTATTGTCCTTTTCAATGTCCTGCTTGTTGCTTTGCAAGAAAATAGTAAACAAGGTCATTACTCCAACAACAAATCTGCTTTATAAGTTGATAAGCTTATGCCACTTGTATACACACAATTCAGTCACTCAGTGCAAATCACACTGCATTCCTAAATGGCACAATGTACCAAAAATGCATATAAGTGAACTGAGGTGAAAACAATTAGAATAACCAGGATCAAGTTCGAGTGTACAATGGCAACAAGAATTTTAAGATGCCAACAATTTTGGGATGGATTCAGGGGTTTTAAAATGTAAAAAAAAAAAAAAAAAAAAAAAAAAAAAAAAAAAGGTGCATCTTTGAATTGCTGAAATACAGAAAATATATTAAGACAACAGGGAGCAGTGAAGACTGAAGGAAGCAGGAAGGGCACACTCTACTTAGTGGCATCCAAATTAGAATGTCTGTTGTCCACCAACATGGCAGGGGCTGCACATGGTCCATGGGTAGGACGACCATACAGTTTGTGTCTAAACTGGGAGAACTCTAAGAGCAGAAGGGATACTCTCACTGGTTATGGTTGGAAAACAGACATTAACTGGAACTGTTTTGGGCAAACCAGGATGCAAGTCACCCTGCTCACGAGCCACCCTTGGGTAGTGTGACCACTAGAGCCTAATCGATTCTAGCAAGCTGATTCTGCAATGCCATCTGTGACTGACGCTACTCTTTACTCTCTATCTTTGAACATCCCTGGATACCGCACATCTATATGCCTGATATAGTTTCCCCAAACTGTCCCACAGCTACCCCTACCTGATATGATCCGTCAATGCCTCTTCCCAAGAGCACGGCAGACCCCGACGGAGATACCCGAGACCGTGTGAAGGGATTAGATCAGTGGTTCCTGACGGTGGGCAATTTTGACCACTGTGGGACATTTGGCATTGTCTGAAGATCTTTTGATTGTCCTGACTTATGCGGTGTTACCAGCATCTAGTAGGAGAGGCCTAGGATTCTGCTATACGTCCTATAATGCAAGAAACAGCCCCCCACAACCAAAACTTTAGTGGCCCAAAATGTACTAGTGCCAAGGATGAGAAGCCCTGCATTAAAGGATGATGGTTTTGTCCCCTCTATTGTGGGGTTACCTCCTCCTCCTATCACAACTGTTCCGGCAAGCTCTCCTCCAGCTGCTAAGGTTCCAAGTGAATCCTGCTGGCCTAAATTGTGATCTTCCACAGTGACAGAAGGGACAGCACAGCTGTCAGTCACCACGAAAAAAGTAATAGAACTTTCCCAGTTCTATGGGAGCAGACAAGATTGACAAACTGCCTGACTTTTCCCTTCTCCATCATCACTACAAAAGAAAGTGACAGCAAACATATCAGGTGGATTGGAAGCTATAGCTCTCGTTAGCATCCTGAGGCACGGAATGTCCACAGATGTGTGCACTCTAGAAGCCAGGGGAGCCCATAAAGAAAACACCCCACAGAGAAAGAGTGTGTCCCATGCCTGAGATAGGTGTCCTGAAACACATGTGATTTGCCACAACACAGCCACCAAGAGTGTGCACGGACGTCACCTTCATCACTCTCGATGGGAGGCACCAACTGGCTGGAAACAGCAAAAAGATCCTTTAGAGAATTGGGAATCCTGAAGTTAGTAAGCGCAGGCCAAGGCCAAGGCCAAGGCTAATCATGAGGACAGGAAATAGGAGACTGAGTCAGGACTGAGGACAAAATGTGAAAAGGCAGGAACTTCAGGCCCCAGTCAATCAGCCAGAAATACCTCCTACATGATCGGTTACTGCTCCCATATAGAACATCAAGGCTCTCATTGGAGCCTAAGAAGAGACACCACGAGCAGTTATCTGAGTTAGGCACTAGGAACTCAGGACCAGAAGCATGGATGCTGTGGTCAGCCCCTACCCTCTAAACCACGTTCATTTTCACTCCCTCTCCTTCCCCAAGATGTGGCTTCCTATTCCTGGCTTAAAACAACCATCATTCAGAACATAAAAACACAGCACGTTATTTTTCTGAAGTTCAAGCTTGCAGCCACCTTCATTCTCTGAAACACAGTCATGAAGCCAGAGGCGAGTGAATAATGCTTGGTGTGAAGTCAACATCCTGCAAAGATCTGTTTCCTTTTTCTTTCCCTCTCAGCCTCCACAATGACATCCCAAAGCCAGGATCCTCTCCTAACAGGAGGGGACCTTAAGCATTCGTTCAGAAAACTGTGACTTTTGACACAAGTGGAATTTTAAAATTCTAGTTTCCCCAGCCTTGGTCAAATTTTGTAAGAGTAGATGAAGGGATGATTACTGGAATGAAACCAAAGGAAAACAGATAAAAGCCTAAAACAAAACAACCTACCAAAAAAAAAAAAAAAAATAGACCAAAGCTAACCAATCAGCATAGATCAGGGCCACTGGGTTTAGCAGCAATTAGCACTACAGCCTTCAGTAGCCATCAAAAATTACAGGAACAAAATCAGAGGGAAAAAAGGCAACAAATATTTAAAGAAAACCTCCCTTGAAGTTGCTTTTATCTCACGTATTAGACAGTTGCTGCATTCCAATTGTTTATAATTCTTATGGAGAGACAAGATGTCGACGTGTGGAAAATTAAACAATATGAGATTCAAGGAGTAACTCAAGATAACAATAGAACTGTCACAAAGCAATATATGATTATATGCCAAATAAACAATATCGGAAATAAGTGCTACAAGAACTCGGAGGGAGCGATCGCTGTAGGCTGAACGTGCAGGAACAACACTTTCAGAGATGTAGACTCGGAACTGAGATTTGAAAATTATGGAAACATGCCCTGTATAATCTCTTTAAGCAAACAGAGGTATGGACGATGGAAATCTAGAAAGATTTCCCTCAAAAAGAGTATTATTTAATGATTAAAGATAACCACTTAATACGTTTAGTTTGGATACCTCATTCTTAAATAATGCCGTAATAATGGGATGTTATGACTGACTATTGAAGGTGGGGAAGCAGCTTCAAAGAGGCTCCCGATGATAACTGCCTCCTGCTCTACACACTCTGATGTACACCCTCCCCTTGAGTGCAGTCTGGACCTACTGACTCACTTCTAATGAACAGAGAATGGCACAAGGAATGGCAAGTCACTGCCTCCTAAGATAAGGTCACACAAAGGCCATGGCCTCTGACTGGCTGGACCTCTCTTGCTCTCTTACTTGCTTGTGTTGTTGAGAGCCAGCCGCCATGTTGTGAGCTGCCCTACGGAGAGGCCCAAGTGGCAGGGAACTAAGGGAGACCTTGACCAACAGCCAGAAAGGAAATGAGGGCTTAGTCCAACAGACTGCAAGGAACTGAGTTTTGTCAACAGTCACGTGAATGAGTTTCAAAAAGGAGCCTCCCCCAGTCAAGCCTTCAGACAACAACAGTACTGTCTGACACCTTCATTGTAGCCTTGTGAGAGACCCTGCACTAAGGCATATCTGGATTCTGACCCACAGAACCTGTGAGATAACAGGTATTTGTTGTTTTAAGTTGCTAAAATTTTGGGGGGAAAAATTTGTTACACAGCAATAGGTGACTAATACAAATGGCAAGGTATGATGTATCTATTCCTCCAACCTGCCAACTAACGTGCTCTCCATTATCATGAAAAACAGATATAAGAGTTAACTAATTGTAGCAGGAGCTAGAGGTGCACAAAGGGAGCTAATACCTAAAAGTAAGTAGGTGTCATACAGCAGATCTTGGGTACTGGGCACTTTTCATATACATTTACGATTCTGAAGAGATACAAGCCAAACAACAGGAGAGCTGGGCCCCAAACTTTCTCTGGCAGCCATTCCAAAAGGAAGTGGATATTTAGACACTGGTCCTCCACAACCTTAAAAAAAAAGAAAAGAAAAAAATGGAAGCCATGCCCCAGCAGGCTAAACCACACTCATGGATCCAGAGCCAGAGCCAGTGGTCTGGATTCTGCCATGCAGGCTTCCTTCTGGGTTTTCCCTGGAGTCTATCTCACTAAAGTATTAGGAATGAGCCTAAACTGATGAGTGAAGAGGCTTAAAGACTTGAGTTCAGATCCCTCAGTAAAAAGAAGCACTTTTTAAGAATTCTACAAGCTGTGCTGTTCTTTGGGTTCATTGTATTTCCAAAGATGTAAAATTTTGGCTACTCATGATCCCCTGGAAGGGACAGGGATAAACTAGCACTATCTGCAGAGATTCTGTCCTCTGGGCACACACACACACACACACACACACACACACACACACACACACACACACACACACACACACACACAGTATCAAGTTGGAGTCCCTGGAAGCAGACTGTGAGACCATTTTATTTGGGAGGTGATCACAAAAAGTGCCAGACAGTGAGATGAGAAAGGGAAAGAAGCCAATCAAGGCTGCATAATTAAGTTATGTTACCAACCAGGGCAACCGTAGTTCAATGCCTCAAGGGCAGGGGTCAGCAAACATTTTATATGAAGGCCCAGACAGAAAGCATTTTTGGACTTGCAGTTATATGGTCTGCGTCATAACTACTCAACTCTGTCGGAAAGCAGCCACAGACAATAGGTAAACCAAAGAGTATAACTGTGTCCCAATAAAACTTTATTTACAAACCCAGGCAGCAAGCCAAATTTGGCCCATAAGCCACAGTTTGCCAAACTGCTCTAGAATACTTGGGGATGCAATGTGGATCCCTTCTCAGAGATTCTCGAATGGGGGGGTGAGGGAGCTGGGAACTTTACCTACCTCCTCCTCACCCCATGGAGGCGGGGGGCAAGTCTGGCTGTAGGTGCCTGCAGTTGGAAGCCATCAGGTTGGCGTGACCAGGAATGGGAGGGCTGCGGGGATACAGGTGCAGCACACCTGCTACACACCTTGACCCAACCTAGTCCATTTGTAAAGAGGCAGAGAAGTGGGTGTGACAAAAAGCAAGAGCAGAGCAGAAAGTAGAGGCCTTCTGTGATGGGTGGTGTGGCTCCCCCAAGACCTCTGCTGATGGGTGGTCAAGGGCACCCCGTCAAAGCCGCGCTCCTTCCTGCCTCGCTCGCTCTCACCCTGCCCTGCTGGCCTCTTGCGTAACTGGCCTGACGACCAATCAGCAGGCAGAGCTTTCTAAGTAACCCACCTACCTGCTGCCCCAGGGGGTCCCACCCACAGCCCCACCACATCAAAGGCCCCCACCTCCTCTGTACACCCTGCAACTGCTCCCTCCTTAAAGAACTCTTATCCCCGTGTGTGTTTTTAAATTTCAAAACTGAAATTAAAATGTCATTTTGCTGGGCAAAGAAAAGACGGGGAATATCAATAAAGAGGGCTGTGCAGCTCCTGAGTCCAGGGTCCCCTGCCCACCCTGTCCTCACTGTAAGGAGAAAAACCACCCTCCCGCTCCTCTACACCCCAGTTAAAGTCAAAGCAAGAAAAACATAATAATGAATTAAATTAAATCATCTTATTATGTAATTGGGACTAGGCCTCGGGCAGCAGCAGTAAAGAAGGATTAAGGGCAGAACACCTGGGCAGCCATTCTCCTGGGCCCCATTACCACCCCTCGTTCCTTTTTATAGCCCACAGATTAAAATGCGAGCCTAGCAATCTTTGATCTTTCACTTGCTGACACAAATCCTTTCAAGCTTCCAACATTTTCTGCTGAGGTAATTAGTACTAATTAAAAGGTTTCCAACCTTCTTTGCTATGGTTTTCTTGGTGTTTTTCCTTTTTTGGTCTCCCCTGACCTCTCCCCTGTCCCCTCCCCCCTCAAAAAAAAAAAAAAATAGAAATTGCTTTTACAAGTCCCTTCCATCTCTGAAACACAGGCATCCCTCACTTTCTTCTTTATCTGACTTGGCCAGATCAAGTAGATTAGTGACTCCATTATTCTGAATACAAAGCCAGACAACAGGTTTCTACTATCGCTCCTGACCTGTTGAGAGAGCACAGCTTATACTCAGAAACAAGCATCCTGGCTTGTTTGAAGAGACGGTGCAGTTATGCACTAAAAGACACCGTGCAGCGTCTCCCCCCCCTGCCCAAGGAAGGACACCATTTAATGATGACGTGTTTCACTCCAGCGTCTGCCACACGCACACACACACCACTTCACTCCTCAAACTGACAAGCTGCAAAACTTGTCTCCCAGCTTGCTTTGTTCCCAGGCTTTCTTTTTGTTTGGAGGGGTTACGGGGTGGGGAAAATCCAAACGAACTATCTAAGGGATAAAGCCAAAAAATTAAAGAAAGGATCACTTTATCAAAGTCTCAAAAAGATGCAAAGCAAAATACATACAAACACACATGGGCTTAGCCATGGATTCAAAGTCACAATAAGACGAATACTTTCTGTACTCTTCCATTGGCTCTTTGCCGTGGGAGGCGGGCATGGAAGCACTGTGTTGGACCCAAGCCGTGAGCCCTGCCCAGGAGCCAGCGCAGCCCTGATGGGACACACTGAGGCCCTCAACAATGACTCCATGACTCAGAGCCACACTGCAAGAGGGTGGGAAACTTGAGTTGGTGAGATGCTGCTCCATCAAGGAGGAGAACCTGGTACAGGTTAAGGGCAATGGCGACAGAGGGCCCTTGCCTAACCGCCTCCAAGGACCAGCCTTGGGCAAGGTGAAGAACCTGGGAAGGCCCAGTCTCAGGCTGCTTGTCTCCAAGCCCTGTTGACAACTTGGCAAACCTGACCTGGACTCCGACCCTGGTCTAACCTTGGAGGGACTCCTCCCACACCGGCCCTGCATTTCCTGGGTCAGTACCTCTTCCTCCAACTCCTCCTTCCACCCTCACCTTGAGGATGGGAGTGGAAGGATGCTACCCAGCATGCCCTACCCTTGCCCGGTCAGCTCTGAACCCTCCTCCCTTTCCCCATTCTCTTGGGGGATTTCAGAGTAAAGATCCGTGACCATATTTGTTTGCTCCCTACCTATCTCTACCTGCCCAAAGCTGGTCCCAGAAAGACAGAACTGGAACAAAATACGAATGCTTGGAGTTGCCACAACTGTCTGAACTTAATTTATTTGCTGTCTGCCTAGAAAAGTGACTGTGGAAAGAGTAGATCGTACTGAAGTTGCCATTAAGCCCAGAGGATCCCTTCCTTGCAGAAAGACAACTAAGATACTAAGATATGGAGGGGATAATTTTAATAAAACAGTGACGGCCACTTCCACAGAGGACTTTGTGACTTGCACACAGCTCTCATATGCCTGCCCCCACAGATCCCGACAACTACCTGGGAGGCAGGTGCATGACCTGTTCCACTTGTCGGATGAAGGAACAGAGGATGGGAGGGGTGCCCCCTTTGCTCAAGGACACGCATTAGCTCCTGGCTATTGTTTCAAGGCTCTTTCTACCATCACAGATGCCTCAGTTTATCACAGCCCTCACCCTGCATCCAGCGTTCTCAGGAGCTGGGGGTGACCGCTCCCCTCCCTCTGTGGTTTCTAGGACACCAGGGGCTGCAGCAAGCAGACCCCTTTTCCGACTTGGCTGCTGGGCTCTTTTGTGTCAAATGGGTAGAAATCACCCATCAGAGTCCCTGGGCCCCAAAACTAGTCACATCAGACCCAAAATGGGCTCTGATGAGGCTCCCATGATTAGTGGGGGATGCCACTAAAAAATATACCCACTCTCTATCCCATCCCCTAATAAAAGCTAACACTGAAAAGTAATGGATTTAATGATCTAGAAAATCTAGACGCTGGAAACTCCCAGGGAGATCATATTAAATTAGACCAGTACAAACAAGCCAAACTAGATTTATCCTCTTGTGGTTGCAGATTTTATCTACTAAACCAGGTTTTCGGGGCTAGTGTCTGTTTTCAATGAATAGAATTTTTGAATGTCAAACCCCAGGATTCCTAATAGACAATAATTCTCCCCGAGGATTTCAGCTGAGCAGGGGCCGGTCCTGCCCAGTTGTGGGTGGGAGACCCACACACCCCTCTCCCTCTGGTCCTGGGGCCTGGCCACTGGGATAGAACCTGCCAATTGAAGGGTGCAGAGATGGATGGAGCTAGGGATGGAGGATCAGGGAGAAAGAGGCAATTCTCCGTCTGCCTCCTTTCCTGAGGGGGTGAAGAGACATGAGACGGTAGGGTGGGAGAGTGAAGAAACTGCAGAGACTGCTCTGGAGTGAATGTCACCGATTCTTAAAAAACAGGGACATGAACTGGATCAACCATCTATCGTGGAACTGGCATGTAGGGAAATTCCTCAGGGTCCTTTCCTAGAGCAAAAATGACACAAAACCATTTTAAGTGTCCCTTCTTCCTGGGAACCTAACTCCACCAGCCTGCCTCTAAATCCCATGGTGAGGTAGCCTTTGGTGTCCACCCTTCTGTCCCAGGGGCCTTCCCCAGGCCAGCTGTGCAGGCAAAGCCTCCCCCCCACAGGGAACGGGGTGGGGGTGGAAACAGCTGCCGCGCTGATTTGGGTAGCTGCTAAGACATAATTATAACAGAGAAAAGGCAGTTGGTGGGGGGGGGGGTGGCTTGGAGGGAAGGAAATTACTTTTGAAAATTATGAAAAATACCTTGACGGCATCTCTTTGAGGCTCACATTTAGCTCTCGGAAAAGATTTCTGCCAAAGGGTGAGTTCTGACAGGGGGAAGATGAAATGAGGGTCTGGGGGAGGAGGCGGGGGGCCACGGCGGAGAGGCAGCCGTCTGTCAGAACTGATGACTCGGCAGCTAAAGTCAGACTGGAATCTTCCCCCACCCATCGCAGGGAGCGGCTCGAGCAGAGAAGGAGAGCCTGGGCAGCAACCAGTCTGGCCAAAATGACCACAAAGAGATTCACACAAAAGCCAGTCAGGCCCTCAGACCACCAAGAGCTTCCCCGGAGGCTCCAAGTATCTGGGAGAGAACCAGGGTTAGAAAGGAATCCAAAGCTTCCAATTCTGCTGAATCCAGCCCAGCCCAGCCCAGGCCAGCGGCTGACCCCCTGGGACCCAGCATCAGGGAGACGAAGGCTCGCATTCCACGCTCCCACTTCAGAGGGATGCTCGTGTGGCAAATCCCAGCAAATCCCATCGTTTCTCTTTCGGGCCCCCCATTTGGATTCCAAGATATTGCACTTTTTCTGCACTAGCTCTCTACTAAGTGGACTGGCCAAAAGGCTATTTTTTATTTAACCTCCAAAAAAGCAGGGACCACATCTAATGTCAGATTTGGGTGTTTTTATTTGTTTGACAAGGGATGCATCTTAGTTTACTAGGAAAAACACAAAAGCTGGGAGTCACAAAGCTAAGGAGAAGGCTAGTGGGGGGTACCCACCCTGGCAGAGAGGGATATTTTATTACTGACAATGTTTGGAATTGTCAGCTCTGTGGTAATTAGAAGCAGAACTATTGTTATTGTTATTTATAAGTTCTCTACCAGGCCATGAAGTGCCTTATTGGTTAAACCCGGGGCAACCTGTTCTCACCGCAGCCCCAGGGACACCACTGCTCAGGAGATCTGGGTTCTGGGTGAACTTGGGCAAGAAACTTCATGTGCCTGGACCATATATTCTCTGTCTGTAAAAGAATAAAGTAACCAATGAAATGTTGACAAACATCTCTTCCACTTAAATATTTTTAAAACTCCGTATTTTCCCCTAAACATTTCAACCCAAAAATTTAGCTATGGAATGTATTTGCCAGGACTGCGTTTAAGGAAGGGACAAGGCTTAGATGCTGACAGGAGGTGAATTCTCCCCAGCCTTAGTCCCTGATGAGGGAGTTGCTCACTCACATAGAGAGCACTTAGAGATGGCTCCAGCCTCAGAGAGCTCAGGTCAAGCGCTGTTTGTCGACTCAGAGGTGGAGAAGGGGTTCCCCGACCTCAAATGCAACCGGTCAGCCTGCCCAGAGTGGCAGAGGGATGCGGCGGGTGGAGCCACAGGGGTGACTTGTTACTTACCTGGCCGGGAGGCAGGCCAGACCCCTGCACCCCACGGTCAGAGAAGCCAGGCAATGCCACCTATTTACATAACACCCCACGAGAGAAGCCAGCCTTAGATATGAAGGCAAAAGGTGCTCTTCTTTGTTGTTTTTTTCTCCCCCCACCACCCCAAAGATGACTTAATGTGTTTCAAGGTCAACTGGAGAAAGGGTGCACCAAGCAAAAAGGAAAAAAAAAAAAAGTGTTTAAACGACTGCGGCTTTAAAAGCTTAACCAGTAAAGCCCCTCCAGCCTTCAGTCAATGGGAATCAAAACAATGATTTCAAGCTATTTTATTCAGTCTAAGGCAGGATTACTAGATGGAAGCTTGCTCCTTTCTTTCCTCCCCCCCCCCCCCGCCCCATTTCCAAACTGCAATCTATTCCCCACTCCTAAAGAACCATTTTGACAGAGTCTATTGTGCGGCTTTTTCAGGACATTAGCCACCCCAACACAAACACTCGTAGGCAATGGAAGTTTTCCGGGAGGAATCTTCTCCCCCGGCCACCTTCCCCGCTTCTTCAAATCCTAGAGGCAATGCCGCAGAAACCCATAAGCAGTGAGGATTTCTAACGCCTGCCACTTGCTTAAAATTGATTTTCAGACAAGAGCTGGAGAGAACTAAGTATCCCCACAGTTTGGAACACTCATCATCCCTTTGAAGATGAAGTCATTTGCTGTCATAAGCAGAACAAGGGTTAATGACCCAAAATCGAATAAATTACTATATTCAGATCCATCATCACCATCGGTTTTAAAAATAATCTGAAGCCAGTCAGGGTGGACTCCGAGTCATCACAAAGACGGACGCAGCTACCCTTACCCTCTTTTGCTAACAACGATAAATCCTTCCGAATAGCATCTCAGGCTCGCACACCAATTAACATTTCTCATACCAGTGCACAAGGGGCTGTGCAAAGTGATTCCGTAGTAAATTAGTCTGGAAATTGCCTTAATTGTGACGCCAGGAGATGTCCAATCTGTTTGGGTCGGGGGGAGGCGGGGAGAACTTTCTCTCCTAAGTGCCACTCCATCGTCTCACCCTGGCAGAGGTGGTGGGGACACCGGAGCAGGCAGCTTTCAGCAGCACAGTAAATCTTCAAACAATTTATCCAAACAAAGGCCAGTGTGGGGAGAGGGAAATGCACGGGGAGCAGATGAATAAGCAAGATCAATTATGGTGGGTGGGTGACCCCAGCGCCCCACTCCATGACACGGATTTCTGAACAAACTGTGCAGCATGGAGTTGACATGCCTGGACTGAAAACAGCACTGTCCTAAAGGCTGGCTGCCATCCCTCCTCCATTCGGCAGAGGGGGGCGAAGGAGAGAATGGGGTGGGGGGGTAGCAGAGAGGGGCCAAGAGAAGGGGGACAAGGAGGCGGGTGAATGAAAAAACCACGCATAATGGCCTGGGGTTTATTTTACAGAGAACAAAATGGCTCAATTTGAGCACTTTAGACTGTCGAAATTGGCTAGCATGAGATACAAGGGGTACGTTCCAAGAGGACTGTTAAATCAGCTGCAGGAGATTGTAGGCCCAGGGGGCAGAGAAAGGGAAAATAAATATATAAATACACACACACACACACACACACACACACACACACACACACACACACAAATGCCTCGTACATTCTGCAAACTTGAGCAGGACCAGCCAGAGCCACAGAGGTGATTTAGCAAGGAAATGCTTAGCAAGGCATCCAAATGCCCTTAACTCTTTTCAAATTGCATCTCGAACGTGTAGGGGGGGGCTTGCTGTACCTTTCCCTCTTGCTTTGTGCTTGGAAAATGCCATGTCTTTTAAAAATAAACTCTAGTTTATTATTTAGCAGGAACAGCATTTTTTTTTTTTCTTGTTGTGGCTGTTGTCTTGTTCTTTAAGGGCTGCTAATAATTCTGATCCCCCTTTCAAAAACAATCCACCCCTCAGGAAGAAAAAGTCAGAGCAACTGGCTAATGGGAATAATTCAAAGTACCTCAATTAAAATTCAGGTTTTGGCCTTTCGAGCAGTCTATTTAAAGATTTTTTTTTTCCTCCTAGATTGGTTGTAGACAGATGATTATTAAATATTTATGTGTCTGTGAAAGGGGCTCTAGGAGCTTGGCTCGGCAGAGGGCTGAGCTTTTTGTTGCCGTTGTTAGTCCTCCTGGAGGCCCAGAGAATGATTGCTTTATTTGGCTCCTTAGCCACCCGGTTTCCGAGGGTCCCCACAAATACGCCAGCCTGTCTTAATGTGGTGGGACAGCAGCAGAATCGCTCTTTCCACTCACATCCCACAGTAACTGGGGAGGACCTTCTCTCAGGTGAGCCAACTCATATTTGCCTTCTGAGCTCCATCCACACCCTCGCTCTCCTGAGCACCCAGCACTGACCACCTCAGCCCAAGGGACCTCAGCATTGTCTGGTCTTCCGTGGGAGTCACCGCAAGCTGCTCTGTATTACTGGGTTAATCCTCCAGGTAGAGAAGATTCTCTCTCCTTAAATGGTTTACTGACCCCTTGAAGGTGGGGTCTAGACCTTGGCCAAGGATGCTGCACCATCTACACTTGGTGACTGGCTGATGTGCTCTTTCACACTGTGAAACCACCACCCCCTTTTAAAGTGACCAGAACCCCTGCAGTGTGTGTGTGTGTGTGGGGGGGGTGGTTCTTGTCACACAGCCCAGAATCTTCCTTGAAGGGAACTAAGTCAACTTATTTTAATGCCAAGCTTCCTTTGGAGAATGGAGAGAAACTGACCAAGGAGTGAGTACTCTGACCTAAGGCTAAGAACAAGGACTCAGCGTGGGTGGAACAAGGTGACTCGGGTCCTTGTATGTATTTAGTCAACAAAGGTTTGTAAAAATTTTTCCTATGAGGAGAGCATTGAGCAAAGCAATGAGTTCAACCGACTCAGAAAGACTTGGTTGCTCTGTGCTATGGAACATCTTATACCTTTAAAATATATCAAGAGACACGCATAATGTATTGGAATTTTAAAAAGAAAGCACCATATAAAGTAATATTTACAGTATAATCCTAAGTTTGGGGAAAAATTGTAAGAAAAAAAATAATACTATGAAGAGAGGACTAGCGTGCTAACTTGATGGAGAGACAACGGGTCTATTTTGTTTGCCTTCCAGCAGTAAGGATTTACTGCCTTCCCTGTGTAAAGGTAGACTCCAATAAAACAAATATTTTAAAAGGAAAGGACATAGTCCCTGTTCTCAAAGTTTACTTTTGTACAGTGGTTCCTCAATCCCTACACCATCTGTAATAAAATCATCCGAAAAGATATTTAAAAATGCAGATGCTGAGGACAAGACCCGGACTTCTGACACAAGAGACCCGGGTGTGGCCACAGCCTCGCTCTCGCTTGCTCTCTCTGAGTTTCTCCACATTTCAGATAACCAGACCAGTGGGTTCACCAAGCAGATATCCAATCTTTGCTTCTATCTCTTTGTCACAGCTGAAGACCAAGGGTATCTCTAGTCCACAAGCAGGAAAGAGTGATTTACAACTTTATCAGTCATGTCGTGCTCTTGATTTAAATATGACGGGAAGTCACCTTTTGGTTCACAAAGTACCCTCTACCTCATTACAGGTATACATGTGGAAACCTAAGCTGGGGAATATACCATATTATCCAAACATACATAAAAGAAATGTGGATCATTTTTCATTGTATTATTTGAAAAGTTACACAGGAGTGCAAATGCCTATTTTCAAAGCAAAGTGCCGTAAAACAACCTCTGAAACTAGATGTACAACTAGTACCTTATGGGGTGAATTTGTATACACAGATGGTAAAGTTTTAGTCAATTTTTATTCATTCATTTTCTCATTCATAAATTCACTTAGCCCTTTATTCAGTCATTCATTCACTCATCCAACAAATGTTTTGGGCCATTAGAGATCCATCAAAGCCACCTGGGCTGCAGGATGTTGGCTTTTATGTCCCACTCTCTCAACGTCCATCTGATACCAAACACTGCAAGGTGGTACCAAGAGCCACGCAGATGATCAAGGACAGGCAGGCAATGCCCCCTCATTTCCATGGTCCACAGTGCTTAGATTCTGCGGGAAGAAACTGCACTCCAGGCATCTCTATGTTGACCGGCTCCCTCCTTCCCCTACTAGAGACAGCAAACTCATTTTGATAGTCCTTTTCCCTTTCAACTCCCTTAGTCAACTCACTCACCAAGAATTTATTCCTCTCACTTTCCCCATGAAGCCTCTCCTGACCACTCCATTCAATTCTGCAACCTGCCCTGCCTGCCACCTCCACTCAGGACTACTAGTTTTATTATCTGCTTTTTTCTTTTTTCTCATAGCACTTATCACCATCCAACACACCACATAATCTATGTAGACATCATGTTTATTGTTTAATTTCTACGCATAAAGTCAAGAATATTTGTCAGTTTTGTCCTCTGATATAATGCAAGCTCCTAGGACAGTACCTGACACACAGCTGGCACTCAGGTTGCTGAATGAATGAAGGAAGCAACGAAGACACATCCCTTCCAGTGTGTGCCAGGCTTGCCTGGAGTCAAGCAGGGGGGTGGGTTACTCTGCTGTCCTCAGCCATGACTCAAATGGATGGATTCGGGGATCATTAACCAACCTCAGATTCTCCACCTGCCAATCTTCTCCATAGTGGGATACATGGGAACAGAATTATCCTCATATCACTACCCACATATCCACACAGCCCTGGCTGGCTCCCTGTTCTGAATGTTCTCTAAATGCTAGTCATCAGTTCCTTCCCCAGATTTGTGAAGCCAGAGCCATTTACACATACATACCAACCCCTACCCAGGCACAATCGCCCCTCTCATTTATGAAGACAATAGTGATTTCCGCTGGTGTTTCTGATTCAGTAAATGGCATACGTAAGGTCCCATAAGGTTAAACGGCAGACCTTCTGTTGGAAAACCCACCTCTGTCTTTTCAGCCTCGGGTCCTTCACCCCTGAATCTTGAGTTTCCTCCAGGCCATGAGATCTAAAGAACCTTCTCAGTCCACCCTTTGAACCCTTGCACAACCTAAGAAGTTTCTGCAGGCTTGAGATGTCCCAAACTCCTTTTTCAGGAGCCTGTCTTGCCTTAGCACCCAAGGGCTTTACCTATTTCCTGCCTCCTGCCATGTCCCTGATCCCCATCTCCTTGCTCTCTGCCTCAGGTGTCACCCCATGCACACGGCTGAGCGTTCTCCCAAAATAAGTTGCTGTAGTCATTCAGTTAAAGATGTCCCAGGAGATGGGGCCACCTATAATGAGAATAGCTACTTACTCACTGTTAGGCCCTTTACAAATATTAGCATAACCAAAAAGTTAGGATTGAAGGGATGATTATGATTACCAAATCATATAGATATGCTTTTTTACTTTCTGGTATACTAGACAGAAGGAAATACCTGAAATCTTTGAACTCTAATCCAGCTGCCTTGATCTCTGATAATGATTGTATAACCTTTATCATGTGCCCTTGTGATTATAAAAACCTTGTGACTAACCTTCACTTATACCCATTTTATCTGGTCTTTTTTTACTTTAGAGTCTTATGATCACCAAAGATATCCCCTAATGTTTATTAGGGAAGGGTCTTGGGTCAGCTCAGAACCAACCCACCCCAAGTGCAAAGTTATCTTGATAACGGAAGCTGAATCTAACCAAAATGGGCCCTCTTGACATGTACAGTAGCTTAGACTTTAACCTGTAAGTGACCTGCACCTCATAATAATACTAAAAATCATGCCATCATCATATTAAGGTCACCATTTTCTTACATATGTTCTGTGTCTAGGCATGTAGTCAATCTGCACATGCTCAATAATTAGATCACTTCTCGTTACATCATCTGGGTCCACTGTGCTCATTATCCTAAAACCTGCCCATCTTTTGATACTGTAAAACTATCCGCGTTACTGCCGTTCAGGGAGACAGATTTTTGGGTCAATACACCATCTGTTCTCCTGTTTTGCACCAAGCAATAAACTCTCTTTGAAACCCCGGTGTCTCAGGAATTGGTCATTTGACTGCACTGGGCAAAGAATCCACTGCCTTGGTCCCGTAACATTACCTCTAATACAAATAACCCCTGCAAATGAATCATTATCTCCATGTTACAGAAGGGGAAACTGAGGCTCAGAGAATGTAATCCACTTGTCCTAAGTCACATTACTAAAAAGTGCTGGGACCGGGATTTAAGAACTTTCAACAAACTTTATTCAGTGCCTATTTTGTGCAAGGCAAGGTCCTATATCCCCAGTCCTAGAACTTGCCAGTGGTGAAGGAGGAGTTAGAACCAGGTCTCTTGACTCCTGCTCTGAGTCAAGAGCAGCTAGACTTGGTCTGAGGTCCATGCATCTCATCACACCATAGAAGGTGGAAAAAGGAGGTCCCCTCAAGTCCTCAGGGTCAGTGCCATGATACCCAGACCAGTCCCTGTGGGTTTAGAAGAGGTGTGCAAAAAGCCTGGCCCATCTAGGGCCCCCAGAGGGGCAGCAGATGCTCAGGCTTTGGTTTTGGGTGGGTGGAGTCTCCTGTTTTGGGTGCAGGGGGGTTTCCCGTTCTTATGAGGGGCTACAGGCATAGTGCCAAGGGCCCTCCTTTAAACTTTTAGGGCAAGTGAAATGTTTGACACCTGAAACAAATGGCTCCAAAATGTGAAACAAAAATCACAAAGCTAAGATTAATAAATGTTAAATGCATTTCAGTGAAAGGAAACAGTGTCTCTATTAGTCAGCCAAGTGCAATTCAAACATTACAGTTAACTATAAGTATAAGAAAGTTCAAATCATAAGCAAATGAATTTATCCTTAAATCTCAAAACCATAAAAATAATTTTTAAAGTCCTTCCAAAAACTTTACATTGAAAATGCATAAATTATATACCATGTGAGATGTGGGGTTATTTTAATATGTTCAATATGTTGGGTGATAAGGCCTCCAAACCAGTCCCTGTGGGGTTTGGAGGTTTTCTCAGGATCCTCAAAGATCTTAAAATGGCCCTGGTGGGAAGTCCAGGCTGGGGAAGCATGTGTGATGGTTCTCAGCTTTGTTTATGCTTGTTTGTGTTCATTGTGTTTTGCTAGGGTAACACAGCATACAAACACTGCCCCAGCTTCCCAGATAGGGGAAGCCCAGGACCATGCAGCAGGAGACAGGAAGCAATAAGGAAAGCAACCAAATAATGGGAAAGAATTTTGGACCCTCAGATGGGATCTGCCGGAGGCCCTCTGGGTACTAGAAAAGCACAGAGCAGGAGTCAAGAAACCTGGTTCTAACTCCATCTTCACCACTGGCAAGTTCTAGGACTTGGAATATAGGACTGGACCTAGCCTTGCACAAAACAGGCACTGAATAAAATTTGTTGAATGAAGTGACATGAGGGAGCTTAATGAGACCAGCGTTTCTGAACCCTTGGGGAGAGGAAGGGGGAAAGGAGAAAAGCAGGCCAGGCTCTGGACACCAAGCACCCTTCCCCATCTGCTACCTCCCCAAACAGCTTGCCTATTCTCACCCACTTTAAAAATCAGCCTTCTGAGAAGCCTTCCAATGCAGGGCTGGGTGTGGCCCAAGGAGACAGGTCAGCAAGGGCCCTGAAATGGCCCATCAGGCTTGCCCACCTTTATCAGTAACACAAAGGGCTCCCTGGAGACCCTCCAAGCCTATATCCCCCAGTCCATCCTTCGCCTCCCCAAACTTGAGGTTTACTTCTCAAGATTCATTTCCAGCACAGCCCCTAAACAACGATTCTTCAAAAATCTCCAAAGAAAAGCCAACCACCTGGACATAGGGCCCCTCCAAGATGACAAATGGACATTGTTCTCTCTCACCCCTTCCTCCAGAACAAGGATGAAGGAAACCGAGGCAGCTGCACCAAGTCAAAGCCGTGCCCACATGGAGATACACACCCAACCAACCAACCCACATGGGAAGGCAGGTGACAGCCTCCCACCAGAAGCAGCAGCAAAGCCACCTTCATTTGCAAGATTGCACACTTTCCCTAATTATTTCAAGAGGACTTTCAGACTGAGGCAGTCATCTCGCTTTTATCACTTGCCACACATATAATGTCAGGGGCTCCAGCATTCGTCAGCACTACCTCCCGTCAGACCCCTCCCCCTTACCAAAACCCCAAATAATTTAAAAAACATTTTTATCCTAAAATGTTCTCAATTTTTTTTTAAATATATCTTCAAGAGATTTCTTTCCGTTTCAATCGCACAACAAGGAGAATGTCAGCCCAGCTTTTTTTTGACAGACAAATTATTGAATCAAAGAGAAAATGCCATTAAGCTCACAGGTTAGCAAGTGTCAGGAATGGTTTAAAGAGATATCCCCATTTATCTTCCAAACATGCACGAAATGTCACTAATGTGTGTTTATCATGTATAATCAGACAAAGAAAATATCGAAATAAAGTACTCCCGCATACAATAGAAATCTCCTTCCATCCTTCAAGATATCAGTGCTATTCAAATAGAATAATAATGATGAAGCCTCTCTCTTGAAAATGGAAATCAAGTGAAATGTAGATAGAAATGATTTTTTTTTTTTTTTTTTGGTAGTTGATGTACATTTCTAAAGTGCATTAACAGGAAATCCAGAACTTTTTAGGTCAATTATATTGTCAGTATTGTCAATGCCACTGAAATGAATACCGAAGCAGTGTCTGTTCTTGGTGGAATCAAGCTGCAGAAGAAACCCCTCGATTAGGGGACTTAGAGAGGAATAAGGGATGCATTGGAAGCCTGACATTGTTCAAGTGTGCATGTATATTTCATTCAAACCAATCGAAGAACCAGGCATTTGTGCCCAGCATAAATCTCAATAGAGGAAAAAAAAAATCACAAATGATTGAAAACCTAGCTTTATTTTCCTCTCACTTCTCCCTCCATTATGACAAAGCTTATTTTCATAAACCAGGGATGACGACAATAAACCCCAGCCCCAAAATAAATGCTATGGACAGCAAAAGCTCGGTGGTACCAATTCTGGGCTTGTGAGACCCGTAAGAGGAGTTGTCCATTGGAGAAAAGGTGATTCTAACCTAAACAGACAGGCCCATACAGGTATGAAAAGGGTGAGGTATTCCAACCTGGAAACATTTTCACCCTTGTTGATTTGTCTCCCAATAACCCTACCAGTCATGTAATGTAAGATTTCCAAGATTTCTGGGTCATGAGCTTCCCAACATCACGGCCATGTCTGTTTAGGCAACTACTGAAGCTCAAATACCTCATGCTCAAAGAGTTGGTGAATAAAAAAGCAAAGAGTCAAGGAACATCCCTGTGCATGGGAGACAATAAGCTACCACCTCAAAAGAGTTTCTGTTCTCCCAAGCGAGCATAAAAACACAGGTGCTGTTCCTGCCAGGTACGATATCAGGAAAGAGGGTCAGTGCCAGAGAAGAGGGATTCATTTTATCCGCATGGCCTGAAAGCCAAAACATTTCCAGGTCAGTTATCATTGCAGAATCACAGGAGAGAGAGGACTCTAAAAGGTGGAGCACCTATAAATAGAGCAAGCTCTGGAGTTGGAAATCCTGGCCCCACCACCCAGCTGCATGGCCTTAGGCCCCAGGCCCTCATCTGGGAAATGTGTGTAAGGTCCTTAAAACAGTGTATGTAAGTGTTCAATGAATTTGAGCTACTATTTTTAAATATTATTATTTGGTCTTTTCTGTTTATTTTACAAATGAGGAAAATGAGGCCCACGAAGTTCTGCAAATCTAGGGAATCTGAGTGATAGCTATGTGACCAGAATGCAGGCATCCAGAAATGAGGTCAGGCCACTCACACAGTTACTTATTAGATACCTGCTGTATACAAAAACAATAGAAAGTAAGTCAAAGCAGACAAGGGAATAAAGGAAAGAAAAGTGGGGAAACATTTGGGGAAGGATCTAAACAAAATGAATACTCTGGAACAGGAACCCAAAAGGGCCCACGAGTAGATGGTTGGCACATCAGGATGAAATTCATCAAAGAAGGCACTTCTGATTCTTTCATGGCCCCAGGGCCATCTCCTCATCATACTTCATCATCCATATCTGTTTGCATTTCAGGTTTTAAGGCTCCATGAGCTTTGAGAACCAAGATAGAATTTAACACACCTTTGCAGCACCTGCATCCAACACAAGGCCTGGAAATTGACAGTTTAAACATAAACATAAAACAATGTTTGAGATAAAAAGGGAGGCAGGCAGGTGGCTTGGCTGCAACCTTGAGGTTGTGCTGGGTGGAGGAGTGAACCATCGAAACGGAAAGCCCAGAAAACTCCTAAAAAGGAGGACATGAATAAGATGGCAATTAATTTAATCTCCATTTCACAGGCTGCAGAGAGACTTACTTGAAGGCTTGTGAAGAAAGCCTGGTGCTGTTCTCACTTCTCAGATGGCAAGAGCTGGCAACAAGGCACATGCCACCATGGGGGCCACCATGACTTCCAATGACTTGCAGTGTGCCCTTAGAAACAGTGCAAGTCTCTGCTCTCCAGTTTCCCTACCCGTAAAATGAGAATGAATATCCCTAATTTTCAAGCTAACATTAGGCATATTGACCCTCAAAGGCATCTAGAAATATCTTAGTCATTACATTTCTCACCATTTATCTTAAGGATATAATCAGAGGTATGTTTAAAATAAAAACAATGTCCACAATGGTATATACATCACAACGCTGAATATAACAGAGAACAAATAACTCATTCCTCAATAATTTTATGATCTATCCTTTCTAACAGAAAACTATTCAGTCACTTAACACTGGGTTTTCAAGGACTTTTTAAAACATTGGCAAATCTTTATAAGTAAAAGGTCTGGTGAAAACATCTTTATAGAATGATCCCAACTTTAAAAATATAATCCCCAGGTATATGTACATATACACACCAGAATGGTTTAAGTGGTTATTTCTGGGAGATGGGGTATCACAATTACATTTTTTATGATTTTCAATATTTTTCAAAATTTCTATGATGAATATACACTACCTTCATAATCAGAAAAAAAATCTTAAAAACATAATTTTAGGAACTCTAGTTCTTTCTACTTCATAAAACTACTCTGGAATCAGTGACAGTAATAGATTTAGAGGTGCGTTGAAAAGTGTGGAGCGAGTCAAGTGACTTCATTATTGCTAGCATCTAAACATATGGTAACCCCCAGCAAGCTGTCCTCTTCCCAGGACAGGCAATTTAATGGGTGGAACTGTTATCCTCTACCATCTTACACAGGTAGGCTGCACAAAACTTCCAACTCTCCATTTAGAAGTGAACAAATCCACAGCAGATGAGATCTCCAACTCTGAGGAGAACTCGTGAAATCTCTAACAGAATGGGTAAGTCAACCCAATTGCTCCCCATCAAAACCAAGCAACAGGACAGATTACAGAGATTAGACATTCCTCATGAGCCTGTACTCCAGCCTCCTACAGTTCCCTCAGGTCAGCAACCCACCCCAGATTTGTCAAAGTGAGCCCCCGAGCTGTGGATAAAGAGCTGTCAGTAGCATCAACTCAAATAGGCCTCCACCAGCAAATTATGTGACAGAGATTTTAGGGCCCAATGCTGGTAAAAGGTTTATCACTCAAATGGCTTCCAAGTGTTAAAAGACTGCACATAAATACAGTGATTCCTTTTACACGTGCATTCAGGTTTTTCAATTGCACTTAACTTAGTGGGCTTACAAGTAACTTAGTGAGCTAGAAGTTTTGCGTTTTTACAGGCAAAGCATATTCATTGAGTCTGCTGGTCAGTCGCCGATGAAAACCTAATTATATTGTCACAGGATTTTTAAACACTGAGATGTCCAAAGGCTGCTGAGATTCAAAATTTCAGCCCTTGAACATGGTCCACTAAAGGCAATTAACTAAACCTTGTTCATGGCAAGAGGCATTACAATGAATCTCTTTGTCCAAGATGACTCACATATCACATTAAGCTGCTCAATTACTGTAGGTAGAAAATGTAGATGAAGAATGGTAATTGGCAATGGATTGAAAGGAAAACCCCAAAATTATGTCTAATATTGAGATGGCACAGTTCTTAATTGAAATGACATTCACTTCTCTGTACTGTAACCTAGCTGCAAGGCTGCAAAGGCAGGTAAGACAAGGGCTTCTGATTTTAGAAAGAAGGAAAGAAGTTCAAAGAGGTAAATTAGTGATTTGGCCAAGGTTACACAAGTAATTAATAACAACCAGATACACAGCTCAGTTTTCCACCTAGGGATGTTAATCTCCCTATGAGAATGACCAGTTGCAACCAAGCCACTAAGCAAAATATGGAAACAAGCAGCAAAGCTGAAGATGTCAACTGGGTATCAGGGTTCTTTCTCTCCAAGAATCATCCTGAAGACTCAAGGATCAAGGTAGAGCCAAGTAGCAGGTTTCTAGCATGAAAAAATTAAAAACAGGTAACTTCCACCTTCTTCAGAAGGCAGCTGAAGAATTCCATCTGTCTTTTGGTAGGACTCAGGAAAGTATAAACTCCTCCATACTATTATCAATTCCTTCTTGCTTTACTCAAAGGCAAATGCTCGTTAACTGCAGACAGGGGAGCTGTACTCTGAAGCTTGGCAAATATTTCCCATTCTTATCCCCAACTACATGGAAAGTAGGATGCAGTAAGTTGAACAACATTCCACCTCTCAAAAAAGTTTACATACATAGAAGCATTACACAAAATATATGTAATACACTGGAAGAGCCTACAAGTAAATAAAGGAAAGATCAAAAGAGAGGTATGAGGCATCCACATTCAACTCTTTACTCTTGAAAATTTAATGAATACTCCTTGAGAGAAAACTACAAAATGCTAACCTTGAAGTGTTGAGTGGCAGGAAGAATTATGGGTTATTGTACTGTCAAAATGCCAGACAGCTGTACGTTGAGTTGCTGTGTTATTTAGACAATCAGAAACTTGGAAGCTAATGTGACATATTTTTTTCAGTGTGAAAGCTCTTGACGTGTGTAATGATAATTTCTAAAGGGACAAAATGTTATATAAAAAACACAGTGCCTTTAGGTGATGGCCTCATTGGTGGAACAATCTGGAACACAGGAAAGTAAGGGTCATATGAAGACAAAATGCCAACAGCTCAGACCTGCCAGAAGGTGGGTGCCATTTTCCTCCCATCTTGGTTAAGGGGTGGCAGGTCCCAAGCAGCATACAGCACCCAGCCTCTCTCCTGCACCTAAGGAACTTCCTCTCAGAATCAATTGCCTGACTGCAGCCTGAGCTGTGCCATGTGAAACCCTCTAACTGCAGATCATCTCCCATCTGGATGAGCAGAATTGTGATCACATTGAGAGAAAGCTCCTGGAGACCAAGGCACTGTGCAAACCCAGGGTGCAAGTGTGGCTACCATTCTGCCTCTGTGCTCTGCAAGTTAGCTCACTTTTTGTGTGTATTCCTGATTGGCCTGCAGAGAAGTACAGACAGATTGAAGTGGGAGCCATTTTAAGGGAATTCCTAGCTTTGGATCTTATGTTGGCCCTCGATACATCAAGGCCAGAGTGGGAAGCAGAAACCCATTGGTTGTGCCTGAAATTCTACCTTCAACTCCATGGCGACAACGAAAATGCCTATATTGCTGGGAAGTCTAACACATTAAGGTGTATCAATCATCTACAACATAGGGTGAACTGAGGGTTTGAGAACTGGTTTTCATGATGCAAAGTACATGTGAGTGTTTGGGATCTGGGAATGGGAGGGGTCTATGGGATGGACAGGCAGATACAGCAGGGAAGGAAGTGTGGTTGAGCTGGACAGTCAAACCCTGAGAAAAGAGACCTGTGGATATGGTCAGTGTGTATTTCCCCTCCCTTCTCTGCATTAATTTTTGATCAAAAGGGGGAAGAGAAGAATATCAAAGAAGAAAAGAGAAAGGGGCTGTGACTGATGGGACACTGAGAGTGTTCCTTCCCTAATAACCACTGAAGTCAGCAAGCACAGACTTTATCCTGAGGTTGTGGGTAGTGGGTAGGAGTGGGGGGTCCTCAGGCCAGCGCCATCATGTACCAATACCATGACCCTGAGCAAATTAAAACAGTGACAGTAATAACAGCAATCTCAAACCACTGTTGAAGGATGCTATGGTTAGGTACTTAGAGCAGAACATGCCAGGTGATGATGATTTTACTCAAATGAGAGTATCCTCCCCCTCATCATCATCATCATCATGGCTAACAGCTTATGCCTAACTCTCACTGCCTTCTCGGGAGAGTTGGAGTCCCTGAGATACCATTTCCAGGAGGATAAACCAGGTATGGATTGCAGGACCCTCCCACTTCCCTTCTGTCTGATCCCATTTAGGATTCCAGTCCAGAACTCTCTCAGGAAGATGTTGGGGCTCAGCAGACAGTGCCATGTGGGAAAGCAAGTCCATTGTCTAGAAAGAACCAATCAAAAGCTCTAATAGGGGCCCTTGTTTGTTTTTTTTCACCCTATTAAACTTTATTTTTACTTGACAGTTACCAAAGATGTTAAGATAATACTCTATACCCTGTATACTTAAAAGCTGACACACAGCTAGAGATGAATGAATGAACTTGGAGTTGACTCCAAAGGCTGTGCTATTTGGCTATAGTAACTTAGTTAAAATTAGGAATACAATGACTAGGGACTTTTACCTTCACCACACAGCAAAAAGTCTCAGTGCAACCCAGGGCACCAGAGGGGTAATCCAGACCTTCAGGTGTGAGTCTGGCTACTCAAGTTCCTCACAAATTTAGGAAAGAGAGAGTCAAAATCTCATAGAAGAAAGGTAGCCCATCTCTCCAGTATACTTCTGAAGTCAGGAAATATCTATTCATTCAGCAAATTAGTATGGCAGGTGAGCACACCAGAAATTTCAATTTTATGAATGATAACAGGATTAGTCCTTACCTACAATATGCATAAATGAAGACCCAGTGATTTGATCTACCCAACTCCATCCAACTCTTGCCGGAGTCACTGCAGTGCATACAGAAACAGAACCAGGAAATATCTGCATTGGGCAGAAAAAACATTCTCCCACACTGTCTAAATGGTGCCTGTCAGGGGCACTGAACACCCACTTTCATAAGTCTTCTTTCCTATTTTAACTGCAAGTCTATTCATGGTAGTCAGAGGACACATCTATGCTACCCTACAGATGCTACCATTCTCAAGCCCATAGGAAATGTATTCATATATGTTCAGCCATAAAAAACACAGACTCTGGGCTTCTGATGGAGCAACAGGGCAGTAAAAAACACTCCATGGTGCTATTCCCCCCATAGAATCTTTGAACAACTATCAAAAACTGGAAAAGCCAACTTCTTCAAAACTCTGAAAAACAGTTAAAAGGTTGCAGGAACTGCAAAGGGCTGAGTCAAGAAAATGCAGTTTTAAAAACAGTAGGAGAAGCTCATGGCACCCTAGCTGGCCTCTCTCCTACTCCCTCCCCAGCATGGTGTAGAGCCAGCTTGTGCTCACATTGTGGGACCTTAGCCCTCTTCAGGTGGGAGCAGAGTAACCCCTATGCACATACTGTGTGCCAGCACCAAAAATCTATTGGAGGACAGCCTGAAAGACTGAACCAGGAAATTCACCCTAGAACTGCCCCGCAGCAGAAGCAGCTTGCAGACAGCTAAAGCAGCATAAGGAGCAATTAAGTCAAAGTGGCCTGGGGCAAATGATTATCTGCTTTCAGTCATGCCACAGAGCAAAGTGGAAGGGGAGAAAGTCTATTTCAGAGGGAGTACAGAGGGCATTCATATTCCTTTAAACAGGGGAATTCCTAAGGCCATGAGTAAGCACATGCCCAGGGCAAGATGCAGGCCTAGAAAAGACAAAGAAGACCCTACACCGCACAATGGCCTGGGCCTGATCTTATTGATAGGAAGGCTAAACTCTGAAGAAGAGCGCCTGCCAATGCAGAATCAATATGCAAAGACTGTGAATGGTGGTGGTGGTGGTGGTGGTGGTGTGTGTGTGTGTGTGTGTGTGTTAGCTACTGGCACTCAAGGATTATCCTTGTCATATCTCTGGCTGGATACAAACTTAAGGAATAGACAGCTCAGGGACTAGATCCCAGAGTTAACATGCTAAAATATACAGTGTGCAACAAAAAAATTACAAGACAAAGAAATGAGAAATGATGGCTCAACCAAAGGAAGAAAACAAAAATCAAGAAACCAAAAAAGAAGATCAGACTTTAAAGATGCTGGACAAATGCTTTTAATAAAATGATCCTCAAAATACTCAAGAAAATAAAGGAAACCACTGAGAAAGAACTAAAGGATATCAAGAAAACAATGAATGAATAATATGAGAATCTCAATGAAGAGAGAAATGTTTAAAAGAAACCAAATGGCCACACTGGAGTGAAGACCACAATAACTGAGATAAAAAATCCTCTAAAGGGTTTCAACAGCAAATTGGTGCTGGCAGGAGAAGGAATCAGTGAATTCAAACACAAGATAATTGTACTGATTCAAGTTGAGGAAGAAAAAGAAAGGGGAATTTTTAAAAAAGTAAACAGAATCTAAGAGATCTGTGGGACACCATCAAGTATACCATGTACACAGTATTACAGTGCAGGAGGAAGACAGAGAGAAAGGGGCAGAAGGAATATACAAATAAATCATGGCAGAAAATTTCCCCCAAATTTAAGGAAGACAGGAGTATATACATTCAAGAGCCCCAGTGAATCCCAATGAACCCCAAGCAGGATAACTCAAAGCGAATCACGTCTAGACACATTTTAGTCAAACTTGCAAATTCCAGGGACAAGGAGAAAGTTCTGAAACCTGCAAGAGAAAAGCAACAAATTATGCACAAGGGAATTCCAATAAGATTAAGTGCTGCTTTCTCATCAGAAACCATGGAGGCATGAAGAAACTAGGGCAAATATTAAAAGTGCTGAAAGAAAACAATTGCTAAGCAATAATTTTATAGCCAGTGATACTGTCTTTCAAAAAATTAGGGAGAGATTAAGACATTTTCAGTTAAGCAAAAGCTGAGGGAGTTCATCACCACTAGATCTGCCTTACAAGCAATGCTAAAGTGAGTTCTTCAGACTGAAAAGAAAGGACACTACACAGTGGATCAAAGTGAAAAAGAAATAAACACCTGCAGTAAAGTTAACCAAATGGGTAACTATAAATGGCAGTACTATTGTATTGTATTGTTTGGTAAATCAGTCTACTTTTTACAACTTACAGGTTCTAAAATGCAAATGCACAAAAAGTAATGACTAGTACAGGGTTTCAATATAGTATATGAAAACATAGTTCATAACAAACACAAAAAGGTGAGGGGAACAGAAGGTGGTATACAAACAGTGTACATTTCTGCTATTGAAGTAAGATGCTACAAAATCAGATGTAACTATTATAGATACAGGAGGTTAAATTTCAGTCTTATGGTAACAACAAAGAAAATATATGAAAAATACATAAAGAAAGAAATGAGAATGGGCTCAAAATGGTATAACATACCAAAAATCAAATGAATATGAAAGGAGGCATTAATGGAAGAATTGAGGGGGGAAAAAAGTATAAACTTACAAAGACCAAATAGCAAAATGGTTGAAGAAATTCAGGTGTTATCAGTAGTTACTATAAATGTAAATGTATTAAAATCTCCATTCAAAAGGCAGAAATGGGCAGAATAAAAAAATAAATAAAAAGCATGACCCAGCTATACGCTCTACACAAGAGATTCAACTTCTACTCAAAGACACAGGGAGGTCGAAAGTAAAAGAATGGAGAAAATAAACCTTGCAAATCATAACCAAAAGAGAACTGGGGTAACAAAATTCATCTCAGATAAAAGAGATTTAAATTAAAAAATATTATGAGGTACAAAGAAGGTCACTACATACTGATAAAGGGGTCAACTAATGAGAAGATATAACAATTATAAATACATATGCATCTAATGACTGAGGCCCAAAATATATGAACCAAATGTTGACAGATTTAAAGGAAAAACAGACGGTTCTACATTAACAGTAGGAGACTTCAATATATGACTTTCAAAAATGGATAGAAAGAACATCTAGCCAGCAGCTCAGTAAGGAAATAGAAAACTTCCAAACCAACTAAACTTAACAGACATATATGGAACACTTTATCCAACAGCAACAGAATATACATTCTTCTCTAGTGCACATGGATCCTTCTCCAAGACAGACCATATGCCAGATCACAAACACAAGTTTCAATAAATTCAAAAATACTGAAATCATACTATGCATCTTCTTTGATCACAATGGCAAGAAGCTAGAAACCAATAAGAAGAGAACTGCAAAATTCAAAAATAAGTGTAAATTACATTAAAATTAAAAATTATGTACTTTAATAACACATTCTTAAACAACAAATGTGTGAAAGAAGAAATCACAAAGAAAATTAGAATATATCTTGAGGGGAATGAACAAAGAAAATTAGAATATATCTTGAGGGGAATGAAGAAGAAAACACAACATACCAAAACTTCTGAGCTGCAGCAAAGGCAGTTCTGAGAGGAAAAATTGTAGCTTAAAATACTTATATTAAAAGCAGGATGTACTCTAATCAGAGATCACACCTCACAACTAAAGAATCTAGAAAAAGAAGAGCAAACTAAACCCAAAGTGAGCAGAAGGAAGGAAATAAAGACTAAAAACAGATAGATGAAATAGAGAACAACAAAAAAAAAGAGAAAATCAATCAGATCAAAAGTTGGTTCTTTGAAAAGATCAATAAAACTGAAAAACCTTTAGCTACACTGACAAAGAAAAAAAGAGAAAGGACACATATGAGTAAGTCAGAGATGAAAATGGGAACCAAACCACCAACCACACAGAAACAAAAAAGGATTATAAGAGGATTCTATGAACAACTGTACACTGACGAATAAAATAACCTAGATGAATGGAAAAATCCTAGAAACATACAAACTAGCTAAACTGACTCAAGAAGAAATAGAAGACCTCAAGAAGAAATAGAAGATAATAACAAGTAAAGAGACAGAACTGGTCATCAAAAAACATCCCAATGAAGAAAAGCCAGATGGCTTCATTGGTGAATTTTACCAACCATTCCAAGAAGAATTGACACTAATCCTGTTCCAATGCTTCTAAAACAAAGTGAAAGGAGAAAACACTCCTGAACTCCTTCTATGAGGCTAACATCACCATCATACCAAAGCCAGATAAAGACACCACAAAAAAGAAAATTACAGACCAAGATTCTTTATGAATCTAGATGCAAATCAAATTCAATAATACATTAAAATAATTACACAACATGATCAAATGGGATTTATCCCAGGTATGCAAGGATGGTTCAACACAGGAAAATAAATTAATGCCATATACTATATTAATAGAACAAAGAAAAAAACCACATGATCATCTGAAATGATTCAGAAAAGACATTTGACAAAATCCAGCAACACTTCATAAAAACACTCAGAAAACTAGAACTAGAAGGTAACCTCATCAACATGATAAAGAGAATATATGTAGAACCACTACTCAGTGGTGAAAGACTGAAAGCTCTTCTTCTAATATCAGGAACAAAACAAGGATGCCCATTGTCATCACTGCTGTTCAACATTTTACTGCAAATTCTACCCAGAACAATTAGATGAGAGGAAGAAATAAAGGTATCCAAGTTGTAAAGAAGAAAGTAAAAGTTTCCCTATTTGCATTGACATAATCTCACATATTGAAGATCCTGAAAAATCTACAATGAAGCTACTAGAACTAACAAATGATTCAGCAAAGTGGCAGGGTACAAAATCAACACACAAAAATCAGTAGTGTTGCTATATTCCAGTAACAAAAAAATCTGAAGAGGAAATCAAGAAAAAATTTCATTTATAATAGCTAATAAAGAATCAAACATTGAGGAATAAATTCATCCAAGGGTGTAAAGGACTTATACATGGAAAACTACAAAACATTGCTAAAGGAAATCAAAGAAGACCTAAATAAATGGAAGGACATTCTGTATTTATGGACTGGAAGACTAAATATTGTTAAGATGTCAATTCTATCCAAGTGAAGACCAGACTCAACACAATCCTCAATCAAAATTCCAACAGCTTTCTTTGAAGAAATGGAAAAGTCAATCATAAAATTTATCAAGAACAGTGAGGGGCCCCAAAGAGCCAAAGCCATCTTGGAAAAAAAAGAAAAAAATTGGAGCACTCATACTTCTCAATTTTAAAACTTACTGCATAGCTACCATAACCAAAACAGCATGGTACTGGCACAAGAACACAGACCAGTGGAAATGAATTGAAACTTCAAAAATAAACCCCCACACATCTTTGACCAAATGACTTTTGATGAAGGTGCTATTTTAATTTCCTAGGCTGCTCCAAGCAAATACCATGAAATGTTCAGTTTAAACAATGCGAATATATTCACATGAATATATATATATTCATTCCCTTTATAAAGGACTCCAGTAAGAGCATTATCACTTATCCTGAATGAGATGGGTCACACCTTAACTAAAGTAGCCTCATCAAGAGGTCCTACTTACAATGGGTTTACACCCACAGAAATGGGTTAGATAACGCTGGAGTAAACAGCTTCAAACATACAGCTTCAAACCACCCACAGATACCAAGTTTACTTTTGGAGAAAGAACAGTCTCTTCAACAAATGATGCTGGGAAAACTGGATACCCAGATGCAAAAGAATGAGGGTAGACCCCTATCTCACATAATATACAAAAATTAACTCAAAATGGATGAAAGACCTAAATATAAGAACCAAAATTATAAAACTCCTAGGAGAAAACATACAGTAGCATCTTCAGGACCTTGTGTGCTTTACACCCAAAGCAGAAACAACACAAGAAAAAATAAATAAATGGAACCTAAAAATTGAGTACTTTTGCACATCAAATGACTTTATTATGAAGGTAAAAAGGCAACTACACAACAGGAGAAAACATTTGGAAACCACATATCTGATAAGAGTTTAATATCCAGAATACATAAAGAAATACTTCAAATCAACAGCAAAAAGACAAACAACCCAATTTAAAAATGGGCAAAAGACTTTAGACATTTCTCCAAAGAAGATATACAAATGACCAAAAAGCACATGAAAAGATGTTCAATATCATTAGCCATTAGGGAAATACAAATCAAAACCACAAGAGATACCATTTTACACCCATTGGAATGGCTACCACCTAAAAAAAGAGAGAGAGAGAGAAAAGAACAGAAAATAAGCGTCAGTAGTGATGTGGAAAGATGGGAACACTTGTTTATTATTGGTGGGAAATTAAAATGGTTCAGCTACTCTGGAAGACAGTTTGGCGGTTCCTCAGAAAGCTGCATACAGAATTACCATATGACCTAGCAATCCTACATCTAGGTATATACTCCAAAGAACTCAAAGCAGAGACCTGAAAAGAAATTTGCACAGCAATGTGCATTACTCACAATGTCCAAAAGATGCGAGAAACCTAAGCGTCTGTTGATAGATGAATGGGTAAACACAACATAGTATAAACATGCAATGCAATATTATTTAGCCATATAAAGGAATGAAGTTCTAATACATGTGACAACATGGCTGAACCTTGAAGACATCATGTTGAGTGAAATAAGCCAGACACAAAGGACAAATATTGTATGATCTCACAGGTATGAAATGATTCAGATAAGGAATTGCACAGTTAGAAACTACAGGTTACTAGGGGCTGGGTTGTGGATAGGGAATGAGGGGTTAATGTTTTTTGATACAGAGTTACTGTTGGGGTAATGGAGACCTTTTGGTAATCAATGATGGTAATGGTAGCACAACATTGTGAATGTAACACCACTGAATTATATAACTGAATGTGGTCAAAAGGGGAAATCTTAGGTTGTATATATGTTACTAGAATAAAAATTTAAAAGAAACCATTTGACTGTACAACACAAACTGTAAACCCTTATATAAACTATATTAATCATAAAATTACAGTAATATTCCCTCACCAATGGTAACAAAGGCACCCCATTAATGCAAAGTATTAATATTGGGGGTGGGGGTATATGGGAACTGCATGTTCTGCTTCATTTTTCTGTAAATCTACAAATTCTCTGATAAAAAAACATTTTAAAAAACACATGCTTTGGAGTCTGAGGGACTTTGACATTTGCTAGCTTGTGACTCCAGAGAGTTTCTTTACCTCTCTGGGCCCCATTTTCCTCATCTGCATAGGAGAGACTATCACCCACTGATAAGAGAGTTGAAATTAAATGAGATAATGTATACCAAGTGCCTGGCCTACAGCCTGGGACATCAAAAGTACAGCTGTTGTCCTCATCGTCATCATCACCATCACTACTATCAAACTATTTCTTAACCTTACCTGTCTGGCAAACATTGTGTCCACTTGAATTGCTACTCTCGTAAGGGATAGTGGACTGTTGAATCCTAGATGACTACAGGAGAATAAAGACTACACAGGCTAACAGGGGAAGTGTGGTATGACATAAACAGCATGTGAGTAGGAAGTCATGGCTCACCTCTAGTCGTGGCTCACCATGTGAGCTTGGCTAGTGGACTTAGCATGCTAGGCTTTGGTTTCCTTATTTCAAACACCACCACCACCAATAACAAAGCAGACAAACTTTGGAACTTGAACTGCAAGATCACCACTTCCCATTCATCTAACCATTTTTTTTCCAGCTGAACCTGGTTGTGACTCAATTTTTCTGAATACAGCACCTCTGGAACCCACTACCATATAGTTTTGATATGCAAAAACGTTATCCCTAAACCAGATCATTCCTGCTATTCCTTTTTGTTATTATATTTTATGATTTTATAACTCTGCTAGATGTTTGGTGATAGAGAAAAATCAACCAAACCCTTTTGCTCAGACCAGGATGAGTTCAGGGAGAAGCTATGGTTGGACCAGAACCTCAGGGAACATGAACCAATAACAGACCTCAAGGGCAGAGAGCCATGACAGGTAAATGGAACCAATTAATTAACCACATTCTGAGACTCGAATCTTTTTTATTTCCATATTAAGGTCATTATTCATACTTATACTATATTCTCTATCTCCTGCTCAACAACCAGCGATTATACACACATACACACACACCTGTACACCAAAATATACATACCCATGTATGAGTGTGTGTGTGTGTGTGTGTGTGTGTGTGTGTGTATATATATATATATAGTTTTTTTTTTTTTTTTTGCAACCTTACTCTCACACACTAGCCCAAACCAGGTTTTCTCTTTGGCCTCATGCACACAGATCTGTGTAGAGCTTGGGGCAATTGTAAGTCTGCACTGCAGTCTATGTCAAGGTAATTTTTGAGATATTAGCTCCATTTTACAGATGGGGAGGCTGAGGCCCACAAAGTTTCCATGACTGCTATCAAATCCCTGTGCTGTCTCAGGGAAGACCTGGAATTGAAATCAAGTCTCCTGATTCCCAGACCTAAGCTGCCTGTGCCCGGCCACTCACACCTTACCCTGGCCCTAAGGTGCTCTGACAAGGTTTCCCTTCCTGCCATCCACAGGCATCCCCCACACCCCCAGTCTTCAGGTCCGACCCAATATTTTCTGTACCTCGCAGCCAACTCCCAGCAGCCTCTGGCATTTCCCAACTACACAGTTCACCAAACCGAACCATTTCCTCTTTATTATCTACACAAATATTCTTAATTATTTCTCCTCCAACCCAAAGTACTTATTTCTTATTTATGGGTGTAAATATAAAGCCAGCCTGGCTCATATTTCACAGGGAGCCATTCCAATGGCATCTAGAGCCTTCCAAATTTAAGGAGCAGGAGAGCTGATTCTCTGCCCATTTCATTATAAAGGGGTTTACCATAAATATTAGAATTTGAATTCTACCCAAGTAATGCATTAATAGATACTAAACCATTAATAATTTCTGTACTTTTTCATAAATGGGCAAAGTCCAATAAATAAACGATATCTCTTTCACAGCAGAGCAGGGTTAACAAGAACCAAGGAGATTTCAAAGACAAACTACTAGTAGGGGCTGCCAGGAGGTAAGATTCATAATGAAACTACAAATTCTGGGGATCCAATTTTTGCTGTTCGCCGTGGCAAGTATCTAAAATTAAATGCTAAGCAGAAATCCGTCCCAGAACCTGACACACAGCAGTTTAGGTAAACAATCTCTGAAATTAAAAACAGATTCTGGATAATAAATCAGTCGGTGTACAGATCTCTGATAACAGACACCTCTCCCTAATAAATCAGAGGCTCTAGCCCTCCAGGTCCTTTCTAAAGTTGGCCAGCTGATTTCACCTAAAATATTTCATCATGGGCTGCCTGCCTTAATGAAAAACAGTCACTGCATCAGGACCAAAGGCTAATTATACTGAAAGCCGGGGGAAGGAGAGGCCTAGAGGCACAGTGGGCAAGAGGTGGGGGGCTCAGGGGCAAGGGAAATTCACCATGATACTCTTTACCCAAGTCCTAAGGCCCAAGTCTACTGGTTTCTCCCAGGACTCACACCCATTCCGCCTGCAACAGATCCACAGTTCTAAAGCTTGAATCGGAAATGTCAGGTAGTAAAGAGCCCAGGAGGCAGAAGATCTGAGACCAAGCTTCACCGTTCCTAGCTGTGCAAACTTGGACGGATCCCTCAATATCTTTGGGCCTCACTGTCTTCATCTGTAAAGTGGGAATAATAATGGCTACGTAGCCTACTCCATGGGACTATGGTGAGAAATAATGAGACAGTGCACATGGATGTACACTATAACCTACCAAATGCTTTTCTGTTAGTAGTGGTGGCAACATTCAGTCATTTATTCATCAAAATCTAAGCACCCTCCTACCTGCCAGGTGCTGGGGATACAACAGTAGGTAGGAAAGACAAGACCCCGATATCATCAAGTTGTTCTTGTGGTGAATGGGGGTGAGCAACCTACCTGCAAAATGCGGGCTGTATAGTGTGTTAGATGATGCTACCTGCTACAGAGAAAAATTAAGCAGGGTCGGGAGCCAAACAGGGCCTTGGTGGGAGGAGAGTTCACTTTTGAACAGGGAGGTTAATATTGTTATTCCAAAATTCTAATGAGATGCAATGTGAATCCTGGTGAGAAAGGAAGGAATGTGACGGGAGCTAAGTGGAGGCTCTGATGTTTCTCTGGGACGACTGGGGGGGGTGAGGAATCAGAGGCAAGAGTGGGGGACAAGTGAGCCCCAAGTTGAACACAGGCTGGGAGGCAGCCACAGACGCCCAGGCCTGCTCCTGCTTCTCTTGTTTGGACCCACAGCCAGCGAGGTTTGTGGAGAGAGTGGTAGGGGAGGGAGAAGGGGTGTGAGCGGATAAAATAAAACCGCCTTTTCCTGAAAACCAAGCCTTGCTGCAGTCAGTAAGGCAACACCAAGCCCTATGCATTTAAGCCTGGGGCCTGTCTCTTTATTAAAAAATGGAAACGAAATTTGCTTTTAAAAAGGGGGAGCTCGGTTGAAGGCCACAGACCATATTTCATCAGTTTGGTGTCAGCACAAGTGGCAAATACAACATAATAAGAAGAGCAATCTCGCCTTGCGCTTCAGAACAGAAAATGACGCAGAGGTCATTCCATTAGTGATCGCAGCTGCTTTTAAATGAAACACATATAACCTTAATCCAATTAATGAAAGTATCCAGCAATTCCCACCCATGCTCACGCTGAATGAACGTTTAAACCTTGCTCATTCACCAGCTCCTTTGCACAATATTTCAAAATCTCGCAAGCACATGCTAATTCCTGAATGAAGGAAATCATGACTCAGCATTCTCTTTCTGCTTCCTGGCGACTCGGCATTTGTCATGGGGTTGGGCTTGCTGAGCAGTGCCGCCCCCTTTCCTGGACTTTGGCCACTTGTGCAAGGAGTGGGAAAGACGACACACAAGCGTGGTCACATTTGTTCTTCACCACCCACCCTAGAGGATAGGCTGAGGACCACGTGGAGTGAAGCCCCTCACTGAGTGTAGTCTCAGATGTTGGAAGGGACCTCCACCCACATCACGTCTCCGGTGATGTTGTCCCACCCCTAACCCTGGCACCTATCCTTACCCAGCTTCCAGACAGGTTTACAACACAGATAACACTGCCTTCTCCTGGTTTTCGCCTTTTGGAATTTCCTCATCAGTAAGCAGCCACAAAAATGCCTCTCTTTTTGATCTGAGACTCCCTCTGGCACTGCCACTTTCCGCTGATGGTGCCCAACATGATTTGAAAAGATAGGTGAATACATCATTAATTGCATAAAGAAAAGTTACTCCCTTCTCAATTCTCTTTCTGTTCCTCTGATGGCAACAAGGAGAAAGTCTCAGTTTGAGGCAAATATGTCTCTTAACACTTTCCTAACACGTGGGTTGTTTTGTTTTGTTTTGTTTTGTTTTTTAAACAAAGAGAGCAGCCCTCAGTCTGCAAACCTTCAGCAGACCACTGTATCTAGCTACTATTTGGTTTTCACTGCACATATTTCTCTGAATACTTTCTTCTTATGATAGGTGGTCCTTCCCTTTATAAGAGTTCCATAGAATTTCCTTTTAAAGTAAATATAAAGGAAAATGAATTAACTTAGAGTAGGATTTTTCAACTTTGGCACTTACATTTTGGGCTAGATAATTCTTTGCTGTGGGGGGGTGGGGTGGGGGCAGTGCTGTCCCGGGGCATTATAGTATATTTAGCAGCCACCCTGTTCTGCACCCACTAGGTGCCAGTAGCACCCCCATCCCCGAAGTTGTCACAACAAAAGAATGTCACCAGACAGCCTCAAATGTCCCTTGGGGGGCATCACTGCTTCCAGGCAGTGAGAACCACTGATTTAAAGCAAAGGGAAGTAAATAATGATAGCAGTGGCCCTTAAGCATAGCAACATCAAGAAGGTGGCATGAACGGCTGGAGCGCCACTAGCTAGTACAAGAATCAGACACCTTCACTCCAACACCATCTCCACTTCAAAGGCTTGCCAAATGGCTGTGGATGCACAAATCCATAAAAATGTGAGCCCATTCCTTGGGCACCATTTTATGAACCATATACAACACTACACCAGTGCCATAGAGAAAGGATTCTATGGTCACATAAGCTAGCTAAACAATATCAAAAGGGTTTTGTTGTTTTCTTTTTTAATTGTCAAACTACTCTGAGCTTTTAACATTATAATGAGCTTTGCAAATGACAACCCTGTCCCACCCCACCCCAACCTAGGGGAAAGTGGATGCCACATTTCCCAAACTCTTCAAGACACACATTTTCTTTTTCTTGTGGAACAATTAGTCATCCTTTTGGTATTCCAGGAAGCAGAATTTGAGAAACATAGTCCCAGAGGAAGAAAATTTCTTTCTCATCAGAGAATATGAGGGCTTCAAGGGATTACTGCTGTAACATTAGTCTTACCTCAACTCAGAAGGCAAAAACTGTTCTGACCAAATTTTTAATCACTGCTGTCCATCAAATATATACTCAAAAAATGTTCTTTCCAACAAATGACTCTCTCTCCTTGTAACTCTAAGACCCTCTAGAAAAAAGGCTCTGTTAATGTTTAATATCCATGGGCCCAAACAACCACATTCCTTATTTCCACATATAGCCTAGAGAAACAGGATGTTCTGAAATGAACATGTTGTTTAGAAAACAGCTTGACCAACTCCTCTTTTAAACCCATCTGCTGTGTCAGCTCATCATTCAGACTCTGGACCCAAAGCAATGAAGAGACTTGGTTTTCCAACTTCCCTCACCATCAAGTCCACAAGTCTTCTCAGACCTCTTTGAGCTTCATTGCACGTTTCCTTGGTGAGGCCTTTGCCTGCCCAGCACCCACTGACCTTTCCCTTGCTTAGAGCACCCAGGCATTCCTCAGGGAGCCCTACCCACCAATTCCTGAGTTCTGTGGAGATGGCTCCAGGCCAGGCTCCAGGAGTACATGTCAACTGGCCTGACCAGCCACGGCCTTATATTCCTCATCCCATTGCAATTGGTTCAGGAGGGGTGCATGACCAGTGAGAGCCCAAAAGCCCAATTTGGGGTTTGGGGAAAGGCTGGTCAAAGGAAACCTCTCTTTTCCCACTTAGGTTGTTGGGCAGATGACCTGCAAACCCTCTGAGTTAGCAGGCATCCTGCCCTCTTGAAGGGAAAGCTTGCCAGAGAGTCAACCAGCGGGAAGGTAGATCCCTGGGGTGAGGGCAAGGGATCAAGTGGTGATTGCATTGCTTGGGTCCTGGATCCAGCCATGCCTAAAGTCATCCTACACTGGACTTTTCAGATTTGTGAACTAGTGCACTTCCTTTTGGCTTAAATTAATTTAAGTTTGGATTCTGATTAGTACACTGTCCAATAAGCTTGGTTCTATGATCGGCCTCTCTCACAGTCCCTCTTGCTTACTTCCTCTCCTTCATTTTTTAAAATTCAGTTTTACTCAGATATATTCACATACCATACAATCATCCATGCTGTACAATCAACTGTTCACAGTACCATCCTATAGTTGTGCATTCAATGCCCCAATCTATTTTTGAACATTTTCCTTACACCAGAAAGAATAAGAATGAAAAATAAAAAAAGAACACCCAAATCATCCCCCTCATCCTACCCTATTTTTCATTTACTTTTTGTCCCCATTTTTCTACTCATCCATACATACACTATATAAAGGGAGTGCAATCCACAAGGTTTTCACAATCACACTGTCACCCCTTGTAATCATATTATTATACAATCGTTTTTAAGAGTCAAGGCTACTGGGTTGGAGTTTAATAGTTGCAGGTATTTACTTCTAGCTATTCCAATACATTAAAACCTAAAAAGTGTTATCTATATAGTGCCAAAGAATGTCCACCAGAGTGACCTCTCGACTCCATTTGAAATCTCTCAGCCACTGAAGCTTTATTTCATTTCATTTTGAATCACCCTTTTGATCAAGAAGATGTTCTCAATCCCACGTTGCCAGGTCCAGATTCATCCCCAAGAGTCATATCCTGCATTGCCAGGGAGATTTACACCCCTGGAAATCAGATCCCACGTTGGGGAGAGGGCTCTCCTTCATTTTTTAAAATTTCTTACTTCACGTACTCATTTATCTTCCCCATTTTCCATTCTTCCTCAGTATTCTTGCTCATAGTCAGAAAAAAGTAAGTACAAGAAAGGATCTGCTAACCACTCACATCTGCTCTCCTCCAATGTGACATTCTTTCCCCAAATACCACTACCAAACCTCACCCAAGTTTGGGAAACAAATAATTCTGCCACCAATAACCGCTTATGCACAGCCTGCATATTCAGACTGCTGACGTATTAATACAAATGACTAGGGAGAAAACCCAAAACCTCAGCCTCACTATCATAATGCATCAGGGTCCTCAGACCTTGGACTTGAAAACCTGAAGATTTAATTTCAAGACCAAGGTTTATGAACAACAATTTGGGACATAAGGTGAGTGTGCCAGTTTGAATGTATTGTGTCCCCCAAATGCCATTATCTTTGTGGTTTTGTGGGACAGACGTTTTGGTGCTGGTTAGATTTGCTTGGAATGTGCCCCACCCAGCTGTGGGTGATGATTCTGATGAGATGTTCCCATGGAGGCATGGCCCCGCCCATTCAGGGTGGGCCTTCATCGGTGGAGCCATATAAATGAGCTGACTCAAAGAGAGGGAACGGAGTGCAGCTGTGAGTGATGTTTTGAGGAGGCGCAAGCTTGCTAGAGAGGAACGTCCTGGGAGAAAGCCGTTTTGAAGCCGGAGCTTTGGAGCAGACTCCAGCTGCCTTCCTAGCTAACAGAGGTTTTCCAGACGCCATTGGCCATCCTTCGGTGAAGGTACCCGATGGCTGAGGTGTTACCTTGGACGCTTTGTGGCCTTAAGACTGTAACTGTGTAGTGAAATAAACCCCTGTTTTATAAGAGCCTATCCATCTCTGGTGTTTTGCATTCTGCAGCATTAGCAAACTAGGACAATTTGGGACATAAGGTGAGCTCAGACCTTGGACTTGAAAACCTGAAGATTTAATTTCAAGACCAAGGTTTATGAACAACAATTTGGGACATAGGGTGAGCTAACTATCCTAGGTTCTTGAGCCGCCTCCTCTTAAACTCAGGGCTTAGAAAGGCAAATCGCAGCTGTTCCCATTAAACGGAGTTTCAAATTGCAAAACACACCCCCAGGAAATTGAAACTCAGGGCCTTCACCTTCAAGACTAGCTAAGAAGAGTGGTTTGGTTGGCACCTGGCACCTGAGCCATGCACCTGGTTGAGGAGATGCACTCCCCTTGCCTAGGATCCCCCAAACAAGGACAGGCAAAAGAGACAAACTCAGGACACTCCTGCTCAGACTGCATGAAGGATGCACCCTTCCCACCCAGCCCTGGGACCGTGACCAGCCACATGGCTGCTCCTTGGCAGGCCGGCAGGCAGTCCTGTCCCTGCCCGGAGGACACGTGGCAGAGGGGAGGACAGCTCCGGGACCTTGACTGTTCCTTCCCGCTCCACAGATGACAGCCACTGCCAGGGAAGCCCAGTCTGGGCCTGCACTCTCACCCCTTTCTGCTTCTCCAGCTGCTGGCTTGGATCCCATCCCTGCAGGGCATGGGTCCCCAGAATATCCAGGCAGCCTGTCTCCCCAGGACCAGGACAGCCTTCACCTGCAGTGATGGCTTCTCCCAGCCACACAGCCACACTTACTGTCCTCTTGCTGCACTGGGATGAGCTCAGCAAGAAATAAGCAAAATCATCAAGCTGTTAAAGGAAAAACCTGCCACTTAATCCATCCAGACACCAACCTTCTCCCACGAACTTGGGTGAATGGTGTCTGAGCCCATCAAGGCACCCTCTCCCACCCAGCTCCCCCTGCCACTCCCAGCAAGAAGGTGAAAGAAAAGTCAGGAAAAAGAAATATGCTTTTGGGATATGTATGTATGCATGTGCACACATACGTACACACAGACACACACATAAAGATGTATACACATATGCATACATGCACACATTTTGAAATATAAAATCTCTAAATATAAATAACAGCTAATGCAGGAAAAATAAAAATGGTTTTTGGATACACACACATATACATATTGTATTTCTATAAATAAACAAGCATTTCTTATAACTCTCTTATTTTTCAAGGATTTCCAATGTGGGGCTAGAAGATTTTAGGCTAACCTTGCAGCACTCTCTCCAGTTGCTGACTGTAAGACTAATACTTAGACCAGAGTGGGAGCAAAGGACCAGGGTTGAGAAGTGGGCACGTGGATAAGCCCTGAGTTCAACCACAAATCCAGGACAAAAATTGCAATCCCTTGAGGTGATCCCTAGAGTCTGGGGGAGAAAGCAGCAGAGATTTCTTTTGAAGGATAGTGGGGTGCTTGGCAAGGAGTGGGAAAGGGACAGTAGGAGGGGGAAGCAAAATGCCTTCTGAATGACTGAAACCCTTTACTTCATCTAAAACAGCCAGAGGGGAATTGTCCTCACCCCACTTCCTTGAGCAAGAAGTAGGAGACCTCTCTGTTTCTTCTTTCTTGGACCCATCTCTCCTCACTCTCCTCCTTCTCCCCACACCCCATCCTGGTGACAGACCCCAGAGGGCACCTCTGTCTCCGAGTCGAAGCTGGCAGAGTGACAACAGTCTACTGTAAACGGTGGCCGGAAGGCTGCTTCCACACGGCATCCAAGGAGTGAGAGCAAATGAGAGAAATCACATCTCATTGGAGAGTGTGTTTTTGTTTCTTGCTGCTGAAACTAGATGTGGGGCAGCGTGAAGACAATGGACAGCCATCAGCAGCCGGGGTCCTATGCACCTCGGGTGAGAGGAGTTAATGTGGTAAGTGGTGCCCACCATGGTGCCCTTGAGGGACAGGCTGTTTCGCAGACAAGGGCATGAGCATCTCCTCCTAGACTCCACGGTCACACTCCCACAAGGGGCTCTGTCCACAACCTGAGTCAAAAGAACGAGAAGACAATCCCCACACCTGAAGGATTGAGACCATCTTTCCCTGTCTGCCAAAGCTCCAACTTCCATCCTAAAATGCCTGTCCTTGGGAATTCTCGGCCTGGTACTCTGTACTCTCCTAATGGTCCATGAGAAATTCAGAGTTGAAACACCAGTGAATAAACAACACACAAACAAATGAGAACTGCATTTTGACAAGTGTTGACTATGTGTTAGTGTCTCCACGAATGGAACACATGCATTATCTCATCTGACTCTCAAAACCATCACCTGTGAAGTAGTTCCCATTTCAGACCTTTTCTAGAGTGGAGGAAACCAGGGCTGGGGGATGTTAAGATGACAAGGACACCCAACAGGTAAGTGGCAAGAGCTTGCCTAGTATGCTATACAGCTTCCCAGGATATAAAACAATCTGGAATGAGCCGAAGACAAAACGATATCCAGCTTTTCTATAAAGTATTTTTGCGAGAAGGGGGCCCAGCTGCCGAGAGCACTTTCTCTTTCCAACCCTGAGGAGGAGAGAGCTCTCTGGCATACCAGCAGGGAGAAAGCACAATGTCTACACAGAAGGAGAGCAATGAATTGCTCCAATTTATACTGGGCCCCTCCAAGGTGTTCCAGCTTTACACATGGTATAAGAAGCTTAGGGCATGGCCCCTGCCCTTGAAGTGCTTGTAATTTAACTGTACAGACACAAATTAATACATATAAAAGGCACACAACACAGGGCAAAATCCATGCTCAAGTATAAGGGACAGACTCCATCTGCTGCGGGAGCCCCTGAAGACAGAGATGGAGGAGAACTCACCTGTCAGTACAGTGAAATGGTTAAGGTTATCTTTGAAATCTGGAAAATCTAGGGTTCCAATCCAATGCTTCCACCTTCTAGCTGGGTGATCTTGGCTAAGTTTGTTAACCTTGAGCCTCTGTCATCTTAACTGAAAATGGCCATCCCACTACCTACTTTACAGGGTTGTCATGAGAAGACAAATAATATTTGTGAAACCCTCAGTCTGTGTCAAGTCTTTGGTGACAGTACCATCATCATCAGAAGTGCCGCTAAGTCACAGAACACCAGCTACACCCAGGCACATGAAAGTGTATTTTATGCATTGTTTCTCTGCAAACCTACAACTTCTCTAATAAAAATAAGTTTTTAAGAATTGTGATCATAATTTCATGTCCACAGAAGAGAGACAGAAATATACACAGCAAGGCAATACGTGAGAAACTGTGCGACCTTCTGAGTTAGTGAGTCTGAAATTTTAATTTGGGTTTTGTCTCCTCTCAGTTGTTCCTGCCACAGCTCCCTCTGATCAATAGGACAGATTGGACAAGCCAAATGCTTTCCCATGGTGAAAACTGGCCTGGGGTGGTCAATGGGCTGGATTCCCACATTCCCCACATACAGGATTCTGCAACAAAAGCCCTCCCCAGCCTTCAAGTGGACTTGCAAAGAAGGCCACAGGCCCCTGCAGGGAGGGCCCAGGATGCAGAGTCGGGCCTTGTCTGCATGGAAGTCCCTGTCTGGTCCCAACGAGCTGTGTGACCTTGAGCAAGATGTTTAACGTCTCTGAGTCTCCATTTCTCTCATATGCAAAACAGAGATTAATACCCTTCCCTTGAGCTGCTGGAAGGACTGAGTTAATGTATGCAAGGGACCTGTCTAGAACAATGCCTGCCACATAGTGGGAACTCAATAAATGGAAGCTGTCATAATTACAATTACATAGCAAGCCCATGTCTAGTTCTATGTTTATATATTCCCTTTCTTTTTCTGTAGTGAATGAAATAACGCAAGAAACCCAAGTCCATGTGAGGATATCTAAGGAGCTTCCACTGCTTCCTCTCTTTTGGAAACAGTTGTCAAACTCTAATCGAAAAGCCCCACCATGACGACTAAGTCACCATCCCTCCTTGTGGATAACAAGTGAGCACCTAAAGTCACTAAGGCTGGAATCATCCTTAGCTTGCTTAGGACATTTGATCGATTGCACAGGCATTCCTCGGAGATATTGAGGGTTCAGTTCCAGACCACCACCCTACAGCAAATATTGACCACCACCCTACAGCAAATATTGAGATAAAACAAGACACACAAACTTTTTGGTTTACCAATGCCTATAAGTTATGTTTACACTATTCTGTAGTCTTTTAAGTGAACAATAGCATTATGTCTAAAAAAAAAAAAAAAACAAGCAAGGTATATACCTTAATCAAAAAATACTTGATTGCTAAAAAAATGCTAACCATTATCTAAGCCTTCAGCAAGTCGTAATTGTTTTGCTGGTGGAGGGTCTTGGCTTGATGTTGATGGCTAATGACTGATCGGGATGGTGAGTGATGAAGGTTGGGGTAACTGTGGCAATTTCTTAAAATGAGACAACAACGAAGTCTGATGCATCAATAGACTCTTCCTTTCACAAAAGATTTCTCCGTAGCAGCTGATGTTGTTTGATAGCATTTCATCTACAGCAGAACTTCTTTCAAAATTGAAGTCAATCCTCTCAAATCCTGCCACTGCTTTATCAACTAGGTTTATGTAATATTTTAAATCCTTTGTTGTCATTTCAACATTGTTCATAACATCTTCACCAAGAGTAAATTCCATCTCAAGAAATCCTTTCTCCGCTCATCCATAAGAAACAACTTTTTTATCATGAGATAACAGCAATTCAGACAAATTTTCAGGGTCCAGTTGTAATTCTGATTCTCTTGCTATTTCTACCACATCTGCAGTTACTCCCTTCACTGAAGTATGGAACCATTCAGAGTCATCCATGAGGGTTGGAACCAACTTCTTCCAAACTCCTGTTCATGTTTCTATTTGGACCCCCTACCATGAATCACGAATGTTCTTAAAGGCATCTATAATGTTGAATCCTTTACAGAAAGTTTTCAATTCACTTTGCCAAGATCCATCAGAGGAATCACCATCTGTGGCAGCTATAGCCTTACACAATGTATTTCTTAAAAAGTAAGACATGAAAGTCAAAAAGACTCCTTGATCCATGGGCTGCAGAATAGAGATTGTGTTAGAAGGCATGAAAACAACATTTGTTTCATTGTACATCTCCATCTGAGCTCTTGGGTGACCAGATACATTCCCAATGAGCAGTAATATTTTGAAAGGAATCTTTTCTCTGAGCAGTAGGTCTCAACAGTGTGCTTGAAATATTCAGTAAGCCATTTTGTAAATGGATGTGCTGTCACCAGGCTTTGTTGCTCCTTTTAAAAAGAGCACAGGTAGAATAGGTTCAACATAAATCTTAAGGGCCCAAGGATTTTCAGAATGGTAAATGAGCATTGGCTGCCACTTACAGTCACCAGCTGCATTAGCCTCTAACAGGACAGCCAGCCTGTCCTCTGAAGCTTTGAAATCAGGCAAAGACTTCTCTCTAGCTTTGAAAGTCCTAGATGGCTTCTTCTTTCAAAAGAAAGCTGTTTCATCTACATAGAAAATCTGTTATTTAGTATAGCCACCTTCAGCACTTATCTTACCTAGATCTTCTGGATAACTTGCTATAACTTCTACATCAGCACTTGCTACTTAACCTAGAACTTTCATGTTATGGAGAAGGCTTCTTTCTTTAAACCTCACGCTAGCTTCAAACTTTTCTTCTGCAGCTTCCTCACCTCTTTCAGCCTTCATAGAACTGAAGAGAGTTAGGGTCTTACTCCAGATTAGATTTAGGTTGAGGGAGTGTTGTGGACAGTTTGTTCTTCTGTCCAGACCACTAAAAGTTTCTCCATATTAGCCTTAAGTCTGTCTCACTTTCTTATCATTTGTGTGCTCAGTGGAGTGGCACTTTTTATTTCCTTCAAGAACTTTCCTTTGTATTCCCACCTTGGCTACCTATTTGGTCCAAGAGGCCTGTCTTTCAGCCAATCTTGGATTTCAGCACGTGTTCCTCACTAAGCTTAAACATTTCTAGCTTTTGATTTCAAGTGAGAGACATATGACTTCACTTGAACACTTAGAGGTCATTGTACAGTTGTTAATCTAATTTCAATATTGTTGCATCTCAGGGAATAGGGAGGCCCAAGGAGAGGATGAGAGACAGGGGAATGGCTAGTGGGGGGAGCCGTCAGAAGACACACAACATTTATCAATTAAGTTTCCCATTTTTTATGGACATGGTGTGTGGCAATTACAATAGTAGCCGCAAAGATCACTGATCACAGATCACCATAACAAACTGAATAATAATGAAAACATTTTACATATTGCAGCAATTATCAAAATGTGACACAGAGACACGTGCTGTTGGAAAAAATGGTGCCAATATACCTGTTCGACACAGGGTTGCCACAAAGCTTCAATTTGGAAAAAACCGTAGTATCTGTGAAGCACAATAAAAGGAAACACACTAAAACGAGGTGTGCCTATGTCTGTAGATGCATTCTCTCCACTAGTTTCAACAATCTATTCACAGAGACCAAGCACAAGGGTTGTAGAAAACTGGCCACTCAAGCTAGTAGGGAGAATCCATGCCACCCCCAAAACTCATCAGTGACCTACTGACAGGGCCTCTGGGGACCCAGAGGGTGTGGGTGACCCAACTGGAGTCACCTGCGGGGCAATGGAGGGCCCTTGGGTGGTTAACAATACTGCTTTCCAGGAACTCCTGGGGATACACTGCAAGAGCAAAATCACCCCCCTGACAAGTGAGGGAAGGGAAGGGCACTCTAAAAACCTTAGCTGGCTCAAAACTAACTCAGCCTAGTATCTGAAATTCCAGTACTGATCCACCCCCAAAGACACTCTGTTTGTAGTCTTTGATAAGGACAATAGCACCCTAAGGAGAAGGAGAGACCAACTCACTACCCCCCCCAAACTGGGGGTGACATTGAGTGGCAAGAGGATGCTAGGTGTCTGGAGAGATCTGACAGGTTACATGTAGCAAAACAGAGGCGGGCACATATGAGCACAATAAGAAACACTGAAGGCCAACTTCATCAACACCATTATTTTGCATTGAGTAAATAAGTGTGTCCAAACCTTTATCTGTGCATGTGTACACCGGCCACATCCGTATGTGTGTGAGAGAATTGCTGTTCAGTATTTACCTTTCTGTTGCCCTTGATTATTTACTTCCTAAAAGGCCAAAGAACCTAAGAATGTTGTCTGATCAGGAGCCAAAGAAACCAATGCAGTAGAAAAGTGACTGTAACATCTGAAACCCAGCATTATTATGTGTCATTTCAACAGATGAACCTAAGAGGGACCATTCGGCTTCCACTAATGAAAAAGGAAAAAGAACCTTTGCTGTCAAAAAGACTGATACGAGAACCTTCTCTACTCACGGCAGTACTCCATAGAGCCCGGCATGACACCTGGCAAGCAAGAGAGCCCAATAAATATTCGATAAATGAATGATGTACTCCAGAAAACATATCTTCTGTTTGTCAGATGAGTAAATTTAAATTGCGAAAAAGCAAACCAGAACACACATACAAAAGGCCTGCTGAAATCAGCAACTATTTTGTTCAAAAAGTATAAATAAAATAACACATAAGTAAAACAGCAAAGTTATAAATTAAAAACATAAAAGTGACCACTTTAATGAACAGATAATTTCCAGAACTTGCAACATTGGAATTTGCTAACATTTACAATCATCTATAAATATCCTTGTTGTTTGTGATTAGAACATTAAGTTGGGCTGCCAACTTATATGAACTCATAGTTTAAAACATACTAGGGGAGAGTTGAATAATATATGGACTGGATTGCTTACCTGTTACCAAAGGGTTAATATTAGAAACACTATTGACTAGTTTCACACTGGTTGCTAAGCAACATTGCTTCCTTCCCCCAAGTCTCGAAAAGAGGATTAAAAAAAAAGGGCAGAAAATGAGAAATGTTGGAAAAATAGGAAAGTGATATTCAATGGATCATAAGGTACAATTTGTAGGTCCAGTAAAAGAGGAAATAATTCTTGCAGGATGTACTAAGACATCAGTTGCTTTATGACATCACACGAGTAACACATTGAGCCTCCAGCCCCAAAGATGGAAAAGAGAGTGGAAGACGGATGTCCCCAGATCCCAGCATTGCACTGCTCACATTCTGTTTGGGCTGAGCCAGACATATACAGGTCACATAGATGACAGCAAGCTGACCTGCACAACAGACCATTATGGCCCAAATAAAGAAAAAAAAATTATCAATTCTGGGGGTCCAACCCAACCTCACCCACTGTAATTCACTGCCCCATTCTGCAAGGGGCCTTTTGTTGCCTTCACATTTGAAAGGCCCCTGGGAACTGATTCCTGGACTCAGCAGCATTGGCTGAGTGCATGTCATGTTCCCGGCTCTGGGTGCTGGAGGAGGGAGCGACAGAGCCCGTGGCTGATCACAGGCTTCTGTCATGGTCCCCTACGATCACCATCTCAGAATTCCATTTTGGTAGGACCCTGTGGGAGAGCACTTGAAACCTCAAAGAATGACTGGGTGTTCTACGACAGGCCCTTCTCTAAGCACTGCAAGACAGGCCTACAAAGACTGCTCAACTGTCTCCTGCCTGACATCTTCATCACTAATTACTCCTCTGAATGAAAGCCTCTAGTCTGCAAGGCCCCTTCTAAAATGAATTACCCTGAGAGCGCTAACATATGAGTCCATGAATGCTCATTTTCATAGATTAGTTCGATAGACTAGAAGCTGTCATCCATTGTACAGGAACATGGACACTGGACAGATCAGCTTCCCCGGCGAGGAGAGGCTGGGGGAATGCTTGGCCCATGTACACTAGCTGGCACCTGGGGTGAGGAAAGGAAAATGGGAAAGACAAGGAATCCTAGCGACCTGCGTCAAAGGAGGAATGAAGGAGTCCTGGACATCCAAATGGGGGTAGGGGGAGATCTCAGGCAAGAAAGAGAAAACACAAAGGAAGATGGCAAGTCTTTACCTGTCAAGAACTTTGCAGCTAGTCCCAAGCTGGCCATGGAACTTTGGGCAACTGACTTAATCTTTCTCTACTTACCTTAGAGTGCAAGGAAAATTAAAAGTGATACAGTTAAAGCAAATCTCATCACACCAGGCACACAAATGGTCAGCAAACTGTAATCAGTGTTATTTTCATATATGGAACCACTTTAAGCTTCACAGCACTAGTTTTAACTGTTAATGCAACTGTTACTTATAGATGTGTCTATGATCCGTCCTGGTTAACAGCCAACCTCCTTCCTCTAAGCCTCATTTCAGACACATGTGCACCACCCTCATAATTTCTGCTCTATCCAAGTACAGGCAATTGTAATTAACAATAATAATGATAAAAGTAGTAGCAGGAGCAGCAATAGTAGAAGCCATCATCATCATCATTATCATCATCATCATCATCATCAACATCAGCAACAACGACTAATGTTCCTGGAGTACTTATGACACGTGCCCAGAACTGTTCTGGTAGTTTTACAAGTACCAACTCATTTGATCCTTACAACAACTCCAGGAGGTAGGTACCATCAGTAACACGGCCTTACAGGCGTTGAAAGGCCAAGATCATGGGGCCAATATGGCAGATCACAGAGTAAAGCTCAGGGTGGCCCAGAGCTCACCCATAACCACAATGCATATTGCCTCACTCTCTACATGCCTGTGTTTACCGCATTTTTAAATTGATTCTAAGTTCATTTTCTTAAAAAAAAGAAAAAAAAAATCACTACATAGTATCTGTATACCAGATACACTTTTATTATGTGTAAAAGATACTTATAAGATTATTTAAATTAAAACTTCCGTCTGCCATCTAAAATCATCAATGAAACAAAACTTTGGGTAGCACTAAACACCACTTTGTGCACCTGAGAATTCCTCCCACCCCACAGTGAAAAAATCAGAGCCCATTATTAACAGCTCTTTGGAAATTGCCTCCCTCAGCACCTCCTCCTGCGCAACAGAATCTGGGTTCTATTGGCACATGGGTGTCAAGCTGAAGGATTACATTTCATTTTCAGCTAGCTGTGGCCATTTGATTAGGTTCTGGCCAAAGAGATAGAAAGGGATGTGTTACATGGAACTTGGTGGAAGTTTCCTTCAAAGGGAATGAGACTCTTTGTTCCTTCCTTCCTTCCTTCCTTCTTGTTTCCTGGAATGAGTACACAATGGCTGGAGTGTGAGCAGCCATCTTGGATAATGAGAAAATGTGCTAAGAATGGCAGAGCCACAAAAGAGAAGGAAAGTGGGTCCCTGATTATACCATGGAACTATCACACCAACTGTGTACTCCCTACTTCCATACTCCTTTATATAAGAGACATAAATCTCTACATTGGTAAGTTACCATTACTTTGCTTCTGTTGTATACAGCTGAACTAAACCCTAACAAATATATTATCCACCCCATATCCCTATGTCAAACAAGCCACAGCCAGAAAAACCTCTCCCAGAGAATCTGACCCCTGAGCACTCAACAAACTGAAAGTCCATGGACAGTAAATGCCAACATTTACGTATTAATCTGTGAACCATTGTGCTCCAAATGCTTTATATACAGTATTCCATTTAGTCCTCCCCCAAAACCAATATGAAAAGCACCATTATAAACTCGTTTTCACAGATGAGGAAATTGAGGCACAGAAATTAAGTATCTTGTCCAAGGCCACACAATTAATAACCAACGGAGTGAGATATAGGATACAACTGTGTAACTCCTTGGAATCAAGTGGGCATCGGTCACTGGACTCCAAGAGGAGGTGGCTTCTTAGTGGCTCCAACAGCTTCTCCATCACAGACCCCTGGCCACCTTTCCCGATGGCTGAAATGATTTCAGCCTCTTTAAAGATCATTCCCAGGCCCCCTACAGACCGTTTTGGCATCATATTAACATGGCATTTTAGACAGAACCAAATTCAAGGCTAGTATGCAAGCATAAATTTCTATTTATTTCATGGGTGAAAGAAAGATACACAAAAATATATATAAAATAAATACCCAGAAAAAATCCTTGCCTCTTGCTTCTGAGATATTCCTCCCAGTTCCCCAGACACCTTGGACAGAGCAGGGAGTTTAGCACCCCACGGCCACCACAGAGTTAATTCATCTTTCCAAGGCCTGGCACATGTTCAGTCAAAAACCTGGCTGAGTGCCTGTTGTTTACTGAGGCTGGGGAAGAAGCATCTGCAACATTACGAAAAGCATATTGTAAAAGGCAACACATGCAAATTAAACCTCTTGAGCTATGAGTAAATTGCTGGGAAAATTTATAACTCATTTAATAAAACTTGAAGTAAATACATAGCCTGGCTCCCAGGGAAAACAAAATATTTCCCACAATTCTCTCCTTAAAAAAAAAAAAGGACCATCACGCCAGACAGCATTAATACCAAGTAGAAAGTATAAATAGCAGCTGTGGTGGTGAACAAAATTCATTTTGGATTGTGAGGCATTTGATACCCACAGGGCTGGGCCACACCCTCTTCTCTGGGATGTATTTGACAATGTCGAGGCCAAGGGCATTTCCACATGATCCATGATTGTCCTCAACCAGCAAGGGTCTACTGGGCATTTCTACTCATTAATTCACTCAATGAGTATTTATTGAACATGGACCCCAGAGGCAATGGACTGTGGCAATTGAGAACACAGGCTCTGAAGCCCAACTGTGTATATCCTTGAACCCAGGCTCTGCCACTTACTAGCTATAGGACTGTTTTACTTTTCTGGGCTGCTCAAGCAAATTCCATGCAATGGGTCAGCTTAAACAATGGGAATGCATTAGCTCATTGTTTTGAGGCTAAGAGAAAGTCCAAGTCAAGTTGTCATCAAAGCGAAGCTTTCTTCCTGAAGACTGGCATTCTCAGGCTGGCTGTGGTGATCCTTGGCACCTCTGCCACATGACAAGGCACAGGGCAGCATCTTCTGGACTCTCCCTTCTCTTCCAGGTTCCATCGATATCCAGCCTCTTGCTTCCTGTGGCTTTCTCTCTCCCTGAATTTCATTCTCTTATAAAGGAGTCCATTAATAGGATTAAGACCCATTCAGATTGAGGTGGGCCACACCTTAGCTGAAGTAACCTCATCAAAAGGTCCTACATACACTGGATTCCCACCCACAGGAATGGATCAGATTTAAGAATATGTTTTCCTGGGGCACATACAGCTTCAAACCACCACAATGGCCTTGGGCTATAAACCCACTGTGGCTCAGTTTCCTCAACTGTACCACAGGAGCCACAATAATCATTGCAAAAACTGAGTGGGTGATTTCATGTGAAATGCTTAGACCAATGCCTGGAAAAATGTACTTTAAAAAATAGCTGCTTATTATTGATTAGCTGGCATTATGGGCCAGCCACTGCACTAGGTACTAAAGGATACAGGATTGAAGATGGCAGAGGAAGGCCCTCTCTCAGGGACCTCTACTGGAGGTGGACAGACAATACACAAGTGAACAAACAGACAAACAATAAATCTTAAGATAACAGTAGGTGTTCTGAGAAAGTAAAACAGAGTAGCGGGATAGAGAGATTGTGGGATGGAGCTGGGGGCCACTTCAGTTAGAGTTCTCAAAGTCTTCCTGAGGAGGTGACATCTGAGCTAAGAAGGGACTGATAAGAGAAATCAACTAAACCAAACCACTCTATGCAAAAGGAACAGCTGGAGACAAGGGTGAGCCACAAATAAAAGGAGATGCAAAAGTGACCCATGCAGGGATGACCCCTCACCCCCCTAAAAAATTCATGCCTGCCCAGGACCTTGGAATGTGACTTCATTTGGAAATAGGATCTTTGAGATCATAATTGAGTTGAGGACCTTGAGATCCAATCATCTGGATTAGGGTGGGCTCTAAATCCAATGAATGTTGTCTTATAAGGAGAGGTGATAAAGACACACACAGGGAAGATGGTCATGCAAACACGAGGTAAGAGATTTGAGCGATGCTGCTGCAAGCCAAGGAACACCAGAGCCACCAGCCAGAAGCTGGAAGAGGCAAGGAAGGGTTCTCCTCTAGAGTCTTTGGAGGGAGCACGGCCCTGCCAACACCTTGGTTTTGAACTTCCAGCCTTCAAGACTTTGGAAGAATAAATTTCTGTTGTTTTAAGCCACCCAGTTTGTGGTCATTTGCTATGGCAGCCCTAGGAAATGAATGCACCTGTTTAAAGATGAAAAGTTTCTTGTTCACAGATCTGCCAATCTCTACAAGGCAACCACGCCCTGGCAGGACAGCTCAGAACCAACAGGTAAGTTAGGCTCCACCGTCAAGACCTATATCAAACACACGCGACCAAGCACTTTCAGTTCCCTGTGTAGACACTCTAAATCGAGGTTGCTTTCAACTAGGGAACCCTCCATTTAGGTGCGAGTCTGTTCTATCCCATCCCCTGGGACACCTGGGACCTCCCCCTCCTCCAGTCAAGGAGCTGTTATGATTCATCTTCTCAAACCAGGTGCCTTAATACTTCCAGGATGAGGATACAGCCTCGCTTTTTAAGGGGTTATGACTCTCATGCCTCAATGCACAGTGGAGAAAAGGTCGTGGTGGCATATGAGGATTACACGTGACTAAAGGCCTTGGGGGCAGCAGTGCCACATGGACCTGAGTCTGAGTGCCAGCTCTTTCACTTACCAGCAAGACCTTAGGCAAGTTACTTAAGTTATTTAATAGATCGGAGCCTCAGGTGCCTCATCTCTAAAGTGGGGTGTTAAATAGTACTTACCACAGGGCTGTAGGGAAATCAGTGGGATAGTGGGGGAACAAAGCACTTGGCACAGTGCCTGGAATGCAAACGCTCACTATGTTAGGAGCTGGTGGTGGTGTTGAATAATCAAGAGTATCATTGCGTATAGTGGTTTCGTCCTAAAAAAGACTTACTCCCAATATAATATTAATTTCCCCGGGGGTAACACAAAGCCCAGAGGAGCTCAATACAACTTTTTAACTGGAATTTCTGGAAAACATGCTCAAGGCAGCCCCAGCCCCACCAGTGCATGCCTATTTGCATCAGCTGCAGATGGCAGCAGTGGGGACTCGGGGACTGGAGCACAGGGGAACTTTTTCAACTCCTGACAATCCCTCTAAGAATAAAGGCAGAAGACGACTGCTTCTGACACACTGCTCCAGGCCTCTCTCCAATCCCTCATCTATTTGGACATCACTCAGGCCCATCAGAATCCCGAGACTGCTGTCTGCTGACTGACAACAGAAAGAGAAATTTAGAAGTGTGAGTGAAATGACAGAGCTGTCACGCTGCCTCTGAAATGACTCTTTTCTTAAAGAAAGGAAAGATAACAGTTTAAAAAAAAAAAAATCCTCAGACAGCTGCAGTACCCTGTCACAGTGGCTGGGAGAGGTTTTATAAAAAAAAGGCTTGGTTGAATTTCAAAAAAATGAGGAGAGGAACGGAATCACCCCAAATTTTAATCTCAGTTGTCATTATTTGATGAGGATGGGATTTGCAGACAAATTCCCCCTTCAAATCTACTATAGGAAGATGTTTGCTCCATAGTTTTGCTCACTCTTTAAAAAAATTGTTAAAAAATACCCAAACTCCAAAACCCAGATGCCAAAGGCTCCTTTCTTTCATTGAGACCAGCTCATGCCCTCAGATCCTACTTTTCAAGTTGATTTGTGGCCAAAAAAATACATTAGACATGGTGGCCTTCAGCCCTGGACATCTGTGATTTCAGCAACATCAAAGTAATATGTTTGCCAAGCACTCAGAAAACAGTCTGATGACGTGTCCAAGCCCCAGACCTCACTTCCCCTTCTTTGCTGTCCAATGTTTCCCTCCAGTGTCAGTTTAAAATGTCGTGTTTCTTTCTTTGACATCCAAAACATGACACACTGACTATTTGGGGTGCTTTTAAAAAAAACACATTCTCCAGACTGAAATGCACAGGCTGTTTCTGAATCCCTTTCGCAGCAGAAAAGCCACTGGCCAAAGAGATCACGTTTCAAAGGCTCCCATTTTGCTTGGTTTTCAAAGGCTCCCATTTTGCTTGGTTTTCTGAGAGCCCTAACTGTACAATAACCATGAGAAGAAACAGATTCCCAATCTCACCCACAGGTCAAGCTCAGCTCAGAAAGGAATGCCTTTATGAAGATAATGCCTTGGAAAAAAAACAATAATTCTAACAGCAACCAAAAGAAGAGATCTTAATAGATGGAAGGAAATTGCAGTTTGAATATTTTTCCAAGAGTCCAGGGCTCAGAGGCCAGAATAAGAGGCCCCATCCCTGCTTGTAAAACGCTCCAGGAGAACCACAAACCTACACTGGACTGCTGATTGATGTAACACTTGGATTAGAAATACATGGCATGAAATACAATTTCCAGAGAGGAAAAGGAAGTTCTTGATGAGCTTGGTGAAAGAGTGATAAAAGCTTCACTCAAAGCATCCACTTTAGTATCAGATTGTGGGAAACTTCCATTGAAAAGAGAGTCCATTAGTCGTCCCTGGGCAAGTACTACATAAACCCCAACACCTTGGCTAAGAGAAGGCCCCGTAATCACCCTGCTTTCCTGCCGGGAGAAGAGAGGAAGGAAAGCAGCATGTGCAGAGGCTGCCTAAAGCCACAGCAAGAACAAAAGATATTTTTATTTGATGAGGAGGGAAAGGAAAGAGGAAAATGTCCAAAGAAAGAAGAAACAGACCCATGTGAGTTTCTTCTTTTTTTCACCAGCTCCTCTACCATGACAGTAGTGACTCAGGAGCCACTAAGAAACTAGTCACTGTAGAAGTGAGAAACAGAAATAATAATGGATCAGGAGTAAAAAGACTGGGGTCCTGGCTTTGGCACGTATGATCCGTGTGATTTTGGATGCATGGTTCACCCACTCCACACCTTCACGTCCTCAGCTCCAGACCCAGGCAAGTAACTACTGTCCTTCCTACCTTTTGATGTTATTTAGAATAATCAATATGACAATGGTTATGAAAGTGCTTTAAAGATTTTAAAACATTATACCAGCAAAAGGCATCATTACTCTCTTAGATACACCTAAGGTGTGGAGACTGCATTGTGCTTGTCGGCTCGCCCTGGGACCAATGGGGATAAGATGACAATATACGGGACATGTCCCACTCTGCCACCCCTCTGACCAGCCCTCTCCCAGTTCATCCCCACCTCTTCTTTCGCTCCTGAACCAGTTCCTCACTCTTGTCCTAACTTTTGATGCCCAGGGGTGTATGAGAGAGAAAGAAGAGAGCTGAGCAACTAGAATAAAATCCCCTAAGTTAACTTCATTAAATATGAGAGGTAAGAAGCACCATGCACGCACATTGGGACCTAAGGAATGGGCAGACGGGAGAGAATGTGCAGGTGGCTTTCAAAATCTGTTGAGCAGCAGCAGTTTTCTCCCCTCACGAAATCCCCCACAGAACTCTAACAGAAAAAGCAGATGAAAGTGGAAGTGCTGGGGCTGAAAAGAAGAATAAGGTCTCAGATTCCACACCCCAGCCTCCCCCACCTGGGAACTGACACCCAGGAAAGGTCTGGAAAACCATGAGCGTTTCAGCTCTTCCTTTCCATTTGAGGCCAACTGAGGCCTACACCAGAGAAGAAACTTGCCCAAAGACCCCAAAACTAGCTCTTAGCAAGACCAGAACCTTAATCTTCTAGTTTTCCATCCCAAGCTTCTTCTACAGGGCATTTTGCACCTCGAGGTGACACAGGAGGATCCATATTTGAGTGGAGAGCCAGGAGAAGAAACAGCTACAGGGAGACCCATCAGAGACCTCAGAAAAAGAATGTGTGTGTCTCCGGGTCAAATGGCAAGGGTCAAATTGGCCACATGATCATGGCTGATTTTCATTCACCCTGAGCTGCACTGTATCTGTCTCTTGGGTCTATCTTGGGAACCCAAGAAGAGTTATTAATGTGATTAAAAATATGTGAAAATTCTTTGAGAACAGTAAATGCCAAATCTATTTAAGGGACCACCATTACTTTTAAGATTATCATTACTGGGCTGAGAACACAAGTAATTGCTCAACTGAGAAAAGAGCAAGGGAAATAGACTTCAGTTAAACCCAAGAAGAACAGAGAGCCACGTGACCACAGGACAAATGTCTGAGTACATTTGTGGAATCTTTCCTTAAAGATCTTAACACAATCGAGTCAACCATCTGGGTAAGGAC